>NW_024870686.1:15777500-18288750 GCF_019054845.1 Dipodomys spectabilis | reverse complement strand
ATGTTTGATTTTTGAAAAAAAATTGTGCAATTGATGTTTTATCTGCTACCTGTCCACCACCTATCATCACTAGGGTGAAGTGTTGAATTTTGTGATAAGCCAGAGAATTTATTTGTTTTATTGTAAAGATACTATACAGAGGGTTACAGTTACATGAGTGAGGTAATGAGTACACTTCCTCTTGAACATTGTTACCCCCTCCATTGTTTTCCCCCTACCATCCCCTCCCTCCCTACCTTCCCTGAGGTTCTTTTTTTTTTTTTATTGTGATTAAGTGATTACATAATTTCCAGAATTTCACAGTATTGTGGAATAATGATGCTCATTTAAAGTCACAAGTTCATTCTAACTTTCCTGGAGCAAATTGTCTGTCACTGTCTGTAACATATAACGGTGTTCACATGTTATACACCATACATGTGATCAGCAGCATGGGGATATTTAGTAGTGGTTCGACCAGATGAATGGGAGTTCTTTGTTTCTTAAGTCCTGTTAGTTTTGTCGTATCACCTAACATTTTGGATTTAGCATCCACTTATCAAGGAGACCATGTACCGTTTGTCTCTTCGCTCTTGGCTTACCTTACTCAACATGATTCCTTCTAGCTCCATCCATTTCCCTGCAAATGCTATTATTTTGTCATTTCTAATGTAAGCCAAAGAATTTAATGGAACTCCATTGTCTTCAAAAATTTAGTAACATTTATTTCTCTTGTGCACAGGAATGGCAATTGATAAGAATGGATTAATCTACTTCGTTGATGGAACCATGATCAGAAAAGTTGATCCAAACGGAATCATATCAACTCTCCTGGGCTCTAATGACCTGACATCTGCCAGGCCTTTAACTTGTGACACGAGCATGCATATCAGCCAGGTAGTTAACCAATGAAGCCAAATTGGTTGTTTTCCTTCTAAGGGATTGATTTGCTATGTCGGTGGGCTGTGATGGCATGATGTGAAACCATATATGTCATTTGTAGCAGTGGTTATAGTAAAGCTGTTCTATTTCAAAGTTACTTTCTTCTGTAATTCTGTATCTGATGAATCTGGTGATGTATAGAACAATTATCATTAAGAAAAAAAATGTCATAAAATACCAGAAAGGTAACAGCAAGTAGGTAGTCCAAAAAAAGAAGAACAGGGCATCTTACATTCCTAATCTCTTGATTACGTAGGTTCCTTGAAAGGTAGAGAAAACCCACTGTGATGAGCCCCAAGGGACTTATACTTAAAATTAAAAACTTTAGTATTGGTCTTATTGGAAACACAATAGAATAGTAATGTGTTCATAACCTAGAAAGCCCTGTCATTTAGCAGTTATTACAGCCATTAGGAACATATGTGTCTGTTCCTCAATAGGTCTGCTGACTTACTACATAGTAGTTTACTTGCTATTTGGGCTATAGCTAGCAAATCTTTCCACACACTGTATTTTGAAAATAAAATGTTATTTCCTACATCTGTCTCCACTCAAAAATTTTAAGTTTATTTTACTGCAACTATTGGGTAAGGAAAAGAAAACACAATTTTAAAGCAGTTTATCAAATTGAAGCTAATTTCCCTGAATGGTCTAATTTACTCTTGTGGCAAATTAACACTGCAGTACAGTAACTGACTAACCAGACCATTTCTTTCCTTATTAAGGTACGTCTGGAATGGCCCACTGACCTAGCCATTAACCCTATGGATAACTCCATTTACGTCCTGGATAATAATGTAGTTTTACAGATCACTGAGAACCGTCAAGTTCGCATTGCTGCTGGACGGCCCATGCACTGCCAGGTTCCAGGAGTGGAATATCCCGTGGGGAAGCATGCAGTGCAGACCACCTTGGAATCAGCCACTGCCATTGCTGTATCCTACAGTGGGGTCCTGTACATCACCGAAACAGATGAAAAGAAAATCAACCGAATAAGGCAGGTCACCACTGATGGAGAAATCTCCTTGGTGGCTGGAATTCCTTCCGAGTGTGACTGCAAAAATGATGCCAACTGCGACTGTTATCAGAGTGGAGATGGCTATGCCAAGGATGCCAAACTGAATGCCCCATCCTCTCTAGCTGCATCTCCAGATGGCACACTGTACATCGCCGATCTGGGCAATATTCGGATCCGGGCTGTGTCAAAAAATAAACCTTTACTTAACTCAATGAACTTTTATGAAGTTGCCTCTCCAACTGACCAAGAACTCTATATCTTTGACATCAATGGTACTCACCAGTACACTGTAAGTTTAGTCACGGGTGATTACCTGTACAACTTTAGCTACAGCAATGACAACGATATCACCGCTGTGACTGACAGCAATGGCAACACCCTTAGAATTCGACGGGATCCAAATCGGATGCCTGTGCGCGTGGTGTCGCCAGATAACCAAGTGATATGGTTGACCATAGGAACCAACGGGTGTTTGAAAAGCATGACTGCTCAAGGACTAGAGTTGGTTTTGTTTACTTACCATGGCAACAGTGGACTTTTAGCCACTAAAAGTGACGAAACTGGATGGACAACTTTTTTTGAGTAAGTATACAAAAATTTCGCTCTGATTATAAAGTATCTAACATATAATGATATAGTAGTCTTCATGGTAAGAGTAATGCAGTCCTAAGAGCTAGAGTGGACCATATTCTTTTGGGATGTTGTTGTTGTTGTTATTGTTGCTGTTGCTGCTGCTGCTGTTTGTGTTTTTTTTTTAGTCAAGGCCTCATGCTTGCTAGATAGGCATATACCACTTGAAACACACCTTCAACTCATGACTGTGTTCTTGAGGAACTAGAACTTCAATAATAAGTTTTTGGATCTCTCATTAAGGAAAAGACCACAAAATATGCCATGACATATAAATAAGATATTGGGTCTTGGAAAAAACCCAGACAAGTGAAATGCCCTGGAGATTGTTTTATTACTTTCGTGGTGAATTTTTCCTCTTTAGGGATTAACATTTTGCTTCAGACAGTTAGTATATCAGTAGCAAGTTATTCAATACAACAACAACAAAAAGTAGAGCTTTGGTTTTATGCATAAATGCTTTGGGCTTAAATATCCCCCACTTAATAAAGCAAAATTTTGTTGAAGAACAATCTTGACAATCATTTACTGGGAACTTTCCTGATTGTAGCAACACCACAGATGCTATTCTTATCAAAGAGAGCACTTAAATTTTTTATAATCAGTTATCAGAGAAGCTAAACCCCACTTAAAAGACCCTTACATCCAAGTGCAAACTAGAACCACTGGCTGCCATCTGAAAGCATATGCAAAAGTAGAAGGCTTGTATAACCAGTCTTTTGCTAAATAACAACAATAGTAGCCCGAACAGTACACTGCCTAAACAGTCACATTTGTTAGGGCAATAAGAGTGAAGTGGAAATTAGCCGTTGTATTGTTTACAGAGTATGTACTTCACAGGGAGTATGTGTGTAAAATCATTCTCCGCTGCTTAGTCACTTGCCTAACATTGCACTAGCCAGAAAGGAAATTAGCTGTACCAAGAAGGCATGTTGACAAATGCAAAATGGTCCTTAGAATGAATATTGATCTCCTTAGTGTAGTTTTTTCACAATGATATGCTGAAGCAAAAGTGTTTTCTCTACGAACACACCTCTAAAATTATACTAATAGTCAGTAGGATAAAAATGATTTAATATACAAAAATGATTCAATATATAAATATTTCCATACAACTCCTCTGGAGTGGATCTTACATAGAAAGCTTACCTCTCTTGGAATGTGAATTGCTTGCCTTTCTGCCTGTTTTCCTTCCTTTCTTTTTTCCTTCCTTCCATTCTTCCTTGTTTCCTTCCTTCCTTCCTTCCTTTGACATATTGCCTTTTAATAAAATCAGTGTTACCCAGCAGCATGGTTTTGTCAGAGGAATAAACCTTTTCAATTGAATTACATTAAAATTCTGTTCTTAACATTCTTTTTACTCATTTTAGGATCGCAATAGGAAAGGAATAAATTGGAAGTTAATGGAAAGCACTTCCTTTGCCTTTGCTTTGCTTTCAAAGTGATAGCAGGCTCTGTTGCCAAAGAGAGGGAAATGAACACAGAAAATGTGCTTGCATCAGATGAGCCTGGGTGGACAGCGGCTCTGATAATAAGATCCTCAGGAGATGATAGTGGCCTGGATAGAATTGTATGTTAGTTGAAAGCAGGCAGGAAAAATAGAGGAATAAGATTTTAGTAGAATCTAGGACTTGAGCTCTGCTCTATGGACCATTTTTAAATGTGTTCTTATTTGTTCCAGAAATTGACACTGCACACAAGTTCAGTGTGTGGGTTATTCACGTGCATGAGCTTCCTGCATCAGGCATAGTAGTTCACTTAGGACCACACACTTAATCAAGCTGAGAAAATTACGAGCAACAAGTACGCTCCATCCGTAGAGTTGATGTGGATAGTTTAAACAAATTTGAAGTTTTTTTACCTTTTTCAAAAAAGTGATCATTCACTGACAAGAAATATGTCTCTATTTTTAAAGTATCCTCTGAGTCTTGTGAGCAGTGTCAAGAGAGCCAGAAATACAGCTATTTTGGTATATAGCTATCAAAAGGATAGCCATTTATCTACCTATCTCAATGAGTTGAAATACTTCACAATCATATTTCTCACTATGCAAACTCATTACATAACATATATAAACTGAATAGCTAGAAGAACTTCAGAGAAAAAGTAACTATTCCAAAGAGCATGACTGAAATATTTTAACTAAAACCATCACACCCACATGTATACCTGTATGTACAAACATAAGTATTTTAAGAACATGGGGGTTTAACCAGTGACTTAAAAATAACTTTTACAATAAAAGTAACAGAAATACCATTTCTAAAAAAGCAGTGTTTTGTAAGTTTCCCCTAGATTGTCTGTGAAAATAGAGCATTTAACCTAAGGCGTTCAGAATTGTCAGAATGACAAATGATCCTTTTTCGTTGTTGTCATATACATTCTTACAATTTGGCTTTGAAAAAGCAACAGCCACTTCTTCTAAGGGTCAGTAACTTTAAAGCACATTCAAAAGAGGGAGCAGGAAAAGCCAAGGGCCTGCCCTAGTGGGCAGGCCCTCGGCTTCATTCTCTCAGAGCAACACATTTTGTCTGTGCTTGTTTGAGATTGAAAGATGGGCAAGCTCAGTCCCTGACTCTACACATCACCATAGAGTATGGGCTTTGTGTTCCCACCTGGGCAGGTGGCTGACATGAACACCCTAATAGAAGCAGTGGGACCTCTGAATCCCCATTCAACATGCTTTGCTTTTGTATTACTAGTGAGCTAGCAGACTCCCAGAGTATTCCTTTCTTTCTGTAATAGCTCCTTTTCTATCTTTTTAGTACTCCATTCTAATTTAAACTTATCATAAGGGCACTTGGTAAGTTCACAAGGGAGGTATTTGACAAGTTAGACAATGCCTTGAGTTTTAACAAAACCCCAAGGAGAATGTTTAAAAAAAAAAAAAACTCCATTCCCAATTGAAAAACACCTATTTTCTATGACTTTCACCACGCCAGTCCCGTGAGCTACAACACACTCTATAATCATCTTCTTGCATAAAAACCTTACACAAAGAAATTAAACTTTTCAGTCCAAATTCCCATTTGGATATGGCCAGCTTTGTAGCTAGCCTAGTACCTCCACAAAGCTTTGAGATTAAACCTTTCATAGATAAGAAATAGATGGCTTAGAATCAGTGAATTGGCCTGCTGATACAATCGCTGTTGCCATAGTTCCTACCAGAAAAAATGTAAAAAAGAATGAGCCGAAGCTAATATACCTGGTTCTCATTTTGTTTGGTTTCTTTGTCGTTACCGTCATCATTGTAGTTGTTGTTATTGTTGTTGTTGCCAGGTATGATGGCTCATGCTTGCAATACTATTATTATTATTAAGCTAGTACAAACTTCAGTGTACTATTAGTATGTTACAGTATTGGTGTGCATTCAAAATGAAATATGGGAGCATTTTGAAAAATGTATGTGTTTTCATGGCTCCCACAACTCCAAAAATGTTGCTGTGCATACAACCTTTCTCAAAAGCTTTTCTCTTTTTTAAATGAAAGATTGGAGGAATAAACCAGATGTATAGGCAGGTGAATATTTATTTATAGAGAACAATCTGATAAAAGCTATAGGTGGCTATTGCCAAGGCTCCATTGAAAGAATACTGTATAAATGATCTCTTGATTCCTGAGATTAATTCTTCACAATAATTAAAGCTTAAAAAATTAACACTTCCAGCTGGGTGCCAGTGGCTCATGCCTGTAATCCTAGCTACTCCGGAAGCTGATCTCTGAGGATCTCGGTTCAGAGCCAGCCTGGGTAGGAAAGTAGAAACTCTAATCTCCAATAAACCACTAGAAAACCGGAAGCAGTGCTGTGGCTCAAGTAGTAGAGTACTAGCCTTGAGCTATAAGAGCTGAGGGACAGCACCCAGGCCCAGAGTTCAAGCCTCAAGACTGACAAAAAAAAAAAAAATTAACACTTCCCATTTTTGTTGTTGAATAATTTAATATATTTGCTCAACATAACATATTTGGTACTTTCTTGTTCTTTATAAAAGTGAGAATTTTCTCAGATGATGTTGATATTCAAATAACTTTTAAAAGACTTAGCCAGACACCAGTGGCTCATTCTACAAATCCTAGCTGTTCAAGAGGCTCAGATCTGAGAATCATAGTTCAAAGCCTGGACAGGAAAGTATATGAGAGCCTTATCTCCAAACCACCAAAAGGCTGGAAATAAGGCTGTGGCTCAAATGATAGTGCTACCTTGAGCACAAAAGCTTAAGGACAGTGCCAGGCCTGAAGTTCAAGCCCCAGGATTGGCACATACCATAAAAAGACAACAGAAAACATTTCCTATGCAACCAGATATAGTGGTACACACCGGTAATCCTAGCCGTCAGAAGCACAGTGAATCTGTGGCTAATTTATCCATCACCTATGAAAATAGTGAGGTGACTCTTCAGGGTGCTTTATTATGGTTTATTATGCCTTCATTTCAAAAACCAGACTCAGCAGCAATTTCCATGTATATAATTATAAGTATATAATTGTTAACCTACTGTAAATTATTAGAAAAGTGGCTGATATTTTTAGACATGCTGCTGGATGGCACAATAGGAAAAATCTAGTATCACATGACTTATAATTCAACTTTGAAATCAGTTGAGTTAAACCAATATACCCTATGAGTTGAATAATTAGTTATTATTTGTCATCTCTGACCTCCCCTTCTACTATCTTGCTCAGACCAACTGAGCTAATGGGAGCCCTGGCATTAGGATTCTATGATAAGCCTGGTTACATATCTCAGTGCTAGGGTCTGCTACACGGTGCTTTTCATCCCTCTTAAAAACAATTGCCATGCATTCTAATTCCTGAGCAAAAGTAAATCCAGAGAGACCAAAAAGATCTCACGTGCTTGAAATTTATTATTTAAAAAGTTCATACCCAAAGTGAAACCACAGCTCTTCCACTTGAATGCACACCAAAAAGCAAATCTAGTGTATTGAATCAGGCAATCGAATAAATTATTTACTAGTAAATGGCATTTCACAGTTCTCTGCTCGCTTGCCCATGTAAAATACAAAGTGTTTGGTATATCTAGAGGCTCTTCTGTCTGGTTTAAGAAGACAGCCTGAACAAAAGCTATGAATTCTGGCTGATATGTAGATGTACACTCGCAAGTGTGTGACAGCTTTTCTGTCTTGGGACTTTGAATATTTGGAGCTGTATATTTGTAAAGCTGACTCTGATGCTGCATGCGCTATATTCAGATTCACAAAGCAAATTAATGAGTTTCAGCTTTCCTCCATTTATGTAGGTATGTATGGGTCTCTAGTTTCTCATTTGGGTGCTTTATTGTCCCTCATTCAAGCTTTGCAATTTTAGTATGAGCTTCTGAACCATTTCTTTATAATGAACTTAACTCTGTGCCCATGGCAGACCCGTGGCTCCTACCAGCATCCGTTCTGATATCCTTGGGTAATATGGGACTAGAGAACTCTAAAGGAGGAGGAGGCAGTATAAATATTAGTTGCCCCAAGGCACTGTCAAATTCAAAAGCACAGAGAAGGTAGGAAAACTCAGTGCTAATTGCTCCAAATTAGAAGAGATGTGCTCAGGCTTATGGATGGCAAATCATGCTTCAAGAGCACAAGAGCTGGGTTGGGCTGGGCTGTGTTCTCACACGGGCACCACTGTAATCCTCTGATGTTAGAGGAGTATGGAGTCATCTTCCAAGGACAGCACAGAGGAACAAGCTCTCCTTTGAAAGGCAGCTTACATCCAACACTGAGCACCCAAATCATGAGGCTATGAAACCATGTACCACTGCTATTTCTGGATATATATTTTAAAAAAAACTAAGCCCCAAACTAAGGGAAGTAGTAGCTTCAGTGACAAAAAGAAAATGCAAGAATGCTATCCTAGTTTCGTTTAGTGATTTTCTTGAAGAAAACGATGAGGATAGAAGGAAGCAAAGGAGAAGGAAGGGAAGAAAAGAAAGAAGGAAGGGAGAGAAAGAGGGATAGAATAAAGGAGAGCGGAAAGAAGGAAAAAAGGGAGAAAGGAAGGAAGGAAGGAAAAAGAAAGGAGGGAGGGAAAGAGAGAGAGAATATGACAGACAGATTTGCATTGAAACAGATTTTCCAGACTTTAAGATTTGAAGTTTGGTAAATCTGTGGTCTGAAAATGAAACTCCCACACACCCAAAGCATTGAGAAATATTGATGTAAAGAAATACTACTTTAAGCCTGGCATTGGTGGCTTATGCTCATAATATTAGCAACTCAGGAAGCTAAGATATGAGTATCATAGTTTGAAAGCAGCCTAGGCAGGAAAGTCTATGAGATGCTACCAGAAAAGATGGAAGTAGCGTGTTAGCCTTGAGCACAAAATCTCAAGGAAAGTGTCCAAGCCCTCCCCCCCAAAAAAACCACTTTATAGTTCTGCCTAAAAATTAGTTTTTGTTTCCCTTTAAATGTATGTGAAAAGTGATAGAAATTAAGATTTTCTCATTTCTAGGCCTTTTCACTTAAAAAGGATTTGTTTTAATCAAAGGCAAAACTAGTTTAAAATAAGCAGTTAAATAAGCTAATTAATAATTTAACTTGTGAGTATCAATCAAGCATCATCTAGAAAAAAAGATCGCATTACATTTCAAACTGGAATCATAGCAAATACACACATAGCCTACATATGGAAGAAAGAACTTGTCTCACAGAAGATGCTTTTAAAGCTAGATCAGCCAGAATTCCAGTAGTAAAGATTACAACAATGTTGTGCTGTGCATGGGCAAAATAGTCCTCTAATACATCTAAGTGCATCAAGATGTACCAAATTAGCCTAGAGAAGCCAAAACCCTAAACCTTTCAAACCTAACTGAAAGCCAGAGTGAAATTATGCAGTGGTTATCTATAATTTAGAGCTAGTGAAAAAAGGTTACACCTAGCACTTTGTCTTCACTTACATATCTGATGTGTGTATATTCAATTAAAGATCAGTTTCTATATACCTGATTAATTTAACAAAGAGAGGCTTTTTTTTCTGTCTGAGATTGGGACTCAAACTTGGTACCTGATGCTTTCATTCATGGCTAGCAGCTGCACCAACTGAGCCATGCCTCCAAGCCTGAAGAGTTCCCTTAGAGAATAATTGTTTCTAAATACCTTAACACAAAGATGCTTCCATAGTAGACTCTGGTCCAGGCAACAGCAGCCCTCCCAAGCAGTTTTTCCTAAAAGCAGTTCATGATGCCACCTCAAGGAGAAAGAAAAGTGTTTAAGTACTGTGTTGCAAAAAGTTTGGGAAAACTATCAAATTATTTCAAACATCATAGGCTTCAATGAGTTGGACATTTTGTCTGTGCTCTTTGGACACAAGCATTTTCTCTGTATTCACTGATTTCCTGGAGTTTATTCATTCACTTATGTACTTGTGCATTCAATGTGAATGTACTACATGGCAGGTTCTGGAGAATGCAGAGCTAAAAGACATGTCCTCCTCTTTCCAGAGTTCACTAAAAAGGCAGATAGGAAAGAATTATTTAAAAGGCCATGTGCTAAGATAGTTCTTCAATGCGCTCCACAGATCCAGAGGATGCCCGTCCAAGTCAGACCGGGTTAGGAACTGGGATGTGACGAGAAGCACTTCCTAAGGGAGGCAGATGGCTAGATCACGGCTGAGCTCAATCTCAAAAGGTGTGAGCAAAGCTTAGTAGAGTCGATTCCAGGCCATTTCCTCAGCCTGTATGAAGCAGGAAGAGTAAATACTCAAGTATGTCCGTACACAATAGACAAGTTCAGAGGTGGCAGAGATGGCTTTGAGGATCCCAGAAGACAAATTCACATGTCATTCTAAAATGCCAGTTGCAGAGGGGGTGTGGTGATTCACACCTATCATCCCAGCATACGGAAGGCTGAGGCAGAAGGCCCATGCGTTCAAGGCCAACCTGGGCTACACAGAGAGATGTTCATTAAAAATTAAAAAAAAAAAAAACACTAAAAAATGTCTGGCACCAAGTTCAAGTTCAGTGACTCACACTTACAAACTAAACTATATGGGAAGCAGAAGTAGGAGGATCTTAGTTGAATCCAGTCCTCGGCACAAGTCATGAGACCCTATCTGAAAAACGGTAAGGGCTGCCATTTCTGTGATACTTAGCATCTTGAGTATTACGTTGGTGTAGTGATAATCATTTATAATAATAAGTGAAGTTTTTCTTCGACTTCCTAGTTGAGGGTGCGGCTGCTGAAAGAGCACCAAAAGAGAACCAAAAAAGGCAGGCAGGATGAATTTATCCTCTGAGACTTCTAGAACGGGGAATAAACCCAGGAAAATGGAGAGGCATGGGCGGAAGGGCAGGTGGCTGTTTTCAGATTCTAGGAAACAAAAATTTTTCTCTTGCCATCAACTATCTCCCAGGTGTACATTTCATGACAAATAAGGTATATCTTTCCTCAGTCAATGCACAATTCTAAAAAATGGTTAAATACAATCCTCTTCATCAATCCTCTGACCCCTAAAGCGCTGGTTCTAGGATGCCCTGACTTGAAGGCCCTAATCTCAAGGCCTGTGAATTTCAGAGTTGCTCGTGTTCACCTGGTCAGTTCTCTCTGATATGCTAAGTAGGACAGAAGGAAAGAGACAGTTGGGTCACTTTGAAAATGTATTGTTTCTGGGGCCATCTATCACTGGGCTTGGTGCACAGGAGGGCTGGAGCTGAATGAAATAGGAAAGCACTACCCTTGCCTAGCTCTTCTGAACTCCTGTTATCTGGGTGTTGGGGGAAAGAGAGAGAATGACTAGGTGATGGCAGACCATGGCTTTTTCTGGTTTCATGGAGCAAAACAAGGTCAGAATTTGCCCCATCCGTGAAACCTCTTAATAAATCACAGCAGCAGCAGAGAATTTCAATTGGTTCTTTCTCCTTTCTCATCAAGACAAACATTGTGGAAAATAACACTTCCTTTGGTCTTCCTTGTTTTGCGCGTGCCCTGTCATTTGGGGTAATACACTACTAGCAGCCAGCTGAGTGTAAGATGACCCATGAGTGTGGAGTTGGTTGATTGCTGTACTTAGGGTAATCATGGGAGCATTTTGCATTTTCACCCCAGAGCCAGATATTGGAGCATTTCTTACTAGCAATGTCGCTACTGAATTCAAAGACATTAGACTATTACCAATCACATTATTACCATTAGAATGCCAAATCTGCATCCCATTTGAAGTTTAAATCAGGTCATGCTGTGAGTTGTTTTGCTTGTTTTCTGATTTGTTTGTTTGGGCTTGGCTTGTTTTAGTTTGGTTTGGGTTTTGTTTTCATTTTTTGTCTTTTTACATACTCAGGGTTTCACTGTATATATCACCCAGGCTACCCTAGAACTAAAAATCCTCTTGCTTCCACCTCCCAAGTGAAGGATTATAAGCATGTATATACCATCATAGCCAGCTTCCTGTTTGTGCATATGACCTGCAGCAAAATTGTCAATCAAGGAAAGACTGATGTGTACATTTTTAGTTCTGATAGGGCTAGTCAGTTCAGTCTGTTTCAACACAGAATATTGGGAAAGATGGGAAATGCCACTCATGGCCAAACATGAACATTTATCTGTGTATAGGCCTCCAGAACATTGTCAAGTCAGTATATGGTACTGTCTATGTTGATACCGAGGTTTAAATGGGGAAAGATTAGGGGTGGCAGAGACATTCATTCAGTCTCATTATGTAAGAACAGAGGTATATGGGGCAGGAGGTGGGGAGGGAGGGACAGGAAGAGGGGCCTTTCCAGTATTACATAAGGAAAACAAGGAAGTTTGTCTTGTGTTTAAAGTTCTGCTATCAGTGACACAGATTTTTCTCAAAAAGAAGCACTAAAGATTTTTTTTGTAATCCTGTTGTCAAGTTTTAAGAGAAGTTTCTGAGAACTCCAAATTGTTTCCACTTGGAGAAATTTGCAATACCGATAAGGGTTGGTAAGGGCCTAGGTGAGTCGATTTTTCTCTCAGTTGGGGATGTGTTGAAGCTGTTTAATCTGAGAGGTGGTTGTAATTGTGGTGTTTCGGAGATTAATTTGGTTTCAGTGAGTATGGAGAGAAGGCAGGTATAGCAGTTATCAAAGAAGAGAGCAGAAGTGAGAATGGGAAGATAAATGTCTGGGAGACACTATGAAGGAAAATCTAAGAGTTGGGAGCACTGTGTCTGTGAGAAAGAGGGAAAAAACGTTTTCCGATCAAGGTAAGAACATCTTCAACTGGAAATGACAGAGGGTATGACTCTCTGGGGCACTTGTCAATAATCCTGTGCTTAGGAATCTTAAAGATTTTCAAGTGTTCTACAATGGGAAAAGAGCAAACTAGGCAATCAAAATTAAAGACAGATAGATAGCCATCAACCAAGGGCATCCCATCAGTGAAAGGGCAGAAGGTCACTAAGCGCCTAAGGGAGATGGTCTTTGCCAGCCAGGGTCCTTTGTGAAGAAAGGCCAAAGGGAGCAGAAAAGAATGTGCTGTATGATGAATTTGGAGCTCTGGGGCAAGACTGGATGAGTGAGACAAAGAACATGAAGTTGATGTTCTATTCAAATTCCCTGGAGCCAAGTGCATTGTAAATTTAAAAAGCTAATAAAAGAAAACTACCTCTCTAATACAGAAGCTGGCCGGGACTAGTTCACAGAAGCTAGGCAACAAGCCAGAGAGTTGTACATAAGCACAGATTATATCCAGCGGCATAGAGACTGGATGGTAAGGTCTCTAGACCTAAGGTCAGAATATTCCAGAAGACCGTCAGCCTTTTTGCTGGTGTATCATTGTCTCCCTCTGTTGAGGTAAAGAAGGGTTAGCCTGCCATTTCTCCAAGTACTTATAAGTCATCCTGGATGATTTGTTTTCTCTACTGCTTATCCAGAGTCTCTTGGTCATTTTAATGCATCTTACCCATCCTGTTTTCTTACCTTTGAGAAAGGTGCTAATTTATCTCCATTCCTGGGCACCAGAAGCTTATGATATCTGTAATCCTAGTTCCCCAGGAGGCTAGGATCTGAGGATCATGTTCTAAACCAGCCCTGGCAGAAAAGTCCATGAGACCCTTATCTCCACTTAACCAGAAAAAAAATAAAAAAGGAAATGGAGCTGTGGGTCAAGTTTTAGAATGCCAGCTTTGAGTGCAAAAAAAAAAAAAAGTAAGAGTATAAGTCTGTAAGCTCAAACCCCAATATGAGAAGAAAAACAAATCTCCTCTTTCTGTATTCAGGTTGCTTTGGCAATTCATAGCACTCACTGGGCATCCACTGTGAGTTCAGTTTTCACTTATATGGCTTCTCTCCCCAGTGCAACTTCTTAGTCTCTTATATATCCCCCATCCCCTCATGTACCATAACTTGCAAGGAAAGGTTGTTAAGAAACTTCTGGGTGACAGGTCAGGAAGAAACCCTGAGTGCCATAACACTGAATCATTCCTGGTCTTCCTCATGAACTCACATTAACCCTGTTAATGCCTTTACTTAGACTCCGCCATGCTTTGGGAGGCACTTATTCAGAAATTCCAGAACTAAAAAACCGTTACGCTGGGCCAGAAAGATGCCAGTTTATCCCTGTGTCATCCTAACTACACCACCTCTAGAAGTTATCCATATTTTTTATTTCCCAAAGAACCAAGGGCTAATGGGTTATAGTTCAAGTGCTCAACATCCTGGGCCGTATCTCCCTGTGCTCAGCATCCTGTGATACAAAATGCCTGCCCAGCAGGAAATGGAGCAAGTGGGACACCAATGAAAGCTCCAAGCCAAAGGTTGGCGAAATGCTTTCTATGAGAGAAAAGGTGAAGTTTCTGCTTGAGATTGAATGGGACTAGAAAATATAAACCACCAAAAGGGCAGGTCAGTAGCAGCAGCAAGAATGAATCAGCAAGCCGCTGACAGGTAGTATCATATATATAAAGCAAAGCTCTCAACTTTAAATCAGGAACTGTGATTTACCGAAAGGCTAATGGGCCTAGGGTCAAGTACACAGCAGTTCCAAAGATGATGTGTTCATGAAATGCAGTGAGGGCCTGATCAAGTGACTTACCCGCACCATATTTTTATTTTCCCATCTGTAAAGCAGGAGCGAAGGGGACAATGCAGCATAGAACAGTCTTTTATGGAAGAGCATAGAAATACTTTTTGTTTTGTTTGTTTGTCTTGGTTTGTGGATGAAACCCAGGACCAGGCACATGCTAAACAAGTACTCTGCCACCATTACTGAACCTCATTTGCAACTCTTGGGTTTTCACTGTATAGTTCAGGCTGGCCTCAAATTCATGATCCTCCTGCATCAGGCTCTGTGTGCTAGAATTACAGGTATAAGCTACCACTCCCACCCAATTAGCCAGAATGCTAATATTTTTCATGTGACACAACGAGAAGCAGAGCATGATGCAAGAACGCTGTAAGGTTCTGACCGAACTCTGTAACTCTACTTTGCTGTATAAACAAACCTATACATGTTTGTTTCTTTAAGAGCAGCAATTTCTTCAAAAATGCAATGATGGCAATAAGCTATGTTGTATTTCTTGCATTTAGGTCATAATCTGCTTAGGGCATTGGGACTGGTGGGGAGGAAAGCTATCTGCTTTGTTTCTTTAGCTCTGCCTTTTATTAGTCCAAACAATGATTCTACTTAGTGATGCATTTGCTTTCTCTCTGTTTCCATCTCTCACTTATTCCTCCTGAGTACCAGTCCCTGCCCCTGGCTAAGTCGCATGGTAGGTTGTCAGACCATGGCAATCAAACCCAGGACCTCATGGATTCTGCCTCCGTTGAATTAAATAATTAACTCATTAATGAGTCAGCTCAATTCTGTCATTGAACCTTTGTTTCCTGCCTTCTTTCTTTCTTCTTTAATTCTCAAAAACCATGACAATACTGTCACTGACTTTACATTTATAACCTAGAACTGTGTTCAGATTTTTACACCAAATATCATGTAGGTACTGCCTTTTTTACTCTGGCCTCTCATATTGCTTCATATTTCTACCTATTATGATTCTACCTTTACCCTCCCGGGTAACTCTTATCTTCCTCTAATAATAGCCATTCACTACACATTCTGCTTCTAGGCTTATTTTAAATGAGACATGTCTCCATTATACTGAGAACCTTTTATTGAGGAAACTACCTTACTACCAATCTGAAATCCAACCAGGTTGCCCAGGGAAATCTTGGAATTTCATTGAGAACTTTATGTTTATTTTTCTTTATTCTGTGAGAGTGATCATTTTTGAAATTTTCTCTAGTGCTACTACAAAGGGAAAAGTAACAAAAATTCAGTACTTTAGCCAAATGTTGTATTTATAGTGTACTTTTTATGAGCAGAAGACAGCTTTTAAAATATTTCTTCACATGTAAGTGACAAGTTCCTCATATTTATGTAAGAAAAAACATAATAAATTTAAGCAAATAAACTTATTAATTTAATCATTACTAAATTATCAAAGAATCTCTAAATGACAGGAAATATTCCAGCAAAATAAGAAATCATCATTTAAGAGACCACTTATTCCTAATATACCTACATAAACATGATAAGGTATCACCACCACCATTTACTCCCATTATAAATTATCAGTCACTGAGAAATAAAAGGTATTTAGGGGTAAGAGTGTAGGTCAAAGTAGAGCCTAGCATGAACAAGGTCCTGGGTGCAATCCCCAGCATTGCAACAAAAAATAAAGGTGGGGTGAGGAGAAAAGGAAAGAAAGAAAGGAAAGGAAAGGGAAGAATATTTTGGTTTAGGCTTATATTAATTTGTTGAAATGTCCCCAAATATGAAAATCGTATTTCACATATGCAAATAAGTGTGCAAATATGTGCTGCTTGAAAAAGTTATAGAGACTCACATGGCACTGTCATAGAGTGTATACACTGATAAAACTTTAAAAAGTGATACAATGAATTAAACCTACTTTGTGGGAAAATAGGAGAAATACTAGGGAATGTAATATCAGCAAACATGTTCCCTTTGAAACAGCAAATTAGATGTGCAGGAGGATTTTGGTCACACTTCAAAGAATAATATGCTGAGATGGAGAGCTACTCTGTTTACTCTTGCTCTCACCGGTGAGGTTTTTCTATGTTAAACAGGCTTTTGATTACTTCAAAGCATGTTTGAAGTCCTCACTCTGCATACCTCGTGCACAAAGACAAATATTCCTCCAAATTTGTGCAGCTGATTCTGCTGTGTCTTGTATTTGTAAGAGAGAAGAACTCAGAGTTCCCTATTTAACACTCCATCCGTGCCTGTTTTATTTAGCTATGACAGTGAAGGTCGTCTGACAAATGTCACCTTCCCAACTGGGGTAGTCACAAACTTGCATGGGGACATGGACAAGGCGATCACAGTGGACATCGAATCATCCAGCAGGGAAGAAGATGTCAGCATCACTTCAAATTTGTCCTCCATTGATTCTTTCTACACCATGGTTCAAGGTAAAAGTATAATTTCAGGTTGATAATTTTTTTTGTGGGTAATGGGTTTTAAACTCAGGGCCTGAGTGCTGTCCCTAAGCTCTTCTGCTCAAGGCTAGTGCTATACCACTTGAGCCATAGTGCCACTTCTGGTTTTCAGGTGGTTAACTGGAGATAAGAGTCTCATGCACCTTCCTGCTCAGGCTGGCTTTGAACCAAAATCTTAGGATCTCAGCCTTTTCAGTAGTGAGGACTACAGGCATAAGCCACCGGCTCCCAGCTTCAAGTTGATAATTTTTTTAAAAAAAAGAGAGAGAGAAAGAAAGAAAATATTATTACTAGCACCCAAATAGAAACTTCACTACCCTCATTTTCTAAGATGAAGCAAAAAAAGCAAGGCAAAAATCTTAGAGACATGAATAGAATAGTCAAACACCTATGAGTAATATTTATGGAATTATATATTCATATTAAACTCACACAATGTGCCAAATAATATATTAATTGGAAATTAATATACTTTTACATCCCTACCTATTTAATAACAAAAAAAACTAATTCTAACTATTCGCCTATCATCGGACTTGCTTTGAGTCATTGAACACAGTTTTTCAGAACATATCTTTTCTATCATCTGGATTATAGTGCCTTCTGAGTCCATTGCAGTACGGTATTTGAAACATATGATAAAAACATTTATCCCCGATTCAAATACTCATTTAGATAGTATTTAAACCTCTCTTTTTTTCCATGCAGTATATTCAAATTTCTCTGGGGTGAGACCTCCTTCCAAAAACTAATCTTGGAAAAAAAAAATAGTTGTTCATGATGACATTGGCAATTAGGAGATCACAGCTCAGAATAATTACTGTATCTGTGTGAAACTTCTTTGCCTCTTTTTTTTGTAAGCTTTTTCCATCTGGTAGTCTCTATAGTCAGCTAAAAGTGGTATTGCTTGAATGTATTTCTTTTTCCAAAGAAAAGATCATTGGGGAAAGGAAAAGGGATGGGGTGGAGGGGAGGGGGCACTCCGGCTCCTGAAAACCCACATATTTAGCGCTTCACAAGCTACCTACAGCCCATCCATCCCACAGAGGCTGCGCCTTCATTTCGTCAGGCAAATTAGAAAATGATAATCTTTCATTAAAATAGATAAGAACTCTTAAGTTCCCAGAAAGTTTGCCGTTAGTATTCAGCTGAACCTGTGACAAGTAGGAAATGCCAGAAATCAAAGCTGTTTTCTCGCTCTGTAAAAAGGCACTATTAATGCTCCTTCTTTGTTTTCTATATGGGGTTTCATAATGGTTTTGGAAGATCATCCAAGTGTCTATTCCTTATCAAAGCATTCACATTTTCTGCTTCTCTCTTGTTTGTTGTTGCTGTTGTTGTTGTTTTCAGATCAATTAAGAAACAGCTACCAGATTGGTTACGATGGCTCCCTTAGAATTATCTATGCCAGTGGCCTGGATTCACACTACCAAACGGAGCCCCATGTTCTGGCTGGCACAGCAAACCCCACAGTGGCCAAAAGAAACATGACTCTTCCTGGGGAGAATGGTCAGAATTTGGTGGAATGGAGATTCCGAAAAGAGCAAGCCCAAGGGAGAGTCAATGTCTTTGGCCGAAAACTTAGGGTAAGTAGTCTTTGGAGACTGCCCTGTCATTTGTGCTGTGTTGATGGCCTACATGCAGGACTTGTTTCCTGTCACTCCCTTCTGTCCATCTACACTGACTGAGTCTACACTCAAGGTGAGTGCTGACAGCCACCCTACAAGCATGAGTACTATTAGCCATGAAGCTAATAACACTACACAATGTAAGGCATTTAAATAAAGTCTCCACTGACAAATTTACAAATTGCATCTAGCACAATCCCAAATAGCCAATGCCTAGATGTCAATTAGCGCTGGCTTCACTAATGTTATCTTACTAATCTTAGGCCCTTACTTCAACTGTTGTGTTAGCAGTGATGGATTCTTAATGTACAAAAAGGACCCAGTAAGAATTGGTTTAAACATTGAATATTTTCCCAGTCATAAATATGTGAACTGAAAGAGACAGGCCGACTATTGAAAAGCAAATTCTTTCTTTGCATTCTCAATATGCTTACAGGATGATTTGGACAACTATCTTCTAAATACAAACTTTAGAACCTAATGCTGCCACTTTGCTTTTAACAGAAAACTTCAGCTTACGTTGTATTTTATGTGAAATGTGGTATTTCTCATTACGCTAGTATAATTGAGCTTTGCAAAATGTTCTCTGCATTTACTGGTTAGGGTGTGTGTGTATATGTGTGTGTGTGTGTGTGTGTGTGTGTGTGTGTGTGTGTGTGTGTGTGTGTGTATTGCTTTTACAAGCCAAATATATCTAGAAGGCAAACTTTGATTTATGGTAGCTATTTGATAAAGACAACATAGATTAAATACTGAGACCTAGATTGCAAGAAATCACCTTCAGCCACAACAACTAAACCTGATTCATTCCTGATATTAGCAAACAAATTTTAGCTTATCAAATAAATGTACATAATTCTTTCTCACATTACTTCCTTTGCCACTAAAAAATTAGTAGCAAGGAATGAGAACAAAACAGGGAGTATACCATTAACATCCTTTTCTCCTGCACTCAAGTAGCTAAATTATTATCCTAATAGGCCAGCATTATTTACCTTGTCAATCCTGTAGAATAAGAAACAGCAACTAAACAGTACTTCCCACTATTTCCAAGAAATAGAAAAAAACCAGTGGAGCGAACACAGATTATACTAACTTGCAGCTTCTATTGCGATTCCACACAGTTGCAACGCCCGTGTTTGGAACTGTGATACACCATCTCTAGACCCTGAAACCCCTTCACCCAGACTCCAGGCTGTGGGAGCCCGGAGGCTCTGGCTCCAGTTTGCCCTGAATCAGTTCTAGCAGGCTGGAGGGGGGTGTCAGGAAGAGGACTGAGAAGGAAACACAGTCTGGAAAGGAGAACAAGAATAAGTAGACAGTCATGTGGTGGGCAGGAAACAATCTCCTGCTTCTGCCTCACCAGTTTCATAGAGAGGTGGTCTCTTGCCAAGTCAACTCCAGCTCCTCCTTTTCCCTCCACCTGCATCCTGATCTGCTGCAGCCACCACTGCTTCTTTCCTGGGCTTCTTCCTTGGACATGGCACACTGAACTTTAGTTCACAGTCTTTATCATAGTCAACCCCCCCCCCAAGCAGGGACACACACACACACACACACACACACACACACACACACACACGCATTCCCAAACCTAGGCACTCATAGAACACACAAAGAAGCCACATGTCAGTGGCCCACACTACTCAGGAGGCTGAGATCTTTGAGAATCAAAGCCAGCCCAGGCAGAAAAGTCTGTGAGATTGTTACGTCCAACTAACCACCAAAAAGCTAGAGGAAGAGGTGTGGCTTAAGTAGTAGAGCACCAATCACTAGGCTGTTCAAGCCCCAGTACCAGCACACAGAAACACACACACACACACACACACACAAGCACTGCTCAGTTTTGTGCTTTTTCTTCTCTAAGACACTAAAGATACAAAAGCACTGCTCAGTTTTGTGCTTTTTCTCCTCTAAGACACTAAAGACAACACAGCACTTAACTAGAATAGCAAAAATGTAGGGGCCTAATGGTGAACCAGGCTCTTTTTTTTTTTTTTTTTTTTTGCTGAGTAAATCTTAATCAAGCATAGTATGCCTAAATTTTATTTTTCTTGCATGTATTATGATGCCTCTATTATTAGGTAAGCTATCTGTTACCTACATAAGATCACAACATTCGGATCTAGCTATGATATAGATGGCTACATTACAGATGAATAAAATCACCCCTACTCAGCCTCTCTTCACACTGTTGTTACATGAATCAAATGAGACAATGTGAAAGCGCTTTGACAATCAAAAGCATGACAGTCTATTCCTTCACCCTAACCCGGAGACTCTTAACCACGTGTTCAAACATTGGTCATTTCTACCCACATAGCAGAAAGTAGGAAAGAGCTGTTCAGCTTTCTGGGAGGGAAAATGTCAGTAGGAAGAAGGAAGAGAGGAAAACCCTTTGTCCATAGCCAACCACATGATATATCACCTGCTGCCTTTGAAACAAGTTGTATCTCAGAGTATTTTTTTTTCCTTCCCCTTTGTAACATTGCTTTTCAAATAACTGGCATAAAAGAAATTATGGAGGAAAGGAGAAAAGAGAGAAAATCTTGGCTGAGGGCTCTGATTCTCTGCCTGCTTCTAAAGGAAAACGGCAACCGTGCACATGGGCCTGGGTGTTACTGTCTCTCTAAAGAGCAGAACCACAATGCCTCAGCAAGAAATTTCTGAAAATACACTGTTTACAGCGGTGTGTGCAGTCACACTGAAAGGAGAGTTCCAGCTGATATCTTTGATTGCTCTCCCAGAGACAATACCAAGTTCACAAGGGAGGATTTCTGACTTTCAAGATAAGATTGGATTGCCAGCTCTGACTGCTAATTCCATTCCACTGTGCATTCCTAGAGAGGAATTCTAGGGAAGAAAGTGATGATAATGAAAGGCTGGTTTGAGGCCCAAAACCTGGAGTCTGCCAAAATTGGGACGAGAAGGTAGCAAGACCCCGAGCCACATGTGACCTGAATTCTCCCCAACAGCCATTTGCTTTCCACCCCTTCCTGAGACAAGCATGTTTTTTCTCCCACCCCTCAGGATTGCCTAGAAGGAAGTGCCTTTCATTTTCAAGGTTTTGACCTAAATTTGGCTATGTGCCTGACACTCAAATATTTATTCAGTGAATGAAAGAATGAGGAAAGTCAGCCCTATAACATGATTTTGTTTCATGGCATCTAGAGTTTCCCGGGAGAAGGACTATGTGAATAGCACAGCCCTGTAGCTGTTTGTATGCCACAGACAAAGCTAAAGCTAGGTTTAATAGAAAAATTGGTAGATGGTAGATGATAGAAAGATGTATGGATAGATGCTGGGAAGGTGGCTCAGTGGTAGAGCGCTTGCCTTGCATCCCTGAGGTCCTGGGTTCAATTCCTCAGCACCACATAAACAAAAAGAAAAAAGCCGGAAGTGGCGCTGTGGCTCAAGTGGTAGAGCGCTAGCCTTGAGCTGAAGAGCTAAGGGACAGTGTCCAGGCCCAGAGTTCAGGCCCCACAACCGGACCCAAAAACAAAAGAAAGAAAGATGTATGGATAGAGTAGATTGAGAGATTGATTGATTCTATTTTCTATCACATCTTTTTTAAATGTTTTTTTTATTGTGAAAATACCGTGCAGAGGGGTTACAATTACATGAGCAAGGTACATTTCTTATCGAGCATTGTTGCCTCCTCCTTCGTTTTTCCCCTACCATCCCTGCCCTTCCATCTCCACGACTACATCCCCACCCCTCGCCAAAGTTGTAAAGTTCGTTTTTCGATAGAACGATTTGTATATCTCATTGTTGCAATGGCTCCACCTGTATCCCTATTTAAACGATTTGTTTTTTCCCTTCCCCTCCACAAATTATACCAACATCAAATACAGTGAAAACAGGGGTTACACCATGGGAGAGAGACATACAAAGCAACAAAAAAAAAATCACCTTATAAATACATTAGAAACAACAGCAAGAAAGAAAAAACCACTGGTGTCCTTATCTTGGCTTTATCTCATCTTATCTCTTATCTACTATCTCTTATCATAGATCTATGATAGAGAGACAGACTGACAGATAAATAGGTAGATAGTACTTGCTGTCTTTCTCTTACAATAATTGGTAAATATCACTATTTTTTATTAGTGTTAAATTTGAGAAGCAGCTATCAATCAGTTACAAAAAAAGAAAACAACTACTGAGCCAGATGCCAATGGCTCATGCCTGTAATCCCAGCTGCTCTGGAGACTGAGATCTGAGGATCAGAGTTCAAAGCCAGCCCAGGCTAGAATAGTAAGACTCTTATCTCCAACAAACTACTCAGAAAAAGCCAGAAATGGCACTGTGGCTCAAGTGGTAGAGTGCTAGCCTTGAGCAAAAGCAACTTAGGGGCAGCTCCCAGGCCCTAAGTTCAAGTCCCAGGACTGGCAAAAAGAAAAAAGAAAAGAAAAGTAAAACCTGTTATGGCATTTCAGTTATAAAATGTATTCCTATACTTGACCAGAATCAGATGCTTCATGGAAAAAGTAAGTGAATTATTTTAAAAAGAAATTCTCACAGTTTGAAAGCCAAGTGTGTTTGGAGACATATATAAGTATGTTACCATAGTTAAGTCTTCCCAGCCCATCCCATTTGAGTGGTATTTTAACTGAGTGGCCTGGCCTGGAATGAGTTCACATGTAGTTAGCACATGACAAATGCGAAGACACAGAGCAATCTGTAGCAAGTTGAACATCCAACAGAGACCCAAGGGGCTCTTGTTGTTACCAAGGGCACTGGGGAATAAGCCAGCCCTTCTTCACTCCCCACCATGACATTTCAGATAAATGCATAAAACCTGATGTTGGTACTGGCCCCTCCTGGGGCAAACTGTTTAAGGTCATTATGCTTTTAATCTTCAAACATTCCAGAAAAAAAATTACTGCTTTCCCTTCTTGATAGCAAAGGAATGTTGTGATTAATTACCATCATAGACAGGATGATTAAAACTAGAGATCTTTACAGAGGAGTCCACAGTGATCACTTAGCCATATACAGCATTTGGGTTCATTTTTACATCGCTAGAGATATAGCCATGATCGTGTGTGTGTGTGTGTGTGTGTGTGTGTGTGTGTGTGTGTGTGTGTGTGTGTGTGTGTGTGTGTGTGCAGTACTGAGACTTGATCTCAGGATCCCATGCTTTCTAGGCAAATATTCTATTATGTGAGCCACACATATACACACACATGCTCCTTTTTTTTTTTTTTTTTTTTTTAGTGTTTTTTAAGATTGCTCAGGTTTTTGATGTAGCCAGCCTCAGACCATGACCTTCCTACCATCACCTCTCAAGCAGTTCAGGATCACATCACACTTATCACACACTGATATTTTATTTTTCCTAAGACCATGCCTCAAACTCTATATCTGATGCTTTCACTCATTGGCTGGTGCTCCACCGCCTGAGCCATACCTCCAACCCTTAATATTTTTATAATTTATAATACTTATCAAAAGCCTCACTGGGACATGGATTTAAAACACTAATATATAAAAGATATACAGGCAAAAGTGGCTCACACCTATAATTCTATACTCAGTAGACTGAGACCTAAGGATGGAAGCCAACACAGGCAGGAAAGTCCATGAGACGCTTATCTCCAGTTAACCCCCAAAAGGCCAGAAGTGGAGCTGTAGTTCCAGTGGAAGAGCATTAGCCTTAAGCACAAAGGCTCAGGCACAACTCCCAAGCCCTAGGTTCAAACCCTAAAACCAGCATGAAAGAACCTTTTTTGTCATTTTAAAAATAGATGGAAAAGTTGCCATGATTTCTAAAAGTTTAAGATGGCCTAGAATGCACATACCCCCTCATAGCTACATTTTATCTCTCCAAAGAAGGAAATCTGAACATGTTTAAGAGGGATACAAAAAAATCATCAGAGAGGTTAATTGTATTACTGAATAATAGTGGCTGACTTTTTGAAACAGATAGAATAGTTAAAACCTTTCTGGACCTGGTGGAATACACCTGTTGTCTCTGCTACTCAAGAGACTCGGGCAGAGCCTAGGAACCTAGTAGTTTGAGCAACAAAGTGAGATGCTGTCTCAAAACAGCAGCCAAGAACCAGTGGCTCAGTAATCCTGACTACTCAGAGGTGAGATCTAGAGGATTAAGTTTTGAGGCCATCTGAAGCAGAAAAATTCACTGGATTCTTTCTCTAAATAACCAGTCAAAAGCAGGGCTGGCAGTGTGGATCAAGTAACAAAGTGCCAGCCTAGCAAACTCAAGACCCTGAGTTCAAACCTTAATTCTAAATAAAAAGGTTGCAGCGGGGGGTGGAGGTTGTTTAGACTTATTTTGGAAATGGGAGGAGGGGAACCCATCTCCAACACAAAGTCATTACTTCAATACAAGAAAGGCACTGCACACAAAACTTGTCTGGATAAAAAGAAAAGCCACATCTCATAATGCTTCCAGATGCTTCCCTCTGGTGACATATTTGGTGCAGAGACTCACACAGCACCCACACTGATGACATTGTGTGCTTTTCATCTGGAGGAATTGGTGTCACATAGCCATACTAACAAACCAAAGAATCTGCAAAGCAGAGGTAGTATGACAGTGGCATGTGAAAAGATGGGGTTCCGCTTTCAGACCTGTCTTTTCACCCTTCTCCCTACAGCAACTAATCACCCAGGATCTGCAAGTCACATAGTGTAGAGACAAAGGAGGCGGAAGGGCTAAAGAAAGCCTAAAGAATTGAAATACAAATTAAAGACAATGCAAAGTAAACGCAAACAGATGAGGCAAAAAGTGACGGCCCCCATATCCATGGAAAACTCCACAGCCTGTCTTTCATGGTTATTTGTAACCCAGAATAGCACAGGGAAATAAGAAAAAGGACAAACCCCAACATTTGGTGCTGGGGGTGGGGATTCTTGTACAACACAATGTGAGAAACCCAAGATCCCCGGTGGAACACTGAAAATTGTTCAAAACATTTCCTTAAAGCATCAAAAAATATAACCTGAAACACCTGATTCTGCCTGTTATGAAGTTTGTTTTATATCAACGCCTTCTGCAGCATTAAAATTGTGTGTGTGTGTGTGTGTGTGTGTGCACGCGTGCGTGCACATGCGTGCACGCATGTGTATAGCATTAGGTAGGAGCTTCTTTCCAAAATGCACAAAGCATTCTGCAAACTGAAACTCATCAAGCTGCACAAAATTCACACAAGGCAGGGAACAACTAATATGCATGTGTCTGCATGGGAAATGGAAGCACAAAAAGCACCCAGCAGAATCCCAGAAAAATTACTGACAGACAGAGCCAAAGGGGTCTAGTCCAACCTCCTTATTTACAGATGAATGAAACAGATTCAAAGGGATTAAAAGACCCAAGGCAAGCTCTTTCTATGCACCCTCAGGTTTGGAGATCAAGATTTTTGACTCCTAAATTCCTCCCTCCATGACAGATAAACACACACACACACACACACACATCTCTCCTTTTTCTCCCTAATGCCCATTTCTACTATGACAAAGTCCTCTCTCTCATCACCCAGATCAGAAAGAAAAACAATGAAAAGTTAAGATCTCCTAATTTCCACCCATGCCTCTTCCCTTTCTAGTTCTTTGTAAGTCATCTCATAGAACATTTTTTCCCCTCCAACATCATTTCTTTTAAGTTCTTGTTATACTTTTCCATGGATTTCATAGCAACTCCCCTGAACAGCTAATTGGAAAAAAATTAAGCTTAGGGAGGATTTTTGTGGAGGATGTGTTTAATATTAACTATAAAATGCAAAGATGAGTTGTATCGCAGTTTTTGCACAAATACAACTCATTCATTCCTGGAAACCTTAATCCACTCTCTTTCCCCACCTCCCAGTGCCACCACATTGGCAACCCTATTTCCACTGGGGTTTTGGCAAGGTTGAACCATACTCATACCCTATCCTGTATATCTAAGACTGATTGCTAGAGCTGTACGTTTTGAAGTCTCTAATTAGGCCACAGTCTTGTCAATTAAGGTTTTCCCACTTAATTTTTAACAATCCAAATGTTAATGAGCATGGTAGTACCGGTAAAATACCATCTCCATCAAGGTGCTGTAGAAGAGCAAGGAATGAACAGGCTATGGTCTCTGCCCTGCAGGACTCACAGCCTACGAACAATATAGACTATTTGTAAAGTAGAATTTAATCAGGGCCATATTTCCACTGCAATTACCAGTGTTGGCTCATGTACGCCTTGGATCACAGACAGATTTTTGTCAGAGATTCGGGACATGGCACATGGCCACCTAGAGAGCCTCTTACAACAACGTGGTACTACATTTGTAAATTAAGTACAACATTCAGGCCAGGGATATGAGAAAGTAAAGGACTTTAAAGTCTGTGCCAGTTACCCACATGTTATCAAAAAAGCATTCTCAAATATTATGACTTCTCAGCCGTGGGCTCAAAGCAATGATCATGTTTGTAACCTCCTGCTATTTAAGCTCATTAATAATTGACAGTAATGTGGGTTCCAACTTCTGCTTAACTGCTCTTCAAAGGGTTAGAGTCACATTTACCACTGTGTTTTATTTAATATAGCCATGATTAATTTACTAAGCAATTATTTTCCAGTGTCTTTCGGGGGAGGAGCTCTGAGTAATTTACATAGGTGTCAGGTTTATCACCTTTAGGTCTTCTGAAAAAAAAAAAGAAAACCCTTGAAGGCAAAAACATGGTGGTGTTGTTCTCATTCGTTGTTTTGGTTTGCAAGATTTCAGTATAAAAAGGTTTTGTGCAAATGCCAGGCTTTCTGTTTCCTAAAAATCTTTTAAAAGAGCAGTTAATCTACTGCCTCACATTTGTACCCAGGAAGGGACTAAATTAATTTGCTGACAAAGAGAATCAATCATCATAAATAACATTTAAACAATACTGGAGACTCTGAAGACTAATAAGTGGCTGGCATTAGAATAACATGATTTATTTGATCGTGTTGTTTATGTGTTAACAGGTTAATGGCAGAAATCTCCTTTCAGTTGACTTTGATCGCACAACAAAGACAGAGAAAATCTATGATGACCACCGTAAATTCCTCCTGAGGATCGCCTATGACACTTCAGGGCACCCGACGCTCTGGCTGCCAAGCAGCAAGCTGATGGCCGTCAATGTCACCTATTCATCCACAGGTCAAATTGCCAGCATCCAGAGAGGAACTACGAGTGAAAAAGTAGATTATGATGGACAGGGGAGGATTGTATCTCGAGTCTTTGCTGACGGTAAAACATGGAGCTACACTTACTTAGAAAAGGTATGTCTGAACCTGACGTTAAAAACAGGGCAGGGATGTTTAACAATTTTTTTTTTTCCAGCCATCCCCAGAACACTACAAGAGGAGGGGGGAAAAAAACCAGTATCACGTGACTGAGTTCCATTTATTATTCTAAGTATCAATATGGCAGCCACAGCGGTGCAACCCTGATGAATTTCTACATTAGCAAAGTAGTTTTGCCTTAGTTAAGTTCTACTATCTGAGACCCTTTTAAGTGATTTATGCTGTAAACAAACAAGCACTAACATTATCCACCTGCCAAGCTTTATGCGTTGACAACATTCACAAATTAGACCTTGAGCTTGTAAGTCATTTGTAAATAATTTCTGTGCCGGCTCTTTCATTTAAGAAAGAGTCTTACATTAGCACAGTTAAAGCTGTCAGTTTTGCGTTGTTTCTGGCTGAGCTTCAACATAACCATGAAAAAAAGCACATAGGTCCTATTTATGCATTATTAACCAAAAGAGGTTGTTTTCTTAGAAAGTCACATTTCCTGATATATCGTGGCATCTCTCTTTTCTTTTACATGTAATAGATAAACATCATAACTTGGACTTTTTCCCATTTCTGAAAACTGTGCACACTGCCAGAAATGAAGATTTAAAATTATCTATATTCAGACAGCTGAGCTATATGATAAGCAGCTTGATGTTTTCCCTGGGATCAAGAGGAATGAGTGAGGAAGAAAAGGATGAAAATGAAAGAACTATCTCCCTGCAATTCTTTCCTGAAGAGACAGAATTGCCCTAAATGGGGGCTGGGATGTAGCTCAGTGGTAGAGCACTTACCTAACATGCATCAGACTCTGGGTTCAATTTCCAGCACAAAAAAAAAAAAGATATAATCCACCAAAGAGAATATTCATGGGATGCTTCCTTTGTCTTTGCAACAGAAATTACTCCATTTTGAGGTTTTGTATGTCTCAAATCTTAAAGCCCTCCACTACAAAGTGCACAGCAGTGCACAACTTTAGTTATAAACTCAACTCTTAGCAGTGTCTGCCTCCACCCTTACATATATCAGAAGTTACACACAGTAACCTCCATCATCCAAACAAAAATCACGCATGCACCCTTTCTGTGCTTACCTCTGCATTTTTGTTCTCCACCAGATGTGCTCTACCCAACTCCTCCATCTGCACCTAAGCCCCTTCCACAAGAGCCTTCCTTCTAAGAACCAGTTCCAGATTCAGAGCTCAGTGCAGGGCACCACTAGTCTTACAGCGGCCTCCCAAGGACACCTCTGGCCAGTCTGCCCCCTTGCAAACCTACCTGTCTCCTTTCCTTAGAAGACCCTCACCCCAGAGACAATGGACTGCATCTGATCACTGAGCAAACTCACCACACACTACACATTGAACTGCGCTGAGAAACCACAAGAATAAGGCCCTACACAAATACCTGTGTGGGAACAAATCTTGCCACCAGAGCAGCCCCTAAGTAGAAAAGGAATAGATTGGAACAATTTTCCCAATCCAAACTTGAGTATATTGCAGGTAACAGTAATAGAAATATAAGAACCCAGACTCCAAAAACTAATAGCAGTGTTCCTTACATGGCTGCAAAAGGTTGAGAGGGAGCTAAGGAGTGTGATCATCGATAAGAGCCACCATTACAGAATGATAAAGGCAGTCATCAAGATCACTTTTGTGTATCTGCAAAGATCAAAGAAGCCAATGAGACCTTTGTCATGGTCTCTCCTCAGTCCCAAACTACTCCATTTCAAACTATTCTCTCCAAAACTATTTCATTTCCTTTCTAGGATAGACACGGTAAGCCAAAACTTTCTCATAACAAAACAAGTAATACTTCACTAACAACCATCAAATATCATGGTAAGTGACTATAACATAACACAGGTAGCGATACCTCCAAAAAGATCATGCAGTCCTCCCTGAGAGGGATGCAGACTGTGGGGAACAACTCTCAGGGCATTTACTAACACTGATGTGTCCAGCTTTCTATCAGTGTGACAATATACCCAAGATAATGATCAACTTAGAAGAAGGAAAAGTTTGCGTTGACTCTCACTTTCAGAGTTTGCAGTCATGGCCCCTTGGCTTTATGGAGGCTCTGTGGAGATACAGAATGCCATTAAAGGGAGCATGTGGAGGAGAGCCACCCGTGGCACAGTGGCCAAGAAGCAGAGAAAAAGCAAGAGGGGGAGAAAAGCATCCAGAGTCCCCTTCGGGATCATGGTCCCAATGCCCTAACTTCCTGCTTAGAGGCCAACATTGAAAGGTTTTACAGCCTCCTAATAGTGCTATACTTCAAACCATCAGCATATAGACTTCGGTGGACATTTCAGATACAAACTATAATAACCCACACTTTTATTTTTCAAAAAATGTCCTAGATGTGGCCACAGAGCAGATTCTTTTTTTCTTTTTTTTTTTGGTCGGCTGTGGGGCTTGAACTCTGGGCCTAGGCGCTGTCCCTCAGCTCTTCAGCTCAAGGTGAGCACTCTACCACTTGAGCTACAGCGCCACTTCCGGTTTTCTGGTGGTTTATTGGAGATAGGAGTCTCACAGTCTCTCCTGCCCGGGCTGGCTTTGAACTGCGATCCTCAGATCTCAGCCTCCTGAGTAGCTAGGATTACAGGCGGGAGCCACCAGCGCCCGGCAGAGCAGATTCTTTAAAAGCCTAAGTTGTGAAAAACATTTTTGAAGATGGTGGGAAATGAAGAGAGCCTTGTTAGTGAGTATTTCCACATCCAAGACAAAGGATTAAGCCCCAGAGACTCCCACCCTAACTACCCTCCGGCGTCTTCCAACACTCCACCTGATCTAACAAGGGATCGGGAGGAAACACCATTCTCTGCATTACAACTCGGTCTCACCTAAGCCTCCTCAGGGTTCACCTTCTCTCAGGTTGGCCATTTGTCTTTCTGTGGCTGACTGTCAAATAAAGCTTATTTTTATTTGTATGTTTATTTACATCATGATTTAACAACACCAAAGCATGTGAAGGCCAGCACCCTGACGATCACACCAGAGGTCCAAATCTGATTTGGTACCCACAAAAGGAAATATAAAAATGTAGCTTTTTATTTCAGTATAGACATCTGGTAACGATATGAAAGGAAAAAGTGAGGGGAGGGAGTGGTGGAAACCTGCCCAGCTCAAGTAGTAGAAAGCAAGCATAAGCCAAGTGCGGTGGCTCACACCTGTAATCCTAGCTACTCAGGAGGCTGAGATCTGAGGATCACTGTTCAAAGCCAGCCTGGGCAGGAAAGTCCATGAGACTCTTATCTCTGATAATACACTAGAAAACACACACACACACACACACACACACACACAAATTTGCAGGAAAAAGTCATATCCTTAATTCAGTATTATTCTCTTTTACAGCTCTCATTCACCATGTGGCTAATTTAGCAGCGTTTGCTGACATTGATGCTTTATGTACACATTGTCTATTTTTGCCTACTTCATCTCTTCTTCACAAAATATTTCAAATGCTTTGCTCCTCCCCCAAATATACAGGAAATTAAAGCATGATTTGAGTGTCTCTTCAATCAAATGAAGGGAGAGAGCCACCTACTAAATAATTGCTAACTGTGGACAGGATTGCCTTTCCCCTGTGCTATTTTCCCCTTGAAATATTGTCTTTAAAGCAGCTTTGTTCATGCCTGTATTATGAATTTATCCAAATCCATTGACAATCTGCTGGTTGGCCATGAATGCCTGGAAAAAAGAATGGTACAATCATGACAAGTAGGACATTATGAATCTTGAGCCACTAACTGCAGAAGCCCTCACAATTAAGCATGCACGCAAATTAGGCAGGGAATCGTTAACAACATGTAAGGTCAAGGATAACTCAATTAAAATGAAAGCCATTTTCTCAGGCAGAATGTTTCTGTGTATTTGTGGTCAGTAAATCTGTGTTTGCTTCTCCCCACTCACAAACACCAGATAACCGTATGTCCTCTCTTGACAGTCCATGGTTCTTCTGCTTCATAGCCAGCGGCAGTACATCTTTGAATATGATATGTGGGACCGCCTATCTGCCATCACCATGCCCAGTGTGGCTCGCCATACCATGCAGACCATCCGGTCCATCGGCTACTACCGCAACATATACAACCCCCCCGAAAGCAATGCCTCCATTATCACTGACTACAATGAGGAAGGGCTGCTTCTGCAAACAGCTTTCCTGGGTACCAGCCGGAGGGTCTTATTCAAGTACAGACGGCAGACCAGGCTCTCAGAAATTTTATATGATAGCACAAGAGTCAGTTTTACCTATGATGAAACAGCGGGAGTTCTGAAAACAGTGAACCTCCAGAGTGATGGCTTTATTTGCACCATTCGGTACAGGCAAATTGGCCCCCTGATTGACAGACAGATTTTCCGCTTTAGTGAAGATGGGATGGTGAATGCCAGATTTGACTACAGTTATGACAACAGCTTTCGAGTGACCAGCATGCAGGGTGTCATCAATGAAACCCCTCTGCCCATTGATCTTTATCAGTTCGACGACATTTCTGGCAAAGTTGAGCAGTTTGGAAAATTTGGAGTGATATATTATGACATTAACCAGATCATTTCCACGGCTGTAATGACTTACACAAAGCACTTTGATGCTCATGGCCGCATCAAAGAAATTCAGTATGAGATATTCAGATCCCTCATGTACTGGATTACAATTCAATATGATAATATGGGTCGGGTAACCAAGAGAGAGATTAAAATAGGACCCTTTGCCAACACTACCAAATACGCTTATGAATATGATGTTGACGGACAGCTCCAAACCGTTTACCTAAATGAAAAGATCATGTGGCGTTACAACTACGACCTGAATGGAAACCTCCATTTATTGAACCCCAGCAACAGCGCACGGTTGACGCCTCTTCGCTATGACCTGCGAGACAGAATCACTCGCCTGGGTGATGTTCAGTATCGGTTGGATGAAGATGGTTTCCTACGTCAAAGAGGCACGGAGATCTTTGAGTACAGCTCCAAGGGGCTTCTGACTCGCGTCTACAGTAAAGGCAGTGGCTGGACTGTGATCTATCGCTATGATGGCCTAGGAAGGCGTGTCTCTACCAAAACTAGTCTAGGGCAGCACCTGCAGTTTTTTTATGCTGATCTAACTTACCCTACGAGGATCACTCATGTCTACAACCATTCGAGTTCAGAAATCACCTCCCTTTATTATGATCTCCAAGGACATCTTTTCGCCATGGAAATCAGTAGCGGGGATGAATTCTACATTGCCTCAGATAACACGGGGACACCACTGGCTGTTTTCAGTAGCAATGGACTTATGCTAAAACAGATTCAGTACACTGCATATGGTGAAATCTATTTTGACTCCAACATTGACTTTCAACTGGTCATTGGATTCCATGGTGGCTTATATGACCCGCTCACCAAATTAATCCACTTTGGAGAAAGAGACTATGACATTTTGGCAGGACGATGGACAACACCTGACATAGAAATCTGGAAAAGAATTGGGAAAGACCCAGCTCCTTTTAACCTGTATATGTTCAGGAATAATAACCCTGCAAGCAAGATCCATGATGTGAAAGACTACATCACAGGTAAACCTCTTGTATTTCTAAGTGCTAAATTACTGTAATCATTAGATGAATACACAAAGTCACTAGAATTGAACTGTTAAATGCAGTCATTTCTCTGAGCATTCTTAAACCACAAAGGGAAAAAGGAAACATAGTCACTTCTACACGTAGCCTGCCAGTTGCCCAAGGCCACTGTTTTTTTTAAAATGACTTCTAATCTAGTCCTTTAAGAAAGAGAATTTATAGGGAGAAACAGAAAACATAGTATACACAGAGTCCAAAAGTAGGAGCTCCAACCTCAATCTCTCTCCTACAAGTTGTATGGGTTTATAGGCAACAGAACTTCTTTTGGGTCCAATTGCTGTATTGGTTACTTTTCAGTTACTGAAACGTTTAAAAAAAAAAAACTTGAATCATCAAATAATCATTTTATAAAGAGGAAAAGTATATTTTGGCTCAGTTTGCATGTGAAGTAGACCCCAGTAATTGGGGTTTGCGTCAAGGCAGCATATACAGGAAAAGCACATGACAGAGAAAAGCTGTTCATTTTATCAGCCAGGAAGCAAAAAGGAAAGAGAACTAGATCGAGGTTCCTCAATCTCCTTCGAGGGCATGCCCCCAATGACCTAAAGACCTCCCAGGCAAGATCATACCTTTCAACGGTTCCATTACCATCCAATAGTACCACTCTGAGCACCAAGCCTTTAACACAGGAGCATTTAGGAGATAATCCAACTTCTCAGCTATAGCAGTTATCCTAACTGTAAAGTGTGGCAATACTCCATGGCATGGAATTCTGCATTAAATAATAACTACTTTATAAATGTGTAATGAGGTGTTTACCCCCCCCCCCCCCACACACACACACTGCCATCACCTCACCTAGAGACAATAATGGAGCAATTTCTCCATCAGTTCCTGAGTTCAGTGATCATGTTTCTGGTCTGTCTTTTTACACTACTGCCTTCATGGCCATTTAGCACAATTGTTGTCTGATAACACTACTGAATACACATCTGATTTCTCACCCAGATGAGGCAATTTTCAAGCTACAGATTCAGCATATGTGCATGACACTCTGTTCGTTTTGTAGGATTTAAAACCTCAGATCCCACTTCTGCAACCACAGAATGACCAGGATTTAAAACAAAGACAGGTCCTCACAGGCACTTCTGTTGTTCCCTTTTGTGAGCGGACTCTTTCCCCCTCTCCTCCAACAATTCTAAATCCTCCGGCTTTCAACCCATTGTTCCTTATACTGATGTAACCTTTTACCACATTTGTATCTCCCAGAGGAAGGGTCATTTCTGTCTTCTTCGTTTGGTTCTGAAGGTTTTCTTCTTCGTTTTTGGCTTGTGTTTAATACTCATTCAGGCTGCCTCTTTTCTAGCTCAGTATTTGAGGCATGCTCAGATGACAGATGTCTCCTTCAGTTGGCAGGACAATTCTTAAAGTACTGCCCCCTGTCCTTGTTACATCTGCTTCATACCTTTCCAGACTGCTTCAGGCTTTCCCTCCCTCTCCCCCATGTGAACCAACCTCCCTTCTTCCAGCATCTTGATTCAACAAGACCTTCAATTTTTTACCTATATTCAACAACATTTATTTTTTTTCAGTGCATATCTGCATTCAGAGTCCTTAAGCAGACATTGCTCAAAGTACTGCCCTCAAGACTTCAACACTTGAGAGAAAAAATTTTCCCCAAAATCTAAGGCTTCATCTTGTATTTTCTTTTTTCTTTTTTTTTTTTTTTGGGGGGGGGGTCCGGTCGTGGAGCCTGAACTCTGGGCCTGGGCGCTGTCTTTTAGCTCTTCAGCTCAAGGCTAGCGCTCTACCACTTGAGCCACAGCGCCACTTCCGGCTTTTTTCTTTTTGTTTATGTGGTGCTGAGGAATCGAACCCAGGGCCTCAGGCATGCAAGGCAAGCACTCTACCACCGAGCCACCTTCCTAGCCCTCATCTTGTATTTTCTTTTGCAAGCCTATATCCAGTCTCAAAAAGAAACAAATCTAAGTAATCCTTTCCAGCCTATCCTATGTGAACCACATGCGGATTTATATCTCCCCACCATCCTATTTAAGAGAGAGAATACCACTAGGTTGTAGCCATATGATGCCTGGACAAAGGACCTGCCAGCCTGGCAAAGGGGTGAGAGTTTGTGCCCTAGAGAAGGAAATAGGAAGCAAATGGCTCTCCATCATTCTGACAAGCAGTTTACCACTGGTTATTTAAAGGGTGTTGACAGGGACTGACTGAAGGGCTGGAAAGCCCACAGTTCCTGAATGCATCCTCTCCTAGCAACGTGGACGGCAGGGAATGCCGGAGCAGCATTTTCTGAAAAACATCAAAAGAGAGATGGAACAGCATAAAATATATTAGGTGAAATGCAATTTCAAATTTTCCAGCAATGTGCTTAATATATAAAATAATCTACACCCAACTGTACTCATAAAGCTGCAAGCCTGCTGAGTAGTTCTATAACATTATAACCTCCAGAATAGAATAAAAGCCTTATTTGGAGCTTAATGGCTTTCAGAGTCACGTGGCAATATTTTAAAATACTATTTTAAAGCTTTCCAGGTTCTCTCCCCAAAAGTTTCTCTCCACCTGTGCACAGTGAGCCTTTGAAGTCAGAAGTGATGGTAATCAGAGCTTCTGAGCCCTTGGCCCGTCTTGTCAGCCTTTCACACTAAGAATCAAATGCTCATTTTTGTACTCTCAATTTAGGGTTTGCATGAATAGAAAATGAGCTGTGAAATCCTATCTTTGAGCACTCACTTCTGCTAACACACAAGTTCTACTTAATACCAATCTTCACTAACTACAAAACAACTTCCATTGGTTGTCTACAACTATGTCTGGGATGTTCTGCATTTGTATCCCTGTATCCCACAAGTACTTGTGTCAGTGTATCCAGTCTGAGGACCTATCAAGTCTCCATTTGCTACAGCATTTACACAAATTCCACCCTTGAGGTTATTGTTTCTTCTAACATTACAGGTTTGAAATGGAAGGAGGAAGATTATTTGTGAAATGGGAGTGGGGCTAAGGCTAAGGATTTACATATTGGAGAGCACAAAACAAACTGTAACACCTTTCATTTTGAACTTTCTTGTCCTAGATGTTAACAGCTGGCTGGTGACATTTGGCTTCCATCTGCACAATGCTATTCCTGGATTCCCCGTGCCCAAATTTGATCTCACAGAACCTTCTTACGAACTTGTGAAGAGTCAGCAGTGGGATGATGTGCCGGTAAGAAACAAAAGGCAAAACTGTGGAAAGGTGATAAGTGTCTTGTTCACCCACCTTTTATCAAACTACTCTTGTGAATACTGTACCAAAGACAATTTTCCTTTTCTCTTTCCTTCATTTTACCCTTCTGGGGGAAGGAAAACCAACACTTCCTGTATGTTTCTGTTCGGCAAACCAAGGGTCTGTTAAACAGGCTTAAATCTGTTTTTAGCAATGCTAATAAAAACATAGAAAGGCATTATCCAAAGGTAATAAAATGCAGAAGCTCATTTTTTAGTGCTAGGTTTCTACAGAGAACCCCATGAAGGTACATTTCTGACAGTAGAGACCTGCAGGCAGAGAGATAATAAACAGGAGAGCAGGAGATTCGTATTACAAATTAGCAGCCCACAAACAGGCCATAGAGTTCAGCTTCTCTAAAAATATTAACAATGTTTCATGGGGAGGGGGGGAATGTCCTCTGGTAAAACTCTACCTACAACCAAGTGTTTATGGAATTTTCCTGGAAATAACAGACCAGGGGCCTGTACCTATTGGGGGAAACAAAATAAGAGACAAACGGAATATTGCAAAGTCAAAGCTGCCATGTAAGAAAGGGGCACTTTAAATTTCCATCATTCAGAGATCAGAACGGAATGCACAACAAAACAGAAGGTTTTCTGGCTTAAAGCAAGAATAATTAGAGATCCAAAAACTAGGTTACCCCATAATGATAAGGAGAAAAGTACAAAGTTACCTAGAGAGATTAATCCCCCCCTGCTTGAGCAATTTCCTATAACTCCAACAAATACAAAGAGAAAAATAACCATGAGGAAAACACACAATGTATACAAAAAAAAGTGCAGGTACAGATTGCCTGGTACAGATTTCATATTTAATGTAACATGTTTTTCAGATGACATCCTTATCTTTCAGAAGAAAAACCCACCAAATTTCTCGTGTCTGGGAGCCATTTAAATGTTTCTACTCATAAATACACCTACAATGATAAAAGGCCATGAAGACATACTGAAGTTCCCTCGCACACTTGAACATGCACATCCTAATTGTGTGTGACTTTCCAGCATGTCTGAAAACACAAATAGACTTGGATACCTCCCCCCCCAAAAGGCACCTTTTAGTATGATTCAAGTTCTCTATCAAGAGAAATGTTCAGCAAAAAATTAAAAAAGACAAGTTAGGGAATCCCCAGCAAGGACACTGAGCCTGTCCCAAGTGAAGAAAAACAAATGCTTCTCTCTGTGCTGTAAATGAAACAGATGTTTCCATTTGGGGAAACACTGGCCTGACAAACATCTGCTCTACGAAATGGCTGGCGTTAAGATGCCCAATTTAAAACGTTTGCCAAACGGAGATAGTCCAGGATCCCTCAACTTTCTAAAACATCCTTGTCGTTAGGAACCCCGAGCTCCACTCTGCCCTATGCATTTCACTCCTGCGATCTTCTTCTGAAAAACTGTCTACCAGGAGATTAGGCAGGGTGGACTTACACTAGAGCACGAGCATTTCAAAGCATATACAAAGTACAGGCCCCAGCCTTTCCCTCTGTTGCATCCCGTGCTGTCTCTTCCTTGATGCCTTCCTTAGAGAAAGCTGCTGCCAGGGAGGGCTGGGTTTCCGACGCCCCAGCGGGTTTTAAAAGGAGCATGGAGGAGTTGCAGGAGGAAAGCTAAAGGCATATGTATGCGGCCCACATTAGAAACTTACACACGCACACTAGTTCCATAACAGAGTTCCTTGAACCACTTGCAAATACATCCCCACCAGGAAGACACGTTGAGGGAAGAGGATGGGTTGTGTTGTTTTGTTGTTACTGAAACGCTTTTATTGCTATTATGAAGGTGATGTGCCCTGGTTGTTTTAATGGCCGCCCGGGCCTCCTCCTCCACCCCCGGGCCTCCTCCTCCTCCACCCCCGGGCCTCCTCCTCCTCCTCCACCCCTCGGCCTCCTCCTCCTCCTCCACCCCCGGGCCTCCTCCTCCTCCACCCCCGGGCCTCCTCCTCCTCCACCCCCAGGCCTCCTCCTCCATCCCCGGGCCTCCTCCACCTCCACCCCCGGGCCTCCTCCTCCTCCTCCACCCCCGGGCCTCCTCCTCCTCCACCCCCGGGCCTCCTCCTCCTCCATCCCCGGCCTCCTCCTCCTCCATCCCCCGCCTCCTCCTCCTCCATCCCCGGGCCTTTTCCTCCTCCACCCCCGGGCCTCCTCCTCTTCCACCCCCAGGCCTCCTCCATCTCTGGGCCTCCTCCTCCTCCACCCCCGGGCCTCCTCCTCCACCCCTGGCCTCCTCCTCCACCCCCAGGCCTCCTCCTCCTCCACCCCTGGCTTCCTCCTCCACCCCCAGGCCTCCTCCTCCACCCCCAGGCCTCCTCCTCCATCCCCGGGCCTCCACCTCCTCCACCCCTGGGCCTCCTCCTCCTCCATCCCCGGGCCTCCTCCATCCCCGGGCCTCCTCCATCCCTGGGCCTCCTCCTCCTCCTCCACCCCCGGGCCTCCTCCATCCCCGGGCCTCCTCCTCCTCCACCCCCGGGCCTCCTCCTCCATCCCCAGGCCTCCTCCACCCCTGGGCCTCCTCCTCCACCCCCCCACACCCCCCCCCCCCCCGCCTCCTCCTCCACCCCCGGGCCTCCTCCTCCACCCCCGGGCCTCTCCTTCTGGCGCAGGCCGGGGACGCCTCCTTCGGGAAGCCTGGCTTTCCGGCAATCGGACGTTGTCCCTCTTTCAACCACCCCCCCCCCGTGTTGTGTTTTCGCCTTTCAGCCCATTTTCGGGGTGCAGCAGCAAGTGGCCCGGCAAGCCAAGGCCTTCCTGTCGCTGGGGAGGATGGCGGAGGTGCAGGTGCGGCGCAGGGGCGGCGGCGCGCCGTCGTGGCTGTGGTTCGCCACCGTCAAGTCGCTCATCGGCAAGGGCGTCATGCTGGCCGTGAGCCAGGGCCGCGTGCAGACCAACGTGCTCAACATCGCCAACGAGGACTGCATCAAGGTGGCGGCCGTGCTCAACAACGCCTTCTACCTGGAGAACCTGCACTTCACCATCGAGGGCAAGGACACGCACTACTTCATCAAGACCACCACGCCCGAGAGCGACCTGGGCACGCTGCGGCTGACGAGCGGCCGCAAGGCGCTGGAGAACGGCATCAACGTGACCGTGTCGCAGTCCACCACGGTGGTCAACGGCAGGACTCGCAGGTTCGCCGACGTGGAGATGCAGTTCGGCGCGCTGGCGCTGCACGTGCGCTACGGCATGACGCTGGACGAGGAGAAGGCGCGCATCCTGGAGCAGGCGCGCCAGCGCGCGCTCTCGCGGGCCTGGGCGCGCGAGCAGCAGCGCGTGCGCGACGGCGAGGAGGGCGCGCGCCTGTGGACGGAGGGCGAGAAGCGGCAGCTGCTGAGCGCCGGCAAGGTGCAGGGCTACGACGGGTACTACGTACTCTCGGTGGAGCAGTACCCCGAGCTGGCCGACAGCGCCAACAACATCCAGTTCCTCCGGCAAAGCGAGATCGGCAAGAGGTAACCCCTGCGCCCGCGCACGCCGGGCTGCGGCGGGGACCGCGCCCCCCCCCCAGGGGACCAAACCGGTTCTGCTGCAGTTTCCCTTGAGCCTAAACCACGCCCCCTTTGCTCAGATTTGATTTGGGGGGGTTGTTTTTGTTCTTTTGGGGGGGGGTTGTTTTTCTGTAGCACAAATCCGAATGGGACTCTCGGAACACAGAAGAGCCTTCAGGAGACTGACACTGCTATTAACTATATAAATAGATGTGTATCTATACAGACATGCGCGCGCACACGCACACACACACACACACACACACACACACACACACAGGACAAAGACAACTTTTCTTTCTTTTTCTGAATGACCTTAAAGGTGATCGGCTTTAAAGATAATATGTTTACATAGGCGTCGCGCTGCACTCAAGTTGGACTGAAAGTATTCCAAGGGGAAAAAAAAAATCATCATCATCGTCATCATCATACAAGGAAGGATAAAGAGGCCTCCACATTGTGCTCTGGGCCCCTCTGAGGCACTGTAATTAACAAAGGTTCAAAACGACAGTGGCAGACAGTGTTTCCCAATAGTACCGAATGGTCGACCGTTGCTTACAGGAAAGTAGTCTTCTGCATAGGGTGTGATAGATAGATATATAGATTATATATATATATATATATATCTGTTCATTTTAAATGTGGGGCAAAGTTACTGTTGATAAACAAACAACCCAACTGCTTCCCTGTGCTGCATTGTAAAAGGACAACGGCACAAACGACTTGTGTTTCAGCGGGGATTTAATCATGGGTTTTACAATACTAATATGGTTTGCCTTGGGAAAACACACACACACACACACACACACACACACACACACACACACACTGGCAAATAGAATCCTTGTCACTGATAAGCAAAGGAAACCCTGATTTTTTTGTAAATTATGTGAGACAAGTTGTTTATGGATTTTTATATGAATTACAATTTACTGTACATCAAATATTAGTCTCAGAGGAGTTAATTTATGTAAAGTGTTTAAAAAGTTTATACTTAAAAATAAAACGATAAAAACATGTGAACTGTGTGCTTTTTTTAAAAAAAAAAGGGATTGCACCTTTTGTTATCTGTTATAGCTGTACAGTATAACTTATTATATTGTAGAGATATAACAACTTATGCCTATAATGTCCAGAAGTGTTCATATTTTTGTATTAGGTTGAAAATAAAATGTGCGACTTTCTATCACTAGACAATAGGACAGTGAAATCCTAAATAGGTGGTGAAACAACTCCCCTTTCTCGTCCTTCTCTTTCATCAAGCCAGTGTCCTGGACCATTGTCAACTAAGAGGCACCCTAGATAACCTAGGCTGGAGGAATGTAATGGAAGATGGGGGGGGAGATAAGGAGGAGGGGTTCTCTGGCCCTCTCTTAGCCCTAGAAGTCAGTGGGGAGTTGACATAATGAACCACAGGGTTTTACTGTTATATTATTCTTCCCTGATGGAGGAAAGAGACTGCATCAGATGCTCGGGAAATGTTTGCCAGAAGGAAAGGATCTGATGTCATGGTGACCATTAAATGTTTGTTGAAAGATCTAGAAAAGATAGAAGAAACCCAGCAATGGTGAGCAAGCCAGAGAAGCCAATCAGAATCACTTTGCTGGTCTTGGATTTGGACCCTCCAACCAGAAAGAAAGACCAAAATAAAGGGGGTGGGGGAGAGGGACCCAGAAGCTCCTGTAGCCCAATAACCCAATCAATCATCTTGGGTAGGGGCTGTCTAGCATGGCGGCCTGGGCTCATCCCAGAGAAGCCAGAGGTGGTAGCCCCAGCAGAAGGAAACTGACAGCACCTCCTGGCAGCTCACATGCCGGGCCACCAGGCTGCCCTCTGCACTCTGTGCCAGCCCAGCCCGCTCTGACAAGTCTTTTCGTGAGCACTAAATTCAGCCACAAAAAAATATTTTTAGAAAATCTTCCTCTGTTCATTGAGCTATAGTACACACTGTTTTCCTCTATGTATAATGGTGATAAAATATAGCAAGTGAACATGTCGTAAATATAAAGGTTCAAGTGATGTATTGAAAATAATTTTCTAACTGCTTTGTATGTATCACATACTCTAAATTGCACAGTAGGCGTGTTTATTAAACAGATTGGATGGGAAAGCTTCAAAATAGCTACTGACTTTACAGTATCAGTGCTATTCCTGTCTTTGTGTATTTGGTAGAGCATACCGAAGTAATTAATCTTCTAATGAATGCTGATATTTTATTAGAATGAAAGCACAGATTAGCATTAATATTTTTTATTCTGGAAATCCTTTGGCAAGTATTATGAAGCCCAAATTTAGAAAACGATGAGATTTCAAACCACATAAACATGGCTCTGTTTTACATTTTTATTTTCTAACTGTTAACTTAGGTATTTACAGTTCTGTCCGATTGAACTTGTGCAGGACTGTATTTAGCATGCTGTAAGTATTTTGGGGTGAAATAGGCTCTGAGTCTAAATTCTCAAGAAATGTCACTGACCATGAAAAGCTTGTACCACGTGACAGAAGTAAAATTATAGTCTTAACCTCTTCTTGACATGGACTGGTCTTTACAGGGGCACCGAAAAATGACAGATTTGGAGAATCTCCTGGTGCTTATTTTAGATGAAGTCAAATCTACCCAATTAGTGTCTTGTTAGTAGGTATAATGAGCCTATTTCTTTCTAAAAAGGCTTGTGAACTGGACATGCTTTTACAAGAAATAGTGACCTTGGGGAATATGTAAACAAAAGATCTTTTTCTAAGAGTTGGGGGGGTGGGGGTGGGGGACTGTATAATGAAAAGAATTAGCTTACAAAAAAAAAGAAATTGATATTCAAAGTATTTTAGGCAAAGCCAGTCAAAATGCTTTCATGATATTTTGAGATGTAAATTTTGTCTGATTTGTATTGTTCTTTTCATTTGCCTTCTTAACTTTATATGTGACCTGAATTTTCCATAACTTGATGACTATAGATTGCATCTAGGCATTCCAATAAAAGCCAACCCAATGTGTGTGTGTTTATATATTTTTTCAAATCTTGGGCTAACCTGTATTGCTTTTGTGTTTTTACACAGAGCGTGTGCACATGCGCGCGCGCGCGCACACACACACACACACACACAGTTCTTGGGGTATTGATTCGGTTGCAACCCAGTTGGTATTATCTTTGGCTTTATTATTTTTTGGTTTGTCTACTGGCCAGAATGGCAGCTCAAGTCTGTGCACTTCACAAAACACTCTTTCCTGGCCTACTTTAGAAAAATCTTAAATACACTCCTACAAAGACAAACACTCTCACTGTAAAGAATTTTTTTTTAAATCACCCATTACTACTGGAAAGCAGGTCTCATTCCTGTGATCCTGGCAATAAGTGTGCTTAATTAAAACACTTGATTAGAATAATCAGTTTGGGCCTGGTAGGCTCGCAGCCTCCTGGAGTTGTCTAAATGTACATATATACATATAGACCGGCTGATTAGGGCATGCTTCCTTCAGCAGTTCCAAGATAGCAGGCCAGGGCTTTGATGTTAGCTGGAAACTTCAGTCTTCACCACACTTAACTTTGTAAGTTACACTCACAACTTGGTAATGTATGAGTCCAACCGCAATCAGGTCATTCCACTTGGCAAACTGATTAGTTTCTAGGAGTTAAAAGAGTTGAATATGCTCCGAAAAGGGGAGTGGAGAAGAACACAGGTAAATGACGATTCTTGCTCTGTACAACGCCTTCCTGAAAAGGAATGTCTGGAGAAATGCAAAACCGACTGTAAATAACGCTGAGGGAATAAATTTCTAGGTAGAGGACAGCTGCTGCCACATCCTCTGAGTTTTGGGGTGACATTTGTGCATTTACATTCCTCTCACATGCCCGAAGAATTGCACGGAGTGCTAACCACCCAACCTGAACAAATGAACGTCTGAATAGAAAAACCTTAAATCGAGCCCTGAAACACTGTAAGAAAAAGAGAAGACTCTGCCTTTGATGAACTACCTATCCATGCTCACACATCCACTTATTTGCCATCTTTACTGTCTATTGTCCTGGCCAGCTGCAGCTATTTCTCTCACCTGCTAAGCAGCAAATCTTCTGACTTAGGTGCTTTTAACAGAAAAGAATCCAAAAGGGGAAGTCAGGAGACACTGATCCACATTATATTCTTCCTCGCCAGTGCTCACAGAGCCTCACTAACTGTAGTAGAGAGGACAAGGCCTAGCTAAGCTTAGATGGTCACCACTCAACTCAGGTAGGATGAGATGATACTGGATCTCAACAAGTGGAAGAAGTCTGCATGCCCTGGGCAGCCTTGAAGAGCAAGGTAGCATAGATACCCACCCTACCTACCCTTCAGAGAAATGATCTAAGTCCAGCAACCCAGCCCTTGATATGCAACGAAATCTCGAAGGTGAGGTCCAAGAGAGGGAGAGAAATTTGAGTGCTTGGTCTCAAAGCCAAGGGAAGCATAGATTTCCAATTAGCTGCTAGACTTCACTACATCACACAGTGTACTGATAATGCTCCCCCAGGAAGATTCTAGAAACATTACTCATCACTCCTACTTGCATGCAACACTGATTTTTTTTCCAAGGCTTCCATGGTTACAGTCATGGTGTGTTTGGTTTTTTTATGTTTTGTTTTTGCTTTTGTGCAGGTCTGGGGCTTTGAACTCAGGACCTGGGCACTGCCCCCTTAGCTTTTTCTCTCGATCTTCATGATCTACCACTTGAGCCACAGTTCTTATTTCCAGATTTGTGGTAGTTAATTGGACTTTCCTGCCCAGGCTGGCTTTGAACCACAGTACTCAGATCTCAACTGCATGTGTTTTGTCATATAAAGTTGCTCCTAACCCACTAACAAAAAACATGTATTAAGCTTCCTTTGCCCCTGATATTTCTAGCTTCTCAGCCCATCTCCTATTGTAGAGTAGAAAGAGTGCCTTGAAATATAAATGATTATGTTAATTATGATTTCTAAAATAAAAACCACTGGCTGTGCACCCAGATTCTCCAGAAGTTATTCATTTGGATTGGGTCATCCTATTGAGCCTAGGAAAAAAAATTAAAATTCATTACTTAAAAGACATTATTACCCATTTTAGCCACAGCATTAAGCTAGAGTACCACAGCGGTATGGCTGAACCATTGGAATTTTCTGCCTTCTAATTTAAGCCATCTAATGAATCTCCTTTCTGGCCAGAGCTCTTACTTGCTACCCACTACTTCTGCAAGCAATGGTCTCTTGATGTCAGTTAATTACTAATCACTTTTAGGTAAATTGAGTAAACCTTTTCATTTATGAACTGACTTAAAATTCTGCCAGGGAGGAATATAGGATTCCTAGAGCCTGCCCTGTGTAGACAGAATTTACTATAAACTGATTCTAAGCCTACAGTCACATCATTATTCAGTTTAGAGTTAATGGGTTCCACAAAGCAAATTTAATAAATCCTTCTGGGATCTAAGCTGAGGAAAATTAAAATTAGAAGCATAAATTGTGACTTCTAGGGCAAGAGAGTGGCTTGGTTACAGTCTTCCTGCTTAGAAGGTGAATTGTGAGCCGGGCTTTCGCAGGCCCCAGCCATAGGCATCCAGCCTGCATTAAGAAGGGAAATCACATTCTTTTACACGTGTGCAGAGACTTCCCTCCACAGTGGCTATTTCTACACGACATCACCCACTGCCTAGAACTGACAGGATTTACAAGTGGTCCGCTGGGTCAAAAGGAAGTCTTTAAAAATTTCACAAGTTAACTTTGTCAATGGGAGGGGCGCATAAGTGCCCAAGGAGTTAAAATGACAAGTTCTCTGACATGACTACAAGGCTGGAAATGGAGCTGCTCAGAGGACGCTTCCTGACCATTCTCTTCCACGTAGGCTTCTTAGCACAGTGATTAATGAAAGTGTGAGTGGAGATTACTGCCCTGTCCAAATTGACCCCTCCAACGATGAATAATAGAGCTCTGTGTGTGTGTGCTAAAGAATAGTCTTCAAAATGCAACCTTAGCATTCCTCTCCTCTCTCCCCTCCTCCCCTCTTCCTTCTCTCTTTTCTTTTCTCTCTCTCCCTCTCCCCTTTCACTTCTCATTTCTCCCTTTCCTCTTCTGCTTCTTTCCTTAGATGCTTCCTTTTCCTCCTCCTCTTCTTCCTCCTCCTTTCTCCTCCTTCCTCATTCTCCTTCCCCATCACCTCCTCCCTCCCTCTCTCTCCCTTTCTTTTTCTGGACTTACCCCGACAGAAGCTATCTAAATTACAACCAATCAGATAGGCTCTACCCATGTAGTCTTCTGAGACTTAAGAAAACGGTAACAATCCTTTGGTAGACCAGATGGACGTTTAACTCACTCCACATTGAATCATAGAGAATTAGAGTTTCTTGGGTCTAAGTTATCGACCATAGGTTATAAAGCTTTTAACTCTCACTTCAGCTATGACATTATTTCCCAGCTCAAGCCTGGGGTTGATGCTTCAGTCTCAAGCATGGATGTGGGCACTGCAGAGCTCAGACAACACACAGAGATGACATGGCGGGAGAGCCACGGTCACAGCTGCCCTAATACTCCACGGAGACACCCTGTGGGAGGTAGCATCTTTCTCAAAGTCCCTCCCCTATCCCTCCTTGACTTCCCCTTCAGTTTTCAGGACCTGGCTACCTGTGAGAGGGAGAGACTGTCCCAACATCTGGTGGCACAGTGGCTGAGACAACTCCAGGAGGCCTGGGCCCCCAAGCTGGTCCTCAGACCCGCCTAGCCAAGAACACTTTCAGGAAATGCTCTAGCGCCCCCTGGTGATGAGTGCCTATGGTGAGCACAGTGGTGGACAGTAAAGCTGCAGCTTCAGACCAGAAACAAACTACCACTGCAGGTCATCCTTAACACCTTCCGCTGTTGGGCCAATGCAAATGATCCCCTATTTCCCAATCTCTGCTCTGCCCACAGAGTTTCACACATAAAGCGATTGCTTCTGCTTCATGCTCCACCTCACTGAGGCCTGGTCTTGCAAAAATCACTCCCCTAAGATTCCCCTTCCCGTCAAGCAGAAAGTCTGTCAAGCAATGTTCCTCTCGCTTGGCAGATCAAAATAAGGCCCTTCCTCCCTGGAGTTGTCCGCAGGCTATTTGAGTTCTGCAGCCCCCCGAAAAACAATGATTTCTGAACTACCACATTGTTTGCCTTCTACTTTTCATGTTAACAGTCCTGTCGCTGGGAAGACTTTCCCAGAAGGACAGATCATTTAAATTCAGCGTGGCGTTTTTATTTCTGCACAAGTTAGGCTCTCACAGAAAGTGCTAGAATGACAGCCTGGAAAAAGCAGACTCCCTCCTGATTTCCTACCACTCCCTGTCCTCCTCACCACCACCACCAAAGTGACATCCAATCTCCCTCTGCTGCCATCAGCAGGTAAAATTGGGTTTCCGACCTTTGCCTCTTACGGAGAAGCTAATAGATGCTAATTTTAAGTGGCAGCCTGCACCAAAGTCCTGTCTTCAGAAACTCCCTTGGGTACAGACTACTGGCATTGTCTGTAGTCCTGTGGTGACTCAATAAATAGGCCTGTATTTCTACCCAGGTTCTCATTGAGGTGAGAGAGGAGATCAACAAAGGCATCAGGAGGTAGAAAACATCACCTGAGAGAAAGGGCAGGCTGCGTGGAGGGTAGAGCCTCATGGGGAAACCCAATTGGTTCTCTAACTGGAGACCAGAGTAGTTGGACGTCTTGCCTTTAGCTGCTGGCACCACTGGCCCAGGTGGAAAGTTGGTGGTGGGACAGGGAGCATCTCAATCCTGGTCCCTGGTGCTGCTGTTCCCCTACCTCACCCCGTTCATTTTTCTCAATTCACCAGGAATGTATTCTCACAGGCAACCTGGGAGCTAGAATGATGGAGAAGGGTTCAGAGTGGAATCCACCCCCCCCCACACACACACACCCCCAAGAACCACAAGGAACCAATGGCCACAAGGAGAAATGTTACACCATTCTCCCTAAGACTCTGGGTTTCCCTTATACTTCAGACAGTGGTGGCTTGTCCTTGGCTGAAATTGTTTCCTCCTCTTGCCTCCATCAAGGGACAAAGTAGTTGGGGGGAGGGGGGAGGGAGGTAAGAGGAGGGACTAAGCCCCTCCTTCCTGCTCAGGTTGGTAGCTCCTTGGCAAACCAGCCTTCAAAGGCAAGTTGGTGCCTCTTAAGTGCAGGTTGGCAGCCGTCCAGATTCCAAGCCCCGTGTCATGTTGTAAATCTGCTCTCAGTTTGAGTTCTCCAGCCTGCTTCCCAGACCTCATGGCCTCCCCACCCTCTCCCCCTCCCCATGTGTGACTGGCTGGGTTTCTCAGCCAGTTGGGAAGGGGAGGGGGGAACGAAAACTGGGGCTCTGGATTCTTTGAAGGCCATGACTCCCCAATTACTTCCTGCTCATTAAGATGTGGACAAACCTTGCCCTGCCTGTTGTAAATCAAAGAAAACAGGACTGGCCTCGCCACACTCCGGCTTGGTCTGCGGCCTCCCGCCAATTAGCACTCCAGTTAATCAAACTTAGCAGGTCCCAGGGGAGGCAGCCCAGAGCCCAGAGCAAGGGAGAGACACTTGCCAGTCCCCGCCACGCCTGGCCAAAGACAGACACTTGCCGTCTGGGCACCCCAGTTTTCCCCATGTTTGAAGTGGGCCAGAACTTCTGCCCTGAGCTGTTTCATGTCATTACTGTGTCCATAAGCTTTGGGGAGGGGCGGGGGGGGGGGGTGGTAGAAAATGTTGGAACAAAGAGTTCAGGGTGATGTGAAGGCTAGTATCCAGGCTCCTATCAACATCTTCTGGAAAGTTCCCTAGTGCTGAGAGCCATGGCCTTTTTGTCCTACATGGGTGATCTCTGGGCTCTATCAGGAGCTCACCTAGGAAAGAAAGGGTGAGGGCTCTCCTTTATACTCCCTGGACGGTGGGCACGGATGTGGGGATCAGAACTCTTGGCAGTGCTGTGCCAAGCCCCTGGTTTGACTGCAGGAAGGCGTTAGGAAGACTCCACCGGCTACCCTTCCAGAACATGCAGACAGTGGGACACCACGTAAGATAAAGGCCATCTTCAAAATGCTGCCCACATTCAGAAACTGAGGGGCAGAGGGAGGTGGAGGAAGGGCTGGAACACAGTATCCTTCCATGGGCGCCAACACACTGAACCCAAGGTGCCTCACAGCCACGAGGCCTTCCTGCCCCGCCCAGTGCAGCGTGCTGGCACTTCCGGTCCCAGCACAACATTGGAGGCCTCTAGCAATGACTATCCCCAGATGCCCTCACACCACTAGAGCCACAGAGCCACAGGACAGCAGAGGGATTACAGCACGTGGTCTTCTCTCATCTGTAAGAGCCACTCTGCTAGTGTTGGTGTCTAATCCTCTTAGGATGCCAGAAGTAAAGAAATGACAGACAACTGAGACTGGCCAGCTACTGTTGCTGGAGGGGAGATGGTCACCTGACAGCCTGGTCCTGACCTGGTGATTACACACATCACCCTGGGGTGCACCCAGGGTCCACCTCCCACCAGTGCCCAGGAGGGGACCAGGAGAGGGCTCAGAGGAGTGGCATTCCCTGCCTCCCTACTTTCTCCCTCTTGCGTCCCTTCCATGCATCGCCTGTGCCACCCACAGCCCTCCCCAGCATCCGTGGTGGCACTGATATATGCTGCTGGTCTAAAGACAGATTCAAATCAGGGCAGGCAGGGGCTGGCTAGGGGAGCAGGCGGGTGGAGAAGCTGAACACCACCGCCCCCTGCTGGAGGCCCCAGGGAAAACTCTGGCCTCTGAGAGGGAGCCCAGGCGGGAAGAAGCTCCCAGCTGTGCCTTGAGTGTACACACATGTCCTCATGCCGCCACCACAGATCACACCGGCGTGCACACACTTCCTCTCTCCACAGTCACTCACAATACCCACTCACTCTCCACGATCACACATGCATACCCTCCCTCCACAACCACACACACACACCTTTGCACAATCACACACTGTCTCTACAATCACACACACACATCACAATCACATACACACGCTTTCCCTCCCAACACACACACACACACACACACACACACACGTGATTCCTGTCTCGGGGCAAGCCCTTGTTTTTCTCCCAGTGAACAAGGGCCGTGTGAGGGAAAGCAGACCCCTGTCTCCTCCTCCCCCCCCCCCCGCCCCCCGCCTGGGCCTCAGTGGTGCAGACCACTGCACACACCCCTTGGGATTCCCCACGAGGAGCAAGGAGCCACCTCTGCGTGATGTGTCAAGACTGCGTCCCACTATGCAGACCCCACTAACGTGCCACTGAGGCTGGGAAGCCAGAGAGGCCCCTGCAGGTGGGGGAGCGTCACAGCATCCTCTAAACCATTTGCAGGTGTGTGTCATTGCATACTGCTTGTGCAGGGATGAGCCTCGCACCTGCTAGGCCAGCACTCTACCATCAGCTCTTCTCCCAACTAGCTGAGATTACAGGCATGTACCACCATGTCGGCCCAATTAAAGCTCACCTGACACCAATGCAGACAAAAACCTTGCTGTTTATTAGATAGGTATGGGAGAGGCAATGGGGAATGTTCTAGGGAAGAAAAGCCCTGTCCTCCAGAATCCCACGTCCAGTTGGAACACGTGCTGGCTGCGAGCATAGACTAAGGCCCCTGGTCTGTTTCAGGAGTAGGCAGGCTTCCTGGAGGAGGTCTGCCTGAGCTGCTGGCCATGTAGCAGGAGTGAGAGGGGTGGCCTCCTAGGTCTTCCCTGCTTCTGGTCACACAAACTCAGATGACTTATTTACACTCTCTGTGGTTTACTTTCCTTTTCTTGTATACTGAGGCTCACACCCATGGCGCGTTGTGAGATTAATTCAATCAGTACATGTGAAGCGTTGGACACGTGTCCTGGAAACCATGCTAACACTCCCGAGTGTTACAGCCATGGCCGCAGGCTAGCCATGCCTCCAAAAGGCAAACCTCAGGGAAGCATGACTGCTATTCCTAGCCCCACGTCAATGTCTCACGCCTGTAATCGTAGCTACTCCTCAAACTGAAATCTGAGGATCCTCATTCAATGCCAGCCCTGACAGGAAAGTCTGTGAGACTCTCCAATTAACCAACAAAAAAGCCAGAAGCAGAGCTGTGGCTCAAATGACAGAGTACTAGCATTGAGTGAAAAAGCTCGGGGACAGCATCCAGGCGCTGAGTTCAAGCCCCAGTGCTGGCACACAAAAGAAAGAAGACAGGAAAGAAAAAGGGAGAGGGAAAGAGAGGAAAAAGAAGAAAGAGAGGAGGAGGAAAAGGAGGAGGAGGAGGAGGGGAAAAAAGGAAGGAAGGAAGGAAGCAAGGGGAGGGAGGGAGGGAGGGAAGCAGGGAGAGGAGGGAGGGAAGGAGGGAGAGGAGGGAGGAAGGAGGGAGGGAAGGAAGGAAGGAAGGAAGGAAGGAAGGAAGGAAGGAAGGAAGGAAGGAAGGGAAGGAAGGGAAGGAAGGAGACAGGTAAGCTATTCCTGCTGCCTTAAGCCCAAGGTCAGGACCTTGAGTGTATTATCAGCAGGTGTGTATGTGTGTGTGTTATCAGCAGGTGTGTATGTGTGTGTATTAACAACTGTGTGTATATGTATTATCACTAGGTGTGTGTATTAGTGTGTGTGTGTGTGTGTGCACATGCGCTTGCGTGTTTTGGATATGGTCTGTATGGGGCCAGTGGCTGAATGCTCATCTAGAACATTCTTCCATGGGCACCAATCTGGAACACAGAGTCCTGAGGCCTCACATGACACTTTGCTCTCCTCCAACAAGTTGAGAACCTGTCCAAGACCCATGGCTGTGCAGGAGAAACTAGAACTGAAAGTGAGTCTAGAACGTGACTCAAATTGTTATACACAATAAGCACCATGTCCAAACTGTCTCCCCAGATCCCCAGGTCCCGATGTGCTGGACACCTGCAATCCAGCTGGGTGGATTTTCTCCCATTTTCCAAGAAATCATCCCACCCTCCTGTCATGCCTGCAGCTTTACCTGTGCTGCCCACTGCCTGGCTGAGCATCTGCCTCCCCTCCTTGCAGGCTTCCCCCCTGCTCTGTTGGAACCCCAGTTAATCTGGATCACAGGCAGGCCCAGCCTTCAAGCCCAGGGATCTGATCAAATCCTAAATAACACCTGTTCTGCCAAACATCCAGAAGACCTCTGGAAATTTGGCCCTTGTTTCAAAAGTCAATTTTAAATTTTAAAATCTCAACCATTAAGTATAGAAAGAAATGATCTCAATTATTAACAGTTCAAAGTGGGGAAATAGGGGCTGGGAAGGTGGCTCAGTGGTAGAGCGCTTGCCTTGCATGCATGAGGCCCTGGGTTCAATTCCTCAGCACCACATAAGCAAAAAGAAAAAAGCCAGAAGTGGCGCTGGGGCTCAAGTGGTGGAGCACTAGCCTTGAGCTGAAGAGCTGAGGGACAGCGCCCAGGCCCAGAGTTCAGGCCCCACGACCGGACCCAAAAAAAAAAAAAAAAAATGGGGCAATAGCAGATAATGCGTCCTGTAATGTCCGTGGATCACTACAAGCCAGGCATTGGGCTCACAGACCTACCTTTTGTCTCTGCCCCAGTATTGCCAACTAGACAATTCTAAGGGCAACAACTAGCCTCCTCTAAAGCCGAGTAGGCTCCTTCCTAGCCCTGGAGACCCAGGATCCCTGTGTGTTACACAGGTTCTGTAGCTATCACAAAATACCAGAGGCCAGGTCCTTTAAGAAGACAAGAGGCTTAACTTTGAGTTACATAAAGCCAGGATTGGGCGGCCCCATCGGCTCTGTCTCTTGGGAAGATATTCTGATTGCATTATTACACACTGGGTGCTCGGATGAGGAAGAGAGCAAGCCTATGACGGAACAGAAAGAAAAGGCGGCTCGGGGAAGGGACCGGGTTTGTTCTCTTTATAACCACTTAGCATCTGGAAAAGGAACTGGAATATTGTGAGAACACTGTGAATCCCTTCTGAAGGCAGCAGCTGCAGTCACTTAGCTTTCCAAAGGGCTCTCTGCCCCTTTGAGGTCCAAGCACCTCCCTGGGGCCTAGGCTTCCTACATTGGTGCCCTCAGGAGACACACTCAAATCTTATTCCAACACTAGCTCTCCTCAACCTTCTTCTGAGGCGGTTAATGGCCCCACATACCAGGTACTTCCATCCAGCCTCTTCAACCACAGTGGCCAGGAAGCCAGAGGGGGACCCTGAATGGGGCTCCCTGATTTGTGGTTTATATGTGTGTGTGTGTGTGTGTGTGTGTATGTGTGAGTGTGTGTGAGTGTGTGTGTGTGCGCGTGTGTGCATCTGGAGTTTTTTTAAACAATGAAACTCATTCTCCTGACCAGCACTGAACGGACATAAAGACCTAGCTCCAAGGAGACACCCTCAATACCACTGTGCTACATAAGCCTGCAAGAAGAGTCCAACGGCATCCTCTCTACGTAGCCTCTGATTTATCCTTCCACCTGGACTCCGGTCCTCTCGGGCCAGCCCTCCCCACAGGGCCTCCAAGCCCTCTGTGTTCCCTTTCTCCCTCACTTCCTGCAGAGCCAGACTGGTTGACAAATGGCTTTGTCCACATGGCCTGCCTGCTGGGTCACCTCTGCTCCTAAACAAGCTAATTCTTCTTCCACTGCTGCCACCCAGTTGCTTAATGTTCCAGTCACCAAACCATGGCCTTCCCTGGCCCCTGCTCCTTCATGGCCTCTCTGAAGAGTTGGTCCCTCCATCAACAACTCTACCCTCCAGGCTGCTCACAAGTCTCCATCTCCTTCCTCCCTGATCTGTTGCTGTCTCTGCTAATGAGCCACTCTGGGACCTGATCTGAGGCCAGCTCCACATGTGGCCTTTGGGAAGGTGCTTGCCTTTGGGAAGGTGCTACGTGATCAGATCCCTTCCTACCTATTCCCTTTCACCCTTCCAGTCAGGGGTGGCTTTGGGCCTCTGCTGATATCAGGGTCAGCAGCCGAGTGGAATCACGAAGGGAGAAAGCTTGTGAGCTGCATGCTCAGAGACATTCCAGCCCCAGCTTTCACATGCTGCTGACTGTGTCCATTTCTATAGCATCTCCTGCCTGATTCCTCTGGCAAACCATAATAAGGAATAATCATGGGAGCCCCTAAAAGTGCTTATTATTGCACACTGGACAGTGTTCGAGATGCTGTGGTTTATCTGGTCCTCACAAAATTCCCTATATGATACAAACATTACTCTCCTCCTCCTAGAGCTGCTAAATCTGAGGCACAGAGAAGTGAGTTAACTTGTCCAATGTCACAAAGCACACGGGTGTCAAAGCTAGAGTTTGAACCCAAACAGCTCTGACTCCAAAAGTCTAGATGTCATATGGAGTAAAGCCAAACCTAAAGCCCTCTCCTGGCCTTGCTCCATAATGAAAAAGTCCTCGTGAAACCCAACCAATTGTCAAGGTTCAGCCCAAGGGGAGTCCTCTACCACTTGAGCCACAACGCCACTTCTGGTTTTCTGAGTAGTTTATTGGAGATAAGAGTCTCACAGACTTTCCTGCCCGGGCTGGCTTTGAACCACGATCCTCAGATCTCAGCCTCCTGAGTAGCTAGGATGACAGGCGTGAGCCACCGGTGCCCGGCTCTCACATGACTCTTTAGGCCCCATTGTGCTCAGTACAATCCATTGAAGGGCTACGGTGTGCCATAACTGCATGTGGTAATTCGATATCGCATCTCTAATCAAACAGCAACCCTGAAAAGTTGATTGCATTATTCTGTAAAATTATCCCCATTTTACAGAAGGGGAAACTGAAATTAACTGCTTTCATGAAAGCCCGGGACCAGGATTTGAATGCAGGTAATAAGGATTCAAAGCCTGAGCCTCTTTTCTCCATGGTCTTCATTCACCCTTGCAAGACTCCCATCTCTGGTTTCTGAGTGTCTGGCCCCTTGACTCTGAATCCTTTGGTTCCCCTTACATTTGTTCTGCCAGCCTCCATAATATTGGGCTGGTGATGATATATAGTACACAGGAATTAGGGAACTAAATAAATGTTCAGTGAGTGAGTGAATAAATGAATGTGGTGAATGAATGAATGAACTAACCAATATTCTCTTCTGTCTAAGAGCACCCTAAATACCTCCATTCAGGTAACTGTCCCCGTGCACCAAAGACCAACTGCATTGAATGCTAAAAGGCTAGAGAACCAATCTTTATCCAAAATGTAGTGCCCTGCTCTCCAAAGCACTTTCTCCCATTCTCTACGCTCCATGTTTGATCCTGTAGACCACTAGTCCCAGAATCCTTCTCCTGTCTCATCTCCCCAGGGCCTGCTCCTGCTCACAGAAGGCCTGAGCCCTGAGGATCAGGGCTGTCCACACTGTCTACCCAACCTCTCCAAGCCTGCTGCTCTGCTGAGCTTACCTTGGCACCTGTGACATTTCTACCAAGCCCTTGGGCAGAACCTCTAACATCTCCACTGTTTCTCCTCCTCCTGGGCTCTGTTTTGGGGAGACTGTATCATCACTATCATCACTGGCCGGGTTTTAAGGGGCAGCTTCACACACACACACACACACACACACACACACACACACACACATTCAAATCCATCACCAGGACCCACAGATTCCCCTTAGTTGTGTTGGTCTAGCACTCAGACTCCACCCCCCTGCACCTCTCCAGAGCCAAGGATTCCCTTCCACTCCCTCCCCCCTCCCCTTTCTCCTCCCCTCCCCAGTCCCAGCCCAGCACCCTCCAGCCACACTTGGCCACCAGCTCTTCCTCCTTCCCAGCCCTCACATGCCTTGGCCTTTGCCTTCAGATCCCCATGTCTTCGAATTCAACACAACCCTGCCAACTGGCTTCTGGTTTCCCAGCTGCTCCTGAATCCCCTGATTCATTGTGAGGGGAGCCCCCACCCCCACCTTCCCTGCTTCCCCCCACCTTCCCCTATCCCCAGGAGGGAAATTGAAGACAGTTTAAAATAGAACAAATCAAAGTGCAGAGGCTGATGCCAAGCACTGCTCAGCAGGAACCAGCTGGAGGCTCCAATCCCTCCTGCTGGAAGGCCTCCCCCCACACCCCCTGCAGGCACTGCCCGCCCCCCCTCTGCCTCCTCCCGTATGTTCAAATCCTGCCAGACATGCATCCAGCTGGTGGAGATGATGTTCAGACTGCAGGCTGCTGGCAGTGCACAGGGAGCCGGGAGGGAGGGAGGGAGGGAGGGAGGCAGAGGAGGGGGAAGCGGCCCCTCTGGGGCCCACAAGCACCTGGCACAGGTGCCCATCAGAGCTCATCCTGTGGGTCCTTCAGTGAGGCCTGGACCCAAATAATATAATAATAATATAAATAATAATAATAATCTATTAATATAAGTGCATCTCAGGAAATATTTGGAACATACTTAGATTGAAAACAATTTTTTACTTGCTGTCTATCTGAAATTCAGATTTTCCTGGGCATCCTATTTTTGGTGGTGTCTGTTCATGTATCAATCCTGACAGCCCTGTGTGGAACCCCACTACGTCTCTTTCCTATGGCTCTTGGTCCAAGAGTAAAGTAGGGGGAGGAGACATGGGTGGGAGGCTGCATCAGCGCCAGGACTGCCCAAGCACACAATGGAAATCTATCGTGTCAATGTTCTAGAAACTAAAGTCTGAACCTGAGACGTTGGCAGTGCGTTGATCTCTCCTGAAGGCTCTCTCCTTCTCTGCCTCCTAAATGTCTCTCCAGTGGTGGCCGGACATCTGCAACTTGGCCGGCCATTCCAGTCTCCTCTGGTGATGCTGGGTCTGTTTGCTCTGCCTGTCGGGCCGGCAGCCGTGCAGACCAAGGCTAACTCAGTCCTCTTGACCCAAGAGGACTAAGTCTGGCTTCCCTCTGCCCACACAGACCTCCCTGACAACTCTTGGAGCCCAGTGACCTTAAACCTGACCGCATGTCCCAGTGCAGCAGAAGCTGACACCCAGACACCGGGTAAGGCCCCAAGCCAGTAACCATGTGAGTGTGGGGACCTGTTTCTGTAGTGACAGGGAACATGTAGCCAAGTGCCCCCCCCCTCCCCAACCCCAGCCCCAGACTCCATCCTCCTTAAGGCAGGGAAGAGGCTGAGGAGATGGCCAAGCTTCCGGGAAGGGATCAAGCCATACTTTCTTCTGTAGAGTCTCCTGCGATGTCGCCTCAAAGACCAGGGTACTGTCCAGCAGCTACTTAGAATCTTCTAGGCCCCAAAGCACCAGGCTGCGCTCTACTCCAGTGTGTCCAGACCATGGCAGCTTGGGGTTATGGTCCCAGGCTGTGTTGTGAGACTCCACGGGCTGCAGAGCTGATAATGAGCCCGCAGCCCTTTGCTTACTGTCAGGACCTCTGTACATCAGCAGCCTTCAGCTAACTAAGAGTCAATATCGAATTAATGGAACTTACTCTCCGGTTAATCATAACTGTAAGAGAGTAGACAGTAGTACATAAATTAATGCATTAAAACCAACAACCCACACACACACACACACACACACACACACGCACAGGACAGCTCTTTCTCAGGGATTCAGTGTGCCTTCCTCTCCTCCTTGACAACCTGATTGAGTAGCTGGCCAATGTCTTCTGCTTCCCTTGGGCCTCTGATGCTGTTGCAAAAGAGGAATGGACAATGAGAGGCTGCCTCTTCGTTGGCTGGCCTTTTCAGGAAGGACTCTTGATTTTCTGGGCTTCTATAGGCAGCTTCCTTCTAGACAGATAAAGACTCAAATCATCTTCCTTCCTTCACCCCAGCCTGATTTGGGCTCTCTTCTATACCCATAAGATTCTTCAGAGAAGTAAGAATTCAAAGGCTGAATTCCCCATTATGTATGGGCTGTAAATGGCTTCATCTCACGTGGAGAGATTCAAAAGGGCGGGTCTTTGATGCATTTGAGATGCTCTGATCTTTGCAAGTTCTGTTGAGCATTCCCAGTGCCTCACGGGTATTCTAGTCTCAAGAGCCTCCTGTGCCTCGATTTGTGTATCTTTGTAAAGTGCCTTAACGTGAACCCGTTAAGCCCTGACATAATTAATGGAATATTTTAATGTACAGAGAAGTAACTGGCTTCTGAGTCATCATCAGTTCACATGCTTTCCCCCCGGGCCTCATCTACAGTCAGGACACTGTTCAGAGACACACTGTCTTCCTCTGATGAAGGAGTTACAAGTCGGTAGCCCAAAGGGCAGGCCAAGCACTGACAGAGCCTTGCACAAGACAGAAGCACTTCAGAGCTGGAGATTCGAGAGGGGACCAGAGAAAGCTGGCATCCCCTGATCAGGAGCACCCCAAATAACAGAAGTCCAAGGAGCAGCTTTGTCCTGAGAAAAGTGGGAAGCAGGGGAAAGGAGAAGGAATTGGGCAAGAAGGAAGGAGCCACAAGTAGGGGACTCTCTTGCTTCTCGATGATGATCTTGTGGGGGGGCGGGGGGGGGTGGAGATGACAAGTTAGTAAGCAAAACGTAGTTGAAGCCTGAGTTTACAAAGCCAGAGCCAGAGTGAATTTATTGTTGTAATCAAATAAAGCTTACAGTCATCTTCATCTGACACATAGATAATGATAGGCAGAATCATTACGGTGCTGTTGGCACTTAGGCCTGAATGGTAATCAATTCACCTAAATGACTGCAATTAGCATTCTCGTGCACAGACACACTGCACATGTGTGACACCGCAGACGGGAACCTGTCCACTCGCATAGCTGTTCTGGTCTAGACCCACAAGGCCCAGACCTTTCCACTCTCTGAGTAGCAGATTCCACAGCACTAAAACGAAAGCTAATAACTCTCCCCGCTGTGTGCTTCTCTTTCAGGATGTCCCTTAATAGTAAGCAGGACAATCTAATTTAATTTAATGCCATCTGTGTAGAAATCAAAGCCTCCGTTGTCTTCGGTGAGAGCATTTAATCAGATTGTTTTCCTAATACTTAGCAGCTAGGCAAGAATGGCTAGAGGTGACCACCAGTCCCCTAGTCTTCTCAGCTCCATTTATTTGCTAGGACAAATGTAGAAGAATTCCTACTTGTAAATCACAGAACATTTGGCCTTAAAAAAAAAAGCCCTATTATCTTCTTAAATCTCTCATATTGAAGGTTGGGGGGAGTCCAACACCAGAGCAAAAATTCAAAGGAAAGTTGTTCCTCATCCAACTTTCAGATCTCCACTTCTGCCATCTCCTTTCTTCTCCCGCTCGGGAATCCAGAGAACGTACACTTCCCTCTTATAGACTCCTCCTCTCATTTTCTCTGGCCTCTCCAATACAGCCCTAGGATAGCTAATTGAGGGCTATGGATCTGCTTTCTCTTCTTTTCTTAAAACTTCTGTTCTCCCAATGGTGGTCCTGAGCTAGGAAGTCTCACGATGTTTTACTTTGCTGTGGTGATGGTAAAGAAAAGAAGCTAGGCATTGGTAACCTTCGCCTGTAATCCTAGCTACTATGGAGTTTGAGATGAGGGGATTGAGGTGCAAAGCCAGCTTGGTTAGAAGTTTGCTAGACTCCATCTCCAAAATAATCAGCAAAAGACCAGGCTGGAGATGTAACTCCAGTGGTAGAGCACCAGCAAAAAAAGCTGAGTAAGCTTGAAGTACTGAATTCTGAGTTCTGAGAGATACCCAGAGAGAGAGAGAGAGGGAGGGTGGAGGGAGAGAGAGACAGAGAGAGAGAGAGACAGGGAGAGAGAGAGAGAGAGGAGGGGCGGGGAGGGGAGGGGAAGGGAGAAGAGAGAAGAGGAGAGGAGAATCAAGGAAGGAAGGAGGGGAGGGAGGGAAGGAGGGAAGAAGGGAGGGAAGGGAAGAAAGGGAGGGGAGAATAAGAGGGCCAAATGGATGAGTTTCTCCAAATGAACTGAACACTCATGACCACACAGAAACCTGCTTATCATTCACAATTGCCAAAATTCGGCAGCAACCAAGATGCCCCCCAGTAGGTGAATGGACAGAATAACTGTGGCCCATATTTCAACAATAGAATATTATTCAGCATGCAAAAGAAATGAGCTTGTAAGCCACAAACAAGACATGGAAGAAACATAAAGACATATACTGTGTGGTTCCCATTATATGTTATTCCAGAAGAGCCGAACTATGAAGACATCGACAAAATCGGTGATAGAGAAATAAGAAGAGCACAGAGGATGTTTAAGGCCAGGAAAATGTTCTGTGTGATACAATCATGACGAATACATGTCTTTCTATATTTGTCACAACCCGTAGAACTTATCACAACAAGGCTTTAATGTAAAAATTGTCGTCTTTGGATAACAATGACATGTCAATGGAGGCTCATTGATTGTAACAAATGTACCATTCTGATTAGGGATGTCGATATTAACAAGGTTATGTATGGGTAGGGACAGGGGCTAGATGGGAAATCGCTGTACCTTCTTTCCATTGTCACTATGAACCTAACACTTCTCTCAAACATAACTTCTGTAGAAGAGAAAGGAACTGAAAGAAAGAGGAAGGAAGGCAAGGAGGAAAAGAGGGAGAGGAGTTAGGAAGGGAAGGAGAAAAAGTAGAAAGAGCCTGCAAGGATATGTCTCCATTTTTTCCTCCAGTTTCTAGTTCACATTGTTTTTTTGTTTTGTTTTGTTTTGTTTCGTTATGGGGCCTGAACTCTGGGCCTGGACGCTGTCCCTCAGCTCTTCAGCTCAAGGCTAGCGCTCTATCATTTGAGCCACAGCGCCACTTCCGGCTTTTTTCTTTTTGCTTATGTGGTGCTGAGGAATCGAACCCAGGGCCTCAAGCATGCAAGGCAAGCGCTCTACCACTGAGCCATCTTCCCAGCCCCACATTGTTTTTTATCATATTAAAAGTTTGACTACTTTGGGGGTGAATATGCTTATATAATCTTTAAAACTAGTTCTGTATCTCCAACTAGAAATTTGCATCAATTTCCCACTCCATCCCTGGATAAAATTACAGAACTTAAGGTCTGCCCATGCAGTTTGCTCCTCTGTGATCCTGTTTCATCTTCCTCCTTCTTGTTTTACAATACCTCCTACTGACCTCAAAATAGGTAATGCGGGTGTCATTAATAAGACACAAAATCCCCAGTAGGGCTGGGTGCTGGTGGCTCATGTCTGTAATTCTAGCTACTCAGGAGGCTGAGATCTAAGGATCTTGGTTCCAAGCCAGATGGGGCAGGAAAGCCCATGAGACTCATCTTCAATTAACCAGCAAAAAAGCTGTGGCTCAAGTGATAGAGCACTAGCACTAGTTTAGAGCAAAAAATCTCAGGGGCAGCGCCTAAGCCCTGAGTCCAAGCCCCAGGACTGCCCCACACACACACACACAAAGTAGGGTTCAGTCAGGAAAACAATTACTTCAACAGAGAGAATTTTACATAGGGAATGGATTGCAAATGTGATGGAATGTTGAAATAAAAAAGAAAGGGAATGGCTACTAAGGGACATTGTGGTACAAAAGGTAATACAACCAGGGAAGCAGCAGTTTCCCTGATGCTAGGGAACATTGGAAAGAGACTGCATTTTTTTTCAGAGCCGGAAAGCTTGGAGACCCAGACTTCCAGGCTGGGGTTGCTGCCCAACGGCTGCTGGCTACTAAAGAAGACAGGATGAGGCCAGTTCTGGAAGCTTAGACAGAATCTGCCAGCTGCTGCCACCAGGACAGCACCCCATAGCACAATTGGAGCCATACTGACAGGAATAGTAAACAAACATCCTCCCTCCATTTCCTCTGGCTCCCATTGGGAAAACTAAAGTCAGCTGGCCAAAGAGAATTGCAGGGTCCCAGTGCAGCAGTGCAGAGGCAAATAACTGGAGGACTCATTCTGCCTGTAATGGCTCCCTATTCCAACATTTGGCATCACCTCCCAGATAGCTCAGGGCTTCCTTCTACTATAAGCTTATAAAACACAATCATACCAAAAATACGGGGTAGGAAATATGTATTTCAAATTAAACCTCAGATAGAGTACTAACTTCTTTAGATGCCTTCAGTGAGCATCTCTGCTCACACAGGTATTGTAAGGTCTACTCCTGGATGGCGAGCAGACTCCACCCTCCTCGCAGCAAAGTCTCCGCCCACTTACCTGCGTTACCTAGGCAACTGACACACCTGGAAGAGGTCACATCTGCATCTGCTGAGGTCACATCTGAATTGGATGTGGTCACACCTTTCTCTGCCCATACCCTAGATAAGGCCTAGCCCAGGCCCAGGCGCTCTCTTTTCTAGCTGTTTTCTAGCTCTTTTCTAGCTCTTCTCTTTTCTAGCTATTTTCTCTCTTTTCTAGCTCTCTCTTAGCTCTTTTCCCCAGCTCTCTCTCTCTCTCTTTCCCAGCTCTCTCTCTCTCTTTCCCTGCTCTCTCTTTCCCAGCTCTCTTTCCAAGGCCTTTCCCAGCCACATGGAGGGCCAAGATGGCCTGGTGCCAGCCAGAACGATGAATAAACCTACCCCTTACCTGAATACCACGTGCATGGTGCTGTTCTTACTCAGCTACCTCTTTTTAAAAACCTAACATAAATGGTGCCATGACTCGGATAAAGGGCTTTAAGTCAGGATAGGTGGGATTCCTCTCTGGTTTTTTTCCTCTTTTTTCTTTTTTTGTTTGTTTTTCCCTTTTTGCTCTGAGGAATACCCACAGTTCTGACGGCCTTTTGCGAACCAGTCTGTCTGCTGCGGACACAGCGCATCGATACCATTGCTGCCTTCACATCCACGTCCACACCACTTCTCTACTCTGGTGAGTGAATCGACTCTCTACGGCTCTCTGTTGCTCAGTCTCTGTCCAGATGTGGCGCCACACCAGAGAGTTCCTACGGCCTTTAGCTGAAAGGCCGGTCACCTCTGAAGCTGAGGACGCTTGGTTTTGGGGGCTTGGCCATTTCTCTCTAGAGGGCTCTGGGGGAAGTCGGGACGCCGCTTCTGCCTGCTCAGCTCTCCACTCACCACACTGACTCTCCTACACATTTAATGGGGTGCTGCGAATCACGCCTGAGCCGTGAAACCCCTTTGAAATGCCTCCTGCGCTCCCTGGAAAGCCAGAGCGCCTCATTTTTCTGCCATTCTCAGATGTAGACAGTTTTTGCCACTGCAATGGTAAATGGTCAGAAGTCTGTTTGCTTTCAGGCTCTCTTTGCTCTCTCTGCCATTCATGTCCAACTTTCCCTATCTCTCTGTTAAGGCTGTTCTCAGTGAAACCTTCATCAGTGATCCCTCACTCAGTGCCAGCTGATTCTGCAAAGGCCTTGCTCCCCCCGCCCCCGCAGGTATTCCCTGTCTATATTTGTTCCTGGAACACCACCTTCTTCTTCTGTACTCCTGTTCACTTGGTCACTCACTTTTTTTCCTGGAGGCCAGTGGGTTTGTCCTAGAGTTGGAAACTGAGCCAGCGCGCCCCCTAGTGGTGTCCCATGAAACTCCTACAATTATCTGGGTCCGAGACAAACAATAGCTTTTATTCTGTGCTTAACTCTGAGCCAGGCACTGTCCTAAGCTCTCCTTCTCCCCAGGGCGGATGCTCCCCAGGACAGGAGCTCTCAGTCTCATGAAGTCCTCTAGCTCAAGGCTGGACAGCGCTAATGATGAGGAGCATTTCCTTTGGATTGACCCCCAAGCATGCCTTTAACTTCCAAACTTGGGGTCCTCATTAGAATCCCTGGGGTCACATGGGATAAGTTTCGTCCTTCTTCTGTAAGTCCAAAGACGTTCAAACATCGGCCATGAACCTTGCATGGGCCCCACGGCGTTCCACTAGACTCCTCCAATCTATCAGGAAACACCATTCAGTTACCCAATCGGCTGCTCACACGAATGTGACATCTCCTGTTCACTTTCTGCCCCTTGCACATGAGAATGGGTCAAAATCTGCCTCGATCCATTCATTCATCCTTCACTCATGCACTCACTCATTGAACAAATACTCATTCCGCTCCTAGCACTTGATGGCTGCTATTCTAAGTGCTGAAGACACTGAATTGAACAAGGTGAGTGCTGTTCTTTCCTTTATGGTATTGAAATAAGGAAAGGAGAAGGAGTGATCAGAAAACAAATTAATGAAAGAATGAGACCATTTTAGACTACCTTGAAGAAAATAATGTGACTGGCTGAGGTTACAGCAGGGAAGGTGTGGGAGGAGGATGAATTAGGGCACTCAAGTGAGACCTCTACTGAGCTTTGCCTACTGCATTTTCCTCTCTTGCACGGCTAATCATTCCCTAGTAACTACTCCAGGCTAAACTAAAAGTCCCATGAGCTATCCATTGTGCCACAGAGCCAGTTAATAATCTCCCAAATGCAGAAGGTTGTCTGATCCAATTTGTCCTTGGTATCACCATTCAATCTTTACCAATCTTTCTAATGGGTTCTAGCAGTGTCCTGGTCTTCAAAACAATGCTCAGTGATGTCTCGCTTTCTTCTTGTTCTTACTTTTTGAAAGAACCTGTCTCAGGTCCCCCAAATATCCTCCAGACATTTGACAACTTTGGCCCCTCAAGAAACAAACACGTATACATTTAGACAAGTTGGAAGCTTTATGCTCATTCCTTCCCTGATGTTGGAGACTTTTTCTCTTCTCACAGTAGTTCCTGCCTCTTCCAGCTGTAGATTCTTCTCTGGTGGAAAATAGAAGTAACACCCTGTCCTCCAGAAGCAACTCTCAACGAAGTGGCACCCTCCTGATGAACCTGCCTCCATCTGATCACACTCACAAAGCCCGTGAATGTGCTGTTGAAGGCCTTTGGGACACTTCTGCCTTTACACCTTCTGTCAGGGCTCACAGCAGCTACCAGTTGCAATACCCTTTGATGGAAGCCTGCTTTCCTGAATTAGGAAATGCCCTTTGTAGACCTGAGTGGCTCGGCATTTCCTGTGCAGCTATCTTAACTTCAGAGCAACCTCCTTCCTCCTCTCAATCAAGCAACAAAGGACTCTCCTCAGCACTTAGCTCTTGAATTTAAAGGGCTGCCCAAAATCTCCACAGTCATCCCCACTGTCATCAAGAGATACGTTCTAAGGCCAATTGGGCACCTGAAACTATGAGTGATAACACACACACACACACACACACACACACACACACACTGTGTATCCTCCTATACTTATATACATAAGATAAAGTTTCATTTATGAATTAGTTATGGTAAGGGATTGACAATATAGCTGGGTGCTGTGGCTAACATTCTAACTACTCAGACCACTGAGACCTGGAAGACCACAGTTGAAAGCCAGCCCAGGCAAAGACTTTGAGATTCTACCTCCAATTAACCAGCAAAATGCTGGAGTAGAGGCATGGTTCAAGGGGGGTAGAGTGTCATCCTAGTAAGCATGAGTACCTGACTTCAAAAGGAGGAGGAGGAGGAGGAAGGAAGGAAGGAAGGAAGGAAGGAAGGAAGGAAGGAAGGAAGGAAAAGAAGCAGAGAAGTAGGAGCAGAAGGAAGCAAGAAGAAAAAGAAATTAATAATGACAAGAAAACAGAACAATTACAATTTTATACTGTAATAAAATTATATAAAGCTTATGAATTATTTATTTCTAGAATTTTCCATTTAATATTTTCTGACCACAATTTGTAGGCAGCTGAACCCATATGAAGCAAAATGTGCATAAGAGGGGAGCATTATTACAAGCTTTAAAAATCAATGTTCTCCACTGGCTCTGGCTTTGGTACCAGGTCTGGACAATGCATTAGCAACACTCTATTCAGCAGTAAGAGGAAGATTCTCATCTGAAGCACACATGGCAAAAGGTCACCAACTTTGTTGTTTAGCTGCTGAGAAAGCTTTTTAGTTTTTTAAAAGTCCTTTTAAACACACACACACACAAGAAGAAGAAGAAGAAGAAGAAGAAGAAGAAGAAGAAGAAGAAGAAGAAGAAGAAGAAGAAGAAGAAGAAGAAGAAGAGGAGGAAGAGGAAGAGGGAAGAGGAAGAAGAAGAAGAAAGTGTCCTCTATAGTTGATTTGTTCTTCTGATTAAAAAATAAGAGCAGGGCGTTTTTCCATTCTCCAAGGTAGCCACTTTGGGAACCCACCATAAAGTGATTAGTGAGACGGTTATGATTGTGACCAAACACAACAAAATCAGTGCTTCAGCTTAAGTGGAACGAGAGTTTTCCTTTCACTTTGCTGTTTATTGATTCGGTGTACCCTCCCTTCTGCCTTAATGATTCATAGTTTAAAACTTGTCTACATGATTTATATAGAAGCTCGGAGACACCTATTATTCAGCTCGGCTCTCAAGCTAACACCCACGGGACCACGGGCCTGGCCACCTTCCCCATTTTTCTCATCATACTGGGAGCTGGTGAACAGAAAAAGCTTGCAGACAGTTCCAAACAGAGGAGGAAATCAGTCAAGGCAGAGTGGGAGAAATTGCCTCCTAGGACTGGAAGCCAAGAGAGACAATTAAGTCAGTGAGCATCAAAGCTCTAGCAAAAACAAATAATAATAATAATAATAAGGTTCCAATCTTGCAGCCCACTTGCTCTAGGACCTGCTTTCTTCCATCTCGCTTCTAGAACACAGGGGAAGCTGCAGCCACTGGCTGAGCGTTATTAATAACAATGACCGTGACTCGCTTTTCCTATGCACTTATTACCACTGTTTTAAGGGTGCTTATTATTAATAATAATAATTTAGTGCCGACATTACTGCTTTTGTGTAACAGTGAGTACCTGGATTCTAATTATCTGTCTTATTTTAATATTTATGGAATTAATCAAACTTTTTAATGGAAAACCCCACAATGAAATTACCGAGAGCATGCTTCAATGAAGACAGATGCGGCGTGCTGTGGGAAAAGACAGCTCAACTTTATTAACATTACTTGGAACCAGCTCTGGGATGCAGAGCTGGCCTAGTCCCTAAGTCAGATCAGCCAGCAGCTGCCTGGCCCGGAGCCCCAAGGCAGGGCCTACAGCCTCCCAGGGCACACCTCATCTATAAGCCCTGAGAGAAAGAGGGGGTACCCACAATCCAGCTGCCACTGGGATTCACAAGGGAGGTTGACATCTCACCAAAACGAACGTGTCTGCCAGGTGACCTCACTGGCCAGGCTGGTGCTGGCAGGTGCTCCTGGCTTGATTCCCTAACAAGAGGTAGGCAGCAAGGTCAGGTTCAAATTCCATCTAAACGCCAAGGAAGATGCTCTTTCCAGAGGGCTCTGTGCTTACCCTGGCCATCACTTGCAGGCTTCCCCTGGTGGCCACCAGGCCAAAAAGGCCACCATCCGTATTATTTTAAACGTGGAGGGTCAACAAGCTGGATTCAGTCAGCCAAGCCATGATCACCGAAGACCCCACTAGCATTTGGCAGCTTGTAGGGCCCTGGGCCAGATTGTACAGAAGGTGACAAGACCCTCTGGCTAAACATTCCAGCTCCCGGACTAAGGCTTGCCATAAGTCTGTACAAAATGCTTCTGTGTCCTCATTTCCATTTTCCGAGCACTAAGAATTGGGTGCCTTTATTGTTTTCATTTCATAGAGGAGAAAACAGGCTTGCAAGGTTAAAACACTTGCACAAGGCCACAGAAAAATGCTATTCAGAAAGTGCTGAGCATTAAACCCAGGCTATGTAAACACCAGAGCCTCTGCTCAAATCCCTCCCAGGCTCGTGCCTCCCCCTCCTTCCCTGAATACCTCTCTAACACGTCTTCTAGTCAGGGCCTGAGACACTCAGGCTAGCCTCTGACTTCACAGCACCAACACGCCTAGAACCATGGATTTCCTTTTCCAACGGGACTTTTACCCTACTCTGCATTCCTTTCTCTAAACCCTCTGAGGAAGCAACAGCTAGAGCTCAAAGGAAGGAATTCAGATCAGCTGGGGAGCCTGAACAGGCCAGGTTGTACCTGTATACCCAACGACCAGGACCTGAGGGTTGGTAATTTTCTTGTAAGAGATTAGATGAGAGCATTCTGACAAAGCATTTAGCTGTGAGTCTATCCTGCAGTGTTTGCAGGTGTTAGCTCTCCTGGAATCTCCCTAGGATCAGATCACCTGGGGAGATTTTAAACGTCTTCAGGCTGAGGCCTGCCCTCCAGAGATTCTGTTTCTTTGGTGTGAGGTGTGGATCTAAGAACTGATATGCATCTATTTTAAGCTTCCCAGTTGATTTTAGCTTAAAAATGTCCTGGCTTAGAAAGAATACCAACAGTCTGAAAAGAAATTGACCCTAAGAAATGAATACTCTTGCTGGGTACCAGTGACTCATGCCTGTAATCTTAGTTATTTAGGAGGCTGAGATCTTGGGATCGCAGTTCAAAGCCAGCCCAGGGAAGACAATCCATGAGACTCTTATCTTCATGTAAGCACCAAAAAAAAAATTGGAAGTGGAGTTGTTGCTCAAATGGTAGAGGGCTAGTTTTGGGCAACAAAATTCAAGAACACGCTCAGGCCCTGAGTTCAAGCTCCAGAATCAGCACAAAAAGAAAGGAAAGGAAGGAAAGAAGAAAGGTAGAAGGGAGGGAGGAAGGAAGATAGGAAAGAAGGAAGAAGGAAGGAAGGAAGGGAAGAAGGAAGGAAGGAAAGAAGGAAGGAAGGAGAAAGGAAGGAAGCAAGCAAGCAAGCTGACAGCCTTTTCCCTTCTGTGTGAGCTCCAAGGACATGTTCCTATGGGTGTCTGTTCTGATGACATGACCCTAAGACACAACTGCAGTCATCAGAGGAAAACAGCAGGACTGCAATAGCGTGCCTGCTTATGGGTTCCCAACAGTATGCCAGGGCCATGCTAAAAGGTGTGTCTGGCACATAGGAGGCCTCAAATCATTTTCATGGATGGATAAATATGTAAGATGATAGGTAAAGTTTGTAATTCTCCCTCCTAAGGCAAAGAAGTGAAGCTCAAGTCTCTATGAGAGATACCGAAACACCCCTTTAATTAGCACGTTTTGCAAAGGAGTCATTGGTCCATATTCTTCATGAGGAGGCCATCATTGAACCATTAATAAAGGCATGCTAGGAGTAGCCCCAGGTTATGATACAGTGCTTATAATTCAGCAGAAAATCCAGCTTCCGGAGAGTTGATGTTACTACACAAGTGGAAAGGCAAGGATTGGAACCCAGTGCCAAGTGAGTCTAAGACCTCCATGCATTTCACAGGAGGGCCTGCCCTGCCCCGTCCTGCTCATATGCCACCAAAGATGCATTCCTGGAGGCAGGAGCCAGCAAGCCAGCCACACCTCACTCACTGGGAAAGCTTGAGGACTTGAACCTTGGCCAAAAGATAATTTCTCTAAATCCTTTCCCTCGTGACAGTTTTTCCACTAGCTCCCTTACAACCACTCCTGCAATTCAAGTTCAGGAGCTCATTTATCAAGGGCCTTGGAGCCTTCTGAAAGATCACCTAAAGAAGACAAGCCCAAATTAGAAATGTTTATCTTGTTTCAGATGACTTCATGCTTCGGCTTTCTTAGAAAGCACTTTCTTCCAGCATAGGGGAGTTGTGCAAAAGTTACCTTCATTGACATTCCTGCCAGGGTGGGGCCTTCACTTCACCCCAAAGCAGCAAGGCTCTGCTTTTCATTTGAAAAGAAGAAAGAAAGCTTCCTGGCAACGTTGGTAAACCTGATTTCTGCTGAGTCTTTTGTGGGGACTTCAGAAATGTAAGGTCAGCTGGTTGAGGGAGCCCAAGTCAGCTCAATCTAAATATTACTAACAAGGGCATGTGTATTCTCCTTTCTGATGCTGATTGAACGTGCTGTGAAATTGAGTGTTCTGTGATTTACCTCTGAATTATGCTGACATCTTTCTCCTCTTCTCCTCCACTGGAATCTAGTTTTAATTAATTTTCAGTAACAAGTCAATCGTCCTGGTTGTTTTCCCCTTCAAAATGTGTTCATCACCAGAGCCACATTAGTCATACGTGACAGTTGCAAACTAAAATCGATGTCCAGACAGCCGAAGACATCAGAGGATACCAAAGGCCAATTAGGTCACCCAGCTCATGCTAAGGACAATGGGTTCATTGGTCACAGCAAAACTTGGGTTGCTCTGCTCAAAACTCCTACCTGACCTCTCTCTAAGGCTGGCCACCGCTGTATTAGTCAGAGTCCTCTAGAGGAACAGAGCCAATATAATATATGTAACTATAAAGGGAGATGTTTTTCATTTTTATCATTATTATAAAGGCAGTGTACACAGGGATTACAGTTACATAAGTCAGATAATGAGTACATTACTTGTTGGACAATGTCACCCCTTCCCTCACTCTCTCCCAGTTTTTCCCCTCCCATTCCACCCACGAGTTGTATAGTTCATTTTCAACATAGTGTCTAGTGAGTGCCACTGCTGCATTTGTTCACCCTTTGTCTCTCCATTTCTGTGCCTCCCATTTCCCTCCCAAAGATATGACCAAACAGGACCAAAAAGAAAACGAAGACAGCAACAAAGAAAACAAAAAAAACCTCATGTTTCCATTTCCTGGAGCTCATCTCGATAAATATTATTTTGCATGATCAGATGCACATAGGCACTGTGCCTTTGTGTTCAAACGGAGATTTTATTGGATTGGCTTTCATAATCAGAGGCTGGCTAGTCAAGCAACGGCCATCTGCACAATGGAGTGCTAGGGAATTCAGGAGCTGCTCAGTCCAAGAAGCTGGGAGTCTCACTACAAGAATGTCATTCCCGGTTCAAGACTGAAGGCCTGGAAGCTCCCTGGAGAGCCAGTCGCGTGCATCTGTCTTAGAGGCTGAAGAAGCCGGAGTCTGATGTCCAGGAGGGATGTCAGGTGCAAGCGATCCATCTGCTCAGGAAGAATGCAACTTGCGCAGTCTGATGGACCTCTTCATGCTTCCACTTTCCTCCCCTCCAGGCCCCCACACCTTGCATGGTACTACTCACATGCAAGGCAGGTCTAACCACACAAATTGGCCATCTCTGCAGACGTCCTCACAGACATATCCAGAAGAGTGCATTACTAATCTCCCAAGCATCTCTCAGTCAAGACTCATCATCACAAGGGCCTACCTCATCTAGCTTCTATGCTTTGATCAAGTAAGAGATGAGTAAAGAAGGAAAGGGAAATGGGAAGAAGGGCAAAGGGCTGGTGAGATAAAAGAGACCATGGAAAGAGCAAGCAAGAGGACACAGAGGGAGAAAAGGACAGGAACGAGATTCAAGTGGGCAATCTTGGTATGCTCATTTGCTGTAAAGTCAAGGGATATTCACACTCAGAAGTAGGCATCAAAGAGGAAAGAAGAAGTGTGAAAATAAACAGTCTAGTAAATTGAAAATAGGCACAAGCTGCCTACCCAGAGCTTGATATAGCAAGGGAGTTGGCCACCATCAATTCTGCAGCCAAAGAACAGACTCTCGGCAGGCACAGGAGTGCAAATGCTTTAGAGCAGTCAAAGGCAAAGGCCTCGGGTCTGTCCTAAGAGGCTGTTGACATGAGGAAGCTGCTAAGAAAGCAGTCTGTGTGGCAAGTTAGGGGTACAGATTTGGCTTTCCGTAGTTGGTCCATAGTTAGAAGCCGGAATAAAAATGAGCTGTCAGCTGCTAACCCAGCTCTGGCCATTAGTGGCCAATTAGGATAAAGGTGACTATGCTGCAAGTCTGCTTCACAGCAATCTGCCTTCCTACACTGCATATTGAAGACAAAGGGCTGGCATCCAAGGCAGGTTGCTGCAGATGTGGGTGGGTCAGGTCCTGTTCCCACATATGTCCTGGCCAATGTCTATATGCCAGATCTCGCTGGAGGCACCAATTGACAGTTTTATAATCATGGCTTGTTTCTCTTACTCTCTCCAACCAATATTTCTCATGCTGAATTACAAACCCCAGGGTTGACTGGCCTCCAGATGCAAACAGCAAGGCCCTGTCAATTTTATTCCCCAAATATCTCTCTGACAGCACATTTTCCTCCATTCCCATGATCAGCAATCAAGTCCAAATCACCCTTACGCTCTGGCTGAACTGCAGAGAAATCTCTCAACCATCTATCTGAGGAACAAGATTCCAAGGCACAACCTGTGTGTGTGTGTGTGTGTGTGTGTGTGTGTGTGTGTGTGTGTGTGCGTGTGCATGTGCGTGTGCATGTGCATACCTCTGTGTGTGTGTACCCCTAAATTGCCACATAGACTGTTTTCTTAGCAGCTTCCTCATGCCAACAGCCTCCCAGACAGACCCAAGGCCTTTTCCTTTGCCTGCTCTAAAGCATTTGCACTTCTGTGCCTGCCGAGAATCTGTTCTTTGCCTGCAGAATTGATGGTGGCCAACTCCCTTGCTATATCAAGCTCTGGGTATTATTCCACACCTGTTATTCCACACCTAGAAAGCTCCCAGGAGGGCAGGGGGATGCAGACTCTCCAGCGAGTTGCAGTCATAGTCTTAGCCTCCTGAGCCCCCCAGCCAAACCTCCAATAAATCTATATACCCTACCACGTACTTCCAATCGGAGGCCTCCTCACCTGGGCTGAGGGCGGGGTCACTGTGCAGGAACTGCAAATATCTCCTCCAAGAACCTCTCCGATTCACACTCTCTCTTCTGTTCTTTTCCATTCTGGCCCTTCCCATCCTGGTCCCTGCATCTAGAAAATGGCAGGAACTTTTGACTGCAGACTCCCTGATCCATGCTGACATACTTGGCACTGGATCCTTAGACTATTATTGCTGATGTTGTGTTCTATGGGGAAAATGGAAGAGAATACTGATAGGACTGACAAAACTTTTCTCTTTGGGGCCTTTTGCTCATACTCCCATGGAAAGTAAATAAATAAATAAACAATGGCACTCATGAAGGTTGGTTGTATTCATAATTAACCTGGAAGCACTAGAACAGTTTCAAGCTCAGAGACCCTGCTGCTCTCCTTCTTCAAATTCTTTCCTGGTTTCGAGCGAATCTGTTCCCAGCTGTCTGTCTTAGCAAAGAACACAGGGCTAGGTGCTTCAAACAGCACAAATTTATTGTTTCATAAATTGTGATGGCCGTGTTTCCTCAGAACCTTAGGAGAAGGAATCTGGCATTTCCTATCTAGTGGCAGAACAAGTCCAGTTATATTGGATGAAGGTTTACTCTAATGATTTCCCCTGAATTTGAGTGGCTCTGTAACCACTCTAAAAAAAAGGTCACATTCTGAGGGGCTGGGAAGGTGGCTCAGTGGTAGAGCGCTTGCCTTGCATTCATGAGGCCCTGGGTTTGATTCCTCAGCACCACGTAAGCAAAAAGAAAAAAGCCGGAAGTGGCACTGTGGCTCAAGTGGTAGAGAGCTAGCCTTGAGCTGAAGAGCTGAGGAACAGCGCCCAGGCCCCAGCGTTCACATTCTGAGGTACAATGAGTCAGGACCTCAGCATAAACAATTCTGCCCATAACAGAGCACTTTACGCTAGCTCCTTGCCATGGGCCAACAAGACCCTGCCCAGGACCTCCACCACTCAGTGAATTCTCCTGACACACGAAGTGCACTTGCTCCAGTCATTTGGCTTTTTATCTTAACAAGACCCAATTTTTCTCTATACACAGCCAGGTGAAAATACTTGTCATCTCGGAAGGAAAAGACCTCCCAAAGGAAAGATGAGAAGCAAAGACCAAGTTCCAGATGTTTCTCCCAAGTATTCTCCACACGAGGCTAAATCCGTTCTGTTTTGTTTGACGGTTGCATCCTGTCCTCCAGTGAGGACGACTTGTTCTCTTGCCAGTCTGTCCTGTACTCACTGGTAACAATCTTTTTGGGGAAGCAACACTGTAATATGAACTCAAGTGTTTGTGCTAGCTAGGTAGGTGCTCTACCACTGGAGCCACGTCCCCAATTGTTTTTGCTTTTGTTATTTTGTGAAGAGGGTCTCACATTTTTGCGCAGGCTGAGAGCACATCTTAAGCAACCTTTGTGTTTGCAGCCTCACATTGAGCCACACCCCACATCCAGCATCTCCTACCACCCTTGGAACCAGGACGAAGAAACCCTGGTGGTGCTGTTATCCCTGGAGGGCCTGAGCATTCCCTGCCCTTGTTTCCCTTGAAATGTCGGCACTTTGGCCTTTCTGGTGTCTCTCTGGGAGCAGCTCTCTTTCAGAGAGAATGGCCTTCTGCAGACAAAGTCACTTCCATCAGGCTTGCTGCCACAGGGTCGTCGTGATTAGGGTGCATTTATAAAGTAATTAAAATGTTGTGTTGAACATTAGGGCTTTTCCTGGGCCACCGAGGAGAGGCCTATAATTGAGTCCTTGGAAGGCTTCTGTCACTTCAATGGCAAGTTGCAGCCACAGAGATAGGAAGCCAAGGGCAGAGGATATCTCTCCATTCTCTCTTCTTTGCTCACTGTCCTTGTTAGAAGGAGAGCTCAGTGGATTGGAGCCCCTGGCACACTCCCGGTCGGCAGCATTATTGGGTGTAATCATGTCTACTCCCACCCCTAAATTCATAGGTCAAGTCCTAATCTCCAGGACCCCAGAACATGGCCTTATTTGGAGATAGGGTCTCTGCTTAGACAGGTATCCTTCCTAAAAGGGGAGATAGGGTCACAGAGACAAGCAGGGCAGGTGGCTGGTGTGGTGTCTCTGGGAGGGAGAAGGCAGCCATCCGCCAGTGGAGAGGCTTGAGAAGACTGTGCCCCCAAGACCCTCTCAAAGAAGCAGTACAATTGATACCTGAGGTTTTGGCTTCTGCACTCCAGAACTGAGGCAGTAATTTCCCACTGTTCAAGCTGGAGCAGGGTAGAAAGATGAGGTAACAGGGAAGTAAAAAAAATAGCAGAACGTGTTTAAAAGGCCAGAGTTGGACATTAAAACAGAACCAAGAAGTAAAGGCTGAAGAATCACTAAAACAGCAAGCCTCATTTCTTTTCAACTTCCTTGAATGGGTGAGAGACACGCGGTAAAAACTAATCATGTCTGGTAAAGGGATGTTCTGAATGTTGCACATCGTCTCTGTATTTTGAGTAATAACAACCCCCCCCCCCCCCGACCCTTTGTGTCCATGCTTTGAGTAACATGACCCATCTGAGATATGTTTTGGATACTAGATGTACCCAAATCCAGTTTTTCCAGGCATGGAAATTTGGCAAAATGATTGAGGTTGCTAGATGAGGTGACCACATGTCTAGAAACTGTAACTATCCCAGGGTGGGCCTGATGGCTCAGACTTATCATCCTAGCTCCTCAAGAGGTAGAGTTGGGAGGATTGTGGTTTCAGGCCAGCCAGTACAAAAAGTTAGTGGGATGCCATCTCAATCAGTAAGGCTAGTGTGGTAGCTTACACTTGTGGTCCCAGCTATGTTGGAAGGTAAAGGTTAAGAGGATAGTAGTCTAAGGTCAGCCTGCTAAACTTCCACCTTGTGAGATTTTTTTTCCCCTTTTCCTGAAACCCCTTGAAATGTCTTTCACCATGGGTTGCAAGGACGATGATTTGAGCAGAACACCTCCCCCGACCCATCCACCATCAATTTCATTCTGCTTCTAGTGACAGAGCCACCATGTGTGCAATAAGTGTTAGGGCCTCCCTAGCAAAGCAAGGCAGAGAGCTACCCCTGCTTCTCAGGTCCATTCAAGTGGCCTGCTCACCTCTAACATCACACACACACACACACACACACACACACACACACACACACACACACACACACACACACACACACTGTATTTATTGTACAGGAAAATAAAGCAGAGGAGTGGGAGACGAAAGACATTCAATCTGCCTGCTCCATCTGGACTCCAAATCAGGGCCTTTATCAAAGAAGTTTCAGGTTTTTTGACCCTGAATAATGCCTGTGTGGAAACCAAAGATATAAAAAAAAGTTCCCCATTCCAAGAAGCTCCCAGGGGCTTGGACAATCTGAGCACTGCTCTATTTTTATTTCCCACCTAGCATCAAATAAACATTTTTATCCCCCAAATTTATGGGGAGCAGCCCTCTTCCTGATATGCACATACTAATGCACTTCCTGCCGCACCAGCCCGTGTTTTCAAAAAGCATCCTCAGTCTTTGACAGGTAGGAAATTTGCATTTCCATTAGTGAGGCCTTTGTCAATTGTGAGTCATAAAAGCCCCAGAAGAATAGGATTGGGGGAAATGTATTGTACTTTTCAAAGGAGACTTTATTGCACAGTTCAAGGAAAGGTACCAGAGGAGATAATGACAGCAAAGGGACTGCTAAAAAAAAAAAAAAACCTCACAATAAGGACGAACTTATTAATGCAGGAGCCTGTCACTGGACGACCAGAGGGAAGGAAAGTCTGAAATGTGACTTTACTAGTTTGCAATTTCCAATGTTTAACATTAAAATAATACACCCGCAGACGACAGGGATAAGGGGCATTTGGCACTGCCTGCCCAGGACAAGTGTTTTTCCCTCCTGCTCTATTAGCTGTGGCTATAATCTTCTCATTTAAAAATCACTCCTGTTCAGCCGCAGCAGCTCTGGCAAGGGTTGGGGGTTTGATTTGTGTATGTGATTTGTTTTACTCTTTATGTTAGTAGTCAAGATACCCAAGAAAAATAAAAGCTCAAGAATCCCCAGCAGCGAAAAGAATGATACAAACAGTACTGCTTCATTTGTTATCTTATTTGCCCTTCAAACTCTGTCCCCAAACACTTACACAGTTAAATAATTCAGCTAAGGCACTAAATACCAGAGAGGAGTGAGAAGGAGAAAAAAATGTACCAGTCCTGAACTGCAAAAAAGAAGCGAGAGAGAGAGAGAGAGAGAGAGAGAGAGAGAGAGAGAGAGAGAGAGGAGGAGGAGGAGGAGGAGGAGGAGGAGGAGGAAGAGGAAGAGGAGGAGGAGGAGGAGAAGGAGGAGAGACGCCTGTTTGTGGACCTATGGCCTTTCTGAGTCTCTGCCACAGAGAGTGCACAGAGTGAGCTCTTTTAACCTCCTTGTTTCAGGGAAGATGTGAACAGAATTCTGGACTCATAGCGCAAGGTTTGATACATACAAAGGATAGAGATGGACCCCATTCTGGCTCTCCCGGGAAAGCTTCCCATGTAGTAGGAGACAGACAATAACCAAGGATGCCAATGAATACACCAGCTCTTCTTGGATAATGGTGTGTGCTCTCAGGGGAACAAAAAGATGTGAAAAGAGTAGGGGCAGGGACCAGTTGGAAGGGATGAGAAAGCTCTCTGGGGAGGGAGGTAGAAGCATACATGACAGCAAAGAAGATTCCAGACTTTAGGAAAAGTGTTGCCAGATCCCCAAGGTCTTATTGAATTGCATGTCCATGGCTCTCAGTGGAGTGGGCCCAGTCATTCAGTTCAGGTCACCAAAGAGTTGAATTGCTGAAGGCCAGATCCTGAGTCTTGGAGAATTTAGTCTGACTCCATGTACAATAGAAAACTAGTGGAAGGTCTTTAAGGGAGAAAACAGCTTGATCCAATTTACAATTTGTACAACTTCCCTCCTGCCACTGAGACTGGATCCTAGGAAATCAAAATGGGGAGATCATTGGGATATGACTGCAGCCAGACTTCTAAGGCCTTGAAAAGGCCCTCAACACAGTAACCCCTCTTCCTAGTCTGAATTTAGTAGCACTTAAAAATAAATGATGAAACCGGCTCCTAGTGGCTTACATATGCAATCTTAGCTACTCAAGAGGCTGAGATCTGAGGATGACAGTTCAAAGCCAGCCTGGGCAGAAAGGTCCCTGTGGGCCCTCAATTAATCACTCAAAAACTGGAAGTGGCACTGTGGCTCAAGTGGTAGAGTGTTAGCCTTGAGTAGAAAAGCTATGGAGCAATGCCCAGTACCAGCACAAAGTGATGATGATGATGATGATGATGATGATGATGATGACTGAAATGATGAAGCAGCAGGTGGAGGTATAAATAACATCCTCTTCATTAATAAGTAAGTTGTAAAAATCATATGTTTCTAGCCGGGTGCCAGTGGCTCACACCTGTAATCCTAGCTACTCAGGAGGCTGAGATCTAAGGATCATGGTTAGAAGTCAGCCCTGTGAGACTCTTATCTCCGAATAACCACTCAAAAACCAGAAGTGGCACTATGGCTCAAGTGGTAGAGGACTAGCCTTAAGCACAAACAGAGTCAGGGACAGTGCCCAGGGGATCTTGAGTTCAAGCCCCACACTGGCCAAAAAAACAAAAACAAAACCCAAAAACTTAAGTTTCCTAATCCTGACCCCCATAATGAGTGAACCCTCCCTCCGTGGGGTGGAGAGGAGAAGTGACCTTTGGAAGAACAGTAAAGGACACTAGCAACTGCATACCATGTTGCTAGAGAAAGAAACGTGAAACTGAGTTGGACAAATCCTATCCATACCCCTAAGTTCACCAAGAGCCAATGGTAAGGAAGGATGAGGAGAGGCATGAAGAGAAGCCAGGAGCAACACGGACTGAGCTTCTCAGCACGGAAGGAATCATGGAAAGCCAGCAGAGACATGGTGATGAAGGTAGGGTAGGGGATGCTCATAATGCAAACAGAATGTCTGATTACTTCTGGACTCAAAAACTACTGATTGCCAGGTACTGGGCTAGCCTGTCCAGCCGTCAGCCTGGGAGTACCCACCATTTAACCTCTCTATGGGAGATGATGTTATTAATTGAAATGTTAACACTCTTCCAGGAGGTGACATTCACTCATCCTCTTTCAGTCAGAAATTCAAGCTGGTTTCAACCTCTGTGTCCTTGCCGGAGTTGGAGGGGCTCCTCTTCCCCTTGTCCTCAATTCTCATACACCTGAGACTAAGACTCGGTATTGTGCACCTCTTCTATTTCTCTTTTACACGTTAAACAACTTCCCACTCCTTTGTAACCTTTGCTCATTTCTGCTTTTGATTTGCTGCACTTTTACTTCATTGCTCTTAAAATTCAGAGAGCAAAGCTCCACACGACATCCTGTCATGGAGCCTGACCTCTGCTGTGTGTGCCGCTGGCGGGCTGCTCCCTGGCGATCCGGTGGCCTGCCCCGCTCATCCTCACCACGCATGCTCTCTGTCAATACCACTGCCACACAGGCTGGCACGTCCAACTTCAGAGACCCGCGCATCCCCCAAGGTTTTGTCTGCTCTGCTGTCTCCCATCTGTATCTGAAGAAAATAGCTTGTAGTCAATACTAAAAAGCATTTTATTACTAAAGGCACCTTGTGACTCATCAGACATTTGTCTAATTTAACCAGGTAATGTTGACTCCTGACTCTGTCATCTGAACCCAGCCAATATGGAAGCATTTGCAGGTGCACGAGCTAGGGCCTCCTGGCCTCCTGTACTCTCTCAGGAGGCCCAAATTACAGCCTTCCTTAGCCTCAGGGAAGCAACCAACCAGCCAGGACCTGTTCTTCCTGCTCTGCTCTGCATTGGGGGGACTTTGTTGCTCAGAGTAGATATTCTGGGGACATTTGGAGACTATCGCTAAGAAGAGAATGTGAGAGCCGAAGAAAAGTAATTTGTCTTTCCAATGGGTTCTTTTCCCTACTCAATGATGTATGTTGTATGCAGTGCCTGTAAACATCAAGGACTCAGTACTAGATACATGAAAGAAGGAAGGAAGGAAGGAAGGAAGGAAGGAAGGAAGGAAGGAAGGCAGGAAGGCAGGAAGGAAGGCAGGAAGGAAGGCAGGAAGGAAGGAAGGAAGGAAGGAAGGCAGGAAGGCAGGAAGGAAGGCAGGAAGGAAGGCAGGAAGGATGGAAGGAAGGAAGGAAGGAAGGAAGGAAGGAAGGAAGGAAGGAAGGAAGGAAGGAAGGAAGGAAGGAAGGAAGGAAGGAAAGGAGGAAGGAAGGGAGGGAGGAAGGAAGGGAGGAAGGAAGGAAAGAAGGAAGGAAGGGAGGGAGGAAGGAAGGGAGGAAGGGAGGGAGGGAAGGAGGGAGGAAGGGAGGGAGGGAAGGAGGGAGGGAGGGAGGGAGGCAGGGAGGCAGGGAGGCAGGGAGACAGGGAGGCAGGAAGGAAGGAAGGAAGGAAGGAAGGAAGGAAGGAAGGAGTGAAAACATGAATACATGAATAAATGATAAATGAATGATGATTGAATGAATGCTTGAATGAATGAATACATAAAGGCAGCAGCACCATACCAAAGGCCCCTCTCTTCTCTTTGTGCTGCCTCTGAGCTCCTCCTTCCTCTACCCCACTGCCACCCCATTTTGCTCCTTTCCTTCACTTCCTGTCTCCCTCCCTTTCTGCCTCACTCTTCCCATGTGGTTGTCCATTAGAAGTCTCCCTCTTCCCTTCTCTAAGCTATGGAAATGCTGTTGCAGGCTGAATTGTGTCCTTCCAAACAAAATCCTAACCCCCCACTCCTCAGAATGTGGCCTTGTTAGGAAAAAGCTTGTGGAAGGTGTGATTTGTTCTTGTTGTTTTTCTTTTGTCAGTTGTGGGGCTTGAACTCGGGACCTCCTGGGCACTGTCCCGGAGCCTTTCGTGCTCAAGGTTAGTACTCTACCACTTGAGCCACAGTGCCACTTCCAGTTTTTGAGTGATTAATTGAGGGTCTCACAAGGACTTTTCTGCCCAGGCTGACTTTGAACCATGATCCTCAGATCTCAGTCTCCTGAGTAGCTAGGATTACAGGCATAAGCTACCAGTGCCCCAGCTTGTAATTTGTTATATGAAGATAAAGTGACCCTGGAGAAGGGGCGGAACCCCAACCCAATATGAATGGTGTCCTTATTAAAAGAGGAGACTTGGATGTCAACAGCCACACAGGACATCATTGGACATGCTGACAGGGATCTGGGTGATAATTCTACAAGCCAGTGGATTCTAAATCACCAGCAAATCACTGCCAGAGGAGAACAGAACATTTCTTTCTCAGGGCTCTCAGGAGAAACCAACCCTCCTGACCCTGACTGCAGGACCAAGGCCACCAGCAGGGTGACACATACTTTTCTGTTGTTTAAGCAGCCTGGTTGTAGTCCATTGTTATGGCGACCTAGGAAATTAATGCCTGCTTCATTCATTTTTTTTTTAATGTAAAGGGACACATTGGAGCAGAGAAAAACCTTTCGATGATCCTAAGCATCCCTTCTCTTCGGTGCCAGCCCCTTTCTCTTTCTCTTTCTCCTACTCCTCCTCCTCTTCTTTTTCTTCTTCCCCTCCCACACCACACCCTTTTTTCTGGAACAGAGGATTGAACTCAGGACCCACACTTGCAGGGCAGGCACTCCACCACTTGAGCCACACCTCCAGCTCCTCTTTTGCCTCAGTTAATTTTGAGGTAAGGTCTCATTCTATGCTCAGGTCAGCCTGGACTCTAATTCTCCTACAATGCTTCTCAGTGTTGCTAGAAAGGCAGATGTGAGCACTAGGCCTACTTGTGCTTTTCTGTGAGATACAGTCTCTTCTCTTTTTATACCCAGGCAGGCCTCCAACTGTGATTCTTTCTCCCATTGCCTCCTAAGTACCTAGGACTACAGGCTTGAGCTACACCAGCTTCTGTCCCAATTTCCTTAGTTGAATACACATAGCTCTTTCTTTCCAAGTCCTCTATTCCATTCTCCTTTAGATAAGAGATCACGGTACAGAATTAATCATCATTATCATCATCATCATCAAATTTATTTGAAAACACCTATTCCAGTGTGCCTCAGGGTCACACAGCAGATTAAAAATAATAATAATAAATAAATAAAAACATGGCTTTTATCCCCTAGGACACTGAGTCCAAGGCCAGCAGGTGGATACCATGATGTCATTTGTTTTCATCTGTAGCTGGTTGAATGAATACACCTATACTGTATTATGTGCTGTGGGATATTTTGTCAAAGCTTTAAAAAATTAGTAAAGAGAACAGTCTCGAAAGAGGCTTGGCATCATATTTCACTTCAGTACCTTGCCTGTCCCCTGGGGAGATACTGGGTAAAGGGCCATTTGCAAGCACATCACAGTAATTAGCCAAGGGCAGCTAGAGACCCGAGAGCAGCCATGGCCATCCATCCTCTCTCTCATCCCCACTGCAGACCTCCATTCATTCGCACCTTCTGCAGCTTGTCTGCAGCCACACTAGAACCCTGCAGGTGGCCTACTTCAGCCAGCCTGGCCCAGGGAAGGCAGGCCTGCTCCCTCTCATGCAACTCGGAAGCCAAATGGAGAAAAATGCATCTTTCTGTTCAAGGGATGCCTTCTCCTCCTGGCCACCACGCCAACTACTGAGTCCTGGCAATGCGTGGCTTTTCCTGCCACACTTGGGTGAGCACAGTCACCAGGAACTGTGGGCTTCCCCGTTCTCACCCCTATCCAAAAGACAGCTGCTCCAACAAACCAGAAATTAAAGTCGGTACACGCTGTGCGCCAGCTGACAGCCTTTATCAGACAAAATGGCAAAAGCCACAGCTGCTCCAGGTGCTCTGGAGACCCTGGTCTTCTCTGAGAAATTTCCACAGACCTCAAAGCTTCCCTGAGCTTCTAGGTCCTGGACCTGAGGCTCAGATTGCGTGGCTCTCGCTGTGATTACCTCTGTCCTGGGCTCTGTCCTGCTTTTCCTGCAAGGCTTCTTTTGGCAAGAGTTGATCTTATCTGTGGGATTTCCACTCTGCTCTGCAAAGTAGAAAAAGAGTCATATATGAAACTAAATTAAGGAAAAAGTAAAAAGTTTACCCCCCACTTCTGGGACTGGCTATGCTGTGCCAAATCCAGAAAAGAAAAGCCAGCCCAAGAACAAAGATCCCAGGCTGAGACTGATCTGGCTCGTGACAGGTGGCAGGTGGCTGGACACTGGCTGACTATGGTGGCAGTACCTAGATCACGCATGTTCTCCTTCTACATCAAAGCAGCTGCTAACTGTGCTAGGTAGAGCCAGAAGAGAGAAGAAAGGTGCAGCCACAGGCACCAACTGAAAGGAGAATCCTGTCTTCTGACCCTGGAGTTGAAGGTAAACTGAGTCAAGTTGCATGGTTGAACCTTAACTTTCTTCTCTCCAAATGGCATCCTTCCACCTTATACTCAGACATCTTTAGCAGCTGAAATAATGGACAATGACCAAAATGCCTTGAAATTTCAAAAAAAAAAAATCTAGAATACATAGCAACTCTCATGAAGGAGAATCACCCTCATTCCATGGGTCTTCAATAAAACCAAAGCCCATGAAGGCTTGTGCTGCTTTCAGGCAACTGATAATCAGTCTTCAGGTTCTCAACATCTACCCCCTTAGACAAGTATCTTCTCATTGAACAAAAGAAAGCCCTTTCTGTTTCCCATCCTAAATTGCCATGGAACTTAAACATCTCCAGGACATCCAATAAAGGGACAATCCCAAGATGCATGGTTCTTCGGGCTGTCTGGAAGTCAAGCCCAGGAAAGTGTTAGGAAGACTGAGGGGAGATACTTGCCCTCTCAAGAAATCTAGACACAGCTAAATCCTGTGTCTGGACACAGTACAGAACACCCCTGTTCCTCTGTATGTCTTCCCAATTGTGGGCACACTGTGCCACATCCTGACCCAATCAGAATTAGAAGACAAGACCTGGTCACAGCTTCTGACAAATCATAAATCTGACTTAGCTGACTGGTACGGAAGTGTAAGGGACATTTTGCATAAAGTAGATGTATTAAATCTTCAACTTCATTGTTGTTGTTTAATTAAATTGTAGCATTCTGTTTGTTGTTTTGTGCCAATACTGTGGCTTGAACTCAAGGATCTCAACCTAGCTTGGCCTGTTTGCTCAGCTAGTACTTTACTACCTGAGCCACACCTCCAGCCCTTAGGTTGACTCTTTTAGCTTCCGCATATGAGTGAGAAGATGTGAACTTGTCTATCTGTGTCTGATTCATTTCACTTGACATTTTTCTCCAGTTCCATCAAGTGGCTGGAAATGTTATGTTTTCATTGTTTATGGTTGAATAATATAGCATTGTGTATATACATGCATAATCTCTGCCCATCCATTTACTGTTAAGATAAATTCCACTTTTAGCTATAGACAATAGAAACAGGATGAAGGTCTTTCTAGGTATGCTGATCTCATTTCCTCTGGCTATGTGCATAGAAGCAGATTGCTACATCTGGAGCAGATCTGGGTTTAGTTTTTAACTGAACTCCCATGCTGTTCTTCATGTTGACTATTGTCATCAAAATTTGTATTTAAAGGGAACAGACAATATATAATATGCAAGGAAATAAATCTTTTTAGATGATTGAAATATAAGATAAAATTGAGTTTACAATTGAGTTACAATTTTTCAAGCTCTTTTGAGGATCAGACAAACAATAAGGTTGGGGCTACTGCTGGGTTTCGTGGGTGAGGGTGTCGGAGGTCAAAAGGACCCCAGACTCCAAACCTTGGCAATGACAAGACAGGCTGAGAGCTGAGGAGCCGAGTAGTCTGAAGTGAGAGAGGCACATGGACTCCAACTCACTGTCCCCCAGTTTCTACCTATCAGACATCGTGAAAGTGTTTCTTCATATTTCTTGCTGGGTTTATAGACGCAAAAGAACTGAAAGGCTTTTTTCAAAGGAAAAGGAGGTAGGTACTAATGGCTCATGCTTGTAATCCTAACAACTCAAGAGACTGAGATCTGAGGATTGTAGTTTGATACCAGCCCAAGAAGTATCCAGGTGGCACTTACCTACAATTAACCAGGAAAAATGTCAAAATTGAGATATGGCTCAAGAGGTAGAGCACCAGCCATGAGTGAAAAAGTTAAGCCAAGTGTGGAAGGCCCTGAGTTCAACCTCTGGTAATCATCACAAAAAAAAGGAGAGGAGGGAACAGGAAGAAAAAGTGTTAGGAAGATCAAGAAAGGAATCTTGGACCAGAGAGGGGATGAACAAGAGAAATGTAACTAGGAAATTTGAATAACTAAAAAAATGTAGCGCAACAAGAACAGCCAATAATAAATTACTCATTTCTCTAAAATACCTTTTGAGAAGAATGCTAGCATTGACTTTTACAGGAATCCAGGAGTTATGTCAATTGAGATGGAGCCTAAACTTTGATGGGAATTGTTACTTCATCTTTATTTCCCTTAATCTCTTGCTGTAACCTAGCATTTCTTTAATTATAAATGTGAGCACAGAACCATGGTTGTATTAGCAGTTCCTATGGTTCACTTATAGAGGAAATCATAGGCATTTTTCAAATCCCATTACCAAGTGCTACAAACATCATTTACCCTTCTTGCTACTTCAGAATGATAGTGACTATTAAAACTGTGCCATATATATGCTACTCTATCACAAAGGAGCTTTAAAAATATTTAGATACTCAATCCCTAATGTCTTAAAAAAAAAAAAAAAAAAAGTCTGGGAAGGTGTCTCAGTGGTAAAGTGTGCTTGCCTTGCTTGCATGAGGCCCTAGATTCGATTCTTCAGCACCACATACACAGAAAAACCTGGAAGTGGTGCCGTGGCTCAAGGGGTAGAGTGCTAGCCTTGAGCACAGAGAGGCTCAGGGACAGTGCCCACGCTCTGAGTTCAAGCCCCAGGACCAGCAAAAAAAAAAAAAAACTTACATTCTAAAGAATATCATGTTTCTATGAGAACAGCAGGGTATAGTGGCTAAAGTAACATCATATAAGGTACGCTGGCCCCAACCAACACACCCAGAGACACCACAGACTACATGGTTTGGATCTTAGAGGTGAAACAGCCCTTCCTAGGTTTCACAAACGAACCTGCCACACCTTACCTTCTTAGAACCCAAGACACGCAAGTCCCAGAAAGGCCAAATCCTGCCCTTCTCGAAGAAGCTCAAGTACCGCCCGATGTCATGTCCCAGAAAGGACCTTGGGTAGCAGAAGGACGCCACACACAGATACTGCCTCCTATTAGCCCTCTGACCTAACCAAACACAACTGTCAGCAATTTTACTCTCAACTTGGACCAGAAAAAAAAAAAAAAATAGAGGCATACATGGAAGTGTAGAAGTCAGAAAGCTTGGTCCTTGCCAAACAACCCAATGTAGTCAGCCAGCACATGAATTATCTACTAAACATAGCAATGCTGTATTAGTCTTATTCCATTTTCCTTCTTGAGGGAATAAGGGACATTTGTTGTTTGAGGAGGAGAGGGATGAGAAGCTTTTTTTTTCCCCCCTCAGGAGAAGGTGGAAAGTCTTGGAAAGATGATAAACTTGGAAGAGAGACCCAGGCCCTCCCTCCCTACAGGGACCTAGGGAGAGAGAATAAACATTCCAAATCCAGTGCCCTCAGCTGAGCAATAATGCATGACCTGGCAGAGGACAAAGTGTAACACAGCCCAGCAGAATTGGTCTCCTTGGCTTCTTTTATGATAAAACAGTGGAATTCTTCAAGGAAGGCAATGAGAAATGACTTCTGAAGAGGGGAAAAAAAACCCTATAGAACTCATAAAAATCGGGTGCTTGTTAGCAGTGAAGCTGTTTTGTTTTTTCCCCTCCTTTGTCTGGCTTTTGTCAAACGTAAAGTTCCTGTTCAGACTGCCTGTGGCTCTCCTCATCCTGAAGCCTTTCACATTTTCTTGCGTTCAAATCAGTCAGTCCTTGGCGAACTGCTCTGTATTTGGCAACACCACAAGCAGAAAATGCATTGAACAAGCCTGAACCAAGCAGGGATTCTGGTCTGAGTTCAGACACCAGAGTCCAAAGCAGGGCGAAGCCCAAAACTCTGGATACTTTGCAATGCAGGATGTGGACAAGCAAAAGTCCCCCACCCCCCAAACTTAAGGCATCAATATAGTGTCAGCTTGTGTGTACACACACACATGTGTGCACACACTGAGACAAAGACTCACCATCCCGACTCAGCCTCCTGAATTCTGGGAGTCAGGCAGGACCCACTATGCCTGGTTAATGATGTGTTCTGAATTAATCATTCTGAACTCAGTTTTCTCATTATCTTCTCAAAGTATGAATTCATGGTAAGTATTTGAAAGGCCCTTAGCCTTCTTTATGTTTGTTTCTCATGCTCCATTGAAATGACAATAATTTTCACAAACCTAATCATTATCTCTCATCAGAAACCACTTGGCACTTTTCAAAATCCGTTTTCATTCCAAGGCTCTGATGGCATCTGTTCATCTCAGCTCAACTGTTCTGTATTTGTATTGGGAGAGCTGTTCTCAAATATCTAAAGCTCTGCCCGTGGAGGAGCAAGTCAACTGTTCCTAACACGGTTGTAGACGCTAATGAACTGTTCTGAGTCTCCTCTCAGTCTTGATGCTGATGAGTCATGTGTCTTTACATTGCAGATCCTTGTAAAGCATCTTTGGTTGGTTTTATTTCCAACATATTTTTCCAAAAAGGACCTATGGCCTCTTTGAATCTTGGTGGCATTGGTCCTTGGTCAGCTATCTATTGATGTTCATATTTCTACTCTGTCTGGGGAAAAAAAGCTTTGTTACCCTATGGAACCCAGAGTCACTACCCTCTTTATGAATCAGGTTCTGGGTTTAGAGCTAGAAGATGCTTGCGCTTTCATCGGGAGCCTGTCATTTTGCTTCCCTCTGACCTATGAGAATCTGAGTTGCTAGAAGGAAATGAAAATGATCAATCAGACTCGGTTGCTTCATCTTATCACTGTCTTATTTGATTATTTCTTACATTTTCTCCTTTAAAAAAGTCTTATTGAGATAGAACTCTCATACCACAGACCTCTCTGACTTAAAGCACATAATCCAAAGCTTCTATTATATTTATGGAGTTGTATAATCATGGCAACCTTGAGTATCAGGACACTGTCCTCACTCACTCCAGAAAGTTCTGTTTTTCTTTCCACTCCTCCCTCCAGGCAACCACCCATCTATTTCAGTATCTGCAGATTTGAATATCTGGGGTTTTCATCTAAATGAAATCATTCCATAGAGGACTTTTCATACCTGGTTTCACTTGGTAAGATGTTTTTAAGGTTCATCCATAGCATAGCATATATCAGAACATCATTCCTTTTGGTTGCAGGGTAGTATTTTAATGGACATATCACAATGTATTGACCCACTCATCAGTGATGGGCAATTGAGTGCCCAACCTTTGGGCTGTTAGGTATAATGCTGATGCAACATTCATAGACAACTTTTGTGTGGCCATACATTTTCCTTTGTCTTGGACATCTATGTAGGAATAGAACTGTTTGGGGTTTTTTTCCCCCGTTTCTAGAAATCATATTTCTCTGCAATCTTCATAAAGTCTTTTTTTACACCCATTGAGTAACCCCATTCAGTTTTTCTCAGGTCTCCTTTTTTTTTATTAAACAGGTACCTAAAGGTGGTTAAGAGATTATTAATTCACTATAGTAACAAATAAGCTCCAACATTTCAATGGTATGACATATTCAAAGTTGATCACTCCCTGACTTAGCTGTGGATGGGGACTGGTTGGCAAGCAGTTTCCCAACAGGCAACTCAGAGTCCAAGCTTCTAGGGGGCCCTAGCCTAGGTTTTCTCATTAGTGAGAATTAGTCACCTGGCTCCAGCCCAATACAAGGGGGTCCTAGAAAATATTGTCTCTTATTTTTGCCAGTAATAGGACTTGAATTCAGGACCTAGGTGATGTCCTTTAGCTTCTTCTCCCAACACTGGTGCTCTACCACTTGAACCATAGTTCCACTTCTAGCTTTTTGCTGGTAAATTAGAGATACTAGTCTCACAAACTTTCCTGCCTGGGCTGGCTTAGAATTGGGATCTTTAGACCTCAACCTCTTGAGTAGCTAGGATTACAAGTGTGAGCCACCAGTGCCTGGCAGAAAAGCCATCTCTGATGGGCACTAGCTTCCAGAAACAGCATCATGGTATAATAGAGAAATTACACAATCCTGGCTGACTGCCACATGGGGGTTCAATAAATGTTGTGTGTTTAAAGCTGGAGAGCAAAGAGTTAAAGGGATTTATGCCCGAAGCCCCACAAAGCCAAAAAAGAAAGTTCTGTCATTTTTCACATTTCTTCTTTTTTTGAAAGGCATTAGCCCTGTGTTCAAAGACTGAAATGCAAGTAAAGAACTGTTAAATATGGGAAGCAGTGAACTTGTGAGCACTGGACCACCCCACTTGACCCAAATAGTCCATCTCCTCCATATTCTACCGCCATGAATACTGCCTCCCAGGGGAAATCCAGCTGTGTAATTTTACATGCTTGTAAATTATCCAAATGCTCTTCTACTTGTAACCATATAGATCCTCCCCTTTCTCAGTAGGACTGCCAATCAAAGTGTTCTGTATGTACCCACAGGATGGACTCAGAATAGACCAGACTGACCCTTCTTCCCGGAATTTGAGCCTAGAGCAAAATGACATAAAACAAACATATACTGTCCAATTCCTTTTGGCCTCCCACATCTTTAAAGAAAGCAGCTCCTGGTGTCTGGAGGATGGTGCCTTCGCTGTGACTTTGCAAGTCACTCCATATCCTTACAATAACGCCCTGTCTAATTAAGTCAGTATTGGCCTCTTGTCACTTGCATAAAGAATCAATAAAGCTGAGCACTGGTGGCTCGTGCCTATAATCCTAGCTGTTCAGGAGGCTGAGATCTGAGGGTTGAGATTTAGAGCCAGTCTCAGTCCATGAGACCCTTATTTCCAATTAATCACCAAAGAGCCAGAGTGGAGGTATGGCTCAAGTGATAGAGCGTGGGCCTTGAATGAAAAGGCTGGGCTCTCAGTTTCAAGCCCCAGCACTGACACCAAAACAAAACCAAAATCCTAACCAACACGCTTGCCTAGGGCAAAAACCTGAGGATGATTCTAATATGTCTTTCTACCTTTTGTTTGCAAATTCTCTTCTATGAATTGGACATCCTATATAGCTCTCAGCTCAGTCTTTCTTCTTTTCTTTTATAATAACGCCAGTGCTATAGTTCAGGCTCTTAGCATTGTGTACCTGAACTTCACAAGACCCCTTAACTGCTACCTCCCTGTCCCCATGGTAACTTTTCTAAAATGCAAATGCAGGCTTTAGAAATTACAATACCAACCCTGGTGCAGTGGAACTATGCACTCACATATTGCTGGCAGTTATCATTTTTACCACCTTTTTCAAAGGCAATTTGGCCATTCACATGGAGAGTTATTAGAAATACAATATAGCCTTTGACTCAACACTAGTCACCTAAAAGAATGTTTTTCCTAAAGAAATAATCAGACACGGATACAAAGAGTAATGACTGACATATTTTCTGAAGTTCATTTATTTACTTATTCAACAAATACCAAATGCCTACTATATCAGGTACTCCCATGATTAATTATAATAAAAAATTGGAGGGGCGTAAAGCGGTATTTAATTAGAAAGAATTTTAGTGGACTAAAGACCACAGACTTATTCCTTTACAGTTCTGAAGTCAGAAGTACCAAATGATCTTGCAAAACATCAGAAGGGCTGGTGGGCACCAGTGGTTCATGCCATTTGAACCCAACAGCTCAAAAGGCTAAGACCCAGACGACTATGGTTCAAATCCAATCCAGGCAGAAATGTTCATGAGAATTGTCTCCCAAATAACCATCAAAAAGCCAGGCTGATAAGAATCATTTTACAAAAGACAATGAAATATCATATAATGTCTATATTTCACTGTTTACTTGAATACACCTTAGAAAACTGAATGTAACACAAACCCTGGACATTTAGGGGGGAATTATATACCCTCTAACAACTCTGTGAATTTTTACACAAGCATTGTTTTACGAGTTATTATGAAACATTATAAAAAGTAGAAGGAAAAAAAAAGCCAGGCTGGAAGCGTGGCTCAAGTGATAGGACACAAGTTGAAAAAGCAAGCTGAAGCAAATATGGGACTGGATTCAAACACTATTACTGAATTAAAAAAAAAAGAAAGAAAGAAAAGTCATTGGGGAGGTAAGGAGGAAAGGAATGGCAGGGGAAAAATAAAGGAGGGTGTAACAATGCTCGGTAGGAAATGGACTCATTACCTTGCTCAAGTAACTGTAACCCCTCTGTACAGTATCTTTACAATAAAAAAATATATATTAAGAAAAAAAAGTCAGCAGGAATAGAATCCAGTGATGACCCCTTTAATCCCAGAGAGGCTGGAGGCACAAAGGATTGCAGTCCAACGCCAGCCAGGACAAAAATCACAGTCCTATGTGAAAAGTAAACACAAAATGGTTGGGGGCACATCTTACATTGCTTGCCTAAAAAGCACAATTTCAAGTCCACACCAGAGAAAGAGAAAGGGAAAAAGAGGGCTCAAGACTAGCTTCTTTCAGGGGCTCCATTCCCTCTCCTGTGGCAGCTTCTCGTAACTACTTGAGACTCCTTCCTCCATCTTCAAAGGCTGTTTGGTGTCCTCTCTTCAGCACCCGTCCTGTGGTTGGGGCAAGCCTGTCCAGTTAATATAGAGTGACACTCAGGAAATCTCAAGGTCTTTAACCATGTCGGTAAAGTCCATTTTGTCATACAAGGTAACAGAGGCACAGATTCGAGGGTTTGGACCATGGACCATGGCCACTCCTCAGCCTGCCCAGTGAGATGTCACCAGCAATATGCACTGTGGCCAAGGGAGAACCAATCGTCTGTTTCATGTGAGCCAGTCAGAGGAGGCCATACTGATCAGGTGACATTTGAGGGCAGATTCATCATGAAGTTATCCTGGGCTGGGAGGGAAGTATTCATTTTCCAGCAGTTGGATCGAGTTTCCCTTCTCAGCAAAACCTGCTGTCTCTACCATACCCGGTGTTAGTATTGCTGTGGCCAAGACAATATCTATATGTCCCGTTGGCCTCACACTGGGTATCCTATGTGGTAATGTTTTCCTTTCATATGGGTTTTTCCCTGCTATTCATGAATTTCTTCTGGGCCAAATCAATGTATTTGTACTCCTCCGCCCTTCCACACAATGCCAGGCATAGTAAATTCCCAGTGAATAGAGGCTAAGCATGTGAATAAATGAATGAGAGCTGGACGGAGAATCAGGTGTAAAACTGACTTTACCCTTCCCACTTAGCAGTTACAGAATAACTGGCAAATTTTCAAATCCCTCCATGACTCTTTTCCCATCTATGAATGGGATGACAATAATGTCACTTGCCTTCTAGGATTAATTTGGGAATCTAATAAGGATAAAAATATGTAAAACTTCTAGCATTTGGCTTACAGTGGGAATTTCATTAAATTACATAAAGTCATGTTTTGTAATATTGGGGGTGAAGAACAGTTCATAAAAAGGGAAGTTATTGAAAATGTGTCCCTCATTACTTAAAATTAAGCTGAGGCTCAGAGCTGAGTGTGTACGAAATGTAGGCTCTGCTGCCCTGGCTTAGGCCCTGGGATCTTATTTGGCAGGAGTCCTGTCTTACTCTGCATCCCTGTGGGGTCTAAAACATATTTGTTTCACTCAACAAATATACATTGAATGCCTACTGTGTCCTAGAAACTGTACTGGGAGTTAGGGGTACACAATGGAAGAGACAGACTCAGAAAAGCTTCTCAGCCACAAATGCCTGCATTTCAAGTTTGGAGAGGTGTTAAAAGAACACAGTACTCTTGTAATGCATTCCATGTTTTCCATGCAATGCCACTGTGAAATCTGCGAATGCTCTTTGTTAAAGAACATTCTTACCCTTCCCAGTGTGTGTGTGTGTGTGTGTGTGTGTTTGGGGGGAGAAGGTTGGGGAGAGATACAACTACACAGGAAAAGAGCAATGAGATCCTTGAAATTTCCACGTGCTCTTCACTTGGTACTGCTAAGCATCAGGCTTGGTATCACCTGACTCCAAGATGCTATCCCAGCTGAGATTTCTCCTCTTCCTCCTTCTTTTGTCGGTACTGGGTGTTTGAACTCCTGTCCTTATTCTTACTACCACTGAGCTCCACCTCTAGCACTGGTTTTTGTTTTTTTGGGTGTTTGTTTTCACTGGCTATTCTTAGGATAGGGTCTCCATTCTTGCCCAGGTGTACACCTGAAATGTGATCCACCTACTTTTCACAGGCACATGCCACTGTGGTCAGCTAACTTATGTGGAGACAGAGTATCATTCAACTTGCCACCCCAGCTGGTCTGAAACTACAGTCCTGCCAATGCCAGCGTCCCCTGTGCCTTAATAACAAGCATGTCACTGCACCCAGCCATGGGTTGAGGATGGGGGTCTCACAAGCATTTCTTCCAGGCTGTCCTGGAACCACAATCCTCCAGATCTCAGCATTCCAAGTAAGCCTTCTAAGTAGGTAGGATCACAAGTATGAATACCAACAACCAGCCTAGTAAGAGGCCACTAACAGGGCTGTGGCACACACACACACACACACACACACACACCAGTGTCCTTCACTGTGAAGGCAGCAGAGATGGCTCTAGCAAATACAGCCACTGATCAGGTGGCCACGGCAATGGGTGTGAGTACCGGGAGCGCACCTGACAAATGCAAGCTCCGTCACTTCCTGGTCTTAGCTGCCTCTTTCCACCTGTTCTTGCCCTGAAGCTCAGAGGTTGGCTTTTCCACACTCACCTCTGGCCTCCTGCTTAAATGTATCTTCTTTTCCTGCTATCAGCACATTTTCTCTGACATGCAGCTTGATTCTTCTTTCCTGCCTGTTTGTCCTGCATTGTGGGAAGAGTTCAGGATATGGTGGGAGGAGGAGATTCAGCCATGAGGTCAGTGAGGGCCAATTGGACCTATTTCGAATTTAAATTTGGTTTTAAGTCATAAAAGGGCCATAAAAACCTTCCACTAAGTAAGGGAAACGGTCCCATCCGGGGGCCTAAATCCATGTCCAGTTCTGCTTGACTTCTCTCGCTCATTACACTTGTATAATATAGTATGGTTTCTATTGAGTGTTTCCTTCCTGTTTTTACACTTATTCTTGCTTCACTGACTTTATTATGGGCAGAATTTTGTAGCGTTTTTTTTTGCACCGCCATAAATACTATTCAATTCAACAAACGCGTACAAATGGTTTCCATTAGAATTTTAATCTACTCTCAAAATGAAAGAAAAGCTTCATATAAATCTTTTTTAAATTACCAGAACATAAATTCAGACAGGGACAGCTCCACCTGGACGACACTCAAGGGGTCACATCCCGCTGTCCCCGCTCATAAATTAATTGAGGTCTCTCGCCGTTGTAAACGAACAGTGCATCCCAGAAAGATCATATCTGTCAAGATTGCAGATTGGTTTCCCTCGGACTTTGTAAAAGTCACAGCTTACAATACCTTCATAATGCCGATGAGAATGGCTGTCTCCCCAACTGGAAAGAAATAGGTGTTTTTGTTCTGTTGGACCAAGATTTACAGAAAGCAATTTTCCTCCATGTAGGAGATAGGACAAACCTGCTGGAAAAAAAAAATGTCATTTCGCAACTTCTTTCATTTTATCACCTTTTTTTCCCCCCTGCTAGATGTAGATTCTTTCCCCTGTACAAACAGGCGGGCTGTAGTGACATTTAATGGCTAAGTGAGGCAGCACTAGTGGGCCAATGCACCTTTCGGAGACACTAAGCTGTAAAGAGTTCACATCCCTCTCTCTCTTGCCCACCCCCTACCTCTGAGAGAGTCTAGAAAGTTCCCAGCTTCTTCCAAATAAGGGAATGAGTCACGAACAGGAGAATGCCCGGGACACTTCACAGTCATCCGCCATCATCTGAAAGTGGCCTCAGTTTCCCCCCGTGACTGCTGATCCCACAAACCCCAGGATACCCTCTCTGTCCTTGGTTGACAGCAGCAGACACTCTGAGGAGGACAACGGAAGGGCAGAGTTAGGACTTATTTTATTTTTTCCCATTTCCTCGTGTCATAACCTAATGCTGTTGTAGCAAAGATTCTGCATATTAAATCGCCTCTTAGCAACTGGGAAGCGGGTGGCGTGATCTGTGGAGAAAGGGCCCTCATGTAAATGTATGATGGTTGACACTACCCCACTGAGGACAAAGGGCAAGAGAAACGCAGAGAACGGGGCCAGCAAACCCCGGGAAACGTCACTCTTTGCTGTGACTTCGCTCTCCTTGAGTCAAGAGCCAGCGTTCTGGGCTCTTCACCCACAGCTGCCCCATCCCAGACCTGTCACTGCCTGGTCTCAGGGTCTTGGTTGGCAAGGAGACTCAGGAAATCTAGGAGGGGCGCCTGGAGAGAGCATCTCTGAGCTCTGCATAGCAGAGAGAAACCCGCAGCAAAGACAGAAGGGAATTTTCTCCTGCCCAGGGGAGAGGCTGGCCTTAGACAAGAAATGCCTGGGGCAGGAAGACTTCCCACCTGAGTAATCCCTTGGCTGAACCAGGCAGGGAAGGTGGGATAAGCCTGTGGAGCATTGATTCTACAGGCCACTGACATCTTTGCCTATCTTTCTCCAAATGATCATCTCGAGCCATGTAAAGTGGCATAATAGCATCTTGGCTTCACTGAGTGGTGCTGGCTGTTCAAGAGCCTCTTTCTTGATTCTTAGCACATTTATTTTCCATTAGCAATAATCCCATGCCTGTAAAATTCCAATTACTAAGTGATAATAGAAAGACTGTTCTGCCTGGGATGCTCAGGTGCACAGGGTCCAGAGCAGGCCCTGTACCATGCATAGCCACAAACCATCATGTTCAGACCACAAGAGCCAGACACTTGGCCAGGCCCTGAATAAGACCCGTGGGAGCTGAATAGTCTTCCTCAAAGTGTGTCCTAAGAGACCAGAGGCTCCTGAGACAGTACAAGGAGCTCATGGAGATCAGAACACAGGAATTTCTTTTGCCCATCCTGGGGCTTGAACTCAGAGCCTGGGCACTGCCCCTGAGCTTTTGTTGTGAGACACTAGCACTCGACCACTTGAGCCACAGCTCTAGCTTTTAAGGTTAATTGGAGATAAGAGTCTCACAGAATTACCTGCCAGGGCTGGCTTGGAACCACTATCCTCAGATCTCGGTTTCCTGAGTAGTTAGGATTACAGATGTGGGCCAACAACACTCAGCAGTTTTGGTGGGAGGAAAGGATCTACCAAGTCCAGAGTCTAGAACTTCATGATCTGGCCCTGCTGCCACTAGTCTGACCACAGCCCTACTCTAAGACAAGGTCTCGGAGGGCCACCCTGCGGTTCAACTAAAGGGTCATCCTGCACAGAGTATGCCATGAAATGATGTGCGCAGATGTTGTACAATTTGGCCTCCTGCCACACAGGTTTAGAGTGCCACAGGTGGGCTCATAAGTGCCCTCTCCAGGAAGCACCTTGTAGATGAGCAGGCAGTTTGTATGCAGTTTGTCAATTAAGTCACTTAATATGTATTCATTGTTTAAGCACTAGGGAGTCCAGAGAGAATAAGACAGGCTTCTCTCCTGTTGTTTTGGGGGGTGGAGGCATGTGAGCTATGGTTTGAATGTGTCCCCTAAAGTTTGTTGGAAATTTAATCCTCAAAGCAATAGCATTGAGAGACGGTTAGTGATTAACATCATGAGCGGTCCTCTCTTTTGATTGGATTAATGTCACTGTAGTGAAGGTAGGTTAATTTATACTGGTAAAATAATTTATCTTAATAAAAAGGAAGCTTTCAATTCACTTGCCAGTGGTCCAAATCCATAATGTTGGCTTCTCCAGAGGCTGAGATCTGGAGGATCAAGATTCAAAACGCAGCTTGGACAGAAAAGTCTGCTAGACTCCAGCTCCAAAATAAACCAACAAAAACCCAGGCTGGAGGCACTGCTTAAGTGGTAGAGCACCAGCCAAATTAGTGCAAGACCCTGAGTTCTTATTCTGATACTAGTGGAAAAAATAAAAAGAATGAGCTCAGCCTCTTTCTCTTATTGATTGCTTCTGTCCTCTCCTGCCCTTTGCCCTCTCACTGAGGAATGGTTCAGCCAGACGGTGCTCACCACAGGATGTCACCTTCCCTAATCCCTGACCTACAGAATCATTACTTTTCCTCCTTCAAAAATGACAGAAAATATGGTATATATACACAATGGAATTTTATGCCTCCATCAGAAAGAATTACATTGCCCCATTTGCTAGGAAATGGAAAGGCTTGGAAAAAATTATATTAAGGTGAAGTAAGCCAGGCCCAAAGAAACACAGGTCCCATGGTTTCTCTTATTTGCAATAACTAGTATATGTCTGAGACAAGCAGAAAAGGTCAGATAAGTTGATGTTAGGTGAAACGAACCCCAAGATAAGGACTCAAATGTTTTTTCTTTCTTGCAATTGTTGCTAACATTTATAAGATGATTTCTTTGTGGTTTTGTATGTCCCTCCCCCATGGTATAACCCCTGCTTTCACTGTATTTGATGATGTTATAATTTGTGGAGGGGAAGGGAAAAAACAAATTGTTTAAATAGGGATACAGGTGGACCCATTGGAACAATGAGATGTACAAGTCGTTATGTCGAAAACGAACTTTACAACTTTGGCGCTGGGGTGGGGAGGGAAGGACGGGGAGGGGGGAGATGGGAAGGGATGGGAAGGGGAAACAAAGGAGGAGGCAACAATGCTTGATAAGAAATGTACTCATTACCTTGCCCATGTAATTGTAACCCCTCTGTACGGTATTTTCACAGTAATAGTAAAATAATGACTCTGTCTATGGTATTTTGATATGGGCACATAAAATGGGCTGTGACAGGAGAAATAGAAAATAAAGCAAAAACAAATGGAGAAGAAAGGCAAGGAAAGAGATTGGATAATATAATGGCCTCTGGGCGATGGACACCAAGGGTAGGTAGTTCAGTATTCAGCCATGTGGGCCTCTTGAAAGAGTAAGCCTTGAGTTGAAGTGGAGCTGTGGAGGAGTCAACTGTAGGACCAGCTGGGAAGGACTTTTTTTTTTTTTAAATCCAGGAATGTGAAATCAAATCACAGCAGCCTTGATGTGAGAAGCAAATGTGGAGAAGTCCAACAGACCAGCCAGGGTAGAGTGTCAAAACCTGGAGGGTAAGGGGCTGGAAATGTTGCAATGAGTGGAAAGTTGCCAAACGTGGCACCCTCCTGCCTGGTAATGTCAAGATGTGTCCCTCTGCTAAGGCTGCTCAGCACCGGGTCCTGCTGTGGACATTAGCTTCAGAATGCAGAGGCCTGAGTTTCCAACTGGTTCTATCTGAAAGCTGCCACGGGCCCAGGAAGTCCCTTACCTGCAAATCCTAAAACACAAGGTGAGAATTCAAGACAGGGCACTAAACTGTAATATTCTCCAGTGATCGCCAGGAAGTGCAGACTCACAGAGAACTCTGGGAGCCTAGATGTCAAGGTGCCTCGCTTTCCATTTCAAGAGCCTGGGATCTTCTTCCCCTGCTAGCCGGCTGCTGCTCCTCTGAGAGTGGAAACCTGCCAAGTCGCAGCCCAGGGATATAACAACTCACTTGGCCAGTGAACAATGTCACGGTCCTGTCCAAGAGAGGAGAGAGAGGCAGGAGGAGAGAGGTAACAGGCAGAGAGCCCACTCTGGGACAATGAGGCTCTTGAGTCCTGACTGAGCAGCCGTCTAAATTGAAACATCATCCCCACCGCACAGCGGAGTGATTGCACTGAAGCGAGTTGGCAAAACATCAGACAGCAGGTAACCCGGCTGCCTGCGCCGGAGGCTTCAGCTGACTCTGTAATCGGGCCACAGCTCCTCCAGTGTCTGGCACCCCCACCAGTGGTTAGAACCACTAATCTTGACTCAATTAAACCATGTTTCCCAGGCAGCACTCCACCCCTCCCTGGAGCCCTGGACTTAGTCTTGTGATCAGTGCTGGCTCTGAGACTCACGGTCGAGGCTGTGACCCCAGACAACTTGGAACCTGTACCCCAGCTCTGTGTGTGCGGCTAGCACAGTTGCCCCTCTCTACTTACAGCCTAACAGGACCTTGAACCTAAAGGGCTTTATCTTCTCTGTACCTATTCTGGCCTTTTACTCTGTGAGAATTCACTGTTGTAATGCTGGTTGATAAAAAGACTCATCAAGGCTTGTTTTTCTGAGAGGGGAGGGGTTGTCATGATACAGCTCCAGAGTGTGCTCTGTGTGTGTGTGTGTGTGTGTGTGTGTGTGTGTGTGTGTGTGTGTGTGTGTCCTGGAGCTTGAACTCAGGGTGTCCGTGAGCTTCTTTTGGCTGAAGGCTAGAGCTCTACCACTGAGCCACAGCTCCACTTCTAGCTTTTTTTTCTAGGTAGTTTATTAGAGATGAGGGTCTCACAGACTTTCCTGCCTGGGCTGGCTTCAAACCACAGTCCTCAGATCTCAGCTTCCTGAGTAGCTAGGATTACAGGCATGAGGCACTGGTGTCCAGTTCACTCCATGCCTTTTTTTTCTCTCAATTTCATAAGCTGGAACTGCATTTCAGAATTCTCTACTCCTTGACTTCTGCTCTTTTAAAGATCTAATAATAGGGGCTGGGAAGGTGGCTCAGTGATAGAGTGCATGCCTTGCATGCATGAGGCCGTGGGTTCGATTCCCCAGAACCACATAAGAAGAAAAAGCCAGAAGTAGCACTGTGGTTCAAGTGATAGAGCACTAGCCTTGAGCCAAAGAGCTGAGGGACAGCGCCCAGGCCCAGAGTTCAGACTCCGCAACGGACCAAAAAAAAAAAAAAAGATCTAATAGTAGTTATTTAAATCAAATATGTTGGGAGAACTGATGTTCATATTAGGCAGAACAGGGTTGATTGATCTGTATGTGAATTTTTGTCAAATTTTTAAATTTATTTTTATTTTTTTTGTCGGGCGTGGGCTTGAACTCTGGGCTTGGGCGCTATCCCTGTGTTCTTCAGCTCAAGGTGAGTGCTCTACCGCTTGAGCCACAGCGCCACTTCCGGTTTACTAGTGGTTTATTGGAGATAAGAGTCTCACAGACTTTCTTGCCTGGGCTGGCTTTGAACCGAGATCCTCAGATCTCGGCCTCCTGTATAGTTAGGATTACAGGCGTAAGCCACCAGTGCCCGGCTATTTTTTTTTTTTTTTTGGTGGCTCTAGAGAATCTCCTTCCTCCCCTATATAGTAAATAGCTTTCCTTGCATTAAGTAGTTTTCAGATAAGTCTTGAGGTTTTGCTCCTAGCCATGCAGCCTCTGACCTTCATACCTATTGCTTTATTTTGCAGATAGGGTCTCATGCTTTTGCTCCAAACTGACTTCTAACCAGGATCTCCCAGTACCCAGGAGTGCAGACATGAGCCACCGTGCCTGCCTGGAACTTTTCTTAAGTCAGTTTGTACCTTCCACCTGTGTGTCCTAGGTGAGACTTGGGACCAGAGGGCTTCAGCCACCAATAGCAGGAAGAGAGGGCAGACTTAAGTGGTTATTAGTTTGTGATGTTTGTGGAACTAAATGCAAACTCAGTTGAGCCCCTTCCCCATCCCCACCCTCTTTGAAGTTAACACTGCCCAGAAAGGCTGAAATCAGCCCCATTCCTCCTCCATCTCCATCCCCTCTAATGATTCAAAACTATGGTCACAAAACACAGAGAACATGCTCACAACAGGGAGTTTCTTCTAAATAATACTTTTGATTCATTTTATTAAGAAATTAAACCATTAATCCATTTGAACTCTCAATAGATAATAAATGTTGCCTATTATAAAAGTGCTAATGAATCATTAGTTGTTTGTTTTTTTTTAACTAACTACCAAATGACTAACAAATTAAATTTAAATCATTAAGTCTGATAGTCCTAGAAAGAGATCACAGGGGGTGGTGCACTAGAGAACATGGTTTTATTTTGTTTGGTTTAAAACATGAAGAGCCCCATGCTGACTCCTTTCCAGGCATCAGCGAGCATCTTTGAGCTTTGTGGCAACTGAAGGGTAGGGGATGAAGTAGAGGATGGTGAGGTACCTGGACTGCAGCTGAGTCTATGTCCACAGCTCACAGTCCTTGCTCTAATGAGCACTTACAGGTGTTGCTCAAGTGTTGACTATTGTCTTGCTCATCACCTCTTTCGGGGCTGCCAATGGTAATTTAAAAGCTCTACCATAAGCTGGGAGCAGTTGGCTCACCCTTGTGATCATAGGCACTCACGAGGTTGAGATCTAAGGATCAAGGTTTGAAGACATGTAGGGCAGAAAGGTCCAATTATCACAATTAACTAGCAAAAAGCCAGAAGTGAAGCTGTAGCTCAAATGGCAGGATGCTAGCCTTACGCGAAAAAGCTAAAGGTCAGTATTGGCACATAAAAGAACCAAACATTAAGGATGAACATAATCAGTTGTATCTGTGCATAAGGAAAAAAAAATAAAACTGTTGCTCACCCCCACTCACTTTTCAATGAGAAGGAGGCAAGAAATACAGAACCCTATATATGGACATAGTTTTCATTAGAACCCAAAGCCCACCATTATGACAGTGTGCCCGGCTGAATATTTCATCCTCTTGAAATATACTGTGTAACTTGGCTCACTCTGCTCTCTTTTATTAACATTTTAACATGGGAGCATTAAATAAAAGACTGTACTCTTCTAATTTGTAAAACTGTAACAGTTTCATTTGTTCAGCTGCATCAAACCAAGTCTGGTATATATTAAGAGTTTGTCTATTTGTTTCCTAAAGCAATGATATCGATCACACTGTACATACTCATTGTGTTATAAAGGAAACTACAGGTGAATATAATGATCAACTCCTGAAAAAATATATAGATACATACACGTTGCTCTCCTCAGGCAATGTCACCTGGGCCTAGTTGTTAAATGCCTAAGAGAATTGACTTCAAAAGATGTGAGGTCTATTTTAGCACATAGTTTTGGACATTTCAGCCTACTGTCAGCTGGTGTCATTTTTTTGGGTTTGAGGAGAGGGAGTTCTCTGTGTCAGAAGCACATGGTGGAGAAAGCTGCTTACCTCATGGTGGTCAGGAAGCAGAGAGAGGAAGAAGGGACTGCATTCCTATATCCCCTTGAAAGTCATGACTCCAGAGCCTAATTTCCTCCTCCTCCACCTCCACTTCCTCCTTCATCGCAGTACCGGGGTTTAAACACAGGACCTCACACTTGCTAGGTGAGTGTTCTACCACTTGAGACACATACTCAGCCCTGTTTTGTTCTTAGCTACTTTTCAGATAAAGTTTCATGTTTTTTCTTAAGCTCACTTGGACCATGACTCTCCTACCTACAGCTGCCTATGGATCCAGTATGAATAGGCACATGCCAGCAAACCAGATTTACTAAGTGGGAGAGTATCACTTTTTTGCATGGGGCTGTCCTCGAACTATGGACCCATGATCCTCCAGATCTCCCACCTTCTAAATAGCTGGGATGACAGCCATGAGCCACTGTACTTACCTAGGCCCCTCTTCTTTTTTGTTTTGGTGGCACTGAGGAGTGAACTGAAAGCCTCATGCTTCCAAAGCATGCATTCTTACCATTTGAGCCACATCCCCAGCCCTTGGACTCCTTAAAGATCCCACTGCTTGCTTCTTAACAGCACAGTAGACTGAGGACCAAGTCTTTAACACTGGTACCTTTGGGGGACACTTCAGATCCAACCTAAGCACTAGAAATGTATAAGGAAAAGAGATAAAGGCATGTTCCAAATGCTTTTCAAGTTGGAACCACATTAAGGCAGCCAGCATCTAAATACATGGTCTTGCATTCTCATGAGTGGCCACAGTGTCAAAGTATTTTCATGATTATATTAAGATCATGCACTGTGTTGATATTTGCACTCATGCAATAAATGTAAATGTGAGTGAAAGTACTAGAAAGAGTATCAAGGTATGCTAGTACTCCTCACTGCCATACGCTCAAAGAGGAGAAAAGAAAGGCCAGCTTCTCTTAAACATCTCTCAAATAACCTGAGTGCTGGCTCACACTGTAATCCTATGCTGGAAGCTGAGACCTAGCACTCTACCACTTATGCTACAGCACCACTTCCAGCTTTTTCTGTGTATGTGGTACTGAGGAATTGAACCCAGTGCTTCATGAACACTAGGCAAGCATTCTACCTACCACTAAGCCATATTCCCAGCCCCAGCAGAAAGATCAAGTATCCATCTCCAATTACACAGCAAAAAGCAGGTCTAAAGATGTGGCTTAAGTGGTAGAGCTCCAGCTGAGAAAGGAAGTAAAGCACACTCAAGGACCTGAGCAAACAAACCAAGCAAGCATGGGGTCCTGAAAACATTTTTTTTTAATCTTTTCAGTGCTGCCTGGAAAAAGTAATAGTTGTACTAAATCTTGACTGCTAGAAGTCCTTTTATTTTTTAACATTCCCTGGGATATGATGGCAAAGTATACATAAAGCACTCTGCTGTATGCCAAAGTACAAAGACAGTCTTCAGGAAAAGCACTGTGCAATGGTTTGAGTTGCAAGCTAAACTAGCCACTTTGTTCCTAGAATGTCTGAACACATGGAGACATTTTCTTGAAAAATCCATAATGTGAGTCAATGATTTCATGGGAAACACAGAGATAAAATGATGATAAAATACAGGTTTTCAAAATAAAATCATAATTCTTTAAAAGAAAATCTGTGATCTGTCACGCAGTTAGAAGTGTCTCAAACTGAAAAAAAATTCTGACAAGATCAATGGTGATATTTACAAGTGATTTTTGGATAGCACATGATGAAATGTGTAAACACCTGAACAATCCATGTAGCTTTGGCTAGTATTTTTCAGATGATTAGCACATGTGACAGTATCATTTATGTGTAAAATTCCAATTCAAAAGGCCAGGTGGCGATGGCTAATGCCTGTAATCCTAGCTACTCAGGAGGCTGAGATCTGAGGATTGCGCTTCAAAGCCAGCCCAGGCAGGAAAGTCCATGAGACTCTTATCCCCAATAAACCACCAGAAAACCAGAAGTGGCACTATGGCTCAGGGGCAGCACTCAGGCCCACAGTTCAAGCCCCACAACTGACAATAAATAAATAAATAAATAATTCCAATTCAAAATAAGATAGGTCAATGGATTCTACCATAAGGAAGCACTAAAACACTCCCTCAAGTGGTTTTCCATTGTAATTAACCTATATGAAGCTATCTCTTATCTAGTTGTGGTGCAGTATCTTCTATTAAAATATACTTCCTTTGGGTTGAAGTGTGTCTTGGTGTTAAGAGCACCTGCCTTGCAAGCACAAGGCCCTGAGCTCAAATCTCAGTAGTACCAAAACAAAAGATTCATGCACCTCCATTTTCTAACTATGAATCCGTGCATTTCTGGTGTTTCAGCCCATCTTGTATTGCTTTAACAACCTAAGTAAAGCTAGATAACTTAAAAAGAAAGGTTTGTTTGGCATAATTCTAGTGGCTAGAAAGTCCAAATCATATATCACTAGCATCTGGCCCTATGGCTATGTCACAACATGACAAGAGAAGCAGAAGGGAACCAGCTCTGTACAAAAGCATGTGGAGCAGGTTCACTTTATAGCAATTTTCTCTCTTGAGAACTAATCCAGTTACATGAGTCCTAACCCACATCTACAGACAAGAATCAATCCTTTCCAGTGAAACCCTACCACATGGGATCCATCACTTCACATTGAGAATCAAGCATAAGGATTTCTGGAGCACAAACTACATCTAACCATTGAAGCTTGGGGCTTTTCATGTTCCAGCAAAAACAACATCCCCACAGATAGAAGCCCAGCTGTTTGCTATGAAGTCTGAAATCTTAAAGAGTTGTCAAAATGTAACACAACGATATTTTTACTAATTTTTTTGTTCTGAAATATGGGGTCATCATTATTTTAAATAAATTAAAATTTATAATTTTTTTTTGGTCAGTTGTGGGGCTTGAACTCAAGGCTTGGGTGCTGTCCTTGAGGCTTTTATGCTCAAGGCTAGCTCTCTACCATTTGACCCCATAGCTCCACTTCAAGTTTTCTGGTGGTTAATTGGAACTAAGAGTCTCACAGACCTTCCTGCCCAGGCTGGCTGATTTGATTGTTTTTTTTGTTTGGTCAGGTTTTTTTGGCGGGGGTCTGGTCATGGGGCCTGAACTCTGGGCCTGGGCGTTGTCCCTCAGCTCTTCAGCTCAAGGCTCTACCACTTGAGCCACAGTGCCACTTCCAGCTTTTTTCTTTTTGCTTATGTGGTGCTGAGGAATCGAACCCAGGGCCTCAGGCATGCAAGGCAAGCATTCTACCACTGAGCCACCTTCCCAGCCCCTTGATTAATGTTTTAATGCAGTAAAGATCAATAGACTGTGTGAACAAAATTCTCATCTTGTGTGTGTGTGTGTGTGTGTGTGTGTGTGTGTGTTCCTGAGGCTTAAACTCAGGGCCTGGGAACTGTCCCTGAGCCTCTTTGAGCTCAAGGCTAGTGCTCTACCACTTGAGCCATAGTTCCACTTTGGCTTTTTTTCAGTAGTTTTTGGAGATAAGAGTCTCATGGACTTTCTTGCCCAGGCTGGCTTTAAACTGCAATTCAGATCTCAGCTTTCTGAGTAGCTAGGATTACAGGCTTGGGCCACCAGCCCCCAGCTATCCTCAATCATTTTTACGAATGTAAAGGAGACCAGAACCAAAAAGCTTGAAAATTACTGTTTCTAAGGAATCTCAGCAGCAGGCAGTAGGAGAGAGTGCTCTCTTAAGGACTAATACTACTGTGGATGTGTTTCAGATTTTAAAAACTAAGAAGACATGATATCTGAAGGCCAAAGTTCTAGACCCAGTCTAGAACTGGGTCTAGAACTAGGTTTCTCAGAAAGAGATACAAAGAAAATTATTGATCAGTTGACAAAAGTGGAATATCAATAGCAGATTGAAACACTGTAGCAATGTGAACTCTATCAGTCTGTGTACATAGATATGTGTGTGTATGTCTACATATGTGTATTGTGTGTGTGTGTGTGTGTGTGTGTGTGTGTGTGTAGCAGTGATACTTGAAGAAAAACTGAGCTGAAATATATAGATTGTTTTCCAATTTTCTGCCCAAGGAATATGCTGGAGGAATAGGAAGAGGAAACAGCTATAACTACCTCTTCCTCCTTAGTTTCCACTGAAGAACTTGGGATGCTAAGTTTCTTGCCAGCTTCTCTTGCAGCTAAGGTTATCTACATGATCCAGCTATGGTCTAAGAGATGGAAGAGGGTGTCGTCCAAGAGTTTCCAGTTAAGTTTTTGTCTTCCTAATCAAAGGGACATGCAAGAGAGAAGCTTTACCCCACCCAACCTCCCATTTCCTTCTTGCATTTAGAATGATTGCATTTAATGCAAACAGAGCTTAGCAAAACAATCCTGAAGGCATTAAACAAAAGATATAGTAAAATGAAGCTAAAGAAAAAAAGTCTAGCTCTTTCTGGAGATCCTTGAGCAACAGAACCAATCTCAGCTATGCTTACTGCTGTGCATCTTATTACTTAACTAATATATGTCCTTGTTGAAGCCACAATGTCAAGTGTTTGTTGTTTACAGCTGCACGCATTGCTGATGCTTGCTCAGTTAGGAAAGAGTACAAAAACAGAGTAAGAACCAGGCCATGAAACACTGTGCAGAGAAAGCAACTCTAAAGCAAAATGCCTATTTAAAACCTGGGCCAAATGGCGGCATGCTGAAGTTTTTAAACAATGCCAAGATGTGACAATTTTCCTTAACAAAAGTTAAAATAAAGAACTCCTACAGCAGTAAACATTCAGCAGTGATTTAAGACCTGAAAAGGTCAAGACAGCCCCTAATCAGATGGGTTTCAATGCAAACATCATTTCTGGGTATGCTGCCAAGAGCATACATTATTGCCAAATTCCTCATTGAAAGCCATATATAAGAAGGCGTTAGCTGAAACACAGAAGTTAAAAATAAGACATTTAAATAGTAATCTCCTTTCTCTCTCAAAGATGAATGTGTCCATTAACCCTGACTGCTAACAGGAAGATTTCTTTCTCTTAACATTCTGCATGACTTTCTTTTTCCAAACCGTTCATGAGCAAGTTGGCATGAGAAATAAATAATTTTAGTAAGTTGGCTCCTGATCAGCTACTCCTCTGAATTTAAGCACAATCCAGTTCATAACTTTTAAGTGGCAATACTAAAAACATGGATAAAACTCCTCTGTGCTGGGCCCCCTGCAAACACGTCGGGGATCTGGTAGCTGGATTCAGCCATATACAAGTCAGCACATGTGCATCTTGTCTTCTAGTCAGAGTGGAATTAGAATGTGTGGGGTTTTCTTCCTAGTCAAGTAGGAAGAGCCCAATGTGAAAACTGAAATAAAGTGCTTCCGTTAACATTTCTAGACAATACAGGAGATGTCATGAACAGCACATGATTCATTGCCACGAAGGTTGTTGCTGGTGGTAACACGAGAAACATTTTGAGGAAGGAAAAAAGTCAGTGTATAGAGAAGGGAAGTGTATAGAGAAGGCAGGTTCCCAGCTCAATCCTGAAAGATGCATGGCAACCTGTGGGTGATCAAAGGAAGCATACAGAAGAGCATCCTAGAAATACTAGTTTAAAACAAAAAGAGTGGCATATGTCTGTAATCCCAGATACACAGGAGGCGTAGGTAGGAGGATCTGGGTCTAGGTCTGGTCCAAGTAAAAGTTTAAGACTAACTCAAACTCAAATCAGAAGCAAAAGAGCTAAACATAAGGCTGAGTTTGAAACCAAGAACTACCCCAACTCACTGTCCCCCCCACCTCCCCTCACCCCCCTACCCCCGCCCCCCCCCAAAAAAAAGAGCTAGCTCTAGGTCTTTCTACAATCCTGGGGTAGGTATGGACATTGGAAGATTAAAAATGATACCTGGTCCACAGGAACTTCACCTCTCTAGGCATATGAGCCTCAATTTTTTACTCGGGTGGCTTTCTGCTTTTATGCATGTTCTTATTCAGTCTTATTTTTAATTAGGAAGAGATGCTAATGTATCAGATCACTTTCACTGATGTCTTGTTGGAGTTCACAAGTCTTTAAAGACTAAAAAAAAAAAAAGCATAAAATGTGTCAGGGAAAGGAGTCTCTATCATTTCACTCACAGATTCTGCCTTTTAAATGTAGTTCTTCTGCCAATGGTTCAGTGAAAGATGGCTTCCTATTGTCATTTATTAGCCATGACAGGCAGCAACCTGTCTCTCAGATACAGTTTCCCTTCACCACACAATTATCTAGTAATGCCTGCAAGGCAAAAAAGACTGCTCAAAACTTCTTCATTCTGGAATGTTTTCCCCCCAAAGGCAACAGTTCAAAGTGAACCTCTATTAACTGGAACACTGACATGTGCAGAATTCTCTGGACAGGACAATTCCACTGCTGCTAGAGAGACAGCAGAAACGAAGACATATAATTACCCATAGTCCAGACACCAGGAACTCAGGCTTGGTAGCAGTGTGGGGGTGAAGGCCCTGTATGCTGGCACTGACGGCATCGCCTCACCATAAACCACCCAGCCACAAGCCATCAGCATATATACATATGTCCCCATCAAGGATCCTTCCCTCAAAGGGGAAAATATGTTTCTCGCTTAACTCAATGGAACTAAGACAAAATATAAGACAGTATCAAGATTAAACCAATTAGATGCACCACTGGCTTATTAGCCAGTAGACATTACCTGCAGGTATGACACAAAAATTATACACTCCAGCCGGGCACCGGTGGCTCACGCCTGTAATACTAGCTACTCAGGAGGCTGAGATCTGAGGATCGAGGTTCAAAGCCAGCCCGGGCAGGAAAGTTCGTGAGACTCTTATCTGCTCAAGCGGTAGAGCACTCGCCTTGAGCTGAAGAGCACAAGGACAGCGCCCAAGCCCAGAGTTCAAGCCCCACGACCAACCAAAAAAAAAAAAAAAAAAAAAAAAAATATATATATATATATATATATATATATATATATATATATATATATATATACACTCCTTGCTAACAGGGCTCACAACTTATAACCTGGAGCAACATAAAAATAGAGCAGCCGGGTGCCAGTGGCTCATGCCTGTAATCCTAGCTACTCAGGAGGCTGAGATCTGAGGATCATGGTTCAAAGCCAGCCTGGGCAGGAAAGACCGCGAGACTCTTATCTCCAATAAACCATCAGAAAACAGGAAGTGGCGCTGTATCGCAAGTGGTAGAGCGCTAGCTTTGAGCTGAAGAACTGAGGGACAGTGTTCAGACCCAGAGTTCAAGCCCCACGACCGACAAAATAAAAATAAAAATAGAGCATAGTTTCTACCTTTAAGTCTCTTTACTGGCTTCCTTCTTTTACCTTCCATTTGTCTTATGCATTGTGGAGCACAGAGAGGGTTAGGGGTAAGAAAAGAAACAGATTGAAGAAAAAAGAAGGGAGGCTTAGAAATACAACAAGGTAAGGGGGCAGCCGAGGATGGGTTTGGAGACTGCATCATGGTGGGAGGGAAGAGACTGGGCCTCACTGAATGGCCAGACTCCAGATAGGGAGCAGGGAACCCAGAAAAATGTGGGAAGAAGGCCCCTTTTCCTAACACCTAAAACCTGAAATCTGGTTCAGAAAGCAGTATACAGCATTAATCGCTCAGATTGTTTTGAGCACTAAACCCACACAATGTGCCTCATGAACAATGCAGAAATGACAGAGAGTTAAACATATCATTATAACAATATAAAAAATAAACATACTTCAGTGTGGTAGAGTTTAATAAGATTTTAATAATATTGGTAGGGAGCCAACTCACAAGATGCCCTGGAATACAGCATATAAAGAAACCTCAGAGACAAAAATAAAAACTCATGAAAATATAAGAACATTCTAAAAAAGGTAATAATCTTTAGGATAAAGAAACCATTTTCTCAATAAAAGGACTGAACATGTTTAATAAAGATTAAATGAGATTAAAGATAAGACACGTGGCTTGTATTTTCCACTTACAGTGATTAGGCCAAAGCATTCAGGAAGCACCAATGAGCTCCAATCCCCAACAGTGTGGAGTAACAGCCTCTGGGAAGGGGGCGGGGGAGGGGGGCGACGTGGAGAAGTTCTCACAACCCACTTACAGGACAGGAATGCGTTTACTCTCTGGCTGTGGAGCGCCCTTGGAAATGACCTACGTTGGCAAGTGGAGTAGAGACAGCACTTTTCCACCCAGTGGAAGTAGCAGTGGGGGAAGATGGTGCACCTCTCCCATCCACACAATTGCAACTGCAATCCCAGTGTGGGGGCGTGGCCTAGAGAAAGTGACAAGCCGCCTCCTCTGGGAACAACTCATTACTCAGATAAACTAAGCCAAACAGTTCTATGTGACCAACAAACCAAAGATCAGAAGCCAAACCCACAGGGGTCCCCACCCCCCAGAGAGATGATATGCCACTCCCTGGTGTGACAGGAGAGGCGGGAACAGAGAAGATACTCCTGGCTCAGTGGCACTGATCATCTGCCAGACCAGCTGTGCCATCCCATCCAGTTCTTCTGGGTGGGTGGATGGGGGGTTTCCCTCTACTCTACAGCAAATACTTTAATGCTACTGTCATTCGGGCTTGATTTTCTTTTTTTCCAAGGCCACTACATGCTATGCTTCATTTGGGCCAGATGTTCACATCAGCATGTCTGCTCATCCCCGCTATTATTTACATGAGGAGTGACTACTGAAACCTAGTGGATAGCAGAGCCACCAGCCTCCCAGCCAGACGCATCATGAAGGAGGAGACACCTGAGATCCAGCCCCATAGGACAGGCCCTCATTTTCAATCCTAAATCAATAGTCTAAACAGATGTGGACTGCATGTCACCAGAGGGTCCAAAGAGAGACTTGAGGCTGTGTACTCTTTAGATGTCTACTTGGGCTGCACTGGCTATTAAAAAGTTATGTGCAACTTCCAGATGAAAGACATCAGCAACATCTTAGAGGAAAGTCCCAATTCCTGAAGACAGAACTCACTGAGGCTTCTAACTCTTCTGGCTGTTAATTGAATCAAAGTCAATGACAATCTTGTTGCACTTCGGTGAGAATTTCCTAAACATGAAAAAACAACATGCATAAAGATATTATCCAATAAGTCGTTAAAGCAATTTTGTTGACTTTGATTGAAGATGTATTTTTTGTGCAGAAAAAAAAATGTCCTGGGATTCACTAGATACTTTATCTTTACAGAAGCCAATTATAAGTGTACCACACTGAGAGGAACATGGACCTGAAAACAGTAAGACAAAAAAAGATGCATGGGGTAGCTTGGTTTATATGTTCTTCGGCAATCTGAGTTCATGAATTATCCGGGAGTCAAAGGATTTCTAACAAGTTAGCTGCACAACATGGTATCTGATTACTTGTTTTCCCACCAGAGTTATCACATTTTCTAGGAAATTTTTTCTGCCAACTTGGAGTTGCTCAAAGCAAAAGATAGTAAATTTTATTTTACTTCTTACACACACAAGAAAAAGAAACTAGCTTTAGTAAGAAATAATCTTTAAGATGCATGTTCTAAAAGTACAAATGTAAACTAAACCCTCCTTATTTTTGTGCTCATTGTTTACCAATTAGTTCTACAACAATGACAGTGAAGATATTTGGGGCTAAACATAGTCTTTTAAATAAAAATCAGACGGAGAGTCATGTACATAACTAGGATTTAAAATTTCACAAAGCAATGTCCCTCCCCCACAGTGTAACCCCCGCTTTCACTATATTTGATGTCAGTATAACATGTGGAGGAGATGGGGACAAACAAGTCGTTTAAGGATTCAGGTGGACCCATTGCAACAATGAGAAGTACAAAATGTCATGTCAAAAACGAGCTTTACAGTGTCGGTGTGGGGGGGGGGGGAGATTGGGTGGGGGGGAGGGGGGAGGCAGGGAAGGGAGGTGAAGGGTAAACAAAGGAGGAGGCTGCAATGCTTGGTAAGAAATGTATGCATTATCCTGCCCATGTAATTGTAACCCCTCTATACAGTATGTTCTCAAATAAAATAAAATAAAATTAAAAAAAAAAAAATTTCACAAAGCACAATAAGGTAGCTCAAGAGATTCACTGCAAAAAAAAAAAAGAGATTCACTGCATATAACCCATCACCCTAATCATAGTGGACACAGACGGGTTGGAGTAAGTTCCCTAATATGGAAGTCCTATACTGCTGGCCATGCCAATTTCAAAAGAATTTTCTGGACCAGAGTTGTGGTTCAAGTAGTAGAATACCTGTCTACCAAGTGTGAGATCCTGAGTTCAATACGCATACCACAAAAAAAAAGGAGAGAAGAAAGTATCAAAGAATGTTCTGCCATTGCCATTAATGAAAGGTGATTGATTGTTCTAAAATATTGTTCTAAAAAAAGAATTCTTGGTGGCTTAACCTGGCAGACTGCTTTCAACCTAAATTGTCTGTGCCAGAATTTGTTACATTGAAAAATTTATAAAAGTTTGGCATTACCACTTAAAAATGTGTGAAATTTTAAAGTTCATACTATTGGAAGAGTCTAAATCCTGAAAAGCTACTAATATTAAAATATAATCATCAGACAGATAGTTATCAGATACTTCTGTCACCACCCTTAAAAATCTACCACTAGATTTCTAGCATCTTCTTCCATCGTATCTCCAAACACATTTCCAAGTGTAGAAGTCAGACATCACTAGGAGAAACTAGATATCAAACAAGATCTCGTGTGTTCCTCCATCAGCCACTGCCCCCAAGTTCTCTGGCCTCACCTGAACTTAACCCCGGCCATCTCAAACATGAGCCTTGCAGCGCTTGCCTCATCACTGTCATGGTATTTATCAGACATGAAAATCACTTCTTTTATACCTAAAAGGTAACAACAAAAGTCCCATTAGTACAAGCACATACAGACACAACAGAAGACCAGCAGGAACAGATGGAGCCCTTGTAGCATCTACGATTAATTACCTTTTCCAAGTGAACTTGCAGACAATGTCCAGTTGCTGAAATATATATATATATATATATATATATATACACATATATATACACACACACACACATATATACACAAACACACATATATGCGTGTATAATCTGCCATTTTCTAATACAGTAGAGGCATATTATATTGAATATACCCTCCAGCCTTTATGGATTTTTTTAAACAAATGCAAAGTAAAAACATCAGGCAGACAAGTCTGATCCAATTAACAAATCTCCCTTATTGCAGGTAAGCAAATATTCTTTATTCACCGGCAACTACTCTGAAGCCAAGAGGCTGATGCGGGGGCAGTGGAGGGTGCTGGCCAATTCAGGGATTAGAACCCCTGGGCTTCCAAGAATGGCTCCGTACACATCAATACAGTCCAGCTTTGTGCAGGAAGATCTGCTTCTTTTTCCTCATCTCACAGGCAGGCATAATCCGAGAGAATTCTTAAGACCCTGCACTAAAAGCTGCTCTTCTACCAGCTTCAGAAAGGGTAAGAAAGCTGGCCACATGGTGCCTCTCTACCCAGTGCATACACCTGCTACCTCTGTGGACAGCACAGGGAATATCCAAAGGACAGAGAATCAGCAACAGCATGGGAGCTTCAGTGTTCCTTAACATGGCTCTGATTCACTATCAGCAGACCTCTTCTGCTCTGAGATCCATGGGGTTCCTGATAAACAGTCCCTTTAACCCACACATCTGGCTAAACATGCTAAGTCTTTACATCTCAAGCTGAGAGCTTTATGGAGATAAAGTGTAGCTGAATTTGAGATGTGACAGCTTGAAAAAGGTGAAATATTCAGAATACAATGTGGTAGAATCATGGAAACAGTAATATAAGAAAAATGTAGGCTTGTAGTACCATTTGAGTCTCATGACATTTATATGCAAAGATATGCTTAGGTCCTCAGATATCTACCATGTATTAGATACAAATTAAAATTTGATATACAGATTCCCAGCTGACCTTGTTTCTGACAAAAGTTCATTCCCCTCCCTCCCCCTTAATCTATGCACAATATGTCAGAGAACGGTAAATTGACAGTAATTATATGCAATGCCTGTTTAGGTTGGTTTTGGTTTTTGTTGTTGTTGTTGTTTTGGCAGCTTGCAGCTTAAAAAGTTGCAAACTAAATTAAAAACATGCTAAGAATCACAGAGGATGCAATTAGTCTGGGGATACCTGGCACCATTCAAAAACAAAACACAGGAAATATCTTGCAACGCTGATAGTGCAATTAATTTAGATCTACACAATAACAATTTAAGATCAAGCACCTCTGCAAGGAGCTGCTGATGAGCAGGTAGCAATGCAAATGTGACGACTGGAAAGACCGGGCTCCTACCTGCCTGGATGATGAGTTTAGCACATTCATTACATGGGAACAGAGCAACATAGATAGTACAGCCCTTCACGTCCGCCGAATTCTTGTTCATGATGGCATTCAGCTCAGCGTGACACACTGTGGGTTTGGAAGAGGAAGAAAAACTTAGACTGCAGCTCGTGAAGAATTTACTAAGTGTTAAACATCCCATTCCCCCCTCTGAAATAACATATAACAGACTCAATAAAAATAAATTGATTAGAAACAGCAAGTACTGAGAATAGCAAATGAGGGGCTGGCGATCAGCAGGGAAATCTGCTCGCTGCGGCAGCCCTCAGTCTGGAAGCACCTACAGCAGCCAGGGAGGGCTTAGGTCAAGTGCCCTCGCCCACCCTAAGCAGAGCAATAGCTCACCGCTCCATAAGACCCTGGGGTATTGAATTGCCCACATAAAATGGCTCATTTGTGTGTTGATATGCACACACAGGGACATTCAGTATGGCCATTAAGAGGGCAGGGAGCAATAAGACAAGAGAACCAAGAAGTGAAACTGAGCATTCCAATGCTGAGGGACTCGTTTTTATCTCATCGTTCTCAGCCACAGACCCACAAGAAAAAAAAAAAATGTCAACAGACAGCCATTTGTCTTAGGTAAGAGAAACATTCATCCACTTAAGGCAACGTTCTTTGTATACCAACCCATCCCTCTAAAGATCTTGAAGTGAGCGCCCAGTGTCATCCCAAGTTCAAGGTCAAAAAGAATGCTTTTCTCTCCCCCCACACCTGTCAAACTGGTCCCTAGAGGTGTTCCAAAATTTGTCATGATCTGTGCTCCATACCTGGTGAGCATGATGGTCTGGGGTGCTGTCTAAGCCTGGCTATTTTAACAGACTGTCTGGGTGATTCAAATGTGCAGGCGAGTTTAGGAAGCACTGCCTTAAGGGATTCCCTGGTGTCCCTAGCACACACCATGCACACCAGTGGTAAGTCTTGGTTGAATAAATTCATGAGTGAAAATCATCTAAAACTCCTACAACAGACATATGGGGACCTTCAAGGAGCTTTTCTACCCTCTTCAGCTACTAGCCTTCTATAGATAACATCTCTTTTGGAGTTTTAGGCCTCGAATGAATAGTGGATTAAACTCATGGCCCTGTACATTTCAGTCACATCTTGTGCAGTTAATTCACATTGAGAATCTCTTCTGGGTCACACAGAGAATGGCCCCAACTCACCTTCCTCCGACAGCCTCCTGTTTTGGAGAAGGAGCTACAACTACCCCTGTGAGCGCATGTCCTATAGATTGTCAGTGTTGCAGCAGAGCTGACCTGGAGCTCTCTCAGAAAATGAGTGCTTATGTCCTCATTTTAGGAGTCTCCAGTTTCAGAGAGGCCTTGGCCATCAGTGAGAATGAAGAGTTTCTGGTAGCACAGGGCAATTTAAAGAAATAAGCTGACAGTAACAGATGCTGGTGTGGATGTGGGCCAAAAGGAACCCTAGTATACTGCTGGTGGGAATGTATACTTGTTCAACCTCTCTGGAAATCAGTATGGAGGTTCCTCAAAAAACTAAATATAAGCCGGGTACCAGAGGCTGTAATCCCAGCTACTCAGAAGACTGATCTGAGAATCACTGTTCGAAAGCAGCCTGCACAGGAAAGTCTGTGAGACTCTTATCTTCAATTAACCACCAGAAAAGCTGGAAGTGGAGCTTGGCTCAAGTGGAAGAGCACTAGCCTTGAACAAAAAGCTCAGGGACAGCACCCAAGCCCTGAATTCAAGCACTAGGACTGGTACAAAATAAACAAACAAAAAAAAAACTGAATATAAAACTAACCTATAATCCAGCAATTCCATTCTTGGGCATTTGTCCAAAAGATTACAAACTAGGATATGGTAAAGCAACCAACACAATCATGTTCACTGCAGCACTATTCACCACAGCCAAGGTACGGAATCAGCCCAGATGCCCCTCAAACAGTTCAAGAAAATGTGGTATATGTACACAATGGAATTTTACTCATCCATTAGAAAGAATGATACTGACTGCATCATTTACAAAGAAATGGAAGGTCTAGAAAAACTCACGTTAAATGAAGTCAGGCCAAGAGAGACAAAGGATACATGTTTTCTTTCACATGTGTAAGCTAGAATTAATTTATAAATATATAAGTAAACACTTTGGGATGGTATACAAGAGTACACAAATGTATTAACTGAAAGATGGTAGATTCAAAGGAAGAACTCAAAAATTCCTTGGAAAGGCACACTCACACTTTAACAAAATAAACATCAGCATACGGGTCCTTGAGAGGGGAGGAAGGTGTCATGGGAAAAGAGGGTAGACAAATGAAGACAGGAAGGGGGATGCGAATGCAATCACAAAATTCAATGCATATCCTACAGATTTATGAAACGTGAGGGCAGTTTGGGAGAGATAGGAGAATGATGAAAAGGATGACATCAGTCACGATTCATTGTGTTCATAAACTGCTTGGTTTATTGGCAACTCCTTTGTACAACTACTTAAAGATAATAAAAAAAAAAAAAAGTATTTAAAAAAAAAAAAGCGAAGCCTTATCAGAACCCAGTCCTACTGCGCTAGCCCTCTCTGTGCACTAAGGAACCTGTGACCCGCCCCCTGAGGCTCACTGACCTAATGAACCGCTAGGCCAGCCAAACAGAAATGCCCAGGATGGGGTAGCATGGACACGTGAGCAGCACTGGCCACCAGGAGACTAATGGTCACTTTCTCCTCCTACTGACCAAGAGGTTCAGAAGCTGGCATTAACACTGCTCAGTGGTAAAAACAAAAAACAAAAAAAAAAACAATTAGATGTAATTGTTTCTTTTATTTCCCCCTCGAGGACAGAGCCCAGCCTTCTAGGTTCTTTTTAACCTCCCCAGAGTCTAATGGGATGCCAAGAACATAATGGGTGTAAAATATTTATTGAGTAAATAAAGGGGAAAATGCAGAATCTAATTATTGATGGTGACATTGGGAAATATCAAAAGTCCTTTTAAATTCAAATATCAAAAATAGGCTTTCCCATTAATAAGTATTTTTTGATGGTGCTGGTATTAAGATTCAGAACTGGAACCTCTAAATGTGTTGTGAAACACTATTACGTTATCTCCTTTGTAAGAGGTGTCATGGTGACTAGCAGCTACCTTTGTGTAATTCATCTGAGGCAGACTGGGGCAAATTTAACATTATGAGTCTGGATACAGCAGTAAAAAATTATCATATGGAATAGATTCCCTTGGGTCTTGAGCAGTGTCTGATGTGCTTGTATAAAGATGGTTTACAGAAGATATAGGATTATAAGCAAACTTTCTCTCAGTTAAAAAAGAAATCACAGGATTAAAAAATACATGCAGGAAGCTGAAGTTCAAGGATCAAGGTTTGAGGCTAGGCTGGGCAAGGAAGTCTATGAGATTCTTATCATCAATGAACCACCAAAACCCCAGAAGTAAAGCTGTGGATCAAGTAGTAGAATGCTAGCCTTGAGCCCTTAGTGCAAGCCCCAGGACAGGCACAGACAGGCACAGACAGACACACACACACACACAGCCCCAGGACAGGCACAGACAGGCACACACACACACACACACACCCTTGCTAAAAGACAAAAAAGGTATGTTCTGAGCAACAGAAGTGCAGCACTGCTTCCTCCCTAGAGCTCCTTGATCCTTCAAGGTCTGACTGATTAAAAATGGCTTCCTGACCAGGCCTGTGGGGTGCAGAGGAAAACCCTCAACCCAGTGGCACTCTGAACCCTCCATCAGGATCTGCTTACCTCACTCCCACCTGGAGGCTATTAATGCCCTACCCTGAAATAATGCCTTCACCTCTGTGGCCTGGCACAGAACAGGCCTGGCCTGTTCTTCTCAGGCCCAAGTCCCCCTAATATATAGTGTGCTCCGGTCCTCAGCTGCCCTCCGGAACCTCCATGGAGGCCCCTTTCATTGTTCCATCTAATAAACGATCACTTCAGGCCCAGGCCCCCATATACTTCTTAAAAGAGGAAAATGGGTACAGCATTGGTGGCTCATGCCTGTAATCTTAGCTACTCAGGAGGCTGAGATCTGAGGATCTCAGTTGAAAGCTGCCAGTCCAGGCAGGAAAGTCCGTGATTAACCCACCAGAAAACCAGACGTGGCTCTGTGGTTCAAGTGGTAGAGCATTATCCTTGAGCACAAAGAAGCTCAGAGGGCAGTGCCCAGATCGTGAGTTCAAGCCCCACAACCAACAAAAAGGAAAATGGGCTCATCACAGGTCAGTCAGAGTGGACTGTGTGAGTTCATACTTGGACTGGCATCTACACCAATCAAACAATAAATAGGTATCCACTTCAGACCATAAAGAATGCTCCGAATCTCTGTGTCTGGACTATGCCGAGCCTTACCAGTACCAAGCACCTCTCCTCTTTGCCTGCTCCCCCTGGTGGGTAACCTGCCAACAGCACTCAGCACCAGCATCCAAGGCCCAGTCTGTCACTGAGAACCACTACGACCTTCAGTGTGCTTTTACACTCAAGATGAACAACAGCATGAAGAGAAGTTACTCCCAAGGATTTAGATGTTAAGTCATTTTTAAGATAGCAAGTAGTATCTATTTGGGGCTTTTTCTTAATGTTTCCAGTTCCAGTCCATTCCCAGGACAGTCAGTTCTCTGTAAGACAAGTTGCTTTCACAAACCCCAGCTAGCTCCTGCCAGGTCTTACAGCGCTCCGTTTCCTTGGTCCTTAAACAGGTGCACTTAGTCCTTGTTCTGTACAGTTCAGATGCTCAGCATGTTAAGTCTCTTTTCCTCTTTTCAAAGTTGTCATTCCAGCAACTGCTAATCACTTTTTAAAGTAATTGTCTCACAATGCACACCAGTGGCTCATACCTATAATAATAGCGCCTTGGGAGGCTGAGACCAAGAGGATCACAAGTTAAGGTCAACTGGGCAGAATAGCTCATGTGATTCCATCACATGATCCATCAGGTGATACCTATACCCGTTCACTTTAAGAATTCATCAATTCATAGTCTCTGAGACCAGACATATTTTGTAAAACCCTGAAATCAACATTTCTAACCCTAGTTTTCTACCTTTTCCTGAAGCCCTATTTCTGGGAAGAAATGAGGGGTTCCTGGGGCTTCTCTGTACCTTTTCCCACCACAATAAATATTCCACATATATTTGACAAACTAAATAATAAATTTATCTAGTACTAACACCTTATCATGTTACTCAAAAACTATACCAAGAGCCAAAATATACCTAAGTGGAAAAAAGAAGCCAGAGTTTGGTTCTGTTAGCTGTAAACCCCATTTTGTACATTTATAGCAGGAAGAAGACAAAGTATTTAAAAGATGCATTGTGTTTATAAAGCATTCATAAGACATTTTAAATTAAAAAAGAATGAATTTTCCAACTATTTACCTAGACTTACATATCTACAGCTAAGCAATACGCAAGAGAAATTTCCAAATAATACCTGTATTTGATAAGCACAAAAAGTGACACAAAACCCTTTAATTATTCCTCACATTGTTTAAAAGGAAAAGAATCAAAGGCGGAAAATACCAGATTAATGCTTATAAATTCTTGATTGCCAGAAGAGAACCTCTGTTTCAGGTAATTATAAGACAATTCATACACTCTGGTCTTTTCTTCTCTTCCTTCTTCTTCTTTTTTTTTTTTTGTCCTATTACTGTCAGAATTCAAAACTACATTAACCTTGGACCACTGAGAAGAAATTGTATAATTAGAAAACTGTATTTTTCAAATTCTCTCTTACTGGGGCTTGATTAATCCTTACTGTCTCATGTAGGCAGTGCTTTAGAAGTTTGACAAATGAACAGGATATATTCCGTCCTTCACTATGTGGAATAGATTTTCAACATTTTATAGGTTTGACTTCCATCTCATTTAATATAAGATGAGTACAATACTTATTTTAGACATGAGTATTAAGGTTAGTCAAATAGGTTTAAAAACAAAAACACCCGAGCAGTGCTAAACATATTCTAAGTGTTACACAAAAATAACTTAGTGGGGGCTGGGATGTAGCTCAGTGGCAAAGCACTTGCCTAGCAAGTGCAACGTCCTGGGTTCAATCCCCAGTACCAAAAAAGAAAAGACAAAAAAAATAATAATAACTTAGTGTTCATGCTATCACTCCACCCTTAAGTGATTTTCTAACAGGAAACACCAGGGCATCAGAGAAGCTGGGCACAGAAAATTTAAGTTCTGTTTCAGTTAGAGAAATCCAAGCATGTTTAAAAGTATTCATCTTCAGTGGTACAAGATTCTTTTTGTGTATATGCCAGTACTGTGGCTTGAACTCAGGGCCTCGGTACTATTCCTTAGCTTTTCGGCCCAAGGCTGGTGCTCGGTTACCACTTGAGCCACAGCTCTGCTTCCAGCTTTTGGAGTGGTTAACTGAAGGGAAGAGTCTCGTGAACTTTCCTGCCTTCACTGGCTTTGAATCAGGATCCTCAGATCACAGCCTTCCAAGTAGGTAGGATTACAGGCAAGAGCCACAAACGTTCAGCAAAGAAAACAACTTCTTAGGCCTGAGGAGAATTCTGAAAAGATCAGCAACCTGGTAGGCAGCTCTTCCTAGGGTCGGGTGTAGAAAGCAGACACAGTTCACCTGTGGCCACTCAAAACATCCTTCTGCCTCCTGCCACCCCTCCAGACTGGACTGTTCAACTTGAGGACCGCTGGGGTCACCAAGAAAACAAGAGTCAGGCTCAGCTCACAGCCTGTTTCCCATCATCGATTCTTCCTTGCAGTTCTCACTCTGCAATTAATAACTGACATGAACTGGGATACTCAAACCTAAGACTGAGATGCACATTGTTTTTAAAGAACTCGAGGTTACTTTAGAAGATATCCTGCCTCTATTGTGGTGGCCAAGTTTGTTGTCATTACTTCTCCAAATGAAAACTGAAGTGACTTTGCCTCTGGAGTTCCACAGCTGTGGGTCACAAAGTCCGGTCTCATGTCTGGGAGCGTGGGTGCTCATCCTAGCCCTCGCTGCCAGACTCACACCGGGGCAAACTTCAGCGGAGGGGTGGGGCCCACACTGGTTCCTCTACAAGACTCATTTAGGGAACTGCTTTACACCTTCTGAAACTAAAATGGAATTTTAACTACTTATTTCTTAATTATTGAAAGATACCCTGACAGGGTCTCATATGTCACTGTCAGCCTTCGAAGTACCTATCCTTCAAGTCAATAATTTAATAACAGACTAATCTCTAAATGTAAGCCCCCAAACCTACTACTACCCCAAGAAGTCCTCCCCCCCGCCCCCCGCCCCACCACCAAAGGTTAGAAAGTATTCACTTTCATGACTACCCCAAAATGCAAAAGAGACATTTCTAGAATGTGGTCCCAAACAATGTCACTCTTGGCCTCATCTACCCCTGCACAGAGTTTCTCTATGTGCACAGCAGCAGGCTGATTAACTGTCAGAGCTCTCAAATGATCTGAAATATATGGGAGCTTGGGGAAGGGAGAGACAACTTGGAAACCGGTGATCACATTACTTCTCTAAGACAACTGGACCAAGGAGGCCCCACTGGCTACATCTCATTCTTCTTGTCCTCTGCTCCCCATTCTCTCCCAAGCCCATGCCCCTTCCCTTCTTCTTTACCCACTTACGAGAGCTTTACAGAATCCCTGTCTATTGCTTCTCAGATCCAGTCCTACCTCCCCCCATCCTTGTTATACTAGGCTACCACAAAAGCAGAGCCAAGTTCAGACCCTTCCTGTGTACGTTCTGGTCAGTTCTGGCTGTAAATACTGAGCATCCAGGCCAAGCTCCCAGCTAGGAACTGGATGCCAGGGCTGGAGGAAGGAGATGGGTCCTGTCTCCACAGAGTTCACACCCACAGGGCCGGAAGACGCCCAGGCACAAAAACAACCAGAGGATTAAACAAAAACTACAAGCACGACAGAAGCAAGACTACGGAAGTGTTGAGAAAATTCAGCACGTGAGGGGTTAAGTGCACTGTGTACAAGTAGATAGGGGAGGTAGTATAGTTTCTGTGGGGGGAAAAATGTATTTGGATTACAAATGCCTTTTCAGAACAAAGGAGGCTGAACTCCAGGATTTCCCTGCATGAAGGTAAAGCACATTCAAGTCCCTGCCTCTCTCTGCTACAAACCAGAATGATAATATGCTCCCTTCCCATGCTCGGGGTTACAGGAAGAGCACAGGAAGGGACCAGGTAGGGAAAAGCCTTCTGAAAGAGAAAGGCTTATGCAAATGAAGCCTTTGTTTCTACCAGTCAGAAGGGGACTTGTTTCCTGAGACAGGACAGCCTCAGCCCTACTCCAGGGAGGTGGGGGCCAGGGTCAGGGTCTTCCTGAGCAGAAATGACTGGTGATAGCACTTCTGGACCCCACCAATCCACTCTGTGCACATCGAATGGAGACCCTAGTGCCCCGCCCCATGCAGTTACTCAGAAGATGGAGTAAGTAGCCTCAACCTTCCTGGCATGAAGGGGCACACAACTGTGCGTGAAAAGCAAAACAGGAAATAAAGAGATAATGCAGAGAAACCGAGGCCCATACCTGGAAAACATCTAGTCATCTCTTACCAGCCTGGGCCAGAGACGAGAGATCTGTTGGAAGAAAAGGACGGTGGCATGGGAGACCAGGCCAGGTCTGAGCCAAAGGGATGAGCCACTCACTCAGAAGGCCGCCAAGTCCTGGGTGAAGCAGCAGAGTCCCCGCCAAACAGCGGGCCCAGGCCTTGCTGTGCACTGCGTGAGCTTCCTGGGTCCATCTACTCTTTTCTGCCTTTTCTCTTCCATCCCCATAGCTGCTTCTCACACACTGCTTCCCCCACCTCCAAGTCCTTGGACCTTCGGTGTCTTTCAGCCTCAGCCTGTTGACCACTGAAATGGAGAGAATGGATGCCCCCTCTCCTCGCACCCCTGAACCCTCTGAGAGACTAGAATCTATTAAGAACACAGTGTGCAAAACCCATTTGGAAAACAAACACTGCTACTTCCTACCCTCTCCACACTGCCCACCTGAGGCTTGGCAGTCCTGGGCTGCACCGATCAGCCTGACCACAGAAAAATTATCCATCTCTTTCCTTCTCCCCTGCTCTGCTCCCTGTTGCCTGCCCCCCTTCCTCACTGCTTCCTGCTAAAGCTGCTGGCCAGAACTCATGGCACCCAGGGGAGCCACTTAGCCCCAATGGTAGTGCTTAGGGCTAAAGACGTTTCTGACTGTGGTGTTTCCATTATTGATAATAAAGCCCCCAGAACTCTAATTACACTGCTTCCCTATGTGCTAAGGGCACACAATCAGGTCAGGAGGAGGGGGCCGTGAAAATAACTGCATTTCATCCATGGCTGAGCCGGGCCGCCTCCCTTCCTACTGCTCATGTGAGTACATGGGTGATGCCTAAAAGCTTCTGAGAAACGGAGCACTAATCATCCTTCCGTAGTGTTCTGGCATAAATATATACCACAAGGCTTAAAAGCTCCCTGAACCCCCATGGTCATGGTTTTTAGAGGGTAAAGTGGGATTGTGCGCTGAGTTCTGGAGTCAGGATCCATCTGAGGGTGCTAATTAATTCCAGCTCCACAAGGCTGGCCTCAAGCAACTCACTGTAGGGAAGAAGGGGACTCGATGATCTAACTAGGGGTCCACTTGACACTGCCCTACTTCCTAGGAATTCTCCAAGCCCACAGTACCACCTCCTCCCTCCCCCGTGTCTCACTCTTCTAGCTCGCAACCTCCCTCCAACCTCACTGCCGTCCATCCTCTCCCACCTGCGACTCCAGGAACCCGGTGTCTGCTGTCACTCTCCATTCCCCACTTCTCTGTTCCTAGTGCCCCTCTTCCTGTTACGAACCAGGGTGCCGGTGCCGGGGAGGCTACTTCTGCTCACATCCACAAACATGTTGCCTCTTTCTCCCTTCCTTGATTCCTGTCATTCTATGGAATGAGACCACTGACTCCCATGTCTCAGGCAAAAACAATATCAAACCCAGCAAACAAAAATGCCCAAGAAGCTAAAAGCAAATTCTCCCATCCCGCACACAATATGAAGCTTTTTCCTGGCCCCATCTCCTTTCTGCTCCAGAAACCACATCTAAACCATGTTCTGTTCTTCCTTCAACTGGCTGCACTTGGGCTCCCAATCCCACCACTATGTTGAAACTGCTCTCGGCAACATCGACAACCACCTCCATGCTTAGTTTTCTTAAAGTATCTTGGACACACTATGCCATGGCCTCTTACTCCTTAAACCACTGTTTCCTCAGCCCCTGATGGCACAGACCTGCTCTGCAGGTCTAATGTCGGGTGAGGGCAGGGCTGCTTCCTGCCCTTATACACACTCCCTTTACACCTCTCTTCCATGAGGCAACCAACTGCCCACCATGCTTACACTGACATTGCAGGCCTGGAGTTCTCCTCTGCTCCCACACTCACCTGCCTGCCCACCCCGTTTCTGGAAGCTTTCACAGCCATCTCAATCTTTCTGATAGGATCACATCTTTCTGATCTTCAATTTCAGTTCTTCTTGCAGGCTCTTACATCCAGTAGCTGCTGCAGATAGAACTGCTTGAGGGTGGCAGGGTCCAATTTCTCTCCCTTACCCCACATTACCCCATTCTCTTGGTGTTTCCTTCATATTATGCATCAAGCCACTTTTCTCTGACCCAGCACTACTAACCCAAGGCCTCTTCCCTAGTCTACTGCAATCACTCACAGATGGGCTCCCACTCACTCTTGCCCCTGAACATGAACTTCATATAAACACCTGTCATAGTCCATTTGGGCTGTCCAAACTGTTCCACAGTTCTGGATGCCTGGTAGTCCAAGACTGAGCTCCAGCAGATTCAGTTCCTCTTCCTAACTGTGGGTCACCCACAGTTCTGTGTGTCCTCCACACAGTACCAGGTACCTAGCTCCCTTAGGGACTCTTTCTTACAAGTCCACTCATCCTACCCATGAGGGCTTTGTTAGTGACCTTGTGATCTAATCATACTTCAACACCATCACTTTGAGTGAAGGGTTCTAACATGAATTCAGTTCACAGTAACAAAGCTAAAGTAATCTTTTTGATCCAAACTCCTTAACCTACAAGGCCCACAACCTCACCTCGTCACTCCATCCTTCACTCGCTAAGCCTGGGCGAATTCTGACCTTGGCACACATCGTGATTGTTCCAAGAGTGTTCCCACCTTGGGGCCTGGCCCTCTGCTCAGAATACTCTCACCCCCAAATACCAACTTGCCCATCTTTACCTCATGAACTCATTGGATCCTTCAAATTTCAACTTAAAAGTCACTTCCCAGAAAGGAGTATTTGATAAATACCTGTAGATTTCACTAATTGTCAACCTCTTCCACAATCAGTCTACAAACTCCCTAAAAAGAGTTCAGACCAGACCATGAACCTTGCACTGAGGACGGCAGTGTCTGGCACCTAATATATAGCACAAGTGCCCTGGATTTTTGAATGAATGAGAATAGGTGTGAAAGTACTCAAAAAAAACAAAAAGACAATCAAAAACACAACAGCCAATCCCTTACAAAATACAGTTATAATCTCTCAGAGTAAGCTGACTCAAGAGAACACTCTCATCACCAACCGACAACTCCAACTGGGAAGAGAACTGTGACTCATTAGTATTTATTTCAACTCCTACAGTGATAACTCACTTGCAGAAGGAAAAAAAAAAAAACGACAAAAGAGGAATTCTGCTTCCCTCTTTTCACCTAAACTCAAAAAATTAATGGCATTTTGAGCAAAGTCTTTTAATTGCAGAATTTAAAAATTCATGCTCAGTTATCATATTCAATATTTTAAATTTACTATGGCATCTATCATTTGAAAGAAGCATAGAGATCAAATTTACACCTCTGCTAATTACCTAGCACCAGCCCTTGAGCCAGCGCTGAACGGAAGCCTGTATGCCTCCTCATGCTTTAACTCCCTCGTGTCCACCAATATCCTGCCTTTATCACAGGACTTCCCAATGCCAGGCAAGTATCTGGGTCTCAATAAATACATCAAGTTGCTTCACTCACAAAAGAATTTTTAAAGTTCTTTTCTTTTGGTCTTAGATTAACCTCTCCTTAAGATGTTCAAATAGTGCTGAGTCTCATATGTTCACAGGTCCTGTGGCACTTGGTTACTGGAATTCTTCCTCTATTGTTATCCAATCTTCTTTCTTCCCATGTTTTTTAATCTCAGGTTTGTGGAGTAACCTTTTTACTTTTTAAGCATTCTCTCTTATTTGTGCATACGCTTCAGCCCATTTCTGGTCATCACCTTTTAAAACCACTACCTTAAATTTTTATTTCAAACTTCTATGTGACAAATTGACCGCAAAAATCACATTTTTACAAAAAAAAAAAAAAAAAGAGGCATACGCAGGTATGTTCTCTAGGGATAAGTATTTTAGCTGTTCCTATGACTGCTCTTTAGGACAGGGAGTTATTCTGTTACTACCCAATCGTTTGTAGATATTCATAGTAAAACCACCATTAATGCTTTAAAATATAATTAGCCTTGTATCTATAAAAATACATATTTATTTGATAAAAGTTAAATCAATTAGCAAAAAAAAAAAGCTATTCTTTCCTGAAGACTGTTTATAAACAATCATAACCTAAAGTGAAATGTTCTTAACTCAAGCTGGTTAATTTTAGGGGGTGTGAAAAAGGACTCAAACATATACCACTGAGTTCCTGCTAATCTAAAACACCATACAATCAAACCTGGCTTGCCCTTCATTCATAAAAATAATCTACTTAATTTCTTTTCTGAACAAGTGCTTAAAGGTTTTCCATTGATTCCATTACCTATTTTGTACAAAAGTCCCTAATTAGACCTGCTGTCAGGCCACAACTCCTAGATGGCCAGGTTGGGAAGAACTCACAGGAAGCTAGAAGTGAAATTAAATTCTGCAAAAAGGAAACAGCAAGTCATCAAATCCACAGACCTGCCTAACAAAACCAGAGGGCATTCCATTTCAACAGGCTGAAAGAACAAATTTGATCTTAATTACTAAGAAGCTCTTACAACTTGTGAGGAAGTCACAGCTTAAGAAGGATCAGCCTCCTAACTTCTTGATAAATTAGTTTCTCAAGACTAACCTTTTGGATGCCAAAGAAATACATCACAGGCATGGCAGTCAGGAAAATGTCAGTGTTCGAGGGGGTACAGTAAATGGCTAAGTAATCACTAAAATGACACCTATGCATGCTTAATGATATGCTAAGTGTGAAAAATAAAGATTACATTTAAATACAGATTTAAAGAAGAACTGTCACATGCCAGCCAAAGTAGTTACAGTCGCCATGTTGCTCTCCTGCCTTAATTAAATTCCAGGCTTTTCTGCATTGTTTCCTTCCCAGTATCATCTCCTTTTTAGGATATGCAAAATACATATTGAAAAACACACATATATATATCGTTGCAAAAATAGGAAAAAATTCTAGAAAGGGTCCATGTCCCTACTTCCTTTTACTTTTTCCTCCTTTTTTTTTTTTTTGCCAGTCCTGGGCCTTGAATGCTGGGCCTGGGCACTGTCTCTAAGCTCCTTTTTGCTTAAGGATCTACCACTTGAGCCACAGCACCACTTCCAGTATTCTGGTGGTTAACTGGAGTTAAGTCTCATGGACTTTCCTGCGAAGGCTGGCTTTGAACCTCGATCCTCAGATCACAGTCTCCTAAGTAGCAAGGATTAGGGGTGTGAGTCACCGGAGCCCATCCTTACTTCTTCACAATACATTCAGAGACACTACTATTGACTCTAGAAATAGCAATACCATTCACTCAGCTCCCTATAGTGAGCATGTGATGATGGGGGGGGGGGGGGGGGGGAAGAGACATCAACCCCTGCCTTCTTGATAGATGAGGATGGAAAGAGGAAGCCAAATCAACAGGCATGCCCATGCACCAAGCCTATCGCCAAAAGAAAACAGCAAGGCCACAAATCTAGGACAGTGTGATGAGGTTAAGGTGCACTGTTCAAAATTCTCTGAAGGCTGGGAAGGTGGCTCAGTGGTAGAAGCTTGCCTTGCATGAAGCCCTGGGTTCAATTCCTCAGTACCACATAAACACAAAAAGTCGGAAGTGGCACTGTGGCTCAAGTGGTAGAGTGCTATCCTTGAGCAAAAGAAGCTTAGGGACAGTGCCCAGGCCCTGAGTTCAAGCACCAGGACTAGGGGTGGGGGTGGAGAGGGAGGAGGCGGGAGAAAGAAACAAAATTCTCTGAAGCTTAACAATGCAAAGAAGTTGATTCTACTCTGACTCTGCAGTCTATAAAGTGTATCATCAAAACTGATTACCGCAACTCAAGGAAGGAGCTTTATCTGAATTACTGAGCATATTTTACCTCCATTTTATAAAATTGGTATTTTGATTAAATGTGATTCACCGTAATGAATTTCACAAAGAAGAAACCAAAAATGTCAACTGAATACTTACTTCATCATGAATTTAGCAAACCCACCTCCTCATAAAAAATACAAGCCTTCCATAGTCTTTTGATAAGGCAAATTAGATACACTAGCTGCTTCCTGGCTTTTAATTGCCATTCATCTGAAAAGGTCTCACTGTAACAACACCACCTCCTTCCTGCCACTGTTACTCTCTTTGCACTGTCTTTTGGATTTTTTTTCAGGGAAAAAACACGAACTAGAAGCAGTTTCTTTTGCAGGGAGAATTTTCATTTTCCATTATTAATATTTCATTATAATCAAATAGTTTCATGAAGTTTTGATCCTAAGGCTGAAAGAACAAAAACACCCTTTACAAAAAATGCCTCTCCAGAGACACAGCCTAGAAAAAAGCTCTGTCTTCCGATTACAAGGATTTTGTGCTTTCCTCCTCCCCACAAAGTGCCAATCAAGCCACCAAATGACATCAAGCTTACAGAATTCATCAAGTAGAAATTGTAGGTTATTTAGTAAACTCAAATTTACATGGGCTTCAAGGTCCCTGGCTTAATCACTTTGGGCTGCTACAACAAAGCACTGTATTTCTCGTGTTTAGTTATGGAGGCTGAAGTCCAAGATCCAAGTATCAGGATGTGGGGTTCTGATGAGGGCTCTCTTGTAGGTTTACAAATTGCAGTCTTCTCCTTTTATCCTCAAATGGTGAACAGCAAGTACTTTCTGGAGTCTCTGTTCTCTGGGGTCCTTCCTATAAGGCACTAATTCCAGGGGCTCTACCTTCATGTCCTAATTACCTTCCACAAGCCCCATCTCCAAACACCATCACCTTGGGACCAGGGTATTAAGATGAATTTTAGGGGGAATGGGGACACAAACATTTAGTTCATTGCACTCTCTTTTGAAGGAATGTTAAAGTAAGTTGTGCACAAGTGGCTTTCTAATGCTAGGCACAGGCCACCTCTCACGGCTGACCTCTTCATCTCTGAGGAATTATTGCATCTGACCTGCCGTCTACTGAAATGCAAACTAAGATCAGCATTTCAGAAAAGCTGAATTCCTGTGCCCCCAAGGAGAAACACAGATTGGCATAGCAGACAGAGCACTCAGGAGATGCCCCGATGTATATGGGATAGATGTAGTGAGGAACTACCAAGGGCCTAGCATGGTCCACGGCTGAATAAATGCTATGTCTACCATGTCAAACTCTTTCCAAGCACATATAAATACTGCATGACTAATAAAGGTGGGACCCATGCATGAATGATAGGAAGTAATTTTTTGTCATCATGGATTTTCTTACTCAAAAGATATCTGGTTTTTGTTTTGTTTGTTTTTTGTTTTTTTTGTTTTTTTTAACAATAGGGTCCTCTTTATTTAAAAGTGTCTACACTTTAGGTAGTCTCTGAAAGTCCTTCACAGGGATTGGCGCACAACCCAATCCTTCTTCATATGGCAATCAAGTCACCACTAACATAAATAGAAAGAGGGCTATGTCTAAGCGATTCTAGAGAGTATCAACTTATTTTTTAATTGATCTTTAACATCTTCAAACAGAAGCAAAAAAAAAAATCACATTACAGTTTAGTTATCACTAAACATTTCTACCACATGCCAGCCAATCCACATAATTACTTCACTCTTGTCTGAAAGGTCTTGAGAAATAGAGTTGAGTGTATAGTATACACAATCACCATTATTTACATTGAGAGCCCATCTTTATGTGTATTATGCTGGTAATAATAGAAACACCTTTTTAAAGATCATTTAATACCTACTGCAACTTTTATGGTACATCAAATTACAAACTTACTACTATGAAAGAAAACTGTATCTTCTAACATAGCTACATGAACAATGAATAATAGATTAAGTGAAGGCAAAGACCTCTCCAATCCTACAGATATCCTATGGATGATTTAAAAAAAAAAAAAAAAAAGTTATGCAGGCAGTCAGTGCTCCGCAACTCAGCAGCCATTCAGTCATTAACAATCAGTGCAGCCTGACTGATGCCTGTAACCCTACCTATTCATGTGGCTGAGATCTGAGGATAGAGATTTGAAGCCAGCCTGGGCAGGAAACTGTGAAGTTCTCATCTCCAATGAACTTCCAAAAAGTCAGAACTGGTGGTGTGGTTCAAGTGGTAGACTACTAGCCTTGAGCAAAAAAACTCATGGGCATATGCAGTAGGAAGTCTTTGCTTCTCCACCACTGTTATAAATCCACCTGGGTGCACAGTGAGCTGCTTAGTAACCACAGAGGGTCTCTCTACCACGGTCCATCCACTGGCATCTTTCGCAACTAGCCTGAGTGGGAAAGACTGACATCTCTTAAGAATTCCTCTATATTGGAGTTCAGCACAAAGACTAATATTTCACTGTCTTGACTCAGTGAAATATTGACCGCAGCAGTCATACATTTCAATGCAGATCTTTAAGTTATCGACCCCTTTGCTTTTCACTGTTTTTATATGGGACATTGAACTGCACAGTGAAAAATTATTTTTGCATAGACTTGAAAACAACTCATCATTTCCCTACTTTCTTCCCATCAAAAGCTTACAGAATCAAAACCAGAATGACAAAAAGTTGCTAAAATATGGAAGCAAATTCTTCACATAACCACTACTGTCAGCTATAAAGCGCTGTCGGAGAAGACACTTTTACGTTCTCCCAATTCTGATCCTGCTCTTCCAACTCCGAACAGAGAGAGTAAAGTTAAATTGACTCTTTATTAAATCCCCTTAATCACAGAACTATTTTTTTTTATACCCTGAAAACCCTGAATGCTTTGTAGTTGGCCCTCATTGCTCAATTCATTCTCTACTTCCAAGCGTCTTTCTTCTTTCTCATTCAAACATGGAGGATTTGCCCTAAAGCAGTTTAGAAAAAATGACAGAACTTATTTAACATGATTAAGAACAAGAACATTATTTTTTTAATGCATAAATTACACTAAACGGAGACTTGGAATTCTTCATTAAAAAAAAAAAACTATCAAGGAGCTAGGCCCTGGTGGCTCATGACTGTAATCCTAGCTACTCAGGAGGCCGAGATCTGAAGACTGAGGTTCGAAATCAGCCTAGGTAGGAAAGTCTATGAGACTTTTATCTCCAATAATCACCTAAAAACTAGAAGTAGAGCTGTGATTCAAAGTAGTAGAGCACTAGCCTTGACAGTATCCAGGCCCTGAGTTCAAGCCCCATGACCAAACAAAACAAAAACAAAAACAAAAAACTACCAGAGTCAACAAAGGTGGTCTCTGAACTTGGTATCTATAAGATATCATCTATTCCACTTCAATGACCTTATCTACTTTTTCTTCCAAAGCCATTCTGTTCATTTTCAGGCCTAAGTACAGAGTCTAACATGTTGGAAAATTAGCACCCAACATAGGTGGACCCAATTTGCCTCTTTCATGGTATGAACTACATCTCCTGTAGGAAACAAAAGTGAAGCTGTAGCAGATAAGGTCGAAAGCAATTTCCCCTGGGACCCAGACAATAACGTTCTAAGAAGCATCCTTCTCTAATTCTAAGGGGATTTGTATCCTGTCAGCCAAGCCAAAAGGCTCCACTTCCATTTTTCTGGGGTGTGGGACTGCAGAAGTCCCTGTGACTGGAAGAAGGACCATCTCATCCATCTCCTGGCATCCAACTCACAGTCTAGTCTCTGCTTCCCAGAGAGAAGGACACAGGTGTCCTCACCAGGCAGAGGGTCTGGAGGCAGCCTGCTTCTCCTGACAGCAAAGCCCCAGGCAGTGCTTAAAAAGCTGACCCTATTTCCCAGGAGTAAAGAAACAACTTGCAGAGCCACCATTATGTGTCCCCCAGCTGTCTCTGCAAGGGACTGAAGTCTCCCATCAAAGCTCTGGTGCCCACAGGCTGGCAGGCCATCAATGAAGTGTACTAGGTCCCTACAGGCAGTGGAGCTCCAGACCTTAGAGCCAGGTTGCATTACCACTACTGTGCTTCTACTGCTTGCCCTCTTTGAACCTTAAGGGATGGGGATAGGAAACTGGAGTCTTCCAATGGGACTTGTCTTCTTATTAGCTGCTCATGACTGAAAAGGAAGGCAATTCCTCCAGATTTTTGAGTCAAACACCTGGCCAAGTTCTTTCACTAGAAAGTATGGAATGTAAATGCACCTTACCGTAAGGGTATTTGGTATCCAACTTATTCTCTGCTGTCCTACTCCAAGGCAACTGGTCATCGCTGCACCCATTGGGCATTCCATTGTACCCTATCCCAACGATCTTATTTTCAGCATTCACAATGCAGGCTCCAACCTACAGGGAGACAGAGACGAAGGCTGGGTGACTCCAAATAGCTGACCTGCCATGAGGGCAAGGATGGGGAGACAATGAACTGGGGCAGGAAAATGTAAGCACGTGACCACAGCACCAAGGATAACAGGTTTGCATTTTTTAAAGTTGGTAACTGCTCCTTTCTTCAAATCTGCTCATGTGTGGACATGCATTTATGAGTCTGAAAACATTCTCCTCTGAAACTCACCTGGGAATTTGGATCTTTGCTTCTCTGTGCTGACAAAAAGGCCACCGCCATGAAATACTCGGGCCACTCCAAATAGTCATCCCGTTTTTTGCAGGAAACTTCGCTCATGTTGAGTCTAGAAAAGGAAAAAAGAAAATCACCATATAATGTTGTGACAAAAAAATAAAAACAACAGACATATTTTAACTTTTTGTGTATGTGCTGGTCCTGGGACTTGAACTGAGAGTCTAGGAACTGTCTTTAAGCTCTACCAACTTCTGGGGTTTAATGGTTAATTGGAGATAAGAGTCTCAGAAACTTTCCTGCTTGGGCTAGCTTTGAACCACAATCCTCAGATCTCAGCCTCCTGTACAACTAGGATTACAGGCATGAGCCACTAGTGTCCCCCACATTATGACATTTTGATCCACTTTCCAACTCAATCCAACCACTCCAATCTCTGGGTCTTTAAACAGAGGTGACTTTGGCTACTCTTATCAGTCAGAAACCCCAGCTCCTACACAATCTCTGATGTTAAGAAAAACATTTAAGTTTGCATTTGAACCTACACCTTCACATTCTCCAATATCTCATCTCCTTAATGCATTTTCATAGGATGCTTTTCTAAGTGAATATATGCAGTTGGGCTATACACCATTCCTACATTCCTTATACACTGGAGTCTGCATAGGTGGGAGAGCAGAGAACCATTTGTTGGTCACCAAATAGGTTCCTGAAGTTTATATACTTAAGATTCCTTGTTTACATAGAATATCTTACTTAAGCCTCACTTCTGGCTGAAGTAGGCAGTGACACCCATAGAGGCTTTAGGAAACTTGCCCTCAGTCACACCAGAGTTATCTGTGCCAGGATTTCAAGGGAAACAGCTGAAGGTGCACAGATCCTAACATTAACAAACTCATTTGTCTTTTCCCCTTAGTTGTCCCAAGTAGAACAGTTACCAACTCCAGGGACTGCATCAAACGTTCAGTAACATGGGCTTTCCTGAAGGCAGGCACAGACACTCTACAATAGGAACAGCCCTTGAAGTGAGGCCCACAACTTCAGCTCAGAGGATCCTTAGAAAAGGGATGAAAGGAGGGGAACTCAAGACCATTCAGTTCCTCCTGCCACTGAGAAATCTGGATGCCCATCCTAAAAGAAGAGGAGAATTCCAGAAACCTTCCTTAGGCGGATGCTGTTGAGCCCTGCGGAAGAGCCTGGTAGGATGAGGTGAATAGGTAGACACCAGGAGCCACGGTTACCCACAGATTCTGTTCCCGTAAGTCGGAGTAGCCTGCAGGAAGGGATGTGCTGGATTGGCCTGTTTTTCCCACCAGGTTAAAGAAGAGCTTCCACAACGGCTGTAGGGTGCCAGGCAGTAAGTACCTACTAAACAAAGCAAGGGGGGGGGGGGGGTAGGAAAGGAACACATTATGCCAGGCACCAGCGGCTCCTCCTGTCATCCTAACTACCCAGGAGCCTGAGATCCGAGGATGGCAGTCCAAAGCCAGTCCAGGCAGAAAAATTCCATGAGACTCTTTATCTCCAATTAACCACCAGAAAACTGCCAGGAGTGCTGTGGCTCAAAGTGATCGAGGGCTAGCCTTGGGCAGAAAAATAGCTCAGGGACAGGGTCCAGGCCCTGAGTTCAAGACTCACACCGACAATAAAAATTTTTAAAAGGAACACACTACTGCACCGAGGACTAACCCACGTGCGGCTTCATGCACAGAAGAGCACAGGATTTAATCGCCGCAGGAGCAGGGTGCCAAGCACTGCCAGAGCTGGAGACACCAAGTCCAAACGAGGAAGTCAAATCTGGAGCAGACCGGGGTGAGGGTTTCAATGGCTCCAGGGTGGTCAATGGTTCGGGGGGTGCAGTGGGCCACGGAGGCCGCGGCCTGGGGTGCTGAGAACCAGGCGGATCCAGTAAGGACTGTCAGCCCGCTGGAGACACAGGAGGAAACTGAGGCTGGGAGCAACGAGACCCGGCCCACGCTCCTCCCAGGCCCGCTCGGCTCGGGTCCCGGATCCGAACCCCAGCACCCCATCCGCACCAAGGGGAAAGCCACGGGCGCTCCGGCCGGGAGCCCGGGCCGCTGGCCGCCCACCCTCCCGCGCCAGCCCCGAGGCCCCACGTGCGGGCTGGGAGAGGAAGGGACGTCCCCTCCGGGGCCGCGAGCCGGGGCCCCCGACGGCACCACGGGGCGCGCGGCGCGTACCCGGCGGCCCGGCTGACGCCCGCCACCCGCCGGGGCCCGATCCGCGGGCCTGCAGGCCGGAGCCCGTGCCCGCCGCCGTCCCGGCCGCCGCCGCCGCCGTCCCGAGCCCGAGCCCGAGAAGGAAGTCGGCGGAGGAGGCGGGGCCGGAAGGGGGCCCGGGCCGGGGCCGGCCGGCGGGCGGGCGGGCCGGCGCGCGCTCGAGGCGGGGGCGTCCGGGCCACCGTCGGGATCCGCAGGGGCCCCGCCGCCCCGCCGCCCCGCCGCCCCGCCGCCCCGCCGCCCCGCCGCCCCGCCGCCCCGCCGCCCCGCCGCGGACCCGGCGCGCTCAGCCCGCCGTCCGGCTCGAGAGTCTCAGCGCCGGGGCGCCAGCCCTCCGTTCGGGGTCACCAACAGACCCAGTTTGGGACGCCAAGGCGCCATGAGGTCGTCTGCTGCCACGCCCGGCCCGCGATCCCGGGCCTGGGCACGGCCTGGATTGGCGCCCCTCGCGGGGACCCCGCTTAGACATGGCCAGGGGGGTCTCACGTCATCCCCTCCTGAGAGCTAGGCGGTTCTCTGTACAGACAGAGCTACCGTCCAAGTATTTATACCTTACATGCAATATATAATTGTATGTAACATAATTGTATGTCATATAAAATACTGTATGTGTGCATAAAGGTAATATATACGTATTACACATACACTAGGCTCTGAACTCTGACCCTCGCCAGTTGCCAGACAGGCCCCCTACGACTTGGTTTTGTTTTGCTGGGCCTGAGGCTTGAACTCAGGGCCTGGGCACTATCCCTGAGCTTTTTGAACTCAGGGCCTGGGCACTATCCCTGAGCTTTTGAACTCAGAGCCTGGGCACTATCCCTGAGCTCCTCAGCACAAGCCTGGAGCTCTACCACTTGAGCCACAGCGCCACTTGCAGTTTTCTGGTGGTTAATTGGAGATGAGTCTCATGGACTTTACTGCCCGGGCTGGCTTTGAACTGCAATCCTCAGATCTCAGCCTCCTGAGTAGCTAGAATTACAGGCGTGAGCCACTGGCACCCAGCTTCTATGACTTGTGTTACTCCCCCCCCTATGACACAAGTCATAGAAGAAGTGACTAAAAATCCAAAGAATTTGGTGTTGTGCAACTGAAAAGGGTGGGAATGGAAGAAAAAGAATGAGCCCTGCAGTGTCCTCCTGGGGACTACTGGCCACTGACGACTTTCATCTAGAGGGGTTGTTAGGGTTGGGGTGCTGTACCTAGAGAGAGGCCCAGTACCTGGAAGATGCATTTGCATTTGCATTTTGCTTGACTGGCTTCACAGTTTCTACTCATTATGTAGAAAGGCCAGAGGTATTTACTGAAGGCCAACACCCTTTCCCAGCCCCCTGTCTCCACAAGTCCACCACATACTCCTCTTGGTATTACTGATTGACTACTTTCCACACCTCATGCCTCTGTTTCCCTATAAGAAGTCACAATCTGCCGGGCGCTGGTGGCTCACTCCTGTAATCCTAGCTACTCAGGAGGCTGAGATCTGAGGACCGCGGTTCAAAGCCAGCCGGGGCAGGAGAGACCGTGAGACTCCTATCTCCAATAAACCACCAGAAAACCAGAAGTGGTGCTGTAGCTCAAGTGGTAGAGCACTCGCCTTGAGCTGAAGAGCTGAGGGACAGTGCCCAGACCCAGAGTTCAAGCCCCACTACTGACCAAAAAAAAAAGTCACAATCTTTTCTTGGCAGAGGAGGGAGCCACTAGTGGCATCAAAGCCCCATGCAGAGATGGTCCCAGAAGAATCTTACCTGACTTTTGTCCTTTTAATCTGGGTCCCCAATTTCTGAGATATGCAAATATACTCAAAAATATGCCACAGATCAGTCAGAGATAGATAACCCCAGCCTTATAAATAGAAGACACTAGTCCTATGAATGCATTGATGGTGTTCATCCTTCTCTGAGACCCCGTTACTGTATTCAGGCATCAGACCCCTGTGTCTCTTGGGACATTAGTTCCACCCCAGAGAATGACAAAAGAGATCCTTTTCTTTGTTACACATGGGGCTTGCAGATACTGCCAGCACTCTCCATAAATAATAGCTGTTGTAATAATCATGAGTTCTGATCTGCACATCCCAGATCGGAATGGCTAATCCAAACAAAAGCTTGTTAACCGTATTAATTTAGCCTAACGGAAGAAGAATGACGGGAATAAACAGTTGGTTCTATCTAATTTCTCACTGCGGCAGACATCATTCTTCATCTCTGTGGTCCAGCTTGCAGATTTCATAATTAAATTATGTACTGTTCTTGGTGCATGCCAGGAAAGCAAAGGAGAAAAATACTTTATTGTTTAACTACAGATTTTTTTTTTTGCCTTGATAAAATTCAGACTTGAAAGAGCCACATAAAGATGATGATACGTAATATCAAGTTGACTGTCTAGTTGCCACTAAAATGTATCTGTCCCTGAACCTCTAGTCTCCTTCCCCCGCCCACTGTTTGGTCATACTCCTCTATAGTCTTTAGGCCTTCATAGATCCATTTCTCTTCTTACCAACCTACAACCAATACATCACCAGTTGCTGCTGGCCCTTCAACCACAACATCATTAAGCTTTCTTCCTTCCTCTGCCCTATAAAGACTGTCATACATAATTTAGTTACTTCTCATCATTCTCCATTTTGGTCAACTCACACACTCCGCTCTGCCATAAATTCAAGATCCTGCTTGCTACAAACACATTACCTTGAATGCTGCAGCGTTTCTCTGAAAGGCCCTCATCTTAAAGATGGCATAATTCATAACACAGGAAATTCTCCTGATTCATGATTTCACAACTTGAGGTTTCAAATATTCTACATTCACAGTAAAACCAGACAGCTAAGTGGGAAAAATACATTCCTTGGTATGTCTTGCTCATTAACACCTTGTAACTCCAAGTGTGACTGTGGGTGTTAAAGCTCTCTTGCTAATACCTTGTATTTTGGTTTATAATTGAGGATCTTTCTTCACCTACCACAGATACAGAGGTTTGCTAGGCTTTCCACCATATATAGATTTCCTCTCCCTGAGCAAAGAGCCAGGCATTACACAGAGGAGTTCAACATGTTCATAAAGACCATTGTCTTTTTCTATTTACAGGACTATAAATTTTCTGTGACTCATCTGTTACATAATTTAGAATATAGTTGAGGATCTCAAAAGTGGAGAAACTAGGGGTGACATGGTCCAAGAAGAAATGTATTTTTACCTGACTTATATAACTGTAACCTCTCTGTATATCACCTTTATAATAACAATTAAAATATTACAAATCCAGGGATTGCCAGGACACAGTGGCTCATACCTGTAATCCTAGCTACTCAGGAGGCTGAGATCTGAGGATCATGGTTCAAAACCACTGAGCAGGAAAGTCCATGAGATTCTTATCTCCAATAAACCACTCAGAAAACCAGAAGTGGCACTGTGGCTCAAGTGGTAGAGCGCTACCCTTGAACTGAAGAGCTGAGGGATAGCATCCAGGCCCAGAGTTCAAGACCCATCACTGACAAAAAAAAAAAAAATTGAAAACTTGAAAAAAAACCAGCAAATAAATTTTTCAGATTGGAGGAGGGGAGGAGAGAATCCAGATTAAAATTAAAAAGACAAAAGTCAGGTAAGATTCTTCAGGGACCATCTTTGCAGGAGTTTTCATGGCATTGATGGACAGTCTGCCTTACCAAGAGCCATATAGCAATCTCCTACCTCCCCTATTTACCAAGAAAAGGATCTCACCTCTAACTAGGGAATTGGAGGCAGGAAGTCTGGAAAATAGCCAGTCTGTTCTGTGCATCAAAGTTTTTTTGTTTTCTTTTGTTTGAGGGGAGGTTGTTTTTTGCCTTACTGGGGCTTGAACTCAAGGCCTCATGTTAACCTGGCAAACACTCACTCAATTGAGCCATGTCCCAACCTTTTTTGCTATATATAAATATATACATATATAAAATAGTCTCGTGTTTTTGCCCTGTCATGCATGAGCCATGGTCCTCCTAGTCCTGCTTCCTGTGCAGCTGGGTGATAGGTGTATACTAGCACGCCTCAGTTTGTGTCTTTGAGATGGAGTTTTGCTAACATTTTGCCCAGCATGGCCTTGAAACATGATCCTCTCAATATTCACAGCCTGAGTACCTGAGGTTGGTATTACGTTTGCCATAGAAAAAGATCACAGGCTTTTGAGTTAGGCTAGACTTTGAATCCTAACTTGACTCTTCCTACCTAAGTGATCTTCAAAAGGTACTTGTCTTCTTGGAGTCTGTACAAATCAATAACACTCATTCAATCTTTTTTTTTTTCCTCTGTTGTGGGTCTTGAACTCTAGGCCTGAGCGCTGTCCCTGAGCGCTCTACTACTTGAGCCACAGCACCAATGAGAGTCTCACGGACTTTCCTGCCCCGGCTGGCTTTGAACCATGATCCTCAGATCTGAGTCTCCTGAGTAGCTAGGATTACAGGTATGAGCCACCAGCACCCAGCTTCAGTTAGTCATGTTAACATTAATTCTCTACTTTGTGCCAATGCTGCAGATACCACAATAAATAAAAGAGAAACCTGTTCTTGCTTCTCCCCTAATAAATGTAGAGTAAATGAACCTCAATGCCAGCCCATCAACATAATAAACTGTTCTAAGTCACTTGGTGGAAGGTCTTTGTTTTTAGCTGGTTGGTCATCAGGAGCATGAGATCTTATTTATATTGTTTAACAGTTGTGCGTACAAATAAAATGCCATTTTTCCTTCTTTTCAAAGAAAGAGCTGTTTTATGTTTATAAGTTAGAATCCAAACTAGCGGGAAGTATTTAAGCCTTAAAAGAAGGGAGGCTGAGGTTGGGAATGTGGCTGAGTGGTAGAGTGCTTGTTTAGGGACAGTGGCCAGGCCCTGAGTTCAAGACCCAGGATGGGCAAAAAAAAAAAAGAAAAGAAAAGAAAAAAAAGAGGATTGCTTAAAACACACACACACACACACACACACACACACACACACACACACAATGACAATCCCAGAAAACAAATTTGATATATAATTTTGTCCATATAGACATCTTATTATACATGTTCAAGGCGTGAGGTCAGTAGTTCGTGTTCAATGAAATGCATAGACTATGAATTGGTATGACAGGAAATTCTTACCAGGAAAAAAAATTCAAGTTTCTAAATAGGATTTTTTTTTTTTTTGATTGGTTGTAGGGTTTGAACTCTGGACCTAGGTGCTAATCTTGAGCTCTTCAGTGCAAGGCGAGTGCTCTACCACTTGAGCCACAGCACCACTTCTGGTTTTCTGGTGGTTAATTGGAGCTAGAAGTCTCACAGAGTTTCCTAGCTTGGTTGGCTTTGAACCACAATCCTCAGATCTCAGCCTCCTGAGTAGCTAGGATTACAGGCTCAAGCCACCGGCACCTGACCTAAATAGGATTTTTATGAGATGAGGCTACCAAAGATCTTTATCTTCACACAGGTTCAAAAGGACAATGAGGAAATGATAATTCAGCATATGTAAAAAAGCTGGGTATTATGCTATTGTACATCAGTAAAGTATTTGTTGATTGAATAAGTGAATTCGTAGAAAAAAACTTGCTTTATGACCAATTCTTTGGAGTGTCCACACTTAGAAGTGTGTGTAAACTCCAATTCTACCCCTCTCTCTGCCTCCTTTTTTCTCCTTGAATTTAAAAGACTAGAGTGACATTTGGTAGGTGAGACGTTGAAGCTGTGGACCAGGGAAACCGAAGGCAGCATAATTGTTTTCAAGAGGAAAAGATCTAGCTCTAAGGATTTGGGTCATGGCCTGAAAATGACCATTGACAGGGCTGGAAGAGTAGGCAGCTAGGAGGGCTGTCTGCTTTTCTCGTGGTATGTTAGTTCTCCACATGACTTGATTTTCCTCGACAGAGCTGAACTTGCAGTCTCTCTCATACATAACTGGTTGAAGTTGATGGAAATTACATGTCTTATCACTTCTTAAAAGGAAAAAAAATACAGAAAATGTAAATCTAAAAGAAATGGGCAATTTTCTTGTACCACTTTATATTTCTGTGTAAGTTACCAAGTGTCAATCAGTCCTACTTTTTAAAATTCACATTTGTCAAGCAGCATGTAAGCTTTCAATGTTGTACAAGGAAAGATAATGCTTCATGTGGAACCGTCACTTAATGCTAGTTCTGTAGAAGTGCGTACCTGAAAAGAATTTATCAGATTTCTGAGTTTATAGAAATATTAACGATCTCATTAAATCAGACCCTTTACTTTCAGGTCACCATGGAATCTCCTGGAGCGGAATGGACAAGGTTTTATGGTTCTTGCTACAGAATTTTTTTATTGACCTTGGAATCACCACTCGTGTTGTAGGATGTATTTTAAATGGTGTAATAAGGTGAATGAATGCCCTCAGATTCATCACAAATGAGAGCCCCTGTTAGATTTTTTTTTTTTTATTTGAAAGTTAATGGCTATCATCACCTGCCTGACATGTTGCCTTTCCTCCGCTCACTAGAGAGCTCACCAGGGGCAAACTTCTTGAAAGGAGAAGGCCAGAGTCAAATGAATGTTTTAGGATGGCAACTCAGCATGGCTGTGTATATGGAGGATGACATCTGGGATCTCGCCATGACAACAACAGTCTGCTATTACTGCCACAAAGTGCAAACGCATCTACAAGCATAAAGGAACGAAAGAAGGAAGGAGACTGGTCCTCTGTGAGCAGCCATTTCCTGTTCACAGTCAGCAGGGCTAAGCTTTAATGGAGAAAGTGAGCAAGCCCATCGCAATGACAAGGCCAGGTCCTGTCCTTAACCACCTCTTCTTACTGCAGTGTTTGATAGACAACTCTAAAGGGAGGAAAGGGAGAAAGCTGTCAGCCAGGAAGCATTTTAAGATACTGTGATCTTAGACACGCTACCTTCAAATTAGCCCTGGATTGAGTTAAATATCAACCGGAGGAAGTAGAAGGGCATCGTGGAATCATCCCTACGAAAACGAGAGAGATTTAATAGTTTGGTGGTTAGAGAAACCACTATCCTGCAAGAAAAAATCAATATCTACACAGTGCTAGAATCACACCAAGGGCTCCTGGAGCCGAGCCATTTCACTGAAGAATAAACCCAGATTCATTAGAGTAGAAAGTCACAATGTGGTAGGAGGTCAAACATAAATACACCCTGGGCTCTATTGTCCGGAAACCCAAGATGTTCTGCTTTCAGGATCCCAGCATTTTTTTTTTTAAAGCATAGAATTTACAGAACTAGAAGTGACCTTAGTAATCATAGAGTCCAGCCCTGTCTTTTTACAGATGAGGAAATAGTGGCCCAAGAAGACTACTTGGCTTGCTTCCATTCACACAGCTCATCCGGGAAGATTTCCTCCCAGCCACACTGCTCATAGCCAAACTTAGGCTCTATGAATCAAACCACAACTGTTTACTAGGAACCTCTTCAAAAGGCATGCTAGTAAGTGTTCGAGGAACATGAAGAAAGCCAAACCAGCCTTCTCCCTATCTCTCTTCACTAGAGAGATAACTACGTAACAAGTCATGCAATACGTAGTGGCTGCGTAGTGGCTAAGCAGTCATGTATGATAACAATGAAAAAGCTATTCCAAAGCAGCCTATGAGTATTTGTATGTGTGTTCCACCTTAAAAAAAAAAAACACACAAGCTGCCCTTTCTGCCCACCTAGGAAGTAGATGAGGGACACAGACCTGCATCTTTGTTGTGACTTTTTCTCAGCATCATATTCAGTTTAGTTTCCATCTTTCCTTGTCTCCAACTTTCTTTTTTCTTTCTTTTCCTTTTTGAGTAAGTGCAGGACATACGTGACACAAAAAATAACTTGCACAAGCATATAGTTTTTATCACCACTGAAAGTAGTAGAATGTCCTATCATGTAGCACATACCTGTCATACCAAACTCTGGAGACTGAGGCAGAGGATTGTGAACTTGAGACCAGTGGGGTCACACCGTGAGTTCAAGGTCAATCTGGGCCACATAGTAAAACTTTTACTGAAAAAGAAAGAGAAGAGGAGGAAGAGAAGAAAGGGCTCAAAGAGGGAGAGAAGGAAGGGAGAGAAGGAAGGCAGAAGAAGAAGAGGGAACAGGGAACAGAGAAGAGGAAGGAGAAGAAGGAGGAAGAGAAAGAGGACAAAGAAAAGAAGGAGGAGGAGGAGAGGCGGAAGAGGAGGAGGAGGAAGAGGAGGAAGTTTCTCTATCAAACCTAGGGAAAAGATTATATCCGAAGAAATCTGGGAGCTGGAAATGTGGCTTAGCATGCATGAAGCCCTGCGTTCAACTCCTCAGTACCACATAAACAGAAAAAGCCAGAAGTGGCACTGTGGCTCAAGTGGTAGAGTGTTAGCCTTGAGCAAAAGAAGCTCAGGGACAGTGCCCAGGCCCTGAGTTCAAGCCCCAAGCCTGGCAAAAAGGAAAAATAAAAGAAGAAGAAATTTATATATTTGTTTCTAGAGCAAAGTCCTGCCCCCCCCCCAAAAAAAGAGTATCATGTCTTTGTATTCTTTATACAGGGAGTGTTCATATGTGCTGAACATAATTATAGTACTAGAGAATCAGGGAGGTAAACATACATAGATACATCATATATCACCCTCTCATTGTGTAGTCTTTCATTTGATCTTTGTTAAGATTCCAGAACTTACATTACCCTTTAGGTAAATAAATGCCTACTCTCTTGTCACCCACACAACAAGCTTCCCATGAAATAAAGAAATGGGATGGGTTGAAAAGGTGGCTCTGTGGTAGAGTGCTTGCCTTGCATGCATGAGGCCCTGGGTTCAATTCCTCAGCACCAAATAACAGGAAAAGCCAGAAGTGACGCTGTGGCTCAAGTGGTAGAGCGCTAGCCTTGAGCTGAAGAGTTGATGGACAGAGCCCAGGTCCAGAGTTCAAGCCCCACGACTGACCAAAAAGAACTAGTAAAAAAGAAATGAAGCATGCAGCATACCTTTCAGGGCTGGTAGAGAAGGAGGTTGATATCTAAGAATTAAGTCTAGCTGCTAAAAAACCAACGGTATTTGCATAACAAGGCACATATCCAATGTAAACACTTCTCGAACTTTCCATTCCTTGTGTGTTTTCCTATACCTGGCAACCTGGGAAACCCAGAAGAGTATATTTCTTGAAAGTCTTTGTTAATCTACTCACCTGTCTTTATTCTCTTTGTCACGGTATAAATGACATGTGTTGGCAAAAGGTGATATCTTAGAGTGTGATTTCACTTCAGGGCAATCCATTCGTTTTTGTTTGCAACAACCCGCCACTATTGTAACCAGCTTCCCTGAGCCAGGCACCCATACAGAGGAAAGAATTTCATTTTATAAAAATGATGGCAAATCTATTAGTGACTTTCACGGCACTATTAAGCAGGTTATTATTAGACAGAATTGACATTTCACATGCAGAAATATTCTTTTCTTGAAAGTCAAGTGTCATTCAAAAAAGGGAGAAGTTATTTAAAATTTTTTAAACACACATACACATCAAAGAAATCCCCTGAAAATCTCTCCTTATAAATGCCTCCATCCATTGAGGAATCAGAGCTAGGACTGATGCCTTTGATTTCCCTTTGATGCAAACAATATCACCAGAATGGAATCGCTTTGGGAAATGCTTGTAAGCAGTGGCCAGGAAAACAGAATCTTGTTCCATGGCCACAGCTAGATCCTGGTCTTGATGGGCTAAAACCCAGCTGAAGGTCATAGTATTCATTCACAAAGCATGCCACAAAGAACCACCCCGCCCCACTCCCGCCCCTTGCTCCATCCAAACATAAGCTCAAACTCCTGCTGTATATAGAGAGAGAGAGATTGCAACAGCAACCAGGATGCTTGAAGAGATTTTCACTGCGTTTGCCTTTGGAGGTACCCATTTGGCTCAGCAGAAGCTAAACATTTTTAAGAGCACAGTAAGAAATAGGCCAGAAAACATCAAAGCTTTATAGCTTTTGAGAAAACTTGATGGTCTTGCTGGTACAACTCCCTATGATATGGTTCAGTTGTAATAACAATGGAAAGTGTATCAGTGAAAACTGCTGATGAAACATCAGAAAAATGTAGCCAAGGGTCTTTTAAACACATTTAAGAACTGTTCTTTTGAACTGTGCCTCTTAGCTTTAGAAAACCTCTTCAAGATTTTAAACAGGGCTTTGGCTGAACTGCAGAGTGAGAACCTGAAATTATCTTGTGCGCTGGAATCAATATCAAGCAATATTTTCTCTTGGAGAGAAATTCAATCTGACAGAAAAGAGTAGGAGCCATAAGGAGACTGGTACCCTGGCCAAATAAAAAAAAAAAATGCTTGCCTTAGAAAGATGCTGTAAAGCAGTACAAATTAGGTGATGTCACTGGAGGCAGAAAACCTTCGTGACAGAATAAAATGTTATCTGCACGTCAGAATACTTCATTATCACTAATACAGGTCACTAAGCTTCACGAAACGCATCCATCAACCTTCATGGCTATTTGTGAGGCACTGCTGGTAGCTAGATGGGGCAACAACAAAATGCACCACCCCTCAATCACAAGAGAGCAGGGTTCAAGCGGAGGCCTTGGTACACAGAACGTCCTTTGTTAGTCTCGAAGTGCTCTCTAGTGGCCAGAAGAACACAGAATTATCCAAGGCGCACTGGAGTCACTTAGGAAAGGATTCAGAATCCAGTTGTCTTGTAAAAATAACGATAGCTATGCTTCTTCCTGCAATTAGAGTCTCCTGTGTTCATGAAAATCGTTTATGAACAGACCCGCCTTTCCCAGAGATTATATAGCCACCCTTCAGTCATTAATTCAGTGTGTAATTCTAGGCCAGGCATCAAAGGTTGGTTGAATTAATGGGGAATGGTCTCCTTTTGAATTCATCCTCAAGCATGGCTAAGAGGCTCATTAGTGAAAGGGATTTCTAAGTAAAACATGAAGTACATTTAGCAGTGTGTACAGTGTCCATCTGCGTGACTATGCAAACAATCTATGCTGTGCCCCAAAGCCATATTGGAAGAAAAAGAAGCTGGGATAAGATCAACCCCAGAAGTACTGGCATTTTCCAGAAATTAAATCAATGTTCTATTTCTAGTATTAATATCCCCCACACACACACATAAAAATCCCATCCTGGTAAGGCATGGTGGTGCACCCTTGTAATCACAGCTACTTGGAAGGTAGAAATGGAGATACTGCAAGTTCAAGAACAACCCTGATCTGAGTGAGTGCCAGTGGCTCATGCCTAGCTACTCAGGAGGCTGAGATTGGTCTTTTGAGTTACAGCAACAGAGACAGCAGTCCAACCCTCCTAACTGGTGCCCGTGTTCAACTGAGTAGCACAGCCGGCATCTCAATTTCTAGTGCATCAAACGTGCTCCTGCCACTAACACTATGGTGTTTTTGGTTCTGGTAAACAAACAAAAAAGACAGTCCAAAAGAGAACATCTCGCTAGACGCTGGTCGCTCATGCCTGTAATCCTAGCTACTTAGGAGGCTGAGATCTGAGGATCACAGTTCAAAGCCAGCCAGCATAGGAAAGTCCATGAGACTCTTATCTCAAATAAATTTCTCAGAAAACACCAGAAGTGGCATTTTGACTCAAGTGGTAGAACACTAGCCTTGAGAAAAAGAATCTCAGGGACAGTGCCCAGGCCCTGAGTTCAAGCCCCAGGACTATCACCCAGAGTGAGAAAGAGGGGGGGGGGAGGGAGGAAGAGAGGGAGGGAAAGTGGGAGAGAGAGAGAACTTCTCTAGTAAGAACAAGTCAAAGAGAGACAAAGAAATTTTTAAAAAGAATTGGGAGGTGGCAGGAGTCAATCAGGCATTAAAAAATACATCCAGTGGCTTCTCAGGAAAACCACTGTGTGAGACTTTTTTGAGATTGAGACAGATGGAAACGCCAGTTGCTGAAGTCAAAAGGAAGGCTATCATATGGGGAACACATTAGAAATGCATGGAAACATAAACAAAAAACTTGCAGGTGAGCGTCTAGTCGCCTTTAGCGGTGGGGGAACCCACATGATAGGAGTCCCCTGAAGGAGGAGGACCTCCAGGAAGCTCTCCAAGGTGTCAGCAATGAATAATTCTGTGTAGGCTGCACAACACTCTGAAGTCGCAATGCCTAAGCAAACAAATGGAAAAGCAAACTTTCTTATTTTCCTAGAATTGATACTGCCTTCTATTTTGAGCTGTTAGGCTGTCTGATAAAAGAAATGTAGACTTGGTCATTTTGTCATTGGAGGCAAGTGAGGGTTTTTGAAGTTTTCCTTTAAAAGTAGGGACTCTTGGGGGCTGGGAATGTGGCTCAGTGGTAGAGTGCTTGCCTAGCATGCATGAAGCCCTGGGTTCGACTCCTCAGTACCAAATAAACAGAAGAAGTCAGAACTGGCACTATGGCTCAAGTGGTAGAGTGCTAGCCTTGAGCAAATGAAGCTCAGGGACAGTGCCCAGGCCCTGAGTTCAAGCCCCAGGACTGGAAAAAAAAAAAAAAGGCAAAAAATGAGGATTCTTCACTTAGGGCCCTTGACTTTGATCACAGAATAAGAATTTCTGGACAAGTTATATTGGTAAGAAAACTTGGTGGAGCTTTATTGAGCAACTAAGCAAGCAGGCAAGCAGACATACAAACAGCCATACAAAAAGTCAGGGGGAAGCCGGGCGCTGGTGGTTCAAGCCTGTAATTCTAACTACTCAGGAGGCTGAGATCTGAGGATCATGGTTCAAAGCCAGCCAGGGCAGGAAAGTCCGTGAGACTCTCATTTCCAATAAACTACCAGAAAATTGGAAGTGGTGCTGTGGCTCAAGTGGTAGAGCTCTTGCCTTGAGCTGAAGAGCTCACTGACAGGCCCAGAGTTCAAGCTCTCTGCAACTGACAAAACAAAACAAAACAAGTCAGTGGGTGCTCTAAAGGAGAGATACACTGGGCTCTTCATATGATAAAGACAGAATCTGACGTAAAGTTATGCAGATAGGTGTTTATCTTTGCCCCTAACTCCTCTTGGTATTTGAACTCAGGATCCCTGAGACTGACCTATACTTGAAATATATGACAATGGACTGGGAAAGTGGCTCAGTGGTAGAGTGTTTGCCTTGCATGCATGAGGCCCTGGGTTCAATTCCTCAGTACCACATAAGCAGAAAAAGCCAGGAGCCAGGAGTATTGCTGTGGCTTAAGTGGTAGAGCGCTAGCCTTGAACTGAAGTGCTGAGGGACAGTGCCCAGGGCAGAGTTCAAGCCCCATGACAGACAAAAAAAAAAAAAGACATACATGACCATTATGTCTGAGCATTGCTTTAAGGAAAGAATGCATTCTGCCATATATTTTAACTGTATTTGCTTTTTTTGGTACTGAGGATGGAACCCAGGACATTGCATTTGCTAGGCAAGCACTTAGACACTGAGCTATATTGCAGCCCTGCCATCTATTTTAAAACTATTGTGTATCCCTGAATTAGAATGTATCCTGCCACAAATGTTCATCCTTTGAGATTAGCGCTTGGTGGCAGAAGGAGCCATTTTGCTAAGTATTTGCTTCTCCAGGACACATGTCTTTTTTATGATGTCCTTTCTCAGTTTTTAAAGCACACTAATTGTTTGGGGCCAGCACGCTAGGTCAGATGGAGAAAGCCGCTCTCGCTCTTCTTCTCTCCCTTGTATTAATACTGCAGTTCATGACAGAGTGCAAGGATTAAAACAAAAAAAGATAGTGCTATGCTTCTGAATACACCATCTCCAAATTCCTGGCTGCCATTCACCTTATTGTCCCTCGTCTATCCTGCCTCAACTTGAAGTCATTCAGGTTACGTTTTGCCCTTCTCTTTCCTGTCCAGGAAGGAACCTCCACTTCCCCTCCTAAATTTTAGGGTATGAGACCACATCATATCCTCAGAGAGGAGTTTATTCTCAGGATCTGCATACAGAGACACTGCCCTGTCTTCGTCTCCTTTGTGGACATCCATCCTCACTATCAACCTCTGACCACCAGGAATGTTGAAGAACTCCCCCCACCTGGCAGCCACTGACACTTCCACGCTTGGCTGGCCTGTCTCAGGCTTTCTCTGCACCGCTACAGCAGGCAATTCTAGATGTCCTGTTGCCGCCTCTCTCCTCAGCCACCATACTCTCTCTCTACACAGGAAAATCCGGATCCTTGCTCCCATTGGTGATCCCAATCAGGCAAAAACCCTTCAGACAGCAGCCCCTCAGTTTGCCAAGAATTGCAAACATGTTCAGGAGAAACTACAAGGAACCCTGTTTATTGAGTTTCAGTTAGAGATACCAACATAAACTTTCCTACACAGAAATAAGGACAATTAGAGACTAGAATTTGGTGCTTGCTTCAACTGGGGTGCCCTTAACACACCCCAAATTCCCTGATGATTGAGACCTTAAACATACAACATTCACATTTGCATTTCTATATTCAACCAAATCTGTAACAATTTGACCAATAAATAATGAGAGCAACAGCCTGTTGAGCAAAATAGGGAACTATCAGTCCAAACCGATAGAAGCAAATAAATACACATTGAAAGCATTGGAGGCAGAGAGTATCCACATAATTCCAAAGCATCTTCCCTCAGAATATTTAATCCAATGTCAGGATAAAGAAACCTGGAAGAGCTGGGCGCCGGTGGCTCACGTCTGTAATACTAGCTACTCAGGAGGCTGAGATCTGAGGATCATGGTTCAAAGCCAGCCCAGGCAGGAAAGTCTGTGAGACTCTTATCTCCAGTTAATCACCAGAAAAGCAGAAGTGGCTCTGTGGCTCAAGTGGTAGAGCACTAGCCTTGGGCTGAAGAGTTCAGGGGCAGAGCCCATCCCCAGAGTTCAAGCCCCACAACCGACAAAAAAAGAAAAAGAAAGAAAAAGAGAGGAAGAGAGGAAGAGAGGAAGAGAGGAAGAAAGAAAGAAAGAAAGAAAGAAAGAAAGAAAGAAAGAAAGAAAGAAAGAAAGAAAGAAAGAAAGAAAGAAAGAAAGAAAGAAAGAAAGAAAGAGGGGCTGGGAAGGTGGCTCAGTGGTAGAGCGCTTGCCTTGCATGCCTGAGGCCCTGGGTTCGATTCCTCAGCACCACATAAGCAAAAAGAAAAAAGCTGGAAGTGGGGCTGTGGCTCAAGTGGTAGAGCACTAGCCTTGAGCTGAAGAGCTGAGGAACAGTGCCCAGGCCCAGAGTTCAGGCCCTACAACCAGACCCCCCCAAAAAAAAAGAAAGAGAGAGAGAAGGAAGGAAGAAAGGAAGGAAAAGAAAAGAAAGACACCACCTTAATCAAATTTTGAACACTCCTATGACTGGCAGTGATGCAAATCAAAATCACCTAATGATGGAAGGGGTGATATTTTACCAAAAACATATTGAATTAGCTGGGCACTGGTGGCTCACGCCTGTAATCCTCGCTACTCAGTAGGCTGAGGTCTGAGGATTGTGGTTCAAAGCCAGCCCAGGCAGGAAAGTCCGTGAGACTCTTATCTCCAATAAACCACTAGAAAACCAGAAGTGGCGCAGTGGCTAAAGTGGTAGAGCACTGGCCTGGTGCTGAAGAGTGCAGGGATAGCGCCCAGGCCCAGAGTTCAAGCCCCACACACAACAACAACAACAACAACAAACAGGACTGTTCCAGATTGATGCAGACTAGAGAGATATATGCTAAAGGCAATGTGTAGTCTGGGGCTGAGTCTGTGGGGTAGGACTCAAATGGTGTCTCCAGACTAGAAGGCGATAGAGAGCCAGAGGTCATTTCCTGATTTAAATGGCTGCACGCTATGCAGGAAGATGACCTTGTTTGTAGAAATAACTTGAAGTATTCTGAAATAATGGAGTACTCCCAAATGACTCCAAAAAGAATAGTTCGTTGTTGTGTTTGAAACTTTTTCATATGAGTTTGGAAGGGTGTCAAAAAAAACCCATTCTTTTAATAAAATAAAAATGTCCATAGAAGTTTAAAAGTCCAAGAACAGCCAAGGATTAGGTGAAGGAAAAGAAGTTTCGGAGGAACTACTTTACCAAATGTCAAGATGAATTTTGAAGGGATGGTAATTAAGGCCATGTGGTACTTATTGCAGAAGGGTGGAGAAACGGACTAATGGGGCCAGAGAGAACCCATAAACAAGCCCACTTATAAAGGGAGACTTCATAAATTACGAAGTTAGTGCTGCAGAACAGTGGGAAGGAGAATGAATTGTGCTGCATTAATTAGCGATCCATATGGAAAAAATTAAAACTCACTGCTACCAAACACAAGCACGCAATTAATTCCAGGTGGATTACAGATCCAAATGTGAAAAATAAACACTAAAATGGCTAGATGAGTGTTGTTGTAAAGGCCTCCTAAGATGGTAGAAATGTTCTGTAATTCTAACCTGTCAAATACATCAGCCAGTAGTCACATTTGGCTTTTAAGTATTTGAAATATGGCTAGGCCATATTTCCTTCTCAGGAGGCTGAGATCTGAGGATCATGGTTCAAAGCCAGCCCGGGCAAGGAAAGTCCATGAGACACTTATCTCCAATAAACCACTAGAAAACCAGAAGTGGCGCTGTGGCTCAAGCGGCAGAGCGCTTGCCTTGAGCTGAAGAGCTGAGGGAAAACCACTAGAAAACCAGAAGTGGCGCTGTGGCTCAAGCGGCAGAGCGCTTGCCTAGAGCTGAAGCGCTGAGGGATAGTGCCCAAGGCCAGAGTTCAAGCCCCACAACCAACCAAAAAAAAAAAAAAGAAAGGAAGAAAGAAATATGGCTAGTATAATTACAAAACTGTGCATTGAAATTACCTCAAATTACATTAAATATATTTTTTGTACATGTCTGCAGCTGGAGTTTGAACTCAGATTCTTGTATTTCCTAGGTAGGGACTCTACCAGTTGAGCCATTCTCCCAGCCCTACTTTAAGTTTAACTAATCATACATATATGATTATTTAATACCAGTGACTATTGGTTGGTCAGTGCAAATCTAAAAGATAATTTAAGATCCACTGAATTCATAAACTGGCTTGTACAACTACTTACAAATAATACATTTTCTTTTCATTTTTAAATGCTATCCTAACCTTGTCACGAAAATTTGCTAGGCATTTGAGCCTCACCCTAGCCTCTTTTTTTTTTTTTGGCTTTTTTTTTTTTTTTTTTTTTTAGGTAGGATCTGAAGTTTTTTGCCCAAGCCAGCATATGCCTCTACATAGCTTGGATTATAGACATTAGCCATCACATATCACATGTCTTAAACAAGACATGTGGTTTGAATTTATGTCAGTATTTAGGAGAAAAGGATACATTTTACTTCATTAAAATTTAGAATTTCTAGGCTAGGAAGGTGGCTCAGTGGTAAAGTGCTTGCCTTGCATGCCTGAGGCCTTGGGTTTGATTCCTTAGCACCACATAAACAGAAAAAAACAAAAGTGGTACTGTGGCTCAAGTGGCAGAGCGCTAGTCTCAAAATGAAGAGCTGAGGGACCGTGCCCAGGCCCAGAGTTCAAGCCCCACAACTGACAAAAAAAGAAAAAAAAGAATTTCTAGCTGGGCTCTGGTGGCTTATACCTATAATCCTGGCTACTCAGGAGGCTGAGATCTGAGGATCACAGTTCAAAGCCAGCCTAGGCAGGAATGTCAGTGAGACTCTCATCTCCAGTTAACCACTAGAAAACTGGAAGTGGAGTTGTGGCTCAAGGGTAGAGTGCTTGCCTTGAGCTGAAGAGCTCAGGGACAGTGCCTAGTCCCAGAGTTCAAGCCCCATGAGTGACAAAAAAAAAAATAGAATTTCTGGTCTTCATGAAGAGAGTGGAATGGAAGAAGACAAGTTATAACAAAGACAAAATGTATTATATAATTGATATGAGTCATATATAGTATATACAAAGAATTCCTCTGAAACAGTAAGGGAAAAATATTTAGTAGAAAAACATGCAAGAGACTTGAGCTTAGGCTTTACAAAATAATAAATAGCCTAATGAAAATCCATATATAAATATACTCAGTGGTATTTGAAGCTAAGTAAACTGGAACTAGTTACAGTCAGACAATGTATCACAGAACTATATAATCCCAGCTATGTGTGAGGTAAAGAAAATGAGGATCAAAGTTCAAGGCCAGTCCAAGCAAAAAAGATAAGTGAATTACCACCTCAACTGCTAAAGCTGGGCAGACTAGTATACGTCTATAATCCAGCTATGTAGGGGTTTAGGTAGGAAGATTACAATCAAAGCTGGCCCCAGGAATATGAGAGGCTCTGAGTTCAAACCCCAGACCAACAACAACAAAAACTCAACCAATAATCACATATTGTGATGATTAGACCTGATGGGCTAAAAGTTAAAAGGTAACATCAAGAGTTACCTTGGATGAGTAGAAACTTGCCACTCCGCTGTGGCTCAAGTGGTAGAGCGCTAGCCTTGAGCTGAAGAGCTGAGGGACAGCGCCCAGGCCCAGAGTTCAGGCCCCACGACAGGACAAAAAAAAAAAACAAACAAAAAAACAAAAAAAAAAAAGAAACTTGCCACTCTCATATATCACGATGAGAATGAACATCGTTAGATCCATTTTGGGAAACTCTGACCTTGCCTAATTATTGGATAGTGAATCCTCTGTGACCAGCAATCTTGCTCCTCAGCACATGCCCACAGAAACATATGCACCACGAAACATGTTTGAGAACATCCATCTCATTATGATTCATAACAGTCAAGAAATAAAAGCAACGTAAGTGTTCATCAATAATAAAATAGTAACAAATTACGGTATATTAACACAACAGAATATTATGTAGCAATAAAAGGAAATGAATTACTGATGCATGCAATATGCATCAGTATAATAAATGGCTTAGGAAATATTGAGCTTAGGAAACTGCCAGTTATTTATCTGTTGTCAAGCCTATCTTTTCTATTTGCAGTGTTGAGACCAGGACTTTAAAGCACAATATTGCTTTTCTCCCTTCCTGCTAGGCTCTACCAGCCGTGGACACTAGAGGGCGACTATAAGGTGTCAGGAGGAGGACTTGACCTCCTTCTGTAGTATCAATGGTTGCCCATTTTTAAATTTTCCTCCCTTATAGAAAAAGCATCATTGCCGGGCGCTGGCGCTGGTGGCTCATGCCTGTAATCCTAGCTACTCAGGAGGCTGAGATCTGAGGATCGCAGTTCAAAGCCAGCCTGGGCTAGGAAAGCCCGTGAGACTCTTACCTCCAATTAACCACCAGAAAACTAGAAGTGGTGCTGTGGCTCAGGTGGTAGTGAGCTAGCCTTGAGCTGAAGAGCTCAGGGACGGAGCCCTGGGCCCAGAGTTGAAGCTCCATAACAGACCAAAAAAAAAGCATCATTGCCTTCTGTGATCTGAGTTCATCTTTGCAGCATCCCTCCTCTTGTTCTTCTAAACTTTAATAATCCTAGCTTCCTCCCTTTGTTTCCCCAGCCCCAGAGGTGGTCATTGCATCTGGCAATTGCTTCCCCTCCCTCCCCCCCCCCCCCATTTAGCAGTTCAGTATATTAAATGATCGCTGGCACTGGGGTGTATGTGTGTGGTAGAACTTTGGTTGGCGTGCATAAAGCTGTGGATTCAACTCACAGTATTGACAAACAAAAAACAAAGCAACAACAATAATTTTTTTTTAATTCTGCCAGGTGCTGATGGCTCATGACTATAATCTAAACTACTCAGGCGGCTGGGTGTATCACTGTTCAAAGCCAGCCTGAGCAAGAAATTCCATGAGACCCTTATCTGCAATTCATCACCAAAAAAGCCGGAAGTAGAGCTCTGGCTCACATGGTAGAGCAGTAACCTTGAGCAACAAAGCTCAGGAACAGTGCCCAAACCTTGAGTTTAAGCCCCAGGACAGGCACCCGCCCCCCCCAAAAAAATTTGCTAATATAACTGTCATAACCCCTATAATCTGATGCTACCAGACTTAAAATTACAGCATGCTTCCATTTATATAAAATTCAAAAGCAGGCAAGGCTAGTGGTACTTTTAGTGGGAACTTAAGAGAAAATGGGAGAATACAGAGCGTGCCGTCTCCTAGGAAGCTAGCGTTGTTCAATTTGCTGATGCACTTGGTGAAGATTTCATGTGTCCCCACATGATTCTTTCATGGAGTGCATTTTTAATTAATTCACACTGTGAATTTTTCTGCTTTTTTCCCTTCACAGTTGGGGCTTGAACTCAGGCCTGGGTGCTGTCTCTGAGCCTCTTTGCACAAAGCAAACACTCTCCCACATAAGCCACAGCACCACTTCCAGCTCCTTCTGAGTAGTTTACAGGAAATAAGAGTTTTACAGACTTTCCTACCCTGGCAGGAAAGCCTTCTGAAAATCTAGGATTATTTGGCTTCATGTGATTTTTACCTTAGCAATTAAAAAAAAAATTAAACCTATGTGTAAGAGAGACTTCTAAAATGGAGATGTTGTACTCCTGTATAGCATTTCCCCCCACTATGTAGTGTACAGGCATCTTTGGCAAGGATGATTTCAATGCAGATGACAAAAGCCCACCCCCATAGCTCCCAGGCCATAGGGCTGCGATGGGGCCCATGAATTGGAGGCTTTAGCAGGTTCTTTAGAGCTTCTCACACCTACTGAAGTTGGAGCATCACTGATATTAACTGCTCTGAGCCTCCTCCTGTTAGGACAGTACCTCCATTACCACAGTGATTCCTGCCATAACCCTTTGTCTATCTCCACATTTCTACTAACTAGAAATTCCTCATGTATTTGTTTTAATAAAATTCTGGTGTAAAGAAACATATCATTTAGTTGAAATAGTGGGATTTATGCATAGTCTTACATCTCCTGTTGGAGAAAAGAAATCTAGAAACATTAGGAACTTTTCCACATAAGAGAGACCTCAGTAATAGCTCTTAGCATTTGATGGACCATTGGGGAGCAATGGTCTTCAGTTATGGGGGTTCGTTAAACTACAGAAAGGTGCAAAGACACACCATTTTCCTACGATTCTAGAGAATTCTCAGTCTTGCAACTACAAACTTTCCAATGATCCAGGGACCTCTACTGTGGAGGTTCAGATTCTATGTTTAGTGTGAACTGCATTCCAGAAGCAGGTAGAAGGGGTTGGGAAGGTGGCTCAGTGGTAGAGTGCTTGCCTTGCATGCATGAGGCCCTGGGTTCTATTCCTCAGTACCACATAAGCAGAAAAAGGCTGAAGTGGTGCCATGGCTCAAGTGGTAGAGTGCTAGCCTTGAGCTGAGGAGCTGAGGGACAGCACCCAGGCCCAGAGTTCAAGCCCCATGACTGACAAAAAATAAAAATAAAAAATAAAAATAAATAAATACACAGAAGCAGGTAGAACCCTCGAAATTTCTGGAAGAGAGTGGTAGGTCCTCCACACTGGCTGATCTGTTTGGGAGGCCTCAGAGTGAGGAGAGCTGGCAAAAGAGAAGTCAAAAGGTTCCGATTCTATTTCTATCCTTAACATCTGTGGGAATTGGCCCTTTGCTTCTTCATTCCTGTGCCATTTTCTTCTCTTGAACGTTGGTATCAAGGATGACCTGCTTTCTTCCCAGTTGCAAGGCCCAAGAAAGACCTGAAAGTGCTGTCAATTGAGAAGAGTAAGGCATGATATATGTGCAGGCAACAACCACTGTCTAATTGGGAACAAACCCAACATAGGTCCTAGATGCACACATGTACCATATATCCACCATTCACCACAGGGGAGAAGACAGCCGGCCTTCAATCATGATAATAGATGAAACAAGTGAAATCAATCAATATGGAACAACTGAGTTTTTGTTTGTTTGTTTTTTAAACAGGATCTCATTATATAGACAGGTCTGGGCTTGAAGTTGTGATTCTCTTGCCTTAGCCTCTTTAGCACAGGAATTACAGGCAAATACTACCAGGACCCACTTGGAAGACCTGAGATTGTTTTCAAAAGGGGGAAGGGGGGGATGAAAAAAATCATAAAGCTAAAACATAGACATGGGAATCAAAAAGAGCTACTGAGGCAAGGAACGGCTAGTTCAAGGTCATTTAAACTTGCCAGAGGACTTTGCAGACAAGAGCTGAGTAGGAAACCAACTACCAACAGTGGTCCAGGCCCTCAGCCTTTCTTAGATGCCATCCTCCTGAGCTATAGCTGTTCTCTTCATACTCATATACTTCTTTCACCTGGGAGCATGATCATTTGAGTGAAAGTTATTATAGGATCATCATTGCAAGTGATGTTTTTACTACTTTAGGTTATTGTAAACCATGATCTGCAAATGTGAAAAATTAAATCCAATTCCTCGCCACCCTCCCTCATTAGCACAAATCCTTCGCCCTAATGTTTCTGTCAACCCACGCCATCCATTTATCACCAACACAGTAGCTCCCTTTGGCATTTTTCCCCTCGTATATACTATTGGTGACTATATGATACTGCAAAGTGTCAGGTTAATATACCCAATGTTAATTGTTTCATCAAGGACAGGAGACAAAACAAACAAATCTCACACAGCTGCAAAAGAATTTGGATTACATTTTTGATTTAGACTTGTATCATCAACTGAGATAATAACTAAAAATGAACCAGGATTTTCTCTGACCATAATGCATATTATATTGAATTCATTATTACTCAAGTCATCAAATAGAAGATTATATCTGGGGAAAATGATGAGTTTAGTGATCACATAAAAACCAGTGTGACATATGCTAGGTCATATATTTAGCGCCAAGGCACAAAGCCAAAGAAAATATTATTTTTATTCATCATAAATGGACGTCCAGTGACACGATGATTAGACTCACCAAAGTTCCTATTTCCAGCAGAGAGTAAACATCCTAGGTGTGGTTTAAAAATAAGAAGACTGATTGTTATGGAGTCTGGTTACTTCACAAGCAAATTACATGGCCTCTTCAAGGAAGTGGTTCGTCTGTTTCTTGATTCAACTAAAATATGAAATATTTGTTGCAACTGAGCAAGTTTTATTTTACTTGTGCCTTTCAAAATCTTGCAACATATTTTGTCTATTGGACTAATCAGAGTCCTATTGAGCCATTTGGATATTTATAACATCTTTCAAGGACCCCAGAAAATTATAAATACAAGCAGAAGGGCTGAGGGCAGCCATGGAGAAGCATTAAGGTGTCCCTGTCATGTATGAAATGATTTTATGGGCTTTATACAGCCTTCAGATCTGGCTATCAGCTAAGGTCAGATTATAGATGATATTCATTATCTTCTCCATACTTAACTATATTTCTCAATTTTTCATTGAGAGTTATCTTTTTTTTTTTTTTGGCAGTCATGGATCTTGAACTCTGGGCCTGGGCACTGTCCCTCAGCTCTTCAGCTCAAGGCTAGCGCTCTACCACTGGGGCCACAGCACCACTTCTGGTTTTCCAGTGGTTTGTTGGAGATAAGAGTTGCACGGACTTTCCTGCCCAAGCTGGCTTTGAACCATAATCCTCAGATCTCAGCCTCCTGAGTAGCTACGATTACATGCGTGAGCCACTGGTGCCTGGCTCCAATATTTATCTTTTAACCAATAAAAACAAACATATTACTTGGGCATAATATCCAACAATCCATTGGTGACAAGCAAGCTCTCCCTCTATCCTCACTCTTTCCCTGCATGCGTACCCCATTTCTTATCTGACAACAGACTCTACTCATGCCACTCACCTTGACCGTCGCTTTCTAGCTTTCTCCTTTGACACACAGCATCTGTTAGAGCTTTGTCCTACTGAACCTGACTTCTCACACTTATGTGCCCTATTCCTCCAATCCCATCATCTCTTTTATTATTTTTTTTTGCTTGTACTACTTTATTTTCTTTTCTGAATATTTTGATTATCTTTGGGTAATAATACAAAGGAGTTGCCATTCAGCAAAGCAGTTTATGAATACATTGCATCCTGATCAATGTCATCCCTTTCAACATTCTCACCCATCCCTCTCAACCCACTTTTCCCTGTTCTGAATTTTTTAGGATATATATTGTAGTTTGTGTATAAAATGCATTTGGATGGACCAAGAAAATGTGATACACACACACACACACACACACACACACACACACACACACACACACAATGAAAGTCTACTCATCCATCAGGAAGAATGAGATAGCATCATTAGTAAGGAAATGGAAAAAGATATATTAAGTGTAGTAAACCAGTCTCAGAAAAACACAGGTTGCATGGTTTCCCTCATCTGTGGTAGCTAGAATGTGCCTATGAATCTGTAAGTAAGTACACTGAGTGGTATGCAAGTAGTTACCAATGAATTAATTGAAGTATAAGAGAATCATTGGAGAGCTCAGACAGTATAACTGTTTAGAAAGACTAAGTTAAAGCCCAATAAAATAAAAAACACCAGGAAATGAATACTTGCAAGAGGGAGCGGTGGGGCCAAGAGGAGAGGGGTAGATGAATGGAGAGGGAAAATGGGGAGAACGTGACCAAGAATTCATTTTATATATCACAAAAATTGAAGAAAAAAAAAAGACGGGGGTGGGCTAAAGGGGGAGGGGAATGTTGAAAGAATGACCCAGATCAAGATGAATTGTATTGATCATCTTTTCTTTTCTTTTCTTTTCTTTTTTTTTTTTTTTTTTTTTTGGTCATGGGCCTGAACTCTGGGCCTGGGCGCTGTCCCTCAGCTCTTCAGCTCAAGGCTCTACCACTTGAGCCACAGCGCCACTTCTGGCTTTTTCTGCTTGTGTGGTGCTGAGGAATCAAACTCAGGGCCTCATGCATGCAAGGCAAAAACTCTGAGCCATCTTCCCAGCCTTTCTTGACAGTTTCAATTTCTCCGTGGATGTCACTCACTTACCACCACAGCCAGTTAATTCCTTAGCTTCCTTTGGCCAAGAAATAACCTTTTGCTCCATGTCACTACTCTTATCTTCTTCAGTGATTACTTAACATCACCCAACAAAACATGTTTCACCTCCAAAATCCACTAACCTTGGATAACATTTGAATACGTACTTCTACCATATTGTTTTATTGTGACTAGAAACCCTTGATTCCTCAGTCTCCACCAGCCTTTCCTTTCCTCACATTTCTTCTCTAGATTTGGCTCTATGACCTATTGTTTTAATTACCTTCTTTCTCTCTCCCTTCATCACATTTGCTTGAAGAGCAAGGTCTAGAATAAGATCACACAGCCAAACTGGGTACCAAATGAATCATGCCTGTAATCCTAGCTACTCAAGAGGCTGAGATATGAGGATTGTGGTTCTATGTCACCTTACCCCTCTCTCCCTTCATCACATGTGCCATGAATCTGTCAGCACCGTATCTATCTCCAGAAGTTACATTTTTCAGATTTACACAACTGGGCAAACTTCTACATGGGCAGGTATTCTAATACACAGGTATTCCATTTAAGGGATAAGAGAATCACCAGCTACGCTATTCTGACTATACTAACTACACTATTCTGACTCTGGGGTGATACGAGACATACCATTAAGTGTTATTCCCCAAGCCCATGCACATGCTCAGACAGGTACCCATTCCACACGTTACACAAATAAGTTTCCCAGTTGCAATTCACTTGTCTTTCAGCACTTGCAGTATCCCAGATTCAGATTCCACATTCTTGCCGAGATTGTTACGAAATACTGTGGACTTAATTCATGGGATGAACCTTTTGAAAGGTATTCTTCTCACTCAATTATTTAGGCTCAATGTTTATGCGAGAGCGTTGAGGCTCTGAATTGATTTACATCATATTCCAAGTATCGCTACTCTCTGGATACCTCAGGGTAATTTCTGACATTATGACAAATATAAAAACCTGAATGGCTGAACTTGTGAGTACAAAGTAGTTACATGATAACATTATAAAGTATCTCTCAAAAGGATGCATTCAGCCATATATTAGAGTTCATTTCTATGACATAAAATTTTATTTCTACACCGGGGAATCCAAGGAATGTTTACTTTATATGGTTGCGGGCTTTTCTTCAAGCACAACTGGAGAGAATGCTCCTGGCATTACCATAAACATGTACAAAGAAAGATGTATCTATATGACCCTAGTTGTTAAGATAATAGCTCTAAAATATGACCATAACTGGGAACGAGTGGCTCACACTTGTCATCCTAGCTAATTAGGAAGATGAGATCTGAGAATCGCAGTTTGAAGACAACCCACACAGGAAAGTTTGTGAGACTCATTTCCAATTACCACCAAAATGCCATAAGCACAAAGAGCCAAACAAGGATGCAGGACCTGAGTTTAAGACCAGTCACTATACCTGATCACAAATGCTTTATGTTATTTATTTTAAACATATTTTGTGTTTTTCAACTGATAACTACTATAAGCAAAATTTCAATTGGCATGGAAAATGAGAATGGAGTGAGGAAGATATGGCCTTCCTCATTGTCGCTATTGGCTGCCGACCATGTTCCAGTCGTAAAACTTCCTCTGCCAGATTTCACAAGACACACACTCCCCTGCCTTTCTTCTGGCTTTTCTGGCTACTCCATTCTTGTTAATAATATCATTTCTTCTGCTTGCTGTTCAAATATTCTCTATCCCTGGATCTATCCTCACTCTACACTCTCTCGGGGGGTCTTACCCTTGGTTTCAGCTATCAGTGATGGTTCCCAAACATTCACTTTGAACCCAGATTGTGCCTCAGAACTCCACCATCAGTTATGTATTTGCCTGCCGGAGATCTCATCTCCTATCACCATTGGAGCCTCAAGCATAGTATGACCTCTTCTCTATAGGAGACTTCTCAATGTCCTTCCTCCTGGAGTCCCTTGATCAGAAGCGAAGGACAGAAATCTGGGATCTTCTAAGACTTCTTTCTGTGTTGCCCTCAAGTTCTTTGCTCAATAAATCATCTGATACTATAACCTAAAATCTTTTTAAATCTTTCTCCTCTCTCTACTTTTGTTTTCACTAACTCGCTTGGTGGCTCAACATTGTCTCTCCCTTTTGGAGACTCTTTGTGTACCTACTCTTTATATTTATGTCACAATGATTTCTTTAAAATGAAGATAGTATTTTTTTCTTCCCTGCTTAGTTCCCTTTAAGATCTCTGACTATACTGATTGTAAGTTCTCTGGTGGTCTTTTGGTAGAAACATCAGGAACAGCTGGGCACAGAGAATCACTCATCCAATGCTACTTGGGAGGCTGAGATTGGGAGGATCATGATTCAAGGCCATCCTAAGAGAGGGGAAGTGTGTCAGAGCCCATCTCAACTAGTGAAAAATCTAAGTGGAATGTCATCCCAAATACAAGGAAAGGGCGTAAATAGAAAATACTGCAGGCCAGACTAGCCCAGGTGAAAATAAAACCAAAAAATTCCACTCTATTAGAGAAATAACAAAAAAAAGACTAGAAGCATAGTTCAAATGGTAGAGTATCTGCCAAGTAAGCACAAGGCTCTGAATTTAAACCCTACTCCTGCCAAAAATAAGAGAAAAACATGAACAGCAGATCATTTCCCTGTTTCTCTAAATTCTCCATGCATTTTTACTTAGATGAGAAACCACCTATTTTTCAGCCCTACTGATATCACTTAAGCTTTCTAATTTGCATTCAGCTGAAATGCTTCTAGCTGAAGATTTAAAGAAGAAATACTCTTTCATCATTTATATAACAAGTGCTGCAGGTTCTATAATTTTATGAGATTTGTATGAACCACTGATTTGTGACAACATTGGTTGACACTTTATAGATCATCAGAATCTTCCTCAAGGCAGAAATTTACAGTCTTGTGTCTAACAGGCAACTGTCACAGAAGTATTCATGTACTTGCTAACATTTATATTCCTGAACCTCACCACATCATTGTACTGAGTGGTTGTTCACAGATGTTCTTTGCTTGAGTTCAACCATCCTTGGATATAAAACTGTAACATTACAAAAAGGGAATATCCGAATCTTTTTACATTTTCTTATTCTGTGCTAGTGTGTGTGTGTGTGTGTGTGTGTTCACGCGTGCATGTGTGTGTGTATGTGCGTGCACATGCCAGTCCTGGGGCTTGAACTCGAGGCCTGGGCCCTATCCTTGAGTTGTTGTTGTTTTTTTGCTGAAGGCTAGCATTCTACCACTAGAATACACCTCTGTTTCCAGCTTTTTGCTGGTGACTAGGAGATAAGAGTTTCACACTTTCCTGCCACATTTTCCTGCTGGCTTCAAACTGCGATCCTCAGATCTTAGACTCCTGAGTAGCTAGAATTACAGGTGTGAGCCATTTTGCCAACTTTGTCTTTACTTTTAAATTAGAAAAATGTAGTTATTCAGCTGATAAACAAAGACTACTTAAGCCTACATCTCTTTCTTGATCAATCTACTTCTTCCCAAGGAAAAGTCAATTTGTTCCTTCAGCACAGGGACTGAGGGTCTTTATATCCCTCATACGGAATTCCAGCTCAGAAACTAGAATCCCATAGTTACTGCACTCTGTTGTTTTCTTTTGTTCCACAAATAGAAAAACTAGCATATCCAGTATCTGAAAATTAGTACTTTTACAAAGGTGTCCGTAGTTGTGATTCAGCACCATGGACAGTAGGACCGCAGGCTGAAGATTTGTTTTACATGTTCTGTCTGGGTGAAGGGAGAGGCAAAAGATGGTGAAGATGATCAGAATACCTTATATACACCTGTTAAATAGTACAATGAAGCTTGTTGAGACTGGTTTGTGAAGGAGGGAGAGGAGATGAGGGAGAGAGACGAAGGCAGTGAGTGTGATCCAAGTACCTTGCATGCGCATAGGGACATTTCAAAATGAATCTCCTTGTACAACTAATTGATACTTAGATATACTAGAAAGACTACTGCCTACTCACCATTACCCCAGAGGAGTCATACTAAGTAATTATTTGAGATATTAGAAGAAAAATATTAGAACTTTCATTTATAATTACTCTGAAAAATAAGATTAACTTAACTAAAATTAAATACATGGATGGATATAAACATGTACCCTATTTTCTATTGCTGTAACAAAAAATCTGAGGCTGAATTCTCTAAAAAAAAATTGGGGTAGCCGGGCGCTGGTGGCTCACGCCTGTAATCCTAGCTACTCAGGAGGCTGAGATCTGAGGATCGCGGTTCAAAGCCAGCCCGGGCAGGAGAGACCGTGAGATTCCTATCTCCAATAAACCACCAGAAAACCGGAAGTGGCGCTGTAGCTCAAGTGGTAGAGCACTCGCCTTGAGCTGAAGAGCTGAGGGACAGCGCCCAGGCCCAGAGTTCAAGCCCTACGACTGACCAAAAAAAAAAAAAAAAAAAAAAATTGGGGTATATTTAGTGCAAAACTATGGAAGATCAACAGCATGGGACCAGCATCTGTGTGGCTCTGGGATCCCAGTGGCTCCTAGTGGGATCCTAGCTACTCAGGAGGCTGAGATCTGAGGATCACAGTTCAAAGCCAGCCAGGGCAGGAAAACGCGAGAGACCCTTATCTCCAATTAACTATCAGGAAACTGGAAGTGGCACTGTGACTCTAGTGGTAGAGCACTCACCTTGAGCTGAAGAGCTCAGGGACAGTGCCCAGGCCCAGAGTTCAAGCCCCACCACCAAAAAAACCAACAACAAAAAACTGTAAGCCCTCTGTACATCACCTTTATAATAATAATAAAAGTATATATGTATGTATGTATATACAGATACACACACATCTATAGATAGATTGATAGATAGATAGATAGATAGATAGATCCTTCATAGCCAGAATGCCTTTTAAAGTCCTTAACCATCTCTCAACATGATTACTTTGGTGAGTTAAACTTTAACATGGTAAGAGTGAATACATTTGTATAATCTATCAATAAATACATATGTGTTAATAGAGCGTATTCAAAATACTTTTATTGGTATGCATATAAACACATTTTTGAGATTGCTTGTAGAGATAATGAGGAGCTACTAGATGTTTGGGGCTAATGTAATGACATCATGAAAACATTTAAGAAAAAATAGTCTAAGAATAAAATAAACATCAAATAACAAAGAGTAGGGGATAAAGGTAGGAAGACCAATTGGGGAGCAATGGCAAGAAACTAAATGTCAACTGCATTGATGCCAGAAGGAGATAGAAAGCCATAGTCATATGAGGAATTTTTTTGTTTCTTGCTAGTCCTGGGGCTTAAACTCAGGGCCTGAGCACTGTCTCTGAACTTATTTTGCTCAAGGCTAGCACTGTGCCACTTGGACCACAGCGCCATTTTTTGGCTTTTTCTGTTTATATGGTACTGAGGAATCGAACCTAGGGCTAGGCAAGAACTCTACCACAAAGCCACATTCCCAGCTCCCATAAGAGGAATTCTTGATAGGGAGTAATCTCTATGACTCGGATTTAGATGTCATGATAAAGACCCCTAGACCCACTGCTGTGTTGCTGAAATGACTCTAGGAAGCTTGAAAAAGCAAACAACCATACTGACCCTCCCTAACTGAAGCAAGGTACCACGTCTGCCACTGCAGGGATCAAAATGCCCCCAGAAATGGCCATGCTACAAGGGGGAAACCACAGGCGAATTCTGTTCCTTAGCAGCATGAAGCAGACACAAGCTCCACTAAGATGAAAAGGAACTTACTGCAAAGAAGCTGTGCTGTCCAGCCTTCCACCGCTGTGACAGAATACCTGAGAAGAACAGCTTAAAAGTAAAGGTTTATTCTGGCTCATGACTTCAGAGGTCCATGTTCACTTGGCCCCAGTGCCTTTGGGGCTTGGATGCAGGCAGCCACAGCATGGCAGAGAGCCTTTGGTAGAGGAGGCTGCTCACTTCATGGCAGCTGGGATAGTGACAAAAACATAGAGGAGCCAGAGTTCCAATATCCCTTCCAAGCATACATCCCCAATGACCTATCTTCCTCCCACCAAGCCCCACCTCCACACGGTTCTACCTCCTAATGATGCCACAAATCATTTAACTCAAGGGCCTTTGGGGGACATCCAAGATGCAAATTATAGCAGAAGCCAATCTCATAAGAGCCAGCTCCAGTGCAGCAGTGTGCAGAGGTGGAGCCTTTGGACCCTGATTAAATCATAAGGCTCTTGTAACAGGAATTTAAAGCTGCTTTTTCTTAGAAGCACTGGCTCCTGGCTTGGGCTAAAAGCAGGATAAAAGCTAGGCCTTCCAACCTCTACTTGGTGTCTATGAACTTTGTTCTGGGACATCTTTCCTGCCATCACTTCACATTCATCTTGAAGGCCAGGAAAAAAACAGATTGCCTGCCAGACTCATTGGTAGTCCAATATCTGACCACGACTAAGACAAGAAGCTGCCAAACCACCTGTGGCTGCTGCCTGCCACCTGTGACCACCTCTGACACACCTGAGGATGGAATTGTTTGATAATTATTCATTCTTCTCCTCGTGCCCCCAAATCTGTTACTAGACTACCTGTGGCTACTGTAAGGCACGTATGACTGCCAAAATACACCTGTCACTGAAACTGTTTAATACTGCATGCCTGTCCTCCTACCCCAATTCTCCCTCTTATTTCAAGCTAAAGTAAATGTGTGTTCTGGGGAAAAGGGAGAAAGATGAGTTGAAATGCTACTTAACCTCTTCCTGTGGCTGCCTGAGCCACGCAACTAATCTCCTTTCTCTGCTTTTCTCCATAACTCATCTTTTTATTTGAGATGCATATCTGGATCTGATCTATGGAACCCAGAAGTCTGGGCCTGGCATCTAAAGTGTTTCTCTGTAACACTCTGACATAGCTAGATTCGTAGAGTAATCAACTATTGGGAGGAAACTTCATGCAGTAGAGCCTAGTTGCAGTAAGTAGATCATTGGGTTTCTTAGATATATATGTAAACAGGAATAGTGTTAAAATATACCCATGTGCTTATTAACACATGGTAAAGCAGACTGTATTCAGGACTGTTGAAAGTACAGGGACCTTTGCAATGGTGTCTTGCAGATGGCAAAAGAGTAAACTCCAAATATGTCATTGGGAAATGGGAATTTATAGCCAGGGAGTAAATTGGGGGTGAGTGGATAGACATTTTTTTAAGAGGAGACATTAGATACACTGGGGATTCCGGCTAAATTGAACTAACAGGACTCTTGCTAAACAAAACCAGGCCAGGCAGAGACATCTCCTGGGAGATGGTGGTGAATGAGGGAACTAATCATATACAAAGTGATCTGATATTAACAATATGACATATGGTTCTTTGCTAACACTGGATCTTGTAGGATCCAGATGGCTAAAGTTTGGCCAAACAAGGAATCTTTGTCCATAGAGGTACCCAGAATAACTAGTGATATTTCAACATGCTTTATTCTAAAAGGTTGAGAGCATCCACATAAAGGAAGTATGCCACCAATATTTTGTCTGTTTTTATAAAAACAAACAAGCCTTTTTTGTTGTTATTTAGTGCTTTAGATGCATGTGTGCTTACTTTTGACTAATGACAACACCTACCAAAATAAGAGACACCTGGAGATTTTTACTGTGCATGTGTAATATATTTACAAACCTTGCTTTAAATGAGTTCTATCATTTATAATATTTTGTCATGCATTTTTAAGGGATACAGTTCCTGCTATATTGAAAAAAATGAAACTAATTGGATTTTAAAGTATTTATAAGTCTCATTAACAAAGTCAGTAAGCACTCCTAATATATCTTTTATTTACATTCTAGTTCCAGGATCAGCATATTCTGTATACACGGGCACAGACACACACACATACACACACACACACACACACACACAAACACACAGGCTCAGCCTTACATGTGGGAAATCATCTTTGGCAAAGGAATGGCCCTGTATGAAATTTAAAGAGGCTGGAACTACCAAATATTTGTTTTCTGGAAAAAAAATAAAAACCCACATTGCCTTGTTTCCTTAGGACATGGTAGGAAGGCTTTCCAACCAAGCACAGGCTAATTGTTCAATAGGAAATGTCAGTGAAATTTAATGCAATGGGATTCTATCCATCCGTGATTTACGTTCCCAGAACCAAATACTTTCATCTGCTCCCATGTCTTCCAAAAGATTAGTACCCTTCGTGGTAAGGGGAAATATCTACAGATTGTCAATTCATTTTTGAGAACCATTCAGAAAGAAAGAATCATACTACAAGCTTGGGACCAGGAACAGATTGAATTCATAAAAAAAAAAAAAAAAAAAAAAAACACAAGCCAAACTGTTCATCTCTGGTACAAGGAAAATTATCACTGTTGCTGTTAAAACCATATGCTCTAGGTAAGAGGACAGGTTTGTATTCACTCTGACATTTGTTCTGAGGAATGTTAATATACTCAATGCTGGTGCTTAGCAGTAATTTGAAAAGTAACCCAAAATTTCCTTTAAAAAAAGAATAAAAAACATTTTTAAAAAACTTCATCTAAGATATTCCTCAATTATTGAGAATAGAGATCAAAGAAGATGTTAAAATTTGTTAATATTCCATACATAGTTGTTGGGGTTTTTTAACCTTTTAAGGAATTTGTTTACTCATATTAAAAAGCCTTAAATTTCTTAAGCTGCTATAAGGTAAAATGACCTAAAATAATAGTGATTTTCATCTTTCATCTGAAGCACTGTTGTGTTTCCTAGTTCCAGGTCTAAGCAAATAAATAAATAAGCTTTAAACCTACTTTTTAATAGAAAGTATATAAAAAGTCTGAAGGGATATAGGGAATTTTCCCTCTGCTCTCTACAGACTCACTGGAGCAAACTGACAAAGATTAAATAAGAGAAAAGACAAGCAAATGTACTAATGTGTGAAGGGGAGATATCATGGAACTGGAGACAATCACAGTGTGTAGTGACCCATGGCTTCAACATTATCTAAGAGTTTACAGACAGACCCCATTGTTTATAAAGGGGAGGGATGAGGGATATAGTGAATAGAGACACTTTTTAGGAGAGCTCAAAGGCTTGGAGAACATACAATGGCCTGGGTACAAAGTCTGTTTGGCTCAAAGACCAATGATTTATAAATGATCCTCTGGAACTGAAATAGAGCACAATGGTATGACAAAAATCTGCCCAGTTATGTTAATAGCTCTTATGCTTTCTTCCTACACTATAATTTAGTTAGTGAGAGTTCAAAGAAGATACTAGAAGTAATCTTACCTTCTTCAGAAGGTCTGGATTTTAGATAGATAATGGAAAGTTCCCCAGAAAACCTCTTTCCTGGGCTGGGAGAGGAGATTCTGTATTCTTAGATAGGTTCTAGGGGCTCACAACATGCCAATGTACCAAGTGAGCACATGCACAACTTACATGTCCACTCTATAATTGAGGGACTTCTGTTCTCTTTCTTGGGTAACTAATCTCTTTTTTTCTATTTTCTATTTATTTTTTTGGTCAGTCAGAGGCTTGAACTCTGGGCCTGGTTGCTGTTCTGGAGCTCTTTAGCTCAAGGCAAGTGTTCTACCACTTGAGCCACAGAGCCACTTCCGGTTTTCTGGTGGTTTATTAGAGATAAAAGTTTCACAGACTTGGGGCTGGGAAGTTGGCTCAGTGGTAGAGCGCTTGCCTTGCATGCCTGAGGCCCTGGATTCGATTCCTCAGTACCACATAAGCAAAAAGAAAAAAAGCTGGAAGTGGTGCTGTGGCTCAAGTGGTAGAGTGCTAGCCTTGAGCTGAAGAGCTGAGGGACAGTGCCCAGGCCAAGAGTTCAGGCCCCACGACCGGACCCAAAAACAAAACAAAACAAAAAAAATAAAGTTTCACAGACTTTTCTGCCCAGGCTGGATTTGAACCGTGATCCTCAGATCCTGAGTAGCTAGAATTAGAGTCGTGAGCCACCAGCACCAGGTTTGAATGACTAATCTTGTAAGAACATTATTGTCAAAAGCCGGGCACTGATGTCTCATGCCTGTAATCCTAGCTACCCAGAAGGCTAAAATATGAAGATCATGGTTCAAAGCCAGTCCAAGCAGGAAAGTCCATGAGTCTCTTTTTATTGTTGGGGATGCTGGGGCTTGAACTCAGGTCCTGGGTGCAGTCCTTGAGTTCTTTTGCTCAAGGCTAGCACTCTACCACACCTCCTTCATTTATTTTGTTTATTTAAGTTCTTACTTACTACCAAGCATGAACCTGGACTTTGATCTGCCTGTTTTCTGCTTCCTGTATTCGCTCGGTTGACAGGCACCTGTCACCATGCCTACCTTCTATCCATTGAAATTATTAACATTGAGCATTATGGACTTTACTACCTCGGTTGGCCTTGAACCATGACCCTCTCAATCTTAACTTCCCCTTTAGCTTAGGAGAATGAGTCCACATGGGCTAATAAGGGGTCTTGTGAACTTTTCTACCAGGGCCAATATCAAATTATGACTCTCCCGTGCTTAGTCTACCAATAGCTTGGCTTAAAGGAATGAGTCACCTGGCTCATCATGAATCTAATATGAATACCTCTATAAACTATTAAGGTTAATACCTTTTTGTCTACTTATTGACCCTTTAAATATCCCCATTTGTAAATGGCCTAATCAAAACTTGTACCTACTTTTCCCAAATGTGTTATCTATTTTGGTGGTGGTAGTGGTGGTTGTGGGGCTTGAACTCAGGACCCAGGCACTGTTCCTGATCTCTTTTGCTTAAGGATAGTGTTCTACCACTTCAAGACACAGCTCCATTTCTTATTTTCATCTCACGGACTTCCCTGCCCAGGCTGGCTTTGAACTGCGATCCTCAGATCTCAGACTCCTGAGTAGCTAGGATTACAGGCGTGAGCCTCCAGCACTCAGCACTCACATGTATCTTTTCTTTTTTTTAACTGACTTTTGGGAGTCCTGTGTAAATTCTGAGAACAATTTCTTCATTGGTTTCATATGTTAAAATACATTCTCTGTGGTGCTTTGAACTCTTTCAAAGAAGGTTGGGGGTTTTTGGGGGGGAGGGGTATTTTATTTTATTTGTCAGTTGTGGGGCTTGAACTCAGGGTCTGGGTGATGTCTCTAAGCCTCTTTGTTCAAAAGGCCAATGCTCTACCACTGGAGCCACAACACCACTTCCAGTTTTTGAGTGGTTAATTGGAGATAGGGTCTCATGGGGACTTTTCTGCTCAGGCTGGCTTTGAGCCACAATTCTCAGATCTCAGCCTCCTGAATATCGAGGATTTCAGGTGTGAGCCACGGGCACCCAGCTCAAAGAAGCTATTTTGTTGAACAGAAGGTCTTATTATTGATGTTTAGCGATCTTTTGAGTTAATATCACCCATTGCCTTTTATATCCTAAAAATATTTCCTTGCCCAGAGGCACTGAAGAAATGCCCCTAGGCTATTTTCTTTTCTTTTCTTTTTTGGGGGGGGGACTTTGAACTCTGGGCCTGGACACTGTCCCTCAGCTCTCAACTCAGGGTGAGCACTCTACCACTTGAGCCACAGCACCACTTCTGGTTTCTGAGTGGCTTATTGAAGATAGCAGTCTCACAGACTTTCCTGCCTGGGCTGGCTTTAAACTACCACCCTCAGATCTCAGCCTCCTGAGTAGCTAGGAGTACAGGCGTAAGCCACCGGCGCCAGGCTACTAGACTGTTTTCTTAAAAGCTTTATCACTTTATTTTTCACACTGTACATTCTACCTAGAATTGATCTTTGTGTATAGTGTAAAGTAAAAGTGAAGTTCTATTTTATTTTATTCTTGAAGTAGATATCCAATAGATTGAGTACCCTTTATTAAAATTATGGTTTTTTTCCCAGATCTCTACTTACACAGTTCAGGTGACCAACTGTATGTTAGCCTATTTCCAGACACTGCATTATGCACCGTTGGTTGGTTTATCCATCTGTACCAAAGCCACGTTTGGTGTAATTGCTATAATTTTTTTCTTGTGTGTGAAGTCTTACTACACAGTAATTTCTTTTTTTTTTTTTTATTGTAAAGCTACTATACAGAGGGTTACAGTTACATGAGTGAGGTAATGAGTACACTTCCTCTTGAACATTGTTACCCCCTCCATTGTTTTCCCCCTACCATCCCCTCCCTCCCTCCCTTCCCCAGGCTTTTTTTTTTTTTTGATTGTGATTAAATGATTACATAATTTCAAAGTCACAAGTTCATTCTAACTTCCCTGGAACAAATTGTCTACCACAGTCTGTAATATATAACAGTGTTCACATGTTATATACCATATTTGTGATCAGCAGCATGGGGATATTTAGTAGTGGTTCAACCAGATGAGCGGGAGTTCTTTGTTTCTTAAGTCCTGTTAGTTTTGTCGTATCACCTAACCTTTTGGATTTAGCATCCACTTATCAGGGAGACCATGTACCGTTTGTCTCTTCGTTCTTGGCTTACCTCGCTCAACATGATTCCTTCTAGCTCCATCCATTTCCCTGCAAATGCCATTATTTTGTCATTTCTAATGGCTGCATAATATTCCATTGTGTATAGATACCACAATTTTTGGATCCATTCATCTGTGGTGGGGCATCTAGGTTGTTTCCATATCCTAGCTATTGCGAACAGTGCTGCAATAAACATGGAGGTGCACGTGTCCTTGTATATTGGTTCCTGTTGTTCAGGGTAGATGCCTAGAAGTGGTATGACTGGGTCGTAAGGGAGGTCAATCTTTAGCTTTCTAAGGACCCTCCAGACTGCTTTCCAAAGTGGTTGTATGAGTGTACATTCCCACCAGCAGTGTAATAGGGTTCCTCTTTCTCCACATCCCCTCCAGCATTTGTCGTTGGCTGATTTGTGGATGTGGGACATTCTGACTGGGGTAAGGTGGTATCTCAGGGTTGTCTTTATTTGCATTTCCTTCACCACCAGGGATGATGAACATTTCCTCATGTGTTTCTTTGCCATTTTTATTTCTTCATTTGAGAAGTCCCTCTTTAGTTCCCTTGCCCATTTAGTAATTGGTTTGTTAGGTTTGGGAGGGATTAGTTTCTTGAGTTCCCTGTATATACAGGATGTTAACCCCTTGTCTGATATATTACTGGTAAATATTTTTTCCCAATTAGTTGGTTGTCTTTCTAGCTTAGTTGCGATAGATTTAGCTGTGCAGAAGCTTTTTATTTTAAGGTAGTCCCATTTGTCGAGTCTCTCTCCAACTTGTTGTGACCCTGGGACTCTGTTCAGGAAGTTCCTTCCTGTGCCTATTAGTTCAAGTGTCTCTCCTACTCTGTCCTGCAGTAGTTTCAGAGATTCAGGTTTAATGTTAAGGTCTTTAATCCATTTTGAGTTGATGTTGGTGCATGGTGATAGGCTGGGGTCCACTTTTAGTTTTCTGCATGTGGCTGCCCAGTTTTCCCAGCACCAGCGGTTGAAGAGGCTGTGTTTCTTCCATTGTATGTCTTTGGCTCCTTTGTCAAATATCAGCTGGCTGTAGGCCTGTGGATTTATATCTGGATCTTCTATTCTGTTCCATTGGTCTTCGGGTCTGTTTTTGTGCCAGTACCATGCTGTCTTTGTTATTATAGCTCTTACACAGTAATTTCTACAACTTCTTAGGCCTATTTTTGTTCCCTTGTATGTATGTCCACATATATTTTCAAATTAACTTAGAAATAGCACAGCATCATTTGATTCTCAATTCACTTTGTTTAGAATTTCTAAATCAGATTGAGGAGAAAAAACATTTTGCCATATTGAGTTTAATAATCTATGAAGATTAGCCGGGCGCTGGTGGCTCACGCCTGTAATCCTAGCTACTCAGGAGGCTGAGATCTGAGGATCGCGGTTCAAAGCCAGCTCGGGCAGGAAAGACAGTGAGACTCCTATCTCCAATAAACCACCAGAAAACCGGAAGTGGCGCTGTAGCTCAAGTGGTAGAGCGCTCGCCTTGAGCTGAAGAGCTGAGGGACAGCGCCCAGGCCCAGAGTTCAAGCCCCACAACTGACAAAAAAAAATAAAATAAAATAAAATAATCTATGAAGATTAGTGTGGAAATGAAAGAAAGAGAAGATAATTAAAAGCAATAGAGAAATTCAATTAAGTCAAATGCTAGTTTTGTGAAAAGACCAGAAAAACTAGCAAAACTTGGCTAGATTGAGAGAAGACTTAAATTACTAAATAAATGCAAAAGGAGATATTATTATCAACCTTACAGAAATAAAATAGATTATAAAGGAATGCATAAATGATTGTATATTAATAACTTGTATAACTAAGATAAAACAAAACTTTAGTAAGATATGCATTACCAAAATTGAATCAAGAGGGATTGAATTTGGCAGGGTGAAGAATAACTGTAATCCCATCACTTGGGAGGCTGAAGCAGGAGGATCACAAGTTTGAGACCAGTGTGTGCTAGAGAGTAAAAACTTGTCACACAAAGCAAGGAAGGAAGAAGGAAAGAAAGAAAGAGAGAAAGAAAGGAGGAAGACAGGAAAGAAGGGAGGGGGATAAGGAAGAAGGGAGGAAAGGAGGGAGAAGGAGAAAGGGAAGGAAGGAAGGAAGGAAGGAAGGAAGGAAGGAAGGAAGGAAGGAAGGAAAGGAAGGAAGGAAGGAAGGAAGGAAAGGAAGGAAGGAAGGAAGGAAGAGAGGGAGAGAGGGAGGGAGGGAGGGAAGGAGGGAGAGAGGGAGGGAGGGAGAGAAGAAGAGGTCAAGACTGAAAATGCACCTAATAACAAGAGATTGAATTAGTAATGATTTTTTTAGTCTCACAAATAATTCTGCACAACTCTTACAAGAAATAGAAAAAAAAGAGAACACCTCTCAACTTATCCTATGAGACCAGAAATACTCGTATGTCAAAAATCAGAGCCGGGCGCCAGTGGCTCATGCCTGTAATCCTAGCTACTCAGGAGACTGAGATCTGAGGATCACCGTTCAAAGCCAGCCGGGGCAGGAAAGTCCGTGAGATCTTATCTCCAATAAACCACTAGAAAACCGGAAGTGGCACTGTGGCTCAAGCGATAGAGCGCTCACCTTGGGCTGAAGAGCACAGGGACAGCACCCAAGCCCAGAGTTCAAGCCCCATGACCAACAAAAAAAAGAAAACTACAGACCAACATCTCCTCTGAAGATAAATGACAAACTCAATAGACTATAAACAAACTGAATTCAACAACATAAAAAGCAGGTTTTCTCTAAGCACTACAAGGTTGGTTCAATATCTTAAAATCAATTAATATGCTTTATCAATAGAATAAAGTACATTTCAATAGATTCAGAAAGAATATTTAGCAAAACTCAGTAGCCATTGGTGATGAAAAATAACTTATTGCAATTATACTAGAAAAAGCAATTAAATCCATTCATAACTAGAACAAGAATAGGAATAGCAGAATTACTTATAATAGTACAGACATAAGAATATTTTTACCCTAAAATATCTAGAATATATTTTCTAAAAACTGATGTTTAGGGTTTTGTAATTCAATAAGTAGTCTATTTCTGGGATTTGAAGGTCTAATGTTTCTGCTAGTGTGTGTACGTGTGAGTGTGTGCACATGCACATGTGTGTTACTGTGAATGTAGGGACACAGCTCAGATCCATCACTCCAGAAAAGGCTCCCATATATCAATCTAAGACATAGTACAGCCAGGTGCTTGTGGTTCAAACCTGTAATCCTAGCTACTCAGCAGGCTGAGATCTGAGGATTGCAGTTCAAAGCCAGGGCAGGAAAGTCTGTGATTTGCAATATCTAGTATATGTCTGAGTCAAGCAGAAAAGGTCAGTTAAGTTGATGTTAGGGAAATGAACCCTAAGATAAGTATTCAAAATTTTTTTCTTTCATGTGATTGTTTCTAACACATTTGTAAGATTATTTCTTTGTTGCTTTGTATGTCCCTCCCCCACGTTATAACCCCTGCTTTCACTGTATTTGATGTTGTTATAATTTGTGGAGGGGAAGGGAAAAAACAAATCGTTTAAATAGGGATACAGTTGGACCCATTGCAACAATGAGATGTACAAGTCGTTATGTCAAAAACGAACTTTACAACTTTGGTGTGGGGGAGGAGGGGATGGGAAGGGGAAACAAAGGAGGAGGCTACAATGCTTGATAAGAAATACACTCATTATCTTGCCCATGTAATTGTAACCCCTCTGTACAGTATTTTTACAATTAAAAGAAAAAAGAAATAAAAGAAAGTCTGTGAGACTCTTATATCCAATTAACCACCAGAAAACTGGAAGTGGAGCTGTGGTTCAAAGTGGTAGAGCAGAAGAGCTCAGGAACAGTACCCAGGCCCTGAGTTCAAGGCCCATGACCACCACCACCACCACCAATAACAACAACAAAAGACATAGTACAGAGACCTTCTCAAAAGATTTTCACATCTGAGAAATGCTTTTTCATTCATGTGATATGTTCAAATGACTCTCTCTTGCCAAAGAAATAGGGAGAAGTAATGACTTAAAATGACCTCTTTTTTGCCTACGAGAAAATCTCTCTCCTGGGAATTGTCTTTTTTCAAGTCCCATAAACTAAGATGGCAAAGTACATACCATCCCTGGAGGTCAGCCATTGGATCTGGTGGAACCACACTCAGCCTGAGCTCCTGAGCTCCTGAGCAAAATGTAGAGAGTCACCTGAAGAACTAAGACTAAGAAAAACAAAGTGCAATACAACAACTTTGTGTTCTTTTTCTTAAAGTTTTTATTGTTATTAAATAACAGTAGGGCTGGGAATATGGCTTGGTGGTAGAGTGCTCCTCTAGCATGCAAGAAGCCCTGGGTTCAATTACCATGTAAACAGAAAAAGCTGGAAGTGGCACTGTGGCTCAAGTGATAGAGTGCTAGCCATGAGCAAAAGAAGCTCAAGGACAGTGCCCAGGCCCTGAGTTCAAGCCCCAGAACTGGCAAAAATAAATGAATAAATATAAAATAAAAGTGATATACAGAAGGGTTACAGTTACATGTGTGTGTGTTTTAATACTGTGCTCTTTTTGTGTATTTTTTTAATATTGTGCTCTTTACTAGCAAGTAATATGACTTTAATTAACTGTAGTCTCTAGAAGAGCAAAGAAATAAAACTTTTCTGTTTTCTTTCTTTCCTCCAATGTTTAGTTCAAGGAGAAAAATCCCTCTTCTGAAGCTATGGCTTCTAATCCTTATTAATTAGCAGGAAAATTCACATCAGAAGCCAGGAAGAGTCAAAGCAGTTCTTTCACAAAGGAAGCATCTGCGCTCCACTGCGCACGGCGCACCTTCCCATCTTCTCTACCTGCACACATGCATCCCCTTGTTAGCTCTTCTCCCACAGAACCAGCAGTTCTTTCTGAAACAACAATTGTGGCTGATGTTTATTTTTCCAATTAAACCTACTTGAAGGGTTGGGCCCTCAGGGCTCATAATGTAATCCTCGCTACTCAGGAGGTTGAGATCTGAGGATCATGGTTCAGAGCCAATCCTGGCAGAAAAGTCTCTGAGTCTCTTATTTCCAATTAACCACCAGGACACCACAAGTGGAGCTGTGGCTAGAACAAAAAAGCTTACTTACACCACCCAGGCTCCAAGTTCAAGCCTCAAGCCTCATGACTGACAAAAAAAAAAAAAAAATCTACTTTAAGTAAATGCAAATCAAACATCATAGTTCAGGGCTGGGAAGGTGGCTCAGTGGTACAGTGCTTGCCTTGCATGCCTGAGGCCCAGGGTTCGATTCCTCAGCACCACATAAGAAAAAAGCCGGAAGTGGCACTGTGGCTCAAGTGGTAGAGCACTAGCCTTGAGCTGAAGAGCTGAGGGACAGTGCCCAGACCCAGAGTTCAGGCCCCACGACCGGACCAAAAACAAAACAAACAAAAAAACATCATAGTTCAAAACCAATCTAAAAACCAAAATGCTCCAGAATTAGACATTTTTGTGATGATGTCACCAGTAGAAAACTACACATTTGACATCATGAGATAAATGGCAGTCTACATTTAGGTATTCAAAGTACAGTTTATTGACTCACCCGAAAGAGAAAAAGATTCTTGCAGTTCCCTACATTTGACACATGCCCAGATTATCTCATGCCTAGCTGTTCCCTAGGGGAAATACATGTTAAAATTGCTTGTATGTAGCCTGGAGAGAGTCCACGTGGGGCTCAGCTCCATGCTCCTTACTCATTGTGACTTGTTTAGTCCCTACTCTGTGGTGTTAAAGTGCCGAAAAGATGATGATGATGATGATGATGATGATGATGATGATGATGATGATGATGATGATGCAGCAAACAGCCACAGGTTGTCCCTATAGGAAGATGACACTTGTACCTTCTGATGGTTCCATATATAGAAGCTTTATTTTGGGCCCCAAATTATTTTAAAATATTACATTAAATTAGCTTCATGGGGGTGAGGGGGACTATTGATATGGCTCAGGTGGTAGCTCACTGGTCAGTGAACAAATGCAAGCGTCAGATAGTAAGTTCAAAGAAAGAAAAGAGCTAAAGCTGGGCACTGATGGCTCATGCCTGTAATCCTAGCTACTGAGTAGGCAGAGATCTGAGGATGGAGATTCAAAGTTAGCCCAGACAAGAAAGTCCATAAGACTCTTATCTCCAATTGACCACCAGAAGATTGAAGTGGTGCTGTGGCTCAAAGTGGTAGAGCACTAACTTTGAGCAAAGAGAGCTTAGGAGAGAGAGCCAGACCCTGAGTTCAAGCCCCACAATCCACAAAAGTCCAGTTTCTTTGCTAGCATTAATCGTATGTCAAGAAGCATTTGTGTATTGGTCTAAGAGTCGCATGAAGGACTGTTTTTAAAAATCTGAGCATACACAAGAAACAAGGGTGCTTTTGAATGCATTTTCATATCTAGAAAGTCTACAGTAGCTAAAATTACACTAGTGCCATCAAATCCTTTTTATTTGTTTTTAGACAAAGAAGCTTAGAAAGTTAGACTCCAGTGTTCAACTGTATTTCCTAATATTAATATTCTGAGAAACAAGGTGACATTAGAAAGGGATTATTTCCTACTAGATGCACTTTTTACATAAATGAATGTCTGGTCCTACAGTGGCACGCAGTCTCAGGGTTACAAATCAAAAACACAGCATAGATTAATCTGCCTCCTCTACCTGTGTGCACTGAACAAACAGTAACCTTGAATCATGATTTCATTATCAGCGACAGTAGAATTCCATCAAATATCGGTAGCACCAACTATGTCAAAGTTATGAAGGAAAACCTAAAACCGGATTCTCAGTTTACCCATATCAGACAATAATCTACAAATACAGTCCCTCGATCTCCAAGATCCTATAAATATTCAATGCCTTCGAGCCTTTTCTAATGCTTAGATGAGAAGAGGGCACACCTTCCTTTTTTTGGGGGGGAGGGGTGTCCGGTCATGGGCCTGAACTCTGGGCCTGGGCACTGTCCCTCAGCTCTTCAGTTCAAGGCTAGCGCTCTACCACTTGAGCCACAGCGCCACTTCCAGCTTTTTCTGCTTATGTGGTGCTGAGGAATTGAACTCAGGGCCTCATGCATGCAAGGCAAGCGCTCTACCACTGAGCCACCTTCCCAGCCCACACCTCCCTTTTTAGACTAAATTTCAGAGTGAAACACACAAATAATGAGGTGTGTCAGTGAGGACCAAATAGTCGTCTTTCCTTTAGTCTAAACAAAAAGCACCGGGAATGAGCCTCAGAAGAAAAATTCATGAAGATAGGTAGTGAAGTCCAGGAAAATATATCTGGGCCTCTCTATAAATACAGCTCTACCCACCTAGCACTGTGGTGTAAGTTGTACATTATATCACACACGAGGGTTTTTAAGATGTGATTTTTTTCACATGCATATAACTTTAAAACAAGACATTTTCTGCATTCAATAAGTTACTAGCCTCTGAGACCTATAAGAGAAATTCTGAACTGACAATTTTCCTCCAGCAAAGGTATAAAGAAGAACCCCAGCAAGCAATAATTTTATAAGATTCCCTTCTGTGTAACCACTCAATAAATCTACTTTTTTTTCTCTAACCAAGATCTATAAGTACAATAAAGGTAAATGATACTGCATCCACTGGACATATTTTACATATATTCTGGCTAAAGACCAACTGCAATCCAATTTTCACAGTGAAAATCCGAAGTTGTAGTTCTTAAAGGCATATTGGTTCATATTTTAATACTAAAAGGAAAACTGTATAGGAGATTGTGTGTGTGTGTGTGTGTGTGTGTGTGTGTGTGTGTGTGTGTGTGTGACAGCATCTTGCTATGTAGCCCAAGCGAGCCTCAAACTCATCAATCCTCTTCCTTGACCTCTCTATTGCTGGAATTACAGGTATGTGTCACCATGCCTGAAGCAAGACACAATTTTATAAGGTCCTGTCAACAGGAAAAGTTTTAAAACTTGGATTTGGTGTGAGCAGTATTGGAAAGATGAATCCCCAAAAATGCATGAACTACAGTGTTTTTTTTACAGTGTGGAAGTTAACCACACCAGAAATCTATTATAATTGAATAATTAACTCTGCCAAGAGATACTTAGAATAAATAGGATATTTATATAGTATTTACAAACCCTATCATGATGGACTCTGAGGAATCCTGTAACTGATGTTGCTCAGCAGTCTCGTCATTCTAAACATCAGATGTTTAATTAGTATTCTCTCAGCACAAGGGCCTTTATATTATAAGACCATATAGGAGGGTAGGTCTGGACCTTGAGAATTAATAAAGTTTCAGAACCATTTGATACAAATGGCATACTCTTACTTTGAAGTGAGTACTTTATGCATTCACTATTAACTTGAGCATCAACATTAACTGTGAAGGCATTTCACTTTAGTTTTCTTATCTACTTGTAGATGCTTCACAGTGAAAATCTTAAAGTGAATTTTGCTACACTAGTCCAACTTAATCTCTCCCTCCATCCTTTCTTTCCGCCTGAATTTTTCTTCCTATTGATGATCTGACACTAACTTTTATCAGGCAAGCTATAAGGATAGAAAACACTACCTAAAGGGACAGGAGTCGTACTTAATAGTCATGCTTAATAAAAGGTTCACAGGAGTATTCAAAGTACTAGCAATGTTTTATTTTCTCATTTGGATGATGGTACAGTAGGCTTTAAATCATACATATGTTACATATACTGCTGCGTTTTAAAATTTGGTGCAACACAATTAAATGTCCACTTTAAAGGGTTTGTATAGTTATATTTAGTCATATCAGTGCCTTGCCAATGCTGAGACCACATTATCCGCTGGGTTTCTCCATCGTTTCAGACATGTGAGACTGTTGGAAATCATAGTACCCGGCATGCAAAATTAAACCAATCAAAAACTGACACTCAAATGTGTGTCTACCAGCTGAACAAGAGAAGCCACCAGAGTCTTGGGGTCTGAATGGCACGATCAAGGTTTCACAGGATCAATTCTTCCTACTCCAAGCCTGGCAAATATTTTAACCAATTAGAAAAAGCACTTGAACCCTAGTGCTGTTTTTCTTTCTTGCAAATCAAAATCAGTGGGCTTTCCCAATAGCTCTTACAACTTCAGCCAGCCTTCCCACATGGCTATAACAAGAATGACAATAAACAACTAATTTGAACTTAGAGCTCCAAGCCTAATACCCAAATGACATTTTCATAACAACCTAGGAAATTGTATTTCTGTCACAGTAGCTTTTGTGGGAAAAGTAACCTGTGCCTTCTATGCAAATGAAATATAGATGCAGAGAAATCTTATTTTCTGTCCTTAATTTAATTTTAACTTCAGGGAAATTGCAATCTACACATAATCTATTGTAAATACAGGCTAGATCTGCCTACCTCTGAGAGACCTCCAGTGTCTTCTTTTTAAAGTTGTTTTTTAAACCTCATAATGGTACCAAGAGGTTGCAAGAAAAACCTGGATCAGGAGCTCCTGATCCCTATGCCTGAACAAATCTTCCTCTCAGGTTTGTTATGACACTTTGATGAATGCCCTCAGCTAGTGAACTGTCCCATGGAGCCATGTAAACCTCCTCTTGCCCTCGACCCCGGGAGTGACCCCACATGGTAGGGACTCCTGGCTGAGTAAATGATACAGCATGGTCATAATGGCAACCTTCAGATCTTTCTCTTTTATCTACCTCTGTCCCCTGTGAAGTGTTTCTCCCCCACTCCCTCCTACCAGTATCAAAACCCCAGATAAAGGAGACAGGAGTTATCTGAAGCGTTGTGTGCCCCCTGTAAGAAATCCAATTATTTATGGTCACGGAGCTATTTTCTTTCAAGTGCATTGGTGAGTGACCTAAATGTATAGTTTCTCTTCTACCATTAGCAGAGCTCCTCCTTTAGCCACATTTGAAATCTTAGCAGTCTTTTCCTTCCTTCCAGATGAGGATGAACATTCGTTTTTTTTGTTTCGTTTTGTTTTAAATGATTTCAATACAGCCAAGGCAGGGAAAAGGGAAGTTCTGTTCTTCAGTTTTGTGCTTTTGCTTCTTAAAAAAATGTGTTACTGGAAGTGGTGCTGTGGCTCAAGTGGTAGAGCACTCGCCTTGAACTGAGGAGCTGAGGGACAGTGCCCAGGCCCAGAGTTCAAGCCTCATGACCGACAAAAAAAAAAAAAAAAGTGTTACTAGGACTACAACTGATGAGATTCTAAAATGACAGCTGAGCAGGGTCAGAATTGCAGAGGATGTCTGTCTAAAGGATACAATAGAATTCAGTCGCTGCAGCTACTGTCACTAGGGTAGACTCAAGGTAGAGGCCTGAGCTCACAGGAATGACTGCATCTCATTTTGGTGAAGGACTCTTTGGGTAGACATAAAGATTTCTTCTGCTTTCTGCAAAGTTTTCAACCTACCCCTCCCTGGCTACCAATGACATGGAAACAGCTGGAGGACACAGGGCTGGGTGCCAGCAGGGTACCCAGAAGACAGATGTGAGAGTCTTTGCATCTTTGTCCTAGACACTATTCCCACCTCCCATGTCTCCAGGATGTGGATGGAAAAGAGCTCTGGTTCACCTCCTGGACAAACCTACACGAGGTCCCTTAGGAGGTTGCTACAGAACAAAAGGCTGGTGGAGATCTAGCAGCTGCTGGGCGCCAGTGGCTCATGCCTGTAATCCTAGTTATTCAGGAGGCTGAGGTCTGAGGATTGCAATTCAAAGCCAGCCCGGGCAGGAAAGTCCATGAGACTCTTATCTCCAATTAACCACCAGAAAACCGAAAGTGGTACGGTGGCTTAAGTGGTAGAGTGCTTGCCTTGAGCTGAAGAGCTGAGGGACATCTCCCAGGCCCAGAGTTCAAGCCCCAAGACCGACAGAAAAAAAGAGCTAGTAGTAGGCTCTACCTGCAGGCTGTGGACCACCCACACCTTCTCTGTATTTCCATGCTCAGGAGGGGTGAGAAAGATCAGGAGGTACTGGGGCTCCAGATTGTACTCCTACTATAGCTGGCCTTATTCGCCAACTGGCCATTTTTCCCCCATGGGCCTCTCTTCTCCTTGGCCAATAATTTTTAATCATTCCATCATTCTCACTCCCAATGGGATGCTACAGACTGCAAACATCTAGTTACTCTTCACTCCAGGAGCCAATGAATGACAACACCCTGATGGCACCGGAAAGGCGAGCCAGAACTGTGTCGAGGAGACAGAACAGACCTAACTTGGAGACAGAGCTGCGGTATGCATCCTCCCATGGCCAGCCTGGAAGAATAGGAAAACTGCACAAACTTGGGTGGGAAATGCCAACACCACCCTCCCCAGCAGGCGCAGCTGGCTACATTTAAGAGAAGTCCATATGCTGTCAAGTCTCAGTGTCCTCATCTATAAAATGGGGGTCATTTCTATCTTCAGAGTTCTCGTGAGGATTGCGTGATGAAATTAGGATGATAGCAAGAAGCCCGCATCATATCATGGGCTTAGCATTCCTATCTCTCCCTCTTCCTTCCGGCTTCCATCAAAGATATATTGTTAAGGTTTATGAGAGTTGGTTTTACTCTGATTTATTTTTGTTGTCTTTTTTTGTACTTTTTTTATTGTAAAAATGCTGTACAGAGGGGTTACAGTTACATGAGCAAGGTAATGAGTATGTTTCCTATTGAGCATTTTTGTTGTCTCTTGTCTGTTATGGGGCTTGAACTCTGGGCCTGGGCGCTGTCCCTGAGCTCTTCAGCTCAAGGAAAGTGCTTTACCACTTGAGCCACAGCACCACTTCTGGTTTTCGGGGGGTTAATTGGAGATAAGAGTCTCATAGCCTTTCCTGCTCGGGCTGACTTTGAACAGCAATCCTCAGATCCCAGCCTCCTGAGTAGCTAGGATTACAGGCGTGAGCTACCAGTGCCCTGCTGTTTGGTATTTTTAACTGTTTTTTTTTGGGAGGGTCCCTTTTACGGTACTGGGGATCAAACCCAGGATGTTGTGCTTGCAAAGCAGCACTTTGCCACTGAGCTACATCCCAGCCCTCTGATTTATTTTGTTTGAGACAGCATCTGGTCTTGAACTCACAATCCTCCTCCTTCAGACTCCCAAGTACTGGGATTACAGGTGTTCACACCCACATTCCTACATCCTAATAGTTTGCATTCTCAAGTTCACTTTTAAAGAAATACACTGGATTGGAAACAAATCACTCATTTGCAAATAATGTGCAATATGTTGCTTCTACAGCTGGTGTGTAAATGTTAAGTATCAAATGCTAATAAACTTTATCATACCTCAAGGGAAAATAAAAAGTTACAGACTTGCTCAAACTTTGCAGCTCACTGCAATTTCCTTGCCCTTGAGAATATCTGAGTATATTAATCACTTCACTTGCCTTCTCTAGTCAAGTTTCACTGTCCTGTTTATTTTAGCTTATTATTTTATTCAGCACTGAGATTAGAACTGAGGGCCTTGTACTAACTAGGCAGGTGCTCCCCCATCTGAGCCACACCCAGCCTTTTTCTTTTATTCTTTTTTTTTTCTTTTTCACTTCAATTATTTTATCAGTGAGTGTCTCCTTTGTGCTCAGAACCAGACTCAGACTGGGATCTTCCTACTCACAACTGCCACAGAGCTGGAATTAAAGCTTAGAAATTAATACAAGGTCTTGCTGATTTTTTGTCTAGACTGGCCCTGAATTAGGATCCTCCCAATCATTGCCTTCTGAGTAGCTAAGATTAAGGCAGGGGCCACCATTCCTGGCTACCATTGTTCTCTATTTAGAATTCCTTGGTGAGGATATCAATGATATAAAAGTTCTTTCTTCCTAAAGGTAGCGACCATCAAGCCTTGGAAGAATTTTAAACCACATAAGCTTCTCAGATGAAACTTGGAAAGACAATTGACTTTCCTGGTCTGCCCACCTACCTTTTACTCTAAAGCCAACATTGGTTTTAATTTAGCCTGTGGGTGATAGAAGTGTGTCTCTGATGCAAAGAGCAGGGTTTGGTGGCAGCCTACCTTGGGGAATCGAGTCTAAAATTACTTCTTCTAAATGCTGGGTTTCAAGAGACCCTCGTCTCTCAGCAAGCACAGAATGTACTTTTCATGAGAACTTTAAAACGAAGAAAGTCGGAGTCGTGCTAAATAAGTAAACAGACAAGCTTCAGTGACGTGAAATATCAAAAGCTAATTTGAGTCTCTGGCATCAGAGCCCATGCATCCTCCGCAGCGTGGGTGGCGGATGACAGATGTGCCCGAATTGGGTTGTCACGAGTCTTCTGAGTTTGGGTGTCATCAGTCACCCCTGGAAGCGTGAATGGTGAATCAAAGTCTCTCATGTGGAAAGTGCCTTCCCCAAGAGAGAGTTTACTATTATGTCACCCTGCATGGAATAGGGCATTTATTGATTTGTGCAGGGGTGGTCCCTTTTTTCTGCCAAGGCCCATTTGCATATTTATAACATCATTTGCAGGCCATACAAATTATCAAGACAGGGAGATGGGTCCTAAGCAGCCAACAGGAAGCATTGTGTCTGGTGAGTCAGGTGCCAAATGTCCTTAGAGCTGAAAATCCCCCATCCATGTTAGACAAGGACTGATTGATATCGGTGATTGATTATCAACCCTAGACTTTGAGTGACTGGCTGTCATAAAGCTTCATTTCTAGTTCTCACAAAGTCTAATGTGGGCCTGGTGACACTACAGAGCCCGGTCCTCTGTATCATGGAACCAAGTCCCTTACAGCCACTGGTGGTGGTGTCTATTCAACCTTCAGCTTCAGTTTAGAAGTGACATTCATAGCTTCCTTTGCCTGGAACTGGTCACCACCCAGGTGTGGGGCTAAGCTTGCTGGGAACCTGAGCATCCAACATGGTCTCATATCCCAAGGTACTTTCTTTCCCACCATGCTTCCCATTGACTTGGGAAGGGTAGAGCAACTTAACTAGAATACTTTCTTAGAGAGCTAGAAACCTAGTTCCTTCCCCATTTTGTAAACATAGGATTTGCGCCCTGTGTGCGTATGTGTATGTGCACACACATGTGCGTGTGCGCACGCACTCGCACATGCTAATATGAAGCTGGAACTCAGAACCTGGGCACTATCCCTTAGCTTTTTCCATTCAAGGCTAGCACTCTACCACTTGAGCCACAGCTCCATTTCTGGCTTTTTGGTGATGAACTGGAGATATGAGTCTCACCAACTTTTCTGCCAAGGCTGGCTTAAAACTAGGATCCTCAGATCTTAGCCATCTGAGTAGCCAGGATTACAGGCATGAGCCACTGGTGTCCAGCTTCCCTGTCTTGTCTTGAGAAGAAATTGTCCTCACCATTGGCCATAGCAGTAGAAAGGAGGAGCTTACCAAACCCCCAGCAACTGTGCAGATGTTAGCTACCATTTGAGGGATATCACTTTACCTGTAGAGTCTGATCAATATTGCTCCATACAATAAATACTCATCTGCTGACAATTTCAACTCCCCATTTACCAATGCCTTACTCCTTTCTGGAATCAAATGGAATTCAGTCTCCCACAACTGTATTGGTTCTGATCAAAGCCAAATATCGGGGCTGGGAATGTGGCTTCGTGGTAGAGTGCTTGCCTAGCATGCATGAAGCCCTGGGTTCCATTCCTCAGTACCACATACACAGAAAAATCCAGAAGTGGCATTGTGGCTTAAGTGGTAGAGTGCTAGCCTTGAACAAAAAAGATGCTCAGGGACAGTGCCCAGCCCCTGAGTTCAAGCCTCAGGACTGGCCAAAAAAAGCCAACTATCCTCCCTGAAATCTATCTGGAACATGCAGACATCTGAGACAGCAGGTAGTGACAGATGGGACTGTCCCCATCCATGCAGATGGCTGATAAGCTTGTGGTTCCTTGGGCTCCTTTACAGGTATGAGATTGGGCACAAATGGAGCCAAGGTATTTTCTTTTATGAAATTTTAATGTCTTTTGGCATCCTTAAGAAAATGCAATAAAAATGGAAAAGGAGTCATCAATCCTGGTCCATCTCGATCGCCCGACTCTTGCAATGGGGATGTCATCCATTATAGATGCTCGCACAGGGGAGCAGATTTTTCAGGGAGTGGAAATTGAATCTGAAGACTTCAGTCCTGCTTTACCTGCAGCGAGCATCATTAGTTCCCTGGCCTTCCCCTCACCGAGACCCGCCCAGACACAGCCATCTGCCAGCAAGATGCATGCTATATACCTGGAAGGGAGTCCACTGTCTTTCTCCAGTTCTCAGCAAGCCAAGATTCCTATTTTAGGAAGTAATGGAAAATAAAGTAGCCCTCATTCCTCTAAGCACAGTCAGCATGGGTGCACCTTGAATGTGACATGCACATTTTAGCCTTTCCCCTCTAGAAAAAATATAATTGCTTGACATTTTGGCTGCCTGGATGCAATGACCTCTCTCTCTCTCTCTTTCTCTCAATACACACACACACACACACACACACACACACACCTCTCAAACCCCACACTCAGAGCCCAAACAGGCCAGGACGTCTGTCCAGGAGATCAGCTCAACTGCTCTCAGTTCTTGCAGGCAAAAACAAAACAAAACAAAATGAAGTGAATTCGCTTGTAAGACCACTCGGCAGATTTAGGGCCGTTTAGCTAGAAGCAGTCCACACAGACCTGGGACAATGGCTTGCCATCCCTTAAGGAGAAAGGAGAAAGAGAAGCGAGAAAGATGCATACAACACAAGTGATGGACAAGGGGGGAAGGAGCAGCACTGTGTCCTGGCGCTGGCCAGCCCTTGGATTTCAGTGTGGGCATCACAGGCACCCTGGAACAGGTGCAGAGCACGCAGGGGTTCAGCTACTCTCATTCTTATCTTTGGATTCTGCCTTCTGCCTTCTAAGCAGACCCAGACTGAGATAGTAGCATTGCCTCCTCCAGGAAGCCTCTTCAGCTTTTCCCTCTCTCAGCTCTTAAGCAATGTTGAGGGTGGTGTTTGCTCTCCAGGAAGGGATAGCTCTTCCTTGAGGAGGGGGTAGGTAAATTCAGCCCTCCTGGACCCCTCGGAGGAAAGATATAGTCAACATGTGCCCACAATCTTACCTCCGCTCACAGCCCAGTGGTTACCCTGTATGGAATCACGTGGAGTTTTCTCTTTTTTTTGTAATGTTTTTTATTGTAAAAATAGTATACAGAGGGCTTACAGTTACATAAGTAAGGTAATGAGTACATTTTCTATAGAGCATTGTTACCTCCTCCTTTGTTTTTCCCCTACTGTCCCTTCCCTCTCCACCTCCCCAACACGCCCCTCCCTCCCCCAGGTTGTAAAGTTCGTTTTCAACATAGTGTCTTGTACATGTCACTGTTACAATGGGCCAACCTGTATCCTTATTTCAGCATTTTGTTTTTTCCCTTCCCCTCCCCAAATTAGAAAAATGTATATACAAGATGCAAGGCACCAGAATCAAAGACAGTGAAAACAGGGGTTATACCGTGGGGGAAGAACATACAAGAGAAACAAAAAAAAAAAATCACATAATAGTATTTTCACAATAAAAAATAAATAAATAAATCACCTAATACATTTAGATACATTAAAAACCATAGCAAGAAAGAAAAAACAAGTTGTGTCCCTATCTTGGGGTTCATTTCACTTAACCTCATCTTTTTTTTTTTTTTTGGTCCATTTTGGGGCTTGAACTCTGGGCTTGGGCACTGTCCCTGTGCTCTTCAGCTCAAGGAAAGCACTCTACCGCTTGAGACACAACGCCATTTCTGGTTTTCTAGTGGTTTATTGGAGATAAGAGTCTCACGGACTTTCCTGCCCAGGCTGGCTTTGAACCACGATCCTCAGATCTCAGCCTCCTGAGTAGCTAGGATTACAGGCATGAGCCACCAGCGCCTGGCTTAACCTCAGCTTATATGGTCATATGTACATAGCTTTTGATCTTTTCTGCTTGACCTAGGCTTATACTAGTTATTGAAAATAAGGGAAACCATGGGACCTATGTTTCTTTGGGCTTGGCTTACTTTGCTTAATCTCCCCTATGACCCAGCAATTCCACTTTTGGGCATTTACCCAATCACAAACAAGGCTAAAGCTACCAGCACAATATGTTTGTTGCAGCATTATTTACCATAGATGCCCAGATGCCCCTCAGTAGATGAATGGATCAAGAAAATGGGGTATATATATACAATGGAATTCTATACCTCCATCAGAATGACATAGCCCCATTTGTTAGGAAATGGAAAGACGGAGTTTTCTTTTTAAGTATATTTATTTTACAGGGACGTTTGTCAAATGTGCAGTCCTGCAAACTATCAATGTATCCCAGCATCTTCTCCCTCACTGCATCCCTGCCTAGCTGTAAGAACTGTTGATACTATTGAATGAGATTTTTTTGATCTGGTTTTGTTCTGGGATTTGACCTCAGGGCCTGGACTCTGTTCCTGAGCTTTTTTGCTCAAGGCTAGCACTTTATACTTGAGCCACAGCTCCACTTCTGGCTTTCTGGAAATCAACTGGAGATAAAAAGTCTCATGGACTTTCCTGCCCAGACTGTTTTTAAATCATGATCCTCAGATCTCAGCATCCTGAGCAGCCAGGATTACAGGCATAAGCCACCAGCACTCAGCTTGAGTGAGCTTTCTTATGCTTACACTGGTTTCAAACCATGATCCCTGGATCTCCACTTCCCAGGTAATTAGGATTACGGTATAGGCTTGAGCCAGTATATCTAGCCAATCTTTAAATGTTGATTTTTTAAAAATTGCAAATAATAGTCTTGCCTTATAATCCATAGCATTTTTCTTTTATTTTCCTTTTTTTTGTTGTTGGTCGTGGGGTCTGAACTCTGGACTTCGGCACTGTTCCTCAGCTCTTCAGTTCAAGGCTAGCACTCTACCACTTGCGCCACAGCGCCACTTCTGGCTTTTTCTGCTTACGTGATGCTGAGGAATTGAACGCAGGGCCTCATGCATGCAAGGCAAGCACTCTACCACTGAGCCACCTTCCCAGCCCACATATTCTGATATGGTTTAGTAGAGTCATCATAAAAATCAAAATAGCATTATGATCATGTAAATTTCCCAGGATGCTTACAGCATTGGTGTATGCATGCTGAGCAACGCTTCTGTGGGAACTTTCAGTTTCTGGGAATGGAAATCCTGTAACTTTCCTTCATCATGTAATTTCTTTTCACTTTCATCTTTAACAGAAGAAGTGATGAGAGGTATGGTGTCTCACAGAATGCTTATCAGCAAGCAACACAGCACAGTGCCCCAAGGCACAGATCAAGTTTAAGCCTAGAACGGGACAAGATCAGTGACTGAGTCTCACAAAAATATTGTTTGGACTCTGAGCTACTCCAGCGCAGCACTAACCATTTCCCAGAAAGGTCTCTGTGTTCTCTGCTCCTCGTTCTTTTACTATGGTTCCTCCAACAAACATTGTCATCTTTCTTTCTAATGTTTGTGAGCTGCATGCAGTAGGAAATTTTGGTCCCTGCATACATTTTCCTCAGCTCACTCAGCAGTTTTGAACATTTCCAATGGAGGCAGGTAGGATAGCACAAACCTGTAATTTTATCTACTCTGGGAGGTAGCTTTTAGGAGGATCATGGTTTGAAGAGCATATTTGGAGGTCAGTGACCAACAAAAAGATGAGATTCCATTCTCAACAAATTGGATGCACAGAGGTCCCTATCTGCAATTTCAGCTGTACAGGAAGGTGTAGTAGGAGGATTGTGGTCTGAGGCCAGGTCTGAGCCATGACTTTATCTGAAAAATAGCTAGAGCAAAAAGAGGGTGGTCATGCCTCAGCCACTAGAGAACTGGCCTATCAAGAACAAATCTCTGAGTTCAAACCTCACTGCCACTAAGAGAAACAGAGAGGGAAAGAAGAAAGAGAGAAAAGGGAGGAGGAAGGGAGAGGAATGAGTCAGGGGAAGAGAGTTTCCATTAAGTGGTGACATTTAGTAATTGTGGTATTTAGAAATCATGATAGAGGGGCTGGGAAGGTGGCTCAGTGGTAGAGCGCTTGCCTTGCATGCCTGAGGCTCTGGGTTCGATGCCTCAGCACCACATAAGCAAAAAGAAAAAAGCCAGAAGTGGCGCTGTGGCTCAAGTGGTAGAGTGCTAGCCTTGAGCTGAAGAGCTGAGGGACAGCGCCCAGGCCCAGGGTTCAGGCCCCACAACCGGACCCAAAAAAAAAAAAAAGAAAGAAAGAAAGAAATCATGATAGAAATTGTGATTTCCATTTCTCCTTCCTTAAAAATCAGAAGGAAGGGGTCTGGGAAGGTGGCTCAGTGGCAGAGTGCTTGCCTACCATGCATGCAGCCCTGGGTTCCATTCCTCAGTACCACATACACAGAAAAAGCCAGACTTGGTGCTGTGGCTCAAGTAGTAGAGTGCTAGCCTTGAACAAAAGAAGCTCAGGGACAGTGCCCAGGCCCTGAGTTCAAACCTTAAGACTGTCAAAGAAAGGAAGAAAAAAGAAAGAAAGAAAAGAAAGAAAGAAAGAAAGAAAGAAAGAAAGAAAGAAAGAAAGAAAGAAAGAAAGAAAGAAAGAAAGAAAGAAAGAAAGAGTAATAGCTAATGCTATGAAAACAACATATACCATGAACCATATATTCTTTTTTTTTTTTTGTCGGTCATGGGGCTTGAACTCTGGGCCTGGGCGCTGTCCCTCAGCTCTTCAGCTCAAGGCTAGCGTTCTACCACTTGAGCCACAGAGCCACTTCCGGTTTTCTGGTGGTTTATTGGAGATAGGAGTCTCACGGTCTCTCCTGCCCGGGCTGGCTTTGAACCTCGATCCTCAGATCTCAGCCTCCTGAGTAGCTAGGATTACAGGCATGAGCCACCAGCGCCTGGCAAACCACATATTCTTTTAAATGTTTTGCATATTTAATCCTCACATCAACCCTGCAAGGTAAGTACTGCAAATATTATCAATTTCTAATTTTCAGAAAAAGCGTAGTGAAGTCAAGTAACATATCCAAAGTCACACAGCTTTAAATGGCAGAATCAAGAGTTGAACCCAGAAGAAAAGGCTAAGTACTACTAAATGTAGTCTCTCAAATGATGCTGAGTAGAAGCAAACTATTTCAAGTACATGAAGGTCTAGTTGTGAATACTTTTTTAATAAACCCATAACAGCTCCAAGTAATACAGGGCCTGGAGGCAGACTGCATCCCTTCAAATCTTCATGTCATCTGGGAAAACTTAAGAAACCTGATTCATATTTTTTAGCTTTAGTCTAGGCTGTAAAAGAGGAAAATAGTCCCTGGTTCAGCTTTTACAGAATTAAGTAATAAAATCCCTATCAAGCCTGGCATCAGTGGTACACACTTATAATCCCTGAGCTTCATTTGCTCAAGACTAGCTCTCTACCACTAGAGCCACAGTGTACTTTTGGCTTTTTCTGCTAATGTGCTACTGAGGAATCGAACCCAGGGCTTCATGCATGCTAGGCAAGCATTCTACCACTTAGCCACATTCCCAGCTCCTGTTTGTTTTTGTTATACAACGAGAAAACAGAGAAGCCATATTTTGAAAGGTCAAATTGGGAGTCTTTATTAGAAGGCCAGCAACCACAGGCAGACTCTAGTCACAAAGACCTGCAACCCCACGAATATACTTAACACTGTCAGAAAACTGAGCCATGGAAGCAGTAGAGGAAGGAAAGAACAGAAAAGCAATACCAACAAGTCAGATCAGCTCCAACAGAGACTTGAAGTAGGATTCCATGTTGACCAGGGAGAGTGCCAGCAGACAGGACATGAACAGACAGGAGACATGTGGCCTGGTGTCCCCCTCGCCTGAGCTGAGCAGAGCCTAAATAGAGCCAGGCGCAGGGCACAGGGTCACAGGAAACTCAAGTATCTCTGGAGTTCAAGCCCAGGACTGATAGGCCCAATAATCTATGATTCTAGTACCCATCCCTGCCTCTAACAATCCAGGTATGCCCATCACCTGGGAGGTGGGACTTCCCTTACCATCCAGCAAGTGGTCAAGATAGCACCAGCCAGATCCAGCGGCCCTACTTCACTTTCAGTTTGCTTTTCAGACAAGCCCCCCCCCCCCTCAGGTTGGTATTGGACAGTGATCCTCCTATCTCTGTCTCCCAAGAAGGTGAGATGTCATGCATGTACCACCAGGCCTGGCCTATATTCTCTCATTTCTTCTATTTTCTAGTTCAATAAAATATTATAGACAAAAATAGATTGCCAGAGAAAACATTTTAAAAATCCAGATGGCTCACAAAGCATTCTGTGATTAAATAATCTAAAGCAAAGATTTTGTATCGTTTAGAAGTTAAATATGCATGGCTTGGCTTCTTCTATAATTAGAATTCACTCAGCGAAATTCTTTGTCTGTAGTATCAGCCATTTTTTTTTGTTGTTGTTGTTTTTGGGTCCGGTCGTGGGGCCTGAACTCTGGGCCTGGGTGCTGTCCCTCAGCTCTTCAGCTCAAGGCTCTTCAGATCTACCACTTGAGCCACAGCACCACTTCCGGCTTTTCTCTTTTTGCTTATGTGGTGCTGAGGAATCAAACCCAGGGCCTCAGGCATGCAAGGCAAGCACTCTACCGCTGAGCCACCTACCCAGCCCCTAGTATCAGCCATTTAACCTGTAGGTAACATTATATAAAATAAAATTGTGTTTCAATTTTAGATTCGATCTTTAGTTTTATTATATTTTTTAAAAAGATATAATTCTAGTTTTGTCATTCAGCAACATTTTTGTTGTTGTTGTTTAAACAGTCATGAGGCTTGAATTCAGGCCTGGGCATTGTCCCTGAGCTTTTCTGCTCAAGGCAGGTACTCTACCACTTTGAGCCACAGCTCCACTTCCAGTTTTCATGGTTAACTGGAGATAGGAGACTCACATACTTTCCTGCTCAGTCAGGCTTTGAACTGTGATCCTCGGATCTAAGCCTCCTGAAGAGCTAGGATTACAAGGGTGAGCCAGTAGCACCCAGCATTCAGCAAATATTTTTAACAAATATTTATTGAGCACATACTATATTGTATTCATCATGCTATCTCCAATGTGTTGGACCGTCTTAGAGTATAAGATCAAATAATTATTTGTAGAACAAGAAAAGAATAAAAGTGAATAGTTGCCAAAAGGTAAAGAGTTAGGAAAAAGAGTTAGGAAAAAAAAACCTGAAACAAGTCACTTAAACAAACAAGAAATTTCCTTGTTAAGATCAGAATTTCATTAATATTAATGAAAACAGAATGCAGACCCCTTCTGACATATTTTAAACTGTTTAAAGATAAACATTTGCGCACTGCAAGCCACACATGGGTTGCAGCTCCAATGAGGACTTTATAAGCCATCTGCTAGACTCCTAATGAGGCTAGTAACTATCTTTGTTTACAGTTAGGCACCAGGGGTCATGGGTATTTGCTATAATGAAAGCTGCAATGCATCACTGCAGAAGTTAAAAGAGTCTTTCTTCACAAGGGCTAATTACAAATATAATAAAACAACATTTTAGGAAATCCCTTGGAATCCACAGAGAAGTCTAACTTGGCATAACAAATACAATCCCTAGTACTGGCCCTGTTTTCATTGAGTGAATCTTGATCACAGAAGTCATTCATATTTAACTACTTGACAATACCAGGCCATCAATTGGTCCTTTGCTTCAGACCACTTAATCACAGGATGCCTCATGAGCCATCTGGACTCTTTCAAGATGTTTGCTGTGATCGTCTATGTAGAAGTAAGGAAACTCATAAAGCAAGACCCAAAGGGCTAGTAGTGTATCTGTTTTAAATAAGATGCTACTTGAAAGTTCTGCTCTTCCGGTGCCCAAACTAAACTCTCTGGTTTGATTAATTCAAGGGAAAGGGTAGCATGTGAGAAATTGATTGTTTGGAATCATAAAAACAAAGCAAGTGAGTGGTTGACTTTTTATTTTTCAATTGAGAAAGTTAGCGACCCGGAGATGGAATGGAAGTCCTGATCGTAGTCTGTGTGTGGTGGGAGTATATATATCTCCGTAGGCCACCGGAGAAATTTGGGGGCTTGTTCAAATGTTGATGACAATATCATTGCTTCATTTCTTCTCAGCATCCCCTCTTAGGATCATATTATAAAGGGGCTGTGTGAGATTTCTCACTGATAGTACTATCAAAACCTGAGGTATCAAAAATGGAGAAAGAGGGACTGAGGTGTAGCTCAGTGGCAAGGCACTCGCCTAGCAAGTGTCCCGGGTTCGATTCCCCATTACCAAGAAAGAGAAAAGAAAAAATAAATAAACTTTCAATTGAACTTCCAGGCCAGAAAAAGAAAAAAAAGACAAAAGGTACACTATAGCCGGGTGCCGGTGGCTCACACCTGTAATCCCAACTACTCAGGAGGTTAAGATCTGAGGATCGTGGTTGGTAGCCAGCCTGGACAGGAAAGTACGTAAGATTCTTATCTCTAATTATCCAGAAATGGCCCTGTGGCTCAAAGTGGTAGAGCTCTAGCCTTGCGTGGAAAATGCTCAGGGACAGTGCCCAGGCCTTGACTTCAAGCTCTAACAAAACAAAGGAGAAAAGTTTTTCATTTTGTTACTAGGGAAGGGGTTTGAGTGCTACCATGTGTAAGGCTTAATAGCAATAATAAGATTATAAGAAAATATGCATAGTTTAAATGCTCCTTGCTTATTCCAAACCAAAAACCGCTTAGGCTATATGTACACTTTGGGAAAGACTAGCCAATGCATTTGAGATGTAGAAGAGGAATGAGGTAGGCTGCTCTAAGCAGAGCCAAGGTGATTATACTGTGGGGTATACCTGAGGGGAACCCCAGAGCCTGGGCTGAGGGCACAGAAGTAAGAGCATGTATGTGACAGATGAGGTAGTTGAAGGAAGTGGAAAAAAATAAAAGTAATTCAATAAGACCGTATGTTCACTTTTGAGGTAGGAATGAAATCTTCATACACTATGTCAAAATGAAGTCCAGAGAATGAAATAAGTCTTTGTAAAAAAAAAAAAAAAACTGAAAAAAATCTTTTTCAAATGTAGACAACTGTTAATACCGGTGAGATGTCTTTTAAATCAAATGCTTGGTACCAGCGGTGTTACTGATTTGAAGTTTATTTGGATTTTTGGCATAGATATGGGAAGATATTTAGAAGGTAAAAACAGCCTAAAATCAAAATTCGGTTATGTTTCATACATGCCTTCTACACATAGCCTGAAGGTAACTTTTTCTTGGCAGGACTGAGGATTAAACCCTGGGCCTCACAATTGCTAGGCAACACTCTACCATTTGACCTATACCTCCAGCCCCTTTTGGCATTATTTAAAGATAGGGTCTCAACTTCAGTCCTAGGCTAGCCTAATTGTGATTTTTTTTTTCACTAGGATAACAGATGCATTCCACTTAGTTCCCAAACTATGCCCAGACTAGCCTGGAACTGTGACACACACCCCCTCTTCCTCCCGTCATTCTTGCAATCTTTACCTCCAAGTAGTTAGGCTGTATAGGCTTGAACCACTGCTCCTGGCCAAATGATAATTCTTTTAACAATTTTATGCAGGAAACCAAGTTTCAGGGGTTGCAGGCTTGGCTCAGGTGACAGAACGCCAGCCAATGAGCAAAAGCATCAGATACCGAGTTAGAGTCCCAGTCAGAAAGAAAAAAAAAAGGAAACCAAGTTTCATAATGTGGGATTTTCCACTTGGATATTTCCACTTGTATGTTGTATGCTTAGAAGGTTTCAGATTAGGAATGTTCAGAGATGTTCAATCTTTACCATTTCTGAGGTGGAAAAGGCAGAAATCACAAAGCATTGGGTTTACAGACTTCAAGTCATTCCCAACAGCTCAACAGCCTACTGGCAATTGAAAGAAAAACGATAAGCCAATTTGTTCATACATGTACCATTAATTAAAATGTAAGGTAAACTACATTTGTACTACGTACAAAAAACTCCATTAATACAGTAAAATAAATAAATAAATAAAAGTTTTTAAAAAGCATTTTGAGGTCAGCTGCCAACGTTGACACTCTACTGGCTGGTTTTCCTTTTTCCCCCTACCAGACAATTTAAATGAAACTGTGTACTGTAATGCACATGGTCTTTAACTTCTCTCTCATGCTACATGTTAGTACTATGTCACAGAAGTGGAATAGTGGCTCAAAATGATGTATGGAGGCATCCGAACAATAATGAAATACTAACGCACATGTTGCATCTCAGAGTAACATCCTCCACACTTGAACGGGAGTGCAGTACAAAGGTAAAGTGTGGACTTGGACTTGCTGGACAATGATCTGAGAGGGAGATGGTTCCACACCAGCTCAAAGTGTGGAGAGGGTGCTGGATAATGAATACCTGCAAATTGGATTTCATTCAACAAGAGGGCCTTTCGTTTATGTCCCTAGTGCATGATCTGTATTAAAATTCTGTCACATAATGGCACAAAACTGTTGAAACTTTTGTATCATTTTCATACAAGCAGAGTAGTCTTTCTAGCAACCACACAAGGTTTTCCTATATTGCTTTCCAAGTAGGAAGCTGAATGCTTATATTAGGAAAGGAAGGAAGAGAGAGAAGTAGTCATGAGTATAGTGGTCTGGCCATTAAGAAGCAACACCAGTCCTGATGTTAATGGCCAGTATTATGATAAACAGAAAGCAGAACAAGTATTAGCAACGTGCCTCTATCAGACATTGTACTAGATCGTTGGCAGTCAAAGTGAGTGAGCAATTCATTCCATGTCCCCTGCTGGCAGATTACAGCTCTTCCCTGTTGGACAAAAGAACAGAGGCCCAGAGCAAGAATCCACTCTTAGCTCATGTGTGGTACATCCTTGGGGAAAATGGTCCATCAGTTTTGGTTTTATCACTGACAACTTGCACAATCTCAACTGATATTTTCTTGTTGTGTTAAAGATTGTGTACTGAGCAAATGCAGTCTTATAACAAGGATATTTGGAACTCAAGTCAATGGAGTAGCAGCTGTGCACGAATCAGGGCATTGAACACATAACGTGAGTAAAAGGAGGCGGTGGGACTGTGACATCCTTCTTGAAGGTGCTCCTGACTTCTCCTCCTAGCCTCTGCCCAACACTGTAGCTGGGGACTGAGTGTCTCTTTGTTTCACTGCATTATACATTCCTTAAGGGCAGGAACCATGTTTATGTACTTCCTTTACTGGGCTCCTACTTGAAGACTGAATGGAAAATGCCTTCCTAGTGTGGAAAGGCAGCAAATATTCCTGACAAAAAGTATCACAACTCAAACATATGTGAATCCAGGACAAGCCAAGCAAACAGGCCAACCCACAAGGAGCTGAGAACTGTTGAAATAAGGATACCAAGCCTAACCAGCACTCTCTTGGCCACAGGGTAGATGATAGGGAATTGAGTTTACCTGGTGCAGGGAAGTTCCACTCCCAGGTGATGGGAGTGCCTGAATTCCTAGAGGTGGGACCGGGGACTTGGACGATAGGTTACTGGACCTGTCAGTCCTGTACCGTGAGACTCTCACGTTTCCTGTGACCCTGCCCACTGACCCTGATGCTATTTAGGCCCAGACCATCTCAGGCACCATTTCATCATGCCTGGGTCTGTGTCTCCTGGCTCTCCTCCAGTCACCATGGTGTCCCACTTCAGCTTTCCACTGGAGCTGATCCGGCTTTGTGGGTATTGTTTATGTGTTCTTTCTTTTCTCTCCTGTTCTCATGGCTCAGTTTTCTAACAATGTTACATATATTCAAGGGACTATAGGTCTTTGAGACAGAAGTCCACCTGCAAACACCTGCTCTCCAATGAAGACTCCCAATTCAACCTCTCAAAAGGTGGCTTCTTTTTTCTCACAATTGAATCCTGGTACAACACTATGTACAGTGATTTCTGCCAGAGTCGACCTAGGAAGCAGAAAGGATGGACAGGCACCAAGAGAACTGGGCAAGAGATCAAAGTTCAAAAGCAAAACCTAGTCAATGACTCACAGATCAGAGAGCCCAGGAGGACCTTCAGGTCATGTGCTAGTAATTAAGGCCACAAGAGCTGAAGCATCAGCTGATTTCCTGCCACCCCCACAGCTGAACAATTAAGAGTTTGATCTTGAATAGTTACAGGAAAGAATGACTCAAGAAATTTGAAATGTAAAAGCTGAGTACAAGTAGGGTACAAAGAAAGCCTGAGACATATGGTATAAAGCCTGATTGAATTACTAAATGCAATAAGAATTTATCTTGAGGATTTACCAAACACATTACAAAGCAAAATGAAGACACATAGGTACAGTTATTGAGTGGATCAATGGATCAATAAAAAAGAACTTAAGGTGCAAAACTTCTCAGTGCCCAGTTAGGATGGTAAATTCCCACCTCCCAGAAGTCAAGCTAATTCCAGATTATACAAAAAGGGCTGAGTTTCCAAATGAGGAACCAGGGGGCCCCTGCTGTGGAGATTTTCCACACTATAGGGTCAGGGGCTTCAGCATAGCGGAGTTTAGACTTAGGAGGAAATAGTATGGATGCCAAGAGATATAGAAAAGACCTGAAGGTTGCCCCATTCCAGATTTACCTTAAGCTAGAAATGTTGATAATCTGGTTTTTACATTCACCCACTTGATCGAACTCTCAGCAAATACCAACTCAATTGCTATGACCAGAGTGTGCCATCTTGGAAATAAATCCCCGAGTGTCCATCAAGAAACTACAATTAATACCAAGTAGAACAGAGATCAGCTGTTCCCTCCAGGCCCTGCCTAAATTGGGGAGAAAAAAAGTAGGTCCATTGTTGATCAACCACAATTTTCCGCAACAGTTTAATGCACAGCAATGGCCTCTAAACTACCTGGTTGATTTTTCCTCTTTGTTATGTCTTTCATCTGTTCCTTCTACTCCGTCTCTGTTCTATTCACTCATTTCATCACCTCTGCCTGCAACAGACTCTGGGTGTTTTTCTGCCTGTGCATTGCTTTCTCCTGCTTCCCCTCTCCACTATCCCAAAGTTACATTTCTGATATTCAGTATGGCATTTTAAAAGATATAAATCTGCTCAAAATTCTCCAGTGTCTTCCCCTCAGCGCTCAGCATAAAATCCAATTTTCTTTGCTGGGCAAAAACAACAAAGGGCCTTTCATAATGAGGACTCTTCTTACTGGTTCTGCTTCCAAAACAGTTCCCCCTTCCACAAACTACAGTCGGATGACCTCCTTCAGTTGTCGAAATGGGTCTTGCAGTCTCAGGGTGCTGTGCATCTGAAGATGCTCTTTCTGCTTTGCCATTGGCCCTACCTTTCTCAGGCTAATAACAAACTTAGCTCAGACACCATCTCCTTTGAAAAGCATCTGTTCCTCTTTCTCCTCCTCCTCCTCCACCTCCAACTTTTCTTTTTCTCCTCCTTTCCACAGCTACCTTAGAAAGGTAGCCATGAAACCTCTGCATGGGTCTTCATAGCTTATGCTAATATATTTGCATACTTTTATTCTATTATGTTTTAGTGTGACATTCTATTTCTTGTCCGCATATATTAAAAATAATGAATACTGCCGGGCGCTGGTGGCTCACGCCTGTAATCCTAGCTACTCAGGAGGCTGAGATCTGAGGATCGCGGTTCAAAGCCAGCCCGGGCAGGAGAGACCGTGAGACTCCTATCTCCAATAAACCACCAGAAAACCGGAAGTGGCGCTGTAGCTCAAGTGGTAGAGCGCTCGCCTTGAGCTGAAGAGCTGAGGGACAGCGCCCAGGCCCAGAGTTCAAGCCCCACAACTGACAAAAAAAAATAAAAATAAAAATAATGAATACTATTAGACAAATATATATATACAAAGTATTTTGATCACATTAACCCCTTTTACTCTTTTTCTCTCTCTCACACACACACTCTTTTTGTCAGTCAAAGGGCTTGAACTCAGGGCCTGGGTGCTGTTTCTGAGCCTTTTAGCTTATGACTATCACTTTGAGCCACAGCACCACTTCCAGTTTCCTAGTAGTTAATTGGAGGTAAGAGTCTCACGGACTTTCCTGCTTCTGCTGGCTTTGAACCCTAATCCTCAGATCTCAGCCTCCTGAGTAGCTAGGTTTATAGGCGTGAGCTACCAGCACCCAGCTCCTCTCTTATTCTTCTCTCCTCCCTCTGCTCCCCTTTCTCTTCTCAAATAGTTCTCCTACCTTTGTGACTTTTTTTCACAATTTTGACTCTTCATTTAGAGAAATATATGCTATTTATGTTTTCAGTCTAGTTTATTTAATTTAACATGATACTAATTTCCAGTTCCAGCTATTGCCGAGAGTGATATGAATTTATTCTTCTTTATAGATGAATAATATACCATTGTGTGTTATATACACCATATATGTATGCCATATATATATATTCCATATAGATATACCATATATGTACCACATATATATATACCACATATATATACTTACCATATATATGGTATATCTATATATATATGGTATATATATGTATATATATGTGGTACACACACTTTATATATATATATATACTTTACATATATATATGAGTTAGTAAAGAAAATGTGGCTGAGCACCAGTGGCTCACACCTATAATCCTAGCTACTCAGGAGGCTGAGATCTGAGGATTGCAGTTGAAGCCAGACCAGGCAGGAAAGTCTGTGAGACTATTATCCACCAGAAAACTGGAAGTGGCACTGTAGCTCATGTAGCTCAAATGGTAGAGAGCTAGCCTTGAGCTGAAGAGCTAAGGGACAGTGCTCCTCAGGCCCAGAGTTCAGGCCCCACAACCAACCAGAAAAGAAAAAAACAAAGAAAATTTAGGGAGGGGAGAGAGAGAGAGAGAGAGGAGGGGAGAGAGAGAGAGAATGTGAAAATGTGTTGTCTCCTGGGCTGATTTCTGAAATTGACTCTTGGGAATAGAGCCACAATAAATATGAGTGATAGATATGGAGCTATCTCTACTCTGTGATGGATTTGTTTCCTTTGAGCATATTTGCTGGAGTAGTATGGCTGGATCATACGTGGTAGTTCTAGTTTTAGTTGTTCCGATGGCCTCCATTCTGATTTCAGTAGTGGCTGTACTAAGCTACATCCACCAATGGTGTATAAAGTTCATTTTTCTCTATTTTCCTCACTACTGTTCATTGTTTCTAATTTTCTTGAAGATATTGATTCTAACTGCAGTGAGAGAGAATCTCAATGTTGTTTTGATTTGCATTTTCCTGATATCTTACCTAAATCTATTTAGCTAAATAAACTGAACTTTTAACATATATTTTAAGCCATTTGCCTTCTTCTTTTGAGAACTGTCTGTTCAGTTCATTAACTCATTTGTTTATTTGCTTTTTTAGTGTTTGAGTTTTTTAATCCTTTATGTTCTATTAATTCTGTCAGATGAATAATTGGCAAAGATTTTTCTCCCATTCCATAGGTTGTCTCTGACAATACCAGTTAACCTGGTAATTATTTCCTTGGTGACATAAAAGCTTTTTAATTTGAAGCAATCCCATTTGTCAATTATTTCCTGAGCTATTGGAATCCTACTCAGGAAGTTGTAACCTGTAGTTTCCCTGTAGTGGTTCTAAAATTTCAGGTCTTCATTAAGGTCTTTGATCCACTGTGAATAGATTTCTGCAGAGACAAGGTCCGGTTTTAGCCTTCTACAAGTGGATATCTAGTTTTCCTAGCCCCATTTGTTAAATAGGCTATCTTTTCTTCAATGGATTATTTTTGGCACCTTTGTTAGTGGCTGTACCTATTTGGGATTATTTCTGGATCTTCTATTCTATTCCATTGGTCTACATGTCTGCTTTTATAGCAATTCCATGCTGTTTTTGTTACTATGGCTCAGTAGTATCATTTGAATTCAGGAATTGACAAAGCTCCAGCATTGCTCTGTTTGCTCAGGATTGCTTTGCCTGCTTGAGATCTTACATTTTCACATAAAATTTTATGATGAAGTTTTCCACTTTTATGAGGAATATTTTAGTAGTGATTGCACTGAAACTATAAATTGCTTTAGTAATGTGGCTATTTGCACATCCGCCTATGAATATAACAGTTCTTTCTACTTTCTAATACCTTCTTCAGTATCTTTGTTCAGTATTTCATAGTTTTCATTTCTTTTTATGTTTTTTATTTTTATTTTTTATTTTTTTGCCAGTCATGGGGCCTGAGCTCTGGGCCTGAGCGCTGTCCCTCAGCTCTTCAGCTCAAGGCTAGTACTCTACCACTTGAGCCACAGCGCCACTTCTGGCTTTTTCTGCTTATGTGATGCTGAGGACTCAAACCCAGGGCCTCATGCATGCAAGGCAAGCACTCTACCACTGAGCCACCTTCCCAGCCCTCTTTTTATTTTTTATTTTTATTTATCTTTTTTTTTTTTTGTCGGCCGTGGGACTTGAACTCTGGGCCTGGGTGCTGTCCCTCAGCTCTTCAGCTCAGGGCGAGCGCTCTACCACTTGAGCTACAGCGCCACTTCCGGTTTTCTGGTAGTTTATTGGAGATAGGAGTCTCACGGTCTCTCCTGCCCGGGCTGGCTTTGAACCGCGATCCTCAGATCTCAGCCTCCTGAGTAGCTAGGATTACAGGCGTGAGCCACCAGCGCCCGGCTCCTCTTTTTATTTTTTTTTTGCCTGAGACCAGAACTCAAAGTTGGTACCTGACACTTTTGCTCATTGTCTGGCCCTCCACCCACTGAGCCACCTAACATCTGTAATTGTCATTGTACACCTTCATTCTTAAACTTTCCTGAGACTAGTATGGTTGTGGTTGTATTCCAAGTTTCTTTCTCAGGGTGCTTATCGGAAACCTACTGGATTTTGTATGCTGGTTTTGTATCCTGCTGCTTTGCTAGAAATGTCCATCACATCTAAGAATTTTCTTGTGTAGTCATTAGGGCCTTTTAAATACAGGCTCCTATTATCTGCCAATAGGGATAATTTGACTTCTTTCTTTCCCGTTTAGACCCATTTTATTTATTTCTTTTTCTTTTTTTTTATTGTGAAAATACTGTACAGAGGAGTTACAATTACATAGGCACCAAAGTTGTAAAGTTCATTTTCGACATAACAACTTGTACATCTCATTGTTGCAATGGGTACATCTGTATCCCTATTTAAACCATTTGCTTTTCCCCTTCCCCTTCACAAATTATACCGACATCAAATACAGTGAAAGCAGGGGTTATACTGTGGGAGAGGGACATACAAAGCAACAAAGAAATAATCTTATAAATGTGTTAGAAACAATTGCATGAAAGAAAAAAAACATTTGAATACATATCTTAGGGTTCATATATCTAGTATATGTCTGAGCCAAGCAGAAAAGGTCAGATAAGGTGATGTTAGGGAAATGAACCCTAAGATATGTATTTCTTTTTTACTCATTGATCTTGCTAGAAACTTACTTTCCCCTCAGTAAGACTAGTATTATCTTTCATGGCTAAATCTCCAAAGCACACCACATGACTGACCAAATTGCAGTGGAGGCAGTCCAGACAGAATAGTTTGTTGAGCAAATAAATACAATTCATTGCATATTACATATGAAAGTTTTTTGCCCAATTTCCATGTATCCTGGAAATAATGCAGTGCCCTCAGGCAAAGTAGAGTGGCACACTGGGTGGGGTACCTTGCTGGAGACTCTAGGCATAGGGAAACTGCATATGAGCTAAGTAAAAGTTAAGCATCCGAGGAGATTAGGAGGTGCATACTTGGCTTTCTCTGTTGGGGCCTAGATTGGGAGCAGGCGATTATTAATCAAGTCCTAGCCCTTTGGGTAATTGTTGCTGAGTCTATTGTTTAGCTTCCTGGATCTTACTGGAGATAATGGTGTGACTTCCTGTAGCTCTGATGTATGCCTGGCTGACTTCCTGGGATAATGGCTACAATTATGGTCCAGACTCCATTTCACATACAGCCTACTGGTTGTCTGTTTTTACAGTTAATCTCTTGATTGAGTCTCCTTCCCCAATCTATATCAAGAAACAGATTTTTCACTAAGGGAAAGGAAAGGGTGATAGTGTGCAAGAAGAATTGTACTCATTACCTGACCCTTGGATTTGTAACCCCTCTGTACAACACCATAATCATAAAATAAAATTATATTTTTTAAGAGAAAAAAAGGGAAACAGATTTTCAAAGATAGTTGGGGAAGTGTCTTTCTTGTTAAAACATTTGTTGAAATATGTCTGATATTTTTATTGCCTTAAGGGCTGATTCAAATCCAAACTGTATTTGGAGATTCCAATCCAATCTATAGTGATATTTAAGATACTTAAAAAAAGAAAAACAACTTCTACCCAGATCAACCACACAATCCTCGATTTGAAGGCTTCCCCTAGTGGTCAAAGAGTGACAGCAGCTGGGAAGGATTTTCCCAGCCTGTGAAGTAAGAGCTGCAGAGTTGTGCACGTGCAATTGAAAACCTGGTAAAGATTAGGAATGGAAATATTCCTCTTCCTTAGGCAGTGAGTCTAGCAACTTATTGCTAGGTTTCACATATGAAATGATGATACCAAACATGAATATTATCTAAGGAAAATCGGAAATTCAGAAGTACCTGGAAGGACATACTTTTAGGCCGAGTTTAAGACTTGGAAAGTACACCAACAAATTTAACAAAAGAAGAACAAAATTCTAGACTAAATTTAAGCTTTGTGGAAATTCCCATTTTAAAATAGAGCTGAGTAGGTGGGTATTACTTACCTGCCATCCATCTACTTACCACTTGGAAGGCTGAGGGGAAAGGATCATAAGTTCAAACTCAGCCTGGGACACCCCCCCCCCCCCCCCCCCCGTCTCAAAAGAAACGAAATAAATAAGATTAGAAAACTTATTAGCCAGAAAGGTTCTTAATCACCAATTTGACAAAGTTATCACTCCATTTTCACAGTATATGTTCATAAACTTTAATTACTGGAATTTACAGGGCGTAGCACAGATGGTAAGACTGTCTTCAAATGTAAAGTGACAGATGTCTATACATATTAAAATTCTGTAATCATAAGTATAGTTCATTAATTATCAGTTCTTGGATCTTAAAATAGGGATGATATTTAGTCACAAACATTCAGCCATTTAATGAATAAGAGCTTGACTGAGGAAAATAAGATATAATAAGCAGAGGCCTTTTTAAGGTATTATTTTACTTTTAATAATCATATAATTGGAAGTATTGTGTGGATTTTTAATACACTTTTATAGTATGAATATTGCAAACCAGAGCTTAATTTGAGTTTAACTGCACTTAATTTCTTTGCTTCCACAAGTCTATTCTACTAGATTCAAGTCATTTCATTTTATTCTTTTCTATTTCATTTAGATTACCTTCTTTTAGTCTCTTTATTTCTCTCTCTGCACTTCTTTAAATTTTTACCTTTTCTATTTCTCAATTCTTTGAATCTTGTATATATATATGCATATATATATATATATATATACTGTCCAATCATCAATAATGTGGTATCTTACTCTCTTTTAATTTTTTTTTTCTGGTCATGGGACCTGAACTCGGCCTAGGCACTGTCCCTCAGCTCTTCAGCTCAAGGCTAGCACTCTACCACTTGAGCCTCAGTCCCACTTCCGGCTTTTTCTGCTTATGTGGTGCTGAGGAATCGAACCCAGGGCCTCATGCATGCAAGGCAAGCGCTCTGCCACTGAGCCACCTTCTCAGACCCCTCTCTTTTAATTTTTAAGTGATCATTTGTTTTCTGTTCTTTCTTCAGTGTCTATTTCTATGAATTTTCTTCTTCCTTTTTTCTTTTCTTAGCAATATGGGGACTGGAACTCAGGGCCTTGCACTCTTCCATTTGTGTCATGCTTTTAGCACGTTATTTGCTGGTTTTTTTGAGCTAGGATCTAGCTTTTTGCCTAGATTACAATCTTCCTATTTATACCTCCACATAGCTAGGATACAGGTGTGCGTTACCACATCCAGATTCTCTCTCTCTCTCTCTCTCTCTCTCTCTCTCTCTCTCTTTCTGTCTCTGTCTCTCTCTGTCTCTCTGTCTCTCTCTCTGTCTCTCTCTGTCTCTCTCTCTGTCTCTCTGTCTCTCTCTCTCTCATAGGCAAGCACTCTATCACTAAGCCACATTCCCACCCCACATTGCGTTGGGAGTCAGAGGGCTCATGAACTTTTTACCCTAGTTGTCCTTGAACTACAATCCTCCTGATCTCAACCTAGCAAGTAGCTAGGACTATAAGTGTGAGCTATTGCACCTGGATCATTCTGTGATTTTCTTTTTTATATCATTTTCTCTATTATATCAATTATTTTTTTACTTAGGACAGATGACAGACAAACAACCCAACGAACCAAGTTCAGGTAATTACATCATAAATACCTGTTGGCCAATTTCCTTCTTTTCCTCCTTCCTTTCTTCCTTCTTTCCTTTTTTTCTTCCTTCCTTTCTTCCTCCCTCCCTGTCTCTCTCTCTCTTTCTCTATCTCTATCTCCTTTTCTTTGTTCTGCAGTGCTAGTGTTTAGAGTCTAATGCTTGTGAGGCAGGTACTCTACCCCTTCAGCCACACCTCCAGCTTTTTTGCACTGGTTATTTTTGAGACAGGGTTATTTTTGCCCTGGCGGACCTACACTACTATCATTCTTCTTATATGTCCTGTTATAGATGGGATGACAAGTGTGCTCCACCACACACACACACACACACACACACACACACACAGCTTTTTCTGTTGAGATGAAGCCTTCTAAATTTACACTGGAGTGAGCTTTGAACTGCAATCCTTCCAATATCAGCCTCCAGAGTCTCTAGGATTATAGACATGAGTGCCATGCCCCTTACTTAGCTTTTTTTTTTTTTTTTTTTTTGCCAAATTTACTTTAAATTTTTATTTTCTTGGGAAATAAAAATAATAGGCTGAGGAAATCCTGTTTATTCACATTTCAGTAAAAATAAAAATAAAATGTTTCCATGAATTGATGTTGAATTTCATCCAATATGATTCCTGGGTGTTCCAAGATGTTCTCCTGCTTTCTTTCAGTTAATGTGACAACTTAAATGCAATTTTCTAATTTTAAACAATCTATGCTATGGGGGGAAAGTAACTTGTTCAAGATATATCTTTCATTTATGTATTGATTAAGCTCTATTTGCCAAAATTGACTTAGGAGTTTTGTAACTAAATTCACAAACGAGATTAGTTTATACTTTTCCTTTCTTATACCATTCTAATTAAAATTATATTAGCCTATAAAATGAGTTGAAAGCATCTCCTCTTTTCTACTTAAAACAAGTTTTTACATCCCAGAAAATCATTTGTTATACACTTAACTCTTAGAGGGTTTGAGGGTGTTGTTGTTTTCATGATTTTTAGTTAGGGGTAAAAATTCTTCCCTGATTATGGACCTAATGCCGATTTTCTGTTCTTTTTCAAGTTTCATTTGATGAGTTATATTTGCTTGAAGAAATTGTCCATTTTGTATTTCTTCCACTTTGGTTGTGAATAGCAGTCTCCCCTGGATTTCAAGACCACTACTCTCTCTGGTGGAATGACTCTTGTTTTACTGCCTGAGTGCACATACGTGTGCTTTATCTCATTTTTCCTGCTCAGTCTTACTTGCCAGCCTTTCTCCTTTATGAGTTTTTATAGTGAGTCATCTCTGGACTACGATCTTCTTTATCATTCCTTTGTTTTCTGTTACATCACTTGATGTTTTCTATTAACTCCTTGCATCTACTATTTTGGAGTTTGTTTTATTGTTTATCTCGTTTATTTTCAATCTTTTTTTTAAGATGCAAGTATCTGTGAATAAACACTATCCTTTTTGTGTAAACAATATAGTTTTATTGTCATTATGAAGGTGTTTTACTGAGGGGTTACCATTTCATAAGTCAGGCAATGAGTATAATTCATTTTGGACAAAGTGACCCCTTCCTTCACTTTCCCCTAGTTTCTCTCTCAAGTCCCTGTCCACAAGTTGCATACTTCATTTTCCATATTGTGTATGCTAAATACCATGATGGCATTTGCTCACTTTTCTTCCCTCCCTTTCTGTACTTCCCTTTGGCATCCCTAGACCCCCCCTAAAAAAATGATGAAAACAACAAAAAAAAAAGAACCAGGTAGCTAGACACTGGTGGCTCATGCCTGTAATCCTAGCTACTCAGGAGGCCGAGATCTGAGGATCTCTCTTCAAACCCAGCCTGGGCAGGAAAGTCTGTGAGACTCTTCTCTCCAATAAACCACCAGAAAACCAGAAATGGTACTGTGGCTCAAGTGGTAGAGTGCTCACTTTGAGTTGAAGAGCTAAGTGACAGCATCCAGGCCCAGAGTTCAAGCCCCACAACCAACAAAGACAAAAACAAAAAACATGTTTCCATTTCCTGGAGTTCATTTCGATTAGTAATGTTTTAAGTGTTCACAGGAGTTATGCCTTTGGGTTCTACACTACAAATATCCTCCTTTAGTCTGACTGTGTGTGAAAACCTAGAGTCCTGTATAGTCATGTCCAGTTGTATTTTGGATCTGCCTTCCACATATGAGGAAAAAAACCATATTCTATTTGTCTCCCTGAGCTTGGCTTGCCTCCCTTATATGATTTGTTCTAGGCCTGTCCATTGCCCTGCAAATGACATAATCTTATTCTTTCTTATGGATGAGTAAAATTCCATTGTGTATAGGTACCCCTTTTTTTTTGGTCCACTATCTATTGTAGGGCATCTGTACCTTGGTTATTGTGACTAGTGCAGCAATGAATATGGATCTGAAAGTGTCTTTACTGTATCCTGGCTTGAATGCTCTGGGTAGATGAACCCCACATGGTTTTATATGTATTATTTTAATGATCATCCATGTACAGACTTGTGTTCTAAGTAAAGAACCAGTTTAGAGTTATAATAAACAGAGTGTGCTCTGCTTCTAATGCAAGTTGTAAATTACTCGGCCTCAGTATCTCTATCTGTGGAGTGGAGATAATCATAATTCTTACTTGATTTGATTAATAGGATTCACCTAGCTAGTTCATGGGAAATTTATAGCAGAATGTCTGGCACATCCATAGATGATTGGTGACTGATAGTAATTATCACTCTGTTATAGATTTTATTTGTGAGTCAATCATTCCCCTTTGTCAGACCATCAGTATTTGAAAACTCCTATGATTTCTAAAATGCAATTCTTTTTTTTAACCAGTAATTTAGTTCTGACATTCAGTTTATACCTTCAAATTGGCTATTGCTATTTTTTCTCATCAGTTAATGTTTTTTAGATTTGGCCCAAAATGTACCCATTTCTTTGCTTTGTTTCTTTCTTTCTTTTTTTTTCCCAGCCAGGGGGCTTGAACTCAGGCCTGGGCTCTGTCCCCAAGGCTAGCACTCTACCACTTTGCACCACAGTGCCACTCTAGTTTTCTGGTGGTTAACTGGAGATAAGAGGCTCAATGGCCTTTACTGCCCAGGCTGGCTTTGAACTGCAATCCTCAGATTCTCTGCGTCCTGAGTAGCTACAATCACAGGCATGGGCTACCAGCCCTGAGGCCTACTTACTTTTTTAGTCGGTTGTGGGGCTTGAACTCTGGGCCTGGGTGCTGTCCCTCAGCTCTTCAGCTCAAGGCTAGCGCTCTGCTATTTGAGCCACATCACTACTTCTGGCTTTTTCTGTTCATGTGGTGCTGAGGAATTGAACCCGAGGCCTCATACATGAGAGGCAAACACTCTACCACTGAGCCACCTTCCCAGCCTCTACTTATTTTTATAACTTGATTGTTTGTCAGAGCACAGTTTCTATCTCTCTGAAGAGGAAAATTAAGTGATGCTTTTAAGTGAGAGTCTGTCACAGCAAATCTACTCTTCAGGTATTCCAAAGCCAAGAATTTAAATCTCAGTAGTCCTTTCCTGGGACTGGTGATTTTCCATCATCTTTCTCCACTGTGAATACAGTCTTTTGGGCCTCTGTGTGGGGATCAGCTCCGATCTCCTGTCAACACCATTTCAAGGCCTGGTTTCATTGCTTCCTGAAACCCACATCCCCATAGTCTGAGGATCACATGGGGTTGCTACTCTGGGCCATGTGCTTAGTGCTCCAGCTTTCCCTTCTGGATATTTCTCTAGCTGTTTCTTTAGCACTCAGCTCTACATGTTAGCAAATACTTACTCTATTTTATCAGCACATGGAGGAGTTCTTTGAAGGTGAATGTCGCTGTGTTAGGTCTACAGTACTACCAAAGTATGCCTTGATTTACAGCTATCTCACAAAATTGTCTTTTTCGGCTTAGGATCATATTTTTAAATCAAGTCTCTCCCAGTGAGATTATTACACACAACTTTTCTCTCTCCCCAGAGGTTTCATAAATAATAAAATACATTCTCCTAAACTAAATCATTCAAAACAACTATTAATAACAACTTCTAGGGTTGTGGGTATAACTCGTGATACAACCGATACCAAGTATGTGTGATGCCCTAGGTTACGTACCTAAAACTCCATACACACAATTTTTTTTTTTTTTACACTGAGTACTTCATGTTTCTCAGTTTCTTCCAAATAGTAATAAGGCCCTGACTTCATTGATGAGCTTCCATTTAAGTTTTCCTTTCCTTTTTTTTGTTTTTGCATGGGTCTTGGTCTTGAACTCAGAGCCTGAGAACTGTCCCTGAGCTTTTTTTTTCTGGTCAAGACTAGCACTCTACCACTTTGAGCCACAACTTCACTTCCAGTTTTCTGGTGGTTAACTGGAGATAAAAGACTCATGGCTGGGGCTGGGAAGGTGGCTCAGTGGTAGAGCGCTTGCCTTGCATGCCTGAGGCCCTGGGTTTGATTCCTCAGCACCACATAAGCAAAAAGAAAAAAGCCGGAAGTGGCGCCGTGGCTCAAGTGGTAGAGCGCTAGCCTTGAGCTGAAGAGCTGAGTGACAGCGCCCAGGCCCAGAGTTCAGGCCCCATGACTGGACCCAAAAAAAAAAAAAAAAAGACTCATGGACTTTTCTACCTCGGCTGAGTTTGAATGATGATCCTCAGATCTCAGTCTCTTGAGTATTTAGGATTACAGGAGTGAGCCACCAGCACCCAGCATGTTTGTTGTTTATTCTTTTTTAGCCAATATGGAGCTTGAATTCATGGCTTCAAACTAATTGAGCTTTCTTGTTCACTTGGTTCGTACTCTTCTATTTGAGCCCTTCATCTAGTCCATCACTTTCCTGCTTAACCGGAGTCTCAGGAATGTTTCCTCCTGTCTAACTTCAAACTGCCACTTTTCTGGTCTCAGCTTCCTAAGTAGCTAGGATTACAGGTGTGAGCCACCAGCTCCCGACTTTCCTTTTCTGATATAGACACAATATCAAAGGCAAGTTCGTTTCAGCAATCTGAATCAGGGGTCCATTATGAACAAGTGTAACTAAATGGTTCACAGAAATATGATGCTCCACACTAGATAGGAAGCCACCAACGCTTACAAACACAGGGTCTGGAAACTTCCTTTTCCAAGAACCAGGTCTTCCTGTGTGGAATGTATATGACCAATTCTGAACACACTAAAGTATAAATTGCTTTTCAAGAGATCTTTAGCAATAACTTCTTTACAGTAACTTTTATATACTGTGGCAGGCTCTAAAGGATCTAATTTTATGAGTCACACACACACACACACCCCACAATACTATGCTACTGTTGTTTTAATCAAACTATCTGTACGTTATCCTATTGGGCCCAATTCTCCCTTTATGGTCAAAGAACAACAGTAATAAGAGAGAGAACATGAAAACAGAAACAAAGCCAGAAAACGCCCCATTTCTTTCCCTTGCAGTGATCAAGCCAAAAGAAGATCGCTTAGATCATAAAAGTCAGTACTCCCAAATGTCCTCAGCAAATTTCTCTTTCTTTCTTCCTGTTGTTGACTAGGTTTGGTCTCAGATTCTAATACTTGCTAGCCAGGTGCTTTACTACTTGAGCGAAGTTTCCAGCATTTTTTTTAAAGATCAGTTCTCACCTTTTTGCCTGAGGCTGGCTTCAAACTCTGATCTTTGCATCTATGCTGCCCACATAGCTAAGACTAGCTTTCTGTTTTCTTTGCCTGAACTGACCTCACAAATCATGATCCTTCCTATTTTCACCTCCTCAGTAACTGGGACTACAGAAATACCATTATTGTTGGCCTCTCAGCAAGCCAAAGCTTCTCTTCAAAGGATGCCTGCGTTGTAATTCAGTGGTAACATATAGGCCTAACCATGCCAGAGACGTGGAGATCTACCCAGCACTGTCCAAAGTAAAATAAGTAAATAAATAAATAGAAAATGGTTCTATCTCAGTCCTAGAAGAAACAAAAGAATGAAGAGCTCCAGAAGCTCAAATCATGTGGATAAATCTGGCAAGTGATGACGCTATAAACAAGAATTGATGTCTTTGGATGTTAAAAAAATTAGACATATGATTCACATAATCTGTGTGGAGGGAAATTTGGCCTTATCTATCAAAATTATCGCCTAACACTGATGCCTCATCCTGTAATCTTAGCTGCTCAAAAGGTAGAGGTTCTAAGGATCGAGGTTCGAAGACAGCCCAGGCAGCCACCAAAAAGCCAGAAGTAGAGCTATGGCTCAGGTAATAGAGGGCTAGTCTTAAGCAAAAAGCTCAGGGACCATGTGCAGATCCTGAGTTCAAGCCCCAGAATGGACACACACAATTACAAGTGCCTATACCCTTTAACTTAGCCATCTCACAAAGAACGCTAAGAATTTATTTGAAGGTTACATGTTTCCTACTGTAATAAGTCTTCACAACCATTTTGACTGAAGACAAAGTATACACACTTGGTGGACAGACTCTAAAGTCAGAACATTCTTCTAAACCCTTTGAATTTTTGTGCTTCTCTCTGTTTTTCTCTGCTAGATTTATAACTACATCTGCTTCTAAATGCTATAAATTGAATCACAATTTAAATGCATTGAAAAAAACTCATGTTATTTAGAAATTGCACAATAAATTCTTCCGTGGAATAGCACATCTTTTTATTATAAACAAATAGCCCCTGATTTATCTGGATTTTCAATTGCAGAAAATTGTCATGTTGAAGTAGACCATATTTCAAAAGCTTTTAAGCTACTTGTTTGAAATCAGAATAAATTTTCCTTTAAAAACACTTTTATTACTAATGATTATATTCACAAATAATCTTAAAGAAGCTTATTTAACACACAATAAGGAGGAATGGTCTCTTTTTGTGATAAAAATAGTAAAAAAAAAAATCAATATGCTTTATTTCTAGAAAATTGAAAACAGAGTAGAAGAAATCTTTTTATTTAATGTTAGTGCCTCAGGAAAAGTAGATGAAAACCATTGAGACAATGAATTAAAAGAGAAAGCAGAATGTTGCAGAACTCTGAGCATTCATAAATCCTGTAGAAGCCAGCGATGGTGGCTCAGGTCTATAACCCTACCTACTCAGGAGGGTGAGACCTGAGGTTCACAGTTTGAAGCCAGCCTAGGCAGGCAAGTCCATGAGACTCTTATCTCCAATTAATAACCAGAAAACCAGAAATGGAGCTGTGGTGCAAAGTGGTAGGGCACTAGACTTGAGCCAAAAAGTTCAAGGACAGCATCCTGACCCTGAGTTCAATCCCCATGACTGACAAAGAAAGAAAAAAGAAAAAGTTCCATAGAGGGTTATAACCAGGAGCCCATGGCCCATGCCTGTAAACTTAACTAATCCATTGAAACTTCATCTCAGATTAACCATCAAAATACTGGACTGGAGGCTTGGCTCAAGTGGTCAAGTACCAGCCATGAGCAAAAAAGCTGAACAAGAGTGCAAAGCTCTGAGTTAAAGTCCTGCTACAGCACAAAAAAAAAGCTTAACAGTAGAATTGTTTTGCTTTACAATCATAACTAATGTCATCACAGGTACACAGATGGAACCTAAGACCAAGGAGTCAAGCAAAAACTAAGAAAGGGGGTTAGAGAGGGTTAAAGAGAATGAATCCTGGTGGGGGAAGGGGGGAGGGGGAAGGGGGGTGGGGGGTAGGGGGTGGAGAGGGGAAGGGATGGTATGCGGAAACAAAGGAGGAGGCAACAATGCTTGATAAGAAATGTACTCACTATCTTGCCCATGTCATTGTAACTCCTCTGTATGGTATTTTCACAATAATAATTTTAAAAAAAGAAAAAGAAAAAAGAATCCCAAGAAAACAATTGCATGAAATGAAATCAAACGAGCTGCAAACAGAAAAACACAAAGGGAAAGTACGTAGAGACAGGTCAGTCCCCTGAGTAATTGTCACAATGCTTGGACTTTTTTGTAAACTCAAGAAATGTTTATATTGAAGAGAGCAGAGCCAAACTGAATTCTCTAAAATATCCCTGCGTAACTTTGGGGCAGATATTAGTTACACATATTGACCACCAGGGGGCAGCAGCATCTCATAACCCCCTCAATGATCCAAGGCAACTGGCTGGGTAGGAAGGGAAGCAAAAGTGGGGTTCCTGTGCATTGATGTTCAAGAGTCAAGGTTCACAATAGGGCGAGACTGTGTATGGCTTAGGCTCTCAAATCAGCTGATGTGATGGTGACATGTTGGCCCCACAACTCTCTGTGTGCTTTAGCCTGAAGTTTATTTTCTTCAAACTGAGTTCCAACGATTCATGCCTGTAATCCTAAATCCTCAGGGGGGGGATGAGATCTGAGGACCACCATTCCCAACCAGCCTAGGCATGAAAGCCCATGAGACTCTTATCTCTAATTAATCAACAACAAAAAACTGAAAGTGGAGATATGGCTCAAATGGTGAAGAGCCAGCCTTGAGTGAAAAAGCTAAGAAAGAATATCCTGGCCCTTAGTTCAAGTCCCAGCATCATTACTGGCACATACACCAAAAATAACTACCCCCAAACGACATCTCTAACCATTAATATCAAGTTAAAAACACAGAATGAATGCATCAATGACTGAGTAGTGATTTTGATGACCAAGAAAAAAAAGCTATATATATTTTTAAATGGTAACTGTGAATTGACCTATTTCCCCTAAAATACAATTATTCTAAGCTTTTATCATTTCAGGCTTATTCATGCATGAATACTCCTTTGGGTATTACTAAAATAAAAATCAAGTAAAACAGATTAAAAACTATATTTAATAATCCCCAAAGAAGCCCTGTCTTTAAAAGCCTTCTCTCAATCCATGTTGAGGAAGGGTACCAAAATAGTTTGATGGCTGAAAGCCAATAATTAGAAAATAAAGCAAGATCTTCCTGTTGACAAGGATTTGAGAAAACCTTTAAGAAGACAGTAGCTGGGTGCCTGGAGCTCAGGCCTGTAATCCTCACTACTCAGGATGCTGAGATCTGAGGATCTCAGTTCAAAGCCAGCCCAGGCAGGAAAGTCTGTAAGACTCTTATCTCCAATTAATCACCAGAAAACTGGAAGTGGAGCTGTGGCTCAAAGTGGTAGATCACAAAACTTGAGTGAAAAATCTCAGGGACAGCACCAAGGCCCTGAGTTCAAGCCCCATGACCAACAAAAAAGGAAAGCCAACACCGGTGGCTTATGCTTTATAATCCTAACTACTCAGAAAGATAAGATCTAAGTATGGAAGTTTGAATCCAGCCCCAACAAGGAAGTTCAAGCGACCTCTTACCTACACTTAATAATAAAAAAGCAGAAAGTAACCTTCTTCCCTTTCCTAACAGATCTGAATGCTGGTCTAGGTGGCTTGCTCATAGACTGCACTACAGTCTGGCATAGCAGGAGAGCTTGTTTCAAACAGTTAAAAAGGAGGGAGCTGGGAATGTGGCTTAGTGGTAGAGTGCTTGTCTAGCATGCATGAAGCCCTGGGTTCAATTCCTGAGTACCACATAAACAGAAAAGGGTAAAGTGGCGCAGAGTGCTAGGCTTCAGCAAAAGAAGTTCAGAGACAGTGCCAAGGCCCTGAGTTCAAGCCCCAGGATGAGAAAAACTCAAAATAAAATCTTTTTTTTTTTAAGCTGCAAGTGGAATTGTGCTCCAAGTGCTACACTGCTAACCTTGAGGGGAAAAAAGTTGAGGGATAGCACCAAGTCCCAAGCTGGCTTGAACTCAGAAGGAGGGGAAAGGAAGAGGAGAAGGAAAAGAAGGAGGAGACAAGAAAGAGCCAAGAAAGGACATTGATGGTTCACGCCTATAATCCTAGCTACTTAAGAGGCTGCAGGTCTGTTTTGAAGCTGCCTGGACAAGAACCTCTGTGAGAATCTTTGGTTTTTTTGTTTGTTTGTTTTGTTGTTTATTTTTTGCTGGTCGTGGGGCCTGAACTCTGGGTCTGGGCACTGTCCTTCAGCAATTCAGCTCATGGCTAGCACTCTACCGCTTGAGCCAAAGCGCCACTTCAGGATTTTTCTACTTATATGGTGCTGAGAAATGGAACCCAGGGCCTCATGCATGCAAGGCAAGCAGCTCCCTTCTGTGAGACTCTTATGTCCAATTAACCACTAGAAAACCAGAAGTAGAAGTATGGCTTAAGTGGTAGAGCACTAGCCTTGAACAAAAAAGCTAAAGGACCATGTCCAGGCCCTGAGTTCAAGTGCTAATACCAGCACAGAAGAAGTAGGAGGAGGAGGAGGAAGAATAGGAAGAGGAGGTAGAGAAGGAGACAGGAAACCTTAAGCAGAAGGGAGTTTGTGCATTCTTTTTTTGGTTGCTTTTGTTTATTTTGTTCTTGTTGAGGCTTGTACTGTGTGTGTGTGTGTGTGTGTGTGTGGTGCTGGGGCTTGAACTCAGAGCCTGGGTGCTATCTCTGAGCTTCATTTGCTCAAGGGTAGTGCTGTACCTCTTTGCACCACAGTGCCACTTATAGCTTTTTTCTGAGTAGTTTATTGGAGATAAGAAGCTCATGGACATTCCTGCCTGGGCTGCCTTAGAACCACAATCCTCAGATCTCTCCCTCTTGAGTAGCTAGGATTACAGGCTTGAGCCACCAGCACCTGGCGGGCTTGCATTATTGCTTGCCTTTTTTGCTCAAGGCTGGTGCTCTACCACTTGAGCCACATCTCCACTTCTGGCTTTTTGCTGATTAATTGGAGATAAGTGTCTCACAGATATCTCTAGGTCCACTGGCTGTGAACTGTGATCCTCTCAGCCTTCTGTGTAGCTAGGATTACAGTTGTACACCAGTTGTGCTCTAGGTGCAAAGGATCGCTTTCTCCTTCCTTGAGTCCTGCAGGTCCACACCCTCCTCTCTCGTGTGGTCAACATGGCTGCATTCACCGCCTGGATGTGGCACTCCAAAAATGCCCACACAGCCCTCTCGTTCTCTACCAACACTCTGCAGGCTAGATATCTGCCACGACACATTTGTAGCCCTGGGAGCTCACGAAGACAAGATTAAAGTGAGATTCCATTTCATGTTTATACAACTGAGGATTTCACACAAGAATGCTAACAATTTAGGTGAGGGTCATTAGGTTCACTGGAAACACGCTTGATTGCAAGGGATCTGAGTCTTGCACTTCGGACATTTTCTAAGGAGTAACATAAGGCATGGACAATTAGAAATAGCTAGTAGAAAGTCAGTTACCAGTGGCTCAGGCCTGTAATCCTAGCTACTCAGGAGTGAGATTAATTATGGTTCAAACCCAAGTGGGGGGGGAGGGGGAGACCTTGAGACCCTTATTTCTAACTGGTCTCCAAAAAGCCAGAAATTGAGGTGTGGTTTAAGGGGTAGAGCACTAGCCTTGAGCAGAAAAAAAAGAACAATGTTTCCCAGGCTCTAATTTCAAGTCCCAGTACAGACACACACATGCATGTACCCATGAGCCCAACACCCCACCCCAACACACACACACACACACACATACACACACACACACACACACACACACACACACACACACACACACACTCGCAAAACCATGCTGTGAAATGAATCTCTAGAGAAGCCTTTGGGAGCAAGAAGCTTGCATGAGGTTATCTTGAGTGAGGAGGCATCTTCTGCAAATCCTGAATGGTGAGCAAGATCCCGGAGCTCTGGTTACACTGAATGCTGGTTCATAGCCACTGGCTGGCTACCCCTTGGCATGTGGGCCTCTGTAGTACTTTGAGATGGGTGTGGTATTCTATCTGATTTTTAGTCTGCTTCATCTCTTGGTCCCATCCCATTGGGAGCATTTGGTTGGTTGAATTCAATCCAGTATCACATCAGGAGCTTCTGATTGGCTGATTCTCATACCAACTGCATTGTTTTTTGCTTCCACCAGTAAGAAGCTCTTCCAGCCTTTCCTCAGAGATACTGTGTAAAGTTGTTTGCAAACTTAGGGAAAGGATCCAGGTAGATGTCTACTGATTTATTTTGTGGGTCCTGGGGCTTGAACTCTGGACCTGGGCACTGTCCCTGAGCTCTTTAGTTCAAGGCTAGAGCTCTACCACTTGAACCACAGTGCCACTTCCAGTTTTCTGGTGGTTTATTGGAGATAAGAATCCCATGGACTTTCCTACCTGGGCTGGCTTTGAATGGGGATCCTCAGATCTCAGCCTCTTTAGCAGCAAGGATTACAGGTGTGAGCCACCAGCACCCTGCCTCCATTACAATTTTTAAACAATTATGTAAGAGATGCTGAGTGTTGAGATCACCAGATTTCAGAATTAGATTTAAAAAAAAAATCATGCCTGGTGCCAGAGGCTCACACCTGTAACCCTAGCTACTCAGGAGGCTGAGATTTTTTTTTTAATTGTGAAAATACTGTATAGAGGTGTTACAATTAAGGAGGCTGAGATTTGAGGATCACAGTTCACAGTTAGCTGAGGTAGAGAAATCTGTGAGACACTTATATCCAATTAACCAGCAAAAAGGCAGAAGTTGAGCTGTGGCTCAAGTAGCAGAGCTCCAGACTTAAACAAAAACACCTAGCTACTCAGGATGGGGAGATCTAAGCGTTGTGCTTCAAAGTCAGCCCAGGCAGGAAAGTCCATGAGCCTCTTATCTCCAATAAACTATTCTGAAAAAGCTGTGAGTGGCACTGTGGCGCAAATTGGTAGAGCACTAACTAGCCTTTAGCAAATGAAACTCAGAGATAGCACCCAGGCCCTGAGTTCAAGTCCCAGGAGCAACACACACACACACACCCTCAAGCTCTTGAGTTCAAGCAGTAGTTCTAGTACTAGAACAAAGGAAACAACAAGACAAAAACCCAAATGAACAAAAGCAACCAAAGTACCTTCTGCTCAAGGTTTCCTGTCCCTTTTTTTTTTTTTTTTGGTGCTGGTATTAGCACTTGAACTCAGGTCCTGGACACTGTCCTTTAGCTTTTTCACTCTGGTGCTCTACCACTTGAGCTACACCTCCACTTCTGGCTTTCTGCTGGCTAATTGGACATCAGAGTCTCATAGAGTTTCTTGCCCAAGCTGATTTTGAAACATGATCCTTGGGTCTCAGCCTCCTGAGTAGCTAGGATTGCAGGCGTGAGCCACCCGCGTCCGGTTTTCTCTTGTCTCCTCCTTCTCCTTCCTTGTCTCTGTCTCAGTCTCCTTCTTTTCTTTCTCCTCCATCTCAAAGCCAGCCTAGGCAGGAAAGTCTGTGAAACTCTTATCTCCAATAAACAGCAAAAAAAAAAAAAAAAAGCTGGAAGTGGATCTGTGGTTCCAGTGGTAGAGCACTAGCCTTTAGCAAAAGAAATTCAGAAACAGCACCCAGGGCCTGAGTTCAAGCCCCAAGACTGGAACAAAAATTACTTAATTAAAATATTTTAAAACATATATCCCCTTCCCCAAGGAAAAGCAGATTATCTACTGGAATAAGAGATAAACAAAGAGATAAAGAAAGACAAAACTGTTGGAGCGTGGAGAGAAAGGAGACCGGGAGGTAGAGCAATTTTGACAGAGGGCTACTTTACATCAGATACACTAACATATTCACAATGCTCATAACAAACTAGACACTTTTTTTCCTATGTACTAAATAAGAAAATTAGGGCTCAAAGAACAGTGAGTTTGAGGATCACCCAGCTAGTATAGAGGGCAGCCAGCAATCCAGCAAAAATCTTTCTGACCCTCAACTCCTAACCTATCATTTCATCTAGAGCCCCTTAAAAAGCTGTTAAAGCACAGGTCCACAGAAAGAAAAACATGCCAGGTGCCTGTGGCTCATGCCTGTAATTTTAGCTACTCAGGAGGCTGAAATCTGAGTAGAACAGTTCAAAGCCAACCTGAGCAGGAAAGTTTATGAAACTCCTATCTCTAACTAATCACCAAAACACCAAGAGCAAAGCTATGGCCTCAAGCAAAAAACTAAGTAATTTCCGGGCACTGGTGGCTCATGCCTGTAATTGTAGCTACTCAGAGGCTGAGACTGAAGATTGTGGTTCAAAGCCAGCCCAGGCAGGAAATTCCATGAGACTCTTAGCTCCAATTAACCCCCAGAAAACCGGAAGTGGTAGAGCACTAGCCTTGAGCTGAAGAGCTGAGGGACAGCACCCATACCCAGAGTTCAAGCCTCTTGATTCACAAAAATAAAAAACTAAAGGATAGCACCCAGACCCTAGTTCAAGCTCCAGCCCCTAACAAAACAACAACAAAATGAAGCCCAGCTCTGGTACTTCACGTCTATAATCCTAGCTACTCAGGAGGCTAAGATCTGAGGATCATGGCTGGAAGTCAGCTTGGGCAGAAAAGTTCCTGTGAGACTCTTATCTCTAGTCAACCATTCAAAAACTAAAAGTGGTGCTGTGGCTCAAACGGTAGAGCGCTAGCCTGGAGCACAAACAGGCTCAGGGATAGTGCTCAGGCCCTGAGTTCAAGCCTCACAACTGACCAATAAAAAACAGAAATGTACAGATACACATTTACCTATATCTCCAAATTTATGTATGTGTGTATTATCTTCATGTCATGGGGGGGGGAGGGGAGAAGGAAGAACTATGCAGAGATATGCAGATTTGGGGTTAATGGTCACACTCTCCAAGTGTGTCTTTCAAGTACAGGGGTTGTAGGATTTAGAGTGTCAGCCTTTCTTATGACTAGTCTGCTAATCATAGTTCTGCAACAGCCCTTTGTTCCTGCACAGGGACAGTCTCCAAGGTGGCCACTTGCAAAGAGTTACAGGCGAGGAATTAGTGGTTCTCCATGGCTCCAGGGTCACTGGATTCATTCACAGTCCAGGAAGCCATGAATGGAGACAAAAACTAGATTTCACCAGCAAGTGGGAAGTAGTGTCTTCCCCTTATCAGAAGTTTTTCTAACTTATACCTTGGCCTTGTCCAAAGGAGCCAAAAATGTTGTCTGCCAAAAAGGTTGTCTCTCTGCCACATCTCTTGGCTAAGCCTTTTTTATTTTGTATTGAGTAATCAGAGAAAAACACAGAAGTGAACTTTGTAGCTGTTTCACTCAAAAGCCAAAGACCAGCCAATGATTGGAGAGCTATGATTTTTTTTAATTCATTAAAAATTTTAATTCTAGCTGGGCGCTGGTGGCTCATGCCTATAATCCTAGCTACTTAGGAGGCTGAGATCTGAGGATGGTGGTTCAAAGCCAGCCCAGGCAGGAAAGTCCATGCATGAGACTTACCTTTTTTTTTTTTTTTTGGTCCGGTCGTGGGGCCTGAACTCTGGGCCTGGGCACTGTCCCTCAGCTCTTCAGCTCAAGGCTAGCGCTCTACCACCTGAGCCACAGCGCCACTTCCGGTTTTTTCTTTTTTGCTTATGTGGTGCTGAGGAATCGAACCCAGGGCCTCGAGTATGCAAGGCAAGCGCTCTACCACTGAGCCACCTTCCCAGGAGACTCTTATCTTTAATTAACCACCAGAAAACCAGAAGTAGTGCTGTGGCTCAAGTGGTAGAGTGCTTGTCTTAAGCTGAAGAGCTGAGGGACAGCGCCTAGGTCAAGGGTTCAAGCCCTATGACTGACAAAAAAATTAATTCTATGCAAACACATATTTATGAAACTTCATATATATACAGATATATATAATTCATTGCTGCACTAGATTTTGGCCACAATTGCTATGCAAAGCCAACTTTTTACCTAGCATATGAAGCAATATGCTATTACATGTGACAATTTTTTTTCCCTACTAGATATCGCTATTTCTTTTTTTCCCCATATTTCTGGGATGGCTCATGGCTATGATCTTTAATTGCACATTTACAAACATATATATTGACTTATACTGGCATACAAAATCATTTTAGTAAAAAAAAAATTATTTTAATATGGACAACCTTTCTACAAGCCAGTGTAAATCAGTACCAGTGATGTGATCTGCTTTCGCTGAGTTAACTTGCAATCCACCAAGACATCTAGTTAATATGGGACTAAATGAGAGAACAGCTCAGTGGTAGAATGCTGGCCTAGCATGCTCTGGACCCTGAGATGGAACAAAAGCACCACAAAATAGACAGACAGACAGACAGACAGACAGATAGATAGGACAATAAAATAAAAAGCTTACTCATATGTGGCTTTAGGGCACATATTTAAGTTAAGAATATTTCAGTATGAGATTTCTCCGGGCATTCAGCCTAAATCAGTTTTATGGTGTTCACTTTCTCGTGCTTTTTAATGAATGCTTTATAAATTCTTATTCTATTACCCTCAATATAGACTTCGGTGGGTCAATATATAAGAATGAAAAAGCATATGTTTATCCAACTTACAACCACAGCAACAGAAGAATAGACTTTTTATGCTTGTTGCAATATAAAAGTCTGAATCGTCCGGAAAATGTCCTGGTCAGAGTCCATGAGTTTCATCTGCTTTTTGGCTGTCTAAACAGTTGGACTTTACTTCTTTTTCATAATACCAAACTTTCAAGAACAAACATAAAACTTTTGTCTAAGGACTAAGCTTAAATGTGTTACATTACAAATTTAAATTGCCATTTGTAAGCACTTGATTTTTATATCTAAAATAATTGATGGTATTTGGTTTAGAATACCATAGTTTGGGCATTTAACCCGATGATTCTAAACAACTCACCATATATTGCACAGTGTTTCACAAAACAGTCACTTGAAAATGTAGATGTGTTGTTGTTGTTGTTGTTGTTATTCAGATCCTGGGGCTTGGACTCAGGGCCTGAGCTCTGTCTCTGAGATTTTTGTTCAAGGCTAATGCTCTACCACTTGAGCCACATCTCCACTTCCGGCTTTTGGGTGGTTAATTGGAGATAATAGGGAATAATTGGAGATAATGGGGCTGGAATTCTGGGCCTGGGTGCTGTCCTTGAACTTTTCAGCTTAAGGCTAGCGCTCTATCACTTAAGCCATAGCACCACTTCCGGTTTTCTTGGGGGGAGGAGGGTGGAGATAAGAGTCTCAGGGACAGCTGGGAAGGTGAATCAGTGGTAGAGCGCTTGCCTTGCATGCGTAAGGCCCTGGGTTTGATTCCTCAGCACCACATAAGCAGAAAAAGCCGGAAGTGGCTTTGTGACTCAGGTGATAGAGCATTAGCCTTGAGCTGAAGAGCTGAAGGACAGTGCCCAGGCCCAGAGTTCAGGCCTCACAACCAGCAAAAAAAACAAAAACAAAAACAGAGTCTCAAGGACTTTCCTGCCTGGGCTGGCTTTGAACCTCAATCCTCAGATCTCAGCCTTCTGAGTAGCTAGGATTTCAGGCATGAGCCACTCATGCCAGGCTGGAATATTGGGTTTTTACCTTTTTTTTTTTTTGGGTCCGGTAGTGGGGCCTGAACTCTGGGCTTGGGCGCTGTCCCTCAGCTCTTCAGCTCAAGGCTAGCGCTCTACCACTTGAGCCACAGCGCCACTTCCGGCTTTTTTCTTTTTGCTTATGTGGTGCTGAGGAACCGAACCCAGGGCCTCAGGCATACAAGGCAAGCGCTCAACCACTGAGCCATCTTCCCAGCCCACTGGAATATTGGGTTTTTAAAAGATAGTATTAATCCATGCTAAATGGAAAAGCAAACAAAATTATTTACAATCAGTATGATTTAAGATTTTTCTCTCTCTGGGTGTTCATGACTCATGCCTATAATCGTACCGACTCAGGAGGCAAAGATTTGAGGATCACAATTGGAAACTAGCCCATGGAGGAAAAATCTATGAGGCTTTTATCTTCAATTAACCATCAAAAAATCCAGAAGTGTAGCTGTGACTCAAATGGTAGAATGCTAGCCTTGAGCAAAAGAACTCAGGGACAGCACCCAGGCCTTGAACTCTAGCCCAGGACCAGCACCTTTCCCATCCCCCAAAATAAGAAGACTTCCTCTGGGCTGGGGATGCAGATTTCTGAGCGAGTACTTGCCTAGCATATACCAGGCATTGGGTTCCATCACCAACCCTGTAAAATAAAAAACAAACTTTGTTTCTGTATATTTTCATTACTCTTGTTTATACCAACCAAAAAAATGCTGTTTCATGAAGTTTGATTGTATAATGTAATAAAGATTATGGTTGTATACCAAATATATAATATTTCCAATTAGCTCATGTGATATAAATGTCCTGGCACTAAATTCCTGTTAAGATAGAATCATAGACCTTGACAAAAAAAGAAAAGAAAATCTCAAGATAGCAAATAAACTCCCTCACTGGGGAGACTGACAAGGATCCTCTCCATTCAAAATATATCTCCATAGAGGGAGAGCCCTCAGCACTTTAGTTCTTTCAGTATAAAATTCTTTTCTTAGAGAAAAGAATTTATCTGAGGCTTGAAAAACAATGGTAGTATTGAGATTCAAACTCGGGACCCTGGGGCTGGGAAGGTGGCTCAGTGGTAGAGCGCTTGCCTTGCATGCCTGAGGCCCTGGGTTCGATTCCTCAGCACCAGATAAGAAAAAAAAAGCCGGAAGTGGCGCTGTGGCTCAAGTGGTAGAGCGCTAGCCTTGAGCTGAAGAGCTGAGGGACAGCACCCAGGCCCAGAGTTCAGGCCCTACGACTGGACCCAAAAAAAAAAAAAAAGAGTCTCACAGATTTTGGGGCTGGGAAGTTGGCTCAGTGGTAGAGATCTGAGGATCGAGGTTCAAAGCCAGCCTGGGCAGGAAAGTCCATGAGACTCTTATCTCCAATAAACCACCAGAAAACCAAAAGTGGTGCTGTAGTTCAAGTGGTAGAGCGCTCACCTTGAGCTGAAGAGCTGAGGACAGTACCCAGGCCCAGAGTTCAAGCCCCACGGACGACAAAAAAAAAAAAAAAACAGGGACAGGAAGGACATGTATGTGTCTATATTAATAATAGCTCATTCATATACCTCTTATCTATCATCTATCTACCTATAATCTTATCTATCACACAGCTGCATCTTCACCTATGCTTCCACATGTCTATTATCTACCATTTCTATATACTGTAAGTCCATCTACTTGTTTGTGCTGTTTATTTAAACTAAACGAGAATTCATATTGATTTCTCCTGCCTAACTCAGTACCTTGGAGCCACTGTAAGACTTCATTCTTGCTTATTTGTTACTGTTCTCTGATAGTGAGACTCATGGCTCAGGTCTACCCAGTCTCTTGCTCATAATAATCACTCTTTTTTGAAGGGAAACAGAAATTGTTCTTCATCACAATTGTCTACCTTAAATTCTACTGTGGCACAGAGTGACTAAGAGCACAGACAGTGGAGTTGGTTCCTTGGGCTCAAGTCTCAGCTTTATGGCTTACTAGCTGTGTGATCCTGACTGATAAAGTTCAATTACGTATTCCTCAGTGTCTTTGCCTGTCAAAAAAATTAATAAAAACACAAACTTGTGCTGGCTGCAGTGGCTCACATCTGCAATCCTAGCTACTCAAAAGTTGGAAGTCAGAGGAATTGTAGTTTGAGATTAACCCAGACACAAAGTCAGCAAGACCCCATCTCAGCTAATAAACCAGATATGGTGGCTCACATCTGCAGTTCCATCTACAGGGGAGATCACCAGTAGCAGGATCTTAGTCTGAGGCTTGCTGGGCAGAAACACTAGGCCCTAATTGAAAAATAGTTAAAGCAAAAAAGCAAAGTGTAGGGGAAGCTGGGCACAGCTTAAACAATAAGCAGAGTGCCTGGCAAACAAGCTCTGAAGTTCAAACCGCAAAACAACAACTGCCCAAAACAACAGCCCCAAACACATATTCTATAGAGTTGATGGGAAGATCAAGTAGGTTTGTACAAGCACTTAAAAAGAGTATTTGGGGCTGGGCACCGGTGGCTCACACCTATAATCCTAGCTACTCAGAAGGCTGAGATCTAAAGATTGTGGTTGGAAACGACCTGGACATTAAAGTCCCCATGAGACTCTTATCTCCAATTAATCACAGAAAACGCTGGAAGTGGACCAGTGGCTCAAGTGGAAGAGCACTAGCCTTGAGCACAAAGAGGCTTAAAGATGGCACAAGCCCTGAGTTCAAGCCCCACAACCAAAAACAATAAATGAGTACCTAGCCCATAGTGTAGGTGTTCAATTATTACTTAAAAAAAAAGTCTAAGCCAGGCGCCAGTGGCTCACGCCTGTAATCCTAGCTACTCAGGAGGCTGAGATCTGAGGATCGAGGTTCAAAGCCAGCCCAGGCAGGAAAGTCCATGAAACTCTTATCTCCAACAAACTACCAGAGAATCAGAAGTGGCGCTGTAGCTCAAGTGGTACAGCGCTAGACTTGAGCTGAAGAGCTGAGGGACAGGGCTCAGGTCCAGAGTTCAAGCCCCATGACTGACCAAAAAGAAAAAGTCTACACATGAGTTATTTTACTAAAGTATCAATATCAAACAAAAACTTGATAACTAACTTAAAAGTTTATTAATGTAGCTGGGTGCTGATGGCTCACACCTGTAATACTAGTTAATCAGGAGGCTGAGATCTGAGGATCAATCATAGTTCAAAACCTGCTGGAGAAAAACACTTTTTTTTTTTGGGTCCGGTCGTGAGGCCTGAACTCTAGGCCTGGGCGCTGTCCCTCAGCTCTTCAGCTCAAGGCTAGATCTCTACCACTTGAGCCACAGCGCCATTTCCGGCTTTTTTCTTTTTGCTTATATGGTGCTGAGGAATCGAACCCAGGGCTTCAGGCATGCAAGGCAAGCGCTCTACCACTGAGCCACCTTCCCAGCCCGAGAAAGAGACTCTTAATTCTAATTAATCACCAAAAAAAAGCAGAAACGGAGCTGTGGTTCAAATGGTAGAATGCCAGCCTTGAGCAATAGAGGTAAGATAAAGAACCAGGCCCTGAGTTCAACCCCCAGTACTGGCATACACTAAAAGAGTGCTTATAAATGTTATTCAAAAATTAGTAAAGCACAGAAAGAAAAATAATTATGGAAAATCTTTATTGGCTTAAAATCAGTACATTCTTGTGGTGGCTGCTGGATTTGAACTTGGGACCTGGGAGCTATCCCTGAGATTTTTTTTTTTTTTGTCGGTCGTGGGACTTGAGCTCTGTACCTAAGCACTGTCCCTCAGCTGTTCTGTTCAAGGCTAGTACTCTACTACTTGAGCCACAGCACCACTTCCAGTTTTCTGGTGGTTTATTGGAGGTAAGAGTCTCACAGACTTTCCTGCCTGGGCTGGCTTTGAACAGTGATCCTCAGATCTCAACCTCCTGAGTAGTTCGGATTACAGGCATGCACCACCAGCGCCTAGCTTCAATGCATTCTTTTGGTGGCAAATCCTTTAGCCAAAACTTCTCCAAATTATACACCAGCCCTTTAAATCTATTTTCAACCCCTTTTATCACTGATACTGTTCTCTACTGGTCATATATCCTTTTCACTGTGAAACTTCAATTTTCAGTCTTTTCCTTGAAGTCTGATCTTCCTTTGGGTCTAAAGTTTTATTTATTTTATCAGGAAGCATTCCATCATTTTAATATTCCCAGTGAGAAAGCAGCACAGAAGTATTGCTATGCAAGTTGGACATTTTAGAAATATTTTAAATTCTTGCAGTGACAGTTTCTTAAATGTAAAAATATCTGAAATATTTAGCCTTGACAAAGATACAAATGATACATTCTGAATCAATCACTCACACATATTTCATTTGGACATTTCTGCCTGAGCTGTATGAAGCCTACACTATTTAAAGTTTATGGCTATTGGTCCATAAATAAATCAGGTCTTGTGTATGAAACCAGAACATTATTGACCTGGAGAGAACATTTAGAATCAATCAGGATAGTATTTACAAAACTCGGTTAGTAAAAAAAAATAATGTGCAACTTAATAGAAGTTTATTAAAGTTGTGGCTAAATGTCCACATTTCCATCCCTGCCACTGGAGATAAAACTATGATAGCTGAGCGCAGGTGGCTACTCAGGAAGCTGAAATCTGAGGATTACAGAACAAAGCCAGCCCAGGCAAGAAAGTCCCTGAGACTTATCTCCAATAAATCACCAGAAAACTGGAAGTGGTGCTGTGGCTTAAGGGGTAGAGCACTAGCCTTGAACTAAAGAGCTGAGAGACAGCATCCAAGCTCACAACCGACCAAAAAGAAAAAAAGAAAAAAAAAAACAACTATGATACACTTCAGAGTCAGAGACTCAGAATTTTTAGCAGGAGTTTCAGGTGATTCTTATCAGGGGGAAAATTTGGAAAAACAGACTTAATCCAAGATCTTGATTTTATATAAGAAAAACAATAGCCAGGCAGTGGTGGTTCATGCTTGGAATCCTAGCTAACTATTCAGGAGGCTGAGATCTGATGTTTGAGGATAAGAACCAGCCCAAGTAGTCTACACTCCAACTAAGCAGAAAAAAGCTGGAAGTAGAGGCAAGGTTCAAGTGGTAGAGTCACCAGTCTTTTTTTTTTTTGGTCTTTGGCTAGTCCTGGGGTTTGAACAAGGGCCTGAACACTGTCCTTGAGCTTCTTTTGCTCAAGGCTAGCAGTCTACCACTTGAGCTACAGCACCACTTCTGGCTTTTTCTGTTTATGTGGACCTGAGGAATCGAACCCAGAGCTTCATGCATGCTAGGCAAGCACTCTACCACTAAGCCCCAAGTCACTAGTCTTGAGCAAGAAAGCCAAATGAGAGTGCAAAGCCCTGAGCTCAGGCCCCAGTATGGCACCCACCAAAAAAGAAAGAAAGAGAGAGAGAGAGAGAGAGAGAGGGAGGGAGGGAGGGAGGGAGGGAGGAAGAAAGAGAGAAAAAAAGAGAAAAAAAAGAAGAGAAAAGAAAACGAAGGCCCAGAGGGAGGATGATCCACCCATCCAGCAGGCATTAGGCATCTACTTGTCTGGACGTTGTGGGAGTACAAAGGGAAGATATGAGAAGGTATCAGACAATACATTGCCGTACATTGCTGGTGGGATGGTAAATGTCTACAGCCTTTCAGGTAGATGGTTGAGCAATGCATGTGCTTAGCTTTTGATCCTGTAATTTCAAGAGCAAACAGTACTTCAAACATAGTCACTCAGGCCACTAGATAAGAGTTTCATGGGTGGAGCGCCGGTGGCTCACGCCTGTAATCCTAGCTACTCAGGAGGCTGAGCTCTGAAGATTGAGGTTCAAAGCCAGCCTGGGCAGGAACATCCGTGAGACTCAGCTCCAATAAACCACTAGAAAACCGGAAGTGGAGCTGTGGCTCAAGCGGTAGAGCGCTCGCCTTGAGCTGAAGAGCGCAGGGACAGTGCCCAGGCCCAGAGTTCAAGCCCCATGACAGACCCCCCCCCCAAAAAAAAAAAAAAAAGAGTCTCATGGACTTTCCTGCCCAGGGTTGACTTTGAATCACAATCCTCAGATCTCAGTCTCCTGAGTAGCTAGGATTACAGGTGTGAGCCACTGGCGCCTAGCTCACCAAGAAATTCTTATGTTCACCACACTTGAAAAAACACTACATGAGGGCTGAGAATATGGCTTAGTGGTAGAGTGCTTGCCTAGCATGCTTGAAGTCCTGGGTTCAATTCTTCAGTACCACATAAACAGAAAAAGCTGGAAGTGGAGCTGTAGCTCAAAGTGGTAGAGCGCTAGCCTTGAACAAAGGAAGCTCAGGGGCAGTGCTCATGCCTTGAGTTCAAGCCCCAGGACTGGCAAGACAAAACCAAACCAAACCAAAAACAAACACTGCCTCAACCAGGTTAGGCAGTCAGAACCTTAACAGAAGAACAACAAAGCAGTCATTTGTGGCGGTATACAATGTGGCATATGCTATACCTCAGACATTCATCAGTTTTGTGATGAGACCATCACAAAATGCCCTCTTAATTATTTTGAAATATACATAATCTTATTAATAACTGATCACCTCAGTGTGCAATAGAATATTCCTCCTATCAAATTTTAACTATGCAACGATTGACCAATCTCTCCTTACCCCTCTTAACTCCTATAGATTCCTGGAAGGTGGTAAGTACTGTTCTTGTCTTTATTTCTCTGAGGGCACACATTTATTTATTTACTTATGGTTCTGGGGATGGGTCTCTCACATAATCACTAAGTTGCCTATGACCTGAGCTACACTTTGAGCCTAAGGACAACTTTCTAAGATTCCTCCAGACCACTGAGATTTTATAATATTTCGTTATAGTGTGGATAGCCATTCTAATTGGAGTGAGGTGATTTTCCTAATGGTACAAATGGACCCATTTGTACTCACTTCAATTGTTGATGAGAATTCCTATGGCTCCCAACACTTGATATTATTAAACTTCGAAAGGTTTTTGCCAATCTGAAGGCTATTCTTTATTTTCACTCCTTGCTGTATAGGGAAACCTCAAGTTGGCTTGATTTCCTTGCTTGGCTACTGCTCTACCACTTGAGTCATATTTTGGAAAGGGAGTCTCTCAGAGTTTTCTGCCTGGGCTGATGTGAACCTTTATTCTTCAAGAGACTATTATACATATCATATTATGATTTTCAACTTTCTTTCTCTCTTTTTTTCCCTCTTTCTCTCTCTCCAATCTCTCTCCCCTCTCTTTTTTTCTTTCTCTCTTTCTTTCTCTCTCTTTCTTTCTTTCTCTCTATCTTTCTCTCTTTCCCAGTCCTGGGGCTTGACTCTGGGGCTGAGCACTATCCCTGAGCTTCTTTTTGCTCAAGGCTAGTGCTCTACCACTTGAGACACCGTGTTACTTTCGACTTGAGTAATTTGTTGGAGGTGAGAGTTTCAGGGGGACTTTTCTGCCTGGGCTGGCTTGGAACCACGATCCTCATATCTTAGCCTCCTGAGAAGCTAGGATTACATGGGTGAGCCACTAGCACCTGCTTCATTTACATTTTATGTTTAGTGTCTTTTTTTTTTGCCAGTTTGGAGCTTGAACTCAGGGCCTGGGCACTGTCCTTAAGCTTCTTTCACTCAAGGCTAGCACTCTACCACTTGAGCCACTTCTGGCTTTTTCTGTTTATGTGGTACTGAGGAAGTGAACCCAGGGCTTCACGCATGCTAGGCAAGCACTCTACCACCATGCCACATTTCCAAGCCCCTTTGTTTAGTGTCTTTCCACATGTTTAAGGACAAAATATTATGTTTTGGACATGTATTATTATAGGCCTTTTTTCCTTATTTGGTTGACTATCAATCATATAAGTTTGGGAGATTACAGCAAAATTTCTTCTTTGTTGTTATAATTTTCTGAGATAATCTCAGATAGATCTTGAATCCACGAACCTTCTGCCTCAAAAGCCCTCTCCCCAGTGACGAATTGTAGGCATATATTCATGGGACCAGTTTGTAGCTAAATATCTCAAAAAAAAATTCACAGTATTGAATCAACATCAACATCAGAAAACCAAGAATTAAGGAATAATCACAGAGGATGAAGTAGGAACAGAGATACAAATTGATAAATAAATAAAAATTAAAATGTTAGGGCTGGAGCCAGGTGCTAGTGGCTCAGACCTGTAATCCCAGCTACTCAGGAGGCTGAGATCTGAGGATTGCAGTTCAAAGCCAGCCTGGGCAGGGAAGTCTGTAAGACTCTTATCTCCAATTAACTGCCAGAAAACTGGAAGTGGCACTGTGGCTCAAGTGGTAGAGTGCTTTCCTTGAGCTGAAGAGCTCAGTGACAGTGTCCAGGCCCAGAGTTCAGACCCCACAACCAACAACAACCAAAAATATCTATCCCACAATGAGGCATAGGTACCCTCTGAAAGACATATGTGTATAAGGCCTTATATGTATAAAAATTTATTATATACACAAATATGTATATAAGGCTTTGAATATGCTATATATAATATGTATATATATATATATAATCATTTGTATATATAACATGTATACATGCTATCTGAGTTTCTTCTCCTTTTCTCTAATATGAATTGGTGTGTGTGTGTGTGTGTTGATCCTAGGGCTGACCTCAGAGTCTGGTTGCTGTCTCTGAGCTTTTTGGCTCAAAGCTAGCACTCTACCTGTGAGCCACAGCTCTACTTTTGCCTTTTTTGGTGATTAACTGGACTTTCCTGCCCTGACTGGTTTCAAACTTCCATCCCTAGATCTCAGCTTCTTGAGTAGCTAGAATTACATGTGTGAGTGAATGGTGCCTAGCAATGAGTTGCTTTTTTTTTTTTTTGAGCCTCAAATCCAGGGCCTTCCACAGGCTAGGCAAGTTCTCAGTCACGGTGCTTACTCTATGGTCCAAAATAGATTTTAAATGTTCACTATGTTTTCAGTAATCACAGAATTTGTTCAATATGGGTCTCCTATTTGAGTGAATAAGGTAAAATCAAATCTGTTTGATGTCCCTTCTTATTGAATTGAAATGATTGTTTTTGCCTAAGGTGTTGGCATAATAATTAACTGCAGAGGAAATGGTTATGGTAATCGAGGATTTTGATTTGACTCAGCACTGGAAAATTAACAGGATCACATGCTTGTCTTATTAAGGACTGTTTAGACAATAATATTTAGAAATTGTAGATTAGGGTTACTTGTTCAAAATAATTAGAGACATTATTTATTTTAACTAGTTTGGTAAAATAACCAAGACAAGAAAAAAAACCCATAAGTTTGATTTAGAAAAAAAAAAAGGTCTTTTCATTTGAATTCTGGTTTACATAATCTCTGATCTCCTTAAGAAAACAAAAGAGTAAAATATTGAAAACCAGTTCATCTTGTCCTACATAGAGTTGGTTCACTGGCATACTAATGTTATAACAATAATTCATTCAGAGATGATTTCCTTATTAGCAACTAGTCCTTACATACATCACTGAAAATGAAAACCATAAAGAAATAAACAAAATCATATCACATTACCCAGGAGTTATTATAGGCCAAAAGTAGGATTATTGATGGATTACTTAATTCTTCTATTCTACTTGCTTCTCAAGATCCAGTCCTGAAGCCTTGGCTCTTTACCAGAGACATCCAACATGTGTTTGCTCTGTCTTTTTATTAGAGCTTTAATCCTGACCTTTATCTTTCTGCTGCATCTCCTAATTTTGAAAATCAAACCCTGCATGGAATCCCCCTATAGATTTCCTCATTTTTTTTTTTTTTTCTTCCCAATACTTTAAGTCTCTTTCCAGGGCCTAAAATCTTGGCCTCATCCCAGATTCCTCCTCTGGCTCAATTCACCTCTCCCTTCTTAATCTAATCAGTCGCAAATTCTTTCCAGATCATTCCTTTTCATCTGCCCCAGCCATATTTCTAACGCAGCCCTTATCTATCTCATACCTACATTATCACTGCAGCCTCCTTCACTAGACGGCTCCAGCTAGTCTTGTGCTCCTCCATGCCAGAATCATCTCTAAACTTTGCACATCCGTTTCTTTCCACAAACATACCCTGTCATGCCTGTTATTTTGGTATCATGTCAGCTCAGTTCTACCCCATCTCATTTCCTACTGTGTACTTCTTTGAGACCTTCCTTACAGCTTTTATCCTTCCTAAACATTCAGTTCTTTACTATCTATGTTGTTTCTCTAGAGCTAGTTGTATAGGAAACTGCAGGGTTTTTTTTTTTTTTTCTTTTACCTGAACTCAGGTCTTTGCACTTCCTTGGCTTTTCTGCTCAAGGTTGGTACTCTACCACTTGAGCCACAGCTCCTCTTCTGGCTTTTTGGTGGTTAACTGAACAATCTGACAGACTTTTCTGCTCGGGCTGGCTTTGAACTACACTCTTCAGATCTCAGTCTTCTGAGTAGCTAGGGATAGGTGTGAGCCACCCGTGCCCAGCCAGATTCTGTTTTTTAAATCTTTATTATCAAACACACTGCAATAAAATCCTTCTATATCTTGAGGAACTATGTAGCTAAAGGCAAAAATTACTGCACTGGGATTGCTGGATTAAAGTGCTGTATATTTTTTTGTTTGTTTGTTTTTTTGGGTCCGGTTGTGGGGCCTGAACTCTGGGCCTCGGCACTGTCCCTCAGCTCTTCAGCTCAAGTGAGCTCTTCAAGCTCACTCTACCACTTGAGCCACAGCACCACTTCCGGCTTTTTTCTTTTTGCTTATGTGGTGCTGAGGAATCGAACCCAGGGCCTCAAGCATGCAAGGCAAGCGTTCTACCACTGAGCCACCTTCCCAGCCCAGTAATGTATATTTTTGAATCAAGATACACCGAAATGACTCTTGAATATTCTTCATTGGTCACTACAGGGTAATCTGGTACCTTAAAAGGGCAGACTGCTTCATCTTTCTTTGCAAAGAATCATTGGAGCCTAAATCAAGTCGAAGCCCCTTTTAAATGGGAATACTTTTTATTTTCCTAAATATTAGCATCAATAAGTTTCTCTGAAGGGATGCTCCTATGTAGATTATGAAAATTTGAATAAGTGAAGGTCAAATTTGATCCAAACAACGACAAGAAAAAAGCTGGAGAGCAGAAACTCTCTTTTTTGTCCCTTTAATTGCTTTTGTATGACCAAATGTTTCCTGTGCCAATCAGTGGGAAAGAAGTTAGCTTGTCTTTTCCTTGCTTTGGAATTTCATTTGTCTAGTTAGCTCTTCATTTTTTTTTTTTTTTTATCGGTCGTGGGGCTTGAACTCTGGGCCTGGGCGCTGTTCCTCAGCTCTTCAGCTCAAGGCGAGCGCTCTACCACTTGAGCTACAGCGCCACTTCCGGTTTTCTGGTGGTTTATTGGAGATAGGAGTCTCAAGGTCTCTCCTGCCCGGGCTGGCTTTGAACCGCGATCCTCAGATCTCAGCCTCCTGAGTAGCTAGGATTACAGGCGTGAGCCACCAGTGCCCGGCTAGCTCTTCTTTTTGAAGGCTGAAAATTTATGGAACAATAAATGCCACTTAATGCTGTGTACTATTTAGGATTCCTCATTGGTTTTAGAATTTGAGAAATAATAGCTGAAAGCCTATCAAAATTGAAATTATACTGAGAAATTGTTGTGCTACTTAGTTCCTCCTAGTGAAACAAATTATTGCAAAACTAAAGTATGTTAACTGTCGGGTGCTGGTGGCTCACCCTGTAATCCCAGCTACTCAGGAGGCTGAGATCTGAAGATCGTGATCATGGTTCAATACTAGCCCAGGCAGGAAAGTCCATGAGACTCTTTTTTTTTTTTTTTAAATCAGTTGGGCCTAAACGCTGGGCCTTAGCCACAGCACCACTTCTGGCTTTTTCTGCCTGAAGTGCTGAGGAATCAAACCCAGGGCCTCATGCATGTGAGGCAAGCACTCTACCACTGAGCCACCTTCCCAGCCCCTATGAGACTCTTATCTCCAATTAACTACCAGAAAGCCAGAAGTGGCTCAAATGGTACAATGTTATTGAGCTGAAGAGTTGAGGGACAGTGCCCAGGCCCAGAGTTCAAGCCCCACGATTGTCAAAAAAAAACTATGTTAATTTTTTAATAGTAGAATCTTGACACTTACTATAGTTAATGTTTTTACACTTGATCTTAGCCAAAAGGCTGAGCAACGATATCACGAATGTTGAACTGAGCTGGGTGCCGGTCATTCCTTTAATCCTTGCTACTCAGGAGGCTGATATCTGAGGATTGTGGTTTGAAGCCAGATCTGGAAGTAAAGTCCATGAGATTCTTTTCTCCAACCAACTATTCAGAAAAGGTGAGAAGTGATGCTATGTAGAACACTAGCCTTGAGCACAAATTGGCTCAGAGACAGAGCCCAAGCCTGAGTTTAAGCCCCAGGACCAGCACTTAAAAAAAAAAAAAAAAAAAAAAAAAAGCTGGGCGCAGGTGGCTCACATCTGTAATCCTAGCTACTCAGGAGGCTGAGATCTGAGGATTGTGGTTCAAAGCCAGCCTGGGCAGGAAACTCCGTGAAACTCTTATCTCCAATAAACTACCAGAAAACCAAAAGTGGCACTGTAGCTCAAGTGGTATAGCGCTAACCTTGAGCTGAAGAGCTGAGGGACAGCACCCAGACCCAGAGTTCAAGCCCCATGACTGACCAAAAAAAAAAAAAAAAGTTGAACTGGTTTGGTTGCTGAATAGAGCTATTACATAGCAAACTTTGGCTATCTAAGTGGACCAATTAACAAACTAGTCCAAAACAGATTATTCACTCATAATATGAGATAAAATTTCAACAATTGCAATCTTTTACCCAGCATTCATACATACTTGTAATGTTAGCTACTCAGGAGGCTAAGATGTGAAGACTGAAGCTCTGATAGAAAAGACCTGAGACTTGGGGCTGGGAAGGTGGCTCAGTGGTAGAGCACTTGCCTTGCATGCCTGAGGCCCTGGGTTCGATTCCTCAGCACCACATAAGCAAAAAGAAAAAAGCAGTAAGTGGCATTGTGGCTCAAGAGGTAGAGCGCTAGCCTTGAGCTGAAGAGCTGAGGGACAGCACCCAGGCCCAGAGTTCAGGCCCCACGACCGGACCCAAAAAAAAAAAAAGACCTGAGACTCAACTAGCAAAAAGCCAGAGTGGGGTGTGGCTCAATTAGTAGAGGGCTAGCTTTGAACAAAAATCTCAGGGACCAGCACCTAGACCTGAGTTCAAGGCCCAGGACTGCACTCCCATACCCCACAAGGCTGTCTCATTCACAGTCCAAATTAAGGCGTGTTGGCTGGGTGGTCAGTGGCTCAAACCTATAATCCTACTCAGGAGGCTGAGATCTGAGGATAGCCTTTCATAGCTAATCAGGGCAGGAAGTCCAGGAGACTCAATCTCCAATTAACTTTTTTTTTTTTATTAACTATTATTAAAAGAGTGGGAAGTAGAGGTGTGACTCAAGTGGTAAAGCTCTAGCCTTGAGCAGAAAATTCGGGGACAGTGCCTAGGCCCTGGGTTCAAGCCTTAGGACTGCCACAAAAAAAGAAAAAACAAACAAAAAACAAGGTGTGTATGTGTCTTTTACTAAGCTCAAAGTCCAGCTTCCAAGCTGGGCAACCTTGGCTCTGGTCTGTAAATCCTAGCTGCTGAGGAGGCTGAGATCAGAGGATCATGGTTTAAAGCCAGCCCAGGCAATAAAGTCTGTGAAACTTTTATCTCTAACCAATCACCAGAAAACCAGAAGTGGTGCTGTTGCTCTACGTGGTAAAGGGCTAGTCTTGAGCAAAAGAGCTCAGGGACAGAGCCCAGGCTCTGAGTTCAAGTTCCGTGCTAACAATAACCAGTCTAGCTTCCAGAGGCCTGGGCAAAGGGAGTGATTTCAGCTTGGTTGCCTCTTTCTCTTACTCCAGGGGCTCCCTGCAAAGACTGCTTCCTGTCCAAACACATCTCCTTTTTCCCCTTCTCATATCCATTCCAGAAGAGAAGGCAGGGCCAGTCCCCTTGGTGAAGCTTGTCCAAGCCTGAGCCTGGGCTCTCAGTCTGGAGACTGATAACAAATGCCTGGACCACAGCTGGACCACAGTCTTGGGGATCAAAGAGCGTCCCTCTCCCCTCTCTCCCCTGCCCCCCCCCCCAATCTCTAGGCACCAGATCCACACAGCTGTGAATCTGAGCTGCGACATCTCTCAGGGTTGAGGAGTCCCAGAGAAGAGGAAGAGATTGCTCCAAATCCTCTGCAAAGCCCAAGGCTAAGTCCAGCTCAGGGTGGGATGGCATTATGCATTAGCAGGCAGGATGAATCGAATTCACAAATTCACACTAAGGGGTGAATGGCTGGACTTCAAGGCCTTCCTTCCTTCCTTCCTTGGGTGTTGGCATTTTGAAGGATTGGGCATAGAAACCCAGAAGAATATGAATGGGGACGGGAGGTTCTTTCCGAGACTGGGGGGGGGCGGGCAAGTTACACTGAAGGCTGAGTGTCCAGGCCCAGGCGGTGCGGTTCCCGCTTTGTCCCATCCCGAGTCCCACGTCCGGCCGCTGCTCACTGCCGACCAGCACGTAATAGCTGCTGAATAAATAAATGCTTGTGAGCGAAGATCCGTGTCCCACCGCGAAACTGATCCGGGGCCAAGGAAAGTTTGGCTTTTGCCCCGCCGCCTTGGGCTCCCTCCAGCGCGATCGCCCACACCTTCTAGGCCATGTCCGGGCTCGGGGTGGGGAGCTTTCCGGGGCGGGCGGCTGCACGGAAGGGACTGCAGATCGGACGTGTCCACGTCCCACTGCCCTAAACCCAGCAGGGGAGGCCGACGACGGGGGGGGGGGGGGAGAGCCCGGACCCACGCGTGTCCCCCTCCCCCTCCTGTCCCGGGGTCGGTGGGGCTGGGGTTCCCCCCCCTGCCGCGGGAACGCCCCAGGCCGGGCAGCCGAGCCGCGGCGCGCTCCGGCGAGGTCAGCGAGGCCCCCGGGGGCCACGCCACCCGGGACGCGCGCGCGCCACGGACGCGCGTCCGGTGCTGTGCACACTCGGCCCCCGCCCGCCCGGCCGGCCGCCGGCCCGGGGCGCCGCGCGGGGGAGGCTCGGCGCCCCGCCGGGGCGTGGGGGCTGCTTCCCAGGACGGCATCCACACCCTTTTCCTCTCCAAAGTCGGCGGCTTCCCTGGAAGAAGGAGAGCGCCGGGGAAGGCGGCGGGATCCCGCGGGCTGCCGTCTTTCCCGGCTCCAAACTCTTCAAGGAAAACAACCACCACCCCAAAGGTGTAGGCCCCGCGGAGATATTTGGGGTCAAAGGGGAAAGGAGCAGGCAGCGCATTCCTGCGCCGGCTCCCCTCCCACCTGGTCCCGCGGCTCCCCTCCCCCGCCCCGGGCCCGGCCCCGCGTTCCGCCCCGAGCCGCCAGCCCCGGGAGCGGCAGGGTTAAGCCCAGGAATGTGGCGGCGAGGAATGTGCATGCAGATGAGCCGAGCGCGGGGAGGGGCCGGGGCGGAGCGTATGCTAATGACATGCAAACGAGGAGGCCCGTCGCCGCCGCCGGGCTGCTCCTCGGTGGTGCTTCCCGGATCCGAGCCCAGACGGCGTCGGCTGCAGCGGCCTGGGCGCCGCGACCCTCGGCGGCCACAGGGGGACGGAGAGGAGAAGGAGGAGGAGGAGGAAGAGGCGGAGGCAGCGGCGGCGGCGGCGGAGGAGGAGGAGGAGAAGGAGGGTTCGCTCGCCTGTTCCGACGCAGACATGGTGGACTGATCCCCCGTGGGGCCGACAGCAGGGCTTCCCGAGGCGCCCCCCGCGCGTGGTCCCGCCGCGCCCCGCGCCCCGCAGCCCCGCGGCGGCCGGCCGGGCAGTCGCGTTCCCGCCGCGTCCCGCGCACGGTCCCTATGGAGGCGCCGCTCGCCGGCGAGGCCGCCGACCATGCCTAGGAGGGCCGGGAGCGGGCAGCTGCCGCTACCCCGGGGCTGGGAGGAGGCCAGGGACTACGACGGCAAGGTTTTCTACATTGACCACAATACCAGGAGGACCAGCTGGATCGACCCCCGGGACAGGTGGGCGGCCGGGACCCGGGTGGGCGCGGGCACCCGCCACGGAAGTGCGGCGGCGGCTGTTGTCTGGGAGACCTGGCCGGGCGGCGGCGCCCGCGGCGCTGGGGGGCGTGGGGCGTCGCCGGCTCGGCTTCCCGGAGGGGTCCCGGGAAGGCGCGGAACGGCCTGCGGGCGACCTTTCCCGGGGCCCTTGGCCCGCCGCCCTCCGGATGCCCTTCTGGAATCTTCAGGACCCCCTGCCCCCCCCCCCCCAGGGAAGGGCAGGATTGGTGCCCTGGGCTGGTACTCCTTGTCCGCCGAACAAACACGGAGGGGGCCGCTGGAGTCCTGCTGGGAGGTGGCCGGCACGAACAAGTTGGCCAAACTGAGGGCTGGAGGGCCACCTTCGGCCTCTGCGGGGCACGGTGGGCCTGGGGCCCTCCTGGAGGCCTAAGCGCACCGAGGTGGGGGGGGGCACCTGTGGCATCTCTCTGGCCATCCTTGGCCCCTAAGTCTGGGCTGCAAGTTTTTGACTGAGTGCAACACCCTCAGCCAGACCAAGGGGTCCGGAACCTGCAAGGGGGGTGCGGGGGTCCCCCATCCCTGGCTGCGCCCTGGTCCTGGGTGTAACTGGCTTTGTCCCGCACATTTTTCAAAGGAGATTTCACCCCCCCCCCCCCCCCCCCCCGCTTCTTCTAGTTTTGCTTCCTTACTTCTTCACCTGAAAACTTGAACATACTCTGAGACCTTGAACAGGCGGATTCTGTTTTGAAGTTAAAAAGAGGTGAATGAATATTGAGCTTGCACTTTTAGGGTGTCGGATTTTGTCTAATTTTTCCATGCTCACGTTTTCAATCTGACTTAGAGATGAAGAGGAAACATTTCTGAATGATAACTCTGAGAAGTTCCGGAGCTGAAGTTTAGGTGAAGTGGAGTTTTCAGGAATGTCTAGCCCATCTTTTTTTTAACCCTTTAAAGGAATACATCTTAGATTTATTGTAAGAAAAATAGGAGTCATTCGTAATTGTAATTACAAAACAATAACTTATTATCCCATCATTGGGAGTTTTATCATTTCTGAGAATTCTTTCCCAGCTTTTCATGGAATATGGCCTTCCTGATCTCTTACCTCCTTAGCTGCTTTCCCTGTTAAAAATTTCCCCTTTTCTCATTTTGAAGCAAAATTGCTTCCTACTTTATATTATCAGTTACTCTTACCCTAAGAATATTGTTTCTGGAAAGCTATTAAAAAGCAATTAAAAGAAAGTCATAAGTGACATTATAAATTAATGGAACAACCCTTGTTAAATTATCCATGAAGGTATCGGTGTAGGTTCCCTTTCCTGAAATGAGAAAAGACACCTGTGCACAGGTCCCATCTTTCCACAGCCTGGCTGCCTGGCTGGCCTGCTGATAGTTCTGACAAGCATCACACCTTCACAGTCTCTCCAGACTTATTAGTCGTCATAAACATTGCGCTCCAAGCTAGTTATTTGGCTTATGCCCTTGCACTTTGAAACTACTTAACAGATAGTAAATTGTCAGTGCTGGTGGTGTGCACCCAACAGTGGCTTTAAGGCACCTGCATAAATATTTGCCTTTTACAACTGTGTGGTAATTCTGCTTTCAGATATTTGGAGTTTCAGATTATTGATGCTGCAGCAAATTCTTGAAATATTTAAGTATTTTAGGTTCTCTTCTGTTTCAGTTTGATGTATTTTACTTATTTTTGAAGATTAGCAGTGGTTTATTCACAACCCAGGGAGAAATTGAAAGGAAGAAAGAAGCACTCCTGACATGCAGGGAGTTGGGAGCAGAGAGGCTTCTATCTCTTCTGATCTGTTTACCAGAAAGGATTACAAGAATATGTAATGCTTGAGTAAAGCAAATAGAAAGTAAAGTTATATGACTTGGCTTAACCATATCACTACTTTTTACACAAGTCAAGCATGCTCTTGATTTTTAAACTCTTAATGGATTAGCAATCGTTATGAACCTTACGTTCAGAAACTGGGTAACCAGTTCATTTAGTGGGGACATTCTTGACCAAGATAAATTTGAGTGTGACTTTAAATATTAGTCTGAAAGTTTAAGATGATATCCTGGGAGATCAGTTGTCATGACATATTAATTTAAATTCTATTGTGTTTTTTTTTGAGGCAATTAAGTGGACAGTAGGTCTTTCTAAATAGTGACAGAGCTGGTTGGAGAAGATATTTGGAGTAACTATTAACTCTTGTCAATTTTGTTACACACTTTGCAAACATGGAAAAAGAGATGTCACACAGGCCAATTGAAGTGTGTAGATTCTTGGTTCTCTTCTTCAGGATCAAATTACAAATCCTGAAAGATAAATGACTTCATACACTGTATATGTAGTAATATTTGAGCTTTTAGAGCTACTTAAGTGAAGATGTCCACCAGTCTTTTTTTGTTGTTGTTGTTATTTTCCTCTGTTAAAAAGAATTTGGTGTTTTTGATCGTTGACAGGATCCTGGAGGTGTTTCTGGGTTCACGGATAATTATGCTGACTTAGTAGGAGAGGGCTAGGTGGTTCTACGAGAACATAGTTTCAGTAATTAGTGATGCTAAGACATAATGCAAACTTTGCTAGAATGTTTTTATTGATCTGCCATTCTTGAGTTTAGAAGAGTTTTTGCTAAACTTTTAAAATGTATAATGAAAATAATACTACTCCCTCACAGGGATGGTATTTTGGGGGCCTATAATTAAGGCCCAGCCAAATAGCAGTAGCTGTCATATTGACATTTTCATTTCAACATGAGTAATAGTTCAGATATCCCTGAAAATAGTAGGTATAGAAACAATGTGTACTTAGTGTTTATTGTAAGCTTAGCCTCTGTACTAAGCTCTTTAACCCTGATTGCATTTTATTCTCCCATTAATAAAATGAAGTAGGCCTATTTTTTATTTTCCAGTTACAGGTGAGGAAATTGAGTCACAGAGAACTTGACAGCTGTTGCTGTTAGGTTTAAAGCCAAAATCTGAAACTGGATAGAGCCTGAAAGCTCTAAAGGTGGTATTCTTCTTTAGTCCAAGCTGCCTTTATACCTGGATGTACTTAGGGGTGTTTAGATGTAGTTCACAGTGGTACTTGGCCAGGTAGATGTTGGTTTTTCCAAGCTGGCTGACCAGTCTGATCCTTGGGAACTCTCCTTGTCCCTAATTCTTTGGCTCCCCAGTGGGCTTACTACCTAAGAGTATAATTTTTCAGGTTTCTTCTGTTCTCCTCCTTTTTTTGCTTACCACAGATACCCTTTGACCAAACCAGTTGGTGTTTATGATCATGACCAAATGGTGCTTTAAAAAATACAGAATATGGGCTGGGAAGGTGGCTCAGTGGTAGAGCGCTTGCCTTGCATGCACGAGGCCCTGGGTTCGATTCCTCAGCACCACATAAGCAAAAACAAAAAAGCCGGAAGTGGCGCTGTGCCTCAAGTGGTAGAGCTCTAGCCTTGAGCTGAAGAGCTGAGGGACAGTGCCCAACCCAGAGTTCAGGCCCCATGACTGGGCCCCCCCCCCAAAAAAAAACCAAAAATACAGAATTCGCTGGTCCCCAGTGACTCATACCTCTGTAATCCTAGCTACTCAGGAGACTCAGTCAGGAGACTGAGATCTGAGGATCATGGTTAAAAGCCAACCTGGGCAATAAAGTCCATGAGTCTCTTATCTCCAGTTAACCAACAGAAAACCGGAAGTGGAGCTGTGACTCAACGAGGTAGAACACTAGCCTTGAGCAGAAGAGCTCAGGGACAGCCCCTAGGCCCTGAGTTCTAGCCTCATGACCAGCAAAACAATAACAGCAGCAGCAACAACAACAACAAAACCCCTAAATTCAGCCATGTGCCAGTGGCTCACCCCTTAATCCTAGCTACTCAGGTGGCTGAGTCTAAGGTAAGGGTCATAGTTCAAAGCCAGCCCAGGCAGGATAGTCAGTGACACTCCTATCTCCAATAAACTATCAAAAAGCCGGAAGTGGAGCTGTGGCTCAAGTGTTAGAACACTAGCCTTGAGCAGAAGTTCAGGGAGCACCAGGCCCTGAGTTCAAGCCCCAGGACCAGCACCAAAAAACAAAACCCAGTTAAATATAAAATAGGATGAAAAGGGAAGAAATTAGGAGGAAAAAGTAACATGGATTCATTTCCTCTTAGGAGGAGTAGACAACTAAGGTAATATAGGCCTCAGAAATAGAGTGCTTTTAGTCCACATTTGCTCATTTTCTATCTTTGGATTGGATGTTCCTTGGCGGTATGGGAACTTTTAATGGTTGAATTTAACAGAGTTCCACCACACAGGATAACTTCATGATAAAAACCTATTGATAAACCCTAATCTGCAATTTATATAGCCCAGATCAGATGACAAACAACCTTTTTTAACTGCAAAGAGAGAATCCTGAGCATGAGGCATAAGGGGGTTCAGCATGAGGAAGAGGAAGATGCCAGTTGACTTGGTGTCAGAGTTATCTATGGCTCTCCTTGTTTATAGCATGTGAGATTGGGATCAAAGGAAGTCTGTATGTCTGCCTTCAAAATTAAAGTAAAAAGCTAGGCAATGGTGCCTGATACCTGTAATCCTAGCTACTCAGGCTGAGATCTGAGGATCAGAGTTTGAAGCCAGCCTAGGCAGGAAAGTCTTGTGAGAGACTCTTACCTTCAATTAACCACCTCTGAAAAGCCAGAAGTGGCCATCCCTGAGCAAAAATGCCCAGGGAGAGTGCCCAGGCCCCAAGTTCAAGCTCAAGTAGGTGGACCAAAACAAAACACATTCAAAGCAGTTTTGACCAACTCATTGTTAATATGTAAGTTCCTCAAGAGCCCTAATTACGGGGCTGGGAAGGTGGTAGAGTGCTTGCCTTGCATGCTTGAGGCCCTGGATTCCACTCCTCAGCACCACATAAACAGAAAAAGCCAGAAGTGGCGCTGTGGCTCAAGTGGTAAAGCGCTAGCCTTGAGCTGAAGAGCTGAGGGACAGTGCCCAGGCCCCATAACTGACAAGAAAAAAAAAAGGGGGGGGGGCGAATTGCTTATTACTATTTGTGTATCTTTTGTGATAGATACTATATGAGCATTGGTTAAGTCCGTTAATGAAGACTATTATTAAATTAAGGGAAGAGTGGTAGTTGAGCAACTCTGATTTCCTTTTACTGAGTTTTTAGAAAATACAGAACAATTTCTTAGTCGAATTAAAAATGAGAGAATTGCTAGGCTCATACCTGTAATCTTAACTACTCAAGAGGCTGACCATCTGAGGCTCACGGTTTGAAGTTTGAAAGTCCATGAGACTCTTTTTTTTTTTTTTTGCCAGTCCTGCGGCTTCAACTCAGGACCTGGTCACTGTCCCTGGGCTACGTTTACTCAAGGCTAACACTCTGCCACTTGAGCCACAGTACCATTTCTATCCTTTTCTAAGTCCATGTGGTACTGAGAAATCGAACCCAGGGCTTCATGCATGCCAGGCAAGCACTCTGCCACTAAGCCACATTCCCAGCCCTGTGAGACTTATTTCTAATTAACCACCAGAAAACCAGAAGTGGAGCTATGGCTCAAAGTGATAGAGTACTAGCTTTGGCAAAAGAGCTCAGGAACAGCACCTAGGCACTGGGTTCAAGCCCCATGACCAATGAGAGAGAGGGAGAGAGAGAGAGAGAATATTGAACTGCTACATATTGAATAATAGTGTAAACATGTAAATTACTTGTAATAGCAGAGTGCCTCAGTTACACTGCCATGTCCTATATTGCTGGGAACTGTTTATCACCAGTGGTTTCAGTCTGGGTACCAAGAGGTGATAGAATTATTTCAGTGATGATAGTATGTGAAGTGTTGGAGAAGTTAAAAGACTTCTTTGGTCAGTCGTTGGGCTTGAACTCTTCAGCACAAGGCGAGTGTTCTACGACACTTGCACCACCGCGCCACTTCTGGCTTTCTGTTGGTTAATTGGAGATAAGAGTCTCATGACCTTTCCTACTCTGGCTAGCTTTTAATTGAGATCTTCAGATCTCAGCCTCCTGAGTAGCTAGGATTACAGGTGTGAGCTACCTATGCCAGGCTGAAGACTTTTTTTAATCACTCAAGGAAGGGCTAATTGAAGCTCATGTGTTGTCTTCCAAAGTTTCCCAGAGAAAAATCTTCTTTGTGACTGTTGCGACGCTTACTTGAGTGCTGAGTAGTTGCTTGGTATATTTGACTGACCAAGATTTCTTGAGTGACTTTAATAACCCATCCTTGACTGTTTAATTTTGTTGTAAGCCTCAAAACATACGTTTTTCAAGAAAGACTTATTTATAAATGCATTAGTTGTTTTGAGCTGCAAAGGACTGTCAGCTACAGCCAGCCATTGTGACAGTGGCTTACAAAATTTAATGAGAGGAAGGCCTGGTACAGTAGGAAAAGTGTGGAAGCTGCCTGCAGGCACTGCACTGACTTGTCAGTGACACTTGCTTGTTTTCAGTAAACTTCTAGAGGAAAACAAAATGAAGCTATGTTTGTAGAGGAATGTAACTGGCTTCAGTTTGCTAATGTGAAAGGTAGTGAAATGCTGTAAGTTCCTTAACTTAGGGCCTGAGTCTACCTATGTGCTGCTTCTCATGAACTGGGTTGAAGTTGGTTGCACCCACCTCTTAGTATAATCTTGGAGTTTTGTTTTGTTTTGTTTTTGGTGGGTTGTAGGGCTTGAACTCAGGGCCTGGGCACTGTCCTTAAGCTCTTTTGCTCAAGGTAGCCTCAGCTCCACTTCCAAGTTTTGAGTGGCTAATTGGAGATGAGTCTCATGGGGACTTTTCTGCCCAGGCTGGCTTTGAACCACAATCCTCAAATCTCAGTCTCCTGAGTGGCTAGGATTATAGGTGTGAGTCATCGGTGCCTGGCATGAATTTTTTTTTCATATTGGAAAAATAATCACAAAAGTTTGTGGGACAGAAAGGGGAATTTTTAAAGGCATTGTGTGCATCTAAGTTATGGGATTATAAAAATGATTTACTGAAATGTAGATCCAGAAGGTTTTCAGAATCTTCAATGTTTCCTCTCACGTATTTTTTGTTGAGCTAAAGTCAATCATATAAAATGTACAAGTTTAACTACTTAAAAAGTGTATAGGTCAGTAGTTTTTAGGGTATTCCCCGTGTCGTGTAACCATTGCTGCTATGTACCTCCTGTAAATCACCCCCTACTCCCCAGATAAACCATATATCCATTTGAAATTCACTTCTTACTCTTCTATCCTGAGGTCTGGCTGTCACCAATCTACTTTTGGGGTCTGTTTTTACCTATTGTAGGTGTTTTTTTTTTTTTTTGGGTCCGATCGTGGGGCCTGAACTCTGGGCCTGGGCGCTGTCCCTCAGCTCTTCAGCTCAAGGCTAGCGCTCTACCACTTGAGCCACAGCGTCACTTCCAGCTTTTTTCTTTTTTCTTATGTGGTGCTGAGGAATCGAACCCAGGGCCTCATTCATGCAAGGCAAGCGCTCTACCACTGAGCCACCTTCCCAGCCCTATTGTAGGTGTTTTTATATAAATGAAGTATACAGTATGTATTCCTTTATGTCTTATTACTTTCACTTAGTCTAATTTTTATTTTTTTATTTGTGGCAGCTTTGGGGATTGAACTCAGGGCCTTACATTTGCTAGGCAAACAGTCCAGTATGAGCCAAGTCTATGGTTCCTTTATCACTGTGGTTATTTATTTATTTATTTATTTTGCCAGTCTCAGGGCTTGAACTCAGGGCCTGGGCACTGTCCCTGAGCCTCATTGTGCTAAAGGCTAGTGCTCTACCACTTGAGCCACAGCACCACTTCCAGCCTTTTCTGTGTATATGGTACTGAGGAATCAAACCCAGCACTTCACACATGCTAGACAAACACTAAACCACCTTCCCTGCCCCTCGCCTTGGTTAGTTTTTAGGTAGGGTGTTGCGTTATGCTTGGGCCAGTCTGCTCTGTCATCCTCCTGCTTGTGCTTCTTTGTGTTGCGGGGAATAACAGGTATATTCCACTGTTGTATTCCAGCCATTGATTAAGATGCAGTCTGTTGAAATTTTATGCCCAGAATAGTCCTGAACCATGATTCCCTGATCTCTACCTCTTAAGTAGCTAGGGTTACAGGCTTGAACCATGGCCCTGGCTTAGCCTAATTTTATTTTACTTATTTATATATATTATTTTCTGTCGAGGCTGCAGCATTCTGCATTCCCGCCAGCAGTATGACATGTGTAGTGTCTCTACATCCTTACCAGCACCTCTTTTCAAGCTGTTCTAGTGGGAGATGGTGGTTTTGATTTGCATTGTACTCTTTAGAGTATTTTGATAGCCTTAGCTTGACCCCAGCCTTGAAAGCCATTGCTATCATTGCATTTTGTGTGTGTGTGTGTGTATGTGTGTGTGTGTATTCTCACCATTTGTTTTCTTTTTTCTTTTTTTTTTTTTTGTCGGTCCTGGGGCTTGAACTCTGGGCTTGGGCGCTGTCCCTCAGCTCTTCAGCTCAAGGCAAGCGCTCTACCACTTGAGCCACAGCGCCACTTCCGGTTTTCTAGTGGTTTATTGGAGATAAGAGTCTCATGGACTTTCCTGCCGGGGCTGGCTTTGAACCACAATCCTCAGATATCAGCCTCCCGAGTAGCTAGGATTACAGGCGTGAGCCACTGGCGCCCAGCTTTCTTTCTTGTTTTTCTTTTTTTTTTTTTTTGTTGGTGGTATGTCTTGAGCTCTGGGACTGGTTGCTGTCCTCAGGTCTTCAGCTCAAGGCTAGTGCTCTACCACTTGAACCACAGTGCCATTTCTGGTTTTCTGGTGGTAAATTGGAGATAAGAGTCTCATGGGCTTTCTTGTCTGGACTGGCTTTGAATTGGGATCCTCAGATCTCACCCTCCTAAGTAGCTATGATTACAGGCATGAGCTACTGGTGCCTGGCTTCACCATTGTTTTCTAACCAAGGAAAATGTTTGGAAGAGAATTTAGAAGTTCTTTTGAGTCTGATATTGCTCTTCCCCTTCCTCCCACATCTGACTACTTTGAAAGATTTTTAACACTGACATGATAGATAAAAATTAATCAGCTTTTATTGTGACCACCAGCTAGGGTACTCTACACACTGGGAGGAACAAAAATGGTTAAGATGTGATTCCCAACTCCACGTGCTTACAATCTAGGTTGCATAATCACTAGAAAATGTGACAGAAAGTTTGAGTAATGTCCATGACACTTACTCTATATCCATTTTTTTCTTTTTTTTTTTTTTAGTTTTTGGATATTGGGGTTTGAATTTGACCTCACGCTTGCTTGGCAAGTGTTGTACTACTTGAGACATGCCTTCATCTTTCTGCTTTAGTTTGTTTCTTTTTGATAGGGTCTTGTACTTTGGGGCTGAGGCTAGCCTCACACCAGACTCCCCCTGCCCTTGCCTTCTGCATAAGTAGGGTTACAGGCATGTACCACCGTAATCAACCATATCTTCAATCCAGTTTTTTTTTTTTTTAATTTTATTTTATTGTAAAGCTACTATACAGAGGGTTACAGTTACATGAGTGAGGTAATGAGTACACTTCCTCTTGAACATTGTTACCCCCTCCATTGTTTTCCCCCTACCATCCCAATTCAGTTTTAATAAATACTTTCTTCCCTAACACTTCAGGAAAACAGTTGAGAGTCATCAAAGGTAGAATATAGTGGCAAAAATAAAGTTTTGCATATTAAGTTGGCCTTCGTTTGCAATGCAATTATGTTTTATTTAATTTATTTACTTAATTTTTGCTGGTCCTGGGGCTTGAACCCTGTGCTTGGGCTCTGTCCCTGAGCTTCTTTTTGCTCAAGAAGAGCACTCAACCACTTGAGCCAGAGTGTAACTTCTGGCTTTTTGAGTAGTTTATTAGAGAGAAGAATCTCACGGAGTTTTCTGCCCAGGTTGGCCTTGAACTGGGATACTCAGCCTCCTGATTATAGGCATGAGCCACCTGTACCCAGCACAATTATGTTTTATTCAGCATCTATATGAATCATGTAGATAAAGAATCATACTGGTGTGTATATATATATATGTATATATATATTTTTTCTTATTAAAAATGAATTCAAAGCTATTTGTTTTCGATAGTTAATATGCATTAAGAACCAAACTACTTTTACAGATTGTATTAAAAGGTTTTAAATCTTACAGCTGACTCAGCTGGAGGATAAGGGAAAATCATGAATGGTGATAAATCAGGGCAGATCTACCCCTGATGTCACATGGTGATGATAGCGTTTTATCTTTATAGTTTTCCTCCCTCAGTTCTGTTATTAGCCTCAGTTTAATCATGAGGAAAAGATTGCTAAGTGCAATTGAAGGTATTCTACAGAATGTCAGACCAGTGTTCCTCAAAACTGTCAAGGTTTTCAAAAAACAGGGAGAGGTTGAGAAACTGTCACTGCCAAGTGAAGCCTGGGGAGATGCAGTGACTAATGTAATGTGGTCAGCTGGAATCCCAAAACAGACTCAGGAAATTGAGTAAACTGTGCATTTCACTTGATGTATCAATATCAATTCCTTGATCTCAGTAAATATCCCATATTGCTAGGAGGAACTGAGTGTGGAATGTATTTTTCCTGTGAACTTAAAACAATGCTAAAAAAATAGTCTATTTGAAAAAAATAGCATCACATGAAACTTTTTTCTGTAATCAAAGTGTGGCAGTGCTGGGTAATTATGTTTATGTTTTTGTTGTTGTTGTTGTTTACATGAAAAGTAGTAGTGGGCAAACTATGGCCCAAAGACTAAATTGTGGCCTGTAGGCCTCTTCTTGTACAGCCCTTCAGCTAGAGTGGGTCTTACATTGTGAAGTGGTCGAGTTCAGCATGTATGCAAGATTAGAGTGAGTTTGTAAGTTCTGGGTCAAAAGTAGCTGCTTACTTCTAATATCCCATATAGATTGGCAAGAAACCAAAGAATATCTTTGGGAATCTGCAGGGCTCCAAATAAGGGCGTGTGTGTGTGTGTGTGTGTGTGTGTGTGTGTGTGTGTGTGTGTGTGTGTGTGTGTGTGTGTGTGTGTGTGTGTGTGTGTGTGTGTGTGTGTGTGTGTGTGTGTAGATCTAACCACTCCAAATAGGGCGTGTGTGTGTGTGTGTGTGTGTGTGTGTGTGTGTGTCAAGATCTACCAGACACCTGTTGCATGGATGCTTTTCTCCCTCTTCCCCTTTCCCCCCTTTGTTCCTTTTCCCTCCTCTTTCCTTATTATTATTATTATTATTATTATTATTTTTTTTTTTTTGGTCCGGTCATGGGGCCTGAACTCTGGGCCTGGGTGCTGTCCCTCAGCTCTTCAGCTCAAGGCTAGCGCTCTACCACTTGAGCCACAGTTCCACTTCTGGCTTTTTCTGCTTATGTGGTACTGAGGAATTGAACCCAGGGCCTCATGCATGCAAGGCCAGCACTCTACCACTGAGCCACCTTCCCAGCCTTTTATTGGTATTTCTTATAAGAAGATACCTTTAGCTGGGGGCCAGTGGCTCATGCCTGTAATCTTAGCTACTCAGGAGGCTAAGATCTGAGGATCATGGTTTGAAGCCAGCTCAGGCAGTAAAGTCCCCCTGAGAACTCTCAAAAACTCAAAAACTGGAAGAGGTACTAAGAGGGAGGTTTATAAGTGACAAATGACAGCCTCGAAAAAAGGGGAAAAATAAAGGAGGGTGTAACAATGCTTGATAGAAAATGGACTCATTACCTTGCACATGTAACTATAACCCCTCTGTACAGTATCTTTACAATAAAAAATATATATTAAGAAAAAAAGATACTTTATTAACTTCAGTGATATTCAAGTGTAAAGTGTGATAGACAACTTTTTTTTTTTTTTTTTTTTGCCTGTGATTTGTATTCAGGGCCTGGGCACTGTCCCTGAGTTTCTTTTACTCAAGGCTAGCACTCTAGCCACAGTGCCATTTCTGGCTTTTTCTGGTTATGTGGTACTGAGGAATTGAACCTAGGGCTTCATGGCATGCTAAGCACTCTACCACTAAGCCACATTACCAACCCTGGTAGACAACTTTTACTGCAAAAGACTTGAAAAGCATGTAGTTTCATTTAGTGAAAAACTTTAATGTCTGCAGTTTTCCTTATCATTATGTTCTTAACAGAGATTAAAAAAAAATCCAACATTTTTTTCTTTGAAACTATGGCGGTGAATGAATGGGTGGACTTGTTTTTGTGCATGTTAGCACTGACTTAGCAGCTTTCTTGCCTTACTAGCCTAGCTGTGATTCTGGGCTTGTTCAATTCTGTCCACATTATGTTCTTTTCCTATCTGCTGACAATGAACAATTTGAACTAGGTAGAAACAGACCATTTGCCTTCTTTCCTCTTGGCCTCCCTTCCCTCTCACCCCCCCCCCCCCTCTATTTTTTTGGCTGTGTGATACAGCTTGTGGTATTTTTCATAGCACAGTATCACTATAAACTGATACTGAAGTTGTAGATGCAAAACTAATGTGATTGTCTACCACTCCTTTCAGTTCTGCTCTTCCCCTTGAGGTCTGTCTGTAGAGTGTATGTAGATACATTCTTGAGCGATTTCCTAATGTCTCACGTAAGGAGCATCTGTGTGTCTGCATCACTCATGTTTTCAGCAAGTGGATTCTGTGTCCGTTGAGGATAGAGACCTGCTTTGTATGGGCAGCACTCCTACCATTGCTGTCCCTGGGGACTGTGTGAGCACACAGCGAGCCTGTGCCCACAGGAATGAAATAAAAGCAGTCCAAGGACCTTTCCTTCTGCCAAGACCTTCCATGATTTGCCTCTAGCTTGCTTTTTGGTGATTGATCTCCTCATTATTCATTCATTCGTCAAACATTTATTGAAAACACCATACTATGCCAAGCATTCAGAACACAGCATCGAACAGAATAGGCAAGGTTCCTGCTTTCATGGATTTTATATTCTGGTTTGGGGAAGTTGAAGAAATGAGGAAGGCAGTGGGGAAAGTGCTTTGGTGAAACACAGGAGGCCATATTGGTTCCAGAGGGAGCTGTTTTGGGTAGGGTGTAGAAAAAGGCTTTTTTGAGCTGATATTTAACTGTGATCTTCTGTCTACATGAAGACCTGGGGAACAATAATCCTGTTCTTTCTGCTGTGACAGCATCAAAGACCATGTGGCTGTTTACATTTTTACTTACCTACGTTTAGATAAATAATTACTGGGTCTCACAGCACTAGAAGCACTTTTTTTCCCCTGCCAATCCTGGGTCTTGAACTCAGGGCTTGGACACTGTCCCTGAGCCTCTCTGTGCTCAAGGCTAGCACTCTACCACTTGAGCCACAGAGCCACTTGTGGCTTTTTCTGTTTATGTGGTACTGAGGAATTGAACCCAGGGCTTCATGCATGCTAGGCAAGCACTCTGCTACTAAGCCACATTCCCAGCCTAGAAGCATTTTAAATGCTTAAAAGTGGGGTGTGCAGATAGAGAACATTTCAGGCTTCACTCTCCTAAAGTGGTGGAAGGTATGTTTAAGGGACTGAAAGGCAACTCACGTCACTCTGGAGCTTAGGCTGAGGGGAAGAGCGTCTCATGGGATGAAGCAGAGAGCCCTACCATAACGTTTTCTTTTGTACTGGAGATTCAATGTAGTCACATCTCATCCCTACAAAACAGGCATTCTACTTGAGCAGTGCCTTCAACCATGGATATCTATCTATCTATCTATCTATTTTTTTTTTTTTGTCATGGAGCTTGAACTCTGGGCTTGGGCACTGTCCCTGAGCTCTTCAGCTCAAGGCCAGGGCCATCCACTTGAGCCACAGCGCCACTTCCAGTTTTCTGGTGGTTAATTAGAGTTTCATGGACTTTCCTGCCCAGGCTGGCTTTTGAATTGAGATCCTCAGATCTCAGCCTCCTAAGTAGCTAGGGTTACAGGTGTGAGCCACCGGCGCCCTGCTGACCTTGGATATTTTTGAGGTAGAGTCTTGATTTATGCCCTGGTCGCCTAGACCGTGTCACTGGGGATGATAGGTACACATCATCGTGCCCAGCAATTGTGCTTTCTCCATAACTGGGATAACGGATGGGCAATGCCACACCCAGCCATTAGTTGAGATTGAGTCTTACAAACTTTTTTTGCCTAGACTGGCTTCGAATCATGATCCTCTAATTTTTGCCTTCTAAGTAGTTTGGATTACAGGTTTTAGCCACTGTACCTGTCCTAACCATCATGTTTTTTTTAAGGGTTGTTTAGGAGTCTTTAAAAATTGGAGTGTTCTTAAGCCAAGTGTGGTGTTTCACACCTGTAATCTCAGCACTTGAAAGGTAGAGGAAGGATAGTTGTGAATTTGAGGCACCCTGGGTTGCATAGTGCGTTCAAGGTCAACTTGAGCTACATAGTGAGATACTCTCTCAGAAACCAAGGGCTAGAGATGTGGATCAGTGGTAAAGTGATTACTTAATGTATAAGATTCTGAGTTCAATTACCAGCTCAAAAAAGAAAAAGGAAATTCTTAATTTGAACGTAGGTGTAATCTATGTGTGATATGAGTTGTGCAGTAAAAGGACCAGAAAGAATGAAGGTTTTCCAGTTACTGACAAGGAGCCTAGAGAGGATTATGGTTGTTTAGTCTCCAATTGGTTGGTAATCCTGAGTTCTTTTTCAGATTTATTGGTCTGAGATGCCTATTATGACATGCAAATGAAGATATTTAGTAGACACCTGGATATAAAATATACAGTTTAGGAAACAGAGCTATAGATAGTAATGTTGGATATACATAGATAATATTTAAAGTTGTGGGATAGGATGAGATTCTTGAAGAACGAGGGAAAAAGCAGAAGTTCTAGGAAAGAGCTTTGAGACATGTCACTAGTGTGTGTGTGTGTATGTGTGTGTGTGTGTGTGTGTATGTGTATGTGTGTGTGTATGAGAGAGGGAGAGAGAGAGAAAGAGCACCATATGATGGCTTGTTTTCACTGGAACATAATCATATCCTTTCTACCACTGAAGATGATGAGGATGATGATAAGCACCATTAATTGAGCCATTCACATGTTATTTCAAGCTCTTTGAGGGCAGGTACTTTTGTCTTGCATCCTGCTCTGTGCAAGCTTTTCTTGCTTATTCATTGAACAAATGAAATCTTTGATAGGCACTATTATCCTGTGCTGTGCTTGGAAAATATTTTGAGTTTGTCCTCTGCAAACTTAATATGTTGCTTTAGGTTATTGGAGTTATGTCCTTGGGAAGAGACTAAGAAAGTTCTTTTTTTTTTTTTTTTTTTTTGGTTGGTGGTGGGGCTTGAACTCTGGGCTTGGGTGCTGGCCCTGCGTTCTTCAGCTCAAGGTGAGCGCTCTACCACTTGAGCTACAGCACCACTTCCGGTTTTCTAAATGGTTTAGTGGAGATAAGAGTCTCACAGACTTTCCTGCTCTCGCTGGATTTGAACCTCAAGCCTCAGATCTCAGTCTCCTGAGTAGCTAGAATTACAGGTGTGAGCCACTGGCGCCCGGCTAAGAAAGTTCTTTAGAGAGGACATTCCCTAGCCTTCTGGCTTCCTGTCTTAGGGAATGACCTCTGATTCTTGCACATGCACCTACCATTTTGGGACCATCCTCCATAAAACTTCCACCAGAGCTGAGCTGAAGAAGCCAGGTGCCATGCCCTTAACCTCCAAACTTCTTTCTTTATAAAAGTTAGCTAGTCTCATGTATTTCGTTGTAGAAAGGAAGTAAGAACGAATAAACCTGCATTTTAGAAAACTGTGGCTTAGGAGGATAAGTAACTTTGCTGAGGGCAGAAAGCTTTTAAGGGAGGCAGAACTCAGACATAACTAACTACCTAGCTTCAAAGCTGTGTGTTTAACAGGTGCTGCCTCTCATTTTTCTTTAGAAAACCTTTTGCCTCCCGTCTGGAGGTTGGGAAGTCATTGCTACTCCTGACTGAGGATTAACTAAAATTTCCCTATTTGCAACTTCACCTCTTAACATGTTTGTCACACATCATATTCCAGTGCCTCATTTCTTATGATACTAGGTTTAGCATCTGTATTAAAACTAAGGATGCACTGTGTTTTTTTTGACCCCTCAAATGGAACTACTACATTTTCAGTTTTATTTTTTATCTTTGCAAATAAGTTGGTATTCTCTTTTATTTCATTAGATTGTGTATGATGATATTATTTATTTGTACCTCATAAATATTCACAATATGTCTTGTGTGTTTTAGTTGCAGAAGTAGAGGCTAATTCCATTCTGTCCCTTGTACCTTATTCCAGTGTTTCAAGTTCTTTCTGCGGCTGAGATCAGATATGCTATAAATCCTCTTTATCCCTGTCATCTGGCGTTAAAGCCCCTTTGACCTTGTAACATAGCCTCTTCTCAATCCTGGCTTCTGTGGAACCCCCCCTTGCCCCGTACACACCTTCCACCACCTGCATCTCTCCAGGCCTTGCCCTCATTTGAGGAGAGGGGAACTGATTATGAATGAGGAGAATTTGTTGTGGTAAAGTCCGCCCCAGCTCTTTTCTATGGGACTCTTGTTTTTCACTGAGCTCAAAGCAGACACAGGTGATCTATTGTCTGAGGGTGGGGGGAACAACAAAAAAAGCCTTGGTTGCACCACAAATGTGTAAATTATAGACCTTGATTGAAATTCTTTTTTTCTTAACCTTGACTTGTGTAGTTTATCCTAAATCTTGGGGAAAATAATGTCAGAAAATTATTAATCTCTGGCACATTATTACAGAGTAAATAGCCTTTATAAATAGGAAGTGACAGAAGCTTAGAGGTTGAATGGTGTTTTTGTTTGATTTACTGTCATGAAATTTACCTGGAAACATTTAAGCAGCTACCAAAAACTATAGTTGGTGAGGAATCATTTAATTTGTACATTGCTTGTTCCTGTTACAGATTGTTGCACTTTTTTTTTTTTCCTTTATGGTAGCTGAACAATATATTGTCTATAATTTTATTTGAGTATCTAGTATTCTTATTTGAATTCTATTTTTGACTTCGTTTCAGATCCAAGTTGGTGAATTTTAATTAAATGCCAAATTATGCATGTGAAAAATCTTTTGTTCTGTGTTGCTAAGAGCAACAGTTGTTAAAAGTTCCCTTTCTTTTAAATCATGAATTGGGGACAAATAAATACATGAAATTTAGCAGGTTAAAAAAGTCACCATTTAGTGATGTGTTCTACCTGTAACATAAATTGCTACTTGGCCATAATTATGGTGCAGGAGGAATGCTGTAGAAGTGAATAATCAGACACTAAGACAAAACATTCCTAAAATACTATTCAAATGAGGAAAGACTGGCGGACTGCAGCCGGGTAGCCAAGCGTTGAGTCTTTTTAGTTACTTGTCTGACTGGGTTTACTGTTGTAGCCTAAATGAATCTGTGTACCGTGGTTTGCATAGAAAGGCCATTACTTATCTGAAATTTCCTAACTGTTAAAACAACCTCATCTCTTTTCCTCTCCACAGCTCTCTCTTATTCTTAAGGACATCTTTTGTCTGGATGGTATTTATTTCATTTGCTTTATACTCTACTTGCAGTCTAAATTTTACTGACTCCTGGTGATTGCTTAGACTTGTTATTTGATTCTATTGTATGAGCTTTGATTATACTCCTTTGTGCTGTTTAAACTACCAGTGTTTATCTAAATTAGTGGTGACGGGGAAAGACACAGTTGGCCCATTTGAATGAAAGTCAAGAGCAATGCGGTGGCCAGCCGGCTGGTTGATTGAGCACTGGTTGTCAGGTCTCTTGAGAAGCCACTGGGAATTTGGGCTGTGGAAGGAAGTCAGATCCCTAGTTGAAGGCCTGGGGTCTGGGATTTATAGTGATAATGTAATCAATTCGCTCTCAGAGACGACAGAACTCAGCCAAGAGGCCCTTTGTTCTCTTCCTGCCTTCTGGTCTCTTGGTCCCTTTATCCAGAGCACTAGTCTTCGTACAGTTTGAAAGATTTTGGGAGAGCCTACTGCGCCTCTATCTTAAGAGGGAGGGTTATCAAGCCTGTCACATGTGGTTCTCTGAGTAACCATGTATTTTGTGCATGTATGATGCAAAGCAATGTTTATTTTTTTGGTGGTGGTTCTTTTTTTTTTTTTTGTCCGTCATGGGGCTTGAACTCTGGGCTTGAGTACTGTCCCTGCCCTCTTCAGCTCAAGGCGAGCACCCTACCGCTTGAGCACCACTTCCGGTTTTCTAGTGGTTTATTGGAGATAAGAATCTCATGGACTTTTCTGCCTGGGCTGCCTTTGAACCGTGATCCTCAGATCTCAGCCTCCTGAGTAGCTAGGATTAAAGGCGTGAGCCACTGGTGCCTGGCTCTTTTTTTTTTGTGCTGGTCCTGAGGCTTGAACTTGGGGCCTGGTCACTGTTCTGAGCTTGTGTGCTTAAGGCTAGTGCACTACCACATGAGCTAAAGCGCTATTTCAAACTTTTTTTTTTTTTTGGTAGTTTAGAGGAGATAAGAGTCTCATGGACTTTCCTGCCCAGGCTGACTTCCAACTGTGATCCTCAGATCTCAGCCTCCTGAGTAGCTAGGATTATAGGCATAAGCCACCAGCACCTTGCAAAATAATGATTATTTTTATTTTTTAATTTTTATTTATTTATTTTCTGTTGGTCCTGGGGCTTAAACTCAAGAGCCTGGGCACTGTCCAGGCTAGCACTCTACCACTTGAGCCACAGGGCCTCTTGGGGCTTTTTCTGAGTAGTTTGTTGGAGTAAGAGTCTTACGGCCTTTCCTACCTGAGCTGGCTTTGAAATGTCATCCTCAGATCTCAATCTCCTGAATAGTTAGGATTACAGGGGCGAGCCACCAACATCTGGTGAGAAAGGATATTTTTGATACTTTATATTTAAATTATTCTAAGTTAATTATTTGGAGATAAAAATTGGAAAAATCTGCTTTTCATTTCTTGTCTGAAAGAGGAAGATGAGTAATAAGTTAGTTGGAAACCAGTTATTTAAGAAATTAGGATCAGTTACCTGAAAGGGCATATATTTCCACATTTTATTGAAAAACTCCTATTTCATGTTAAGCCAAAAGTCATGGCTTATAGAATGAAATACTATGTATGGATAGAGAATAATTTGTAGATGCTGAGATACAAAGATCTCCATTGTGGTTTCAGTTAGGTTAAGACTAACAGTTCAACCCATTTTCTGACATGTGAATGAGAGCCACTCACTATTAGCAGTTCTCCTGGGGGAACTAGTATGCAAGTTGGAGAAAGAGTTGAGGTTTGAATAATTATCTTTTGGGCTACTTGACATGACTGTGCATAAATGCATTGTTTAAGAAACCTATAATTTAAATAAAACTCCACTTTACAAAATGATAGTCCAAATATTTCAAATTAGTAAATAAAGAGTGGAGCCTTCAACGTTACACTCTCTTGCTTTTTAAGTTTCCAGTCATATTTACTGTTTATTTTACCTTGTCTGCATTTTTGGGGAAATTGTTCTGAATTTTTTTGGTATAAGCTGGATGTGCAATTTTTGTGTGTGTGTTTTCCTGTGTTGATGATTGAACCCAGAATCGCCCTTGCAGCCTAAGGTCTGTGTGGCTGGGCTTGCATTCCAGCCTCCACAGCAATCTTTAAAAAGAAACATTACAGAGGATCTCATTGAAATTGTTGATATGAATGAATTTTATAATGGCTGTTGCCTTTATCTGTATGACAGATAGAAGGACATCTAGTTACTTAGTAATCAATGGTCTGCATATTTTGTTTATTTATTTATTGCCAGTCCTGGGACTTGAACTCCGGGCTTGGGCACTGTCCCAGAGCTTCTTTTGTTCAAGGCTAGCACTCTATCACTTGAGACACAGCATCACTTCTGGCTTTTTCTGTTTATGTGTTATTCGGGAATCGAACCCCAGGGTTTCATGCTAGGCATGCATTCTACTAAGTCACATTCCCAGCCCTGTATGTGTGTATTTTAGTTTTGATAGGTAAGAATTGTTCTTTTGTCTGATTTGATTAGAAATTAGTCTAAGAAAGTAGAACGTTTTATGCAATGAGTGTCATTTAAACTTAAAACATCTTGCTTCTTTCCATGAGAACTAGTTCTAAATGCAAGTCTTTGGCAAAATATTATCTGGGACCATATCTTCCCATGCCTGTTCTTGTTATGACCTAACCTTGGGTTTTATATTTTTATTTGGTTGAAAAAACAAGGGAAACAATATTTTGTGAAATTTTGTGAAAAGAGACTCAAATTTTAGTGTCTATATTAAAATAAATAAGCCATGCTTATTCATTTGCACATTGCCTGTTTCATGTTCTTAAGGTCAGAGTTGAATAGAGTATGTGGCCTGCAAAAGGTTACACTATTTGGTTCTTTTTTTTTTTTTTAAAGAAAAAGTTTGCACATCTCTCATAAGGTGTGTATGAAGAGTAAGAATTCATACATTTGTAGAAAAGTCATGACATCGAGTCTTTATGATAAATCATAATCTAATTATTTGGCTTGACTCTAGGTAGTATACTGGTCTATTAACTGATATATATATGAATAATATATTTAGCCTTCTTTTTGCCTATTTCCTACCTAATTTAAATTTGGTTTTTCCATTTTAGTGTCTTTATATGTAATCATCAGTTGAACTATTAAAATTGATAATCATGCTAACATCTTAGTTATTTACTGAGTGCCCTTGATATAATGGAAGCATGGTAGATAAGCTAAATTGTCATATTAACTATCATAGCAGTTGTGTTATGGTTCATAACTTAAAAAAATATACTATCTTATGTATTCAAATGTTTTTTTTTTCTTCCCTGTGATTGTTTCTAACACATTTATAAGATTATTTCTTTGTTGCTTTGTATGTCCCTCCCCCACAGTATCACCCCTGCTTTCACTGTATTTGATGTCGGTATAATTTGTGGAGGGGAAGGGGAAAAACAAATGGTTTAAATAGGGATACAGGTAGACCCATTGCAACAATGAGAAGTACAAGTCGTTATGTTGAAAATGAACTTTACAACTTTTGTGCGGGGTGGGGGGGGCCGGGGAGGATTGGGTGGGGGAAACAAAGGAGGAGGCTACAATGCTTGATAAGAAATGTTCTCATTATCTTGCCCATGTAATTGTAACTTCTCTGTACAGTATTTTCACACAAAAAAATTACTATCTTAACTACTTTAAGCATGCAGTATAGTATAATAGTATTCATTATATATATACTGAAAGATCTCTAGAATTTTATATTTATTAAAAAAAGTTATGCTGTGTGCTGGTGGCTCACACCTGTAATCCTAGCTACTTAGGAGACTGATCTCTGAGGATTGCAGTTCAAAGCCAGCCTGAGCAAGAAGGTCCATGAGACTCTTATCTCCAGTTAACCACCAGAAAACTGGAAGTGGCACTGTGGGCCCAAGTGGTAGAGCACTTGCCTTGAGCTGAAGAGATCAGGCCCAGAGTTCAAGCTCATGACCAACAATAACAACAAAATTATTTTTGTGCCAATCCTGGGGCTTGAATTCAGGGCCTGGACAATGTCCCCAAGCTTCTTTTTGCACAAAGCTAGCCCTCATCTGAGGATTGCATTTCAAAGCCAGACTGGGCAGGAAAATCCATGAGACTTTTTTTATCTCCAGTAAACTGCTCAGAAAAAGCAGGAAGTGATGCTGTATCTCAAGTGGTAGAAGCACTAGCCTTGAACACTGAGTGGCTCAGGGACAGAGCCCAGGTGCTGGGTTCAGGCCCCGGGAATGGCAAAACAAAAAACAAAAAAACAAAACTAGCTCTCTTACACTTGAGCCACAGCTCCAGTTCCAGCTTTCTTTGTTGGTTAACTGGAGATAAGAGTGTCACAGACTTTTCTGCCTAGACTGGTTTTGAACTGTGATTCTCAGGTCTCAGCCTTTTGAGTAGATAGGATTACAGGCTTGAGCCACCAGTGCCCAGCTTCTAGAACTTTTTTATCTTGAAAAACAAACTTTATGTCAAGCGAACAAGAATTTCCCCCCCTCCCCCCACACACACCCAAATCTTGCTCTTGGCAACCATTATTTTACTTTGAATTGCTATGAGTATGACTTCTAGATATTTCATAAAGTGGAATTATATAGTTTTTACCTTTTTGTGATGGACATATTTCACTTAAATTATGCCCTCAAGGTTCATCCATGTTGTAGTATTTGACAGGATTTGGATCCTATAGTCTCCCCCGCTGCTCCCCTTTCCCATTGGCCCTTAAATTCAGGGTCTTTTGCTCTTGTCCTGCTTGTTTGCTTATAACTGATGTTTTACCATTCAAGCCATGCCTCCACTTCTAGTTTTTTTTTTTTTTTTTCTGGTTAATTGGAGGTAAGAGTCTCTTGATTTTTTTTTTTTTCTGGGCTGGCTCTGAACCTCGATTCTAAAATTACAGATATGAGCCCACCAGTGCCTGGTTTCTTTCCTTCCCTTTTAAAATGGACTAATACTCCATTTTGTGGACCTAACATTTTTTTTTCTTTTTGTCAGTCATGGAACGAACTCTGGGTCTTGGCACTGTCCCTCAGCTCTTCAGCTCAAGGCTAGCGCTCTACCACTTGAGCCACAGCACCACTTCCAGCTTGTTCTGTGTATGTGGTGCTGAGGAATTGAACCCAGGCCTCATGCATGCAAGGCAAGCACTCTACCACTGAGCTACCTTCCTAGACCAGACCCCACATTTCAGTTAGGCTCTTTTTACTTCTTTGCTCTCTTGAATAGGGCAGCGATGAACATAGATATGCAACTATCTCTTTTAGATTTTGTTTTCAGTTGCTGAGAATGAATATCCAGATTGAGATGGCTGGATCATATAGGTAAATCTATTTTTCATTTTTTGAGGAACCTCCTTACTGTTTTCCATAATGGCTGCAATGTTGTATGTTCCCACTAACAATGTGCAAGGTTTCCTGTTTTTCCAAATCCTAACTTTTTTTTTTGACAGTGGCTGTCCTAAGAGATGTGGTATTTCATTGTGCTTTTATGTTTCTGTGATTAGTAATGTTGATAATCTCTTTATGTGCTTGTTGACCATTTTTATAATTTTAGAGAAATGCCTATTGAAATTTTTTGCTGGTTATAAAGTGGGAAGGTCTTTTGTTGTATTACCTCTAACAGATATATGTATTTTTTCCATTCTGTAAATTGCCTCTCTGTTCATTGTGTTGCTGTTCAGATATTAAGGTTGATATAGACCATTTGTCTTGCTTGCTTTTGTTTTCTGTGTCTTTGGTCTTAAACTAAGACATTATCATCAAACCCAATAACATGAAGATTTTCTTTGTTTTCTTCATGCAGTTTTATCATTTCAGGTCTTAGGCTTAGAAACTGAATCCATTCTAAATTAGTTTTTGAATACTGTACTGTATTTTCCATATTGTACCATGAATCCTCCATATTGTACCCTGAATGTGTGTTGAAATCAGTTTTCCCATTATTTTCCATTTGTGGCCTTGGCATCCTTGTCAAACATTTTATTTATGGTGTTTATATTAATATTTGTAAGAATAGTCTAGTTCTCCCACTTTTTTTGATGCTATGTATTTCAGATTTTGGTTGTAAAATGCTGATGTCCTAAGAAAAATTTGGATCTTTTTTTCTTTTCCATGTTCTGGATCAGTCAGGTCACATTGGAATTATATATTCTTTATAGTTGGGTAGATTTTACATTCATGGCTTATTTGATCTTTATTTAATTTGGGCAAGAGGGAAGTGGTTATTCTTGTTAACTGTTCTTTTCCTTCTTACTGTACCTGCAGTTTTCTTGCTCACTTTATATTTAATACATTTGAATTTTTTCCTTTTTTTTTTCTGCCTAGTTTAAGTTACATAATTGCTCAGTTATTTGGGGTTTTTTCCTGCCTCCTCTCTCTCTCTCTCTCTCTCTCTGTCTCTGTCTCTTTCTGTTTCTCTCTTTCTCTCCCCATTTTGCTGACTAATTGGAGATGGAGTCTTGTGACTTTCCTGCTAGGGCTGGCCTTGAACTGTGATCATCTAGGTCTCAGGATTATAGGTATGAGCAACCGGCTCCTCCTGGCTCTTATTTTTCATATTTTAGAAACTGAAATTACTGAATTAGAGATTTGCTTTTTTTTTTTTTTTACTATTTATTAGCATTAGCATTTGAAGCTGCAAATAATTCTTTTCATCAGCAATGACTGCTTTAGTTATATCAGAGTTTCTGTTCTGATTTGTTTTGTTGCGATTACACGTCAGTTTTCACACATCAGTTTTCAGTTTTGATTTCCTTCTTTATTCAGAATTTAAAATCCTTTGTACTTCAGACTTCTTAAAAGCATAGTCATTTACACATTCTTCCCCCCCCCCCTTCCCCTTATAGAATGTGTAACTAAAGAAATGTTCCCAAGTATAAGAAATGTTCCCAGAGCTGCACTCATACCCACCATTGGGAGATGACCTGGGGCTCTTGGGACTGCTTTAAGGTTGTGGGTCCCTTGGTGGCTAAGGCTGGTCTGGAGTTCATTGCTCCTTCCAGTCTTCATTTCCATGATGACTCAGGCATGAGTCAAGGGGAAGATGTAGGGGGTGTGCTTAGTTTTCAGTTCAGTTTTCAGATGATGCACGGAGTCTGCTTTCATGTGCTGTGTCCACATTATCTGACAAACACGTCCAGCTAGGTATGTGCTCCCTGGCCACTGTTCTGCGTTCAGTTCCCTGCAACGTTGCTGTTGTAGCCATCATTGACTACAAAATGCTATTTTTGTAGTTACTGTAATATTTTAAGTATATTTATTGCTATCATTTTGTGAAAAATAAAAGGCTTTTTTCTTTCTTTTGTGACATTTACTTTGGCTTCAACTCAGGACCTGAATACCTTTAGCTTTTTCACTCAAGGCTGGCTATAAGAAGAGTGTCATAGACTTTCTTACTCAGGCTGGCTTCAAACTGAGATCCTCAGATCTTAGCCTCCTAAGTAGTGAGGATTATAAGAATGAGCCACTAGTGCCTGGTTAATGTGAAATTCTTCTTTTTAAATTCTATTTTAGTGAAAAAAATTGAAACCGATTAATTGTGTATGTATTTAGATGTGAAAGAAAATGAAAAATCAAGGAGATTTAGTTTGGTGTAGTGCATTGTTTAGTGTTGGACCTAAAATTTGATAATATTGTTTTGTATTAATGTTCCCTCTTGCCCCCAAATAATTTTAAGCCTGTTGAAAACTTTTCATGCTTAACTTAATATGCCTTTTTAGGCATTGTTTTACTGTCAAAGTGAAAAACTCCATGCAGTCCTTGTTGAGTTTACTCCAGACTGTAGGTGTCTTATTTATCTTCAGTGTTCCAGAAGAATTCACTCTCTTCCCACGTTCTTCCCTCCAGATTGGAAATGAGAAGGACCATTCCACATTCCTGGCTGTATAGCAATTTAGGCTTTTATGACTGGGGCATGCATGGTTGCTGAGAAGAGCTGTGTTGGCCTACGGCTCAGAACTTAAGGAGACACTTCTGTCACTCATACAGGTGCAAGGTCAGCATAGAAAGATGCTTAAAATGAAGGTTCCCTTAAATTTTGTACCCTATGAATCACTTCACCCAAGTGTGGTGTGACCCTGTTCAGTTCTTCCATGCATGAGGCACTTATTATTTTGGCAGTATTGGGGTTTGAACTCAGGGACTTGAGCTTGTTAGACAAGCAGTTTATCACTTGAGCTATCCCCCCCCCAGCTCTTTTTGCTTTGACTATTTTTTTGACAAGTGATGCAATAATTATAGCATTGTCAGGCTCATTTCACATGGGACTTCGATGAGAGAATGATACCACATTTTTGTAGTCAGTGGTTCTTAATGTCTGTGAAACATGAACTTATTTGCATTTCAAGTCCTCCACTCTCCCCACTGGAATTTTGTCCCTCTTTGTCATAATCCATGTCATGAGTAGAAGATAAACCATCTCCTTTTCCAGGTTTCTCTTAGTTTTAGATCTCTTTATGTTACCTGTCTCTGTCTTTCACAATGTAGATCTTTCAGAGGAGTACAAGTCGGTTGTTTTATAGCATGTATTTCAATTTAGGTTTGCCCCAGACTACCTAAAGATTAGATCTTAGGTTATCTAACCTGGCCAGAGTACTACATAAGGTATATTGTGCCCTTTCTTGTGGTGTATCAGGAGTAGGTCATGCCATGTGCTCTCCCTGGATGATACTACATTTTTCTCCACTGTACAGTTTCTGTTTTTGTTTTTAACTGTTGTAACTAACAGGCAATGTATGTGAAAACATTTTGAGAACATATAAAAATCCAATTCTTGGCACATTTGAGAAGTTGTTTTTACTGAGTGAATAGATGAATGAATGGGTAAATGTTTTTCTGAACAAGATATATTAGTATTTGAAGAACCTGTTGTCTAAGTTCAAGACTATCTAGTGGACATACATGAAAAGACTAAAAACTTGGAATTTTAACTTGGGCTCAACATAGGTAAAGAATGTGATTGAGCAGGGCGCCGGTAGTCATGCCAGTAACCCTAGCTACTCAGGAGGCTGAGATCTGATGATTGCCATTCAAAGCCAGTCTGGGCAGGAAAAGCCATGAGACTTTTTTTTTTCTCGGCGGGGGGGGGGGGGGGGGGGGGGGGGGGTGTGTGTCCAGTCGTGGGGCCTGAACTCTGGGCCTGGGCGCTGTCCCTCAGCTCTTCAGCTCAAGGCTAGCACTCTACCACTTGAGCCACAGCGCCACTTCCGGCTTTTTTTTTTCTGTTTATGTGGTGCTGAGGAATCGAACCTAGGGCCTCATGCATGCAAGGCAAGCGCTCTACCACTGAGCCACCTTCCCAGCCCCCATGAGACTCTTATCTCCAGTAAGCCAGCAGAAAACCGGAAGTGGCACTGTAGCTCACGAGGTAGAGCGCTGGCCTTGAGCTGAAGAGCTGAGGGACAGCGCTCAGGCCCAGAGTTCAAGCCCCATTACCAACAAAAACAAGCAAACAAACAAAAATGTGATTAAGAATACAAGGTGATGTTATTTGATCACCAGAGTCAATTCTGCTCTTTCTTGTAATACTGCACCTGGAATGGCACATGCAGTTTTGGGATACCTCTTACCCAGAACTCATTCAGAGCTATGTCTTAGAAGATGGTAACCAGACTGGAAATTCTGTCACAGAAGAAATGGCTCTTGCAAAAGTGAATGCTCAGGGCTGGGAAGGTGGCTCAGTGGTAGAGTGCTTGCCTCGCATGCATGAGGCCCTGGGTTCAATTCCTCAGCACCACATAAGCAAAAAGAAAAAAGCCGGAAGTGGCGCTGTGGCTCAAGTGGTAGAGCGCTAGCCTTGAGCTGAAGAGCTGAGGGACAGTGCCCAGGCCCAGAGTTCAGGCCCCAGGACCAGACCCTCCCTCCCCCCCCCCCCCCAAAAAAAAAGTGAATGCTCAGTTTGATGAAAGTAATATTGCAAGTTATATGTGTGGGTGCCTTTTAACTAAGTGATGTTTCATCTTATCGTTCATACTAGGACTGTGAAAGTAGACAAATAATTATATAATTAAGCTGTGACGAATATAAACAAGGACTGTCCTGGAAAATGGAAACTTAAAATATTGTTCATATATTTGGAAGTTTGTCATGTGAACAAAATAGTTTAGATTTCATCTGTGGGAAAGTGAGGATCACAGGACACAAATAGGAAGATGTATGCTTTTTGCCTTATGATGAAACATAATCTTAATTCATGCAGTTGTTGAGGAATGGAACACCTTACAAGGTGATGTGTTTCTCATGACTGCAGTGCCAAGAATTTGTTTTTTTTTTTTTTTTTTTTTTTTTTGTAGCTTTTTTTTTTTTTTTTTTTTTTTGGGTCCGGTCATGGGGCCTGAACTCTGGGCCTGGGCACTGTCCCTCAGCTCTTCAGCTCAAGGCTAGCGCTCTACCACTTGAGCCACAGCGCCACTTCCGGCTTTTTTGTTTATGTGGTGCTGAGGAATCGAACCCAGGGCCTCAGGCATGCAAGGCAAGCACTCTACCACTGAGCCACCTTCCCAGCCCTAGTGCCAAGAATTTGTCCAGTCACCCTTTCTAAGGCTTGATAAGAAACAAATTAGGTGAATCGATATTACCAATTCATCAAAATGTTTGTATAGTTATTCTTTCCAAGTACTACACAGATGCCAGTTTTTTCATTAAGTTTAACTTACCTGTCCATACACTCCTGGCCTTTGACCACAGATGGTTAGAATTCAAGTCTCTGATGACTTTTATGAAAGGCCTGCCTCTCCAGTCCTTTGATCTCTTGTACCAGCTGCAGTATCTGTCCATTCTGTATTGTGTATAAACTCCTCCTTCCATTCAGCAGAGTCCTAGGCTGGTTTTTTTTTTTTTTTTTTTAAATTAAAAAACACTTTAGAAAAATCTGTCCCTGAGCAGATGAGCATCTGCTCATCTCTTGTCTAAAGACTTTTTGGCATGTTCTATTGCACATCCTATTGCTGTTCACTTGTTTGCCGTAAATTTAAAAAGTTATCCCTTTTAATGTGTGTGTGTGTGTGTGTGTGTGTGTGTGTGTGTGTGTGTGTATACACACACACACATACACACATATATATCATGGGGCTTGAACTCAGGGCTTGGGTCCTGTCCCTGAGCTCTTTTGCTCAAGGCTAACACTGTACCAGTTTGAGCCATAGTGCCACTTGTTATTTTCTGGTGGTTAATTGGAGATGAGTCTCATGGACTTTCCTGCCCAAGCTGGCTCTGAACCATGGTCCTCAGATCTCAGCCTCTTGAGTAGCTAGGATTATAGACATGAGTCAGCACTCAGCTTACTTTTAATTTTTGTTTTTACTTATTTTTTTTTGTCGGTCATGGGGCCTGAACTCTGGGCCTGGACACTGTCCCTCAGCTCTTCAGCTCGAGACTAGTGCTCTACCACTTGAGTCACAGCACTATTTACTGCTTTTTTCTGCTTATGTGGTGCTGAGGAATCAAACCCAGGGCCTCATGCATGCAAGGCAAGCACTTTACCATGGAGCCACCTTCCCAGCCCCTGTTTTTACTTTTATTTCAGCTAAGCAAAAGTGTTTTGTTTTCAATGCAGAGCAATCTGTTAAACTAAAGGACTGTAGACTTTGAGCCTGTTCAATATTTGATGTAGGTGCTCTGGTCATTCTACATAGTACTCATGGTGTACTTGATTCTTTAATACCTTTTTCTTTCTAGCAACTAAGAGGTAGATGAGACTGGTTTCATTTAATAAGGAAGTTTAAAAAGGTTAACTACTCTGCCTGAAGTAACCCAGCCAGTATGTGTCTAAGCTGGATGGAAGTCCATGTATTTATTCATTCAACTAATGTCTGAGTGCCTGCATTGTGCAATGTGTTGCATGAGTTCCTGTCTTCTTTTCCAGATCCCAGCAAGTAACCTCCCTTTCCCTTTTTCACATTCTAGTCACATTGGCATTTTCCTGTACTTCCCTGGTGCCAAATAAGACAGACTCATCTACTATCCTCATAGTTTACAGACATAGGCAGACATAGAACAGTAGTTTTGTTTTAAGCATCATAAGTTTTCTGAAGAGGGCACAATGGCAGGAATTAGAGAGGCATTACTGGGGAACCACGGATGTACCATTTAAATAGAGACTGAAGATAATGTGAGTTAGCCAGAATGACTGGATTTTGGGGCAGATGAAAGAGCCTGTGCAAAAGTCTCTTTAGTAGGGAGAAGCTGAATGCCTTGGGAATTTTGAACGAGTTGTGGCATTAACAGGGAGGAGAGAATAAGTAAGGGAAGAGGGAAGGGAGAGGGACAGAGAGGCGAGGGGAAGAGAGGTAGTTTGATGTGAAGTTGAAAACTCTGGAGTTAGATCAAGGTTTTAGCTGTTGATCCTTAGAGCAATATATATCTATGCTTACTTTTTCTTTTTGAATAGGTGGGACAGTGACATAAATTTGATATACAAAAGATATTAAAGGGTATAATACTATTAATTTCTTCCTTTTTTTTCCATTTCTTTGGTCAGGAGGTTCCATTTCTCAGGTGTCCTTTCATGGATGGTCTGTGTATATAGGCAGATACAAAGCTATATATATATATATTTTCTCATCTTTTTAAAAACTCAAATACAAAATGTTATGCATATAGACTGTTCTATTTGCCTTACTTTTTTCACTTAACATATTTTATGTCATTTCATGTAAGATATAGTTATTTAATTCTTTTTACATATATAACCAGATAGGAAGTGAACATTGACAGTATAGCATGAACATGTATGGATTTCTTCAGTAGTAGTCTTTGTGAAACCATAACGCCACCTAGACCAAGAGTCTGCTGTATTTTTCTCTATTTATTTAGATATCCTTTGATTTCTTTCATCATTACTTTGGAGTCTTCAGAGTTTGTCTGTGTAAGTTTAGTTATATTTTATATTAAGTATTCCCTTTTTATATGTGTCTGCCAGTACTGGAGCTTGAACTCAGAGCCTGGGCTCTGTCCCTTCATATTTTCCTCAAGGCTGCTGCTCTACCTGTTGAGCCACACCTTCAGTTCTGGCATTTTACTGGTTACTTGGAGATAAGAATTCCACAAACTTTTCTCCTCAGCCTGGCTTTGAACCACAGTCCTCAGATTTTAGCCTTCTGAGTAGCTAGGATTATAGGTATGAGCTGCCAGCACCTGGTGTATTTCATTTTTTGAAGATGTTCTAAATGTATCATTGTAATTTTCATTTTGAATTTCCCTGTGTTGACACTGTACCCACAGGAAAAAAGCCTAATTCCTCATTCGTAGAGTGTGAAATGCACATAGTGACTTTCCTCCAAAGACAGTAGTAATTTTACAGACACTACCTCAGCTAAACTACAGTCAGTAAGAAGAAGCACCTGTGGTAAGGGTGGCAGGTGACAGATTAAGGGGTCAATGATATGGCACTAGGCCAGTTTAAAGTGTACCATATGTTGAACACATGTCTTCAATTTCATTTGTATTCTTTATGCACCTAGAGAAAGTGCTTCCTAACCCCAGAGGCATGCTGTAAACAACAGGATCTGACCAGATGGCCCATGTCTTTGCCACCCATGGAGTCTATTTTCCTAACTTTGAGGTACAGTAAGGTAGATCTCATAAAGTGGCATTTTTTTAGTAGCTATAAAAGTTTCTCTTTACTTATAGGAAAATGACAAGAAGCAAAAATTTCCATATGTCACTAGGAACTTTCCCCAAATCTGACAATTCAGTAAGGGCTTTCAAAAGAAAAAAGAAAAAAAAAAGCTCATTTGTCAAATAAATATATCATTTTGGCTCCTAATTGGGTGCCATACAATGATTACACAAAGGAATTTGAAAGGAGGAGGAAACTCCATTTCTTGGCAACGCTTACACATACCTCTGTTAAAGCTATTCCAAAAGCAGAACCTGTATTTCAACCACTGGCTCCTCTTGATACAGATGATAACGAACTTCAATTACAGCTTGTAGTAAGGGAGAAAAGTCCCAGCTTTAACTATAGAAAAGCAAATGTAGATTAAACACCTCTTCTACGTGCCAGAGGGTCCTAAGGAATTTCTACCAGTCAGGATGATAAATAGTAAGTCCATTCCCACTAAGAAATAGAGGTAACAGCTTCTCTCTCTCTCTCTCTCTCTCTCTCTCTCTCTTTCTGTCTCTTTCTCTCTCTCTTTCTCTTTCTCTCCCCCCTTCCCTCCTCTACTCTCAGTGCCAATCCTGGGACTTGAACTCAGGATTTGGGTGCTGTCACTGAGCTGCTTTTGTTCAAGGCGAATGATCTACCACTTGAGCCACAGCTCCATATCCAGCTTTCTTTCTTTTTTTTGGAGGGGAGTTAGTTTATTGGAGTTTAGAGTCTCACAGACTTTCTGCCTGGGTTGGCTTTGAACTACAGTCTTCGGATCTCAGCCCCCTGAGTAGGTTACAGGTATGAGCCACCAGCACCCAGCTTGTTCTTTCCATTTTTACAAATGAAATCCCAATCTGATTTTAGTCACTTCCAAAGAAAAACTAGGACTTCAATCTAAGATTAGGTCAGACCATCGAACTCTCGAACAACCTCCCTATCCACTATTCTATCCTTGGGCTTCTAACTGTGTATTACTCCTCCTTCACTCCCCCTCTGCACGCCAGAGGGATTTTAGGTTTTATTTAGGACTATAGGAAGCATGCATAGTACATGTTGTGAGAAAAGTTCCAAAATGATTAGTCTCCAGTACTTTCAACATTTAAAATTCAGAATCATCACTCCACACTTATAGCACACTCTGCATGGGAAAAGTCAGGCTAGTTCAGGTATAACTAAGAACTATAGCATTTGTTCTTCTGAGGGTCAATTTGATTAATCCTGATAAATTCATACCGTTGTGCAACCATCACTATGATTAAGAAATAGAACATCTCCATTACCTTCCCAATTTTCCTTCACATGCCTAGGTAGCCCCAGTCATACCATCTGCCCAGAGAACAGACAATTCTGTTCTCCAGTCTTGTAATTTTCCTAAATTTTCTTCCTCAAAAGAGTGTCGCATAAGGGCCTGAACTCTGGGTTTGGGTGCTGTCCCTCAGCTTTTCAGCTCAAGACTAGCGCCCTACTTGAGCCATAGCGCCACTTCTGGCTTTTCTTCTGCTTATGTGGTGCTGAGGAATCAACCCCAAGGCCTCATGCATGCAAGGCAAACGCTCTACCACTGAGCCACCTTCCCAGCCTCCTGTCGTATAAGTTTAAGGACAAATTATGTAGTCACTTGAATTTGTCACCTTTCATTTATCTACCAGATATATTTAATAGCAAGAAGGAAGATGCTGCTGCATTCTACAAGGTGAAATTGGTTCTTAGAATTTGCAAAAGCCTGAGAGAGAGAGTATAATTATCTAGGTGCTTCAGAAACTATAGCATGTAAACACATACACACACGTGTGTATGTTTTCTATAGCTATACATACATATACATGTGTTGTATACACACATTTATATGTAGTATTTACATATATGCTGTTAAAATGTTTTAAAAGGTTCAGAAACACTAATAAAGCATAATGCATTTGAAACTTATCCATGTCTTTGTACATATCAGTAATGTGTTCCTTTTTATTCAACTAAAATTTAGGTATGATGTTGATCTTTAGAACTCAGCATACTGAGCAGCTAGAATTATAGGCCTGAGCCACCAGGGCCCAGCAAGGACAGTTCTTCCTCCGCCTCCTCCTCCCCTTCCTCCTCCTCCTCCTCCTCCCCCTCCTCCTCCTCCTCTTCCTCCTCCTCCTCCCCCTCCCCCTCCTCCTCCTCCTCCCCCTCCCCCTTCCCCTCCCCCTCTTCCTCCTCCTCTTCCTCCTCTTTCTTTTTTTATCCCCCCCTCCTTCCCACTTCAGTCACTGAACTCAGGGCCTGGGTACTGTCCCTGAGCTCTTTTGCTCTACTACCTTGAGCTACATAGTACCACTTCCATTTTTCTGGAATTAATTGAAGATAAGAGTCTCATAACTACCTGGACTGGCTTTGAACCACAATCCTTAGATCTCAGTCCTAAGTAGTTAGTATTACAGGCATGAGCTTGGCTCTGTGTGTGTGTGTGTGTGTGTGTGTGTGTGTGTGTGTGTGTGTGTGTGTGTGTGTGTACAAATGCGTCTGTGAGCGCACATGTGCGTGCGCCCAAACTGTGGCTTGAACTTAGGCCAGGGCACTCTCCCTTAGCTTTTTCTCTCAAGGTTGGCACTCCACTACTTGGTACTTCCCTACTTGGCACTCCACTGACTTTTCTGCCCGGGCTGGCTTTAAACTGCAGTCCCCAGATCTCAGCATCCTGAGTAGCTAGCATTACAGGTGTGAGCCACTGTTACCCTGCTCAAGAAAAATCTTAAAATAGCCAGATTCATCCATCTTCTCCCTTTTGATTATGAATTCTGTCTTTTTGTTCAAGAACCATGTGTCCTTCATCCTTTCAGTAGAGCATATCTGTGGCATGTGGGTATTCAAGTCACTAAGGACTTAATGTTTGAGTTTGGAGTATGGGACATAACCTCATTCATTATTCTTATCTAAGTCAAAACTGTCCAAACTTCTCACGAGCAGCAGTGATAGCACTTTGATCATCAATTTCTATCAAGTGTCCATGTGTGCTGATTCTAGTTTTTGTTTGACACTCAGTTGCTTCAATCTAGTTTATTTAGCCTTTTTACTGTCACATTTTCTTAAGTATTTTCAGTTTTGTAAGTCAACTTGGGATTCAGTAGAGACTGACTCCTAGATTATTTATATGAAGACAATGATACCATTTATGAATAATCACGCTTTGTCCTTCCTTGCTTATCCTTAATCCTTTTATTTCTTTTTCCTGCTGTACCAGCCCTGGCTTAGACTTGGAATACAGTGTTGAATTGAAGTAGTGAGAATGGGCATCTTTGTTTTGCTCTAAGTCCCACAGGGAGTGCTTTCATCCTGAATAGGTATTTGGTACTTTACCCTGGTTAAGGAAGTCCCCTTCTGCTTGTGAGGGTGATCTGGCTGTGTGACACCTGTCACCTCATTGATTGTCAGGTTGATTTGGCTGTTCTGGCACTGCTTCACCTTTACATTTTGTGGAAGGGAGGACCTTCTCCCACAGGAGGACTGCTCTTAGAGGGTGTCAGATAGCTGTGCCCCTTGCCTAGGACCTCCAACATGCCCTCAAGGAGTTGTCTTCTGTCCTAGTATGCTAGGTTGTTTTTGTTTATTTATTTTTCAATAAATGGCTATTGAATTTTTTTTTTTTTTTAGTTGGTCGTGGGGCTTGAACTCTGGGCTTGGGCACTGTCCCTGCACTCTTCAGCTCAAGGCAAGCGCTCTGCCTCTTGAGCCACAGTGGCACTTTCGGTTTTCTAGTGGTTTATTGGAGATAAGAGTCCTCATGGACTTTCCTGCCCCGGCTGGCTTGAACCACGATCCTCAGGTTTCAGCCTCCTGAGTAGCTAGGATTACAGGCGTGAGCCACTGGCTCTCAGCTTGGCTATTGAATTTTATCAGAAGGTTTTCTGTTTCTTTGGAGATTTTATTTTTTTGTACAAAAGGTACACATTACCTATGAGTAATGGACATTACAGTGTGACACTAATCTTGCACTCCTAGTATAAACCGGAATTTGGTCATGCATCATCATCATCTCATCATCATAAGTACACTTGCCAAATTTTGATTCATGAATACTTCATACTAAGTTTCCAAATTTAAAATTCCAATTGTGTATGTCTTCCTATTTCAGCAGTATTTGCTGTTTCTTTCAAGTGGACTAATGATCAGTATAAAGTGCTACATGTTGTGAAGATGTGTCTCTGTCTCTGAGATGTTAAAATGTTTAATGTTTTCAATATACATCTTGCTGCAATCAAGAGTCTTTCTTTTGGTGTGTGTGCTTTATATTCTTGAGTGAGACCAACCACTTTTGCTTCCTCATTTCTTTTCTTCTCAGGGTTTTGGGATTAAGATTATACACTGTGATAAAGTGAAGAATATGTTCAATTTTTCTGTAATCTTGAATTGTTGGTATAATGTCAACTTTCTTTGGCTGAACAAGCCTATAAAATGATAAGGGCATGGCATGTTAACTACTGGTATTTTCTTTTAAATGCTTATGAAGCTATCAGGCTTTTCTATTTTGGATTCTGTTCTTTGTAGGTTCATTTTTTTAAGGATTTGTTTATTTCATCTATATGTTGAAATTTATTATATAAAATGATTCATTATATATATATATGTTTAATCTGTGTGGCATCTGTAGTAAGGCTCTTCCTCATTTCTGCTACTGACTTTTTTGTAATTCTATTCTTCTTCTTCCTTTTTTTTTTTCCCCCGGGACCTTGGGCTTGGACTCCCTAAGCCTCTCTGTGCTCAAGGCTAGTGCTCTACCCACTTGAGCCACAGCACCACTTCTGGCTTTTTCTGAGTAGTTTATTGGAGATAAGAGTCTCAGGAACTTTCCTGCCTGGGCTGGCTTTGAATTGCCGATTCTCAGGTCTCAACCTCTTGAATAGCTAGGATTACAGGCATGAGTCATTGGCACTCAGCTTGTACTTCTATTCTTTTTTTTTTTTTGGTGGGGGGGGTCCAGTCGTGGGTCTTGAACTCTGGGCCTGGGCGCTGTCCCTCAGCTCTTCAGCCCAAGGGCTAGTGCTCTACATTTGAGCCACAGCACCACTTCCGGCTTTTTGGTTTTGTTTTTGCTTATGTGGTGCTGAGGAATCGAACCCAGGGCCTCAGGCATGCAAGGCAAGCGCTCTACCACTGAGCTACCTTCCCCAGCCCCCCCCCTGTACTTTTATTCTTTACTCAGCAGTCTGTGTTAGGAATTATCAACACTTTTATCCTTTCAGAGAACTAAGGTTTTAAAATAGTATTTATTTTTGAAAGTTGTTTTTTTTTTTTTTGAGATGAAGTCTCTATGTAGCCAGGCTAGTCTTCAGTTCATAATTTTTCTGCGTTAGCCTCTTGAATACAATCAGGATTTCATTTTGTATAGTTTTTCAGTTCTGACTTTCAGTTAGAAGGTTTTCTCTTTGGCCTTATCTACTATATTGTGAAACTTGACTGATTTTTTTGTTATTGTATCTTATTTTGGGGGTATCTCAGTTTATTTTCAATTTGGTCATTTTTTAAGTTTCTTCTCTTGAAACCTAGTATATCACACTCATTTTATGCTCATTGGTAATTCTAATAAGTTTTTTTGTTTGTTTTTGAAGACTTGGTTTTGCTTGTTTGCTTATGCTTTTGGTGAGGTTTTGTTGTGAGACACTTTTTTTCTTCTTCTTCTTTTTCATTGTGAAAATACCATATAGAGGGGTTACAATTACATGGGCAAGATAATGAGTACATTTCTTATCAAGCATTGTTGCCTCCTCCTTTGTTTCCTCTTCCCATCCCTTCCCATCTCCCACCCTCCCCCTCTGCCACCCCCCATGAGACACTTATTTAAGAGGAGGTGGGGGTCAGGGTTGGACAGGCAAGGTCACACTATGGCCTAGGTTGGCTTCAACTTATCTTTCCTGTCTCACTCTTACTCCCTCCCTCTGAGTGCTTAGATTTACAGGTGTGTACTACCATGCTTGGCTTTGCTACTTTTTTTTTTTAATTGTGAAAATACTGTATAGAGGGGTTACAATTACATGAGCCAGGTAATGAGTACATTTCTTATCAAGCATTGTTGCCTCCTCCTTTGTTTCCCCTTCCCATCCCTTCCCATCTCCCTCCCACCCCCTACTTATTTTTATGGAATTTTGGTATGTATTAATTCTTTGGGTTTAGTAAAGGGGTAATGTTCTTTTAGAATGGATTGTTTTTATTTATCTAGATATTACAGTCTGGAATCAGTGAAATTCTTTTGTTTTATTTTAGCCACCGTAAATCAGGCTGTAAAACCTGCCTGAATGTTGTATTGTTTTCCATGAATTTTTGGAGGGGGAGATCTATCCTTCAATTTTTATTCCATTTTCAGATGAACTCTTTATTACAGTCTCCTAAAGTCATGGGTTGTATGCATTTGTGTGTGCTAGGGAATGTGAAGAAAATTAACTTACCCTTATAACAAGGATTTGGTCTTTTTGGCCACCAAACTTAGTAGTTGGATTTTGTTATTAGGTTCCTTACCCTGGTTATATTGTGTGGAGTCCCAGGCTCCAGTCAGGAAAACTCATGATTAGCCCAAGGACTTGGCAAACTATGCCAATCTCCAGACCAGATGTAAGCCAGTCTTTTCATCTTGTAAATGAAGTTTTAATGAAATACAGCAACATCTTGACTGCTCTTGTCCTTTAACTACAGTGAAAACTGTTTAGACAACTAAAGATTATTATGTGATACTTTTGTATAAAAAGTTTGTGAACTGCTACAAAAATCTGCTTTTGAGCCCCCAAGGTGTATCTTTTGCTGGTTCTTGGCTTAAAAATATTCTTGTTAGCTCATGGACAAAGGATATATATAATATATACATATCTATAATTTTTATTTTTTTTTCTTTTCAAGGTAACATTTAGTTGTGCTAAGCAGGAGGGATGGTTTGGTTACCTATTCCTTAAAGTAGTTGGGAATGGTCTTATGTATTTTTGTCCATGTGGCATCAGGTGCTTTGGGATGGACTATTCATAACAGCTGGAGAGAGGTGGTGTTGTTTTTTTGTTTTTTATTTGGATCAGCCGTGGAGCTTGAACTCTGGGCTGGGCCTGGCTTTGAACCCATGATCCTCAGAACTCAGCCTCCCGAATAGCTGGGATTACAGGCGTGAGCCAGGGCTGTAGAGATGTTTGTAGAGAGTGATAGCTAACATGTTCTTTCTGCTTGGCATTCTCTTCCAGCTTCCAGTGGATATAGGTAGGAATGGGAGGGTGGCAGCAGACTCCTGTAGTTGGGGTTCGTGTCAGTCCACACAGGAGTTTAACGGATTCTTTTAGCCAGCTAGGAGATTTGGGAGGGGCCAGCTTCAATGTTGTCTTAAGACTTTACTATCAGAGTCACAACTCTAATTCTTCTTGTCCTTTCTTAGTTAGTCTTCACTTGAGGGGTGGAGGTTAGATGGTAGAAATCAGCCATTAGTCCCAGTTTTTTTTTTTTGGGGGGGGGATGGGGAGATAAACAGAATGAAGACAGTCACTTGCCTTGGTGATCTCAGCTAGCTGTATGTTTAAAGTCCCTTTCTTTCTCAGAACTCTCCAGTTTACATTGCTGGGTCATCGTCCAAACTCTTCAATGGTCTACTTTGAGGTCTGGTAAGCCCCTTCTCCATAACATATCCACAGGTGAACTCTTGATTTGTTTCCTACATTCAGTCTTTTCTTTTTCATCACAGTCAATGTCATCATCATCCCATTGGTAGGTCAAATTAAAAACTTTGTGGAGGCTGGGAAGGTGGCTCACTGGTAGTGCTTGCCTTGTATGCATGAGGCCCTGAGTTGGATTCCTCAGCACCCACATAAGCAGAAAAAGCCAGATGTGGTGCGCTGTGGCTTAAGTGGTAGGGTGCTAGCCTTGAGCTGAAGTGCTGAGAGACAGCACCCAGGCCTAGGGTTCAGGCACCACGACCTACAAAAACAAAAACAAACAAAACCCCCCCCAAAACTTTGAGGAGTCATTCTTTTTCTTTCCTGAGTGATGACAAAGAACAAATCACCATGTAGACAGGTGATGGGCATAATACGTTGAGAAATAAGCTTGGTTGTTTTGAACCATCAAGATTTTAAAGGTTCTTGTTACCATGGGAATAACCTAGACTGTCCTGATTCCTTTACCAAATATTTGTACATCCTACCATATACCAGCCACTACTGGTAGGCTTGGAATACTCTAGCTTATCAGAGCGAGGTCATGCTTTCATGGTGTGTTTGTGGTAGTGAAGGACACACAGTGACAGGTAAATAAAGAAATACTCAACACAATAACTGTGCCATGAGGGGAATGTACAGAAAGGTCATGTCATTGAGGACAGCAGTATTGGTGGGGAAGGGCAGAGAGCTGATTTAGAAAAGTCTAGGAAAGAATGGGCCTGAGGCCAGGGAGATACCTGAGACAAGAGGTGGGATGTGATACCAGATCCACAGTCCTCTAGTTGGAATATTCTTGGAAAGTCGTGTAGGGTGACCCACCAGATCTGATCAGATTGCCTGGAAATGCACAATGAACATTCAGTATTGGCGTTTCTCAGGTATGATCCAGGTTTAACTCCCCATAAACATTTTTTTTCCTGCCCCAAATGTACTTTCTTATTAGGGTAGTTTAAGTATCAGCTAGATAAACCTTATCCTAGCCTTTCACCAAGGAGGTAACTATTACTTTTTTCTGATCTCATGTCTCAGTTACTTCCCATGAATGGAGTAAAGTGTGGGACCTGGGTTTTCACCAAAATGCCTAATACAAAGGACATGGAACCCAAGAGGCTGTGTGTGTGTGGTGTGTGTGTGTGTGTGTGTGTGTGTGTGTGTGTGTGTGTGTGCATATGTGTGCATGCACGTGCATGCGTGTGGCATAGGTCTTCCTATAGAGGGAACCATTTTGAATCTCTCTTTTTTTTGTCTTCCTTTAAATCATATATTTGTGTCTATTTTAATAGTGAAGTAATGTTTTACATGGTGGTTTGGGGAGCTGTGCCATGTCTGTTTTGTGGATTTGAATCCTTTGCCTGTGGGCACACTCCTCAGGCTGCATTAGTATGAGAGACCCTTGGAATGGAGCCATGTGGTGTATACTCTGGCTTTCGCTCAGCAGCAGGCTAATGTTACCCAGGGGTATCAGGGTGTGGGCTGGGTGGTTTTGCTGTTCAGTATCCTGTAAAGCAAACCACAGAAATATTCAACTTCCTTCCATAAATTACATATAAAGTAAAAAACAAGAAAATAGGATTTTTGTCCCAGAATGAGCAACCGAAAGGGAAGAAGAAAATCCAATCTCTTGTCAGAATGAACAGAGAAATTCATCCTATCACCATCAGATAAAATTTCCAGATGGAGCACAGGGGCCAGTGGCTCACACCTGTAATACTAGCTATTCAGGAGGCTGAGGTCTGAAGATTGTGGTTCAAAGCCAGTTGGGGGCAGGAAAGTCTATGAAACTCTTATCTCCAGTTAACCACCAAAAAGCTGAAAGTGGGGCTGTGGCTAGGATGATAGCTTTCAACAAAACGGTCAAGAGTCAGGCCCCAGGCTTGGTATGTACACACTTTTGTTTGGTTTTAGATTTTGGTATGTACACCACACACACACACACACACACACACACACACACACACACACACACACACACACACACACACACACACACACACACACACACACACACACACACACACACACACACACACACACACACACACACACACACACACACACACACACACACACACACACACACACACTACCAGACGACAAGTATAGCAACAGAGTAATTGCTTCAAATCACACTTTTGTTTGGTTTTAGATTTTGCAGTATGACATATTTGAAGGCTGATTTAAAAAAATTATGTTTGAGTTATTATTAAAATTAATTTGGTACTTCCTAGTCTTCATTAACAATGGTTGTGGATACCCAGAGTGGTCTCTGGGGCCTAAGGGGAGCTACACTCACCGACATTTTTGCCAGGAAATACCACACCAAGGGTGGCATGGATGGGGTTCTGGGGTCACTGCACTCTTGGTTGCTGCACTGTTTTCTTGCATCCGGTCTTGGCTGGCTGCAGCCTCAGAATCCTCCACAGCCTTTTCAGGAAGTTGTTACTAATTGATTAGCGTTGCCTAGAGATGGAACATAGTTGGTAACTTCATCCTGATGAGTACAGATGAACCTTGTTTGAATAATTGGGAATCAGTTACAAAGTAGTGAACTCATTATCATTCTTATAGCTTTATGTATTTTAATAATATACATACTTTGGAAGGATTTATGTCACTTTATTTCTAGCATACTAAATGAAATATATTTCTAGTTTTCACTAAAATTCAGATGATATATATTTTGAGTTAAGTATTGCTGTGAATTGTTTGATATTCTTCTCACAAACTCTTTCTTTCTTTCTTTTTTGTCAGTTGTGGAGCCTGAACTCTGGGCCTGGGCACTGTCTCTCAGCTCTTCTGCTTAAGGCTAGTGCTCTACCACTTGAGCCACAGCGTCACTTTTGGTTTTTTTTCTGCTTATATGGTGCTGAGGAATTGAACCCAGGTCCTCATATATGCAAGGCAAGCACTACCACTGAGCCACCTTCCCAGCCCCACAAACGCTTTCTTAACAGAAAGGCTGAACCCTAATGGGTATGAAAGCAAGATACTGGATACAAAGAATTAAAGAAGGAAATTCTGGTGAACAGTTCTCCAGCACCTTCTAGGTGTTTGTGTTTAGAAATTTGTTCAAATGCAAGCAGTCGGAGGCACATGTACATCTTGAGAACTAACCTGAATGTTTTTTCTCCCCTGTTTGAATGACTTAGTATCTGAAAAGTAACCCAGTAAGTTTCTTTTAAATAGGTGAATTGATCTCATTCATTGTTGAGGTATTTCAATAGTCTGAATGAGGGAGCTTTTCTTTCGGTATTTGTCTTATGCATAGAAAGCGGGTAGCTGCAGAGATCATGTTTGTGCAGTGTAACCATTTGATTAGAATAAATAATGATTGCTTTCTGTGAAACCTTATTGGTGTATTTAGTGTTCTGTTTTGACACTTCAGTTGCAAAGTGAAAGAAGTTACAAATTTAGAAAAGTATTTTGCTAAGAGATTAATACTAAGATGTACTGAGGTGAAGAAAATTGGCATTAATTCTGAATCTTAGAGCATTGCTAAATTATTCTTTTGAAGGTTAAAATTAATAGCTGAAAGTAGTAATTAAATCCATGGCTGCCAGGACTAATTGTAGAGAGAAAATGTACGATCCCAGTTGTCATTACTCATTCATGATATGTCCTACTAATAAGAGGTCCTAGTTTCAGTTGTTTTCATACTAATTGTTTATAACAGGACAAGATTTGTTTAATGAAGCTCATTGTACATGGAATGTTATTTGTTGTAAATACACATGGCATTGTAATTAGAAGATAATATCCAAACAAACATTATTATTTTTAACTATTGGAAAAAGTGCTGCTCTGTGACATGTAGAACATCCACAAAGCCACTGGGCTTTTATGTCTAAGTACTGGTAAGGTTTGGTGTGGTTTTCGTGATGAAGTCCGCCACAAATCAGACTGAAGGAAGTATAGCAATAGAGATACTCTTGCTCATGTACTTCTTGGTTTTGTAGATGGACGGAAAGGTTAATCAGTTCAAGGACCATACCTGAGGCTGAGCATGTTGAGGTAACTGAGAGCCTGGCTTTAATCCTGGCACTGTGGATTATAACTGTATTATTATAACTCTGACAAAGTTGTAATGGGGATTAAATGTATATTATTTGTAAAACATTTAGAATCACAACTGCCTCATTGTGAGTAAACGTGAGAGGCTCTTAAAAGAAAATTCTTGGGGCTGGGAAGGTGGCTCAGTGGTAGAGTGCTTCCCTTGCATGCATGAGGCCCTGGGTTTGATTCCTCAGCACCACATAAGCAGAAAGAGCTAGAAGTGGTGCTGTGGCTCAAGTGGTAGAGCGCTAGCCTTGAGCTGAAGAGCTGAGGGACAGCGTCTAGGTCCAGAGTACAGGCCCCATGGCTGACAAAACAAAAGAAAAAAAAAAAAAAGGAAAGAAAGAAAATTCTTGGCAGTACTTTCATTCTACTTGGAAATATTGGAAGATATTTTTTTTTCTTTTATCATTGTTGAAAAGAACTAAGCGAACTAAGAGGAATTTAAAAGTAACCATTTGTATTACTGATAAAACAATGCTTATATATTCTCTTCTAACTATGATTTATGTGCGTAAGTATTTTATACCATAGAACTTAGGAGAAATATATACACACACACACACACACACACACACACACATATATATATATATATATATATATATATATATATATATATGACATTCACTGGACAACTGATAGACCAATTATGATTGGTCTATCCTGCTTGCTAGGAAGTGGATTGAGTACAGTGGTCTCAATCATGGCCATGTGAGAGACAGCTAGGCAGTCTTCCTTAAAAAGAGAACAGGGCCAGGTGCTGATGTTCACACCTTTAATCCTAGCTACATAGGAGGCTTGAGATCTGAGGATTGCAGTTCAAAGCCAATCCAAGTAGGAAAGTCTTCGAGAGGATTATCTCCAGTTAACCACCAAAAACCCAGAAGTGGAGCTATGGCTCAAGCCATGAGGACAAAAGCTCAAGTACAGTACTCAGGCCATGAGTTCAAGCCCCAGACCAGCAGATGGGGGTGGGGGGAGGGAAGGGGAGAGGAGTAGAAGAGAGGAGGGAGAGCTGGGTACCTGAGGCTCATACCTGTAATCCTAGCTACTTGGGAACTGAGATTGGGAGGATCACATCCTGGAAAGAAAAGTTCAAGAGATTCCTTCTCACTTAACACTACACTTCATTGTATCCTAGCTATAGCAGGGCATCTAAAATAGGCATAGTATGGCCCAGCTATGCACCTGGGCAGGAAGCAAGACCTGATCTTAAAAATAACCAGCGTGCATGTGTGTGTGTGTGTGTGTGGTGGGGGGGCAGTTAGAAATGTGGCTTAGTGGTAGAGGGCCTGCCTAAGAAGTGTGAAGACTGAGTTGAAACCTCAGTATTTAAGAAAAAGGATACTAAGCAACTGAAGCATCATAATTCCACTGCAATGAGGTACAAGTGATCTTTTTGATTCAGATATATATATATATATTTTTGGGGGGGGGGCATTAGGTAGAGTGATCAATTGGCAGCAATTTGCTTAGTATTACAAAGGTCCATTCTAGTTCAGGGCTTTGATCTGAGTGACATGGTAGAACAAGAAGAGTGTCTAGTTACCTAGTTTGAGCTGTGTAACTTTGACAAATTTTCTAGACTGGCTTTTCTATATGTAAAACAAGGTATTATATTAGTTGATGCTCTTGCCCTAGCTTCCTAAATCTATCCTGCTGTTTACATTTAAGTGTTTGTAAATTTTGGTTTTGAAACAATGGTTACTCTGTTGTTTTTAAGTGTTTGAACCAGAGTTAGTAAAAAGCATATATTTATTCAAGATGACCTTGTAGCATTTTAATTAAAAAAATGACCTCTTAAGAGGAAATATGTATATCTAGAAAGAGAAAAACACAAAAAAATGCTCAATTTCTCTAGGTATTTAAATACAAAAAGAAGAAAACTTTCCCTTTTGACACTGATAAACACCAATAAATATCAGTACAGCAGCTGTTGGAAATAGTGCAGGGAATTAAGCACTTTCATATAGCAATAGCATGAGCACAGAACAATTTTCTCATAAAACTTAACTAAAACTACTATCTCACACTGCATTTTTCTATAACATTGAATATTTTCCTGTAACATTTTAATCTTCCTGCGTAGTTTGTGAAGCATTCTTGCCTTTGTCTCTAGAGGCTGAGTATGTTACTGTCTTTGCTGTTAGACCTATGTGCTCCAGAGTGGATTGACACATGTAGGATGGACTTAGTTGTGTATCTCATAGATGGTAGGGAGGTCTTGGTACCAGCAATTATTTGTGTCTAACTTGGTCTCCAGCTGGCAGAAGTTGAAGTGACATATATTTTTGGGGTAGCCAGAACAATTCATTGCCAGGATTGTGGTCCTAACCCTTTGTCCCCACTGGCTCTAAAGGATCACACTGAAGGGGGTCTAATGGAACTGGTGAGCATGGATAGGAAGAGGCTGGTCTCTTTGTAGTCAAGCAAATTGGACTTTGATTTTATTTAAAGTCAGCCTTGGATGTTGGTAGCACTGTACTTTGAGAGGATGTCATTTCAGAGGATAAAAGGAATTAGGAGTGTGGATTGCAGGGACTGGGAAACGGGTCACAAACTAGATAAGAGAATGTCTTTCCTAACCAGCTCAGTCTGAGCCTGTCACTCATGCTTTATACACCTAAGACAAGAATCCAATATTATTTTCATATAAACTGTTTGCAAGAATGTTGTGCTGTTTGTCTTGACTTTATCTTTTATCTCTACCCTGACAGAATGGATCTACAGATATCTAAATGAGCTACTACCTCAGAAACATTGACACTTTTTGCATGTGGGAATGTAGGTGTGGATCAAGTTTTGGTAAACTAAACAGCTAGGTTTGCCAAGTTTGCCTTGATTGACTTCTTAGAAAAGTTTTGAGAATGAGATACAGGGAAATCAGAGTCCTTGAGAGTTCCTGGTACCATGCATTTGTAGAATGATGCTTTGAGGCCCCCTGCTACCCCTCACCCCCAGGACAGGATGGAGAAGGAAGGATTATGGGATTTGGATGTGTCTGCAAGGTACATAGCCTCCTCTTAAGGACATTGTATGACCTGGATGGATATTCACCCTTAGAGTCTGTGTCACAGGAGGGAGCTAGGGGTTGGGGGTGGGGAATTTGAGCATGTTGTCACTGGGAGAAGACTTCTAGGAGGAGTACAGAGTAACTGGCTTGGGAAGTAAGCCAGTGCAGTCAAAGTTCAATCTGCACTATTGGGCTAGAGTGACAGAAGAGACAGAAGTAAGCAAAGGAAAATAGTAGAGCTGTGAGAGGATGTAGCATGTATGTGTTTTGTTTTTCTAGTTCAGTATTCTCAAACGTGTGTGTGTGTGTGTGTGTGTGTGTGTGTGGTCATGGGTGTGTGTGTGTGTGTGTGTGTGTGTGTGTGTGTGTGTGTGTGTGTGTGGTCATGGGGCTTGTATTGAGCCTGGGAAATATCCCTGAACTCTTTTGTTCGAAGCCAGAAACTTAGAGAATGGATTGGTCCTGAACCCAAACCTCAGTAGCCCAAAAACAAACAATGAAACGAAACCTGGGATGCCTATTGAAACTGTTTTCTGGATTCATTCTCAGAGATTGTCATTTATTAGGTTGGGGCTGGGCACTCCATAGGAGAATTGTGTTTTAAGAATCATGCATTTCTTTGGTTATACTGTCCCTCTAATCTCAACATCTCGGAAGGAACAAGAAAATCAAATGGGAATTTTGAGTTCTAGTTCTAACCCAGATGCTTAGAGAGTTACTATTATTTAGTTCTCACTAACAGTCACACAGTCTCTGTTTTCTGGGACACACCATGGAGACCCAGAGAAGTTAATTGTCCTAAGGCCACTTAACTAACTGGTCTAGCATTAGGACTTTTCTCTACAAGTAGCTGCAACAGAGGTTGCTCTAGGTAATAAAGGAAATCCTCACTTCAACCTGGAGTAAAGCAACTCAGATTACCCGGTGTTAATATAGATTTAGAAATTCATTGGGACTCCTAGAACTGTAGCAGTTGTGAATTTCAGAGATTTGTAATGGGTTAAAGCTTTTTAACTTCTTGTGTAAATATTCTAAAAAGATATTAAAAACAATGAAATTTGAAAGGTTTAGGATCAAATTGAACATGGTTCAGAAATTTCTGACTTGTTTTATTTAGGGTTTCAATTTAACTTTTCTTTTTGGTCTGTCATGGGGCTTTGAACTCTGGGCCTGGGCGCTGTCCCTACGCTCTTCAGCTCAAGGCAAGTGCTCTACCGCTTGAGCCACAGCACTACTTCGGATTTTCTAGGTTTATTGGAGATAAGAATCTCACGGACTTTCCTGCCCGGGCTGGCTTTGAACCATGATCCTCAGATCTCAGTCTCCTGAGTAGCTAGGATTACAGGCGTGAGCTACTTGCACCCAGCTGGTATAACTTTTGACATGAGAAATTGTGAGTGTTAAAAGGAAAGGATTGCCCCATAATTTAAGTTCTGTGTTTTGAAACATTGCAAAGATAAAACATAAAAGCATCTCAAGGCAAATGTAATAATAAGGTGAACCATTTCTCTCTGGAAAGATATATATATATATATATATATATAAAAAATATATATATATGTATATATATTTGCACATGAGTATATATTGCATTCCATTTCATTGTTGAATACAAGGGAACAGCTTTTACAAAATAAGCACACAGAGTGATTTGCTGAATAATTCTTTTGTTTTGGGTAGTTAAAAAACTAAAAGTAGATTATAAGAAATCTTAGAACTCTGTGAAATGATAGCTCTGCAGTGAAACGATCCTACTAAAACCACCTTTAAACTCTGATTTACCTTCTGAGTATAAAAGGTACATGTGGTGTGTGAGCTTGCGGCTTTCTCACAGTACTTTAGGTATGCACCTTTCACCTTGATATGGGGAAACCTGTCTTGGCAAAGCAGTGAATTTGAGGAGTACAAGCTGCTAATGAACAATACTGTTGTACTAAACAGAAAGCCTCACCTTAATTAAATTAGATTTACATCTCAGATTTTAACTTAGTGAATGTATTTACAATTGTACTGTTTATTCATCCTCCTGTCTGTTTTATTATCAGATGAAGGTCATTAAAACCCACCTCCGACTTTCTAGCTTTATGTTTTCAGAACTTCGTGTGCACAGTTCTCCCATTGCCTTCTCCATTTCTTTACTTCCATTGAAAGTGGCCCACTTCTCTGAAGACAGGACTCTACCTTTCAGAGAATGGTGGTAGTCTTTGCTACTTATAGTTGACTTAATAAATGATTACCCACTTCACATGCAACTTTGGTTCTCAAGTTGGAACAGAAGTTGTACATGACTCAACTTCTTATTCAAGCAGCAGTCCCTGAAGCAGCTTTCTCTTTCCCCACCCAGCATGTCTCAAGTCCATTACAGAAAGAGATCTGAAAAGTGTTTAAGCAATTGTGAATGGACCTGCCAGCCCTCCTCCTCAGCCCACATAAGTGAGACATTTAGTCTTTAAGAAAAGGTGCAGACATTGTTAGGGTTGTTCTGTGTCTCTCTAGTATCATTCAAAATCAAGAGTACTGAACTGTAAAGAACTTTAAGGATATCCTCAGTGTTCTGATTTTTTTCTCTCTCATAATGACCTCTTTATTGCCTTTATTTTCTTCAGGCATCAAATCCAAAATTACTTTTTAATACTTGGGGTTGGGCAGTAGGGACAGGCCCTACATACTGACTGATAGGTACACTAAGCACTTTTACATATATTTGTTTGCTTAATGTATAATCTGGAAATATCTTTAGAGTCTCATTCTTTTTTAAAACTTAAAAAAATTGTTATTATAAAGGTGATATATAGAGGGGTTATGGTTACATAAGTCAGGTAAGGAGTACCTTTTTTCTTTCTTTTCTTTTTTCTTTTTTTGCCAGTGCGGGAGCTTGAACTCAGGGCCTGGGCACTGTCCCTGAGCTTCTTTTGCTCAAGGCTAACAATCTACCACTTGAGCCACAGAGCCACTTCTGGCTGGCCCTTTCTGTTTATGTGGTACTGAGGAATCAAACCCAGGGCTTCATGCATGCTAGACAAGCATTCTGCCACTAAATCACATTCACAGCCCAAAGGGTTTTTTGGTTTGAGTTTTTTAAACTATACATATCTGTATATATATGTAGGTATACATGTATGCACATATTTGTCTTTTCTTTTTTGGTACTGGGCATTGAACCCAGGATGTTGTACTTGGTAGGCAAGTGCTTTGCCTCTGGGCTACATCCCAGCCCTCCTTAAGATTTTTTTTTTTTTGGTCCGGTCATGGGGCCTGAACTCTGGGCCTGGGCGCTGTCCCTCAGCTCTTCAGCTCAAGGCTAGCGCTCTACCACTTGAGTCACAGCGCCACTTCCGGCTTTTTTCTTTTTGCTTATGTGGTGCTGAGGAATCGAATCCAGGGCCTCAGGCATGCAAGGCAAGCGCTCTACCACTGAGCCACCTTCCCAGCCCCCACCTTAAGATTTTTAAAAGCAAGATTAATAGAAGTCGAACACTACTTTCATGTAAGCTTCTATTAAAGTTGGAATTTAAAATTGGCATATACTAATCTCATTGTTCTCCTTGGAGTTTAATGAATGGAAACAAAGTGTAGAGAAACACTGCTTTTCTCTTAGACTGTGGAAAGTATCAGTGTAGTTTGGACTCACTGAAACTGTGACAGAAGTTATCTGTATTGCTGCTCTTACAAGAGAAAAGTATTTAAGTGATTACTTTGAGTCTGTTGTTTTATGTATGTGGTGTATGTACATATGTATTTATGTGTTTGGTTTTTGTTTGTTTGTTATAACTCGTCATCTTCCTTCTTCAGCCTCTCAAGATCTAGTATTACAGAAACTCATCCCAGCCAGGCACTGGTGGCTCACGTCTATAATCCCAGCTACTCAGGAGGCTGAGATCTGAGGAAATCTGAGTTTGAAGCCAGCCTGGGCAAGCAAGTCTTTTCTATCTCCAATTAAATCACTGAAAAAGCCGGAAGTGGTGGCACTGTGGTTTTAAGTGGTAGAGAGCTAGCCTTGAGCAGGGACAGTGCCCAGGCCCTGAGTTCAAGCCCCAGGACCATCCCTCCCCCGCAAAAAAAAAAAAAAAATCACCATACCTTGCTGTATGTTACATTTATGTATTTAGTTTTGGTCGGTCGTGGGGCTTGAACTCTGGGCCTGAGCGCTGTCCCTTAACTCTTCAGCTCCAGCTGTCCCTTAACTCTTCAGCTCCAGGTGAGCGCTCAACCACTTGAGCCACAGCACCACTTCTAGTTTTGTAAGTGATTTATTGGAGATAAGAGTCTCATGGACTTTCCTGCCCAGGCTGGCTTTGAACCTCCATCCTCAGATCTCAGCCTCCTGAGTAGCTAGGATTACAGGTGTGAGCCAGGGTCAGGCATTTTATGTTACATATTTTTTATCTTCAGAATAGCGTTAAGCTGTTGGTGTTATTTGTACCCATTTAATAAGTGAGTGCATGAGAGGCCAGAGAACTTAAATTCCTTGTTTGAGGTCACAGAGTAGAAGAAAGGAAGAACAGTGAGTCAGCAGCACTGTTGAGCCTAGACTTGTTCCTCAGGGCTTCAGTGCTCCTTAGGTAGAGCAGTGCAAATCCTGACTCATGTTCCAAGTATCTTCTCACTGGATCCTTGCTTCAGAAATGTTCTGTGTAATTACATTTGCCTCCTTTTGGTGGTCTTGTTTGTTTGGTTTTGTGGTAGGGAGTGGAATCCAGGGCCTCAAGCATGCTGGGTAAGCATTCTACCACTGTACCATATCCCCACCCTCAGCTTTTGTTTAAGACACCATAATTCATAACAAAAATAGTTGGACAATTAAAAATATGTACCTATTTAAAATGATTGGTATTGTTAAAGAAAAATATGCCATATTTACTGCTATTGTGGATAAACTAATAATGTAAATGCCAATTTTTAGTAATTGTTACTGCCCTACAAATAGTCATTATTAAGGACCTTACTATTTTAAGATTGACTTAAGCTAATTTTAGGAGTGAAATAAATAATGAAATCCAAATAATTACCTTAATAGTTTCAAAGTTAGACTGTATTCTAAATATCCAAATGCATGAAATTGAAATACTTTACCTGGGGTTAATTATTAGAACACACCATTTCTTTGGTCTGTTTTGTTTGATACATTTGTATTTGTGTACTGCTTGGAAGTATGGGCTCTGCGTTTGAATCCTTGTTCTGCCTATCAGTGGCTCTGTTGCTTTGGACTAGTTACTTAATCTTTCTGAGTCTTAGTTTCTCCATTAGTAAATAGAAATCACCAAAGTACCTTATCAAGGGTTAGTGTGCTGTCCCTGAGCTTCTTTGCTCAAGGCTAGCACTAGCACTCTCTCACTCGAGCCTGTGTTCCACTTCTGGCTTTTTTTGGGGGTGGGGTAGGGTGTACTTTACTGGAGATAAGAGTCTTACAGACTTTTCTGACTAGGCTGGCTTTGAACCATGATTCTCAGACTTCAACCTCCTGAGTAGCTAGGATTATAGGCATGAGCCACCAGTGCCTAACAGACAGCTGATTTTATTTGTGGGAATTTGTTGTCTGACTCACTAGAACCTATAGTCTCAGGTTTTACCCCTTCTCTGTAGGCCCTTCCCCTCTCCCTTATAGTTAATCTAGTTAATCTAGTTTGGGGCTGGTTGTTTCTAGAGCTTGTGCTTAGCCTCTCATTCTCAATTTCAAGATCTTGTCAGTGCCTTTGCCATTTCAAATGTATTCAGCTTTTTCTTGTGTTCCAAGAAGCCTCAGGTTTTCCTGTTTCCTTTTTTGTTCTTTTCTAGAGTGCTTTGATTAGACGAGAGGGCTTACAAGGAGAAGAGCTCTTTTACTTGAGTGCCTAGCAATAATAAGATATATAAGATATATGTAAGATATAACGGTGATTTGTAGTATAGATAAATGAGGGTGTACAAAATCCACAAAACTGCTTCATCAGTGAACCTGTCAAGGAGAAAGGTGATGATCAGCGAATAGGAAAGCAGGTATCCATGTGACCACAGAGAGATGAGAAAATAAGCATTTGGGACAAAATGTGAGGTTCAGAGACTTCTGTGATCTGGTTTTGGGAGGCTAATCAAATAAGGAAACAATCTTAGAGCTGACTTAAAAATGAGGTTTATGGGCATAACCCCAGTGTGAATTAGGGTCTGTCTCTTTATAATTTTTCATTTTAATTATTTGACTTGATAGTGGCTATAGGTCATTGATACATTACTTTGGAAGTGCCTCTTATTGAATGTGGATGGCGTCCAAAATAATTTAAATGTTTCAATTGTGTGAAGAGATAGTATTTTTATAGGTCATAATATAAAAGTGGTTTGTGATCTGTTTTTTGGGTGCCTTCTAATTTTATAATATAATTATATATAGAATTAAATAATCAAATAAAGTGGCATGTGGGAGTGGCTTGCTTTAATATTCCAGGTTGTATTAATTTTAGATAAAATGAAATTAGTGTTCCTATGGACAATTGAGCCAAGTTCTCGAATTACTCTATTCAGTTGGGATTGCCTCAATTTAACACAATGATACTTTTAGAGTTTTTGAGGATAATGAGAAAAATTGAACTGAAATTAAAATTCTCTTTTGCAGTTTGGGCAAAATAACTTCAGTGAACAGCAGTCAAGAGAGGGTCCATATAAGAGATCCACTTTTGTTCTAATTTAATTAAGTCAGATTGCATGATTTTAAGACCATTTTTACTGTACTTGGATAATGTCATGATTTAATGCAGTTTAGTGCTCTCTGCTTTATGTGATTTCACCCTTTCCTCTTTGTTTCTTTGTTTCTTTCTAAATAATGACTAGAGAGAAGAAACTGGGAATCAGCCTTCAAAGGCCAAAGAGTATAAGGAATTCCTACTTTTTAATTTTTTTATCTTTTTATTTTAATTTTTATTGTAATGGTGATGCACAGAGGGGTTATAGTTACATAATTCATGTATTGAGTACATTTCTATTTCTTTTTATTTTTAAAATAAGGTTATATTGGGAAACTCTAAGTTAATCTATACTATTAGAAGAAATCCTGAGAGAGGTTTGGCTTTGAAACCTGCAGGGATGTAAGTCTTTTCTGGGTTCTAGAATAGATGGGGTATAGGCCATTCTAAGACTTCTCCTGAGTGGAGATCTTTGTTTCTGTTCATCGATTGGATGAACAGAATATGGATACATGTTTTCAAAAGGCCAGATGAATTATAGCTGCTGTATGCCAGTGTTGTAGGATGCCCTCCAATACGATGACGTTTGCATTCTCTTTTTCATAACAGTTTTCCATGGCCAATAGAATCCTGTAGAAGAGACACATTTGGGGCCGTTCATAAAGCAAAGAAAAGGACTAGAAACAGTTGCCAGGTCCAGTTACAGAAGTACTAATGAAGGATAAATGTTAACTCACTTTCCTGTATTAACAGCCTTTACCTCTAACATACCGCACATATTCCCAGGCATGCACATTTCACATTGTTTGTTTCAGAGTCCTGCATTTACTGGGTAACTACCCATGGGAATTAAACTATGATTGGGCAAAGTTGATGTGATGGTAGGTCAGGGAGTGGGGGTTAGAGAGAGTGGAAAAGGGGTGAAAGGGCCTCTTCTGACTTGAGTGTAAACGCTGCATTCATGTCAAACGTTGGAAGGGCCTCTTGATCAGGGTTTGGTATGTAGAGAATGGAAAGCTGAGTTGGTAAGCTTTCTTCTTTTCCTCCTAAATTCCACCCTGATAACAGAAAAGCATATTTGACCTGCCTGGCATTAAAATATTTGAGCATTAAGGGTCAGGTGCTAGGCTTGAGAATTTGTTTAAGCTGGTTTAAATACAACTTTAGTGGCAATGTGGTGTCCAAACAAACTAAGGAATAGGTACACTACTTTTATTAGTAACTACTGTTTAATTTTTAAAGAACAGAGTAGGCCTTTTGAAGGCAGTTTAAGGAATGGGTGTGGAAGGGGGTGGGGGGGAAGGAAATCTCAGCAGAATGCTTTTAGTTATTTCCTGTTATATAAATGCTACATATTTCTCATGCCTGCAGACTCATAGCAAATGGGAACAAAGCTCATTGAGGCTTAAATTTAATTACTGTTATAAAGAATGTAGAAACTGTATAGGGAGTGAAGGAACCTTGAAGGCCGGCACAAAGTGCAACTTTAGCGTTTTCACCCAAATCCTGTATTGTGGTATTTGAACATGCAATAAAGAAATATATCTGGATAAAGTAACAAGTTCATGATTTTTTTGATTGTTTTAGTTTAGCTCATTAAGCTTTCTGTTTCAGAGGCTGGGAAGGTGGCTTGAGGTAGAGTGCTTGCCTTTCGTGCATAAGCCCCTGGGTTCGATTCTTCAGGACCACATAAGTAGAAAAAGCCAGAAGTGGTGCTGTGGCTCAAGTGGTAGAGTGCTCGCCTTGAGCTGAAGAGCTGAGGGACAGCGCCCAGGCCCAGAGTTTAGGCCCCATGACCGACCAAAAAAAGAGAAAGCTTTCTGTTTTAGTAAAGTCTATATCTAGATGGACATTCCAGATGAGAAAGTGCCTCATTTATAGTATCCCCAAAATAACTTAATATTCTTGTTATACTATTTTAACACGTGCTTGAAAGAATGCTACGCTGATAGGGTTCTTTTAATATTTGTATTTAATTTAGCAAATTTGGATTTTACAAAAGTAATGAGGACTTAAAAAGCAAGCTTTAAGTTCAAAATTTCTAATAGAGCTAGGCACCAGTGCCTCACACCTGTAATCCTAGCTACTCAGGAGGCTGAGACCTGAGGATCGCAGTTCAAAGGCAGCTTGGGTAGGAAAGTCCATGAGACTCTTATCTCCAATTAACCAACAGAAAACTGGAAGTGGCTGCGGCTCAAGTGGTAGAGTGCTTGCCTGGAGCTGAAGAGCTGAGGGACAGTTCCCAGGCCCAGAGTTCAAGCCCCATGACCAACACCCCCCCCTCCCCCAAATTCTAATAGAAAATTATGTCAGATTATGTAAAAAAATGTATGTAAAATTATTTTTCTATCAGTTATGCCCTCATTTAACCAGGTTCTAGCCTAGTGCCTGAAAAAAAGCCATTTAATGCAAGTTTTGTTGTTTCTTATTCTTCTAGAACTTCTAGAACAGGATAAGACATTTGACACATTTATTGTAACCACTCAGGGTTAACAATATAAGCATGTAAACATTCCCCTTCCCCTCCCTCTTCCCCTTCCCCTTTCCTTTTTTTCTTTCTCTTCCCCTTCCCTCCCCTTCCCTTCTCCCCTTCCTTTTTGCCAGTCCTGGGACTTGAACTCAGGGCCTGAGAGCTGTCTCTGAGCTTATTTACCACTGAGCCACAGAGCTACTTCTGGCCATTTCTGAGTAGTTTATTAGAAATAAGAGTCTCAGACTTTCCTGCCCAGGCTGGCTTCAAACTGTGATCCTTAGGTCTCAGCCTCCTGAGTACTTAGGATTATAAGCATGAGCCACCAGCATTCAAGAACCAATAGATAGTTGGGCTGGGAATGTGGCTTAGTGGTAGAGTACTTGCCTAGCATGCATGAAGACCTGGGTTTGATTCCTCAGTACCACATAAACAGAAAGACCAGAAGTGGCGCTGTGGCTCAAGTGGTAGAATGCTAACCTTGAGCAGAAGAAGCTCAGAGATAGCACTTAGGCCCTGACTACAAGCCCCAAGATTGGCAAAAAAAGAAAAAAAAAAGAAAAAAGAATTGATAGTTGCAAAATGATCCATGCTATTTTTTTTTTTTTGTATAATGAGACTCATTGTGTCTACCTCACAGGGATATTTGCATATTAAGGAGTTGGAGCTGGGTGCCTGTGGCTCATACCTATAATCCTAGCTGCTCAGGAGGCTGAGATCTGAGGATCATGGTTCAAAGCCAGCCTGGGCTGCAAAAGTCTGTGAGACTCTTATCTCCAATAAGCCACTCAAAAAACTGGAAGTGGCACTGTGACTCATGTGATAGAGCGCTAGCTTTGAGCTGTAGAGCTGAGGAACAGCACCCAGGCCCAGAGTTCAAGCCCCATGACCAACAATAAAAAAAAGGAGTTGGAGTACATGAAGGTGGCAGGACTGAATCAGGGTCTGTTTGAAGCATGCCTTAGCAAGACCAAGGGAATTCTTACTTGAGTCAGTTCACAGTCTCAAGTTGTTTACTCATCGATGATTAAAATTAATTCAGTAGATATTCATTGAGTGTGTATAATGTGTGTTATTTAGTCTGTGTACCCTGGAGGATGGAAAGATATAGAAAGATCAATGATTACAGCTCTGGATCCACAAGTGTCTAGAATTTATAACTAGAAAGTAGTCGATAGCTTACATAGAATGTAGATAAAACACTGAGACCCAGTGACTAAAAACCTTGTGGAATAACAAGCAATATTGGCTTTCTTCTGAGATCTAGAATTCTCCTAAGATGGAGCAGTGCTTTTCATGAGTTAGGTCTTTACAAACTGGAAGCTCAGGTCTTCTCTCTCCCCTCCTCCCCCAGTTATGTAGCTTGAACGCTGGGCATGGACACTGTCCCTAAGCTCTTCAGCTCAAGGCTAGTACTCTACCACTTGGCTCACAAGCCACTTCTGGTTTTCTGGTGGTTAATTGGAGATAAGAGTCTCATGCATGGACTTTCCTGCTCCTAGCTGGCTTTGAACCACAATCCTCAGATCTCAGCCTCCTGAGTAGCTGGGATTATAGGCGTGAGCCACCGGCGCCTGGCCTTCTGTAGATCTTATATCTGAGCAGGTAGTAGTTGTTAGCAAGGCACCAAGAGATTGGATGATAGTTGTTGTCCCAACCTGAAGGACATCCTACATGAATTTGTCAGAGGCCCCATGGAAATCTCATATCAGGACAAATCACCATAGTTTGTGAACATTGGAACACCTTTGAGGAGGTCAGATCTTGAATGTGCTTCAGAGTGTGGCTTTTCTCTGTGTAAACTGTATTGTTGATTTTTAAAAGGCACATGCTAATTTGAAAGGGCCTTGCTTTACATTTTTTATATGATATACTAAGGAAAACAATGTATATTGAGAACTTAATAATCCGAATCATTGCATGACTCAGAATAGGTAGGGATAAAAGCCTTTTGCTCATGGAGTTCTAATATAGGAATAATTAGTGAAAGACACAAATATAAAGAACAGTAGAAGTTAAGGGGAGGGGGAGATTGGGTTTAGTAGGTGTGCGTGGATTGAGTTTTATATAGAATCATCACGTGTCACATTCTGTTTGGGTAGTCCCAGTTTGCTTCTGGTATCCGGATGTCTCATCTAGTAAACATCCCATCTCAGATTCAGAATTGTCATTGTTTGGATGATTTTATACTGTTCCTCTACTGCAAGGATCAATATGACTTGATTCTGTGGTGATAGATAGCTAAGGAGAAATTGCATAAACCAAAAACATGGGCAGTGGGAAGACTGGTGCACTCCCCAAAAACATGTTTAGTTTGATTCTGTTTGGGGGAACAAGAAAGGAAACAGCCAGGTGTTAGTGGCTCACACTTGATATTCCAGCTCCTAAGGAGGTGGAGATCTAAGAATCACAGTTGGAAGCAAGACTGGGCAGAAAAATCCATAAGACTTATCTCCAATTAACAAGCAAAAAGCTGGAAGTGGAGGTGTGGTTTAAGTGGTAGAGTGCCATTCATGAGCGAAAAACTAAGAGCATAAGGCTCTGAGTTTAAAAGCCCAGTACTGGCGCAACTGTGCGCGCGCGCGCACACACACACACACACACACACACACACTCACATCACAGAGAGAGAGAGGTAGATAGAAAGGAGAAGGGCAGGGAGGATAAGAAAGAAGAGGCTGGGTGCCTGTGGCTCACTCCTGTACCTGCCAAAAAAAAAAAGAAAAGAAGAGGAAATTATCGAGATGGGATATAAGTTGAGGTCAGATTTCAAGTACTCTGAATGTCAGACCAGAAATGTAGTATTTAAATAGTTGCACGTGGAAGTCTGAGTGACTTGTTATTAGTACAGTATTATTCAATAGATTTGAATATATCTATATACTTCCTACCAGATATACTTTTAAAAGGCTTTTTTTGTGGTTGTTGGTTGTGGGGCTTGAACTCTGGGCCTGGGCTCTGTCCCTCAGCTCTTCAGCTCAAAGCTAGCACTCTGCCACTTGAGCCACAGCGCCATTTCTGGTTTTCTGGTGGTTTATTTGAGATAAGAGTCTCATGCATGGACTTTCCTTCTTGGGCTGGCTTTGAACTGCTGTCCTCAGATCTCAGCCTCCTGAGTAGCTAGGTTTACAGGTGTGAGCTACCAGTGTCTGGGAAGGCTTTTTTGAGATACAGATTTAAATCAAAATTATTAGTGACGGCTGCCAGTTAAGGAAAATTTAGATTTCTATTTAAGATAGTGGGATTTTTTTTTTTTTTTTCTTCTTCTTCTGGTGTGTCAGTTGTGGGGCTTGAACTCAGGGCCTGGGCACTGTCCTTGAGCTTTTTTGCTCAAGGTTAGTGTTCTACAACTTGGAGCCACAGCACCACTTCCAGTTTTCTGGTTGTTAATTGGAGGTAAGAGTCTTATTGACTTTCCTGTCTGGGTTGGCTTTGTACCCCAGTCCTCAGATCTCAGCCTCATAAGTAGCTAGACTTACTGGTGTGAACTACCAGCATCCAGCGTCAGTGGGAAATTTTAACATGAATTACCACAATAAATCGTTAAGTGCTATAGAAGCTACAAAAAATAAAGTTTTAGGGGCTGGGAAGGTGGCTCAGTGGTAGAGCGCTTGCCTTGCATGCTCAAGTCCCTGGGTTCGATTCCTCAGCACCACATAAGCAAAAAGAAAAAAGCCGGAAGTGGCGCTGTGGCTCAAGTGGTAGAGCGCTAGCCTTGAGCCGAAGAGCTGAGGGACAGCACCCAGGCCCAGAGTTCAGACCCCATGACCGGACCCCCCCCAAAAAAAATAAAGCTTTAGAGCATAAGTTGATATTGGGTCTTGGAATTAAACTATTTATTTTAAAGATGAAGAAAACTAGCCAGGCACTAATGGTTCAGACTTGTAATCCTGGGTGATTGTGGTTCAAAGCTAACCAGGACAGAAAAGTCCACGAGACTCCATCTCTATCTTTTTTTTTTTGCCCGCCATGAGGCTTGAACTCCGGGCCTGGGCGCTGTCCCTCAGCTCTTCAGCTCAAGGCTAGCGCTCTACCACTGGAGCCACAGCGCCACTTCCGGCTTTTTCTGTTTATGTGGTGCTGAGGAATCGAACCCAGGGCCTCATGCTTGCAAGGCATGCACTCTACCGCTGAGCTACATTCCCAGCCCCGAGACTCCATCTCTAAAATAACAATAGAAGGCAGGACTGGGAGCGTGGCTCAAGTGGTTAGTGCCAGCTACACAAAGCAAAGCTGAGCAAGTATGAAGCCTTGACTTTAAGCCTTCATGTCAGCCCACAAGCTCCCCTTTCCCCACCCCCCCCCCAAAAAAAAAGAAGAAAGAATATGATAGAGACATTGTTAAATGTCAGAACTCTTCAGCAAGTTGTTGGCAGAGTGGCATCGGAACTTAGCTGCTTTGCCGTCTCATCATCCAGTGGACATTTGATTTCACAACAGAGCTGTGTTTAGGGACTGTTTCACTTTTGGCCAGGTAACAGTGTTCCCATGTCTTGGCATTGCTGTGATATGGTAAAGGCATCTGCTCTATTTCAAGGATGTAGAAGCTTAGGATTTAAAATGTCTAGTGCCTAGAAATCCTCCCAGGAAAGCAAACATTGAGGAGGAAGACAGTTAAACAATTGTTTGCCCTTGAGTGTCCCAAAGCCGGCTGGCTGTGCTGTCCTGTGGTAGAAGTCATTATGGATAAAAGTGAAAAAGACAATAGATTTTACTCTTACATTGAAATAACAGTTTAAAATTTAGGGATGGGTTAAAAAAATGCAAGTTAAAAAAAACAAACCCTAATTTTAGATATTAAGTATTTTTATTTTTATTGTATAAAGCATATCCAGACTATATTAAGATATTTGGAACTAGTAAATGTAACAAAATTGGTCAATTAAACATAAGCTTATAAAACATTAACGTGTAAGAACATTATTTTACTTTAATACATTTATAATTGAATTTCACTGAATATTTTGTGTGTTACTATAAAGGTATTAAGGTTTGAGGAAGGAGTAGTAAGTATGCTTTGTATAATTTTTGTTTTCAATTTTGGTTTTGTTTTATTGGTTCGTCCTAGAGCTTGAACTCTTTTTTTTTTTTTTGGGGGGTCCGGTCGTGGGGCCTGAACTCTGGGCCTGGGCACTGTCCCTCAGCTCTTCAGCTCATGGCTAGCGCTCTACCACTTGAGCCACAGCGCCACTTCCGGCTTTTTTCTTTTTGCTTATGTGGTGCTGAGGAATCGAACCCAGGGCCTTGAGCATGCAAGGCAAGTGCTCTACCACTGAGCCACCTTCCCAGCCCCGCTTTGTATAATTTTTATATGTTTAGGGACAGTTAACTTTTCTGTCATTGAATTTTTAAATGATCATTTAAGAGACCTTGTGAAACATGATCTTGGAATGCCCAAGTGATGGATCATGGAATACGTAGGTGAGGAAATAAATGTCTTTACATGTACAAATGTAGTTTTTTTACATGATGTAGTGTTCATGGTAAGGGAAGCAAGTAATTTTGGAGATTCAAGACCTAGTATTAAGAGATATTAAGTAAATTCCTAGTTGTATTATCAAGTCAACATACTCTCATTCCTGGAGCACTTTTGAAAATCTAATTCTATATTACTTTAATATGAACAAATGAGGCAGACATTTACTTACATAGACAAGTTGCTATAAAATCAATACTTCCACACAGACACTAAACTTCAAAAAATGCACTTAAAGGATAATTATTTTTCTGGAAAATAGGTTTTCAGGTTATTTAGAGAATGGTAGGCTTGTTGGACAAATTGAACATAAAGCTACAGCAGAAAAAATACTGAGAAGATTAATAGTTCCAGATCCGTATTACCTTAAAAAGACATAAACAGTAAAGTAAGAGTTATAGGGCCCTTAGCTGGAGAATGATTTCTGTTCTAGAAAACAGTGAATCATCCACTGTCACCTAAAATCTTAGTGGGTTCCAGCCACTGGACCAGTCTAAATGAGATGGAGTGTTTAGAGATGAAGCATTCAGCACCTAGCTCCTATGTGATCTTTAGACATCTGAAGGGGACTTCCAGCTTAATGGAGATTTAAAAAAAAAATATATATATATGTATATATATATATATATTTTTTTGCTTTGTTTTGGTCAGTCATGGGGCTTGAACTCTGGGCCTGGGCACTGTCCCTCAGCTCTTCAGCTCAAGGCAAGCACTCTACCACTTGAGCCACAGCGCACTTCTGGTTTTTTGGTGGTTTATTGGACATAAGAGTCTCACAGACTTTCCTACCCGGGCTGGCTTTGAACTGCAAATCCTCAGATCTCAGCTTCCTGAGTAGCTAGGATTACAGGCGTGAGCCACTGGCGCCCAGCTTTAAAATAGTTTTTTTTTTTTTTAATGGAAGATTTCAAAGTTTTATTGTTCTTATTAAGGTGTTGTACAGAGGGCTATCATTTCATAAGTACATTTCTTTTTGTACAATGTCACCCCTTCCTTCGCTATCCCCCAATTTCTCAAAATTTTATTTTAATCAATTATATGTGCAAATGATGTACACACACATATATAAGTTCCCAACGCAAATTCATTCATCCCCTGACCAACTACTCTTCCTCAGACCGAATTCTTTCCCCAGATCACATTCACATATTTAACAATTTCTCAGAGATAAATATATCTTTGTGTGTTTTAAAAAGTTCCATTGTTATTATAAAGGTGATGTACAGAGGGGTTACAGTTACATACGTCAGGTAAAAAGTACATTCCTTTTTTGAACAATATCACCGCCTTCCCTTGCTCATCTTTATGTTTTAAAATAATATATTCATATGTGTTGACTTCAGTTTTAGATTTTGAGAAATGGACTTGTGTGTGGGTGAGAACCAGGGCCTTACCCATGTCAGCATACTCCCTGCCCCCATCTCTTCTGTACTACATTGCCTGGAAAAGAATTCAGTAGTCAATGTTTACATTTTTATGACTATATAAATGCTATTCATGGGTGACCAGTCTAGCATACTACGATTGAATTTCCTTTTTTTTTTTTTTTTTTTTTGTAGTTAATAATTGCCTTTTTTCCTCCATTGGTTTAATTTTCTACACCTCTGTAACCAGTTTGTTATTAATGTATCCTTCATTTCTTTCTTTTTTAAGAAAATCTTTTTCTGTTATTTACTCATAGCACTTGTGAAGAATAATGGTTTCTCTGTGATATTTCTATACATACATATGCTGTGCTGTGTTTGAATTTCCCTTCCATAACACACCTTCCAGGTGTGTCCCCATCCCCTTTCCTACTCTCACTTCTACTTTGTGATCATTGTCCTTTTGATTAGATTTCACGGAAGGAAATGTGATACTTGGATTTTTTTTGTGTTTAGCTTGTTTCACTTAATATGACAATTTCCAGTTCCATTCATTTTCTTTCAAATGGCATGATTTAATTCTTTTTATGGATGAATAATAATTTAGATATATCAATTTTTAAATCTGTTATCTGAGGATGGACACCTAGGCTGATTCCATAATTTGCTGTAATAAAAATAGTGCTGCAATAACATAGGGATGTACATAATTTTTATATACATTGAATTCTTTTGCTCAGGTGTACAGTGATCCCTCACCCATCATGGGAGTTACATTTCAGAGAACCCCTGCGATAGGTGAAAATCTGTGACGTAGCAGTGTTACATAGTCATCCCTTGCTATATTGTGGTTCACTTATTGCTACTCCGCAGATTTTCATTTATTGCGGGGGTGGGGGAGGTGTCTCTGGAATGTAGCTCCCATGATATATGAGAGATCACTATTTGCATATTAAAAAAAACCCCAAAAACCCACGATACAGTGAAACTTCAGTGAACCAAGATACAGTAGGGATGACTGTATCCCAAAGACTGGTATAGTTAGATCATATGGTGGCTCTATTTTTAGCTTTTCAAGAAATCTCCATATTGGTTTTTGTATGCTTTTTTTTGGGGGGAGGGGGGAGGAATTAGGATTTATGTAGCCTATTTTGCCTAATTTTACTTTAACAGTTCTTTTTTTGGGGGGCCCGTGGGGCCTGAACTCTGGGCCTGGGGGCTGTTCTCAGCTCTTCAGCTCAAGGCTAGCGCTCTACCACTTGAGCCACAGAGCCACTTCCAGCTTTTTTCTTTTTTGCTTACTGAGGAATCGAACCCAGGGCCTCATGCATGCAAGGCAAGCGCTCTACCACTGAGCCATCTTCCCAGCCCCTACTTTAACAGTTCTATGGGTCTTGGATCACATCCTCGGTCTTTAAGCATCAACCACATCATCTAGAAATGGGGATAGATCATTTGACTTTCTCCTTTCGTATGTGTATCCCTTTTACATGTTTCATACGTAGTATTTCAGTACATTTAGATACACAAGGAATTATGTCACTTTGAAATCTGTGCCTTCTATATAAGTCTCCAGTTTGCAGTGCTTAGTTACTTTAACTCCATTTACTACCTTTGCAAATTTCATTTTTTCTTTTTCTTTTGTCTTAGATTCTCTATTTTCTAGATCTCAGATCTAGGTTTTTTTTTTTTGTTGTTGTTGTTGTTGTTGTTCCAGTCCTGGAGCTTAAACTTAGTTCCTGGTGATGGTTCTATTCTTTCTTGCTCAAGGCTAGTGCTCTACCAGTTGAGCCACAGCTTCACTTCTAGCTATTTTGGTTCTTAATTGGAGACTAGTCTCCTGGACTTTCCTGCTCAGGCTAGCTTTGAACCACAATCCTCAGATCTCAGCCTCCTGAGTAGAAGTGCAGACGTGACCCAATGGCTTCTGGCTTGTTTTCTTACTTTACTCTTTCTTTTGGTAGAATTGTGTTAGGAAGTGATCATAATAGGTAACATTTGTTAAGGGTTTGTGACTCAGAAAATTCCACAAGTTCAATATTTTAGATAGGATATAATTCCTAATATAATTCCAAATTTGCAGTACAAATTTGATGATATTGTTCTTTTAACTTGTAGCTTTTAGTGTTAGTTTGAGGAGACTCATGCTTTTCTATTTCTTGATTTTGGGGGGGGGGGGGGGAGTTGGTCATGGGGCTTGAACTCTGGGCCTGCATGCTGTCCCTCAACTCTTCAGCTCAAGGTTAGTGCTCTACCTCTTGAGCCACTGTGCCACTTCTGGTTTTCTGAGTGGTTTATTGGAGATAAGAGTTTCATGGACTTTCCTGCCTGGGCTAGCTTCGAACGCCCATCCTCAGATCTCAGCCTCCTGAGTGGCTAGGATTATAGGCGTGAGCCACAAGTGCCCAGCAATTTTGTTTTTAACCTGCTTCTTTCCTTGAAGGCCTTTAGGGTCTTCTGTTTGCTCTGACATTCTATAATTTCAGTTTGATGTGTTTTCATCCTCTGTGCTGGCTTGGCCGGCCATAATCAGGAATCATTATTACTCACTTTAAGGAAGTTTTCTTTTTTTTTTGGTCCGGTCATGGAGCCTGAACTCTGGGCCTGGGCACTGTCCCTCAGCTCTTCAGCTCAAGGCTAGCGCTCTACCACTTGAGCCACAGCACCACTTCCAGCTTTTTCTTTTTGCTTATGTGGTGCTAAGGAATCGAACCCAGGGCCTCATGCATGCAAGGCAAGCGCTCTACCACTGAGCCACCTTCCCAGCCCCGGAAATTTTTTTTTTTTTTTAAAGCAGCTTAAGGACTCAATCAAGAATGTTTTATTTTTATTTATTTTTTTGCTTATGTGGTGCTGAGGAATCGAACCCAGGGCCTCTGGCATGCAAGGCAAGTGCTCTGCCACTGAGCCACCTTCCCAGCCCCCCGGAAATTTTTTTATAGTGATTCTTCGATCATGTTTACTTTGTTTTCCCTCCATGGTGCTCATGTTAGATATCAGAACTTCTGGCCCAAGTGTACAATTTTCCTATCGTTCCCCTATTTCTCTTACTTTTTGGGGAAATGTTAAACTTGCTTTTCCAACCCTTCAATCTTCAGGTTTATTTCTGCCATCATATTGTTCATCCTGCAGTTAAAAAATTCGGGCACCTATGGCTCCCGCCTGTAATTTTAGTTACTGAGGAGACTGAGATCTGAGGATCAGGGTTCGAAGCCCTTCTGGGCTGTGTTACTAGTGAGTAGATCTTTGGTGGTAGTGATCAGATTAGCTTTGCCCATCAGGATACACCTATGTCAGATCTTTTCTCTTGGCCAAGTTTGTTTCCCCAGGAACAGCTCAACTGACAGATGTGTGCCCAGCACCCAGGGTTCTGACAGTGAAATGGTGGGAAGAGGGCTAGGCTAGCTCACACTCCGTGTGTTCATGGTCCCTTCATCTTCTGTTTTTAGTAAAGAGCTCTTTCAACTGTTCCAGCTGCTTGTAAGTCCACCGTCTCTGGTTGAGTCTCTAGAGAATAAACCTTCAGCTCCTGCCAGGGGGGACAAAGCAGGTTGGGACTATGACTGCTTCTTAACTGAGGGCTAGCCGAGTTCTTCGCACACATTTCTGCTGTCTGAAGTCCTGCTCTGGAGCCCCTCTCTGGAGCCCCGCAGCCATTCCCAGCGGTTGCAGTTGGGTTTGATCTGCTTCTAGGCTTCCTGTGGTGCGGATTAGGTAAGGTTTGTGTTTTTCGGGTCTGCTAAGTCACAAATCTGCCACTAGGTTTTACCATCCCACATTTTGTTCTTCTCTGCTGATCTGCCCTTTGTCTTGTTATTTCAGTTTGTGCTTGTTTTTGAGGCAGGGTCTCTATGTAGTACAGGCTAGTATTTCTGTTTGGCCTGCCTCAGCATCTCTAGTATTGAGATTATAGGCATGTGCTACCAAACCTGGCTATGTTGTTTTAAAACCATTAAAAAAAAAATTCCTTTCTGCTATTTTCTAGAGGTTTTGTAGGTCAGTAATCAGAACTGTCTCTGAAAGTTCCTTAATGGATTTTTTTTCCTCCAAGCTTTTTATTATGAAAGATTTGAAACATGAAAACTGAATGAACACCTGAATATGCTTTTCTTCCTTAGGGGTGTGTGTGTGTGTGTGTGTGTGTGTGTGTGTGTGTGTGTGTGTGTGTGTAAGGTAAATACATTTATCTATATTTACTTTTTGTTGTAATATTTGAAGGTAAGTTACAGATATTATGAGCCTTCATTCCTAATATGCTTTTCTTCCTTAGGGGTGTGTGTGTGTGTGTGTGTGTGTGTGTGTGTGTGTGTGTAAGGTAAATACATTTATCTATATTTACTTTTTGTTGTAATATTTGAAGGTAAGTTACAGATATTATGAGCCTTCATTCCTAAAACATTCAACATGCTTTTCCTAAGACAGTACTATATTGGAGAGATGTATCATTATCATACATATGGAAATAAATCGTTCTATAATATCATTTAACATCCCATGTATTTTAAATTCTAGTTCCAAAATTCTCTTATAACTTTTGTCTTAAGAATTAGGGTTCTGAGATAAACACAAACAAGCCTGCAATTCCTTCCTTCCTTCCTTCCTTCCTTCCTTCCTTCCTTCCTTCCTTCCTTCCTTCCTTCTCTTTCTTTCTCTCTCTCTTTCTTTCTTTCTCTTTCTTTCTTTCTTTTTCTTTCTTTCTTTCTTTCTCTCTCTCTTTCTCTTTCTCTCTTTCTCCCTTCCTTCCTTCCTTCCCCCTCTCTCTCTTTCTTTCTTTCTTTCTCTTTCTTTCCTTTTCTTTCTTCTTTAACTCTGGGCCCAGGTGCTGTCCCTCAGCTCTTTAGTTCAAGGCTAGCTCTCTACCACTTGAGCCACAGCACCACTTCCGTTTCTTCTAGTGTTTTATTCGAGATAAGAGTTTCACAGACTTTCCTGCCTGGCTGGCTTTGAACCACGATCCTCAGATCTCAGCCTCCTGACTTGAGCCACCAGTGCCCGGCTGCAAGTTCTTTTTATTTTATTTTTTATTGTGAAAATACCGTACAGAGGGGTTACAATTACATGGGCGAGATAACGAGTACATTTCTTATCAAGCATTGTTGCCTCCTCCTTTGTTTCACCCTCCCATCCCTTCCCATACCCTCCTCCCAGCCCCCCTACTGGATCCTCCCCTTACCCCTCCCACACCAAAGCTGTAAAGTTCGTTTTTTCCACGTAACAACTTGTACATCTCATTGTTGCAATGGGTCCACCTGTATCCCTATTTAAATGATTTGTTTTTTCCCTTCCCCTCCACAAACTATACCAATATCAAATACAGTGAAAGCAGGGGTTATACCGTGGGGGAGGGACATACAACAAAGAAATCATCTTATAAATATGTTAGAAACAATTTATGAAAGAAAAAAAATTTCATTTCCCTAACATTAACTTACCTGACCTTTTCTGCTTGACTCAGATATACACTGGTTATTGCAAATAAGGGAAACCATGGGACCTATGTTTCTTTGGGCCTGGCTTACTTCACTTAATATAATTTTTTCCAAGTCTTTTCATTTGCAAGTTCTTTTTTTTTTTTTTTTTTTGTCGGTCGTGAGGTTTGAACTCTGGGCCTGGGCACTGTCCCTCAGCTCTTCAGCTCAAGGCGAGCGCTCTACCACTTGAGCTACAGCGCCACTTCTGGTTTTCTGGTGGTTTATTGGAGATAGGAGTCTCACGGTCTCTCCTGCCCTGGCTGGATTTGAACCTCAATCCTCAGATCTCAGCCTCCTGAGTAGCTAGGATTACAGGAGTGAGCCACTGGCGCCCAGCTTTATTTTGTTTTCTTGTATTTAATCTTGAGCAGTTCAGCATCCAGGGAACAGTAGATAAGTGACTGAAGATAAGGTCCTAGATAAGGCTCTTCCTCCTGCTTGAGATGTTAATGGAAGCATGTGGGAATAGAACGAGTTTTGTAATCTTATTGCTTTGTTTCTCTGACTCCAGTGCTATTAATCTAAAGCTTAACCGTGTTCTTCCTTGTACAGTTTATTAGTACTTAAAATGAAAAAGCAGTATTTATCTTCATAGCAATGATGAATTATATTTAGAGTCCTTCCAGCCCACTCCCTTCACCTTGAACTCTTTGCCAGCATTTAGTCTCATGACTTTTGTTTGCTTCAGATTGAATTTGAGTTTAAGCTCAAAAGGGCATGCATTTTTGTTTATGACTAAGGGCTGATCTCTGAAGTTATCAGACATTCCTCACATTCCATATGTCTAATTTTTAGTGCTTGGAGGATCTGGTGCTATGCCAGGGGAAAATAGAGGCTAGAGAGCAGAAGGAAATACCACCAGAGTCTCCACATAAGTTATAAAAACTCACTCATATGTTTAACTAGCAAAGCAAATGCCAAGCATGGAATTGATTTGTAGTATGTTAATGTCCTTCCTTAGGCTTCTTAGGAACTTTTTTTTTTTTTTTAACTTTCTGCTATTTAATTCTCTAAATTCCAACCCAGGGAGTCTGAAAATTTTGTTTCTTTTAGTTGTATTCAGGGTCAGCACTAGGTGTTTTTGTAAAACAAATGCTTGCAGAAAGCCAAGTATCCAGGGAGTGACTTAGAGTCATCAATATAGATATGGACTACTGAAAATAGATTCATTGGACAAATGAGCACCAACCATTGTTCTAAACTGCAAAGACTGCAGTGGTGGAGAAAACAACTGTGGAGGAGAAAGATGATACAAATAAGAATAAACTAGCCGGGCGCCGGTGGCTCACGCCTGTAATCCTAGCTACTCAGGAGGCTGAGATCTGAGGATCGCGGCTCAAAGCCAGCCCGGGCAGAAGAGACCGTGAAACTCCTATCTCCAATAAACCACCAGAAAATCGGAAGTGGCGCTGTAGCTCAAGTGGTAGAGCGCTTGCTTTGAGCTGAAGAGCTGAGGGACAGCGCCCAGGCCCAGAGTTCAAGCCCCATGACCGACCAAAAAAAAAAAAAAAAAAAAAAGAATAAACTAGGTCATAGTAACTATGTCAGATCAACTTCTGTTAGCCCTGTTGACTTAACAGAACTTGTAAATTTTAGTGACTTCCACAAATATCTACTACTTGCTTATATGACATCAAGTAAACTAAAAAATAAAAGAAGCAAAAGTCATGTAAATGCTCTGACTTTTAATTTTTTAATCATTTACTTGCTAAAAATGTATAAAAAGTAAAAATCAGATTTGTGTTGGTCAAATATTACACATACCATAAAAGAGGCAAATTAGCTTCTGATATTAATAATTTAAATATAATCTTTATAATTTTAATAGGTCATAATTTAATATGCAGATGGAAATTGTAGCCTCCTTGGACAGATGCTTTCAGTGTTTGTTACATTCCTTTGGTGCTAACCAAGACACAAGAAAGGCTAAATCAGAAGAAAATTTTTTCTTCTTAAGCAAGACATTATAAATAAAATATGTGAACAGATACTCTAGAAACTGATTGTAATCAAGATTCCTTTGTAAATATAAAAAGCCTTATCCCATGTTACCAAAAATATCAGTAACGTCGATAAATGCAGACATAAATTTTGTGTGTCTACACAGTCATCTTTGAACTATGAAGCATGTTTTCAAGTGTGTGCTTTTTCTCTAGCATGAGAGGCTGAAGGTACATGGAGAATGTCTGACTCATTTACCTTCTCAAAGCTTCCTTTGCAAGCAGTCAGACTTGGTTTAATTGTCTGGGAATCTGGTTTGATGCCTCTGTGGTCTTCACCTTCTGGAATGCCAGCACTTACCCGAGAGAGCCTCTTCCTCACTTTGAGATCCTGGAAGATCACTGAGAGCCAAATGCTAGATTAGTTCATTTGGATCTTTTAGTGAAAGACCAGGCTCTGCTTTTTGTTCATTTAAATCTGTCAGGCATACAGTATTCATGTATCTAATCAACATGGTGTGTTTATCCAGGCAAGATTGACAGCACAGAGAGATACTGAAACAACGCAAATTTCATGTTATGAGCATTGTGTAATTCACTGTGAGATTTATTTGCCTTGTCTCTAAATTTAACAATAGCTGTGAGACTATAAAAAATTAAAACCATAGGATGAGAATGAATCACCCTCTACTTCCTCAAAGTTAAAACTTAGTTCTTAAAACTCTGCTCTGAGAGCAGCTGTGACTTTACACTAGGGAGTCTGACTCACTCACATAGTTAGAACTCAGTATGATGTCACTGAGCACTCATTTCAGAAGCTGCAGGCTTAAGGGCTGAACCAGAAACTTCCCCCAAGTCAGCCACCTTGGCCCCAGTTGCTTTCCTGAAGAAGCCACTGGTGGAGATGGAGTCTCAAAAACTTGTATGTCTGGGCTGGCTTTAAACCACAGTCTCCACCTCCCAAATTGATTACACAGGAATCTTCCATGCCTGGCTAGTAGTAGCTTTTGAGGAGAGGAGGATGGAAACTGGTGGTCAAACAGAATTGGAGGATTAGCTTCAATACTTACATTGTTTTTATGAGGAGGATATATTCATACAATCTCTTACCAGAATTTTATGCAAAAATATTTTAAAAACTATTTTCAAAAGACACTCAGCTGCTGTAGAGAATAGATTGTAGAAGGAAATGAGTGGAAAATTACCAGTTAGCAAGTCAAGGTAGCCGTCCAGGCAAGAGACACTAGTAGTTGTGAAAAGTTGTATGGCTGGAGTATGAGCCTGCAGAACCTGGATGGATTGGATATGGGGTTGTCCCAGAAGGAGGCCTCAAAGATGTCTGTCTGCTGGGTAGAACTTGGGCACCTGGGTTGGTGATAACTGTCATCTTCCAAAAAAGGATTGCTTGGGAAAGCAGGTTGTTTGGGAAGTTGTTGTACAGGAGAAATTAAAAGTTGTATTTTATGAGTTACATTTGATGTGGAAACACTGTGGAATTTTCAGGTAGATGTTGCTGCTGATAAATTAGGATTCCATAAAACATCTGGCTGGAAATCACTCACTCATTGTTTTCTCCAAGGAACAAGTATTGAATACCGTGTGCCATGCTATGTGCTTGGCACACAAAGATGAAAAACTGGTAGGACCTTGGTGAACTGAACAGACCAACTGAAAAGGTTGACAGTGTGATATATTTGAATGGAAAATATAACAACAATGTTTAGTGGCTTGTAAAATGTCCTTCAAGGGCAAAATGGTAGAAAAGTAGAAGGAGAGGAGGGGGAGGTAACTGCATATATGATTTTTGTTAGCTTTACATCAGTTTGGCTGACAGACTTTTCCTTGAATCTCCTGGGCTGGTTGTTGGTAGATTTTTTTGTAACTAGCATTGTAAGAATCTGCTTTGCAGATGTCCTGTTTCAGAGCTGTGAATAGTGTAGTATTTCTACTGTTTTCCATCTTGACTCGTGATTTCCTGGTGTTAATGAGGCTATCTTGTTGGTATCAGCTGGTTTTTCTCTTTCTGCTGATGTTTGGTATTTGTAGTACACTCTGCCAGTAACTTGTGCCAACTGTGTCATGAAACCTGGCCCTTCCCACCAAGCTTGGAATCTGACTGTTTATTTCCCCTCTCAAAACTTAGGGTGATGCAGATGTTTATAGCAGCATTACTTATAACAGCTAGGAGTAGAAATAATCCAAATAGTAGCTGGTAAATCGGCAAGCAAAACAGATTATACAATGGGTATGACAATTTTTAGATTCTTAACTGGCTATCCAGTCTTCTCAGTACCTTAAAATATAATCAATGTTTTTCGTAAACAAAGTTAATGGATAAGAAATATCTTCAGAGACTTACTTGGGTCTTTAGAAGAGATTAATATACATCATATATTAAAAGCTGCTACAGATCAGACTGAGATCTGAAGATCATGGTTCAAAGCCATCCTGGGTAGGAAAGCTCTTGTCTCTAATTAATTTCCAAGAAAGCAGAAAGTGGAGCTGTGTGGCTCAGGTAGAGTGCTGGCACCCTGAGTTCAAGCCCCAGGATAGGCACCTCCCCCCCCCCCCCCAAAAAAAAAAGCTGCTAAAGATCAATGAAGCTAACCACATGACCACAATAACTTACAAGGACAATTCATAAAAGAAGCAAACATATCAAAAAGTTATGAACCTTATTACAAGTTGAGCATCTGAACACTCTAAAATCTGCAATGCTTCGAAGTTCAGAACCTTTGAGTTCTAACAAGTAGAAAATTTTGTACCATGAAATCTTACGTTGTGCACAAAATTAGTGAAGTTATATAAAGTTATCAGGCTAAGTGTGTAAGTTGTATATAAAGCAAAAGCAAATTTTATGTTTAAACTTGAATCCTCCCCAGGATGTCTCATGTAGATGCAATTTTTTTTAAAGTCCCACATTTGGAACACTTCTGGTCTGAAGCATTTCAGGTAAAGGATACTCAATGTGGAGTAGTTACCAGACTTCCCCCACCCTGCCCAGTATCAAGGGGCTGTGGCATGTAGGAAACACATGCATTCACTTACATTTCAGGTTCTAGTGTTAAACTGGTAAAGCTCACATGGAGGAACAAGTTTGTGAGAATTTTTTAATGTCAACATGCCTTTAAGAACACGTCTCTAGGAACAGATGACACTATGAGACAGGAAATGTACTTAATACCTGTTGTATGTAAAGCTAACCCCACTTTATATCACCTCTAAAACAACAATAAAGTAAATTAACAAAACAAAATCCACTTCGCTAATACATACTGATACTTTGTAAGTCATAAATTCACATATTCTTTGACCAACCACTAGGAGTATATTCTAAAACATAGCTTGCACAGCTGTAAATAGAAATGTGTTCATTGAAACATTGCTTTCTCTGGAAGGAAATGGAATATTGAATGTGTCTCAATTGACATTTTGTTAAATAACAGACTAGGACCCACTCAGTAAATTTAGATATGAAAACACTGAGGTAAATTTTTATAAAGATACTCACCAAAAGATTCCTCATTTACATTCGACTACTATAACTCACAGTGCATAGTAAGAGCCTGTTTGCATGTTTTCTAAAAGTGTGACTTAGTGGACTGAAAAAAATAACCAGTAGCTTTACTCTCTAGTAATAAGGAGGATTTTAATAACAGTTTATCTTACTGTTGTATGTATTCTTCACAGTGAGATTATATTACCTGCATATATATGAACGTGTTTTTAAGTTATTACATTACAAAATTTTAAATGTACGTATATGCAGGCTTCAAAACAAGTATATATGTATAGTTTTTAAGTATGTGACCAGCTTTGTAAATTATATGCTTTTGTAATTGATACACACATCTATATTTGTTTAATAAACATGGTCGGGAAGGAAACATATTATTATTAATTAGGATAATCTCCTTATACTGAGGATAAAGGTTTAAAAGTATCCTTCTAGTCCCATAGATTTTTTTGGGGGGGGGATCCGGTCGTGGGACCTGAACTCTGGGCCTGGGCACTGTCCCTCAGCTCTTCAGCTCAAGGCTAGTGCTCTACCACTTGAGCCACAGCGCCACTTCCGGCTTTTTTCTTTTTGCTTATGTGGTGCTGAGGAATCGAACATAGGGCCTCATGCATGCAAGGCAAGCGCTCTACCACTGAGCCACCTTCCCAGCCCCATCCCATAGATTTTGATGAAAATAATATAGGCTTATTTTACTTGTTTAATAACCTCTGTAAAAGAGAAGCTGCGAGCAAAAAAAGCCAGAAGTGGCACTGTGGCTCAAGTGGTAGAGTGCTAGCCTTGAGTTGAAGAGCTAAGAGACAGTGCCCAGATCCAGAGTTCAGGTCCCACAACCGAGACACACACACACACACACACACACACACACACACACACACACACACACACACACACACACACACACACACACACACACACACACACACACACACACACACACACACACACACACACACACACACACACACACACACACACACACACACACACACACACACACACACACACACCTGCGTATAATACACAGCTGTATATTCAGCTGTGTATAATACAGAGGGTGGTAGTTCCTTATTGTGACTGGAGTGTCTTCCCCAACAAAGCTCTTATCTATGACAATTGGTGTGTATTGGTGAGCACAGGAGGGGAATCAGGCAACCTTAGGTGGACTTGTTGGTTTGTTTGGACAATAATCTTTTAAGTCCCATTCCTCTCGAAAACATTCCTACCTTCTTGGCTGGCATAGTCACTTAAATTCTCAAACTATTTTCAAACCAAATAATCCGACAAGCAAATATTACTTGACTTAAGAGAGCGAAGAGTTCAGGTTAAAGTGTTTGCTTGACTGCTCTTGCTTTCTTCTGTGGAATAAAAATACTTAAAAAAAAAAATCTTGCTAAATGACTGTCACTTGGAATAAATTCTCCATTTCTGAACCACTTGAGATAAATTCTTTTGCGTCTTTGTAACTAATGTGTGTGTTAGTCAGGCATTTATTTGGTGCATAATTTAATTATAATAAAAATAAATCTCAAAACCAACTGTTTTGATGTGGTACTGCAAGGTTTTCTTATATCCTGTCCTGCTTGTCAGGTAACATTTATGCTGTAATATCAGCCTTCATATTTGAGTAATAAAATGCAGTTATTCATTTTGCTTATAGAAATAGAAAAAAATTATTTCTCTCTTTTTCATTGTCATGCATTCAGTCAACGATGACTGGAAGTATCAGCGGGGTAGGTATTGTGCTGGAGAGACTGGAAAGAACAGGGAGATACTCCCGTGTGGTTAGATGCATTGGGTGACAGCTTACTCTATTTAGAAGTGAGTGGGTGGTATGTGGCTCATGGAACACTGTGCACAAATAGCATTCCTTGGTTAAATGGAATCAACATTTGTGGTGTTTTATTAAAGCTGCTAAATTGTTTCTTTAGAGGATTGTATTGAGTTACAAAGTCACCAGCAGTGAATGAAAGTAACCAATTTCCCCACATCCTCACATTCTTCAGTCAGACAAAACAAAACAAAAACCTGATCCCTTAATAGGCTTAAAATTAAGCCTCATTACTTGTCTTATTTGGAGTTTCTTTTTATTATTAGCCATGTTGAAGCTTTCCCCATATTTTTATTATTTTATTACCTTATTCACTTAGAATCTTGACTTTGTTATATGCTTATTATTAACTTTTTTTTGCTTTAAAAAATTTTATTATAAAGGTGATGTACAGATGTACAGAGGGGTTATAGTTACCTAAGTCAGGTAAACAGTACCTTTCTTTTCTTTTTTATTTTTTATAGCACAACACATTTTGGTCACTTTATTAAATGACATTAAATAGTTTAAGTTTCAACTACTAAACAGCACTTTGAATGGTGAAAACACAGATAGTATATTGTCATACTTGAATGCTTGTCTTCTTTTTGGACAGTGTCACCCCTTACCCCACTCTCTTAATTTTCCCCTCCTGTTTTCAAGTTGTACAGTTCATTTTTCAACACAGTTTAAAACAATTTATTGAAGTGAAATTATATAATGTAAATTAAACATTTTGAGCAACAATTTTGAGTGGCATTTAGGACATTCATAATGTTGGGCAGCCTCCAACCTATATTTAGTTTCAAAACATTCCCTTCACTTCTTTAAGCAGTTTCTGTATTTGTCCCTCTGGTATCCATAAATCTACCTTCTGTTCTCATGGGTTTATGAGCTGGATATGAACTATATGATACGTGACCCTTTGTGGCTGGCTTTTTTCATTTATCACAGTGTTTTAGAAATTTACTCACATTATACATCTATAAATACTTCATAGCTAAATAATATTCCATTGCATACACACACACACACACACACACACACACACACACCACCACCACCACCACCACCACCACCACCACCACCACCACCACCACCACCACCACCACCACCACCACCACCACAATTCACCTATTGGTAGAAATTTGGGCTATTTCCACTCCTGTGACTATTGTAAATAATTCTGCAATTATAGATAGGAGTTACAACCTTTTCTCTCAAAAGTGGTTGCTGGGCATGAGCACAGCCATTTTTAGGGTAACTGCCATCTTATGAGAAGCTATTTTAGTTAAGCCACATTCTGCTATAAGAATTGTTTCTCGAAGGGTTTGGAAGCATCACTAAGAATTGTCTTTCTGACAAGTTGCTGCTTTGTTCAGGAGTCCTGATTTTTAACCCCTTTTAAACCAAGCCTTTCTTGGAAGGTTGTGAATGTTAAATTCTGACCAATTGGTATGAAGGACACTAGTGCATTAGGGATAAAACCCAGGCAAACTCTACACAGTGTACTGATTATTTGGCTTTCGGTCAATAGCATACCTTTCTGCAGAGGCAAAATCTGTGCCTTGTCTAGCTCCTTTCAAGCCTTATTCCTGTGTGACACCCTAATAACCCAAGGCCTTTTCAACACATGAACATACATGTACCTGTTTTTTAGTATCTTTCTTTTTCTTTTTGTCCATCGTGGGGCTTGGGTGCTGTTCCTGGGTTCTTCAGCTCAAGGTGAGTGCTCTACCACTTGAACCACAGAGCCACTTCTGTTTTTCTAGTGGTTTATTGGAGATAAGAGTCTCACAGACTGTCTTGCCTGAACTGACTTTGAATTGTGATCCTCACATCTCAGCCTCCTGAGTAGCTAGGATTACAGGCATGTGCTACCGGCAACAGTTACATAAGTCAGGTAATGAGTACATTTCTTTTTGAACAGTGTCACCTCTTCCCTCGTTTTCTTGGTATAGACTTATGAATGATATGGAGTCATAGCAATTCTTTTGAGAAATTATAAATGATCTTTTCTACTTATCCACATGTGGCTTTGTTAATGCTTGTTTATTTTCAGCTGTTATTATAAGAATAATTATTATTGTTTCTAGGGTTTGATCTGTGTGTCTTGTGCTAGCTAAGCAATGCTCTTCCACTTGAGCCACATCCCCAGCTTCAAGTTAGTTTTAGTAGCCATTATAGTTGATATCAACTGGTACCTCACTGTGATTTTGATTTGGTTTGATAACCCTTACTTTTGAGTTCATGTTACTGTTTTGAATATGAGTGAAAAAATGGAGGAAAAAGAAAACCTTGGTTTTGATGAGCTTATTATAAAATTATATTTTGAAGAAATAAAGTTCTTACAATTAAATGAGGTTCCAAATCTGAGGATTATTAAGCCATTATTTCTATTCAGGTATTTCATTTTTTTTTATGTTGAAGCTGATATCTTTTTAAAAAATTTTATTTTATTGTAAAGATGTTGTACAGAGGGGTTACAGTTACATGAGTAACTGTAACGAGTACATCTCTTCTCAATAATTGTTACTCTATACTTTGTTGTTCTCCCACTATTCCTTCCACCCCCTTCTCCCATTTCATTGGTTTTATGACTGAGACCTTTCTATTCCCATTTCTCCATCACCTGGTTGGATTATGGCTGTCATTTGTGCCCTTTAAAACAGTGGTTCTCAGTGTGTGGCCCCAGGGGCCAGCAGCATCAGCAGGGCCTGGGAGCTTGTTAAAAATGAAAATCTCAGGTTTCATCCCAGATATGAGAATTTTTTTTTTGGTGGTAGCTTCAGTGTTCTGGGTTTTAATAAGCTTTTAAAGTAAGTTGGATACACACTTGAGTTTGAAAAACACTCGTCTCACCCAGCATTTTCAGGTTGATTTGTTGAAGAACCCTGGGTTGGTGGGGGTTGGGGTGGCTTTGCTAACATCAAAAATTTTTAACTTAAATAGGCAGAAAATATAACAACTTGGAATCATTTTAATAGCTTCCTACTTAAGAAAAATCTATGTATCCTATCTTTTTACTTAGAAATTGCTGTTCAGACTAAATCATGTAAAAAATAACTTTTTAAAAAAAAGTTACTTTGTATCTTTGGTCAAGTATTTAAAGAATTTCAGAGTTGCATGTCATTTGAGATATGCTTTTCCTTTTATGATTTTTCTTGTTTACTTCCTCTGAGTATCCATGTGAAGGTTATAATGTGAAGCCCTGGGTAGCAGGACATATGCCCACTACTGCCTTTAGTATTAACATTGACTAGAGATACATGTTTATTTGTCTACATGTATATTTGACTACAAATAGTATTTTTTTTCTCCTATTATGGGCACTTCAATTACAGATAATTACATTTATTTTAACTTTGCAAAACTTTATGAGGATTTAGGTAATAAGTTTATATCTGTTAAAGCATACCTGGTATATGCTAAACACTTGGTAAAATGTTTCATAATATTAGAGTAATGACCATATATAAAAACTGACTTTTTTTGGACATAGAATATTGAAAAGTAGTCTATCTGAGTTCCCAAACCAACAGCATAAACAATGTATTCTTCCAAAGGTGGTGAGTCCCTCTCATATCTTGGCTTTCAAGAGTGTATTCATGAATTAACCTCAGATTTAGGTGGCAGAAGAGAGTTGTTTTGTTTTTGTTTTGGTTGGTAATGGGGGTTGAACTCAGGCTGGGGCACTGTCCCTGAGCTCTTTTGTGCAAGGCTAATGCTCTACCATTTTGAGGGAGAGCTTCACTTCTGGTTTTCTGTTGGTTAATTGGAGATAAGGGTCTCCTGGACTTTCCTGCATGGTCTGGCTTTGACTCGCAATCCTCAGATCTCAGCCTCCTGAGTTGCTGGGATTACTATGAGCCACCAGTGTCCAGCTAGGAGGGTTTTTTTTGACAAGCCTCCTAAGATGCTCCAGATTGCAAACCTCCTGGCCAGAAGGAGCAAATGGTTGGGAAGTAAATGTCCAAAATAGGGCAGAGGGATAGTGGAAAGGGTTTCTTCCCTCCTCACCCCTTCAGTTCCTTCCCTTACCCCTGCCCCTTCCCCTTCTCTTCCCCCTCCTCCCCCAAGAATGGAAGGCTATTGTAAGGTCCCTCCTGGATGGCGAGCAGACTCCACCCTCCTCTCTGCAAAGTCTCCACCCAGTACCTGCATTACCTAGGCAGCTGGCACATCTGAATTTGATGTGGCCACACCTTTCTCCGCCCATACCCTAGATAAGGCCTAGCCCAGGCCCAGATGCCCTCTTTTCCCAGCTCTCTCTCTTTCCCAGGTCTCTTAGGTCTTTCCCAGGCCTTTCCCAACCGCATGGAGGGCCAAGATGGCCTGGTGCCAGCCAGAACGATGAATAAACCTACCCCTTACCTGAATACCACGTGTGTGGTACTGTTCTTACTCAGCTACCTCTTTTTAAAAGCCTAACAGCTATGAATATATTCATAAGCTGAGGGTGAAAACAAGTGAAGTAGTGTATAACAGTAGTGTTTCCCATTACCAGGATAGCAGGATTTTTGTTAGACATCCTTGATTTTGTTTGTTAGGTATCTGAGCTTGTTGGTCTGTTAATAATTTATTTACGCAATAAGAATTCATAAATATGTATTTAATACTGTTATTTGTTGATAGGGTACAGAAGAAATTATGCTATCCAGACCCAGAAAATAAAGCATTAAAATTCACTTTTGAAGCAAAGCTGCAAAGAAATTTTTACATTAAAAATTCCAAGAATGAGAACATTTGAGTTACTCACTGTGTTCATAATTACATTTATATTTACAAATATAGTTTTTCTTTCTTTCTTTTTTTTTTGTCTTTTCTTTTTCAGTACTGAGGATTGAACCAGGACATTCCACTTGCTAGGCAAGTGCTTTGCCACCAAGCTACATCCAAGTCCTAGTTGTTTTTTTTTTCTTGTAACAATGACAAATGCTTATTATCTATTGTTCAATACATAGGCAAAACCAAATTATTTTCAAATATAATAAAGTTATCATAACTTAAAATCATAAAGCTTATAGAACTTCTTCCGGGAATTAAAAATGGATCTTTAAACAAAAATCAATCTCAATCTCAGGCTTTCAGCAAGTTAAATTGGTGCCAGGTAAAACTTATATAGAATCTCTTTTATTGTTTAAATATACTTTTTTCATCTCTTCATCTGTAATATTTCTTTAGGCTGTGAATGCTTTTTTACGGCTTTGATATATGGAGTGAGGGAAAGAGAATCCTCAAACAGAATCTTGTGTAGGGACACCTACACAGTTAAGAGGTTCACAGTGTGCCCGTGGCAGAGCTGGTAGCCTCATTATAGCATCTGTTTGCTAAACTGGTTTGGGAGGTCTGTGTTCTCATAGTTACCTCCAGGAGAGTTCGTGCTACAGGAGATCTGGTAGAAAAGGGAACTAGCCCTTCCTTTAGTCCATGGTTTTACAGTATCCTTAAATTGCTGTTACAGGCCAGGAATTCTGGGAATTCTTTTCATGTTAAGTTTTCCCAGCATTCATCAGGGTAGATGACACACTTTGTTATTCTGATGAGTGGAAATGACCATATTTCACATGAAAGCTGTGTGATCTTTAGTATTCATTAGTATGGACGAAACGGATTTCATAAGTTCTCATATATAAGAGCTGGTTCTGTGAAATCATACGAAGTCAGAAGCAATGTTGACTGATGTGGTCACCCTACAAGACACGGTTACTCTATAATGTTAACCTACCATAGTTGCTCCAACAAAAGCAAAAATGAATAGTATGAGGGAAGAAGTCAATCTAGTTAAGTCTGAGGACCTGTACTCTGTTAGGAAGCCATGTAATTCACCATTAATTTTAAAAAAAAGGTATTAAAATGGAATTAGTCTTAAAGAGAGAGGAAGTATTCTTAAGAGAAAATATAAGGCAATCTGAAGAGATGGGATCATTAAATGAATACTTCATATGTTTGATCCCATTAAAAACTGTGTTGAGCCAGAGCTCTGTGGCTCACACCTGTAACTTAGCTACTCAAGAGATCAGAGGAAGCTAGCTTAGGTAGGAAAGTCCATGAGACCCTTATTTCCAGTTAACCAGCAAAAGCCAGAAGTGGAGCAGTGGCTCAAGTCCTAGAGTACCAGCCTTGAGTGAAAAAGTTAAAGGATAGCTCTCAGGCCCTGATTTCAAGTCCATCCCTCCCCCTGGACCCCCCAATTTCAAGCCCCAACACACACACACACACACACACACACACACACACACACACACACACACACACACACACACACACACACACACACACACACACACACACACACACACACACACACACACACACACACACACACACACAGTTGTGTTCAAGTGACTGTTACTATAAGATATTAACAAAATTTTTTGTGGGGCTGGGAAGGTGGCTCAGTGGTAGAGTGCTTGCTTTGCATGTTTGAGGCCCTGGGTTCAATTCCTCAGCACTACATAAGCAGAAAAAGCTGGAAGTGGCACTGTGGCTCAAGTGGTAGAGTGCCAGCCTTGAGCTGAAGGGCCCAGGTTCAGGCCCATGACCGACCCCCCCCCCCCAAAAAAAAAATATATTTTGTATATATACTTTTATTGTAAAGATACTGTACAGAGGGGTTACAGTTATATAAGTAAGGTAATGAGTACATTTCCTATTAAGCATTGTTACCTCCTTCTTTGTTTTGATAATTACACATTTTAACACATTTGTCCTTTCTCTCAAAGGAGAGGTTAGTTAATTTGTGGCAGAGGTACTGGTATCAGTATTTCAATCCTGGGACAAATTTTTATTTTGTGGGAAATCTATTTAGCTTCCAAGTTAGAGCCAGACTCCAGGCTTCCTTACTCTCATCTTGGGGTTCTACTTATTGTAGAGACTTACAGTTCCAGTTTCAAGCAGTAAACGCTCATGATGACACATGATGACACACTTCTTTTTTTGTATATTTATTTCTGTAGTTAATCCTTTATCTTTTCTTTAATATTTCAATACAATAATGCATTCTCTGGAAACAATCAAGAACAGAAAGGAAATACAAAAACAGAATGAAATACAATTTTAGTACACTAAAATTGCATTTAGGTACTAAATTTGAATGTATGTGGTTTAGTGTCTTTCTTGTGGTTTGTTTTAGGTTAACGAAGCCCTTGTCATTTGCCGATTGTGTTGGGGATGAGCTACCGTGGGGATGGGAAGCAGGCTTTGACCCCCAGATTGGTGTCTACTACATCGATCACATCAACAGTAAGTTTTTCCTTTGGGGAAAAAACAAATGTATTTTTAAAAATCTCCAAAAATCTATACTCACGTAAGCGGTAACATTTTACAAAGTGAATTTCCATATTTGAATAACTAATACATGGCTGAAATGTCCATTTGGCTATTTGGGCATGTATGAGGAGTTGTGGGGTAAAGAGGGAAGAGAGGATGTCTGTACTGACTGTCTGTCTGCCAATCAGGCAGAGAATGAATGTTCTACTCTAATGCGGGTCTAGGGGCCTATGCAAACCTATAGCCATTAGGTTTTTCTTCCTATGACCCCTGCACCTTTAGACCAGAGAACCACTTGTACTTACCCCAAAACTTTGGGCTCAGGTAATCAGCTGGTGTGGTTTGGGTATCTGGAGGGGTTTTTACTCATCAGTGACTGAAGGACAGCATGGGCTTGGAAAAGACCAAAACTCTTTTCTTTTTTCTTTTTTTTTTTTTGTCGGTCATGGGGCTTGAACTCTGGGCCTGGGCGTTGTCCCTCAGCTCTTCAACTCAAGGCGAGCGCTCTACCACTTGAGCTACAGCGCCACTCAAAACTCTTTTCTTCTTTTTTGTTTTCTGGTCTTTTCTGGCTTGAAAGCTGAAAAGCTTGGTTTTTTAATCTGTCCTAGTAAGGCTAGAACAGAGAATTAGAATTGTTCCTGTCCATGATTAATGTTTAAAAACAACATACTTGAAGTTTAAAAGTACAGACTTGACGTGTGTGTGTGTGTGTGTGTGTGTGTGTGTGTGTGTGTGTGTGTGTGTGTGTGTGTGTGTTTATATGAATGTCTTTCTCATCAGGCCCTTTAAAATTTATTGAGATTACAGTTTAATAATTTTACTTTTATAGATTTTAGTTAATGCATAATAAATTTATTTCTTGTTATCCTATTTGGGTCTATTTTTTCATCAAAAATTAGACTAATAATATTCTTCAATATCTTTAGGAAGTATTTATAAAAGTATTTTATACTTATTTATGTACTTATCACAATTTACTCAACATTTTGTAATACTCATTAATATTTATTTAATACTTCATTAGTGATGGCTGTCCTTGTTTAGGTATATGATAGATTTTTGGAGAGGCCTTAAAAAAAGCAAAATTGCTGGGTACCAGTGGCTCACACCTGTACTCCTAGCTACTTAGGAGGCTGAGAAATAAGGATTGCAGTTCAAAGCCAGCTAGAGCAGGAAAGTCCATGAGACTCATCTCCAATGAACTACCAAAAGACTGGGAGTAAGAGCTGTGGCTAGAGTGCTAGCCTTGAATACAAAAGCTTAGGGACAGCATCCAGACCCTGAGTTCAAGCCCCAGAACTGGGGATTTCTTTCAGATGAGTGGAGGTAGGGTGGAAAGGAGAAGCACTCTGAGGCACTTGGTCAGTTTTTCAAAGCACACATATAGTCAGTAGTGTTGTAGAGAATGTAGGTAGTTGTATAAAGTTTGCAACCAGCTTTCTTTCATGCATCTAGTAGTTCAACATAAAAATAACCATTTCTGAAAGCTGTTGCTTCAGTCATTCTCATATATATATATATATATGACTCCTGCACCTTTAGACCAGAGAACCGCTTGTACTTACCCACAAAATTTTGGGCTCAGGCAACCAGCTGGTGTGGTTTAGGTATCTGGGGAGGGATTTTTACTCATCAGTGACTCTGAAGGACAGCACAGGCTGTCCAAAACCCCTTTCTTCTTTTTTGTTTTCTGATCTCTTCTGGCTTGAAAGATGAAAAGCTTGGTTTTTAATCTGATAAAGTAAGGCTAGAGCAGAGAATATAAATAGTTATTGGTGGTTGTGGGTCTTAAACTCTGAGCCTGGACACTGTCCCTGAGCTCCTCAGCTCAAGGCTAGCACTCTACCACTTGAGCCATAGTGCTACTTCCAGTTCTCTGGTGGTTAATTGAAGATAACAGTCTCAGGGACTTTCCTTCCTGTGCTGGCTTTGAACTGTGATCCTCAGATCTCAGCCTCCTAAGTAGCTAGGATTATAAGCATGAGCCACTGGCATCTGGCTACATATGATTTTTAAAAATGACTTTTCTGCAAAGATTTTATTCTCCCTGGAAAAAAAGTAAAACTTTCATGAAGTTTTTTTTTTTTTTTTTTGCCAGTCCTGGTGCTTAAACTCAGAGTCTGGCCACTGTCCCTGAACTTCTTTTGCTCAAGGCTAGAACTCTACCACTTGAGCCACAGCGCCACTCCCAGCATTTTTGTTTATGTGGTACTGAGGAATCGAACCCAGGGCTTCATGCATGCTAGGTAAGCCTTCTACCACTGAGCCACCTTCCCAGCCTCATGAAGAATTCTTAATTGTGTGTGTTTGCATGTGTGCACACATGTGTGTGTGGGGAAAGGTTAGTGTTGAGAACAGTGCCTTGCACAACCACTTAGCTTCCAATTTTGGGTTTTTGCAATAAACCTTTCTAGTTACTATATTACTGTATAATATGTTACTGTATTTTTCTTTTATACTCTTTTATACTTTTGATAGATAAAATTTACTTTTTCTTCAAGTATTATTTAGGAAACCAAAAAGCCAATTTAGTTTTCTGGTTTAACATAAACAAACTCTAGTGGCATATGAGTTCCCTCAGGTTCTATGTCTACCTGCAAGGTGCTCTCTCTCTCTCTCTCTCTCTCTCTCTCTCTCTCTCTCTCTCTCTCCCCCCCCCTCCCTCCCCTTTCCCCCTTCTCCCTCCTTTTTCCCCTTCCCCCTCCTTCCCCCCCTCCCCCCCTCTGTCTTTCTCTGTCTATCTCTGTCTCTGCCTGTCTGTCTCTTTCTCTCATCATGGGGCTTAAACTCAGGGCCTGAGTGCTGTCTCTGAACTTTCTCCGCAAGGCTTCGTACTCTACCACTTGGAGCCACAGTGCCACTCCCAGTCTTCTGATGATTAATTGAAGACAGGAGTCTTATGGACTTTCCTGCCTAGGCAGGCTTTAGCTTTGAACTGAGATCTGAGGATTGAGATCTAAATCTGAGTAGCTAGGATTATAGGCATGAGCCACGGTCACCTAGCTTTCTTCTTTCTTAATGGAAAAGGAATTCTGCATTTCCTACTCTACCCTGAGCATACCTTAATCCTTTTTAAAAAATACCTATCACATCATCTCTTGTCTTTACCAGCTATTTCTGGATTTAAAGTTTTTCGCTCACTGTTTCTAATGACTCTTGTTTTAATATAGAAATAGTAGACACTGAGTGCTTGGTGGTTTCCTCTGTAATCCTAGCTACTCAGGAAGCTAAGCTCTGAGCATCTCTGTTGGAAGTTCATTCAAAGCCATACCAGGCAGGAAAATCTGTAAGACTTGTACCTCAGTTAACCACTAGAAAACCAAAGTGGTGCTGTGGCTCAAAGTGGTAGAGCACTGGCTTTGAGCAAAAAGAGCCCAGGGACTGGCCCAGGCCCAATAACCCCCGGGGGAGGGGGGAAGGGAGAATGTGGAGAAGGAAACATAAGAAATTCTCAAAATGAAACTAAATCAAAACTACAAAAGAATAGAAGAATAAAAAGCTTCATTAAATGTGTTCCCACCTCCTTAAAATCATATGTCAACCCACACGTCTTGTCCTTTCTCTTTTCTTCACGGCCAAAGTTACTGAAAACTCCTAACTACCTGATTCTCCTGCTCAAGTTTCTCCAGCCTGTCCCTTCTTCAACTGTCCCTGCAATGAGAATTTCTGTAATCTTCCATTTGTATCCTGCAGGTCTTCTTGGGTAATAACTTTAGTTATTTCCTTCAGGCTGTTGGCTCCTTGAACTCTTTTCCAGAGTTCCAGATGCATATGTTTGATTCCTTACTGTCAGATTCTGTTCTGTTCCCACTGGCCTCTGCATTTTCCTCTCCTGCTTCACCCTAGTACTGGAGGATCCCATGGCAGCACCTTGTGCTTCCTTGACTTTCTGTCTTTGTTTGTATCTCTTGGCCCAGCCCCAGAACTCTGTGCTGAAGCCCCAGGCCTTCCTCTTTGACTAACTGCCACATCCTTCTAAGGTGTTTCTGTTCAGGTACTACTGCTTCCCGAAGATCTTCTCTAACACCCACCACTCTAGTTCTCCATCCCAACTCAGGATTAGGTGCCCCGTCTTCTAGAATATCATGTATACAATATTTTCAAACATCATTATGTTGCGTTTAGATTTATTTGCATGTTTTCCTTACTAAATTGTGATCTTCTTTATATCTTTATCCTTGGTGAAATGTTAAAAGTAAGAGCTTCGTTTAACTCAGAGAATAATATATATTCACATATATTATGTAATAAATAAATACCTATATAAATATAAATATATTTCTATATATTATATAGACTTAGGTATATGCGTGTATATGAATGTCTATTTCTCATCAGGCCCTTTAAAATTTATTCAGATTACACTTTTAAAAAAGTTACTGTAACTCATATTCACATCACTTAAGTATATTAATCTTAAATAGATATATTTATATATGTATTTATTACTGGATCTAGGGTCTGGGTACTGTCCCTTAGCTTTTTCACTCAAGGATAGTGCTCTACCACTTGAACCACAGCTCTACTTCCAGCTTTTTTGCTGGTTAACTGGACATAAAAGTGTCATGAACTTTCCCTACCCTGGCTACAAACCATGATTCTCAAATCAGCCTCCTGAGGAACTAGAATTATAGACATGAACTGCTGATGCCCAAAAGGAATTAGAAGTATATTTCAGGGATAAACTGTGCTTAAGAAAGTGCCGTTTTTGATTATCAGAATATAAAATATTAAGTCCACTACTTTGCTTTAGTGTAACAATTTTTTAACCTAGTAGCCTGATGGATTTATTCAACCCTCAAGTACCCAAATTACCTGCAGCAAATAGTTTAGTTACTGAGAAGGATCTGGCCCATTATCTCATTAATCTTCAAGACATTCCTGCAAAGTAGTTTGGAGAGCAAATGGTATTATCTTTTCATCACAGCTGGTCCACACATATGTTGTGTTTTGACATTGTATAGTTTCAGCATTATTTTCTCTTTATTTAGATAAAAAATGAGATAAGGAATGTTTGGCTAGTTAATACTGTTTCTGTGAAACACTCTTAAATATTAGAAGCAAAAGATTTGACCTTCACAGTGGTGTTTCTTACTTAGTGTTTGCCTTACAGCGAGTTTGTGTAATTGGGGAGTGGGGGTTGTTTGCATCTACCTAGAAAATAATTATGAGGTGCCATTTGTAAGGCTGTAATATTGGTGCTGTAATTAGAAAGATATCATTTCTTGTTGGGATTAGAATTGCACCATAATTTTTCCCTTTTTCCTAGTAACTGAAGTGGTGTACACCTTCATGAATCCATACTATATATTTATGGGTTTTAATAAGTGTTTAGTCTTTCCTAACTCCAACCCGAATCAATATGCAGGACATTTCTGTAATCTAGTGAGTTCTGTCCTGTTCCTTGGTTATAGCTCCCCACTACTGTGTAAATGTTTGAATATGATAAATCTTAGTGAAAGGTTTAAAATAAAGTTAATTTTGTAATTGTTGAATCTTTTTTATCCATTGAAAATTTAACCTTAGATAACTTCTTTTTTCTGTTCTATAATTGTCATGTATTTCTTATTTTATAGTTTTCAGACATCTCACTAGCTATTATATATGTGATTTCCTAAAGAAGCTTTCACATATTTGTCTATTCTTTTTTTTTTTTTTTTTGCCAGTCCTGGGACTTGAACTCTGAGCCTGGGTGCTATCCCTGAGCTTTTGTATTCAATGCTAGCAGTTCTACCACATGAGCCGTAGCACCATTTCTGGCTTTTTGTTAATTGGAGATAAGAGTGTCACAAACTTTCCTGCCTAGGCTGGTTTCAAACCATGATCCTCAGATCTCAGTCTCCTAAATAGCTAAGATTCCAGATGTGAGCCACTGGCACCTGGCCTAATTGTGTTTTTTTGAGACAGGACCTGTTTTGTGCAGTCCAGGGTAGCCCTATTTTCATAATCAGCCTTCCAAATGCTGGGATTATAGGTATGTTTCACCATGCTTGGTGAATACCACAATATGGGTTTTGTTTTGTCAAGTAGGTCCTCTGTTATTTTAATTCTATTATTGAACTCTGATACAAATTTTAACATTTCTCTTGCTTTTCAGTTCTAAAAGTTTTACTTTTAAATAGGGCTTCTATTTTTCTTTAAGTTTTTAGTTATTATTAAAGAGGTGATACACAGAGGGGTTACAGTTATTATAAGTCAGGTAAAGAGTACATTTCCTTTTGGACGGTGTCACCCTTTCCCCCTCTCTCAGTTTTATAGTTTCTATTTCTTGGCTAAGAGTAGCTAACTTTTCCATTCATTTTATAGTATTTGCCTGTACTTCATGGCATGAATTTAATAGCTGTTCCCATGATTTTAAAAGCTGTCACCTCAAGGTTGACTTGTGTTGATTGTTTATGTCTTAAAGATTCGTGATTCTATATTTGTTTAGTAATTTTGGGTAGTATCACGGACACTGTTCTGTTATGTAGGGTCTTTTCTCATTTTCTGTGGGCCCTTATTCTAAGGTCAGCTTAGTTTTCAAAGAATGGAAAGCTATTTTGATGTGCTTTATGTTTGTATCAACAAAAAGTGACTAGGATCTATTCTCAAGATTTTTGTGTGTGATATATTTATTCAGTAGGTTCAAAGGTGAATCTGTACACAGATTTAAAGGCTCCCTTTCTCAAATCTGCCTGCCTTACCTTTCCATGGAGGAGTAAGTCTTGTTCTATTTATCAAGTCTTTAGCCTTCCTGCAGTAAGAAAGAGTGGGCTTTGTCTTGAAGATAAAAAGTATGGGGGATATGTGAGATTGGGGAGGGATCGAACAACCAAAGTGGTAAGCTGTTTTGATTTCCTACCCAATCCTCCTTGGTCTTAACTTGGATTGTTGTATATTTTCTGTGCTCACATTTTAGTTTTACCCTGTGGGACAGATTGGATGGTTTGTGCTCATTCCATATTACTTAGAACTAAACGCTTTGTATTATTAGAGTTGAAGTTGGATGAAGATTTCTCAATTTTAAGAAATATTTTATATGAACTTGATTCTTTTAGATGTAACCCTCCAAAATGTTGAGTTCTTCTATTGAATCCTGTCTTGTTTTCAAACTTAACTGGGCAGATAATTAAGAAAGAAACATTTTAGATACTTAACCCACTAGGGTGGTAGTGACACTAAGCTTTGAAAACATGACAGTTTACATATTCCAAATATTCGTAGAATCCAGGGACATCTCAGCCATCCTTTTCTTCCACATACACATGAACCTGTTAGTGTTTTAGATTGTGCCTCTTATTCTCATTTGATCAACACAGTCCTTTTGGGGTCCTTAAAACTTGTAATTCCCCAATATGGGACCCCACTCTGTCTCACAGAATGCTGTCTCATACCTAACATTGTGTTATCGTTTACAGTTTCCATGTGAATTCTAGCTCTATCTATATCCCTGTTTCATATTGTCTTAATCACTTGTCAAACTTTCCCAGTAATGAAACTGTTCTATTTAGTTTTGCTTTCAAAGTAAAAAATAGGATCTGGTATAGGTGGTTTAGGCCCATAATTGTAGCTATTCAAGAGGCTGAGATCTGAGGATCAGAGTTAGAAGCAGCAAGCCCAGCTAGGGCAGCAAAGTCAGTGAGACTCTTATCTCCAGTTAACTACCAAAAAGCTGGAAATGGAGCCATGGCTCAAGTGGTAGAGCTCTAGCCTTGAGCAAACAAGCTCAAAGACAGTGCGCAGGTCCTAAATTTAAATCTGCACACACATATATGCATACATGCAAACACACACACACATACACACATAGAGTTAAAGGACCACATACAATTTCTCAGCTTTCCTTTTGATTTTATTATTTTTGAAAAAATTGTACTCATACTCAAATTGAAAAAATTTTGAGGATCTTATTAATTGTTGCCTTTTTTGTATCATATAACTTTTTTTTGGTATCATATAACTCAGATTTACCCCTCCCCTTTATTTCCTTTCCCATTACCATTCTGCTATAGATGTTTATTGCCTTATTCTCTGTCCATTGTTCATTTGTTCTTACATATATTTTATAAAAGTCATAGTGCAGAAAAAATAGCTTAATACTCCAGAGTTAACTAATTACTTTTGAATCTTTTAAGTATAGTCTTCATATTAACATACACACATACACAGTGGGATTGTATTATATGTTGTGATTTGTAAATTGTTTTTTTGTTTTTTTTTTTTCATTTAATATAAACTTAAAGAATTAGCCAGATACCAGTGGCTCACGCCTAGCGACTCAGGAGGCTGAGGTCTGAGCATCACAGTTCAAAGCCAGCCCAGGCAGATTCTCAAGATTTTGAGACTCCAAATAACCATCAAAAAGCTGGAAGTGGAGCTGTGGCTCAAGTGAAAGAGTGCTAACCTTGAGCACAAAACCTCAGTGACAGTGCCTGGGCGTGTGCGCACACCCCTCCCCCCCCAGCCACACACACAGAAAACATAGAGTAACACAGTTAAAACATCACCATTGCATTGGTAGAGCACCAGGCCACTTTCAAGGATGACTACCCTAGAAAGCACTTTCAGCTCATAGACAAAGAATGCCTTAACCAGACTTGGGGAAAGAGGGACAGTATGCAGGCAGGTTTGGGAGTTGGGAGCAGTGTAAGCTGCCTAAAGGAGGACCACAGAGAAAGCCAAGTGCCTTTTAGAGACTAGAGAAAACAGAACTTGATAAAAGAAATTTAAAAAATTTAGAGGAATTCTGAATGGTGCCTAAAGATATAAATAAGGATGAAGTCTTCTTGTCTAGAACCTGTTTTCTTTTTTCGGCCAGGCCTGAGGCTTGAACTCAGGGCCTGGGCACTGCCCTGAGCTTCTTTTTGCTCAAGGCTAGCACTCTACCACTTGAGCCACAGTGCCACTTCAGCTTTTTCTGTTTATGTGGTACTAAGGAATCGAATCCAGGACTTGATGCATGCTAGGCAAGCACTCTACTACTAAGCCACCTTCCCAGCCCTTGTCTAGAATCTTAACTGCCCTTTGTAATTACTACTTGGTCCACAGGACTATACTTTTTTCAACTAAAAGGAACACTTTTTTCCCCCAAATTGCTGTGACACTTAACCATAACTTCTGACAAGATAATCTGTCATTCTAAGTATAAAATTGTTTTCACTCTTACACAGTTTCTTACATTTGTGTTTCTTGAAAGAAGGATCATGCCTAAACATCTTCTTTCTCCTATTGCTTATAGTAGATGGCTAATAGTTATCTGTACAAATGCAAACAATAAGTATTTTAGCTGTTAGTTTATGAAAAGGTAGATAAGGCAAGTTACTTACATTCATTTCATTATTCACGGCTAGAAGAATAGAAATAGGCATTACAGACAAATAATATTCATTTGAAGAGTTTAATATTATCTTCATATAAGCCTCTCGTGTCCTCTCTATAAAGTTCCACATCTATAAAACTGATGGAATGTAACTTCCCTTGAGATGCATGATATTTGAGCACGTGTAATATATTACTTCTCTAATATAGTAGAGAACATGCAAATTACATTACATTATAATATAGTGATCTCTCAAGGCCAGTAGGTCTCAATAAAAATATAATATTTGTATAATACATTCTCTTCAAGTGTTTACATTTAATAAATATTCTTTTCAGATCTGTTCAGCAAATATAAGGGATGCAGATGAAGCACAGTCTTAGTTTATGAAGCTTTCTTCAAAGGTGCCCTTGGGAACCCTTTATTGTAACTCATATTTGATCTGTACAGTATTTCAGAAATACAAATGTTTCTTGTTGAATCTCTTGTAACAAGAATTATTTAAACCAGTCTATTTGAAACATTTCTGCGGACCTATGCAAAATAAATGCTGATTATTATCATTGCATAAAATGCTGATTTATTATTATCCGTATTATGGTACTTTGTGAATTGGTCAATCTTTCTGCCAGTATCCTGTGGCCTTTTTGCTGCGGACAAATATTATTAGGAGTTTAAGTATGGCAGTTCCTCAACATGGAGAGAAATCTGATTACCTGAAACTTGCCAAGAAATTTGGAGAAGCCAGGCATGGTGGCTCATGCCTATAATTCTAACTACTCAGGAGGCTGAGATCTGAGAGTCATGATTCAGTACCAGCCTGGGCAGGAAAGGCTGTGAAACTCTTATGTCCAATAAACCACCAGAAAACCAGAAGTGGCACTGTGGCTCAAGTGGTAGAGTGCTTACATGAGCTGAAGAGCTGAGGGACAGCACCCAGGCCCAGAGTTCAAGTCCCACGACCGACAAAAAAAGAAAAAAAATTTGGAGAGAGAGAACACTAAGAGCACATTCTTAAAACTTAAAACATTTAACTTTAAAACATTTTAAGTGTTTTGTATACATTTCAATTTGTATCATGCCTTTACTTGACCTAGCCCATACTAGAGGGGTATGAAAACTGGAAACTGAGTATTCTTGGGGACAGTGTATACTTACAAATCTTTTAGGTGACTGCTTCTCTGTTTTGAGTCAGGTTATGTGCATATGTTCATAAATATTAGAAATTGACATAAGCACTGAATATTATAGGATACCCAGAGAAGCATTGATATAACACATATATGAAATTAAGAATTTTTGGCTCTTATTTAATCTCTGCCTATCTTCTATATTCTCTAGATGGCTGAATTGTCCCCCACCCCTACCCCACCCCCTCGCTTCCCAGTCATGCTTTCGAAGATTATTGGCTGGAAAGTCTTTCCATTTGGCTCAAGCATACATTCTCCTCCAACCCTTAATTCCTTCTTCATACATTTAAATGTTGCCATTAACTACTAAATTGACATGGAATACTAAAATCAGTATTCAAAATTCTACTTTAGAGAATTCTCAAACTTTATTAACCAGTCAATGTGAAGCAACAGCGATAGATCTGAGGCAGTGACTGTAGTGTGCCTCACAGACTTAGACCATTTTGTTAATCACCTCAGGACTCTCTTGACTCCAAGGGGACTCATCTTCACAGCCCAACACACTTTTGTTTAGGATCAGACCTTATCCTTAGAGGTCAGGTTAAGCATCCTGACAATCTGGCCTCCAGAAATTCTCCTGGGCCAAATCACATCTCCTTATGTCAGTCTTTAGGATTTGACTTGCTGGGCTTGTTGGAGCCAAATTGGAATACTGAATTGGGCTTCATTAGGATTGAAATGTACTTGCAAAGCATTTAGAAGATGGTGTATACCACTAGATATCCCAGCTAATTGATAAATTAATTTTTTATCTGAGTATATCAGGAATAGATTCTTATATTCAAATAATGACCAGTCCTTATATTCCATCTTGTTATGCTTGTACTTGGGATTTAGTTTATAGAGGTGATTATATAGAGGGATGTAGTTACTATAAATGAGCTAAAAATGAGTAGTCAGTACCACTGGAAGATGTTAGATGTTTTAGTCTACCAAGTAAACTACTAAACTGAGATGATTTAAAGTAGGAAGAGAATTGGCTTATGGTAGCACAGTCAGTCAAAAGAGATTATGGCTTTGGGTTTTGGATGGCTGGTTTACATATAAAAGATGAACTCTTTGGGAGTGTCTTAAGATTTGTTGTCTTAAGAATTCCTAACCTTGGAATGGGTTCTGTCCCTACCTCACAAGCTCTGCCAGCTGTCAAAACATCATAACCTAAAGGAAAAATTTAAGTGATTAATACAGCATCTACCAACCAATTGTAAATACTACATTGTATTTTATACTTAGAAGTCCAGAGGAACAATAATTTTCTTGATTATTTTCAATCACATCTGTTGATCTGTCCCTAAAATCTTGTGTAAAAGAATGGATACCAGTAAAGCGAAAGTGAGTAGAAGCATGGGGACATGATTTTATAGTTTGTTAAGCTACAAGAATGTAACATCTCACCTTTTAAAAATTATTTTTATTATCTTTTGTATTGCTCACATGTGTACAAGTAGAAAGTGAAGAGCTGGTAGACATCAATATATTTCACGTATTAAAGCAGATTATCCCATGTATACCAGCCAATTCAAACCACAGTAGGTCAATATGGATGCAGAATGCTTGGTGGAGCTTTCGTTCTGAGGTATAGCTGCCTGGACCTAAAACAGTGGGAGGAATATGGCTGTGTAACTTCTTTGTTCTTGAAGAATAAACAGCAGAAGCAGCACCATATATATATATATATATATATATATATATATATATATATATATATATATATATATATACACATACACACACACACATATGTGTATATATATATATGTGTGTGTGTGTGTGTGTGTGTGTAGCTCAAATTAGAGCCTCTTTTCTTTCCTTTTTAAAAATTTTACTTTATTGTAAAGATGCTGTACAAAGGGTTTACAGTTACATGAGTAAGGTAATTTCTTGTACATTTCTTGTTGAGCATTGTTGCCCCCTCCTTTGTTTTCTCCCACTATCCCTTCCCACCCTCACCTACCTTACTCCCCCTCTTCCCACAAAGTTGTAAAGTTCATTTCCAATATAGTGTCTTGGGGGTATCAGTGTTGCAATTGGTCCTGTGTCCTTGTTTCAGCATTTTGTTACTCCCTTTCCCCTTCCCCAAATTGGGCCTGGGCACTCACTGTCCTTGAGCTCTTCAGCCCAAGGCTAGTGCTCTACCACTTGAACCACAGCACCACTTCTGCTTTTCTGGTGGTTAATTGGAGATAAGAATCTCACAGACTTTCCTGGCTTTGAACTGGGATCCTCAGATCTCAGCCTCCTGAGTAGCTAGCATTACAGGTGTGAGCTGCCGGCATCCAGCAGAGCCCTTTTTCTATTGTAGCATCTCATTTAAACCTCAGAACAGACCCTTGAAGGTAACCCTATTTTACAGAGGAAGAACTTGAAACTTTCATGGGGTCTGAGACTGTGCTCAGGGTCATACAAATTATAAGTAAAAAGCCTGGATTTGAACCAGTTAGACTGGATTCTTTTTTTTTTTTTTTTTTTAAAGCATCCTTGTTCTTAGAATTTCTCCAGAAGTCACACAATTCATCTGCCTTCAGATGATCCGCATCTCAGTATTTTCAGTGGAAGGAAGAATCGTCTTACCTTTTCTGCTTAGTTTCTCACACTGCAGGTAGCTTCAGCCTTCCCACCATCCTAGCGATGATGTCACTGTATCATCTCCCTGACTCCTACCACACCTCACTCCTACCATGTCCTTTTCCTGAAATAAATGCGGAAATTCTGTTTGGAGCACCCTCCTGTTGGTTCCATAATCCTGTCTACTCCTTCCCTTCTTGAGTGAACTTGGCTGACTGACATATGATGTGTACTCTTTATCTCAAAGTAACTCAGTGGGCTGTGGTGGTATATTCAGGGATGACATGACATCATGTGCTTAAAATCTAGACGGCTTTTATAAATGGAGCACAAAAATGATTTTATCAAAGCCCTTAGGAGTTGTCTTAATTTGACTTGCATTTCTGGCATAGGAGAAGGACTGCTGTATTTGCTATTTGCTAGGGAAATTTTCTACCACTTGAGCCACCTCACAGTTCTTTTTGTTTTAGTTGTTTTTCAGGTCTCCTCTGACTTGCAATCCTCCAGGGCTCTGTCTCTAGAGTAACTGAAATATAGGCATGCATTACCATGCCAAGCTTGGAATTTTTTTTTTGAGGGGGGGAGGTCAGTCATAGGGTATGAACTCTGGGCCTAGGTGCTGTCCCTGAGCTCTTCAGCTGATGGCAAGTGCCCTACCACTTGAGCCACAGCACCACTTCTGGTTTTCTGGTGTTTAATTAGAGATAAGAATCTTACAGATTTTCCTGCCCTGGCTGGCTCTGAACCTTGATCCTCAGATCTCAGCCTCCTGAGAAGCTAGTATTATAGGCATGAGCCACAGGTGCCCTGCCAGAATTTCTGTTTGTTTACTTCTTGCCAGACATAGGGTTTGAACTCAGGGCCTTGAGCTCTTACTTGACTTGCTTGCTTACTAGTGGCACTTTTCTGCTTGAGCCAGTTTGGCTTTTGTTGGTTACATGAGGATGAGTTTTCTCTCTGGGCAGGCTTCAAAGCCTAATCCTGTAGGTCTCAGCCTTCTGATACCAACATCAAGTGGCATATATTTTAAGATAGGGTCTTGATGATATTTCTTGTTCAGCCTTGTTACAAACTACTGTCCCCCTGTCTGTGCCTCCTGAATAGCCCGGATCACAATTGTTCACCACCATCCCCGGCTTAGCAGCTTGCTAACTTTTTGCCCAGTCTGGCCTCTTACAGATATACTCACCATGCCTAACCTATAATCTCATTTCTTAACTTTTTGTTTTATAACAATGATAACAGCATATTTGATCAATTCTTCAGCAGAATCCAAGAAAATAATTGATAAGAACTTACTGTTACATGGCCTATTAATGATAGATGTATTTTCTTTTTGTTCTTTTTTCTTTTTCTAGTTACCACCAGTTTCTTATAAATGGGAGATAAGGAAATTATGTACATGATGAAAGATCTCAGAACTCCCATGGAATGGGCAGCTTTACATGATGCCTTTTCAGTGATGCATTTACTCTGTACACTTCCCAAGAATGTCGCCATCCCTAAATAAGAATGATAAATAATCTTTGTCATCTAGAACTACTTTGGTGCCTCCACATTCTGGGAGAAGAACTCTTATCACCCACTTTCTCACTAACTGGCTGAATTTCTTCACCCTTTCCTTTAGAGCCCAATCCCATGGCCATTACTGTGGCTTGCAATTCTTTTCCTTGAGACTTTTCAGGAAGCATAATGCCTTCTTTGGTTACAGTTTCAGCTGCACTTCTTTTGACCAACACTTAGTCAAACAGAGGAAGAAACTTCCTAAATGCTTGTCCAGCCATGACTCTCGCGGTCGCTACTTGGACTCTGCTTTCACGAACACGCTGCAAAGAGAGCATTTTTTGTTATTTTTAAGGGTATTTCTCCCTTTGTCTTCTGTCTCCTTAACTCCTCATATTAAATGTCACACATGGAAAGAAAAATACCACCCAGGAACACATTTCATTCAAATTTGCATAGGTTGTCTTGGCTTGGGTTCTTCCAAAAGCAGACAGAAAGCCAAGAACATAAATGATTTATAGAGGAAATCCCAGGATAAACCAGTAAGGAAATGAGGACAGTGAGGGGAAAATGTAAACACAGATTTTGTTTCTCTTAAGTCTCAGGCTCCATACGATGGAGGTACTCTGGAGTATAGTTTATATCTTTATCTTTGTCTTCCGGGAGTTTTTTTTTTTTTTTTGGTAGCTCATGCAGTGGCCAGTGGCTACAGGTGTGCCACTTCAGTACCTAAGATTATTCCCAGGATCCTTTAAGGACACACCAAGTATTGACATTGAAAAATGATGACGTCTAGGGAATGGTGTACAGACTTATAAGCAAGATCTGAGAGTATTTGGACAACACACCAGCAAAATGCTAAGATTAAATCAGAAAAACTACTCTGTCTTTTACATTCGATTCACTCAAACAAAATAATCTTCCCAGGGTTTCATGGCTAGCTGATATCAGAAGCAGTAATGGATCCCATGTGGCCTTACTCGAAGCCATGGTTCTTTTTTAAGAAGCTGATGGTAGCAAAGTATGTTACTTGAGTTAAAGTCACAACTGTTCCCATTGCATCTCAGTTCACTTTATTGCAGCTGCCTGAACCTTTAAAGTATACTTTACCATTAACTTTATTTAGGTAAAACTTATATAAGTTGCACCTACTTACTTTATAATAGATAAACTAAAATGATTCAAGTGCTTGGTATCCTTCTGTTTTCATTTTTCTTTTCTTTTGCTTGGTGCCTTCTACTCTAAAAGGATGAGTTTTCAATTCACAAAACAAGAGAAAATTACTGTAGACCCCAGTAGAGGAGGGTCTGATACTTGCCTAGGGAGAGAGTGGAGGAGATAGAATGAGTTTTGGTGCAGAGCCTTGGTTCATTGGAGTCACTTGAAACCTGCTGGAGCCTGGGTTCCAGCTGCAGAAATTCTAATAAGTCTGGGAATTTTTATGTAAAAGGGTCTCTGTGTGATTGAACTACACAAAGTTCACAAACAGTGTGCAGACATATATTAAAACTAGGAGTAGGGTTGTTTGTTTTTAAATTTCTCATCTACTATGGACCGATATTCTGGTAAAATATAGTCAAAAATTAGAAAAATGAAAGCAGAGTGCTGGTAGTTCACACTTGTAATCCTAACTACTCAGGAGGCTAAGATCTGAGAGTTGTGTTTCAAAGCCAGAAAAAAAGTCTGTGAGACTCTTATCTCCAATTAACCATCAAAAAGCCAGAAGTAGGGCTGGGAAGGTGGCTCAGTGGTAGAGCGCTTGCCTTGCATGCCTGAGGCCCTAGGTTCGATTCCTCAGCACCACATAAACAAAAAGAAAAAAGCCGGAAGTGGCGCTGTGGCTAAAGTGGTAGAACGCTAGGCTTGAGCTGAAGAGCTGAGGGACAGCACCCAGGCCCAGAGTTCAGGCCCCACGACTGGACCCCCCCCCCAAAAAAAAAAAAAAAAACAAAAACAACAAAAAAAACCCAGAAGTAGAGTTATGACTCAAGTGGTAGAGCGCTAGTCTTGGGCACAAAAGCTCAGGGACATTGCTCAGGTTCTGAATTCAAGCCCCAGGATTGGCACACACACACATACACCCCCCCTCCCCCCACACAAATAAAATTAGAAAAGTGAAAACACATAGGAAATATAAACCATAATATTACTAGGTTCAATAACAGGCAATAATTGAATAAAAATTCTGCTAAGATTGCAAAACATTTACTTTTATTTCCATTATTATTGTGTCTGTGAAAGGGCTGCGGTGGTCTGTGGAGCAGGTGTGGAGAAATGTTATGTAGAGGATGTGTGAAGTAGGTATCCCAAGAGCCTGCCTCTGGATTTACAGTTAGAGTGCATTGTTGACAAGGACCTAAAAATGGGGGGGGTGAAGATTAGGTAAAATAAAAAGCTGTATTATGTTTTTGAGATCACTCCAGAAATGCTAATAAATTTTTTAGAGGATACAAAAATTCAAGCGAACTAGTTTTTCAAGTTTAAATAATCCCCAAACCTAATGCAATTCTATACCCCACCTAATATATTTTCAGAAACCACACAGATAGAAGATCCAAGAAAACAATGGCGAGGGGAGCAGGAGAAGATGCTCAAGGACTATCTCTCAGTGGCCCAAGATGCACTTAGGACACAAAAGGAGCTGTATCATGTAAAAGAACAAAGACTGGCTTTGGCTCTAGATGAATATGTACGATTAAATGATGCCTATAAGGAAAAGTCAAGTTCTCGCACGAGCTGTAAGTATGGTATGGCTGTTCAGACTTGAGGGGTGGACATGGAATTGTAGATGGTAGAATGCCACTTGAACTTCTGTAGAGTTTAATTTTGAGCTCTTTTCATTCCCATGGAAGAACTCCCCTACCCAAGAGAGGTAAGGGCACTCTACAGATTTCTCAGTAAAACCCCTCATCCCCATTCTAGATAGAAATCTCCTTATTTGTGGATAATACATACCATTTGGTATCCTCTACCTAAGTGCCTTTTATTCATTTATGAATAAAACTTTATTTTTCAGAACAAGGCAAGTCATTCAGTCCTTTTGATTACTTTTTTTTTTTTTTTTTTAATTTTTTTTGCCAGTTGTGAGGCTTGAACACGGGACCTGGGCACTATCCCTGAGCCTTTTTGTGCTCAAGGCTAGCTCTCTTACCACTTGAGCCACAGTGGCATTTCTGGTTTTTGAATGGTTAATTGGAGATAAGAGTTTCATGGGGACTTTTCTGCTTGGGCTGGCTTTTAAAAGCAATCCTCAGATCTCAGCCTCCTGAGTGGCTAGGATTACAGGCATGTGCCATTGGTACCTGGCCTTTTGATTACTCTTGTAAAGTATCTTTAGTGGGAGGGAACTGGAACATTAGAATTAGAACCAAGTTTCCATGTTCCACCCCTACCCACACAGTTATTTATTTCACCATCATTTTATATATGAAATCTCAGGGAGACCTTGTTTGCAGAAGAAATTCTACTTAAGTTATAAGTTCATGGATAATGAAAAGCCCTGATAACTTGCAACATAATATAGTTCTCTAAGGAATACTCTAGCAAACCCAGGAAGAATTAATTATGATGTTCCTCTTTCCCGAGTTAAAAAATTGTAAGGATTTAAAGATTTCTTTTAAATTTGGATGTCTGAATGATAATAAAGGTATTATAAAAAGAAAGTATCCACAAATGAACAGAAATTTTACTCTTAGAGTCAGTAAATGTTAGATCAAAAACCAGTGATGAAATTTATAATCATTCTTTTTCTTTTGTTTTTCAAAAGTATTCTCAGGATCTTCATCCAGTACTAAATATGATCCTGATATTTTAAAAGCTGAGATCTCTACTACACGATTAAGGGTAAGATTTTTTTTGTTGTTGTTTCTTGTTTTTATTGTAGCTCTACATTGAACATGACATAGGAACTGAAGGCCCTAGAAGGGGCATTGGTGGTCATCTCCATTTTGTAGTAAATGTCTCCATTTAATCCTGCTGGGTGTTTTTTCTCCCTTTGTGTGAACTAGTTCAGTGTTTGGAATCACCTTTATTACCCATATAGAGTAAATTCCATGATTGGTTTTAGAGAGTGTATTCCATTATTGGTAAGAAACTTCCCACCATTATGTCAATTGTTTCCATCATTACTTGAATGCTTATCCTTCTAAGTTCAGCCAAATTGCTCTTTTGTCAGACAACCCAATATATAAGGTGCCTACAAGTTTCATGATTATGTCATTCTTTTTTAAGGCAAACTAAGTTCTCCATAATCACTCATATAAAATTGTTTCCTGGTTCTTGCTTTAAATCGTTCTTACTGAACTGCTGTTAAAGCCAGAGCTTGTTTATCTTTGATGTTTGGGGTCTAAGAGGCCAGGCCGCTCATCACGCAAATTAAGTCATGTAATCAATACGAAAGTCATAAAATAGATTATTACCCTGCCCTGAGTAGCCTCATTGGCTCTCTTCCTCTTATTACTCACTATCATTGTCCCCCTAAAAGCAGTACCAGGCTCATGAACACTGTAGATTAACCCTGTAAAAGTGGAATGCTACTATATGTATTCTTGAGAGCTTTTCGTTGTTCAGTACATTTCAGGATTCAGTCGCATTCAGTTTTGTGAATGTGAATTCACAAAATTTCTCCTTTGGTGTACATACCATAAATTCTCTCTTCTACCATCAGTATAGATTAGAATTGATTCCATTTTCTGATTACTAAAAACGTCTTGATGTATATATCTATTATACTGTCTTTTGGTGTCTGTATATACATGTTTTTGATAAATAAATGGAATTTAACAGTTAATATGGCTCACTGGATATGCTGAATATTTATAGTCCTCTTACTTCTTAGTATCTGCACCTAGGGCTCTAAATTTTAGATACATGGTTTTTACTTGTATTTTGTTCGAAAGGTTTGAGTTTTATTATAATTCAATTCTAAATATTTTCTTTCTTTTATGATTTTTTTTCTCTTTTCTTTTTTTGGCAGCACTTGCTAGGCTGGAAATCTATCATTTGTGCCTCCAGCTTCTGATTTTTTTCATGAATATACTGCTTAATTTTCAAACAGATTTTTATTGTTTTTATTACTGATTTTAATTTAATTTTTCTATTTTGCTTATATTTTTCAGTTTAAACTTTTTTTTTTTTTTTTTGGTCCTGGGGCCTGAATGCTGGGCCTGGGAGCTCTTCAGTTCAAGGCTAGAGCTCTAAGTGCTTATGTGGTGCTGAGGAATTGAACCTAAGGCCTCATGCATGCATGCAAGGCAAGCACTCTACCACTGAGCCACCTACCTAGCCCCAGTTTAAACATTTTATTTCATTATTTTTAGTTTCTAGATATTGTACAAATTCTGGCCACAGATTTGTACATTTTGACCAAAATCACCATAGATTTTTGTTTGTTTTTGTGCTGGTCCTGAGGTTTGGGTCTGGGCATTGTCGTTGAGCTTTTTTTGCTGAAGGCTAGTGCTCTAATACTTGAACCACAGTTTCTGCTTCTAGCTCTTTGATGATTAACTGGAGATAAGAATCTCACAGACTTTTCTGCCCAGGCTGGCTTTGAACCAGATCTCAGTCTGCTATGTAGTATGAGCTACTGGCACCTTGTTACTTTTAAATTCCATATTTTGATTAATATAGTATTTAGACTTGATTAATATGGTATTTAGATTTCCAGTATTTGGATTCTGTAGACTTGTTGTTTTCTGTCCTGTTGGGTTTTTTTTTTTTTTGGATCCGGTCGTGGGGCCTGAACTCTGGGTCTGGGTGCTGTCCCTCAGCTCTTCAGCTCAAGGCAAGCACTCTACAACTTGAGCCACAGCGCCACTTCCAGCTTTTTTCTTTTTTGCTTATGTGGTGCTGAGGAATTGAACCCAGGGCCTCATGCATGCAAGGCAAGCGCTCTACCACTGAGCCACCTTCCTAGCCCCATCCTGTTGGTTTTTTTGTGTGAGTTCTTGAATCTTACCATTGCTTACTTTTTTTTTTGGCTAGTTGTAGAACTTGAACTCTGGGCCTGGGCACTGTCAGCTCAAGGTGAGCATTCTACCACTTGAGCCACAGCACCACTTCTGGTTTTCTGGTGGTTTATTGGAGATAAGAGTCTCATGGACTTTCCTGGGCAATCTGGCTTTGAACCATGATCATCAGATCTCAGCCTCCTAAGCAGCTAGGATTATAGGCATGAGCCACCAGCACCTAGCCTGCTTACTTTTTTTTTTTTTTTTTAATTAAGATTCATATGGAATGTATAAAAAGTGTATAGACAATGTGAGGCTTTGAATGATCTTTCTGTCTTCCAGAGTGTTTACTTTTTCTTCTTGCTGGCAGTTGGTCCAAGGACAGATCATTTTAATTCAATCTGGGTTGGAACTGACTGAAATCTGGGCTTCAGCCCTTTTCTGAGGCTTTAGTCTATTTCCTGCTTTCCCAAAGCCTTCAAAATCACACTGGACTCTTGGGATACTTATCAGGTTTCCTGGCTGCTTGATTGATACTGAGCTCCTGATCTCTCCCTTAGCTCTGTGGAACTTTTCTCTGTATCTCAGGGTCTTAGTCAACATCTTTTTCTAACTTTCCAAGAGACAAGGCATCCTTGCATAGGTATGTCCTTCAAAAGAAAAACCTGTGCTGGCCAGACACTGGTGGCTCACACCTGTTATCTTAGCTACTCAAGAGGCTGAGATCTAAGGATCACAGGAAAGTCTGTGAGACTCTTCTCTTCAATAAACTACCTGAAAACTGGAAGTGGCACTGTGGCTCAAGTGGTAGAGCACTCGCCTTAAGCTGAAGAGCTGAGGGACAATGCCTAGGCCCAGAGTTCAAGCCCCATGACTGATCAAAAAAAAAAAAAAAAAACCACAAACAACAAAAAACCTGTGCTGCATTTACATCATGACTCTCAACTTCCCCTCATTTCTTGATCATTATCCTAAGTACAACCTTACCAAGTCTTTGGTGTCTTCAAATTGATGTTTTTTTTTGTTTTTTTTTTTTTTGTAACAATTTATTTAATTTGTTCCCTGAACTGAGAGTGTGAAAGAAGTTTTATGGACTGAGGATGTAGTTCACTTGGGCATGTGTGAGGCCCTAGGTTCAGCCCCCAGCACCAAAACCAAGAAACAAAATTATGTATATTCACTGGAAGTTTGGATTTTTGTTTTGGTCTAGTTCATCAAAGTCATTCATAGAAGCTGTCTACAACCAATGACCTTCAGGATATCATAAACCCAGTACTTGATAAACCTATTTGTAGTCCTCTGTACATTTCTCAAGACTGTCATGTAATATTTTTTCAGCTGCTTTAATACTAGATCGCTGTACAGTTCTGTATGTTTCTAATCTACTAGACTAGATACTTATCCAAGAAATAGGAAATGAAGCTATTTTTGCTAAAATTCACCTCTAATAAGCTCCAGTACTACTTGAGCTGTGCACTTCCCCACTTCCCAGGAAGTTATTACTTATTATTGCTGCCCTTTGATTTCAAATGTTAGCCATTTTTCATAGTTCTTATCTTTGTAAGACACATTGTAAATGGAATGACCACAATAGGTTCTTGTAGCCTATCCATTTCAACCCCTTGGAGGAAATAGGTGAACTGAAGAAGGGGTTTGCCAGCAAAAACCTATTCGGACTTCTCATTCAGATAACCATTTAGAAGGAAATAGACCCTGGATCAATCAGGGGTATCACAGGAGAACACACGTGGTTACATTCCCCACAGCTGTCTCCCAAGACAGCAGAGTCTTTAAAAAAACAACAAAATACAACTTATTCTGTGCCAAGGTGAAGTTTGTTATTAATATGAGAGCCATTTTGTGTGTGTGTGTGTGTACGTGTGTATACACACACATATACACTCTGAATTTTTTATAAAATTAAAATAAATTTATTATATACTATAAAATTAGTTAACTATATATTAAGTGTTTGTAATATAGAAATGTATTATCTCATAGCATATTTATAAAATATATTCATATACATTATGAAAGATACATATATAAACAGGCATAGTAAAATGTTAAGTATATGGATTTATATCTATAGAATATAAATTTGTATTTGTAATATATATATAAATTAAATGTATATCAGATGTAGAGATATAACCATTTTATATATATCTATAAGATGTGTACTGTATGTATTTCATCACTTTACAACTACACTTTACAACTCCCCTTCAGAAAGACGCTTCCTTAAGAGACATGGCACAGTGAAATCCCCCCTATACGACAAATGTGTGATAATAAAAGGAGAATTATTTTTTAAAAAGATGGTTCTTCAAGAAGAGGAAGTAAAGACATTCCTACATAATTGTAATAAAAGGTCAGGAGTAACCCTGTCTTTGCCTCTGTCAGTGCTTCTTTTAAACTCCAGGCAATGAAAATGCCTGCCAGTGCCTCCGGAACCCCTGCGGCTTACGTTGCTGTTGTTTTGTTTCCAGCTGGGTCATGGTTTGGGCACATTGAGTGTCTCTGGTGTTTGTGCACATTGGTAGGAGGAGTAGCTCAACCAGTTACATTCCCTGTGTGTACAAGTCCTTTCAAAATTAGTGTCACAGGAATAGTGATTCATGAATGAACTCATTTGCTTTGGTAGCTCTATGTACCTGCCTGAATTTTTTTTTCTTTTGTGCTGGTCCTGGGATTTGAACTCAGGGCCTGGGTGCTATCCCTGAGGGGTGTGTGTGTGTGTGTGTGTGTGTGTGTGTGTTGGTCATGGGTCTTGAACAGGGGGCTTGGGCACTATCACTGAGGGCCTGGGTGCTATTCCTGAGGGGGTGTGTGTGTGTGTGTGTGTGTGTGTGTGTGTGTGTGTGTGTGTGTGTGTGTGTGTGTTGGTCATGGGTCTTGAACAGGGGGCTTGGGCACTATCACTGAGTTCTTTTTGCTCAAGGCTAGATTTCTACCACTTTGAGCCACAACTCTACTTCCAGTTTTCTGGTGGCTAATTGGAGGCAAGAGTTCCATGGACTTTCCTGCCTAGGCTGGCTTCAAACCACGATCCTCAGATCTCAGCCTGCTGAGTAGCTAGGATTACAGGTGTGAGCTGCCAGTTCCTACCTGCACAGTAAAAACTTTTGATTTTTGGTGCTATTCCTGGGGCTTGAACTCAGGTGCCAGGGTGTTGCTGCTGAGTTCATTTGCTCAAGTCTGGCACGCTATTGCTTGACCCATAGCTTCACTTCCAGTGATTAATTGAAGATAAGAGTGTCAGAACTTTCCTGCTCAGGCTGGCTTTGAATCTTAATCATCAGATCTCAGCCTCCATAGTACCTAATATTATAGACATGAGCCACCAGCACCTGGCAGTAAAACCTTTTTGAGCATGGCCAAACCCTAATTTCATACTTTTATTATTGTAATGCTGCAGTTGTTAGCAGGCTTGCCTCATTTGTTTGGCTGAGAGATAGTGGGTCAGCTGCTTGGCAAGCATGAATATGGGAACATCTGTCTAAAGCATCTGTTTCAGGTTATTTCATGCTTTGTCCATCATCACTGTCATTGTCCTCCTCAGTCAAACCGGAGAGCAGTGTTTCCTGATAGCTTATTTTCGTTTATTGAAATTGTAAAAGAACACTTTTTATTAAGATACTGGCTTTTAATTTCTTGAGAAAAAGATAGTTTAGAAGGAGCAACGTAAAATTTATGACTGTGTAATTCCTATTTTTTTCCCCTTAGAGATGTTTAGAACATTGCCTTATTGGCCTGTAGGATAGAATATCTTCCACTACTAAACTTCAAACTCAAGTACCATTAAAACAATCTATGCTGAAGATTACAAATAGAGGGCTAGGAAGGTGGCTCAGTGGTAGCCTGCTTGCCTTGCATGCCTGAGGCCCTGGGTTCAATTCCTTAGCATCACATAAGCAGAAAAAAGCTGGAAGTGGCGCTGTGGCTTAAGTGGTAGAGCACTAGCCTTTAGCTGAAGAGCTGAGGGACAGTGCCCAGGCCCAGAGTTCCGGCCTCACGACCAGCAAAAAAAAAAAAGATTACAATAGATAAGATGTAGTAAAATTTGGATGAGAAAATTTTTAACAATTTTTATTAAAAGTCCTTATCACTGTTGACCAAGCTGAAAGAGAGCATTGCCAATATAAAAGATAAATATGTCAGCTGCTGTGTTGGCTCACTACTATAATCCTATCTACTTAGGAGCTTGAGATCTGAAGATCACAGTTTGAAGCCAGCCTAGGCAGGAAAGTCCCTGAGATTCTTTTTTTTTTTTTTTTGGGTCCGGTCGTGGGAGCCTGAACTCTGGGCCTGGGCACTGTCCCTCAGCTCTTCAGCTCAAGGCTAGTGCTCTACCACTTGAGCCACAGCGCCACTTCCGGCTTTTTTCTTTTTGCTTATGTGGTGCTGCGGAATCGAACCCAGGGCTTCATGCATGCAAGGCAAGCACTCTACCACTGAGCCACCTTCCCAGCCCGTCCCTGAGATTCTTATCTCCAGCTAACTAACCTAAGCCAGAAGTTGAGCTGTGGCTCAAGTGGTAAGCACTAGCCTCGAGTGAAAAAGCTAAGGACAGTGCCTAGGTTTTAAGTTCAAGCCCCACTACTAGCAAATAAATAAGACAAATGCATTTAAGCAGTTTATTGAACCCCCTACTCCCCAACACACACACAGTTTGTGATCCAGTACAACTTTAAATTTTGCAAAACAGGAAAGCAGAAGGTCCTTTGGTTAAGTTATTTGTATTCCATCCCAAACAAGTGATTGGCTACTGACACAGCTATTACTAATAAAGTGTTCAGCTTTCATTATCAGTATTGACTCACACAAATATTGTTAAAATGGAATCACTTTTAAGAGTGGTGATAAGTTTAGAAAAGTCATCACAATCTCCCATTGGACATAGATTCAAAAAGAACAATAATCAAATAGAAGATTTTGTTTGTAACTATTGAATAGAATTAAAAGTATTTAGTGAATATGCACCTCAAAATGTAATACTTTAAGCAATGATCCAACTGATAGAACAAACCATAGCAATCTGTCTCAAATGACAAGAAATATACCTTCTGAGAATGGGTTTGTACAAATGAGGATTGTCCACCAGACATGAAAGGTTCCCTTGTACTTCCACATTATTTAAAATTTAGCTTCAGCTAGGTGTGGGGGTTGATGGCTGCAATACCAGCAGTAGGCTGAGGAGGGAGAAGCATGAGATCAAGGCCAGTTCAGCAGACTTAAATAAGAGTATTCAAGGGGAGCTTGGGCTACTTAGACCATATTCAAAAACAAAACCAAGACACCAAAATCTTCAGTTTCCAATCTGAGTTATTTCAGTTATGATTTACTTATTTTAAGGTGTTGAAGGAGAGGGAACAATGGTAATTTGTAACACTAAAGTTTGCAGTAGATGTAGTTTATTCTTCTAGGATATTCACGAATGAATTTGTATTGTTTTTGTGTTTGGTTAGAAAATAGCTTAGCAATCTTAGTAGAATGAAAAATTGTATTTGATCTACAGTCCCTAAAAAAAGACAGAAGGAAAAAAAAAAGAACACAAGAGGAAGACTTCGTTGTTAATACAAGAACTGATATTTATTAGGCAATTCTAGTAACTTTAAATAATTTAAATGTCATGCCATATTAGTGGGTTTTTTTTAAAAGCAGACCTTGAGGACAGTAAAACCAACACTATCACATTTATGGACTTTGTAATATTTCATTTCCTCTAATGATTTTGGCTTCCTTTCTTAACTTTGAAGGATGTTAAACTACAGGCTAAATAATAATACACTTAAAAAGAAATCCTTCGTTGACATTATGTTGTTGTTAAAGAGCTACTTAATTTCTTCTTGCTTGTGTAAATCATCATATTTGTCTTTCCCTTAAACCCCATATTCATCATACTCATGACAGTTTCTAAAGTTAAATGCAATTAGGGTCTCCTAGGAGGGAATATACTGTGACAAGAAAATAACCATTCATGAATGATCAATTTTGAATTGGACAAATATATAAGCACAGATAAAAACAATTGAAAAAAGGATAAGAGGGATTGTTTTAGATTAAAAACTGCATTATTATAGGAATTATTAATCACTATGTACACAGAAAATATTATAATTATCTTTGTTTCCATCATATTCCTCAACAATTTTGTTCTTTTGGTTTCCCCATTTCAATGAATTATTTTGATGACAGTTTAAGATAATATATTACTTAATATAAAATATTACATTTCCATAAGTAAATATATATTTCCTTATATGTCTTAAAAAACATAATCACTATACCATTATCATTTTTTTTTGAAACGTTATGTCAAATTCTTTGGTGCTGTCCACAGATTCTGTCAATTTGTGGTTGGTAGTGATTTATTTGAATCAGGGCTCAGATAAAGTCTACACATGGCAATTGGTAGATATATTTCTAACATCTTATTTTTAATCATAATGTTTTCCTTTGTAACTGTTCAAAATAATCAGGTCATTTATAGAGGTCCTCACTGTCTTAGTTATGTTTCTTACATTCTAGGAGTGGACATGAACAAATGTCTTCAGCTTCTATATTTTCTTTCAATTGCCAGTTATAGGTAGAATTATGAGGTCAAGGTTTTTTGGGGATGGCGGAAAATTTAGGTGAGAATTTGTCAGAGATGATGTCTGTGCATCTTCAAGAAGTATATACTATCTTGTTTTTAACTTTTTTTCATTATGGAAGTAATCATTAGGGATTGTAAAATATATGCTCATGGATTTAAACATAGTTGACATTTTAGACCTGAAGTTATGTTTCTTTTTTGGGGGGGGTGGGGGAGAACCGGTTGTGGGGCCTGAACTCTGGGCCTGGGTGCTGTCCCTCAGCTCTTTGGCTCAAGGCTAGCGCTCTGCCACTTGAGCCACAGTGCCACTTCCGGCTTTTTTCTTTTTGTTTATGTGGTGATGATGAATCGAACCCAGGACCTCATGTATGCAAGGCAGGTATACCAGGAGGATCACTGTTTGAGGCCAGTTTGGATAAAAACTTATCCAAACTTCATCTCTGTAGTCACTACCTAGTGGTATGCTCCTGTAATCCCAGCTACACAACAAGCAGAGGTAAAAAAATTGTGGTCCAAAGCCAGCCCCAGTCCAAAAGCAAGACTCTATGAAAAATAACAAGCAGTAACAGGCTGGAGTCAAGACTTAAGTAGAGCACTTGTCTTGTTAGCATGAGATCTTGAGTATAAACCCCAGTACTACCATCATCATCCCCCAAAAAGTCAAGATAATGATTACCTTTAGGTTGAGGGGAAGAATAATTTGGAGGGATACAAGAATAGCTTATTGGAATATGTATTTCTTGAACCATTGACCAATACATGGTATTGAGACTTTGGAGTCATCACTGAATTGAATACCTGGTTTTTTTCTTTTCAATATGTTATTATACTTCCAAGTTAAAAAGAAACTTAGAATCTACTTATTTAGGAAATGTAGAAACCACTAAATAATAGTGGATTAAAGGTATCTGATGCTACAATTAGCCAAACTGAGAAACAGAACTTTTCCATAGCCTCAAAGTATGTCCCCTGAGTATGTGCTATTAAACACTGGTGGTTTTAACATGCCCACTAATTTTTTGGCATTCCTTTCTTGTTCTTCAATAGTCACTTTTTAACGAAAAGTTTGGAAAGGGAAAAATAGTAAACTACTAAGAAACTTGGCAAACCCCAGTATAACCAATTGATTGAGGTTCAATCACCAATACTGTTGATACACATTCTCTGGTAATGTTTGAGAAGATCACAGCCCCTCTGTGATGTTTGCCTACAATCCATAATCTCAATCTGATTGTGAATTCAACTGAGCAAATTTAAGTTGAGACATTCTTTATAGATGTCTTCTTCAAAATTGAGTCATCATTAATAAGTCATACCACAGATTAGATAAATTGAGAGATTGGAAAAGACCAAAGGTCTACCTCTGCAGCCTCAGTGCTAATGATACAGAGTTAAAGACAGTACCTTAAATGGATTATACCAGAATATATGGAAGTCTTAAAATTAAAGAAGGAATATATTTGACAGAACAGAGATCCAAAGAGGCTAGAAAGGAAACAACATAAAGTACAAACTACCAGGCATGGCAAGAATGAAGACCTGAGTTAAACCTTAGTAAGGTACCCCCCCATCCCCCAGAAAAAAAATCCATAGAAGAGCAAAAATTACTGGAATATGAAACATGACTATAATAAAGAGGGTCAAGATAAGCAAAATTTGGTTCTTTTAAAGAAAATAAAATTGATACATGCCTGTCCAGATCAGCTGACTCAAAAGTGAGAAAAATATTCCTTGCCCTCCCCCCCCCCCAAATGTAGAATGAAGAGAGACAAAACTAGAGATATTAAAGAAAAAGAGACTATTAGCTGTGTGCTGGTGGCTCACGCCTGTAATCCTAGGTACTCAGAGACTGGGATCTGAGGATCATGGTTCAAAGCCAGCCAGAGCAGGAAAGTCTATGAGACACTTACCTACAATAATCACAGAAAAAGCTGGAAGTGGCGAACCTTGAGCAAAAGTTGTTCAGGGACGGCACCCAGGCCCAGAGTTTCAGCCCAAGGACTTGGCAGTGGGGGGTGGGGGGACCCAGAATATTTTAAGACAATTTAGAAGATTAAATTTAAACAGTGAGATAAGGTTTTTAAAAGGTCCAAATTTTATTGACCAAAAATGACTCAAGATGAAGGGAAAAGTCTGAGGAATTAAATTTTGACACTAAATTCTGATGAGTTTGTACAATAAAAGAAAATATAAGCCAGCCATATAAACATGGATGTAAATAATACTAAACAAAATATTGGTAAACTCAAAAAGCAAAAGTCAACATTGTACATGTGAGCAGGCAAATGGTGAAGAAGTTGATCTAGCTGGTTTAATCACCAGTAATTTCAGTCAGAGTTAGGTCCTACAGTGGGAAAAGGGGGCATTATTTAATGTGAAGTCAAATGTGCCCTTGATCCAGGAACCAAAGTGGGGAAATAATGCATAAACCATACAGTTTGCCCATTTTAAATATACAGTTTACTAGATTTTAGTATAGTATAAAAATTTATCACAATCTTAATTTTAGAACCTGTCTGCCTCTTGGAGAGCGAGCCCTGTGTCCATCAGCAATTTCTTTTCATTACCCATTCCTATTTGCAACTACTATTTTCTACCTCTCTAGATTTACTGTTCTGGATATTACTTTCAAGGTCTTGTGTGGCTGGCTTCTTTCACTTAGCATAGTGCTTGGAAGGCTCACCTGTGTTGCAGCAGGTATCAAGACTCATCCCTTTGTCCTGTTAAATAATATTCCAACATGCAAGTATACATGTATCCTTCCATCAGTGAGTGGATATTTGGGTTGTTTTCTTTAGATGTTATAAATAGTACTGTCATGAAGTACGTGCATGTGTTTGTGGATATGCATTTTCATTTCTTTAGGTATTTTGCAGGTACAAAACTGCTGATCATGGCTAATTTTATTCATTTGTAGAGATCTAGCATTGATCTTCCACTTTATTCTCTACTATTTATACCTTAAGACAATAAATTTCATTTTTTTAAATTATTATTATTTTTTTTGGGGGGGTCCGGTCGTGGGGCCTGAACTCTGGGCCTGGGTGCCCAGCTCCCTGGGTGCCTGGGCCTCAGCTCTTCAGCTCAAGGCTAGTTAGTGCTCTACCACTTGAGCCACAGCGCCACTTCCGGCTTTTTTCTTTTTGCTTATGTGGTGTTGAGGAATTGAACCCAGGGCCTCAGGCATGCAAGGCAAGTGCTCTACCACTGAGCCACCTTCCCAGCCCTCATTTATTTTTCTTATTGGCTTTGTTTCACTAAAAAAAATATTATCTCTTAAGTAATTGTGCAAAGGGGCTTCAGTTCAACCTGTCAGTTTATAAGTACAATGCATCTTGATCAGTGTTACAGCTTCCATCATTCTTTCCCCATCTTTCTCAGCCTTACCATACCTTCGGTGGTTCTGTTTTCATTAAAAGTTGTAAGAATTATTCAGCCCCTTGCTTCCATTTAGTTAGTCATTACAAATGGTTCTAGCATCATCTGAGATGCTATAGATGCTATTTTCCTCTGTTCTTTAGAGAAGGTAACAAACAGTATTGTATTATTAATTTGTTGACTCTCACTTTCTCTAAAGGTAGTCTGAGAGAGAGGCCAGCGTGACAAGGATTTTAGGGGGACAGGAGTGGTAGTCAGGAGACAGCGAGGGCCAGAATAAGCAGGTTGACAGTTGCCCTTTATTGCCTTGTATAAGGAACTTCCTGCAGGACAGAGGAGAGAACGGTGAAAAGGGAAGGTAGTCATTAATAAAATACCATTTTGCTCATTATAGCTTTAATGTTGCAGAGTTCACTTGAAGGGCAAACTTATGAAACCTGCCTGTCTCATGATCCTTCTAAGGTCTACAGGTTTTGGAATTCACTTTTCTTCACTGTCATCATCTTTTCCTCTTCTTTTAAAATAAAACATTACTGCACTAGGATTGTACAAGGTGATGAGAAGCTCTGTGATTTCCAGTCATACTTACCACATTTAATCACAGCATTTTCCTAGTTTTCAGAAATAACTTTGAAATCAATTTAAAATGTCAGTTACTTTAGCTTAGTAGTATAGAAAGCAGGGAATGTGCAAAAGCCAAGGGTTTCTTCCCTCCAATTTAGTACTCTGGGTTGTGAAATTTGATTGCATAGACATATATCGATAAAATTAGATGGTGACTTCAGCTGTAGAAAGATCAGTACATAAAGTCCAGCTTGGGGTTCTATCCATGTCTTAGTTCTGGCGGAACATAGGAATAATGAAGCTCTGCAGGTAGAATACAGGGTCATGGGTTTTATTTATTTATTTGGGGCGGGGGGGGGGGGGCTTGAACTCTGCGCCTGAGCGCTGTCCCTCAGCTCTTCAGCTCAAGGCTAGTGCTCTACCACTTGAGCTACAGCGCCACTTCCGGTTTTCTGGTGATTTATTGGAGATAAGAGTTTCACGGACTTTCCTGCCCAGGCTGGCTTTGAACCACCATCCTGATCCTCAGTTCTCAGCCTTTTGAGTAGCTAGGATTACAGGCGTGAGCCACCGACCTGGTCATGGGTTTTATTTAAGTCATTTTGCTCAGTTCTGCTTTGTCTTTCACATGTATTATACCACTAATATCTAAGTTTGTGACTGCATTTTAAAAAATTCTCCTCAGTTCTAGGCTAATCTCTGCTGCTTTATAGCAGTATAACCTTCTATTCCTTGATTCCTTGTCTAGAATATAAGAATTAAATGTGAGTCTGGCTGGGCACCTATGGCTCAGGCCTGTAATCCTAGCTACTCAGAAGGCTGAAATCTGAGGACCATGGTTCAAAGCCAGCCCAGGCAGGAAAATCTGTAAGACTGTTATCGCCACTAAAAACTACCAAGAAAAGCTGCAAGTGAAGCTGTGGCTCACGCGGTAAAGTGCTAGCCTTGAGCAAAAGAAGCTCAGGGTCAATGCCCAGGCCCTGAGCTCAAGTTCCAGGACCAACACATAAATAAACAAACAAACAAATCTTTGTCTGTCTAGTTGAGTAATTGTAAGGATTGAAAATGGGTATTTACATTGAACACAATGCTTGTAATACATAGAAGCTACTCATGAACATTACTTTTCACTATTGCTTTCTAGTAGAGTCTATCTTGTCCTAGGTATGCCAAGCTACATCCTCTGGTTGCTTTGTTTTGCTAGTCTATGTCCTTCGTTTGAGGGTGGCTTGAAGAATGGGAGAGTAGAAACAGTGATCCTCTGCTAATAGTGATGTCACATGACTCCAGAGAAGAAAGGTTGTTAACTACTAGTTGTTAACTACAGGCTGCACATCATCACATCTACATATTCTACTGTGTGTGTGCATGTGTGCTCGTGCTAGCACTGGGGCTTGAACTCAGGACCTGGGTGCTATCCCTGAGCTTTTTTCAAGGCTAGAGCTCTACCACTTGAGCCACAGCTGCACTTCTGGCTTGTGGGGACTTAATTGGAGATAAGACTCTCACGGACTTCTGCCTAAGCTAGCTTCAAGTTGCAATCCTCAGATCTTAGATCTCAGCCTCCCGAGTAGCTAGGATTACAAGTGTGAGCCACCAGCACCTGGCTTCCACTTGCTCTTGAAGTCTCCCCAGATTGGGTTCCATTATCTGAGAAAGTACTTTCATCCACTTCTCTGCCAAGCTAGACTCCACCACCAGTCCCATACATTTCTAACCCTTCTTGGCCTTCTGTAACACTTGCCCACACAACAACCTGTGTCCCATAACTCTGCCACCAGAGCCATCACAGTGACCACTTCAAGTTAGAACACAAGTTTCTCCTTGATTCTCTTCGTTAAAGCTCCTAGCTAAGATTTAGAAATCTCCAAATTGGCTTATTTTCAGTCCATTTCATGCTGCCCCTCCCTTGTGGAATCCAACAGCAGATTCTTCAAATTCCAGATATTGCTGTTTCCTCCCCTTGCTCTTTTTGCACTCACTTTACCTTAAGAGGACTGCTTCCTATCTGGGAAGACCTGACATGTAGTGCAGAATCAATAAATACTTGTAGGATGAGTAAAATGAATAAAGAAATAAAAATTCAAAAATCCCCTAAAGTACTGAACAACAGCATTTCTTTATGAAGCTGTGAACTTAATATGTGGAAATAAATTTTCGGTTCTCATGTGAAAACCTTTAGTAGTTGTGACTAAACTAGGCATGTGCCGTTTTTTCTAACTTTTAGAATTTTATAAATTTTAGAATTGTCATTACCAAAAAATATATTAGACAGTGGGGGGAAAAAGCCTGTTGAAAAAGAAGTATTTATTGATAGCTTAATGTTCACCTGGTACTGCGAGTGTGTTGCAGCCTACTTTCCCAGAGAAGAGAGATAATAATCAAGTGCATAAAAGATTTCAGCTCTTGAAAAGTACCCTGAAGTAAATGAAACAGTATAATGGCATGGGAAGGTGATTAGAGAAGTCCTAATGGAAAGGTAACACTTGAACTGAGTGACATGGAAGGTGTCAGTCATAAAAGCCAAAGCCCTAGGCAGAGGGGACAGCATAAACAAGAACACTAAGGTCACTGTCAGCCAAGCTAGTTTGTCCTGGGGTACAGTGAGTGAAGCAAAGAGAAGTTCAAGCTGTTAGAGTTGATGATACCATGGCTTAAAGTTGTGATTTTTGTCCCTTAATGGCTGTTTCCACAAAATGAAGGCCATGATGATGTCTACTGCATCGGAATGCTGCTAAATACAGCCACGATAGTAAGTTAGCAGTAATCTTGTATATCACTGATAACTTAAGCATAATTAATAGACCTTTCCATAGAGTTTATGTGAAGGCCAAACTGGTGAAATGAATGCTACTTAAAATATTGGCTTTGTGTGTTTAATAGCTTACTAATTTATCATCTTATAATATAGTTTATTACTGCTAATCATTTGCAAGTATTAACATATGTATTGATTTCTTCCAAAAGGTTAAAAAGCTGAAGAGAGAACTCTCCCAGATGAAGCAAGAACTACTCTATAAAGAACAAGGGTTTGAAACATTGCAACAGTGAGTATTAAAAATACTGATGGGCTGGGAAGGTGGCTCAGTGGTAGAGTGCTTGCCTCGCATTCATGAGGCCCTGGGTTCGATTCCTCAGCACCTCATGAGGCCCTGGGTTCGATTCCTCAGCACCACATAAGCAGAAAAAAAAAGCCCAGGAGTGGCACTGTGGCTCAATTGGTAGAGCACTAGCCTTGAGCTGAAGAGCTGAGGGACAGCGCCCAGACCCAGAGTTCAGGCCACGACTGACCAAAAAAAAAAAAAGAGGTTAGTTGCATTAGCTTTGAGGCTGGGAAGGTGGCTCAGTGGTAGAGTGCTTGCCTTGCATGCATGAGGCCCTGGGTTCGGTTCCTCAGCACCACATAAGCAGGAAAAAAAAAAAAGCTGGAAGTGGCACTGTGGCTCAAGTGGTAGAGTGCTAGCCTTGAGCTGAAGAGCTGAGGGACAGTGCCCAGGCCCAGAGTTCAGGCCCCACAACCAGACCTCCACCCCCCCCCCCCCACAAAAAAAATTAAAAATAAAAAAATTTTTAAAAAAATTAAAAATACTGAAATTGACTTTACAGTAATTCAAAGCTCCCTAACTTAAGAAAGAGGGAGTAGAAGTACTGATTAAATAAAAGATACCTCTAAGCAACATAAAGCAAAAATGCCCAAAGCTCTGTTCCAAAAGTATTTTAAACCAGCAGTCAACTAACAACAACAACAACAAAAAAAAAAAAACTTGGGAAAAATATCTATATACTTTGAAAGGTCAGTTTTTATTAATCATTGGAGATCAAAAGAAACCAAAGTGAAAAACTTTGTCTCCTGAGCCCCAGCCAGCCTCCTCTAAAACTGTAGGGTAGCTGAGTTTGTGGGTCCAGGAAGCACTTCTTCATATCCTGCCTTGGGACTGCACTATTACTTAATCCTCTCTCAGCCTGCAGCTGCCCTGAGCTCTCCTAGAGGTGCAGTCTCCCTGTCAATCCCAGAGACCTCAAATCCAACCTGACTGTTTTGAAAGGAGCAAAAACAAGTTAGGAGCTTGCCCTGCCACATTTCCCATTGATTCTCACTTTCCATTTTACTTCTGAAGTTTGATGGGCCATTGGAATAGCTTTAGGCTGAGCCAGACTAAAGGAAAGTATAGTATGCCTACTCTGGACCAGCCTGAGGAACCTCACTGTTCTTTCTACTAAGGAGGCCCACCCTAGCCAAACTATAATGGGCAAGCCTGACTTTCTATCCCCCATTTCTCAGCCTGGTAGCCTCATAGAAAGGAGCTGTGGTTTTCATAGCTACATGACCCCAAGATGATCAACGATTGCCCTCTGCCGCTATGTCCCTCTGCATGGCACTGGATTGGGTGCTACCTACCACTTGTGGTACAATATTTTAGAGTTTTTCCTCATGAGTTTCATGCTCAACCAGGTCTCCCAGAATCTTCCTCACTAGTGCCTCAGGAATGTCAGACTGCTCCCAATAGCCACCCCTGTGGAAAGCATCCAGCCCTGTCTCTTTTGTCTGTGAGATCCTACTCTGCTTTCTTCTCTTAGGAAACTTGGAACAATCCAAGGCAGTAAGGCATTTCCCCCATTAAAGATTGTGTGCCTCTGGCCAAACACATCCTGATTGTTCGCGCGCGCGCGCGCGCGCGCGCGCACGCGCGTGTGTGTGTGTGTGTGTGTGTGTGTGTGTGTATGTGTGTATGGTGGCTTGTATCTTGGGATGTGATTGTTCCCGTGTGTGTGTGTGTGTGTGTGTGTGTATGTGTGTGTGTGTGTGTGTGTGTATGGTGGCTTGTATCTTGGGATGCCTACTCACTACTCACTATTGACCACCAGTCAGGCACATGACTGTCACTTCAGAGGTTTGCTTTTTATGTCTCAGTTTCTTTTTTGACTACTCACTTCATAAAAATCAGTGTGCTAATATTCTTTCAGATGCTTCTATCCTACTGTTTCTCAAACCTGGCCAAGTATTAGGATGATCTAGGGAGCTTTCAAAAAATACCTGTTTCTGGTGTCCGCACTAGGCCAGGCATATTTTATGAGATCCTGGTGGGTCTTAAAATATAGCCGAGTTCTGAGAAAAAGTGCTGCTGAGCAGCATCTTGAAAGACCCCAGGCCTCAGATGACCTAAGTGTGTTGTTTAGTAATCGTGTATCAGTATTTTAAAGCAGAACTTCCAGGTTGGGATGAGGAAAGAAAACAAACTTTATAGAGTGCCACAAAATGTTTGACTGTACCATATGTTAAACATTTTTAAGGCACATGAAATTATAACCCATGTCGCCACCCAGGTTTAAAGGTTAGCCAAACTCCTTGCTTTTGTGATGTGGATGTGACAATGCTGTATTGTTTCAAAGCAGTTTGCTTGCAAGCAATTTTTATAGGAATCTAAGGCATGTTTAAGAATCTGTCAATAACATTCCACAAGAAAACAATAGACATTTGTTGTAGAAATTCAGTCATTCTCATGGACTGATTCTAATCCTTTGAACCAAAAGCAAAAAGATATGATACTTACCAGCAGACCTGTCCTGTTGATTTTAACTGTAGACAAAATAAAGCTGTTCTCGCTCAACTGTTAACTGCCATACTACTGAAATATTGATGATAAGTGATTGAACCCAGAGACCAGGCTTCTAAAGAAACCACGTTTCTGACAAGGAGACTTTTATTTGTTACTAGGATACAAAATACATCCCAGGAAAAAAAAGATCTCACTGCAGGATTTTGTAGCTTTACTCATTTACAATAAAGTGGGATATTTTTATTGAACTGGAATTATCAGGTAATTTAACCTTGAGCTTTCATTTTACTTGGTATAGTAGTTTTATTCTAGGTATGCAAATACTATGTTCTTCCATGCATTACTCATTTCACTCTGTGGTCCCAAAGTTGACTTTGGCCTAAACAGCAGCATAGCTTCTGTGTAGATAAATATCAAAAAGATGTACATTTCCATTTTGCTGCCTTCAATATGCACTGAGAAGAGTTGGAAAATGGGAGATAATGAGCCACTCAGTAAGCCAGAAGCCTTACAGACCTATGGAAATGTAGCTCTGGAGGGGAGAATTTCCAAAGAAGTCATATACATGAAAATCTCTTTGAGAAGAGATGCAAGTAAAAATAATTTTAGGGTACATCCAAGCGAAAATGTTTCTAAGTATTTTAAGAAAACAAAAAGGCACTCAAAGGACATAAAAGCACAGCGCTTGATTTTAAAACACCCGCCAAGGGTGGCTGAGGATGAAGCTCAGTGGTACAGTGCTTGCCTAGGACATGTGCAAGGGGCCTGGAGTCCTTCGGAGCAGGCCTTCCCTCCCACCTCCCATCACCATCACAAAGCTAGCAAGGAGTACTTGTATTTTCTTTTTAGTCACTTAGGTAAAAACAAAGCAAAAGGTGGGGAATGAAAAGTGGTGGGAAAGAAAGGCGAAACATGGCAATAAAGAAGAACAACATTGGAAGCAGAGTGATTCTAAGAAGGCAGGAGACAGGAAAGATGGTTGGAAGGGTTCTGTGGGCAATGCCAAGAAAATATTTATTCTAGGATAAACTTTAAATGACTTCTTATATATTTAAAACTAAATAAGAAACTGCATATTCTAAATGTTTTAAGAACATTTAAAAACATGTAGGAGGTTTTACTAATAAAATTAATTAACTTATTAACTATGTACTGAATGAAGGCCTACCAGGCCGCCAGCAGTGTGCTCAGTTTCATACAAGCGTTATGGTATATAAAGTCAGTTGGCTCTTTGTTGGCATTTTTATCCTTGTCCTAGTGTCTGCCCCCTGACCTTTACCTTTCTCAGGTGGACATCAGAATCAGCATGTGATGAATGTGTTGGGCACATCCCGAGATGGGATCATCCAAACAAGACAACACAAAAGCCATGGATTTATCTGAGCTCAAAATGGTTAGAAAGACATGAGACAGCAGGCAGGAGATGGGAGAAATCTTAACAGGACTTGATTTCTAGAGAAAAGAGAAATATCAGCCTGAAATTATGCCATTATAGAGTTATGATTTGACCAGTCAATTAAGACAATCCAAAAATTTAATCTCTATTGTTCATTTAATTGTGCTCTATCATTCTTTAATTTTTTTTTTAACTTTCTTCTTTGTTTTTCCTTTTAACAGAATTGATAAAAAAATGTCTGGAGGCCAGAGTGGATATGAACTTAGTGAAGCCAAAGCCATTCTTACTGAACTGAAATCCATCAGAAAGGCCATTAGCTCAGGAGAAAAAGAAAAACAAGATCTGATGCAGGTATGCAGCTATAAAATATCTTAAGCTAATTTACCATTTCCCCAGAAACTTAAGGTAGAAATTCTCCAGCAGATCTAGTGTCCCTTTATTCCATCCTCCCTGTTCATACTGAATGGGCCCTGTAGAACATGGTCATAGGTTCAGACACAGCTGGCTATTGTGGAAGAGAGGTTAGTTCTCAGATTCTGATGTACTTAATGAAGGAAGGCCGTGACAGGGTGGGTGAGACTTGTAGCCCATATGAGGAGATTAACATCTTGATATATACCCTGAAATTCATTGGGGACTTCCTGTGGGATCCAGGCGAGCAGAGTTCTTTCAACCAGAGATCCCTCAAGTCCAGGATAGATGAAGGATATGTCATTAATTCATTAGAAAATAGATAGTATCTTGGCTAAATGAGAAGCTTAAAACTTTCCAACTCAGGTGATTCCGAGGTGCCAGCTAAGGTTGGGGTGGTGAATGTTTATCCAGCTAGGGGATAGCTGTGCTGTTGAAAGCTGCTGCTGGCAGTAGATCCCCTTGATATGCGGTACAGGTCTCAACTTAAGGATCTCAACTCCCAGTGATCCAGCCTCATGTGTAGGAAAAACAAAATAATCATTTTGAACTTCTGTGTTTATTAGATATGGTTTAATGTGTGTATGTGTTTTTTTTTTTAAGAGTATCTCTATTCTTTTCCCTTCCTTCCATTTCATAATTATTGTGAATTAAGAGTTCAAGAGTTCTTCATGTAACTGAATGAGAGTTTATTCTGCATTTTTGGGAAATATTCAAGCTAATGATTATTACTTGAGTTCTTTTTTTTTTTTTGGTCCAGTCGTGGGGCCTGAACTCTGGGCCTGGGTGCTTTCCCTCAGCTCTTCAGCTCAAGGCTAGCGCTCTACCACTTGAGCCATAGCACCACTTCCGGCTTTTTTCTTTTTGCTTATGTGGTGCTGAGGAATCGAACCCAGGGCCTCATGCGTGCAAGGCAAGCGCTCTACCACTGAGCCACCTTCCCAGCCCCTCACTTGAGTTCTTAGTAGAACCTATATACTTAAATACTATATTCATCTACTTCATGTTACTTTTTAAAATGTTAGTTGAATAAAGATAACTATTTTGGGGTCCACATAATTTTGCACATTTTGAAATTTTGAAATAACAGTCAAGAAGAGATCTCAGTAGGAAAAAAAAAACTAGCAATGGTAGCAAATATTCATAAGTACTGGCTTACATGTAAATAGTCGATCATCACAACTCCTAAAGGTATGAGCCTCAGTTTATAGGCAATGAGATTGTAGGATAGAAAAATTCAGTTATTTAAGGTCATTTAACTGGTAAGTACAGAACTAGGATGTAAACCCAGGCACTATGGCTCCCAAATGTGTGAGAGTTCTCCTCACCCCCTAGGGCTTGGACTCAGGGCCCCGGGCACTTGTCTCTGAGCATTTTTGCTCAACCAGTTGATCCATAGCTCCACTTCTAGCTTTTTGGTGTTCTCACCAATAAGAATCTCACCAGTTTTCTGCTCAGACTGGCTTTTAACTTTGATCCTCAGATCTTACCCTTTTCATGGCAAGGATTACAGGCATGAGCCACTAGTGCCTGGCACAATGTGTGGTTTTAGCATATATATGCTAAAATACACAGATATTTTAGCATACATAAGCAAGACTTCTACATATTTTTGTTTTCCTTTTAAGTAAATTAGTAATTCTTGAAATGTACACCATAGGCCCATTTTTTTTAAAGTTCACGGATTATAGTTCAAAGCCAACCTGGGCAGAAAAGTCCATGAGACTTAAAAACCAGAGGTGGAGCTGTGATAGAGAGCTAGCCTTGAGCAAAATGCTCAGAGACAGTGTCCAGACACTGAGTTAAGCCCCACAACTGAAGAAGGAAAAAAAAAAAAAAGTTCAAGGGACTTGAAAATTTTACATTGGAACCTTATAATTTAACAATTTTAGGTCATATTTAATTCTTTCTGTAAACTTGAGCTCATATACATCCCAGATTAATTAAAAGATTAGATTTCTTTCTTTTTAAGACATAGAATAATTAGTAGATACCAAGATTGACAATAGAGTTGGAAGTGGCTCTAGATAACTTCTATCATTCTTTGAGTATAGTTAGAATTATATTTTACATCAGACCAAGTACAATTATGTATACACACACACACAACATACCAAGTTTCACAAAAGTATTATATTCCTGCTCTTGATACTGGTAATGTATTCTGATTTTATTCTGTACTACCCTCTATTTCACTGAGAACATACTAGCTGCAAACAACCCAACTCTCTAAATGTATTGTCCTCACAGATAAGATTGAAAACCACTTTTCAATTCATAGATGGAAAAATAGAAAAGCCTTGCCTGAGATCACTGAAAAATTGCTTTCTTCTTTTACATTATATACAATTTGAAATTTCTGTGTAAGTTTTACTCCTTTTCCACATGCATGTGTCAGATAGCCCTTTGACTAGAGAAGTTAGGTAAAAATGACAGACCTGATCTCTGATATTTCTATTTATTTATGAAAAATTCAAATATCAGTGTTAAATACTAGCTCCTTTGAAGTCATAACACTGGCTTCTTGCCATTCTTATTGGTGTTACTATAGAGTTTACTTTTTTAATGTGTTAGATAGGTTTTCTATTTTAACACTTTATTTATCCTCCCTCTAAAGTAAGCCCAGTAAACTAGGCCAGGTCTAGTATCAGCAACACTCACATTTACTGTTGATGATTCCCTACACCGAGTTAGCCATTGTAGATGGTGTCATGCAACAGACACATATAGGTGGACTCAACTGAGATATGGACCACTTTGTAGCAACCTCTGCACCTTAGTTTCCTACTCTCTTATATTAATGTAAGCTGAGTGATCTCATGATTCTTGCCCAGATATGGAATGGTGTAATGGTGAAAGTAGGGAATTGTTTTACTATATATAAAGTGAGAGATTGCATTATGAATATTCCATATTTCCCTAATTTCCAATTACACAGAGTAAGTTCTGTATTCATGTTTTCTGTTGGTATAACAAAGTGCCCAAGATTGTGTAGCTCCATTGCTTTGGCCTCATTCTAGATGACATCGCAATAGAGGGTTGTATATGGTATAGATCATTTCACAAGACAGACACCCAGAGAAAATCAGAGACAAATCTTGTACCTTTGTAATACACTGTCTAGGAACTAACCAGGTCTCTGAGAACTATATTCATCTCTTTCATAAGTGATACAGCAATGACCTAAAAACCTTGCACCAGCATTACCTCTTTTTTTTTTTTTTTTTTCTTTTTGTAGGTGATGGGGGCTGAACTCAGCCTGGGCTCTGTCCCTCAGCTCTTCAACTCAAGGCTAGTGCTCTACCATTGAGCCACAGCACTTCTTCCAGCTTTTTTCTGCTTATGTGGTGCTGAGGAATCTAACCCAGGGCCTCGTGCATGCGAGGCAAGCACTCTACCACTGAGCCAACTTCCCATCCCTTACCTCTTAAAAGTTCCTCTACCACTAAGCACAAGTATCTCAAACCTGTAAATCTCAGCAACTCTGCAGGCGGAATTCTGAGGACTGCAGTTCAAACCCAGTCTGGGCAGGAAAGTCCATAAGACTCGTATCTCATTAACAATCAGAAAACTGGAAGTGGAGCTGTGGCTCAAAGTGGTAGTGCTAGCCGTGAGCAGAAAGAGCTCAGGGACAGCACCCAGGTCCTAAGTGCAAGCCCCAGGCCAAAAAAAAAAAAAAAGTTTCTCTACCTCTCTGAATATTGTCACACTGAGAGCTAATCTTCTAGTACATGAACTTTTGGGAGATCCATATAAACCATATATATTTTTTTAAAAGCCATAGCAGATTCCTGTGGAAACAGAAACTTACTGGGAATGTGGCTCATGTGGTAGAGTGCCTGCCAACCAATTGTGAGATCCCTCGTTCAATGCCAGTGCTGCTAAAACAAAAACCAAAAAAGACCAAATGAAATAGGGACTTCTTGATGAAGTTTTTGGAAATAAGAAATGTAAATATTAGACCTGAAGATACTAAAGTGCACAAGAAAATGCTATCTGGAGAAACAACCTGTTTAATATGACCTCACTTCCAAAGTCACATACGTATATGGAAAAGTAACTGAAACAAAAGAATTATTTTTCCAATTGAGATGAGCTCTTTCTCCATTTAGTTTTTTGTGGTGGGGAAGGGTCTCCTTTGTATACGTTAAGGTTTATGGAATACTTTATGTTTTCTGGACAGAGTCTGGCTAAGCTGCAGGAGCGGTTTCATTTGGATCAGAACATTGGCACCTCTGAGCCAGATTTGAGATCCAGTCCTGTGCAGTCTCATTTATCTGTCTCCAGACAGACACTTGATGCCGGGTCGCAAACAAGCATTTCTGGAGATGTAAGTTGTCTGTGCTTTTCATTGGCCTGATGTTGAACTTGATGGGCTTTAATAATAGTGTGGATGTTGAATTGAACAGGAGCTAGACTGTGTGCATTCAGCATTTCATTCTTGTTAAGATTGACTTAAAAAAAATCATAGCCTTTTCTGTGAGGGTGCCACACATACCGAGATTTGTTTCTATGAAGAACAACAGCATTTCTTCAGAGACTCCATTGAGAGGCTAGAGAGACATAAAAATTTTAACTTTTTCCTATTGAGTTTGGAGCTTTGGAAATTTAGGTTATTTCAAATGAACATTAAGGCTAATGAGAAAAAGAAATATATGGCTTTTACCGCTAACAAGAAAAGTTGCTTTTGTAAGTTTAAAGTTGATTAAAGTGTTGAATTTGTGATTTGTAGCTGACATTTGAGAGCATTTAATGTGATTTGAATATTAACTATTTTGCCTTCTCCCTCGTGGAATGCTATTAGCAAGCTTTAAAAAAAGTAAGTTCTCAATTATTTTGTATTCTATACTTCTTTGAAGTATGTGCTATGAAAGCAAGACAGGTAGATATTTACAGCAAACTTACCCACTTGAATATTTTTGAGGTGTAGTTTATATTTTGTACAGTGTAAAGCCAAATGATGGAAATTTTTTGCTCATAAAAGACAAATCAGTTCCAGTTTATAAATTTTATTAACCGTATGCCCTTCATAAACTCTTAGATACCAGACACATTTACCTGTTATTTTTGTCTTGAATTTAATTTGTCGAGAAAGTGCCATTAAAGTCTCTGAAAAGCAGACAAGCTGGAACTGAAAGAAATGTTTTGCCCCCACTGAGCCTGGAAAGTAAGCGCCTTCTAAAACTGGTGCTTTCCCATTTCACTGCCATTTTCTTGAGCTTTTCAATTACTTGCACTTCCTAGAAACAAAAGCAGTTTACTTCATTCATTAGCAGAGTTAATTGACTTTTCTTTTTCCTTTTGTTTTTACTAGATTGGAGTGAGAAGTAGATCAAATTTAGCCGAAAAGGTCAGGCTGAGCCTACAGTATGAAGAAGCCAAAAGAAGGTAAGAACACAGGAGTGCTGTTCTGTTCAGAGTCTGTAGGCTTCGACAGTTTCTTCAGAATGAATCTCCCATTCTGGTGGTGACATCTGCTGGGCACTTCCCACATGTCTCCCGAAGGTTAGCCTGAGGTGGTGGCTTTGTAGCTGGGAAGGATTGCTTTCCCTCTTTTTCTTTCCTTCCCCTTCCTTCAAAGCTTAAGAATATGGAAGTTAATGAGAAGTCTGTGGGTAGAGGGAGAGTAAAATTGACCCCTTGTGGGAGGCACTTGTAATTGAAGAAGCTTGATTTCCTCTGATGGCAATGCCATACAGAGACTTGGGGGCTCAGAACTAGAGAGCTGCTGGCGGGTTCTTTTGACCATGTTCTTCTGCTCACAGGCAAGTCTAACTGCTAATGTCCTCTGTGGTTGCTAAGGTGGGTGCCAGTTGGCGTATGTCAGGGAGAAGGAAGACAGATTATTATTTCTATCCTCTACCTTCTGAACTCTTATCAGGCGTAGTGCTTGCATTTTTGTGACTCTGATGGGGGTGAGCTCCTTATCTAGTACCCAGAACTTCAGATAGTTTTCATAATATAGCATGCCTTACTTGTTTTGAAGGAGATGTTTTAGAGATGATTTGATTATTCCAATCGAAAAGCTTAAAGGATGTTATTGGTTTGGTATTTAGGAGACACTGGGAAATCCTGCATTGTCACCCTGTAGGAGACCAAGGTATTTACCACGTTCCTTCCCATGAGCAGGAAAAGCTCAGCTGGGAACCTCTGGAGTGTCCTGCTTTCTACCATAAGCAAAACCACTAGATATCAAAGTATATTCACTATTACCCTGGATGTGAAAATTTTAAAGTAATTGCCTATAGTTCTTAGAGATTATCTAACTTTACCAAAGTAAAATGAATACAATATTTGCCTTTATGTAGCCTACATTTCTAATGTTAGTTGATTCTTCAGTTTATTAAAAGAAACCTAAGCTTCAGTTCACAAATAATTAACCACATGACCTTAGGCAAGTCACTTAGTCACTCTGAACAAGTTTACTTAGCCAATTTTAATGTCTTTAAATTTTTTTCTAGTAGACTTTAAATGTCTTAAAGGTAGGAAAAAAAGTATTTTATTTCCTTATCAGGGCCCAGACTTCAGTAGGATTTTGCCTTTAGTAAGTGGTGGGGGCTGATCTGTGGTTTGGGGTCTGGTGATGTACAGATTATTCATGGATGCTGCTTTGGTTCTCTTGATAATAGCAGAGCAACTCTTTCGCTGCCACACCTCCTTGGTTCTACCAAGGAGTTTTTCCTGAAGATGAATGGCAAAAATTCAGAATAAATCCTGAAAACCCATGCCTTGTGCCCCTGGGTTCTTACTGGCTTGGTTCTGTCTGGTCCCTTGGACCAGCTTTTGTTAGTCTGTGATTGCTAACAGGTAATACCACCTAGAATTACAGCACATGAGTGTTTCTTGGAAGTCTCCTCCGCATTCTGCTCCTCAGATGTACAATGTTCTTTCTGCAACAAAAGTTCAATACCTCCCTGATTTCTGACCACCAGAGTAATGAACCAGGTCCCTTGCTTTCTTGCTTACATGGTTGTTCTCAGCTCAGTTGATTAATTTGAACACATCAAAACTCAAGGCACTCATTTTCTCCCTTTTGGTTATATTACTAGACAAGGTGGGGTTTGTTTTAAATCTCCTAACTGATGCTGAGGAGAACATAACTCTTAAGGGTATGCCTATGTTAAAAATGCATTTTCCTCCTCGATTCTGAATAAGAGGTAGATTGTGTTTCTCTGAAACCTGTTTTCTCCTCTAGACTTTGTTTTATGTGCTTAATGGAGCTAATAATATCATGCTTATTTAGCATTTTGATGATTAATTTTCCAATGCATTGAGACAGTTTGTGGTTAATGGCAAAGAATAGCTGATGTTCCATCTGTCAAAGTGCACATGGGGGTGAAAATGAGGACAGGGCATCAGCAATGGAGATCAAAGGTGCCAATTTTTGTTTTCCATTTTCTTGTCTTTTACAGTTTCTTCCATTGAAAAAGAAAAAAAATACCCCTTTTCTCTCAGTCTCCCATATTCTGTGTATACTGTAACAATATCCAACGTAATCATCTATTATTATATCAACATCAGTTGTGTTTATGGTTTACCTGGCTCTTGAGCTTTGTGGTCAAAAGAGCCATGCGTTTGTTTATTTGTTTTGTAAAGAGTAGTGGTCGTCTTCACAGTGCCACCAGGCAGGTTGACTCAGTTTAAGTTCACATTGAATTGGTTAGCTCTACTATTTATTATGGAGCTCTCAGCAGAATGAAATATAGGATCAGCCAATGTTTTGATACTAATCATTTACCTTTGGTTATTTTCCAATTCATCCCCTCCTCTCTCTGTCACCCCCGTGGTATCATGCCACCTGCCTGTGCTGGGTAAGGTCCACTGCGCCTGCTTCTGCACAGCTGAACAGCCAGGTGTGGGGGAACATAGGTCAGAGGCAATAATGTGTAGGATGTTGGCGCAATGAGTACTTAATAAATGGTCATGGTAATCAGGGCCTTGCTAGAGAGAGACTTGCCAGTACAAGGCTAAAGGAGAATGTGGGTGTGAGGGGGCCAAGCCCTTCTCCTCTTTTCCTTGGTGACATGGAGCCTCAACTAATTGACTTTGCCTTAATGTGAGTTAACCAATCCACTGCTCTTTTCTCCATCCTCTGCCCCTGATTTGCTAAGATCTAGTCTCTGAGAATCCCTACTTTCCTAGGCGACAGCTTCTTTACCCAGAGGAACAAATTCTGCAGTAATGGCATTTCTGGCATCCTAGTTGTTTCTTCATGGAAGCCTTCCCTTCTCCCATATACATTCAAGCTGCCTATACATGACCCCAGAGCACTCTGCCTCTAAAGCTTCTGTGTGCTTGACCTTCACACTTCCAACAGCTAGGGCAATGTGCTCATTCACATTGTAAAGGTAAGGACATAGAGCAGATGATAGCTGAATGTGGGTTCAAACTAGAAACCAGAATGTGGGGCACAGCTACTCCCTGATGAGCTACAGTTGGGAGGATCTGGACTACAAGTCCTCCTCAGATTCCCCCTAGCCTGCATCTACCTTCTTCCAGAGTCCTAACTATGTGTGTATGAATCTTGTGTCTCTTTTTAGCATGGCCAACTTAAAAATTGAACTGTCAAAGTTAGATAGTGAGACCTGGCCCGGGGCGTTGGATATAGAGAAAGAGAAGCTGATGCTGATTAACGAAAAAGAAGAACTTTTGAAAGAGCTGCAGTTTGTCACTCCACAAAAGCGCACACAAGATGAGTTGGAACGCCTGGAAGCTGAAAGGCAGCGGCTGGAGGAAGAGCTGCTGTCTGTGCGGGGTGCGCCCACCCGGGCCCTGGCCGAAAGGTTTGTTTTCCTCTGGGAACAGGGCAACCTAAAACTTATCGTTTTATGTTAGCCGATGATGTTTTCTTCTCTCTGGATTCTGAAATCTCAGTTGCATCTCCTCTTAGTGGATGGGAAACAGCCCAGAGGGACTCTCTGTGGAGCAATAAAGCACACCCTCCCAATGGCCCCCAGTATCAGTTCCTTGTGTGTGTCAGGAATGCGAAATGCCTGTGACAGATGGCCAATCACTAAAGAATGTTGACATAAGACCCAGAATGCAGTACATCGTTGACCAGGCTGATAACAATAGCTATAAACTATCGCACTCTGATAAGCGACTGAAGCTTCCTAGCCTGGATTTTATTGCTCACAAGAATGCGAAAGTTTATTGCTTTTAATTTCACAAGGAAAATGAAAGACAACTTGCTCCCTCTGATATCCTAACAGGTCACAAAGTGTCCCATGGGTTTTATTTGTCAGTTGAAATGCTCCTCTGAAGCAGATGAAATGTAAACGAAAATACTCTCAAGAAAGTGTCAGTTGATCATTTGAAGAATTCAGTTGTGGCCGCCAGGCACTCAGGCCTGTAATCTCAAGAGGCTGAGATCTAAGGATCTCAGTTTGAAGCCAGCCCAGGCAGGAAAGTCTGTAAGACATGTATCTCCAAGTAACCAGTAAAAAAACCAGAAGTGCGATTCAAGTGGTAGAGCACCATCTTTGAGTAAAAAAGCTAAGGGATATATCCTGGGCTCTGAGTTCATGCCTCAGTACTGGCACAAAAAAGAAAAGAATCCAGTTGTATAAGCAGATCAGCTGGCATGTTAGGAAGGGAATCTTTCTCATTGGACTCGCTTACTACTGCACTCTACTGCCTTGTGTTCCAATCTTGCTGGCTGTGTTATGGACACCTGTTTCAGAACAGACTGTTGTACCATTCAGAACCTCGGTACCATCCTCCCACCAGCAAGCATAGAGCAGCCAGTCCTGCAACATGGCCATAAAATTTATGTGGCTGTGATCTCCAGTGACCTGGAAATAAGTTTAAAATATGTAGCTATAATCCAATCTCTCCTTTTTTAATCTCTTGGCTTCTTGCCCTCTAATCCCTAGTTTCAATAAACGCTTAGGTTGTATGTCTACACAGTATCAAAACTTTTGAAAGTATGTAGGAGGGAGGGAGAGAGGAATCATTTCTGACACTCCCACTTAGGTATTTGCCTGAGAACTTGCCCCTGTCAAATTTAGTCATTTTAGTGACTGAGGAGTTAGAATGTTGATCAAGGCTATGTGGCTACAGCCTCATAGCTTTGGGGTAGCATTCTGCTACTGTCTGTAAACGTCTCATCCTGGTCCCCTGTCACCCCACTTCCCATTCCTCTGCTGCTCTGACTTCTTTGTCTAGTGGTGTTGACCAAAAGGTCTGCCTAAGGTTGATGTGTTCAAGGCCAAGTCAGGGCCCATTGAAAAGCACTAACAGGAGCTAAAAGAATGAGATGTCAAGGCTAAATGAAATGGCTTTCCCTGGGTTACCCTTGCCCATATTCATAGAATTTCAGCTTCTAGTATAAAAGATCCATAGTCATCAGTAATAAGTATGATGAAATAGGTAGTTTTTGTGAGGTCTATGGGTACATTATTTAGCATTCAATAACATGGTAAACAGTCATTTCTTTATGTCCATGGGGAGATTGGCTCCAGGACCCTTCCCCCGATACAAAAATCCTTGTCTAGCCCTAAAAAGAATTCTGTAATATATATGTAATATGACAGCATTACATGTAATATTGTGATATACATGTGATATGAATAATATGCATGTAATATACGCAGTGTTATATACATAACATGTATAATTGTATGAAATATTTGCCTATTACCCACATGCATTACTTTGAATCACTTTTAGATTACTTATAATACCTAATACAAGGGCTGCATGTGGTAGTGTGTGCCTGTAATCTCAGCAACTTGGATGGTAAAGATTGGGAGGATCATTATACCCAGGCAAAAAGCCAGACCTATCTCAACAAACAAGAGTACCTCTGTAATCATAACTATGTGAGAAGCATTATCATCTAGGACTAGCCCCAAAGAAAAGCAGGAAACCCCATCCAAAAAATAACTAAGCAAATAGACATGTGTCTTGAGTTGTATATTGCTTGCCTAGGAAGCATGAGGCTCTGAGTTCAAATCCCAGTGGATAGATATGTGTTTTATACATACATACATACATACATATATATATAATGGATATGCACAACCAGTACAAAAGCAGGTTGTTGGGGGTTTTTTTCCCCCTGAATATTTTTGATCAGTTGAATTCATCAGGGTGGAACTGGGGGTATACGTAATTGTACGCATGTCACATTCTGCTTTGTAAAAATAGGCGACTCTGGAAGGCCCTACAGTTTGAGAAACAAAACACATACATGTTTGTTCCTTTGTTTTACTCAGCTTTTATGGGTGTGGTGTCTTGCTTGTTTGTTTGTTTTTTATTAGGGATAGTTTGTTCCTAAGAGACTTTCATATTTTTGTTTGCCCGCATATAACTGTCAAGATCCTAGCAAAAACAAAACTCCAACAGTAGGTTGGGACACATCAGGAGTTGGAGCCATAAAACACTTCTCAAAGGTAGTGACGGATCTCCTGAGGTCCAGCCATGGGGTTTGTGTCATGTGGGGAATTAGCAGTGTGGACAGACTCACTAATTTATGATACTAGTGGCTTGTCGCCCAAGCAGGGAAATGTATGTTTTATTTATGAATCGTTGCCTTTCTGAGTCATTCGGCATTCCAGCAAGTGAACAGTCATTTCTAGTGTTTGTGGCCAGAGGCAAATCCCCAAATCTCTATGACAGTGAAAGGCTGAGGGACTTGGGCTCTCTTGCTTGATGGATGTAATTGCCAGCGTTGGTTGCTCAGAGCACTGTGATTCCACAACCCACCCACAGTAGCAAGCATGGGATCCTTCGTTTCCCAAGTCATGGTTTTGCTTCACTTCCCCTCATTCTGTGACTTGCTCTTATTCTTACTGTTTCTTCCTCCTCCATGTGTATTTCTACTGTGCTTGTGGCTGCTACTCAGGGGTAAGTGGAGCCTCAGAAGGTAGGACACCTTGGGAAGCACTCTTACTTCTCCATGTTAAGACAGGGACGCTTCTGTGGAATAGGAATCTCTGTGCAAACTTTGATTTCATCTTTGTGCCCCGTCAACACCAAATCCCTCAATCACGTCTGGGTCTCTACACAGTAACTACCAAAGAACTACTTGCTGCACTGTCCTACATGTTCCTGTTTTCCATTTAAATTGTGATGGCTTAGTATTCAGGAGGATGTTAGACAAGCTTCTGAGTATTTACTGGAGTGTGGCCTCTCGAGTAGTTAAATTCACATGAATTTCAGCCAGCCTATGACCCTGAGCCCAGTTCCTGAGCCCAGTTCCTGCCCCTCTGTACTCAACCGGAGCCTGACTATAGTGGTGAGGTCGCCACCTAGTGGTGATGAAGCACATCATCATATGATGACCATTGGAAGGATCCTCAGGTTCAAAGAGAAATTGCTATAAATGAAAAGTCATGCAGTGCACAACTTCCTCCACTTCTTCTATTCTTTCCTCCATTTAGTAAAGTCTGTGCTTTTCTAGAGCTGGTAAGATTTTATCATCATACGTTATTTTCCTACGAATTCCTGGGAGTTTGCCTTCTAATAACCACAGTGTCTTTTATTATTTCTTTTTGTTGTTGGTGGCGGTGGTCAACAAACTCAGGGTCTGGGCACTGTGCCTGAGCTCTTTTTGCTCCAAGTTAGCACTCTACAACTTTGAGCCACAGTGTGACTTCCAATTTTATGTTCGTTAATTGGAGATAAGTCTCACAGACCTAACTTCCTGGGCTGGCTTTGAACTATGATCCTCAGATCCAAGCCTTCTGAGTAGCTAGAAGGATAGGCGTGAGCCACCAGCACCCAGCTAGTATTTCTTAACTATTTGAGTGTTTTTGTGAGGGCTTATGAAATGTATTTTTTAAAGTTGGTGGATAAAGGTGCCAATACCATTTATTTAATGGAACAAGGACTTTTCTCCCTAATGAATGGAACCAAATTGTCCCTTGGAGTTAAGGTCTGAGTTTAGGAGGGACCAGGTGGCCTCTCTCTCCCTCAGCACCCAGGCAGGAGGGCACATAGAACCTACCAAGTGCAGTGGGAAGGAGGGCATGGAATAGCAGGACGGGGCTGAGGGATATTTTTTAGGCTCCCAAATGAAGAGACTCTTACCTTCTCACTGAGGAGACAAGAAGCCAGAGGCTAGAGAAGAGCTCAGGAAAATGGGTGGGGCCCCTTGAGAGGGCAGCTGTCCAGCCATTTTTGAGGATGTCTCCCTACGGGGACATCTAGAATCTGAGGGAGACTTCCCGCTGTCCCTGGACCTGGCTGGGTGGGGACATCAGGAGATCATCTCTGTGACTGCCTGTTTGTTTCTCTGTCATGCTTCTCCTGATGACACCAGTGAGAAGGAGGAAAGCTGGCAGCCGCCTTCACGGTGGGGACATGTGAACAAGAGCTTGTGTGGTCTCCTGGAGGCAGGGATGGCTTCCCCGCGGTCAGGAAAAAGACAAACGAACTTTGTATTCCAGCTTCACGCTTGCGTGTATATGAATATTCTCATGCCATACCATAGCCTCCTTTTTTTTTTTTTTGTCTGTCATGGGGCCTGAACTCTGGGCCTGGGCACTGTCCCTCAGCTCTTCAGCTCAAGGCTGGTACTCTATCATTTGAGCCACAGCATCCTTCTGGCTTTTTCTGCTTATGTGGTGCTGAGGAGCTGAACTCAGGGCCTCATACATGTGAGGCAAGCACTCTACCACTGAGCCACCTTCCCAGCCTCCACAGCATCCTTAAAATACAACCAAAAGCCTTTATCTTAATAACAGCAATATTTAGGGTGTTTTCTTTTGTTTTTTTGGTTTTTTTTTGCTGGTCCTGAGGCTTGAACTCCAGGCCTAGGCACTGTTCCTGAGCCTCTTTGTGCTCAAGGCTAGCCCTCTACCACTTGAGCCACAGTGCCACTTCTGGCTTTTTTGAGTAATTTATTTGAGATAAGACTCTCATGGAGACTTTTCTGTCTGGGGAGGCTTCAAACCTCGATCTTCAGATGTCAGCCTCCTGACTAGCTAGGATTACAGGCATGAGCCACTAGTGCCTGGCTATAATATTTAGTTTTAAAGCTCACATATTTCTCTTGGACCTGGGAATGTAGCTTAGTTGTAGAGTACTTGCCTAGCATGCATAAACCTTTGGTTCGATTCCTCAGTACCACATAAACAGGAAAAAAAAAAAAACAGAAATGGCACCGTGGCTGAAGTGGTAGAGGGTTAGTTTTGAGCAAAAGAAGCTCAAGGACAGTGCCCCGGCTCTGAGTTCAAGTCTCAGGACTGGCATAAAAAAAAAAAAGAATATTTCTCTCATTTCTCCATATATCTGTGCACCTTCTCAATCAGTCTTCTTTGTCTTATTTTTTTTTAGTCTTGTTGAGATTTTGTTTATATTTGAGAGACGAAGAAAACTAAAGACTGTGCTCTTTATACAACTGTGAGTTAAGAATTTATCTGGCCTTGAAGTAGTAAAGAAAATGACAAGAATGCCTTTTTAATGAAATTGTTATTGACACATCAAAGGGATAGATTCCTATAAATAAAACATGAGCATATTTCCTTATTACCTAAGACATACATAAAATTTCAAAGAGGCTGGCAATCAGGGGCATTTATTTTTCTTTAAACCAAAGTGGCTAATTTTTCTATCACCACAGTGCAGGGTGTGTTGAGGCTTTGAACAGGAGCAGTGTGGTTTTATCGTCTGTATAGCACTTTCTGGTACATTATGGTTAGACTCCCCTGCGTGCCTTATCAAGTAGGTTCAGGAGGATGATATTCACCATTTTACAGATGAGAAAGGTGAGACTCTTGAAGCTAGGACTTACCAAGGATATGAGGACAGACGGCTTGCAAGCAGCGAGTGCAGGGCTAGGAACTGTGGTGCAGGTGTTACCCCCGAGACCCATGGAGTGGCTTGCTCCAGCCTGTCTTAAGACCCCTCATGCTTCCCACTACTTACGCAGGCTCTTAAGTTGTGCCTTGGTTGCTTGATCTAGTTTTCAGCGAGTTAGTTTCCACAATAAAACATCATAATAATCTTTTTTTTTTTTTTGCCTGTCATGGGGCCTGAACTCCGGGCCTGGGCGCTGTCCCTCAGCTCTTCAGCTCAAGGCTAGCGCTCTACCACTGGAGCCACAGCGCCACTTCCGGCTTTTTCTGTTTATGTGGTGGTGAGGAATCGAACCCAGGGCCTCATGCTTGCAAGGCATGCACACTACCGCTGAGCTACCTTCCCAGCCCCATAATAATCTTAACAACAAAAAAAGCTCCAAAGCTTTTGCAGTTGAATATGTGTAAAATTTTATGATAAGCTAGAGCAGGTGAGGAGATGGCAGGTAGTGAGAAAAGTCACTTTGAAGTCTTCTTGCTTAAATGCTTAAATCCTCTCTCCCTCTTCCCTTCCCTCTCTTTCCAATTGTACTGATATTGAATTGAACTCAGGGCCTTGTACCTTCTAGGCAGGCACTTCCTGCCATTTAAACTATGTTCCCCAGCCCTTTCGCTTTTCTTAATGAGACAGGGTCTTGCTTTTCACCCAGAGAAATACTCGGACCTCGATCCTCCTATCCTCACCTCCAACATGGCTGGGATTACAGGCATGAACTCTCATACCTTGGGAATCTTACTAATTTTTGGCCCAGGCAGGCCTTAAACCATCATCTTCCCAGTCTCTACTTCCTAAGTAGAAAGGACTATACAGGCATTCCATTCCTGGCCCTCTAATCTTTGTTAATCACTAAAATTCTCATAAAATCAGGATTACAAAATTTTTATCATCGAACAGTACTTTGAGATGGTTGTTGCTAAGTAATGGGAGGCCAAGTTAGGATCTGTGTAAGGATTCTGTAGTCTTTGAGCAGGTTGTTCCTGTCCTAGTTTTTCTCCTCACTCTTCCTTCCCTAACTCACAGACCTATAGGAAACGTCACACTGCCAGCCTTTTGAAGTTGCAGCAGCACGTTTCTTTTTTGAGTACTGATTAGAAAAATGGAGGTGGGGCCCAAATCTCTCCCTTGGTTTATCATGGCTGTGTGCAATTTTGCCGGGGTCCCTTCTGGTGGTCCTCTTGTCTCTCAGTCAAGGTCATTCGGATTTCCTTTGTCATATGTAATATTTGTATACCTGTCTTCTTTTGATTTTCATATTGCATAATAATCTGTCTTTTTCTAGACTGAAATTGGAAGAGAGAAGAAAAGAGCTGCTACAGAAACTTGAAGAAACTACTAAATTAACTACTTATTTGCATTCACAACTTAAAAGGTAAGTTTTTGGGGACTCTTATCAGATGTTCAGGCACATTGTAGTTCATCTTTGGTTATTTGGTACTTTGTTTCCGCTATTTAAAAGTAAATGGGAGCTGAGAATGTGGCTTAGTGGTAGAGTGCCTGCCTAGCATGCATAAAGCCCTGGGTTCGATTCCTCAGTACCACATAAACAGAAAAAGCCGGAAGTGGGGCTGTGGCTCAAGTGGTAGACTGCTAGCTTTGAGCAAAAGAAGCTCATGAACCGCGCCCAGGCCCTGAGTTCAAGCCTCAGGACTGGCAAAAAAAAAGGCGGGGGCTGGCTGGGAAGGTGGCTCAATGGTAGAGCGCTTGCCTTGCATGCATGAGGCCCTGGGTTCGATTCCTCAGCACCACATAAGCAAAAAAAAAAAGCCGGAAGTGGCACTGTGGCTCAAGTGATAGAGTGCTAGCCTTGAGCTGAGGGACAGTGCCCAGGCCCAGAGTTCAGGCCCCACGACTGGACCCTCCCCCCTCCCCCCCCCCCCAAAAAAAAAGCTAAAGAAATGGAAATGAAATGGTTTTGTCAGTACAGCTGATGTTACCAAACTCAGAGTCACATGGATTGTGTTTTATGAGCCCAAAATCAGATTTGGAGTATATTTGAAATATTTTATAGAAAGATGTTTTGCCTATCAGTAAGAATGTAGGAAAATATCACATTTTAGCCCTTATTCCATTGTGTGTGTGTGTGTGTGTGTGTGTGTGTGAGAGAGAGTGTGTGTGTGTGTGTGTGTGTGTGTGTGTTGGTCCTAGGGCTTGAACTCAGGGCCTGGCTGTGCTGTCTCTAAGCTTTTGTGTTCCACCACTTGAGACACAGCACCACTTCTGGCTCCCCATGTCAACAAAGAAGCCAAGTATGGATGTTTATGCCCACAATCCCAGCTAGCAGGGAGACACCAGTAGAAGCATCATACTCTGAGTTTGGTCCCTGGCAAAAATCAAGAAGCTGGGATTACCAGCATGAGCCACTGTTCCCAGTCCAAATCAGGCTTTTAAAGCAAAGTGACTACATTAACACTTTGTATTAGTCATTTCTTCGCAGTGGTGGTGGTTTGTTCAATACTGTATAGTTGCAAAGGTCCTTCTGTGTAGATATTTAATCCTTTCTCTTTAAAAAAAAAAAAAAACAACTTTGGCCAAAGGGAGGTAGGTTAAGAAGGACACTGGAATTGCTATGGCAAGAGTATTTTGGGAGCCATGAAGGGGATACAAGTGAGTAAAGGAAACACACGCCTGTCACTACAGAAGATTCCAGTGCCCTGGCCACAGCGTCCACACTTGGCGCCACTGGTGTCCTTTCCTGTCAGGGCCTGCAGGAGCCAACAGGGGCTGTAGCTAGGGACAGATCTGACAAGTGTGCTTTCCTCCCTCAGCCTCTCCGCCAGCACGCTGTCCATGTCGTCCGGAAGCAGCCTGGGATCCCTGGCGTCCAGCCGGGGCTCCCTCAACACCTCCAGCAGAGGCTCACTCAACTCCCTCAGTTCCAGTGAGCTCTACTACAGCAGTCCGGGGGACCAGCTAGACGTGGACTATCAGTATAAACTGGACTTCCTTCTACAGGAGAAGGGCGGTTATATTCCCTCCGGACCCATCACCACCATCCATGAAAACGAGGTGGTCAAGTGCCCCAGTCAGCCTGGCCAGAGTGGACTCTGTGGGGCGACAGCCGCAGCCAACGGCCACACTCCTCCGCTGACGGAGGCCCCCAAGTCCGTGACATCCCTGTCCTCGAGGTCCTCCCTGTCCTCCTTGTCCCCCCCGGGCTCTCCTTTGGTCTTGGAAGGCACGTTTCCCACGTCTTCCCATGATGCCTCTCTCCATCAGTTCACGGCTGACTTTGAAGACTGTGAATTGAGTAGCCATTTTGCAGACATTGGCCTCGGCGAGAGTCAGCTCCTGTCGGATTCAGACTCTGGAGGAGCATCCCAGGCTCTTTTAGAAGACAAAGGCCTTAACGAATGTGCTAGGGAGCCATTGTATGAAGGCACAGCAGGTAAGTGGAGGAGGGTGATTTCAGGTACTCCCGTGAAATCTTCCATATAAACCAATGGAATCATCCCCTTCCTCCCCAGTATCAGCTGGCTTCCTTTAAGGAGTATTTATTCATATACACAGGTTTTTGTCTTCATTGGATGAACGTTTCACTCCCTGTCTGATCAGTCTCATCATTAGGCATCTGCTCTGTGGTCCAAGGGCCTTCAGTGTGTGGGAGGTGGCCAGAACATACTTCCTGAGCACAGTCCACAACATTTCTAGTAGACTCCAGGTCTGAAATGGCAAGGCAAAGAAGAGGGTTTTCTTTCCAAAGTTGGCCTAAAACAGATTAAAACCAAGTCAATTAGCATATCAGCTAATTAGTGCCAAGGTTCAATGTTTAGATTGCTCAGGGAATTCTCTATAAATACAATTTTTGTTTCATGCCAGATTCTCCCCTTCTGTGTAAAGTTAATGTGGAGAAGTCAGCGTCCAGTGTCTGATGTTACCCTGCCACCTTCTGGCTGCATTCACAGTTGCAGTTTCTAGAAGAGATTGCGACAGATGGAGTCCTTACTCCCGTGTGTGCTCAAAGAGACACAAACAAGGAGAATTTCATTGTTTAAGAAATTGTTTTCCTCTGCGTTACAGCAGTCTTTAATGTATGAGGTATGGTTGTGAAGAGCACAGATGGTGCCCTTTTGGCAAATGATCTCCACGATGGTCTAAGAAGGATGATTATTCTTGAGCTAGCTTGCGGCAGAAAGCGAAGTAAAAGCTCTGCTGCTCCGGGGAGCCCTGTTTGGATCTGCCTGTGTCAGCAGGCCCACCACAGAGGAAACACTCCGTGCTTTCTCCAGAAGCATTTTTATTTGGATGCATGGTGCCAGGAATTCTAAGCATGAGTTGGCTAACCAGTTCAGATCTTTGAAGACAGATGAGTCCAACTTGTGCCTTTCACTTCAGCTACTGAAACTGAAATTCTTTTTTCTTTCTTTCTTTCTTTTTTTGAAGCCGAAATTCTGTGTCCTGCCCAAGTCCTGGGACGGAGTTGGGGTTTTTTGTGTGGTTTTCATACCCTCTCCTCCCCTTGGGGAAGCACCAAAGCTCTTAAGTATTGTCACTGAAATGATCGGCCACAGAGTAAAGAAGCACAGGAAAGATAGGGGCACCGCAGCATCACCAAACAGGAAGCTACCTGGGGCCTGACCTCTGCCTCTGGGAAGGAGGGTGGTGGGTTACATGCTGTCACTCGAGTCAGCCACATTTCCACCAGGTTGTGTTTGCTACTCTGGTTGGCTGTTTTTGGCAGGCATATTAGCCATGATGCATGGAAAGCATCTGAGCACATCTAGTGCACTTACTTGGCACATGGTATTTGTTCATGACTATGTGGTCAAGATGATGATGATGATGATAACTAAAATAAATGCTCCTAAGCTTAGTTACTTCCACTGCAAGTTGAGGAAGACAAGGAAGCTAAGCTTCTTGCTTAGGCTTGCAGGATATTTAACATTTCTTGAGCATACCAACCTGACGTTGCCCTTCATGTATTGGAAATATTCCCTAGTGTCAGCACGGCGGGCCCAGTATGTGAGGCTGACTGCTGGAGAAGGGGAGAGAGGATGAAAACAACAACAACACCAAATCACACAAAGGGCTGTGTCCCCCACCTAAGTGATCCCAGTCATGCAGGCCTCTCTGCTTGGCTAGTGTCTGACTCTTCACACTTGGGTCTGCCGCTGTGTTTGTCAGTGAGTTTGCAGCTGAGCGTAGGAATCTTGGAAACTTGGGAGAGATCATTTTTAACTTGTTAGATGTTATAAGATTGTTGTTAAAAAGTTTCTCAAGGCCCCAGGGGATGGTTCAGTGGTAGACTTGTCACTAGACAAGTCTAGGTAACCTTGCAGGCATATGTAGTCTTGGATTGGATCTGTAGCACTATGAAAAAACAAAGAGAAAGGTTCACCTTAAGGAAAAATACACTCACGTACAAATAGTATCCAGTTTCGTATTCACAAATAACGGAAAGCATATATTGAATTATAAAGACTACTTCTCTTCTGTTGACACTCATCAGTCTCTTCAAGGAATATCTGCTTTCTCTTTGGAGTGGGTGCCTGTTTGTAAGGGACATTGTCCCCCCCAACTCTGTCTCTCTGTCTGTCTCTGTCCCCCCCTCTGTCTCTCTGTCTGTCTGTCTGTCTCTCTTTCTCTCTCTCTCTCCTCATGCTCTAAAGACTGACACAGGTAAGTTGAGTCGTTTTTGTATAAATTTTGTTCCTCAGCACCAGTCCCTGCTGGATGACAGAAACCAAGTTGAAATAACTATGAAGTCTTTTCCACAGTCAGTCTCTGTCATTGTCAAAGTCAATTTCAGGCTGCTGTAGTTATTCCTGGGGGTAATCAATAAATCATGTCATCACCTTCACCCCTCACAAAGGGGGGTGGGCGGAGAGAAGGTACTTCATCATCAAGAAAAAGCATTCCCACTGCCAGAAATAAAAGGGAAAATGCAGCAATCAATCCTGTAATCTGAAGCCTTAAAACTTAAACATCTTAACAAGATGTAAAGTCACGACTCAGAGGGGGGCTGAAATGCATAGCAATACGGCTCCTCTGGCTCACTCGCTGGAGGATGAAAGAAACTCCACAGGCTTGCAGCTTATTACAGTACAGAGCACAGCTTTAAATGAATGCTCCTTGCTCACTGCAGGACGCTGGGGTATGAATATGAGTTAGAGATAAAAGTCAAGTGGTAGTTGGTGCTAAAGATTCTGTAGCACCAGAAGTTTTAAAACTGTAGTAGCTGGTGAGGAATTTCTGTAAGTCAAAGATGGTATTCTCTTTAATTTTTGCTAGAGTAGTAACACTGTTAAGAATATGGCATGTAGAGAGAGGCTGAGAGTAAACACATGGAAACTTCCCTTTCCACAGTGTGACTAGAAGCCCTGTTCCTAATCTACAGTAGCCCTCTATATGAGGGAAGCTCATCGTTTCTTCCCTCAAGTGTATAGTAGTTTGTACATGCTTGAAGGAAAGAGGCTAGGGACCCTAGGGACCAGGGAGAAGTTATATCTAACTTCTGGAAGTGATAACTTCCCTAAAAGTATTTCAGGACAAAAACAAAACAAAACAAAAACCCAAACCGAAAAACAAATTGTGTACATTTCCAAATAGCAACTGACATTAATTGTCACCTCAGGAATCTCGTAAGTCAATGTCTTGGCATGTCCACACCTTTTGATGTAAGAAGTAACATCCTTGACTCAGAAGAATGTTCTTGGGACTTCTCACAACTAAACTATTTCTGTATTTGTATGCTGTTTCTAAGAATAAACTAATGAATGCTATCACTTTCCTCTCCTAGATATGGAAAAATCATTACCAAAAAGAAGAATTCACATACCTGGGGAGAAACCCGCTTGTGTGTCGGCTGCCGTATCGGATGAGTCTGTGGCTGGAGACAGCGGTGTCTATGAAGCCTCCTTGAAGCAGTAAGACCCAGCTTTTTGCTTTTAGCTCCCTGGTAGGCCTCACAGCCAGGCCAGAGCATTATGTGTTGTAAACATGCCATTCATTTGTCTACCCTTTACATAGGACTTAGAAAGGTGTGCCAGAATATTCCAGTATGCAGAAACATAGTACAGCCATTTGAACTGAACAAAAGTAGACTGTTGTAGCTGACAGTTGTTAAGATGTAGAAACCACTTTTGTGGGAGTGTTGCAGTGATTTACCAGAGTCTGTTTAGCACAAGAAGCTTATTGTGTATAATGCTGAAAGCCGGTGTCTCTGAGGCTGTAGTGTAATCCTAGTAGGGCTATGGAAAGTTGGACCTCAGAATGTTTGATCTCCAGGAAGCTCAAAGGCAGATTCATGAAGAGGTAAAGAAATCTCCGGAAGAAGTAAGCTGTTACTAAGGTCATTTCCATTGGGCCAGAAGAGGAGTGTGTTGATTCGAAATCATTGAGCGGCAAACACCAACCATTACAATGGATATTCCCATTCATTGATGGTTCACCTCCTCCCTATCCACAGGCCTGGTGAAATTGAAGATGTTCCCTATAGTGAAGAGGATGTTGCCATTGTGGAGACTGCCCAGGTGCAGATAGGACTCAGGTAAAGTGATGTACATGGGAAGAGGGGACAGCTTTAGAAATTGGTGTCCAGTCAATGGCATGTGGTTACTCCTTATTTCAATTAGCTTCTCTTTTGACAGATACGATGCAAAAAGCTCAAGTTTCATGGTGATTATAGCACAACTCCGAAATCTTCATGCCTTCTTGATACCTCATACTTCAAAAGTGTAAGTTAAAAAAAAAATCACTGAAAAAGAAATTGGGGGATTTAAAAAATCTTTCCTATAAGATATTTTTATACTGTGATCAAGCAGTTCATCAAAATGAAGATATGGGAAAGACATAGCAGGTTGATCATGTCTAAGTCAACAGTAGATAAATGAGGAGGAGAAGAAAATGTGAGAAAGACAAATTAGATTTGGGGCCAACTGATTCATTATTAAAGATGAATTCAACTGAATCATTTTTAAGAATATGAGTCAAAAGCTGGATTTTAGTGAGACCAGCAAAGAAAGAAGGCATGGTGTTGCACTGGATAAATTAACTACAGAGAACCTTTCATCTTAGACTGGTCTGAAATTTAAAACACCCGTCAGAAGTCCTCAGGTAAGACTGGTTTTGTTAGGATCAACTGGGAAAAACGGCCCCTTCCCTTTGTTTTCTCTCCATGTGAAACTGCAGGTAGACCTCCTTGGTTCTCTCCCACAGTCCCCGCCCTGTACCTATAACCCAGGTCACTGCATACCTGGAGACAGTGGAAGGTCTCCCAGGCTCTGAGGTCACTTCCTCTGCTGTGGCCACACCTCCCTCTCACCCTTCCCTATATAATCTCTCAGCCATTAGTTCCAGTGGCCACACGCTACTCGAGTGCAGCCTGGCAGTTTGACTCTCCTAAATCAACTCTTTTCTGCCTGGAGCACATGGCGGTCTCCTGTCCGCTGTCCTTACCTCTGGTGCCAAAATCTGGGAGGAGATAGTGACAGGAGTTGCTGGATCCTCTCCGCTTCTCTTTCCAAGGGTCAATCCTCCATCCGCCTCCTGGCGGCCCCTCCTCAGACCCAAACTGCCAAAGGAACCCCATGTCAGGTCTCGCGCCTATGCACCCATTACACAGTCTCTTGTCTACATCTGGTGAGTGACTCCTACCTACAGGCCCTCTGTCGCTCATTTGACATGGTGCCATGGCACAGAGATCCCCCACACCTTTTAGCCAGTCTCTTCTCAGTTTGGGGACACCTGAATCAAGAATTTGACTCTCAGCTGGAGAGACCTTGGGCAGACTGGGATGCCTTCACCTGTGCCTCCTTCTTTCTACATCCTCACAGACTCCTCCCTCTACGTCCTCACAAACATCTCCCCTCTACGCCCTCACCAGACTCCCTATAAAGGATTACAGAAGGCCAAAAAGACTCACGTTTTTTATTGCACTCAAGTCTGGCCACACACTACACCCTGCTCTAGGGTATGGCTCATCAGTTTGGCTTTCCCAATAAACTCTTTTCTGACTGAAGCATGTGGCAGTCCCCTTCAGCAACCCTTACAGCTTCGTAGTACTAATATACTTCCCCTCTCCAATACTGTGATACTAGAATGTGTCATCAGTAGCCAAAAGACTACTGTAAAGTAAATCAAGGAGAAGACAGTCCAGTAGAAAACCACAGGATACCCCCAAGAACTCATTTTGTGAGGTTGCCCAGTTTTCTACCTCAACACCATCAATCACAATCATTTAGCTCAGAGTGGAGAACAGAATACCTTCTGCAGGTGTGGTAACTCCCAAAATAGCTTAAGACAATAGTAGCCCTCAACCAGCTGGTTGTACGGAATGTGCCTCTGCTCCCCGGCTTGATTGGTGCAGTTACGTGTGTATCTGATTTGAATTTTCCCCCAAACACTTAGCCACATTTTCCTAAATCCATGTGTGAAAGCCTTGGCCTAAATAATGACACTGCAGTAAGTAGCAATGCATATAGAATATACCCAAGTGTTCCCTCCAACTTCAAACTTCATTTTTGGTTGATTATAACAAGCAGAGTTGGTGTTTGTGTTGATTGACAGTATGGCTTGCCTGATTTCCATGTGGAGAGACCTCTCCTTCAGCAGAGCAAAAAGAAAAGCACCCCTGCTCGATTAGCCTCCTCTGCCTTTGCCTTGAAATCACTGAAACTGGCTCATGTTTGACCCAGAAGCATTTTGAGATGACACTAAGGGCTAAGTTACTGATACAAATTACTCCTACAGTCTGGAGAAACAGAAATTTCCTTCCCTCCATTCTAACTTTCTATAAACTTGTTTCCTCATGAAAACAGAATAATTTTTTTTAAAGACATTGTTCTGCTGAATTTCCAGCTTCCCAGGGGCAACAAGCTGTATCTTAGTAAGGCTTTAAGTCAACAGCATTGACCCAAGGCCCACAAGGTCTTTAAATACTGAATTTTTTTTTTTTTTTTTTTGGGGTCCAGACGTGGGGCCTGAACTCTGGGCCTGGGCGCTGTCCCTCAGCTCTTCAGCTCAAGGCTAGCGCTCTACCACTTGAGCCACAGCGCCACTTCCGGCTTTTTTTTCTTTTTGCTTACGTGGTGCTGAGGAATCGAACCCAGGGCCTCAGGCATGCAAGGCAAGCACTCTACCACTGAGCCACCTTCCCAGCCCTAAATACTGAATTTTATAATTAATAGTGATGTAAAATAAAAAATAATATGACATCCCAGTTCTGCATTTGAATTTACAGTTTTTCTAATTAGAATATGAATTATATAAACCTAGAAATGGGGGTAGGGAGAAAGACTGAATGCTGTTCTCTTACTGAAATTAAAAGGAAAATACCTCATGCTATTTCCAAGAATTGTGCGTCTTCATATATAATGGGTGCTCAGAAAGAGCATTAGAAGTTACTGTTCTTCTGTAACTTTGGATTTTACAAAGCAGGAGATTCTGAAGAGTTTGTTACATCTGTGAGTGCAAAGGTGCTAGAAAATGATATTTTTGAACTACTGTTGCATCTGTTTCAGATCTTGTTATAATCTGCTACGCAGCCTTTCTTTTCTCTAGTAGGGTAATGTATTTCATTCCATTCCTGGGAAGTGGTCGTTGGCAACTGTTGTTTAATCCTCACAAGGAGGATTCTTTAGGATAAGTCACCAGTGTCTACTTAGTGTGTTCTCATGTTCCCAGACTCAGAGATTACATATTTGGGAATTGGCTATCCCTGGGGCAGGTAGGATATTTAATCTGCATGTCCCCATGGACCTTCTTCCTCTTCTCTTTCCTATCATGTGCCTGTGCTTTAGTCCCATGGCAAGTGGCAGACTGGGCTGTCTCATGTTCAGGGGTACAGTCACTAAGGCAGGTTAAGAACAGGGCATCTATACCTGAACACAGACCCATTATACAGCAGCACTTTGGGTTGATAATGAACTCACAGTTCTTTGATTTAGCTCTGAATCCACTGTAATTGAAGTGCTTATGAAATTCATTCTGCTCTTGCTCTTGGCAGGTATTGTAGAGTTGCTGTCCTTCCCTCCTCAGCGGATGTCAGCTGTCTGTTTCGAACAAAAGTCCATGCACCAACAGAATCTGTGTTGTTCAATGACGTGTTCAGAGTGGCCATTTCCCAAACAGCCTTGCAGCAGAAGACACTGCGAGTTGATCTTTGTTCCGTCAGTAAACACCGCAGGGAAGAATGCCTGGTAGGGGCCTTCAGAGTTACCGTCATCATAGAACACTCAATGCTCAGTGTTCTGAGTGAGAATATGTTTTCTACTAGCTGTCTTGCTAGCCTTGAAACCACTCCAGACCTTCTAACACCTTGGGACACAACCAATAGTGGTTTCACTTTTTTTTTTTTTCTGAAGGAATAACTTTTTGTCTTTCTCATATTTCAGATTTTTTAAGACTTCTTATAAACTCTGATGTTCTATAAAGCTGTGTTCCATTTCTACTATTCCATGAGCACCGAAGAATCTCTTTTTATGACCATCACCTTACAGAGTGTGCTTATTAGTCATAAAGCTACGCCTTGTGCCTCAGGTTCTGTCTATAGTATCTCCTTTAATCCTCAGGACAATCTGGGGAAAGATTGATTGTGTAAGGGGTAATTATCCCCTTTTCAGATAAAGAGCTGCTTAGACAGGGTCACACGGCTAATGAATGATGGAGCCAGATATCCAAAAGACATCCCACACGTAATTCACGGTTACACATTAAAATTAAGCATGACAGTTCATAGCTGCCTTTGTAGTTTCTTTTCCTGGAGCTTCCAGGAAGAAGCGCCGCAACTTTTCTCTGTGGTCAGTAGGAAACACATTTCATGATGAGCAAGAGTAATAGGATGATAGTTTTCTCCTTTTTCTTTCATGGTGTATGGGTACACATATGCATGTGCATGCCAGTATAGGGATTGAACACAGTATCTCACGCTCTCACCTAGATTTTTTTTTTTCTACTCAAGGATAGGACTCTACCACTTGAGACAGACCTTCACTTCTGGCTTTCTGCTGGTTAATTAGAGATAAAATTCTCACAAACTTTTCTACCCAAACTGGCTTTGAATCATTATATCCTCTGATATCAGACTTTTGAGCAGCTTAGCTTTCAGATGTGAGCCATCAGCTCCCTGCTTCCAGCTTCTTGTTTTTTCTAAAAAGTAAAGTGTATGGTAATATTTGGTAATAAAGTTAGAAGGAAGCAAAGACTTGTTATGCTACGTAAAAAAAAAAAAAAATTTTAAACGTAGTGGTAGAGTCCTTGCCTAGCATGCATGAAATGTCCTGGGTTCGATTCCTCAATACCACATAAACAGAAAAAGCCAGAAGTAAAGATGTGGCTTGTATGGTAGAGTGCTATCCTTAAGCAAAAGAAGCGGGGCTGGGAAGGTGGCTCAGTGGTAGAGCTCTTGCCTTGCATGCATGAGGCCCTGGGTTCGATTCCTTAGCACCACATAAGCAGGAAAAAAAAAAGCCGGAAGTGGTGCTATGCTCAAGTGGTAGCGTGCTAGCCTTGAGCTGAAGAGCTGAGGGACAGCGCCCAGGCCCAGAGTTCAGGCCCCACTACCGGACCCCAAAAAAAAAGCAAAAGAAGCTCAGGGACAGTGCCCAGGCCTTGAGTTCAAGCCCCAGGAGTGGCCAAAAAAGTAAACTTAATTAAAAATATATTCCCATATTTCTAAAAATAAGTTGCATACTTAATCATAAAATGTCAAAATCATGCTATGCAATAATCCTAGAATTGGTTTTTGGATTGGTTATCATTATTGAGTCAGAGCTAAAAATAGAAAACATTTTATGAGTATCATATTATTCCTACTCAAAGTCAGACTTACCCAACAATCTTTATCATATCAAAAGGAATAAATACTAACTTAACCATTTTATTTCTCTCTCTGTTTTTGTTTTTGATTGTCTTTCCTTCATTTTCTTATTTCCCATAGGCTGGAACTCAAATTAGCCTGGCTGACTTGCCATTTTCCAATGAGATTTTCACACTGTGGTATAATTTGCTTCCTTCCAAGCAAATGCCTTGTAAAAAGAATGAAGAAGAAAACGAAGACTCTGTATTCCAATCAAACCAGCCGGTGGTAGATTCCATAGACTTGGTGAGTCAGAATTTAGAGAACAAAATCATTAAAACATAATAAAGTGATATGAAATATAGAGTACTGACAGACCAGCAGGCTTTTGTGTACTTTCATCTTCCTTTTCTCCTTTAGCCTTTGATTCCAAAGGAAAAAAGAAAGATAGTTTCCACCTTTGCTTCAAATATGATTTACAAAAGGATCACTGTGTACTGCCTTCATTGTTTTCAATTATCATAGACAACCTTTTGATTTGAATTTATATTTTTGTATATTGTGTTCACATATTTGGTTTCTGCTGTTAGTTTATACATTTGATACTTCTTTTGCATTCTTTCTTTCTCAGGGGTGGTAGTGGGGATTGTACTCAGGATCTTATACTTGCTAGGTAACCACTGTACCACTTGAGCCATACTGTAGTCCTGTTGATTGTAGTTGTTTTTCAGATTGAGATGTCCTGAAACAGCCACATGTTTTGATAGGGCTAGCATTGAACTTGTACATTATCCGAGAGGATATGGTCATCCTAACATTTTTCACGGTTTTCTCATCCATGTATGTAGGATATTCTGTTCATTTATTTCAGTTTTTCCTAACTTATTTCACCCATGTTTTCAGAGTCCAAATTTTCATTGCTCCTTTTAAGCTAATTCCTAAGTATTTTTTCCTATATGATACTTTTGTGAGACTTTTTATTAATTGCATTTACAGATGGTTCATTGTACTGATTGCCTGTTTATCTTGTATCCTATAACCTTCAAATTAAGAACTTGTTTCTTATTTTGAGTTGGTTTCAGTGGAGTTCTTAGGATATTTTGCAAGTAGAGATAATTTTACTTCCTCATTTCTAACTTTGTACATTTAATTCTTTTTTGTGGTTTTTTTTTTTTTTTTTTTCATATTAGCCCTGTATAGAATTTCCAATACAATACTGAAATTAAATAGTTCAGAGAGATACTCTTCTCTTGTTTCTGATTTAGGGAGGAATTTTTCACTATTAGTTTTTGCTGTGAGTTTTTCATAGATAACCTTTTTTCAGACTGAAATAACCTTTTCATAGTATACTGAGTTTTTCATCATTAAAATAAGCTGTTGGATCTTTTTTCTACATCTACTAAGGTGGTCATGTGGTTCTTGTCTTTCATTCAAGTGATACAGATGTTAAATGACTCTTCCATTCCTAGGATAAATCCAACTTGGTTTGGTGTGTATTTGTTGTGTGTTTGTAATTCAGTTTGCTAATATTGTTGAGCATTTGTGTCTGTAGTTTCTTTTCTTTGCAATGTCTTTGGCTCTGGTTTTTGACAGCAGGATAATTCTGGCCTCATGAAATGAGTTAAGAACCATTTTCTTCCTTTCTAAACCTTTTGGAGAAGTTTGGAAAATTGGTAGTATATTAATTAAATGTTTTGTATTCAAGTGAAGCCCACTCACTGGGTCTGGACTTTTTCTTGCTTAAAGTCTTTTTGTTTACAAACTCAGTCTCATTACTGATCTGAATCTCTCAAAAATGTTGTTCTCAAGTCAGTTTCTATACTTGTCTCTTAAAGAATTTGTCCATTAAAGCCAGATACCTAATTTGTTGATTTACAATTTCATAATATTATCGCATGGTAAAGTTAATAGATATGCCCTCTTCCTTTCTTTTCTTCTAATTGCTTTTGGTTTAGTTTTCTCTTTCCACATTTTCTCCTCTTCTAAGATGTCCCCTTTCTTGTTATCCTCTTCCTCCTTTTGTGCCAGTCCTGGGGCTTGAACTCAGGGCCTGGGTGCTATCTCTGAGCTTTTTCACTTAAGGCTAAATGCTCTACTTCAGCTACAACTTTACTTCTGGCTTTTTGGTAGTTAATTGGAGATAAGTGTCTCTGCACTTAAGGCTAAATGCTCTACTTCATCTACAGCTTCACTTCGGGCTTTTTGGTAGTTAATTGGAGATAAGTATCTCTGGACTTCCTTGCCAGGGCTGACTTTTAACTGCAACCGTCAGATCTCAGCCTCCTAAGTAGCTAGGATTACAGGCATTAGCCATTTGTGCTCAGCTGCCTTTCTTCCTTTTTTAATATAACTGTTTACAGCTATAACTTTTCCCTCTAAGCACTACTTTAGCAACTTTCCTCCTCCCTTTCTTTCTTATTTTTTTGCAATTTAGAGTAGGAATATTTTCACACATTTGTTAACGTCTCATTTGTTTTACTTCAGTATACCAAAACATATACTTGGTAAGATTTAAGTCCTTTTGAATTTATTGAAGCTAGTTTCATGCACTAGAGAAAAATACAGTCTACTGTGTATTTTCTATAGGTGTTTATCAGATCTCATTGATTTGTGGTGGTGTTGCATAAATGCATTTGATTGCATTTTTATCCTATTCTTAATGTAGATCTTAGTAATTCCACATACGATTTTTTTCTTCCTTTATTAAATTTACTTACTTACTTAAACCTTTTATCACTTGTCTTTGACATATCTATATTGCCAGCATTACTACTCTTATCTAGAGGCATTTTAAACTACATAAAGAGTTATTTGAACATAGGCTCTGTGTATCTACAGCACTCTATCTTATACCTGAGAGGAATACCATGTAACTAATGAGCAGGTAGCATATACACCGGACAAAAGAGAATCCATTTTCTACAGGACAGAATAAAATAGTAAGAGAGTTCACACCCTACAGTTCATGAGTTGCTCAGTTCTGGAATTTTCCATTTACTATTTCTTGGATTGGTTGGTAACAGGTAACCAAAACTATAGCAAGCATAACCATGGATAAGGCAGGACTGCTTTATATATTGTTTTGTTTCCATGGAGATAACAGCATGAATTCTTAGTAGAAACTAATGTCAACGAATTCCTTTACTTCAGTAGTTCACGAATTTTAACTTCTTTGTTGTGATTATTACATTATATTGTAGGGATTAAAGTTCGAATCCCGTAAGACATTATTACCAATATTTCACTGACAATCAGTAGTCAGGTATTCCCACATCTTTCCCATATCTAATGGAGTTTCTTTCCTTTCTGAATTGCTGTACTTCTGCGTGGGTCATATACCTTCTGCTGAACAATTCCCTTTAGTATTCCTCTCAGTTGTGTTGGTATCAATTTTAGCTTCACTTGTGAAGGACAAGGATTTTGACCATTTATTCAGTTTTATAGGTGGGCAGGTGTTCCATGAACGTGTTATAGATACCACTTTCTGTCATCTGGTTTTCATTGATTCTGTTGAGCTACTGAAAAACAATTTTAACTTCTGGTTCTTGGAAAATAATCTTTTTTTTTTTGGTCGGTCGTGGGGCTTGAACTCGGCCTGGGCGCTGTCCCTCAGCTCTTCAGCTCAAGGCGAGCGCTCTACCTCTTGAGCTACAGCGCCACTTCCGGTTTTCTGGTAGTTTATTGGAGATAGGAGTCTCACAGTCTCTCCTGCCCAGGCTGGCTTTGAACCGCGATCCTCAGATCTCAGCCTCCTGAGTAGCTAGGATTACAGGTGTGAGCCACCAGCGCCCGGCGGAAAATAATCTTTCGATACTTTTTTAGATTTTTTTCCTATGATTTTTTTCCCCCAGGAACTTTATTCTCACAAATGAATGCGGTTTTCCTTGTGTTTATGCTAGTGAAGTTTTCTATCATTTTGGTAGGTTTTTTAAAAGCCTATTAATTGTAAACATTTAAATACCATCTCCAAAAATCTACAGTGTACACATCACCTATGGGTCTGCCTCTTTTGTCATTTCTTTTGGCTTTCTGTCAAGTCTTGATGGAATGCCAGCTAGTATGAGGGAAGGTAGAGGCTCTGGATGGCACATTTCTTCCGTAGACATGCTTCTGGAAGTCAAGTTTGAGTTTGAGACAATGACCTGAATCATCTGGGGGACTAGATTTCCAATTTTTATCTCTCCAAGACCCTAGGAGACAGAAGAAATATCTCCTTAACTGTTTGAGGCTTTTTGTTTTGCAGTTCAGGAGATGCACATGCCTTAGTAGGATTCTCATGTATAATATTGGGCTCACCTTACACTTCATTTCCTCTGACCCTTGGACTGCCTTGAAGTCTTGCACTTGGTGACAATCCTCTCAGATATCTGACTGACCCTGTGGCTGCAGTCCGAGGCAGCCAGACTCTTTAGCCTACGTACTTCATGCCTAGAATTGACAAATGCCAGTGTGTCAATTGTGATGGTTCTCTTCTCTCTGGGCATTAACCTTCTAGTACTGATAACCTTGGTCACTCCGCATTGCTTCACAAAATTTGGGAGTATTTATTACTTTTTGTTATATTTCATTCAGCTTTTGTATCCTCCTGTAAGAGAGTTGGGTCTGGTACAAGCTGCTTCTTCACAGCTGGAAGTATCAGCCTGCCTCTGAAGAAATTTCAAATAAGTTTCTTGGAGTATATGATATTAATTGCCATGTGTTTTATATTCTTCAGGATGCAGTGTCAGCCTTACTTGCAAGAACATCAGCCGAGCTATTGGCTGTGGAACAAGAATTAGCACAAGAAGAAGAGGAGGAAACAGGGCCAGCAGAAGAGCAACAGGATCTAGAAGGAGATTGGTAAACAGCTGCTTTCTTTTGCTAGTGAGAACACATTAAGGTGTTTAGTTTCTCATGGGAAACTTTCAGGAAACGATTATAGTTTCATGTCTTAGCACTGGAATTATGAGAAACAATGTAGTTTCAAAGAGTTGTGGCTAGAGAGTTACAGGAGGTAATAGCAAGATTGTGAACAAAGTAACACATTAACCAGATTTTTTATTCTTCAAGTAATTTTTAACAATGTTTTCTAAGGTAAAACTAAGCTGTCAATTTTGAAAAATATGGTAGCTTATTGTATAGTCATAAGTAAGTTATAACTGGCTCTCTTTTTCTTTATGAGTTCATTTAGGTGGTGGTATGACACAGAAAGTAGCTTCAAAAAGACATTTCAATACTTTTATCTTTTCTTGCTTCCTCCTCTGTGTCAATACTTTACCCTTTAAAAAAAAAAAAATCCAGACTAATGTGTGTGTGTGTGTGTGTGTGTGTGTGTGTGTGTGTGTGTGTACACATACATATAGACATACAGACATACATACATACAGAGATCTGTCGTTCCTGGTTTGCACTATTTTGTAAAATCAAATTCTAATGAATGCTTCAGGTTTTAAGTACATACAGTGTGTAATTTATTGGGATTAATCTTGCTATATATAGTTACTTATAATGTTTGATTGAGCTACTCTTAACCCATATATTAATCTTTTGTGTATATGTAAATATGCATACATTAAACTTGTTAGAAGCCCAGAGTTTATCATAAATAACCAATCATGAACATGTAGAAAAAAGGTCTACAATAGTGATAAAAATATACAGAGACTTTTGGCATATCAAAAGTCCTAGATAATAAATAATAACAGCACTGCAGAACAAAATTATGAGAGTGATTTATAAGGTCTCACAGTGTCTTTAAATACTAAGCTTTTTTCATGTTTGTAAAATACAACTTATTTCACACATATTTCAGAAAAATTCTTAGCATGTAAATAAAAGAACTTATAACTTAATCATTGCTTTTTTCCCCTTGTTTCATGGCCAGACATTTAATGAAACTAGATGGTACCATTTTTGTCTATATGCCACCAATTGCAGTTCAAGTTCAGCAGTTAGACCAGGTGCCAATGGCTTTCGCCTATAATCCTACTTACTCAGGAGGCTGATATCTGAGGATTGTAGTTCAGAGCAGCCTGTGTAGAAAAGACTGTGAGACTCATCTCCAGTTAATCACCAAAAAGCCAGAAGTGGAGCTGTGGCTCAAGTGGTACAGCACTAGCCTTGAGAGACAGTACCAGGCCATGAGTTCAAGCTCCAGAATGTACATGCGCGCATGCCCACACAACACACACGGTTCAGCATTAGGTATCAGTGGGCAGAAAATATTTCTATACAACAAGCATGAAACTCAACAAAGCATGAGGAATTCTGAACCATCCCAGCACTGTCTTCATATTCCAAACATAGACTCTTCATATTCAAAACACCATGCTTAATACCATCAGAATCTGTGCCATGGCTTCTATTAGAGATGGGGCCATGTGACATTGGATCTTCAGGTGATTAGTAGTAACTCCTTCTATGTAGGGCTGCCTCTGCTAGATTGTGAGCACAGTCAGTAATGGTGTTTTTATCTCTAGGTGTTTATTCACTCTTAGCTGAGAGTAAGCCATTCTCTTCTATGGTTTATTTTATAGTAAATTAATAGCTCACATGAAGTTGAGTTTAAAAGAAATCAGTATTTTTAAGTGCTGAGGTTAACTTTATTTGTGATTTTAATAATGCTTCTATTTTAACATCTAGAAATTAGGTCAGATTTCTTAAGTCTTAAATTTTTAGTAACACTATGGTAACTTTGCTCCAGGTGGCTAGAGCATAAAATGATTATTTATTTTGTGAATTTTTTTTCTTTTTTTTTTTTCTTTTTTATGAGCCAAAGAAGAGCTTGAATCTATTGTTTATTTCCCAGGTTGCACTGGTTGTGAAGTACTTGGCTTAAAGTGTGTTTTATTTATTTATTTATTTTTCAACATAGGTTAACAATGCTAAGAGAGGCCTCTGACAAAATTGTGGCTGAAAAAGAGACTGCAGTTAAACTGGTAAAAGGCACTAGTTGTACAGAAGACTTAAGTTCAAGCACCAATGTGCTGCAGATGAGTGAAGATAGCTGTCAGAAGGAAAAGGAGTGTGCCAAAGACTGTAGAAGTCAGCCACCGACTGGAATTCCCACCCTGGTGAATATTCCGCTCTTCTCCTGCCCTGAAACAGAACCTTCTAGGCACTGTGTAGACTAAGAGGATGCTTATCTCTTCAGGTGTAATGCTGTGTCAGGATTTTGATCCAAAAGTTGAAGGCTTATATAAGGATAGTTGCTGAGAAGCATTGTAAATGGGCCCAAAATACTGATTCTTCACTTGATAAAAGAAGAAAAACAATGCTAGTTACTTTCTACCAGCATTCTGTGAATACTAATAATATTTTTAAAACTCGCCATGGTAGTGCATCCTATAATACACTGGTTATCCCAGCACTTAGAAAGTTGAGGCAAAATCACAGATTCAAAGCCAACCTCTACTCTGTAGTAAGACCCTATCAAAAAAATTTTTTTAATGGTTTTCCTGAATTTCTTGAATAATTTTCTTGACTAAATTATATCAGGGTTCAAACTTTATTTCAAGAATGAAGTAAACATTTGAAGTTGATTTTGATTAGTTGGAATTCTGATTGAAATCTGTGAAGATGGAGAATACCTTAGTTCAAGCACTAGTACCAACCATATTAGAAAACAAGCAACTTCTCTCTTAAATGAGGAGTGTGTTGAGGCCATTCCCAAACAGCTTAGAGTAAGTCTGTAAGCTTTGAGGATGCCGACACACAGGATGTTGGTAATGGAATTTTAAAAATGCCAGTCCTTTGGTTTTATTCTTGGATGGGAGGTGCACGCATGTGCACATGTATTGGGTATACTAGCATGTGCAAATGCTACTAGGGATTAAACCTAGCATGCTACATGCTAGGCAAAGGCTTTCTTACTTGGGCCACATTATCCTAGTCCTAAATTCTCCATTCTCCTGCCTTTACCTCCTGTAGCTGAGAATGCAGAAATACACCACCATGCCATGCAATATTTATTATTTAAAATCATTTATTCTTGGAAAACAAAACTCACCTGAAAATTAAATACTGTTTAATGATGATATTTTCCCAAATAGCATTCTTTGTAGAACCTATTTAAGTCTAAATCTTCATTTTACATCCTACCTATTACTGTAACACCTCTATTTGTGCTTTACCCTCGTTGAACAGCTATCATCCTACCTACTTACTTTCTGAGAATAACGTAGAACACCATTCTCCCATTTCTCCTCAGAAGTACTGTGTTCTATTATGCATGTCTTTCTCATAGGGACATCCTCAGTGCTAGACAAGTTCCTGTTTAGCATCATTAGGAAAGGAGTATAAATGTACACACAACTCTCAGTTCCAGAAAACTTGCCACCTTCTCTTTTAGGTTGATAAAGAGACAAATACTGATGAAGCAGTTCATGACAGCGTGGCAGTTCGTCCCAAAGAGCGGAGCAGCCTGAGCTCTCGACAGCATCCCTTCGTAAGGAGCAGCGTGATCGTGCGCTCGCAAACCTTTTCCCCGGGTGAACGGAGCCAGTACGTCTGCAGGGTAAGGTGACAGTACTCAGCTGAGGCACTAGGAGCTATAGCTGCCTGTCCTATCATAAGTGGCCCGTTCATAGGAAGAGATTGTCCATAGGACAATCTGACTACAGACACGGTGGCTGAAAATGCTTGGAAATACGTGTATAGAGTATCACACGCTGAGGGTTCTTGTTGGTTTCTGTTTCCACCAATTTCATGTCCTGTTGGTTCTAATGTTATTGATTTGGCAAGTAAGTGGAATTTAAGATCTCAGCACTAAGAATTTTTTGGATTTTTATGTTTAGAAACATTACAGCTTCAAGTCTGTTTTGCCTACTTTTGCTCAATATCATATGTACTTCACAACATGTTCATTTTGCTGAAATGAAACTTACAAATTGGATTTTAAAACAGAAATTCTGTTTAAATAACTCTGGACCCAATCAGGCTCATAGCTCCGTGGGATTTCCATTGTTTTCCAAATTCTGTTTCTAGAAGTATTTATGATATATAGTGAGATAGATTTCATAAATGGGTTAGAGATGCTTTTAAAAATCCGAATTTATTCATTCTAGTCAAAAATATTTGTAGATACTTTTCATTTCTGCACCTTGTAGAACTTTCATTCTTTTCAGTGAGCCAGGAATATGATGGATAGATACGATGGATGTAATGGGACATATCTTGGGTGAGAATCAAGGCTGTGGAAGACAGTAGCACAAGTTAAGGAGTTGAGAATGGGAAGTAGAGCCCAGAAGAGGCTTCCTTCATAATATGACATTGAGCATAGGGGTGAACATGGGCTCCCTCAATCAGAGAGCTAAACTGTCTTAACTCTGAAGGTGAGCTATGTAAACCTTCTTTAAACAAACAAGTACTAGTTAAAAGTACAAAGCATCATTTTATTTTAAACAATATATAATAACATAGCACTTTGGATAACTATCAAAAGGCGGTTACTGAAACGTTTTCCAGAAAAAAAGCTACTAAACTGTAGAACTGGGAATAATGTATTTGGGGAGGATTTTCTTCAAGTAAAAATTAAGTCATGAGCTGAGGATGTAGCTTAGTGGTGGTGGGGGATTAGTTTATATTATATGTACTTATTTATTTGGTAAACCTCTTGATTCTCATTTCCACTGGTACTCTCTTATACAGTGACCTTTTTAAAAATCTTTGTTGACAGTTAAATCGGAGTGACAGTGACAGTTCCACATTGGCTAAAAAATCACTGTTTGTGAGAAACTCCACTGAGCGGCGTAGCCTGCGTGTCAAAAGGGTATGTACGTCCTCAGTCACCTCACACCATCCCAGACCCATCCAGATTCATAAATTGCCAAGAGTAAATTCCAGAACAATTGCATATGAATGCTCCTTGCTGTCAGACAGTATAGTCATACAAAAATACTGATGCTAAGTCAATTGGGGATCCAGGGAGAGGATGTACTTGAAAGGCTGGTTTAGAACTTGTGATATTTAAGGCTAGAAATTAGAGTACAGGGTCTCCAAAGAAGGGGCATACTAAGCCTCTTAGTGTGCCAGTGGTTTGAACACATTGCTTTTTTCTTTTTAGAAGTTGTGAATATTAAGTAGTTATGCAAAGGTATTACAATTGCATAAATCAGGTTATGACTACATTGCTTCCTGGACAGTGTCACCCCTTCCTTTGTTCTCCCCCCTCCCCCCCTTCCATCCCTACCCACATGTTACTTAGTTTATTTTTTACATTGTGTACACTGAATACACTAACTGCATTTATATACCCTTCCTCCCTCCATTCCTGTACCCCCCCCCCCAAAAAAAAACAACTTGTTTCCATTTCCTGGTACTCCTTTTTAGAAACAGAACTTTAGTTTGAACACATTTCCAACAGTGGCTGCACTCTCTCTGCATCACATCTGGTTCAGTGTGGGAGGAGTGGGAAGCCTGGCACCTCCCCAAGCAAGCGTTCCTCAGAGTGACAATTACAGAGGTCATGTGTTTCTATTTTTCCTTATTATTTTTTAGCGCAGATGTTGTAACTTGCTTAAACAGTTATTCATAGAAGGTTAAAGTTACTGTTGAGTGGGTCAAGTGTTCCTGGAGGCCAGCAACCTCTAGATGGTCTTGAAGGGAAAGTCTGATAAAATATTTAAAAGGTTGGACAGTTCAGATGGCTCACAAATTCCCGTTTACTTCCACCAGCTGAAATACTAAAAGAAAACTATTTGTTTGCTATTCCCATTCTGGCTTAAGATATGTTACTCGATAAGCATAGAACACGGTGTGCTGAACTCTGTCGATAGTGAGTTGGCTGCCAACAGGAGTCCATCATCCGGAGGAGGGGCCCAGATGTGTGCAGAAGAGTCAGAGGCATCGGGGCAGTTTGGGCCTTGACCCCTGGCTAACATGTCAGAGGGAAAATGGTAGCTGTAGAGCAATTCATAGGTGGGTGGTATGGGGAAGTGATAAGCAAGCATTAGGTACTCTGAAATACATGAACAGGGAACCACACAGGGCAGCTTGGGAGGGACCTGGGAAGGTGAGCTGCATTCATCATTTCTAGCAGCACCATGTGCAAAGTACTAAACACACAACTAGATAACGGCCCCTTGGTTTAACTTCCTACTTACCTGAAGGTAATAAAAACATAACTCCTAGCTGATGCCAGTGGCTTGTGCCTGTAATCCTAGCTACTTAGGAGACTGAGATCTGAGTATCAAGGTTCAAGCCAGCCCAGGGAGGAAAGTCCAAATGAGATGCGTATCAAAAAAGAAAAAGCCAGAAGTGGAGCTGTGGCTCAAGTAGTAGAGCCTTACCCTTAAGCACAAAAGCTCAGGGACAGCAACCAAGCCCCAGGAGTTTAAGCCTCAGGACTGGTACCAAAAATAAATTAATAAATAACTGTAACTAGATATATATCATATATATCATATATATATATATATATGATATATATATATAACTTGAAGGTCAATATGCTCACATTTATTTAGCATTGAGCATTTCTAGGAAAATATACAGTGTAAATCTTTCAGATTTCCACACTTAATGTGCTTGAAAGCATCAAAATTTCCATCACCTAGAATGAAAATTCTTCTTACCGCCTTTCTAAGTCACTTGTCTTCCTACTTTAGAGACATTTTAACCAGAAGTGTTGCTGAGCTAAGTGAAGCTGAAAACATGCAGGTTACTTATAAACTAAGTTCATAGACATACTTAAAACCAGACAGAGGTTAATCCCGAAACACTGCGTAAATTATGAATTTTAAATTGTTTTTAAGGAAGCAGGTATGGAAATGAGCAGAGAGTAAATTCTGATAGGAACTGCAGTATGAAAATAGTGTAGGGAGACTAAGAGAATAAAGCATCGGCAAAACACAGTGCAAGATGCACCCAAGTAGGAGGCAGGATTAGGGATTTATGCCCTTGGCCTTGGGGTGCTGGACCTCTTCATCCGGCTCACAAGAATCAGTTGTGCATGTCTTTTCATGTCAGTGATATTACATGAATACTTTGAAGATATTATTAGACATATACCAGCACACCACTGCACATTAGAAAGACTGCATGGCTGGGTGCCGGTGGCTCATGCCTGTAATCCTAGCTGCTTAGGAGGCTGAGATCTGAAGATAGTGGTTCAAACCAGCTAGGGCAGGAAAACCCTTGAGGCTCTTATCTCCAAATTAACTACCAAAAAGCCAAATTAGAGCTGTGGTTCAAATGTGTTACAGAAGCCTAATTATTTAGCAAACATCAAGTTGTTACAAAGAGATAAAAGGCTAGGAGGACACAGTCAAAGCTATCCCAACTTGGGCTAAGGCCCTGAAATAAAGGACAGGCTCAAGTGGGCCTTTTCCCTTCTGTCTGTCATGAGCTCCACACTTGACCCAGATCTTTAAACTAGACCACTTACCATATGTGAGGTCCCCCTCTCTCCCCTCACAGAGTACCAATTCCTTTGAGGAATCTCTTCTTTGTTTTTGTTTGTTTGTTTGTTTTTGGGTCCGGTTGTGGGGCCTGAACTCTGGGCCTGAGCGCTGTCCCTCAGCTCTTCAGCTCAAGGCTAGCGCTCTACCACTTGAGCAACAGTGTCACTTCCAGCTTTTTTCTTTTTGCTTATGTGGTGCTGAGGAATCGAACCCAGAGCCTCAGGCATGCAAGGCAAGCGCTCTACCACTGAGCCACCATCCCAGCCAGGAATCTTTTCTTTTCCACTCCCACTGCTGAGAATATAGGCAAGAAATACTTCCTGTAGTCTGTACTGATGCCTTCTTACCCAGCCTGGTTTGGTTCTGACCTGTCCTTCATCTGACTTCTTGTGGCACTTAAGATTCACAGTTTACAGGTTGCTTACTGTCTTATACCATTCTTCAAAGTCTTTGAAACATATCTCAGTCAGAGGTAGAGCTTCCATGTCTGGTTCTTTGCTGTCATTTGAGGTGGAGACAGAAATGTGCAGATCTCTCCTGAGTTTTTACAGGCCTGTGCCTGAAAGTGATACATACCTCTCCTGCTCACCTTGTATGGTGACCAGAACAAGCCTCAGGGTGTGGTTATACCCTCCTAGGAAGCAAGGAAAACCAGTCCCATCTTTTGCTAGCAAGAACAGGCAGGATAATGCCTACATACGTAACAAGGGTATTGTGTTTTCTACTCCTCCAGACGGTTTGCCAGCCAGTCCTCAGAAGGACAGCCCAAGAATGTCCTGTGCGCACATCTCTTGACCTAGAACTGGACCTTCAGGCCTCTCTCACCCGCCAGAGCCGCCTCAACGACGAGCTGCAGGCCCTGAGGGACTTACGGCAAAAGCTGGAGGAGCTGAAAGCTCAGGGAGAGACGGACCTTCCCCCCGGTGTGCTGGAGGACGAGCGATTCCAGAAGCTGCTGAAACAAGCCGAGAAGCAGGTACACCTCCAGTGCTCATCCTGGTTCAGCCTTCCATGTGGGAGGTTCCCAGCTCATTCCTCTTTGCATCTGTATTCTAGGCCTTGCAACATGCCCTTCCCCACAGTTGGAGGGCATTTTTTTAAACCTGGAATATTGCTAAAACATTGCCACCACCAGGCAGTAGATAAGACACCCCATTTACACACCTGCAGGAAGGAAGTGTGGCATTCCTCCTCAGCATTTCCTCTGGCTCAGCGAATGACATAGTATCTTTGAATGTTCGATGACTAACCCTCTGGACTCATTAGCCCCACTGATTCTAACTACATTACTGGTTTTAATGCTCCTGGCTTTCCTCTTTCTTTCCTAATTTCGAGGTCATAACCTCTTGGCATTCTCTCTCCATTTCACCCTATAAACATTTACACAAAATAATATAAAAAAATGACTGATTTTAAAAAACAGAGTTTGTGGAATTTATTTTTCTTTTGACCAGGTCACACCATGTAGCTCAAGTTGACCTTAAATTTTCAATGCTCCTACCTCAGTCTCCAAAGTGAAAGGAGTTCAGGGATGTACCACCATGCCCAGCAAAAGTAGACTCCTTAAAAAGGACTGTTTCTGGAAGCTGTGCTGTGGCTCAAGTGGTAGAGCGCTTGCCTTGAGCTGAAGAGCAGAAGGACAACACCCAGGCCCAAAGTTTTAAAAAAAGAATTGTTTCTAATATTCTGTCACCTAATACTACTGAATTTTTAAATCTGCAAAATATTAAATTGACTTATTTTCCCAGGATTAGTATTTGTATTTTGGCATAGGAATGTATATTCACATCCATATGTAATCTATAAATAGAACTTTTCCTATAGCTAAAATATTATACATGCTGAAATATTACTTTCTTTCAACCTCTTTGGGTAGGAATCTGAAATGGAATCCATGAGTATCCTTGAACTAATAGAAAATGTTTATAACATAAACTTCTTTTTCTTTTTCTTTTTTCTTTCTTTTTTTTTTGCCAGTCTTGGGGCTTGAACTCAGGGCCTGGCCACTGTCCTTGAGTTTCTTTTGCTCAAGGCTAGCACTCTACCACTTGAGCCACAGGGCCACTTCCGGCTTTTTCTGTTTATGTGGTACTGAGGAGTCGAACCCAGGGCTTCATGCATGCTAGGCAAGCACTCTACCACTAAGCCATATTTCCAGCACCACATAAATTTCTTTTTAATCTTCTAGTTACAATACTATTGGGAACATTTAAGTCATTTAACTAGTGGTAACATTACTAAGTGGAACTCAGAAATTTAATAATGAATTTCAAGAATCAAATGGATATCAGTAATTTTTACAGGAGCTCTAAGCAACAAAGCATATTACTATGTAGCTGGGTACGGTGACTCATGCTTATAATCCCAGCTACTCTGGCAATGGAGGCAGGAGGATTGCAAGTTCAAAGCTAACCCGCACAAAAGTTAGCAAGACTCTATCTAAAAAAAATAAACAAGAGGGCTGAAGGTGTGGATCTTGTGGTAGAGCTCTTGCCTAGCATGAGGGAAAGGCCCCGAGTTCATTCCCCAGTAATGCACCCCAAAAAACAAAAACAAACAGACAAAAAAACAAAAAAAACCTGTCTCTGTTCTACCTCACAGAAGGAAGTCTTCACACATACTAGCATTTTAGGGAATGTTATCTTGCTTGTTTAGAGTTGAATGCAGGCTCGTATTTGATCTGACATGAGAAAGGAGGTGACCCAGGTATGCCAGACCTGTAAGACTGATCTCTTCTGGGGAAAATGTTATGAGCAGGTAGAGCATTTACACTTGGAGAGAACCGATAGGCTCAGAACGCTGTATTAGTGCAGGCCCAGATAAATGCCAGTCACCGAAAGTTCTTTGACTAAGAGCCTACCAGAGAGTTGGCCCACAGAAGACTGTGACTTCACAAAATGGAAGGATATACTATTACATTCTTTTTAAAATACAATTTTATTGTTATACTGTTTGTAACCTTGATAAGAGTCTTTCTGGGGGGCTGGGAAGGTGGCTCAGTGGTAGAGTGCTTGCCTTGCATGCATGAGGCCCTGGGTTCAATTCCTCAGCACCACATCACCAGAAAAAAAAAGCCAGAAGTGGCGCTATGGCTCAAGTGGTAGAGCACTAGCTTGAGCTGAAGAGCTGAGGGACAGTGCCCAGGCCCAGAGGTCAGGCCCCATGACCGGCCAAAACAAGAAAAAAAAAAATCTTTCTGGGTCTTTTACTGGAGCTTGAACTTTCTTGTTTGGGCTGGCTTCAAACCACAATCCTCTTGAGTAGCTACGATTTCAGGAATGAGCCACCTGTGCCTCCTCTTGGGTCTTTTTGTTGTTTGTTTTTTATTTTGTTTTTGTTTTTGTTTTGTCAGTCCTGGGTCTTGAACTTTGGGCATGGGTGCTGTCCCTGAGCTCTTCAGCTCAAAGCAAGTGCTTTACCACTTGAACCACAGTGCCACTTCCAGTTTTCTGGTAGTTAATTGGAGATAGGAGTCTCACCAACTTTCCTGCCCAGGCTGGCTTTGAACCTTGATCCTCAGATCTCAGCCTCCTGAGTAGCTAAGATTATAGGCATGAGCCACAGGCACCTGGCTCTTCTTGGATCTTTTAGTTCAGGATCAGAAATAAATTCAAATGTGTTCTCTGGGACCAACTTTATTAGCATAGAAAAATGTGCCCTTTTGACTCTGATGAGTCAAAAGCTTTTAGAGTTGGAGTTTTACAGCTATATAAACAGAACTTGATATCTTTTGGGTTTTATTGATTGATGGTTTCTAGTTTGTTTTGAGGAAATTTTAGATCTTTAAGTATCAATAATTATAAAAGAAACTTGGAAACAACTTTTTTTTTACTTAATAATGAATTCTGAGTTATTAGAAAGTGCTTATTATTTTAGTTTGTTTTAATAACTAATCTCTATTGTGAAGAACCTCAATAAAGCAAAAACTAGTCCTCTGACGACATTGATTGTTGGTTAGGCTTTGAATGTGAAGCATCTTCCCAAAAGACTTGGTCCCCAGCTGGTGTCACATTGAAAAGTCATGAGATCTTGAGGGTACTAACCTCATCAATAGAATAGCCTGTGTAAATGGGCTGTTAGAAAACGGAGCCATTGGAGGAAGTAGGTCACTAGATGTGCCTTGGAAGGGTGTGTCTCATCCTCTCTGTGTTTCTCTCTGTGTCTCTGTCTCTCTCTCTCTCTCTCTCTCTCTGTGTCTCTGTCTCTGCCTCATCAGGTAGTAGCTAGTTCAACTCTGCATTATGTTCAAAAGTCTGCCTGATATTCTTGATTATTTTTGTTACTAGAACAGCATGACAGGTTGGTATGGCAAGCATGAGAAATAGAAACAAACAAGGGGTCTCAGGGACCTGGGCACCCTAGAAGTGTGCAGTGGCCACTTTTTCCTTGTCATTGTAATTATTTTCCCAGCTGGTGACTGAGATCATTGCATAAGATGCTAGTAACAAAACAGCCCAGGAGAGTTGAGGGTAAAGTACAAATCAGCGACATCTTAAACTAAGTCCCTAGGAAATCCTAACTCCTGTGATCTGATTCAGGCTTGCACTTGCCATTTCCCGCGCTTGCCTTGGAACTAGTCTCCGGAAAGATGCTGCCAGATCTGTATGAGCTATTTGATTCTTAAAAAGCTCAACAAAGCATAACTACTTGGGATCAAAGCTGAATACCATTAGCCTTGCTGTAGAGTTCATGTCACACCTGTGCATTTTGCTCACAGAACAGGCTTCTGTTGCCTGTGTGGCAATGGTCACTTATATAAGGCAAAATCTGGTCTCTAGAGCTCAGAACTTCCCAGGCGTACTCTGAATATCACAGCCCTTTATGAGTTGGATTAAGAATTCTAAAGCTTCAGGAGTGAGGCGATATAACTCAATAGTAGGGTGCTTGCCTGGTATACATAAGGCCCTGGGTTCCCTCTTCAGCACACAAAGAAAAAGCAAATCAAAGATTTGAGACCCAATATTTCCCTATCTTATCTAATGTAGGATACAAGCAAGTTTCATTCCTGTTTTGGAAACTGTCTTAGAGAGAGGGACGAATTCTCTTTGGTAAAATGGTACTTTAGATATTGACTTGTGGATGATTACGATCATCTGGAAATAGGTTACATTGATTAGAAATGTAGTGATCTCTTTTTGGTGGTGTTGGTACTGAGATTTGTACTTAACACCTTATAATTGCTAGATAGATACTGTGTCACTTAAGCCACACCTAAGCCCCTTTTTTGCTCTGTATATTTTTTGAGATAGTCATGGGTTTTGCCTAGCATCCTGTACGGTGGTTCTTCTATTTACTTTTCTTATGGGATGACACTTGCACTCCACCACACCCACCTTTTGTTGGTTAAGATTAGGGAGTCTTATGAGCTTTTTGCCCCAGCTAGCTTCAAACTGTGATTCTCTTGATCTCAGCCTCACCGAGTAGCTAGAATAACAAGTGTGAGCACCTGCTAGCCTAGAAATTTAGCTATCGTAACAGATTTCTGATCTATATTATTCTAGTGAGCCAGTAGTTAGTTGGTTTCAAGATCATTTTGCACACCAAGGTAATAAGGGAACAGACACTGATGAGCTTTCACTTACGATTGCAGCAGAGCCTGGTACAGTGGAGAATGGAAGGGCACTAAATCCACCCAAGGAGGGTGATGCCCTCATGGTCCGATCATCTCTTCATATTGTTACAACGCCAATTAAATTTCAGCACAAGTTTGGGAGGGGGCAGACATTCAGACCACCGCAGAGGCAAGGTCCTCTGTCCCTCCATGTTCGTCTCATAGCATTTTATATCAGGAAACAGGAAAGAGCTCACAAAACAGGGTACATTTATGCCGCTTTGAAAGTGATTTGACTGTCTGAACACAGATAGGTTTTTATCTTTATTTTAATTCCCTGTGTAGATATATAAACTGTATCATGCACTTTCTCACTGAGATTTGTCAGAACCACCTCTGTGAAAATACAGACTTTCATTCTGCACCTTTCATTGTGGCTGCAGAAACTGGTAATAACCATTGGTGTATCTCTTCTGCTTTCCCTTCACTTCTTTCATTCACTTGTTATGTTCATGGGCATTCCAACAGACAGACAGACAGACACACACACACACACGCACGCACGCACACACACCTTTCCTTCCCACCATTTCCCCACAGTGTTGAGGATTTGTGAGATTTTCAGCAGGATGATCATAAAGTGCCTAACGATGAGCCAAGAGCCTGCCAGTTCCCATAAAAAAAAATATGGCTCCCAAAAAAGCAGTGAATCGAAGGCAGCAGCTCATCCTGGCTCTGCCTCCTTTGGCAGGGAAAGCTGTCAGGTGTCAGGGTCACACTCCATAACCTTCCTCCTCTGTGGCTGGAAGTCTCTCCTGTAGCTTGCCATAAATAGTGAATCTTAGTTAGTGTCCGCATGTACAGTACAACCCCCTTAGGAAGCGGAGCAGAAGCTGAGGACTGCAAATTAAGATGGGACTGTCTTCCTTGTTTCCATTAGATTTCTTTACAGGATGGTGAGTAAATCACTGGATCTTTCTGCAAGTCAGACTCCTGTCATGTAAACTGCAGGTTAATCATCCTCCGCTGGCCTCTGGGGCTTAGGGAATGGCTTCTGGTCCTCAGGAGCCAGGCAAGAGGGAGTTGTTTGCCAGGAGAGGACTGGTGTTCTTCCAAAGGAGGCCGTGTTGCTTACAAAGCAGAAATCCCCCTCCCCACCCCACCCCCAATCCAAATGCCTGTCCAAATGCCAAACTTTTGTGGTGCTAGACTTTTTTAAAGCTTCAAGTAAAACATATGTTAATACTTGTAAGAATTAGAACCTACCAAAAACCATGTCAAACATATAAACATACCTCATTTAACAAAAAATAAATTTTCATGGTTCTGGTCAAATATTCAGTATTGAGATTTAACTGCCTACAAAGTTGATTATGATTGATCAACAGCCGGTAAAAATTCTGCACTGTATCACCCAGAGTTTTAGAGAAGGTTCTTGATACAGGTAGAGATATAAATCTATAGACACTGTGACTAATACAGTTTTGTATGAAGTGTGTATTCAGAAGGAAAGGGAATGTCTTCATGCAATCTTATTTTGTGTAAAATATGGCCAGGTTTCAAAGTAATTTTCCAGTCACCACAGTATTTGCAAATGTCAGCAGCCATTGGATTACTTAGAGGAGCAGTCAGAATAGTGCTCTCTGGGGGATGTGGTAGAATCCTGGTCTATGTAATGGAAGCGAACTCGGCAGCCCATTATATTTCTGAACTGGTTTAATACATTTCCGGCTAAAGACTGAGTCAAGTAGTCTTACCTACATCTAGTCTACCATACGTGTTCTTTGTTTGGCTTTTCCTGATGTGTTTTGTTGAGTCAATCAGCACATGGTTATTTCAAGATGGATTGAGTCTTATAGTAAGACGGAAGAATTTGAATAGCAGCAGTACTTTAGTATAATTACTAATTTAGTAATTTGATAAACCACATTTCTTTGTGCATTTTAAGCCTTCCTGGGCCCTGTTGAAATCATCCATTTACTAAAGACAGGGATTGATCAAGCATCTAAAATACCACATTTATCCCCTTGAACCTGAATTACATAAATTCATGAGCTCTAAGTGATTACCCCATCAGATACAAAGCTATTGAAAGAATGATTACTTTAAAATATAGGCTGCTTTTATAGACAAAACTTTTCAAAAGGGGAGTGGTATTAAAAAACCGTGGTAAAGGGCATATTTTGTGATAGAGAAAATCAGAAGTCATTGCAGTGGATTATTCTCATCAGCAAAATACTAAGGATGTCTTATTATAGGAGGTTCAACTTTCCAGAGAGACAGAGAGAGTTTGTAACTGATTCTGTACCTATGCTTGCAGAATATATATTTTTGTGAAATCTTATCTTTCTTGAAAGTGCCACCACTTTTTTTTTTCCTGCCAGTTCTGGGCCTGGCTGCTGTCCTTTTGTGCGCAACACTAGCCCTCTACCACTGGAGCCACAGCTTCACTTCTGACTTTTTGCTTTTTCTTTTCCTTTTTTTTTTTGCATAGTTGGGGATGAGAGTCTCACAGACTTTTACCCGGGCTGGCTTCAAACCACAATCCTCACATCTCAGCCTCCTGAGTAGCTAAGATTATAAGTGTGAGCCACCAGTGCCTGGCAATCACTATTTCTATTTTTAGATTTAAGGTAATTTAGTGGACTTTTATTTATTTATTTATCTATCTATGTTTGTGCTGCTGGAGTTTGAACTCAGGACCCTGCTCCCTGTCGGGGCTTCCCTGGACCACAGTCCTCCTATTCTACACTTCCTTCTACAGTGGTGATGAAAGGGTGCGTCACCACACCCAGCTGTCTTCTTGCTCTGAGCCTCCCACAGGCCAAGGCCAAACATGAGGAAGCAACTTTTTGCCCGAGCTGGCCTTAGTCTGCCATCTTCCTGACTTTAGCTCAGCCTCCTATATAGCTAGGATGACAGGATTGAAGCACCTGTGATCCAGCCACTTTGAGACTGTTTTAAAATTTAAAAAAAATTAAGTTAAAGTAGCACCTGCTTATGGTGCAAAATGATGCAGAACTTTGTAAAGCAAAAAATATTAAATTCAGGGCTGGGAAGGTGGCTCAGTGGTAGAGTGCTTGCCTTGCATGCTTGAGGCCCTGGGTTCGATTCCTCAGCACCACATAAGCAGAAAAAGCCAGAAGTGGCGCTGTGGCTCAAGTGGTAGAGCGCTCACCTTGAGGTGAAGAGCTAAGGGACAGCGCCCAAGCCCAGAGTTCAAGCCCCATGACTGACAGATAGATAGATAGATAGATAGATAGATAGATAGATAGATAGATAGATAGATAGATAGATAAAATTCCTTTGGTAATCCTATTCTCAGTATATAGCCTTTTAACACTTCCTGTTTCCCTCTCTTCTCTTTCTCCCTCCCTCCCTCCCTCCCCCCCCCTCTGTCTCTCTCTCTCACTGTACAGGATCTCACCTGTCACAGTGTAACCCAGGCTACTAGCCTTCTGACTCTGTCACCATGCCTTGCATTTTAGTTCTTCTGTATTCTTTGTATATATCTATATGTTTGTATTCCTTGGAAAAGTTACACAAAAATAAAAGACACATCCCTTATTTGCTTTTTTTACCCCCTCATTTAATTCTGGTAAGAGTGGACAGTTTTTCATATTAGTCAATGTAATTGAAAAAATGGTCTATGTATGGAAGAGAATGTAATGTTTACACCTTTCTGATTACAGTACTATTCGCAAAGCATGAACTCCTCATGAAGGAAGTGCTGGTAGCATGGATTTTACTGAACCACAATCAGAGATCTTGGCTTTGTCATGTCTGTTAATCCTGAAGCCCTTGTTTCTCGGTTTTCTGGCCTTGAAAGTATCTGAGACAGTAGGTGATTATGGAAAGACCAGTCTTTAATTCCCTTTTGCCAGCACCAGTCTTATCTCCTTCTAAAGATTGTCACTGCTTAAGTGACAGAAGCTGTTAGCTTTTCAGGTCCTGAAGGAGCCCAATTATGATAGTGTCCGTCAATTCGGATTGCAGACTGTAGGCATCCATCTTTAGCAGAACTCCTCTTTCTGTCATCTGTGTGTTCTGGCCTCAGCTGATGACTTTTGTAAGACTTTGCTCTCAGCTGCAAAAGCAGCAAACAGGCACCAATGTCCTAAATTTGCCCCACATTTCATCTAGAGCTTTAGCTGCCGCCATTGTGATTAGTGGCCTCCACTCAGCAGTACCACATTTCAGATTTAATCCTTGTACCACACCAGCCAGAGGAGAGAGAGGCTGGCCCATACTGGAAGTGCCCACTGGGAGCTAAGTCAACCAGCCTTTCACCCACATTAGCGGTCACCCTTGGCTCTCAAGATTCGTTGCCTGAGAAAATATTAGCAATGTATTATTTTCATGATTTTTTTTTTTTGCCAGTCCTGGGGCTTGAACTCAGGGCCTGGGCTTTGCCCCTGAGCCTGGCTGTACTCAAAGCTAGCGTTCTACCACTTGAGCCACAGCACCACTTTTAGGCTTTTCTGAGTAGTTTATTGGAGATAAGAATTTCACTTACCTGGTCAGACCAGCTTTGATCTATGATCCTCAGATCTCAGCCTCCTAAGTAGCTAGGATTACAGGTGTGAGCCACCAGCACCTAGCTTATTTCATGATTATTATACAATTTCAAATCTTCTGTATTGTTTTTCTTCTCCTCTAGACTTCATTTGTCTAACCCTTACCTAATAATAACAGTAATAACTAAACTAGATTTAATAATGTGTTGATGTTACATGTATTATTCACTTAAGCCTCGGAACAACCCTTTGGAGTACCTCTTCCCAGTTTAGAAATGAAATAACTAAGCCACAAGGAGATCAAAGCAACTTGCCCAAATTTACAGCTAGAAAGTGATAGGAATGGAATTTGAATCCAAACCATATAGACCCAGCAAACATTTTAACTCTTTAACTTGGTCATATTTTGGTAGAAGATAATAAATATTTATTGATTTAATGGTTGAATAAATATGTGAAAGAATAAAATGAAAAGACAACTTTTGATACAATAGTATTCATGCATTTTCTTTTAAAAGTATGTTTGTGCAGAATATACAAATGTCCATTAGCAGTAACAGATAAGAAACTGAGGTAAAGTCCTGAGCACAGCGGGGCAGGCTTCTGGGGAACTAGGCTGTGTCTTCTGTTCCTTTATCTTTACATGGCATGTTCGGTTTGAAAGGGTCTTTGAGCTCTGTAGTTATATGTGCAATCATTTGGTAGGTAAATTCAACTTCAGTAAGACAGTTTTTAAAAGACTAATAAAGCAGAGGGTTGAAAAGGTGAATAAGAGATTGAAAGTGTTATTTGCTGAAATGTTAATGGTAGATACTTCTTGGGAACAGTGCTAGTAGGCTTTAGTGTGTGAGGGTTCTTAGGTTTTCTAAGTGCAGTAAAATACAGTCTTTCAAGCCTGTGGCATGTCTTCAGGGATCTCTAATCAGTGTTCTGTGTGGATTTCTCACATTTTGGTTTCCTTGTCCAGGCTGAACAGTCAAAAGAAGAGCAGAAGCAAGACTTGAATGCAGAGAAGTTGATGCGGCAGGTCTCCAAGGACGTGTGTCGGCTCCGGGAGCAGAGCCGGAAGGTGCCTCGGCAGGTGCAGTCCTTCAGGTACCTGGCCCAGCATGGCTTTTGGCTGGCTCCCTTGCTCTGACGGTGGTAGGAAGCCCCCTGGGGAAGCAGTGGAAGCCTCTGCCTCTGTGTGAGCAAACACGTCTGTGAGGTGACAGCCTGAAGTCCCCTGTTCTTAGTGCCCGGGACAAAGGTTCAGAGAAGTCACAGTTCTTTGGAGTTTGAGACGCTCCCTTTCCAAACATTCCCAGTTCATCTTCATCACCCCCCCCCCCACACACACACACACACACACACAGTGCTAAGCTATGTTAGGTCCGGCTGTTGAGGCCCATGTGTTCCTGCTCCTCTAGAAGGCGCCAGTGAGAGGGTCACAGATAGCCAAACAGACTGGTGCCCTGCTGTACACAGAGCCACAAGGCGTTCGTGGGTCCTGAGAGCACACAGGAAGATCTAAGTCTGTGTGGGGCGGGGGCTGCAGGATCAAGACAGAGTGACTGGAAGAAACATTTGGTCCCATCATAGAAGGATGGGAAGGAGATTTACAGGCTCCGAGGCTGGTGGGTTTGAATAGGGCATCAGAAGAGAAAGGCCAGCGTGGCACAGCCGCGAGAGTAGGGAGGCCAGAGCCTAAGCCTTGTGTGTGGGTGGAGCTTAGAGCAGAGGAGCCTGTCAGTCAGAGCGCTTGACTCCGCCCCACGGCCTTAGGTGCTGTGCTACACAGTCTCAGTGATGGTGTCAAATGGTGAGGAAGCCCACTGGCTTTCTAAGCACATGGCCAGTGATGGGATAGCTTTGGGGAGAAGCAGATATCCAAGAATACAGAGAGACTGGGAAGAGAGGCCATTTATGAAGTGGAGGACGCCACCTTGAGGACCCAGTAGTCAAGACTGGGCATTCAGAGAGAGCAGGTTTGTACTGGATACACTTGAGTCCTGCCTTGCCCACCTCTGGGCACCCATGCCAGGAGGATAGTCAGGTAACTGCAACCAGCACTCCGCAGAAATTGACATTGAAAGCCAAGGTGAAAAGTCAAGCCCAGAGAGACAGGCAAGGAAGTTGTCAGCCCCAGAGTGGTGGTTCCCTTGGTTGGAAATGGGCCAGACGTCCCAGGAAGTAAGAAAGGTGACCAACAGAGAGCTGCAGGCCACCAGTAATTGAAGAGCGTATAGCAGAAAAGATAAAAGAAGGGAGAGAACCTAGCAAGGAGGAGGCCAAAAAGCGAATCAGAAAAAGGATTGTTTAGGGCCAGGCACCGTGACTAACACCTATAACCCCAGCCACCTGGGAGACAGATTGAGAGGAGACAGCCAGTTCAAGGCAAAGTTAGTGAGATCTCCTAGTCAGCAGACAAGCCGGTACTTTATGTTATGTCTGTAATCCCAGGCATAGGTAGAAGGATCACAGTCTAAAGCCAGCCTGGTTGCACGGGAAGCAGGGAAGGCAAGCTCCTATCTGAAAAATAACTTAAAAAGCAAGAAGGTCTAGAGACACAGCTCAAGGGGTAGAATGCTTGAACCTAAGGCCCTGAGTTCAACATCTCCATACACACACATCCCAAAAAAGAGAAATAAAAAGGTTTGTTTTAGTGGTGCATTTTTTTCTTTTAGACATAGATTTTTGTTTTTGTTTTTTTTTTGTCTGATTGTGGGGCTTGAACTCTGGGCCTGGGCACTGTCCCTCAGCTCTTCAGCTCAAGGCTAGAGCTCTACCACTTGAGCCACAGCGCCACTTCCGCCTTTTTTCTTATGTGGTGCTGAGGAATGGAACCCAGGGCCTCAGGCATGCAAGGCAAGCGCTCTACCACTCAGCCACCTTCCCAGCCCCTAGACATAGAGTTTTGAATAGAGGAGTCCTTAGGCCTGTGTAAACGAAACCCAAGACAAGGAGAAGGTTTTGCAGTGGAGGAAAGTGGGCTGCGTGGATTCACATGCTGGAGACAGGAGGTAGGAGGGGCAGCAGGCGCTGCCTGGCAGGAAGACATCAGGGTCAAAGCTACATTGCAGCACCTTGCGTGCAGAAGTAGAGGGAAGGAAGAGAAACTGAGCCAGTGTTCTGTGACACTGTGTGACAGAGTTGGCCTTCCCCGCCCCCATTCTGCCCTGGCACCACTTCCATAACTTCCGAGGTTTGAGCAAATTCAGGTTTTCAGAACTTTCTTGAAGGGGCGGGAGGAGGCTGGAATCCCTCCATGCTTTAGCAGTGCGGTCACTTCCGGAACAAGCTACATTGTTTAAGTGTGGAAAATCTTACGTGTCTCAGTTGTCCCAAAACAAAGGACACATGAACAAATGTTCCTCCTTGCCCCGGGAGAGCAGCCCACTGATAGGGCAGGCAGGAGGTGTGGCACGAGACTCACTGTCACGGGAGGGCGGTGGCACCCATGATGCCTGATGCTTGGCTCGGGCTGGCGTGGGGTGGGTTCTCTCCCCTCCTCCCTTCCCCACGAGAACTTAAGAGAACTCTGTCAGATGTCCGCACTGCCTGCTCGCTCAGGAGTCTCAGCTCACGGCGGCGCTAGCCCGGCCAGCATCTGCCACTCTCTCGTCTTTTGCAATTCTGACTTATCTTTATATTTTGGAACTGAACTCATCTAAAGGACACCGAACAACCATTAGCTCTCATGCAGTGTCCTGAATTTTTACTCCTCCTTTTCTTCTCCGCTGTAGTCTTCAGAATGGCTACCTCGGGTCTTCCGTCTCCCCGAAGGAAAGCCTTGTGGGGACAGGGCTCTGGTCTTGGTGGCAGCTGGCAGGGCCCACCGGACACACATGCCGAAGGGGCTCACAGTGATGAGCGGCTTGATAGGAGGGCGGCGACGGCATGGCCCGACGTTCGCGCTGAGTGCTGTCTCACACACGCTCCTCCCGGCCCCTCTCAGCTGCTCCTTCTCGGGGTTCCTTCTTACCCTGCTGTGGAAGACAGGGTGCCTGTTCCTTTAAGGTAGTCAAGGGCCTCTTCTCCCTGCCTGTGAGCGACAGCATCCTCACCCACCTATCCCTCCTTAGCTTGGATTGGCTTGAGAGAATTCCCCTGGCATCATGGAAACTTCCAGTGGAGGGGTGGGGAAGTTGCCATGTAGGACTCCGTGTAGTACCTGACCAGAGCCAGAGCACTCTTCCTCCTCCTCCTCTCCCACCCTCCCCATTAAAGGGCAAAGGCTCTTCCTTGCCCATGGGGTTTCCTGGACACAGGGGACGGACCTCCCACCCCTGCGAGCAGAGGCGGTGCTGGGAGTTCTGGGTCTCAATGGTGCAGATTTTTAGCATCAAATTAAAGTGATTCCCCCCCCCCCCCCCCCCTCGTTGCAGGGAGAAGATCGCCTACTTCACCCGGGCGAAGATCAGCATCCCGTCCCTGCCAGCCGACGACGTGTGAGGATGCGTGCCCCCGCGTGGCTTCTCGCCCGCTCCCTGTCCTCAGGAGGGCAGACACACGGAACGCCGCATTTGATTTTGTTTGAGATCTCTTCTTTTCCTTTTTTTGTAACGTAACTGTCAACTCTTGAAGAGCTTGCGTTTCACACCAGATTTTCAACATGTTAATTTGTAAAGTACTTTGAATGTAACTCTTACATGTTTAAGGAGGAAAAAAAAATCAGCTAACAAAAGTGGGAGGATCTGGTGCAGATGTTGTAGAGAATGAGTGTGGCGGGGCCGTGCGTGCGAGCGCAGCCGCATCGTGCACCGAGCGGGCCGCAGAGACACCGGCCCGCCAGAGCTTCTCCTCCTCCTCCTCCTCCACTGCTAGGAGTAGACAAGCCGCCAGCAGCAGTGTGTGATGGCCCACTGGGGTGCACTAGAGCACCAGCCAGGGTCCCCAGTCCACCCAAGAGAGGCCCCCGTTTACAGCCATCCCCCTGTTACAACACTTGCTTTCATTTTTGTCTTTGTATCATTGTCCCCCCCCCCAAAAAAAAAAAACCCAAAAATATGAAATACTGAGTGCAGAAGAAAAGGAAACTTTGTTTCCTGTGTCCCTGTCTACACCAGAGGTCTTGTGGATTATGACACTGGGAGGGAGGCAGACAGGAGAGCACGTGGGGCCCAAACCCGTCCAGTGAACAGCTACCGCCCACAGCCCAGCCCACATGCGAGTTTGCAGTGTTCCCCTGGGAGTCTCCGGCTGGCACCGCAGCTCTGTCCTCGGGTGAGTGGGGCTGAGGACAAGTACACAGTGGACAGAGTTGGGGGTGCGCTGGGGGCTCCCACAGTTACTGGAGGAAGCCAAGAATAGAAGAAGAAGTATGTCTGGATTGGATCAAAGTTGCCAAACATAAAAAACACGACTTATCAAACTTTCTGACATGTATTCGGAATCACTTTGCAGCTCTCGTGTTTAGGGAATTCTCTCTATCATGGAAGGCAAGTTGTTGGGGGAAAAGGAAAGAATGTACCTGTGAGAATTACTAATTGGGAGTGTAGGTTAAATCATTTGTTTAAAATTATCTAGCCTTGACACAGTGGCTCACACATATAATCCTGACTACTCAGGAGGCTAAAATCTGAGGATCACAGTTTGAAGCCAGCCTACATAGGGAGGTCCATGAAACGCTTATCTCTGATTACCCACCAAAAAGCTAGAAGTGGAGTTGTGGCTCAAGTGGCAAGGCACCAGCAGAAAAAGCTAAGGGTCCAGGCCCTAAGTTCAAGCCAGGGTACTAAGTGGGCAGTACACTGCATGCACACTCACACACACACACACACAGAGTTTATTGTAGGTGAACAAATTTAGCAACATAAACTGACTGACTAAAACAGCCTGATCTCCAGGCTAAAGTTTATCTAACTCAATCTAGGCACTCTGGGGAGAATTCTTACTACATAGCCTTGCTGGTGCACAGGCTTGAAAACATAGTTGGCAGTCATTTAAAGCATACCCTCCACTCTTTTTACTGAAAGAAACCATGTTTTTGTTGTTAGTAGCCATCCTATATAGCAGACTTAATCATGTCTTTTTTAGAAATGCAAATCATCTTCAAGGGAAGGAACCCTTGAAAAAGTTCTTTCTCTGCTCAAACTCTCACGAGCAAGAATTTTTATTTATGATAGCGGAATCAAACGTTCATATTAAGCAGTTACTGAGCCTAAAACCTTAATTCTCTTTTCTACATGATCCACAACTTATATACAATTTTTGTTCTAAAGGTATAAATAGATATGACACTACTTTGAACCCAAAGCAGCCTGGTAACTGACCACGCACAGTCTTCCAAGGCTGCGGCTTCTATGAGATGGCAGAGGTAACTTGCAAAGCACCATTCATCCTGCAGAGGAGGCTCCTGTGAACAAGTTTATTTAATGTGGAGTGAAGTGAATGAAGGTCAGCTGTTTTCAGCTTCTTAGTTTGCCATGGAAATGTTTATAGAATTATGTGTAGTTGTACCGTACGATTTTATTTTCTTCATTTATTTATTTACGGTCTTATTTATGTTCTGTTTAATATATAGTTTGGTTCTGGCCATTTTAAATGTTGGACATAGAAGAGGCTATATTGGAGTATTTACAGCTTTATAAGTCGTCATCAGATTAACTGTTAACTTTTTGGAATACAAAAAGTTTCAGACAAGTATTAAAGAATAAAAATCTGTTTCAGGCTGGTAGTTAACAGTGGTGACCAAGAGGCTTTTGGTTTTATTTTACAAAACTTGCTCAGTTCACATGAGAAGCAAACCTATTTTAGTGTAATTCTTTTCCCACACTGAAAATCAGCAATAGTATAATGTGTTTATAGGCAGCTTTTAATAATCCTGTCATATTTGTACTAACCCAAATGATTCACAGTGAACAAAACATATTACTAACTTCAACACAAATCCATAAGGAAAAATATGAATTTTAATATTATGAATACTATTTTTAAAAAGTAGAATTTATTCCGCACAGGGTAAAAAGAATTTAATGTTTAGTTCTCAAGTTTGAATTATCAGTTTGTTATTAGAATTTTTGTATATCGGAATCTTAAGTGTTACAGGTACAAAACAACGAATATTACTAGCCAAATGAGCAAAGTTTAGTTGAATCTCTGTAGCATACAAATCAAAAAATAAATTTAAATTTTTTTTACTATGGGTTTATCTATACTGTATTAAATTTCAAAAGCTCAGGACTGAACTAAATATTTAATCAGGTTAAATTCTGTATGTTTCTGTTTTAATTGTCTTCTTTGTCAAAGTATGCAAAAACATCACGTAGATTAACCAGTTTCTGCACTTTCCGTGTGTTTGTAGATCGAAATTTTTCAGGTTTTTTTTTTTTTTAAACAAAGATACATATTGCCCAATACTTTATTTCAGTGTTGCTTATTATTTAGCTAATATACGTGATTGCTGTAAACACATTTATTTCCACTATATACCACACAACTATAAACTGTTCCACAGTGAATTATCTACAACAAAAGTATGTTACAGTTCTTGTCTGGAATATAAAAGAGGTGAAAGGGAAACGGAGGGATCCAGTGGTCTATGTCATGCTGTCACTAGGCTGGCAGTGTGCTCCAGGTGGAGGTGTCTGGCCAGGAGGCCATCTGCCCATACACACCTGTCCAGACCTCTTTCTACCCCAGTGGCTGCTCAAAGCCGACTGGAAGGCTGGCCAGGACACAGTATCCCAGACACATTTGTGTGCCAGTGTCTCTATCCATCTGCCTGACTAGAAGCTTGCCCTCCTCTGCTTGAGGGCACCTAAGAACATGGCTGGTTTCAAAGAGACTCCTTTAGAGAGCCAGCAGAATTTTTTTTTTGTTGTTTAGCATAATCAAGTTGTGCTTTTTAAATAAATATCCCGAGACCTTAAATTTCACTAGAATGGGTTTTTCTAAAATACCTGAAAAAAGCAAAGCTCTGCAGTAACATTTCAAATTGCTAAAACAATTCATCTGCATTTGAGTAATACCTTGAAAGATACAGAAATATAATACAGTGTTTCCTGGATTTGCGCTATCAGTGAGCCTGTTTTAAAACTGAGAAAATGCATGTTCAGGAATGGGTGTAATTATTATTGTCTTGATTGGTTTGAATTACCAAATAGAAAATAAATAAAAAGGGGTTGCCAAAATTAGAAAGGAATTGTATTTTAAGAACAAAATAGCCATAGGGGGAAGAGTGGGGAGGGGTGCGTTTAAGGAAATCAAAAGCAATCATGAATGGGTGACCTTGCCGTGGAGGTCCTACCAAATCCAGCGCTGAGCAGGCACCTGCTGGAAGGAGATGCTCTGATTCCTCAGGCTGAGGTTTCCAGGCTCATGTGTTTCAGCTCCAGCTGTTGACAATGATCTTGCATTTCTGGCACTGCATAGTGGGCCGAAGGTAGAGGAGCTGGGGCTGAGCAGGCTGCACACTGAAGCACACTCCCTCCTAGCACTAGAGCAAATCCAGCAAACCAGCCAATGAACAGGGCTTCCCCAAACTCCCACCTGGGGACAATCTCGGGGATGCTTTCATCCCAGAACTCCAGGACTGTCATGTGAGCCACCCAGGAAACCGGAACCAGAGCCGTGACTCCTGAGGTCCACAACAGGATTCCTCCCAGGATGAGCAGTCGCTTCTTGAAGTCCTGCTGTCTCTCTCCAATCCTCAGGCAGTCCAGGCCAAACCCTGAGAGCAGCAGGCCCAGAAGCCCCAGCCCATTGGACAGAAACATTAAAACCCGGGAGACCCTGAGTTCAGCTGGCAAAGCCAGGAAGGAGTCCAAGTCCTTACACTGCTCGCCCACTTCCTCCTGGATGACGCAGGTTTTCCAGAGCCCCATGGTCCAGTTTTCCATCTCGTTCAGGTCCAGGTTCAAGTTCTTCCAATGTGGCAGATAGTTTGTAAGACAGGATAAAACCCATCCCAGCAGAGATAGTGAGAGCCCAACCGATTGCAATGCTGTTCTGAAGACTAAAGCCATTGTAAAGTTCTGTGAGCTCCAGCCAACCCGACTTCTACCCTTCAGTTGCTGTGAAAAGAAGTGTGACACTTGAGTTATCACTTGAGGAGCTCAGAAATGCTTTTTCATTGTGTATATAGGAGGATTCTTGCCAGAGTTGCTATTGTTTGATTCCATGTTGAAAAGGTTTCAGCAAAGGATAGGGAAATAAATGCTGCAAACCAGTAATGCCAAGGCGTGGCCAACACCATGTTTGTATCCTGTGGGCTGAATTTGGTAGAAGGCATTTTGTCGGTGAATTAAAGTTAAGTAGTACTAATCCTCCTTTCATTGTTAAGGTATAAATGGCTTTCATGTTGTTCCCCAACGATTCTAACAAGTCAATTAAGTCTACATGCAAAACTTTAATTGAAGGTTTTGGTTCAACTCCTTCTACTTTATATCTTACTAATTACACCTGTCAGATTTTCATCTTGTTATAATTCTCACGTTTCAACGAGTATGTTATGATAATACTGGGTGTTAACCATTTTTAAAAAAAAATGGGTTCAAGAGAAGTATTTCTTAACTAAATAAATCAATCTTATCAGAAATCTCTCTAGACCTTAAAGCAGAGCTGTTTCTGGCTACATATACCACAAAGCATATGAAACAATGCCGAACTAAATATCAAGTCTGTTTATCTGCATGCCTTTGTGTTAAGTTCACTCACTGTACACAAACACTTTGCCCCCCCTTCTTTTACAAAAATATGCTTTCTGTGCTGTGAGAAGTTAAGCAATAGGACTTTGTATGTAAAATCAGCATCAGCTTATCCATTCTGCTTATTGTTTGTTTTTAATTAAAAGAAAGTGGATATTCTAGTAAATGAACTGACACTACGTAGATACCTAGGAAAAAATATCTTTGGCATTGTTTATTTTAATGGTAAGCTTTTGAAGAAAGAGGTGAGTAAGGAGATTGCCTATGGTTTAACATCAAAGACGACCACAGTAGACAAATCCTCAGCCTCACAAGATCCTGATAAAATTAAACAGGGTGCCCACTTCTGATCAAAGAAGACATAAACTCATTGTAGAAATGACTTGTTGGAATTGGCTTAGCATGCAGTTTTTATTCATGTAAAACCTGGGAAAGATTGGATATCTTGATGGGGAGCAAACTAATCACCATTTCCAGCTATTACAACACAACTTTCCAGTATAAAATTAATAGATTGAAACTCAAGATTGACTCTATTGGGGAACCACCACCACATATTGATTGAAATAACCAGATAAATGACATTTCCATTCATATCCATGTAATGTTCCCATAATAAGTTCTCTTTTAGATATAAGATTTCCTTTATTCTCTTGATTGGGGAAGAAAAGTCTAATACAGAAGCATAATTAATGAAAAGGAATGTAGCAGCAAGGATTTAGTTGTAGCAACAAGACCACCGCCATCCATAGTCATGTAGAAACGATCCTGTCTTTTCATGGTCTTACACTTTACGATCTGCAGTTCCATTTTCCAGGTGTGGACAGTGATCTTGCATTTCTGGCATTGCATAGTGGGCCGAAGGTAGAGGAGCTGGGGCTGAGCAGGCTGCACACTGAAGCACACTCCCTCCTAGCACAAGAGCAAATCCAGCAAACCAGCCAATGAACAGGGCTTCCCCAAACTCCCACCTGGGGACAATCTCGGGGATGCTTTCATCCCAGAACTCCAGGACCGTCATGTGAGCCACCCAGGAAACCGGAACCAGAGCCGTGACTCCTGAGGTCCACAACAGGATCCCTCCCAGGATGAGCAGTCGCTTCTTGAAGTCCTGCTGTCTCTCTCCAATCCTCAGGCAGTCCAGGCCAAACCCTGAGAGCAGCAGGCCCAGAAGCCCCAGCCCATTGGACAGAAACATTAAAACCCGGGAGACCCTGAGTTCAGCTGGCAAAGCCAGGAAGGAGTCAAAGTCCTTACACTGCTTGCCCACTTCCTCCTGGATGACGCAGGTTTTCCAGAGCCCCATGGTCCAGTTTTCCATCTCGTTCAGGTCCAGGTTCAAGTTCTTCCAATGTGGCAGATAAGTTGTAATAATAGATAAAACCCATCCCAGCAGAGATAGTGAGAGCCCAACCGATTGCAATGCTGTTCTAAAGACTAAAGCCATCGCAGCAAATCATCCAACTTTGCCACTCTATAGGGTCTGCTGTCCTTCGTAGTGAACAGTGGTGTGCCCAACTTGGTTCTATGCTGCCTGGAATATAATAACTTTGGGCATTAACTCTTTGGGTACTCTGAAATGTGTTCTTGTTCCTCTTGAATATAATGTTTCATGTAAAGGACGAAGGACTCTTAAAACTATGAGTTGGGGCTTTCTGATAAGGATTTGATGTTGCCTTCCAATTTGCTTGGTAAAATATCCCCAATGCTTGATGACTTTAAGTCGAAGGATGAACAAAGAAAGCTCTATGACCCCTCACCCTAAAGGACAACAGAAATCTTTGTGCTTCAATATGGATTAATTAGATTTTAAGTGGTGATAAAGAGGCCAGCTCTCTCTACAACAGGACTTCATTGTAATAGCTGAATCTGAGATTTCAGGGATGCAAAAGGAGACTCTGTAAAGAAAGGTAGACTGTTTTCCTATAATCTGTATTCTTCACAGACTTCCTCAACCTACACAAGAGCCTGGCCCAGGTTCTTGAGTGTCACAGGAGCGGTTGGGATTTGGCAGCAAGGTTTCCCTCGGATTCCTTTGAAAGGTAGAGGCTGGTTCACTGCGTTAATTAAAATGGAAAGGATGGACGTGGACGCCCAGCCGCACTGAGGAAGGGAGCATCCTTCCTAGGAATTGCCATATTTCACTCTACTGTTTTTTTTCTGAATCTCATCAAGGACTGAACTAAAGAGTGATGCGTTGGGGAAGTGTTTGTGTTCAGGGCAGTGGTTTGTGTTCACTGTCATTTCAGCTGCAGGGACATCAATACTACAGATTCCAGTTTGGAATGCAAGTAACAACCATATCCAGCTGATGAGCCTGACCTCAGTGGGCCAGGACAAAACGCCAGAATGCTCCAAATTCTCAAGGTTGCTCTACCTCTGGCAGGGCCCAATCCATGTTCACAGGACTCCCCACCAAGGGGACAGGGTCTGATGGGTCACCATCAGGAACAAGGTTGCCACCAGATTCAATTCTTTTACAGTGCTGAGGGTCAAAGCTAGGACCTCCTGCATGCTAGGCAAGCACTCAACTATTGACCTACACTCTCAGCCATCAATTCTAAATTTTTACCCATTTTTAGAATCCTTTAGAATATATTGGCATTCCCTGTGTAGTGAATGAAGACCATCATTGTACATAAAGCTATGTGATCCACAAGGAGTTTAGGTCTTCTCACCAGTAGATAGGGCAATGTGAGGCTCAAGCTTTCTTTCAAGTTAGGATGGTGGAAGATCTAGAGAGCAGTCATTAAAATTAATGGCTAGAACATCATCAATATCACAGTGGACCTTTTTTTTTTTTTGGAAACATAATGGGATAAGCTACTTTTGTGAGGTAGTGAGCTTCCCGTCCTAGAAATGTTTAAGCCAAGGTAATGATAATCTGCCTGGATTGTCATGGGGAAAAGTTCTGCTGGGGTGGGCATTAGACCTGGGTAGCAGCCTCCCAATTTATTGTTTCCCTTCTTTTTGTTCCTGGGTGTGTGTGTGTGTGTGTGTGTGTGTGTGTGTGTGTGTGTATGTGTGTGTTGCCAGAGTTTGAGATTAAGTGCCTCAGGATTTCTAGGCAGCTGCTCTACCACTAAAGCCATTACTCCATCCCTTTTGTGCTTTTGTTATTTTTCAGAGAGGGTCTTGAGCTTTTTGTCCAGTGCTGGCTTTGGACTGTAATCCTACCTTTGCCTCTCATGTACCTGGCACCCACCATTCCGTATCACCATACACAGCTTGTTTGTTGAAGTTGGGTTCTCCACTCCCTAGGCTGGCCTTATGCCACAATCCTCCTCTTTCCCACCTCTGAAGTGGCTGGGATTACACCATACACCCAACGAGCCCCCCTCTCTTGGTGGGAGACTAGCAAGGTTCTGGAAGAACTTGTGGAATTGAGCGTATTTGTTTTGCAGCCATTGTTGGAAAGTAAAGCTACCCAAAAGAGTAAATCAAATTGGATTGTTCCCGAAGCCATTGATTGCATCTACATTCTAAGAGACAGATAAGTATTGAAGAGACATGATGGCCTTTATCTGTGTTTTTATGCTGTTATGCTCAACACTAAGCTTGTGTGATCACAACCAGACTGTTTAGTTTTGCAGCCATTGACAGGTTTGCTACAACTCCTGCTTCTATCAGCCTGTCAGTTCTCCTCAGCCAACTATTCTGCCCTTCCTATGAGTCCCTGGCTAATGCAGAAAAAGGAATTTCCCTCTGCTTCATCCCTCCAGTCTGATTGCTGTCAGTGAACATGCTACAGCTTCTCACAATATCCTGATAGAGGTGATGCAAGGAAAGCAGTCAAGGTGTCTTGAAAGAAGAGGCCAGACTTTAGAACTGGTGAGCGGCTCTGTTCGTCCTCTTACTGTAACAAAATACTTGAAATAATCAACTTAAAAAGAGGGAAGGCTGCTAGCTTTGGGGCTTATACCTGTTAATCTAAAGCATTCTGGAGGCTGAAGTTGAGAGAACTGTAGCTAAGGGAAGTCAGGAAGAAGTTCACAAGACATTCTTTCAGTCAGCAGCTAGGCTCAGTGGTACAGACCCATCATCCTAGCTACAGGGGAGGTGACATCAGAGGATTATGGCTCCAGGCCAGGTCAGGCAGAAAAGAGTCCCCAGCTCAATGGGAACGGCTGGATATGGAGGCATGTATCGCCCCTAGCTATGGCAAGAAGAGTAAACAGGTAGAATCACAGTCTTAGCTGGTATAGGCAAAAAGTGAAGCTCTGTCTCAAAAATCACCAGAACAAAAAGGGCTGGAGGTGTGACCAACATGGTAGAATAACTATGAAGCCCCGAGTCGAAAGCCCAATACTTAAAGAAAAGGAAAAAAAAAATGAGGCTTATTTTGGCTCACAGTTCTGGTCAATGGGCCTTTGCTTTGAGGCTTGTGACTGGGCCACACATCAGGCAGGAGAGCATGGCAACCCCCCTCCCCCCCTCCAGGTCTGGAAGCCCAAAAGAAACGGGAAGAGATCAGGTTTGTGCAGACTGTGAGGGTCATGCCTCTTAAAGGTTCCACCTCCCAGTAATACCACCGGCTCCAGACCAAGCCTTTAACTCCCCGGGCCTTTGGGGGAAATATTCTAGATGCAAACTGTAGCAGTTGGAAACTGTTTCAGCATGTGAAATATGGAAAGACAAGCAAGAGAACCTGGAGAAAACCATATCTAATACCAAATTGTTTGGGTTTAGAATGTGACTTTGAAGGCTTTTAAGTAAGGCTGTGAGCGTTTTTCCAGTGATGACTTTTGTATCAACCAAGCTCCATGCAGGCCACCCGCAGCCAAATGATGACCCGATCGCTCCTGAATGTGGCAGGTGCCCTGGGCTGCACCGCAGGGGCCAGGGCCCGGGAAGCGGGGGAGGGAGACCAGCACCACGAGGCATGTCACAAGCTGGCACTGAAGAGCTTCCATTCTAAGGTCAGTGGAAGGCACAAAATCCTTGCTGTCAGAATTGCCCTTTGAAAAGCCCAGCAGCGTCACACCTCTTGTCACTAGGAGTCCAGCACGGTGGCTTTCCCTCCAGCACTTGTACCAGGGCACTGGTTAAGTCTTTGACTTGGAAGGATCTTGAAGGAAGGTACCCATGGATGGGGCCCTCCTGCTGCCCAGGACCAGAGTCCTGGGACCACCCTTACTCCCCAGAGGTCTTAGGCTTCAAAACTGACATTTGAGTAAAGACAAAGGGGTCTTCCTGCCAAACACGCTTCCATTTGACTAAAAGAAAGTCTATAGCTTTGGGGTGGAGGCAGGAAAGTCATTTGATCCCAGGAGTGCGCAACAGCCATTCCACTCCCACTCCCCCCAAAAAAGAGGAAGGAAGGAAAGAAAGAAGGAAGGGGAAAGAAAAAAGGGAGATGAGGAGAGGGGAAAGAGAAGGGAGGGAAGGAAAGGAAGGGGAAAGGAGAAGAGACCTATAGTTTATTTTATTTTAAATATATGTCTCATTTCTAATGGGCCCTATTACTCAATACCTCATGTCTATAATCCTTACTTCTGAGGAGATCGAGATTTAAAGTAAAATCAGCCTGAACAGACAAACCTGGGAAACTCTTATTAACAATTATTCATCAAAAAGCTGCAAGAAGAGGTTTGGTTCAAGTGGGAGAGCACCAGGAAAGCCAGTGTGAGTTTAAAATCCTCATATTAGCAATAATAACAACAACAGTAATCTTTATTTTTCATTTAACTTGATTAAAACTTGACAAAATTCAGCACTTAATGACAGCTTTGGGTAACAACAACCTCTGAGGATGTATAAACATTAGCGCTCAGAGCCAGGCACTGTGGCTCATGCCTGTAATCAGCTCCTCAGCAGGCTGAAATCTGAGGATCGTGGCTCAAAGCCAGTTGGGGTAGGAAAGTCCGTGAGACTCTTACCTCCAATCAATCATCAGAAAACTGGACGTGGAGCTGTGGTTCAAAGGGATATAGCACTAGCCTCGAGTGAAAAAGCTCAGGAACAGCACCCAGGCCCCGAGTTCAAGCCTCATGACAGACCAAAAAAAAAAGCCAAGCAGTCAGCTCTCTAAGTTAACTGATTCAGGCCAGAACATCGCTGTCACTGTCCTGAGCTGAGGCTGGTTTGTACTCAAAAGCAGCAACTCAGAGAGCTGGAGCTGGGTTAACCAGCTCCTCTAGTGATTCTCAAGCACAGAGAAACTTAACCTTGAAGATAGAGGCTTTTGCCTGACCTAAGACCCCTTGGGATCCTCTTCAGAGCAGCTAACGCTCAGCCTTAGGCTGCAGCAAAGGCAGAAGGTGTGGCCTGATCTGAACATAGATGAGGAAGTAGTATATGGGGCTCTTCCAGAAGACGCCCTATCACCTTCCAGATCCCAGAGCAAGGTCTGAATGAACATCCTAAGAGGCATCATCTGCCATGACTCCAGGGGAGGAAGTCAGCAGCACCTGATTGATCTCTTCTTGTGTGTGCTGACATGGCTTTCCTGTGGCAGAGTTGAAAGTCTTCTGTTTCACCTGGGTGTGTGGTGAGGGGAATTTTTCTGAGAGCTTGAGTCTCTGAGGTGTTTCTTTTCTGAGGCCTCAGTTGAGATTTGATTCCAGATCTTTTAAAGGACTAATGCTTAGGAAATACAGTAAGTTTTCAGCCCCGGGGAGTGGCGGGAACATCCTGTGGTCTCTGAAGTAGGACAGAGATAGAATAAGGCATAATAACGGCAGTCAATATTTACAGCACACTTACTGCTTGTTGGGTACAAGATTACGAGCTTTATCTGTGCTATTTGTCCACATAAGAACGCTATGCTGTAGGTATCATTGCCTCCTTTTACCCCATAAGGAATCCAAAGCTTCAATATACCAATTAACTTGACAAATGAAAGAGTAAAGCATCAACTCTGTGCATGTCTGCCACCAAAGCCCAAGTCTTCATCTTTAATACCATAAAAAGTGAGTTGGACCAGTGTCAGAATCATTCCTCCATTTTGTCTGAAGCTCTACTTGCTAACCCTGGCATCTCTCTCAGCCCAGCCGCCCCCTCCTTGGGCCAGAGACAGAATTCTGGGCACTGGTGGATGCTGGATTTGTGGCTGTCAAATTAGACTCTGCAACAGCGAAAGGGCTTTGCAGAGAGGCTTATGGGAATTGCCCTAGCTAGAGACATGGTCTCCACCCAGTCCACAAATAGGTGTGAAAAGATCTCTCTTGCTCTCGGGATTAACTGGGTGATTTTCTTTGTAAATCTTTTCTAAATATTGATCTAGGCTAAGGTTAATTTCCAGTTAACAAATGGGCAAGTTGTCACAAACAGGGCTAGGGTGACAGCCACTGCTACCTGTGCTTGATGAGAAGGCCGTCTAGAACCTCATGAGATCCAGAGGCAGCGGACAGCTTGGGTGTCTCTACAGCTCTGTTTCTAGGGATCTGAGGCCTGGAGTCCTAAGCAGTATCTAGGGTCAGTGTCAAGGCCAAGCCCAGATGCTGGGGATTCCAGTTCCAAAGTGCCTTCCTCTCTGTCACGATAATTGAGTTTTGGCCGCCATCCACAGCTCCACCTGTGCCCTGGCCATCTGAGCATTAGTCCTTTCCCACAGGAGAAAAATTAAATTGCCAACATTCTCCACATATCAAGTACAGTCCGGGGAGCTGGGGAGAAGGGGAAGCACATAGCCCAGGCACGAACAGGAGCCAAGGCCGGACCACAGTGATGTCCAACCTGGGACCACACAGGGAGCCTGGACACCCTTCCCAGGGAGACCCTCGTCCTGCTTTCCAGAACAAATGGCTGAAGGATTCAGGGAGCTGAGAATTGAGTTCTTCTGGGAATAAAGGTGGTTCTGAACTTCTACCCCTGCCGGTGTCAAATGTGCACTGGGTCATCAGATCTGTGTAACTAAGTTGCACAGCTCCAGGGGGCATCAGTTCCATGCATTGTGAGCAAAAATGCCACTTCCGGGCTCAGGGCAGCCCCACAAACCCATCGGATTCTGGCCTTCGTCTTGGAGGAAAAGAGAGAGAGAGAGAGAGAGAGAGAGAGAGAGAGAAGACTAGCTACAGAAAAGCTAAAGTGGTATCAGTCTCTCACTCAACAAGAGTTTCTTGAGTTTCTGCCAGCCACTATCCTTTTCCATCGTGATGTGCAATGGAAAATGGACTGGCCATGGCTCTTGCTTCAAGGAGAGTGGAGTCGGATAGATGTGTGCAGATTGGATGGGAAAGGGATCAGATGAATACCTGTAAGCCTCACGTCCCTGCCGGGCTCTGGGCACTGCCAGCCAGGCAGGGTCATTTATTCAGATGTTTGTGAGTATCCCCAGAGGCAGAAGAGGGGAGTCCCAAGCCAGAGTTGGGGAAAGTTCTGTTTCAATTGCATGTGACACACCCTCCGGCCCCTACACCTCCTAAACTTTTCCAGAGCCTTCCTGGGACCTCATCAAAATAGCTCGCTATCCCAGAGACTGCCCAGCCAGCTTGCTCCTCTGGAGGAGTGACATCCCACACAAGACAATCCCAGACTGCCCAGCACTAGAGCTGGGCTTGGAGTAGAAGAGAGGGCCGGCGGGAGGCAGGACACGCAGATCTGGGTCTCCCCATTCCAGCACACCTGCCAAAGACACAAGACTCTTTGTTCTCTGGCAGGTTGCTCTATTCCTGTTTCCTGAAAACAGTACACTATGCAGCCTAAAAGGGGATGGCCTGTACTTTCCCTTCCTCCCTCCCTCCTCCCTCCCTCCCTCCCACCCTCCTTCCCTCCCTCCCTCGCTCCCTCTCTCTCGCTTTCTCTCTCTCTCTCTCTCTGCTGCCACCTTTTCTTTCAAATACTCTTTGTTACCAACTAACACAGCTGCTTCCTGCACATAGGCTGCTACCAGGAGCAACAGAGCTCTCCCCTGGCTATGGGGCAAGACCAGGGCCAACAAGCCTACCCTGCCACGGAGCCCAAGGGGACACTGTTCTGCTCGGGGCCTTTGAAAAATCCCCGTCTAATACAATAAAATGGTCTAATAAAAATGGTCTTATTTCAGAATTATTACACAGATCTCCACCTTCCCCCTCACCCCCAAAAAAGCACAGGATAAGACTTCTCCTAAATCACACATTGATTTAAAGGGACTAGAAGAGGTTGGGCTCTGAAATCAGAACGATCTGAGTTTGAATCTAACTCTGCCACTTCACCCCGTGTGACCAAGGGCAGCTCAGCCTCCTGTCTCCTGGCCTGTGCAATAGAGAGAATCGTCAACGTGCACTGACATTTGGGAGATGCCTGAGCAGATTGAGAGCAATGTGCGGAATCTCACAGCACATCGTGGGCTCTCAGTAGCTGGGCATTATGAAGTCCTCTAAGACTTGGATTTGTACCATCGAATGAGCTTGGTGGGCAGGTCTGGCTTAGCTGCCTGACTCAGAAACGCACTCTTTCTCTCAGACATGAGCGAATGGCTCTGTTCCCAGGCTGTGCCAGCCGTGGCAGTTTGTGTTACTCTCACTCCTGCAGAGGAAGAGGCTCAGATACCCTAGACTGACCCAGGTTCCTGTGGCCCACCTGCTCCACTGGGGGCTGTAGCTGAAAGGCAGCCTCCAGAGCTGGAGCTTCTTGCCCAGTTTCTCCGATCCCCCTTGGTGGGAGAGCTTCAGGTATTGATCCATGCCAAGCTTTCCACCAGCCTTCACTGGAAGGAAAATTACATTCCTAAGAGAAATCTATCAGAGAGATTGCTAATGTGAAATGCTTTTCACAGGCTCTTGAATCTTTTCATCTATCTACCCTTTCATCATCCTTCCATCCACCAGTCCAGCCATCATCCATCATCTATCAATCCACTCATCCATGCATCTTTTATCCATCCTCTCTTTCCTATGTTGAAGTACCCTAGTGTAAGTCTATACACAGTTGCTCTTATAAACATCCTTTCCCCCTACATCCATCATCTCTCAGTCCATCATCATCCATCCTTCCCTTTGTCCATCATCTATCCATCCATTCCTCCCTACTACACTGAAGTACCCCAACATGAATCTGCAGTCACTCCTATAGACACCGCCTCATCATCTATCCACCCAGCATCCACCCAGCCATCATCTATCCAGGAAGTCTGTATACGTGGTTACTCTTGTATGCAGCCTTTTATCATCCATTCAACCATCCACTCATCCACCCATCATCCATCAGTCCATCATCTATCTATCCATTCATTCATCTGTCATCTCTCCTCACATTTCTTCTTCTATTCAATTGCCCCATGATGAGTCTGTATACACAGTTGCTCCTTTTTATCTACCATCCGCTCATCATTCATCCATCCATCCGTTATCTATCCAGCCATTCATACATCATCTGTCTATCCACCCATCCTTCCATCTTCTATCCATCCATTCCTTCCTGCGTTAATCTGCCCCATGGTAGGTTCCTACATAGGGAGAATATCCTTAGTCCAAATATCTGAAATACGTCAAACTCTTCAATGTTTAAGCACCATCAAACATCACAAGTGGAACATTCCACTTCTGAGCTCATGCAACAAGCCCCAGTCAGAACACAGGGTGTATACAATTAACTTCAAATTATGTGTGTAAAGTGTAAACATTTACAAATTTCATGTTTTAAACCTGAGGTTTTTTTTGTTTGTTTGGTTGGGTTTTTTTTTTGGGGGGGGGTGGGTCGTGGGGCTTGAACTCTGGGCCTGGGCGCTGTCCCTCAGCTCTTCAGCTCAAGGCGAGCGCTCTACCACTTGAGCTACAGCGCCACTTCCGGTTTCCTGGTGGTTTATTGGAGATAGGAGTCTCACAGTCTTTCCTGCCCGGGCTGGCTTTGAACCTCGATCCTCAGATCTCAGCCGCCTGAGTAGCTAGGATTACAGGCATGAGCCACCAGTGCCCGGCTTAGACTTGAGTCTTGTCCCCACGAATCTGCATTATGTATATTCAAATATCTCCAAATCTGAAGAAAAATTGAAATCTGAATACTTCTGGTCTCAAGCATTTGGATAAGGGACAGTCAATGCATAGGAAGTGTGTCAGGTGCATGAGGTTCCAGGGATCAGAGATGGAGAGAAGGGGTCCTTGGTGGCAGGGCAGGGGGCTGAGCACCTGCAGAGGGCATGAGTCCCCTGCAGCACAGTGTGGTCAGGGGAGGCCCCCACTGGGCGAACAGGGGAGGTTCATAGCTGGGCAAAGCACAATGGAGCAGGGAGGAGGGAGTGGAAGACCCCTACAAGAGGAGCAGCATGTGCATGCAGCTAGGGACCAGGGCCATGGCAGAGTCCCAGGCTGCGGAGGTGGGCAGCCCAAGGGGAAGTCTGGGCTCCACCTTGATCTTTGATGAGCCTGGTGGTCCCAACTGCCTGAGGCCTATTGGGCTCTTTTCAGAATAGTGTTTTTAAATGCACAAAATGAAACAAAGTAAAACATCTGGGATGAAATCAATCACATTGAAATGCAGTTATTGAAGTGTTTTGACATAATAATGTTTTCTTTATTAACACATGAAAGAAGAGTGAACAGAACTTACAAATGCTGTCGTCTCTCAGTGATGGTGACTGTCCCTACGTGAGAATCTCCACAGTGTCACATGGAAAGACTCATTGGCATGATTGCTTCGGTGCTGGCGATTGGATCCAGGCTTTCTGCACAGGTGTTATTGCTTCCCATTGGTGTCAGTCCCTGCCACTGCACCTCTGTGGCTTGTCATGCTCATAGTTAAAGGAAATCCTCAACTTAGCTCCCAATTATTAGAAAATATATTTCCCCCCTTGCCCATTCCCAAGAACCCGCTTTTTGGAGTCGCTGAACTCCAGGTTTGCAAACATCTAGTCCTCACTCTGCTTTCTCATCTTGCCCTGCCCAGGCAAGTCACTTCGATCCTTTACCTTCCCCACCTAAAACTACATTATTGCTAAGTTTGTGTTGCCATTCTTCTCTCTCTTGACTAAATCTGAGTGTGGTAGTACAAGCCTGTAATCCCAGCTACTTAGAAATTGAAGACAGGAGGATCACTTCCGGCAAAGTTAGTGAAACAAGACTCCATCTCAAAAAGGAAATACAAACAAAAAGACTGATGGACCATGGTTCAGGGTCTAGGAGGCTTGCCTAGCATATGGTGAATTCAATCCCCACTACCAATAAAATAAAATAACAAAATAATCAAGCATAGATGAAAATGTGAGTTGTCTTGCCTTTTTCCTTTCTATCTCCAGAGTCTCCGAGGTGCCTCTCTGCTCAGGTGCTCTATAAATTCTTGTTAATTAATGAATGTTATCACACTAAGCTTTTGGAGGTCAGGAGTTGAGGATTAGGGGGATTTCAGAGTGAGTATAATAGCTATACTGCTCCTAGCATCCATTCATTCAGCCAACATTTACCAAGAAAGATCCTACTGAATACAACATATTACAGAGGATCTCTTGCTTAGACAAAGATGTCCCTTGAGTTTGGAATATGGCCCACAAGTAATATTTCACATTCAAGAGCTTACTTGTTAATTAGTCAAATATACATTTAATGTGTGTTGGAAATGTTCTGGACGGGGGGGGGGGGGGAGAGGGGGGTGCAGCCTCTCTTTAAACAATGGTTAAAAAAACTCTTGTAGGGAGAGACAATTAATCTACCAACCAAGATGGTGCATTAGATAATATAGACTAGATGGAGGTAAAAGAAGAGACCAACACTTGAGAAAGACACTTGGAGAAAGTGGCATTTGAGCTTAGTCCAGGAAGTTGGCAGGTTTTGAATACAACTGATTTTCAATTATTTTTTTTTTTTTTGTTTCAGTAGAGAATGATTCCAAGTGAAGTTCCTGTCTTACTCCTTGATGTTTCCTTGTGAAAAGTCCAGCTGAGTAGCCACTGAATAAACCTTCCTTATCTGCATTTAATCTCACATCTTCGATGTTGTTGGACTGCTAAAGCAACCATGAGCCCTTGCATAATTCTTAATTTATTTTTGTAAGGGTGGTAGTGTGAAACTTTGAAACACTCCCTTAATCCTTGTAATAAGGAAAAGGTAAATAGATTTTTATTTGACTTGTGGAATTCATGCAGTAACTAATTGAATCTTTAATAATAATGGAGAGAGCCATTGTCCTAAAAAAGAAGGAGAAAATAAAAGAGCTGGCAAATTTTAAGACCTGTTGTTGAAAAGCAAAAATACATTTAGAAATATAAGAAGAGCTTTAAGAATCAGAGATCTAAGTTAAGGTTAAGGAGATATTATCCCCCAACTCTGAGCTATAGTGATGATGTTGCCATTAATTTGAAGCCCAAAAGAATCAGAAATTAATGATATATCTAAGAGCAGTGTTTCTTTTCCTTTTTCTTTTCCCTGCCATTCCTGGGGCTTGAACTCTGGGCCTGGGCACTGTCCCTGAACCATTGTGTTCAAGGCTAGAGTTCTCCCACTTGAACTACAGCTTCACTTGCAGCCTTTATTGTCATTTTTAGTGGAGATAAGAGTCTTACAAAGGCTGGAATGAAGCTGTGGAACAAAGCATTTGCCTAGTAAGTACAATGTCCTGGGTTTGATCCCCAGTACAAAAAAAGAAAAGATGAAAAAAATACAGTTAAGATCAAACAAACAACTAACCAGGCACCGGTGGCTCACACCTGTAATCCTAGATAGCCTTGAGCAAAAACAGCTCAGGGACAGCTCCGGAGCCCTGAGTTCAAGCCCCATGACTGACAAAAAAAAAAAAAGTTTCATGGACTTTGCTGCCCCGCTGGCTTCAAACCACAATCCTCAGATCTCAGTCTCTTGATTAGCTAGGATTATAGGTATGAGCCACCAGTGCCCAGATTTCCTTTTTGTTTGTTTGTTGAGACAAAGTCTCATTAGGTAAGACCAGTCTCAACCTCCAGTTTGAGAAAACATAATTTAAAAAACTTAGTCTTTTCATGAAAATATATAATGTAAATGATCACTGTAGGTTTTCTCTTTATAGCTGCTACCTTATATGAAAGTAAAAAAATTAAACTCTTACAAATGTCTTGTCACCTATGATTCTTAGCATAAAGAACTTTGTAACTTGAAAAAGGTGTTTAGTTAAACACAAATTAAGGTCGGGAAAAAATAGAATGCAAAGATTCTCTTCTTGGGCTAGGAAGGTGGCTCAGTGGTAGAGCGCTTGCCTTGCATGCATGAGACCCTGGGTTCGATTCCTCAGCACCACATAAGCAAAAAGAAAAAAGCCGGAAGTGGCGCTGTGGATCAAGTGGTAGAGCGCTAGCCTTGAGCTGAAGAGCTGAGGGACAGTGCCCAGGCCCAGAGTTCAGGCCCCATGACCGGACCCAAAAACAAAACAAAATAAAAAAAAAAGATTCTCTTTTTACTTATTCATTTCGTGTTTGTCTCTCTCCTAACCTACTTCTCTGAGGAATTTGAAGATGACTAAAGCAATTATAAACTGCAAAATGACATTGTGGCAAGAATTTTAAATTTCATTGATTTATTTCCTCATCACATAATATGTATATAATTTTAAAATTTTTGAAGATTAAATTAAAATATTAATTTATGTAGCCATCTTTTTTTTGGTCATGGGGCTTGAACTCAGAGCCTAGACAATGTCCCTAAGCTTTTGCACTAGCTAGCACTCTGCCACTTTGAGCCACAGCACCACTTCCAGTTTTCTGGTGATTAATTGGAGATAAGAGTCTCATGGACTTTATTGCCTAAGCTGGCTTTGAGCCAAGATCCTCAGATCTCAGCCTCTTGAGTAGCTAGGATTACAGACACGAGCCCCCTTGGCCTGGCACAACTATCTTTAAAAAGGCCAGTCACTGGTGGCTCGTGTCTGTAATCCTAACTACACAGGAGGCTAAGATCTGATAATTGAGGCTCAAAGTCAGTCCAGGCAAGAAAGTTTGTGAGATTCTACCTCCAATTATCTGCCCAAAAAAGTCAGAAGAGAAGCTGTGGTTCAAAGTGGTAGAGGACTAACCTTGTACAGAAAAGCTCAGGAATAGCACCCAGGCCCCGAGTCCAAGTCCCAGGACTGGCACACACACACAAAAAAACACATTAAGGAAACTCTGCTTAAATGAAGACTGCCTAAAGTAGTAAATATAAAGTTTGTGCAATATAAAGTTTATGCAGTGTCATTATAAAAAGTGAAATGGTTGATCAGCATGGTACATGACTGCCACCCCAGAATCTGGGCGAGGCTGAAGGAAGGGGATCATAAATTTCAATCCAGCCTGGCCTACATAACAAGACCCTGTCTCAAATAAACAAAGTGCAAACATAAGTGAAATGGTCATAGGGGTGTGTGTGTGTGTGTGTGTGTGTGTGTGTGTGTGTGTGTGTGTGTGTGTGTGTGTGTGTGTGTGTGTGTGTGTGTGAATTTGGAACAATGAAGTGGGGGAGGGAAGGGCAGGAGCATGACAGAGAGGAGACTTTGGTTAAGATGCACTGTATCATAAATGGACATGTCAAAATGAAGGCCCTTGTCCAACCATTTGATGCACATGAGTGTATATAAAATGGAGCCTGAATTCACTGAGCACCAACAGTATGAGTGACACATGAGGTATATGCCTTCTTCAAAGTCAGAAAGAAAACTACACAGCCTGGCCTTGGCTGGGGTGCTCTTACTTGGGGTGCTCTTAGTTTACCCTTTACTTCCCTGGGTGCAGCTCCATACATTCTTCCACGCTGAGATCCCTTGACAGGCCTATTGAGGACACCTGCTCCCAGCCAAGTGAATGGATTCCAAACCCCCAGCATCGACAGAAATGTCACCTAAACAATCTCCCATCTATTAAGCTAGCATGACTTTAAAAGGCTAAATAAAGAACAATACTGGCAGGATTGTAAGGAAGTGAGAACATTTGTACCACCCCCCACCCCCAGTGGCTCTTTGTAGTAGGTTTTCTGTCTTTTTTGAGAAAAGCAGTCAATATGTTATGAGAGCTACCGAAGTATTTGGCCCAGTGATTCTATGTTGGCAAATACACTACTAGAAAATTACTTCAAAAATAATATTAATGTATATCCATACAGATATCAATAGCACCTGCAACTTGACATGGTATGCAACTGGACGCAAAGCAGACACACAGGAGTAGAGGAAAAGGCTAAGCAAATAATGGAGAGACATGCAATAGTTTATGGTTATTAAAAATGACCATCTTAGCTGGGTGCTTGTGGCTCATGCCTGTATTTCTAGCTGCTCAGGAGGCTGAGATCTGAGGATCATAGTTCCAAGCCAGTTTAGGCAGCCAAGTTCAGGAGATGTTTATCTCCAATTAACCACCAGAAAACTGGAAGTTGCACTGTGGCTCCAAGTTGTAGAGCACTAGCCTTGAGCAAAAAAGCTCAGGACCCAAGCCCTGATTCAAGCCCCAAGACTGACTCCCCTCCCAAAACACAGACAGTCTTGATTCATGCAGCCTAAACTGTTTAAGCACCCACAGAAGGTAAAAGCAACAGGCTTCTGCTAAGTGCACCTGTATTTTCTAAGTTTTCACATCCTATGAAAACTACAAGATAACCTGAAAAGAGTTAAGATTCACCAAAAGTCTGTAGGGCTTTTCATGGTGTGGTTCTACAAATTAATCATTTACCTCTTCATCCGTTTTACCATCTTTGGATTATATGGACCACTGTCAGTTCTCAAAACTTTTGGTTGTTTTTCTCTTCATCTTATGATTGGCCAACCCCTCCCCCCTTCAGGGCTCAGGCCTCAGGTTTTGTTCTTAACAGGTTATTACTACCTGAGCCAGGTGCTGATGGTTCACCCCTGTAATCCTAGCTACTCAGGAGGCTGAGATCTGAGGATCAGGTTCAAAGCCAGCCTGGGGAGAAAAGTCCATGACACTCTTTTCTCCAATTAACTACCAGAAAACCAGAATTGGCACTGTGGCTCAAGTGATAGAGTGCTTGCCTTGAGCTGAAGAGCTGAGGGACAGTGCCCAAGCCCAGAGTTTAAGCCCCATAACCGACAACAACAACAACAATAACAAAAACCCAAAAAAAACAAAAAAACTGGCCTGCTCTTGTTTTGTTCTTGGAGTAGAGCAGTATATTTCTGCTCTGGTCCTAACAGTCTGGCCTGGGACTTCTGCTTCAAGCAGACCGGGGTGACTTACAGCCTCCAGGATCCACGGAGTGTCTCCCACAGCATCCTAATCTCCTGATTTAGTTCTCTCTCTCCCTCCTTTCCTGATCTATCAGCTTTACTTCATACCCCTTTAATGTATTACCAAACTCCCTCCATAGTGACTATCTTTCCGCCGTGTTCTGGGACTCCCGGGTCCTTTGTTATGGTTAGATATGGCTGTATCTCTCTCCCTCAAAGTTTCATTTGTTGGGTTCCTGGAGGTGGTGCTGTTGGGAGGTGGAGTCTTTAAGGGGTGGGGCCTAGAGGGAAGACCTTAGGTCATTGATGGGAATGTTGCTCTTGGAAGAGATGATCAGAGACTCCTTGTTGCCCTTACCTGGAGATGAAATCATGGTTGCTCCTGCTCCTGCCCCTGCTATTGCTATGAGATGAAGCAGCCAGAGAGGCTCTCCCTGCAGAGTGTGAATATGCCATCTGGACTTTGAACCTCTAAAATCAGGAGCCTGTGTCAGGTATTTCATTATAGTGACGCCAGCTGCCTAATACACTATTGTTTCTCCAGGAATGACGATGAGCATTTCTTCACTGTATTCTGGAGGAAAGCAGTGGGACATGGGGAGCCAGAGTATGGGGACACCTTCCAGACACCAGCCTTTGAAAAGGGACTAAAAATATAATTTGTCCTTGCTGAGTATGATTTTACCTTTTTAATATTTTAATATTTACTCTGAAATTGCTGACACTATACCCAGCTCACTTTGTCCTCAATCTACCCAGGATATTTCGTTTGCCAATCCCAGTGTCCATAGCTGAGAATCCCTTCCATGTCTCATTTGAGACCCATGCATTGCAATAAGGCAGCAGTGGCGTTGTCTTCACAGAACGAAGACACAGTATTACATAGGGAGAAGCAGCTTCCAACATAGCAGTGATCGCCTATGTCACATCTATTTCTCCCTTCTTCCTTCCTAAAACCTGTCAGAGCTATTCCTCCTTCCTTCTTTCCTAAGACCTTCCTAACCCCCAACCCTGAAATTCTTATGACAACTAGAAGCCTTTTGTACTTATTACAGCCATTTAGGTCTTTTGAAATAATGGCTTATTTTGCCATTTCATGTGGCCAATAACTTATTCTATTAGAGCTAGGCGTGGTGAGGTATGCCTGAATCCCAGCATTAGAAAGGTTCAAGGCCGGAGTTCAAGGTCATCCTGAGCTACATAGTGATATTCTGTCTTTAAGAAAAATGAATAAAACTGTTTGAAGCCTTAGAATGTGCCAATAATTCTGCTTTGGGTAGTTTATATCATTGCACATTGAGGTCATTCAACTGTGCTAATGTACTTTCAGGCTGCCTTTTATTTTGGTCTCTGGTCTCATGTTTCTTTGGGGTCATTCACCACTAAGACTGAAATCCAGGCCCTGGTCTAGGTGCTCCCTTGGGAAGCTAAGGAATGGGGAGGAGTGAGCAGGACAAAGAGACAGGAACAAGAGAACCACTGGTGAGAAGTGAAGTTCACCATGATCTCTTCTGGATCTCTGGCTTCTATACAGCACGTCCCACGACATCTCAGCCTCCAGCATCCTAGCATGAGTCTCTTCATATGCAGCCATATAAATAACCTTCATTTGAGCAGTTCTGGGTTGGAATTCAGAGCTTTCTGTTCACTGTCACAACTCTACCATGTGAGCCACACTTCCAACCATATAAGTGAACTTACTGATTAATACAGCTGACAATCCTGATTAATACAGCTGACATTCCATAGCTTCCCTCATGTCTAGTGTTCAGACTCTTAGAAAGAAGCAGCAGAGAGCGGACAGTCTCCCCATTGAGACTGAAGAGTGCGCAGAAGTGAATGGTCAAGGGTAATGGAGAAAGCTCCACTTCCTGGCACCAATATCTTGGATTCTTCTTCTTTCTGTTACAAATGGATACATAGAGCTTCTTCCAGAGCATCTGCAGAAGCACAAAAAGAACTTGTTTTGCCATTAAAAAAAAAAAGAAGAGGGCTGGGAAGGTGGCTCAGTGGTAGAGCGCTTGCCTTGCATGCCTGAGGCCCTGGGTTCGATTCCCCAGCACCACATAAGCAAAAAGAAAAGAGCCGGAAGTGGCGCTGTGGCTCAAGTGGTAGAGCACTAGCCTTGAGCTGAAGAGCTGAGGGACAGTGCCCAGGCCCAGAGTTCAGGCCCCACAACCGGACCCCCCCCCAAAAAAAGAAGAAGAGCCAGGTGCTAGTGGCTCACGCCTGTAATCTTAACTACTCAGGAGACTGAGATCTGAGGGTTGCTGTTCAAAGCCAGCCTAGGCAGGAAAGTCCATGAGACTCTTATCTCTAATAAACTACCAGAAAACCGGAAGTGGCGCTGTGACTCAAGTGGTAGAGTGCTAGCTTTGAGCTGAAGAGCTGAGGGACGGTGCCCAGACCCAGAGTTCAAGCCCCATGACCAAGAAGAAGAAGAGGAGAGGAGGAGGAGTAAAAGAATGCAATGTTTTTTAATTAGTTCCTATAATCCATGCTTCTTGCCCCAAGTTAAATCTGGAGGTATACAGGCATCGGGCAGCTAGTAGTCCACTATCTTACTTGGAACCAATTTTATTGCTAAAGACCATCTCCCCGCAAGAGGCAGCTTTCCATGAGATAATTCAGCTTCCATCTCCTCACCTGTGTGAGCCCAGTCCACGCCGCAGGAGGGGCCCTGGCAATTTGTTTAAATAGTTGTGCAATTTTGTAAACTTCATAGGAACGAACTGCTTTCACCGCATTTGGTCAAAATTACTGTCTCTTCCCACTATGCCTCTCATGTCTCTTTCCCTCCTCTCATGGCAGTCAGCTTCTGTTTGGCAATTAGACTAAAGAGACTTTGAGTTTAAAGATGGTGGGAGGTGTATGTTTATCTCTGTTATTTCCACGTATCAGGTCTTAATGGTCACCCTAGCATTAGAAGCTCCAGACATCCCTTCCACCTGCTGAGCTGACGGCTCAGCATGAAGGTGCAGCGCTAGATGCCCAATGGCGGACCCATGAATGAATGACCCATGAGGGCAGCACTGGAAATAAATAGGTGGGCTGAGGAGAATAAGGTGTGCACACACAGAGCCAGAAGCTGCCCTGGAGAAAATCTTCCCAGACTTCAGATCACACAAGACTGTCAGCAGAGGATTCCATTTTCATTAACACTTTGTCAAAAGGGAAAGTCTCTTCCTGTTTGAAATATGGTACGCAATCATAGTAGACTGTTATAAACGCACCACATTTCTTCTTTATGGAAACTGCATGAGATAGAATTGATCAAATTTCCTGTGTTTGAGGGCACAAATCTCCAGCAGTATTTCCACTGGAAAGCACATCTGTTCATAGAGCTGTGTGTTTTATGCACCCAAAGAATCCGATCAAGCCTTGGTGAATTTGACACATCCTTCGATCTGATGAAGTTCAGCAGTTCCAAATAAAACAGGCTGCAAAACTGTAGAAACACAACAAAATAACCCGAAGAAACAAGTAGTTTTAGTGACAAAGCTGCGCATATTCATTTTCAAGTCAATGGATTGTATTTCATCCAAGAAATATAGTCTGTGCAGCCCAAGGCAACAAAGCAATTTAAAATAGATGAGAGCTGTTTGTGAATGTGGCTTAATGTTGCATTTTTCTTTCCTCTTTCTTTCATTTCATTTTTGGCAGCACTGGGGCTTGAACTCAAGGCTGTGTTCTTGCTAGGCATGAACTCCACTATGTGATCCTCACACCCAGCCCTTTTGCTTTTAGTGGTTTGTTGGTTTGGGGTTTGTTTTTTTTTAGGGTCTCAAGCTTTTGCCCAGGTGGCTCTCAACCATGATCCTCCTATTTTCACCTTTTAGGTAGTCAGAGTGTAAGTGTGCACGACCTTACTTGGCTTAATTCTTAATACATTTCTTATGCCTACTTTAGGGCCCACAAAACCAAACCTGCATCTGCCACTGCTTGGCTCTCATGTCTTGAGTCAATATAGAAAAACTAAAAATAGATAGAAGCACATTCTTTTGGATTACAAAGAAGAACAAAGGAACCAGGCACCTGTGGTTCACACCTGTAATCCTAGCTACTCAAGAGACTGAGATCTGAGGACTGCAGTTTGAATGCAGGAAAGTTGGTGATACTCTTATCTCCAAGTAATCACCAAAAAGCCAGGAGTAGTGCTGTGGTTCAATTAAGAAAGTGCTGGCCTTGAGCATAGAAGCTCAGGGATGACCCCCAGGCCCTGAGTTCAAAGCTCCAGGACTGGAACCAAAAGAAGAAAGAAGAAAGAGAAGAAGGAGGAGGAGGACGAGGAGGATGAGGAGGATGAGGACGAGGAAGAAAGGTACATTTATATGCAGAGGGACCTGGAGGATTCCTCCAAATTTAAAGTGGATGTAAGCTGTGTCTGAGTTGTTCTTTCCACCAGCTCATTTCATTCATTCTTATTACCTACCTGGTCCCTGTGTGCATCCAAGTTTGTGATCTGTACATCAAAAATTGGGAGATACATGCAAGCTTATAGCAGCCATTGATGTCTGTAGATTCCTGTTCAAGACAGACGAGGGGCAACCAAGCTGCAAAGTAGAAACTTCTGACAAAATCAGTGTTGGTGTTAATTATTTAATGAAACAGTCGCCGAAGAGTTATGAAAAATCAATTACGTTCACCTTAATCATATGCTATTGGGGGCTGAGAATGTGGCTTAGTGGTAGAGTGGTTGCCTAGCATGCACGAGGCCCTGCATTCCATTCCTAAATAAGAATAATTTTAAAAAAATCATGCTATATTCCTTGCAGAGACATAAATATACATTCATCCACTAATACTGCAAAGTGCTATTCCTACTCCAGGATTCTTTAAGGTAGAGAACAAACTGAAGTGAGTGGAGGAATTCAGAAATAGGATGTGTCAACAGTCTATGATTTCCTCATTTTATTTTTTTCCATAACTGTCTCACTGACACTAATATGAGAACAATTTTGAGCTACTCTCCCTTTACCTAAAGCAGCCAAGTGAGTTTTCACATGAAGCAGCACTGATTCCCAATCATATTTACTAGGTGTTATGTGACGTTAAATTACAAACAGTGGCAAAGGACAATGGCATGGGCAGATGTGGAAACAAACAGAACAGGCAGGACAGGTGTACAACTCAACAGGTGGGAGCAAAGTGCTAGAGGGTAGTCCATGGGTGCTCTCTGCAGGCTGGAAAAGGTCTGGGGCATGCAGCTGAGCAGACAGCTGGATTGTGGGAGAGGCCCTGGCTGGTTAAGTCTTGCAGAAGAGACAAGACCAGGTGAAAAGCCTTCTACCAGGAACCAAAATGCCTGACTTTAACTTAGCTTTTTCCTAAGAATGTGCTTTTCTTTTGTCAGTCATGGGGCCTGAACTCTGGGCCTGGGCCCTGTCCCTGAGCTCTTCAGCTCAAGGCTAACACTCTACCAGTTGAGCCACAGCGACACTTCTGGCTTTTTCTGCTTATGTGGTGCTGAGGAATCGAACCCAGGGTCTCATGCATGCAAGGCAAGCGCTCTACCACTGAGCCACCTTCCCAGCCCAGGATGTGCTTTTGAAGAACTCCTTTTCCTCCTCAAGTCCTCCTGCCTGTCACACCTCTCCTTTTACAAAAGAATTACTTAGCAGGGTGGATAGAAGCAATAGGAATAGAGCTTTATAAGTCCCAGGGACACGCCTGCCTATTCCTGTACTCCTTGGTACCCCGGGCTGTCTAGTTAAATATTTGACATCTGTGCTGTTCCTTCATGTCTCTGTCCTATCTAAGCCAACCATTCCTGGGACCACTCATTCTCCCCACAGCCTCCCATGACATCTACAAGATGCCAACAGGTACATGAAAAGCTGTCTAATCATCAGGAAATGCAAATGAAGATCACAATAAGGTATCACCCCAGACCTGCTAGGATGAGAAACAAGTGTTAAGTATTGATGAGGGTATCTCCGACCGTTGGTGGGAACGTTAATTGGTATCTCCATTATGAAAATCAGTATGGTGGCTTTCTCAAAAATTTAAAAATAGAACTACCATATGCTACTGAGGAGCCTTTCATATGCCTCTTGGCCATTTCCTGTCTTTTCTGGAGGAATGTCTATTCAGGCATGTTATTTTAAAATCAGATTGTTTCCTTACTAGTGAGCTGTGTGGATTCCTTATACATTTTTGAATCATACCTTCTAATCTGACATATAGTTTGCAAGTATTTTTCCCTATTCTATCCAGAAATTACCTTTTATTGATTCTGACAGATTTCATCGGGGATGCCACAGGAAAAAGGAGATCCAATGTGTAGGAGACCTTGTTTAAAGAATGGAATATCTATTGGGCTAGTGTAGGGGGACCCAGGGACTCCTGCCCAATGCCAGGGCTCCACCCCATTCAGGGCCCATTCTGTTGGATGCAGTCACTCATGTGGAGAAAGCTCATGCCCTGCCCGCCATGGTTGAAGGCCAAGGATGTGTCAAAGTATCTCAACATCCCGTAGGCGTGGGGATTCCAAAGCTCTCACTTTGGCTCATGGAAGCAGATACAATTAAATCAGTTCTGTCAAAGCCAGGATGCGGCTTTTGTTCTTTACTGTGAAGAGTCAGAGGCAAATGGTTGACCACCCCTTCGAGCATAGTCAGATGGCTGGGCTTTTGAAATGAACCATATGGTCATCCCCATTCATGGCACTGGGAGGGGAGGGTCAGAAGATAGCACCTGGTCCTTGATTGTGTTTGGGGACATTTATGTATTTCATTTTTATTTAGCTATGTGACCACATTTCTTTCATTCTTTCACCCAGATCATGATGTCCGATATTATCGATCTTCCTTTGTTTTGTTGGATCTATGTAGATGGAGCTTCATTACATAGCCTGGGTTGACCTCAAAGTCTGGACACTGCTGCTTCATCTCCAGAGTGTGAGGATGTCAGGTGCAAGCTCTCATGCCTAGCAGCTTATTTTATTTTTTATTACTTTTTTAATTATCCTTGAGTGGTTGTATTATTGTTTACTATATTGCAAAAATACACTGCATCATCCTCTTAAATTCTTTACTTTTTCTTTCTTTTTTGTTGGTCATGGAACTTGAACTCAGGGCCTGGACGCTATCCCTGAGCTCCTTCACTCAAAGCTAGTGCTCTACCACTTTGAGCCACAGCACAGGTTTTCTGGTAGTTAATTGGAGATAAGAGTCTCATGAATTTTTCTCACCTGGACTTTTTCCAACTGTGATCCTGAGATCTCAGTCACCTGAGTAGCTAGGATTACAGGTATGAGCCACGGGCACCTGGCCGCTTTTCTGACATCTTAAAGCAATAAAGTCTCTCTCTCTCTTTCTCTCTCTCTTTGTGTACATATGTGTCAGTCCAGGGGCTTGACCTCAGGGCCTGGACACTGTCCCTGAGGGTTTGTTTTTTTTTAATAATCAAGGCTAGAGCTCTACTGCTTGAGACCCAGCTCTATTTCCAGCTTTTTGGGTTCTTTTGTGCTTAATTGGAAATCAGGGTCTCAGGTACTTTCCTGCTGAGGCTGGCTACAAACCATGATCCAAAGATCTCAGCCTCCTGAATCGTGTGAGCCACTTGTGCCTGGAAAACCACCTTAAAATAAAAAACTACAAATAAATTAAGTCTCAAAATCATCTATCACAAAGAAAGGCATTCTGGACATATTTGGATGTGCCCTTGCAATTACTTTTTAATGCTTAGTTTCCCTACAGAAAACAACAACAACAACAACAAAAAGAGTAGTATCACATTCCTTCCTCCCACCCTGAGCATTTATATGGACATCTTCCCGTAGCAGTACCTCCTACCAGCTGCTTGTAGTTGCTTGCCTGTGGTGTGTTGTCTGGGGTTCCCCTAATAAAAGCTATGTGCACCCAGTCCCTGTGAGAGCGAGATTGTTTGAGAAAAGGCCCTTTGCATGTGTAATACAGTTAAGGCTGTCAATGTGAGATCCACCTGGATGAACTGGATAGGCTCTGAACCCTCATGAGAGAAGGGGAGCCGAGAACCACAGAAGAGAGGGCCAGGAATATCCAAAAGCAGGGATGGGAGGGGCGGGTTGTCTTAGTCCATTCAACATTGTTAGAACAAAATACAGTGTGACACATAATAGCCAGAAACTTAATTTGGCTTTTGTCCTATGTGGAAGAAGATGAAGGGCCGCATCTTCAGATCGTCTTGCTGCATGGCATCATCCTGGGTGGATGGGCAGAGAAAGGTCAGGAGGTGCGAGACATCCAGCCTCAGCTCTTGGACTAAGCCATTCATGAGAGTGGAACTCCCCTGTCCTACATCTCCCTCAAAGGTCCTGCTCTTCACTCTGGTGTATTGGGGATGGTTGATGGTTTCACACTCATGCTTCTGGGGCGGGGGGTGGGCACATTCAAACCACAGCACATCTATAATAGTCCACAGACTGCTTGCAGCTGCAGAAGTAGGAGAGGGGTGTGGGACCCAACTCTCTGTCAGAGACTCGGAGAGAAACAAGCCCTGCTGACAGCTTGTCATTGGACTTCTGGCCCCCAGAATTATGAATGAAGAAAGTCCCATACTTCAAGCCACTGGATTTGTGGAAATTTGCTTTGCAGCCATGGGAAACTCATTCCCTACCCCTTCCTTCTTTCCCTACCCCTTCCTACTTCTGCCGTTTCTCATCTGCCCTCTGACCCGAATGAACATGATTCCTATGCCCTTTATGGTTATCACTGGCTCAGCCGCCAGGAACTGAGCCAGGAGTTGGAGGTGGGAGAAGTCTCTATGCTCTGGGCTTCTGCTCCAGAAAGCCCCTGGGCCGGCTTTGTCCTTTGACAGTCAGTGATCATTCCTCTGAAGGTTTTAAACAGCTCTTTTCCTGTTGCTTAGTCTGATCATCTCTCCATCTCCTAGTCTGTTTGGGCCAATAGTTCCTAACAGCTCTGGTGCTGCTTTTCCTGGGTTTTTGCTCTGTCCCTTGTGGTTCCAAACCTGACTGCTAAACTACCATCTATGCCCTTTTCTAGCATCATGTTTAATGACCACACGTGAATTTGTTGTGTGATGTGCCATCAACATTTATTTATAGTAATTAAGTATTACTTATAGTAATTAAGTACACTTAATTACTGTTTAAGTACACTTAAGCAGTCTTCTAGAGAGAGAGGAGATGATGCTGAGGTCCGAATTCAGGGCTCTGTGCTTGTCAAGCAGGGGTTCTACCATTTAGACTACCTTCTGCAGCCTTTTTGCACTAGTTGTTTATGGGATATGTGATGCCCAGGACCAGCCTCAGACTAAGATCCTCCTATGGCTTCCTGTGTTTATTTGTTGAGATGAAGCTCATTGTGCCTAGGCTTGCCTCAAAAATAAAATTCTTCTGAGAAGCTGGGATTATAGGCATGTACCACTGTGCTCCATTTAACCAATCTTTTATAACTATGCCTATAAGTGGTCCCCATTTTTCCCCTTTATGAATAATGCCTCAATGGCATCTTTAGAGTCCAATCGCCTGAAATAGTCACGACTAAGATAAAAATATATTCACTTGTACAAGTAATCCACTGACAATTGATTTAATATCCATTAATACAATTTGGTAGGTATATGGTATTTATTAATAGCTTGTTAATGATTTTACTCTAGAGTGTTCGATGCACAATATGACATCGCTCTCTGACAATCTTATAGCAACTGACCCTCCCATCAGGAACAGAGAATATCTATTTCCTAGCACCATAACCAAAATGACTTTCTGTGTAAATAAGGAAACCTAAAGATCTAGTGGCCTCAGTTTTTTGCTTCTAAATGGAAAGCTGTTTGTTGTGAATGTGAGGAGACAAGAGATCTCCTTTCTGAGTGGTGATTAGAGCTTTCCAGAATGGAAAGGCATCTTAGATGGGAGAAAAATAGGTGCCATCCTACTCCAGGGTTATCAAGAGCTTGTCTGAAACTCCTTGTAATGAATGGCTTAGGTTAATGACAGGGTGATTCCAATTAAGGAATTTTAGTAGCAAGGAGAAGGCAGCTGCTGGCTTGAGTAAGTGAATGGCCATTATTGTCTGAGATTAAGGCATCAAACCCTTCAAATAGAGAGCTCATTGTTCAGAAGAGCTTGATTAAGAACATGGCTGGAAAGGGACATCAGTGTATATGGAAAGATTGTTCTAACTATAGAGTTTGTGATGTACTTTGTGACATCGACCTTATCTTGGGTGAGTTATGATATTTGCTGGGTTTCAGCCACAAGCTCTCTCTCAATGAGCAGACCTCATCATGATAAAATAATCAGGTCCAGTTCATCATCACCATCTAGCCAGACAGACCAAGGAAGCGTAATAAATGGACAACTGTGGAATGCTTAGATTTAATCTCATTAGGAGGCTGCGTGATGAAACTGTGGAATTGTAATGAACTAATTCCATAACCTATTCCTCAATCTCAGAATCATTCTCTACCATTTAAAAAGCTGGTGTGCTTAAAATTTAAATAGTCCTGTTATAAACTGCATCCCAAATACTTCTGAACTGCAGAATGCTGGATAAGTACAGAAATAGTTGTTATTAAGGCAAAGAAAGTTTGTCTCTGTGTTCCTACAACATGGGGAAAGGCTGTCTAAAGTCCCAATGAGGTAATTCATCATTAAATCTAAATCCTACAGACAACAACACTATCGATATATTGAAAACTTAAAAGAATAAAAATGTGGGAAAGCAAAGATGTTGAAAATAAAAACCTACCACCCTGTTAGACTAGTCTCACCCTGGGATAGGGATCGACTAAGTTAACCATGCCCCAAGTATCACTTTATTTTTTTGTCAGTCGTGGGGCTTGAACTCTGGGCCTGGGCGCTGTCCCTCAGTTCTTCAGCTCAAGGCCAGCGCTCTATCGCTTGAGCCACAGCACCACTTTCGGTTTTCTAGTGGTTTATTGGAGATAAGAGTCTCACGGACTTTCCTGATCCTCAGATCTCAGCCTCCTGAGTAGCTAGGATTACAGGCGTGAGCCACGGGGTCCCAGCTTATCCTACTTTTTTCATTTACAATCTTCGCCCCTTCAGTACTCAAGTCCTGTGTCCTCATAGTCTGACCTACTTCCCTCTTTTCCTTTTTATCGACCTCCTTCCCTTCTCTCTTTTCATCTAAGTGCAAATAAGAATTCATCAAGGGCATACTAAGCTCCAAGCACTCATCTGGGGATGGAGCACTGGATATATGTAAAAGCACCTCACCAATCAGATCCTGAGAGGAATCTAGAGCCACTAACTGGGATGATTTGTGATTTGGGAAGTCCATTTTTAAAGTTTTATTTATTTGTATATTTATTGTTATTATAGAGGTGATATACAGAGGAATTATAATTGCATGAGTCAGGCAATGAGTAATTTTCTTCCATACAGTGTCTTCTGTCCCCTCATTCTCTCCCAGTCCCTGCTTCCTGTGTTGTTTAGTTCACTTTCATCAGTATCCAGTAAGTTCCACTGCTGTACTTTCTCACCCATATATATATATATAAAAGATACTGTACAGAGGGGTTAGTTTCATGAGTAAGGTAATGAGTACATTTCCTATTGAGTATTGTTACCCCCTCCTTGTTTTCCCCCTACCATTCCTTCCTTCCCCATCTCCCCAACTCTTCCCCCACCCCAAGTTGTAAAGTTCATGTTCAACATAGTGTCTTGTACATCTCATTGTTACAATGGGTCAACCTGTATCTTTGTTTCAGCATTTTGTTATTTCCCTTCCCCTCCCCAAATTAGAAAAATGAATATACAAGATGCAGGGCACCGGAGTCAAATACAGTGAAAACAGGGGATATACCATGGGGGAAGAACATATCAAAGAAAACAAAAAATCACATAGTACATTAAAAACAACAGTGACAAAGATAAAACCTCGTGTCCCTATCTTGGAGTTCATTTCACTTAGCATCATCTTATATAGTCATATGTACATAGCTTTTGAGCCTTTCTGCTCATTTGATAAGACTATCCTAGATGTATACTACTTATTGCAAATAAGGGAAACCATGGGACCTATGTTTCTTTGGGCCTGGCTTACTTCACTTAATATTTTTTCCAAGTCTTTCCATTTCCTAACAAATGGGACAATGTCATTCTTTCTGATAGAGGCATAGAATTCCATTGTATATATAGACCACATTTTCTTGATCTACTGAGGGGCATCTGGGTTGGTTCCATATATTTGCTATGGTAAATAATGCTGCAATAAACATAGTTGTGCTGATAGCTTTAGTATGGCCTTATTTATGATCATTTAGGTAAATGCCCAAAAGTAGGATTGCTGGGTCATAGGGGAGCTCTGTGTGGAGTCTTTTGAGAAACCTCCATACTGCTTTCCAAAGTGGTTGAACAAGTCTACACTCCCACCAACAATGTAGTAAAGTTCCCTCTGTCCACATCCCCTCCAGCATCTGTTGTTATTAGAGTTCTTGATTATAGCCATCCTAACTGGGGTGAGGTGGAATCTCAATGTTGTTTTGATTTGCATTTCTTTTATGCTGAGCATTTCTTCATGTGTCTATTGGACATTCTTATTTCCTCTTCAGAGAAGTTTCTCTTTAAGTCTTTAGCCCACTTATGAATCAGGCAGTTGTTTCTTTGAGGACTTGTTGTTGGGGAATTTAATTTTTTTGAGATCTAAGTATATCTTAGATATGAGACTCCTGTCTGTTGTATGGCTAGTGAAGATCTTCTCCTAATCCATGGGCTTTCTATTGATCTTGTTAGCTATGTCCTTTGTTATGCAGAAGCTCATACAATCCCATTTGTCCAACCTTTCTTTGATTTGTTGTGTTTCTGGGTCTCTATTAAGAAAATTTTGGCCTGTCCCAAGGAGCCCTAGTGTGTCTCCTATTCCTTCTTGTAATGTTTTCAGGGTGTCTGCTTTTACTTTGAGTCTCACCCTTTTTCTCATGAGTCCTGTACTCTTCCCTAAACCCTTCTGAAGATGCACAATTGAATACACCATACATAAGGTAAAAAACAGAATAATCAAAAACTAAAAAGAAACAAAAGAAAGAAGAAAAGAAAGAAAGAAAAAGAGAGAGAGAAAGGAAGGAAGGAAGGAAGAAAGAGAGAGGGAGGGAGGGAGGGAGGAAGGAAGGAACGAAGAAAGGAAGGAAGAAGGAAGGAAGGAGGGAAGGGCTCTTGTTTCCATATCTTGGAGTTCATTTCCGTATATATTTTTATATAAATATGAGGAGGCACTTAGGCATTGTGCCTTTGTGTTTGTCTCCTATGAGTATCCTCTTTTGGGCTCACTGTGTGTGAGTATCGAGTCCTGTGTAATTTATCATATGATAAGATGTTTCAATAGGAGTCATGAAACAAAAACAAATGGAAATGTTTATTTATTGTTTAACACAGTGGATAATCTATATGTGCTCCTATAATCTACAAGTGTTTATTCCCCAAGGGAAATGAATTAACAAGAAGTCAATAAAGCAAGAAGATATCAGAGATTAGCTTCCCCCCCCCTTCCCTAGCCTGTCCTGTAAGTGTCACACACAAGCAACAGACTAGACTATATGTGTGACAATGAAGGCAAACTCCTCCCCTCCCTCTCCAGAAAATACTGAAAAGGATAATACTCACCATATCTAGGTACTCACTCAGCCCAGCCTGCTTGCTTAGAAATACAATGAACTGCCCTGGCTAAATTCCTCACCTCAAGCCTGACCTTGAAAATGTTACTCAGACCTTCTATGTTTTAGTTTTCTCAGCTATAAATGTAAGGTCATTACTGGTGCTCACCCTATAGGATTGTTGGGAAGTCTAAGGAAATAAGTCCTGCACCAAGCTTAAGATCAAGTGCTTGGCACCTGGTAAGAACTAAGTCTTTATTAATCAAGAAATGTTCACTGAGTTCCTACTGAAACCCTGCACAAGGTATGGAAGAGGGACAAAGCCCCAAGGGGGTGACTGGTCCCCCACGGGAGCAAAGCATGTGAGCATCTGTGTCAGTCCAGAGTTGTAAACTGAACCCAAATTTTAAAAAAATTTAATAAGCTCTCAATCAGATGCCTATGGCTCATACCTGTAATCTTACATAGGAGGCTGAGATCCAGAGATTAACGTTTGAAGCCATCCCTCTTGAGGGCCAAAAAGTCCTTCTCTAAAACAGCCAAAGCCAAGCTGGAGGCATGGCTCAAAGTGGTAGCATGCAAGCCAAGCAAGTGCAGGACTCTGAATTCAAACTTCAGTCTTCCAGAAAGAAGAAGCAGGAAGGAAAGAAAAGGAAAGAAGGAAGGAGGGAAGGAAGGAGGGAGGGAAGGAAGGAAGGAAGGAAGGAAGGAATGAAGGAAGGAGGGAGGGAGGGAGGGAGGAGGGAGGGAAGGAGGGAGGGAGGGAAGGAAGGCAGGAAGGAAGGAAGGAAGGAGGGAGGGAGGGAGGGAGGAGGGAGGGAAGGAGGGAGGGAGGGAAGGAAGGAAGGACGGAAGGGAGGGAAGGAAGGAAGGACGGAAGGAAGGAAAAAGGGAGGGAGGGAGGGAGGGAGGGAGGGAAGGAAAAAGGGAGGGAGGGAGAGAGGGAGGGAGGGAAGGGAAAGAGAAAGAAAGTAGGTTGATAAAGAAAAGTAGGCTTTTAAGAGATGAGCTATTATTATATGAAGAAGTCAATCATGGAAGAAACCCTGGGGCAGAGAGGGCTCAGTCAGACAAGAATAAATCTTTTCTGCCATGTTGAATTCAAGCTTCTAAAAACCAAGAGAAGCCCCTGAAGGATTTTTAAGTAGCAGGGCCCCAGTAGGGTTGACAAACCAGCATTCTGCAGCCCACCCTAATGCTTATCATGGATCTGAAAGAAAACTTGAGTTGTTTTCTTTTGAAAATATTTATAGGAACACTTGTCTGAGACTTCAATTGTGACCCATTTCCCACCCCCCCTCCCCCCAGCCCCTGTGGCAGTAAAAATACAGGCAACTGGTTAGATATTAAATGCTTCCTCCTGAGAGATTCTTTTTCCCCTCATTTCTTTTCTCATTTTGTGCAATCATTTTCAGAAAGGACTGGCCAATTGTACTTCTTAATCTGCCATCCCTGGTGTGGATGGATACACGGTTAGGTCTTTTGCAACTTTTAGGGCAAACTGCTTGGCTGAGCTGTCAAGCCCATGTGAGGGTAATCAGCAGATTTATTTGAGGAAATGTATTTATGGTACTAAATGGCTGCTCTAAATGGGGCCGTTATCTAGCCTTTTCACTGCTGCTATAAATGTTCCTTGCGAGTGTGGATATCTACCATAAGTCCATCATGTTTCCTGGACATGATTGTGAGAGACAGTATTTATGATGTCTCTGGTTGGTGCACATGCATGTGCACATAATGTCAGCAGTGTCTCTTGAATGCTTATGCACAACTCATTGCCAGATGCTTTCCTCACTGTTTCCAGGGCAATCAACGACAGAAAGAAGAGGAAATAGCAGGGGTTTGTTGAATTATCTGTGATGGCTAGAGGCTAAGGAGTGAAATGCAGCCCCAAATTATTCATAGCTTGGGACAAGATGAAGAGAAATCCTAACAATATTCTTGAGGTTTCTCAAAAGCTATCAGCTCTCTTCTGGGTCCAAGATTCCCTGTCCACTAGAGTTCAATGACGAAAAGCCCAGCTGAGTGGACAGCCCCCAGGGGGACTTCCAGACAGCTGATATGCCTCAAAGAGGAGCCACTCCAGATGGTTTAGGGACCACATCACCATCTCAACAAAAAATGTTGGTTTCCATGGATCCAGAATTCACTCTGCAAATAGACTTTGGGACATGGATGATTTGAAATTTCTTAAAACTATCTGTGCCAAACCCCCAAATAACTTTTCCGTATGCTTTGGGTTTGGTTTCCCAATCTCCAAAGCTTGTACAACAGAAATGAGAAGAGATTCTTAGGGAACATACGCAATTTTCTTTATTTGAAAAGCTAATTGTACGTCTATAGTCAGTGTGTGTGCACAGAAATTCACCAGTGTAGCAAATATCCATCTAGTTAGGTGCCTCCAAAATCTGAATGAGACGGGAAGGCTACTGTTTAAAAAAAAAAAAAAACATTTATTGCTGGGTGCCGGTGGCCCACACCTGTAATTCTAGCTATTCAGGAGACTGAACTCAGAGGATGGAAATTTGAAGCCAGCCTGACCAGAACAGCATACTAGACACCATCTCCAAAATACTTGCAAAGAATTAGGCTGTAGGCATGGCTCTAGTGGTAGTGTACCAGCCGGAGAACAAGAGTATGAGGCCCTGAGTTTAAGCCCCAGTACCAGCACACACATAAAATGAAGTTACTAGAAATTTGTACACATGAGGAAGAGAAGCTTATTCAAAGATGACATATTGACTTAAGAAACGCTTCTGAGTCTTTTGGTCAAGGAGGAGGAGGCTGGGTGCAGGACCAAGCAAAGGACGGAGACTGCGAGAAGCTAAGTTGATGGATTTAATAAAGCAATGGGAATTTAGGTATTGTCCCTCGGTATTTCTAGAGGAAAAAGACAGTGGAGCCTAGGAGATGGGGAAAAGAGCAGACGCAGAAGAGAGGGGTCTAGAAAAAGGACAATCAGAAAGAGTCTGGGCACCCTGGGCCTTGAGGCTGTGCTGTCTCAGTTCCAAGTTGTTGCCTGTTCTGAGCAGCAAGGTGTCTCTCCCCCTGTGCCTCAACTTTCACAAAATCCCCATGTATCTAGCACTTTGGGGAATGAAGCCAGAGGGTCAGGTTTCCCTGGGGTAAGCATGGAAAGCATTCAGGCAGCAGTGTTGGGAACAGCCTCAGGAACTGGGAAGATTCACGGCAAGGGATGACTGGGAGGACCCCAAATCTGTGGCAGTCATCAGTGATGTTGCTGAGGCCCCAGCTTTCTATTTTTAGGATGCTGCAAGGCTATGTCTGGTCTCAGGTAGGATTGTCTGGACATGGCTGAAAGAGGCTGACTGCAGAGGCTAGAAGGCTTGGAGAGCATCCAAGCAGCTAACATGATTGCACATAGTGTATGTTTATATATCACAAAGGAGAGCCAGGCGTGGCAGGGCATGCTTGTAATCTGAGCACATGGGAGACTAAAGCAGGAATAATGTAAGTCTGAAGCTATTCTGAGCTACATAGAGAAACCCTTTTGAAAGAAAAAGAGAGGAGGAAAAGGGAAGGTAGGAAGGAGGAAGAAATGTGAAGGAGAGGAGAGGAGGACAGGAAGAAGAGAGCAGGAGAGGGGAGAAAAAAAGAAGGAAAGGAAGGGAGAAGAGGGGAGGGGAGGATGTGGTAGTGGTGATCGGGCAATAGCGGGAACCCTGAAGTAGATGTCAGATCAAGGCTTCAGTGTCCTTAGTTCAATTTTAGTACAGGAGAAAACAAAAGAAATAAGAAAAGGAATAAGAAAAAAAAGAAGGAAGGAAGAAAGGAAGGGGAGAAAGAAAGAAAGAAAAGAAAGAAAGAAAGAGCCAAATATGGCCTGTGTTTACAGGGGAAAGCTGGAGCATTTGGTTAAGCCGAAGTGCGCGGTGAAGCGGTTCTTGCTGGCTGTTCCCTTGGAGACAATGTGTTACCACACACTCCCTGGCAGGTGCAGAAGCACCTGCTCCCTACACAAGCATAGGTTTGTCTCTCTAGCCAATACCAATGGTCAAAATTGCTTCTTCTTCTTGTGTGCTCACAGTGATTAATTTTATTCCAGTAAGTCTGTGGTTATTTTTCTATTGTCACTTAGCCATCCTTTCATGAGGGTGTGATTTCAAAATGCAATTTGCCTAACTTCCCAAAGCTAAACTTAGACTTCACACCTCCAGCAAATCACTCAGCAGTTGATTTGGTCCCTCAGATACTTCTTTGTCCAAATCTCTCTGTTCTCAGGCATAGAGCCCTTGATGCCCAGGACTCCTTTTCCCTCAGGCACGCCTGTTCTGGAGACTGTATGCACAAAGTACATCTTTGCAGGAGCTTTTGGGTGGATAGCAAGAGGGAATGAAGAGGGCAAAGGAGGTAAGTGATAACCCAGTCAGGGAGAATTTAAGGAAATTGGTTTTATTTAGCCATTTTCCAAGTCACAGGCATTGCATTTATGCTGCTAGTAAGTCATTCTGAGAGAGCCATTCATTCATTCTGTCAGTCAATCATTCGACTAATATTTACAGAGCTTCTAATCCGTGTGAAGCCCAGTGCCTAGGGACACAATGTGTGTTTATAATTATGTGATGATTGTAAATTACTATCACTCTGGCTATCATTACATAAGCAGACTTACAGACTTGGAAAGCCATTTTCCAGCAGGTGGGGTTGATAGGGTCCCCCAAAAAAGGAACAGTTCCTTCTATCTCTGATCAGCATGTGCAGGGCAAATCTCTCCCAAGGTAAACCCAACCTGGTTGGAGAAGCACTCAGAAACAAACTAAGAAGTCAGACCTGCTGAGATCCCGTGGAACAAGAAACTGGACCACCATCCCAAGGCTGTCACCAAAGAGAATTCACACACACACACACACACCACCACCACCACCACCAAAGTGTAAGGAGCTATGGTCAATTCTTTCTTACATTCCTATACTTCAACAGGAGAATGATTTCTTTTGATTTCATTATAGTAGAGCTCTGTTCTTCCAATGCAAGAAATCCTTAGTGTTAAGGGCCAGTGAGAAAATACAGAGACTAGTCTAACCAGACCTTGTTACTGGAACATTGAGTCACTTATAAAGAGCAGTCTCAGGTTTTTAATAACTTCCAATATAGTTCCTGTATTTATTTTAATTTTTAATTTTATTTTTATTTGTGGGGTATGGGGCTTGGACTCAGGGCCTGGGCACTGTCCCGGAGCTTTTTTGCTCAAGGCTTGCACTCTACTACTTTGATCCATAACTCCACTTTAAGTTTTCTGGTGGTTAATTGAAGATAAGTGTCTCATGGACTTTTTTCCGAGGGTGGCTTTGAACCACAATCCTCAGATCTCAGCCTTCTTAGTAGCTAGGATTACAGGCATGAGCCACTAGTGCCCAGCTTATATTTTTTGCATGTGTGTGTAAATGAATGTCTCATGGGCGATTGGCTTGTTTATGCCCTGACAGGAAAGATTTGGACCTTTGCACGCACAGTAAGTTCATAGCCTACCCAGGTCTAGAGCAAATCAATGCCAAGATCAACCTAACCCTGCTAAGTAGTTTATAATGGTTCTTACTGATGCACACACAGGGCCAGTTGGTTGACAATGGTGGAAACAAATGGTTGGAATTGTACATGAGTTACTGTAGTTTGTCAAACCCCCGTATTTGTTTACTGACTTCTCTTTTCATACTTTAAAAATGTTCCCAATATTAAATCCTCTGGGCACATCTAGAGTAGCAATACCGTTACACAACCAGCAAGTTCACGATAGGCAAGCAGTTCCTAATATGGCTTCCGTCCAGTCTCCACTGTCACTTTCTCTCCAACCAGCTCCAGCCTCCATATTCTTTGCTCGCTGTCATAAAAGCTCAGAATGCAAATCAGATGCAAATCAGATGGACAGGCACTGGCACAAATACAGTTTTCAAGCTGAAATTTGCCCTCTAGTACAGAAACAATAAAAATGGGAGAAAATCCTCTTTCAGATTTGCTAGTTAATTTTTGGGGGCACAGTTGAAAAGTTAGGTGTAAGGAACTGAGTATTTCCAAGCTGAAATCTGAAGGCTGAGTTTGGCCAGGGTGGCTAGCAATGGGACTCACCCTTACCCTAAGTGAGTCAGCTACCCAGTTATTTCCAGGCACTTCTCCTCCACTAGTAGCTTCTCACCCTCAGCCTTTACCAAGTCGGACCCTTACCAATGGGCAGCATTAAGAGCTCTGTGTCTAGGGTCAGCAGCACCAGCTCCTCTGCGCCCCTGTATAACAAGCAGGTGCGAGACTCCTGTGTCATCAAGGTGAGCCTGCTGGAGGACACAGGAAATGGATACCATTGTGGTAAAACAGGCAGCATGACACTCCCCTGGTGTCTGTCTCAGGCAGGACACAGACCTCTGTGATTCCCCAGGTACCTATGCTTCCCTCTGGAGTTGATCTTCTAGTGGGTCTGGAAGCACAGACAGCAGGGTGGAGACAGTGGACAGTGCTCCAGGCCTGACCAGGAAGAAGGGAGCAACGGGTGTGCCCCACCCCAGGAAGGAATTGGCCTGCAGGGTGGGGACAGTTCTTCCGAGGCCTGAGATAGTTGAATGCCAAGCACCCTGGGGCTAAGTTGACCTGGGACTTTCTTAACTTTTCTTGAAGTATACCTAGTGAGACCAAGTGTTCAGAGGTGGATGAAATCCACTCCCTGGGGAGATGAGTTATGGTCTCATACTTGGGAGGGAGGCAGGCACAACCAAATCTAGGTTGGGAGATGCACACAGTGGTGGCCTTGGAGATGGCCACCCCGCCAAAATCTGGGTGTCGTACTACATTGTGACAACAAATGGACAGGAAAATGGGCAGCATGGAGATGACCTTTTCCTTTTCTCAGTCCTCACCTGCCAGCAGGAGGCAGCATACAGGTAAGGGTTAGGTAGCACACCCTTCTGCTCAGTATCAACTCTAGAGACTGCCATGAGAACCTTCTTATGGCAAACTCTAAAGGTTTGGTGGTCTTATTGGTTGGTTTGGGGGATCTGTTCTTAAGCTCAGTGAATTGATTTCTGTTAGAGCCAGATGATTCAGAGTTCATGTGATCTAAAGTATCTACTAACCTGAGTGGAAAAGCTTCCATGGCCCTGAGACCTAACCCTGGACTTCATGGCTGTTCCCCTTTTCTTGACCCTTGCCCTAAGTGCCACCTCAAGCTGGCCATCTGGCCATTCACTGCTTCCTTACTTGGCAAGTATCCTGTGCTCCTACCTATGGATGAATGGACAGCCAAACAGATGGAGGTAACTGTAGATGGATGGATCTATCTATGATCAAGCAAATTTAGTAAAATATACCAACAAGAGAGCCAGAGTGATGGGTCTATGTATGTTTACCACACATTGCTTTCAACTTGTCCATCTATGGTAAAATATTTGTAATAAAATGCTGGCGAAAGGAAGGGACCAAATGAGGTAAGCATAGTCTGAATTGGAATATGGAAATCAGATCTGGAAATCTGCACTGGAATCTAGAAATCCTCCCGTGGGGGAAGCTTTGTTTCAGCAGTAGCTTTTCTTTTCTTTTCTTTTTAAAAGTACTCATTCACATTTGTTCTTTCCTTGGCCACATTCTTTCCATCTCTGATTCAGCTTACCACTGACCAGAGAGAAACAGTGGAATTAACCAGTCTGACATTTCACAAGAGATATTTTTCACAGTAAAATATTTTTTTTTCTAATTCTAGCTGGTAAATGTTATCCCAAGAAATGTCTCACTTTTCCTTAATGTGCAAAAGTCTGTAAACTGCCTTGGTTTTTTTTGATGCCATTCCTAGGGCTTGAACTCAGGGCCTGGGCACTGCAATGCGTCCCTGAATTTCTTCCCCCCTTCTCCCTAAAGCTAGTGCTCTACCACTTGAGTCACAACTCCACTTCTGGCATTTTTTGGGGGTACTTAATTAAAGATAAGAGTCTCACTGATTTTCTTGTCTGGGCTGGCTTCAGACTATGATCTTCAGATCTCAGTCTCCTGATTAGCTAGGATTATAGGCATGAGCCACCAGTGCCCAGCTTGACTCATTTTTTTAAGCCTTTTGTGGAGTATACAATTGGCCACCTGCTAGATGTTGGGAAATATTGTGCAAGGGTTTCATCTTAGGCTCCCTAGAAGACTAGCCCTATATAAGATGACTGAACTCATATCTAGAAGAGCACATGGGCACTAAATAGCCACTAGATTGCCTTTGACATGGAAATTGATACATACAAAGTAAGGTGTACAGCCAGGTACCAGTGGCTTTTATCCATCTGTAATCCTAGATAATCAGGAGGCTGAGATCTGAGGATTGTGGTTCAAAGCCAATCTAGGTAGGAAAGTCTATGAGATTCTTATCTCCAATTAAGCACCAAAAAGCCAGAAGAAGAAAACCAGCCTGGGGGGGGGGGGGGGACGAGAGGAGGAGGAGCCAAGGAAAAATGCCCAGGCATGCAGCAAACAATGGAGACAATCAGGTGAGGGGGCTTGATTCCTCTTCCTGGGGAGTGAGCAGACCATGTTGTTTCAACTAGGTTGAAATTGGGGTGAAATCTTGAGGAGCTCCAGACACCTAAGTGAGAACAGGTGCAGACTTTTGTTGGTTGAAAACCCTTGCTTAAGAATTCTTGTGCAATATGTAATTTGTCAACTCATGTTAATGAGCTCACATATTGTTAAACAGTATAATTTGCCTTTTAGATAAGCTTTGTTCCTGTGTACGCTCTCTTATTCCTGGAAATCTTCCAGAATAACTTGTTACATCTGTTAGATTATTTCACCCCTTAGACTCCATTTCTCCTCAGCAATTTGCATAAAATTCCAAGAGGACCAAAAAAGAAAAAAGGCCAATAATTTATGCTTTCCTCCTATTTTTAATCACTTATCCATTTTATCACCTTACCCAGAAGCAATTCGTTTGAAATCTGTTAGACAGTACCATGTTAACTAAGAAATCCTTGGGCAAATTCTTCATTTTTTTATACTTTCTCTTAAAGGAATTGTGGGTAAAATTATTGAAAGGTCTTTATGTGCAGTAATAGGCCAGGTCTTGAATTGACTTAATGAGTAAAGGAAGGAAGGAGCAGAAGGTGGTTAACTATGTGTGAATTTATAGATGTTTTGGGGTCTGGAGTCCATGTAAATAATATATTACCTCGCTGTAAATATTAACTCTGCTCCAGTCCAGGTCTTTAAACACAAATTAGCAGGAGCTCCAGGGAGGGAAGAGTTGCTTTGTGTTTAATGATCTTTTTAAAACCAGCTCCAGGTACTCAGGACCCTGCAGGGATTTCCTGGAGTGGATAGTCCTTAAGATACTGGTCCCCAGTGCTGAGCAGTTTGTAAAGCAAAAAGGAAACAAATCTACTCTCTATAAAATAAAAACTGAAACTCACAAGCAGTTAATCCTTTCAGAATGATTACAATAATTGGTATTGGCCTGGAGATACCAGACTTTTAAACATTCAATAGGCGATTTTCTTTAAGGTAATAAAAGTGGAACCTTTGACCAAGGTTATTAATAAAAGCAAGGCCTGACTAGGGATCCCTGATTTTCACACTGTTTCAGTGTGATTGCAACTTCTGCCTGGTTTGTTTCTCCCTGCAAAATCCACATCAGAAATCGACATGTTCAGAACCTCCAAGTCTCCTCCATCTCTGCCCTTTTGCTCTCTTCTCCTGCCCAGCGAAGATGTTTGCTATGCTTCCATTGTTTTTCCCTCACCTGCCCCCAAATGCTGTGACTCTAGAATCCCCTGTCCCTCCTGCTTTTTTATTTTTTGTCGGTCGTGGGGCTTGAACTCTGGGCTTGGGCACTGTCCCAGCGCTCTTTAGCTCAAGGCAAGCTTGAGCCACAGAGCCACTTCTGATTTTCTACTGGTTTATTGGAGATAAAGAGTCTCAGGGACTTTCCTGCCTGGGCTAGCTTTGAATCACGATCCTCTGATCTCAGCCTCCTGAGTAGCTAGGATGACAGGCTTGTGCCACTGGCAACCGCTTCCTCCTGACTTCTTACATTGGCACCCACCCCAAGTCCACCCCACATGAGGTGACCACTTCCCTCCTTCATTTCCCTTTGACTGCATGCACTGTGAGTGATCTTTCTGCCCAGTTTTATGGGCTTTGGTGCTGAGCTTCCTGATTCAGATAGTCATATCAAACAGTGATATCTGGGTTATTTTTGCAAGTACCTGTTGTACAAGGGAACAGAAATTAGCTTGCCTCCCTCTCTCCCTCCCTCCTTCCCTCTCTCCCTCCTTCCCTTCTCCTTTTCTCCCTTCCTTCTTTCCTTTCTTCCTTTTCTTTCTCATTGATTTCTAGGACCTAAGGTGATTGTCAAATAAATTTTGACAATGTATTGTCAATAATATTGTCAAATAAGGGTTCCTAAGATGCATTCATGTTTAGAGGAAGTAATATTAGGAAACATTTTATTCAATTTTCAATGGCTCTCATTCCCACATGCTTACATAGGAATGTTAACACCACCTGGATTTCTAGCCAAGAAATCCTAGGTATACTTACTGTTTTTGCCAATGTCCACCAACTGTAGAACTTCCTACTGGGACTGCCACTGCCGCCAGAACCCTGCCTCATCCTGCTTGTCCTGCAGTGATGTCACTGGGTTCTGACAGTTTCACATTTATGGAAAGGAAACTGCCAAATGGAGGGCAGCTCAGCACTATTGCTTCTGCTTGCACATTTCATTAAGTGTATGAAAGTAGAGCTTTCTGGTTTTTACTGCTAACCTCCTCTTTCTCTCTAGCCACGGATGTGTGTGAAGCAGACTAGGCCAGGCACAGGCTGAAATAGTAGTCCCAACACTACAGCATAACATGCCAAGATTCATGCAGTACCTCAGAAAAGTAGGTGCCAGGCACAACTTTTCTTTCGGGGTATGGGAAACCAAAATTAGGTTTTCAGGAGTCTAAGAGACTCACTCATTTAGTCGCCCGTTATTACGAAGCAGCTACAGCAAAGGGCCAGACACTCTGCAAGCACTAGGAAGTTAGCTATGAACCAGCAGTCTCTGCATTGAACCCAGGGCTTGAGGAAGACAATACTGTCACATGCCAGATCCCACAGGTGACTGAAGGTCATTTCTTTCCTACCCCCTTCATTTGCTCTTTGACATGTTTCCAGGCCAAGACGCCAGGGTTCTACTCCACTGGTGTATGCAAATTGCAGCGATCTGTGAAGTGGCAGGAAGCCTGGCCTTCCCAGTGTCCGTCCCATGCTGCAGCTCCTTTCTCCAGGCTTTGCAGAAGCCACTGTGAAATCCTCTCTCTCTGGAGAATCCTGTGGTGAGCACAGGATTCTTGTAGCCTGACCTTCTCATGCGTCCCTATGCAGCCCCGGGAACAGCAGCCACTTTACGTCTGGTTAAGGGAGGAAGAGCAGACGTCACTGACAATCTGCAGTCCTACTATGTGCCAGAAGCCTAGGCCAGGTGCTTTATGGTTATCCAACATTATCTGCTATGTTTCTTTAACCCAATGAGGTAAGGCTTTGATATCTTCATCCCATAAATCAGAAAACAGAGAATTGGAGAGTTCAGAGACTTCCCCCAGCACCTCCTAACTGATCTGTTGCAGACACAAGACTCAAAACCAAGTTTAGGTAAGTCAAAGGACATAATTCTCTTAGGGGAGGAACACAGAGGCATAATGTCTATGAGCCACTGATCCTAGAAAATAATGTTTATCAAAATGAACTCCGGGAAATGGAAACAGGAGATTTTTTTCTTTGTTGTTTTTGTTTTCTTTTGTATTGTTTGTTCATTTATCTGTCTTTGGGAGAGTAAAGGGGGCACAGAAATGGAGGACAAAGGGTGAACAAATACAGCGGTGGTAGTCACTAGACACTATGTTGAAAATGAACTATTCAACTTGTGGGTGGGGATGGAAAGGAAAAACTGGGAGAGAGCGCATGGGAAGGGGTGACAATGTCCAAAAAGAAATGTACTCCTTACCTGACTTACACAACTGTAACCCCTCTGTACACCATCTTTTTGCAACAATACAAACATAAAAATTTAAAAAAAAAAACACACAGGAAGGAAATAATTTTAAAACCCTAAGTTGAGAATGGCCTCTGGTGTGGGCACAAATAGAAACTAAATTAAAGATATGATTCATTTTCCCTTCTTCTACACTCTTCTTGGTCACTACACACACACACACACACACACACACACACACACACACACACACACACACACACACACACACACACACACACACACACACACACACACACCTCTGACTGACACTCCCAGGAGACCCAGATGGGTCCCTGACTTAAGGGTCAGAAAATGGAAACAGTCCTCTACAGTAGGCACCTTCTTCTCACCCAGTGTGTTGACAAGCTCACCTTCACATACCCTCCTCCTGGAACTTGCCTCTTACACACAGTCGCATATTAATGTGCCTGGGGCATCACCCAGATTCGTGTGTTGCTTTTCACTGCTCTGTGGCTGCCTTTGAAACTTCTCCCAAAGTGACTTCTAGCAAAGTCATTAACATCAAACTAGAGATTCTGCCTTTGGGTCCTTGTCACTCTGGGGAGGGCAAGGAAGAACAGCCAAATTTTACTGGTCCAAATCCTGTTCACCTGGGAAAGAAGGCGGAAAGTATATCTGGCTTTTGTTATTTAACACCCTTGGCTAATTAAAAAGGAACTGACTTTTGCACCTGGGAGGAAAATAGGTTTAAGGGGAGAGGATTGTTTTAGGTAAACTTGGTACTGCAAAGTCATTCCCTTCTTCTACTTTTCCCATAGAAGGCATAAGATTTCATCTTGCTGGGTATTTAAAGATAAGTCCGCTGGGGTAAGTCAAAGCCAACCACGCATGGTATTATCTGTAGCGCAGAAGCAGAATAAAACATAAGCATGCTCAGCCGAATTAAAGCGCAGACAGGTAAACCTGTGTCTGGTCATGGCCATCGGATTTCGAGGGAGTTGAAAACTGTTGGTGGGGAACAAATTCTGGTGGTTGATGCCTATAATCCTAGCTATTTAGAAGGCTGAGATTTAAGGATCATGGTTCAAAGCCAGCTTGGGCAGAAAAGTCTGTGAGACTATCTTCAATTAACAACCCAAAACAGAAAACAAAACAAAAGTGGAGCTATAACTCAAATGGTAAATCACCAGTCTTGAGTACAAAGAGCTAAGTGTAGATACCCTGAGATTAAGCCACAGTAGTAGGACCAAAACAAACAAAAGCCGAGTGCCGCGGGTGGCTCACACCTGTAATCCCAGCTACTCCGGAGGCTAGAATCTGAGGATCACGGTTCAAAGCCAGCCGGGGCAGCAAAGTCCATGAGACTCTTATCTCCAATAAACCACTGGAAAACCAGAAGTGGTGCTGTGGCTCAAGTGGTAGAGTGCTCACCTTGAGCTGAAGAGCACAGGGACAGCGCCCAAGCCCAGAGTTCAAGCCCCATGATTGACAAAAACAAAAAACACCTAGAAATGGGTTTGGTTTGTGACAAAATTTACTCTCCTGCCTTGGACCTTTTTATTTTTTATTATCATGTTTGTACCATAAATCAGATACAAATCCAGTCACGAGAAAACAGAGAAGCCACATTTTGAGGGGTCGAATTTGGAGTCTTTATTAAAAGGCCGGCAACTGCATGGTAGACTCCTGTCTCAAAGACCAGCAGCCAGAAAATACACCTAACGCTTTATTACTGTTAGGAAACTGAGCCATGAAAGCTGCAGTGGAAAGAAAGAACAAAAACAATACCAACAAACCAATTCAGCCTCAAAGGAGAGCTGAAGTGAGCTGGTGGCCAGAGAAGAGCCAGAAGGCAAGAGACAGGACAGGAACGGGGAGACGTAGCATGGTGTAATAACTTCTGAGCTGGTCAGGGTCACGGGAAACTGGAGTCCCAGGCACCAGACTGAGAAGTTTACTAACCTGTCATCCAAGTCCCTGCCCTGCCTCCAGGGATTCAGGGACAGCCCACCACCTGGAAGACACCCTTCCTCCACCATGAAGACTAGATGCCAGACCCTACCATCCACCATGTGGCCAAGATGGCACCAGCCAGACCCGCCACCCTACTTCACTTCACTGATCACCCTGGGAAATAAGACTATCCTGACTTACCCCTGAGCAAGGAGTGTGAAGCCCTGCTTCTGATTGACTAAGAATGATGGAAGTTTGGGTCTGGTGACCCATGCCGATCTTATCTTACCTGCACTCAGCAAGGGTTTGCTCACATTCCCAGGCGAAACTGGAGCTTCGGGGATGGGAAGCCTGGAAAGTGCTATGTTGGCCCTCTGCTAGCTCAAAGTAACCTCCAGCTTCCAGTATCTACTAATGTCTTCACCTCCTGCTGTCACCTCCCAGCCTCTCTGGGTGACCCATTTTTTTGGCCTGGTCCGGCCTGGCTCCTCTTTCCTACTTTGATAATTTTAACAAGTTTTCCATTTCTTAAAAGTACAGCTGCGCTACTGATAGCCTGGCTCTGTGTCTGAAGCCCAAGAAAACATCCCAACCACCCACATAACCACCCGTGGCCTGAATGCACCCCGGTTTTAGGTGCCAGAGGTAGAAAGACATGTAATTAAGTACAGGATTGCATGAATCAGTTTCTGCAAGTGCAACACAGGTGAAAAGCCAAGCTGAGATTGTTTATCTCTTCCCATCGTTTGCATCTAAATTAAAGTAGGTACTGCTTTCACCAATGGCAGGACTATGGCCTGAGCGCTTGCCAGTAGCACCACAGTGCCTCAAGTTGGCCCAAGGCCTTTCACAATTTAGAGGATGTGAAAGTTCCATTCTCCGGGAGCTCAAATTAAGCAAGACACGGTAACTAATTAGCACATCTTTACACAGTGGCTAGTTAGCCCTGGCATTGTGTTAGATGGTTGTATACCACAAGAAAATAATTGGAAGCTGGAACATACCTTGCGAGAGGGGTAAGTGAGGGGGGATACTGGGTCTAACTGGCGCCATCTTGGCTACTTGGTAGATAGGGAGTTGGGTTTAGCTTGTGCCATCTTGTCTTCGGGCATGCCTGAATTCTCAGAGGCAGGGGTGGGGGACCTGTCAGTAAACACAGGAGACTCTCCAGTTTCCTGTGACCCTGCCCCCTGACCTGACCCTATTTTAACATCAGACCAACCGGCTCAGGTGCCATTACGCCAGGCCTCCTGAGCTGTGTGCTGTGTCTCCTGCCTCCCAGCTCCTCTGCTCAACTTCAGCTCTCTACTGGGGTCGATCTGAATTGTTGGTGTTATTTTTCTGCTCTTTCTTTCCTCTCCTGCTCTCCTGGCTCATTTTTCTAAGAGTGTTAGTGCATTTGCAGGGCTTTAGGTCTTTGTGACAGGAGTCCACCTGCAGACACCAGCTTTCTAATCAAGACTCCCAATTCGATCTCTCAAAATGTGGCTTCTCTGTATCTTGCCCACTGGATTTACCTGACAACATAAGGTCAAGGGGAGGGAGGCCAGTGAATGGAGAGAGGTGCACAGGCAAATTCAGTCATAATATTCAATGTTCTTATGTGAAAATGCAACACAGTAAACTGAGGGAATGGGTGGGGTTGGGAGACATGGAAGGAGATTTTTGAAGGAGGTGGAATGCATTAAAAACACATTCATAAAGTGATAGGTTGAATCCAAATTTCTTTGTACAACTACTTAAATGTAATTTTTTAAGTCACTAACAAAGAAAGAGAAAAGAAGGAAGGAAAGAAAGAAGGCAGGAAGGCAGGAAGGAAGGAAGGCAGGAAGGAAGGAACAAGCAGGAAGAGTTTCCTTGTCCACTCTGGCCCCCAGACTCTCCCTGTTTGTTCTCTCAGAACAACCAAATGTTTTCAACCAGGGGCAGTACCTGCTCTCCAAGGAGTGTTTAGAAATTCACGGGACTATTTGTTGTTTGCTTTTAGCTGTTAACAGAGTGAGCCTTTACTGTGGAGTACAGAGATGCTAATGTCTGACAAAGTGCCAGACAGTTCCTTCACAACCAAGAACCTTCTTTCTCACTTGAACTGCCAATCAAACTCCACTGAGAGCTCATAAAGTAAAAACTGTGAAAATATTCAGAGCCAGAAGGAATCCTCACTCCGTGGCCTTCCCCATACTGTGGGAAACACTTTTGTGGAGAGAAGCGGACTTGTTGGGGACAGGGTCAGGTTAACCCTAATTTTCTAGAAACTAGAGAACCTCAGGGAGGGGAGATTAAGCCTCCTTGGTCTGTTCTGCTAACAATTTTTTTTTTTTAAGTTTTTAGGTCTTTCATTATTTTTTTGTTTGTTTTGGGGAGAAGTTAAGCCAGATTCTAAGTTTAGAACACTATTTGGCCCTTGTTTTCTACTCATCTGACATATTACAATACTCCTTCAAGTTATTCTTCTTAATAACTGTGACCAATTAAAAAAAGAAAGACAGGATCGTGAAGTATAAAAGGGAAGGGAGCCAGGCATCGGTGACTCACACTTGTAATCTTAGCTACTCACGAGGCTGAGATCTGAGGATCATGGTTCAAAGCCAGCTCAGGCAGAAAAGTCTCTGTAAGAATTTTATCTCCAATTAACTACCTACCCCCAAACTGGAAGTGGTACTGTGTAGCTCAAAGTGGTAGAGCACTAGCCTTGAGCAAACATTGCTCAGTGACAATGCCTAGATCCTGAGTTTAAGCCCCACGACCAAATATAAAAGGGGAAGGTGGGGTGGGGGGACTGGAAGCGTGACATATGGAATTGTAACCTCTTTGTACAATGACTTAAAGATAATTTTTTTTAAAGTGTTTCCCCTATTTAAAGCAAGAAATTCAAGAGTGGGTCTGGTTGCCCTTATGTGTGGCTTAATCTGGGCTCAAACAATTGTTTTCTCTCTTTTCATCCATGGCAGCAAAATGGCTCAGATTCGACTTTTAGATTCAAATTCTGGATAAGATTCAGGACCTGATCTGCTCAAACGACATTGGGTCACATGGTCATCCTCTACAATCGCTTTGGCTACAGGGTCACCTGTCTTGACCCTGGACTGGAGGATGAATGCTCTCTGAAGCTCATTTGTGAGCAAGAAGAGGGGTTGTTGCCAAGAGGAAATGCAGAGTGAATGAGGGCTAGAGAGCAAAAGCTAACAATGTACTCCAAGTTCTCCTAACACTGCAGAACCCTTGCCTCGGCTTCCAGATGGGTTAGAATTCACTGCTAAGAGGTAGTTAGGTATTGCCAGCCAGTGAGCCATAGAACTTGTATGAAATTTCTCAGACTGTGGTCATTAACCATTTGAATTGTGTGGGATGCTTGCTAAAAAGTTGGGTTGTTACACCTTATTCCAGACCTGTTTTTCTATCAGAAACTAGAGCCAGGTTCCAAGTATCAGCACATAAACCTAAGCTTTCAGCAGATTCTGAGAGGTGGAAAGTTTTGAGAATGACTCAGGCCTAAATCCTGGGCCATATCATGACCTGTGATGAGCAGACTCAATGGTAAACTCTAATACATTCCAAATATACCGGTTTACTCATCTATGAGAAGGAACCTCATCGTGGCCACACAGTTCATCATGTTCGTGAATTCTCTTGCTTGGAAAGCCATGATGAACGGCTTTCTTTCTGCATGGGAAAGTGAGGCGTAAGTGCCAGAACTGACTCCTGCACCTCCTTGTCTTCATCCCCCGGGACTCCCATAGTCCACTATCCCAGCCATTTTCTTCTTTTTAATGTTGAAATATACTAGTTGTCTAATAAACTATAAGAAAAAGAGCAAAATCAAATAAAAAAATCTAATAGACTGTAAGAAAAATCAAACATGAAGAAAGGCATCTTCATATTTAATATGTCTGAGTTTCTATTTTGCCTATCCATACCATACCTACTATTCATCACTTTGTAGCCTCATTGTTACCAATTGGCCATTTCATTATCCAGTGTTCAATATCAAGTAGATTCCTGCGTAGCCAAATGCTACAATCACAATGTCCACATCATAACATCATCCCCCTCCCCCATCCCCTCACAGAGACATTGTGTCATGCTTATTATTACAAGAAGGAGAAGGTAGTTTAATAAGATACTGAGCGAGATCCCATTCTCATCGTTTGTATTGCAATATATAGTATTGTTGTGTTCATCTCATATAGGTATTGAACCTTAGAATATGTGTTTTTTAAAAAAAACTTTGTGTATATAGGGTTTGGCACTCTCTGTGTTTCAAGGGGTGGGTAATAAACACACACTGGTCAGACTCTCCTACTCTTGATGTGGGTCTGTGAAACTGGATCCAGACTTCTAACCCAGAACTGACATTTGACCTCTTTCACACACTCTTCCAAACTGGTATGGCTCAGAAATGAAATGTGCCCTCCAAAAGTTCATGTGTTGAAGGCCAGTCCCCAGCAGGTGGATGGTGCTGTTGAGAGGTGATTGGATCTGCAGGGCATGGATTAGTCTATTGAGGAGCTCGTGGCTGAATGGACAAGGAGAAGGTGAGACCATTTGGGCAAAGTGGATCACTAGAGACGTGCTTTTGAAAGGTGTATCTTGTGTCCCCACCCCTTGTCCAACACACACATGCATACTTTCCCTCTCCCTCCCTCCCTCTCTCTTTCTCCCACTCTGCTTCCTGGCCACCATGAGGTAAGTAGCTTTGTCATAATGTTCAACCTCATCAAAGGAGTTAAATGACCATGACTGAAATCTCTAGGATCCTCATGAACCTACATAAGGTTTTATTCCTTTAAATCCCTTTTCTCATGTATTTTGTCACAACAATGACAAATATACCAACCTTTCTACCACTATTTCTTACTTTATCCCTTAAAAAAAAAAATCTCTCTTGAGGTTTGAACCCTGTGTCTGGTCGCTGCCCCTGGGCTTCTTTTTGCCCAAGGTTAGCACTCTACCACTTGAGCCACAGCACCACGTTCAGATTTTTCTGAATAGTTTACTGGAGATAAGAGTCTCATGGACTTTCCTGCCCAGGCTGGCACTGAACTGCTATCCTCAGATCTCAGCCTCCCGAGTAGCTAGGATGACAGGTGTGGGCCACCAGCACCCAGCTCCTTTCCTAATACTTTTATCTTGAGAACTTACTCAGTATTTGGTATAGTTGCTCTGACTAAAATGAAGTGATGATGAAGAACTCCAGTCCCTTTGACTGCCAGGCCCAGGTTCTGTTGTGGTAGAGTACTTAGGGATCTCCTTTCCACAACTAGCACAAGGCTTCAGGGAAACAGATCTTATGATGGGAGCGAGGAGGAGGAAGGGTCTGGGAGGAAATCAAAAAGGATGTGAGTGCCGCAAGAGCCAAGCAGGAAACTCGAATCAACTTGGTTTTGAATATGAGAGAAGCCACAGAAGGAAAGAGACCGTAGCACTTTCTGAATCAAGACTATGGCAGTCGCTTTCTGTGGAGCTAGAGAGGCAGAAACTCAGCTGGAGTGGTTTCAGGTAATCAGGAGGGAGGCGAGGCAGGATACACTAGGGAAAATGAGGCATGGTCAATGGCTGCCAGGAATTCAAAAGCTTAAGCTCAAAGCAAATACAGGAGTTATTCATTCATCTAGTTCCCCTAGGCATTAAGGGACCAAAGTAATTTTAGGGGAAAATGAGGCAGGATAAATTAGGGACATGAGGCCTGGTGTGACAGAGGGAAGGATTGAAAGAGGAGGGAGGGGGAAGGGAGGGAGGAGAGCCTGCAATCTCAGGCAGTCTGCTGAAAAGGAAAGGAAAAAGACAGGAGCGTGAAGGTGAACGCTAGGAGAGGCATCTTGGTTCCAGATTGATTTAGTTTTGAAGATGGAGATTATTAAGCAGGTTTGTGGTGAGAAACAAGAGAGAGAAAGGATGGTCATTGGAGGCCTGGTCCCCTAAGGAAAGGAGAAGGACTCCAAATGCAGGACATGCTGGGACCTGGGGGTACAGAGGAAGGAAGGAAGTGGGGAAAAAAGTCACACTGTTAGCTGTTTCTACACAGGAGCTGAAGGAAGCAAGCTGGAAGAGGCACAATCAGGCTGCTCGCATGAAGCTGCATTTATTCATCTGATCCTAAACAGTCTTTGACACCCCACCACAGCTAGTATTTTCCAAATGATATCATCTTTTCTAGAGAAGCTTCCGTTCCTTTTTACATATATTTAATAAAAGGACCATCCGCCCTGAAAGTGGGTTGGGGAGGGGCACTTTCCTGTTTCCTCTGTGATTGGCTTGCCCCAATTCCTCACCCCCACCCACCACAGAAGTTGGAAAACAAGCGTCGCCTGTGATTCCCGGTTCCTTTGGCGCCACCCCGTGGCCACATCGCAGAACGACACGCAAGCTCGGAGGCTTTGGCAAGCATTGCTCTGCGCCTATAAAACAAGCCTTTGTTTTCAGAAGGTTCTTTTCCTGCCACAGCAAACCACCCTATGTAACAACTACTGGAAGAGCAATCCCGAGAAACAAAGACCTGATTTTTTTTTAAGACACCGTGGAAACCAGACCCCACTTCCTTCCTCCAGGATTAGAGTTTATTGAGGCTGGTGGAACAGGTCATCTTGTTTCAGGGTTGACCTGCTCACTTCCCTACCTGGACACTGAGAAAGGAAAAATATTTAAGCTCCCCAGGGAGCTTATCAAAGGTTTTTCTGTTTAGGTTACCAAACTGCTACAAAGAGCTCTCTGATGAGTGCTTCTGCCAGTCTTTTTTTTTTTTTTTTAAGTTTCTTTAATAAAACTAAACATGCATTTCCCTTCCTTTTATGACTAAGAACAAGTGGGCATGGAGACCTGTAGTGAGTGACTTCTTTTGCTATTGGTCATGAAGCTTGAACTCAGGGCCTGGGCACTGTCCCTGACATGTTTGGGTTCCCCTCCCACCCTTAAGGCTAGTGCTCTACCATTTTTGGGCCACAGCTCCACTTCCGGTTTTCTGGAGGTTAATTTCCTGCCCAGGCTGGCTTTGAACCACAGATCTCAGCCTCCTGAGTAGGTAGGATGACAAGCGTGACTTCTTAAGTCTCTTTCTGTGCCCTCCTGTGGGGAGAGCAGCTTCCCTGTGCTCTGGAGGGAAGAGCTAGGAAGCTCACAGGGCTCAAAAGGGTTCTCAGGAGGAGGGTGTGTCAAGCGGTCAATTGCAGGCAGCCCTGACACCTCATTGGTCCCCTTCACAGCTGTCTAACCTGGCTGACCAAAAGGGTCTATGTAGTGTGTATTCTCTCATGAATCAATTTCTCATACAGGAATTTTTGTAAAACCATTGTAAAGGCATAGCTAAGTATCAGTGATTTATGCCTGTAATCCTAACTATTCAAGAAGCTGAGATCAAGGTTTATAGTTCAAAGGCAACTCAGGCAGGAAAGTTTGTAAGATTCTTATCTCCAATTAACCAACAAAAAGCTAGATGTGGAGCTGTGGCTCAAGTGGTATAGCCTTGGGTGAAAAAGCTAAGAGAAAATACTGTTGCCCTAAGTTCAAGCACCAGTACAGCATGCATACAGATACACTCACATGCACGTGCGTGCGCGCGCGCACGCACACACACACACACACACACACAGGCATAGCCAAGTTCAAGAATAAAAACAGGTTGAGGATTTAGCTCAGTGGTAGAATGCTTACTTGCATTACCAGAGATCCAGGATTCTATTCTCAGCAAGGAAGGAAGGAAAGAAGGAAAGAAGGAAGGAAGGAAGGAAGGAAGGAAGGAAGGAAGGAAGGAAGGAAGGAAGGGAGAGAGGGAGGGAGGAGAGAGGGAGGGGGGGAGGGAGGGAGGGAAGGAAATATGGATTAAAAGCATTCCAAATTTATGAATACATATATATTGCATTTAAAAAATAAAGAAAAATTCTAAAACCAACCAAGGTGCAAAGAATGTCGAAGGGAATACAGTCCTCAAGTCAGGGTGGTTTCAGTCAGAGGACAGAGTTTAAAGTTCTGTTCTGCTGGTTCATGCTTCCCTGCAAAGTGACAAGATTCCCTGCAAAATAGAAATGATATATTACTGTGAGTTTTTAATGAGGTAATATATGTTTGGAAATTCTACCCTACCATATGGAGTCTTAAAAATGCCACAATCTGAATTGTTCTGAGTCATGTCTCACCAATTTGCCTGAGTAGTGAGAAAGTACATCTCAGTAGTGCGTGGAGTCTCTTTATCTCTAGAGTCCCTCAAGAACTACCTCTAAATCTATGGTGGTGAAAAAGCCAGGGTGAAAACTTGAGCCTCAGTGGTCCAGAGTCACTGCAAAGACCCAGGCAGAACTCCAGAAAGCTGGGTCCCTGAAGACCATCAGCCTCTGTCTCCAGAGCGCATCTCACAGCCACCTGATGTCCTTCCTCTCCTTGCCTCTAGGGGGCATGGTGTCGCTGATGGAGCCACTTCTTTGGTTGTGGTTGTGGTTGGTTTTTTTGTTTTTGTTTTGTTTTGTTTTTGGTCAATCCTGGGGCTTGCACTCAAGGCCTAGGCACTGTCCCTGAGCCTCTCTGTGTTCAATGCTAGTGCTCTACCACTTGAGCCACAGAGCCACTTCTGGCTTTTTCTGTGAATGTGGTACTGAGGAATCGAACCCAGGGCTTCATGCATGTAAGGCAAGCACTCTACCACTGAACCACATTCCCAGCCCTCAGTTTTCATTTTTCAGGGGGAAACCTCTTTATGAGAATCAGTTTCCATTAATTCCAGTAAAAGAAGAGGAAACTTCTGGTTTTGGTTAAAAGATCTTGAGAGGAGAAAGAGGAGGAGGAGAAAGAGGAGGGGGGGGGGGAGGAAGAGGAGGAGGAGGAGGAGGAGGAGGAGGAGGAGGAGGAGGAGGAGGAGGAGGAGGAGGAGGAGGAGGAGGAGGAGGAGGAGGAGGAGGAGGAGGAGGAGGAGGAGGAGGAGGAGGAGGAGGAGGAGGAGGAAATGGAGATGGTGGAGGAGGAGGAAATGGAGATGGTGGAGGAAAAGGAGTAGAAGGAGGAGGAGGAGCAGGAGGAGCAGGAGGAGGAGGAGGAAGAAGAAGAAAGAAGAAAGGAAGAATACAACTAGTACTGACAAAGCACATCTAGAAATGTCATCATGCTTCTCAGCCTCCATGACTTATAAACATCAATTTAACTTGCTGAGTAAATTGGTAATAAAATTCTCTTTGTACTAAGGATGTGGTAAGATTAATAGGCTATAAGCCAGAGTAATTCTTGGGTGGTTTTACTGCAGAAGATGCTAGCACCTGTAACTGCCACAGAGTGGGCCTCTGCCATGAGTCCTGAGAGGGCAGTATTACTGATTAATGTGGCATTCCCAGTATCCACAGGACGTGTGGCCCAAAGTAGGGATTCAATCATCATTGTAATAGGGCCAAAAGTCAATCTGAGTAGCATCAAATGAAAACCCAGAAACTACAGTCCATCTGACTAAGATCAGTTAGATCCTAATGTTAAAAAAAATTAAAATATTTTCTTAATGTCACTGGTTCAGGAATGGATTTCACATTTAATTTCTGATTTCCCTAGGGATAGTAGAAAACCTTTCCATGATATTTACGTTTGGAAAGATTCCTGCTCCTTTTGTATGATCTCACTGATAGTTCCACCCAGTTCTCTGAGAACAAATTACACATTTTAAATATTCATCATGACAAAAACACCCACTAGTTTAATCACTAACCCAGAACAAAAAAAAAACCACCTCAGTTCAAGGTTTATGATGTCAGAATATGTTTAACAAATACATACTACGTAGTTTCTAAATCTCAGGGATCTAAGGGACTGGCTCACTCAGTGACATACTTGGAGAGTGATGGCACTGGTATCTTCCTCATGTTTTTCATGGGATGTTCAGTTGAGGCAAGAAGAAAAGACACCACTGCAAAACCGATCCTTTCCTAACAGACCACTGGAAAAGCCTCCCTACATGGGTATATCCTGTTGCAGGTCTGTTTACATGAGATCCTTCAACCATAGCATGGACAACCTTTCCAGGGCCCTGTTTGCTTACAGAACACTCTGCTCACTCACTTGTCGTAAGCCAACCAAAAACAGGCTTTCTGAGACCTTCCAATTCACCCTGTTCCATCATTTGTGCATTGTGAAAGTTTTACCACATTCATTTCACGCTGTCGCCCTACTTGCATGAAAAGATGGTTCTATACTAAATGGATGCTGTGCTCCCTGGAAAGGTAATGAAAGGCATTGGTCAAAGGCCCCGATTACTCTCTGTCAAAGTCTCTACACTTCAGAGCACTGGACTCTCAGAGAAGCAGGTCATTCTTCACTGAGAGCCAGAGAAGGCATCCATGAGCATCTTGCTGACATGGACTTTGTAGAGCTAATCATGAAGCTGCAGGACCACCTGTCGAAAAGCAATTATTTCTATGTCAGCATTATTCCAGCCACATTACACGCAGATGATAAATCTTCTTCTGGTCACTGAGAACCAAGACAGAATGGCATTTCATTCACCAACTCTGAGGTGAAGTTAGAAGGAAGACTTGAATGTAAGTTAGCGAAAATATCCATAGCTTGAAATGAACAGTTTATTAAGTGAAAGGACACTTCCTCCCCCTCTTTCTCACCTAGGCATTTTTTCATATTAGATATTATCATATGAATATACTTAATTGTCAGGCCCTAGACAAAAAGAGAAACTGTGAAAAGCATCGGAGGCTCTTACTCTTTACCTATTCTCATCACCCCCATAACTCAGGAGGCTAGATGGTGAGTACAGGTAGAACTATAAAATAGGGAGAGCTTTTTATTACTTTGCAAACCCGTTCCTAAATGAATCCAGTGATTGCAGTAGCCTGTCAACCCATCGGTGATGAAACCTTTCCAATGAAACCTCTTTATCTGCAAAGATAGAGAAAGTAGACTCATAGTCCAATCGCCATCTTTCCTATTTATTTTTTTTAACCAGTCTTGGGGCTTGAACTCTGGGCTTGGGTGCTGTCCCTGAGTTTCTTTTTTGATCAAGGCAAGTGCTCTGCTACTTAAGCCAGAGTGCCACTTCTGGCTTTTTGAAGTAGTTTTATTGGAGTTAAGAGTCTCACAGACGTTCTTGCCTAGGCTGGCTTCACACGGTGATCTTCAGATCTCAGCCTCCTGAGTAGCTAGTATTACAGGTGTGAGCCACCAGCATCTGGCTACTTCCTGTTTTTAAAACACCAGCTATGAATATTATTTTATAAACCAATGATGAGAGTGCTGCCCAACAGCCCAGCCCTTATACACCCTCACACATACACACGCGTGTGCACACCCCTGTCCCCCCCCACACACATGCACACGCACGCGTGCTCTCCTCGGCATCTGTCTCATTCATCCCTCTGGTCTTGGCCAACTGGAAAGACCATAAGGCCTGGTCTCCATTTTGCCCCTGAATTCTCCTCGACTCTCCATGGTGCCCTGCTGAAGGTGAGAGCTCAGTAGCATAAGGTATGGATGCATACTAGAGGGTCCAGAACAGTTCTGACAAGCGAACTATGAGGTCAGTGGAGTTTAGCCTCTAAGCCAGATGGAAAGGTAGAGGCACATCTGTTTCCCAGGGTAGACATCTGGAAGCAGAAGGGTCTGTACCAGTCCAAAATGCCACTCCGGAGCAGTTTCTCTCATTCCTCCTTTTATGAGCTGTTTTTTGCACATGCTTACTGAGAGCCCCTCAAGTGCTTATTGCTGACAGCCTGGGCTTTATGACTTTTCAAGCACACTGCTAAAGAAGGAAGATTTCTAGGTCATTTCTTGAAGTACAACCCCTCACCAACATTTGAGAAATGTCCTGCTGCGCACACATCCACCCAAAATCAGTATCATTTACAACGGAGGCATGGATTTTAAATAAAATACTAGCCAAAAGATATTGTACAAGATGGAAAATGATGCAAATGGATTCTTAGTCCACCGCTGCTGCAATGATTTAAAAAAAAAATCCCTTCCATGAGGCGCCAGTGGCTCATGCCTGTAATCCCTAGCTACTAAGGAGGCTGAGATCTGAGGATCAGATTCAAAGCCAGGCTGGGCAGGAAAGTCTGTGAAACTCTTATCTCCAATGAATCACCAGTAGAACGCTAGCCTTGAGCTGAAGAGCTGAGGGATGGCACCCAGGCCCAGAGTTCAAGCTCCACAACTGACAAAGAATAAAGAAATCCCTTCTACTAGGTAATTTATAAACAATAGAAAATAATTTGTCATACTTCTGGAGGCAGGGAAGGTCAAGGGCTGTGGAAGACTCAGTATCTGGTGAAAGGCCCATTTCTCATGGCACTTGGAGAAGGGGAAAGGGGGACAGAAGGGACACTCTCACCTTCTTGAGCCAAGTGGTTTCTAATCCCCCCTGGGTATAAAACAATGGTTCTGCTTTCCTTTCATCCATATGGTGGAACCAATGTCTTTATATTGTTGCTGGGAGTTAAGATTCACTATGAAGTTTGAAGGAGACTATAAGCACTCAAGCGCCACAGCTGTTCCATGCCAGTCTCACCAGCACTCTCCACCCACAGCCATTCCAAGCCCCAGTTACCTGCAAGCCCAATCCCCATTGCCATGCACCATGCGGTGGGCAGAGCAAAGCAATCCTTCCGCCAATCAGCTCATGAGGGGAAAAGGCCTGGTGTGCTTTGGAGAGAAAGTGGCAGCGAGTCTTTTTCAGGAGGGAGTCCAGAAATATGCAATTTGAAAGGGCTCCTTATGTTTTATTGTGCTTGCATTCATGGGTCCGCGACGCCCATTCTCACCTCTAAAGCAATTGACCTAGATTGTATTTGCAAATCTATTGCTGCCTGACTATTGCTGACTATCCATCCAGGAAATAGAGAAAAATCTTATCTGCTGCTAGACATTTGTCTAATGTTCTTAGAAATCTTGAGATCAGAAGGTCCAGATAAACCCAGCACTGTTTATCCACTCCTCGGCTGCAAACGGCAGCCATCAGTGTTTTCTGTCAGTGCTGGGCTGGATATGTGTCAGAGAGCCCAGGAGCCATGGAAATGTTTGTCTCCTTCTTATTCCACAAGTAAGGGCAGGGGGATGTGCTAAGTTTCAAGGAGTTACGGAATCTGTTCTCTCCTCTGCGGTATTCTAAATCAAATCTGCTGTCTGCCTTCAGGCTCAGTGGAGGCCAGCATCATCTGAGGTGTTCAAATCTCCAAAGAGCTCAGAGTCAATCTCCGAAGCCAGGCACTGAACAGGAAAGCAAATCCACTTCTCCCGAGATTCAGTGCAAACAGGAGAATGCTCTGGAATGTGACTAAGGGCTTGCTCAGTACATAGCCTTATGTTTGCCTAAACACCTTGGCAATCCCCGGGGAACTGGATGTCACAGCTTCATTTTTAGAACAAGAACAATGAGACTCAAAGAAGGTAAGTGAGCAGATAATGATCACATGACTTACAAGCAGCATGGCTGTCACGTGACATCGACCACTGGCACGAGTCACCTTCCAGGCTGGGCACTGCCTCAGGCTCCATCCAGACCATCACCAGGGCGAGCGCTTGTGCCTTTGTGACCTCCACACTAAGTACAAGGTATCCCCCATCACCATTAGGTGTATGCCAATGAGCCACCACTGATATTTATGATGGTGACTATGAGTCCAAGACAACAGTGAATTGTGTTTAGACATATTTGGGAGAGGATTTTAATTGCTATGACGGCAATAAAATACAAGGGACTTACGGGAATTTGTTTCAGAATTTTTATGCATTTCTATGAAAAACTGTACTCACCCCTATACCATATACAGGCCCAGGTACCCTGTGATATTTACCTAAGTTCATTCAGACTAAGGGTTTAATGACTAATCCAAGCCAATCCCCTAAGTAGACCCCCATCCTCCACCAACAAGGTTGGACCTAGACTACCACTCATCTCAGTGTAAAGACAGCTGAGGCACTGTCTAGCCCAATCTCTCAAATTACATATGAGGAAAGGGAGCTCTGGGTTTTGAAAATTGTTATTCCTTCCCATTAGTTACTACCAATGAACCCCTTTCCATGGACACCTTCTCCAGTGGACACATCTCAACAGCCCCAGATGGTCACTTCCAGGAGATCTAAAAAGACATCTGCAGCCTAACATTCCCTAAGAAGAATTCCTAAGGAGGCCAGAGATGACTTTGATCATCACCTCCTTGGCTGTTGCTAGTTTTCCACAGCATAGGCTTGGAAGCCTGTCTGCTAAGGAGCACTGGGAAAGGCTGGTGTCAGAGGGTGAGGAGAAGGGACACTGCACTGGGCTTTGCCAGGGGTGCATGGGGAAGGGTAGCACTCTCAGCCTCCAGAAGAGGATTTACTGACCCCTAGAGGAGTTGAGATCTTGTCAGTGGACTCCTTCCCCATTCCTAGCTCTTCTCCTCCATGTGAATACGAAACACTGAGAGACACCAGAGCGTGCGTGCTCAGCGTGTGTTTTAAAAGGGGCTGCACCCATGTGCTTTACTCTGCATCTCTGTCTAGAGAGTGTTTGGAAGGAGGCAAGGTTTCTTGAAACTTCAAAAAAATGTTAACTAGATTGACCTAGAGCTAATAAAGAACTAAAGCCTAAAGCAGCTGGAAGCTTCCCTCTGATTCCCTGGAGCTGGGAAAGCACAAAGCAGGGATGAAAGTCTCTCAGTAGCCCTGAGGGAAAAGAAAACATCCAAGAGTGATCTAGCGACACCAATGTGACAGAGTTCATAGCAAAATTATATGAACACTTTTAGTTATTGAAGCTCATCCTCAGCTGTTTCTGGAGAGATATTCTTAAGAAAAAAAATGACCCAATATTGTAAGAGCTAATGAATATCAGCCATAGAATTCAGGAACAAAATAATATACTTTATATTTCCAGAGATCTTTTATTATTTGAAGATTCAATACCAGAGCATTTGGCCAATATTACCTTATTGTTTTATCATGTTTCCTTCATAAAAATTTCACTTGATATATTCAGACTTGTCACTTTCCAGGAAAAAAAAAAAAGAATCTCAAGAATGCCTGGGCAAGAATAGAGTTGAAGCTGGGCACAGTGGATCACACCTGTGATCCTAGGTACTCAGGAGGCTGAGGGCAGAAGAACTGCAATTCAAGAAGGCATGCCCAAGCTAAAGATTCACAACACCCCTTCTCTACTCATAGCTGGGCTCAAAGATCAGTACCTGCCATGCCAGCTCCAACTACACAGGAGTCTGAGATTGAGAGGATCATAAGACTCCCACTTAAACCATCAAAGCTAGGTGTGGTGGTTCATGCATGTCTTACCAGCTACCTCAGGAAATGTAAAACAGGAGGATCACTGTTTGGAACAACCTGGGCAAAAAGCAAGACCCTATTTCAGAAAATAACCAGAGCATGGCTTAAGCAATAGAGCACCTTGTAAGAAGCCCTATGTTCAAAAGACGAGAGTTGAATCTCTGGTTGTAAAAGCTTAGGGAAGAGGTTACATTACAACCCTGAATACTTCTAACTCTCCCTGCTAGGTTCACATGGATCCCTTTGAAATCTCACAATAGTCCTGTTCTCTAAGCCAGGTGGCTCAAGAGAGAATTCCACATCACACAGCCACTGTCATTTGCTGTTATCAAGACTCTTTGCATGGAGGTTTATGAGGGGTTTGATTCTTGTTGTTTTCTGTTATGTTCCTTCCTTTTCCAGGCATTGTGAATTTTCAAAATGTGTTTGACTGCAAATGAATTCAACCCCGATTGCTATGGTTTGGATCTTGAATGGCCTTCATGACAGGTATTGTCCCCAGGGTGGTACTACTGTAAGACAGTGGGCACTTCCAGAGAGAGGGCCTAGTCCGAGGCCCTTAGGTCATTGGTAGTATGTCCTTGATGAGGATTATGAGTCCCCAGCCTCTCTTTTTCCTTTCTGCTTCCTGTCATGTGGTGAGTGTTTTTGCCCTCCTGCCTTCAGCCGCCATGATGCGCTTGCTGACTCACCACAAAGGTGCTGCCCCAAAGCGAAGGGTTGTCGATCATAGAGTGGAACCTTAAAAACTGTGGCCTAAAACCTGTGGAGCTGATATTCTCAAAATTTTGTTACAATAATGGGAAGGTGACAAACACTAGAAGTGAGTTTCTTTGTATCTGAATTGGGAACTTGAAGTGATTAACCACTAACTCATGCTCTAACTGAAACCAAATCTAAAAGGAAGCATGTTTGCCTGGTAATCAAGTACTAGTCACTATAAATGGTTGCTCTGCCACTGGTGGATCATGCCTGGAATCCTAGCTACTGGAGAGGCTGAGATCTGAGGATGGTAGTTTGAAGCCAGCTGGAACAGGAAAGTTCATGACACTCTTTTGTTGTTGTTATAGTTGGTCATGAGGCTGGAATTCAGGGCCTGAGCTCTTTTGCTCAAGGCTAGCATTCTAACTCTTTGAGCCATATCTCTACTTCTGGTTTTCTGGTGGTTGGGAGAAAAGAGTTTCACAGCCTTTCCTTCCCTGGGCAGGCTTCAAATTGTGATTCTCAGATCTCCTGAGAATCTCCTGAGTAGCTAGGATTACAGACATCGAGTCTCCAGCTCTCAGACTCAGGGATTCTTTATTTTCAGTTAGCCACCAAAATGCCAGAAGTGGAGCTATGGCTCAAGTGGTATAGTGCCAGCCTTGAGGAAAAAAGTTCAAGAACAGTGCCCGGGCCTTGACACACACACAGATACAGGCATAGAGTGTGTGTGTGTGTGTGTGTGTGTGTGTGTGTGTGTGAAAGAGAGACAGACAGACATACAGACAGACAGACAGTAATAGAGAGACAGAGACAGACAGTGTAAGCTTAAAAAGATTAATTACACTTTGCCAGGGATCCATGCAGACATCCAGGTACAGAGAACAAAGAAAGTTTATTGCTGGGAAAGTGGGGGCCGGCAAGACTCCTTCTCACAAGGGAGGAATAAGAAGAAGCACCGGCTATTGTCTGGGGTGACCTATATAACCTAGGAAGTTCAGGAGGGGCTAGAAGGGGATAGGAGGCAGAGACCCTGGTGTGGACATGTGGGTCAGGGGCTTCATCATGGCAGAGTAGGATTTATGGCTGCTATCCAAATAGTAGATAAGGGTCCTGTCTTTATCCACTGCCCAGATCTGAAGGTCACTCTAAGGGGTTCCTGTTGCCTTATATGGTGGTAGCTGGCCCAGAGAAGTGCCATCCCAAGGTAAAGGGGATTGATAGTTGATGATTTACTGCCTTTACTACAAGGACCTGGTGTTGCTTAGGAAGGGAGCATGCTAAGCTGTGGAGAAGGGAAGGAGTGGACTAAACTATGGGAAGGGAGCTCATTTCACTAACAGACAGACAGACAGACGGTGACTTTGTGACTGTTTCCTGATCTTTTCTATGCTTACTAAAATAGAGGGGACAGTCTCAGTATCTCTAAGAAGCCTGTCTGTAAACAATTCCATGAGTCTATGAGATTAAAGTGTTTAGAACTGGATCATTAGAGCTGAACTACTTTCCATTTCTTGGTATCCTTTTGAATGGATCTATTACATCTCTTCTCTCTGAATCAACAGTTTCAGAATTTATGACCAAAGGTGACAGTAAATCTAGAATCCTACGATCAAAAGCTCCTGAGCCCAGGAGCACCCACCTTGAGTAGCAGGACAGCACCAAGCAAGCCCTTCTTGTGATTGCAAGCAGAATCGTTTGGCTACCATGACTGTTCACGCACCTGCTGAAAAGTGCCACCCAACTAATGACCAAATTCATGATCATGGAAGCAGGAGAACGCTGCCTTTTTCTTCCTCATTTAGTAATTTTCATTCCAGGTGGCAGCAAGAAATATTCTCACCCTCTTTATGCTCTAGCTTGGAAAAATAAATAAATGTGCCTAGAAATTCCTCACTCTCCTCATTCTGCATCCAAGCCCTGCAGAATCAATCTCTCCACAGCACATCCCACTGAAATCAATGGAATATGCGCCTGAATTCATTTCCATGAGACTTGGTGCTGTAAAAATAATTGGATTGCACTGCACTCTACCATTCCTTTCAGGAAACAGAAAATGTGCCTTTGCTAGCAGGTGGGGGTGACAACTTGCCTAAGTGCGGGTGGGCTGCACCCTGTGTTTTCCATATTGTCTTGTCAAGAGGAGCTATTATCAAGTCCCAAATGAGTCTGGCAGGAGTACCCTCAATGAGGTGTTTAAAACTGCCTTCCCTGGTGAGAATGAAAACACTTCTTTTGTTCCCATCTTTAAAATTAACTGCATAGTATTACCACCACCAATGAGGTGTTTAACATCAAAATCGCCTTCCCTGGTGAGAAGAAAAACACTTACTTTGTTTCCTTCCTTAAAATTAATTGGGGTTTTAAAAAACTCATCCTTATTCAACCAGCAGTTGAATAGAAGAAAAAGAAGATGGGATTTTTTTTTTACAATGTTTTTTTGGGTTAGCTCATCAGTGGTTTTCAGCAAGCTCTGTTTAAATCACTTGCTGCAAACGTTTCTGCCCACTTTGTTTTACGCCTCCACCCCTGTATTGTAGCATTGGCCTCAAGCATGTGGCCCTTGGCAGGAAGTTAATTAATAGATACTTACTAGAATGAAGGAATGACTACATCGACCTAGATATTCTTTTATTAGCGTGCATTTTTTCCACAAGCCTACTCTCTACTTGTTCTATGAGGGTAAAGAAATGGCTTGATAAAAATGAAAATTGCTGGACACTGATGGCTCATGCCCATAATCCTAGCTACTCCTAGCATCTGAGATATGAGGATCACAGTTTGAAATCAACCTCAGCAGGCAAGTCTGTGGGACTTACTTCCACATACATACACAGAGAGAGGGGGTTGGGGGGAGGCGGTTGGACATCTTGGTTCAAGCCCAGACTGGGTAAAAGCAGGAGACTCTATTAAAACCAAACTAAAACTGGAACACTGGTGGCTCAGGCCTGTAATCCTAGCTATTCAGGAGGCTGAGTTCTGAAGACTGCAGTTCAAACCCAGCCAGGCAGCAAAGTCTATGAGATTCTCATTTCAATTAACCACCAAAAAGTTGTGGAGCTGTGGCACAAGTGATGAATGCTAGCCTTGAGCAAACAAACAAACAAACATAGAGACAGCTCTCAAGCCCCAGGATAGCACAAAGAAAAAATTAAAGCAAAAAGAGCTAAGGAGATGGCTTATGTGGTAAGGCATTTGCAAAGCCCTGAATTTAACCCCCAGCACTGCCAAAAACATAACAAATGTTTTTAGTATTAACATCTGAGAGGGCTTTGATAGATGATGGCTAAAGATGCTCCTTTCTCCCTTCCAGGGAGATTCAGATCCAGCCCTATTATAACGGTCAGCCTCACCTTCATCTTTGTTACATTGAGTATTCTGTGCTCACTGCCTCTTGCGGGCAGTTGAATGCTAAAGGCAAAAGATGCCAAGTCTTACTTTTTCCTTTTCAAGATCTAGGTTAGGCAACAATCAAGTCATTCATCATTAGTGTAATATTCATCCAAATAGATGAAGAACCAATCTACTTCATCTCCAGAAAGGAAATTCTCCCAAAGCAAACAACCAATTATGGAAAGGAACAGAAGGAACCAAGAGTTAGACTGATTTGTTTCCCCTGTCCTGACCATTTTACCTCCAAGGCTGAGTTGCTTGGATGGGAGTGGGGGCACAGAAGAAGGGAAAGACAAAGATAGGGAAAGAAGAAAACCCTAAAAAGTTTGAGGGCATCGTTGAGCAAAATGACTCATACTCCATTGCCTGTAGAATCTAGAATCATTACAACATCCCTTCCTCCTGCATGGCAAACTGCATGGCATGTCTGGGCAGGTGGACCTGAAGTAGCCTAACAGAGCATTCCCAGAAGGTACAGTGAGTAATGGAATGCTCAGCTGTGCCTAAGAGAGACATGATGAAGGCCTCTATGCACAATAAGGCTGATACAGCATAGACTAAAAATAGATCCCTGCCTTCACCCTTTTTGCCTCAGTACCACATCAACTACCTGGGATGGATACTCACAGTTGTAGAGAAGGAAGTAAAACCCTGCGCTTTCTGAGACTGTTCTCATCCCTTGGTAGAACAAACTCTTAAAATAGAAAATAAAGGCAATCACAGAAAGATAGTGACAATACAACTGTCCCAGATATGGCCAAAGAAACCTAAAACACATTTCTAAAGCTCATTTGTTGAAAGTAAGCGTTATGTACATAAGGTGGTTTCTTCACAACAATTCATGGTGATGCAGAGTCAATGTGGGAAAATGGGACATGTCAAGCAGGAGCCAAGAATTCAGGATACACAGTGTATTTAGAAAATAGCCTGATTAAAAGCACACAGGCATTACTTTCTTGCTTTGAGCTTCATACTCTGGCATTGAGCTGCATCACATAGCAAAAAAGCAGTTCCTCCCCGTCCTGGCCCTCTTGTCCAAATGATTACTACACTCTGAGAACTGAGTAAAAATAACTTACAGAAAGGCCCTTACTATGAGCAAAAGAATATTTGGTAAGATGACTCTTGATCACAGAAGTGTTTGCAAAGAAGGAAATTAATTATCTTAAGGAAGGACACCTGGCTGAAACACAGCAGCTGATAAAACCGTCCTTTGTTTAATGGGATGCTCAAGGAAAATAGACATCTATTTCACTGTGATCCAACTTAGTCGACTGACTAGACTGGATATCTCTGTGCCCAACTGATAATGCCAAAGCAGCATGACAGCAAAGGAGTGAACATACCAGGTGTCCAGATCAAAGGTGAGCATTTACCCTAATAAGTATTTAAGACAAACTCCCAACTCACAATTTTACCACAAATGCCCTGATGTCCGAGTGCTCTTGTATTTGCACCAATGTCTAGGTGTGTATTATCTTCTGTTGCTTTCCTCTACAAATAAACTTTCTTGATTTTTACCTTGATGTGTCTGTCCTAAAATTCTTTTTAGTGGCAATTCACAAAGCCAGAATCCAAGGCCAAGAAAAGGCCTAAGGCCACAAAGTTCTAAACAGCAGACATAGAATTCAAACTCAGGAGTCTGTCTTCCTAAAAAAGATATCCCTAACCACTAAGACACAAGCTGTGTTTTCACTTGGATTCTCAGTTTCTTCCTTCTACTAACAGGACTACCCAAACTCCCAAGACACACATTCATGTACTGGAGCTCTGGGAACAAATAAGTACAACTTGATGATCCTTCTTGCTCCTAATTTCCAGATGGTCTGACAATTAAGTTGATTATTCCTGTAGTAATCCTAGTGCCTAGACTCAGGTGTTAGCTCAGTTTCTATTCCTATTTTAGTCCTCATACCTTCTGAGTTCATTAAAACCGATGACTAGTCAAACTCCACCCACAAGCAATGACATGACAGGAGACAAAGTCCTAGGCCAGAAGTCAGCAAAACTACTGTAGTACTCATTTCTTATTCTACCATTAACTGTTTGACCTTGAGCAATCATTTAGCTACTCTGTGGCTTGTTTTTCTCATTTACAAAGTAGATATAATTCTCTAAGGTTCTTTTTTCTACTGCTGACTTTCCAGGGCTCTAAAGAGTCAAGGTTTCCTAAATTCATTATCTTGTAGAAATTGAATTGCAATTCTCCAAATGCTAGCTCTTCTTTGATCTATGTATATATCTCCTGCCCAAATTTAAACCTCACATATTCTGGGATAAGACATTGTTAAAGAGTTTCAAAAGAATGGGAAAATAAAGCATAATACTTCATTTTATCAGCATTAAGTATTCACGAATACTGAACAGAAGAAGTTTCCAGTAAGACTAAAAATTCGAGCCAGGGGCCAGTGGCTCACGCCTGTAATCCTAGCTACTCAGGAAGCTGAGATCTGAGGATCGAGGTTCAAAGCCAGCCTGGGCAGGAAAGTCTGTGAGACTCTTATCTCCAATAAACCACTAGAAAACCGAAAGTGGCACTGTGGCTCAAGCGGTAGAGTGCTCGCCTTGAGCTGAAGAACGCAAGAACAGCGCCCAAGCACAGAGTTCAAGCCCACTGACTTGACAAAAAAGAGACTAAAAATTCTTCAACTTTGGCTAACATGCAGAGATCTAATAGTCCTTCTAGCAGTAGCACCTCATGTAAATTGTCTCTTGTTATTTGAAACTGCTTACTGCTATCCTTTCTTTAGACGCTTTTCTGGAATTTGGTTATTCTTCTGTTCATAATGTTGTTTCATGTCCTTGAGTGTAAATTCTTGTTTATTTTGCTTATTTTCCTTTACCATACTCAGCCTGCTTAGATATTTTATCATTCCTAGGGTAGGAACTTGACTCAAGACTTGTACAATTAGGTATTTCCCTGGCCAGTGTTTATTTAAGGTATGGCTACATAACCTGACAGATCTAGTGACTTCTTACTGAACCTCAGGACACAGGCAGAGACACTGAAAAAAAAAATCCACAAGAAAAAGCACAAACGTGGCACTCACAAGACACAGCCCCATTTTTTGGCTTTTTGGTGGTTAACTGGAGGTAAGAATCTCATGGACTTTCCTGCCTAAGCTGGATTCAACCGATAATCCTCAGATCTCAACCCCCTGAGTACCTGATACAGGAGTATTGATACAGGAGTGAGCCACTTGGGCCCAGTAGCTGCTAAGATTTTTACTGAATTTCTTCAGATACTTGATACAGCGGCAATATAAATAAATATGCTTCTAATTATAGTAGAAAATTTAGTCTTTTGAAATGAAGAAAATTCAGTCACCTGCTGTTGGAAACTCTGTTCAGAGGTGGTGATGGTTAAGAGTGGTTCCCTTTTCTCTTCAGATCTGGTTTTTCTTTGGGGCAGTGATAGAGACTTAGGCATCAATTCTAGCATATCACTAAGCTTCCTTATATTGGTTTCATGGCAGGAGCAATCCAATCTCCTAGCATAAGCAACACATGGTCATTGACCACTTCGGCCAGTTTGAGGGTTCTTTCTTAATGACTTGGCACCATCTGGTTGAAAGGAACTGCCTCCTCCTTGGCTGATGTGGCTGTCTGACTTCTCCCCATCCCCCAAGACTCATCAACTCATCAACCAGGGACCATGATTTCTGGCAGGGACTTCACCATTCAACTATTTGCTGGAAATGTTTTAGATTTTCTCTAGGTCCTGAGGGGGGTTGAGGGGTAGTGTGTGTGTGTGTCCACGTGCATTGGGGTGAAAGGAAGGGGGCAGCATGGTCAATTATCACAGCGATAAAAGGCCCTCTCTATGCTCATTTCTTCTAGAACCAATCCATGGTAATTCAGGGTCCACTACACAGGCTCCCTTCTTCCAGAAGTTCAGGCAGGGCCCAATCCTTTTAGTAGCTCACAAAATCTATATAGCAACTTATATGAGCCAGCACCCCCATCTTACCCCTACTTATCACCTATGTTCTTCTTCTGTCTTTTCTCTCCAAATCTCTTCCCAGTCCAGCATTTTTTTTTTTTACTATTCAGTGGTGCTGGGGATCAAACACAGGAGCTTTCACCTGCTAGGAAAGTGCTTTATCCCTGAGCTATATACCCAGCCCAGAACATTCAACAATAAATATAAATGGCATTCTCAACTTTGTGGTCCATGATCTATGCCTTGAATTTCTATAAACAAAGCCAACTTTTGGTGAATCAAAAAGAAAAATGTGTATTTCCTGTTAAGTATCTGTCTTTCAAATTTGAAGCACTTGTTAACTAAAATTTAAGCCAGGTTATGACAGTGCTGTGACTGGCTACTTCAGTGATTGAGGCAGACGAACAGCCAATTCAAAGTCAGCTTGGGCAACTCAGGGAGACACATTTTGCACACACACACCAATTCTTTTGGAAATATGCACTCGATTTTTCATCAGAAGGCTACAGGACAAAGTAATAATTGGTTTAAAATTTTCATGATAAATACCTATAAAACGATTTTTTCATTAGAAAGGCTTTGCCACAAAGAATTCATGAAAGGAAAAACCATAAAATTTTTGCATCTTTGAAATAAGTCAATTTTTTGCAACCCTTTCATCTCTCTTCGTTTGAGGCAATTATTAAAATAAAAGGTCAAAATAGCAAAACCAAAAGCAAAATCTCAAGCTACAAAAGCTTTGTCTTTATAGTTTCTTTGAGCAGGGGCAGGAAAAAGGGCAATACTGTTTTCAGAGGATAGCCAAACTTTGATTGTTCTATCATGGATATAAATTACGTTTTTTTTTTTTCTCCTGGTTAATCTTTTTTTTTTGGGGGGGGAGGGGTGTCTGGTCATAGGATTTGAATTCAGACTCTGGGCACTGTCCCTGAGCTGCTTTTTAAAAAAAAATTTTGCTCGTTTAGTTCTCTACCCCTTGAAGCTACAGCTCCACTGTTTAGATTTTCTCTAGGTCCTGAGGGGGGTTGAGGGATAGTGTGTGTGTGTGTGTGTGTGTCATATCACAGCTTTTCCTGCCTGGGTGTGTGTGTCATATCACAACTTTTCCTGCCTGGGCACCAGGAGTCTCATACCTCAGCCTCCTGAGTAGGATTACCTGAGTGAGCTACCAGCGCCGGGCTTCTTAATTTTATTGTTATCACGAGTTACCCTTTTTTTTTTTCTTTGTTCGGACTTATGCATCTTCGAATCAAAGTATATTTCTTTGAAAGAATTTCACCATATACCATGTCTCTATTACTAAGCTATTAAGTGTACTGTTTAATCTTGGCGTAGACGGGTGCTTGGACTTGGAAACCTTAGCCATAAAAGGAGCTCGCAGTTATAAAGCTGTTTTTAGGGTTAGTTCTGTAAAATGGTTAAAAAAAAAAACTAAACGGGGGAAAAAACAGCCCTAAGAGGAAGAGGTGTGTGGAGGAAGAGATGAGCAGGCCTTTAGTCCAGCCGAAGCCAACGGTGTCATTCAAGGGAGTACGATACGCAGACGCAGAACCTTCTCGGTGCCCAGTGCGGTGTCCACGCCGCCGAGAGGAGCCAGGTCGGTTCACGGCGCCGCTGGGGGGGCCCGCACCCCGGCGCCCCTTTACCTTTTCACACGGCCACCTAACAGGGACCCCGACGGCCGCGGAACGCGTGGCTGCTCCGTGTTCCGAGCTTTTGTTTACTCCGGCAGCGTCGTGGGGCGGAGCCGCCCAGGCCAGGCCGCGTGGCCCAGCGGCGACCCCGGGTGCGCCCGGGCCCGGCCGGGGGGGGGGGGGGGGGCGGCCGCAGCCTACGGCTTCACAAAGCCAAGCCACAACGCCGCCGCCCGCCCGCCCCAGGCTCCAGCCGCGAGCTGGGACCGCCCGTCCTCGGGGGTGGGGGGGCGGAGAAGGAGGAGGAACGGGGTGGGGGACGCGGGGCGGGAAGCGCCGCGCACCCGCCTCCCCTCCCGGCGTCCCTTCCGCGGCTCGGCGCCGCAAAGCATCCTGGGAGGAACGGCTCGCACCGGAAGTCCGCGCGTGCGTGCGGCGGCGGCGGCGACGAGGTTATAAAAGCCCAGCCGCCGGCGGCAGGCGGAAGTGGGCGGTTCGGCTGCTCCGGGCGCTGGTGTTGGGCCTCTGGAGGGGCGTTCTCCGGACGGCCGCCGCTGTAGGCCGTGGTGACAGGGCCGTTGGCCTCCGCGCACCCTGCTCCTGCCGGTGCCGCGTCCGCTCCCTCGCGCCCTCCCTTCCCGTCCTGCAGGCCCAACATGGCGCAGGAGGTGTCGGAGTACCTGAGCCAGAACCCGCGGGCGGCCGCCTGGGTGGAGGCCCTGCGCTGCGAGGGCGAGACGGACAAACACTGGCGCCACCGCCGCGAGTTTCTGCTCCGCAACGCCGGAGACCTGGCCCCCGCCGGCGGCGCGGGCCCTGGGGCCGACGAGGCTGCGGACGCCGAGGGCGGGACCCGCCAGCGGCAGCTGCAGCAGCTCATCTCGTTTTCCATGGCCTGGGCAAACCATGTCTTCCTCGGGTGCCGGTGAGTGAGGTCGCGCCCCAGGCTCAGCCCTCGGAGCGGGGCCCTCGGCGCTCCCGGGCCGGGCCGGGCCCCGGGCAAGGGGAAGCTGTGAAGCGCGGGAATCGGCGGCACCCACCGCCTGCTCCGGGGCGGGGGGGGGGGGTGCGGGGGGAGAGGGCGACCCTGCGAGCAGTCTGCGGGGTTAGCCGAGCGGCCGCAGGTGGAGTCGGCGTGAAGCTGCAAAAGGCGTCTGTCGTAGACGCTGGATTTAAAGGCCGAGAAGCCCTGACCCACCGGCATTTGTTGGTGGGATTCCAGGAAACCATTCTTGGCGCTTGGGTTACGCTTGCTGGATGGCAAACCAGGAAACGCAGTTACTTTGGCTTTTTTTTTTTTTTGCTTTCGTTTTTGCACATTACAAGTAAAGAGTTTACGCGGGGCAGGGGGACCCACACATTTTATCAAAGCGATTTTTGCTTCTTTTTCAGGTATCCTCAAAAAGTTATGGATAAAATTCTTAGTATGGCTGAAGGCATCAAAGTGACAGATGCTCCAATCCATACAACAAGAGACGAACTGGTTGCCAAGGTGAAGAAAAGAGGGATATCGAGTAGCAATGGTTAGCAGATCATAGATGTGAACATACTTAGGAGTTTAGAAAATAAGTTTGATGTAATTAGGAATTGTTACTACTAATATTTTTTAACAAGTCAAAGTTTGTAAAATGTTATTAATCAAGTTCGAATGTTAAACTGTGTGTGTATGTGTTTTAGGCTCTGCATTTGAGTAGATTTTTGAAGTGTTATTGTCTGATGCTGTTAATTTAACATTAGAAATTGATGTTGTTCAACACTGGTATAAGAAACGAATGAAGTTACTCCACTTTTAAAGGAAACAAACTACTAGTCCCAAAATACTTTTTGCCTTATACCTTTATTTTAGTGAATGTCTTTTCAGCGATATGTATTGAGATATTCCTAGTAAAATCTCTTATGTTTTTCCTTCTTTATAGAAGGGGTAGAGGAGCCATCCAAAAAACGAGTCATAGAAGGAAAAAGTAATTCTGCAGCTGAGCGAGATCATGGAAAAGTTTCTGCCAAAACAGAACGTTCATCAGCTCAGCAGGAAAACAGTTCAAGTCCGGGCTCATCTGCCAAATCAGAGAGTAGTGGAAGTTCAGCTTGGAGCTCTGCCACCTCCAGTCAGCGGAGCTCTACGAGTGATGGAGATCGCACTGTTGCCAGCAAAAGTGGGAGCAACATTTCCTCTCAGGTAACAGCAGCAGGTTCTGGAAAAGCTTCTGGTTCGGGAAAAGCTGAACCAGAAGCTCTAGATAAACACAGTTCAGCATCATTTGTTTCTTCGTTGTTGAAATCCAGTGTGAATAGTCACGGGACCCAGTCATCTGATTCCAGACAGCAAAGTGGATCACCTAAAAAAAGTGCTTTGGAAGGCTCATCACTCTCAGTCTCTCAGAGCAGCGCAGAGATTGAGGTGCCCCTTTTGGGTTCCTCTGGAAGTTCAGAAGTAGAATTGCCATTATTGTCTTCTAAACCTAGTTCAGAGACAGTGTCAAGTGGGTTAACTTCCAAAACTAGTTCAGAGGCAAGTGTTTCATTATCAGTTTCTAAAAACAGTTCCTCAACAGGTACATCATTATTAACTCCCAAGAGCAGCTCAACAAATCCATCACTGCTAACCTCTAAAAGCACTTCCCAGGTAGCTGCATCACTGTTAGCTTCCAAAAGTAGCTCCCAGACCAGTGGATCTCTGATTTCCAAAAGCACTTCCTTAGCAAGTGTGTCCCAGCTAGCCTCTAAGAGCAGTACTCAGAGTAGCAGTTCACAATTGCCTTCTAAAAGTACTTCACAGTTAAGTGAGAGTTCGGTCAAATTCACTTGTTGCAAGTTAACCAATGAAGATGTCAAACAGAAGCAGCCCTTTTTCAATAGACTGTATAAAACAGTTGCTTGGAAGTTAGTAGCAGTTGGTGGCTTTAGTCCGAATGTGAACCATGGAGAGCTCCTAAATGCAGCTATTGAGGCCCTGAAAGCAACACTGGATGTCTTTTTTGTCCCATTAAAAGAACTGGCAGATCTGCCTCAAAATAAGAGCTCGCAAGAAAGTATTGTTTGTGAATTAAGATGTAAGTCTGTGTATCTGGGCACTGGCTGTGGAAAAAGCAAAGAAAATGCAAAAGCAGTGGCATCAAGAGAAGCACTGAAGTTATTTCTCAAGAAAAAGGTGGTGGTAAAAATATGTAAAAGGAAATACAGAGGCAGTGAAATAGAAGATCTAGTACTCCTTGATGAAGAGTCAAGACCTATTAACTTACCTCCAGCATTAAAACATCCTCAAGAATTAGTATAATATGTCCAAAATGTCACTGCTTACAGTATCTGGTATTTGAAGAGAAAAACTGGCTTACTTTTGTACAATATAAAACACAGGCTTTCACAAATTTTGTATTGCTTTTTTCCAGTTTTGCAGAAAATTTACATTCTAGTTGTCTTCACAAAAGTAGAAATTGTAAATAATTTGTGAATGACAGTATACATTAAAAGGTATGTATTAACAGCATACCAGTATGTTGTTTTATTTGCTGAAGAAAATACTGTCTTCTATTTTTAATGACACATTAGGTACGATATGTAGTTCTGTAGAATCTTAAAATTTTTGTAATACTTTGAATTTGGTGAAAATGTTAAGTTGTCTACCACGCTTTTTTTCTAGCTGAATAAACCACATCAAAGAAAAGGGGACCACAGTATTTGAATGTCTGAAAGTCTGTACAACTTGATTTTAAGAATGTTGCCCATAATGTTGAACATGTCTGTTAAATAAAAGAAAAATAGTTGCATCAGACTATTTTTATGAGAAGTTGTAAGCATTTTTAAGATAGAAAGCAGTGTAAAGTACTTGTTATTTTATTCTGAAGTTTAAAATTCACATGATTTTCATGCTGATTCTTTAAGCTGATTAATTTATGTTTTGAGGTAAAAATGCAATTTACACTTTTTCTTAATGACATAAATGTGGGTTTCTATATTAAGCATATTTTGTGACTACTGTTAACAGATTGATTTGTTTAGATATTAAATGCTTTAAGCTATTTTACCTTTCAAGAAGTTGTGTTTTTTTTTTACTCCCTAAGTCAGATCCAATTCTTGAAAATTGGCTACCAACCACTAGTCAAAGCAGATTGCAACCAAGTAAGTTTTATTTTTTATGGATAGGGAAGTAACAGTTCTGAAATCTGGAATGAGGTGGTATTTGTGACTCAAATCCTGAGAATAATACTGAGAAAGCTATTGAGAGCCATGTTCAGTTCCTTAGTGGATTGAATTGAATTATATCTGTTAGTAATGAAGTGGAATTTTGTTTGTCCTAGGAGATTCTGACTAATTATTTTAGTATTCCGTTTTCAAACTCTGGCTTAAGATGTTTGGGTATATTTGTGGCCTTTGGTTTTCTAGATAAGTGTTAGTAGATGCTACATACTGAACAATAATGGTGGTGATGTACCAAAAAAAGAACCTTTATGGGCCAGTTGTATTAGCCTCATAAGTAAGACAATTTATGTAAAGTGTATGGAAGTTATTTCTATTCTAGGAATAATCGATGAGAATGTTTTGGTTCTAAGGATATTTTATTGTGTACCAGAGCTAAAAAAATCCATATTCTGTAAATGTATTCTGATGTATTATAGGGAGCAATAACATGAATATATTACAAAGCACTTTTAATTCCCTTGTCTTGGGATATGTATTTTGTGAGACAATACTTATTAGAAAAGTGGGCCAAAGTACTAGAATAAATAAGTTTTTGAAATAAATCTTAGGTGACTTGTTAATTTTCTAAAATGGTTTGTTTTATATTGATATAGAGGTTATTGAAAATACTTTAATCTTCCTGGCATAAGAGCAAATTAAGCATTTGTTGTAATTTGTTGTAATCTGACTTAAGAGAAATACGTATTACATAATTCCTTAGGTACAGTCTCCCAATAGTGTGGTACAAAGAACAGGCTTTGGGGACTGTTCTTGGTTCTCTTGATAAACATGGAAACTTGGAATTGAATAAAATAGGAGTAATGTGTCCTGCGTAGGGCTGTGAAAATGAAATGAGAGACTACCTAACAGTACAGGTATATTATAGTTTAATATGTATTTAAGTATTCACACTTTCTCATAAGGCTTGCAGTAGCTATTCTCATTTGGGTAATTTTGAATAGGAAGAAAATGAAACAGGTAATTTGCTTAAAGAATTCCTAGTCTTTTTACTTCAGAACCCAAACCTGTAAGTCTTCTCTTGTCTTTTTACCAGATGAACAAGTTGCTGAGAAACCACATCAATAGTTTTTTCAAAAAACCAAAAACCAGTTATACTATCTTTCCAAAGCCCCTTGAAATAAATCACTGCAGAAATTCTGTTGATTTGGAGTGGGGGGAAAAGACTAGGTTTTAACTTAGGACCTTATCCTTGATCAGTTGGCTCTCCACTAGAACTATACCTCTAGCTCAGCTTTTTTATTTTTTTATTTTTTATTTTTGCTTATGTGGTGCTGAGGAATCGAACCCAGGGCCTCTGGCATGCAAGGCAAGCGCTCTACCCCTGAGCCAACTTCCCAGCCCCTCTAGCTCAGCTTTTTGCTGGTTATTTTAGGGATGGAGTCCAGTGTACTCTCCTGCTCAGACTGCTTTTGAACCAGGAACCTGTAGGTCTCAGCCTCCTTAGTAGCTGGGGTTATAGGTATGAGACACACCTGGAAGAATTTTTTTTGTGTTACTGGCTTTTAACCTTTGGGTTTTGTATTTGCCAGACAAGTGCTTTCCCTCTCCTCTAGTCCAACTTTTTGCTGATTATTTTGGCATTTCTGATCAGGCTGGCTTTGAGCCAAGAGCCTTGGAGAAGTTAGATGGCCCCTGGGTTCAAGCCCTAGCACTGACTAAAAAGACCAAAAAAAAAAAAAAAAAACCCTCAGTAAACTTTAAACTTTAAGGGGCTGGAAGTATAGTTCAGTGGTGGAATGTTTGCTTGGCATTCCTTGGTGTGATCCTGAGCATTCTCCCCTCCCCCCCCCAAAAAAAATTGGAAGGTATTTTTAGATGTATTTATATAATTTGGGACAGTGATATAGTCAGTAATGAATGTTTGAAACATATGTAATGACCCCTGTCTCATTGTTGATAACCTAAGGAAAAAATGGTTCTCACGGAATAACAACCAAGTTTCAGAGAAGCATTTTTACTTCTGTTACCAGTGTGCCCTGATAGCAGAGCATACATACAGATGGAGTTAACACATGCTCAGCAACCTGTAGTTTGGAAACCAATATAGTTTACAATACTTAGTGCACTTTTCTCATATTATTGAATACACATAAGAAAGAAATGAGATAAAATAAGGACACTAATTTTTTTAAGGACATTATTTTGAAATATCTTTTCCCATGTGATTTACATTTGCAAGCAAACATTGTGCTAGTATGTCTCCTATATAAGGTAGGAATTTTAATTGTACAAAGGAGTTGCCATTAAGTAAAGCAGTTTATGAATGTAATGTGTCTTGATCAATGCAGCCTGGAAAAATGTGAAGATAAAAGAAGCAGGTATTTCAGCCACGGGTCCTGACCGCTGTAGTGTGAATTTTGCCTGTGTCCAATAACACTGAGGTAGAAGAATGAATTAGTAAGTCTGATGTTTTTATATGCTGGCTATAATCAAACTGTTTATTAGGACTCTAAGAAACCAGAGCAAAGGCAGCTTAAAAATACTGTGGCATCAGGATCCTAAGTTCAGAGCTACTTAGTTGCACAGCATCAGGGAGAGCCATTTACAAGAGTGCTACTTGGAGTTGTGGAAAAAACAGTCCTTTTTGGAGGCCTTGAAATTGTCTAAAGTTATTAGGAAACATTTTTAAAGCAATTTGAAATGGTGCTTCTATGAAGCATGTTCATGAAGGTATAGGATCTGCTAAAATTACTTGCTAAAGCAGGAGACTATTCATACTTGGGACACAAATTACTTCGCCCAACACATTCTTGTACAGGAGGAATTATTTCAAGATTAGCCTAAAATCAAGTCGTATGAGAATAAGGCTATATGAGTTGTGGGTTTGTTTTCCTATTCACACATGGGGAAAGTTCAAGAATTAGGCAGGTAAAGATTGAGCTCACATTGAATAAAATTTGAATGCCAGCTCTGTGTTCTCTACAAGTAGAAAATGTCCCTTAATTACATATGGAATGATACAACTACTTAAAGATAATAAAATATTTTCAAATCATTTGAAGTAACAATGTAGCTAATGATCCTATTAAAGCTCTTAAAATTATGTTGTTATCTTTAATTGTGTAAAGGAGTTCCTGTTCAACAAATCATTTTGTAAGTACAACACATCTTGATGTTATCCCTTTCTCTATTTTCAAAACTAATGGCTGGGGCCAACTGCAACAGCCTTGAGATATTTCATGTTTTCCTAATGTATGAATTTTATTTTGTTGACAGGTAAGGACACTGGGGAAAAAAATAATTTCAAAAAAATTAAAAGCCATTGTTAGACTTAAAAATCATTTTTATTTAGGAGCAAGAGTTTTTCATTAAATATACAGTTTGCTAGTGTTTAAAACAAAAAGAATACTTTCCAAGTGGGAGATTATGGGCATAATATAAACATTTTAAGAGTAACCAAAATCTATTTAAAAAGAAGACACATACAAAACAAATCATACAGTGACATCTTGATAAACATAAAAGGAAAAGTCAGGGCTGGGAATGTAGCTTAGTGGTAGAGTGCTTGCCTAGCATGCATGAAGCCCTGGGTTCAGTTCTCAGTACCACAAACAGAAGTGACACTGTGGTTCAAGTGATAGAATACTATCCTTGAGTAAAAGAAGCTCAGTGCCCAGGACAGTTCCCAGGCCCTGAGTTCAAGCTCCAGGACTAGCAAAAAAAAACCCCACAAATTAAGGCAAAACTAACACAAAGCATATCTATCTCAAAAAATAATTTTCAGATCAAACCTCAAAGCACAATACAACCATGCCCAGGAAACAAAAGCATGCAGATAGTTTGAAAATAAGATTGCATGAATATAGCAATAAAAGTAAAAAGTATCAGAAGAGATAATGGGTGTAAGATGCAACACTGCCTTGCAAATAGCAAGTATAATGTTGGCAAGTCACACCAAAAAGAGCAGGAATTGGATTCATGCTGTCAGATAAGGTAGAATTAACTTCTGAAGAATGCCACTTCACAATGGTAAAAGGCATAATTCACAGTATAGATCTAACAGTTATGAATAAACCCCAAAAAGTAGAGAACTGACATTTAACATGAAAAAGAGATAGGAAGACCTGAAATACAGATGTATGTTGATGCTCAGTCACTTCCCATGGTCCACGGCATATCAATTGGACAGAAAACAAAGCTAAACAGGCTGTAATACAATTAATTAAACATATATGCAAATATATGAAGTATTTGTGGCAAGTCTCATACGAAATATAATTGTAGTTAGAGATTAGAAACTAACCTTAGAAACTAACCACTCAAATCTGGCATAAGGGTTGTTTTGAAGGTGTGGGGGAGGTGGGGTGTTAAGTTGCCTGGACTAGTTTGCAACTCAATCTCCCAAAACTTCAGCCTCCGCAATAGCTGCGCTTATAGGCATATGCCATTGTACCAAGCTTGGCATCTGGAAATTTCAAAACATTTTAAAACTAACAAAAATAGAAGATACTGCATTTTGAATGTATGGGATATAGCTTAAGTAATGCTTAGATTCTAAGTCAAAATAAGAAACAAACTAGCAGTTCAAGGGGAAAAAAAAAACAACAAAAAAACTCTGGGCACTGGTGGTTTGCATCTGTAATACTAGCTACACATGAGACCAAGATTGGGAGGAATGTGGTTCTATGTCAGCCTGTGGAGAAAAGTGAAATTTGCCAACATGGACATGTGGGTCTGGCAGCGTTTTACTGTGGTTGGTGTCCAGGAAATTGTATATGAACCTTCCTTCATAATCTCCTGGGTTGTTTTTTGGCCGGGGGGGGGGGGGGGGGGGGGGGGGGGGGGGGGGGGGGAGGGGGGGGGGAGGGGGGGGGGTTTGTTTGTGTGGTGTTTTTGCCAGTAATAGGTCTTAAGGCTCACACTTGCTGGGCTTTTTCACTTACAGCTGGCATTTAACCATTGGAATCATGCTCCATTTACAGCTTTTTGCTGGTTCATTAGATAAGAGTCTCATGGATTTTTCTGCCTGGGCTGACTTTGAAATGGGATCCTTAGAGTTCAGCCTCCTGAGCAGTTAGGACTACAAGACTGAGCCACTGACACTTTGCAGGAAGTGATTCTTGATGATGAGACTTGGGAATATCGAAGTGTTTTGTATCAGTTTGTTGTTCAGAGAACCATCTAGCAATTTTGTATGTATGCTTATACTAGGGTTTCAACTCAGGGTCTTGTCTTCTTGCTCAGTTCTTGTTCACATATGACATTCTACCTACTTGAGCCATGTCTCCAGTTCTGCCTTTTTGACCTGCTAACTGGGGGTGAGTCCTCTGGTTTTGTCTGCCTGGCTTGACTTTGAACAAGATCTTCAGATCTCAGCTTCCTAATAACTAGGATTACAGGAGTGAGAAACCTGTGCCCAGTCCACCTAGCAATTTGAAATATTTGATGTCTTTATAATTTAGTCATTCTTGATTTCTAGATTTCAAAGACTTTGGCTTTGTTTGGGAAGGTTGGTCTTTGGCCAGTCCTAGGGCTTGAACTCAGGGCCTAGGCACTGGCCCTAAGCTTTTGCTCAAGGCTAGCACTCATCACTTGAGCCACGGCTCCACTTCTGGATTTTTGTGGTTAATTGGAGATAAAAGTCTCACAAACTTTCCTACCCAGGCTGGCTTTAAATCACAATCCTCAGATCTCAGACTCCTGAGTAGCTAGTTTGAGAAGGACTAATTTCAAATTTATTCCATTTGTGTTGCTCTGTAATAGCTTGTCTGACACTTCTTTGCCTCTCTTCCACTACCCACCCCAACACTAAAGAAAAATAAGGTGCATCCTAGTTACAGTAATGACTTGTGAACTTTTTATTTTCTTCTTTTGTGAAAGGAATTGAGTTTGTACTTGGTTTATTTTCTATGAATGACAGTAAGTCATTAAGGCCATTCCCTGTACACAGATGCAGGTTAAAAGCTACTTAATTGAGTGGCTTCCAATCACTTTCCTGGAGTCTAGTTCTCTGAAAGATTTAGTAGGTGGCAGGTTTTTCTAGGGAAAGCTACACTTGCTTGCTGCTTTCCTGGAGGTCCCCCACTGCTCTGAGAACATTGCCTGTGCTCAGAAATGCAGAGCAGATCCTATACTGCCTGGTAGGTCTGTGCATGTACACTGATGACACTGGCATACAGCTACAAATAGCTGTATTTATTAACTTTTTTATTCCCTTGTCAGTAACTTTGATGGTACTTACCAATAACAACAAAATATGAGTTCTATCATAATTTTTTTCTTACACTGCAGATAAAAAATTTTTCTATCTAAAAATTCTAGAACTCATATCTATATCCAGACTGGTCATCACCTCTGGGTCTCCTATGCCAATCTGGTTTTGGTGCAGAACCACTATACAACACACAGAAAACACTGGAACAGAACAAGTTCAGTAATTCCAGTAACTGGCTCCTTCCTTATCAATATTGGAGCTTTCCTGTCTTTGGACATAAAAGGCATAATAGTCTGAAGAACACAGACTTGAATAGATCTAAACATTTTAAAATTTCAAATCTACACCTAAATATTTTCTGCTACTATCAGACAGTTGATGAATAAAAATAAACCCGGAAAGAACATGGAGAGTTTAAGACTGACCCCGACTGACCACAGCCTGATGGCTTACATCCTTCAGGTCTCCATTCAGAATGTACATTCCAAAGAACCTTCTTTGGCCATATCATTCAATAAAATAATTCTCATCTAACCACATTATCTTTAAGCTCTCTCTCCCCTCCCCCTCTTTTTATCTCTCTGCGGGTACTGGGGTTTGAACTCAGGGTTTCTTGCTCATTTAGTTCATTTGGACTAGTTGAACAAGTACCTAGGAGGATGTGGGAAAGTATTTTGACAACAGGAATAAGATATTTGGATTACAAAGGAAGAAAAATTTTAGGAAGATCATGTTAGATTAGAAAATCTGGAAATGAAAAAAAAAATCTGGAAATGTTTCCCATGCTACCTGGTAGAACTGCAGAGCAAAATGTGTTTCCTTCCATTCCAACACACTGGCAAGATTCTCTTCATTTTTTTTTTTTCTTTTTTTTTCTCTTCACTTTTTTAAGGAAGAGAAAATTTGTAGCTGTAGTCAGGTAGTTCATTCTAGGTAAGATTCACTGCATACTCCCTGGACAAATTCTTTTTTTTTTTTTTTGTCGGTCCTGGGGCTTGAACTCTGGGCCTGGGCACTGTCCTTCAGCTCTTCAGCTCAAGGCAAGCGCTCTACCACTTGAGCTACAGCACCACTTCGGGTTTTCTGGTGGTTTATTGGAGATAGGAGTCTCACAGTCTTTCCTGCCCGGGCTGGCTTTGAACCGTGATCCTCAGATCTCAGCCTCCTGAGTAGCTAGGATTACAGGCGTGAGCCACCAGCGCCCGGCTCCCTGGACAAATTCTAACTGCTTTAAATGTACAATGAGTGAGAATTTCACTGTAAGAGTTGACTTATTTTTTTTTCACAGCAAGTTGAATATTTATTTAAAAATAAATCTCAAAAAATATTTACAGAACAGGAAGAGGGGCGTGTACAAAAGAGTTGACTTATAGTGCGAGCTTTTCTAGGTTAACAAGCAAGAACACAGGCAAAAATTTTCATTTCAATTTTGATTTCAAATTAACCTAAAGAGATAGTATTTGTACAACCAATATAAACACAAGTATCATTATAAAGAAGCAAATTCTTTCTAATTTCAAAAATAATGGATAAAGCCCTGTATGATTCTTAGTACTGAAGAAAAAACAGAAAAGGGGGATAGGTAGGAGGAAAAATTTTAGAAAAAAAAAAGGTATTAGTTTTAAATAGGGAAGGAACTCTAACAATATGCATATTATATACCATGCATCATATATCATTATTGTTTTACATAGTAGAAATTTTCAATAAGACTTCTGTGGAAACTCAGGTAAGTTTTGAAAAAATATGAAATTTAAAGGAAGGAAAACCTTTTCTACCTGTATTATTGACATCTTTCAACATGCTCATTGTAGGGAAAGAGCATTACACAAATAGGCTCTAGGTTCCCACAGCACAGGACTGACTGGCAGGGGAAGTTTTTCAATAAGGAGATAGTTTGGCCACCAGAGGGCAGCATAAGAGCACTGATTTCTTGGCGGAGAATAAATTTTAAAAGGAAAAAGCAGATACTGACTTACTCAATTTAAGTATTAGTACCAAACACATAAGAAGTTCACATTCACTCGAGGACAGAATGTCAGTAACTGGTGTCAAAAGCTGCCTCCTTCCAAGTTTCAACAAACGTTACATTTTTCTCTTCTTTCTCACTTCTGGTCACCATTCTTATTATGGTTGATCATTTCCTAAGTGGAACAAACAAAAAAGTGTCAGCCAGGCAGCGGTGGCTCACACCTGTAATCCTAGCAACTGGGAAGGCTGAGATCTAAGGATCACAATTCAAAGCCAGCCTAGGCATAAAAGTCTGTGAGACTTATCTCTAATAAAAACTACCAGAAAAACCACAAGTGGAATGGTGGCTTAATTGGTAGCATGCTAGCCTTGAGCAAAAAAATCTCAGGGACAGTGCCCAGGCCTTGAGTACAAGCTCCAGGTCCAGCACACTAAGAAGCATCATTAATCCTTATACACATAACTTCACGTTTCTTTTGCCAGTGTCATTGCTGGAAGTTATTTTCTCTCTTGGCCTACAAACCTAAATTATTTATCACTTGATCATTTACAAAAAGAGCATAGACTCCTGATTTTACCCATTATCATCTCTTCTTGCAGAACTCAAAAGATTCCAGGCCACCATCATACCTCTTGGCTACTGGGCCTGTTTTCCCTTTCTCAAACCCATAAAGTCTTTCCTGAAGGCTTGGATCCTGGCTGTATCGTCCATCTGCAGTTTTTAAAGATTCTTCCTTGTCCTTCTGCTCTCATAGTAAGTGCAACTTTCTAGAATGAATATCCTTCATGGCCATTTGACATTTGACCTTTCAATAAAAGGAATTTTCAACACTATCCTCATCTACTTTTTTTTTTGGGTCTGGTTGTGGGGCCTGAACTCAGGGCCTGGGCGCTGTCCCTCAGCTCTTCAGCTCAAGGCTAGCGCACTACCACCTGAGCCACAGCGCCACTTCCGGCTTTTTTCTTTTTGCTTATGTGGTGCTGAGGAATCGAACCCAGGGCCTCGAGCATGCAAGGCAAGCGCTCTACCACTGAGCCACCTTCCCAGCCCTATCCTCATCTACTTTGAATGATATTCACATTTCCCACAACAGTACATGATCATGCATTGTTTTTATCTCCCTTATGAGTATGGTTAGTTTTCATGGTCTTTATAAATTCTGATTACCTTAATGTTTTTTCCGGAAATGGTTCTTTTCAGTAAACCAGGAGGAAATTGTCCTAAATACTCTACAATACAGTGTGCATTTAATATTGCTGAAAATGAGATGGAAAAAGTAAGAATATTACCATTTGGGGGGGTAATAATCCAATTTTTTTTTTTTTTTTTTGTCGGTCGTGGGGCTTGAACTCTGGGCCTGGGCGCTGTCCCTCAGCTCTTCAGCTCAAGGCTAGCGCTCTACCACTTGAGCTACAGCGCCACTTCCAGTTTTCTGGTGGTTTATTGGAGATAGGAGTCTCACGGTCTCTCCTGCCCGGGCTGGCTTTGAACCGTGATCCTCAGATCTCAGCCTTCTGAGTAGCTAGGATTACAGGGGTGAGCCACCAGCGCCCGGCTAATAATCCAATTTTTAGCCTTGCTAGTTAGGCATGTGCTTTTCCTCTTCAGCCACATCTTCAGCCTTCTCAGAGTTTTTTTTTTTTTTGTATCCTGTTATGTTTAATGTTAGAGAAAAACACAAATAGAAAAAGCTAAAGTAAGCTGGGCATTGGTGGCTCAGGCTTGTAATCCTAGCTACTCAGGAGGCTGAGTTCTGAGGATCATGGTTTGAAGCCAACCCCAGGCAGGAAAGTCTGTGAGGCTCTTTATCTCCAATTAACCCCCAGAAAACCAGAAGTGGCACTGTGGCTCAAAGTGGTAGAGCACTAGCCTTGAATGCAAAAGCTCAGGGCCAGCACCTAGGCACCCAGGCATGCGCGCACGCGCACACACACACACACACACACACACACAAAGTAATGAGTCTTCCTAGTAATCACAAAATTAAGAACAACCATCAGAAACTTTACAACCTTGTGGTTTATCTTTTTTCTTTCCGTTTATTCAACTTCTATTGATTGGACACTGCATAGAACTCAACAGATAGGGTTTCTGAAGAAAAATAACTTGAGAGCATAGTAGTGGAAAAGGTAAAAGTTATAGTACCATGACTTCTGAGGTTTTCTGCTCAAGGGTAATGCTCTATCACTTAAGCCACAGATTCACTTCTGGCTTTTTGTTGGTTAACTGGAGATAAGAGTCTCATGGGGCTGGGAAGGTGGCTGAGTGGTAGAGTGCTTGCCTTGCATGCATGAGGCCCTGGGTTCGATTCCTCAGCACCACATAAGCAGAAAAAAAAGCCAGAAGTGGCACTGTGACTCAAATGGTAGAGTGCTAGCCTTGAGCTGAAGAGCTGAGGGACAGCGCCCAGGCCCAGAGCTCAGGCCCCATGACTGGCAAAAAAAAAAAAAAAAAAAAAGTTTCATGGATTTTCCTGACTAGCCTGGTTTCAAACACCAATCCTCAAATCTCAGCCTCCAGAGTAGCTAGGATTACAGGTGTAAATCACCAGTTCCAGGCCTGCTACTAAGACTTTTAACACTTTCTCCCTATACTTTTTTTAATCCCACTTGAGGATACTAATTAGAAAATTGCTGTGAAAGGATTTAAGAGCTTAGCATTGTGCCAAGCTTCAAATCTTCATATTATATACATTGGATATTAAAAGGCAATTGTTCGGTTTAGATTACCTGATTACCTGTAAAACACTTGAGATGACCCAACTATCATTAATGTGGCACCTATAATGACAGAATACCTTGGTATCCTTAAAAAAAAAAAACTACACTAATGGTTATAATAGCTATTACAAGGCTGAATAACTTTCTAGCAACAATTTACTGTTAAGTAAAATTTTAAGTTTCACAAGGAAAAATCAGATGAGATTTTCAATTTTGAACATCCAGTATAAATCTCTTCCCTAAATTTTAATCCTTTTGCCTGTTTTTAGGAAATATAATTGCATAATTCAAACTCCTTCAATACTGTGACCTACTTCCCCCTTGCTGTTATAAATGGCTCACGTAACTATGGTAACCATCTAGGGAACTGAATGTTTTTCTGGTCAGCATTATGCAAAGCGCATTATATGTTTTATTTTTTTCCTCTTTGTAATAACCAAGGGGATAATATGTTTGCTATTTTCTTGGTGATGGGAATGTTTTATTACACAAAATTTCTTCCTGACAATAATCTTAGCTATTCACAGTCATTTCATTAAAAGGTTTTAGAACTATCTTTTGCTAATAGTTATACTAAATGCTACCAGAACAGAGAACTCCAGGCTTTAGTGCTGCTCCTGAGCTTTTTGCTCAAGGCTAGCATTCTACCACTCAAGCCTTTTGACAGTTTAAATGGAGGTAAGTATCTCATGGACTTGCCTGCACAGGCTGTCTTTGAACCATGATTCTCAGATCTCAGCCTCCTGAGTAGCTAGGATTACAGGCATGAGCCACCAATGTCTGGCCCCTACATTAATTTTAAATATGAACTGTCTACCATAAAAATAGCCTGATATTGCTTAGATTTCTAGTTTTCCAACTAGAGAATCTGGAATTTTCTTAACTTTGTCCTTTAATCCAAGTAAGCATTTCCTCAAAGGAAGAAAACTGTAAAATAGAATTACATCTTGGAAATATACTTAGATATTGAGAACTTATCTTCAGTTTGTGGTGACTTTGATTTTTTTTTTTACTTTTTTTATTAATTGCTGTAATATTAGCTGTACTTAAATAATAAAGTATTTAAATTCTTTTAAAATAAGCTAAATGGAGATTTAGACTAGGATTTTTCTTTTTTTGTCGGTCGTAGGGCTTGAACTTTGGGCCTGGGTGCTGTCCCTCAGCTCTTCAGCTCAAGGCGAGCGCTTTACCACTTGAGCTACAGTGCCACTTCCGGTTTTCTGGTGGTTTATTGGAGATAGGAGTCTCACGGTCTCTCCTGCCCAGGCTGGCTTTGAACCGCGATCCTCAGATCTCAGCCTCCTGAGTAGCTAGGATTACAGGCTTGAGCCACCAGCGCCCGGCCTAGACTAGGATTTTTTTAAAGTTTCCTTTTGTACTAATAAATTAACGTTTTCTGGCTTTTATCAGGATATTTTAAAATGCTTCACTGAACAAATTAGTCTAATTAATACAAACTTCTAGATCATTACAGATTTATGTTAAATACAACTAAATTTCCACTAACAATTGGTGATCTTTTAATGTGAAGATTCATTTAAAGTGCTTTTCTTTTTCACTTATTTAGTGCTAGCACTAGGGTTTGACCTCAGAGCCTGGACACTGTCCCTTAGCTTTTTCACTCAAGGGTTGGCATTCTACCACTTGATTCACAGCTCTACTTCTGGCTTCTTGCTGGTTAGACATAAGAATCTCACGGATATTCTTGCCTGGGCTCACTGTGAACTGTGATCCTCAGATATTGGACTGTATAACTAGGATTACAGGCTTGATCCACAGGTGCTCAGCTCCAAGTGATTGTCTTGAATTTTCTCATTTTATAATGGTGTTTTAAAACTATTCAAATATTTTCCTTAGAAAAACACTGCTATTTGTTTCACTGAATAAAACAGAAAATTAACTTCTTACTGCTGAAGAAAAGACTACACTTAACCAAACAAAATATATGGAACTTGTTTTCACCGGATTAAACAACTCAAATATACTAAGATTAAATGAGACAAGAGAAAGTTTGGTTTGGATACTAAATGATAGTAAAGAATTATGGGGTTAGAGTTATGGTAATGTGGGTGTTTTGGGGTTTTTTTTTGTCAGTCATGGGGGTTTGAACTCTGGGCCTGGGCGCTGTCCCTCAGCTCTTCAGCTCAAGGTGAGCACTCTACCACTTGAGCCACAGCACCACTTCACTTCTGGTTTTCTAGTGGTTTATTGGAGATAAGAGTCTCATGACGGTCTTTCCTGCCCACGCTGGCTTTGAACCGTGATCCTCAGATCTCAGCCTCCTGAGTAGCTAGGATTACAGGCGTGAGCCACCAGCACCCGCTTGGATGTTTAAAAAAAAAACAAAAACAAAAACAAAAACAACTTGACATTTTGCATTGAAACTCTCTTGCATGGCTAACGATAATTAGAAATGAAAATAGAAATATATTTAAAATTAAAAATAATTTTAAAATGCATTAGCTGGTAATGGTAGTCTACAGTTCCAGCTGTCAAGAGATTGAGGTCCAAGGATCATAAGCTCAAGGCTATCCTGGGCTACAGAGTGAGTTCAAAGCCAACCTGGGCCACATAGACTCTGCCTCAAAAAAACCAAAGCTAAAATAAAACTGTTATCTTTTATCTATTCATATTTCAATAGGTAAAATTTTAATAATCTAATAAAGGTAAAGGAGATTCGAGTATCATAGGCCATATACTGATAATGTTGAAGTTGTGTGTTTGAGAATTTCCATCATAAAAAGTTAAACTGAGTGCTAGAAGAAAATGACTTTAAATTTAATTGGCCTGACTACTTGCTAGTGTTTTTAATCAGCATGAAGTTGCTCTCTCTCCTCACAAGGAATAGTGTGAAGGCATAAACAGAGGCCTCTTCTAACAACTGACTTAGAATTTAAAGCTAACTTATTTAGGATACACTTATTTAGGAGCATCTTACCTTCTTCAGTTCCAGTTGGGTTTATGGGTAAGTATTCCTTACCCACTCCTGGGCTGCTTTCACATGCAAGTCAGAAATAGCTTTAAATTAACTCTTAGAACAATATGAAATAATTCATACATGCACATGTTACAGTATTTTATATATATAAAAAAAAGCTGGTTTATACCAGCTGAATAAGAACTATTATTTGGATTTTTTGGTTCTTTTTTAATATATTTTATTTATTTATTAATTTTTTGGGTACAGTTGTGGGGCCTGAACTCTGGGCCTGGGTGCTGTCCCTCAGCTCTTCAGCTCAAGGATAGCACTCTACCACTTGAGCCACAGAACCACTTCCAGCTTTTTTTTTTCTGCTTATGTGGTGCTGAGCAATTGAACCCAGGGCCTCATGCATGCAAGGCAAGCGCTCTACCACTGAGACACCTTCCCAGCCCCAAGTGATTTTTTTTTTTTTTTTTTGGGTTGGTCATGGGGCCTGAATTCTGGGCCTGAGCCCTATCCCTCAGTTCTTCAGCTCAAGGCAAGCATTCTACCATTTGAGCCACAGCACCACTTCTAGCTTTTTCTGCTTATGTGGTGCTGAGGAATCGAACCCAGGGCCTCATGCATGCAAGGCAAGCTCTCTACCACTGAGCCACCTTCCCAGCCCTTGGATTTTTTTTTTGCTTCTTTCAGTCTATTCAACAGAATTATAAGGATGAAAGTAATTCTGCTAATGTCTCCTAGCCTATATTTATTGTTCCTTTCTTTCATTGTGCTTTATGAGGCTGGCATGCTGCAGCATTGCCTTTTCTCTGTTCCTATGCAAGTCGTTTGTCTGTGAATCACTTACCAAGCTGAATAAATCCATAGGTACAGTCTGTATCTAATCTGAATAACAAGGCATCTTGCATAGTTTTGGTCCTTCAGTAAGGATTGGCTGAATCAAACTGCTGATGATGCAAAAACTCTAGGGTTCAGGTTAAAAAAAATAAAATAAAATTCAGTTTTTAAGTACTGTGTGTGTGTGTGTTTGGGGGTGGGAGGTTTTCCTGGGGCTAAAATCCAGTAAACAGTCACTGTTTTCTCCTCGGGTAAGCCGAAAGATTTAAAGAACGAAATAAACTAGGCAACAGTGGCTCCTGCCTGTAATCACAGCTGGAAAGAAGCTGAGATCTGAGGATTCCAGCCAGCCTAGCCTGCAAAGTCCATGAGCCTCGGCCAGCCGGGACGCGAGAGTCAATGAGAGTCATCACCAATTAATCTCCAAAAAGCTGGAAGTGAAGCTGTGGCTCAAGTGGTACAGCACTAGCCTAAGGGACAGCTCCCCGGCCCCAGTACCAAGAGGAAAAAGAAAAGACACCAATAAATCTCCCCCGTGAGAGTCTCAGAAATACAACCCACAGTGCCGAATGGGGCTGACCATAAACAAGGGGTCAATATTGATGTCATCAAGATGTGGAATCCCCTGACAGGCTTCGTTTTAGTTTAAGTCTCCGGAGCTCGAGACCTTTGCAAGTCAATGGCTTTTAACAGCTGTGTCGGAAGCGCCACAGGTGGCACCTCACGGCAAACCCGACTCCAGAAACACCCTAAACCCGTCACTCACGTTTCCGTTCGGCGGGCAGTTAAGGTTTGTTCATATAGGCATTGCATTAAAACTCTCCGTGTATTCGTTCGGTAGAACCGACTTTAACCATAAAATAAAACCCGCACACTGTTACTCCCACCGAAAGGGTATCCGTAACGTCAGCTCCTCCGCCGGGCACTGCACTTACACCACGCAGAGATTAAGCCCTGCCAGCCGCTCACGCCCACCGACAAGGCCCTGGGGCCCGCGGGCCACGGAGGGCGCGGACCACCACGGACCGGCCGGACCCCTCTTTCTCTCTTCTCGTTGTCGTCCTAGGATAAAACCAAAACCAAACTAAGACACAAGGTCTCGAGGTGTCCCCTTACTCGGCCCACACACCCGCGGCGGCGGGGGATGCTCGTTCACGGCTCGATCCCGGAGACGGTCGGCCGGACGCCGTCCACGGCATCCCTTCTCCCCCGCCGACGACCGACGAGCCCTGACAACCATCCCCGCGCGGGAAAGGGGCCCGAGCGGACTGCAAAGCCAAAAGGACACGCAGGGAGGGACGGGGGACTGGGAAAGCGCCGTCTGCCTCCCGGCCAGCGCCCCCTCCCCGGTGCCCGGCCGGCCGCCGCGCAGCGACCCTAGGCGGGCCGGCGACCCCCGGGCAGAGCCGAGGCGGCGGCGGCGCGGCGGGAAGCCGCCGCCACGCATGCCGGGAGCCTCCCCGCTGCACGCTGGGTAGCGTAGTTCCCGAGACCCTCACTCCGGGTTGTTCAACCACCCCGCTGCTCCTTTTAAGGCTCGCAAGGGGCCGCGCTTGACCCGCCTGATGAGGATAAAAGTCGGTCACACCGAGCCGCGAGGACAGAACCAAGGTTTCCTCCTCTCCGTGGGAAGGGCAGAGGCGAGAAGCCCAACGCCTGTCCTCTCAGGTCCCATTCAGACACTGGGCGAAGGGGCGGGCGCAGCCGTGCTTCCCCTTTAAGAGGAGGCGGGGCGCCGCTGCCGTTTGGCCTCTCTGTGCACCTCCCCCTCACTCGCCCAGGGCTGACGGACCAATCGCCCGGGCGGCGGCGGGAAGGCGGGAGAATGCGAACCCTTCGGTAGGGCGGTAGGGGCGGGACCCCTGCCTTATTAGGAGTGAGGCCTGCGCAGGCGCAGACGCGACCGCCGCGGAGGGGCGGGGCCAGCGGGCTGAGAGAGTCTGTCGGACAGGCACGGAGGGTGGCGGAGCGGAGAGTCGCCAGCGAGCGGGCTTGTCATGGGGATCCGGGCTAGTAGGCGGCGCGAGTAGCATCTGGGGACTCCGAGAAGGGCAGGAAGTGTCCGCGCCGGGGACCACCGCCAGCTCGGCGGGGGGCTGCGGGGGGGGGATCCCCGCTGCCGTGGTCCTGGGGACCGGGAGGAGGAGAGAGGAGGGAGTCCTGGTCTCGCCCCGCCCCCGGGCTGGTTACGGCGGGGGCGGGGAGTGAGAGCTGCTTTCGGGGGGGAGTGGAGATCGGGGGACTCGGCGGTGCCCTCCGGAGCGGCGGCCGTGTCCCCGCGGCGCCGGGCCGCCGAGCGGAGCGCCGCGGCTGCTGCATGCGTGGCTGCTGGATGCGGAGGCGGCGGCGGCGGCGGCGGCGAGGATGTTAGGGCAGCAGCAGCAGCAACTGTACCCGCCGGCCGCGCTCCTCACCGGGGAGCGGAGCCGGCTGCTCACCTGCTACGTGCAGGACTACCTCGAGTGCGTGGAGTCGCTGCCCCACGACATGCAGAGGAACGTGTCCGTGCTGCGAGAGCTGGACAACAAATATCAAGGTAAGGGACCGGGCGCGGGGCGCGGGGGGGGGGGGGGGGGGAGGCCCGCGAGGTGACTCCGCCGCTCCCGGGATCTGCGGGCCTCGGGCTGCTCCGGCCCTCGGCCCGCCCCGGGAAGTGCCACTGTCCGTCCCTCCCGTGACACCCACCCTCCCATCCCCCGCTCCCGAGCGTGCAAGCGGGACGACGAGGAGGGTGGAGACCCGAGTCGTGGCCCTTCCTTTTCCCGGCTGCGCTCCGGAGGACTTGGAAGGGGTTTCGGGGTGTGTGTGTGTGTGTGCTTGCGCGCGCGCGCGTGTAGGGGTGTGTGTGTGTGTGTGTGTGTGGAGGGGGTCGGGAGGGTCGCTCCTCAGCCCCCGCTGCAGCCCCAGCGGCTGCAGCTGCTGTGGGGAGGGAATCAGCCATTTTAAGCTGCATTTGTTCCGGCGTCCGCGGGCCCCGTGCCTCCCCGCCGCCCCGCGGGGCGAGGGAGGGTGCCACCCGGCGGGAGCCTCGGGGAGACGGCCGCGGGGCTGGCTGTCCCTCGCCCCCGGCGGCCCTCAGCTCCCCGGCGAGCTGATGCATCGGAACGCGCTGGGGGGAGGGGAGGGGCGGCCGAGGCGGACCCGGGGGAGCCCGCGCCCCAGCACCCCGACACGGCGGGACGCGGGGCACCCCGTGCCTCCCACTCGCCCCGGGGAAAGTTCCGGGACGCCGGGTGTCGCCGCCTTGAGCTCTGCTCCGGCCGAGTGGCTAGGAGGGGAGGGGTCCCTCCCCCCCCTCCGCCGGGACCGGGGGGGGTGGGTGGAGGAAGAGGGGGGTGTGTGGCGGGGAGGGCCCGTCCCGGGGGCGGGGCCTGGGAGTGACGTGGGCCGGGGCGGGGTGCGGCGCGCGGCGCGCTCCCGCGGGGCTGGAAAATGGCTGGTGTCGGAATGGGCCGGGGCGGGCGGCGCTCGGGCCCGGCCGGGGCGTCGGCGGGGCCCCGGCGGACGCGGCCCCGGGCCTCGCAGCGCGCTCGTGGTGAGGTGTAGAACATCCTCCCACCCGAGGGGTCCAGGCCGGGGACGCGGCTCCCGGGACGGGCGCCGACCCTGGCTCCGCGTAGGTTCCGGGCCAGGTGTCACTTCCGGGCCCCAGGGAGGAAGTGGCTTCGTTGACCGGGCAACCGCTTGGCGTCCCTTCACCCCGCGGTCCCTCCCCCTCCAAGTTTTATTTACGTGTTTAAGTGATAAGACGACAACCATCTTTTATTATAGTCAGAGAAACTGAGGCAGGGCGTCAGCCTTTATTACGGTGCAGTTCATCACCTTTTGCCTGCCTTCCCCCCCCCCCCCTTGCTTTTAGCAACCCCAAATCAAGAAGGCTTTAGACCTAAAGCGGACATGTGGACCCATTCTCTATTTTTGAAGACACTTTTCACTAAGCCGGGCGCCGGTGGCTCACACCTGTAATCCTAGCTACTCGGGATCACGGTTTGAAGCTAGCCCCAGCAGAAAAGTCCAAAAGACCCTTATCTCTGATTAATCACCCAAAAGCCAGAAATGGAGCTGTGGCTCCAAGTGGTACAGCGATAAAGTTGAAGGACAGCGCTCAGGCCCCTGGGTTCTAGCTAGGACCAGTCGCGTCCCCCATCCCTCCCCCCCCCCCCCCAATGCATGTCACTAACCCAATGGCCAAAGAATAACCTACTTCTAAGATAATATTTTCTGGACTGTTCCATAAGAAGAGCATTTAGGCATCTGTTTTAACCTATTCATTTGTTTTCTGAATCCATGTATGCCAATTATTGCACCAGGCCCAGAATATATGAAGTTAAACCTCATCATACAGATAAAACTTTCAAGGAGTTTAACTAGTAGTTTGCACCTGTAGTCCCAGAATTTTTAGTTTGAGGACAGTCTAGGGTACATAGATTCCATCTCAAAAGAAGTTTTTAATTTGCTGAGTTACTTAGATGGAGAATATTTTACTTCAAAGCTGGACGCTTCAGGTACACATCCATTCTCATATTGTGTCATATGGCATTTCCTCTGTGTGTGTGTGTGTGTGTATGTGTGTGTATGTTTCCTGAGCACTGGTTCTGAGGCTTGAACTCTACCACTTGAGCCACTGGCTCCACTTCAGCTTTATTTGGGGGTTAATTGGAGATAAGAGTTTCAAAGTCTTTCCTGGCCAGGCTGGCTTTGAACCACAACCCTCTGATCTCAACCTCCTGAGTAGTTAGGATTGCCTGCACCTGGTTTCTTTTCCTTTTTAAAAAATAACACTTGTAGCTGGTGCCATTGGCACACCCTTCAAGGACCATGCCCAGGGTCCTGAGTTCAAGTTCCAGAACTGACACAAAAAATAAGTAGATAACAGTTAACAGTTGTACTTTTTTCTACAGTTATGGAGCATGTAAAAGGTAGCTCTAAAATGAGACATATGGCCTGTCACACTGGTGGTTCTCACATCTGTAATCCTAGGTACTCGGGAAGCTGAGATCTGAGGTAGGAAATTAAGCCCCAAGCCCCAGGATTGTGGGAGAAGGGCGGGGGGAGAAGAAGGGTAGGTAGAAAGAGAGAGGGGAGCATTTAGGAATTCTATGTTGTATGTTTATAGTTTTTCAATGATGTTTGTAATGCTTACATGTTCTTTAATTTCTTTAAAGGTATGTGTGCCTTCTTAAAAGTAATGCTATTTTAAGATGGGGGTAATCATAATTTCTTCAGTGGGAAGTCTGCTGTCTGATCATCCAGTTGTTAAAAATTGCTGTTATGATAGTAGGAATATAGCAGTCCATATAAAATTGAAAGATATTACAAATCCTCAGTCCCATTGTGATTATTTTCAAGATTAACCTTAAAACAGTGATCTAGTTTTCAGTCATGGACACAGGTGCTAAGATAACTTGCAAAGTTTTTTTTGTTTTTGTTTTTGTTTTTTTTTGGGTCTGGTCGTGCTGGCCTGAACCCTGGGCCTGGGCGCTGTCCCTCAGCTCTTCAGCTCAAGGCTAGCACTCTACCACTTGAGCCATAGCGCCACTTCCGGCTTTTTTTCTTTTTGCTTATGTGGTGCTGGGGAATCAAACCCAGGGCCTCAGGCATGCAAGGCAAGCACTCTACCACTGAGCCACCTTCCCAGCCGCTGCAAAGTTTTATATATTTATTAGCTTTATACGCTTTTGTGCTTGGTGTTCAGATAGGACTTTTTTCACTAGTTCTTAAATTTTTCTGGTCTGGGGATGTAATGCATTAGTATTTAATGTTACAAATTATATAGAGGCAATCACATTTCTCCCCACGGTAAAGAGATACTTTCAGAGATTATTGAATCAAATACAAAAATTTTATTTCAAAAAAAGGATTAGGAATAGAAAAAAATCACAAATGAGTGGAGTATTTGTTACAGAAAATGGTTAGCCTTTGAACTACTAAAACTTAATACATAATTTCAAGTGCTTTTCATGCAGCCTGTTGAAAGTGCTTAAATGGTACAAGCAGATAAAGTCTGTATATAAAGTCTGAGGTTTCTTAACCCCTTGAATTATTTTTTTTTAACACATAGAAATGGTAGCTTCCTCTCAAGTTTTCTGTGGAGATTAAAATGATAAAATATTTACCACATGATAGGGGCTGAGGAAGTGTTGATTTCCTTTCTTCTCACTACATAATTTAGATACCTTTGAAATGTGAATTTTTATCTCATACAATAAATATGTGCAAGTATGCTATATGGCTTTTATATTCTGAATCATTATTAGAAAATACTTGAAATGAAGTTTGTCTTTTCCCCTTTTTGGCAGGCCTTGTGCTTGCCAGGCTAGTGCTCTAGTACTTACATCTTATTTCCAGCCATTTTCCTCACTGTTTATTTTTGAAGTAGGGTCCCTCCTCTTGGTGGTTGCTGAGATCACAAATGTCTGCTTCTGTATCCAGCTTCCCCCTCTGTAGACACAGAATCTCCCAGACTTTTCTGGAACTGTGATCTTCCCAATCTCAGCCTCCACCCTAGCTTGGGTTGGTGTGTCAGTACCACTGCACCCTCAGTCCTTCCCATCTTATCTTAAGTGGCTGGGATTACATGCGTCATCCACCAGCGTGTAAATTTAAAAATAATTTTGTAACAGTAAAATAATGCCATTTTTTTCTGGACAACAGTTAGGTTCTCAGGAAATCCACTTGTAAGCCTAGTGGAGCAAATGCTATAGACAGCCTTATTTGACAATATGTTGTGCAAGTATGAGTACTCTCAACTGTGGTGGCACAGTTGCCCATCCACTATGAGAGCCTGCAGTATTCAGGGAGGAGCTAACTCCTAAGAATTGTATTAAATATTTGTTACCTTACTTTAAGACAGTTCCAGTGTATGCATTTTACTCAAATTTTTAACATTTCTGTGTTTTGTAGTAAATAACATTGGAATATATAAGAGAGGGGTAGGCAGGCAGCAATAATGGAGTGTAGAAATGGTGTGTTATGTGGTGTGATAAATTAATGTTTATTTTCCCACCTCTTCTAAGACAGAACTCTTTCAGGCAGCATATTTTGTAAGGACAAGAAATAGCTCTTACGTATTCTTTTGAGCTGGGCACCAGTGGCTCACGTCTGTAATCCTAGCTACTCAGGAGCCTGAGATCAGAAATTGTGGTTCAAAGCCTGTGAGACTCATCTCCAATAAAACACTCAGAAAACTGGAAGTGGTACAGTGGCTCAAGTGGTAGAGCACTAGCCTTGAGTTTGTAGAGCTGAGGAACAGCGTTCAGGCCCAGAATTCAAGCCCTATGACCAACAAAAGTATTCTTTGGTGACATCCAAAATTATATTTTCAGATTTTTTTTTTTCTGTTGTTCTGAGACAGGTCTATATACTTCTGGCTGGCCTTGAACTCTTGATCCTCCAACCTATACCACCCAAATAATTCTGCCTAACAAGTGCTGGAATTACAAGCATGCACCATCACAGTAGGTCGGTGCATTTTCAGATTTTTGCATGCTTTCTAGTGACTCAGCTATTTTATGTTATTTAAATAAGTGTCCTATTCGCTGTGCAATTGAATCAGCAGTTTCAAAAAGTTTAGAATCAACTGCTGAATTATCTACAAAGGCAGAACGATCCAGTGCTGATTATACTGTAATTTTATAGTAGCTTGGTCAGGTGGTGCCAGAAACAATAGACCTACTTTGGAAATAGTTTTAATTTTTGGAAATTCCCTTGTGACCCTAAAATAAAAGTGCCAATAAAACTAAGATGATAGGAAGCTAAGAGTTGCTGATGTTTGCCTTTTCTAAGATTGTCCAAGGGTACCATGGTGAAAGTGAAGGTTATCAGGTCTCTCTAGAGTCATTGATTGAACTGTAAACAGAGTTGGACTGTCATCTGTAATCTAGTGTTAGAACCTCTTCAAGTTTTAGGATTGGAGTTCAGCATGTCAGATTTGTGTATGGGTTGTTAGAAAGTTTGAGTGGTATATGGGCAGTAAATAAGAAACCTAGTAGACTCTAAAGTGGCCTTAAGTATTTCTGCATATATAAAATACTGTTGATTATTAATTTATTGAATTATCTTTTTAATATACATAGTTTTAAAGTTTTGTGTTTTTTTTTCTAAGTGCACATTCATACTGTGTAATGTCTTTGTATGGAGAATAACGTTTTTCTCTTACTAGGGTTTGAACACAGCCTCATGTTTGCTAGACTGCCATTCTCCTACTTAAGCCATGGTTATTTTGGAATTGGAGTCTAGCAAACTTTGCTGTCTGGACTAGCCTTAAATTGTGATCCTTCAGATCTCAGCCTCCTAAGTAGCTAGGATTACTACAGTTGTGTGCCATTGGCTTAGCAATCGAGGTTTTTTTTGTTTGTTTTTCTGTGCCAGTCCTGGGGCTTGAACTCGGGGCCTGGGTATGGCCCCAGGAGCTTTTTTCTCAAGCCTAGTGTGCTTTGCCACAGCTCCACTTCCAGCTTTTTGGTGGTTAATTGGAGATGAAATTCTCACAGACTTTCCTGCCTGGGCTGGCTTCAGACTTCAATCCTGAGGATCCAGGGTTATAGGTGTGAGCTACCTAGTACCCAGCAGTCAAGTTTGTAATGTGCACACATACTAGAGAGGAATGTGGGTTGATGCTTTGAGTTAGTTATAACTTAATGTTATATGTGCTAATATACATGTTCTTTTCCTTTTCCTCTTTTTAGAAACATTAAAGGAAATTGATGATGTCTATGAAAAATACAAGAAAGAAGATGATTCAAACCAGAAAAAACGCCTACAGCAGCATCTCCAGAGAGCATTAATCAATAGTCAAGAATTGGGAGATGAAAAAATTCAGATTGTCACACAAATGCTTGAATTGGTGGAAAATCGAGCAAGACAAATGGAGTTACATTCACAGTGTTTCCAAGATCCTGCTGACAGTGAAAGAGCCTCAGATAAAACAAAGATGGATTCTAACCAACCAGAAAGATCTTCAAGAAGACCCCGTAGACAGCGAACCAGTGAAAGCCGTGATTTGTGTCATATGACAAATGGGATTGAAGATTGTGATGATCAGCCACCTAAAGAAAAGAAATCCAAGTCAGCCAAGAAAAAGAAACGCTCTAAGGCCAAGCAGGAAAGGGAAACTTCACCTGTTGAGTTTGCAATAGATCCCAATGAACCTACATACTGTTTATGTAACCAAGTGTCTTATGGGGAAATGATAGGCTGTGACAATGAACAGTGTCCGATTGAGTGGTTTCACTTTTCATGTGTTTCACTTACCTATAAACCAAAGGGGAAATGGTATTGCCCAAAGTGCAGGGGAGATAATGAGAAAACTATGGACAAAAGTACAGAAAAGACAAAAAAGGAAAGAAGATCGAGGTAGTAAAGGCCATCCATATTTTAAAGGGTTATTTGTCTTTTATATAATTGGTTTACTTTCAGAAAATGTTTTAGGGTAAATGCATACGACTATGCAATAATTTTTAATCATTAGTATTAATGGTGTATTAAAAGTTGTTGTACTTTGTCTGTGACCTTAATTTTCTGCACTGAATTACCAAATATTTTAAACCAGGTAGTCTTCAGATCACCTGAAGAAAGGACCAGGGAACCAGGGAGACAGTGATGTGGATATTGTACAGATTTCACAAACCATGCCTATTTCATTCTCACTTTAAACACCAGTGCTATTTTTGGGGGTAAACATAAAAATTTTGCTAACAGTTTAGTTCTATGTGCTTAAAAAATTTAGATATAGCTGGATTTCTCTGAAAGTATTGGATAATCTTGGGTAATTTAAATATGACACTGTTCTCTTTAGAGCTGCTTTTTGCCTAGCCCCATTTATACATATACTTGTTACTCTCTAGTCTTCCAGAAATTTACGGAACTAGAGATAAAAATAATTTGGGATCCAAGTGGAATAATGTGCTCTTATTAGAGTATTTGCTGCTGTCTTTTCCTTAGTAGCATTTTGATATACCGCTAGCCCATTTGTAAATGCCTTCCTGCTTCTCAAAATAGATACATTTAATCTAGGGCTTAAGAAGTTTTGTGTTTTGTTGGTTTAATTGGGACAGGTGAGTAGTTAGGATACCAAAAATGTTGCCATTCGTTAATATTGGCAAAATTTGGATTATTTACTATCATGGTTCAAGGTTGAACAATTTAAAAAATGCATCTTAATAGCTTTGTTAGGGAATATAGTTCATTTCTGTCCCAATCAGTGACTATACATTATTTTAATTAATAGTGTATTTACCTTCTTAACTTTCTGGTATTGGTGCTGTTTGATGTTTTCATGTTTAATGAACTAATTTCATTATAACAATGCAATTAATAATGTATTTTGTAAATTCAATTGCAAGATTCTAATATTTTAAGGGTAAGCATTCTAATTGATATGTGTCCATATGTCTGGAGCAGTTTTGGTTGAAAGGGGCAGTATAGCTTGGCTAGTCCTTTAAATCCTGTGTAACATTCTTTTATTTCTCATATCATTTTAATCTGATGACCTTGATTCTTTTTGATTAACATGTGAAATGTCCTATCTTACTTGGAAAAAAAAATGTTTTTTTCTCTTCTAGCCTTCCTGTGTGACTTTGAGGCACATCATTTTACCTTGTCTGAGTGTCAAGTCATTTACTTATAAAATGAATTGGCTTAACTATCTCCAAGGTTCTTTTGAATTAGAATTGTGCTGTAGTGAAGGATCTTAATAATGAAATGGTTTTTCTCTTTTGTTTATGTTGTCCATTCTGCAGTCTGAAGATAAAGGTGAGCTTGACAGTTGGATAAATGCACAATATTAAGTTCTGTCTTAAGGCTATTTTAATTGGTGATTAGAGCTAGTTGGTGATGTTATTTCTTAAGCAAGAAATAATAGTATGATTAAGAATTAATTTATATCAAATTGTAAAGAACCCTTTTCCTTCTTGAGAAGGTAGCATTTTGTTTCACTGATAAAGGGGTTTTTCCTAGAGTGAGCTATTTAACTGACACCATTAAAAAGCAGTGTTGAGGCCAAGCCCCCCCCAAATCCTTCAGGTGTGACTTCTATAGAAGTTACCGGTTTTTTTATATATCAATTTGTCTCAGCATATGGAAGGGAGGAAAAAAAAACAACTAACCGAAATGCCCAAGTTTGATTTCCACTTTGATATGCAAACAAACCTGGAATATCCTGGAAGATATGCTCCTAATGTTTTTAACAGCTTTGTTTTTATGAATTTCCTTTAGTTTTCTGCAGCATATGGGAAATAGAAGTCTTAAATTCATATAACATTACAATGGAGAGTTCTTTCTTTTCTCATTTACCATATCATATCATAGTTACCATCTTATAGCTATATTCCAGCGGTTTATCTCACATTGGAATTACCTCAGGGGTTTCAAAAACCATGGATACCTGTACCCTAACTTCAGCAATTGTGACATAGTTCATTTGGAATGTGATTTATGCATTAGAAATTCTAAACCCTGCTGGGCGCTGGTGGCTTATGCCTGTAATCCTCCTAGCTATTCAGGAGACTGAGATCTGAGGATCACAGTTCAAAGCCAGCCCAGGCAGGAAAGTCCGTGAGACTCTCATCTCCAATTAACCGCCAGAAAACTGGAAGTGGCTCTGTGGCTCAAGTGGTAGAGTGCTTGCCTTGAGCTGATAAGAGCTGAGGGACAGTGTCCAGGCCCAGAGTTCAAGCCCCATCACTGACACCTCCCTCCCCCCCAAAAAGAAATTCTAAACCTTCATTCTAATGTACAGATCCCCATTCTAGTGTATAGAAATGTTTCAGAACCACTGCCCCATTTTGAAAACTTTGGAAACTGCTAATGGATTCTCAACATCCAGATTTGTGTAACTGTAGCACATATAAGTGTAGATACATACACAACAGTGTATCTCCTACCTCTGCAGTTCTATGGTCAACACTTGAATACTCCTATTCTTAAGTGCAATGTGCACCAGGAACTGTTTAACCTGGGTGTGGTGTTAAAAGAAAAAGCCCCTTCTTGTGGCCCTTATATCTTGGTGGACGAATCAAGCACATATAATGTCAGGTGACTTTAAGTGCTGAAATGCAAGTAAAATAGAGTATATAGAACAGAAATAAGGAAATGAAATAGGTATAAAGCGTTTGGGGTGGGAGGAGTAGAACAAACTTGAAGCCAAGTGTTAGAGCACATTGTAGAAGGACAAGGGAAGTGTAGGCTCAGGGAAGCCATGAAAAATTGGGCAAGCCATTGAAGGGTTGGGAGCCATGATCGGATTTGAAGGTCATAGTTGATACTGTTTATAGTATTATGGGCAGCATAGATGGAAATCGGGAAACAGAAGACTCAGAAATCTGCACCAGAAAATACTGGTGGCTTAAATTATGGTGGTTAGAAACGGAAATGATGTGTAATGATAGCTCTCTGTTTTAAAAACATAGCCACCAGGACTTAGGCCCAGGAATTAGAAAGTAAAGTGATGACAACTTAGGTTTTTGGCTTGAGGGGAAAATAAGGTTTTTGTTCTGTGCATGTTTTGAGATGCCTCCAATTTCTAGGAGAATACCATGGAATTGAGGGAAGAGAGAGGCAATAACCACTGAAGAGTCTGCCTATCAATGGTGATGAAGTCATGTGATTGAATTCGTGCTTCTCCAAGTTTCTATGCACGAGTCATCTCAATTTGTTGAAAAATGCAGATTCTGATTCAACAGATATGGTATGGGCCCTGAGATTCTACTTTTTTAACAAATTTGCTGCTGCTCAAAACTCTGCATTTTGAGTAGCAACCAGGTATATAGAAAGGAGTCAGCCCTAGGTACTGCAACCCTTGTAATACAGAAGAACCAGCAAAGGAGCTTTTTGAGAACCCTTAATGAAAACCAAAAAATGATTCAACCGAAACAGAAGAAAGGGCTTCAGAAAGTGAATCACCTGCCAGGTGCCAGTGGCTCATGCCTATAATTCTAGCTACTCAGGAGGGCTGAGCTCTGGGGATGACGATTCATAGGTTTATGAAACTTTTCTCTCTGGCCAACCACCAAAAAAGGTGAAGGTGGAGCTGTGGCTTCAAGTGGTAGAGCACTAGACTTGAGCATGAAAGCTCAAGGACAGCAAATGTCCAGCCCCTGAATTCAAGCCCCAGGAAGCCCTGGGACTGGTATGCACACCAAACAGGAAATCAACTCATTCATGAACACACATTAGCGGGGTCATTGTTGAGTTTAGAAAGCTGCAATTTTGGAGGATGAAGGACTGCTTGCAGAGTTAGAATAGTGACAGCAATTACTGTGTACTATAAGCTCTTAATGTAAAAGATGGCAGTAGTTCACTTATCCACTTACTCAAATACTGTTTCTGCACTTGCAAGGCATTGTCTTAGGTACTGGATATAAAACAGCAACTAAAGACAATAAGCTGACCTGCTAGTGCTTAGGCCATGGAGTGTATGGGAGTAAATGCAGATAGGTTATTAACTTTAGTACTGGGAACATGAGATTGTACTCTCTAATACCTTCCACTTTGCTGGGGAAAAGATGGTGGAAGTCTGTAGGAATTAGAGGTGTGTATAAAATGCCACTTAGGGAATTGAATGCCCCAGGAATACCAGTCAGAAGTATAGTGCAGTCAAGCTAGACATTTTGGTCATAACTTGAAATAAGCTAATAGCTCATTCTCTTCACTGGATGCAGGTATTTAAAAAAAAAAAGAAAGATAAACATTTAAAATGACTTCAGCTTTCAAAATCTCTCAAAGCCAGAAAAATTCCATCTCTTAGTTCTCTATGTATGTACAGAGGTGGCTTCTCTGAGGGCTCTATGGTCATTATCCTTCATGGAGCAGACTGGAAGTCAAATCTGCAAGGAGCAGTTGGCATAAAAGAGCTAGACAGCACTTCCCCTCTTGATAAAAGTTCAAGAGTTTTGGTAGCGTTTGTTGTTTGGAATTACCTTTACCATGATTGCTTAACTATTCATCAGAGAAACCATGATTTCTAACCTTTGCTATTGCCGCAGGGAGATGCTTGGGCGGGAATGGGGCTGTCTGAGCTAGGTCAGGTCACTGTCCTCCCTGGCCTGTATTTTGTTGAGATGAAAAATGACAGTACAATGATATCCTAAAATGGCTATTACTTTTGTTTCTGAATGAGGAGGCTGAGGGAAAGGTCTTGATCACAAATGTAGTTTATACAATATCTTTCAACTCATGTAAATGATTACTAGACTTTTTTTTTTTTTTTTTTTTTAATGTAGGGCTTGGACGTAACCTCAAGCTCTTGCTTGGCTTTTTTTGCTCAAGTCTGGTTGGTGCTCTACTACTGGAGTCATGGCCATTTCTGGATTTGTCTACCAAGGCTAGCATTGAACCTCAGTCCTCAGACAATTATCCTGAGTAGCGATACTTTTGCTAGCATTGAACCTCAGTCCTCAGACAATTATTCTGAGTAGCGATAATTATAGGCATGAAGGCATGACTGGCCAGTTTCTACATCTTAAAGTCGAATTTTCTAAACAGATACTATGGAAAAATTGGAAGAGGTTTGACCACAAACATAACATTAAAATCATATTTTGAAATATTACTTTTTAAATCAACTCACCTTTTTTATTGGCTTATGTTAACTCTCTGATGAAACATTTTTAAAAGGAAGTATATTATTCTATACATAGAAAATTAGTACTACTTTTATGCATAGATTGCAGATTACCTTAAACTATAATGAAAATAAAACAGTGATACTAAATTCTGGCCAGCTAGTATTTCCTGTGAAAACTGAGTGCAGTCTACCCGTTACTAGAAGGCATGATTAGTAAATCATCTAAAGTATTTAAATTATCAAAAGGATATAAAAATAATTTTCTTGAATACTTCCTTACCATCCTACTCATTTTAAGAAACAGTAACAGAAAGCTAACCACTGAAGTTTTTGTTTTTGTTTTTTTACTATCTCAGTATAAAAACTACTATTTCTGAATTTAAAGTTGTATTTATACCCTTAAGACTTTGGTAAGCATTACTGACCAGCATCATGTCTGTTAGTTTTATAGTAACTGATCAGAAGCTACTGTCTGACCCATAGAATTTCTAGTCTCGTCTGGCCTGATCTAGAATTAAAAAAAAAAAAAAGTCCCTTCAGTGCCTTTTCTTTGACTGGGAAGAGAATTCCTGGATCAAATTTGTCATAGCACTGCTTTTGGGTCCATCATTCCAGACCTGAAGCAAATCTTGAGAGTTACACAGATAACTTCCCGATTTATCATTCTCTAGCATAAAATTGTTTGATGATTACAAAGCAGTTTCAATTACCCTGCACATATGATAATAAACCCATATCTTCTCTAAGCACTGAAAGAGTGAGGTTTTTTTAGTACCATAGGGTATTTTGGTAGCTTGGATAGTTGTGCACCTGTCAGCAGTATTCTTTGAGATGTCAAGAGTATTGGGTAAGTTTGACCTGTTTTCTTAACTAGGTTCTTAAATCTTTTTTGGCATATGAGAAGGTATGAACTCATATTTAATGTCCATCCTATGACACAGCACCATGCTGTTATATAGAGATATCCTTAAATTCTGCTTCAGTATGGAGGGACCTTTAAATGCCTCTGTACTTCTAATTGTCTTTAAACAATTTTTTTGTTCTTCAAAAAATGCTTAGTAGTGTGTATCCCTCTTTATATTGAGTCAGCAAGGCATTTGCATCTAGCTTAGGAATAAATAGGACTGTAAGAGAGGATCTAGTGTTAGAGGTTCCATGTGTGGGTTTCTTTTTTCTAAAGTAGGTAGATTGGTGTGTGTGGGGGGGGGGGGGTTCTACTCTGTTCTTGACTGCTTACATGCAGCATTTTGCTACATCCTTTGACCAGCAAAATGCAATGACTTTGACCAGGCCTTCCTTACATACTACACTAACCTTAGAAACTTGCCATGGAGAAGACTGCATAAGCCAGCTGGCTCATTTTCTTTCCATGTGTTCATAGTTTAGATAACAGTATGGAATCCTCACCTCAGTGGGAAGTAATGAGTTTGGTTCTATGTAAAGGATATGAATAAATGTCAAAAGGGAGCGTATAGTATTTCTAACTTTTTTTGTTTCTTTTGCCCGTCCTGGGGATTGAACTCAGGTCCTGGGCACTGTCCCTAAATCTCTCTGTGCTCAAGGCTAGTGCTCTAGCACTTGAGCCATAGCATCACTTCTGGCTTTTTCTGTTTATGTGGTACTAAGGAATCGAACCCAAGGCTTCATGCATGTAAGGCAAGCACTCTACTGCTAAGCTACATTCCCAGCCTGTATTTTGCATGTGCACACACACCTTCCTGAGATATTAACACAAATCATTTTAAGTAGCAGAAAATTTCTTCTGTTCATTGGAGTACATTTCATTTTTGGGGTTAAAAAGGTTCATTTTGCCACTTTGAAAAAAGTAAAGTCTCACAGAGTAATTGTAAAGCACTGTAGCCAAAAGAAAAAAAAAAGTGAGGATTAAGACAATTTTCAGTTTTGACAACAAAAAGTTTATAACACTATAATTCATGGCATTGAGTGTTCCAGGGAATAACTTCTGCATCCATTCTTTAGTTACTTGATAATTCTCACTAAATTTAAAGGTGTAATTTAAAGGAATTGACAGTCCAGCCCCTCTCTACTTTTACAATGATAAATAAGGAAACTTTATCATAGCTAGTTGAGAGAGAGGTATTTAAGTACTCCCTAAGTGTGTTACATTAAAATTAATCTTTAATTAGACTTCTCTTTCTATTAGTAATGCTTAATTGTCTGGAATTGGGAGATTAAATTTCATTATTTTAGGTTAATAAGAATTGAGTTGGAGACCTCAGTACAGGGTTTCTGTTTAACGAAAGGTAGATTTCTGTGCATGTTTATATGGACAACTAAAGTAGATGATTTTGATTTGTTTTTTACCAGAGTCTTTCATGTTTGTTTTACTTGTTATTCTCCATGAGATCTTTCCTACCAAGAGAGAAAAGGGGAAAAAATACAAAACAGAATTTTACCATACATAGTCATTTGTAAATAATCCCTAGCCACAAATTGAATGTTATTTGTTTCCTTGATATATTTTCCCACATAGACCTGCCTTGTCTTGACTTTTGACATTGATATGATAAAGGTAGTATAGCTAGAATTGCAGAATCATGTCCCATGGAACTATAAGAACATTCCTGTGATAGTCAGGCAACATCCTCTTGCCTGGAGTGAGGTCATGCCCCAAACCAACATGTTCTATGGGTCCTAGGATGCTCAGCCCTGGAAAGCTGTGATGCTTTGCATATTATATCCTTCCTCTGAGGGATTCAAAAGTATGTATTTATGTTAGCATTTTGAGAAACACCACCACATTTCTCCCTACTAAAAAGCTGAGAGTAGGGTGAAGCAAGATTGTGCCAAAGGGTGAATCACATCCAAATATTTGGGATAATCATGAACCAGGGAATTGCACTCAAGTTCCTCACTTTTCTATATCCTCAGTATTATGGTCTTAGCACTTTGACCATTATTTCAAAGTATTAGTCCAGAGATAAGGATCTTTATCTTCTTTCTGATTGTTAGATCCTCATGCTCAATTAGGTGTACATGTTTAAAAGTATAAGTCTGCCACAACAAATGACAATAAGCATGTTGTGTTCTACAAGCTCCACTTTGAAAATAATAACTTGCTAGCTTCTTGATTGCGAGATATCAGACATACCAATAGTTCTGTGTAACCTTTGTAGCTGATCAGGGAAACTTTTTTTTTTTTGTTGGTCGTGGAACTCTGGCCCTGGGCACTGTCCCTGAGCTCTTCAGCTCAAGGCTTACACTCTACCATTTGAGCCACAGCACCATTGATCAGAGAAACTTTTGATGACACCACTGTTAAGAGGAATTATGATGACAAGAAACACATGATAATGATGTCTTAGTTCAAGCCACATTTTATTATAACCATATGGGTCAACTAGATGACTGTGAGAAGCGACCTCTGGGCAGCAATTCCACATTCCCAGTGAGCTCTGAAGTTTACTAGAATTCAATGTAATGTTCTTTTAGCTTTAGAACCTATAAAGGCCAACTAAATGATTTTCCTCACAGTCTCATTGTTATTTCATAGTAATGAATATAATCTGTTCCTGTAAAATGCATTTACTGGAAAGTCAGAATTGCTAAATGAATGTCATGGTCAGAAGTTTCTGGGAAAGGGTAGAAAAATAGCAATTGGAGCTAGAACTAGCATTTGAGCTGTGTATGAGGCATAGGGCCTCTGGAGAAAAGGGGTAGCTGCCTTATCCAAGGATTGTAATTCCAGATGGAATCACTGGTAGAGTTCCAGATTAGTCATTTCTAGCACAGGTTAGTGATTTTTAAGTTTAGCTGATTCTTACCTCTTAATTTGGATCTTTGGGAAGATTAAATTCGTCCTAGAACTAAATAATTTAAGCTAAAGCAGTATGTGATGTACTGGTATCTATATTCTGAAAGAGGCTTCCTGTCTATCTCTACACATTGGTTTGTTAAAGCTACATGAAGAATAGTTGAATGTTTATTCCAAGACAGTAAAGCATTAAGGCCAAATGAGAATGTCGTACAAAGGGAGAATTTCCCTTTCCATAACCGTCTCAGTTTACAAAAGAAAGGAAGGCTTTCACCCTGGTATGCATTTACCTCTAGTTCTGGAAATGGCTGTACATTCTGAAACAATGAAAACTAACTATTTGCTCTCTTTGCTTCATTACCATCTCATTGCTATGTCAAAAAAAAAAAAAAAAAACCAAGCCATTTAGTTGCCTGAAGGATTTTTCAGTTTTCAGTGGCATACTGGACTTGGAAAGGGCCTCACAGATGTTAAGTACATACTTACCAATGAGTTACACCCCACCTCCTGCTTGTGGTTTTAAAAGCACCACAAGGAACATTTGAAATACTGATAATTGAGAAATATTTTTTCAAAGCACTATATAATTCACCCTAAGTAGTCTGTCATGATTCTAAGTAAGTTATTTATTTTTAGTTATTATCTTCATGATGTTTTAATCAAGTGTGAACTAATAATGATAGTATTCAATTCAGAAGAAAGGAACTTATACATCATTTGATTACAAAGAAGTAGAACAGGATAATCAAAAGGTTTAAGATTAAAAATACATCAGTACCATTTAGTGGGAGAGAGAAGTTGAAAGGAAACAAAATTTTAGAAAAAGGTAATGTTAAAAAATTTTACTTGTAGAAGTATGTTAAAAGTGTATGATATAGCATTTATATTTCATTGAATATATCTTATGTAATTTTAATGTTTTGCTTTATTATTAAATGGACAGTATAACACCAGAAAGTAGAGTCTCTGAAATCATGCAAGCTTATGATAAAACATTTTAGAAGTGTGAGAGAATGTATATAGTTTTTAGGATATATAAGAGCAAAAACAATAGAAATCGTTGACACAGTCTATTCACTATTTGGCCTTAATTCTTTTCTTCACCTTGAATGATCTGTCTGAGCTCACCATTCACTTGTGTGGTGTTATGTTACAACTTCTGAAATCTTTACCTTCCACCCATAGATAGATAAACAAATGCTCCATTTTTATCCTCAATCCTCTGACTAATTCCCTATGTCCTAGTTCATCCCTTCCTCCCTGCCGACTGAGCTAGCAAGGTCTCCAGCACTAGCAAAGCCTTCAAAATACTTCTCCAACTTCACCAGCCACTCTTCTAGGTTGTCCTTGCCCGACCTATTTCCCTGGCCTCCACACTCAGCCCTAGCCCGCCGACACTCTCCCCTCCCTTATCCTTTTCTTCTGTTGGAATCCAACTCCCAGCTTACTCAGCAGTTGCAGCCTGAGAGCTGGAAATGGGCTCAAGTGGACACAAATGTGCGGACGATGACACTTGTCTTCAGTTCATGACAAATGTTCTACAGGCAGGCTTTTACAGCTGCCTGGCCACCCTACATTTTCTTAGTCAACTTTTGTTTTTATTTTTAACTCTCTGAGACCACTATTGGGCTTTCACGGCTTTCTTGAACTCCTCAGCCCTTCTTCCTTCATACTCACGAGGTGATTAATTCTGTTTAAAAAACGAAGTTCACCAGAACTTCTGTGGTTGGTGGATAAGTGGCTGGCTGGTCTTTGGGCCCTCCCTTCGCTTGCACGCAGGAACTTCATTCTTGCTGCTATTTCTTCGGCCTAAATCCAGTTTTGCTTTCCACTGGGCAGTCTCATTGCTATGTAATGTTACGTTTACCCATCTTGACAAGGTGACAAGAACCCCCACATAACCAAGCTAACTTTTATCCCTTTAGTGTGTTACTTCATCTTTTCTGGAGAAACCTCAAAAAGATGGTCAATTTCTCTCTCTACTTTCCTGCTGTTCCATCTGAAATGGCTTGTCTCTGGTACTCCAGTAAAACTGTCTTTCCAGGATCAAATGTGACTGTCAATTCTGTCATTATGTGTCTCTGCTAACATTTGACACAAATGATCGCTCTTTCTAAAAATGTTTTTTTTTTTCCACTTGGCCTCCAGGATACAAAAAACAAAGTACTTTGCTCTTGACAGACTGTTTCTCACTCTGTTCTGATGGCCCTGCATCGTCCTCCAAGTACCAGAGTGTCCTGGGCTAAGCTTTCAGAAATCTGCTCCCTAGGGAATCTCTTCTTCCCTGGCGGCTTTAAGTGCCTTTCATACTAAGATGATTCCTAAAGGCTTATCAGTAATCCAGACCTCTCAGCCAGACTTACATACTCAGATTGTGAGCTGATTGTCCTCTGTTCACTTAGCCAGAACATACACAAACCCAGTGCGTTTCTTATGTTGTTGTTTTATCACACAGACTAAAAAATCTTGAAGTTACCTTTGACTTCTTTTTACTCTTACACTGCCAATTTGTCTGCAAATTCTGTCACTTTGTCCTTCAAAATATATCTGGCAGAGGTTACTTGTCTCCTGTCTACCTTGGCTGCTTGAATTTGATTACCTACAAATTAGCTAGAGATTCCACCAAATCAGTCTCTCTACGAAGTCCACCAGTGGCCTCTGTTTCATAGTGAAACCCAGTGGCCCCAGTTAGTCAGCTCCCAGCTCTTTCAGAACTCCCGTCTTGCTAATTCTGTTCTAGTCCTATTGGCCACCTTGTTATCAAGCACAATCTGCGCGCTCAGGCCACCGGCCTTTGCCCTTACTCTTCTGTCTACAGTGGTCTTGTCTCAGAGTTCCATTTCACTTGCTCCCTCTATGGTGCAGTTCTAGCATGCCCTGGAATCCTGTGGCACATCTTATCTTCTTCCTTGTAAGTTAGGAGGAAAGCCATAATTTATAAACTCTGAACAAAGGAGTGTTTACCTGAACTGCACCTCTCCGAGAATTTTAATGTTGCCAGCCCAGCTACAGTAATAGTAATCCAAACAAATATTGTATTTGTATAGATTTGAGATAGATACAGAGAGACAAAAATAGAAAAGAACTCTACTGAAAAGAGTAAATTTTCAAGGGCATGTGATCTATCCATTTACCTTTTTTTTTTTTTAAGAGACCTTTGATTGTCTCCTCTAATTACACTGTAAGCTCCTTGAGAGCAGGAACAAAGTACTTTTTCACAGCTGTATATTCAGTGCCTTGGACAATACTTATACACAGTATACTCTTAATAAATAGTTTTTGAATGAGTATCATGGTATGTTTGTTAATCCATTCAGGGTATTTGGTCTTTAAGCATATCATCTTTTCTCACTAGGCTTTCCTGTTTTCTTAGAATAAAGATGTTAAGTGGCCCAAGGTCTTGCACATATAACTGAATGATTCAGATAGGAAATCTGCTCCTCGAGTATCATGGGAGAATTTAGCTGTGGTGCCGTTTCTTTCCATTTAAAGGCTGATTCATTTAGTTCAAATGAAGAAAAATTTCAAACACTTTTGGTTCCAACACAAGAAGTAAAATTTTATATACAATAGGGGAAGTGAAAATTTAATTTTAATAATAATTCATCAAGGAATGGTACCTAATATAAGCTAATAATACAGACATGAAATGAAGAGTCAACCATCACAAAATACAAATTGACTAGTGGGTTGTTTGATCTGAGTAAAGAAAAGCAAGATTGAACTTTTACTTGCATCCTACTATGATCTCAAAATCAAATTTAACAGATTCTGAAATAGTCATCTACCTGTATATTGCTACTTATCCAAAGGGAAGGTGAATGTTCAGTTTTGTTTTGTTTGAGACCAGGGCCTAGCTGTTGACCATGAGCTACTTTTTTGCTCAAGGCTAGTGCGCAACAACTTGAGTCACAGTTCCACTTCCATATTTTTTTTTTTTTTAACAGAAGATAAGAGTCTCACCACTCGGTGTGGTGGCTCATGCCTGTAATCCTTGCTATTCAGGAGGCTGAGATCTGAGGATTATGGTTCAAAGCCAGCCCAAGCAGGAAGTTCCCTGGGACTTTTTTTTTTATTTTTGGTCGTGAGGCTTAAACTCTGGGCCTGGACACTGTCCCTCAACTCTTCAGCTCAAGGCTAGTGCTCTACCACTTGAGCCACAGTGCCACTTCTGGTTTTCTGATAGTTAATTGGAGATAAAAGTCTCATGGACTTTCCTGCCCAGGCTGGCTTTGAACTGTGATCCTCAGATCTCAGCCTCCTGAGTAGCTAGAATTATAGGCATGAGCCACTGGTGCCCAACCTCCCTGAGACTCTTATCTCCAATAAACCACTTAGAAATCTGGAAGTGGCACTGTGGCTCAACTGGTAGAGTGCTAGCCTTGAGCTGAAGAGCTGAGGGACAATGCCCAGGCCCAGAGTTTAAGCCCCATGACAGACAAAAACAAAAACAACAAAGTCTCATGGACTTTCCTGCCTGGGCTGGCTTTGAACCATGATCTTCAGATCTCAGCCTTTTGAGTAGCTAGGATTATAAGCACCTAGCAAATGGTCATATTTTTACCCTTCATTTTCTGTGTTGCCTTGTAGATAACCGTCTCCTGTTATCCAGAGACTAAAACTGTATTATTTTAAGCAGGGAGGGCTTCTCCCAGGGCTGGCTCCATCCAAGTTCAGCTGCTTTCTCCTTTAAAGTGGTGTTTTCCATCTAAAGTAGTAAAGATAAGCAAACAAATGGTCAAGGTCACAGGTAAGTTAAATGCTCAAAATGCTATTTTCCAAGAAGATACTGATTGGTCACAGTCTTACATGAGTCAGAGAATGGGAGATGTACAAATAGAGATGACTATATCTTTGTTTTTTTTCCGTCCTGGGGCTTGAACTCAGGACCTAAGTGATGTCCCTTAGCTTGTTTTGCTCAAGGCCAGTGCTCTACAATTTGAGCCACACATTTTCTGAGTAGTTCATTGGAAATAAGAGTCTCACAGGGACTTTCCTGTCCAAGCTGGTTAGGATTATAGGTGTGAGCCACAGTGCTCAGAGTGATTGCACTATTAATGGAACTTAAAATGTAGGGATTCTGCTTCCTGACTGTAATTCTCTGAAGATTGAATTTTTTTTTGTCAGTCATGGGGCTTGAACTCAGGGCTTGGGCATAATCCCTGAACTCTTCTGCTCAAGGCTAGTACTCTACCACTTTGGGCCACAGCACCATTTCTGGTTTTCTGGTGGTTAATTGGAGATAAAAGTCTCACAGCAACTTTTCAGCCCAATCCTCAGATCTCAGCCTTCTGAGTAGTTAGGATTACAGGCATTAGCCACTGGCACAGGCTTCTGAAGATAATTTTGCAACAGGTGAAAACAAAGTTATTATTGGTTCACTCATCACAGTGGGTTAAACAGAATCTACAAAGAGAACTTAACTTTCTGCTTGCTGGATTCCAATATTAGGTAGTTTTCTCTTCCTTTTTTGGTGTGCTGTGAAGTACTTTGAACTTTTCAGGCTATATAGAGTTGGGAAATTGGAAAACAATACTTCTGGATTAGATCCCATGTTAAACATGTGACACAGACTCACAACCAACAAATTCAAGTGGGAGGGAAATACATGAATCATGTTAGGCATTATTTTGCTCTCTTTAAGAGCTGGTATTCTTATGAACTAGTATGTTGGTGGTAGACATTCTTAGTAAGTTTTGCTTTTTGGTTTTTGTTTTCATTCCTCTCAAAATACCTCCCATTCTCCTTAACTGTCATTGTACTTCACAGTGTTGTCATTGCTATAGACTATCTGATTTTGCTTAATTGGAAACACTTGTTGTTTTGGTTGTTGGCTTTTGTTTTGTTTTCTTCTTTGGTCCCTTGAGTCTCTCTTCTTCATCCGCCTACTTATCTGATGTTCCATCTCATTCTATTGTTCTCCACACATTCCTTCTTGTGAGAGCATGCTCACTCTTAAGGCTTTGACCATCACCTTACAAATCTATATCACCACCTTCTTACCCTGACATCCACACTCTCTCAATCTAGCTTGCACTAGCTGATCCCTGTTGGATGGCCTGGTATCAGCTCACATCTTCAATGCATCTTTTCTCTGATCATCCAGATCTCTTTGAATTTCCATGTCAGAAAGTTTTATCCACATTATTTTCTCTTTTCACCTTCTACTATGCAGTATTACTGCAGTTCCATAGGAGATCATCATCATCATCATCATCATCATCATCATCATCATCATCATCATCATCATCATCATCATCTTGTGAATGTGAAGTTCTAGAGAGCCAGTAGGTTCTTTACTAAAAGAAGGAACATGGGGGAAATTGCAGCAGCAGAAGTGAGGAGATACAGCTTGAGAATGGGGGGAATGGTTAATAGTCCCTTCAACAGGCTGCAAAGTAGAGCAGCATATCTCTGTCTCATCACACTTAGTTTCCTTTTTTATTTTCACTCACTTTGCATCTTTTAGGAAATGTTGCTTTTTGGTATCCTCTGTGTCAGGGGAGAAATACATCATTCCATCCTCAGTGTAGAAAGCGTCCAGATGCCGTTACATTATTTAGTTGGCACTGTATGGAAGCATTGCTTAGAGAGAGAGTTTGGTGCCAGAAATTACTTTGCAATGTATCATGTTCTGGACACCAATGATGTGTGTTTCTGCTGTGGCCTTAATGCGTCCTGTAGTTTTCCAATTCTTACTGTAAACTGCAGACGCTTTCTGCAAGGGATCCAGAGGCTGCTGTTTCTCCCAGCCTAGGTTTTGGGAGATAACATGGCAGTAGAGAGAAAATGGACCTGGTGATTTCCAGCTCTGCAGATTCCTCAGTACTGGGCAATGTCAAATCAGCACTTGTTTCTCCTTTATAGTTCCAGTAAGAGTTCACTCTTCCATAGGATCAAAGAAAGATACCTTCTATTAGCTGTGCCAGCTCTAGACCTGCAAGTCATGGAATCATTGTCCATTGCAAGTTTTCACACTCAGTGGCAACAGCCAAGTTTTGTGGTTCTTGGAATATAAACAGCAATAACTAGGACACCTGGTAGGCCACAGCTAGCAAGTACCCTGTCTTTGCAGGCATTCTCTTTATTTTCCTTTTTTTATTAGTATTGGTCCTATGATGACTCACACCTATAATCTTAGCATTCAGGAGGCTGAGAAAGGAAGATTTTAAGTTCAAGGATAGCTTAGGCTACATAGATCCTGTCTCAAAAAAAGTATTTTCTATTTCAAAGTCTTCCCTTTATTACATGATATAAAATTTTAGTGTATTTGATATTCAATTGTAAATAATATATGATTAGTAGAGCTCAATACTAACTTAGATGTCATCCATCTGATATCATTCTGATTGGACCAGAGTGTTTTAGGGTAACCTGGGGCATACCATGAAGACATTTGCGAGATAGGTTAGGTAATAGTCTTAAAGCTGTCTGGAGAGAATGTTGTTGGGAGGTGAGAAATGGTTGGAATCCAGGCAGAAATCTGGGAAAAGGAGCAAGGAATGTCTGTGTGGTTCAGCTTCTTCTAGATTTTCCTGTTCATCCAGACTGCCAACTGGAAAGGTGCATCTTCATCTACCTTCCGCTACACAATAGAGGCCTGTGCTATGGAACTGCCTGGAACCAAGCAGATAATGACTCTAATCCAAGGAACAAGATTACCTGGCTGCAGTTAAAACTTTATGCTGTCCATCAGCATAAAGCTGGCCTTTAGTTCTGCATTTGTCCATGTCCTACTGCTTTATGATTAGTTCAAGGTTATTCACCCCCTAACACTTCCACACCTAGTTAATAATTAGTCCTCAATAAACAGTTGTTGAGCAACAAAAGAACATTTCCATTGTACAAATTCTCCTCATTCCACTTCATTTGGCTCCATCCAAGATAAAACCCATTGGGGCTGGGAAGGTGGCTCAGTGGTAGAGCGCTTGCCTTGCATGCATGAGGCCCTGGGTTCGATTCCTCAGCACCACATAAGCAAAAAGAAAAAAGCTGGAAGTGGCGCTGTGGCTCAAGTGGTAGAGCGCTAGCCTTGAGCTGAAGAGCTGAGGGACAGCACCCAGGCCCAGAGTTCAGGCCCTACGATCAGATCAAAAAAAAAAAAAAAAAAAAGATAGAACCCATTTGTGTTCAGCAGTCTCAAAAGCAAGGTGGTAAGCTGCAGCCTAGAACAGACTCTGGGAGAAAAAAACCAGATGACCTCCTCACCAGATTTCTCACACACATCCTTGTTCAAGAAGTCAAGGCCTCTGACACAGGGAAGATAAGGTAAGGGCAGGACTTTCCCTAAGGAATACATCATTCTTCTTCTAATGTCAGCGTATTCTACTCAATCAACAGAAATATAACTCCAGAATAACTTTTACTCCTTCACTTTTTAAGACTTGCTTTCATTTTAGAAAAAAAATCCTTTGATTTCATTTAGGATAAAACATTTATGCTGGGTACTGGTGCCTCACTCCTGTAATCCTAGCTATTCAGGAGGCTGATATCTGAAGATCTTGGTTCAAAGCCAGCCTGGGCAGGAAAGTCTGTGAGACTCTAATCTCCAATATACCACTCAAAAAATCAGAAGTGTCACAGTGGCTCAAGTGGTAGAGTGCTAGCTTTGAGCTGAAGAGCTGAGGGACAGCGTTCAGGCCCCATGACTGACAAAAAAAACTAAAAAATGATAAAACGTTTCTAATTTTCCATGTCCTTTAAGGAGAATCCAGTAAACACCAGGAAATTTTTACTAGGCAGTTTTATTTAAATGTATTTTATTGTAAAGATGCTTTACAGAGGGGTTACAGATACTCCAGTAAGGGAATGAGTACATTTCCTGTGGAGCATTGTTACCCCCTCCATTTTCTCCCACTATCCCCTCCCTCCCCCAAGTTATAAAGATCATTTCCAACATAGTGTCTTGTGGGTGTCATTGTTGCGATGAGTCATCCTGTGTCCTTGTTTCAGGGTTTTGTTATTCCCCTTTACTAGGCAGTTTTTGAAAACTTTTTATTTTGTAACTTTAGCTCATTTCTTCCTTCCCTTTTTTTTTTTTGGCCAGTCCTGGGGCTTGAACTCAGGTCCTGGACATTGTCCCTGAGCTTCGTTTGCTCAACATTTGAGCCACAGCACTACTTCCGGTTTTTCTGTGTATGTGGTACCGAGGAATTGAACCCAGGGCTTCATGCATGTAAGGCAAGCACTCTACCACTAAGGCCACAGTCCCAGCCTTTTTTCATCTTTCTTATTTCAAGGATTCCACAATGCTGAAACCATACAAGGACTGAGCAGAGGAAGAGAAGAGTGACTAGAGAGGCTCGCCTATTCTGAGTAATCTATCCATAGGCTTTTTTTTTTTTTTGCTGGTCATGGCGCCTGAACTCTGGGCTTGGGTGCTGTTCCTCAGCTATTCAGCTCAAGGCGAGCGCTCTACCACTGGAGCCACAGCGCCACTTCCGGCTTTTTCTGTTTATGTGGTGCTGAGGAATCAAACCCAGGGCCTCATGCTTGCAAGGCATGCACTCTACCGCTGAGCTACCTTCCCAGCCCCTATCCATAGGCTTTTTAGCAGGCTCAGCTACTGATACAGTAAGCTTCATTCTAACACCTTTATTTCAAAAATGCTAACTTAACTGGACCAAGCACATATTTGAGGATCCTCAATAGAAAGACCCCCCTTGATGTAGGTAGGTACTTAGTGATATAAACTTTTGTTTTCTTCCTCTATTTAACATGATCAATTCACTACCTCCATTCAATAAAACATGACAGTTCTGGCCTTTAAATTCTCACTTCTCAAGAGATTTAAAATTTCCAACATGGAATTTTGAAATTATTACATGGTCCTTGTTGAAATTTGAATAGGGAGATCTAGGGCTCAGGGATCATGAAAGGGTCAAATATTTACCCACTTGATAAAAAGGATTCTTGGAGGAACTGGGAATTTGATTTATTTGTATGGTAACAAGGTATCACCATTAACATTACTGATTTGTTTCAAAGGGAAATGTTCCAGATCTTTGGAGTGATCTGGTTGTCAGCATCCATCAAACCAATCATTACTAATAGTGGAATAGTTTAATGCTATGTACCTTGGGCTGTGGTGCAATCAGAGATATCCAATATGACCTATGAGTATTTTTTTTTGCCAGTAATGTTGGCTTTATGTCAACTCAAACTCCTCTAGGCCTAATATCTAGAATATATAAAACAAGCTAAGTTGCAACATAAGAAAACTATCAGAAAAGTCTGGACTATGAGATAACTGACATGGATCTGTAATAGTCAATGCTTTTTTGGGGTTGGGGGGAAAGGGAAAGAGGAAAGGCTATTTGAAGTTTAAAAAGCAAGAGAACACAAAACCCATTTGTAAAATTAAAAGAAAAGGTGTTAGGGTGTGTGCAAAGGGGTAGGGCACTTGAGACTCTAGTAAGCTTGAGACTCTGAGTTCAATCCCCATTACCAGCAACATCCCCCACACATACACCCCCGCCGCCATGTTTCCAACCTTTTTAAAGCAGTATTGTTACAAAGAATGCTCTAACATGACCTCCATTCTGCTTTCCAGTTTTTTTTTAGTTTTCTGGTCCAGAAACCTCTTGACTACATATGACATGTGCATCACCTTTATAATAATAAAAATATTTAATTAAAAAAAAGGAAACCATGTAACTAGTGAAAGCAAAGGAGGGCTACTTGAATGAGACAGGTGGTCTCCTCAGCCAGGATGGACTTAGCATTTTGATTTAAGATGAGGACATGTGTTGGGGCTTGGTGGCATTACCTGGGGTTGGGCCTGGAGAAGCCATGCAGTGTCATTCAATTCTTATAGTCCAATTCTCTTATACCACATATCTTTCCAAAATGTTTCCTGAAATGAAAATTCATTAATATGGCATTATTATGGAATTTAATGAAGTGGAGAGATGTGAAGAATTCATAGAAGCAACCCAACTTATTCAGGGAAGATGGGTCACACTCCCAATTTCTTTGTGCCTACCACTTTGGGTTAATCAAAATCCCCTCATGTTGCTGCTCATATTTTGCCACAACTAGCTGCATTGCAGTTAGAAAATAGTTAGCCATCCTAAGTGCCACTTATAGCTTGTAATTTCCTCCCTTCATCATCTCCTTATGTTGCACCCAGGAGGATTTTATTTATTTATTTGTTTGTTTGTTAGCTGGCATTGTTTTAGGTAAGATTGTCAGAGATTATAAAAAAAAATCCTGGGGAGCGGGAAATACATTCATCCATCAGAATCCATAGGGACTTGTTCCAGGCTTCCTGCAGATCCCTAAATCCTCTTGCCACATGCTTTATATAAAATGGCATAGTATTTGCATATCATCACACAAGAGCTAAACCCCAAAGGAAAACCAAAGCATGTTGCTTTTCAACTTTTAGGTGAAGAACACTAAATCTGTAAAGGAATGAGGACAGATGGATATTTCACTGGGATGTTACTAAGAGCTCTGTGGGCTGGGAGGATGTAGAAGGTTGTGGAAATTAAGGATTACAAAGGTTTGTTGTTTATTCACATTCATTGTAGCCCCAAGGATCAGGATCCATGTGCAACTAACATCCCTTCCTAAAGAATATGTCTTGCTGGGGGTTAACACCTATCATCTTGACACTTAGGAGACTGAGATCTGAGAATCTTGGTTCAAAGCCAGCTTGGGCAGACAAACCTTTAGAAAAGGTTGTATGATTAAGTACTAGACTGTCAGCAATGAGTGAAAAAGAATTCAAGGCCTTGAGTTCAAGCCCCAGTATTGGTTTCCAAAAGCAGAAGCAGAAGCAGAAGCAGAAGAAGGAGAAGCAGAAGAAGGAGAAGAAGAAGCAGAAGGAGGAGGAGGAGGAGGAGGAGGAGGAGGTGGAGAGGAGGAGGAGGAGGAGGAGAAGGAGGAGGAAGAGGAGGAGGAGGAGGAGGAGGAGGAGGAGGAGGAGGAGGAGGAGGGGAAGAAGAAAGAAGGAAAGAAGAGAGAAAGAGAGAAAGGAAGGAAGGAAGGAAGGAAGGAAGAAAGAAAGAAAGAAAGAAAGAAAGAAAGAAAGAAAGAAAGAAAGAAAGAAAGAAAGAAAGAAAGAAAGAAAGAAAGAAAGAAAGAAAGAAAGAAAGAACCTTCATGTTTTGTTGCATGTAAAAAGTATAGAGCACATGCTCTTTCTGGAGTTGTAGTTCCTCAGGTGATTTCAGCTTAACAGACTCAAACACCAACCTGGTGTATTCTGGAATGGTCTCTTGTTGCTTTGCAGACTTGGACAGGTCCTTGGTCCTACAGCAAGTTCCTTTTCTCTTGTCTTTCAAATGTGGGAACCGAACAAATCATCTCTGTCGCCCCTTTCTTTCACTTTGAGCATTCTATGAATATCTACGCATGCTGACTAAGTATCTTTTCACCTTTCTATCAAGGGAGCTTGTTTCCATCTGCTTTGCTCATGAAGTTTCATTTCAAAGTCAGGCTGAGAGCTTCATTTTAGAGCTTAGCCCATTGAACTCCACCAGCATCACACCCAGGGGGTTGATGGATTTGCTGGCACTTAGATTCACACTTCTGCAGCTTCCCCAAGAACCACAGGCCTGCACTTGCCAGTCCGCCTGGACTGAACCAGAATCTGAATATTCATTCCACTTTTGGGAACCAACACGTGGGAAATATGAATGCTTCCTTCAGAGAGAACTTTCCCCCCTTTTAGAAACAGCTTTTCAAACAAGATTCTAGATTCTGTGCTCTGAGACAAAAGAAACCATATTTCCAAGTGCTGCATAAAATCACTGCCTTATCAGAAGCAAAGAAAACAAAAGTATTCATTTAAGAATAAAAATCAAGACAGTTTAATTCCTGCTGCAGCTCCAGGCATTAGCTCTAGCAAATGGAGAACACTGTGTCCTCACACTAACTCAAGGCCGTGGCCACACGGATGCTGTTTCATCCCTGCAGAGCCTGCTGGATTAGAGCAGAATTTTAGGCGCTTTACCTCTGACCCTTCTAGAACTATCTAGAACATTAATTCCAAATGTTGAAGGTGTGCCATCCCTGCTAAAGCCATATCAAATTAAATAGCTAAACACAAGATCTCTGCGACCAAAAGGGCAATTTCACAGTAACCACAGCCTGGCCTCTTATCTTTTAACTCTCTGTTCCCCAGGATAATGTAGAGTAGATGAGAACTCTCTCGATCAGAGGAGATCTTCCCATAGGCCTTTTAAATAAAGGCATTTGGTCCAGAATCCCCTCTTTCAACTGAGGATTGAGCCCAGAGCTTTGTGCCTGGTAGGATAGATGCTCTACTACTTGAATCATGCACTCAGACCTTTGCTTTTATTTCTGAGATGCCATTAACTTTGCTTAGGCTGGCCTCAAACTTACAGTCTTTCTGGCCTCAAACTTACAGTCTTCTACTTTCAAATAGTTAGCGCTACTTATTTGTGTGAGTGAGTCACCAGGCCTAGTTGGTATAGCATCTTGTTCTAGTTTTCCTGGGGTTTGTTGTCTAAAGTCTAACAAATTGAGGTAACAACTGGCTCCTATGTTCTATGCCGTGTTCTCTGCCACCTCTTCTCTTGATAAGCCTTTCCGGATGGGATGATTGGGAAGCATGGAAAGACTCAAGAGGATTTATTCTAGTATAAATATGGCTAATTAGGGTAAATCTCTGGTTAGCTTTCCAAGAGGCAAGATTAGCTTTCAGAAGTGCAATTCAGCCCTCCTGCAGCGGCTTCCTCCTTGCAGATCACAACTACCCAGGTTATGACTGGTGTGTGTGTGTGTGTGTGTGCACGCACATGCGCGCACATGCATGCATGCATGTATATTTTGCTAGGGATTAAGGACCACTGTGCAAGCCAGGCAAGGGTTTTAACACTGAGCTACATTTCCAGTCCCAGTGATAATTGTCCTTGACAAGACCTTATTGGGCACAGTGAGGACTGGACCTTGGTATTCTGAATGATCCTTTCCCTAAGTAGTCTCCAGCTCCTCTCCTTGTCAGTAAAGACATACATGAATAAACAAATGCCCAATTCTTTCCATCTCTGGGTACTCCCATGGTCTGTGGACTTCAGAAATCTAAATCTGGGATGATATTTCAGTTTCTTTTCACCAACATCACTGAGAGTACCCTTTTCACATTCAAAGAAACGAAAGCCAAACCAGCCAGTTTTTTGCACAGAACTGATTCTTAGACCAGGATAGAGACCAAAGCCTTGTTTTCGGCATCAAACATTAAGTTGTTGCTCTGCTACATCACGGATGGTGAACACAGCATGCATTATAAATTAGGTACTAATTATATGGTTGATTTCATTATCCCCTTTCTGAAAACATGCAGTGTGTCCCAAATAATTAGCACTTAATTACGTTCCCATATTGTTTCCTAATTGTTCCATGTGTTGGCTTTTACTCTCCAACCAAACTACATGTTTCTGGAAGGCAGAGATGGAGACTTAAGTGTCTTTGAAATCCCAATGGAGCAATCCTTATTCATCCTAATTAACACTGTCCCTGTCACTGGCACAGAAGGTGTGTTAAACAAGAGATGATAGGGTGCATATCAACAAATTTGAATTTCTGGGGAAAAAACTAGGCCAAGCAATAGTAAGTTTTAAAAAGAATGTCCTTTAATAAATCTATTTATCATCCAGTGCCCCCACAGAACAAGGGTCCTGTCTGTCTATGTCACCACCACACTTCAGCTCCTAGTTCAGTTTGCCAACGGCGGGAATGATAGGACTCTTTAATTATGAGTTAGCAAAGGAATTTCTTGAACTTCTATGGATGCCAGGTCTTGTGCTAGGAGATGAAGGTACAGAGATGAAGCTTATTGTCTAGGAAGGAAGATAGATGACAGAATTGAAAACAATTACCATAACATATAAAGATGTTTGAAGATATTAAATTTCAGTTGGGCACTGGTGGTTCACACCTGCAATCCTAGCTACTCAGGAGGCTGAGATCTGAGGATCCTGATTCAAAGCTAGCCAACGCAGGAAAGTTCAAGCGACTGTTATCTCCAATAACCACTCAGAAAAAGCCAGAAGTGATGCTGTGGCTCAAGTGGTAGAATGCTTGCCTCGAGGAAAAGAAGCTCAGGGTAGCATCCAGACCCTGAGTTCAAGCCCGAGGATCAGAAAAAAAAAAGTTAAGTTTTGTTTTATAGTGTTGAGCCTTATATACATTAGGCAAGCACCTTATCACTGAGCTATATCTACCATCCTGAAAAGGACAATAGAATTCTCTTTCAAGTGTTCTTGGGACCAAAGAAGGAAGCAGCTGTCTAGAAGAGGAGTCAGGGAAACTTCCCAGTAGAACACACACACACAAACACACACACACACACACACACACACACACACACACACACACACACACACACACTTGATGAGTTTTGAAGGAAGATTAGGAATTTTCCAGGTAAAAGGCCAGTGTAGTTGTGCATATCTGTAATCCCAGTGCTCAGAAGGTAGAAGCACAATGCTCTCTATTTCAATGCCATATTGAGCTAAGTAGTTGCTCACAATGAGAAACTTTATCTTTTTAGTGTGACAGGCTGATTAGAAGCATGGAGAAAATGCCTCATGATAATACTACAAGGAGCAGGGAATAAATAGGTACATCAGTATTTTAATTTATGAGGTACAATCTCCTTCCAGTGCTAAAAGCTTCTTCTCCATTTCACCTCTAGTAGAGACAGCATATCTTCCCTCTCTGACAAAGTATTCAGGAAGCTCATGAAAAAATTCCAAGGGTAAATATGAGAAGATAAGGAATACTATGGAATCTTATAAAGCTGTGCACCAAGTGGGATTAATGGAAGTCTCTTGACTGTGTGAATTCATCACAACCATCAGCCTGGCTACAGCAAGGAGCTAAATCCAATCCTAGTTCAGGATCCTTACAACTACTCTTCCCCCTCCTCCCCCCCCCCCCCCCCCCCACTATGTTCCACTGTCAAACAGTTTTACTCCTTACTGACACTTTCCTTTAGCTGTGTTTATCACATTATGCAGTTTATAATCATAAATCTGTTCTTCTAGCTTGTTAAATTTAATGACAGAGTAGAGAAAGGATACATTTTGTAACCAGACAGATCTGGATCCAACCAGGCTCTACCACTTACAACAACTGCATGTTTCTTAGCTATTCCAAAATTTACATTTTGAGCTATGAAAACAGAGATATTTCTATCTACTTCCCAAGAGGAAAAAAACCTCCACAATTCTAGCCTAGCTGACATACAAATATTTATATATATATTTTTATATATACACATATATATACAGATATACATATACATACATACATACGCACACACATACACACACACATAGGGTTCTCTTACACTCTATTTCTATGAAACCTTAATAACAAATAGCAAATACCACAAGGATGGTGACATAGCAGTGATGATGGTTACGAAGCTCTCCTGTGTCACTAGTTCTGTGCTAGAAGCCTGTCATTGATTCCTATTCTCTGTTGAACTCAAAATTAACGTTTCAGGCTTTTGCCCGACCCTCGCCCTTTCTCTCGTCTTTTCATTGTGCTATACAAATCTTAGTTTTGTATAAAAGCCAGAGATTTTCTGAGGCTCAGCTAAGCTCCCAGTGCTGATGAAAGCCCTCATCTCCTCGACCATCTTGTAATTACAACGCCTCTTATCTGCACAACTGGGTTCATTCTGAAGCACTCTCTCCATTGTCTCCGTCTCTGATGAAGGGGTTTTGACTGCTCTGCAGTGTGTATCAGATGGAGAGATTAACCCCTCACTGCCCAGTATCTTGTTAGCCCTTCAACCATCTGTACAGTAGGAGAATTCAGATCTCTTCCCAGCTGCCTACCTGAGGTCTGTCCAGGTCCCCCCATGGTCAAGAATATACTTCCACCCACACCCACCGCTGATTCTCTTTCTGTATGCACTGCTTATTCATTTTGTCCTAATACAAGAAATTCTTTCATTACTTTCTTTCATCTAAATCCCATTCTTCTTTTAAGGTCAAGTTCAGAGTCCATAAGACTTCCCAAGGCTAACCAAACTCTCAAAAGTACATGATTAATATTTGTTTTGCTTTAAAAATTACCCTTTTAAAGTAAATAGGTCATAGTCTCCCAGACACTACAGACTATAATAACCCAATCTTCTATTACTTTTGTTGTTTCTCCCCATCTCTGCCTCTCGGACACAGTTCAATTATTTAAAAAGTACTGAAATGTATTACTGTTATAATGATCTTTGGGCCTGCTGACTATCACAAAAGCTCCTAGACACTAAAAGATTTCAAGTCAGTGTGAAAAGAACGTTTGCTTAAGTCCTGTATTTTGCTCATTTTATTTTATTTGAAAATTCCTTTAAAAAAAATTCAGCTCAGCCAGATGCTGGTGGTTCATACCTGTAATCCTAGCTACTCAGGAGGCTGAAATCTGAAGATGGCTAATCAAAGCCAGCCCACGCAGGGAAGGCCTTGAGACTCTTCTCTTACCAATAAACCACCAGAAAAACCGGAAGTGGTGCTGTGGCTCAAGTGGTAGAACACTAGCCTTGAGCTGAACAGCTGAGGGACAGCGTCTAGGCCCAGAGTTCAAGCCCCATAACCGACAAAAAAAATAAATAAAAATAAAAATCCAGCTCAAGAAGATTCCAGGAATTTGCAATTGAAGCTACAAAGCAAATTAATATAACATTATAATGTAGGTAGTTTTATAACCATGTCATGCATGAGGGAGATATTTGTACAGTTCAGTCTGGGTATAAATTTTTCCCTTTTGGAGCTTCTCATAACTGTATATCTGAATAAATATCTCATACAAATGAAAGAAGGGCATTCAGGCATCTGCTATCACTTAAGTCACAACTAGCATTAATTTCATATTTTTAAAAAACTATATAATTCTAAGTGCAAATAAGTTATATGTGTCATTTATTTCTATCTATCTATCTATCTATCTATCTATCTATCTATCTATCTATCTATCTATCTATCTATCTATCTATCTATCTATCTATCATCTATTTATTTATTTGTGCCAGTACAGGGGCTTGAATTCAGGGCTTGGGCTCTGTCTCTGACCTTCTTTTGCTTAAGGCCAGTACCCTCCATGAGCCACACAGCACTACTTTTGGCTTTTTCTGAGTAGTTTATTGGGGGTAAGAGTCTCATGGACTTTCTTGTCCTGCTGGCTTCAAAATCACAGTCCTCAGATCTCAGCCTCTTGAGTAGCTAGGATTACAAGTGTGAGCCACTGGTGCCTACCTTTCCTTTTTGTTTGTTTGTTTGTTGAGACAGAGTCTCATTAGGTAAGACCAGACTGGCCGCAACCCCTAGTTTGAGAAAACATGATTTAAAAAAAACTTAAAGCCTTTTTATGAAAATATCTCATGTAAATGATCACTGTAGGTTTTCTCTTCATAGCTGCTATTTTAAAAGGAATGATCACTTATATAAAAGTAAAAAAAATTAAAATTACAAATATCTTGACATCTATGATTCTCAGCATAAAGAACTTCTTAACTTGAAAAGAGACAGCTAAACACAAACTAAGGTTAGGAAAGCCAATTTCTATCTTAAGACTGTTTCTGTCTCTGTTCTATTTTGATTTTATTGTGGGTTAAAAAGTAAATTATTTACCATAACATTTTGTTACCATAGCTAAGTAACATTTTTCCAACACTGAATGCTGTTGGTATTTGCTTAGGTAGGTTAATGTTCTCTTCGGTGGGTTAGTGTTCTCTTTCCAGGCTGTGATTTGGCCATACGGGCCCTCAAGGCAGCCAACTCTCACGTGGGCCCCAAACAACCATCTCTCCTCCTTCCCTCAACCCTCAGCCCCAGGCTTCCTGGAAGTTCCTCTAACTTGTCTTTGGTCAGTGGGCTATGCTGTTCCTGCGAGGACACCCTCTCTGTGTTATTGGCCTATTGGGTCACAAGACCATTATTGCACTTGTGGACTCTTAACCCAAGTGTGGATTGACAAGTCATACGTTGACTTCCTTGAACACAGTGGGCAGGAGAGGCAGGCTCAAGATGGCAGGAGAAATAGTCCCTTGAGGCTAGAGTTTGAGATTGGAGTGTGATGCTTGTGGACTACAAGGACTTAGCTTTGAGTTGAGCATCCTCAGCTGGAGCTTGTCATCCTTTATCAGGGTTTTATCTAAGCTACCTTAAGTTATCCAAGCCAGCTGAGAGTAGGCTCATTAGCTTGGGAGCATGTCAAACAGAATTTGCCATTCCTCTGTTTTTTGTTTCATTCAGTCCCTTAAAGAATCTAGTTTCTACTTAAAATTTTGGCTCCTCTGGTTATTAGATATCAGAATTCTTTTTAAAAAATTTTATGTGAAAATGATAAAGACAGAGGGATTGCAGTTGCAAAGAGTATGTTTCCCTTTGGATAATATCACTCCTTTCCTCACTCTCTCCCTTCCATTCTGCCCACAAGTTGTATAGTTCATTTTCCACACAGTGTCCAGTAAGTACCATTGCTGCATTTGTTCACCCTTTGTCCCTCCATTCCTGTGCCTCCCCTTAGAAGCCCAAAAACATATAGACAAACAAGACAAAAAGAACAAAAACCAAAAACAGCAGAAAAGAAAAAAAAACAAACTCCTCTTGTTTCCATTTCCTGGAGTTCATTTTGGTATTATTTTGTGTGATCAGGATTCCGTAGTACCTTGTTCTAAGCTCTGTCCCCATTCTGCAGGCTCCGAGATCTCTGCATTTCACAGCTCTGCCATGGCATCAATCAATACCAAAGATAACCACGCCCAAATAGGTGACACTGGCCTATCATCTGTTCTCAACTCTAGATATTGTCTATATTTTACTTCTCCACTTGGGTTTCTCAAGCTTAACATGTCCAAGGCTGAATTTGTTGTCATCATGAGTAAAACTGGTTCTCTTCCAATGCTATTTTAGTGAATGGAACCAGCGGGCACGTACACAAGCAGCAGCCCAGGTGTTGTCCTAACTATGGATATCTTTACTTTCCAAACTCAGTACAACCCGATTCCTCTCATTTAATCCTTAACAAGTCTTGGAGTTTCCTTCACTGTCACACTCGAGTCTGAGCAACTTGTATGGATCTTCAGTGAAAGCAGATAGCACTCTGGTTGTAAGGTATATTAAATAGATAGGTTTCATTAGGTAGCCGACAAAGAGAACACCACGTGCTATTCAGGCAGGAAAAGAAGTTTATTTACTGAACTGCTGCACTCACCCTGCATGGTAGGCCAGGACTTATCTAGGCCAGAAACAGGAAGTAGTGTGGCCAGGTGGGAGAAAGGTGTGGCCACACTGGATCTGGATGTGATCTAGCAGGAGGGGAAGGTGACTGCTTCCAGGTGTACCAGTTTCCTCGGTAACAGATACTGGGTAGAAACTTAGTCAAGAGGTAGGGAGGTATCTGCACAGGGCCTGTATGGTTATGCTGGTTTCTTCAGGTTCCTCCCTTCTTTTTTTATTGTCGGTCATGGGGCTTGAACTCTGGGCCTGATTGCTGTTCCTCAGCTCTTCAGCTCGAGGCAAGTGCTCTATCACTTGAGTCACAGCACCACTTCTGGTTTTCTGGTGGTTTATTGGAGTTTCACAGACTTCCCTGCCCGGGCTGGCTTTGAACCTTGATCCTCAGATCTCAGACTCCTGAATAGCTAGGATTACAGGCATGAGGGCACTCAGTAAGTTCCCCGCCTTCTACCTTCAAGTTTAAATAGCACCAGTGCTCAGGGATATATTTGATAATGACTCATGGAAAAACAATAGAGTTGTTGCCTAAATACAATACATTATGAGAAAATTGAAAATTTATTATATTTAAATTCTGACACGACTACATTTTACTTGTTACATTCTGGATGATTGACATTTTAAAAATTCAATGTGTAATGGATAATAATACAAGTATTCCTGGAAAAAATTAAAATAGACCGAACATAGTACATGGATGCTTTTTTTAAAAGGCTATATGTATCAACAAAAATTGATTGCAAAATTTTATTTTACATAAACTTAAATTAAAACTAAGAGAAAAGTAAATACTATCTGAAAACAAATGGAAACCTAATCCAAATCTGATTCAAATGAGGAACTATGAGTCTTTAAAGCTTCCTCATCAAGCAAAACAATCACAATACACAATTAACACAATGGAACTGGCTCAGCATATCACAAAGTGTTGTCAGGGAAAGAGGTCACCCAAAATGTAAGAGTTGTTTTTTGTTTTGTCGGTCATGGGGCTTGAACCCAGGGCCTGAACTCTTTTGTTCAAGGTTAGTGCTGTACCACTTTGAACCACAACTTCACTTCTGGTTTTCTGGTGGTTAAATGGAGATTAGAGTCTCCTGGATTTTCCTGCCTGGCCTGGGTTTGAACTGTAATCCTCAGTTCTCAGCCTTCTGAGTAGCTAGGATTCAGGTATGAGCTACCAGCACCTGGCTATAGGAGGAGATTTAACAAAAAGAAATTCCTCTCAGCAAAGTAGTCCAGCAGTGCAAAGCTTTTGTCTATCAGAAACAACTGCCTGGTTGTGGGCTGCACAGGAGTAACCATGACAACAGCATCTGTATATGCTAGCTGATGTAGTTCAAGGTCAAAGTCTGCATTTGTCAAAAGGCCTCATCCTGTTCCTCTGCACAAAGTTGTCATTGAACAGCAGCCAAAATCTGAGGCCCCCTCAGCCTTGAAGCTGTTGGCCAAATGGCCCATGCTAGCTTTCCTCCCATGTCCTGCCAGCACTTGTTTCCCACATGAGATCCTCCATTCTGGAAAGCAGGCTGCTGGGGCTAGAGATGGACTGAGTGACCAAGAGATCCTTCCACTTCAGCCCTCTGTCATTGGGTGCCTCCTGGCTCCTGCAGTAGGCCTCAGTTTTAAATAAGGCTTTGAATGGCGCTTTTGTTCTGCCTTCTTTTCTGTTTGTTGATTATAATTTTCGTTTATCTTTTTGTTGGTTTAGTTATATGGATAGTTAGTAGAAAAGCAACCAACTGGGGAATTGTGGCCTGTAGAACTTGCATCTGTGTCAAGATAACCTGACAAAGCCAAACCTGCCTGACAACAAAAGAGAGGCAATGGAATAAAAAATAAAGAGGTAGTAAAAAGGACAAGAGAATGAAGAAATAAGGACGGAAATCTAAATCTTCAGCACCAACACGGTTAGCCCAATGAGCTCCCTTCCCATAGCGTAACACACTGCTCTCCTTCCCCTTTCCACAGTTCAGCATGCTCCTTTCCTAGGCAACTCTAGGCCCATGTAGTAAAGGCAGTAAACAATCAGCCCCCAACCCCCCTTTACCTTGAGATGGCACTCCTCTGGGGCAGCTGTCACCAAATAAGAGCCCCTTAGAGTGACCTTCAGGTCTGGGCATCTGTAGGGCCGCTTATCTACTACTTGGGCAACAGCCATAAATCCTAATCCACCCTGATGAAGCCCCTGGTCCACATGTCCACACTTAGGGTCTCTACCTCCTAGCCCCTTCTAGCCCCTTCTAGCCTCAGTAGGTTATATGGGTCACTTCAGGCCAAACTCTGTAAATAAAGAAGATGGGCCAAGATGCAGAGACAGGCTAAACTGCCATCTTTCCCATAACACATCTATGCCAGGTGCTCTTTCTCTGTCTTATTTCTTTTCTAGTAAACTTTCCCATCACCTTTATTTATGATTACATCTTGCCTGAATTCTCCTCTTGCCAGATGAAAGGACTGAGGTGGTCTAGTTGCTTTAACTTGCTGGTAACATACTCAGCGCATTGAACTGGAAGTTAGTGATTAAGCTCATCTTTTTGTGACTTGGTTGCAGTACCTCTTATTTTTAACTCTTTGGTTTAGGGTTTATTGCACACAACAAGCTATAATGATTTACTACTTTTTTTTTTTTTTAATTGCTAGTCCTGGGGCTTGAACTCAGGGCCTGGGCACTGTCCCTGAGCTTCTTTTTGCTTAAGGTTAGTTAGTATTCTACCACTTGAGCCATAGTGTCACTTCCAGCTTTTTTTTTTTAATTTTTATTATTTTTATTTTTTTTTGGGTCCGGTCGTGGGGCCTGAACTCTGGGCCTGGGCACTGTCCCTCAGCTCTTCAGCTCAAGGCTAGCACTCTACCACTTGAGCCACAGCGCCATTTCGGGCTTTTTTCTTTTTTCTTATGTGGTGCTGAGGAATGGAACCCAGGGCCTCAGGCATGCAAGGCAAGCGCTCTACCACTGAGTCACCTTCCCAGCCCCTCCAGCTTTTTTGTTTATGTGGTACTAAGGAATTGAACCTAGGGCTTCATTCATGCTAGGCAAACACTCTACCACTAAGCCACATTCCAAGACCCTTACTAGTTGTTTGTTTTTTTTGGGGGGGGCGTCCGGTCGTGGAGCCTGAACTCTGAGCCTGGGCACTGTCCCTCAGCTCTTCAGCTCAAGGCTGGCGCTCTACCACTTGAGCCACAATGCCACTTCCGGCTTTTTTCTTTTTGCTGATGTGGTGCTGAGGAATCGAACCCAGGGCCTCAGGCATGCAAGGCTCTACCACTGAGCCACCTTTCCAGCCCCCACTAATTGTTTTTATAAATAAAGTTTTATTTATAATTCACTAGTGAGTTTATATTCTTGGGCTGCTTGGGTTCTACAGCAATAGAGCTGAGTATTGTAAACAAGACTGCATGGCTCATAAAGTCTCAAATATTTACTAGCTGACTCTTTACAGAAAAAGGCTGCCCATTCCAGATAAGCATTTGAACTTAGTAAATTCTGTCTTCAGGAGATGTTTATTATTTCACATTTACTTGCAAGATTCTGGCTTGACCTTTGTGCTATTGGCAAAGATTGTATTCCAATTTATTAACCATACAATGTACTATTGTAATTTTTCTTTACAAAATTATTCTCTAAGAGATTTTTTTTCCAAGAGATTTTTAGTTTTACTTTTTTCTAGTCCTGGAGCTTTAACTCAGGGCCTGGGCATTGTTCCTGAGCATCATTTGTTCAAGATTAGCATTCTACCTCTTGAGCCACAACACCACTTCCGGCTTTTTCTGTTTATGTAGTACTAAAGAATCCAACAGAGGACAGGGCTTCATTCATGCTAGACAAGCACTCTACCACTAGGCCACATTCCCAGTCCCTTTTCTAAGAGATTTTTTTTTTTGTCATGGGGCTTGAACTCTGGGCCTGAGTGCTGTCCCTGAGCTCTTTGGCTCAAGACTAGCACTCTACCACTTGAGCCACAGCGCCACTTCCAGTTTTCTGGTGGTTTATTGGATGTAAGAGTCTTATGGACTTTCCTGCCTGGGCTGGCTTTGAACTGTGACCCTCAGATTTTAGCCTCCTTAGTAGCAAGGATTACAGACATGAGCCACTGGAGCTGGGCTTTAAGAGATTTTTAAAGTACAAAATGTTTGTGAGTTTCTTGGTTAATAATCCGGATTTTTAATGATTTCCAATAAAGTTTTCCAATAAAGTTTTCTGTCATGTTTAGCTTTGTTTCTCTGTACTTGCATTTTCTTTCTCTAGTTGTTTTCTCCAATCAAACATTTGGTTTTGATGTGTTCTGTTGTAGCTTTTTTTCTAAAAAAAAATTTCTTGTATATTTGAGTTTTGTTGTTTCTTTTTTGTGTGTGTGTGTCAGTCCTGGGACCTGGGCACTGTCCTTGAGCTTCTTTTGCTCCAGGCTAGCACTCTACCATTTGAGCCACAGCACTACTTCCAGATTTTTCTGTGTATGTGGTACTGAGGAATCGCACCCAGGGTTTCATGCATGCTAGGCAAGCACTCTACCACTAAGCCACATTCCCAGCTAGTTTTATTGAATTTCTTAAGCCTGTGGATTTGTTTTGTAGTTTGCACTATATTTGGAACAATTTCAGCTACTGTTTACTCCAACAGCTTTTGTGAGAGTCTACTCCCTGATCAAACCAAACTTCAGTTATACAATTATGCATATATTAGGCTGACTGAAATGGCTCCATAGTTCATTTATATTTTGTTCTTTTTTTCCAGTTAAAAAAAAAATTCTGGCCGGCACTGGTGGCTCGGGCCTATAATCCTAGCTACTCAGATCTGAGGATCATGGTTCAAAGCCAGCCTGGCCAGGAAAGTCCATGAGACTCCTATCTCCAATAAACTACCAGAAAACTGGAAGTGGCACTGTGGCTCCAGTGGTAGAGTGCTAGCCTTGAGCTGAAGAGCTCAGGGACAATGCCCAGGCCTAGAGTTCAAGCCCCATGACTGACAAAAAAAAAAAAAAATTCTGCGTGTGCTTGAGTTGACTCAGAATAACTTTTATTGCACTGTGTCACATTTCCTGATCTTGTCTTCTGTATTTTCTACTCTGGTGTCCAGACTGGTCCTGAACTCCTCGACTTGAGTGATACTCTTGCTTTAGACTCTGAATAGATGGGATTACAAGAATGTGCCACCACACCTGCTAAATTGGGGGGAAAAAAGATGGTTCCTATGTCTCTTATTAACATGCTCATGCTTTCCTTAACCTTCTTGAATAAATGGAATGTCATCATATTTACGACCTAAATGTCCTCACTTATTAATTCTACTATTTAACTCATTTCCAATCAATCCTTTCTTTTTCTCTGAATTCTAGCCATCTTTGTCTGAAATTCTCAGCTATCTCTTCTCTCAAAAGGAGTGTCAGGCTCTCCTTATGTTCATCTCTCTATCTCCAAAATGCTGTCGAAAGCAGAAAATAAGGAAATCTGAGGCAAAATGTCTATTTTATCACTTAACTTTTTATTTTGAGATCTTCCAAACATACTCATCAGCCAAAGAGAGTTTACCAATAATGAGTCACCATTAAATTCTTCCTGCACTTCCAAGAATCTATGTGGTCTATTTCTCCTGTATGATTATTTTTTCTTGAGAGTATTGAAGCAAATTTTAGACAACACATGTCTTAGAACTATTTCAGTATGAATGTCTAAAGGAATTATTGATTACTAAAGACTTTAAAAATCACTTTGTTGTTTCTCACTGGAAAAGGGTAATTGATAATTATTCCTTAATATAATCTAACTCTTAAGTAGTATGTTGAATTGACCTTATTTCCCCTCCTCCCCCTCTCTGTGTTGGTACTGGAGCTTGAACTCAGAACCTCTTATTCTCATTTGGCTTTCACTTGAGCCCTGCCTTACTCTGGCTTTTTGCTGGTTAATTGGAGACAAATGTCTTAGATTTGTCTGCCTGGGTTAGCTTCAAACTGTGATTCTCAGCTGTCAGCTTCCTGAACAGCTAGCATGATAGGCATGGACCATCAGCTCCCTTGTCTTATTTTATCTTAAAATTTCCTTTCTTTTCTCTTTGCTTTTCCTCCCTCCCTCCCTCCCTCTTTCCCTCCCTCCCTCCCTCCCTTCCTTCCTTCCTTTCTCTCTCTCTCTCTCTCTCTCTCTCTCTCTCTCTCTTTTCTTTCTTTCTTTTTGGTTCTAGAGATTGAATCCAGTACTTGGCACACACTAAATAGGAACTCCACCACTGAGCTACATCCTTAATCCTCAAAATTCATTTTTATGGTCGGTGATCTGTCTGAACCAGCATCTAAACAAGAACTTCAAAATGTCCTAGGTTGCTGCCCTAAATCTTTCATCTGATCATAGACCTTTAACATGCATGTTAAAGAAAATAAATGATTTGCCTGTAAAATTTCCCACAATCTTTATCTGCTATTTCCTTATATTGTCATTTAACTTGTGTACAAATCTTGCATCTCCTTTAAAGTGGTAGAGCTAGAAGTCTAAGGGCTCAGTTTTCCAGGCAACCATCCTTTATGTGAGATTCCATGTGCCTCTTCTGGCATCGCATACTGTAGTGCACAAAGGCATGTCCTACTTTTAGAAGGGCCAAGATTGACTAAGTATATGTCAGATTAAGTGACACTAAGCCCTCCATTAAGATGTTCTCACAAATATCTAATGGCTTTGTCCTCATTCAAAGGACAGTTGTATACTTAGATTATGACAAGCAGGGCTAGTGCTTTTAGGAACATTATGGCTGAAGTGGTGTAGATTTCGTTATGGAAATAGTCTTCGTTCCAGCTTAGACACCATTTCTCCATAGCTTCTCTGTTCTTCACCCACATTCCTGCCCTTTAAGGTATCCCCTAAAGATCTATTAGCCTGTTGTGTAGCAGCAATATTGTTCCAACAGAAGTTTGCATGAGGTTTTATGGGAGCTCCATATAAGAAATTAGATTTTTAGTATTGGAAATTATGGACAGTAAAGTCTCACCAGTCTGTCTATTTGTTAGTCTGTCTCTGTCTCTCTGTCTCTCTCTCTCTCATTGTGTGTGTGGGGAATGTGTGCATGCATATGTATGTGTGTGTCTGTGTGTATGTGTGTGAATAAGACAGTGTTGCGAAAGACTATCTTTCAACTTGAAATAGTTCTTCTAGTCTAATCTGGAGTAAATAGTATCTGATTAAATCAAAGAAAGGACATTTACCATAGTTGGTAAATGGGTAATATAAACTTAACAACTTAATTTTTATTGTGAAACCAAAGGGACTGAGAAAAAAATCTTTTTTTGTTGCTGTTGTTGGTCATGGGGTTGAACCCTGGGTCTGGGCACTGTCCCTAAGCTCTTTAGTTAAAGGCGAGCACTCTACCACTTAAGCCACAGTGCCACTTCTTGTTTTCTGGTGGTTAATTGGAGTTAAGAGTCTCAGGGACTTTCCTGCCCAGGCTGGCTTTGAACTGTGATCCTTAGATTTCAGCCTCCTGAGAAGCTGGTATTATAGGTGTGAGCCACCAGTGCCTGGCTTGAGATAAAATCTTACTATGATTTTCAAGTTCATGAGAGTCTCAGGGTGGTTGAGCTTTAAATACTTTCCAAAGGAGACCATGAGTTAAAAAAAAAAAAAAAGAGAAGTTTAGCTATGGAAGATAATAGAATCTAAGGACAAGGTTAGCCATAACTGTCTGTCTTCTCTTCTTTATAATGACCCCTTATCTTTCAATGTCACATTAATAATAAATAGTCACAGTGAGATAACATATCATACCCACAAGCATGGCTATTATGAAAAGGGAGACATAATAAGTATTGGTAAACATGGAGAAATTGAAACACTCATATGCTGTTAATGAATACTCACCAGCGTTGTTAGATGATACAGCAATTCATTCCTGGTATATAACTCAAGAGAACTAGAAACATGTTCACACAAAAGCTCATACACAAGCTGGGCGCCAGTGGCTCATGCCTGTAATCCTAGCTACTGAGGAGGCTGAGATCTGAGGATCATGGTTCAAAGCCAGCCTGGGTGGGAAAGTCTGTGAAACTCTTATCTCCACCAGAAAACCCAAAGTGGCACTGTGACTCAAGTGGTAGAGTGCTAGCCTTGAGCTGAAGAGCTGAGGGACAGTGCCCAGACCCAGAGTTCAAGTCCCATAACTGACAAAAAAAACCCCAAAACTTATATACAAATGTTCATAGTAGAATATTATTATTATTATTAATAATGATAATAGTAGTAGTAAAAGCATTTAAACAACCCAAGTATCTATTAACTATTGATACAAAATACTACATAGATGAGCCTTGATACATTCTGCTTGATGAAAGAAACCATTCACAAAAGATTACATATAATGGGATTCCATTTATAGGAAACTTTTTTGTGTGTGTCAGTCATGGGGCTTGAACTCCGGGCTTGGGCGCTGTCCCTCAGCTCTTCAGCTTAAGGCGAGCACTCTTCCACTTGAGCTACAGTGCCACTTTTGGTTTTCTAGTTGTTTATTGGAGATAGGAGTCTCATGGTCTTTCCTGCCTGGGCTGGCTTTGAACCGCGATCCTCAGATTTCAGCCTCCTGAGTAGCTAGGATTACAGGCGTGAGCCACCGGCACCCAGCTGGAAATTTTCAAAATAATCAAATCCTGAGTCCCAAAGTAGATTGGTTGTTGTGCCAAGTGTGAGGGGCTGGGCAGGTGGAGTGGAGGATAGGATGAATGCTGGTGGATGTGGAAATTTTTTGAGGGATGATGATGATATAACTTTGTGCATATATGAAAAGCTACTGAATTAAATATTTTAAATGTTGTGCTGTGAATTATGTTTTAATAACATTGTTATTTAAAAAAATAGAAGTGATTGCTGGTGGCTGGTAGCTCATGCCTGTCCTCCTAGCTTCTCTAGAGACTGAGATCTGAAGATTGTGGTTTAAAGCCAGCCAGGGCAGAAAAGACTCCTGTCTCCAATTACCCACTAAAATCTTTTATCTTACCCTCTTTTCTCCCTGTGAGACTTTTCTCCCCAATTAACCACTAAAAAGTCATAAGTGAAGCTGTAGTTCAAGTGGTAGAATATTAGCCTTGAGCAAAAGAAAACTCATAGACAACACCCAGGTCCTGAGTTCAAGCCCCATGACTGGCCGCTTTTTCCTTTTTTTCCTCCTTACAGTGCTGAGGTTCAAGCTCAAGGTCTTGTGTATACAGGCAAGCACACCACCTCTGATCTTATCCACAGACTCAGAATTGATTTCTAAGTCCTCTATTCTCTTTATCTTCTTATTTATTCTCAGCTTCCTCCAGTTAAAATTTTAATTTAAAGGGAGATGATGAAGAATTCATTGTATATGCCACAAAACTAAGAAAAGTAAAGGAAGGATGGGTGGAAGGGGGGGAAGAACGTTGAAAGGGGTGACATTGATCAAGATGCATTGTATTCATGAACTGCTTTGTTAAATAATACCTGCTTTGTACAAGTGCTTAGAGATAACAATAAATTTAATTTAAACTAACAATGAAAGATTAATCTAACCTATGTAACTGGTTGAATAAATCCACTAAAATGAAGAAATGAGATTAGAAAAATGTTCAATGAATAAAAGTTTAGATAAATAGTATTAAACCAATTCACTTTCTAAATTAAAAGTCAGGTACATAAAATCTCCTAAGTCATCTGAAAAGTGAGTTATATGTCTAATTTTATGATCAATTAATGAAGAAGGAACTGAAAGCTGTGGCTATGAAGAGATAAGTAGAGACAGGAGTGAGTAGGGTTGCTAGAATCTCGGGGCTGTCGGTGTGAATTGAACCTGAAAATATCTCTTAAGATCTAATTAATCAGAGTGGAAGGAAAGAGACGCTGTGAAGAATATCCCTCTTCCATTTTCAGTGAGAAAGCAGATTGTGCTACTAAGTAACTCAAGTTAGTGATCAATGGCATAATTTATCTGCATTGCAACTTATGGAAAAGTGGAATTTCAAATGCAGAATATCAAACACTGTGTCATGAATTCAGGATGCAAAGAGATTGGATTAATAAAAATAGAACAAACAAACAAAAGAAACAAAAGATTTTTTTTTTTTTTTGTCTCTTGTGGGGCCAGAACTCTGGGCCTGGGCGCTGTCCCTGAGCTCTTCAGCTCAAGGCTAGCGTTCTACTACTTGAGCCACAGCGCCACTTCCGGCCTTTTCTGCTTATGTGGTGCTGAGGAATTGAACCCAGGGCCTCATGCATGCAAGGCAAGCACTCTACTACTGAGCCACCTTCCCAGCCCCCCAAAAGGTTTTAAAGGAAAAAGAAGTAGCCAAAAGTTTTCATAGAGGCAGAGCTGCTGGTTCATGAGCTCAGGACTGTTGCTAAGGCTTGGATAAGTCCCTGTGTTGGAAGCTAGGTCCCAGAGGTAGTGTTGGGAGATGGTGCCTTTATGAGATGATGAAGTCATTAAGAGGGATTAATGCTTTGCTCTGGGAGTGGGTTCTTGCTTTTATGGGCCTAGATGGTTCCCAAGTAGTTATACTGCGAGTTGTCACAATGACTTTGGCTTCTCGCTTGCATGTATTCTTGCTATGTGATGCTGTTCACAATGTCTGACACAGCCAAGGGCTTATACTCTTAGACTTCTAGAGCTTCTTTCCTTTATAAAGTCCTCAGTCTCAGGCATTTTGTTATAGTCGCAGAAAGATAGCCAAGGAGGCTGAGTGGCACGCTAACTACTTGTACGACTAGTACTAGTGAGAATAAAATTCCCTTTAAAAAAAAATCCAGAAAGGATTAAAAAGAAAACCCCAAACCCAAACCACTAGAAGATGTTGATGCTTACTTAGTCTTTAGTAGCTGTTAACATAGAAACTTCCTGCCCTATTTGGCCTGTGATTGGGAAGCAAGATTTGTTCACAAAATGGAGATTTTCTGAAAGAGAGTTGGATTCTCAGGTATTTCAAAGGCAATTTCAATCACTGCAATTTTCAATAGGAACATCAGGAACAAATACCAAAGAAGAGTCCATGAAGCAACATTCTCCATCTATGTGCTTTGAAGAATCTTCTGACTCTAATGCCACGGTGAACTTTCACAAGTGAGATGTCACTGGTGCTTTATATTTATTGCAGGTGAAGTTAAACCGAGACCCCAAATCCACACTGTCTTATGAACTCCATAGTCATTAGGATGTGAATGGTGAATTTAAATCATTATTTACTAATTCATTTTTGAATAGCTCTTCCACTGTTCTGATTAAAGACATATTTGAAGAACAACTTCCATCTCTTGAGCAAACGGGTTGCAGATTATTTTAAACTATCTCAGGAGCCAGGCACTGGTGGCTCATACCCTAGCTACTCAGATGGTTGCAATCTCGAGGATCATGGTTCAAAGTCAACTGGGGCAGACAAGTCCACCAGACTCCCTCTCCAATTAACCAGCACAAAGCTGGACTGGAGGTGTGGCTCCAGTGGTAGAATGTCAGCTGTGAGCAAGAAAGCCAAGCAAGAATGTGAAGCCCTGAGTTCAAGCCCCAGTATCCACACTAAATAGAACTGAACAAACAAACAAACAACCAAACAACTGTCTCCTATATTCTTATCAAGTGCAGTCAGTACATGCCATCTTTAGTGAACAAGTTTCAATGAATTCTTCCTAATGACTAGGTGTGGCCCAAACAATAGCTCTGAGTGAGAAGTCCAGGTTACTTTGGCAGTGCATTTTGTCATTACCTTAGCATATTTTCATGTGAACCATCAGCCTGGCATGTTCACCAGCTTCCACTCTGACCTGCAAGCTTGTGTTTCTACAACATGTCACACTATGCAAGCCTCACGCACATTCCTGCCCTCATCTCCCTCCCGCCTTGTTGTAACAGCTTTCTTTAGATCTTCACTTCACATTTGACAAGATGTCAGGGAAGAACAAGCATCGTGTTACAGAACAGGAGGAGCATGAAATCCAGGCTATTTATAACTTTGCCCTTTCCCATCCTAGTGCAGTACTAAGTGCGTGGCCTTTACTTGCAGTTAACGAACCCATATGTCCCACTGCTGAACTGAGATTCTTCTGATTTTTAGAATTAAATTACAATTTGTACTTAGCTATCAATATCTGAAAACTCCAACGCAAAATCTGATACCTTTATCAAGAGCCAGCCTACCTATCGCACAACCCACCCATTTAAAGATTCAAAATTTTCTAATGCACACAACAGGCAGTACAGCCTAAAGCAATTTCCTGTGTCAATAGATCTACCTCTTCTGGAAATTTCATAGAAACCGGCCTTACAAAATGTGTGATCTATTGTGGTTGGCTTATTTCACTTTAGAATAATGCTTTCAAAAATGTATTGAGATTGCCAGGCACCAGTTGCTCACACTTGTAATCTTAGCTACTCAAGAGGCTGAAATATGAGGATTGTGGTTCAAAGCCAGCCCAGGTAAGATGGTCCCTGGGACTCATCTCCAAAAATCCAGAAGTGGGGCTGTAGTTTAAATAACAGAGTGCTAGCCTTGAGTGAAAAAAGCTAAGGGACAGCAACTAGTCCTCTGAATTCAAGCATCAGAACTGGTGCGCACACACACACACACACACACACACACACACACACACACACAGAGTTCACCACATGCATCAATATTTCCTTTAATAGGCAAATAATATTTCATATACTACAATAGATAACTAATTATCAGGTGCCTCATATGCAATACAATTTTTTTTAATAAGAAATAGCTGGTACTGATTTACCTGTAATCCCAGAACTTGAGAAGCTGAGGCTAGAGGATAGTAAATTTGAGACCAGTCTGAACTAAATGAGAGTCTTTTTCAAAAAGAGGGGGAAAAATTGGCTGTCCGTTCCATGTGTTTTGCAGTGATTTTAAAATTATAGTTGATGTGTAATTCATGTGAATGTCCAGGTATGAGTTGTGAATACAGTCATGAATTACAGAAGAGATGGTATATTATTCAGGTTCTCTGGAGACTTTGGATGTTTGCACCCATGACATATTCAACAACAATCTTATCAATGACAGTGATGCTGTCAATGCTGCTGCAGTTAAGTTGATGTGATATTACCTGCTGGTGTTTTCCTGTTTAGATGCATCCTAAACAGCCTTCCAGCTTAGCTCAGATTAGATCCACTCTCTACATCCATGCCTTTCAAATGGCTTGGAGCATTCAGACTCAGGCTTTATGGACACCGAAGGTGGAAATGGGACCCCTCATGAAATGATGATGGCTGTCTGTCTATAAAGGACACCCTCTGGGTCTCATCTGCAAACATAACTTCAGCCAATTTTTGCAGGATCATGTTGCTTGTACTTTCAGAAACGATGCTAGGTTATTGCCCGAAGATTAGTATTTATTCTACTGGCTGGAGTAAATATAGTCTGTAGATGAACAGCATGAATTATTGTCAGAAAGCAATGGTATCTCAAAGCAGTTACAGGCCTTATGAATAAAACATTGCAGTCCAGAGTATAGAGGAAAGCAGGGAATGTAGCTCTCAGATTCAGGCAGTGAATGTCCTAGAAACACAAGTGTTGTCTTTTCATGCTTGTTTAGCCAACATGACACCAAGCCACATGTCTGTTTACTCCACTGCAAAGGCAGATGGTGTAATAATAGTCAGAAAGGTGAATTAAAATAATGGCTGCAAAGCCAGGCAGCAGTGGCTCATGCATATGATCCTATCTATACAGGAGGCTGAGATCTGAAGATAATGGTTAGCCACTTCATTAGGAAAATCTGTAAGGCTCTTTCTCCAATTAACCACTAAAAATCTGAGAGTAGAGCTGTGGCTCAAGTGGTAGAATTGTAACCATGAGTGAAAAAGCTAAGAGACACATACAGGCCCAATATTGGCACACACATACTTACCTATAAGCACATACACATATACACATACTTATAAAATATGCAAAGTATAAAATATGGAAGAAATCCTAAAAACTGTTAACTGAATCTGAGAACTCAAAAGATTCCAACTTGGCTTCTATCAATATCTATAGAAATCTCTGTTTCCAAAGAATTTCCCAGTACAACAATTATTGAGAGAGGTTCATGGATTTCATTAGACGTTGATATGTGTTCAATAAGCAGCTAAATTCAATATGGTGCCAGGGAAACCTAGTGTATTGTATAGTGCTGATTCCTGTCCTCAAGAATTTCACACGCAAGAGGATGGCAAAGTTAAACTTAGCATGGGACAGATGGGAGTTCTGGGGAAATATTTTTTCCAAGCCCCTTGTCTACAATTAATGAAGTAAAAACCACTACTTATTGATGAAGATTCAGAATTATGACCAGAGAAGACAAACGAAAGCATTTTTCCATTACTCATTTTTCTGTTATTCAAATCCCCCTTAGCACTTTCTAGTCATCACATCTTTGAGAGTTTTTTTTTAATTGCTATATTGTCCGTTCCTATTTTCACAATTTCTATTAAGAGAAAAAGGTAGAAGCATGGCTAATTCTCAAAAGCTATGGCTCTTTAGACCTGGATATACTGGATTATAGAGTTTCTTGCTGCTGTCCCTCGCCAATATCTTTGATTTAATGCTGATTATATCACTACTCATGATACTGCATCAGCCACCAGCCTGGCTGTGAACATTGGCTTCTGAGGATGCTCTTCAAGGTGGTTTCTGTGCTTCGTTGGAGATAACTGTCTTAGTCTGTTTTTTGTTGCTATAACAAAGTATCTGAGGCTGGGGAATATAGAAAGAAAAGAGTATTACTCAGTTCACAATTCTGGTGGCCCAAGAATTTAGGACAAACATCTGGTGATGGCCTGGAGACAAATGGTATCACAATGGCAGAAGTGTGTGTGTGTGTGTGTGTGTGTGTGTGTGTGTGTGTGTGTGTGTGTGTGAGAGAGAGAGAGAGAGAGAGAGAGAGAGAGAGAGAAGAAAAAGAAGAAGAAGAAGAGAGAGACAGAGACAGAGAGACAGAGGCAGAGGCAAAGTCAGAGACAGAGACAGGGAGAGAGAGCGCATAGTAGACCAGGAAGCACAGTGGTCAAAGGATCTGGCTAACTTTAATATATATGAATATGAACATGTATAGTATATGTATATGTCAACCTATTCTTGTGGGCATTTACTCATTGAATGAGAGCAATATTAAGAGGATGATGCCCTAATACCCTAATCACCTTGAGGCAAGCCATTCCTCTTAAAGTCCCATTACCTCCCAACATTGCCACAGAACTTTTGGCATATGAACCTTCAGGGGACAAACCACATCCACACCACAGCCAGGAATACAATCTTACCCATGAGACCTGAGCATGCAGGAAAATAGAATAGTGGGTTACTTTCCTGTCAGCCTAACTTTCTTGTTTGGAATGTTACAGCTTGAGCATAGAGCAACAGTGCCTCCAAATATACGTTCTCCCAGGCTCTTTACACTCCATCCTGCATCGTTAGAGAATGGCTTCTGATTGCAGTGGGCACTCTGCCTTCCAGCTATCACCATGAGCACAGAAGATAGGTAAGGGGTTGCAGGGGAAGAGAAAAAAGTGGTTGCGTTATTGCAAAAGGAGGGATATGGACGAGAAGCCGAAGAAGATATCAATCGGAAGGATATGGTGGATTGAATTGTTCCTAGGCATTGTGGAACATTGTCTCAACAATCTGTGGAGGAGACAGTCATAAACATCGTGTGTGTGTGTGTGTGTGTGTGTGTGTGTGTGTGTGTGTGTGTGTGTGTGTGTGTGTGTGTCCTGGGGCTTGAACTCAGAGCCTGGGCACAGTCTCCTAGCTTATTTGCTCAAGGTTGGCACTCCACTATTTGAGCTAGAGCTCCATTTCTGGCATTTTAGTGGTTATTTGGAGATAACAGTTTCATGGACTTTCCTGCCCAGGCTGGCTTTAACCCTCAGTTCTCAGTCTTAGATCTCAGTCTCCTGAGTAAGTAGGATTATAGGTGCATAATCACCTTTGGAGGACTCCTGACACATAAAGGATCCCAGGGAGGAGAAGGGATGACGTCTCTAGTGACAGAGGTCAGAGGTGTGCAGTGTAGAAGATGCCTCCTATCTCTCCCAACGGCCCTCAGGTGCTCTTGCTGGGCAGTGGCAGCACAGTTCGGAAATAAACAAGAGAAAGCCAGAGATGATGATATCATGGCTTTGTGACCTAGTCGCCTATAAATGGAATAGTAGTATGTACAATTCTCTGGGACTGGCTTTCTTCATGAAGCTTCATGTTTGATTTAATGCTCTATTGCTCCATCCCAAAATATCAATAATTTTATCTTTGCACTGGCAGTGTGCCGGACAACTCCAGCAGCTGCAGCCATCATAAAAAGCAAAGCCAGCTGAGCCCAGGTATAATGGTGCACATAGTTAATCTCAGCACTCAGGAGGTGAATGGGGGAGTGTTTCCAGTTTGAGGTCAGCCTAGGCCACATACTGAAATGCTATCTCAGCCCCCACTCCCCAAAAAGATATTCCAGGTCCTGGTGTGGGACACAACTTGTTCCAGTCTGAAGCATTCATCCTAGCTGTCTGCACAATCATAGACTCTCTGGCTTGGAAATAGAGACAGGAAGTACAGATGATCCAGCAGCAAGCTTGGTCAATAAATTATTGCACACGTAAAGCACACACATGAACATTGCAATGGAGCATGTCAGGAAGTTATTAGAATTTGCAACGCATGTGCAATCTTCATTTTTCTAAACAACTGGGACATGGCAAAGTAAATATCCACAGGCTTAGAAATTAAATTTAAAGGTCATCACATTCGATGGGAAAGAACACTATTTTTGTAAGAAGTCTCTAGTAAATTAGTTATTAATGAGAAAGCCAGTTTTACATTTTCCTTTTAAGTGAGTCATTGAATATATAAGCAAGGATTTATAAATTATGTAAATATCATGAAGCCAGTTTCAAATGACCTCTATAAATTAGAGGAAATATTACAGAAAATGTTAAAATGGTCTATGTGGAAATTCACACTTAAAATCAAATTCAGTTTTGTTAAAACTGGTTTTGTATGAAAAGAATGTTTTTAGAAAAATTCTGCGATTCATTTCTAGATGGACTAAAATTTATATTTCAAAATAGTTTTTTAGGAAGCCAAGATGTAAGAATCACAGTTTGAAGCCAGTCCAGTTTAACAAATCTGAGACTCTTATCTCAAATTAACCACCAAAAAGCCAGACATGGAGCTATGACTCAAGTGGTAGAGCACCAGCCTTGAGTGAAAAAACTAAGGGACAGTGTCTAGGCCCTGAATTCAAGTCCTAGTACTGGCTCTCTGACCTCCGTCCTGCCTCCACCCCACAAATCGGTAGATATTATCCCATTATTGTCACAAGTGCTCTTACCTGGGCAAAAATATCTGTTTCTGTTACTTCTACTTCAACATATTAAGAAGATCTGAGCCTATGCAACAAGTTAAAAAAAGAAACAAATAAAACATGTGGACTGGGGGGAGGGGGGAGGCTGGGAAGGGATGTGAAGGGTAAACCAAAGGAGGAGGCTGCAATGCTTGGTAAGAAATGTATGCATTATCCTGCCCATGTAATTGTAACCCCTCTGTACAGTATGTTCACAAATAAAATTAAATTAAATAAAAAAAAAAAAGAAATGTACTCATTATCTTGCCCATGTAATTGTAACCCCTCTGAACAGTATTTTCACAATAAAAAAAACTTGAATAAAAAAAAAAAACAAAAACATGTGGACTGGACAGAAAGAAATAAAAGTCTGGGGGCTAGGAAGGTGGCTCAGCGGTAGAGTGCTTGCCTTGCATGCCTGAGGCCCTGGGTTCAATTCCTCAGCACCACATAAGCAAAAAGAAAAAAGCCAAAAGTGATGCTGTGGCTCAAGTGGTAGAGTGCTAGCCTTGAACTGAAGAGCTGAAAGACACTGCTCAGGCTCAGAGTTCAGGCCCTACAACTGCACCCCCCCCCCAAAAAAAAAGAAATAAAAGTCTGCTCATTTTATAGTGCATAATTGTTCTTACCCAAACAAAATTACAGAGTATGTATTCAAATTAATGAGAAGATTTAGAAGTTTATGAATATTAGATAAATGTAGAAAGTCAATAATACTTTAATCTGCTGTCAATGAGCAATTGGAACTTGAAATGTATACATAATACATTATGGCATTTAAATACCTAGGTCGCTTAAGAACAAACTTAAAATTTACCTTAAGATTTACAAAAGGACCTGTATGGAAATGTTCCCAATATTTTTATGTACAATATCTACAAACTGGAAAAAAGCCACAAATGACCCTCCACCAGGGATAGGTACACATAGTATGTATCAATATAATGAAATATTACTCAGTAATTAAAAGGAACAAACTACAGGTAGGTGTAACAACATGGGTGAATCTCAAAGGCTGTATACTGAGGGAAAGAAACTATACAGAAAGCATTGGATGTTGAATGATATTCTTCTCAATTATAATTCTAGGTGTTGCAAAACACTTTGGGAAATCTCTTCTTCAGGGACCAAAACAAATAGACATAAAACAAAAGTAACTCTCAATTGCTTTAATTTTTGTTGCTTTAATTCTACAATTCTCATACTCCGGTCACATAATTATGTGTAAGTCATATTCATAATGGTCTCTTAATTTTTAGTAATTTTATCACTCAGAGGATCCTTATTAATTATTTTTCCCTATGATGATCAATCATGGAAGAAAAACAAGGCTTTTAAAACCTATGAAATTAAATTGGATGGGAATTTCAAATAGTTACACTCCCCCTTGCCCTGACATTCCAGATGGTGCCCATGGTTTGTGTTCATAACTATGCAAAATGACAGATGTCAGGAAGCAAATATTTTCAGCATATTAATAAGAATGAATGCAATGCTACCTTCTGTATTAGCAGCTATCATGCCGAAATGAAAATGCTGGTAGGAGCTGTGCTGTTGCAGAAGAGACTCATGCACTCTCTTGGGTGGATTTAGTGTCTGGATCGGTCCCTGGGAAATCGAAACCCTGAGTCTTCACCAGACAGTCTCTGAATGGCTTGGCTGTATTCCTTCCGGGATATAAGAGCAGAATGCATGATTAAATGTACCCATAAGATTAATAAGCACATTTATTTAGTCTTAGCATTAGAGCAAGAGGTAAGATACACAATTTTCCAAATATCTAAAGCTTATTTTTAAAGCACTGACATATTTATTTTTCAAATTTTAGGGCAATTTCTCTAAAATGTATACCATAGTTTACCTCTTTCTTCTTGTGGGTGACACAGGATGTATTTTCAGCGTCATCTTTACACCCTAAACCTAACTGTAGTTAGACTGAGTAGTTAATTTCGCTGTATAAAAAGGTAGTCTTCTGGATCAACATCGTGAAAATGGCAATACTTCCTAAGGTGATCTACAAATTCAATGCGATACGTATCAATATTCCAACCTCATTCTTCAAGGAAATAGAAGAGGCAATCCAAAAATTCATATGGAACAATAGAAGACCCCGAATAGCAAAAATGATCCTCAACAGAAAGAACACTGCTGGAGGAATATCAATACCAAATTTCAAACTCTTCTAAAAGGCCATAGTAATCAAAACAGCTTGGTACTGGCACAAGAACAGACCTCAGGACCAATGGAATAGAATTGAAAACCCAGAAATGAACCTACAGACCTATAGTCACCTAATCTTCGATAAGGGAGCTAAAAAAAATAGAATGGAAGAAAGCCTCTTCAGTAAATGGTGCTGGCAAAACTGGTTAACTACTTGTAGAAAACTAAAGCTAGATCCTTATATATCACCTTGCACCAGAATCAACTCCAAATGGATCAAAGACCTTGGAGTCAAAGCAGACACTCTGAAAACATTACAGGATAGAATAGGAAAAACCTTAGGTCTCCTTGGCACAGGCCGAAATTTTCTTAATAGAGACCCAGAAACATAACAAATGAAAGAAAGGTTGGACAAATGGGATTGCATGAAATTGCAGAGCTTCTGCATGGCAAAGGACATAGCTAGCAAGATCAATAGAAAGTCCACGGATGGGGAGAAGATCTTCAATAGCCATACAACGGACAAGGGTCTCATATCTAAAATATACTTGAAACTCAAAAAATTAAACCCCCCAACAACAAATCCTCAAAGAAACAACTGCCCAATAAATAAGTGGGCTAAAGACTTAAAGAGAGGGCTGGGAAGGTGGCTCAGTGGTAGAACGCTTGCCTTGCATGCCTGAGGCCCTGGGTTCAATTCCTCAGCACCACATAAGCAGAAAAAGGCTGAAGTGGCGCTATGGCTCAAGTGGTAGAGCGCTAGCCTTGAGCTGAAGAGCTGAGGGACAGCGCCCAGGCCCAGAGTTTAGGCCCCCACAACCAGCAAAAAAAAAAAAAAAAGATTTAAAGAGAAACTTCTCTGAAGAGGAAAGAAGGATGTCCAATAGACACATGAAGAAATGCTCAACTTCTCTAGCCATAAAAGAAATGCAAATCAAAACAACATTGAGATACCACCTCACCCCAGTTAGAATGGCTAGAATCAAGAACTCTAATAACAACAGATGCTGGAGGGGATGTGGACAGAAGGGAACCTTACTGCATTGTTGGTGGGAGCGTAAACTTGTTCAACCACTTTGGAAAGTAGTATGGAGGTTCCTCAAAAGACTCCACATAGAGCTCCCCTATGACCCAGCAATCCCACTATTGGGCATTTACCCAAATGTTTACAAACAAGACCACACTAAAGCTACCAGCACGACTATGTTTATTGCAGCATTATTTACCATAGCTAACATATGGAACCAATCCAGATGCCCCTCAGTAGATGAATGGATCAAGAAAATGTGGTATATATACACAATTCTATGCCTCCATCAGAAAGAATGACATTGCCCCATTTGTTAGGAAATGGAAAGACTTGGAACAAATTATATTAAGTGAAATAAGCCAGGCCCAAAGAAACATAGGTCCCATGGTTTCCCTTATTTGCAATAACTAGTCAAGTCTGAGTCAAGCAGAAAAGGTCAGATAAGTTGATGTTAGGGAAATGAACCCTAAGATATGTATTCAAATGTTTTTTTTTCTTTCATGTGATTGTTTCTAACACATTTATAATATTATTTCTTTGTGGCTTTGTATGTCCCTCCCCCACGGTATAATCCCTGCTTTCACTGTATTTGATGTTGTTATAAGTTGTGGAGGGGAAGGGAAAAACAAATCGTTTAAATAGGGATACAGGTGGACCCATTGCAACAATGAGATGTACAAGTCATTTTGTCGAAAACCAACTTCACAACTTTGGTGGGGGTAAGAGGATTGGGTAGGGGGGAGGGGGGAGGATAGGAAGAAATGGGAAGGGGAAACAAAGGAGGAGGCTACAATGCTTGATAAGAAATGTATTCATTATCTTGCCCATGTAATTGTAACCCCTCTGTACAGTATTTTCACACACACACACACACACACAAAGGTAGTCTTCTGGAGATTTTCAAGAAGGGTTGGTGAATTATTATTTTTCCCTCTAATATAGGCTTTCAACTAATAGGATGGTGCCCATCTATATTAAAGACAGTAATCTTCTTCACTGTTGACTTCATCCCCAAACACCATCACATATATTCTCTCTATATAAGGCCCAGACTAGGTCCCGGTCATATTAACACATAAAGTTAAACATCATGAAGATATATGAGACAGACTGGCTTAACGGAAGGGGAGATTTAAACCAAAGTATGTTGGTAATTACATGCAAGTTGATTGTATGCTGCAGGTGACAGAGATTTACTGTGTCCAGCCTTCTCTTCACAATTTGACCACTTTCAAAGAGACTTGCACCTGTTGGAGGGGACTTATCACCTAGAGTGTCTAACTTCACTCCCAGGAGAGTGGGACTTAGTGTGCTGATTTACAGATCTGTAAGTCCAAGCTGTTGCTCTCTCTTGGGTCTCCTCTGCAACGTGTTCATGCATACATGGTATTGTCTCAATTTTAAAAGCATTGTTTTAGTTCTACCATCCTATTTTCCTAACATTGTGTGTGTGTGTGTGTGTGTGTGTGTGTGTGTGTGTGTGTGTGTGTGGTGTGTATGTATTTGCTAGTCCTGGGGCTTGAACTCATATCCTTGATGCTGTTGCATTTTTTCTTTTTTTGCTCAAAGCTAGCACTAACCCTTGAGTCATAGCTTTACTTTCGTTTTTATCATGATTAATTGGAGGTAAGAACCTCATGGACTTTCCTGTGTAGGCTGGCTTTAAACCATGACCTTCAGATATCAGCCTCCTGAGTAGCTAAGATTACAGGCATGAGCCACCAGCACTTAGACTACCATGATTCATTTACCCTCCCAAGTGCACTCCTCTCTGTTCAAACCATGTTCCTAATAGAATGAAAAACTGGTATGAGTGGTGTTCAAGTGTTTCTGATGGTGGTGGCACCTTCAGTTCCAGAAGGTTAGCTCCCTCTACTGTTTCAGTAATAGAGATCATTTCACAACAACAAAACTAAGAAATAATATTTAGTGAACTAAGTCAGAGCCAGAGAAACATAGGTTGCATAGCTTCCCTTGTGGTAGCTAGAATGTATCTATAAATCTATAAGTAAGCACACTGGGTGGTATTCAAGCAGTTATAAATGAATTAAGGGAAGTATAATAGGCTCTGTGGAGAGCACAAATAGTATTATTCTTGAGAAAGACTAAATCAAAGCCCAACAAAATAAATACCAGGAAATGATTTGCAAGTGGGGAAGGAGCAGGGGTAGAAGACTGAACGGGGGAAATGAATAGAATCCGGGCAAGATGAATTATATATACTACAGAATTGAGAAATATAAGGGAAGGGGTGAGTGGGGGGGTGAAGATGCTGAAGAATGGCACAGATCAATATACATTGTATTGTATACATAAACCGCTTTGTTGAATGGCAACTCCTTTGGACAGCTACTTAAGGGTAATAACAATGTTCAAAAAATAAAAGAGAAATAACAAATAATGCTCAACAGAGAAATACAAAAATACGACAAAATAAACAGCAGCAACAACAAGCCAAAAAACTGTAAGGACAGAAACTGATTTGGAGCTGGTAAACAATATCACGCAAATTTAATTTTTGAAAGAAGCAATCTTCATATGAAAAACAAAACCAAAGTATGGAATACAGTTTTCAAATACAGCTACTTAAAAAAAAGAAACTACATCTTCCTTTTTACCATTACCATGAACATATTACTATAATGTGATCACATCTATAATGTGATCATACTTATCTATGGCGTAAGGTTACTCATTTATTCTTCAACAAGTATTTATGGAATGATCATGATATACATAGGAAGAATTATTTTAATAATCATGATGGTTAATCTTATCCATTTACTTGATTGGATTAAGACATGCCTAAAAGATGAGAAAAATATACTTTTAGGTTTTTCTGTAAAGACATTTTAGAGACAATTGATACAGGAGACAGTAACTGAGACGAAAGACCCATCCTGAATGTAACACAATCCGATCGGCTGGGGGCCCCAATAAAAAGAAATGGAAAAGGAGGAAACCAGGAAAACCTCATATATATTTATTCTTCTGGAGTGACTTTGCTGACATGACCATGTGTAATGTTCCTTCTCCCCCCCCACCCATAAAAAGGATATAAAATGTGAACTTAGAAACAGAACAAAATTACTAATGATTATTAAGAATGGGGCCATGCTTGAAAAGCAGAATCTCCCTGTATTAAACAAAAAAACTCAAGGCTAGTCATTAAAAGGAAAATTCCAAAGATAAAGACTTGAAGTAGATTAGTGAGTTAAACACCAGATTTCTGGGATTCAGTAAGTAGTAGTAAAGCAATCATTACTGGCCTGGGGGACTCTCCAGGCCAGGGGTGATGCAGAAGGCACAGTGACCCAAATAACTGGAATCAAGCCTGACCTCCGCAGAATCTGAGAAATAGGTGAGAGGAAACCAAGCATAACTGCCTAATTCTCACTTCTGTATCCCCCCCCGCAGCTTGCTTGCTCTGGCTTATTGCGAAAATGCCACCTGCGTGTGGTTTGTACCCTTAAATAAGCAGCTCTGCATTTCAGGACTGCATTCCCAAGCTCTGCGAGCTGGATGCAGAAGGCACCCGGCAATAAAGACTCTTAGCCTAATTGACCGAGTGTTGGGGTGTCCTGTTGGGAAATCAGGGTACTACACATGAACATCAGACTCCAGGTTCATTAGCCTTCAATACAGACTCAAACCAGAGACTTGGAGTTTCCAGCCTTGCACTGAGGCTTCATCATTGGTCACCTGGTTCTGAGGCTTCCAGTTTCTTAGACTGAGCTCAACAGGTTCTTTGGCTCTCCAAGGGCAGGCAGTTTCCAATCATGGACTATCTAGCCTCCACTCATATAAGCCAATCTGATACACCTCATATATATGAGTATAATGCATACATATGTATAAATACGTATATGTGTCTCTCTCTCTAGACATATATAAATATATGTATATGTATGTGCGTATATATATATGTATATATATAAATATAATCATATGTAGGCTCTGCTCCTCATTCTCAATCCAAGGGGTTTCAATCTTCTAATTACTAGATCTTTGTAGTACCAGCCCCAGCCAGAGACCATTTAGGGGCATTATCTAAAGTCATTAACATAAACTTAGGAGTCACTGGTCCATTAAAAATAACAAAAGACGTTCTACTATTCAGGAAATACCAGGGTTTTGGATACTCAGTGTTAGGAACTGGGAACTAAGGCCAAATATATTTATTAAATTGTAATTCTAGAGACTAGAACTGTGTTAATTGAGTAATCTCCATGTCTCAGTCTCTGGTTGAATGGCTATTATAACAGAACCCACTTACTAGGTTTCTTGGAAGGCTTGGATGAATTAATAAAAAGTAGGCGCTGAGAGGAGACTTGAGCTGGTACAGCTTCTTTCCAGGCTTTGCTTTTGTTTTTAAGGATTTTAGGGGAAAAAAAAACAAACCTAAACAAGGTTAACTCAACCTTGGTTCCAATCAGCCCAGTTCTTGGAATGGAAAGAATGCCTCTAGGTCCCCCCTCCCCTTAACAACCTAACCCACCTTGATTGTTCAGTTAAAGACTGACCCATAAAACAGATGGGTTGTAATCTGGTTCCAACTGGTGAGTCCAACTATTGGCTACCTGTGTGTGGTCTGGTATGACCATACAATCCTTTGTGTGTGTTATGGTTACGATCCCATTGGTCACCTGCGCGTGACCAGGCTTGACCTTGTGAATTTTGCCTTTAAAAACCTGCTCGGGGTCGCAGTATCAGCTCCCGAGCCTGTGCTGTGGCCCTGGCTGGTCAGTGTAGGAACCTTCTTTCAATAAAGTTGCTTCTTGGGGCTGGGACAGTGGCTCAGTGGTAGAGCGCTTGCCTTGCATGCATGAGGCCCTGGGTTCGATTCCTCAGCACCACATAAGCTAAAAGAAAAAAGCCGGAAGTGGCGCTGTGGCTCAAGTGGTAGAGCGTTAGCCTTGAGCTGAAGAGCTGAAGGAAGCGCTCAGGCCCAGAGTTCAGGCCCCACGACCGGACCCCCCAAAAAAAAAAATAAAATAAAGTTGCTTCTTTATTAACAACTTTGTTGCGGTGGGCTCTGTCACTCAGGATGACTAGGTGGGCTTGCCTGCCTGAGTAGGGGTCTTCCTACCACATTTAATGGGGGCTTGTCTGGGATAGAGCTCTTAGCCGCTCCAACCTGAGGGGGATTGAAGTCCCTGGCCGGGAGGACCCTGTGCGGGCACTCAGCTGTCGGAGAGAAGTTCTGAGAAAAGCCTCGAGGTAAGCTTGGTCGCCCTAGGTTAGAGAAGGTGCCAGAGTGAGGCCAAAAGTAGGGTGAGGCTGGACGCAGCAGAGTCCCCTACGGCAGGCCGAGGAGGTCCAGGGATGCCTGGACCTTCAATTCCACCAGTCCTAGCAGTCCTGGTTGGTCGGGGGCTTGCTTGTGGAGAAAATAGGTTGAGAAAAAAAAGTAACTTTTGATTTTGGGATCCCTCCTTGTTCTGTGTATAATCGTGTCTGTCTGGGTCTCATTGTGCTTTTGCTTTTGCTTGCCATGTTTGTAATTGGATTTACTTTAAGGAAAAATATGGGGCAAAGTGAGTCCACTCCCGGGACTCCCCTAGACCTTGTCCTAGTTCGTTTAAAAACAAAAACAAAAACTGCTGGTTCTGCTTTTGTAACTTGCTTGTTTGTCAATTATGAAACTGCCACTGACCACTGCGAGTGGCCCCAGTGAGATCTCAGCCTCAGGCCTTGGCTCAGGGGGTCTGAGCATGGGGGAGAACCTGTCAGTCTGAGGGGACGGCCGCTAGGGACTTTTTTCCCTTGCCCCAAGATGACTGAGAATTCTCCTCCACCTTGGAAGGCCCCTGGGTCAATGTTTGCAGGAATCTAAAAGAAAAATCCTCTGGAGGTGAGTAGGGGGGGTGGGGGGAGGTTTGAGTCCCCTGGTAAGGGAATGGTGGTGAGATGTCGCCCCATTCACTGAGATCTGATTTTGTCTTTGTGGCCACTTGTCTGTCTTGTTTACTTCGGTGTGTTTTCTGTTCTATGTTTTCTGAGGTAGGGAAGTTCTGGGTGAGCATGGCAGATTCATTCAGCAGACCCTGTTTTAGAATTGGTACCAGTTTTAAGTGTGGATCCTTCGTTTTTGTGTTTATTTGTGTTTTTGTTATTTATTTGAACATCTCTGGGGGAATAAAAGTTACAGCCTCCAGCTAGGCTCAGTCACAGCTTGCTATGGCCCCCTCTGTGTGAGGCGTAGAAGGTTGCTGGACTAGTTTGGTCCCCTTCAAGCCTCAGGCTGAATAATTGTAAGCATGCTGTAACAATTGGGGGGTGAATTTAAGTTTAAAATTCAAAAGGTTATGAAGTTTGGACATTACCAAAAATTTTAAAGAATCTTCACATTGTTTTAAAAGGCTTTTTAAGGATTCTTTAACTTGAAACTTAGGAAATCTGGTATTTTAAAACCTAATATTTTAAAATACATAAGGCTGTTGACACTATAATCAAGTTATCTGGCTTAACAAAAATGCATTGGCTGTTTGGGATTTAGTTCCCTAGGCTAAAATTTGGGGATAAATATTAGAAACTTAAATGTAAAAGTTAGTGTAACACTCTCAAAGACCGTACCTGTTCTGTCTGTTTAAAGCTGTATTTCATTCAAGAACCAAGAGAAAAGACAAGGAAAACTAGAAGCCAACAGAAGACCTATCTTTAGGGGTGAGAGGTGAACAGGCAGAAGTGCAGTTCAGCTGGCCATGCATGGTGGGATAGGCCCTGGGAGTAGTCCACGCATGGCGAAAGAGGGCAAGCTGGCACAAACGCAGTTCATCTAACCCTAAAGAGTCAGATTGGGTGTGTGCCCATTCCATAGGAGGGGCCGAACGGCTCATCATTGTTCTGTCCCTTTTCCCTGCAGATAGACACTGAAAACATGGTTAAAATGAGTGATGTGATGATCTGATTAGTATTGCTAAAACTTCCCCTTGGATGTGTTAACATTAGGAAGGCCTTAAGAAGAGGGTTAAAAAGTTATTTGTATACTGTGGCTTACTTTCAATTATGTTCTACAATTAGGATATGTTCTTAAAATTAATACAAGTGTTAAGTCCAGCTTCTTGGTACAGTGATGGTGATTGTAATTCTTGTATTAAGAAAAAAATGTCATTTGAGTTTAAAGGTTTTTAATGTGTATGTTTTTAAAACAAGCAGCCAAGAGACAATGAGTGACACTTGGCCTCAAGATTTTAAGGGATTTTTAAAAAATGCAACTAAAACTAAAGTATACAATATTAAAAAGAAGATTAATAGGAGAATTAAAAAAATTAGGAATAGATTTTTGGATATAAAGTTTAAAAGTAAAATTGTTCTTAACATTTGCCTCAAAGTGCACAAAGGAAAAATTAGGATTACCAAAATAATTGCTATTCCAGTTTGCTCTTATAGGTTTTTTTTTTTTTAAAGTTTCCAGCAAGCCCAGAGCAAAGCACAGAGGATTCTTACAAGTTCGTCAGATGTAACTTTGGCTCTTAAGTTCCAGGTAAGAGCATGCTTACAAGCTACTTCTATGTTGACCACCTTGTTGCTTTTAATTGGAGTAAAGTAGCCTTTTATAAGACTCATTGCTCTGCAAACTGGTTCAAAGCCAGCCCGGGCAGAAAAAGGTCCCTGTGAGACTGTCACCTCTACTCAGCCAGCAGGGTACTGAAAGAGCAAGCAGAGATGCTTTAGGACTCAAAGTGGCAGAGTGCTAGCCTTGAGCTGGAGAGCTGAAGGACAGTTCTCAGGCCCTGAGTTCAAGTCCAGTGACCAGCTAAGGGAAATGCCAATGAGGCATTTATCCCAGTGTGGAGAAGACACTCCTGGGACGAAAGCAATGGTGGAGTATCCAGAGGCAGTAAGCCACTGCTTGGATGGCAGAAATGTCAGATCCTAGAGTCATTTGTGCATGGCCCTTCAAAACTTGCTCAGAGCAGGAGGTCATGGGAAGATAGTTTGTAAGCATGCCTAATGTCCATGACTATCTACCTTGTAAGGGACAGGAACTTGCCATCCTCTGTGGTACTAGTAAAAAGCTAAAGTTATAAAATATGGGGGATAGTTTAAATCTTAACCTCTTTATGTGCCAAAAGCTCTAATTGGCAGTAACTATTGAGCTGACACCAGCTACATGAAATTCATCTGCTCAGGAAAAAGTTTGTAAACCTGAGAGTGTATTTCTATTGATATCTGTCTAAAGGCCTGCAAAGGTAATGTAGGCATTGTTAGGGTCACTAGAGATCACATTCCTAAGCCATCCAGAAAGATGCTTTTGCAAACCAGAGTGCTAAACAAGCTACACTGGTGTAGCCAGAGAAAAGGTCTGTGCAGTTGTCAAAAGTTAAATATTATTCTTAATGACATCTAACCCTGATAGCCTCTTTGTAAAATAGGCTAAGGTTATAGGTTCCTGGCTAGGTAGGATCAATGCCCCTGAAGTCAGCTTGAAGAAGTTACAGAAGATGGACCTTCACCCTTCTACCCCCTTTTAAGATCAAGGGTCCAGAGTCAGTTTTGGAGAAATGAGACAAAATAGATAAATAATTTTTTTTTTTTAGAAAAAGGCATAAAGAATAGTATTAACAGTTGTAGGTGTGGAGACTGCATCTGTCAGAGATGATTACAAGACGAAGCCTTCTGTGTCTATTTACAAAAATGTCTGGTTAGTAAAAAAGCTGTAATTTTGGTAAATTGTCCTGGGCTATTGTCTAAATGTTCTTAAAAAAAACCAATGAGGGGGCTGGGAAGGTGACTCAGTGGTAGAGCACTTGCCTTGCATGCATGAGGCCCTGGGTTCGATTCCTCAGCACCACATAAGCAAAAAGAAAAAAGCCGGAAGTGGCGCTGTGGCTCAAGTGGAAGAGCGCTAGCCTTGAGCTGAAGAGCTGAGGGACAGCGCCCAGGCCCAGAGTTCAGGCTCCATGACCGGACCCCCCCCCCAAAAAAAAAAAAAAATGAGGCCAAAGCCTGCCAAGCCTTGCATCGTTAACCGGTCTGTGTAGAAATTTGCAGCCCAGCACGAGGTGTGCCAGTCCGTTGGAGCCACTGAGAGACCCTGCTGCTGCTGCTGCTGCTGCTGCTGCTGCACACCCTAATGGGTAAAGTTCAATGACAGCCTGACAGTCACCTGGAAGAAATCTACATCATCACCCAGACCACCTCCACCGTGGTAAAAGTAGACTGAACTGCCTGATTCCATCACCTGAGACTGCTTCCTGGTTGAAAGCTGCTAAAACTAAAATCTTGTGAGACATTCTTTTAGTGATATCCAGTAACCCTCTCTACTCCCACAGAGGATATTGGGGGCAAGGATATCACTGGCCTGCCTTAGGTACTTCAGGGTCACAGCCTAGTTTGGATCTGGTATGGTAATAACCTGAGTGTGTTATCAATGGAGGTAGTACTCTTAGTCTTAAAATCTAGCAAGCTTCTGCATCACAGTGGTGCCTTAAGGCTGTTCTAAGATAAAGGTTCCGCAAGCCAAAGGAAAATTGGGCAGTTTTAAACTCTAGCCACAAAGATGCTCAAGAAACTGAAAAGAAGAGGAGGGTGGTAAAGAAAGCCTTGGGAAAGGAATTGGGGGAAAAATTGGTATCCTCTGGATAAGAAAGGATTTGAAAAGTAAGAATTGTCTTTAAATGTTTGAAAGGAAAGAAGACAAACCTCAGAAAGTATGAGTATGTAGCAAATGCTTTGAGTATGTCTTGAAATTGGAGCTTACGAGTAGAGCTGGTATAAAATTAAGTTAACTGTGCTATACATAAAGTCAGGATTGGTGTACTGATGTGGAATATTCTTTGTCTTATCTATATGCCTACTGCAATCTAGATGCTGGTTCAGTTAGAGCCACCAGGGTAGACTCATTGGCAGAGGTAGTTCTCTGAAATCGCCGGGGATTGGACTTCTCATGAAGCAAGGTAGCCTTTGTATTAGGGAAAGTTTGGCCTCGGTTAGAAGAGTCTGAGGGACTGAGTCATGTTATCAGCCTCTCTTCTCATGATCCCCATGGGCGACAACCCTAATAACTGCCCTGGCTGATATAGTTCTCCTCTTGCTTCTGACATTGACTGTTGGTCTCCATGGATGATGATGACCCTGATTTCAACTATTGCTGCCCACCTTGATTCTTATCCTCCTGATGCTATAAATTGGCCCTTGTGTAATTAATGCATTAATGTCATTCATACAAAAGAGGATTAGAGCTGTAAAAAATTAATGGTAATGAGAACTCAATATGATTCCATCCCAATGGAAAAACTGAGTCAATGATTCGACTCAGGAACAAGTCAAAGTGGGGAGTGAAGTAGGCCCTGAGAGGAGACTCGAGCTGGTACAGCTTCTTTCTAGGCTTTGCTTTTGTTTTAGGGATTTTAGGGGAAAAAAAAAAAACCTAAACAAGGTTAACTCAACCTTGGCTCCAACCAGCCCAGTTCTTGGAATGGAAAGAATGCCTCTAGGTCCCCCTCCTCTTAACAACCTAACCCACCTTGATTGTTCAGTTAAAGACTGACCCATAAAACAGATGGGTTGTAATCTGGCTCCAACTGGTGAGTCCACCTCTTGGCTACCTGTGTGTGGTCTGGTATGACCATACAATCCTTTGTGTGTGTAATGGTTACGATCCCATTGGTCACCTGCGCGTGACCAGGCTTGACCTTGTGAATTTTGCCTTTAAAAACCTAAGTAGCTGAGGTCGCAGTATCAGCCTCCGAGCCTGTGCTGTGGCCCTGGCTGGTCAGTGTAGGAACCTTCTCAATAAAGTTGCTTCTTTATTAACAACTTTGTTGCGGTGGGCTCTGTCACTCCGGATGACTAGGTGGGCTTGCCTGCCTGAGTAGGGGTCTTCCTACCACACCTACCTGGCACAGTAGGACTGGAAAATATCTGATAGTTGTATCAGATAGTTGTATCAGATAGTTGCAAGAAAATGGAGAAGCCACATTTTGAAGGATTGATTCTTCAAGTCTTTATTAAAAGGCCAGCGACTACTTGGTAGACTCCTGTTTCAAAGACCAGCAGCCAGCAAAATACACTTAACACTGTTAGGAAACTGAGCCATTAAGGCAGAACAGGAAAGAAAGAACAATAACAATACCAACAAACCAAGTTAACTCGAAGTAGGATGCCATGATGACTGGAGAAGAGACAGGAGACAGGACAGGAATACATGACATAGCAGTGCATGAGCTGCTCTGGGCCTAAATAGTGTGAGGGGCAGGGGGCAGGGTCACAGGAAACTCCCAGTCCCAGGCACTGGACTGACAGGTTTAGTACCCTATCATTCAAGTCCCCACCCCAGCCTCCAGGGATTCAGGCATGCCCCTCACCTGGGAGGAGCATTCTCCCACTCTGAAGACAAGATGTCAGACACTACATCTACCATGTGGCCAAGATGGTGTCTGCCAGACCTGATCTTCCCACTTTATGACTGCTGTTTATTCCTGAGCTTACTCTGTAAGATAAAATTCTTAGTCTCTATTGCCTACATATTGAATTCCAAAGGCCTTAATGTTTTGCAAAAAAAGAGCTTCATTTCCAAGGTGTTTGATAGGTGCTGAATAGAGGTAAGATTGGTCAGAGACATTCATTCCTTCTGTCTAAGTGGTGTGGGTTTCTGAGAATTCCACCCTCTGGAAGACATCTTTAGAAATACATTCAGACCTTCAGTATAACTATCAGCAGTTACCCACCCTGAACTGGTGATGCTCTATCTAGGGGGCTGGTCTTCAAAAGCGAGGAGACCGCTGCCTGGCCCTTGGATACTAGTTTTTGTTTGCATGGTGGTGCAAAACAAAATCTTAGGGCACTTCAAGATAGAGACCACCAAAGTCTTTCAGTAAAGCAAAGCTAGGAAGAGAGTGGATGACTCAGTCATGAGTGGAACAATGTGAGTTCTGACGTCATTAGTATGTAGGGTGCGAAGTGGTTTGAAGCTTGGCTAAATGCACTTTAGGATGAGTGTTCTTTTCGGAGCTGACATGGGGTATATCCTGTCATGCTTGCTTTTGCACTCTCCTATCAATTGGGCTCAGAGATTTTTGAGTTGATTTACCTATTAATTTTAGGTTATTGTGACACATGTTTGAACATCTCTTTAAAGAAAGCTTGAGTTTGGGTCCATGTTTCCATTAAGACACATCTAATGAAAGGCTTCTTGCTGCATCAGAACATGACAAGAGACATCACGTGGGAGAAAGTTGGTAACACATGACCCTTCAGTGCCAGAAAAGGAATAGACACAAGAGATAGAGATTTTGTTCAGGCATTTTACTTCAGCACAGAAGGGTGCACTGCTACCACTCTCCCAGAGCTAGGCAGGCACATGGGGCGGTCTGCTCAGTTTTTATTCCAACCCACTGGGTGACATTGTCCTTCTTGTTAAGGAATCAGGCTAGCATTTTTTTTTTGCCAGTAGTGGGGCTTGAACTAGGGCCTGGGCACTGTCCTTGAGCTTGAGTTTTCCTTGGTTATTACAACTCTTTTTGGAAGAGGGCTGAAGTTAGCTGATTCATTAATCTGCTCACAACGCAATGGTAAACATAAATGAAGACAAACCCATACAGGAAAATCAGGTTGCAGCAATGAATAATTTTCACACACCCACTTGTCTTTCATTTGTGGCTATGTTGGGTGTCTCCTGCAGCTTAATTTATGAGGACTCATGGACTTTTTCTAAGGATCTGCTTGGAATTTGCTGCTGTGTGCTGACAAGGTCCCTTACTCCCCCCAAGGCCCAATTCAAGTTCTAACTATTATGACTCTTCTCCCGCAGCCTATTTAGCCCTTGTTAGAGACTGGATGCTGTGTTCCTTATCTTCCCTGTCCTCAATTCATATCCGCTGGATTATGAATTCCCATTGTGATAGTATCAGAAGTTGGGGATGGGTATCAGCAGAGTTGGATATTAGCAGAAACTTTCATGGGTGTTATTATTGGCCTTATTATAAAAGGATTTCAGAGAGCCCTCTCATCCTGCAACATGAAGATTAAGTTAAGAACTCAGAAGTACACAGCCAGGACATTGGTCATTGAATTTAGGGCCCACTCTAAATCTAAGGAAATGTTCATCTCAGTATCCTTAATAAATTACATCTGGTAAGACTCTATTCCTAAATGAGATCATATTTTGAGGTTCTGGGGGAAAATGTATTCAGGGGGACACTATTCAACCTATCCCACATACCTTAAGTGTACAAAGATAATACACTTCCTAACTCAACATAAAGAATTCAGGAGTCCCTTAATTCATATAACCATCCTTGTACCAACCATAGTGTCAAAGGAGATCAATATTCTGATTGGCCAGCTTGAGTCACATACTGGCTTTGTGAGAGGGTCCGATGATTGACAGTCTTACCAGAGCTGCCAGAGTAGTAAAGTTCCCATGGGAAAGAACACTGGGGAAGTCACACACCTACTATACAAATCCAGCCCCTCAACGTTCCATAGCTCATCTGACTTCAGACTTGAAGGAACAATATTACAATTTTAATCAGTAATTTTCACAAGTCATAAATTATACAACAAATTGTCTCCCCCAATTCTCTCTCTTTTTTTTTAGAGGCCTAGCAAGCTTTTGTTGCAAAGTTCTTATTGCTTCTTAACATAAGATAAAAATTAAGCTGGGAACCAGTAGTTTAGGCCTGTAATCCTAACTCCTCAGGAGACTGAGATCTGAGGATCACAGTTCAAAGCCAGTATGGGCAGGAAAGTTCATGATACTCTTACCTCCAATTAAACACCAAAGTGGGAAGTGGAGCGATGGCTCAAATAGTAGAGCCACTAGCCTTGAGCAACAAAGCTAAGGGACAATGCCTATCCCCTGAGTTCAAGCCCCAGGACCAGATAAAAAAATTACAAAGAACCTAAACTTTAGTATCCTTATTTCAAAATTATTTTATCCATAAAATAAATTGTCTTGGCAATCATGGTGGTGTATAAATATAAACTCAGCTGCCTGGGAGTTGGAGATTGTGTGGATTTGATATTGAGGCCAGCCCAGTGAAAAGATCTCATCTCAACAAAAAAGCAAGTATGATGGCTGATATTTATTCACATTTATGCAATATCAATAACCAACATAGATAGCATGATAACTGGGAGGGAGTCAGGTGCTATTACCTCCATTTTGGAGATTTGTGAAATGGGACTGGGACTGTAGCTCATTGAGAAAGCGTGTGCTTTAGTATGCTCAAAGCTCTGAGTTCAATTTCTAGCACACACTTCTCCCCACCAACAATGATGTAGAAATACCTAAGTAGTTTGCCTGAGGTCTCATCACTGGCTAGTGGCAGAAGAAGCCTCAGGACACAGACACAGCAGCTTGAAGAGTGCAGCATTCCTCCGCATCCATAAGGGATTGGCCCAGGATCTCCATGGATACCAAAATCCACGCTCAAAGTCTCTCCTATCTAATGGTCTTGAGTTGGCAAAGAACCCACAGACATCCTCCTGTGCTTTGTTATTACTCGTTGATCATATATTGTGCCTAATACAATGTAAATGCTGTGGAAATGGTTGGTACACTGTACTGTGTAGGACTAACATCAAGAATATGTATGCATATGTTAAATTCAGATGCAACTAGTGCACGCCTAGCTAGTTTTGACTTGAGGTTGGTTGAATTGGCATTTACAGAAACTGAATGTATGGAGCTGGCTGATCTGGCACATGCCACATACCTTTCAGTCAGCTCCTTTGACCTCACATACCACTTCTGGCTTCCTCAAAGGAATGGGTTTTCACTCAAAAGAAATATGAAGTTCAGAGTTATGAGGTGAAATTAGTCTTTGCTCTGTCCTGGGGAAAAATAAAGACTAGGAACCTTTGATAGTTTCTTCTTCTGTATTGAAAACAAACAAACAGAAAACCAGAGCATGGCTCCTTCCTCCTTGGTACTTTGAGGCTGAGCCTTGAGTAATGGGATTAAGTCATGAATTAAGTCCTAATTAAGTTGTAAATCTGCACAAGGATTTGTACAGATTCACGCTGACACCTTTGTAGACTTATATGGATATTCATGTTGCTTGCATAATGTAGTAATGCTAACTTTCCCCACAGCATGATGAGCTCCTAAACAATAATAATAGAATAACCCAAATGGGTCCTGTTATTATTCTCTCTTCTCCATCTGCAGAGCTGCAAGAAAATCACTCTCTCCAGTGAAAGAAGAGCCCAAGAGGGAGGTGAGCAAATTGGTTAATATTATCCATCAATATTAGACCATGATATACAGCCGTTTGGTCAAACACTAATCTAGTTTTTGCTACAATGGTAGTTTTAGGTGAGATTACCATTTAAATCAGTTATATTTTGAGGAAACCAGATTGTTGTACATAATATAGGTGAACATCATGAAATCAGTTGAAGATGTCATGAGAAAACAGACTGAGAACTAGAAAGAGTGCTCCCAGCAAATTATCCTTGTACTCAAACTTAGATATTGACCCTATCCTAGGTCTCCAAACTGACATCCCAGTCTGCAGAGGTTTGACTTGCCTGGCTCCACACTTGTATGAGCAGTGCCATAAACCTCTTCTCTCCCAAAAAAAGAACCTCTCTGATTTACACATGTTGAGTCGGCTCTGTTTTGTATAGAGCACCCCGATGAACAGCACGAGGGATGGACGGTCTCTGTTTCCTGAAGCACATGCTTGAACACAGAGTTTTGGGTGCCATGTGACACTGGCATTTCCCCACCCCAACCTGCTCATCAGCTGCCCTACAGCTGCATGGGGCCTGCTTTGTCTTCTCCATTTCACTGTAGCTGATCCTACGGATGCATGGGTTATTCTTCCTTGTGCTATTATTCTTCCCTGTATCTTTGCCCCTCAGCCATCATCCATCCTTGCCCTGATACCTTGAAGCAGTTCTGACTTGTCCTCCCTCCACCCCCATATCAGAATAGCAGTGTCTTCTGTCTTACTATCTCCTCTTTGATGGTTGGAAAACACATTGTTGAGTTTTCCCCATTGTGTTTATTTCCTTGTCTTTCATACAGACTTTCAGCAATGTGCTTTGGTTTTAATTTTTAACATTCTAATCCCAAGGATCAACTCACCATCATTTGGAAACTTAAACATTGGCTCCTCTATCCACATCCCAGGGATACTTACATTTAATTTTAAAAGGCATGGAGAAAACACTTCTTTAATAATTGATTAGTTTTATAATCATGTAAGCATACAGAAGCTGTAGCTTTTGGGAATAAGTGGCATTTACCTTTCTCTTTTCTGTAAAATTCACAAATTTCCCTTAGCTCCTTTTTGCTATTTAGGCTCCATTACTTTATCATGTCGATTTAAAACTTGCTGGGCACTGGTGACTCACGCTTATTATCTTAGCAACTCAGGAGGCTGAGATCTGAGGATCAAGGTTCAAAGCCAGCCTGGGCAGATAATGTCCATGAGATTCTTATCTCCAATAAACTACTCAGAAAAGGCTGAAAGTGGTGCTGTGGGTCAAGTGGTATAGTACTACCAGCCTTGAGCACAAAGAGGCTCAAGGACTGAGCTCAGGCCCAGGCCCTCAGGTCAAGCCCCAGGACTGGAAAAAAAAAAAAAAACAACCCCAAAAGGTTCCTCAGAAAATTAAACATAGACCTTCTCACAACCCAGGAACCAGGATATAAGGACACACGCACCTCCGTGTTCATTGCTGCACTGTTCACAATAGCCAAGATATGGAAACAACGCAGATGCCCCATTACAGATGAATGGATCCAAAAATTGTGGGACCTATATATAACAGAATATTACACAGCCATTAGAAAGAACAAAATAATGGCATTTGCAGGGAAAGATGGAACTACAACAAATCAAGTTGAGCAAAATAAGCCAAGATCAGAGAGACAAACAGCACATGGTCTCCCTAATATGTGGATGTTAAATCCAAAATGCAAGGAGATATGACAAAGTAAACAGGACTCAAGAAACAAAGGACCTCTTCTTAATTTGTTATATTGTTTTTAGATGACTCTATATTCCTGACCCCACATATGGTATATATACATGTGCATAATGAGGGAAGCTAGGAAGAGGGAACAGAATCAGAAGGAAACAGGTGATAAAATACAGCAGAGGGGTCCATCGTCTGCACTGGACATTGATGAAAGTGAACTAAGCAACTCAAGGGCAGCAATGGGAGGGAGGGAACGAGAGGGAAAGAGGGAACAGCTGACACTAAGCAAAAGGAAAGGAATGTAGAAGAAATAACTGCATTGTCAAAGCTTATAGAATTCACAAACTTTGTAGACCATGATAATGACAATTCGTCTTGTGAAGGTTAAAATGTGTTTGTTTCACTATTGTGAAAATAAACAAGAAAGTCTTGCCATTGAAAATACTCCAGGAGACAGGGGAAAATGCAGAGTGCACTTTCTCTTTGAGGATGACCCAGTCAGTGTGTCTTTACTGCCTCTCCTTAGCTCCCCAAGTCTGGTGGGAGTAATATACAATATCATTCTTAAAAGAATAAACCTCTAACAGAAGCAGGTGTGGTAGTATACATGTGTAATCCCAGTATTTGGGAGTCTGAGGCAGGAGAACAGGAGGATCATGAGTTTATAGTTTATAGTGAAATTATATCTAAACAAACAACACACAAAGCTGGAAAAGAAGAAAATGTATTTAGCAAACCAGAAGTTTGTAAAAGAATACATTTAGGAAATCACCACAGAAGAGGGAAGATTTCTGGAATATTAAAAGCAAATGACATCAGATTTATTTTAAAACGAAGACAAAGGCTTATAACATTTAATACAGGCAGGGAGAGGCTTGTTTATGAAGTAATGTTTTCCAAACGGAGCTTTGAGTCAGTGGATTCGGGTCTGTTACTGGCCACTCAGGCCGCTCATCAAGCAGGTTGTGCTCTTTTTCATGTTTCCTCCATTTTTTCAGAGCTTCCTTATCTGGCACAAGATGTTCCAGACTCATCCTGTACTTTCCATTGCACTATCCCTAGAATCAGCCATTAAAAAAAAAAATCTCTGATTCCTTTTAAGGGAGAATGATAAAGAATGGGCACTAGCTATGATCATTATTATTAGTAACTGGTCCTAGAACCTCTCAGGTCATTTGCTATAGGAAGTGAAATACATATGTATGAACATACACACCACACACACATATCCACACACACACACACAAACACACACACACACACTCAAAAACATATGGACATAATTTATATTATATAATATATATATACATATTTAAAGCCACATATGTCTGCCAATACTTTTTAATTTTTTTTTTGTGCTAGTCCTGCTGAGTGCTGTCCATGAGCTTTCGTGCTCAAGGCAAGTGTTCAACCTGTTGAATCTCAGCTCCATTTCTGGCTTTTCGATAGTAAATTGGAGATAAACGTCTCATGGACTTTGCTGCTTGGGCTGGGTTTGAACCATGATCCTCAAATCTCAGCCTTGAGCCACTGATAAGTGATGATCATTTGTGTGTGTGTGTGTGTCTGCGCGCGCACGCACGCGTGTGCTGGTACGCGCACATGTGCACCAGTACTGGGGCTTGAACTCAAGGTCTGGGCACTCTCCCATAGGTTTTCCATCCAGGCTTGTGCTCTTTCATTTGAACCACAACTCCAATTTTGGATTTTTGCTGGTGAATTGGAGACAAGAGTTTTGTGGCCAGCCCAAGCTAGCTTCCTAGCATGATTCTTGGATCTCAGATTCCTAAGTAGCTCGGATTTTAGGTGAGAGCCACCAATGCCTGGGGCAATGCTTCTAATTGTAATGTAACACTCTAAACTCAGGAGGACACATAGGTACTTCCATCATTCTGCTAGGCCTTGGCCACTCTGCTCTGGGCCTCCCCTACCAGTTCTCCACACCTAGATGCTTCTTTCTCTGCCTGACTCGAACAGCTGGGCCTGAACTCTGTGGTATCTTCCCCATTGGAAAGGTTCTGATGTCCTGTGGTCACCTCTGCCATTCCCTCCACAATTTTCCTATTCACTCTACTTGGTTCCAAGACCCATATTGTTTTCTTATTCAAATACCTGCTAGACTCTGATATGAGAGCTGATCAATTCCTACACACACACACACACACACACACACACACACACACACACACACACACACACACACACACACACACACACACACACAATCTCTTTCTTCACCTTACTTTGTCCCAAACATCTAACACTGCATTGCCTACTCCAGGTGTACTGGATCTGGCTCCCACTGAATCATTATCATCCTTGGTGTCTATGTCTTCCCAACTCTATTCAGATCATATCCATATCAGTAGGGAAGAATTGACCACGGTGGAAGTATTTATACCACAGCAATTGGCAAACATTTCAGATCAGCTCTCTCTATCCATGTTGATTTTCGACATTGATTCACACACCTCTGGTTCTACCTCATTCAGATGTCTACATTACTCAGCTGCACCTAATGGGTTTTGACTTTATACAAAGAAGAAAGAATGAAAACTTCCTTGCATAATTTGAGTTTTATTTTATTATGTGGTGCTAGGGATTGAATCTCTTGTATGCATTCTGCCTCCAAGCTATCTAGTCCCTGTCCCTCAGTTACTTTTGTATTTAAAAAAATTCAGTTACTTCTACAAAGTTCTATTGTTTTCTTAAATTACACTACTTGTTTAAACTAAAACAAGTCATTGGAATTTTCCAGCGCTCCAAATTTGATGAAAATAGTTACCACTGGCTAGAGAAGAGAACATGCAATTAAGGATGACTCTATTCTTCTGTTTACAGTCCACAGAGACTGAGGCTTCTGTCTTCACACTGAGTAGACAAAAGAATGTATGTAGATGCCAATAAAAGAAAGTCAGATTAGACTTTCAGACAAAGTTACAGTATATATATTTTGCCAATGAAGTAAATGACCACATGTAGCTATGACATTTCCTTGACTCATGATCTTTAAGGAATAAATACAACAAAACTGAACAGCCAAACATTTCCTTTTCAAGTAATTTTCTGTAAATCTGTAATAGAGAATATAGCGATGTTACTCATAGTTCTCAAGGAAACAGAACCCATAGGGAAATATATTCTTATGCATATGTGCTATATATGAGTGTGAGCTATATACATAGATATTTGTACATAAAATATATGGCTTAAAAAGAGAAACAATTTTTTTTTAATTGCTCATATGATTACAGAACTTGGCAAGTCTGAAGTGTGTGAGGCAGAACCACAGCCTGGAAACTAGGGTGTGTTGGTGTTACCATCCTGGGTAGAATTCCTCCAGGACACTTCAGCTTCTGCTCCTCTGCCTCTATTGGCTAGAGGCAGTTCACCCACATCATGAAAGGTCACTCCTCTTTATGTAAATACTTACCCAGAAAACACCTTCATAGTAACATCTGATTAATGATTAGTGGACAAATAACTAGCCAAATTGACTCATAAAAGGAACCATTGTACCAGGCACTGGTGGCTTATACCTGTAAGCCTAGCTACTCAGGAGGCAATGACCTGAGGATTGCGGTTTGAAGCCAGCCAGGGCAGGAAAGTCTATGAGACTCTTATCACCAATAAAGTACTCAGAAAAGGCCAGAAGTGACACTGTGGCTCAAGTGGTAGAGCACTAGCCTTGAGCCAAAGAAGCTTAGGGACAGTGCCTAGGCCCTGAGTTCAAGCCCCAGGACTGGCATATGTGTGTGTGTACACACACACACGCACACACACACACACACACACACACACACAGAAAAAAAGAAAAGAGGAAAAAAGGAACCACCACAATAATCATCAATTGCCAGACAATTTGAAAAGTTGCTTTAATATTTTTTTAGCATGAGCTAACTAGCAAATAATTTGTTCTTAACTTATTGTAAAAGTATATGCACACACCTTGTTAGAAAATAGATGTGCATGTATAGAAAAAAATTTACTGCATTATTTTGGATCAATTTCAATTTTTGTTATCTCTGATAGTTTTATTGGATTTTCACCAGTGGTTTGTCTTTGATGTTACCTATTTGGGGGAAAAGATAGATTAATTGAAGCAGACATGTGTCACTGAAAGGGTATAGACAAATAAAAATGAAGTCTTGAGGTACAGGCTGGAACTCAGGAGCTGGTGCGGCCTATGTACTCTAAGATGTTTTGCTCCTATAGTTGGGATCTAATGTGAATCAGGACTACATTTTCCTCCTCCAATCAGGTGCTTCCCCCCCCTCTTTTTTTTTAATAGAGCAAGCTAGAGGCAGCCTTGCCAGCTGCACAAGTGGTCAGTTTAGGCATCCAACTGCTCAGGGAGCTGGCTGTTGGGAATGCCTGTTGTAGACACCAGTTGATCTTGCAGCACTGACCAAGTTACACTTGTGTCCAGCCGTTTATGCAGTCTTGGTTCATTTAAATGTTTGCTGGGTAGCTGTACACTGATGGCTCAGTGTCTGTAATCCTAGCTACTTAGGTGGCTGAGATCTAAGGATCATGGTTCAAAGCCAGGGAGGGCAGAAACGTCTATGAGACTCTTATCTGCAATTTACCAGTAAAAAGACAGACTGGAGGTGTGGCTGAGTGGTAGAATCTCAGCGATGACTGAAAAGGCAGAATAAGAGTTCAAAGCCTTGAGTTCAAGACACACACACACACACACACACACATACACACACAGGTATTAGAATCTAATAATGAGGAAACACTTTATCAAACTAGGATCCAGGGACATTCTATAAAATCTCTGGCTTGAGCCATTCAAAATGCCAAGGCCATACAAGACAGACTATTGAAGTAGTAAAGATCAAAGGGACATGATAATGAAGTGTGAGTCTGACCCTAGATAAGATCTACAAGCCAACCCCCCCAAAAATATTTTGTTATAAAGAGCATTTGAGAAAAATGTTAAAAATCTAAAAATGGTTGTAAGTTAAAATAGGACTTTTATAAATGTTAATTTCTTGATTTTGACCACCATACTATACTCATATAAGAGAATGTCCTTATTTTAAGGAAATACAGACTGAATATAGAGGAGAAAGCAGCATAATGTCACCAGCTACTGGGTAGAAATATGTATATAATGTACTGTGTGCATATGTATGTGTGTGTATGTATGTGTGTATGCGCGTGTGTGCGCATAGACATGCAGAGAGACACACAGAGAGAGATGGAGATGGAGGACGATAATGTAAGATCCAGACTGAAATCCAGTTAGGGGTAGTCAAATCTGTGAGGCTCTATTTTCAATAAACAGTACAGTGGAGGCATTGCTCAAGTGGTAGAGCCATGATCCAAAAAATCCCAGCAAGAGCCTGGGACTCTTGAGTTATTACCCCAATACCAGAAAAAAAAAAAACAAAAAACAGCCAGGAGGTTATGAAGGAAGGTTCTTACACAATTACCTGATAGTACCTACCACAAAAACCTTCCAGACCACATGTTTGCAGAGAGGCCACCACAGCCTATACAAAACATCCTTCTATAGGACAACTCCCCAGAAACTGTCTGGTGTCACTCTGATCACTAACCATCATGGCTAAAAAATTAGTATTTCAGGATGAGGAGTGGCTCATGGTGGAAGAGAACCAGCTTTCAATGGAGAAAGCTCAGGGACAGTGCCCAGGCTCTGAGTTCAAGCTCCACACCCCAGCCCCACCACACACATAAGATTATTATTGTGAAATATGAAATGCAGTCTTCTGAATTTTGTCTTGTAAATTTTCCCCGTGTCTCAGTCTCTTTGAATTTATGCCCATAGTTCGTGATGTATTCCTATTCACTGCTATTCCCAAATAAGTATCACTCTTTTTTTCTTTTTCTCCTTTTTTCTTCTTTTTTTGCTGGTCCTGGGACTTGAACTCAGGACCTAGGGGTTGCTTGTAGCTTTTTTTGCTCAAGGCTAGCACTTTACTACTTGAGGCACAGCTACACTTCTGTTTTTTTAGTTTTTTTTTAAGTGTTTAGGTTTTTTTAGAGTTTATTTGGAGATAAAGAATCTCACAGGCTGTCCTGCTTGCACTGGACCAGCTGGAACCATGATTCTCAGTTCTCAGCCTCCCGGGTAACTAGGATTACAGTTGTGAGCCACTGGTGCCTGGCAGTATCATTCTTCTTAGAAGAATCTTTAATGCTTTTTAGATTGAACACACATGTGCACGTGTGTGCACACACACAGTGAAAATGTAAAACTATTTGTAAGGCAAGAGACTTGAGTGGAGAATGTGGTCTTCGGGCCAACCACTAGTTCCTTCTCATGATAACTAAAATGGCAGATAGTAGCTCTTACTTCTACCCGTGACAGGCCAAGTGCCTTATCTAGGCTCCAGGAGCCTAGCTAAGAGACAGCCTTATCATGGATGAGGAACTTGGATGGGCAATGTAGAGGGTAGCTAAGTGCTCACCGTTTCTTCTTTATGGGATGCACTTAGTTTGTCATCTGTCATCTAGCCATTGCCAAACAAGATCATGTTCTCGTTGTTATAGCTCATGAAATCCTGTATTTTCCCCCCAAATTGACTATAAGCTGTAATTGTAAAGAAACACAGATGCTCATAGACATACAAAGCTATCTTCAAAACCAAAGAAATTAGCATAATGAATGGAAATTTTCCACACTTGAGGTGACTTGATTCATTTTCACACTTTATCACTGGCTGCCAAACACCCTAGGAAAACCCTCAGGATTTTTTCTAAGTTTTATCTTTTTGGCAGGGTAACTGTTGGTATGCACAGGTATTTTTTTTGAAAATTAGGAAAATGGGACTCCTTTTAAAAAAATTATTAATGGTTATTATAGAGGTGATGTACAGGGGGATTACAATTACACGTCAGGTAATGAGTACATTTCCCTTTGTACAGTATCTTCTGTTCCCTTACTCTCAGTCCCTCCCTCCCATCTCCACATATGAGTTGTACAGTTCAATTTCATCAGTGTCCAGTGAGCTCCACTGCTGCACTTTTTCACCCTCTTCCCCTTGAGTTCTGTGCCCTTCCCCCAACCCTGCTGAAGATATACACTTGAATCCTCCATATATAAGGTAAAGAAGACAGAATCATCAAAAACTAAAAACTAAAAAAAGTCTCTTGTTTCCATATCTTGGAGCTCATTTCAATATGTAGATTATATAAATATGAAGAGCCACTTAAGCATTGTGCCTTTGTGTTTGTCTCCTAAGGATATCCTCCTTTGGTTTCACTGTGTGTGAGTATCTAGAATCCTGTATTATTTGTCATATCCCAGGGTATTTTAGACCTAATTTTAGTATATTATAGAGAACATGTACCATTTGTGTCTCTGAGGTTGGCTTACCTTACTTAACATGATTTGTTCTAGTTCCATCAACCTGTAAATGTCATTATTTTTTCTAATGACTGTGTAGATCCACTCATCTATTGTGGGGCACCTGGCCTATTTCCAATCTTGTCTATTGTGAATAGTGGGGGAATGAACATGGATGTGTAGGTATCTTTATCATATCCTAGCTCATGATACTCAGGGTAGATGCCCAGGAGCGGTATGGCTGGGACATAGGAAAGGTCGTTTTGTTTTTTGAGGAACCTCCATATTGCTGTCCAGGGTGGTTGTTCTAGTTTACATTCCCACCAACAGTGCAGAAGGGTTCCTTTTTCCCCACACCCAGGCCAATATTTGTTGTTGGAATTCAAAATGTTGGCCAATCTAACTGGGGTAAGATGGTATCTCAGGGTTGTTTTGATTTGCATCTCCTTTATGGCCAAGGATGATGAGCATTTCCTCATGTGTTTCTTTGCCATTCTTACCTCTTCTTTTGAGAAGTCTCTCCTTAGCTCCCTTGCCCATTTAGTGATTGGTTTATTAGGTTACAGAAGGATTGATTTCCTAAGCTCCTTGTAATCTAGCAACCAGGAAGAGTGTACCATGACTTGTTGTACCATGAATTTTAGCCTCTGCTTGAACAGCAGGTTGTCATTCCTTAGAGCTTTGTGATGCTGCTTTTCCTAATCCAACCTATCTTTTACTCACTTTTGTGACTGTCCACTCTCGTGTAGGCTTTGAGTCATTTAGTCCTGGCTACTGTCTCACTTACCTTTGACCATAAGTTACAGCAGCAAGTTCAAATTCTTTAGCATCTTGGCTTTAAGCCAAAAGGTAGGAGCATCTTGGTCAGAGTGCTACCAAGTTGCATTGCCTACTGTTGGCTCACAGTAGGACCAGGCCAAACTTTACACCACCACATGAATGCTGCAATTCCTAATCTTCTGTTTGTACATTTTTTTTTTCACATCTCTAGGGTGAGAGCAACTTGGGAAATAGGATAATGTACATATGCAGTTTGTGTTTAGATTCCAGGGAGAATATGACTTCTAATGGTACAGCTCTTGAACCTTTTGTTGTTGTTGTTGTTGGTTGTGGGGTTTGAACTCAGAGCCTGGGCACTGTCTCTGAGCTTTTTTGCTTAAGGCTAGAGCTCTACCACTTTGAAACATAGTGCCACTTCATGTTTTCTGGTGGGTAATTGGAGATAAGAGTGTCATGATTTTCTGCCAGGGTTGGCTTTGAACCGTAATCCTCAGATCACAGCCTACTGAATAGCTAGGATTACAGGCATGAGCCACCAGCAGCTGGCTTGAGCCATATTTTATGGAAAGTGAAGGAACACAGGAACTGCCTGGATGATTAAGTCATATTGATTGTGAGACAAGAAAGGACAAACTATGTTCTGGGTCAGGAGGAACCAGTTGCCTTGATATTCCTTAAGACTTTTCTGGCTAAATCTTTACCCCTGTTTATATATTGCCTGATGCTTTTGTAATATCCACCTTCCATAAGGTGTCAGGCAAGAAATATTTGCCAAAACAAAGACTACCTATTCCACTGCCAAGTTGTAGGGGTGCCCCAAAGAATAAAAATTAAAAATAGACTTACTCTAAAGAAGCCAGACCTGACTTGGTCTTTTTGTGGTGTGGGGGTATTTTGATAGCTTCGGCCTTCAGTGGCCATCCAGAAACTGGGAGGACAGTATCCCAGTATTCCCAGGTCAGGACATGCTGTGCAAACTGACATGTCTCTTCTGTCTTTTTAGAATCAGGGAAAACACTTGCTTGTCAGCACATACAGTGAGCACCCAATGAACTAAAATGGAAGATGTTGAGGATTCCCCAAACCACCAGTTTGCAATGCTGGGCAGGCACCCTAGCCAGGGCCAGTCTGAAGCCATGGGAATGACCGGATCTGTTGTAAAGTAGGGATGGTGCTTGTTTTCTACTGCACATCAAAGTCCTGGCACTCTGAGCACTCCATGTGGTCAATGATGAAGAGGAGCTTTCTGGTACTGAAGGCTCTTAGCTGGAAGTGGGATTAAAGAAGGGCCTATGTTATGTGATAGGAGCTAAGGCACACACCTGTTTGCTAGAAGAAATGATCCAGTAGACAGAAACTGATGAGAATCAAAAAAGAGCGCACTGCAGAAGTCTTTGAGAACATTCAATTTAGGCTATGGGATTTAGAACTCAAGGTGGGCTATAGGACTCAGGAATGGCTGTGAAAGTGGGCTGTGGTTGTACAAAGATGTTACTTTTTTTTTCTGTGCTAGTACTGGGATTTGAACTCAGGACCAGGAATCTCTTAGATTTTTTTCACTCAAGGCTGGTACTCTTGAGCCACACCTGTACTTACGGATTTTTGCTGGTTAATTGGAGATAAGAGTCTCACAAACTTTTCTACCTAGGTTAGCTTTGAACCATGATCCTTAGATATCAGCCTCCTGAGTAGGTAGGATTACAGGTGTGAGACACAAATGCCCAGTTAAGATGAGTTGCTTTTAAGTTTTTCACCAGGTGGTATTTTCAACCATTGATATGCATATTCATGGGGAACAGAGATCTGAGACATAGGATATGGTTGACAGGCAATAAGAGGAGGAAGGCACAGAGTAGATAGAACCTTGTATTTTTTTACAGCAGCATCTGAATTCACAGTGTCTGTGGAGCAGAGAGGGAAGACCCTGGAAGGGAAGGGGGGAAATTGAGCTTTGCAGTTTTAATGAGGTAGTCTATGATAATGTTCCAAGTTTCCAGTTAATGACTTCACCATCATCTTCTACTTAAGAGCCCACAAGTTTCTTATTTCCGATTTAAGTTGTAAGTCGTTGAAGAAATCAAAGTCTGCCAAATCAATACAAGAAGCAACTATCTCTAAATAGTTCCCAGTAGAGAGAAGATTTAAGAAGATTGCTAGAGTCTAAGGAAGAGGGATGAGAGCAAGAGGATCCAGATTTAGATATAAGCTCAAGTGTTTATTTTGTAGTCAGGTCATAATAAGGGGGGAAATTCACTGTAGAAAAGAAAGTGATTTGAGGGTACAACTTAGAAAGATGAGGAAATTAGAAAATGATTACCAACTGCTTCCAAATGATGCTTCTCTTTGTGCGTAAATAAGAATCACAAAGTGGGTACAGAAATTTGAGACTATTTTTGTTTTTAATCAATGACTCAACACAGTAGTAAAGTAGCTGTCCTATGAAGTATGATGTAATTAGGGTGACTCAGAGAAAGAGCACAAGTGGAGAACCATGTCCAGCCAGTTCTAAGGCTTATGAATGAATCAGGGGCTTCAAGAAAATGATTTTGCTCCATGTTGAAACCAATTTAAAGAATCTATTTGCTGACAATGGATGTGACAATTTTTGTTTATTTGAATCTCAAGCTGATCTCTCTGCAGACTTTCATCCTGATAATGGGTTACTGTGGGATAAATGGCCTGAGCAATGGCCAGTGGCTTGTTAAAAGTCACGTATGCTAATTCGTCAGCTTTGGCTGCATTTGAGCACTGTTCTGGTTAAACCATCTACTGGGATTTTATTGCCATCATCACCCCCAGTCAAGCACCAACTTAGGACTGAGAAAAGCTGTTTTCAGTTTGTTTTTAATAGAACTCACAGCAGATTTTATAACCTAACTTAGTTCTTAAAGAAACAGTCATTCTCAAAACAAGTTGAAAATACTTCCCGAACAGTATCTTCTCTTAGAATGTGGGTTTGCAATCTGGTCTGTTTAGTTCCTGTAAAAGAGATGCTGCTGAAAACCCCGTGAAATGGAATTCATATGCATTAATGGATTATGAGCCAATTTGAAAAACACAGGCTTAGAAAATATATATATTTTTTCTCATTTTAGGTAATCTATGTGGTAGAAGATAGCCTGGTTTTCAAAAACTAGAGGACAGTTGGCATTGATAGTCAAGATTATCTGAGTTGTGGAAAAAAGGTAACAAAGTTTGGGTTTGTTTGTTTTTTTTGAACCAAGGATTGAACCCATGTACCTACATTGCTAGACAAGTACTTTATCTCTCAACTATATCCCCAACCCCTGGAATTTGTTTTAAAAATAGTAATTATTTCTCAATGTTTGCTCTGTAATTATTATAGCATTAGGTTCTTTATTAACTAACTTGCTCTATAAGAACTTTGGAGGGACAAGTATGGTGGAGTATGCCTGAAATCCCAACTATGTGGGAGACAGAGGTAGGAGAGTTGGGAAACAGAGGTAGAACAATCAAAGTTGAAATTGGCCCTAGGCCAGATCCAGAGTTCAAACACTAATATCAAAAATAATAAAAAAGAAGTTGGAATTTTACTGAGATAACTATGAATTTGTAGGACCATATAGGCACAATTAGTGTGTGTGTGTATTTGCACAGTAAGGTGGCAAACATTGGCATCATTTTGATGCCTCTTTCTCCCACACCCTTCATCTGAGCCATTAGCAAATCCTGCCGCACTTCCTTTGATGTATATCCAGAAACTGCCCACTTCTCACCCACCTCCACTGCCATCCTTGCCTAGCCATCAGCATTCTGAGTCACTTCCTCACTGTCTCCCTGCCCGCCCTCTTGCTTCAGTCTATTCTCCATACAGAACCAACTTTTCTAAGCCCTTTACTTCACACCAAAGAGCAAAACCCTCTCAAGGCTTTCTGCCTAGCTCTCTGGGAAAAACAGACATGGAGCTGAGCTATGGAGGTGAGTTGACCACATGATTTCAGGGATGAGGCCAGGGGAGGGTGCTCTATTCAGAATAAGAGCCAGAGCAAAAGGTAGCCTTGTCAGAACACAGTGGCAGAACACAGACCACAGCATCATCTGACAGTGTGTGGGGGGGTGTGGGGAGGACAGCTCAAAGTAGCTACCTACCTTGATTCTAAAATTACCCCTGACTTGAATAAGAATGAAGGAAATTCTAAAACTTACATATGAAGGAAAAATAAAAACCCAGACAAGCTGAACAGATGGCCCTTGTCAGCATGTAGTAGGAATTAGGCTTTTCTTTCTTTTTTTTGGGGGGGGGGGTCCTGTCATGGGGCCTGAACTCTGGGCCTGGACGCTGTCCCTCAGCTCTTCAGCTCAAGGCTAGCGCTCTACCACTTGAGCCACAGCGCCACTTCCGGCTTTTTTTCTTTTTGCTTATGTGGTGCTGAGGAATCGAACCCAGGGCCTCATGCATGCAAGGCAAGCGCTCTACCACTGAGCCACCTTCCCAGCCCTAGGCTTTTCTTATATGGACATTCTTTTTTTCTCTTTTCCCTCCCTCCCTCCCTCTCTCCTTCCCTTCTTTCCTCCCTCTCTCCCTTTCTTTTCTTTCCTCCTTTTTTTCTTGTCTTTCCTTTCCTTTCTTTCTTTTTCTCTTTCCTTCTTTCTTCCTTCTTTTCTTTCCTTTCTTTCTTCTTTCTTTCTTTCTCTTTCCTTCCTTCCTTTCTTTCTCTTTCCTTCCTTCCTTCCTTCTTTCTCTCTTCTTTCCTGTCTTTCTTTCCTTTTTTTCTTTCTTGCTTTCTTTCTTCCTTTTCTTCCCTTTCTTTCTTTCCTTTTTCTTTCTTCCTTCCTTTTTTCCTTCCTTCCTTCCTTCCTTCCCTCCCTCCCTCCCTCCCTCCCTTCCTTCCTTCCTTCCTTCCTTCCTTCCTTCCTTCCCTCCTTCCCTCCCTCCCTCCCTCTCCTCCCTCCCACCCTCCCCCCTCCCTCCCTCCCTCTTTTCTTTCTTTCCTTTCTTTCTTTCTTTCCTTCCTTCCTTCCTTCCTTCCTTCCTTCTCATCTAACTCAGGGCCTGGAACCTGTCCCTGAGTTTTTTTGTTTCATGGCTAACACTCCACCACTTCAGTTGCAGCTCTACTTCCAGCTTTTTGGTGGTTAATTGGAACTAAGGTTTTCCTGAATGTGCTGGGTTGGAACAGAGATCCTTTGTTTTCAGTCACCTGAGTAGCTAGGATTCCAAATGTGAATCACTGGGACCAGGACATCATGGTGATTTTAAATGATATCATTAACATTCATCAATTTAAAGTTTTAATTTTTGAGTTGCCTCTGGAAGGTGAGGAATATAAAGTATATGTGACAGTTATCAAGCCAAATGGCATACTGACAAGTTTAGTGATCTTCCGGAAAAACATAACAGGAAAACAAAAAGAGAAAAAGGTTACAACAATTTTCAATTTCCTTCAATTTCACATCTTAACAAGAATCATATAGGGGATTGGTGGGGGTAGGGGATAGCATGATTTTTAGGAATACCAAACAGTCAAGTAAAAGAATATAGGAATTAAATTTACTTCTACTGAAAAAGCTTCAGAGAGATAAAAATCCCTTCAGGCTATTTAATTAACTATGAGCCTTCACAAATGAGGCTGATCATAACCCACTCAGACTACCTTTCCTCTGTAAAAACAAACACAGGGCATAGCTTCACTCTGCAGATCAAGCAGAGAAAGAACCCCTGGAGTGCTTGATACAATCGTCTTGTAATTACAGGAAAACCCTTCCTCTGCACTTTTGTTTGTATTCTACAAACTCCTACAATATTAAAACTTTCAAGGTTAATTTTTCTTTTCTTTTTTTTAAAGGCATACTGGGGTTTTGAACTCAGAGCCTCAGGTATGGTAGGCAGACACTCTACCATTTGAACCACTCTGACAGTAGTCCCTTTGTGTTGGTTATTATTATTATTATCCATCATGGGCCTTGAACTCTGGGCCTGGGCACTGCCCCTGAGCTCTTCAGCTTAAGGTTAGTGTTCTACCACTTGAGCCACAGCACCACTTCCGTTTTTCTGGTGGTTAATTGGAGATAAGAGTCTCAGGGACTTTCCTGCTGGGCTGGCTTTGAACTGCGATCCTCAGATCTCAGCCTCCCGAATAGCTGGGATTGCAGGTGCCTGGCTTGGTTATTATTATTATTTATTTTTTGCTGTTCTAGGGGTTGAACTCTGGGCCTGCGTGCTATTCCTGATCTCCTTTTGATAAAGGCTAGAAATCTACCACCTGAGCCACAGTGCCACTTTTGGCTTTTTCTGTGATTAAATGGAGATAAGAGTCCCATGAATTTTCCTGCTTATGTTGGCTTTGAACTGAAATCCTTAGCTAGGATTACAGGTGTGAGCCACCAGTGCCCAACTTGTGTTGGTTATTTTAAGACAGGACTCAGTTTATGCTCAAAGCAAGCCTGGACTATGATCTTATTTGCTGCCCCAATTGCAGATGTGTACTACTTTTTCCAGCCAAATATTGAGGAGTTTCCTGAACTGTTGGTTTGGGTTTGAGCTTTGATCTCATCTCTCCCTTCAAGTAGCTAGAATTATAGGTTTGAGCCACCATATTGAGCCCAAGGTTAAATTTTGTTTACATTTATTTTTATCATTTTGGTGCTGGAGATTGAACTCAAGGCTTCACCGAGCTTTGCCTCTAGCTCCAAGGTTAATTTTGAATCAGCTAATTTTGAAGCCAAGCGTTTAAATCGGGATCTCCTCTTTCCTATACTTTCTCATTTTTCTGCATTGCATTGTTTTATTAATGAAAGGAGATAGAACTGAGCATAGAGATGGTTTGTTGTTTAAAATATCAAGGACAGGCTGAATGTCAGTGGCTCACACCTATAATCCTAGCCACTCAGGAGGTTGAGATCTGAGGATTGAGGTTTGAAGCCAGCCTGAGCAGGAAAGCCCATGAGAATCTTATCTCCAATTAACCACCAGAAAATTGGAAGTGGAGCTGTGGCTCAAATGGTAGACATCTGGCACTGAGCAAAAACCAAGCTCAGGGACAGTGCCTAGGCCCTGCGTTCAAGCCTCATGACTGACAAAAATAAAAATCAAGGACAATTTGTTAACATTCCAAATACGCATGGAGGTCTTGAACTGCAAAGAACACACAATAGCTTCAGAGGGTGCTGGAAAACCTCCCAGACGCCAGCAGTTACAAAAGGAAAATGGCTGGGGTGGGAATGTTTCCTGTCACCACCGTCAGCCTTTTCAGACAATTTATTTTGGAAACTAGATTTACACAGGAAATGAGTAGAAATGGAAAAAATTAAACAGATTTTCTTATTTTTGGTTCTCAATAGCAAAAAATATATATAAGCAAAACTCTTCATGGAAGAATTTTCCTTTTTATAAATTTGACAAAGTCATTAAAGATCCCAATTTGAGCCAATGATTAAATTCTTTAGCACATCGAAAAGCTTGTTTATAAATATTAACACTTAACGTTGTTCAATCTTTTGTCTGATCAGTGGCTTCTAAACTCTCATTTGAAGAATACTTACTAATAACTTACATAGTATATATCCGTCTACATCTAAAGAAATTTCATCAAAGAAGCTTTATATCCCATAGTGCATGTTGGTACTTTCTGGCCAATTCTCTTCTCTTTCATTTCATTCTATTCCAAAATGCTAGTAAACACGCTCAATTACTTTCCTCACAAACTGAAATTTTGCCAGATTCTGGCACATAATTGAAAACACTGAAATGATGACAACAGACTAGCAGATGGTATTATTGTTTTTACCCTGTGGACTAATCAATGGTAAGAAAAATAAAACAACACCAAACAATCTCTATATTATAGCACAGTATGATTTTTAAATTTACTATTATTAAAATTATCAGATAGCCCTTTGCAAATTACTGGCCAAATCTTTTGAAACAACATCTAGCCTTGGACATGTCTGTAATATCCAACAGAGCTTAGTGAAGGCTAGACAGCATACTTAACTCAGTTAAAATGTTGCAGCCTATGAAAAAATTGATGTAGGATGGCTGAGATTCCTAGCTGCAATTAAACAGAGAAAACCAGAAGTGCAGATTTAATACCAATTACCCCCTACAGGATATTTATGTACTTCTGACTTGTCAAAGCATACTGCAAGAAGCACTTGTCTTCTCCTGTAACTCTGTCAGTTACAATCATTTCCATCGGAAGTTCTCCTTGGTTCTTTTCTAATCTGTTTAATAGTTTCTTGTTTATTACTCCACTTCCTTACATGGACTACTTAGGAGTATGGGTAATGTCAATACGTCCTTGTGACTATTCTTCTAGTACTTCTATTGGCAGGCCGCCCTGCTGTTGTGTTCACTCTGCTGTTGTGGGTGCAGATCTGAGTTGAAGGTGCTGTCTGTTTCTACAGGTGTCCACAAATTCTCCCAACTTGAAACAATTTGAAACTAAAACTTGGATTAAAAAACAAAACAAAACAAACATCACCCATATGGGAAAGAATTTGAGTTGAAATACAAGTAATTTTGGGGTACAAATTATGTGTCTGTATGTATACAAATGTATGTGTGTATACACACAGGATAGAACAACTTTTATATACAGGTATGTGATTCCTTACCCAGAACTGATTCCGTATCTTGGCTTCTGGGACCTTGAAATTGGGAAAGCTTGTTTTTTCCTTAACATCGAGGTTAGTCTAGTTATAATTCCCATTCATTAATTTACTCTAGACTACAGATATTCCTTACTTTCTTCTGAGCTCATTCAAGAAGCATTTTGCAATCCAATTTTGAGTAGTTTTCAACAGGTTACATAGCCTTGTATAGGTTTCTAATTTTAACTTTTCTTGCTGAAATGACTTGAAATAAAACATGTACAAGAGTCTCTGTAATTCAGACTTTATTGCTTATTAATTTTGTCATTCTACACAAGTGAGAAAATATACTGGGAGTGTTGGCTAGTCATGATAGATTGATGACAACATTCAAGTGTTTTATGATAGATAACAAGAGGCCCCCACGACACCATCACCCCAGAAATTTGTATATTTCATATAAAAAGAGTAAAAATAGTTCATTGGCATTTAACTAGCATTTTTTTTTGTAATCTATGAACCACAACATACCTTGATGAGTGTCAGAATTTCCAGAGTAGAACAAAATGTGTTTTTTTTTTCCATTACCAAATATTTTTTCAAGAAAACATGATCAAACAAATCAACCTAACACCAAAAATTACATATACAGAATCTTGAAAATACAAGTTGGCATATTGTAGTGGTCCTCAATTTTAACATTAATTCCAGACACAAAATGTGATTCAGCTTTTGAAAATGACATTAAATTCCTTAACTGCAATTACATTTACTTTATAATTCGGACAATTTAATGAAGCCAAGATTAACTGTGTTAAAAACCATGGACATATCTCCAACTGCTCTATCTATGCTAAGGTAACTTCTTTAAAAGTATTCTTTAAAACCTCAGATAACAACTATAGAAATATAACTTGATGTACAAACAACCTACCCTTCCAAATCCACAGCAGTAGTTCTAAGAGTTCTTAAAGCTAGGAGCACATACAAAGTCACTGTGTAAATCACACGCAAGTATCAACAACTTTCCCTACTAAAACTATACCCTTCTCTCTACTGATAATTGTTGAAAGTCAAGCATGTGTAACAGTTCGGCATTTCAAGAGTTCTATATATAGTATGAAGATGTAGAGATTGAGAAATACATCTGGATGTTAAAAAGACACTACAAAAAAGAACATCCCAGGACTTGAAATATGGTTTTATGTTAAACTCATTTAAAGACCTATTATCCAACAACTAAAAACGCAATAACAGATAAATAGGAATTTATTAAAACCACTGTCTTCTACAATACAAAAATTAAATATTAAGGCATCCTTTTTTTCCCTATCCTGATATTTGCAGCAAAGAGAAATGTTTTAAATAAGAGCTAACAAATGTCTTTCTAAAGTATTTGGCAGATTTGTTTTAATATTCTCTGACCACATGATCAAACACCCTGGTCCAAATAACAAGGGTATAAATAGGTTATCAATTTATTAAAGGGAGGCAGTTCACTCACTGATGAAAAATTTTTTAAAAAAAGGAACTACAAAGAGTATCATATAAAGTTCAAACACTGGGATTTGAATTTCTCGGCAGCAATTTACACCTCAGTAACTAGGCAAAAGAAGGGAGGAGGACTTTAACATGAGAGAAGCCTATAATATGGTCATGCTATGGATCAAGTGGTGACTCAGTCAATATTTGGCTCTACAACCTGAAAACGGCTTCATATTCCTTTAAAAATGATCACATCCACTGTAGTAAGAGCATACAAATAAATACTGTTAGTATACCCATACCTGTCCATTCACAAAGCTCAGAGGGCTTCATCAAATATACAATGTTAACAATTTCACCTTTTATTAAGGCAAGTTTGAGAAAATAATTTAATACAACCAGATCTCTCCATGAACTTTCTACTTACAATATTTTTAAGAAACATACAAAAACCTGTATTATATAAAAAAGCCACCTCAATATCAGAAAATAGTAATGAAAGGTGTTGAGCCCATTTTACTTTTTAAAGGACGCTTTCCTTTTCTTTAGGTCCAAATGCTATTCATCATCTTTAGAGCCGGTTTTGCTTAACTATAAGAGAAAAAGACATAAGAAACATTCAACAAGTGTAAGTGATCATGGTATTTGAGTCATTATTTCCACTCAGAACCAAAACTAAACAAACAACAGAAAATAAGTTTCAAGCAATGTGAAATTTAAATTATTTATAGCTTCTTTACCAAGCTAATTACCTTTCAACATTAAGCTTAGCTACTTCAAAAAGATTTGAAATACGACCTGAGCAAAAGTACAACCTCAACAGAAATAAGTTATAACCAAGATTATAAAAGCAGAAAGTGCTATTTGTAAAATGAATGACATTCTACTTTTACTTCCTATCACAGACAATACATTGTGTATGTGTGTGTGTGTGTGTGTGTGTGTTTTGCTGGGGACTAAAACTAGGACTTTGTAATGGATTAGGCAAGAAAGTGTTCTACCACTGAGTTATCCTCCCCCGCAACAGACAACAAATGTATAATGAAAAGTAATATTAAAAGTATAATTTTGCAAATATGATTAAAAAATCTTAAATTGTAATTTTTCTGGATAAAAATCTGGGCAGGCTTGGCAAAGTTTGAGGCGAGGCACAGAGATACAGGCAATACAGAGATGATAATCCTGATGAGAAGAACCATCGGGTCCTTGAGCAGCACTCTGTACCTCCTGAGAATGGGGGATGCTGGGAAAAGCAGGAAGTCCTCAGGGTAGTAATGTTCTCAAACATTTTGGACTTCTTCATATTTTCAAACTAAGGATCCTAAATCAGAGTCATATTTAGTGTATTGAAATTTAAAACTGAAAAGCCTCAAATAGATGATAAATGGTAATAGAAAAAAAGCACTACATTTTCTAAAACAGGCAAAATGTAATATGAAGTGGTGCTGGTTTTCCATTCCTGTGAATCTCTTTCTATAGAAAGCAGGTATTGTGGCTGACAGCATGGAGGGAGTAGTAGGAACAACCTGAGGTGCTAATGTACCCCTTTTGCCACTTTAGGACACTGCGAGAAACAGAACACACAGTCTGCATGCTTTTAGCTTTAACAGAGTGCTAGTGGCAAGGCCTCACTTCTTGCAGCCATTGGGAGCGGCTCCAAAATGTGACTGTATGCTCAAGAGAAAATGGCAAACACGCAAGCAACATCTTAGAATTAGGATGCAAAGAGTTTTGGCCTGGTACACCTGGCACCCAGAAGTCTTATGAGATTTCCTAGGCATCCAAACACAATTGCAAAATATTGGCTTAGGATGTGTGATTCTGGGAATGAACGGTGTGTAGGTGACTGCTTTAAGAACAAAGGCCTGAGTGTACCTCAGTGATAGAGTGTGTGTTCTAGGTCTGATCCCTATCACGAAGGGAAAAAAAAAGTTTTCCTGTCTCCCAAGATTGCTGACTTTGGCTTTTTTTTTTTTTTTTTTCCGATTTCAACTTGGAATTGTATGTGTGTTGCTAAGGATTCCTTTAAGAACAAACAATTTCTCCAGTTGGGAAAGGAGCACCGTTTTTATTCCCTCTGCACCAACCAGAGGATTTCTGTACGCACTTTCAGCCGAGATCTGCTGTACTAGAAATGCAGCATTCTGGCTGGGACAGGCACTCACTGGGAGAGAATGGACTTAGCTGATGAGCGACCTGTGACAGAGCGAAGATAACTTGAAGTATCCAGCAAACCTATGAGAGACTGCAACTGAAGGTTCATCAATGCAAACATTTCTTCCCAAGAATGGGAGAACAGAAACCATGCTCCTTTATTCTGATTACATTTTGAGGCTCCCTACTCCGAGGTAATATTCTTACACTACATTATATGTTATAAAGGTTATTTTAATATTTTCATAGAAAATGTATGGATTTGAAAATAAATTTTAGGGCTGAGGGCATGACTTAGTGGCAAAGTATTTGCCTAATAAGAGCAGAGTCCTGAGTTCAAGTCCTAGTATTGACAAACAGCTTTAAAAATAAATTAGGAGGGGGGACCAAGATGGCGTCGGGGCAGTAGGGAAACGCCACAGCTCTCTCCAACCAAAAAGAGAGTTCGAGTTCCAACGTTTAATCTCCCCAAGAGACCGACAACAACAAAAAGACGAACACTCAGAGAAAAACCAGAGGTGGAAAATAACAAAAAAAGAAAGAGAGGAAAAGAAGAATTTCAGAACAGAGAAGAGCGAAGACCCCTCCCCCAACCTTTACTGGCCGCGCGGCAGTGCGCCAAGCCGCCGGCCAGCCGGCCCGGCGGGGGCTGCCGGAGCCACAGAGACACAGGGGGCTGCTTGCAGATCACCAGGTACCGGATTGCAGAACAGCGGATCGATCGCCAGGAACAGAGAAACCTACCAGCTGGGAGTCTCCAGGAGGATCCCACCCCACCCATCACTCTCCACCGGAGCAGAGAGGCTCCATCCCGCCAAAGCCGCCCGGCACCAGCAGCGCGACAAAGGGACCTGTCGGCAGACCACCCGCCCAATCGCGATCGCAACTACCCGGTGGGGGGCCGCCCAACCCAGCCCGCAACCACCCCAACTGAACTCGGACTGCAACAACAACTGACGACCTACAGGGTGAGTACCCAACAGGGGAGAGTGAATCCCTCAAGGGAGACCAGAGCTGGAGGGAATCCCCAGACCCTGACCTAGACTCCCTACCCCAACACCCGGACCACAGGACCCACTAAAACTGGGAACTGTTCGAGAGCTCCACCAGCCGGTGGAGCACACTCTGCTGGCCAGGCCAGAGCAAGAGCGCCCCTGGAAGGGAGCTTAAATGCCCAAGCCAGGAACAGCGCCCCTGGGTCAAGACTACCAACAGTAGAAGAAATTTGAACTGTGTCCTCCAGGCTGCATAACCTAGGTGGTATACACATTAGCACAGGCCTAACGAGCGCGCTCCAGGCTGGGGCCGGAACCAGGCCCGGGGACCGGCGCCTGAACAAAGCAAAAAGGGTCAGAAGTGGGGCTGTGGCTCAAATGGTAGGGTGCCAGCCTTGAGCTGAAGAGCTGAGGGACAGCACCCAAACCTAGAGTTCAAGCCCACAACCAGCCCAAAACAAACAAACAAAAACACATCAGGAGCCCATAGCAGACTCCAGTATTTGGGAGAGTGCATCCAGAGCATCTGATCTTCCCAAGAGCACCCGCAGGAGCAAACACAAGCAGTCTAGGCTGCTCAACCCTTCCAAGGCGGGAATTGCTACAGCAGAGAGCTGAGAATCCTAAGTAAGTCAGAATAGCAGCTGGAAATAGGCTCCCAACAGAATCCAGGTCAGGCACAGACTCTCTCTACCAATACAGAATCAGCAACCAAGCAAAGACAGACACACCAAAACAAGATTGAAGAGCAGTCTCCTGAACCCCCATGCGAAAATCACAGAGAAAAATCACAAGGTTTACCACTACCCAGGACAGCAAGCTCACCTCAAAAGCCAGCAGCCACGCAGGGGAGAGCCCCAGTGGGAGCAAAGCAGGAATGGAAGACAAAAACTACATCCAAGGGTTGCTGGAGGCAATGACTCAAGAAATAAAGCGAGAAATGGATCAGAAATTGAAAGAGCACAAGGATGAACTATCAAAAGATATACAGGACATTAAACAAAAGTTGGATGCAAAAATAGAAGCTGCACAAACCTCAGTAAGAAGTGAGATAAACGCCAAATTAGAGGTAATACATACTGATCTCACCTCATTGAGAGGTGAGATCAGTACTCTGAGAACCAGCATTGAATCCATAAAGGGATCCATTTCCACCATGCAAACCACAATAGAAGCCACGGTCAACAGAGTGAATGAAATGGAAGGTAGAGTGTCAGATACAGAAGACAGAATACACCAACTGGACCAAAAAGTGACAGATATGGAAAAATCACTCAAATTAAACCAAAGGGAAATTCAAGAGCAAGCAGATAATGCTAAAAAATTTAACCTTCGCATAATCGGAGTGGACGAAGGTGAGGAATTCCAGAGCAAGGGAATGCAACACCTATTTAACAAGATAGTCAATGAAAATTTTCCCCACCTCAAAAACGACCATCTTAACTACATCACAAAAGCTTATCGAACACCCAACAAGCAAGATCCCAGGAGAAACACTTCTAGGCACATTATAGTAAAAATGATGGATCTGAATAATAAGGAAACAATCCTGCATGCAGCAAAAATGAAGAAGGAGCTATACTACAACGGGAAAAAAATTAGAATCACTGCAGATCTCTCCACACAAACAATGAATGCAAGAAAAGCCTGGGAAAGCACCATACGAGCCCTGAGAGCCAATAACTGCCAACCCAGACTGATATACCCGGCAAAGCTAGCATTCACATTCGATGGAGAACTGAAAACTTTTAATAGCAAAGAAAAACTAAATGAATACATAAACATTAAGCCAGCATTACAAAGAATTCTAAGAGGGGGGACACAACCTGAAGAAAGCAACCAGGAACTGGGACCTGCCCCAAACAGGCATTACTCAAAGTCTAACTGAGCAAGCACAGGAGGAAAGGAAAGAAGAAAAACTTAGGAAAACGGAATGGCAGGGACAACAATGCATCTCTCTATACTTTCTCTTAATATAAATGGGCTGAATTCGCCAATTAAAAGAAAACGAACTGAGGACTGGATCAGAAAACAAGACCCATCCATCTGTTGCCTTCAGGAGACCCACCTCTCAGCCAAACATACAAACAAACTCAGAGTGAAGGGGTGGAAAAGGATCTACCAATCAAATTCCCCCAATAAGAAAGCAGGTGTAGCTATCCTGATATCTGACAAAATAAACTTTTCATTAAAATCAGTACAGAAGACAAGGACGGACAGTACATATTAATAAAGGGAACAATCCAAGAGGAGGATATAACCATCATCAACTTATATGCCCCAAATATCGGTGCACCCAGATATGTTAAACAAATGCTCTCAAACTTACAGAATAAAATAGATCCCAATACGATAATACTAGGAGACTTTTAACACGCCACTCTCACCAAAGGACAGGTCTACCAACCAGAGGATTGGCAAAGAAGCTACCGAATTAAGTGAGGCCATACTTCAAGCGGAATTAACTGACATCTACCGAGTATTTCACCCTAAAACAACACAGTACACATTCTTCTCAGCAGCTCATGGAACTTTCTCCAAAATAGACCATATCATAGTTCATGCAAGGAACTTAAGCAAATACAAAGGGATCGACATAATCCCCTGTATCCTATCTGACCACAGTGGAATCAAGCTAGCTCTCAATAACAAAGCATACCGCAGAAATTTCTCTAATACATGGAAATTGAACAGCACACTCCTTAACAAGGCCTGGGTAACAGAAGAGATCAGAGAAGAAATAAAGCATTTCCTAGAACTCAATGAAAATGAAAACACCTCACAAAGAAACTTGTGGGACACAGCAAAAGCAGTCCTGAGGGGCAAATTTATTGCCCTCAGTGCCCACATCAAGAGAATGGAGACAGACCAAGTAAATAATCTCATGTTGCAACTAAAACAGCTAGAAAAACAAGAAAAAATGGGACCTAAAGCTACTAGACGAAGCCAGATAACCAAATTGAGAGCAGAGATTAACCAATTAGAAAATCAGAAAACCATAACCAAAATAAACCAAACAAAAAGCTGGTTCTTTGAAAAAATAAACAAAATTGATGGCCCGTTGGCAAGATTAATTAAAAAAAGAAGAGAGGAAACCCATATTAATAGGATTAGGGATGCCACGGGAAACATCACAACACGTACCCAAGATATCCAAACAATTCTAACAGACTACTTTCAAAAGCTATACTCTCTAAAGGAAGAAAATCTGGCGGAAATGGATGCATTTTTAGAGAAATACAAGTTACCCAAACTGAGCAAAGAAGAAGTTAACCAATTAAATAAGCCAATATCCTATAATGAGATACAGGAAGCTATCAAAAGTCTTCCAACAAAAAAAAAGCCCAGGACCAGATGGATTCACAGCAGAATTCTATAAGACCTTTAAAGAAGAACTAATACCCATACTCCTCAAGCTCTTCAGAGAAACAGAGAAGGAGGGAGCTATCCCAAACTCATTCTACGAAGCCAATATCACACTCATCCCCAAACCAGGCAAAGACCCAACCAAAAAGGAGAATTACAGGCCAATCTCCTTGATGAACACAGATGCAAAGATCCTTAATAAGATTCTAGCTAACAGAATCCAGAAACACATTAAAAAAATAATACACTATGATCAGGTAGGCTTCATCCCAGAGACACAGGGATGGTTTAACATACGTAAGTCAATAAATGTAATCCAGCATATCAACAGAGCCAAGGTCAAGAATCACATGATTATCGCCACAGATGCAGAAAAGGCCTTTGATAAAATTCAACATTCATTCATGCTAAAAGCTCTGGAGAAAATAGGAATAGAAGGAACATTTCTAAAAACAATAAAAGCCATTTATGACAGACCAATAGCCAATATTATACTTAATGGGGAAAAGCTACAACCAATCCTCCTAAAAACAGGAACAAGGCAAGGATGTCCACTGTCTCCACTCCTCTTCAACATAGTCCTAGAACCCTTAGCCAGGGCAATAAGGCAAGAAAAAGACATTAAAGGGATCCGCATAGGGAAAGAAGAAGTGAAACTATCCCTTTTTGCAGACGACATGATACTATACCTCCACGATCCCAAAAACTCCATCCCCAAACTTTTAGAAATCATAAGTCACTTCGGCAAAATAGCAGGATACAAAATAAACCCACAAAAATCAGTTGCCTTCCTATACACTGATAACGCACAGGAAGAGAGGGAAATAAAGGGAGCAACCCCATTCACAATAACCTCCCAAAAAATAAAATATTTAGGAATTAACCTAACCAAAGATGTAAAAGAACTATTTAATGAGAACTATAAAAAGTTAAAGAAAGAAATTGCAGAAGACACTAGGAAATGGAAAGACCTCCCATGCTCCTGGATAGGCCGACTTAATATAGTAAAGATGGTGATACTTCCAAAACTAATATACAAATTCAATGCAATTCCTATTAAAATCCCAATGACGTACATCACTGAAATACAGAAAACAGTCCAAAAATTTATATGGAACAACAAAAGACCTAGAATAGCCAAAACAATTCTAGGGGATAAAGACAATATGGGAGGGCTATCCATGCCGAACTTCAAACTCTACTACAGAGCTATAATCACAAAGACAGCATGGTACTGGCACAAAAACAGACCCGAAGACCAATGGAACAGAATAGAAGATCCAGATATAAATCCACAGGCCTACAGCCAGCTGATATTCGACAAAGGAGCCAAAGACATACAATGGAAGAAACACAGCCTCTTCAACCGCTGGTGCTGGGAAAACTGGGCAGCCACATGCAGAAAACTAAAAGTGGACCCCAGCCTATCACCATGCACCAACATCAACTCAAAATGGATTAAAGACCTTAACATTAAACCCGAATCTCTGAAACTACTACAGGATAGAGTAGGAGAGACACTTGAACTAATAGGCACAGGAAGGAACTTCCTGAACAGAGTCCCAGGGTCACAACAAGTTGGAGAGAGACTCGACAAATGGGACTACCTTAAAATAAAAAGCTTCTGCACAGCTAAATCTATCGCAACTAAGCTAGAAAGACAACCAACTAATTGGGAAAAAATATTTACCAGCAATATATCAGACAAGGGGTTAACATCCTGTATATACAGGGAACTCAAGAAACTAATCCCTCCCAAACCTAACCAATTACTAAATGGGCAAGGGAACTAAAGAGGGACTTCTCAAATGAAGAAATAAAAATGGCAAAGAAACACATGAGGAAATGTTCATCATCCCTGGTGGTGAAGGAAATGCAAATAAAGACAACCCTGAGATACCACCTTACCCCACAATGTCCCACATCCACAAATCAGCCAACGACAAATGCTGGAGGGGATGTGGAGAAAGAGGAACCCTATTACACTGCTGGTGGGAATGTACACTTATACAACCACTTTGGAAAGCAGTCTGGAGGGTCCTTAGAAAGCTAAAGATTGACCTTCCTTACGACCCAGTCATACCACTTCTAGGCATCTACCCTGAACAACAGGAACCAATATACAAGGACACGTGCACCTCCATGTTTATTGCAGCACTGTTCGCAATAGCTAGGATATGGAAACAACCTAGGTGCCCCACCACAGATGAATGGATCCAAAAATTGTGGTATCTATACACAATGGAATATTATGCAGCCATTAGAAATGACAAAATAATGGCATTTGCAGGGAAATGGATGGAGCTAGAAGGAATCATGTTGAGCGAGGTAAGCCAAGAACGAAGAGACAAACGGTACATGGTCTCCCTGATAAGTGGATGCTAAATCCAAAAGGTTAGGTGATACGACAAAACTAACAGGACTTAAGAAACAAAGAACTCCCGCTCATCTGGTTGAACCACTACTAAATATCCCCATGCTGCTGATCACAAATATGGTATATAACATGTGAACACTGTTATATATTACAGACTGTGGTAGACAATTTGCTCCAGGGAAGTTAGAATGAACTTGTGACTTTGAAATTATGTAATCATTTAATCACAATCAAAAAAAAAAAAAAAAAAGAACCTCGGGGAAGGGAGGGAGGGAGGGAGGGGATGGTAGGGGGAAAACAATGGAGGGGGTAACAATGTTCAAGAGGAAGTGTACTCAGTACCTCACTCATGTAACTGTAACCCTCTGTATAGTAGCTTTACAATAAAAAAAAAAAAAAGAAAAAAAGAAAAAAAAAAAATTAGTCCTGCCAGGTGCTGGTGGCTCACACCTATAATCCTAGCTACTCAGGAGGTTGAGATCTGAAGATCGTGGTTAGAAGCCAAACTGAGCAGCAAAGTCTGTGAGACTCCACTAAACTACCAAAAAAGCCAGACATGGAGCTGTGGCTCAACTGATAAGAGTACTAGCCTTGAGCAAAAAGAAGGTTGGGAACAGCAACCAGGCCCTGAGTTCAAGTCCCAGGACCAGAACACACACAAAAATATGCTAGTCCTAAATTACCCATATAGTGGTTCTCACTAAAATGCTAATCTTTATTCTTTGGTCATATTAAATACTTCTAATAGCAGCGTAGCACATACCACATGCAAAACTTATTTCATGAAGTCCCATAAACAGAATGAACTTAGTGTATTATGTATCAGTTTAGCATAGTTGAAACTACCAAGAGTTTAAGTAAATTTTAAGAATGCTTGCTAGAAAAATTAAAATGAAAAGTAAACCATTTTAAACAATAAAATCAGAATTTTTCTTCTTGCAATGATAGGCAACAGTTAAGAGAACATTATGACTGATTTCTACTTAAAAAATCTAAAGCTTTCCTTTCCATTATTGGTCTTACTTAATTTCCATATTATCTAGAATTTGTCACATTTAACCATGTCCATGCAAGAAACAGTCAGGCTTTATTTTAAATACTACTTACACCTATAGAAGTTTCACTTACTTAAGAAAACTCTAAATTTAAGGGTGTTGGGAAGCAAAGAATGTGAAGAGTATTTTTAAAATACTTACATGCTGAATGTAAAAAAGTAAACAGACATCCAGGGAATTCCACAGATTGCAGGGAAGAAAACAGAACATACAAATTCATTACTTGATGGCAATGATTATTATAAAAATTGATGACTAAAATGTAAATGTTCTATACCTTCACGACATCAACCCAGTTCCAGCCTCGAGGAAGTTCCCCTTTGTGATCTGGAGGATAAAAAAGAACAAATGTATTTCTAAGACTGGTCAGCTAGTCTTAATATTCTAAAATCTTATATATACTTATATATAACAAATACAGAGTCAACAAATATATCATTTATTTGGAAAAATACTTTATCACCTTGTGAATTAGTAACATTGTTCTACAAAGTGTTTGAGGTACACCCCTATTATGTTTACTCTAGTTCTACTCAAGAACTAAAAGATGTTATAGTGGGCTGGGGTCATTTTAGTTTCATGCATTTGCCAATTCTGCCTTCTATCAGGTCACTGCTAATTTAAAAGGAGAAGCTGTGTGAGTTCCCTGTTTCAAGGGTTAGCACCTTCCCTCCAAGAAGCTAGACTTAACACAGAAGGCCTCATAAACAAATGTTCAGCTTCAAACCTAAGAAGAGTCTTAATTTTCTGAGTACTGATAAAATATTCACTTCTTAATCTAATATTTTTCAAACCAGTTTTCCTTTATTGAGAATGATTGAAAATAAACTAAGAACTTATAGTTTACAAAGTGCTTTCCTTCTTTTAATAAAATATTCAAAAATAAACAACAGATTGGGTATCGGCGGTTCATGCCTATAATCCTAGCTGCTGATGAGGCTAAGATCTAGAGACTGTGGTTTAGAGCTGGTGGGGGAGAAAAGTTGAAGAGACTCATTTCCAAAAAAGCAAAGGAAAAGCAGGGCAGAAGGCTTGGCTCTAGTTTGCACAAGCCAAGTAAGCAATCTGAGAAAGCACACGGCCCTGATCAAACCTTGGTACTGGCAAAAAAGAATAGTTTAACAAATGCTACTTTCAATTCAAATTCAATTCAAATGGCTCAATGCTCCTTATACTCCATACATGCTGTGTTATTTTTCACATTCAAAACAAGTACCTTACATAGACTGGATACCTCTAATCCCAAACTCCTAAATCCAAAATAATCTAAAATTAGATTTCTAGAAGGATGCTCAGCTGATAAGTGTGCAAATACACCATCATCTGAAGAACTCTGAAATCTGAACATTTCTAATCTGAAGAATTTTAGATGAGGGATATTTAACCTGTGTTAATTTTATAGCAAAGGGAATACTGAAACTAGTCTTAATATTCTAAAATCTTATATATACTTATATATAACAAATACAGAGTCAACAAATATATCATTTATTTGGAAAAATAGTTTATCACCTTGTGAATTAGCAGCATTGTTCTCTCCTATGGGAGAGAAGAATATTTCTGGAGCTAAACCTGAGATGCTAATGGTTCTTCTCCAAAAAGAATCCTCTACCAGTTATGAGGAGCACGGTGGTGGGGCACCAACTTGGGTTAACTGTAACACCCACAGTACTATTGGCTGTCATGTTAAAAGTTTTATCTAGAAGGAAAGCTTCCAGTCATTTTAGGAAGACAATGACTTTAGATATGTGGACATCATCAAAGAGATGAAGGTCAAGAGATATAAATTATGGGAAATGATCATAGATAATTATACACGACACCAACAGGTAACTGACATGCTAAAATATTATAGAGAATAATCAAAATTCTAAACACTGGACTGCGCTGGCTAACAAGTTATTCTTTCATTGTTTATATATTAATGATGCTTTGACAGGTGGTGGTATTAGATTCCAAGGTGTTTATCTTACAAACCATAATAACTAAAAAAGTATAGTTTTGGGGCTAACACTGGGTTGCTTGCTTTTATTGTGTCAAAGACAAACATTAAATAAAATATAAACCACCAACCCTAATATCCATTTATGAGAGAAATGGCATTTAAAAATCCCTTCATCAAAATAAATGAGTCAGTTCTCAGTGACGGACAGTTTATAACCTTATACCAATAGCACACAGACACACATTTAAGTATAAATGTGATTGTGTAAAAATGATAATGTCCTCACTTTCCCTGATTGGGGAAAAATTATAGATTGATACCAATGTGAAAATCTCCAATTACATAGAAAGGATCAAATACTATTGCTGATATGAACTAGAGTTTAATCTTTTCCAAAAGGAATATAGGTTAGGGAATTCTATTCTTGGGTCTTAATGTTGTATACATGAGTTAACTACAGGCAGAAATATTCAATTCTGGTGTACCAGACTTCACTTCAAATGAAAATGGTATTTACCCAGTTGTTAATACAGATACCTGACACAGAGATAAACAAATAAGGAAATCCCAAATATGGTAGGTAGAAGACACAGTAATACGCGTTTTTGTATCCTGTCCTACTGGTCCTCAATCTCCAAATTCATTTCTAGTTACTGAGCCTCTCAGTTACCTTCTCTTCAAATGCTCATGTCCTGTAATGAGTTAGTAATAAATACTTGCAATATTTCTACACCATGACCCCAGAGATCTCCAATCTAAACTTTCCAAGAACAAAGAGTACAGAATTACCCTAAATCTAAATCTATTAAGCACTCACTACACAGTGTGTGGTAATACAAATAACATAGACGACCATTTATCTGTGTTATAAAAGACAAGACATAATACCAACCTGTTTTATCTGCCAGCTTACGTTTCTGGGCTTTTGAAAGTTGTTCTTTTTTGTCTTTTTTCTTACTTGACGAGGCTACATTTTGTGTTTCAACTGAGATAATATTGCCTGTGGATGTCTAAAAAACAGGAAATGGTTCTTAAGGTTCGTGCCTTAAAACTTACTGGGGTAGACTAACTATAGGAATATCCTGATGACAATCCAGTAATTTCTAAACATATAAAATAATCTGATTGCTATAATTTGTGTTCTAAATCAAGTGTCTTTAGCACACTATTGGTTGTACTCTTTTAAAAGTTCAATAGTAGTACTACAGAACACTGGGGGCTGGGAAGGTGGCTCAGTGGTAGAGTGCTTGCCCTGCATGCATGAGGTCCTGGGTTCGATTCCTCAGCACCACATAAACAGAAAAAGCCAGAAGTGGCGCTGTGGCTCAATTGGTAGAGTGCTAGCCTTGAACAGAAAAGCTGAGGGACAGTGCCCAGGCCCAGAGTTCAAGCCCCACGATCAACCAAAAAAAAAAAAAAAGCAGAACCCTGGAAGGATCTTATTACTTGCATTAATGCTAGCATATCTTTAAATTGAACTGCAACAGGACTATGACAACTCTTTATAACAAAATCAGCTTCATAGAAGTAGTAATTTCATACATTCAGACCTCTTAGTTCAGCACTATTTAAGAAAAGAAGCTAAGTATATTTTACCTTTTTGTGTGTGGGTGAGGTGATCCTGAGGTTTGAACTCAGTGTCTTCAGCTCACTCAGCTTGCTTGCCAAGCACCAGCACTTGAGCCATGCTTCCAGCCCAACTTTTGTTATTATTTTAGAAATGGAGTCTTATGAACTTTTCAGCTCTGGCTTGCTTTGAAGTGGATCTCAAGCCTGGTTATCTGGCTGGTAATTATTGTTGTTTGTTTATCGTTTAAGAAATGCAATCACCCATCCTGGCCTAGAATTATGCAGCAAAATTCCTGATCCTCCTGTCTCAGGTTCCTGAGTGATGGGATTACAGTTGTGTGTCACTGTGCTGGGCTTCAGTATTTCAGTTTTAAAACACAAGTATTTTAATTTCTTATGAAGGATGAAGGTCTAGAGAATATAAATTCATTTCCCAAGTTAAATAGAAGAAAACTAAGCTTACTTAACTTCTTACTTAACTTAGATGTTAATGCATTTTAAAACAGAGAAAAAGTTTTCCAATTTTCAAAAAATACTAACTAGACTCATGAACATGGCCCAAGTGGTGGCGTGTCGGATGAACAAGGTTCTGAATTCAAATTTTAGTAGTGCCAAAAACAAAAACAAAAGAACCAAAAAAAAAAAAAAAAACCTTGAAAAAAATGATCAAAAAATCATCACTAGAACACTCAAGCCAAAACAACAAAAGAACAAATCTAGTAAAAAAAAAAATCATCACATACTCACTGTAGAATTGACAGGATGGTGATTCTCCATGAACTGTTCTTTATTGTCCTTGGCATATTCAAACAACGTATAGGTCATAGCAGTTCCAAGATTAACTTCCACTGCTTCTTGTAACTTGGCTAAGATACTCTGCTTTACAGCTGATGATCTGTAATGTGGAGCAAATATACTGTCAAGAGAAAAGTAATAGGGTGTGAAAAGAAAACACAAGGAAAACAAAACTACTCACATGGTGTTGTTAAAAAAAGCATTCATAGATATAATTGGAGGTGTCTGAGGATATGTTTCTGTCCAGGAAATCTCTATTAAGAAGGCTTTGGGGTCGCCATTTTCACCTATCTGAAAAAAAGAGAAATCTTACACTTGTGAAAAGTGATTTTAAAAAAAAGACAGAATAGTAAGTCCTGATCTTTTAAATTACTTATTCTTCCCAATGTTTATGCTCAGATCAGATTTTGAGTAGGTCTAGTCCCAGGCTAAACCTGAGCAGGAGTGATAGCAATACTGAGTCTAACTTCTGATTTAATCTGGTCTGCCTTACAGCTTTAGTTTAAGCCCACGGCCTGTCTGTCTCTCTAGACCCTCAGCCTTTCCAGTACCAAAGCTACATCTTATACGTTTTTGTCTTAAATCCAAGATGAAGGCTAGAGAAGATGAGGGGACTGGGTCAAAATAATAATTCATAAACTTGAAATACCACATATTTTTTCTTGTTTCCTAACTGCTTAATTATAGTAGATATAAAGAACAAGTCAATCCGTATGTATTAGCACATTACCAAGACACCAGAAAACCAAGGGTAAAACTGAGAGAAAAAAAACAAAAGGATAAAGTTAAAGAAAAGGAATGAATACTTTAGGCTGGACAGCAATTCCTGAATAATTATAAGTGTCTTTTCTTTTGTTCCCCTAACATTTTAAACCTTTTTAAATCTTAATGAAAAACTCAAATAGTACCATGAATGCTACTGGTCTTTATTTACTCAAAACTTCTTGCCTATTTATCTTTCCAAACACAACACTCATTCCACCAACATGTGATTTTTTCCCTTTGTTTTCTGTTGAACCAGTTGAAAATAATCAAATGTGTTAAAATATAATATAACAACTCTTAGAAATTTAACACTGATACACACTAATATAGAACTCACATTAACCGCCCCTCTCCCCCAACTTCTGGGTGCCAGTGGCTCACGCCTGTAATCCTGACTACTAGGAGGCTGAGATCTGAAGACTGAAATTGGAAGTCAGACTGGGCAGAAAAGTCTGAGAGTTTATCTCAAAATAACTAGCAAAAAGACAGCTGCAGTGGTGGTTCAAGTGGTAGAAAGCCATTATGAGGCAATGAGTTCAAGCCCTGGCAGATAAGAAAAAAACTTTAGGAAATGATTTAACAATCTGTTATGCCTAATGGCTGTCAATGCCAGGGGAAGTTTGGAGAGTCAGTTTAAACAAGCAGGAGGGCTTATGAGTAGCAGAGGAAGGAATAAAGGTAGTCCTCATTCTGTAAGCAAGGGAAACTCTTTAAACCTTTTAAATAAAGGAATAACTAAGTGTTTTAGAGAGCTGACGAGTTCTGATTGATAGAGGACTAATGGGAGAGAGTAAGGAGGAAACTGAAGAAAGGAGTGAAAGTAGGGAAGCAAGTTAGGAACATAGTAAACTATTTGGTACAAGAACCAAATCTGAGTATAGTAGTCCACACTATAGTCCCAGCACTTGGGAGAATGAGGCAGAGGATGGCAACTTTGATGCTAGTTCAAGCTACATACATAGTAAGGCTGAATGTCCTCCCCACAGCGGCCCCCCCACCCAACACATACATACAATGAAAGAGTCTAGCAAAGACAAAAGAATAATTCTCTCCAAACTCTCATCTCATTCCTCTCCAAGGAATAGATTTCATCTATTTCTAAATTTTATGATTTGTTACAACAAAAATAAAAACCCAAATTATTTTATTTTTTTAAAAATGGTTCTGAATGAGTTGGGTGCTGATGGCTCGCATCTGTAATCCTAGCTACTCAGGAGGCTGAGATCTGAGGATTATGGTTCGAATCCAGCCTGAACAGGGAAGTCCATGAGACTCTTATGTCTGATTAATCACAGAAAAAGCTGAAAGTGGTGCTATCGCTCAAGTGGTAGAATGCTAGCCTTGAGCAAAAGGAGTTTAGGGGCAGCACCCAGGCCCAGAGTTCTAGGCCCAAGAGCAGGGGAAAAAAAAAAGTTCTGAACTAAGTTTTCAAATGCTAAATATGAATGGTACCATAGTGATGAGTTTTCATTTGGATCCTTCAGAAAATACAGAAAAAAATTTAAACTACTAATTTCAAAAAACAAAATCAACACTTTTAGCCATCTTTAGATTCTGTTTCTAGCAAAGCAGTCAGTATACTTACACATGCTATATCTTACCCTATATTGAAATGAAACTGGGCTCAATTCCCGGAAACTCTCATCTCCTTCATAAATAGAACGTAATGCTTCTAGCTCCATCTGAAAGAGAAGAGTCAATGAGTTTGGTTTAGTGGTATAAATGGATCGGAACTGGAGACCCTAGTTTCGGAGTCAAGCTCTCTTTTTTTTTTCTGGGTCCGGTCGTGGGGCCTGAACTCTGGGCCTGGGCGCTGTCCCTTAGCTCTTCAGCTCAAGGTTAGCGCTCTACCACTTGAGCCACAGCGCCACTTCTGGCTTTTTTCTTTTTGCTTATGTGGTACTGAGGAATCGAACCCAGTGCCTCAGGCATGCAAGGTAAGTGCTCTACCACTGAGCCACCTTCCCAGCCCGTCAAGCTCTCTTAACTATGATAAACTGGGGCTGGGAAGGTGGCTCAGTGTTAGAGCACTTGCCTTAACTATGATAAACTACGATAAAACAAACTATGATAAAGTTAAATTATGACAAACTATGATAACACATATGACCTCAAGTGGTTATGATAGATGTGTACATATCAACACAATCATACTAGTAATACTTTAAAATTCTGTGCCGAGTATGGCTAAGCAATATATATTGGATTGTCTCACTTGATGCTTTCGTCAATTCTGTGAAGAAGACCCTATCTCTGTATTTCTTTCTTCCTGTGTAGAGGAAAATATGATTCAGTTTAAAACATCTTTAGACCATGTGTTCTCTCCTAGCCTGAAGTAGAATAAAAGCACTAAACTTGGAGATGAGAAATATGAAGCACAATCAGAAAACTCCACCCCTTTCTGTGGGACAACCATCTGGAATAGTTACCTTGAAATATGCATTAATTACTGCAAAGCGTGTAATAAAACATCAGAACTTGCTCTTCCTATTTAATTCTAACGTGGTATCTGCTGACTGAACATTGTGATCATCGTGATCATCTTTCCTTCCCTTTACTTCCTCCCAGGAAGCTTAATACCGTGCCTTCAATTACCTGGTGAAAATATTTTAGAAAGATGCTCAAGTGTCAACTAATTGATTGGACTTTGGGTGCTTTAATGATAGTAATCCAGAAACTCTGTTACATCTTCCATATGTAAAAATGGTAACTTTCAAGTGGTCTGTTCTAAATCACGCAGTCAGCTACAACTTACCCACTACTGCCCAAGGAGACTTGGCTCTAATTTTCCTCCTACCACATCCTCACAGTGCAGCCCTGGGGTGCGGACTGCACTACTTTTAGACACCGTGCCTCATCTACTCACGTTCCAGAGTTAGAAGATTCCCCTGCGGATGATGGGTAGCCTCCCCTCCAACTCCCTGACTCGATACCGCGCTAAAACAACACCTTCCTTGCAAGAAATAAATCTAAGCATGCATCGACCATGTAAGTCTGGTGGGACAGACAAAAAACGATTTCACAACACAGAAGCCGTTGACACTGCTGTCACTATTTTCCTCCAGGAGAAATCTAACTCAATTAACCCTTTTTCTGACAGACAACAGATTTAAGACATTTGAAGGTGATCGGATTCCCAGACATCATAACTCAGCACACAAACGCTGAGCCAGAACGACAGGCTTTAAGGACAGCCAAGTGCACCAGGGTCGAGCAGCAAGGACACCTCATCTCGTTAATATGGAAACTGGGGATCGGGGGGGGGGGTGCAAAATGAAAAGTGCGGGGAGCGTGGTGGTGCGTGCGGGGAGGGTACCGAGCGGACCCTTACCCATCCATGCTCGCCTCGCGGGGGACCGCTCAAAGTGGGGTACCCTGGCCAGCCTCTAGGGGCTCCTACAGGAGGACACACGCGGGTCCACGGGCTTCCCTACCTTGGGGTCTGCGAGGGAAAGGGGGTGTCCAGCCCCGGGGGGAGGGTCTCACCTCCTGGTCCTCGTTGGCACTCATCGCACCACGCAGGGAGGGGGCAGTGGTCCCGAGACCAGGGCGCCCCTTTCGTGCTGCGGGGAGCACTCTTCGCAGCCAAAGACACGGTTTCACACGCGATCCCCCCCGACCCCGGGCAATGCCAGGCGAAGAGCCGCGGTCAGGAGTCCAGAAGCCCAAGGCCAACGCTGGTGAGACGCCGGCACCCAAAGGGGACAGGGGATACTTGGGCGGTGACGACGGGGGCTCCGCCCCCTCCACTTACGCTTCTCTTATTGGTTCATTTTCTCCCCGCCCCTAGCCCTTTCCCTTCTAGGAAAGGGAGCGCCTTCCGTACGTGTTGAGCGACTGCGTAAAGTTCCGGGATTGCGGTTGGTCGTGGCGCGCTGTCACTCAGGCTCAGAAAGTGCTTCCTGTGCTAGCGGAGGTGGGGAAAAGGAAGTCTCGCCAGCTGGAGGCGGCTGGGGCTGGCGGCTCGGCGGTCTTCCCGGGCTCCCGGTGACGTCCCTGCGTCCTCCTCCTCGTCCTCTCCGGGGCTGGCGGCAGCCGGCCTCAGACGCCGCGGGCCCGGGGCGTGCGGCCGCTCACGGTGAGTCCGGGCCCGGAGGCCCGCGGGGCCTGGCGAGGCCCCCGGTCTCTTGGCGTGTTTGGTTTGGGGGCCTGTGCTTTCCTAGGGCATCAGCCGCGGCGGTCCCCACAGCGCTCTAACCTGCCGAGAAAAACATGCACTTGTTTCTGGAACCTTCCAGGATTCCTTGCCCAGGCCTTCCAGGTAGGGGTGGGGACAGAGGAGAAAGATGTCGCCTGCCTTTAGAGCTGCCAGGTTCCTGCTCCTGCCTGTCCTCGAGCCCACACGTCTGGACGTGCGACCCCGGGCCCCGCTCCTTCCCAGGAAGGGGCGAGACGTATTTTATTTTCCTTCACTATTTCAGATCTTCTTTTGTAGCTGGGCTTCCTCTAAATCCCTTCGTCTTCCTAGCCTGTGTTCTGCACCTGCACCTCCAGTTTATAAAAATACAACTGTACTATGTGTCTGTAATCTGTGTTTATTCGTTTACGTGCCACTTTGGTCAGCGTATTTCTCATCCTCTTTGGCCGCCAGATAGTAATCCCTTACACTACACGACCTCCATCCAGAGTGCTCAAGGCTGCCTGCTTTTTCTTCCTTCCGTGTCCTGGTTTGGTGTCGTTGCTCCTTTAACATCCCAGAAAGTAACATTTCCCCTTCCCCTTCCTCTGGCTATCACTGAGATCCATGCATTCTGCATCTACCCCTCTTCTCACAGAAGAAAACATGACAGTTTCATGTGCCCAAGCTTTACAGGTAGCATAAGGCGGCAACTTCTGGTACAGTTTTCATACAGTGGTTTTGGAACCGATTTACCTTAAGTTTGATCTGCAAGGGAGTCAGTTGTCACATGTTAATGGCTTGGAATAGGCTAGTCTGAATTTGACACATGCTGTGAGTATAAAGCACCTGTTTTTTGTTTGTTTGTTTGTTGTTTTTGCTGAAGGCTTTAGTTCAAAAATGGTAAAATATTAGTAATTACATTTATGCTACTTTTGGGTCTATTGGATTAAATAAAATATCACTACAGTGATTTCCACATGGTTCTTGTTTTACTTTTCAATATGAAATACTTTTAATGAATTTTGTGGCTCTTACACTATTCCTATTGGGACACTACTGGTGTAAAGATTTATGTCGTTTCTAGCTCTCAGTTTTTCAATTCTGTTTTCAAAGGTCACAGGTATTTCTTTTGACAGTCTTTGATTCTAAGGGAAATAAGCTTGTAGAGTCTAGTGTAGACTCTGGCAGTAGACAGAGATATCAAAATCACATTTTGACCTGTTTTTAATGTTCACTCCCAAATACTTTTTGTTTTCGGTTGGAATTCTCTAGAACTAGTTTATTTCTATCTTTACCCCCATAGCTTAATTATGTCCTAAAAATATCTATTTGAGAAATTCTGCTAACTTACATTTCAGACATTTTATCATTTCTGGCAGGCCTTTCAAGTCATTTTTCAATACTTATTGCTCCTTCAGTACTTAAGCTTGAGCTGCATAACCATCCGTCCTCAATTAACCTGTCTGTGAGAAGTATTCTATGTTTTAGAGCTGAAGTGGTGGCATAAGTACACCTCATTTTTCACAAAGATTATATTTGAACTATACGTAATATATTGTTGAAGATTCATCTCATTAAAAGCAGCTCACAAATTTTATTGGAAATGAGGAACTTTGTTCAGATAAGTTCATATTTATATAATTGCTTTTCTAAAGTCAGTGCACACTTGAGTTTACTATAAGCTCATCTAAAGAACACAATACATTCTCCTAGAGATTTTTGTTCATTAGTTTTTCTCTTAGGTACATTTAATGTTTCTAAAAATTGAGAAGATAGCAATTACTTAGATAATAAGCATATATTACTAATAGCCTAGGAACTTGTGAAATTGGATGTTAGCAGTTACAGAGAAATTAAAGGAAGTTTTGGTTTTTATGTCTGTAAGTTAAATTTGTTTTTATTCATTGTTGAAATGAGTTTCAAGTAGCTGTATTTGCTTTTTGTTTTGTTTTGTTTTTTGAAACAGCATCTTTCATGTACCCCAGGCCACCTTGAGCTCAATATGTAGCCTAGATTGGCCTCAAACTCATGACCTTTTTGTCCATACCTGGCTAATTTGATGATTTTCCTACTTTCTTGGTCTGTTAATCCCAAAGGTTGGTATACATTTCTTTTTACTGTGAAAATACATTATGATTTCAGCACAACACATGATATCAAGGCAGAACAGTGAACAGTTGATTGGTCTAAAAATAGACTACAACTAAAGTTTTTTGTTTGTTTTGGTATTAGTCCTGGGGCTTGAATTCATTGCCTGGGTGCTAATCCTGAGCTTCTTTTTGCTCAAGACTGGCACTCTTCAACTTGTGCCACAGCTCTACTTCTGGCTTTTTTGGTAGTTTACTGGGGATAAGAGTCTCGTGGACTTTTCTGCCCCGGCTGGCTTTGAACCATGATCCTCAGATCTAAGTCTCCTGAGTAGCTAGAATTATAGGAGTGGGTCTCTGGTGCCCAGCCACATTATTTTATTTTTCAGAAAATCTCATGTTAATAATTTTAATAGGGGGGCTGGGAAGGTGGCTCAGTGGTAGAGCGCTTGCCTTGCATGCATGAGGCCCTGGGTTTGATTCCTCAGCACCACATAAGCAAAAAAGAAAAAAAGCCAGAAGTGGCACTGTGGCTCAAGTGGTAGAGTGCTAGCCTTGAGCTGAAGAGCTGAGGGACAGTGCCCAGACCTAGAGTTCAGGCCCCACGACCGGACTCCCCCCCCCCCCCCCCAAAAAAAAAAAATTTTTTTTTTTTTAAATAGGTCCTACTCAGCAATTAAAGTTTTTCTTCTGGTTTTCTTGTATTTGGTTGACAGTTTTCAGACATTCAAAGCTTTTTCCTTTGTGTAGTGTTTTAAAAAATGAGATTCATATTTTAGATTTAGATGTTAGTTTTTTGAAAACTGAGTGCGTTAACATTTGTATTTCAGATTTTTTATGACATCTTAAACATGAGCGCCACACAATGGGATTTCCCTGTGGAATTATGTTGTCGGCCTATGGCTTTTGTCACACTTACGGGCTTAGATGTGGTATACAATGCTGTCCATCGAGCTGTCTGGGATGCTTTTTGTGCCAATCGGAGAGCTGATCGGGTACCAATTTCTTTCAAGGTGCTCCCAGGTGACCATGAATATCCCAAATGTAGACCAAAGGTAATGACAATATAGTTGCATACATTTTTTCCTTTGGTGTGTGTATGTGTGTATCTGTTTTGTTCCCATTGTTTGTGTTAGAAAATCCCTGAATTTATCAAGATAGGCATTTTTATTTACTGTGTAATAATATGTTTGATATTCAGATTTTTTTGATAATCCCTTTAAAAAGTTTTCTCTCCTTTTTTAAAATTCTTCCCCTATTTGTAGGGGGGGAACACCCACATGTCTCCACAATTTTAACAAAGTCACATTCTCTACTCATCGTTACCAGTATTATAGAATCAGTGGTCTTTGCAGATTGGTTCAATTTCACACATTTTTTTTGGGTGCTTGTTTCTGCAAGTGTAATTAGAACCAGGCAACCAGCTGGTGATACAGATTGAACCAAGATACTTCTCTATCTCTGAGAGATACACATAACTAAAACAGTTTACTCAATGTGGAATGAAGAAAGCAAACTTCAGAACTGACTTTAAGGCGAATAACATGACATATTAATTTGCCTTATTAGAATAATTATAGGGCTGGGAAGGTGGCTCAAAGGTAGAGCGCTTGCCTTGTATGCATGAGGCCCTGGGTTCGATTCCTCAGCATCCCATATGCAGAAAAAGCTGGAAGTGGTGCTGTGGCCAAAGTGGTAGAGTGCTCACCTTGAGCTGAAGAGCTGAGGGACAGCACCCAGGCTGAGTTCAGGCCCCAGGACCAACAACAACAAACAATTTATAAAGCTGATAATGTCAATTTATATAAATTATATATAACACTTAAACTATATACAATTACATATATGTTTTTATATAATACTTACCTCACTGTATCTGTGTTTTTGCCCTAGAACAGTATTTATATGAAACAATGTCATCAGGGTTTTATCTACCCATCTCTGAAAACAGAAATCTCAGCCCCACTGGTCCTATGTAGTTTTACCCAGTATGGGCTAAGTACAACTAACCCTTTTTCCTCTTTCTTTAATTCTGCAATTGTTTGCTTTTTATTTCTTCATCTCAATTCTTCCTTGAGTCCCCAGCTTTCTTTGTCTTGGACTTCCTTACTCTCCTTGATTTTCCTTACTTGAATTAAACAGTAGTTCATTGTGAGTTGAAGTAGTCTGAGTCACTGTGGGTAGAAGTAATTTGAAATTTCAGATGAATTCTTCAGGGCCAGCATGCACATCATCTATGATATTTACTTTTACTCTGGCCCTTATTGCTACCATTCAAAGTGACTGCTGTTTTGTCTTCATATTTAAGAATTGTGTCTCACTTTTTATTTTATGGGTAAGGTAAGATAATGTTACAGAAACCCTCGTGGACTGAAGGTTAGTGTTTGTTTGTGGTACCACACTAAGAAGATGCTCTATTGCAGAGCCATGCCTCCAGCCCTTTTATTGGTGATTTTGAGATAAGGTCTTGATTTTTTTTTTTCAACCTGGGCTACAGTCCTCTTATTTATGTGATCTTCACATTTGTGCTTCCTTCCATAGCTGGGATGACAGGTGTGTGCCTCTATGCCCAGTTTTTTTCTGTTGAGCTGCTGCTGGAGGACTTTTTTGTCCAGATTGTCTTGGAACTATGTTCCTCCAGTCTCAGCTATGCACATAGGTGGCATGACAGGAGTGAGCCACTGGCACCCAGCTTAGACACTATTTTACTTGAGCAGATTTGCAACAACAAAAGCTGGATTGGTGAAGAATAGAAATAGAATTACCTAGAAAAGGGCTAGATTCTTTACAATGTGTTTGAGATCTTGGCGTCATTAGGAATTCTGTCTTTGATCATTCTTCCTCAGTTAATTTATTTTTATTTATTTATTTTTGGGTCCGGTCGTGGGGCCTGAACTCTGGGCCTGGGTGCTATCCTTCAGCTCTTCAGCTCAAGGCTAGCGCTCTACAACTTGAGCCACAGTGCCACTTCCGGCTTTTTTCTTTTTGCTTATGTGGTGCTGAGGAATCGAACCCAGGGCCTCATGCCTGCAAGGCAAGCGCTCTACCACTGAGCCACCTTCCCAGCCCTCTTCCTCAGTTTAAAAATAGGAGATTCTACCTCAGGAATTGTTATCTCTTACCTAATTTTTTTTTTTCGTCAGGGGCTTGAACTCTGGGCCTTGGCGCTGTCCCTCAGCTCTTCAGCTCAAGGCTAGCGCTCTACCACTTGAGCCACAGAGTCACTTCCGGTTTTCTGAGTGGTTTACTGGAGATAAGCATCTCATGGACTTTTCCTGCCCAGGCTGGCTTTGAACCGTGATCCCCAGATCTCAGCCTCCTGAGTAGTTAGGATTACAGGCATGAGCCACCGGCGCCCAGCCTTCTTACCTAACTTCTGTAGGTCTGAATGTCCACATTTTAAAAAATGAGCAGTATGGCTGGGCGCCGGTGGCTCACATCTGTAATCCTAGCTACTCAGGAGGCTGAGGTCTGGGGATCACGGTTCAAAGCCAGCCTGGGCAGGAAAAGTCCATGAGATGCTTATCTCCAGTAAACCACCAGAAAACCAGAAGTGACACTGTGGCTGAAGTGGTAGAGCGCTAGCCTTGAGCTGAAGAGCTGAGGGATAGCGCCCAGGCCTAGAGTTCAAGCCCCACAACCAACAACAACAACAAAAAAGAGCAGTATGTATATTGAATGATAAATACATATAATGTGCCTGGCACTCGGGTGGTTTCTGCTGCTCTTGTCACATAAGTCTTTCATTTCCTCCTGTTTGCAGAGGACATCGTATGAATGGTACATTCCTAAAGGGATCTTAAAGACTGGCTGGATGAATAAGCATCTGAATCTGGTGCCAGCCCTAGTGGTTGTCTTCTATGAATTGGATTGGGATGAGCCTCAATGGAAAGAAAAGCAGTCTGAATGTGCAACCAGGGTGGAAATTGTCAGGTAAGACCTGCTTATATCAGGGTGGCCCAGGTAGTTTGCGTGTCATGTCTTTACTAACATTTATTAGACTGAGGACTGTTTAGACTGCAGTGGATACTTTGGGGATTGTTGAACTCCACTGAAACTTGCTCAGTTCCCAATAACTAGTCTTAAGTATTAACTAAATATGATACCATGGTATATGAAGAAATCTGGAATATAAAATGGTTTGAATTTTCAAGTGGTTGTTTTATACCTTTGATCTTTTTTGGAAATAGTACTTTACTATTTGATCACATTTTTCCTGTTCCCTATCCCTATTATCAAGGTAATTCTTTTGGATGATTAATATCTCAAAGGTCTAAGTTTTACACTAAAGTATATATTAAACTTGCACTCTTAAGCAGAGTTTTATAAGGATGGAAGCTTGATATGAGATTATACTTTGAAAATTGAAATTATGGAACTTACAATATGAAGTTCATAATATGAAGTTGTATGTTCTTTTTGTTCAGAAAAAGATTTACTGTGATAATGATCGTTTTAGTTGAATTTATCTTCAATTGAGTTATCCAGCTTGTATTTTGAATATAGTTCTAAGAATTTAATTACTTAATTCTATTGCTATGTTTTCTTTGCAGGCAGAGTTTACAAGGAAGGAACACAAAGGTCGCAGTGGTTCTGATTCAGAAGAAGACCCCTCTGCCACCAGGTATCCAATGTTAATTGCTTTAAGCTTCCAGCTCTTCATATTATGAGGTAGTTAGTTTTTAATGTTTAAACATTTTACACAGTTATAAGACAAATATTGTGTTAATCTTTAAAAAGCACCAATCACTGGGTGCTGGTGGCTTGCACCTATCATCCTAGCTTACTCAGGAGACTGAGATCTGAGCATTGTGGTTTGAAGGAGCCAAACAGAAAAAGTCCATGAGACTCTTATCTCCAAACCACTAAAAACATAAAGGCGAAAAAAGAGGAAGAGGAAGAGGAGGAAAATGAGGAGAAAGAAAAGGAGGAGAGGAAAAGGAGGAGGAGGAAACAAAGAAAAAGGGGAAAAAAGTACCAATTGTACATGGATGAATATTTGTAGTAAAATTAAAATAGTAAAGACCACAAATCTTAACTCCTACTCCTAGTTCCACTTAGCTCCTCATATAGGCACACATGAATTAACAAAATAGTTTTATAGAAAAGAATGTTATTTACCTGAAATCTAATGTTTTATTCCTTTACATAGTGATAAATGCTATAGGATTTGTCATTTCCTCCAGGAAAATGTTTTCATTTTAAATACTTATTTTACCAAATTGTCATAGGCTAAAGTATTTTTTGTTGCTGTGTTGAAACTTGTAGCATGCCAATTATCTCTCTCTCTCTCTTTCTTTTTTGGAAGGGGGTTGATATTGGGATTTGAACTCTGGGCCTCACGCTTGCTAGACTTCCCTGCCCATGCTGGCTTCAAACTGTGATCCTCAGTTATCAACCTCCTAGTAGCTAAGATAACTGGTTTGAGCCACTGGCACTCAGCTCTTTTTTGTTTTAAATAGTTATGTGATGTGGCATTGCCTGGCCTATTCTGGCTCAGAAAATTGTATAATGCTTTCTTAATGGGTATTTACTATGTAATTTCTGACTCCAAGCTCTCAAGGGGCCCAGAATCCCTTTTAACATGAAAATTTGTTCTTTCTAATTCCAACTTTATTATAGTTTAAAAATATAATTGTACTGTTATTAAGGTATTACACAGAGGTTACAATCCCCTAAGTCAGATAATGAATGCAGTTCTTCTTGGATAATGTCACCCCTTCCTTTGCTCTCTCTTAGGTTCCCCCTCCTGCTGTTCACAAGTTGCATACTATATATTTTTAATGGTGTATATTGAATCCATAACTGCATCTGTTCACCCTTCCTTCTTCCATTTCTGTGCCGTTTTTGCTTACCTAAAAAGACAAAATAAAAAATAAAGCACAAACAACAGCAATAACAAGAATAAAATCATGTTTCCATTCCCTGTAATTTGTTTCTTTTTTTTCTTGTAATTTGTTTTGATAAATAGTATTTTAAACGTTCAGAGAGTTATGCCTTTGAACTATATTAGTGTGGAAAATACATGTGTATTTTACTTCTTTGTGTTTCTGGGACTTAACAGGAGAAGATGTGATTGCTTCAGAAAGGGCAGCAGCTCTGTGCAATGTGTGTGAACTCTCAGGGAAGTCCTTGTTCGTATTGCCCCACACTGACCACCTCGTGGGGTATATTATAAGGTAAGCAGAGGTTCTCTATAACATCCTTACATTGTTCCTTAGGAATAAAAAAAAGACACATTCATAAAGAAAGAATTCAAATGGTACATGGGATAAAGAGTAACATGAAACTCGTAAACTCTACTATTGTCTGAGGCAGGTATGCTAAGTAATTTCTTAAGTTTACTTGTGGAAATCCTTTGTTTAGAGAGGTTTGCTAACATTCTTAGAAAGGAAAATTAGAAGACTTTCAAACTTAATGAGTTAAGCATTTTTCTTTGTGTCTAGAAATCCAGGTTACACTTTGGTTCATTTTTGGATCATTTTTATGTTAAGCATTATGTAAACTAGACATCATCTCTTCAGAATTTCACTTTCAGGTCTTTATAACATCTTTAGCATATGATTTTTTGACAGGTTAGAGAATGCCTTTTATGAACATGCACAGACTTATTACTACACAGAGATCAGAAGAGTGAAATCCCATAAGGAATTTCTCAATAAAACAACACACCAGGTACATTTTCTAAAATAAGAGTATGTTATCTATTATTGATTATGTTTAAGGTGATTACTGTATGCTTTTAATACTTGGAAATTTTAAATGATGTCTATTTCAAAGTTTTTTGAAAACTTAAAACTGATGCCAATGGCTCATTTTTATGAGTCTTTCAGTCTTTAACTCAGGAGGCTGAAATCTAAGGATTGCAGTTTGAAGTCAGCCTGGGCACAAGAGTCCATGAAATTCTTACCTCCAGTTCACCACCAAAAAGCCAGAAATGGGGTTGTGGTTCAACTGGTAGAACTTTGAGCAACAATGCTTAGAGATAGCACCTAGGACTTGAGTTCAAGCCTCAGCACTGGCACAGAGAGCTTGTTTTTATAGTTTTTGATTTTTTTTTTAACTCTTTGCCCTTAAAATTTTTTTAAGTTAAAAAATGTTTTTAAAGTTTTATAGTCATTATATATATACTTGTTTGTTGAAATGATGTTGAATTTAAATTTTGAATATTCTTTCTACTTTGAGCATTATAGTATATAATCTATGTCTGTAATATGATTCTTTTCAATCCTTTTTTTCAGCTTTTATTTGTTAGACATCAGTTCAAAATAGCTTTCTTCAGTGAGTTGAAACAAGATACACAAAATGCTCTTAAGTAAGTTTATGTTTTCAATCTAAATTTTTCTTTGTTAGTGATAGTATATTAATAGCAATTTCTAATTCTTAGACAATCTTTAATTAATATTAAAATATTTGTTGATTAAATTCTAATATTTAATATTTGGTTTGTCTAGAGGGAATGAGATATAGTATTTTTGGATTTAGAAAAAATTCCAATTTACCAGGCACTAGTAGGTCATACCTGTACCTAGCTACTCAGGCCTAGCTACTCAGAAGGCTGACGTCAAAGGATTATGCTTTGAAGCCAGCTCAAGCATGAAAGTTCTTGAGACTCTTATTTTCAATTAACCATCAAAAAGCCAGAAATGGAGCTGTGGCTTCAGTGATAGACCTGTAGCCTTGAGAAAAAAAGCTCAGGGACAACACCTAGACCCTGAATTCAACACCAGCACCAAAATAAATAAATTTTCATTTTATTATTAGAAGTAAGGTTTTTTTTGTTGTTGCTTTGTTTTTTGTTTTTGGTAGGTCATGGGGCTTGAACTCTGGGCCTGAACACTGTACCTCAGCCCTCAAGGCTAGTACTCTACCACTTGAGCCACTGTACCACTTTGGTTTTCTGAGTGGTTTATTGGAGAGAAGAGTCTCACGGACTATCCTGCCCAGGCTAGCTTTGAACTTCAATCGTCAGATCTCAGCCTCATGAATAGCTAGGATTACTGGTGTGAGCCACTGGCACCAGGCTTCGAAGTAAATTTTATAAAGCTTTTTAATTAGATATTATGATCTAAGGAAAAATGCTGTTAGTATTTTCCCAAACTTTCTATTTTGTATTTGTATATTCAGTGAAGTTCCAAAGTATAGTAAACATCTAAAACACACTATGGATTTTTTTGTTGGAGAGACAGTTCTGGAGATTCAACTTGGGAGTTGTTAAAGCAAGTACTGGACGCCTTTGGCCTTTTTGCTTAATTTGTTTTTCAGATAGGGTCTTTATTTTTAGGCAGTTCAGCCTAAACCTGATCCTCCTTGTAATTGGGATGATAGGTACAGTCTTCCCAATTATTTTATTTATAATGCCTGCCTATAACCTCATTTTGCATCTGAAGACTCTGCTTAGAGTCTTGAAGATTGTTTGCAAATGTGTTGGCAGTGGTTAAGCATTTTATTCCTTTGTTTTTACTAATCACAGTTTTAAAAAACACAATTTCTAGCCAGGCTTCGGTGGCTCACACCTGTAATCCTAGCTACTCAGGAGGCTGAGATCTGAGGTTTGAGGTTCAAAGCCAGCCCAGGCAGGAAAGTCCGTGAAACTCTTATCTCCAGTAAACCAGCAGAAAACCTGAAGTGGCGCTGTGGCTCAAGTGTTGAGCTGAAGAGCTGAAGGACAGCACTCAGGCCCAGAGTTCAATCCCCATGACCAACAAAAAATACAACAACATTCCCTTACCCCTCACAATCTCTGTGTAACTTTACCTCAGTTGTTTAAAGAATGTCAGTATATACAGAGATTAAAAACCAGCTCATAATTCGCTTGACAAAACATAAAGAAAAATAATAACTGGCTTTAATGTAGTTCATTATTAAGAGTGAAGTTAAACCTCTTCAACTTCAGGTCTGTAGAAAAGTAACTTCAGAAAAAAATATATACCTAGAATGGTTAACAGTGCACCTCTTCCTATGGTTTGGAAATTTTTTCATTACTGTCTAAATTTGGGCAGCCCCATACTATACCTCCAAGACCTTTCCTCTCACCTCCAGTCTCGCCTAGCCTTGCAGCTCTAAGGATGCTACCCTTCTCTCCAGCCACCCTCTGAAATCAGTAGTAGTTCCTTAGCCTATGCAGGTACTTTGAAAGCTGTTGACCTGTGCTTTCTTGATAACATCTTTGTGAATACTATGTCTCTTTGAGAAACTCATATAGTACTGTGAAATAGTTTTTAAAAGAACACTCATTTTCCAACAAAATTCTGTCCAGTTTACTTTTATTATTAAACTCATTTTCTATTGGTTATTGACAGATGTTAATGACAGAACAATGATATTAGGTGGTTTTGGTCTTTGGGAAAAATCATTGATCACTTCTACATATATCAGTAGTTAATCATATTTCATGACAGTGGCAATTGGTGAATATACTGTTATTGATCTGTTGAATGCTAAGAAATAGTGGGTAAATAGTTTCACTTACAATTTGTTCTTGCGAAAATCTTGAAATTTATTCTTATCATAATTAACCACTTCCTCATCTTTTTGTTAGGAATTATAGGACTGCCTATAATCTTGTACATGAATTGAGAGCACATGAAACTAATATAATGGAAATTAAGACTATGGCAGGATTTATAAACTACAAGGTAATAGTTTGCTTTCAAATAAAGATTTGTCTTAATATTGTTAACTTTTTTTAAATGGAAAAATCAAAATTTCTTGCTCTGCAAATTGTATTTGATTAATTACATTTTCCTTTTTTTAAATTTTTATTTATTTTTTTTTGCCAGTCCTGGGACTTGAACTAAGGGCTTGGGTACTGTCCCTTAGCTTCTTTTGCCCAAGGCTGCACTCTACCACTTGAGCCACAGCACCACTTCCAGCTTTTTCTGTTTATGTGGTTCTAAGGAATTGAACCCAGGGCTTCATGCATGTTAGGCAAGTACTCTATCACTAAGCCACATTCCCAGCCAATTTTTCCATTTTATATATCTTTTTACAGGGCCCTGATTCTTATCAGGCTAATAGCAATGATTGGGCCTTGTTATTGAGAGCTAAGAGAGTTTTTCTTACAGTGTTGGTTTTTTTTTTTAAAGGAGCAGGAAGAGCTGGGAATGTGGCTTAGTAGTAGAGTGCTTGCTTAGCATTCATGAAGCCCTGGGTTTGATTCCTCAGTACCACATAAATGGAAAAAGCTGAAGTGGCGCTGTGGCTGAAGAGGTAGAGTGCCAGCCTTGAACAAAAGAAGCTCAGGGACAGCGCCTAGGCCCTCAGTTCAAGCCCCAGGACTGGCAAAAAATAAAAAAATAAATAAAAAGGAGCAGGAAGTAGTGAGAAGAAAGATATCTATATTTAAAATGTTTTAAGATACATAGTATAAGAACTTTGTAAGCCTTAATCTATCACCATTCCTGGCTCTATTCACTTAGAGGAAAATTCCATAACTATTGCTTTGAGTGTTTTAAGATTGTATGCTTTAGAAATAGATTCCTCACCTTCACCTGTCAGGCCAATGAGGGCTGTTTTTAGCTAGCTTTTGCTACACTCATCTTTTAAAGTATGTAGTCCTGGGTTGGTGGTGTGTAGGTGAATTCTTTAATTCAATGTGAGTATAAATGTAAACTAGTATAACTTCTATAGGGACTATTTTTGCAATGACTGTTAGATTTAAAATGAATGTTCCCGTTGATCTAGCAGTTCTATTTCAGGAAGTTTGACATATGCTAATGTTCGCAGACCACATCTATAGATACTTCATCCTCTGATCATTAAAGATTAGAAACAAGCCAACATTAATTGATTAGTTATATAAATTATAACTAGTGGAACTTTGTATAACTAGTAAGGTTATTGTGATTCTGTAGGTTGTTTAGTATTGATATCTAAGACATAGGTGAATAAAGTAAGGCACAACTCAGCATATATTTGGTCTGATGCTATTTGTACACTAGTTTATGTGTATAAACACACACACACATTTACACACTTGTGTGTGTTAGAATGTATCTGCTGTATACCAGAAATTGTTTGCCTCTGGACATGGAAAAAGGATGGCTGGGGACAGGGATTCTGTTGTATCCCAAAAATAAAATTGAAAATTATATTAAGCATATGGAAATAAATTCAGGTTTTATTTCTTTGGTTATTCTGTTTATCCTCAATACATATAAGCTGCATTGTTTTGAAATAACATCCCAAACAAAAAGTTTTTGAAAATTTCTGTAATCCTTGTGTGATGTGGAAGTATTTATAATTTGTATTGCAGAAAGTCTTTCTTTATACCAAAGGACAATATTTTCTTTCTTATTTACCCTCTGGAAATATTTTTTTTAGGGGGAGGGGGGTCCGGTCGTGGGGCCTGAACTCTGGGCCTGGGTGCTGTCCCTCAGCTCTTCAGCTCAAGGCTAGCACTCTACCACTTGAGTCACAGCGCGCCACTTCCGGCTTTTTTCTTTTTGCTATGTGGTGCTGAGGAATCGAACCCAGGGCCTCATGCATGCAAGGCAAGCGCTCTACCACTGAGCCACCTTCCCAGCCCCCTCTGGAAATATTTTATCCTGTATTTTCTTCATTGGATATAACTTTTTGCATTCTGTACTTTGAAAAGCTTTTCTAAGGTGTAGTAAATTCAGTGTCAGTTGAACTATTTAACTTCATTTCTCAAAGGTAGATGAAATCTTCTTTTAGTAAGCCCATTCTGATCAGTAAAATTAATCCTACTGCAAAGAACATCAGAGAAGTAAATTGTAAGCTTTTTTAAAGTTACTAAAGCACATTTTAAAGTTAATATGCCTTCTGACTTTTATCTCCCTTGTGGGATTGGTTTTCCATTTACAGATCTGTAGGCTATGTTTTCAACACAACACCCCACTGGATGCAATTGCTCAGTTTCGAAAACACATCGACTTGTGTAAGAAAAAGATTGGAAGTGCAGAGTTGTCTTTTGAGCATGCTGCATGGATGTCTAAGCAGTATGTTTTTAAATTGTGTTTTTTTGTATATTTTAAAAAATAAGGTAGGGATTTAAAAGGAGTTAGCATGAACTTTGGTCCTATTTTCACTAAGTAGGTTTTTAATGGTACAGCATAAATGGATTTTCAGGAAAAATCATATTAATTAGTTTCTTAATGCAAATCAGTTAATATATAGTACCATATATTTCCTTTACCATATATTTGTTGAGTCTCCACTCACTGTTCCTCATTGAGCAAAACAAAATTCCTGCTGGCAGGAGCTAACAGCTGAGACTGTTGTTTAAAAATTGCTAAAGCAAATCTGAATGTATTTGACAACAACATGTTGAGATCTAATTTGATTGTAGTTAGATTTGTTAACACAGAAGAGATGGCTTAAATACAAAATTTAACCTTATAATTAATGTGTATTATTTATGAAGAAATATAACACATACTATTAACCAGTAGTATTATTTTAATACAGTGTGTTGAACTTGTGGTTTTTAGGAGAATGATAGCTAGTTAGAAGGAACTTGATTCTTTGTTGTTTTTTGTTTTTTTAATTTCCTATGCCTTAAAATGTTTTCCTTTTTAAGATTTCAGGCCTTTGGAGATTTATTTGATGAAGCTATTAAGTTAGGGTTAACAGCTATTCAAACTCAGAATCCTGGTTTCTATTATCAGCAGGCAGCATATTACGCTCAGGAGCGGAAACAGCATGCAAAAACCCTCTGTAACCATGAGGTGAGGTCCAAGTCTTGTCTATTTAGTGTTTAGGAAATGTATTAATCTTTTCTTGAGAGAAGCTACACTGACTGGAATGGATTAATTTTTTTCAAGTCTTTGAATATAGTTTTTCTTTTATAAATTTAGGAATTATGACTGCTTTCAATTTTAACTGAAGTAATACATTTTTACCTGAATTGAAGTTTTGCTTATATGATTTATAACTACTATTTTAATGTATTATATTTTTAAACTTTGGAGTATTGTAATTAAAACAATGTTGTAGAAGAGATTAACACTAAATTTTGTGAAGGATATGTGAAACTGGGCATTGACATAACATTGACTGGTATGAAAAAAATAATACTTCCGGGAAATTAATTTGAGGTGCTTTAAAACTAAGCATATCCTTCTGTGCCAGTCTGGAACTTGAACTCAGGGCCTGGGCACTGTCCCTGAGTTTTTTTGCCAAAGGATAGCTCTACTACTTTGAGGCACAGCTCTACTTCTGGCTTTTTGATGTTTAATTGGAGCTAAGAGGTTCATGACCTTTCATGCCCAGCTGGCTTTGAATAGCAGTCTTCAGGTCTCAGCCTCTCAAATAGTAAGATTACAGGTATGAGCCAGGACCCAGCAAAACTAAGTATATCCTTTGATTCAGGTTTCATTTTCAGAAATACTAAGGCAGATAATAGTTCCTAAGAACTAAGCACTGAGATGTATGAAGTCCTCATAGATTTATTGATTATAACACAAATATAAATAAGATGAACTACAGGGAATTTGTTAAAATATGGGATGACCAGCAGCCATGAAAAATAATACTAAGAACAGTATTGAGATGAAATGTACAGATATATTTAACTGGGAAAAACAGTTGAGAAATTATTCTAATTAGTAACAGCTAAATTTTTCACAAAGATATGTAAGAAGTGGATATATACTTTTTTTTAACAAAGAGTAATACATTTGTAAGTCATTTAATTTTTTTTTCATGGTGCTGGGGCTTGAATTCAGGGCTTGAGCTCTTTTTTTTTTTTTTTTTTGGGGTCCGGTTGTGGGGCCTGAACTCTGGGCTTGGGTGCTATCCCTCAGCTCTTCAGCTCAAGGCTAGCACTCTACCACTTGAGCCACTGTACCACTTCTGGCTTTTTTCTTTTTTGCTTATGTGGTGCTGAGGAATCGAACCCAGGGCTTCATGCATGCAAGGCAAACACTCTACCTCTGAGCCACCTTCCCAGCCCCTTGGGCTTGATCTCTTGCTTGGCTCTCTTGCTCATAGCGGGGACTCTACCACTTGAGCCATACATCCAGCCCTAAATTTTCTTTTTTTCCTTTTGGATATTTTGTACAGTTCTCAACAATATCCTTTTACTTTGGTTTCAGAAGGAAGAAGTTATAAATAAGTGAAGCAGTATAAATCTTTAATTTCTAATACTAGAAATAATCCCTTCCATTTAATTAGCCCTAATACCAGGGCAAATATACAAGTAACAATGAAGGAAAGTAGTGTCTTCTCTTTAAAATTCCTAGTAACATTGTTTTTTGTTTGTACAGAGGGCATTTATATTGATTCAATATCAAACATAATTTGTAATACATTTTTATTATCTCCTAGCAATGATAAATATAAAGAAGTTATTATGAAATCATTTTTCAGAATTAGATTGACTTCTTCAGTTTGTAATCTTTTCCAAATTAAATGAAATATTTAATTTGTTAAAATTTAATTCATGTTAAAATATTTACAGCTGTGATATTTAAGTGTATTGGATGTTGGTATTTATGAAAACTTTATTCAAGATTGAACAAGGGTTGGTTTATGATGGGTTACATAAACTTATGTAAGTTTCTGTTTTAATTTACAGGCGTCTGTAATATATCCCAATCCTGATCCCTTAGAAACACAAACAGGCATTCTTGACTTTTATGGACAAAGGTCATGGCGACAAGGAATACTAAGTAAATACATTCTTTCATTCATCCTCATAAAGGCAAAGACCAATTATAATTTCTTATGCTTAATTAAATCAGTGGAAAAATTATGTTGAAGTAAACATAGTTGGTTTTTAAACTTTAAAAATATTCTTTTTTTTTGTTTTTTGAAGGGTTTGTAATTTTACAAGCCATTAGTAACTTTTGATTAAAGGCATTGATGTGATTAAAATATTTGGACATAGCTGGGAGTATGGCATAAGTGGTAGAAAACCTTCCTAGCAAGGTTGGAGCCCTGAGTTCACCAAAAAATAATAAATAAAAATTGAGATGTTGTCATAAATGACACATAAACTATTATTGGCTTTTTAAACATCTTAATTCCAGTTAAACTTAATGGTTGGTTCTTTTTTTTTTTTGGTGGTGGTGGGGCTTGAACTCTGGGCCTGGGTGTGTCCCTGAGCTCTTCAGCTCCAAGGCAAGTTCTCTACTACTTGAGCCACAGTGCCACTTCTGGTTTTCTGGTGGTTAATTGGAGATAAGAGTCTCACAGACTTTACTGCCTGGGCTGGTTTTGAACCATGATCCTCTGATCTCTGCCTCCTGAGTAGCTAGGATTACAGGTGTGAGCCGCTGGCGCCCTGCTGGTTGTTTCTTGTTTGTTTGTTTACATTTTTAAAACAATTATTTTGTATCATCTTAACAATTTAATTGTATCTTTTCTCTGTTTTATAAGTACTTCAACTTGAGAAATATTTATGGCATCTGAATCTTAAGTGTGAAGAAGACTGGGGTTATATCTCAGCTGCCTAGCATACACAAGAAATTATGTACCTGACATGCTATGTATGGTATTCTTCAAATGGTTGAATTTTGTAGGTAAAAGAACACTGGGGTAGGAATGTTCTATTCAGAACAGAGAAGTTTCCATGACAATAAAGCTTTCTCTTAGAGCTTTTAAGATTTTAGAATGTTTAGGAAAATACATTAAAGTAGAAGAATCTGGGAATGTACAGATACAGTGTCCATGTGAAGACTTATGTTAAATGAGCTACTTAAAATGGGTTGTGTTATATCTTACACAGGTTTTGATCTTTCTGATCCTGAAAAAGAGAAGGCAGGAATTCTTGCCATTCAGTTAAAGGAGAAAAATGTTGTTCACTCTGTAAGTTACCCCCTCATATAAACTGTCCTTAACTTATTCAAGAAAAAGATGAGATTATTTTAATTTAAATATTTTCTTTTTTTATCTTTTTTAACAGGAGGTAATAATAACTCTTCTGAGCAATGCTGTTGCACAATTCAAAAAATATAAGTGTCCAAGAATGAAAAGTCATCTAAGTATGTATCTTTAGCCCAGTATAGTTTCATGTAACTTGGAATACCTTTAAATTATGTATATAAATCTTTTTTCTTTTGCAGTGGTTCAAATGGGAGAGGAATATTATTATGCAAAAGATTATACCAAAGCTTTGAAGTAAGTTCTGTGTAGAATGTAAGCATTCTAATCAGAATTCTTACAGTGAAATTGGAATATTCATATTAAGCATGTATTTATATATTTCTATTAAATGCCATTTCTGTGACAATTTTTTCAAGTGCTGGTAATAATCTGTTTTTCTGAGTTTGGTAAACCTCAGGTTTAGCTAATGTGTAAAATCCTGTAAACTGTATTTAAAGATTTTTCTTATATAAAATGTGTTTTATAGTGTTTCCAAAAACTTTTTATTTCAGTATATCTTACTGTTTGTTGCCTCTCAGGTTGCTGGACTATGTGATGTGTGATTACCGCAGTGAAGGATGGTGGACTCTGCTCACATCTATACTGACTACAGCACTGAAGTGCTCCTACCTCATGGCCCAGCTGAAGGATTACATTACGTATTCCCTAGAACTCCTTGGCAGAGGTAACATGATGTTCTTTCCATAAAATTCCACTCAACATAATTAACATCTTCAACCTTTTTAAAATGAACAGATTTAGTCTCTCATATTTAGCAGTACTTTTATGTGCAAATCATTGTACTTAGAAGGAGTATTTACTCTCAAATGTTTTAGAAACAATAAATAGAGGAATAGACTTTCTGTCTTACAGTTCTCATTTTTTTCTTTTCCATTCAGCTTCAACTCTTAAAGATGAGCAGAAATCTCGGATAGAAAAGAACCTCATAAATGTCTTAATGGTAGGTTGAAATTCTTTATATAAAATATGGTATAGGAGAGTTGAGGTGTTGCTTAAGTGACAACACTTGCAAGGCCATGAGTTCAAATCCAGTACTACCAAAACCCAAACAACAACAAAAGTGTTACAGGAATATCTGTCAATTATCTGTCTATCTATCTACCTACCCATCTATTTGTATACCTCTCTATATACACTTTTTTTTTTTCAACTAGTTGAGCAAATGTTTGACTGTTGTTGCAGAATGAAAGTCCTGATCCTGAGCCTGACTGTGATACCCTAGCTGTGAAGACTGCTCAGAAGCTGTGGGCAGACCGAGTTTCTCTGGCTGGCAGCAATATTTTTACAATATGTGTACAGGACTTTGTGCCATTTGGTAGGTAGACAGTAATTATTTTAAAGAAAGCACCCTTCTTTTTATAAAATGAACAGATGCAGAAGGAAGAATTCAGAAGTTAAAAATTTTCATGGTACAGTCATTTTATGGGTAAATTATGGATTTGTTTTTTCTCCTTAATGTCTTCCAAAAATAATCATGTATTAAATAATTTATATATGTTTAAAAACATACCTTGTTGGCTTATAACAGGTGTTATTTGAAGCACACTTGACAAGATAGTTATTTAAAAGATTTATGCATGAATGTCTGAGCAGAAGATTTGGAATCAAAGCAGAATGGTTATCTTGTCACTATTTGGGGAAATTATGTTTTTAAGATTGAAGATGGATTTGAAGCTACCTATATTCTTTTATTATTTATATGCTATTTAATATATCTTATTATTCTTATATCTACATTTATTGTTATATCTTTTTTCATTTTTAAAATGTTAGCTACATTAATGTCTAACTGCCTAAAGTGCGTAAGTCCACAAATATACCTCAAGTCAGAAAGAATGAGGATGTACCATTTGTGACAAGTTAGTGTGGCTCTTAGAATGTGTACAGGTCTTGTATATCTGGTATTGTATAACCCAGCTCTTTTTGTTTGATTTCTAGTACAATGTAAAGCCAAGTTTCATGCTCCAAGTTTTCATGTTGATGTTCCTGTTCAATTTGATGTTTATCTAAAGGCTGATTGTCCACACCCCATTAGGTTTTCGAAGCTCTGTGTTAGCTTTAATAATCAGGTAATGGTATTTACCATGTTTTAATGTATGTATATATTATTGTGACTTGTATTACACCACATAAGATGAACCTGATGAATTTTAGGCGTTAATAATTTCATGGTAACACATGAACCTTATTTTAAAAATAAAAATTTATAAACTTTTAGAAATTCAAGTGTTTACTTTTTCTATTCTATTTTATACTTCTGAAATCTAAGAACTCCATGTTCTTAGATTTTCTGTAATGCATAATTTTTTTTTTTTTTTTTTTTGGGTCCGGTCGTGGGGCCTGAACTCTGGGCCTGGGCGCTGTCCCTCAGCTCTTCAGCTCAAGGCTAGCTAGCACTCTACCACTTGAGCCACAGCACCACTTCCGGCTTTTTTCTTTTTGCTTATGTGGTGTTGAGGAATCGAACCCAGGGCCTCAGGCATGCAAGGCAAGCAATCTACCACTGAGCCACCTTCCCAGCCCAAGACTTCACACTTGTAAGGCAGGTGCTATGTCACTTGAACCACTCCACTGTTTCCATGTTTAAGTATTTTTGAAGTACTGTGTATAAGTACTTGATTATATTCCATATCTTTCATTAGTGTGTTCATGTATAGATTGTCTGATCACCTAGAATTCAGTTTGAGCATTTAATCAATAAGTACATATTAAGAATTCCATTTTTTTTTTTTTTTTTTAGCATTCTTAACTTGGAAGAGGTTGTTAGTATATCAGCCCCACTAAAATGTAAGCATTTTGGGATTAAGGGTTAGATCAAGGTCATAAATTGCCCTTGTAGGTAATGAACACTAAATCATATAGTCTAAGGTAGAAATATAGTTACAGTAAGTGTGCCACAGAAAAGCGGATATTCCAAGAAAAGTTGAATAAAGGACAGGAGATTTGTCATGCTGTTTCCTCTGCTCAGGTTGGGTTGGTTTGCTCTCCTCCCTTGACTAGTTAATTCCTCTTAGTCTGTTATCACAAGCATTGCTTCCTCAGGAAAATATCTTTGTCTATATTTATATAAAATATATATAGATAGATCTCTATAGAGCTATATAGAGAGAGTATGTATCACATCTGTGGTTTTACCACCTGTTTGTGACAATTTTTGGTAAAAATTTTCCCCATTATCTGAGTTCCACAGGACAGATTCTTTTTTTTTTTTTTTCCCTTCTAGCCAGTTCCAACAAGAAATAGTCTGTTTGGTATTATAGGGTTAATGCAGGTACTCTTGTCTTACTTTTCTTTTAGTAGCTTGCTAATCCTTTTCTTTTTAATTCAAACAAAGCAATAGTCACCAGCGGCTCATGCCTATGATCCTAGCTACTCAGAAGACTAAGGTCTGAGGATCACGGTTCAAAGCCAACCTGGGCAGAAAAATAGTGACCTCTTATCTTCAATTAACCAGAAGTGGAGCTATGGCTGAAGTGGTAGAATGCTAGCCTTGAGCACAAAAGCTCAGGCAGTACCCTGAGTTTAAGCCCCAGGACTAGCACTAAAGAGACCAAAACAAGAGGCATACTTTCATAATTTAAAACTAATAAAAGTACTCCAGTAGAATATAAAACAAATGAATTATTTTCTGGGTATATCGTATTTGAAATTCAGGATCCAAATCATCAAGAAAAAGGTTGTATGCTTAATATTATTGTCATAAACTAGAAATAAAAATTAAAGGAGAATGTTTAAAAGTTAGACTAAGAATTTTCTGTGAGGTTAACTCATCCGCCAAGTTGAAAGGTGGCTCTTGGGAAGGTCAGAAATCTCTAACTTCTTGAATAGATGTGTATACTGATTCTGTAAATCCATGAGTGTAAGTCCTCTCCATTGATTCATATGTAAGGAATATGTTGTTCTAGAAAGGTAAATAAATACTCAAATTGGGGGATTGAAGTGAGCGTGGATTTATTCTCTAGACAATCATGAATATAAGCCTGCAGTTAAGGACTTAGGCAATTATGTGGGGATTTCAACACAAAGGTGTAAAAAATGAGAAAATAGAGGTGTAAAAAATGAGAAAATAGGTTAACTTGCAAAAGGCACGAACACAAAGAAGAATGGAACTGAAAGCAAGCTAAGGGCCAAAACTTGTAGGACAAGATAAAGGGGAAAAAAGACCTTTGAAGAAAAACCAGGAAGTAACCAAGAAAGATGAGAGCAGAAGGTGGTGTAATGTTACAGAGGACACATTAAAAAGAAAGCTCTTCAGGCAAAGGTGATGATAGGTAGTAGCATCTAGTGCAGCAAAGAACAAATCTTGTTTCTCCCTTAACAGAGGAATATCTAAATATTTACAGAAATCAGATAATAGTTAACAAACTAATTCTTGTGGCAGCAATGAGTAGATAGGTTCCCGAATTCAGTGTCTAAATATTTTTATTAATAATCCATCATAATATTTTGGTATTGGTAGAGTTGAAATAAAATACACTTCAACTTGGCATTTAGTGTTAACAAAACAGCTGACGTTTACCAACCGTGACTCATGCTCATCTCTTTTTCAGGAATATAACCAGTTCTGTGTATTAGAAGAAGCAACCAAAGCAAGTGAAGTTTTAGAAAATTTGACCCAAGGCAAGATGTGCTTAGTTCCTGGTAAAACAAGAAAGTTGTTATTTAAATTTGTTGCAAAAACTGAAGATGTTGGAAAGAAAATTGAGGTTAGTTATGAAATTTGTTTAGAAGTATTTAAAACTACATAAGCAATATATATTTATGTCAAAAAATTTAACACACAAAATTATATTCAGTAAAAATGAGATCAGTCTTTTTCTTTTTTTTTTTTTTCAGACTTAAGTGACAAGAGCAGCAGAAACCACCCGAGTGCCAGGCACATTATATGCATTTATCATTCAATATACATACTGCTCTTTTTGTTGTTGTTGCTGTTTGTGGGGCTTGAACTCTGGGCCTGGGTGCTGTCCCTCAGCTCTTCAGCTCAAGGCTGGCTAGCGCTCTACCACTTGAGCCACAGCGCCACTTCTGGTTTTCTGAGTGGTTTATTGGAGATGAGAGTCTCATGAACTTTTCTTGCCAGGCTGACTTTGAACCGTGATCCTCAGATCTCAGCCTCCTGAGTAGCTAGGATTACAGGCATGAGCCATCAGCGCCCAGTGAGATCAGTCTTATGTCTCATTTTTAATGACTGAATAATCAGTTTTAAGTAGTGTTTGACTGTGCTTGAAAACAAAGACTAAATTCAATATTGAGTTTTTTGCTTATTCACTTTTTATAAATCCTTCATGGTTTTATTAAATCCCTAATAATTTTATTTTTCACCTGGTACCTAAGGAAGCTACCAGATATGTTATAATGAATAGTTTTAGTTTGAATCTTTTCATTAATGGATTTAGTTGAAAGAAACATTTGTGTTCAGCTAAGCACTGTAGCTCATACCTGTAATCCTAACTACTAAGGTGGCTAAAATCTGTTTGAAGTCATCCCAAGAGAAGAAAAGTCTGAAGAAGATTTCATCTTCTGTTAACCAACAAAGTGCTGGACTGGAGATGAGGTTCAGTGGTAGAACACTAGTTGTGAACAAAAACTGTGAACCAACTAGCTGTGAGCCAGAATAGGATATTTATTTCAGCATCCACAGATTGAGCATCTATATCTGAAGTACTGTTACATCATAACTATACTGTCCCATCTCTTAGATAGAAACCAAAGTTATGGTATGTGTTTTAAAGGTAAAGCAGTTGAAATCCGGGCTGGGAAGGTGGCTCAGTGGTAGAGTGCTTGCCTTGCATGAATGAGGCCCAGGATTTGATTCCTCAGCACCACATAAGCAGAAAAAGCCAGAAGGGGCGCTGTGGCTCAAGTGGTGGAGTGCTAGCCTTGAACTGAAGAGCTGAAGGATGGTGCGCAGGCCCAGAGTTCAGGTCCCACAACTGAACAACAACAAAAAGTTGAAATCATGAGCTGGTTTCCCAGCCAGATGAGACTCAACAAGTATTTTGGCCCTGTTACCATGGTGCCTAGGTAAACTTTATATATCTGCTGCTCTCAGTGTAATTTTGTTGATGGAGTGATGACAAGCAGGTATGAAATGGCATATTTAACCTACCTCCCTCTTTCAGATTACTTCTGTGGATCTGGTTCTGGGCAGTGAGACTGGTAGGTGTGTAGTTTTGAATTGGCAAGGAGGGGGAGGAGATGCTGCTTCCTCCCAGGAAGCACTGCTGGCTGCCCGATCTTTCAAAAGAAGACCTAAGCTTCCAGACAATGAGGTTCACTGGGACAGCATCATCATCCAGGCAAGCACCATGTAAGTTTACCCTGTAAAGCAGCTTGTTACACAGCATTCTCTTATTTCCTTTAAGTTATTTTTTGTTGTAAATAGGTTACTAAGCTAAGGTTTTTTTCAAAGGATAATTTCCAGAGTTCCAAACGTTTCTGTACATCTGCGACATGAACCTCCTGCTCTGATGAATGAAATGTATTCTTTGGTTGTGACTGTTCAGTCCCATGAAAAGACTCAAATCAGGGATGTGAAGCTCACTGCTGGTTTAAAGCCAGGTAAGTATGCATTGTTTTGTAAGTTTTTCAGTATTAATCTAACGAAGTAAATACCGCTGTGTCAACAATAGAATGTTTGTTTTAAAAGATAGTAATATACTGTATCTGGATGCCATAGGCTCTCTCACATCTTGTAATCCTAGCTATTTAGAAGGCTGACATCTGAAAATTGATGTTCGAAGCCAGCCCAGGCAGACAATTCTGAGAGACTGTTTCCTCTATCAATCAGAAAAAAAGCCAGTAATGGAGGTGTGTCTAAAGTGGTAGAGTACCAGCCTTGAGTAAAGAAGCCAAGGAAGAGCACAGGGCCTTAGGTTTGAGTGCCAGTACTGGCACTAAAATAAACAAACAGTTATGATACAGTGCTTGTTGTATAGATTACTGTGATAATGTCTGAATTCTCTATATCTTAAAACATCATTGTATTAATCCTCTTAGGACAGGATGCCAACTTAACCCAGAAAACTCATGTGACTCTTCATGGAACAGAACTATGTGATGAGTCCTACCCAGCTTTACTCACTGACATTCCTGTTGGAGACTTATATCCAGGAGAACAGGTGAACTTGGTCAACTGGGATTGTGGATGAAATTGCTCTCTAGTTTTATGTATTCAATGAGTTTTAGGCAGTTTCAGCACCTATAATCAGCATTTTCTAGGACTAAAAGAGTGATTTAACTAATGAACACTTTTCCCATATTTAAATGTGTAAAATATTTTAGAAGAGAGTTTTTGTGAGGTATTTTAGAACAAATAATTTTGATTTGAAGAACTAGTTGCTGATAAAGTAATTGTTGCCTATAATTTAGTGCAGTAACCTTCAATCTATTTCTGTTTCCAATCCAATTATGACAAAATTGTTGCGAGGTTAAGGGTGGTAGTGAAAGGAGTTGGAGTAGTTAGGATCCCATTGATGGCAGTGGCGGGTACAGGGTACAGGTTTTCCTTAGTTACAGTAGTTATTCTGAAAACTTGTGTAAATGTTAGTGAATTTAGCCAAGAAGTGCAGTGAACATGTATCAGGAGGAATTCTTTAATAGTAATTAAAATATGACACTTACTTTGTCACAGCTGGAGAAAACATTATATATTCGCTGTGGAACAGTGGGCTCAAGAATGTTTCTTGTATATGTTTCTTACCTGATCAATACAACTGTTGAAGAAAAAGAAATTGTTTGCAAGTGTCACAAGGTATTATTTTTTTTTTCTGTAACTACCTCATGAAGAATCTTTCTCATCTTCTTGGCAAGAGTGTTGTGTCAGCTTTCTCACTCCAGAAGAACAAACAGTCTAGAAATTTGGGGATTTGTAGTTTAGTTACTGTACAGATTCTGGGCAATGGGCTTTTTATTAAGTTATTAGGAGAGAAAAATTTGCCATAAAAGGTGATTAGTATTTCCCAGTTGTGAGAGGAAGGCATGTAATTACTGTCAAAGATTTCAGATAGCCTAGTAAAGTACTGAACGCAAATAGTCATTAGGATATAAATAAGGCTGACAGTCGCAGAAGTGGATGTGCATTGTCTCATTTAATCCTAACGACCCTCTGGGGATTATAGAAATGAAACTTAAAGCCACTCCTGTTATATGTGTGATGTCCTAAAGCTACATAGTTCTTTCCAGAGCCACATAGCTTATATAAACATGTAAGCATGTATCAGGCTAGGATGGATATCCACATCAATCTTGCATTTCAGTGTGAGTTTTTCTTATTTTTCCTTTTGCTAATATGAGGGCTTGAAGTCAGGCCTTGTGCTCTTGCTAGGCTTTTCACTCATGGCTGGTATTCTACCACTTGAGCCATGCCTCCATATCTGGCTTTTGATGATTAATCCTGACCAGGCTGGCTTCAAACTGTAATTCTCACATCTCAGTCTCCTGAGTAGCTACAATTATAATCAAGAGTCTGGTATCCAGCACAGCATGAACTTTTAACTAACACAACTATGTTTAAAAGTTTCCTACCTATATTGTAGGTTATTTGTTTTGAAAAGTATAATAACCATGTTGTTTTTTGAACAGAGTCTTAGGGAAGGAGCATATTGGTTAAGAATAGAGCTCCATCATCAGTTTGAGTAAAGTTTTTGCCTTTGTCACTTATGTGCTATCTGTGTGACCTCCTCATCTTAAAATATCAATCATAATAGCACCTATCTCCTTGGTGATTATGAGCATTAAATAATACAGACATAATTATCTTGAGTCAAGGTGAGGTAAATAACTTGAATGAAGGGAAGGCCTAGATTCTAGGCTTAGCACCATTTATGGCCTTAGGCAAGTCACTTTAGCCTTAACATCTGGCTCCTCTTGTGTAAATTGGTGACCATGCTGCTTGCCTTCTTCACTGAATCCTGAGGTAAATAAAGTAGAAGAAAGCACTTTATGGTGTGAGTTTTTATATAATCACAGACAACTTAGAAACAGTGGGCCTCTACAGACATGTTCACAAGAACACAACTCTTGCTTCTTAATATAGTTCAAATATAATTTGTTCATTAATTACGAATTATTCTTTGTATGTCTTCTACTTTCATATTTTTATTTATGCAAAAAGTTTAGAAAAGCTGGGCTGGGTAAGTAACTCAGTGGTAGTGCTTGCTTTGCATGCATGAGGCCCTGGGTTCAATTCCTCAGCACCACATAAGCAAAAAAGCCTGAAGTGGCGCTGTGGCTTAAGAGATAGACTGCTAGCCTTGAGCTGAAGAGCTGAGGGTCAGTGCTCAGGCCCAGAGTTCAGGCCCCACAACTGACCAAAAAAACAAAAAAAAGAAAAGCCATTTGAATATGCCCTTTGCATTTTCTTGCAGGATGAAACTGTAACTATAGAAACAGTCTTTCCATTTGATGTTGCAGTTAAGTTTGTTTCCACAAAGGTATGTAGTGCCTGTGATGCCTACTGGAAACATTGAGATGATAGAAATAGAAGGAAATAAAATGCCTTAATCACTCCTCTCATTGGTAACAGTTTGAGCACCTGGAAAGGGTCTATGCTGACATTCCCTTTCTGCTCATGACGGACCTCTTAAGTGCCTCACCCTGGGCCCTCACAGTTGTTTCCAGTGAGCTGAAGCTTGCTTCATCGATGACTTCAGTGGATCAGCTGGAGTCCCAACTGGACAAAGGTAAAACTGCATCACCCCCATCTAAGGTCTAGAAAGAGTGCTGGGGGAACAGTTATTAGCTTTTTACTTCATGAGGGACCTTGAGACATTCACAGAAGAAATAATACATGTGTTATTAGAGTTAATGTCATTTACCATTTGTTTGTGTTTACCTCTTTTTTTTTGGTCATGGGGCTTGAACTGTGGTCCTAGGTGCTGTCCCTGAGCTCTTCAGCTCAAGGCAAGCCCTCTACCACTTGAGCCACAGTGCCACTTCCTGTTTTCTGGTGGTTAATTGGAGGTAAGAGTCTCATGGACTTTCTGCCTGGGCTAGCTTTGAACTGCAATCCTCAGATCTCAGCCTCCTGAGCAGCTAGGATTACAGGTGTGAGCTTCCGGCACCCAGCTGTGTCTACCTTATTTTAAACCGTGAGATTTCTTACTCTGAGGACATTACACTGTAAAAATGATTTGAAAGTAAAATAGGAATTTTTTCATGTTTAAATTTTTTTTTTGGTGATTCTAGGGATTGAAATCAGGGCCTCCTGCTTATTTGGTGAACACTACTACTTGAGCCATCTCTCAGTCCTTTTGATTTTAGTTGTTTTTGATTGGCTTCCCAATCAGTCCGCAGGACTGTCATCTGACTCGCCTGCATGTCTTGAGTACATGAGATTGCAGGAGTATGTCACTGTGCCCAGCTTTGTTTGTAAGGTAGAGTCAGGTAACTTTTTGGCTGGTTAACCCAAACTAAAAATCCTTCCTTTCTCCTACCTTCCAAGTAGCATGTCCTACTACAGCTAATGTATGTTTGAATATTTTAATTTTTTCCTAATTTAAACCAAATATTGTTTATAATTTCAAATGAGATAAGATGTTTATTAAACTACAAATTAGAGAAAAGTAGAGGATAAATTTCTTAAATCACTAAAACAATTTATAGAACAAATTAAAACCCAAAACAACACATTTTTAATCCTATGTACTTTGGACTTATTTGTACTCTTGGTTCTAATGTTTGCTTCCTCAAAAAGCAACCCTGAATTGGTCATTTGTACTTTACGGACTTTCATAATATATGAATCCTTATCCAGTCAGGCACTGGCATACCTTCCCAGCATCTTCTGCAGAAGTCTGTACTTTATTCTTTTTTTTTGGGGGGGGTGGTCCAGTCGTGGGGCCTGAACTCTGGGCCTGGGCACTGTCCCTCAGCTCTTCAGCTCAAGGCTAGTGTTCTACCACTTGAGCTACAGCGCCACTTCCGGCTTTTTTCTTTTTGCATATGTGGTGCTGAGGAATCGAACCCAGGGCCTCATGCATGCAAGGCAAGCGCTCTACCACTGAGCCACCTTCCCAGCCCCCGTCTGTACTTTATTCTTATTCTCAGATTACAACTAGAACAACTTAAATTCTTACTAAACATTGTCCTCATAAGCCTTTGGATGTGTTATTGCTTGCTCAGAACCTTCACACTACTCTTGTCAGCCTGTTCGATTCTTACTTGCTCTTTTTGATTTCTTGATCTTCGCAAGCAGGGCTGTGTATTCTTCCTTCTTTACTCTTACAGTATTTTGCACATACATCTATAATAATAATTATTCCCTTATATTGCATTTGGTTATAAATCTGGCTCTGTAAATTGTGTATTCTTTTAGAGACAGGGCTGTATATGTACATTTCTGTATTGTAGCGTCATTTAATAAGGGTTTATATTAAATTAGAAATTATCTCTTGTTTGATCTGTGCTATATTAATATCCTGTTGCTGCCATAATAAGTAACCACAAGTTAGTTGCACAAATTTATTGCCTTTAGCTCTGGAGTATAGAAGTCCAAAAAGCTAGTGTTGATACAGACATGTGCATTCCTCTTAAGGGTCTAAGGGAGACTCTAGAAGCTACTTGCCCTTCTTGTCATGGCTCCATCTGTAGTATGTCTCTGTCACAGATTGATCTTGCTTAGAACTTAGGGAGGTAATTTGGTAATTTAATATGAATGGCCCAGGATTTTTTGTTTTGTTTTGTTTTGTTTTTAAGCTATCTCCAGGGCACTGAATTGATGTACCTTTTATAACTTTCTGGGCTACAATATAATTTCTTAGTTCTTAAAATCATGTAAAGGAATTTAAAAGCATGAGTTAAGCTAGCTTTTTTCCTTTTATCTGTGGATAATTGTCAGTCATAAGCAAAGATTGATTAATCCATCAGTCTTCTTCATTAGAAAACTAATTTTTAAAAAACCAATGTTGAGGAATGTTGTTATTACTTCAGAGTGGCAATCCCAGGTTTGCTAATACTGGAGTTAGATAGTAGGCGCCATTGCTCACTCACATTTCAAAGTGACATAGACTGTAAAATGCTGAAAGGTCAGGCAGACTTGATGTAGGTGGATGCTTAGCTTGTCATCAGGGAATTTACTTGAAAACTTACAAAAGGAAACCTTCCTTGCACAAAAAGGTCAGTGACCACACTAGACAATATTGAAGTATCAGTAGTATTTGTACTATTTATATACTATCAATAATAAATATTTACTTAGAGAAAGCCAGAATTTTTTAAAGAAACATTCTGAATACTTATGGTAATGAAAGATTTCTCTTTCTTTGTACCTAAAAGTCTTTCTTTGTAGAAGTAAAATAATTTAGAAAAAAAAATCACAAGGTATCATTCTGTCTCCATGCTCCCCATTCACTAACTTAGTAGATGTCTGTCACAGATATACAGATGCTACACTGGTTTCTATTAATATTAAATATTCCATGAATATTATGTAAATATTATTTTCTTAAAATATTTACTATATTTCAAGGCCACTGGCCTTTGTGATCTTGAAAAAGCATTCAGTATTAGCCTTAGTTTCTGAGTCCCTATAAATATTATTTAATTAATCTGGTACTTTGTTATACGATACGAATGTGAAACTCCTAGATGAAATCTTTGCATAAGATTATAAAGATTCTTTCTTGTAGTTGTCTTACAGACCGGAGAGAGTGCTAGTGAATGCTTTTGTCTTCGATGCCCATCTGTTGGAAATGTTGAAGGTGGAGTAGCAACTGGACATTACATTATCTCCTGGAAAAGGTAAAAATTCTATTAACTCTATCTCTTCTTTGTTGTTCTCATACCTTTATTATTATAATTTATCCTTCTGTAAGAGTAGAGTAAAAGACACATGAGTGAGTAATACGGTATTAAAAATACAAAGATTGAAATGAAAAATTCCACTTTTATTTGTGTTTATCACAATTTGTTACTTATGCGCTAATGAATTTTTAGTCAGACTAAATCTGAAGATAGGATTATTGGAAAACACCAGATGAAACTGTCCTCATTTGCAGCCACTAGAATTATTTCAGGGATGGGAAATATCCTGTTCACACAATATATGAAGCTTGAGCAATCATTTAGTATATACCAGGACAGGCATGTATGTTTCTTCTATGCTTCTTGTCAGCTGCCCAGGGCCATCTGCCTCTACTGATAATTTTGTATGGTCTGTAAATGATGTTAGATATCTGTATGGCCCTTGGCGGAAGAAAGGTTTCTACTACTGGTAGCAAACCTAGGAGAATTAAGAGTTTCAAGGGTTGGAGGCATGGCTCAGGTTGTAGAGAGCCAGCCAATGAGCTTAAGTATCAGATACCAGGCTCGAGTCCCAGTATCAGACAAAAAAAAGTTTCACTGTGGTTGCTGAATAAAATACGTATGTATACATTTCTCCATATCAAAAACCTCTACACAAGTATTTTAAATAGAATTATCATTTACATAGCAATCACAATTTCAGGACTATATGATGGAAGATTTTTGTTCTTTTATGGAGGAAAATACAAAACTTGAAAGCATTAAAAGGATACCTAAGTAAATGAGAGAGGTATACAATGGTTTTTTGTAAGATTTCAGCTTTTAAATTGTTGTATTGTTTCAAGGCAGTTGCATGCAAGGCAAGTACTCTACCACTGAGCCATCTTCCCAGCCCCTTAACAGTATTTTTTAAAAGTCATTGTGAACCATCCTCAGTGAAATTAAAAATTTGTGTCACAGTGTAAATCACTGCATACTTTTTTTTTGGGGGGGGGGTGGGATGGGTCCGGTCATGAGGACTGAACTCTGGGCCTGGGCGCTGTCCCTCAGCTCTTCAGCTCAAGGCTAGTGCTCTACCACTTGAGCCACAGTACCACTTCCGGCTTTTTTCTTTTTGCTTATGTGGTGCTGAGGAATCGGACCTAGGGCCTCATTCATGCAAGACTAGTGCTCTACCACTGAGCCACCTTCCCAGCCCCACTGCATTACTTTTGCATTGAGAAAGTCCAGAAAGTCCAAAACATTGGATGAAATGGTGTGCTTCATTATTGACAGTCTGACACAACTCCTGATTTACCCCACTGGTTACAAACATCAGCCATGAGTATCTCACTGGTAACAGACAGTAGCCATGAGTACTTATCCCACTGGTAGCAGATAGCAGCCATTTTTTTTTTAATTGTGAAGCAGCCATTTTTTTCCAAATGGAAATATTCAAAACAAAAATAGCATTCTATAAGCTTGTTCTTCCAGTACTTTCTATTAATTATGTTTTGGGAAATGGTAATTTATACTCCCTTTGAAATTAATACATGTTCCTGTATTTGATTTTTTTTAACTTTTGCATAAAATGTGGGTTTAAAATATGACCTCTTCTGCTGTAGGACTTCAGCCATGGAAAACATCCCTGTCATCAGTACTGTCATCACGCTGCCACATGTGATTGTAGAGAATGTTCCTCTCCATGTGAGCGCAGGTACCAGGAGTTCAGAAATCACTGACTTAAAAAAAGCATACAGTCATATTAACTTTGAAAATTTTTAGCTTTTTAGTATTAAAAATGTCTAGCATTTATAAAATTTGTACCTGTACATGTTTTTCCTGCTTTGATTATTTGAAACAAACCCCATGCCATTCAATTTGCCCCTTTGAGGGTCTCTATTTCTAAACATAATGTTAATGACTTCTTGAATTAGCAATGTATATATATTTTTAATTCTGGTCCTGGGGCTTGAACTCTGGGTGTGGCACTGTTCCTGAGCTCCTTTTTGCTCAAGGCTAATACTCTACCACCTGAGCCACAGGACCACTTCTTGCTCTTTCTGTGATTAATTGGAGATAAGAGTTTCAAAGACTTTCCTGGCCAACTGGCTTCAAACCATGATCCTCAGATCTCAGCCTCCTGAGTAGATAGCATTGCAGGTGTGAGCCACCAGTGCCTGGCTACAATAAATTCTTACTAACATCAGATTTCAGTGCTAAAAATTTCCTAATTGACTGAAGGTCTTTCTTACTGGCAGTTGATAGTAGGTATCAGTCTGTCCATCTAAATGTATAAGTAGTCTGATGGCTAACTTCTTGTTCCTATATCCAAGTCCTCTCCCTAATGAACCTCTGCCACTCTTCTTCCAGTACTACTTTCCATATTACCATCCATCTCCTGCCTCTACCATTTCCAGCTTTTCTTTTTTTTTTTTTTTTGAGTCTTGTGGATTTTTTCTTTTTTTTTATTGTGAAAATACTGTATAGAGGGGTTACAATTACATGGGCAAGATAATGAGTACATTTCTTATCAAGCATTGTTGCTCCTCCTTTGTTTCCCCTTCCCATCCCTTCCCATCTCTTCCTATCCTTCCCCCCCACCCAACCCCAGGCCCCATGACTGGACCCCCCCCCCAAAAAAAATTGTGAAGCATTCCCTATTTTTGTATCCTAGAAAAAAAAATAACCAAATTTCAGCCAAAGATATAAATAATATGTATATATAGATGAATAAAAGTTTTATAGTTTCACTAAAAACATAACTTTGGGTTGTTTTAGTTTAGGAATCAAGTTTTGGTATTTTTTGATTTTTTTAGATTATTTTAAATTACATTCAATTTCTTTTTTATATATACATTTGATTCTACCCAAAGTATTTCTTTATATATATATATATTTTTTTTTTTTTGTAAAGATACTGTAGAGCGGTTACAGTTACATGAGCAAGGTAATGAGCCCATTTCCTATTGAGCATTGTTACACCTTCCATTATTTTTCTTCTGATAGCCAGACCCTTTCTAAGTCAATTGTTTTTAGGAGACTTACTGTGTTTTATCATAATTCCATAACTATTGTCCAATTAAAGAATTTTCTTATCTGGAAAAAATAGAGTAATACCATAATTTGAATGTTATTGCATTCTATTGAATGAAATTATTTTACAAAAAGAACCCATAAATGATAAAAAGAACAAAAATGAAAAAGAAACGTGTCACCTTTTTCTATAGATCTACCGTCATTTGGGCGTGTCAGAGAATCATTACCTGTCAAGTATCACCTACAGAATAAGACCGACTTAGTTCAAGATGTGGAGATTTCCGTGGAACCCAGTGATGCCTTCATGTTCTCAGGTCTCAAACAGGTACAGGTCGTTTTTCATGATGTTGCTGGTGTAGACACAAATATATGGTCCAGAAATGGAGCTGGATTTTTTTAAAATAAATGTTGAGTTATTAAGTCACTTAATCAGTATTTGAATTGTTTTGTTACTGAAATTTATAAGCACTTTTGAAAAAAGTTCAGATTCCTACAAAGGTGGGTATCCCTTTTCAGATCATCTAAATCATTTAAGTTCTTTCTCTTAATAAAACAAAAGTTCATGGGTCACCTTGCTATATTGTAAAATAATATACCAGGCAAACTTAAATTTCTCCCTTGTTTACTGAAAATTCCTCCTTTATTTATTCTGTGTGCTGGGTAGGAGGGGTGCTAATTTGAGCCTAGAGACATGAGTATACCAATGTTAAAAGCCTGTTCTGAACTCTCGGTGAAGTTGTATAGAAATTTTCATCTTGTACAGAATTTACTTTGATATGTGTAGATAAAATTTCATATAAATGACTCCAAACTTTTCATTTGTTCAGTCAAATTAGATGGGTACATTTTTATCAGGTTTTAAAAAGAGTCAACATAACACTCAGGCAAAACAGATACTCCTTGAGTGATAGTACTTTCTATTAATAAAGGCCCAATTGTAATTATAGGAACAGACAATATGCAAGTGCCTGTTCTGACTAAAGAGTCAGCTTTGCTCTGTAGATTCTTAAATGCAAAAATATAATTATATATGAAGTATGCTTTAATATCCATGTATCATTAAATATTAAACATGTGTATATATAAATTATTTCTGATATGTCATATGCATTTATATGTATACACATATCTCAGTTACAAATGAATACACTTTGCTCAAACATCCTGATGTTTTCAGGTATTTATTTATAAATTGTTATGAAATATAACAATACTAAACCATACAATTTTCATTCTTTTAAAGTATTATTAAGATTCCAAACACCTTTATTCCTGAAGTTGATTGTATAAGCAAGTGGTAAAATCACTAAAAGAAAACAAACAGAAACAACTGGCTTGTGTTACCTTGACCCATCTATAGAGAGTCATGTTTGTGTGTGTGTACCTAGGGCTTAAACTCAGGACCTTGGTGCTATCCTTGCACTTTTTGCTCAAGACTAGTGCTCTACCACTTGAGCCACAGCTCGATTTCTGGCATTTTTCAAAATAAGAGTCTCAAATTTTCCTGGCTGGCTTTGAACTGTGACCTTAGATCTCAGCTCCCTGGGAAGCTATGATTACAGGTGCGAACCACCAGCCTCTGGCAAGAGTCATATTTTAATGAATTTCCTTAACGTCTTGGAAACATAATATCTACCTTACCTAAACCAAAATCGTAACCTGACTATTGCTGTCTACTTCAGTAGGTGTAGTTGCTTTTAGATCATGATAAAAACTGAGACATCATGATTCATATAGATAGAAGCTGAGAAATCATGCTATGTAAATTTGTTAATACATTCCTGTATGCCTTATCCTAGCCTCCAACTGATTTAGGCCTACATTTTAGAATCCTGGAAGGAAGAATAGAGGAAAAAGTGAATATTTCGTTGAAAATAGTTAGATATTTATCTTTTGTAAATAATTGAGCTAAATACATATGTATGTGTATAGATTTTACGTGTGTGTGTATATATATATATATATATATATATATGTATTGCAAGTATATGTGTTTAATTATTTTTCTCTAACCATTTATGATTAGATTCGATTACGCATTCTACCTGGCACCGAACAGGAAATGTTATACAATTTCTATCCTCTAATGGCAGGATATCAGCAACTACCGTATCTCAACATCAACCTACTTAGATTTCCTAACTTCACAAATCAACTGCTCAAACGTTTTATACCTACCAGTATTTTTGTAAAGGTATGGCTCAAATTTTCTGGTCTTTAAAAGTCATTGTCTTAAAAGCAGACTTTTTTTTATGTAAACCTCACTGAATAGTTTGTGACAGTGATAGTTTTGTCTTTTATTATCTGAATTTTGAAAATTACCATTCATTGCTATAGTAGCATTTATATAAGCTAAAGCCAAAATCCAAGATTTTTATCCCCTTAGATAATTGATTTATTCCTTAAGTATCCTTGAATATGCTCTTTCTGTGGCTTAGTTAAGTATGTTTAAATGCTATAGTTTGTAACTAGTTTTTATCAAATATATTAACTTTCTAAATATGCCTTGACCTCCCTAATTCTTTATAATTCTTTTTTTTTTTTTTTTCTGTTTTTGGTCGGTTGTGGGGCTTGAACTCTGGGCCTGGGTACTGTCCCTGTGCTCTTCAGCTCAAGGCAAGCGCTCTACTACTTGAGCTATAGCGCCACTTCCCATTTTCTGGTGGTTAATTGGAGATAAATGTCTCACAGGCTTTCCTGCCTGGGATGACTTTGAACCATGATCCTCAGATCTCAGCCTCCAGAGTAGCTAGGATTATAGGTGTGAGCCACTGACACCTGGCTCTATAATTCTTTTAATACCTACATTTGAGTCTCTTCTGAGACTCTCTTCTGAGTACCTACATGTGAGTTGAAAAATTTCTGTCAGAAACTGTACAGTGATAAATGTATCAGTCTTAAGGAATGATTCAGTTTCTAGAATACCTATGATGATCATTTGATCATACTCAGCATATAAGAGAAGGACAAGTACTTGGCTCAGTTTCCCCCTTTGACTTGGTCACTCCCAGATACTTAGAAGGCTGTTCTTCCAGACAGTTCTGTCCTTCATATTGCTATTGTATTACTACATTATATTAACCATTATATTACTACATCTGTGACTCTTGGGTGCCCTCTTACACATTTATACCCTCCTTTGGAATGATATTACTCACTACTTGCTTTTTTGTTCTGCCTCACTCAAGTTTTGGAGGGTTTTTCCTTGTTCAGGATTTAGTGTATTATAAATTTGTCTGTATCAATGACCCCAAACTCTTCTTGCCTTTATCTTTGTAGGCTTACTCACACAGCTTCTTTTGCATCTAGAAAACATTTCATTAAACATACTTAAGGTTTGAAATTTAAAAGAGCCTTGAGCAAAGAGAGAAAGAATAAAGCATCAGTTAGGCAGGAGTGATAACTAGCTTCCATTTCTCATGCTATGGTGATAAATTGGCAGGAGATTCTTGAGCATAAGACAGAGAGGGAAGTTTTAGCTGAAGTGGATTCAGTAGGTCAAGTATATGGTCAGCTGGAGATGTCTGCCATTGGTACTAGGGTAGCGGAACCGCATAGTACCAGACTATGCAGTAACCACCAGGTTTAGGTAAAGAAACAGTAAAAGAGGGAGGACAATTAGATATTTATGCACATTTATTCTGCTTTTGTAAAATTGCTCCAAGAATTCACACATCCTTTCAATTAACAGAGCTTACCATTACTCCTTTGTAATCTCATTTTGTTTTTTCCACTGTGAAGCCACAGGGTCGACTCATGGATGATGCCTCTATTGCTGCAGCGTGATGATCAAGACCAGAAGACTTGTTCTTACAGAGGACTCAGGCAGAGCTAACACAGGTGTCTTACAATGACCTGTAGCTTGGATCATGGTAAAAAAAAAAATCATCTTTTCTATTTTTTAATGGATGTCATATCAACTATTCAGAGGAATTATTGCTGAAAATATTAGGAAAATCACCCTGTCTTATAGTTTTACTAATAAAAATTTGAAATCTTTGTCAGTGTGATGTGAAAGGGTGTCAGACAATTGTTACTGTGGAAAGTCATTTTATGAACAGTAAATTCTTAATGTAAAGTAAGTGATTTGTCTGTGCAATATCAGTGGTAAGATAGGCATCCTAAATATGACCAGACAGAGAAGAGAGTACATGCAGTCTCTGTACCAGGAAAGTATTGAATCCCTGGTGAGTGTCCTAAGAGTTGGCCAGTCTAAAGAGAACCCATCCTAATTGCCTCTCATGATCAGAGAGCAGTGTATACTGCTGTGTGACTGACATAGGAAATCTCCAGACAGTTTTAATGAAAGCAGTTTAAAAGACGTCAAAATGTTTTTATTGATCAAAAAGTGTGAGAGAGCTGTTGTAAGCGGCTCATCGAGAGTTGAACTTCATTGTAGCCTTGTTGGGTTTATGGAAAAGGAAGAAAGCCACAGGACTGCTCATTCACTCTTGGGAAGATCTTGTTGATTCTGCACAAGCAAAAATGACCAGTCCACCCTCAGTCGACCGAATGCTGTGTGACAGCCCTTCTCCACAGCAGGGGTGGAACGCTCTTGTTTCTCCGCAGAGTTCACAGATGCATTGCAGTTTTGGAATCAGCATATAGATTCCAAGTCCTGTTTGTATATAACCTTATTCTTTGACTTTTGAAAAGTTAATTTTTATTTCTATATTTAAAGTTCTTGTATTAGTCAGTGATTCATGTTCAGCATTATTTGAACCATTTGCTATTACAGAAAGAAAAATACTTAATTTGTATTTAATAAAACTGGTGTAGGAAAAAAAAAGTTTGAGAGAGGGTATCATTTATGAAGTAGGTTCTTCTTTCTGAAAGAATCTGAACTGCAAAGGCCTGATAATAGCAGCATGAGTCCTAAACTTCCTGACAGTGACTCAGGTCTGAATAACAGCTTTTTAGTTCCATGGAGTGGTTTCAAAAGAACTATTTGGAATTCTTGAAATTAATGTAAATAAAAAAGTTAGAGTATTATTTTCTTTGTTAAAATATCTGAGTAAGTTTTAACTACCTAATTTCTTAGAAAATTTTATTATTTAAAAAGTGTATTGTAAAAAGGAAATAGTAAATAAATATGTTCTCTCAACTACACTTGTATATATTCCTTTATTTTAAACTTGTTTTATTTCAGCTTCATTAAACAACTTCGACTAAGTGGTTCATGAGGTGGAGTAGAAAGGCAGGATTGGGACCTGGGTATCATATTCTAGGGCTGGCTGTCCACCTTTCCTAAGACTTGGACACTGGAATGGGCTTTCATGGGAGGACATGCTTCTTTAAGTAGAGGCCATTGGAGAGTGAGTGAGAGTCAGCTCATTGGGATCAAATCCCAGCTCTGAAGCTTTCTGTTTAGATTACTGTTACTTAGCCCCTGTGTGTCTGGCTTTTCTCTAGGGTGCTGTAGATTGATACCCAAAGAGTATTGGATATTAATACCAATAATGGGCAGCCCCTGACCTAAAGTTTGTCCTCAACTGGTGACATCTGTTATCTCTTTTCATGAGAAGGCTGAACAGGACTTTATGCAGCTCCTAGACAACTCCATATTATCAGAATTTGTTACATATATTACACAATCTAGTACACATGTGAGGGTATACATATATCCAAACAAGTATGCTTATATAAGTATGTAAAACTATAGACAGGAGTTTCAAGAGATAATACTTGTAACTGTATCCCATTTATATACTACTGTGTTTTAAAAACTCCCTCATTGTAACCTGCTGAACCAGTTGCATGACTGACACATTAATGGGATGTAACCTATTTAAAAGTACTTTAGAGCTTCTGCATGGTAAAGGACATAGCTAGCAAGATAATAGAAAGCCCACGGACTGGGAGAAGATCTTCACTAGCCACACAACGGACAAGGATCTCATATCTAAAATATACCTGGAACTCAAAAAATTAAATCCTCCAACAACAAATCCTCAAAGAAACAACTGCCCAATAAATAAGTGGGCTAAAGAGAAACTTAAAGAAACTTCTCTGAAGAGGAAAGAAGAATGGCAGATAGACACATGAAGAAATGCTCAACCTCTTTAGCCATAAAGGAAATGCAAATCAAAACAACATTGAGATTCCACCTCACCCCAGTTAGACAATGACTATAATCAAGAACTCTAATAACAACAGAGGCTGGAGGGGATGTGGCCAGAAGGGAACCTTACTACATTGTTGGTGGGAGTGTAAACTTGTTCAACCACTTTGGAAAGTAGTATGGAGGTTCCTCAAAAGACTCCACATAGAGCTCCCCTATGACCCAGCAATCCCACTTTAGGGCATTTACCCAATTGATCACAAACAAGACCATACTAAAGCTACCATACAACTATGTTTATTGCAGCATTATTTACCATGGCTAAGATATGGAGCCAATCCAGTTGCCCCTCAGCAGATGAATGGATCAAGAAAATGTGGTATATATACGCAATGGAATTCTGTGCCTCCATCAGAAAGAATGACATTGCCCTATAATATTCAGTTAAGTAAGCCAGGCCCAAAGAAACATAGGTCCCATGGTTTCCCCTATTTACAATAACTAGTATATGTCTGAGACAAGCAGAAAAGGTCAGATAAGATGATGTTAAGCGAAATGTCCAAGATAAGGACTCAAGTGGTTTTTTTTCTTTCTTGCTATTTTTTCTAATGTATTTATAATGTACCATGTCATTTTTTTTGTTGCTTTGTATGTTCCTCCCCCATGGTATAACCCCTGTTTTCACTATATTTGATGTTGGTATAATTTGGAGAGGGGAGGGGAAAAACAAAATGTTTAAATAGGGATACAGGTCGACCTATTGCAACAATGAGATGTAGGAGACTTATGTCAAAAAATGAACTTTACAATTTAGGGAGCAGGGGAGTGTAGTTGTGGCGGTGGAAGGGAAGGGAGGGTAGGGGAAAAACAAAGGAGGCAACAATGCTTGATAAGAAATGTATTCATTACCTTGCTCATGTAACTGTAAAACCCCCCCCATACAGTATTTTCACAATTAAAAAAATTCTAAAAAAAATCAGAACTCTCACAGTGGCATAGGAAGTGTTGTGTTGGCTTACTCAGAGTGTGTCAAGAAGAACCTGCCTTTGTCCCTATGTCTTTATGTCATTAGCCATGATTTCCATCTCTGATGAGAGTACCCACCTCTATCTCTACCACTCCACCACCTGCTTCTCAGCATTGCTTCTCCTCCAGCCAGTCACCATTCAGGACTAAGTAAAGTTTTAAGTAATGCATTATAAATTGTAGGATTTGTGTAATAGCTTCTCTCTCATCCATACCATAAGTTCTAGTGAGTAATCCAAAGAGGAAAAGGAGAATACCTTTGGGAGGGTAAAAAATCCCTAGCTGGATGTCGGCTCATGCCTGTAATCCTAGCTACTCAGGAGGCTGAGATCTGAGGATCACAGTTCAAAAACAGCTCAGGCAGGAAAGTTCATGAGACTCTTTATCTCCAATAAAAGCACCAGAAAACCAGAAGTGGTGCTGTGGCTCAAGTGGTGGAGTACAAGGCTTGAGCTGAGGAACAGTATCCAGGCCTAGAGTTCAAGCCCCACAACCAACAATAAAAAGAATTCCTAATTTAGTTAGTTTTATATTCTAAGAATAATATTAACTATTACACTTAGTTTTTTAAAAAAAAGTCTTGGAAAGGTCATTTTAATGCAGTCATTTCTTTGACAGTCATATTCTCTCCACTCAGAATCTGAAGTCTTCCAGTAGTCAATCGCTGTTTAAGCTGTGAGCTGTAGCTATCATTCACATTCCATTGGAGCAGCAAAGGGAAAATGTAGTTTACGCTTTCAGAGGGAGGGGCCGCATAATCCCAGCAGATACCTTTCTTACATTCCTTCCCCTCTTGACTTCACAATCCAGAAAAGGTACCTGAAGAGTCTCAAGTCCTAGTTTAGCAGTGAGTTGTGTTATGTAATGGTAGTGACTAATTTTCAACAGATGTGTGACATCAGTGGGTAGAGATGATTAAGAATGTACACTTCATCTTGTTCCCTTTAAGCTATCTGGATTCAACCTGCAGGGCTAAATCCTCTGCAGCTGAAGCACAGCAAATGACTGCTAAATAAAATACACACAAACTACAGCCACCATCCTAATGTAAGATCCGGGAAATAAATTCATGCTGTATTTTATTTTCCCATTGTTCACAACTTAAAGTTTTTATCACACACTCTGTGTGTGTGTGTGAGAGAGAGAGAGAGAGAAAGAAGATTGAATCAAGGACTTAATGCATGCTAGCAAGCCCTTTGCCTCTTGAACCACATACACTCAATCCTTAAACACTTTTTTAAAACATTCTTAAAGAAGTGATACTCTACCAGGCATGGTGGTATATACCTGTAGTCCCAGCATTTGGGAGGCTGAGGCAGGAGACCCTGTCTCAAAAAAATAATAATACTATTTAGGTAGCTCTATGACCATCTCGCCATTTTTTTTTTTGTTTAGCAAATTCATTTTCAGACATACCTACTAAAGTGCTCTACAAAATTCACTAAATGAGTACAATATCCCAAGTTTTCATGGAAACAAATCTATAGTTATATTCCAGTTCCCTTCAGAGATCAAATTTGTGAGAAACGTTTTCTTCTACGCAATTTACTTATGCCCAATAACAAAAGTAAAGCAAGTAATCACAAGGCCTTATTGTTTCTGCTTTCTGAAGCATGTTTTCCCCAGGCGATTAGAAGCAGAGTCAAAACTGCTGTGTGGACCTGCATTTCAGGGTCTATGTACCATGCAAATTATACCCTGAGCAGTTTTTTTATTCTCCTTTCTTCCCAACCATTGCAAGAATGTATGCAAAGCAGCAAATTTAAACTCGATCCTTTGGTTTATAGAACACATACTTAAAATATCCCAGCATGCATGGCAAGTGGGAATTAAGCTTATCTTTGTTAGGTTGATTGAAATTTCTAAATCAATCTTTCCAAAATGATAATTGCTATCATTTATTGACTGGTGCAGTGTACAAAGACACATACTTTTTTTTGCTCATTTAATACTTGTAAAAACCCCCAGGAATAAGGCAGTCACACCTATTTGGAATATGTGGAAACAAGAATACCATGCCTATTTATTGCCACAAAAGAAATTATCTAATAATTAGACTTAAAACAATTCTCTCTCATGAGTTTCAGGACTAGCATCTGGGAAGGATGGAGCTGGGCAGTTTGGGCTTCGTTATGGGTGCACTTGTAGCCAGCTCTACCAGAAACTGGAGTTAGGATTGTGAGAATCTTCTGGGCTGGTGCAGCTTAGGCCAGCCAGCACCACTTCACTTAAACTTACGAGAATTCCATGTGAGTCTTGGGCTTCCTCACAGCATGGCAGTCTCTGGGTAGTTGGATAGTTTACATGGCCGCATAGAGCTCCAGTGAGAACAGAATCTGCAAGGAGAAAGCTGCTTTGCTTTTTTGACCTTTACTCAACTATCACAGGATGTCACTATATGATCACAAGTCCACTCAGGTTCAAGTTGGGAAAACAAGCTGTAAGCTCCTCAGCCTCGACATGGGAAGATAGTATATACACCTTTGCTATGTCCAATGACAGGCAGCAAATTCTGAATGCTGAGTGAGGCTAATGGAATGGAGTGCTTCCTGCACAGTACTCCTAATGCTTCAGTACCCATGCTAAACAAGAAACTGGTTAAATACTTGTTGGTTGAGGTACAAGGCATTCTACAAACTAAGATCTGTTTGTAGGCTAATGGCAGTAAATGTTTCTTTAATTTTGTGTTGATTCCAAGTGTATATATGGGTCTCTTGTAGACCAGCTTATGTATTGGTTGCTAATACCAAAAGGAATCTATTCCCAAAGACCAGTGTCTAGTAGGAGAAGCTGCCATGTAACCAAATGATAGCATTGTATGGCTGCAAGACCGTTGGACTAATGGGAGGCCTGGGATTTACTTTAAAACACTCCAAAAAACAAGAGCTGTAAACAAGGTGGGATGGAGGGAGGGTGGATGAATGAAGATTTGGAAAATGTTGATAATATTAAGGATTCTTCATGGGTACCTGGAGGCTAATTATGTTATTCCCTCTCCTTTGAATGTGTTTTAAATTTTCTGTAACAAAAATAACAAAAGACAAGGGATTGGGTGAGCATGGTGGCTTACACCTGTGATTCCAGGTATGACTACAACCTGGAAAGCAGATATTGGGAAGATCTCAGTTCAAGGACAGCCTAGGCAAAGTTAATGAGATGTCAACTCACTAACTCAACTGGGTATGATTAAACATGAAGAGACTAGGTAGGAGCATTCACACAGTCCAGGCTCAAGTGGTAAGCACTTGCCTAGGAAGCATGAAGCCCTGAGTTCAAACCCAGTGCCACACACACACACACACAGACACACACACAGACACACACACAGACACACACACACACACACACACACACACACACACACACACACACACACACACACAGACACACACACGCCCAGAGGCAGTGATTCTTTTTATAGAGTGGGAGCAAGTTGCCAGCAGGGAGGTAGGGCTTCAAAGAGTGACATTAGAGAAGTTGTTTTTGTCTTTGTGTTCATAATAAAATTATTCTGTTTTTCTTGTATGGAAATGTATTTCCATCATCCATGAACAGATAATGTGTAAGCCAAGTTTGGGAGGATATATAAAAGTTTGTAAAATAAACATAGCAAGGAGGAAGCTTCTAGGTGATGAAAGGACCTGGCATCCTTCCACCCAGCGAGATGGCATGCCGATGATTTCAACATAGACAGACTTGTCCTCCGTGGAGTAAAGCTACTGTTGTCTCTGTCACTGGAGACTTACACTTCCTGATCACATAGCCAGCTAGGAAAGAGGAAAACTACCAGAAACTCAAAGTGCTTGCTGCTGTCTCCTCTACTGCTTCTCACAGCTGGACTTCTCCAGGAATCTGAGCATCTAAAGGTGAAGTTTTTAATCTTTTTGGTAATCTTCATTAGACTGGAGAATTGAAGATTAGAAAAATATCTGATCTTGGGTGGTAATTTAACAACCTTTATCACAACAAAGAGCAGCCTGTATTCAAGATGGGATACTAAATAATTTAGGAACAGTATGGGAGGATCTAGCTCCCTGATAAAACTTTTTTTAAAAAAAATCAGCTGATGATTTTATTAGATGTTTGAGTCACATTTGGTGTTACCCTTCATTTTATTATTATTATTATTTGTTTTTGGTCAGTCCTGGCCCTTGAACTCAGGGCCTTGGCACTGTCCCTAAGCTCCTTTTGCTCAAGGCTAGCACTCTACCACTTGAGCTACAGACCATTTCTGCCTTTTTCTGTGATTAATTGGAGGCAAGAGTCTCACAGACTTTCCTGCCTGGGCTGGCTTCAAATCATGATGCTCAGATCTCAACCTCCTGAGTAGATAGGATTACAGACATGAGCCAATGGCACCTTGCTTCACTGGTTATTTTAAGATGGGGTCTCACTTCCTGCCCAGCCTTCAACCTGGACCGGGATTCACTTTAGGCTTCCCATCTTACTGAGATGGCATGTGCATACCCCATATCCAGCTTCCCTCCATTGAGAAGGAGTCTTCCAGACTTTTCTTCCCAGAGCTGTGTATTGGTGCTTGAACTCAGGGTCTGGGTGCTGTTCCTTGGCATTTTTGTTCAAGGCTAGTGCTCTACAACTTAAGCCACAGCTCCACCTCTGGCTTTTTGGTGGTTAATTGGAAATAAAGAGTCTCACGGGGCTGGGAAGATGGCTCAGTGGTAGAGCGCTTTCCTTGCACGCAAGAGGCCCTGGGTTCAATTCCTCAGCACCACATAAGCAGAAAAAGCCAGAAGTGGTGCTGTGGCTCAAGTGGTAGAGTCCTAGCCTTGAGCTGAAGAGCTGAGGGACAGCGCCCAGTCCCAGAGTTCAAGCCCCACGACTGACCAAAAAAACAAACAAAAAAAGAGAATCTCACAAACTTCACTGCCCTGGTTAGCTTTGAAATGGCCCTCAGATCTCAACCTCCTGAGTAGCTAGAATTACAGGTGTCAGCCACCGGAGCCCAGCTTAGCTATGTCTTATATAGCATTTAACATAAAATAAATGCAATAATTGCCTTTACATATCTCAATGGTTGACTTTACCCATGACCTCACCACCAGACCTTATCATGAAGAAATGGGGTCATGTGATGTGTCCCACATTTTGTATTTGGCAGTGTATATGTAATTAGTATATCCCACATTTTGTATTTGGAGTATATATGTAATTAATTAATATATGTAATAATTAATTATTTGCAGTGGAAACAGAGTAAAAAGTTTGATTAAGTTCAAATTTCTCTTTTCCTTCATCCTTTCTCTTGCCTTCTGATTATCCCATTTCGTTTGGCTAAGCTTGACCCAGGATTTAGAAAATGGCAGCCTACTCTCTGTATTGTGAGATTTGGCTTGTAGCCATCAATGACAATGATCTGAACTCATTTAAATACAATAGGCAAAACGCAAGTGAAAAATGATATTGTTCTTTTGTTGACTGGAATTTCTTTCTCTTATGTGTGAGGTGTGTTTTAATTACTCTAACACGTAGCCTGAAAAGAGAATTTTTCATAATTAATTGTTTTATACTGTTCAGAGTAGGAAGTTGGTGTTGCTCTCTCCATCTCTGATGTTATTCCAAGGCTCTGTGTATGTGTGAATATGATGAAAGTACATTATATGCACACATGAAACAGAATCATGAAACCTATGAAAATTGCTTTGTAAAATGGGAGTGAGACCAAGAATGAGCAATAGAGAAGAATAGGATCATAGGTATCTATGTATGGAAATGTGATGGGTATTTAGAAACTGCCTTTGCGAAGAACTAACTTCTTACTTAAAACCATGAATAAACTGAAAGTAAAAGAAAAACTTGGCATGTCTGTCCCTACTCTTCCATCTGTCTCCTTTACGCTCTGAATCTTTCTCTTGCAATCATCTTGGGTTCCAGGAAGGACAAGACTGATCCATATCACCTTTATGACAAGGGACCAAAACTACTTCCAAGGAAAGGGTCAGTAGTCTCATCGCTTTCCAAATTAGCACAGTTTCTTGTGCTGCTGCTGCTGCACTGGGAGCCGGAATGATCATCTCACGGGGACCAGATGGCTCCTCTCCAATGATGGCAGTGATAACAACTTTTTGGAACCCTTTGCAGCACGACAACTGAGATAATAATCAACCAGGCCACACTGCTAAATAATTATGCATACTTTCACCCCTTGCCCAATTCTTTCTCTCTTTAAAGCTCATGTCTGTACTGGGAAGCTGAGCTGAAGTGTTTACTTTGCCTCTACTTGGGCCACATAACACACTTCCTTTCTCTGTCCCAAACCCCTGCTCACCTCTTTATTTGTTCTGTCTGAGTGAATGGCCAGACAGGACCTGACATATACAACCTCAAGATCTGGACCTCTGGCCTGGATCTCCCAGTTACAGAAATATCACAAAGAACCCCTTTGTGCAATCAATATATACTAATAAAAAGAGCTTTAGTTGTTTTATTTGTCCTCTTCCTTTTATCTCTATTAAATAATAATATGAGCAATGGCACTCAGTAGCTGAAAATGAACTACACAACTTGTGGGTGAGGATGGGAGGGAAAACTGGCAGAGTGAAGGAAAGGCTGACATTGTCCAAAAAGAAATGTATTCATTACCTGACTTAGGAAATGGAACTCCTCTGTACATCACGTTGACCATACCAATAAAAGTATTTAATAAAAAAAAGTAGTATGTATGAAAGTCCGATAGGAATTTCTGCTTAGTGTGAGGGGGTTTCTGGCACTTTCTGGTAGATGGGAGCTGTTACCTTCTGTAACAATGCCCTCCCTTTTTGGAAAATAAAGTTTGCAAGCACTCTTCAGCTGTAAGGATAAAACCAACAAGACAATTCCCACAAAAACAAATATTTACCAACCATGCACCTATAGTCAATATTATTTTATAGCCATTCCCAATGATTATCTTGAGAAATCAGCACAAGAGCTTGCTGTGGAAGAGAGCTTATGTTTAATAAGTGTGTTTTATGTTAATCACTAACTGACCCTGACCACATACCAGCACTAACAATGCCCATGCTTCTACCTGCAGTATTTTATTTTTTGGATGAATTGCTCTTCCTCCTCCATCTGGTGGCAGATCATTTACTTTCTTAAAGTCAACTTTGCCAGAGGCAGTGGGTAGGAAAGAACGTTTTCAAGTGTGCTTCCCTTTCAGTCAGAGCAAGTCTAACTTCAGTGGCCTTCTTGCAGAATTCACATTGTCAAGCTCCCATGCCCCAATAATAAATACTGAGTCTCACTACCCAGGAGATGTGACTGGTTCCAAGAGCCAGTGGAGCATAATGAGATTTCTAAAGTGGTCAGACAAGCTGGGTGGCTTCAGAACAATAAGCTTTTATGTTTTAAAATAGGGACCCAGCTGTGGAACAGAAAAGGGTTTCTTGTATGGCTTTAAAAGACCTGCAGAAACTAGCTTTCAGGCCCCGCTGTGCACACCTGAGGTTCATGTTCTCTGTGGCTGTGCGTCCTGGGTTATCAGTCATGGCTTCCGCTCTTGTGTATGTGTAGGGGTTCTGCAGAGTATCAGGGTATAGCTTTACCCACCCAGATTTGTTTTTTTGTATCTCCTCCTGTAGCCTTCTTAGGAAAGCTGCACTGGGGGCCCAGTTGGTGCTTATCTCTATCTTCAAGTTGGTGCAATAACTTCTTGGAAATAGGTTACAGCTGCAAGTGGAGAGCAGCCTCCTGGAACTCCTGAAGTGCCCATGCAGAATGTGTCCTAAAGGTTTTGCGAAACTGTCCTAGAAGATTTCAGTAGTTTAGATCTGGAAGATCCCCCAAAGTTTCAGTCTTCATCCTGGGATACTTTGGGGAAGTGGTAGAACCTTTAGTTGGTTGGTCCTGGTGGGAGGAACTTAGGTCATTGGTGGACAGGGCTGTCTTTAGAGAGGATATTAGAATCATGTCTCTTCTAGGGTCTTCCTCCCTTCCTGGATACCATCAGGTGATAGTGAGCAGCTTATCTGCCATGGGCTTACACAGTCCCAAAGGTAATAGGACCAACTGACCACAGACTAAAGCCTTTGACACAAAGTGAACTTTTCTTTCTTATAACTTGTCTAAGATATTTTCTCATAATTCCAGGAAGCTAATAGAGAAGAGAAGTCTCATACATGTCCTTTTTTTCCAGTAGAAAACAGTCTGGAAAGAGAACTTGCTCCAGCATCTCCAGATCACCCAAAGATGTCTGAGGGTTTGCACTAGCCCTGCTACCCTCTTTCTCTTCCAACCACCTCCTTGACCACACTCCCACACTCCTTCCATTGCTGCGACAAATTGAAGTGGAGAAACAGCTCTCAGTTTCCCATCCAAATGAGGAAAGCATAAGCCACAGACCCATACAAACTTCTAAGTACCACTGCAATTAAGTCTTGAAGCATTTGAGAGTTGAAAGCTCAAGACTCCACATGCACCCACCATCCTCCTTGCCAGCTCAGTGTAAATTTGACGTATATGGTGACATAGGTAACATGACCTAATTGGACCAATGATTTCTGCCAAAACAAAAAGGAGAATGAGAAGTTTTATCAGATACCTTAGGCAGAAGTATCTGTGCTGTACAATTCAGATCCCACACGCAGATCAATCCCATTCTTCTCCTAAGCCACCCTTCTGTCTTCCACCAAGCCCTGTTTCTGTGTCCTGTGCCAGAGAAGACTACAATGATTGTCCCTTCTTATTCAGGTAACAGAAAACAGGAACTTGGAGCACTCCTCAAATAAGATCAGGTAGGGTAAATATAGGTGGTATTCTGCTTTTTAGAAAAGTCTTCAAGAACCTCTGTGGCATTTTCTTCAATCACAAACCTGGGAATTGAATTGAGTCATAGGCCCAAAGCCTAAAGCATCAGGGCAGTCGTCCTAGAAGCTGGACAGTGGTCTTCACAAATGAAGCTCACTCTTCCTCCCCCTCCTCCCACTTCCCCTTCTCCCCCTCTTCCTCCTCTCCCCCTCTTCTTTCTTCCTCCCTCATCCCCCTCCTCCTCACCCCCCCCTCTTCTCCTCTTCCTCCTCTCTGGCCCCAGAACTCAGTTGGTGAGAAAATTCTATTTCCTGTCTTTGGAGTCTGAATCTTTTCTGTTGGTCTGAGGAAAGGTCAGCATGTAGCCAGCACACACTCATCATACTGTGTCACACTGGTGGCCCCACTGCAGAGGTCCTGGGTGGACACAGGCTGGTAGCAGTGGGTGGGAGTGGTGTCCATGTGTGTTCTGGCTAGCCAGGATACCATTTATGCATCTCAGAGAAAGCCATTTGTGGGAGACGATGTTCTCTCTCTCATTTTCTCTGCCACACGCTATAGAATGAACTTTAATTTTGTACTTGGAAACAATGCATTAAGCTGTGATTGAGTCTGTCTGTCACAGGTATGCAGCGCTGATAAGCACATAGACTTCTGACTTCTCAGCATGCATCTGAGTGAAGCCCTCAAAGGGGGTTCATTGTTATTGATGCATACTGAGAACCTGCGTGAAATGCAGGCTGTGACTCCTAAACAACCCAGGTGACCAATAATTCCAAAACCAAGTGGTAAAGACCTTGGACAGTTTTAGAGAATTACCTCCCAGCTCTTATTCTTTGCAGCAAGAACAAGATTGTTCCTGAATAATCTTTTCCACAAACAGCCAGACCTATTATTTCAAACCTTGTCTCATGGTTGGCTGTAGAGTTAGTTGCAGGTTTTTATGAAACTGCCTTAATTGTTGGTACATTTCCTTTTTCTTTTTATTATAAAGGCGATGTACAGAGGGGTTACAGTTGCGTAAGTCAGGTAAAGAGTATTTCTTTTTGAACAGTGTCACCCCTCCCCTCGCTCTCTCCCAGTTTTTCCCTCCCATCCTCACCCACAAGTTGTATAGTTCATTTTCAACATAGTGTCTAGTGGGGACCACTGCTGCATTTGTTTGCCCTTGGTCCCACTCTTTCTGTGCTCCCCCTTACCCTTCCAAAGACAGATAATCTAATACACAAGACAAAAGGTAAAGAAAACAAATGCAGCAACAAATAAAAAAAAAGCCCGCCTCTTGTTTTCTCTTCTTGGAGTTAATTTCAAAAAATATTATTGCATATGTTCAGATGCACATAGCTATTGAGCCCTTGTGAGTCTCTCCTAAGAATATCCATATCCTCCTTTGGTTTCACTGTGTAAATGTCTAGAGACCTGTACAATTTATCATGTCCCAGTGAATTTTCTGTTGTCTTTTGTAATCCAGTGTGTTTACGTATAGATTTATAGGCACATTTTGATTGCCACAGATGACGGCAATCACACAACCTATATTTCTTTGGGCCTGACTTACTTCACTGAATATAATTTTTCCAAGTCTCCATTTTCTTACGAATAGTACAATATCATTCTGATGGAAGAGTAGAATTCCATTGTGTATATATTGTTGGTACAGTTTCTGAACACACAGAAAGTACTGTTGCTCCTTTTCCCTTCGTGAACAGTGGCACTAATAATAATCTCTTACAATGATGTTCTGAGAAAAACAAGGCATGGGAGGAGAGCTGAGGAAGCAGTACTATAAATAAGAAGTAACTGTCTTGAGGTTCCCTTGAGAGATGCAAGGCAGTTAAAGTGATTATTTCTAAAGGAAAGACTATTCTTGTTGGCCTATTGGAGGCTCCATTAGCGTTTAGGGAGGCCAAGATATAATTTTTTAATACCAACATTTGATGATTGGCCAGCTTGGCTTTTCTATTTGTGACATGATTGACCTTTGGATATTAAACTCTTAAGAAGTCCAGTTTTCTCATCTGACACATGAGATTAATAATAGGAATGTTACAGATTTTTGTGAATATTTGTTCATTAAACATTTGCTTAACATCAGCTATCCAACCAATATGGAATCTTTGGTATACAATAAGAAATATTGACATGGCTTCATCTCTCTTTGAGGGCAGAGTGATGCACAACAAGCAATAATTAGCATCATTATCGCCATCCATCATCACCATCATAGTCTTCACCAGCAAAATTTTCTCTGTTTTAGAGATTAAGAGCATTGGGATGGTAGGGGAAAAACAAAGGAGGGGGTAACAATTCTAGATAGGAAATGTACTCATTACCTTACTCATGTAACTGTAATCTCTCTGTATAGTATCTTTACAATAAAAATATATATATTAAAAAACATTAAGAGCATTGACTGGCCCAGAGAAGTGCCATCCTTAAAATTACTTTTTTCTTTTGAGATAATAAAGGATTCAAATGTATTTGTAAGAAATATTACACAGAGAGAGACAGAGAGAGACAGAGAGAGACAGAGAGAGACAGAGAGAGGCAAAGATAGAGAGATTTTTTTTGTAAATTTCATCTAGTTTTCTCTAATGACAACATCTTATAGCTAGAGTGAAAGATCTCAACAAGATACTGGTATGGAATCTGATCTTCCAACCTTATTGAGATTTTGCCAGTCCTGTGTATATCTAGTTTTAGGCAGCTTTGTGTACCTAGCACTATAATTAAGCTATAGAACAGATCTGCCCTGGCCAGGGTTTCTCTTATTGTTCTTTTATTACTGCATCTAAATGCCTAGAGAGTTCCTAATCTCCACCAAGAACCAATATGTTTTCCTACTCATTCCAAACCTGTTTTATAACTATATCAATACAAAGCATAACTTTTGGGACTGACATTTTTCATGCAGTGCAGATCCCCAGAGATTCCTCCAGGTTTTTGTAGGTATCAATTTTTATTGGTGGTTGTGTGTCTTCTCTATCAGTGACTACTATGGCATGATGGGAGACCATTTGACCGCCCACTCACCTAGACAGGGTGTGTCCAGTTTCTGAATATTACAAACAGGACATTGGTCTGCAGGTTTTTGTATGAAAATAGTTTTCCTTTTGCTGGCATGAATTCCCAAGAAGGCAATCACTGGTTCACATGGTAATTCTATGCTTAGATTTACAATAAACTGCCACATATTTCCCCAAACACTTGAGTGTTATTACATTTCCACCAGCAATGTATGCGTGATTAAGACTTTCTGCTAGCATTTAACTTCTCTACTTGTTTATTTCGATTAATTTTAGCCTTTCTGATAGATGTATAGTGAAATCTCAGATCTCTCATCCTGTTTTTGTTTGTTTTCTTGTAGCTTGTGTGTGTGTGTTTGTGTGTGTGTGTGTGTGTGTGTGTGTGTGTGTGTGTGTGTGTGTGTGGTACTAGGGATTGGACTCACTGCCCCACTCTTGCTAGGCAAGTAGGGATTCTACCTCTGAGCCATACTAGCAGCTCTGCTTTTCACTGTTTTTGTTTTATTTTTTTCTGGGTCTTGGCCTTAACCTCTGGGCCTGGGCACTGGCCCTAAGCTCCTTTTGCTCAAGATTAGCACCCTACCACTTGAACTACAACACCACTTCTGTCTTTCTCTATGAATAATTGGAGATAAGAGTCTTACCAACTTTCCTGGCTGGGCTGGCTTTGAACCATGATCCTCAGATCTCAGCCTCCTGAGCAGCTAGGATTTTAAGTGTGAGCCTTTAGCACCCAGCTTCCTTGTGATTTTAGTTTTTATTCTCATCAGAGTTACTGGCGCAAAACATCTTTGTTATATGTATAAATGAAATAAGTCCTGTTCAGTGAAATAAATGTCTGCTAAAGATGTTCATTTTTCTTACTAGAATTTTTATGTTACATATATTTTTTTGAAAATAAGTTTTTATTGTGAAAATGCTGTACAGAGGGGTTACAGTTACATCCCATCCCTCCCATCTCCACAACTACACTCCTCCCCTCCCCTGCCTAAATCGTAAAGTTCCTTTTTCAACATAGTGTCTTGTACATCTCATTGTTACAATGGGTCAACCTGTATCCCTATTTAAACATTTTGTTTTTTCCCTTCCCCTCCCCAAATTATACCAACATCTAATACAGTGAAAACAAGGGTTATACCATGGGGGCAGGGCATACAAAGCAACAAAAAAATCACATAGTACATTATAAATACATTAGAAACAATATCAAGAAAGATAAAACCACTTGTGACCCTACTGTGGGGTTCATTTCGCTTAACTTCATCTTATCTGGTCATATGTACATAGCTTTTGACCTTTTTTACTTGTCCCAGACATACACTAGTTATTGAAAATACGGGAAAATATGGGACCTATGTTTCTTTGGGCTTGGCTTACTTCACTTAATATTATTTTTTCTAAATCTTTCCATTTCCTAATAAATAGGGCAATGTCATTCTTCCTAATAGAGGCATAGAATTCCATTGTGTATATGTACCACATTTTCTTGATTCATTCATCTACTGAGGGGCATCTGGGTTGGTTCCATATCTTAGTTATGGCAAATGATGCTGCAATAAACATAGTTGTACTGGTAGCTTTAGTGTGGTCTTGTTTGTGATCATTTGGGTAAATGCCCAAAAGTGGGATTGCTGGGTCATAGGGGAGCTCTATGTGGAGTCTTTTGAGGAACCTCCATACTACTTTCCAAAGTGTTGAACAAGTTTATACTCCCACCAATACAATAGGGTTCCCTTTTGGCCACATCCCCTCCAGCATCTGTTATTATTAGAGTTCTTGATTCTAGCCATTCTAACTGGGGTGAGGTGGAATCTCAGTGTTGTTTTGATTTGCATTTCTTTTATGGCTAAAGAGGTTAAGCATTTCTTCATGTGTCTATTGGCCATTCTTATTTCCGCTTGAGAGAAGTTTCTCTTTAAGTCCTTAGCCCACTTATTTATTGAGCAGCTGTTTCTTTTTTTTTTTTTTTAATTTTATTTTATTTGTGAACATACTGTACAGAGGAGTTACAGTTACATGGGCAGGATAATGCATACATTTCTTACCAAGCATTGCAGCCTCCTCCTTTGTTTACCCTTCACATCCCTTCCCAGCCTCCCCCCTCCCCCCCTAATCCCAATCCTTCTCCTTCTCCCCCTTTCCCCCCCTTCCCCCCCCCCCCCTCCCCCCCCGCACTAACATTGTAAAGCTCGTTTTGGACCTGACAACTTGTACTTCTCATTGTTGCAACAGGTCCACCTGTATCCTTAAACAACTGGTTTTTCCCCATCTCCTCCACAAGTTATACTGACATCAAATATAGTGAAAGCAGGGGTTATACTGTGGGGGAGGGATATACAAAGCAACAAAGAGATAATCTTATAAATGTGTTAGAAACACATGCATGAAAGAAAAAAAACATTAAAATACACATCTAAGGGTTCATTTTCCTGACATCACATTATCTGACCTTTTCCGCTTGACTCATACATATACTAGATATTACAAATAAGGGAAACCAAGGGACCTACGTTTCTTTGGGCCTGGCTAACTTCACTTAATATAATTTTTTCCAAGTTTTTCCATTTCCTAACAAATGGGGCAATGTCATTCTTTCTGATGGAGGCATAGAATTCCATTGTGTATATATACCACATTTTCTTGATCCATTCATCTACTGAGGGGCATCTGGGTTGGTTCCATATCTTAGCTATGGTAAATAATGCTGCAATAAACATAGTTGTGCTGGTAGCTTTAGTGTGGTCTTGTTTGTAAACATTAGGGTAAATTGGGCAGCTGTTTCTTTGAGGATTTGTTGCTGGGGGATTTAATTTTTTGAGTTCCAAGTGTATTTTAGCTATGAAACCCTTGTCCATTGTATGGCCAGTGAAGATCTTCTTCCAATCCATTATGTTATATTTTTATATATTTTCATTTCTGGGAATCAAGCCCACGGCCTGGAACATGCCTGGGAAGTACTCTGCTGTGAAGTTATATCCTCAGCCCTTGATTAGACTTTTTTTTTTTTAAATTTTGGGCAGTAGTAGGGTTTCAGGAAGGAAACCTGATTCAGGAAGGACCTTTTCTCTACCAAGAGTTTTTGTTGATTATTTCAGAGTTACTTGAGCACTGTCATTATCGTTGAGCTCTTTCTTGTAAGATTTTATTAGTGAGGTCCATGACTTAAGACTCTCAGCAAGGACTGTAGGACTGATTCTAAAAGCGCTCACTTGACTCTAGCTTGCAAAACTTGGTGATGCACACACAGCTTCTCCCGTCTGCAGTTAGCAGCATTGGCCTATGTCAAGAATATGCCACAAAACCCAGCAAACACAAGGAGTCAAGGTTGGTTTATCTTGTTTGCTTGGAGAGTGAGTTTATCAACAGAGCACTAGCTCTTTGTACAGCATTCTCTTCCTGTAGTCTATGGCTATTGTGCCATACAAGCATTCTTGAAGAGAGCAAGTGTTGGAGCCAAAGAAAGACCTCAAATGGTCAGAAATCATGAGGAGTGAGCTACAATGCAGAATTTCCTTTCCCTTGCCCTTTTCCTGAGATTCTTCACCTAGATCCTTAATCTGCTACAAAGATTCTGGGGCAGTTTTTGTTGATTGTGGTGATTTGGTCCTACTTGTGATTATTTTGGGGATATTCACCTAATTTTATTTCTGAGGGTGGTGTAAATGTAATCTATTGCTATGGGAATTTCGAGAGATTTATAATGCAACCATTATAATGGTAACCAGGATTGAAATTCCTCAGAAATATTTTCTAATGTTATCGATAGCAACACTTCCATCTTTCTAATAACTTTTTTATTTTTTTAATGACAGCAGTTTATAATTAAATAATTTTCACTTAGTCCCTGCATGATGAAGCAGGGAACTGTGTTTTGTGGGTGAAAACATCAAGGCCTATCAAAGCCAAATGATTTGTCCTAGTTAAGACACAGTAGTGTTAGGGTTTGAACTCGTTTCCTAACTCAACTCCAGTGAATGTATATCTTTTTAAAAAAAGTTTTATTTGCCCTACTATGTTGTTAGAATCAAAGGCAATATTTAGATCTTCCTCTTCTTCTAGACTAGAATACCTAGGTACTTGATAATTACCCAGTAATTCCTGGGTGGAACAACTTCTGTCTCCGGTGCTGCTTTACGTGGATTATGCAGCTTGAAACCAGAAAGCAGGGCCAAAGGAGTGTTCCTCCCACACTGTAATTCAGGAATCCCAACGTTCTGTTTTCCTCTGCTTTCCACACAAATTCCTCCCAGTCCACTGATGGTAGAAATTCCATAATTGATTTCTTTGGCTTCAAGCCAGGAAAAGGGAAGTGAAGTACATTTTTATTTTTCTAGTGCTAGGTGCCAGGCACATCTTGTTTATACTCTACATTAGTCTTATTCGTGCACTTTTTTTTTTTTTTTCTGGTTGTGGGGCTTGAACTCTGGGCCTGGGCACTGTCCCTCAGCTCTTCAGCTCAAGGCTAGCGCTCTACCACTTGAGCCACAGCGCCACTTCGGTTTCCTGGTGGTTTACTGGAGATGAGTCTTATTCAGGCTGGCTTTGAACCCCATATTCAGATCTCAGCCTCCTGAGTAGCTAGGATTATAGGCATGAGCCACTGGCACCCAGCTTGCATTTTTTTTTTAATTTTTATTTTTAGGATAAATGAAGGAACCAAGGCTCAGAGAAGTTTGGTGGGCTTTTTTTTTTTTTTTTTTTTTAAGCTGCAAGACAGATAGAGGGATTATAGGTAAATCCAAGTTGGACTGACTCCAAAATCAATGATTTATCTACTGCGCTAGGCTAGTGTTTATGAGGATTAGGATTGTATTAAGTATTTGATACTTACTCTCAAGATAAAGTGGGGCATACCTGATGTGGTACTCCTACCCACGGTGAACCTTACCCACAAATTGTTCTACACTCCTCAGGACTTGGCTTTTTGAGTTCTTTCTTTGATTCTAAAGTTTGCTTGCCTCAACAATACTAGTACAGTGAACTAATATAGGGGAGAATGTATTCCCTCACCTTGACCCTATCAACTATCAGCCAGTGATCGGTGGAAATGATGTAGAAAAGCAAAGCTCCCTTGCTCCATTCCATAGGATAGCCCTACACTGCCTCCCAGAATTCCCTAGTAGAATTAGGCTCCAGTAGTCTTCTTAGTAACGCTCTTGATACACCACCTCTGAATGGCTGCCTATTCTATGTCTCAGTTCTCAACTTACCTGTGGATACTTCTGAGGATATTTTCTGATATAAACTACCTGCTCTTAAATCTTGTTCTCTGGATTCTTGTACCACTTCACTGACATCCAAACACAGGATACACAACATCCAATGTACAGGTTTTCAAGAGAAGGGTTCCCAGATTTTGAGGTCATCCGACAATGGAATGAATGACAAAGAGAAAAAAAAGGAGCTTGCTTCTCATTTGTTCCCAGACCTTTACTGGGTCTTTTTTTTTTTTTTTTTAATCCTGTAGCTACAGCCAGGAAAATGAAAATTACTTATTTACTCATGAACACATATGGTACCAGCTCTAAGGAAAGAGGATAATGTTAACAAAATGGATAAAATGCCCTGTTCTTGTTTAGTATCTGCCAGGAGACTTTTTTAAGAACCAAAGTGGATCTAGAATTGAATATATATCTAAAACTTAGGAATGTATTAGACCAACTTGACAGCAGAAAGATAGGCGAATTTGATGATAAATGGATAGAAATTATTCAAGCTGAAACAAATGGAGTGAAAATACATTTTTTTCAATGAATGGAGCCTCAGTGGTTGTGGGATGATGTTTGATATGTAATAATTCTGAGGAAGAATAAGTGAGAGAAAATATGGCGGATCAATTATTGGAAGAAAGTAATGGTCCCCAATTTCTGTATTTGAAAAGAAGCATTTCAAATTGCAGACCAGGAAGTGGCGCTGTGGCTCAAGTGGTAGAGCGCTCGCCTTGAGCTGAAGAGCTGAGGGACGGCGCCCACGCCCAGAGTTCAAGCCCCACGACCGGCAAAAATAAAATAAAATAAAGTAAACAAAACTTTCCTGGTCAAATTGCAGACTGAAGAAGCTCATCATTTTTGCAATCAGGGTAAGTTTCAAAAAAACTTCCATTAGGCAACTGCTGATACCAGAGATAATGCACCCAAGTGCATCTAACTCTAACACTCATTCCCTGATTGAACTTGGACAAGTTCCTCAAGTTTTCTCTGCCTCACCTTCTTATTTTAGGATGAGGATGATAATAGTATTCACTTCGTATGGTTATTGTGGGATGAAGTGAAATATTTAATTTCCTACCACCTGGGGATATCTTAGATATCTTGCTAATACAAATTGAGAATCTGAAACTTGATATCCTAAAGGCTCTAAATTCCAAAACTTGTTGTTTTTTCTATGTATGCTGGAGACTGAATCCAGGGCCTCTTTGATGCTAGGCACTCTACCACTGAGCTTCAACCCCATCTTTGAAAACCTTTTTGAGCACTGATATGAAGATACAAGTAGAAAATTTTATACCATGAAAAAAATTTTGATGCACAAAACTATAAAAAAAATTTTTTATAAAACTTTCAGAGCCTGGCACTGGTGGATCATGCCTGTATAATTATAGCCTTTCAAGAGGTTGAGCTCTGATGCTGGCCATTAGAAGAAGCCAACCCAGGCAGGAAAGTCCATGTGATTCTTAACTCCAATTAACCACCAGAAAACCAAAGTGACTCTGTGGCTCTAAGTAGCAGAGCTCTAGTTTGGGGACAGTGTGTAGTCCCTGAGTTCAAGCCCCATGATCCAAAACAAAACAAACTTCTTTCAGGTTATGTGTATAATATGTATAAAACATAAATAAATTTTGTGTTTTGATTTGGGTCCTGTCCCCAAGGTATCTTATTATGCATGCATTATATATAATGAAAATATTTCAACATCCAAACAATATGAAATCTGAAACAATCTGGTCTCTGGGCATTTCAGTAAGAGATACTAAACCTGGCTTGCCTTTTAGTTTAGTTCCATTGTGGTCCAAGAACATATTTTGTATGTTGTTTGAAACTGTAAAGGCTTATTATTCATTGATCCAGGACATAGTCTAGCATTATAAACATTTCATATGAAATTGAAAAGAATGAGTATTTTGTCATTGGGTGTAATGTTAAAATCCAAATGTTAAAATCCCTAATCATAATTACAAAATTGCCAAATCTCCTGGACATTTTATTAGTTTTTCTTCCTATGTTTTGAAGTCTGCTGTCAGTCATATATACATTTAGGCAAACAAGATACAATTTCAAAAATGCCAATGCCAGAAAGAAAATTCCTAGGAAATAGAAATAACTATTTCAAAGTACCAGTGTATATCAGAGAGTATAGAACAACAGTGAATGGATGGCAAGCAACCCATTGCTATAGGTGGCAGAGAATCATCAAGGAGCCATAAAATTCACCAGATTTTTATTATGTTAATCTTTGACCTGTATTATCTACAAAGAAGCTAAGTGAATAATCTGGATCATTTTGACTAAGAGTCCCCTGTGTGTCCAACAAGCAGTAGAACATGATTATGGAGCCAGACATCCTGCTCATCCTGCTCATCCCCAGGTTCACTTGCTGAGTGAACTTGCGTGAGTTCCTTCATTTCTTTCTGCCTCATTTCTCATCTGTTACAACAGAGCTTCAAAACACATAGAAGTTTTCTCATCTGATGATAATATCTACCTCAGAGGGTTGTTGTAAGGATTAAGTAAATTGACCCATGAAAAATGCTCAGGATGGTGCCTAGCAAATGATAATCACTCAACAAACAAAATCTATCCCCAAAGCAACTGTCTGAACCAATTGAATGACCCAGGCAGAATAAATAGGCTCTCATATTAGTGTCTTGGGACTGTCAATGTGGTTTTTACACATTCTCTCCACTCCTCCATAATACTGAGTGTTGAACCCAGGGCCTCTCACATGAGTATTGGGTTGTTTTTAAACACAGAAAATCATTCTGTTGTAATTCAGGTGCCTAGAAGTCTGTGATGTCATCCTCAGGGCTACGTCCCTTGGCACACTCTAGGAAGGGATCCTCTGGAATGCTCCTCCTTCCCTTGTTCTGGCTTGAAATAGTTGATGGCAGTTCTTGGTGCTCTGCGGCTTTGGCAGCACCATAGTATGCTCCCAGCCTTATCTTCTTATAAAGACAGTCATTTGGTCAGGGCTACCCAATTCAGTACAGCTCCACCAACAGTTGAGCACATCTGCAGTGACTGTTTCCAAAGAAGGTGATGTTTACAGGCTCTGAGTGCACATAATTTTTGTTTTTGATGCAAGAGAGAATCTTTAACCATTATTGATCTCAATTGTTTACATTCCTTAACAAACTTGCTCTAGAAAGGAGATTTTCTAGAAGGCACAGGTTATTTTTGTTTACCAAAAATAGTCACCAATTTCCTTACTCACGTTCTACCTCTCCTCCACCAGCTCCCCCCAACATACATCTGGAGCTGAAACCAAACTCAGAGTCTTGCATTTGTCAATCGGAGCTCAATCTCCAACCTCCACTTTCTAACTTTTAAACATTCAAATATTCGGATTCTAATGACACTTGCTTTAGAGACTTAGGCATCAGGTATGTGTCTTGGGACTGTGATGAGTTTTCTGTGCTGCTAAACTCTCTCTGGAGTTGTCTTGTTTTCTTTCTCCTTTTGTTATCACCTGTCAGTTGCTGAGAACAGCTTGTATGTTTGGGTTGACCCTCTCTCATTTCTAATTTCTGACAGTAGAAACCCAAGCTCCAAGTTTCCTGCAACTGCAGGATTAGTTTTAGTTTTTAGGACAGACTGAAGGGTTTCCCTGGAGTGGGGTGATTTATATTTAATGCAAATGTTGCATGCTGCACACACAGAAATAGGCCAGAGTTCTGAAGTTTTACTAACTTGGAGTTTGTGGAGTAGACTTGAACTCAGTGAGATAATATTCTAGTTCATTTAAACAAGTGTCTTAACAGGTGTATGTATTGATACTGATTTCCTGTTCTTTATACTTAGGGATCCGCAGATTGCATGGTAGCACTGGTAGCACTGGGGCTAAGGATCCCAGAAGCTAAGGGTCTTTAGTGCTTTTCCTCTTCACCTTATCTCTGTGTCCCTGGCTTTTCATTTTTGCAGTCAGTCTTTTTTCTTTTAAGGCTATCATCACTGTTCATATTTCCCTGAACTTGTTCAAAGCAAAGTCTTGATGGGCAACAGCTTTATTAATTTGATTTCTTTAGGAGATGTTTCTTCCCTCCAATGTACATTACAACATGTGAATTATCTTTGTCATCCACAACTAGTGCTGTGGCTCTGTCCATTAATCTGTTTCCTCTCTCGCTTGCTCTCTTGCTCTCTAGCTCTCGCTCTGTCTCTTTCTCTCGCCCACGTCCTATACCTGTAAGTTGTGCCTTATCATGAGAGCTTTTTTTTTTCTGCTTTCCTGGTTTTCACATGTACTTGCTGAGCAGTTGAATTGCAGCTGAATGGGGTGTGACTGTATTTGCCCAGTCTGTTCATGTGTAGACGCTCCAGTGATAATGGCACATACAGTTCTAATATTACTGAGCCTTGCATTCTCACATCCATTAAACTCTGGCCCCTTTTCTGCCAGACTTCAGCAAAGGAAAAGCCAAAAGTTTAAGTCTCAGTGCAGAGGAGGAGCAACTATGTAAACACAGATTCTTCCAGCCTTGCCTGCCTTCTGACCTTTTGGTGCCCTGCAGCCATTTCTTCCATGAAAGGGTCAGCACGTGCAGTGCGGTTTGCGTTGTGTGGATTTTAGATAATACCACAGATTCGGTTTTGTGAGTATGGAGCCACCCCTGGTAACGTTAGACTTGCTGCCTTCCCTCTTCTCATTTGTTCCCTCCTCCCAGCTGACATACTGTTTCTGCCCCAGGCCCCTGTTGGAGCTGTCTCCTTCTGGTAGCATCTTGAGCTCTGGAACATTCCTTTTGATAAGGCATCAGCAGTGTCTTAGGTTCTGTTTACTCAGAACTGAGCTGGACATTCACAATCTCAACACAGAATCCTGGAACTCTGAAACACAAAGAACTCGATGGATAAAATATATGGATTGATTTTTATGAGGAACAGGGGCAGGATATGTTGGGGGGGAGAGAGGGAGAGAAACAGGGTGAGGGGAAGAGAGGGAGAGGGAGAAAAAGAGAGAGACAGAACAGAGAGAGAGAGAGGAAGGGAGAGGGTGAAGGAGAAGAAGGAGAAGGAGAGAGGGAGAGAGGGAGAGGAAAACTGGAGTTTTTAGATCCAGGCCCAAACTCTGAGAATTGCATGTGTCAGGTCTATCCATGTGCTCCTAGATGCCATATAAAAAGATGGTAAAGAATAGAGAAAGGAGGTTTATTATTAAGTGGCCCAGACATGCCATGGAGAGACAGCATTTCATCCCATCTTCACCTGACTTGGGTATAGACAGAAGCTTTAGGTTTTATAGATAAAGAACTGGGGTCTGAGGGAAAGAGGTATGCGTGATGGTCAATAGCCCAATCACAGGAGTGGCTTGGCTGACCGCTAACTGTATTTGTTTCCAAAAGGGATTCTTGTGAATCTCTTCATCACTTATGGGGTGCATGAACTGGTCACTGTTGCTTGACAGATGAGCTCACCTGTGCTTTTTGGCTATGTAGTTTTTCCTTTTGCCACAATATGGTACAATATGGTGATTAAGAAATCCTGTCTTTCCGGGAGCCCAGGGTGATTGAAAGTGGCACTAGGAGAAAATGGCCTAGGGCAGAGACTAATATAAAATGCAGGCTGAAGTGTTACTAGTTGGTTAATCCGCCCAGCAAAAGCAGCTTTTAAGCATTGTGATAGGTATAAGTATGGATGCACATACACTTGCACACACATACACATACAGTATGTATATAATACAGGACAGAGGTGCGTGAACAAGTCCCCTCTAGTTACTTCCTAGGAAAACTTTACTTCCTTCTGAGACCTGCTCAATAAATGATAAACAGTTGAAAGTATTTTATCTCTTTGGTCCAATGAGCTGAACCTAAGACAGCATGATAACAAATCTGAGAAATTAGTGAGCTATTATCTTTCTCAGGCATTTTTTTTTACTACGTGTGTTCACTGCTTATTTCTTAGGCCAAAAGTCTCTTTACAATCTTAGCATCTAAAATTTCTAGTTAACAATTTAATTTTGAAGTGTCCTTAGGATCTTGTGCACTTCCAAGTACTTTTAATTTAGTACTTTTAATTTAGGCAACAGTTGATAATATCTTACATATTATAGAATATTTAGCATGTTAAGATTAATGGACCATTTTGCAAAACAACTATAAATTGTGACCCATAAAAACATTTTGAAAGAAGTATATTTAGAAATTACTGGAATAATTATATGTATGGGATAGCTATATTAGGAAGTTACTGAGATATCCTTACCTCTTCAATCATTCGATGTCTCAATGTTTTGCTCCTCATTTTAAAGGAATTTCTTTTTCTTTTTTTGGTTGGAGGGGAGATATATTGGGATTTAAAATCAGGGCTGCACATTTCCTAGGCAAGCACTCTACCAGAACTCCAGCAAAGGGGTTTCTTTTTTTCTCTCTCATTCTTTTTCCCTCCTTCCCTCCCTCCATCCCCCACTCCCTCCCTCCCTCCCTTCCTCCCTTCCTTCTTTTCTTTCTTCCTTCTTTCCTTTCTTTCTCTCCCTCTTTCTTTCTTTGTCCAGTAGTGGAGCTTGAACTCAGGGCCTTGCACAAGTCTAGCTTGCTTTCTTTGCTCAAGGCTGGTTCTTCATCAACTTGGGCCACATCTCCAGTTCCAGCTTCTTGGTGGTTCATTGGAAATAAGAATTAAACTGACTTTCCTTCCCACGATGGCTTTAAACTGCTATCCTCAGATCTCAACCTCCTGAGTAGCTATGATTACAGGCGTGAGCCACCACCACCTGGCTTGTTTCCCATTGTGTTTTGCATAGCTTAATTATGAACATGGTGCGGTGCTTTTATCCTTAAGTTGGTCATGAGATCTGATGGCTGGGACTTTGTGAAGAAGTTTGGGGCTTCTCTAGGCTTCTTTGTCCTGAGCATGTCCAACAGAAATGTGGCTCATAGACACTGCTTCCACACACAAAAAGAACAGCTCTTCTCGTAGCTCAGATTTACCTACATACTATTTAAAAATCTCTATTTAGAATTCAGACAGGCAAACAAGCAGGTGGTCTCTCTCTCTCTCTTTCTCTCTGTCTCCTTCTCTCTCTCTCTCTGTTTCTGTCTCTCTCTGTCTCCCTCTCTGTCTCTCTCTCTCTCTCTCTCTGTCTGTGTCTGTCTCTGTCTCTCTCTCTCTGTCTCCCTCTCTCTCTCTCTGACCCAGGACCATGGGGAGTTAAGGACTGGTTGCTAAAAATAAAGCATCCTAAGAAGAAACCAAGGTTTGGGAATAAGTTAAGGAGCCCTGCCTCTCTTGCACGCATTCACTAATCACTAGATCTAAGCAAACTTTTCCTGGAGGCTTGGTGGGAAAGTCATGGTGAGCGCTTTCTGTGTTTCTCATTTGATGTGATAAAAATTCCCTCTGCCAGCTGAGCCCGTGTTGTGTGGGTGAGAGCAGCCTTCCCTTCTCTGTGGGAGACAGAAGTGCCAGGGCCAGGCCCTCTGGGGCAGTTCTTGATGCCGGCCACAGCTGGGAGGAAGGCTGAAGCTGAAAGCGACATCAGGTTGGAAATGCATATTTTACAAGTGGAGAGTGAGCGTCGCTGCCCTGGATCTGATCAGGCGTGCACGGAGCAGCCTGTCACGCAAGGCGGGGCAGCGCGGGTGGGGGCTGGCTGGGGGTGGAGGGGTGGGGACCAACTGCTCCAGTCTCTGGGGCACTCCTCAGAAACAAAGTCATTTCTCTGATTCAAACTAGGAAAGTACAAACCTTGAATTCTGAGGAAGGCAAAAAATAAAATTATACAAACACAGAAAGGAAACCAAAAAAAAAAAAAAAATGGGAAGAAAGTAGGGCAAGGGTAAGGGAAAAGAGGAATATAAGAAGGGAGGGAATTCTTGATTTTTGCTGTTCTAACTGGGGTGAGGTGATATCTCAATGTTGTTTTGATTTGCATTTCTTTTATGGCTAGGGATGTTGAACATTTCTTCATGTGTCTATTGGCCATCCTTCTTTCTTCTTCAGAGAAGCTTCTCTTTAAGTCTTTCGCCCACTTACTTATTGGGCAGTTGTTTCTTTGAGGATTTGTTGTTGGGTGGTTTAATTTTTTGAGTTCCAAGTATATTTTAGATATGAGACCCTTGTCCGTTGTATGGCTAGTAAAGATCTTCTCCCAGTCCGTGGGCTTTCTATTGATCTTGCTAGCTATGTCATTTGCCCTGCAGAAGCTCTGCAACCTTATACAATCCCATTTGTCCAGCCTTTCTTTGATTTGTTGTGTTTCCGGGTCTCTATTCAGAAAATTTCGGCCTGAGCCAAGGAGACCCACAACAGATGCTGGAGGGGATGTGGACAGAAAGGAACCTTACTTCATTGTTGGTGGGAATGTAAACTTGTTCAACCACTTTGGAAAGCAGTATGGAGGTTCCTCAAAAGACTCCACATAGAGCTCCCCAACGACCCAGCAATCCCACTTTTGGGCATTTACCCAAATGATCACAAACAAGGCCACACTAAAGCTACCAGCACAACTATGTTTATTGCAGCATTATTTACCATAGCTAAGACATGGAACCAACCCAGATGCCCCTCAGTAGATGAATGGATCAAGAAGATGTGGTATATATACACAATGGAATTCTATGCCTCCATCAGAAAGAATGACATTTCCCCATTTGTTAGGAAATGGAAAGGCTTGGAAAAAATTATATTAAGTGAAGTAAGCCAGGCCCAAAGAAACATAGGTCCCATGGTTTCCCTTATTTGCAATATCTAGTATAGGTATGAGTCAAGCGGAAAAAGTCAGATAATGTGATGTTAGGAAAACAAAACCTCAAATATGTATTTTAATGTTTTTGTTTCTTTCATGCATGTGTTTCTAACGCATTTATAAGATTATTTCTTTGTTGCTTTGTATGTCCCTCCCCCACAGTGTAACCCCCGCTTTCACTATATTTGATGTCAGTATAACATGTGGAGGAGATGGGGACAAACAAGTCGTTTAAGGATTCAGGTGGACCTGTTGCAACAATGAGAAGTACAAAATGTCATGTCAAAACCAGCTTTACAATGTCGGTGGGGGGGGAGGGGGGGTATGATTGGTTGGGAGGGAGGGGGGAGGCTGGGAAGGGAGGTGAAGGGTAAACAAAGGAGGAGGCTGCAATGCTTGGTAAGAAATGTATGCATTATCCTGCCCATGTAATTGTAACCCCTCTGTACAGTATGTTCTCAAATAAAATAAAATAAAATTAAAAAAAAAAAAAAAAAAGAAGGGAGGGAAAAAGGGAAGGAGGGACCCTCCGGCTACATTGTTTGCTAAGTCTTAAAGCTTTTCTCTCCATCACCTAATAGAAAAATCTTGGGGGCAAAGACAGCTAAGGTTTGTGGTTATTAGGCTATGTGTAGGATGACTGTCAGGAACGGACAGGACCCTGGGACTTAAACTGTTCTGAAGAGTCGCTAAGTACCCAAATGGCTAAGTACCAAAGAAGCAAGCAACCAGGTGTGCCTGTTGAGAAAGCTTGAGTTCTTTGAGGAGTCTGGGCTGAGGTTGCCTGGGAATAGCCAAGGGGGCAGGTGCCAAAATCAAGCTCAGAATGTAGGGACAGTCCTTTGTGTTATTTATACTTCCCGCCTCCTATTTCAAGAAAGGAGAATCCGGGGATAAGCACTATGAAGAAAACCTCTAAGGGCAAGAGCAGAAAGCATGCTAGAAGTACTAGAGTGGGTGGAAGACAGTCCTGAATTCAGGACACCTTATATTCCTCCATCCTTTTCTTCTGTCTCTGGGTCACTTTGCCAACCACACCCTAATCCTGTTCCCTGGGGGATGGTTTGGACTGCAAAGACCAACTAAAATAATTAACCAATGCCTTTTCATTCATTCATTCATTCTTATTTCTTTTTTATTAATGGATAGATTTTGGTGCAGGTCCTGGGGCTTGAACTAGGGCCTGAGCACTGTCCCTGAGCTTTTGTGCTCAAGGCTTAACCCTCTACCACTTGGGCCACAGCTCCACTGCCAGCTTTTTTTGGTGTTAATTGGAGATAAGAGTCTCACAGACTTTATTGTCTGTCCTGACTACAATCCTCAGATCTCAGCCTACCTAGTAGCTAGGATTGCAGGCATGAGCCACAGACACCTGGCTCATTCATTCTTAAGACTCCAATTTTTCGAAAGCAGCATTGCCTTTTTCCATTTTCTGATGACTATCAGAAGCTTTCTTTTTGTTATTTCTTTCAAGTTTTAGTGTAGCCCTCTTGGGTCTGGTGTTAGTCAACTGAATCCAAAAATTGATAGAACCTCTCCAGTCATTAGATCTAACACAATCATCTATTTCTGCTTCCAGTGATGTTTTGTAATGTAGACCATGACATTTTTATATTAATATTATATATATATATATATATATATATATAAATAAGTGTAGTCTAACTCACCATTGTATCCCTCCCACTCTGATCCAACATCTCTATTGGTATTCTATATGTATTCTCCTGACCCAATTGGTAGAAATGAATACAATCTGCCTATCTGATTCATATTCTAACCTCCTGGGTCAGTGTCAGAAATAGGGGTGACACTAGGGTTGATGCTGAGGAGGCTCATGTCGGGTCCATGTCAGGTGACCACCTTGAAAGAGACCGCTTCAGGAACTTCAGTCAATTCTTACCCAGAATCATGCCATTTCCAGCCTAGCCATGTTGATATGGCCCACAGTCACCATAGCAACAACCAGTGGGTTTTGGTTTTTTTGTTTTTGTCTTCATAGAGTACACGTACTCATAAGGAAATAAATAAATGTGTCTTTGTGTATTCTTTTTTTAACAACAGCCCTCTGAGATCAGTAATTCCATTCTCCCCATGTTACAGCTGAAGCAATGAAGGCAAAGACAGTCCAGTAGTTTGCTCTTGGTTCTATAGCCAAGAAATCCTAGCATCATCAATCTATGGAGCCAGGCAGCACCAAGTCAGAGAGTTCTTTTTTTCTAAAATGCCTTGATCAACTTTTGAAAAGCCAGTCAGAGCCCCTTCAAGGATTCACTTAATGTGCTGATCTCTTGGTAATCACAAGGTCCAGACAAGTCAGGGCAAGGGGGCTCTGGAAAACAGAGGGGTCATCTCTGAAGCTGGCCAGGTGCTGTTCAAGTTTAGATTTGCTTTGAAGAAGGATCATTCCACAGGATTATGAGGCAAATTCCTGGAGTGCATTCAGCCTGAATGGAAGGTAGAAGGGGGCTGGAAACTTCAAGCCTAAATCCTGTGCTTTTTTGTGCGCCCAGAATGAAAAGGTTCTTTGTTGACTTTCCTTTAGGTTTATTTAGCATTCAATCCCCAGAAAACGGAAGGTAGTAGCTGAGATGGAGGGGAAAGACCCCCACCCACCTCACAGCACTTTGGTGCTGGCTGTTATAGACTTCCATGAGCACCTCCGAGGTTTGTTTTGTGAGTGCTTGGTTGAACCCCCCTTCACCCTCCCACCTTAAAAAAAAACACATCATTACAGTTAGATCTGCAGTATTTCCTCAAATATGTGAAGGAAAGGGAGCGGTCACTTCCTAAAGGAAAGTATTTATATTTTTAGACTGAAATATGCATTTACAAAGCTACCCCTCTAACCCTGCCCATAACATTTTTTAAAAAGAGCAATCTGAGCATCAGAAAACACATCTTAAACCATTATTAAAGGGGTTTCGTTTATAAAATATATCTTGATGTAATGAGAAAGAGATGAACAAATTTGTTTTCTTTTAAAAGAGGCCAAAAGAAAATGAAGCACACAAAGCAAAACAAAAACCAAAGCAAAACCAAACCAATCAAAAAACTGTTTCTGCATTTTAGAATATCTGCATCCACACTGCTTTCTTCTGGATCCACTCTTTTAAATTCACCTGTCAGAAGAGCGCAGGAAAGCAGCCTCTTTGGAAATGATAGGGTCCAGCTTGTTAGACACAGTGGTTATGGGATGGCCAGGAGGTGAGGGGGTGAGGTCAGGCTGAGGTAAGAGGGAGAAGAGGCTGAGACTGCACTTCATACTTGTCATAAGTTTAGGGTGTATCCCAGCCCAGGAGAGTATAACAAGTACTTAGAAACTACTTTTGCTGAAAAGCACTGACTCCTCACTCAGGCCTGCAACTATCCCAAGATAATTAAAAGCAGGGGAAATCCTGGCATCCCCACTTCCATTCTATATCTGTTTTGCGTGGGGCCATTTTCTCTATAATCTCTTCAGGTTCTGGTCAATAGATTACTTGGATCAAGATAGAACAGAACTGATCAATAACATCTTGTCACAACCATGTTTTTCTCCTCATCTCCTTCTTCTTCTCCTCCTCCCCCCTCCTCCTCCCCTTCCCTCCTTCTTCTTCTCTAGATCCAGCGTTTGAACTCAGGGCCTTAAACTCTCACTTGGTTTGCCTGATTGTTCGTGGCTGGCCCTCTACTATTCAAGACATGCCTCCAGGTTTTTTTTCCTGTCATTATAATTAGTTAATTGGAGGTGGACTTTTTCTGCCTATGCTGGCTTGGAATGCAATCCTCAGATCTCAGCCTCCTGAATAGCTAGGATTACAGGCATGATTAAAGGATTACAAACAACTATGATTTTCTGATCATAAATGACCCTGCCTGACCATCCCGAGATTATGATCAGCCAGAACACTTTTCTGACCACTTCTGGCCACCAGACCACAACTGTGACAAGGACTCTTTAATGATTATAGCCCCAATTATTCCTCTTTTACACCTGAAGCTCATTTCTATACCCAGAAGCTGGGCTGAAGGGCTCACTTAGCCATTTCCCATGGCATGCTTATGCCACATGACCTCTTTTCTCGGGCTTGACCACTACACGTCTCTTTATATGGCACACTGGGTTGCATGGCTGGACCTGACATGTGGAACTCCTGAAGTTGTGCCTCTGGCCTAGAACTCAAAGTAATAGAAACCCTGGAGGGGACCCAGCCTGTTTCGTATGTTGTTGATCTGGGTATTAAAAATGAGATCCAAGAATTACAGCCTTACTATGCTGCCCCAGTGTCCTGGTCCAGTACCCAGAATGCTCTGTGCCTCATTACACAAATGAGCAGTCATGGGACTATAGAGGTAATAGAAGTCTTATCAGCAGCCAATGTAAAGCAGAACCCATTTGATTTAAAGGACCCTCCACTGTCCAATGTAAGTAGTGACAGAGGAGACCACTTTTCTGATAGTCTTTCTTTCAGAGGCTTAAAAAAGATATTCCTGCCGGGCCCTGGTGGCTCACGCCTGTAATCCTAGCTACTCAGGAGGCTGAGATCTGAGGATCGCGGTTCAAAGCCAGCCCGGGCAGGAGAGACCGTGAGACTCCTATCTCCAATAAACCACCAGAAAACCGGAAGTGGCGCTGTAGCTCAAGTGGTAGAGCGCTCGCCTTGAGCTGAAGAGCTGAGGGACAGCGCCCAGGCCCAGAGTTCAAGCCCCACGACCGACCAAAAAAAAAGATATTCCTTACTTAGTCCCTTTATCTCATTTGAAGTTCATTTCTAGGAAACCTTTATGCCACAGTTAGAAAATCAAAACAAAAACAAATGGGCTAGGTGCTGGTGGCTTATGCCTGAACTCCTAGCTACTCAGGAGGCTGAGATGTGAGGATCATGATTCAATCCTCAGATCTTTCCCAGGCAGGAAAGTTCAGGGGACTTGTATCTCCAATTCATCACCAGAAAACTGAACTGGAGCTGTGGTTCAAAGTGGCAGAGCACTAGTCCTTGACCAGAAAAGCTTAGGAACAGCTCTAAAGCCCTGAGTTCAAGCCCCACATCCAGAAAAAAAAGGTTCTTAGGAAAGTAAGAAGGAGTCATAGATATGTGATGACTGGTAACTATCCTTTTTTAATTTTAAATTTAATTTTTTAAATTGTTCCTACAAAGGTGATGTACCAGGAGGTTACAGTTATGTAAGTCAAGTAATGAGTGCATTTCTTTGTCGACAATGCTACTCCTTCCTTCACTTTCTCAGTTTTTCTCTCCCAGCCCCACCTACAAGCTGTGTAGCTCATTGTCAACATAGTGTCTAGTGAGTATCACTGCTGTCTTTCTTCTCCCTCTGTCCCTCCATTCTGTGCCTCCCCCTTATCCTTTAACTATCCATTTTGAACAAGTTTCTATGTTGGAGGAAGGAGTGGCATGAAATTGCCGAGACTTGGAAGGGTGCCCTGAGAAGTGGGGAGTGACAGATCACAGCCCCAAGACATCGGGGATCTTAGACTCAGTTCTTTTCACTGGGGGCAGCAAATCTTATTAGCCCTGATGCTGTGCCCCCACCATTAAACAAAAACAATCCAATTTTCCAACGTGTCTAAGGTGCTTTGACACAGTCATACAATTTCACTGTCATTCCATCTAGTCTTAAGGAAAGAGGAGAACAAGAGCAGGGAAGGAGAGACAACTGGAAGGCAGAATGTTTCCAGAGAGCTGAAGAGCTTGTTTTCCTCATGCAGAACTTGACATCTCAGGAAGAGCCCCAGAACTTCCTGGAAATCTGTGACACATTGCTGTCAGCAGCCACTTTTCCTGTTCTCGCTCCTCATCTGCAGGGTTAGAAAACACTGACCTGCTTCCCTTTCTTTCCCCCACCACCTCCCTAGGATCCAGGCTTCTATACTACTGCCCTGTTTCTGGAATATTCTTCTCATCTTTCCAACCGGGTTGGGTACCTCCAGTTTCTGTTCCCCATTCTAGGAGTCATTCTGAGGTGACCCTGTCCACTCTGGGTTTTGATTTCCTGCTTGCTTATTCATTTCCCTCCTGGATCACAGACGTTTCCGTGAGCAAAATGTGTCCTAATAGCTTTTCATAGTCTAAGCACTAATTAAGCTCAGTCCCTGCCACCATAAATACGCAAAGAATAATATTGGTTAAGAAAGCATACATTTAAAAGATTTGCATGTTCACTTGTAAAGTTTTAAATGCACATGAAATAAAGCGGAGCAGGGCTTGTTTATTTTCATTTTGATGTTTGCTTTCCAAAATTGAGAGGCAAGTGGGAGATCTGGCAAGTATTGAGACAGAGAGGAAACAGACTTCAGTGCAGTTAAGACAAAGCTGTAAGGAGGTTGGAAGGTAGCCCAAGGGACTATTTGCAGAAGTAATGACCCAGTCTTGGGGATAGAGACTATAGGGCTTTTCCAAACAGAATTGATTGAGCCTTGTGTCCTAGTCAGCATGGAAGGAAGGTACAAGAAAACAAGTGGGGCGGGGGGTGGGAAGGAAAAAAAAGGGGGGGCTAGGAAGGTGGCTCAGTGGTAGAGCCCTTGCCTTGCATGCCTGAGGCCCTGGGTTCAATTCCTCAGCACCACATAAGAAAAAAGCCGGAAGTGGCACTGTGGCTCAAGTGGTAGATCACTAGCCTTGAGCTGAAGAGCTGAGGGACAGCGCCCAGGCCCAGAGTTCAGGCCCCACGACTGGACCCAAAAAGAAAAGAAAAGAAAAGAAAAGAAGTGGAAAGACTGGAGGCCAGAGAAGAATATGGCTTAGACACAGCACTGCCCAGGAAGCAACAGGAAGCAGAAACTGATCATAGCCTGAGCAAGTTTTCTTCCAGGACACCAAAGAAGTGATTTAGGTTTCTAGAAAAGCTGTAATGCTAGGGATTTAACCAAGAATCTCATTGCATGTTAGGCAAAGGCTGTACCACTAAGCCACGCCTAGTCTCAAGTTTCTGGAAGTTTTAACCAATGTCCTTTTAATATTGGGCAAGGGTTACCCAACTTGATCAGGTATATTCATTTTCCTTTTGTGCCAAGGGAACAAATCCAGGCTTATGAATGTGACAAATTCTGGTCCTCCATTGTCCCATGGACATTGTGGCCACATCAAAACTTGAAGGAGCAAGTTAATTACAAGAGAATGATCCCTGTGCTGAAGTCCAAGGGCAGGCAGGTCGGCACATGCTTAGGAGATGCCTGTGTGAACAGGGCAGCGGAGGCCTGGGACTTTTTGGTTATTTTTGCAAACTTTGGCTTGTCCATCTTCCCATTTCCACAAATGGGATTTTGTTTGCACCACTCGGATGCATTGGCAATGGTGTCATGGTGGCTAGAACAAAAAACAAATGAGTTAAAGAAAAACAAAGTGTCCTAGGTATTCCAGTGTTCAAGAAAACGTTTACTAAGCCATAGACGATGCTTGGATCGTTTTATGTTTGCTCTCTTTAATGAAATCATAGGTTCCCGGGATGAGGATTTGAGGATTGTATCTGCTTTACATTGTTTTGTACATGGGTGGTGTGTGTGTGTCTGTGTGTGTGTGTTATAGCTGTGACACATGAAGGATTGACTTGATTTGGAAAAACATTCACTATTTCTAATGCTAGATTTGATCCACGATATCTTCTTCAGTCTAATTTTGGAGCTGTATGTCTAATCTCTACACAGAAGTTGGGCAAAGAGTATTTTCATTAAGGAAGAACTGAACACAGAGAGTAGAACATAAAGAAAAAGTAGAGAAAACAGGAAGATACTGGTAAGGTTGGAGGAGATTGCAGATGGAATGGCCACCCTTTGGGCAAGTAGAATGAAGGAACAGTCTGGCTTACGTGTACTGGGCCATTAGAGCAGCCCAGACTGTCCACAACTAAGCACATGGAAGGAGTCTAAGCCTTGCAGAATTAAATATATTTCATAAACAAGTCTTCAGATCCAGTGGAGTAGCAACAGACTTAACAATAGATTCAAGTTCAGCTTTTAGCTGAAGTCTAAGGTCTGAAAGTTGGTTTATTCTTGTGCTGTTGGCTAATGCATGAATTGCATGTTCTTCATGCTTTAAATAAGAACACATAAAGACATAAAGCAATTTTCCATGTTTGGAACCCTTAAGTGGGTGAGGACTGTGTGCTTTAGGGGGAAACTATTTACAATACACAAGATCCTCCACTTGTTCACTCATGTTTTAAAAGAGCACTGTGTAAAATTGCTATGTCAGGGGGACTTGTAATTAGGTCTTTGACTGACAAGGAGCCTTGTATCAGACAGGTGCCGGAGCAATAAGCATAATGGGGAAGGAGCACCCTCGAGGTTCTTATTCTAATCTCCTGGGGGGCAAAGAGATGCTGGTGAGGACTTGTAGGATCTGGAAAGGAAAGGTGCTACCAACTTTCATAGTCTCACTCCACCTTTGACTAACTCAGAACATATTCTGATGGTTCAGCAAATGTGTCAAGTGGTGAATGTATTACAAAAGAAGTTTTCTAGATGCATATTCTCTGCAGTGGAAACTGTATAAAAATAGACAGGGAGATGCTCCTGGATTGGAAAGATTAACATCGTGAAAATGGCAATACTTCCTAAGGCTATCTACAAATTCAACGCAATACCTATCAAAATTCCACCCTCATTCTTCAAGGAAATAGAAGAGGCAATCCAAAAATTCATATGGAACAATAAAAGACCCCGAATAGCAAAAACGCTCCTCAACAGAAAGAACACTGCTGGAGGAATATCAATACCAAATTTCAAACTCTACTATAAAGCCATAGTAATCAAAACAGCTTGGTATTGGCATAAGAACAGACCTCAGGACCAATGGAATAGAATTGAAAACCCAGAAATGAACCTACAGACCTATAGCCATCTAATCTTCGATAAGGGAGCTAAAACAATAGAATGGAAGACAGACAGCCTCTTCAGTAAATGGTGCTGGCAAAACTGGTTAACTACATGTAGAAAACTAAAGCTAGATCCTTATATATCACCCTGCACCAGAATCAACTCCAAATGGATCAAAGACCTTGAACTCAAAGCAGACACTCTGAAAACATTACAGGATGGAATAGGAGAAACCCTGGGTCTCCTTGGCTCAGGCCGAAATTTTCTGAATAGAGACCCGGAAACACAACAAATCAAAGAAAGGTTGGACAAATGGGATTGCATAAGGTTGCAGAGCTTCTGCAGGGCAAATGACATAGCTAGCAAGATCAATAGAAAGCCCACGGACTGGGAGAAGATCTTTACTAGCCATACAACGGACAAGGGTCTCATATCTAAAATATACTTGGACTCAAAAAATTAAACCCCCCAACAACAAATCCTCAAAGAAACAACTGCCCAATAAGTAAGTGGGTGAAAGACTTAAAGAGAAGCTTCTCTGAAGAAGAAAGAAGGATGGCCAATAGACACATGAAGAAATGTTGAACATCCCTAGCCATAAAAGAAATGCAAATCAAAACAACATTGAGATATCACCTCACTCCAGTTAGAACAGCAAAAATCAAGAACTCTAACAACAACAGATGCTGGAGGGGATGTGGACAGAAAGGAACCTTACTTCATTGTTGGTGGGAATGTAAGCTTGTTCAACCACTTTGGAAAGCAGTATGGAGGTTCCTCAAAAGACCACATAGAACTCCCCTATGACCCAGCAATCCCACTTTTGGGCATTTACCCTAATGTTTACAAAAAAGACCACACTAAAGCTACCAGCACAACTATGTTTATTGCAGCATTATTTACCATAGCTAAGATATGGAACCAATCCAGATGCCTCTCAGGAGATGAATGAATCAAGAAAGTGTGGTATATATACACAATGGAATTCTATGCCTCCATCAGAAAGAATGACATTTCCCCATTTGTTAGGAAATGGAAAGGCTTGGAAAAAATTATATTAAGTGAAGTAAGCCAGGCCCAAAGAAACATAGGTCCCATGGTTTCCCTTATTTGCAATATCTAGTATAGGTATGAGTCAAGCGGAAAAAGTCAGATAATGTGATGTTAGGAAAACGAACCCTCAAATATGTGTTTTAATGTTTTTGTTTATTTCATGCATGTGTTTCTAACGCATTTATAAGATTATTTCTTTGTTGTTTTGTATGTCCCTCCCCCACAGTGTAACCCCCGCTTTCACTATATTTGATGTCAGTATAACATGTGGAGGAGACGGGGACAAACAAGTCGTTTAAGGATTCAGGTGGACCTGTTGCAACAATGAGAAGTACAAAATGTCATGTCAAAACCAGCTTTACAATGTCGGTGGGGGGGGGGGGAGGGGGGGTATGATTGGGTGGGAGGGAGGGGGGAGGCTGGGAAGGGAGGTGAAGGGTAAACAAAGGAGGAGGATGCAATGCTTTGTAAGAAATGTATGCATTATCCTGCCCATGTAATTGTAACCCCTCTGTACAGTATGTTCTCAAATAAAATAAAATAAAATTAAAAAAAAAAAAAAAAACCAGCTTTACAATGTCGGTGTGGTGGGGGGGAGGGGGAGTATGATTGGGTGGGGAGGAGGGGGGAGGCTGGGAAGGGAGGTGAAGGGTAAACAAAGGAGGAGGCTGCAATGCTTGGTAAGAAATGTACGCATTATCCTGCCCATGTAATTGTAACCCCTCTGTACAGTATGTTCTCAAATAAAAAAATTAAATTAAAAAAAAAAAGACAGGGAGGGGTAGAAACACAATGAATTTGGATTAAAATTTCATGTTCCACAGTTACAATGATTCCAGTATGAGCAGGTGAATTGGTGTATGCTGTGGTTGTATGAGTGTTGTCTCTTAAAGGCATGGCTCCAAGAGTGGCAGCATTGGGAGTTGTCATGGATCTTTAAGAGGTCACAGCTAGTGAGATGTCCTTAGATCACTGGTGGGGGGGGGGTATACTTCTGGTGTCATGGTGGCTAGAAATATAAAATAAGCAAGTTAAGGACAAACAGCCTGACATCTCTCCCTTCCTTCCTTCCTTCCTTCCTTCCTTCCTTCCTTCCTTCCTTCCTTCCTTCCTTCCTTCCTTCCTTCCTTCCTTCCTTCCTCTCTTTCTCTCTCTCTTTTTCTTTTGTTGGTCCTGGGGCCTGGGTGCTATCCCTGAACTCTTTTACTCAAGGCTATCTCCCAATTTGAGCCACAGAACCGCTTCTGTTTTTTTAAGTGGTTAATTGGAGACTTTGCTGCCTGAGCTGGCTTTGAACCTCGAACTTCAGATCTCAGTCTCCTGAGTAGCTAGGAGTGCCAGGCTGCAAAGTGACCTTTCTTATGCATGCTAGTGTGCAAGAAATTTTTTTCTAAGAAATAGACATTTTAAATGCTCAGAACATTTTTTTGCTCCATCAATTAGATAATCTGTTCCTGGAATGAGAATTGTATCTGAGCTGTATGTTCTTGGCTATTCTCTCCCTCTTTTTCCTGGCTTGAGATATAAACATTCACTCTAACTCATGCCTGCCTTGGTGTGTCACTCTTGCCAGAGGCCTAAAGAAATAGAGTCACTACATGTTGGTCTTGAATCTTGAGAATGGTGAGCCAAAATAAACCTTCCTTTACTTCATAAATAGCCTGTGTTCACTATTTCATTCTGGTGATGTAAAGCTGACGAGTACAGCAAACACCGGTGCTGTAGTCAATAATTTCTGCATCTGAATGATAAAAAAGTAGAATATTTCTGTAATAAATGAAGATCTTTAAAATTTAAAAATAACCAGCCTCTTCTTGCAAAGGGAAATGCATATTAAGGGAATGTGTTGGTAATTTCTTGGACACAAACAGCAAGTTGTTTCTGCTCATTCTTGTAAGAAACATGGTCTTGATAAACATGGTTTTGATAATTTTTGTTTTAGCCTGGGTAGCCACAGTCAAGAGTGGGCTTGTGCATAATTGAGTAGACATCTCCTGAGAACAAGTTCCTTTCAGAATGGCATGGACCTGTCCCTTTCTGTCTTGTGGAAATATTGTATCCTAAAGACTGTTTTGTTGATACCAAACACCATTTAGTCCCATGGATGAATTAGCTCCAGATTCTAAAATCAGTTCCAGATTCTTCTACCTGGCTGCCTAACGCCTCTATCATAGACCGCCATATGTAATTCTTGGCTTGAGTTTCATTCAGAGAACATTAGCTAAGACCTGTAAATTGCCAGGTGTTGGTAGGCTGGTGGGTGGTTACACAGACTATAAAGATGCATGCTGGGGTACCTGCTGCCCAACACTATGAGCTCATCTCCTCTACTTACCTATAAGCCATGTTCCTACTGTCTGCATTTCCTTCATGAGAGACACCTCTCCCCTTTCCATCCTGTGACCCCTATCCCTTAGGACTCAGTGACTTCATTTGTATGAGCTTCTATAACAAAATACCATGGGCTGAGTAGCTGGTAAACACTAGGATTTTATTTTTCACTGTTCTTGGCTGGAGATCCAGGATCAAGTCAGGGTAGATTCTGTGTTTGCTGACATCTTCTTCCTTCTTTGTAGATAGCTGTTTGCTAGCTCTGTCCTCAAATGGCCTCAGCTGTGAGGCTTCTCTCTGAGGCCTTGTTCCATAAAGGCACTAATTCCATTTGTGCGGGTTCTCCTTTCATGGCCACACCACCTTCTGAAAGCCATTCCCCCTCATACCATCCACTTAGGGACCAGGTTTGAAGTTTGGGTCTCACCAGCATCAGACCACAGTGCCCAGTAAGTGCCTCTCTTCACCATGGAAACTTTCTTTCAGTCCTTTCTCTCTCTCCCTCTCTCTTTCCTGCTGAAAAACCAATCATAGCTTCTGCATAATTAAGGCAAGCCATCCTGTCACCTTTAATTTTTGTTCTTGTTTCAGGTCTATTGTTTTATTCCCCCTGTCTTCCACCTACACTGTACACTACCATTTCCTACCTATCTGAACACCAGCTGGACTCTTATTAAACATTTGTTTAGGGAGTGATAACGGAGGACTCTCGGTTAAAATGAACAATAGCAATAACAACTACTCACTGATAAAGGAATACTTATTCTTTTTTTACTGTAGTTTTAGTTGAGTTTGGGGGAGATGTGTTCAGCCAACTATAATATTATTATCATTATTAGCATCATCATCATCATAATAATGGTGTTTGAATTCAGAGCCTTGTGCTTGCTAGGAAGGTGCTCTACCACATGAGCCAGACACTTCAACCCTTTCTATGCTAGTTCTATGTTTCCCGGAGAATTTCTTGCTTTTGTCAAGATTAAGCCTTAGATTGAAATCCACCGCCTTTTGCCTTTTCCACCTGTGTAGCTAGAGTGTCACGAAGCCTGGCCCTGATTACTTTCCAAATTTAGAGTAGTTTCTGTCCCCTCCCCACTGTTTTCATTTTCTTTGTTTTTTTTTTTTTTTTTTTTAAAATTTATTCATTTGGGTGGGGTTAGTTCTGGGGCCTGAACGGTGGGCAAGCACTCTGTTCCTTTTTTAAGAGTACTTGTTTTTTGGAGCGTGAGAGTGAGTTATGTTGGATAACCTAGTAATTTCAAATATTAAAATAAAACAATGTGTTAAGCCCTTTAACAATGCTCCTCAGTTACCCACTGATGGTCACTCCTGGTCAGGACTTAGGTCTTGGCAGGCAACAGCTTACATGCACAAAACAGGCTACAGAAGGAAGTTTTATGAAGTGACTTATTTATTAAAGAGTGGACAGGGTGAAGAGAAACTCACAAGGGGTAATGATCTCGAGGGATAGGCAGCCACTCCTTTATTGCTCTCTCAATCAGAAGGAGCCAAGGAAGGGAGGGGTCAACAGCCCAGCAAGGCCAGCCTTCTAAGAAGCCCTAAACAGGCCATGATCTCAGGTGGAGGAGCACAACTACTCCAAAATGGGCACCTGACCAGAAATTGCTAGGAGAATCAATCCTGCTCTATTCTATTCTGTCCTTCTCACCTCCCTCATCTCCCATCTTGTCAGGTTCTCCCATCAGGCAGATACAACCAGACGTCATAGGGCAAGCAGAATATTTGTGCAGTCCATGGCAGTTCACCATGATGGGGAGCAGGAAAAGGAAGCTGAGAGGCGAAATGGAGGAAATCCAACCAGGCAGCTTACTCACAGCTTTGGATACTCTGGTATCTGATCACATCTCCCCAGATTTCATGCTGTTTGTGTCTTCTCTAGCGTTCTTCTTAGGGCAGAGAGATCCCTTTGTCCCTTAAAAAAAGCTTGCAGTCAGTGTAAATGGTTCCAATATGGCTTGTCTGAGCAACTGATGTGTGTTGTTGGGGACATTTTTAATATTTAGGGCCTGACTCATCAAATCCAGGTGGTAACCATTTCGATCCTGCAGCCACACAGCAGAGTTTTATGAAAGAAGACTCAGCTCTTAATTAATGCATGATAAAAACCCAGTGGCATTTTCCCTTTCTGGAAATACAATGCTTAGACTGTTCTAACCATATTTTTTCAGCTGTAATTCCTTCCTCTACTTGTACCATGTTGTAACATTAGTATAGGAATTTGGAAACCTCTGACTATAATTGCTTATATTCCAAACTCTTTGGTCATACATGCTGAACTATACCAATAGTATGACCTACTAAGTTTGAGAGTTCTTTGTTTGTTTGTTTAAAATCTTTAATGCACCATTCCTGAATTTTGCCAGTGGAATCCTAATTTGCCAATTAGGATAGACTTGCAGGACCAATGATTTGCAAAATGAGCTACCGATCTTTATGATTGAGTTCTAGGAATTGTTGCACTAACAGAGGAAATGAATTTTCATAGGAAACATCAGTTCTAGCTGTAACTATAGTAACACATTGCTTTGCAATCCTTTGAAGAAGGTAAATTGGAATCAGAGGACAGTAGTCTGTGTTTTGAATTGCCCATACTGTGATATCTTGCCATAAGAAAACATCACAACATAACATGGGTAATTCATAAAGAACAGAAATTTCTTTGCTACACTTCTGGAGAGTGGAAACGAAATGCTAAGTCACTGTCTACTTCATTGTCTGGTGAAGGTCTGATTCCTGCTTCCAAGATGGTGCCCTGATGGACAGGAGGAACTCTAAGAAGGGAAGGGCAAAGGGATGAATCTTCTCTAAAGAGCTCTTCCACTGGAACATCCAATCTCATTCACAAAGGAGGAGCCTCAGGTCTCATTCATCTCTTAAAGGTCCCAACTCCAATATCATCCCAGTGGCCATTATATTTCAACACCTGCATTTTGGAGAACTGGTTTTGAAGAGGATTCAAGACAGTAATTAGAACAATGTGGAAGTAAATTAATTATAATATATTATAACTTTTAGCGTTGATACTGTGAGTTGGGTAATGACTATCCTAACCCTGAGGAATAGATAACCCTGACCATTTTGCAGTAGCAAGGCAGAGAAGCCTCATCAGCATCATGAAAACTGTTAAAACCCTGATGCATTTTCTCCACGCTCTCTGGTCTATCCCTCAAGCCAATCAACTGCTTCTCTGTGCTCAGCTCCTTCATGAGCATGGTACTATGCCATGGTCTCTCTAGTCACAATGCAAACACAGAGCCACATGGCACATGTCTAGATCATCAATAGGTTTTAACCATGCCAGTAACTGTTCTGCAAACATACTATATAGTCTCTATTTTGTCTTCATTTTTATTCAGCTATAATTTACATAGTGTAGTATTTACCTCTGTAAAGCATACAATTCAAAGAATTATATTTACAGAATTGCACAATTGTCACTTCAATCTAACTTCAGAGCCTGACCCTCTCACCCATTAACAATCACTCCCTATTTCCTCCTTCAGCCGTAGGTAAACAAGAATCTCTCTGTCTTACATGATGCCTTTTCTAATTGGAAATCTACACTCTCCCATTCTTTCCATCCATACTCATTGTTTATACTCTCTGGCAACTATGCTTTCCATTTCTAGGACTTCATCATTTCAAGAACATCATTATAAGAAGAATTGGAAGAAATAATTGGAAGCTGACTTTTTCACTCATCATAATACTTTGAAATTTATCCAAGTTGTTTTATGTATCAATAGTTCAGTTCCCTTTATTGGGAAGTAGTAGGATTTCATGTTACTTCATAACCATTCACTCTTTGAAGGTCCACTGAATTGGTAAGATATGAGCTATTTCTAGGTTTTGACTGAGTGAATAATACGTCTAAGCCTGGGTGCTTGTTGCTCATGCTGGTAACCCTAGCTACTCAGGAGGCTGAGATCTGAGAATCACAATTCAAAGCCCAGCCCAAGCAGGGAAGTCTGTGAGACTCTGACCTCCAATTAACCACCAAAATCAGAAGTGAAGCTGTTGCTCAAGTGGTAGAGTACCTCAGGGACAGCATTCAGACCTGGAGTTCAAGCCCTAGGACAGGAAAAACAAACAACAACTTTTACAAGCTTCCATGTGTGAGGAGAGTTTTATTTCTCCAAAATAAACACCAAAGTATACAATTTTCTTTTTGTATTTTCAATTTAGTTTTAAACAAAACTGCTAAAGCATGTTTTATAAAATGTAAACATACAAAACTCTTACTGGAGTGGCTGTCTATTTTGCATTTCTCCCAGCAATGTGATGTGATCTAGTTCCTCTGCATCCTTGCCAACATTTTCTCTCTTTACTTCTTTTTGTTTTAGTCATTCTCATAGATGTATTATGGTATGTGAAGGTACCTCATTGTGATTTTGATGGTCATTTCCCCGAGTGTGGTGTGGAACATCTTTTCATGTATGTGATTGATATGTGTGATATCAGGGAAATGCCATGTGCCAATTTTACAATTAAACTACTTGTTTTTTTAACCATTGATTTTCGAGAGTTTTTAAAGATAAAAGTTGGATATAAGTGTCATCAGATAGATGATTAAAAATAATATTTTCCAATCTGTTCTTGGTATTTTTACTTCTTGATGATGTCTCCATTTTTCTTCTTTTTGGAGATGGAGACTCAGTATGTAGGTATATGTGATTTGGTATATGGACCAGGCTAGCCTTGAATTTGTGATCCCACTCACTCAGCCTCCTAAGTGCTGGGATTACAGGCACATATCATGCTTGGCTTTATGTGTTTTTTGACATGCTAAAAGTTTTTTTTAAAATTTTCAGTTTTTTTGAACAGTTGTTCTCTGACTGTAGGTGTTTGTTGGGCTGTATCCAAGAAACCACTGCCTAACTGAAGATTGTGGAGATTTACTGTTAATTCTTCTAAGTTTTTTTTTTTTTTAAAGACTTTAGCTCTTATATTTGGGTCTATGATCAATTTTGAATTCATCTTTGTACACACTGTAAGGCAATTTTGCTTGTAAATATCCAGCTGTACCAGTACTATTTGTTGAAAAGACTACTTCTTTCTTACTATATTTTGTTGGCATTTAATTTAAAAAAATCAGTTGGCCATAGGGATTGGCACTCATATCTGGGCTTGCAATTCCCCATTGATGTAGGCATGTCTCTGTGTTAGTCACTACCATGATTTCTACGACCTATCTTTTAATTTTGACAAATATATTGTTATAAACCCTGGCAGTTCAGATTGCAATTTGGAATTCTGGCTTAGAATTTGGCAGAGAACATTGAAAGGCAACTCATTACTCTCAGCCTGATGTTCCCTGCTTTTCCAACTCCTAGCTTCTCCTAGGCTCATAGAGTTTGAAGCCTCCCATGGACACATTCAGATGCCACAGCTCTCAGTCAGGATAAATATGCTTTTTCTTTGCTGCCTGTCAGCTGGAACCACCAACGTTCCCTTTCTGATCTTGAACATAGGCTTTACATGTTGGAGCTAGCAATGATGCATCAAACCCTTCTCGTTCTTGAAATCTTTCATACTTCCTCTAGAAGAAGGCTCTCCATATAAGACTTATGTGATTACATTGGATCCACTCAGGTAATCCACTCAGGTAATCTATTTGCAGGTCAACTGTTTAATAACCTTAATTATACCTTCAAAGACTTTTTTCCATATAATGTAACATATTCACAGGTAGTTGTAATTAGGCTGGACCATGTTTTAGCCTTTCACACAGAGATTATGATTATTAAATTAGCACTATGGTTTTGATTGGATGAATATAAACTTAGTTCACTATTGTCACTGGTAATAATTCTAGGATAACAACTGTTTAGTATAGCCACAGGTGGTACATAGTCCTACATGTGCCATTTGTTTTCCACTTCTGATTAGAAAGGCAATGCCCATAATGAAAAAATTACAAATAAAATTACATCTAGTAATTACATCTAGTAGGCTGAGTTCTGAGGATCACAGTTCAAAGCCAGCCAGGCAGGAAAGACTTTTCTCTCCAGTTAACTACCAAAAAGCTGAAAGTATAGCTGTGGCTCAAGTGGTAGAATGCTAGTCTTGAGCAATAAAAGCTCAGGGACAGCACCCAGGCCCTGAGTTCAAGCCCTAGGACTGCCCCCGCCCCCCGCAAAAAACAACAAAACAAAAACTATGTCTATTTTTAAATGAGCACATATACTTCTTATTTAGAATAAATTGTGTGGAAGCTAATGACTTATCTTCAAACATCAGGAAAATCCAATTTTGTATATTCTTCTAAACTTTTTGGTTAGTCATATCTAAAGTCACTAAATATAAAACAAGATTGTAGTGCCTTTTATTATTAAATGTTGAATACAAATGATCTTGAGGTTGTGCTTTGTAGTAAATCAACATGAATTAGACCATTACACTTTCTCTTAGGAATAAGAATGTTTCTGCCTTTTAAATGTTTTGTTATCTGTATGTTTCAGATAACAGTTATCTGATTAACCACAGAATTTTCCTAAAACTCTATTTTTAGCTGGCCCCTTTCTTTGGAAATCTGCCATCTGTAGTGCTCTCGGAGGAACAAATTCTTGTTTATTGGGGAATATGTGCTTCAGGAAAGATGGCAAGGTCCTGGCAGGTTATAATTTCCCCTGTTGGGGACCTCAGACACTGACTATTCACTTCTTATTTGTGAGAAGTCACAATCAAGGATAGCACTTGGGCAATTACACTTTTAAGAAAGGAATACATAATGAACTGCTGCTATTGCAGTGAGTAGAAGAAACTATATAAAAGTTGCATTTATTTTGCCATGTGGCTCTGATATTAACTATTGCCCTCTCATTAGCCCATTATTATTAGCCCATATTATCCATGCCTATCTACACAGGAAATAATGACTATGTACTATGTGTTTATTACAGTGGTAGGTGCTCACTTCTTTCCCCATTACAGTTCTCACAGAGGATGCCATTTACATGAAGAGCATAGCACTATGGCTCACCTGTGAAATGTACAAATTGTGCCCAAGTGGCTGTCAGTCACCCTTTCTTTCTTACCTAAGAAAATCTATCAATATGTAAAGAAATGAGAGTAAAATTTTTACTGGAGGTATTTCAAGTCCACCCTATTAAAAAGAAATCAATGCCCAAGTGATGGTTTAGTTTAATATCCATTTTCTTATGACATGTTTTCTAATGATAAATCAAAACCCTTAGGTTGGAAAGAGCAGTGTCTAATACATCAACATCATCAATAAGGCCTTATTTTTAGGACATACAATAAATACCTATCTTCAAAATGTTAGCCGAAATATTACCAAATATTACATTCCTAACATCACAGATAATAGGATGAACTAGTGCTGTCTTTTATTTCCATCTTTCTCTTCCTATCTTTTTTCTCTCCTTTCCTTCTTCCTTCCCTCCCTTCTTTCCTTCCTTTCTTCTTCCTTCCTCCTTTTATTTTATTTTTTGTATTGCAGATTGAACCTAGTATTTTGTACTTGACTAGGCAAGAATTCTGCCTTTTTGTTTGTGATAGGGACTTGTTAACTTTGCCTGGGCTGGATTTTAAACCTGAAATCCTCATGTTTCTGCCATGTAGCTGGATTACAGGCGCAAACCATTATGCCAAGTTTCCCTCTTTTTTTTTTTTTTTTTTTTTGCTTCTATCTTTGCAGCAATAGCCATCATCTCATTTTGGGGATATTATTTGTCCATCTTTTACAAACTGTAAGCTTTACCCCCAATCTGCCATACCATGTTTATCTGTGCCTAATACTTGGCACATTGCTTAGAATGCAATAGTTGTTAATAAGTAATTGTTGATAAGTGGGAACAAGATTCTGTAAGTTCAGGTCACTCTGAATTAAAGCTTGTAAAACACTTGAATAATTTGTTTTGGGTGATGGAATTGTTATTCAAATGCAAATGAGCTAGCAGGAAATGTAGATTGGATTTGATATGAGGTAGGAAAAGAGCCAATTATTTTAATGGGGAATATAAATTTTCTAAGAATGAGGCATTTGATATGTGTCAAATATTTTCCACTGGAAAAAAAAAAACAGGAAATCTTAGCACTAGTAGGATCAATAGAAAGGTCTTAGATACTGAATCTAGGGGAGGAAATCATTCCTTGCCAAGTAATATTTTCCTGTTCCTTTGTGATGATATATATAAATGCTCCTCTAAGGGGGTACGAGGACAGTCCCAGTATATCTCGTAAGCTCAACAGTGTGAACAGTGAAATCTTGATTAAGTTGGGCTCCTTTTTAACCTTGGGCTGGAATAAATGCCCCCATCTTCTGGGAAGCTTCCCTCATTGTTCTATGAAGTGTAAGGCCTCCCTGTTTTTCCATTTCACCTGTGTGACATGCTGTAATTATACTTCAAGTTGTTTCTGTAGTTATTGCTTCCCCTAAGCCCTTTTCCCCTGACTGGTGTTTATTTTGTCTTTGTAACAGCATTTGAAGGAATGCTCAATTTATCTTTGTCCTGGCTCCCTGCTATTTCAGCAGCTGGAGTTGTGAGTTGAGAGAGGACAGACTGGAGATGTTGGGGTAGGCAAAAACAAGAGAAGACAGAAAAAAAAGGAATCTATATTCAGGAGCCAATTTTGATGAACTGACACGGAGCAGGAATAATTGAGAGCATACATTCAGAATTCTGCACGATGACTGGGAACTGAGGATTACTGGACATGAAAACACACGGGGTTACTTATCTTCAAATATGATCACTGTTACATTTATCCTCTGATAAACCCCACAGAAATAAATGTACATACAAAAAGTTTACATTACCAGGCATATAATGAGTGATCATTAAATCACAATGGTGATGTTAATGAGGTCTGTAATAATGCAGATGATGACAGTACAAAGAACCAGTGAAGTAGTCTGTGAACCAACAGTGTCTTTTGTGTTGGGAAAATCATCCCAACGTGTTATTTAGTTATCAAATATAGAGCAGAGCCCATATTTGCTACTGCTTACGAATGCTTTGATAGATACCTGAGAATTAGGAAGTGACCTATGTTAAAGAGATGATTTTAAATATTAATTCCATTGAGTTCTAATGGTATTTCCTCTGTTTTGTTTGAAAGACACCCATGCACGTGCGTACACGTTCACGCATGTTTGCGTGTGCGTGTGTGTGAAGTATTGCAATGTATAATACGGAGAACATTTTTCCTACAAGTTGCTCTTTTGTTACGTTATTATAAGTTAGAATAGAGGAATCTTTTGTTGCAGTGGAAGTGATAGAGTGCCATTTCCAAGTTTAGATTCAAGTTTAGATTGATTTCTTTCTGTCTTAGGCGATATGAGGGAAGCTAACTGGTCGTTGAAAGCTACCTTATGGAGAAGTTTATGACGCAAGAAAGAGTGGACATCGAGACAGTAAGGAACCTCAGTTCAACAATCCTGCCGGCAACCATGTGAATGGCCCAGGAGACAGAGCTTCACATCCAGTTGATCTCTCAGGTAAAAATCACAGCCCTGGCTTGATTACAACTTCCTGAGAGACCTTCCCTTACAGGCATCCAGTGGACTGGGACTGGACCTCTAACCAAAGAAACAGAACAAATATCAGTTGTTTTAAGCTGTTCATGGAAATGGTGCTGTGACTCAAAGTGGTAGAGTACTAGCCTTAAGCACAAAGCTCAGGAATAGTGCCCAGGTCCTGAGTTCAAGCAACACACACACACACACCCCAAGACAACTTATGCTGCTAAAATTTTACTGTAATTTGTTACACAGCAAGTAATAACTAATATAAGAGATAATGAATATAGTGTTCTTATTCAAGAGAAATTGTTGAAATACCTTTTGAGATAAATGTGTCTAGGTTAATGCATGAAGGATGAGCTTTATAGCAAACTGCCCAGATAGAGATTCTAGTTCTACATTTCATTGTTGGGAATACAAGACAAGTTACTTTCATTCTGATGCCTTAGTTCATTTTTTTAATCCATACAAGAATGGACATGGTAATAATATCTGCTGTTCCAAGAGGGGTCGAAGGAAATTCATCCCACTGTTACTATCAGGAAGAATTGCTGCCTAAGGACCAGAGTAGCCCCCTTGATCTGGTTGTGGAAAGACTATGTGGGTAAAACTTGTCCAGACATCTTGGACCTGAGCCTCTAAGCCATGTGTTTTGGAAACGAGGCTTGCTCTTTGCAGATCCAGGGATAAAAGAAGGAAACTTCCAGCCTCAGGCTTGATTAAATGTTGGCTTTAGGATTCTTTGAGCCAGGTTAGAGGGTGTACAAAAGAACTATTTTTTTTCACAGCTCCAAGCCACATTTCAAGAAGTAACTACTTAAAAATCCTCTTCCAGGGGCTGGGAAGGTGGCTCAGTGGTAGAGTGTTTGCCTTGCATGCATAGGCCCTGGGTTCGATTCCTCAGCACCACATGAGCAGAAAAAAACAAAAGCCGGAAGTGGTGCTGTGGCTCAGGTGGTAGAGTGTTAGCCTTGAGCTGAAGAGCTGAGGGACAGCGCCCAGGCCCAGAGTTTAGACCCCACAACTGGACTCCCCCCCCACAAAAAAAATCTTCCTTTGAGTATTCTGGGATGGGTTCCTTATTTTGGGAAAATAATTCAGACAGGTTATTTCATTATCAAATGTGTAATAGAGCACATATTTGGACAGGGGATGTTTGCGATAGGGTTCAAAATATCTGTTTGAGAGAATGTCAGAGGTGGTATAGGTTGAAGGTAGCAGTGCATATCTTCCTAGGTAAAAACGTATGTCACACTTGCAAATGGTTGCTTGTTCATGTGGTATTTTTGGTAATTTCTTCTTAAGAATCATTGGTGGGAAAGGAAGAAGGTTTCGTTGGTGACATTCTGGATGCCAGCAGACTGCTTTTTGGAAGGTCTACATCACCGAACATACTTTGCTTTTAGCACCCGAGTTTGGGGAAGATTGGGAGGAGCTGCTGAGGATCTTTATGAGCAAAGAGAAGGAGAGGCTGCAGTTTCTGAGTTTAGAAGTACTCTTGTGGGCATGGAAAAGGCTGGATTATAAGGGACCGTAATAGAAGCGATCCAATCAGGGAACCTGGAGCTCACACCTGTAATCCTAGCTTCTTAGGAGGCTGAGATCTGAGGATTGAGGTTTGAAGTAAATCTAGTCAAATAAGTCTGTGAGATTGTTATCTTCAATTACTCACCAAAAAGCCAGAAGTAGCAGTGTGGCTCAAATGGCAGAGGTCCAGTCTTGAGGGGAAAAGCTAACAGGCCCTGTGTGTGTGTGTGTGTGCGTGTGTGTGTGCGCGCGCGCGTGCGTGCGCGCGTGCACCTATGTGTGGTAGAAGGGATTCAGTTATCAAGAGCACAATTTATCCAGGTGACCTTTAATGTCCCTTCATTCTTATGATTATATGCTTTTCCAGAAAGCAAGATAGGACATTTTTTTTTGCTGCAAGCAATAGAAATAGCAAAATGAAAAGCACTAATTAGAGCAGGAGAAGCAGAACATGTGTGTCTGTGCATGTGCATACTAAGGAGAGAATGCATTTCTACAGATGAAAGCACAGGTGAAGGACTTAGGAAGGAAGAACTCATTTTATTAGCTGCCTGCCAGGTGCTAGGCACTTTACACTTACTATTTTGTTTCGCATAACAATTCTCCTTTTCAGAGATGAGAAACAAGATTCACAGAGGTACCATGTCTATGTCTACATAGACTGGTCCTGTTTGGAAGCCACTTTTTAAAATTATGCCACGTTGTCTAATATTAACAGAAAAGGTGTCTGAAGGCATTTATATTTTAAATGGGGAGGGGGCAGGCATTAAGTATCCTGAGGGAGGGATGATGTTCATAAATAAGTAAACTAACCAAAAACAAATGTCAGTCAACTGCAATGAGCGCAGCTAGTACCTAGATGTTGGTTTCTAAATACCATTTGTTGGAAAAATGGCTGATTCCTGAGCTGGAACAAATGAGCCTAGAACATCTTGAAGTGTTAGAGAGAGTAAGAGAGAGTAAGAAAATACTCAGCAAATGATACAATGAGTTCAAAAGGAGAAAAAAAAGAACCATCTCTAAAGGTTCTATTGGCTGATTTGGGGATCATATAAACATTTAAATATATGATAGTTAAGGATTATAATACATTGAACAAAGTAGAAATGTATTCTCTCTCTTGATACAGATGGCAAATGGAGAATAGAATGCTCTTCTACACAGTAGAATGTCAAGTAATAAGTACAAGTATTAGAATTTAGCTACCATTGCAATAATCAAATCAGGCTAGAATCAATGATCACTACAGCCAACAGGGAAAAGTGAGAGGAGTAATGCATGCTATTTATATAGAGCCAACATTTCTCAAAAGAAGAAGAAGCCACATTTTTAAAATATAGAATATTGGAGTCTTTATTATACAGTTAACAGGCTGCAGGCTGCCAGTGGTTACAAAGGCCTGCAGCACACAAATACACAAAATACAGCTAGGAAACATGATAAAGAGAAAAGAAAAAACAAAAACAATATCAACAAGCCAATTCAGCTCTAATGGAGAGCTGAACTGGGATGCCATGATGACTGGAGATGAGCCAGGAGACAGGACACAGGACACGATCACCGAGACACAGACATAAGTGGCATGGTCTTGGCAGCTAGGCTGGTCCAGGCCTACATAGGTCCGTGCAGGGGGCAGATTCTCAGGAAATTCCCAGTCCAAGGCACTGGACTGACAGATTCGGTAACCTATCAGCTGAGGGCTCTCCCCTGCCTCCAGGGATCTGGGCACACTGGTCACCTGGAAGGCAGGTGATGGACAGGTGTGTTTCCTTCCCCCAGCATGAAGACAAGATGCCAGATCCTACCATCTACCATGTGGCCAGTATGGCACCGGCCAGACCTGACCTCCTTACTTTGATAGTAAGCCACACGTATAATATCTTTCTTTCATTTTTCACCCCCCAACACTTCTCTCTTCTTGAGGCTCAGGAACAGAGAAAGGCGGTGAAGTATGTGGCATTTCAACAAATACCAAATTGAGGCTTAGAGCAAAGTGGGAAAAGTCAGGCAAGAAAATAACAGGTCTCTCCACACAGTGGTGGCTGGGAAATGCTAAGAAGCTGCCTTCCTCTTGTGAAGCCCAGACCTGGCCTTTCTGAGGCCTATGACTGGCAATAACAGCTTCAACACGAATGCAAATTTAACAATGGAAGGTGACTTCAGAGCACATCCTTGCTTCATTCTTCCCCTAGCCTAGGAATAGGGGCAGAGCAGGATGGAATAACTCTCTTTTACAGATAGAGATGCTGTGGCTCAAGCCCTCCAGTAAGATTATAAGCTAGGCTTGTAAGATCTCCCTTGACTGACTTTCTCATATTAAAGTTGCAACCATTCAGTGATTCCTTTCAGCCTGCAGAGAACAGGCGGGACAACATTTCTTTCCACTTTAGAATGTTTCAAAGGGTGGTCTAGGACCAATGGGAGCAGTACCTAAGAATGTGTTAAAAATTAAAAAAATAGTCAGCTGGTGCCTGTGGCTCATGTCTGCAATCCTAGCTACTTAGGAAGCAGGGGGTCTGAGGATCTCAGTTCAAAGCCAGCCTGGGCAGGAAAGTCCATAAGACGCTTATCTCCAACCAACCACCCCCAAACCAGAAATGGAGTTGTGACTCAAGTGGTCTAGGGTTAGTGTTCAGCAAAAAGGGCAAGGACAGTGCCCAGGCTCTGAGTTCCAACCCCAGGATTGGAACACAAATAATAAGTAGACAGACACAGATAGATAGATAGATAGATAGATAGATAGATAGATAGATAGATAGATAGATAGATAGATAGATAGATAAAAATTAAGGCTCCTTCCCAGACCTCCTTAGACAGGTACTTGAATTGTGAGACCCAGATACAAGTGATTCGGGTGATTCTAATGCATACAGGCTGGGGAGCCATTGCTTCATGTAAATATAGCTTTGCCTTTAACTTCATTAGAACTAGTATTACCTACTTAGATACGACTGCAAACCAGAACTTTAAATAGAAACAAGCATAAAAAAGTTTTTTGTTTTTTGTTTTTTAAACAACAGTCCTAGGACTTGAACTCAGAGCCTGGGTGCGTGCTGTCCCTGAAGCTTTTTATTCCCCCTCCCAACCCTAGCGCTTTACCACTTGAACCACAGTTGCCCTACCTGCTTTTTGATGGTTAATTTGAGATGAGTTTCACAGACCTTCCTCCCCGGGATGGGCTTTGAACCACTATCCTCAGATCTCTGTCCCCTGAGTAGCTAAGGATTACAGGCGTGAGCCACTGGCACTGGGCTCTAAAAAAATAACATAACAAAGTGTAATCATTACCTCCCTGGTTAATCTCTGTAACCTGTTTATAAACCGAGGAGCGTGCAGCTCATTAATTGTCGCTCATTTCTTCATGAGTAGGCCCACGGCGCTTGCGGAAGACACAGAATTCCACAACCGTTCGGGAGGAGGGGCTGATGAGGATTTTTCGTGGTTGACTCGGTTGTTGTTTTGTTTTGCTTTGTTTTAAAGCCACTTCCAAGGGTCCCTTGACCAGTCAGAGAATCCACTTGTTCCCGCAGGAGGTGGGCGGGGGGGGGGGGCCGGGGAGGAGCGCGGGGCGGGGCGACGCTCGCAGCTCGGAATCCGTGCCTCGGCCGAGTCGCTGCGCTCTCCCCTTCGTGACCCCCGACGTCCCCCGCTGCACCCCGAGCCCCGCCGCCTACACCCACCGGCGCTGGCCCCCTCCACGCCGCCGCCGCTACCACCTCTTGGAATCCCTGGGTCCAGCCGCGGGGATTCCCGGGGCGGGCTGGGTGCGCACGGCCCGCCCCGCGGGCACCCTCCTCCCGGTCTCCGCCCCCGCCGGGGCGGCCGGGTGCCAGGCAGGGGAGGCGAGGTGCCGCCGCTGGAAAATGAACGGTGGCCGCAGGGTGGCCCGGAGCTGCAGGTAACGCGTGCCAGACTTGGGTGCCGGGGCGGACTCCGCACCCCCACCCCGGCCCCGCTCGGCGCTCGCCGCGCCCGCCCACGGGCTGCGCCCCGGGGACTGCGGGGCGTCGGGGGAGCCGAGAGGGGGGGAGGTCGTAGTGGGCGGAGGGGGGGGCGCGGCCTGCCGGATCCGGGGGTGGGGGGGCACTGACGGTCCCCGTTTGTCCCGCAGCCACCACGCTCCCGCGGCTGTCCCCCGGGCGCGGTGATCGGAGTCCGGGCTCCGGGAAGAGATGGAGAAGTTTCTGCAGATCGCGCCTCACTCTCTGGCCATCGTCCTGGGCCCGGCCGACGGCTCGGAGAGGGAAAGACCTCAGGCTGCCCAGCCGGTGACCCCGGCTCAGCCCCGGCAGCTCGCCCGACACCACATCGGCTACGAGATCTTCGCCGATTTCAAAGCGGAGAACATGCAGCACTTCTGGAACAAGAAGGTGACGGCGGCGGTGGCCGAGACCTTCTTCCTGGGCTGGATCGACGAGCAGGTCCTGCTGATCCAGGGCAAGGAGGAGCACCTGGAGGCGCTGCGCGAGGGCTGGACGCGCCGGGCGCTGCGGCCCCCCTCGGGCTTCCACATCCGCTGCCTGGGTGAGTGAGCGCGGACGCCGCGCGTCGGCGCCGGTCCCCGGCCCGTCCCCGACCGGCCGGCCGGCCGGCTGGCTCCCGGCACGCGATGGGGACGGGTGGCCCCGGACCCGCGCGCAGACCCGGCTCCCCGGGGCGCCCCGCCTCGGGCTCCGCGCGGGCGCCCGGGCCGCGGGAGGAGCGAGCGGCCTCCGCGAGCGCGGGAGTGGGGCGCTTCCTGGCATCTAGAAGAGGGCGCTGCGCCTTTCCCCACCCGCCGGCCCCGCCGGCCCGCGAAGGCTCCCGGGCGGGCGACGCGCCCCGGCTGGGCGGTGCCTGGGGCTGGCCAGGTAGGCGGCGCGGCGGCGGCGGGGGCGCGGGAGCTCGGCGGAGAGCGGCGGCGGGTCCGCGGCGGGGGAGGGAAGGGGGGCGCTGTCCGTGGGTCCGGGAATCCGGGGTCCTGGTCCTGGAGTGAGTCTCACCATTTCTGCCCTCCCCCCGCCCGGGCCTCTGGAGTGCGCGCGATCTCTGCGGAGACCGAGAAGGCAGATGCAGGGAGCCCCGGCCGCCGACAGTTCAGGTGCAGACACCCCCCACCTCCCAACTTCCCTGGTGGTCCTCTCCCGGGATGGCGCCCTCGGGGACGGGGGAGGCGGGTGTCGGGGACGGGTCGACCGGCCCAGGTGTCCCAGATTTCCGCATCGTGTACCCCGGAACGGTAGATTTCGTATGAAAGTCGCTTTGCATGGTTGAAGGAATGGACGACCGAGAGGAATTGGGGGGTCGGGGATGGGGTGGGGGGGTCTGATCTGCCGTTGTTAAAGAAAAAGTATCAAGAGGCTGGGAGCCCGAGAGGTGATCGTCGCGGCCGCGTTCCCAGGATTGCCTTGACTTGCTTTCTTCAAATTGAACTACTTAACATTGTTTTTTTTTGGGGGGGGGGGGTCTTAATCCAGTTTGCATCGCTTTTAGAATACGCTGTTTGGTGTCGAGCCCGGTGGCTAAAAGCCGAATATAGTCAATAGTAAATGCTTTGTGAAACGGTTTCAAGGAAGAAAGCATGCTTTTCTAGTTCCAGGGTTTCAGAAATTCTTTCTTGACATTTTGGGAGGAGGTCAAAAGTTCAGACTTGGAAAGATTGTAAAGCTGTCTTTTTTTTTTTTTTTTTTTGTCTTTTTCGTTACCCTGCATAGCTGGTGCCATGAAGCATCCTAAGAAGGATTAGCTTTTCCCTGCTAACATGGCTCTATGCGTGGTCACATTGGTGGTTCTTACATTTGGTTGTGTTTTGTCCATTTTGCCAAGTAGAGATTTTTTTTTTAACCAAGTTTTTCTTGAGTAGATAAAAAGCTAGTAATGGTTGATTTTGTAACCTGTTTTATCTCGGAAGAATCTCCATCTCTCCCTTTCCTTCTTCCCTCTCCCCGTCCTTCCCTCCCCGCTCCCGCCTTCTCCGATTGAGTCCCTGTAATTAAGCTGTCTTAGTAAAGAGGCCCTTTTTAAATGCCTCTGAGACTTGATTTTCTTTTGTTCTTCAGGACTTGCAAGTTAGGGAAATACACACACACACACACACACACACACACACACACACACACATATACATAAAACTGTGTTCACTGTATGGATTTTCTACAGTATTTTAATAGTTCTTCTTGAAACATGACTTCAAGCTTAATTTTTGCTTTTAATCTTGGGTAATTTCACAGACAGAGAAAAGTAGTAGAGTGTAAAAGTAGTGCACTGAATTCATTGTAATAACTTCAAAATTTCTCAGTGTCTTGGCCCACATCTCCTATACCCCTTGTCTCTGCTATTCCAAAATCGCAGAGAATTTCAATTGCACTGTACATACACACAGAGAGACACACAAACACACACATATATTGCATTTCAGCAGAATTTATAAGCATATAGGGAGGGGTTAGTGGTCATTCATACTGTCAAGTGAGAAATACTTTGGTGATTTTTAAAGGTTCCAAGCTGCTGCAGTTGATTGACTGTTGCCCTGACCTAGGTTGGTGGCCAAAGCTGCCTTAAGCTGAGTGTTCCTGACTGGAGCCTGGTAGGGTTACTGTTCCTTTTCAAGGGGCTTAGCCCTTAGCTTAGTGTCACTATAGGAAGCCAAGGGACTTCCTCTTAAAGAGGAGTCATCAGATGAAAGAGCAGGGGTGAACCTGCTCTTTTCCTGCTGATATCCAAGTGATAACTTTCTTTTGAACTGCCTTAGGGGGTGAAAAAAATCTCTGCTGGAATTCTAATTTTGCTTCACTAATGTAGGTACAATGCTGAATTGTTTGCAAGATTTTAACTAAAAAATTCTGTTGCAGAATCTATTCAATGTCTGCACTGGGTCTCCTCCTGTTTTTCTGCCAGATCCTTTGTTGGGCTTGGAAATACCAAACTCTTGAGATCCATTGATGACAGGCTTTCAGACTTGTATTCTGAGTTCTGAGCCACAATGCTAGTGATGACAAGTTCAAAGGCAAAAAAGAAAAAAAAAATCCACAGAAGGATGTCCAAGAGAAACCTAGCTAAAACTCTCTTCTGAAAAGAGTCATCGACATTGTGGTCAGAATGCCCTAGAATCTTAACTACTTTATATATAAAAGCAGGAGGCAATCACTGTCATTGATAGTTAATAATCCATTTCTTTCCGTGGATCTGCTAGTCTTTACTAAGTACATCATCAGATATTTTTGTCATTCTGTGATCTTAGCTTATTAGTTGATGGATATGAATCAGCCAGAGCAAGCAGCCACACCAACGAGCAATGTAGAATACACCATTCCCACTTGCTGAACTCGAATTAGACCCAGCAGTTACCAAGAGGCATCTTTATAACTGCAGGTCATGTGCAGGCCCATGTTTTGTTATTCTTGTGGTATATAGCCATTATTTATAAAATGGCTCAGATTCCACTGTGGAATCTGTGTATCTGGCTGTGTCTGCAGGAAGACTACCTAGGAGATCAGAGAAAGGAAAAAAAAATGCTGCTTGCTTCCTTCTCCTCTCCTCCCCTCTTCTTCCCTTCTTGGTGCTGGTCTTGGGACTTGAACTCAGGGCCTAGGTGCTGGCCCTGAGCTTCTTTTGCTCAAGGTTACCCCTCTGTCACTTGAAGTATAGCTCCACTTCTGGCTTTTTTTTTTGGGGGGGGGGTAATTTATTGGAGATAAGAGTCTCATAGACATTAATATCCAGGCTATCTTAAAAATTGCTACCCTCAAATCTCAACCTCCTGTGTAGCTAGGATTACAGGCATGAGCTGCCTGCACATAGCTTCTAGTTGCCTTATGATACAGTTGAGGTGAGCTCATGAGTCAGTATTTTATTTGGTAACTTGAAATATCCATGTTGGAAAATGTTAGCATTCGGGAAGCCTGTAATTCTAAAATGTATGGTCTTCACCCACCATAAACTTCAGGTAAGGGTTGGACAGCAAGGTAGTGATTATACCATTTACAAAACACAAGGAATTACACAACTCAGAGTGAAGTAGTTTTGAGTTGGCATATTTAAACCCATTGCATAGAAGTTGTCTGCTGGTATATTCATGTTCTTTCTTAGAAATAACTTACAGTGGCCATATAGAACAAACGATGACACTTTCAATTTCTAAGACTCCCTCAGAGGAGATGCATATGCATATACACAAAACAAGTGATGTTATACAGTTATGCAGTACATTTGATGCGTACATCCTAGCAAATCAAATCCTATACATGCTTATTGAGGGCCTACCAGTGTTTGTCTCTTGTCATTCCCGGAGAGTACAAAGTCTGGTGAGTCATGCAATTTTTTGGGGGAGGGAGCTAATTAATTAATATCCTGATGCTTGGGCTTGAACTCAGGCCTTTCACTCTTGCTTGGCTTTTTCACCCAAGGCTGCTGCTCTACCACTTGAGCCATACCTCTACTTCTGGCTTTTTGCTGATTTATTGGAGATTAAGTCTCATGGACTTTTCTGCATAGGCAGGCTCAGCTATTTTGAGATCGCAGCCTTCTGGTAGCAGGTGTGAGCCACCAACACCTGGAAGTTTTGGGAGGGTTTTGGCATGCTGAGGGTTTGGGTGGCTTTTGTTTTGTGTTTTGAGAGGGCAAGGAGGAATGACTTCCACCTTGTGAGCGGGAAAGTGTGGTTTCACATGGATGAAAGGAGCAAGTCCTTGTGAGTGTGGTGTGAGAGGTTGGCGAGGGATCACTCAGAGCAGGAAATGGAGAGGTTGCTAAGGACTGGAGACTTTCTGCCATGCTTGGGAAAATGGTGGCCCAGAGGTGAAGATTTAGAAGCCAATAGGGGCTCCTAGGCAGGGAGGGGAGTGATGTGATTTGAGTTGTGAAGTGAGATTTCAAAGGCCAGTGAAGGGGGAAGATGGGATGGGGAGGGCAATAGAAACAGGAATACTGAGTCCTACATTAGAATTGTCCCTTACAGTAAACCATACACACTCTCTACATTATTACTCTTTGGAGGAGCCCATGATCTGATTGAGTTCAGAGGACCTTCCAACCCCATCCCCACACTCTTAGGCCTCTGTGTGGAGCTACATGCTTCTCCTCACTCAGGATTCTGTGTTTTTTCCCACCTGTCCATCTCTATGGGTTCCCCTATCTTCACCTGTTAGGAGTTGTGGGTGGGTGTCTCTGCTCTCCTGCTCCAATGGCTCTTTATACTTTCCCTTTGATTCTTGGCTATTCAAATAGGATCAAATGCATTTTTTAGACTTAACTATGCTTTTTGGACTGTAACTTAGAACTTGCATTTTATATCAGAAAATTGTTGATAATATTTAGGCATCAAACTTTTCCTCTCTTTCATTTTTTTTCTTTTTTGGAGGGGCTTGGGGTTTGAACTCACACACTAGACAGTTGCTCTATCACTTGAATCACATCCCCACTGAAGAATTGCTTTCTATCAAAGTGGTTTTCAAAGAAGTGAAATTTCAAGACATATTTATTTAAAATAATTCTGCATTCCAAAATCATTTGTGTGCTAAAAAGGTAGAGTTTGTTTACCTCAACGTAAAGTTGAACAGTATTTTTAGATTAGTGGTTTGAATTACTTAATGATTGCTTTAAGCTTTTTGAATTATAGATATGCATCCATTCTGCAACTGGAACACTTACATTTTCTAGGCACTAAAGTGGAGAGAAAGACACAGCCCTTTTGGAAGTTCCATTTTAGTTGGGTAATATGCATAAGAAAACTAAAGAAAGAAGTGAGATAGTTATGGGTCATAAAAATTCAGCAGTGAGGAAGTGCACTGTGGCTCAAGTGGTAGAACACTACCCTTTAGTACAAAGAGGCTTGGGTATAGTGCCCACGCCCTGAGTTCTAGCCCCAGAACCAGAAAAAGAAAAGAAAATTCAGCAGGGAGTAGAATAGACAGCAATGAGAATAAATTGCTAGGCATTGGTGGCTCACTCCTGCAATCCTAGCTTCTCAGGAGATCTGGAGCATCTTAGTTGGAAGCCAGCTTGGACAGAAAAGTCCATGAGACTTTATCTCCAGTTACCCAGCTAAATGCCAGACTGGCTGGGCGTTGGTGGCTCGTGCCTGTAAACATAGCTACTCAGGAGGCTGAGTTCTGAGCATTGTGGTTCAAAGCCAACCCAGTCAGGAAAATCCATGAAACTCTCATATGACTCCAGTTAACCACAGAAAATCAGAAGTGGAACTATCATTCAAAGTGGTAGAGCCACTAGCTTTGAGCAAAAAGAGCTCAGTGATGGTGTCCAGGCCCTGAGTTCAAGCCCTACAACTGACAAAAAATGACAGACTGGAGATGTGTCTCAAGTAGTGGTATACTAGCCATGAGCAAGAGTTGAACAAGAGTTCAAGGCCCTGAGTTTGAGCCCTGTTACTGGCTCAAAACGAGAGCAGGGGAGGGAGAGAGAGAAAGAAATGATATAATAGCTAACAATTATTGATCACTATTTTAAGAGCTTTACTTCTATTAGCTAACCTTTAAGATACTTGCAATATGTAAGTATAATTATTTTATCCATTGGAGACCGGGAAGATAAGTGCTATCTATGGTTTGATGATGGTTTGTCCCTCTGAAACTTATTGACATTTGACTGCCACTGCTGTCAGTGTAGGAGATGAAATCTTACTAGATCAGTAAAAGGGAATGATGCCTTTTTCATGAGTCTTCCTATGTTGTTGTTGGTTACCTCCAGGCATGTTTGTTACCAAGTGAGCCTGCAGGTCAAATGTCACCCTTTCCTTTGCTTCCACTTAAACCTTCCATCTTCTGCTATGTTATGACAACTCCCCTATATACCATAGCTATGCTCTTGAGATTCTCCAGTCACCAAAAGCATAAGCCAGATAAGCTTCTTTGTAAATTACTCAGTCTCAGGTATTCTGTTATAGTAATGGAATGGATTAAGAAAGTATTTCTCTAGGGACACCTAAGTAGTAAATGACAGCTACTGGCTAGAACTCTTGTTTTGAAAACTAAGGTATGCTATCATTTGAAGAATGAGCCAGGCTCATTCTGCCAACAATGGCAGAATAGCAGATGAAAGTCAATGTGGAAGGCTGAAGGAATAGAAAAGAAAGTCAGAGGGACTGGCCAAGGCCAGATCCAGTGGGGACTTGTATGCTTGTACTCTACAGTGAGAAAGAACGAATATCTAATGAGTGTAGAATGCCGGGTTGGGGGAGACCTGCTGAAAATCCAGAAACTTTTTAGGCATAGGCTTCATTCTTAAGAATGTTAACTTCTCATATGAAAATCTTGAGATTAAATCTAAATAGGGAGCAACGATAAATTTAAGGTTTTATGAACCTCCAGCTAGTCATAAAAACATTTTTTATGAATTACCTCACCCTGGCTCAATGATACTTTAAGCAAAGGTGTGTCTGTTTAAATATAATAAAGCCCTGACAATGAACTACTGAGACTGTAGGTTTTGCCTAACAATAACTGAGAGGTTTTGAGAAGAGTTATAAATTTCATTGCTTTCTAGCTTAATTATGGTCTTGAGCATGGGTTTACTTTGTTTGAATTTGGGGAAGAGATTGCATCAGGAAGTAAATTTCCTGGCTAACCCAAAGTTCTTTTAGTTGGGTGCATAAAATGGAAAGGATGTCTGTGTATATTGTGCTGAATGAAAGAGCTGTAGATAAGGTACAAACTGTGAATCTAGTCTATTAATGGATAATATCCTATGATAATATCTATATCTGTATTTTAAAGAGGGTTTTATATTAAGACCTTTTAATTAATTAATTAATTAATTAATTTTGCAATACTGGAGTGGGGCCTTGTACTTGCTACTTAGGTTCTGTACCACTATATGGTTTTAGTTACTTTTTGAATAGCATCTTTCTTTTTGCTGGAAATAGTCTGGACCTTGATCTTCCTATTTACTCTTCAGGCATAGCTGATATGATAGGATGCACCACTACATCCAGCTATTGATTGAGATGAATCTTTAGAACTTTTTTCTTTTTCCTTCCTTCCTTCCTTCCTTCCTTCCTTCCTTCCTTCCTTCCTTCCTTCCTTCCTTCCTTCCTTCCTTCCTTCCCTTTCCTTTCCTTTCCTTTCCTTCCTTTCTCTCTTTCTTTCTTTCGCACAGGCTTACCACAAAGCTCACTCTTCCCCAATCTCCACTTCCTAAATAGCCATGATTACAGGCATGTAACACTGTGCAGAGCCAGGAGCTCTTAATTAAACTTTAATCACGCTGTTACCAGAGGAACTATTTTAAAAGAGCTTGAAGATATCAGTCAGTCTCTTTTGACAACTATTGAGAGTCAGACTGAGTGTTCCATTTTTGAAGAATTTGATAAATGGTATAAATGATAAAGAATATTCACCGTATCTTGGGGGTGTTCTAAATGACAGCAATTCCTGCTAGACCTGCAGACCCAGTTAGAGAGCAAGCCCAGAGGATGGCGGCAGACACCATGCCCAGCAGACCTCCAGCTTAAGATGATCTCTTGATATTATCAATAGGCCTCCATGCTGGAGATTTTACTCAAGACACAAGGAAAGCACAATAAAATCCCCCAGTTTTCTTAATTCATTGTGAAGGCCCAGTAATAGAATTATCTAAAAGGAGAATCCATCGGTTCCTGTGAAATGACTGGTCTCCGTGGCCAGCATTCTCCCTCTTGCTGAGTCCACGGATGTGCTGGGTACCTGGTACCCCTTTTCTGTATGCAGGGCTTGGATGCTGGTTGGTGGTGAGTAGTTAGACCAAAGTAACCCTCTTCTCATGAGTCTGGGGCTTCATGGGGTCTGCTGAAGGCCTACTGGTATCATGGAGGGGTGGGGGACCTGTCTGGAGGTACCCCACTTTCCATATCACCCAAGATTGCTACAGTCCAGTCTTCCTGATCCACCCAGTGCTGAGAGATGCCATCTGGCGGCGTGGCAATGAATGTGTCCAGTCTGTTTGAATATTCCCCAGGGATTTTGCTATCTGTTAACATTTGCTTAGTCTCTCTGCTAGCTTCCTCCTGTGCTGGTCAAGGATGCTTTCTTGTCCACTCCCTGTCTAGGGTTTGAATAATTTGTCATTTTAAGTGATTGCAACAGAATTGGGCTGGGAATGGTGGTGAAAACCTGTGGTGCAACATTTTTTTTTTCTACTTAAAAAAATTGTGTTGGCAGGACTTTGACTTGATTTTAAGGCCTTGTACTTGTTAGGCTGGTGCTGTAGCTACCATATGAACCATGTTTCTAGCTCTGTTTTTTTTTTTTTTGCTGGTTATTTTTAATCTAGGGTCTCCCTTCCTGTCCAGGCACATGTCTGAGCCATGATGGATGGGGGTCACAGGCACACACTATTGCATCCAGCTTTGGGCCATGGGCATGGAGTCTTTGGGACTTTCTTACCTGGACTCACCTGAAACCCAGATCTAGTTTCAGCCTCCTCTGTAGCTTGCGGTGACAAGTGCCTGCCGCTGCACTCAACTTTTCTGCCTAAGCTAGCCTCCAACCATAATCCTCCCAGTCTCAGCCTCCCAAGCAGCTAGGATTAGAGGTGTGAGCCACCATGCTCCGTTTATTCTTTTTACTTCCAAGTCAAGTTGTTGTTGTTTTGTTTTTTTACCCCATCCCCCCTGACAGTCTTTCCTTATGGAAACAGAAGGTCTGTTTCTGGGTCCATTCCCAGGACAAAAGGTCCCTGCACTCACTCTTCAAAGGAAAATAACCCTCAGAGAGTTCTGGCTGCCTCAGCATGCTTAGAAGTAGCCTGGAGGTTGCCTTCAGGAATCCAAGATGGCTTTGTGACATCTTTGTGTCTGTGTTGCCAGGAAAGACAGGGCCGTTGCTGCCATTTTCAAAATGAAAAATCACCTGGATACAACAATCGCCCAGCCCTGGGCTATTACCTCTTTAGCATGCCTTGTCCCCTTGGGAAGGACCTGCAGATTTCTTCAGCCCTCTGCCAGCCAGCGCTGCCAGCAAGCCTGCCCCAGAGGGTCAGGCCACTTCCACTCCTAGCCCTGGTTTGGATTTGGTCTTGGACACCGTTCAGCGGTGACAGTCAGGCTTTATGCAGTCAGACCTGCTCAGCTTCCACGCAGTTCCTCAGTACTTCCTGCTTGCTCCTCGGGCCTCGGTGGGAGGGTGGGGCTGGGCATGGCTGGGCTTGGGGAAGTGTGTGGGCAGGGGAGATCCAAGATGCTTTTGGAGCAGAGAGAGGGTCACAGGGCGAGAGAGGGGACAAAACAGGAGTGAGGGCTGAAAAATGGCAAGCCTGAGGTATTAGAGGAGGAGGAGGAAGGAACAGAGGTGAATGTCAGCCCTGGAGAGCTGTGTGGCTATGTGAGGTTGCAGGATGACTTCTGGTTGAGAAATCTTGTCCTGAGTCAGATCTCTTTCTTGCAAGTTCTATCGACCTGTTTGACAGGGTGGGGCAGGGAACTCTGCTGAGAGAATGTAGAGTTCTCAGCCCCATGTTACCAAGGTGAGGGAGAGATTTAGTGATCCAAGTGAGATGTGGTCCCAGATCCCTTGCGGAGATCAGTCCACGGATGTTCAGATCCATTGTGTAGCATGCTCATTGTGTAACGCATAGACTCTGCTCACATTGTTCCGTAGAATTGAAATCATGTCTAGGTGACCTATAATGCAATTCACATGCTCTGTATATAATTATTACCCTGTATTGTAGCCTGTGAAAAGCCCCAAGTTGAGTGGAACTGTGGATGATAAACGTGTTGTTAAGAGCTGTCCCATTCAGCTGGGTGTCAGTGACCAGCGACTCTAGGTATATACCTAGAGCCCTAGCTACTCAGATGGCTGCGATCCAAGGACCAGCTTGGCAGAAAATAACCAGCAAAAGGCTGTGGCACACACACACACACACACACACACACACACACACACACACACACACACACGGAAAGGGGGAGAGAGGGAGAGAGGGAAGGAAGAAAGAGGAGAGGGAGGGGGGAATGTCCATTCTGGAGCATTCACTTTGGCTTTTTTCTTTTCATGTCTGTTGCCTTCTGAACAAACCCAGATATTTTGTGACTCTGCTTTTGGAAGGAAAGGGTGATACAGTTCAGGCCACTGCCATGCTGCCAGAAAGACCTTATTTCTTTTATCATGGGTTACAATCACACCTGTCCTAGATTTTTAAAAAATATTTTACTATAAAGATGATGTACAAAGGGGTTATAGTTATGTAAGTCAGGCAGTGAGTGTCCTAGATCTTTATCTCCAACATTCCTCTAGATCTTCAAATCTTTTCCTATCCAAGGCAATAACATCTTTCCCTCTGGGATCCCATGATGGGTCATTTCTCCCCTGGTTCATTCTGTTTTAGCCACTCTGTGGTGACCTCGCTAGCCTTGGAAAAGCTGCCAACTTTGCAGTTAATACAGAACCTTAGGGCACTGAATTCTTTTATTGTTACTGGAAACTTTGTGGCCAGAATAATTTGTGTAGGTTGATTTCCTTTCCTTGGAGCCTGGTTATTAATTTGTGTTGTTTTTCTTTTTAAAGTTTGTTTGAAAAAAGTCTTTGATAGTAGCCTGTGAAGTGCTAACACAGAAGAACCGATGTCTGCTTCCAGGGAGTGGTAGAGATGCTTCATTCTTGTTGTATTTTTAATTTTATCTTCAGCACTTCCTCTTGTATTGAAAAGGAACACTCTAGTTGACAGTCTTTATGTCATAGGCTCCCTTATTTTCTTAGATATCTGCTAGCCCTGCTTCAGGAGGGGAGAGGAGGAAGACGGAAAGGAGGAAGGATACACTGTTATCCGTGTTTATTTTGGTTGGGGGATTGTTCTAAGCACTTTATATACATTGTCTCAGATATTCTTTATGGAAGAAGAGACTGGGGTTCAAAACCTAACCTTGCATGAGCAAATAATCTGTATTTCAACCTAGCAATTTGACTTGGACCATTTTAAAACTGTATGCCACTTCTACTGGGCAAAGTAAAGCCAGATAGGCAGCAGTGCTTAGAATCTATAGCGGGCACCATGGGGTTGGAGGGACTTGCAGGGCCAGCTCTTGGCAGAAAGCATACAGTGCATGGCCAGACACTCTACCACATCTCATCTGGGGCGTGTCTCAAAATGATAGAGTGTCTGCCTGGCAAGTACAAGGCTCTAAGTTCAGACCTCTGTATCACCAAATTGGTGGGGGGGTCAGAAAATATAGAGAAGAGAATACAAGTTGCTTGTAATAGGCAAATTCTGTTTTTAAGAAATCCCAGATAAAATTGTATGGAAATTGAGATTGCTCACTTAGCCATATAGGCTGAACTAGAAAAGTGGTTCTTTTAAAAAGATTGTAATCAATGAATTGTTTTCCTCTTTCTTCTTTTTTTAAAAAAATTTAAATTGTAGTTGGGTGCTAGTGGCTCACGCCTGTAATCCTAGCTATTCAGGAGGCTGAGATCTGAGGATCACAGTTCAAAACCAGCCTAGGCAGGAAAGTCTGTGAGACGCTTATCATCAGTAAACCACCAGAAAACTGGAAGTGGCGCTGTGGCCCAAGTGGTAGAGCCCTAGCCTTGAGCTGAAGAGCTGAGGGACAGCACCCAGGCCCAGAGTTCAAACCCCATAACAGACAAAAAAAAATTAAATTGTTATTATGAAGGTGATATACAAAGGAGTACAGTTATGTAAGTCAGGTAAAGAGAACCTTTCTTTTTGGACAATTTCATCCCTTCCCTAGCTCTCTTCCAGTTTTCCTCTCATCCTCACCCACAACTTTTATGTTTCAGCATAGTGTCTAGTGAGTACCACTGCTGCATGTTCAGCCTTTATCCCTCCATTTCTGTGTGCTCCTCCCAAAAGAAAATAAAAACAGCAACAAAGAAAAAAACCTCTGGTGGCCAATAGACACATGAAGAAATGCAAATCAAAACAACATTGAGATACCACCTCACCCCAGTTAGAATGGCTATAATCAAGAACTCTAATAACAACAGATGCTGGAGGGGTTGTGGACAGAAGGGAACCTTACTGCATTGTTGGTGGGAGTGTAAACTTGTTCAACCACTTTGGAAAGCAGTATGGAGGTTCCTCAAAAGACTCCACATAGAGCTCCCCTATGACCCAGCAATCCCACTTTTGAGCATTTACCCAAATGTTCACAAACAAGACCACACTAAAGCTACCAGCACAACTATGTTTACTGCAGCATTATTTACCATAGCTAAGATATGGAACCGACCCATATGCCCCTCAGTAGATGAATGGATTAAGAAAATGTGGTATATATACACAATGGAATTCTGTGCCTCCATCAGAAAGAATGACATTGCCCCATTTGTTAGGAAATGGAAAGACTTGGAAAAAATTATATTCAGTGAAGTAAGCCAGGCCCAAAGAAACATAGGTCCCATGGTTTCCCTTATTTGCAATAACTAGTATATGTCTGAGTCAAGCAGAAAAGGTCAGATAAGTTGATATTAAGGAAATGAACCCTAAGATATGTATTCAAATGTTTTTTCTTTCATGCGATTGTTTCTAACACATTTATAAGATTATTTCTTTGTTGCTTTGTATGTCCCTCCCCCATGGTATAACCCCTGCTTTCACTGTATTTGATGTAGGTATAATTTGTGGAGGGGAAGGGAAAAAACAAATCGTTTAAATAGGGTTACAGGTGGACCCATTGCAACAATGAGATGTACAAGGCATTTTGTCGAAAACGAACTTTACAACTTTGGTGGGGGGAGGAGTATTGGGTAGGGGGGAGAGGGGAGGATGGGAAGGGATGGGAAGGGGAAACAAAGCAGGAGGCTACAATACTTGATAAGAAATGTACTCATTATCTTGCCCATGTAATTGTAACCCCTCTGTACAGTATTTTCACAATAAAAAAAAAGAAAAAAAACCTTCTGGGTTTCCATTTTCTGGGTCAAATACTATATTTTAAATAATTTTTTTCTTGTTATTAAAATTTGAAAAATTGTTAGTAGAAGAACTGATTTCTCAGGAAGAGTTGGATATGAATTAGTGACTTCACGCAACTCACTGGCATCTGTTAGAATGTGAATCTGTACTCAACAATCTGAAGGTCAAGAGTGTGATCTACTCAAAAATGCTTTTGTTTTTAAGGCGAGAGTGTGAATGTTTTCTCTAACCTCTGACTCTGCACTCAAAGTGCTGAACATATGAACTCCGACGAATGAAGGGGGACCTTTGTCATACTGTGAATGTACTTCATTTCCCAGAGAGGTAGGGGATGAGATCCACTTTGCCCTGATGCAGAAAGATCATCTGGGCATTTCAATTATGATGTTGCCTTCTCAAGTCATAAAAGTTGTAAGTGATTCCCATTTCCTATGATCAACTATTCTGAAGCATAATTAGCACCTCTCTTCTACTTGCTTATATCAGCAGGCCATTTAGAATGTGTCTTTCTCTTTAGATTGTAATTCCTTTGAAGATGAAGACTACAAACTTTAGCTCAAGTTTTCTAGTACAATTCTCTATGTCATGTGGATTTATCCAAGTAGCCTCAGTTGGTTTGTAAGTTAATTAGTATTAATCACTTGCCCGTAGTAATTTTTAAATTATGATTTTAATATTGGGGAAGATATTTAGTGTAGGGAACAGTGAAATATGTTTGATTCCTCAGTGGATTTCTAGTGATACTGTACACTGAAAAAAAAAGATACACATTGCATCTTGGTAATATGTATGGCCAGGCATGGTAACTCATGCCTGTAATTACAGCTATTGGAGGCGTAGATCTTGTGGAACTCTAGAAAAAAACCAACTCCTTTGCAACTTGGGAAAAAAAAATCTCAGTGGAGCGTTGTGTATGTGGTAGAATGATTTGAAACTTAGAATACACAGAAATGCACAGTTCAAGGGCTGAAAGCCAGCTTGAAGTTATGCTTGTATACCTATACCCGTACACTTTTGGATAATTTCTTTTATTAAAAATTGCCGATTTCCCAACACCTTCAAGAGTTCCTGATAGTGAGGAGATGGGCCCCGTGGATTATCCAAGCACCTCTGTCGGCCTTGAGCAGAGGCTCTGGGTGTCCTCAGCAGTCACTTTGTTTCTGTGACACCTGCAGCCGTCTCTTTCATTGGTGTGTTTGTCAGGGGGAAATTGGGAGCTCCAGATGTGATCTTCTGTTCTCATCCCTGGTCCACCCCTGACTAGCTCTGTAGACTTGGAAGGTTAAGTTAAAAATTACAAAAGGAGCCATGTATTCACTATCTTCTTAAAGCTATGGATCTTGAATATATAAAGCAGGATGCTTTGGGTTTTGTTTGTTTTGGCCTGCTTACTTATACAGAGCAGCACATTCTTATCATAAATGACTAGTTTTTGTGTTTTGTGAAGGACTGACATTTCCTACTTACTTTGGAAATTTTACTTGTGGGTGTTTAAGCACCCAAGATAATCCTGATGCCAAAAGTGCAAAAACACAGGGTCACTTGCATTTTTTCTGCTCATGGTTCTGTTGATTCCTAGCCCTTGTTTCCCAATGCTAATCCAGCATAGCGTAACGACGGTATTTGCTCTTTAATTGTACCCAGAGGCTGGTTGGGACCCTCCCTTGGCTGGATGCCCACGTGGAACCATATGGCGCCTGGCACAATGCAGAGCGAATGGCTTCAGTTTCCTCCCTGGGTTAATAGGGTGGAAACCTGTATGAGTAGATCTTTTATAAAGCCCAAGCGAAAGTATTACATGGTGGTCTTCATGCCAAAGCATGGCCAGACTGTCCAGAAAATCCCTTTCAACTCCTTGTTGGATGTTTTCACCTGGCCCTGACCTTGCCATGAAGGTCATAGCTCACAACTCCACCACACAAAAGTGTGGTAGTGTCCCAGGGGTTGAGCCTGGGCCACTTAGGGATGCTGGGATAGGGAGGCTGGCAGTCCCTTCTCTTCAGTGAGTGCTCTCTCTAGGAAAAGGGAGGTGCCCTGTTCTTTTTGGCGGTCTGCACCTCTGCTTCAGCAAAGCCTCCATCTGGGTTCTTGCCAGGCTAAATGCTGACCATTGCTTCAGGAGGTCAGTGCATGGGAAGACTAGCGTATCGATTCTAGCCCAGGAGCTTACTCCTAAAATGGGAGTCGACCTCAGGCTCAGTACCTCACCCTGTTCTTCACTGGGACAGGACTTGAGGAGGCTTTTCCCAGCCAGGCTGACTGAGTGCAGCTCAGGAGTCTGGGCCTTACCCTCCAGAGACTTCTTTTCTTCCCTGTGTGAGGCAGCTTTTCAGCGACTATGGTGTTTTCCCAATGCAGGACAAGGAGAGTGAAACCCCCTTAAACTGCTGGCCTGGGAGGGAGCCCTGTGCCCTTCAGAGGTGTCAGTTTGCGCTGATGCTTAAGACTAAGCTTTTAAAAGCTACTAATTACTGGATACTTGTGTATCTTGACTTCTGAAGTGACCCATTTAATTTACTATTTATTTATCTGTATTTTATCAGTCCATATAGTACCATGTGAGGGGTTTCATTGTGATAATATCATGAGGCATTACAATCTACTCTGATCATTTATCCTTCTATTACTCTTTTAATCCTCCCCATTTCTCCTGTTAATTCTTCCTTATTCTCTCTCTCCATATACATTAGATATACATACATGTATATATGTATATACACACATACATGTGTGCATAGCTTTCTAGACTGGTCCTGTACTACTTCTCAGGCCTAACTCAGTCTTGGATATTTTTGCTGATTATTTTGGAGATGGAGTCTGGTGAAACTTTCTTCCTGGGCTGGCATCCAACCTTGATCTTACAGAACACAGTCTCCTGAGTAGCTAGGATTTTGCAATTAAAAAAAAAAGCTAGGCTTCATTTCCTACATGTCTACCACACACAGCATTGAGATAGCATGTTTCTCTGGAGTGCTGTGCTAAATAATGGAGTCTCTGAATCCAGTGAACTCAGTGGTTGACTATATGGGATCACTGTCCCATACAGTGTAGGTGTTTAGTGTATAGCTTGTGTAAATACACTCTGTGATGCGTGCTAAATACCAAAGCTGGCTAGTGGTGCATTCTCAGAATGTGGCTCTATTAATAAGCCACGCATGCCTCTATGTTTTGTAGTTAATCTTTGCAGAAACTCTGTGAGAGTCTTCTTTTCTTTTTCTTTTAATTGATAAGAGGATGAAATTAAGAGAGGTTAAGTATCTACTCTGAGGTGAGCTGAGGACACAGTGGTCTAGCTGAGACTCATCCAGATCCAGCCAGCTCCATAGCCTAAGCCTTCCCCACAGGGCCTCAGCCTGGCCCAGGTCTTCTCACAGACAGACCTGTGTTCCCATCACCTGCACTGGCTTTCCTGACAACTATCAGTTGCTCTTTAAACTCATTCAGTTGATTTTGCCTTTGAAGACAAATGGGTCTTACAATGGTCCCTCTGTTTTTTTAAAACTCCGTAGTCTAGAGGCCATGGCTGTCTGGAAGACTGTCTGTAGGCTATCTAAGGCAGATTGTGCAGTGTAAGACTTCCTTTCCACTGGTCCATCTCGTGGTTTAGTCTCACAACCCGGAAAACAAGGAGATCTGGAATTCTGCTACTCTGTTCTCTTGCCAAGTCAGTGCTTCTGTTGAGTCACCAGAAGTTTGGCTACTTGAAGTTAGAGCAAAGTGTGAGTCTAGAGTTCTCAGAGGGGCAACGGCAGTCCTGGAGAGAGTCCCAAAGAGGGCATCTGGCAGACAGCTGCAGCAGATGTGAAATCCTTCTGATTAGCAAGAGTTTCCATTGTGGTGACTTCCAGGATTTCTTTTCAGGCTTTTCTGAGGCTCTATCATTTGCTCCTAGAGACTGCAAGTGCTCTAGGGCAAGGATTTGGTCCTTTGGCACGTTGTGACAGTAGTATGGGGTGGTGGTGGATACTGACATTAAAAGAGTACAACCTTGCCCATCAAATGCAGTCCCAGGTGGTGATCTTTTCTCCTGATACGTAGACGTGTGTGGCCATGTACCTTGTAAAACCCAGGAGAGCTTTCGTGAGAAAGGTTTTACAAGACACATTTTGCTATGTTATTGCACGTTTATGTAATGGTTTTGCTGGGTTTCATTTTATAGATGGTCACCTATTGGAAGAGGATTTTGAGATTAAAACAATCTGCTACTAAATTCAGACTGGACAGAACAGGAGAAAAACAGATCCTCTCCTAATAAACTTTACATTTCTTTTTTTTTCTGGGTCATAAAGCTAATAAAATAGTCTTACCACCTCTCAGTGCTCATCATATTTTAACATAAACTATTTTTTTTACCTACATTAAACCTCTAAATCTTATTTTATTATACTAAGCCATGGATCTTGGGTAAGTGCCATAGGTAAGTTTCAGTTACATGTAATCTGAAAAAGGCATACAGAAAGTAAAAATAGAATAATTGCCCATATTGATAAACTTTCAAGAACATCTCAAATAAATAACTCCAAAATATTATTGTGAGATGGTAGGGGGAAAATGTTTCTTCTTGACAAACTGGTCGCAAAAATTTATGTTGATTGGCCTTATGAGATAAGTTCCACAGGGAAGCAAAGAGAGAAGTGTGTAATTTATGTAAATAGGAAAGCATTTTATGTAAACAACAAGTATTTGAGCTAGCTGAGCATTGTAGTGCATGTTATATGACGCCCAGATTCCAGGCAGACAGACACAGACGATACTATGCATATTATCCTCAGCCCCCAGGGGCTGTTGGCTTCACTGGCATGCGCAAGAGACAGTATGCCGTGGCAAGTTGGCTAAGTGCCAAAATGAGATGCTAGCTTCCCATTACTGTGGCAAATTACCTGAAGTGAACAGTTTACAAGTAGGAAAGACTTATTTTCGGCCAACAGTGTGTAGGCCTTCCTTCTTTTTTAAACAAATTCTATAGTTTGGAGGCCATGGCTGTCTGGAAGTAGGTTGTCCATGGCAGCTTGTATGTAGTAAAAAACTTTTTTTTTCCCACCAGGCCATTACCTGCTTTAGTTTCACAGCCTGGAAAATGAGGAGGATCTGGCACAGAAGTTTGAGGGGTTTTAGTTTATGCTCACTTAGTTTCCATGTTTTGGGCTTGTGATGAGGCAGACCAGCATGAGGTAAAGTATTGGGTAGAGGAGAGCTGCTCACCTCATCACAGCCAGGAAGTAAAGAAAGAGGAAGGGGTAAGGTCCCAGTATCTCTTCAAAGGCACCTCCCCAGTGATCTACTTCTTCCAATTAGGGCCTGCCCCTCCGGGTTCTACCACTTTCCAATAGCACGATCAGCTGGGGACTAACCCTTTTACACATGAGTCTGTGGGGGACTCCAGATCCAAACGATAGCATCACACAAAGTCCATGTGGAAGGATGTGGAACACTAGAACACTACAGCTAGGCTAGATAATCAGGGTGGGACACAAATTGGCTGTCTTCCTGATCTATAACTCTAGGATGTTTTCATGTCTCCTCTCTGTTCACATGGCCTTGGGCTTGGAGACAGAAGAAACATGGTAGATTACCCTTGGCTTTTAGGAACTAAAGAAGCTGCACATCAAAGGTACTTGCTAAGAAGAGGAGAAGGTAGCGCTGAGGGTCACAATCTCGCCACAGTATCAACAGGTCCATTAGTGGACAGTTGGACACAGTTGGGCCATTTTTACTTGAGAATTTTTTTTTTTCTTTTTTGAGGCACTGTGTTACTGTGTAGCCCAAGCTGACATCTAGCCCTCAATGCTCCAGACTGTACCTCTCAAGTGCAGGGATTACAGCTATGTTCTACCACACCAGGCTTTTTTAAAAAAATTGCCAGTCCCAGGGCTTTAACACTGGGCCTGGGTGCTGTTCCTGGGCTTCTTTTGCTCAAGGCAAGTACTCTAGCACTTGGGCCACAGTGCTACTTCTGGCTTATTATTTTTTGAGTAGTTTTATTATAGATAAGAGACTCACAGTGTTTTCTGCCTGGGCTGGCTCTGAACCGTGATCCTCAGATCACTCAGCCTCCTGAGTGCCTAGATTACAGGCATGAGCCAAAGGCACCTGGCTCACACACCAGGCTTTATTTGATGTTCTTAAACTTTCTATTCATGGAGGAGGTAGAGAGGCTGTGAAAGAGTAAGAAAGGAGGCGGCCTGAGGAAGGAGCTTCAGCTTGGATAAAGTCACTAAGGCATCCAGGAGAAAAGTGGCAGATCTGGGGCCAGATAAGAGCTGGCCCTTTCCTTGGTTGGGCTGCATTCCTGCTGGGAATGGCAGTGGAGAGATCGTTGTATAGCCTAGTATTCCAAACCAGTGACATACGCATACACTGGACATCAGGCAGCCTTTGGTCAAATGGAGAGGGACTTGGCTGAAGGTCTGGACTCAGCCTCTCAGGGAGCTAATGCTAGGTGGCTACTTGTATTCTATCCATGTATATATAAGAACGTCTGTGCTCTGATAGTACAGGTTGCCACTTGCTTCCTCCACTTCTTCCTTTCTCTCCAGGGTTTGCTGTAAGGTCCTGAACTCTTGTTGTAGTAAGTGGCCTCAGTCAAGTAGAGGGTCAACAGGGTGGGAAATAGGTGGTGGTTTGGAATGAAAGCAACCAGAAAGGGAGTTAGACTGGATGCAGTAATTGAAAAGCAGCTTAGGCTCCTGAGCAGAGGTGGGTGTGACAAAAGCTATGTTCTGGAACATTCATCCGGTAAGGAATATGTCAGTGAGTGGCAATGAAGGCAGAAGCAGCCCATCCTTGAATCCTTGGCCATCGGACTTCACTTGTTCCTTCCTGCTTGTCTAAACTAGAAGTTCTGTGTCGTCAGTGCATCCCAGACTGACCTAGAGCTGGTTAAGATAATAGACTCCTAGATCCCACTCCTGGGGGGGATCTAGGAGTCCAGTCTTTGTACTCATAACCCCAAAAAGAAAAAGCATATTTTACTGTGATGAAAAGTATAGGCCATGTACAGAAATAGAAGGAATGATGTAAAAACTGTTATTTAGTTGCCTTCTAGATGTCAACACTAGGCTCATCTTTCCACCTGTACAACTACTTCCTCTGCCACCATTTTGGATTACTTTGAAGCAAATTTCATGTATCATGTCATCTTGTTGTTAATGCTTTGTAACTATATCTAAAAGACATTGGTTTATTTTATTTTTTCTTTAGACACATTTAAAACGATCTCGGGTTAATCCTTTCTTAATATTAACTATCCATTTGTGTCTAAATATTTCTGATGCTTGCATAAACGTTTTTTTCCCAGCTCATTTGATCAAATTGGGATTCAAGAAACAGTTTAGGTTTTGGTAATGACTTGAAGGCAGAACATTTGAAAGTTTTGTTTGTCTGTCACACTTCATTTGGCAAATAGTTATGTCTGTAGAGGCACGCAGCTAGAGGACGGTGAAAGGTATTTTCAAGAAGCTGTCACCGGTCATGCTGACTGATTGGACTCAGAAAAATACCTTATTTTGGCTCATTTTGCCCCCACAGTTATGAGAGCTTGGATGAGTGACATAGACTAGAGCTCTAAATGAGAAAGATGGAAGGAAGACTTGCTGGGTATGTCTTGGATATGAGTTTAGAATCCTTGTTTATCTTCTGTCATGCACATCTGTCTCTCGGCCTGTCCACTTATTTCTCCTTTCAATGGCATGTAGAAAGTCTTGATATCCTCCTCCTTTCTTAAAAAGATAGAAATTTGATAGATGGCAGTGTCTATGAGTAAAGTAAACAAACATATTTGGAGCGATCCATGCATTTAGAGCATAATCCCCTGGTGACAGGTTTCAGTTTTTACACCTAAGCATTTGTTTTTTAGTCTGGCTCTGTATACTACTGCAAGCCATCTTGTTAAATAAGCAAGCATGCAGAGTAAGTGGAAGGATAAAATTGTGTGAAATATTCTTGTTTGCTTTGCAATTATGCATCTCTTTCTTTTGGGGACCTTTGCTAACTTCAAAGTAAAGCATTGTGATTTACCTTGAGCTTGCTGGAATTCTTTGCTGTTATTTAGCCAAGGTCACTCTTTAAAATAAGACAGAGAATCATGGAGAGGTTAGAAAAATCTGCCCCTGAAACCAAACCTGCTGCTAAAGACATATGTGTTTCATCAAGCACATACGAGGTTTTAACAGGCATGGTGCCTGTTAACTTTGGTGCCAACCAGGGATTAGACTAGCAATTTGCTTATTCAGCTGTTTTATAAGATCCTTTATAAGGTTGACTAATTTTCTCCACAGTTATCTTGCCAACTAACATTAAGAAACAAGAGATTTAAGAAATAAATGTTTCACTAGTATTTCATTCCCCCTTCTCCTTGATCTACCATCTTTTCCTTTGGTTACAGAAATTATATTGACACAGAGAGGGTTATGTCTCCATTATCTTTCATGCTCAATTATAAGTTATTTTCAAAACTGGATCATGAAGCACCTAGATTTTTTTTGGTGAGATATTTACTTAATCTGCTGTACTTTGAAATGTAGCTTCAGAATCCAGGTTCTTATTTTTGAAAAATTAGAAATATTCATCATTATATTGAATTCTGGGGTGGCATTGTGAATTTCAGTAGTAGTAGAGGAAAAAAAGAGAACTCAGTTTCTTTCCTTTTTATGTAAAGTTTTGTTTATTATTTGATTGCATTTTTCAAATGCTTGCAAACCTGTCCAAGTTCAGGAAGCCACCAGTGTGGTCTTACATTCTAAAACTGTAACGAAAAGATGTCATCTTCTAATTATAATTAAAAGTCATCATCAATTAAAGGTGTATAGAGATGAATGTCCAAGCAAAGGGTTGTACTCTATGGAATAACATAAAAAATTGAAATTGAAATTCAGCACACATATAGCGATCAGGGTGGCTTCCAGTGTGTCGGATGAATAAAGGGACAGGCTGAAATTTATAGTGTTGAAGGAAGACCATTGTGCCGCAGTGTCTCATGGGAGCTGATGATTTCTGACTGGAGAGTGGTAGCACATACAAAGTAAAGCTTGTCTTAAAGTCATAGCATGCCATTGTGGTTATGGATTGGACTTGGGAGAGCCTATTAGCAGCAAGGATTCCTGATCCGAGTGGTTTACTCCTTAGTCCCTTAGCTCTACTGTAATTGAGTATGGCAAGAATGATTCCATGTAGCATGATCAGTTTTTATACTTCTCACTGGTCAAAGAAAAGCAGATGGGGCTTTTAAGCTCCATTCCAGACACATGGAGAGATCATGATCTGGGTGCTATTGTTTGCCATATTCTCAAGGACCATAAGAGGTAGCTATCCTTGTATCCTTCTTTGTCCAATGCAGTTTTAGGGCCAAAGTTGGGGCCATGAATTTGAATGTCTTGGTGCCCTGATTAGGGCCTGGCTTCTCTTGATGTGAGTGGGGCTGGTGTGGCCTGGCCTGACCACTAGCCTTTGTGTAGAGGTTAGAATCGGGGAGCTGGGGGTCATAGTGGGTATGTCTGTTAGTTGAAAGTAGCTGGGGTGGAAAATGTATTTTTCCTCACAGGCCAGTGGCTCTTTGAAAAGAAATTAGTCACTTGGCCCTTAACTAAAAAGAATCCTAGTAAGAATAGGAAATTTGTTATGGTTTCTGTGTCATTTGATCCGCCAGTAGTTCATTCCTTTGAGAAGGTCACAGTAATAGGGCTGTCTGAATATTGCACGCTAGACCACAGAATGTGTATTTGCCGAGGTTGCACGAGCCCTGTGCAGTTTTGTTGTTGTTAGTTGCATGTGTTTACATAGTTTTTAGTTTCAAACTTGGACCTTCTGTTTGGGATTCTTTCTAGTACAGCCTTGGGAGAATGTTCTGGGTTGCCGTGGAGAAGTTCAAGGAGGAGGCTGAACTTCAGGTGGAAAAGCTGGAGGGAGAGCAATGGCTTTTCTGGGAATTTCAGCACTTGTTGCCAGCTGGGGGACCAGAGGAAAGGGAAGAATTTGAAAGGTAGGATATTGAAGGTTAAAAAAGATCATCCTGTGAAAAATCGCATGCACACAAAATTGTGGGAAAGTTTGGCAGGAAAGAAGCTGGATTTTTTTTTGTCTCTTCATTTTGATCCTAATTTTGCCTTGAACTTGGACTCTTTCCTGGCTAGTGTTGCCAGGTTACACCTCCAGTCAGGAAACAAATACTTGTATGGATCGTGCAAATTTGTTTTTGAAAACCCTGGTGGAAAATGTAGAAATATGGGAATCCGACTAAAATTTCCTCACTTTCCTGTCTCCTTCTGGAATCTTCCCCTGCACTTCCCAAGTTCATTAATTTGGGTTTGTTTTGAAGCTGGTGGCCTTGAAACCTTATCATTTTGGCAAGTCTGTGAGACTATTATCCCCAATTAACCAGCAAAAAAAATGGAAGTGGAGGCATGGTTTAAGTGATAGAGTGCCAGCCATGAGCATAAAAGCTGAGTGAGAGCACAAGGCGCCAAGTTCAAGCTCTGGTACTGGCAGAAAGAGGCCCCTCCCCCCAGCCCTCAAAACAACCCTGCGATGGCACTGTGTCTTTTTTTTTTTTTTGTCAATCATGGGGCTTGAACTCTGGGCCTGGGAGCTTTCCTTCAGCTCTTAAACTCAAGGCTAGCACTGTACCTCTTAAGCCACAGCATCACTTCCAGTTTTCTAGTATTTTATTGGAGATAAGAGTCTGACGGACTTTCCTGCCCAGGCTGGCTTTGAACTGCGATCCTCAGATCTCAGCCTCCTGAGTAACTAGGATTACAGATGTAAACCACCAGCACTCAGCTTTGTGTCTTTTAAAAAAGACACCAGAAGATCCGTTGGCTATTAAGAATAGTGTGGTAATATTTTGCTAAATTTAATTATCCACGGTGATGACTTAAAATTTCTACCCGAAACAAAATGACTCAGTATGTTTCTTTTTATAAAAAGTATTTTAAAAATTCTGATAGTTTAGTTCTTAGTCATCTTTCTAGATTTAGCTACTATCTTTTTAAAAATTTATTGTCGTTGTACTGAGAGGTTGCAGTTATATAATTCAGGTAATGAGCACATTTCTTTTTTTTTTTTTGGGTCCAGTTGTGGGGCCTGAACTCTGGGCCTGGGCGCTGTCCCTCAGCTCTTCAGTTCAAGGCTAGCGCTCTACCACTTGAGCCACAGCGCCACTTCTGGCTTTTTTCTTTTTGCTTATGTGGTACTGAGGAATCGAACCCAGGGCCTCAGGCATGCAAGGCAAGCGCTCTACCCCTGAGCCACCTTCCCAGCCCAGTGAGCACATTTCTTTTCAAACCATGTCACCCTTCCCTTGCTGTCTCCATTTTTCCCTCCTGTTCCCACCCACAAACTGTATATAGTTCATTTTCCACATAATGTCTAGTGAGTACCACTGTTACATTTGTTTATCCTTTGTCCCACCTCTGTGTTCCCCCTTACCTTCCCAAAGACAAGTAAACTAACAAACAAGACAAAAGGAAAAGACAACAAAAACAGCAGCAACAACGAAACCCTCTTGTTTCCATTTTGTAGAGTTCATTTTATTTTATATGATCATATGCACATAGCTCTTGAGCCTTGGTGACCTGCTACTATGAATGTTCTTCTTTGGTTTCGTTGTGTGACCGTCTAGAGACTTGTATAATACATCATGCCCCAGTGTATTTTTTCTGTTCTAATGCCTGTCTACCAGAGGTCTAGTCCAAGCTGTGTGTGTTGGTATACGCACCTGAAATCCCCATCCTCAGGAGACAGAAATGGGAGGACTGATAATTCCAGGCTGGCCTGGCTTACCCAGAAAGACCCTGTATGCTAAAATCAGAAGCTAGGGATGTAGCTCAATGATCAGGGGCTTGCTTAGCACTCACAAGACTCTGGTTTGATCCCCAGTACTACATAAAGGCAAGTCCATCTGAAAGGCCCAGAACCTCTTCCCGATTTTTAAAATATTTTTTAATTGTAAAAATACTATACAGAGGGGTTATAGTTACATGAGTAAGGTAATGAGTACATTTCCTACCCATCATTGTTACCTCCTCCTTTGTTTTGCCCCTACCATCCCTTCCCTCCCACCTCCCCAACTCCTTTCTCCCCAACCCCCAGGCTGTAAAGTTCATTTTCTTTCTTTTCTTATCTTTTTTTGTCAGTTATGGGGCTTGAACTCTGGGCCTGAGCACTATCCATCAGCTCTTCAGCTCAAGGCTAGCACTCTACCACTTGAGCTACAGCGCCACTTCTGGTTTTTTGAGTGTTTATTAGAGATAAGAGTTTCACAGACTTTCCTGCCTGGGCTGGCTTTGAACCAGGATCCTCAGATCTCAACCTCCTGAGTAGCTAAGATTACAGGAGTGAGCCACTGGCACCCAGTGTAAAGTTCGTTTTCAACATAGTGTCTTGTGCATCTCATTGTTACAATGGTTCAACCTGTATCCTTATTTCAGCATTTTGTTATTTCCCTTCCCTTCCCCAAATTAGAAAAATGTATATACAAGATGCAGGGCACTGACTTCAAATACAGTAAAAACAGGGGTTATACCATGGGGGAGGAGCATACAAGAGAAACAAAAAAATTACATAGTACATTTTAAATACATTAAAAACAATAGCAAGCAAAAAAAATCCACTTGTGTCCCTATCTTGGGGTTCATTTCACTTAACCTTATCTTATATGGTCATAGGTACGTAGCTGTTGACCTTTTCTGCTTGTCCTAGACTTATACTAGTTATTGCAAATAAGGGAAACCATGGGACCTATGTTTCTTTGGGCCTGGCTTACCTCACTTAATATAATTTTTTTCCAAGTCTTTCCATTTCCTAACAAATGGGGCGATGTCATTCTTCTCTTCCCGAAAGAAAGAAGCCACATGCAGACAGAGATGCACCAGACAATTGTTCCAGCTTGCCACAACAGAAAGTCACTGGAATTAGAGCTAATGAAGATTTTTGTAAGCAGTACTAGAGTTTAAACTCAGGGCCCTACGCTTGCTAGCCAGACATCTTCCACTTGACCCACAATCCTTTTTGCAGAGAGATGGCTTTGAACCCTAGCCTTCCTATCACTGCTTCCCATGTAGCTGGGATTACAGAATGCACCACCATGCTTGGTGCTGTTTTTCTGCATGATTTTTTTTTCATTTGAACGAAGCAGACAGAAAGAAGGTAGAGTATGTTATCCCAGGATCCTGACCCAAAGGTTCTTCCCTGACTGAGGATCATCTGAGCCTCCTTGGGGCAGCCATTGGATTGTCTCAAATCTCAGCTCTCTTCTCCCTCCTTTAGACAGACACAGCAGTGTCATGTGCTTCATAGAGACAAACCTTGTTTAGTTTCCTGTCACCACCTCATATGATTAACGAAATATTGTCATCAGTGTGTTTTGGATTAGTGGGCTTCCCAATACTTAAGATGTTTCCTGGGGCCGTTTTGATCTCTCAGGTTGCTTACAGGAGAGCTGTGAGGCAGCTCTTGTGTGTGGTTACCACCTCTGGGCTAGGGCGGCCTGCATCAGCCCGAGACCTGGCCATCTTTGGGGTGAGATGTTGACAGGTCCACAGGTGGGCAGTGAGGAGCCGAGAGGGCCAGTGGGGCTGGCATTGCCTCCCACACTGTGTCCCGGCAGGTGAGTTAGCATACATCTACATCTCATGGAAAGGAGTGAAGCCTAGTGCCTGCAGAATTCCTTACGTTGCCTCCATGGTCAGGATAATCCAGTGTTAATATAAAGCCAGGGAGCCCAAGGTCTCTTAGGTATTTACTGCTTGTTTTGGATTCTGGTTTGAGATATTCATACATTCTTTCATTCAACAATCCATAGTTATTACTTAGTCTGTGTCAGGCACTGGGGAGTAGGTCCTTATTGGGAAATTTTAGCTTTATAGTGAAAGAGACCTATGGCTTCTATAATCCAGGGTTAGAGAGACTGGAGGTGCAGACAGGAAGCCTCTTGAGCTGGCAGGTGAAGCACAGAGCTTCTGATGTTAGGGCTTGGGTGGATCATCAGGGGTGCAAAGCAGCATGAACTTCCGTGTTAGATGAAACACTAAAGGATGAAACTAAAGAGGGAATATAGATGAGGAAAGGAAACCTGTATGGATTCCAGTACCTTCTCTAACAATGGTATGGCTTCATTTTAACTACCCTAGCCCTTTATTTTTCAGATGGGTATCGTGCTTTTGCTCAGGCTGGCATTAAGGTTCCCTTCCTTCACAGCTGGGCTTACAGATGTGAGGCTGGCCCAAATTATTTATTTTTTAAACTGAAAATGGATAAGGAAGATACAAGTGGCCCTCTGGCCAAATCATGGCAAAGTGCTTGGCAACTAATAGATTTTTAGATATATCAATTAATTAGTGTCCATCTGTTCTCCTTTCCTTGTACCGTTCTTCATATCCTTCCTGGAGGCCAATTATTGCAGTAGAGAGAGCACAGAAATATCCTTCATGTGTGGTCCCAGCTCTGTGATGCTGACATGTGACTCACAGACCTCTGGGAGTTGCTACGTGAGAGCTGAGATCTGAAATGGGTTGTTTCTACCTGTTGTGTGCCTGTGAGTAATAATGGCCCACACATCCACACACAGGTCTTTGTGTGGACGTGTGTCTTCATTTCTCTTGGGTGTGTACCCGAAAGTGCAATTCCTGGGTCGTGTGGGTTTTTCACCTGTTGAAGAACTGCCAGGCCATTTTGCAAGTGGCTGCATTGTTTTTTACAATCTCACAAGTAAATGCTTAAGCACTTTGATTCTGCCTGTTTCTCCAGCACTTGTTATTATCCACCTTTTAAATTGTATTCTATTATTAGCTTTTTAGAGAGGGTTTTGCTATAGAACTCGAGCCAGTTGCAAACTTGTAATGTCTCCTGACTGCTTACAGGCATGCACTACTATGCCTGACTTGTGGAGACAGGACCACGCTTCACTTTTTGCCTGACTTGCCTTGATCCACAGTCTGCCCATGTCTGTCTACTAAGTCGTTGGGATTGCAAGCATGAACCTCTGCACTGGGCCATATCTTTTCTATCTTTTCTAGATGATCAATCCTAGAAGACTCTTTTTTTTTTTGGAGTATGTACTAGGTTCTGGGGATGGATGCAGGATTAATCATCTCTGTCATGACTCACAGTACACAGAAGAGACAAATGCACAGACTAGCAATCATGCTTGTGCTTTAGCAGCAAGAAGAAAGGCCTTGGAGAGGAGAGGGCAGGGACTCTCCCAGTTGCTTCAGTTGGAAAGTGGAAAACGTGTCAGGGCACTTTCTTTTATTAGATCATGGTAACTATACATAATACCATTATGATCATCCGTAATTGCACAGCTCAGTGAATACAGCTTCATGTAATCATCACACCGTCTATACCAGAACTTAAAAAAAAAATTCAGCTCCACCGGATATGGGTGGTCCACACCAGTTCAAAGCTAGTACAGGCAGGAACAACTATGAGACTCTTACCTCCCGTTAACCACCAGAAAACTGGAAGTGGCACCATGGCTCAAAGTGGTAGAACACAAGCCTTGAGCAAAAGAGTGCAGAGACAGCGCCTAGTCCCTGAGTTCAAGCCCCACAACTGAAAAAAAAAATCCCCAATAAAAACATCATACCCTTCTCTCCTCTGTTCTGCTATCTCTGTGGTTTATCTATTCTCTGTCCCTTATGCAGGTAGAATCGTGCAGTATTTGTCCTTTGGTGCCTGACTGATTTCCCTAAGTGTGTAATGTTTTCAGAGTCTGTCCATGTGGTTCATTCCATTTTGTGACTGGAGAAATACTTTGTTGTGTGGCTATGTGCAGTGCTACTATATTACATTGTCACATTGTTGTGTGGCTAAACTGCTGTGTGACCACACCCTATTGTGTGGTCACACTCATAGTGTGCTTCTACTTCATTTTGTCATCCAGTCATGTGGTGACGGACACTTACTTGTGTTGTTTCCTCCAATTGTCCAGTGCCAAAAATTCGGATATAAACAATATGTGGAAGGCTGAGTGCATTCTTTGTGTGCGTGCGTGTGTGCATGCGTGTGTGTGTGTGTGTGTGTGTGTGTGTGTGTGTGTGTGTGTGTATTGGTTCTGGGGCTTGAACTCAGGGCCTAGGTGATGTCTCTGAGATTTTTTTTGCTCAAAGCTAGTGCTCTGCCACTGGAACTACAGCTCTACTTTTGGCTTTTTGGTGGTTAATTGGAGAGGAAAGTCTCATGGACTTTCCTCCTTGGGCTGGCTTTAAACCATGATCTTCAGATCTCAGCCTCCTGAGTAGCTAAGATTGTAGATGGGAGCCACTAGTGTGTGGTTGCATTTCTTTCTTTTTTTTTTTTTGGTCTGGTCATGGGGCTTGAACTCTGCTGTCCTTCAGCTCTTCAGCTCAAGGCTAGCGCTCTACCACTTGAGCCACAGCATCACTTCCGGCTTTTTTTCTTTTTGCTTATGTGGTGCTGACGAATTGAACCCATGGCCTCATGCATGCAAGGCAGGCGCTCTACCACTGAGCCACCTTCCCAGCCCCAGTGGTTGCATTTCTAAAAGACCATTTTATGTTACATCATGAGATACCATATATTCATTATAGAATCCCGAAAATTAAACTTAAAATAAGAGGTAACCACTTTTTACATTCATAGACAATTGTTACATTAAAAAACATGAGAATGTGTGCCCTTTTGTTCACGTTGTTTCTTGATCGTTAGAATTATTTGAAACATTTTTAATAGTTATAAACTTAAGAATGCATCTAATTTACTGAATCATTGCTATTTTAGATAATTTTGAAGACTCATTACAAATTATATTGCATATAAATCTTTGTTGATAAATGAGATATGTATTCATATGGCATCCAAGGTATGAGTTTTGCAGGTGCTGATCACAAGTGGCAGACTGCTTTGTTCAAGTTTCCCCTGCTGCGGCTGAATGGTGCCTCACTCATTTCAGACGTCTAGGTCTCTTGTCCCACTGCCTTCACCCAGGACAGCCTGTGGTGGATGAATGGCCGCCTATGGCGAGTACAGGGTAGGCTCCGCCCCTTCCATCTGCCTCTCCTCCCTCAGGCCTGCCACACCTACTCATTCTTAGCCTGTCTCTTTCCTATCAGTCTTCATTTTGTGAGCATTTTCTGAGACAGACTTAAAAATCACTGATTTTCTTAGTCAGAGAAGCAGAACCAATAGGACACACACACACACACACACACACACACACACACACACACACACACACACACACAGAGGGAGAGAGAGAGAGAGAGAGAGAGGGCACCAAAGTGGAGACCTTGGCATGGGTTAGAATAGTAGATGGGTTCTGAATACAATCTGCTAGTGAATTGTCTCTTCCTTGGAGAATGTTTTCCCTCTTCATGCCTTCAGTTGATTGAGTGAGGGAAGGTGATCTAAAACCCATAGAGGTTAGGTGTAGTGGGGGCAGAGATCATAGGATCGATGGTCTACGTCTGGCCCAGACAAAAAGCTTAAGTCCTTATCTGACAAGTAACTGAGCAAAAAGGCCAAGGGATGTGGCTGAAGTGATAGAATGCTTACCTGGAAAGCACCAGGCCCTGAATTCAAACCCCAATACTGGGGGGAAAAAGAAGCAAAACAAAGCAAACTGGCATTAGGTGGCTTACATATGTAATACTACCTACTCAGGAGGCTAAAAGCTAGAAGATTACAATTTGAGGCCAGTGTGGAAAAATAAATCCACAAGATTCATCTAAGACTTATCTCCAATAACCCACAAAAATCCAGATGAAAAGTGTGGCTCAGCCATAGAGTGCCAGCAGAACAGACAAGCTGAACAAATTCAGGGCTCTGAGTTCAAATCCCATAGCAATAAATACCTCCCCCAAATCAGACAAAACAGAAAACTCCAAGAAAACAAAAACATACAGACAACATCTAAGTGAATGTTCAATCAAATATCTGAGTACTATGGCCGCCTAGCCACATTGACACATTACAAATACCATCACCCTGATGGAAAAGGTGAAGACTTCGTTCTTCTGCATAGAATGTAATTTTTCTTGGAGCCACTAGAGGACACTATAAACATAGGAAATGGAAGCTGTGGCCAATAAAAACAACGGGATGGGAAGAAACGAGAGGGGCTTTCTCCATTCCAGCCCCTCATTCTACATTTGAGACTGTCACTTTGTGAAAGATCTTCACCAGGTTACAGAGTAAATTAATGACAGGGAGGTTGGAGCTAGACCTGTGTCCTTTTGACTTTGTATTTCATGTTCTTTCCATTTTAGGTGCAATGGTGGTAATTTATCTCAATAATTTAGTAGAAATAATTAGAAATAGATGAGTTGTTTCAGAGTTATAAACTGCATAGGATTGAAGTAATAGTTACATATTATGCAAATTTTAAGTAAAGAATCCATAAAACTGTTAGACACAGGTTATGAAATGTTAAACTTTCAGGATATCCCAATTATTATTATTGTTGTTGTTGTTATCATAATTTTGATGGTACTGGAGTTTAAACTCAGGCCATAATGCTTGTTAGGCAGATGCTGTGCCACTTGAGACACACCTCAACTTTTTTGTTGTCTTTTTCTTGGGATTTTGCTTGAGCAAGTCTTAGATAGTGGTCCTCTCTGATCTCTGCCTTCTATGTAGATGGGATTTTAGGCGTGAACCTCAGAGTCCAGCCCTGGACGCCCAGATTTTGTGGATATTGTGTCTGCAGTTTTGGTGAATACTCTAAATGTTTTGTTTTCTTTTTGTAAGATGATCCTCAGGTTATACAAGGGAGCTTATGACACATGAATACTCAGGGTGCAAATATTCTTTTTCGTGGTTTGGGAGTGTGTTTGTATGTGTCTGTTATGTGTATGTGTGTATGTGAGTTGGTTCATTGGTTGGTGGGTAGTTTTCAGGGAAGGGAAGATGCAAAGAATATCATCCTTTTGCCTTGGAAATCAAGTCTGTTGTATCTCAATTGGAATGTTCGAATACCTTATTGTTGCAGATAGTCAGTGTGCATGAAGGGCTGAACCTTTTGAGAGTGGGTAGATGATTTAAAATAAAGATTTCTAATCTGGTCTGGAACAATCTTTTCTTTGAGTCTTCTTATTTTACATGTGGCCCTCAGTGTCCAAAGAGCCTGTCTGCTTGGCTGAGGTTTAGTCTCCCCACCAGGGGGCAAGCAAAGAAAAGCGGAAACAGCCTCACACACTGTACACACGAAAACTTCATGAGTGGATGTGTTTGTGTGTGACTCATGTGTATGTGTGTGTGTGTGTGTGTGTGTGTGTGTGTGTGTGTGTGTGATGTGTTTTGACTACATAAAACTGCTTAGAAATTCTATAAAAAATGATTAGAACACAAGTAGCAGATTCAATGGAAAAACAAATAGTATGGAATGATCCAATTTGTGGACCTGGAACTTGAACTTAACATGATCCCCCTTCAAAGATTGGAGATTTGGTCCTAATCTGTCAGTCTGACTGACTGCGAATACATGTGTCGGTGTGGTTAGTGTGTTTTGAGCCTTCGTATTTCATAGATATGGGGGGGGGGAGGAAGGAGGTGTCACTGAAATATGAGTTGGCTGTCCATTACCCAAAATGCATGTGGGATGAAAAGTTTTCAGTTTTAGATTTTGGAATATTTGCATAAACATAATGGTCTATCTGTGGATAAGACACAACTTTAAACACAAAATTTATTTATGTTTCTTACATGCATTCTCTTCATAGCTGGGAGGTGATGTCCTAGGATTTTTGTAGGGTGCCTGCGTTGGAAAATAGGGCATACGGAAGTGGAGGTGTGGCTTAAGTGTAGAGCACCAGCCTTAGCAAAAAAGCTGAGTAGGAGCACAAGGTCCTGAGTTCAAGCCCCAATGCTGACATGAAGAAATAAAAAAAAGAAAAGAAGAAATAAATAAAAAAGAAAAGAAAGGACTAGTGAAGGCATTCTGAGCTATGTAGCAGATGATAGTAGAGAAACGTTGTTCAGGATGGACCATGAAAACAAATGGAGCCACTCTTGCATTAGTTGAAATGCTGATAAAACATGAGGAAGATAAATACTGAGCTGCGGATTTGATTTTCCCATGAAGCCATGCAGTTTTGAGTTGTGTACATGGGAAAAGGTTGGACCGGAATCCTCAATACTGCCTTGGCTCTTGCCAGTATTGGCTCCTGTGATTAATTTCCTTGTATAATCCCTGTTAGAAAGAGATGGATAATGAAGCCACTTGATCCTTTCATTGCTCATTACAACCTAGACTCATTAAAACATAACACGCAGGTAATTCCCATTTCCCCGGCAGTTCTTACCACCTTTATTGATTTGAGTATTTAGGAAACCAGTCTGGTTATTGGCTGCCCCAGGCAACGTAGTCTTTGTGCGCATTCATGACAGCGGCTGCTTTTCGTTGGAGCCCAGCCTGTATCAGTTTACTAGTCTCATACAACATGACTGAACTAATTTTTCAGATGCTCTGAGTGGAGTATAGCAAGCTATTGCTTTCCTAAAAAAGCAAACATGAAAACTTCAAGCTTTCCACTCAACTCCTATCAATTTCTCTTTAATTGCCTCCCAAAGTACCTGCTAATGACTCATTAGTTATAAAAATAAATTAGAGGTACCTTGTAACCCTGTTGGTAGTTCCCCCCACCAAAGTTTTTGATTTGATTACCATCAGGCAAAGGGAGGTGTGGCAATAATGAAGGAATGTGAAGCCAATTGCTTGTGATTTTATGCCTTTAATAAAGGCACGGTGGGACTGTGTGCAAATAGGGTTGGGCTGACCCAGCTTTAGGACAGAAATCATGTCTCCTAGCAGACTCTGTGGCTGTCTGTGTCCTGTGGTGCATTTATGCTTGGCCAGCAAGGCTGATTGACTAGTTCTTAATGTTGTTTTATATTATAGACTTGATGGTTTGTTTTCATTGATGCTCTTTGCAACTTGCTTAAGATAAAATAGGTGACTGTGAGTTTGGAAGCTTTTTTTTTTAAATCAAGAAAATTCCTTTTTAAGTGCTATTCCACTTGATATCCCATTCGATAAATATAAAAACCAAGTGTGCTTGGCTTTTTTGCTCAAGGCTGGCATTCTACCACTTGAGCCACACTTCTGCCTCAGCTTATTTTGCTAGTTAACTAGAGTTGAGTCTTTTGGATTTGAACCAGGATCCTCAGATTTCAGCCTCTACGTGGGTAAAGTTACAGGTGTGAGGCACCAATGCCTACTGCAAAGCAGTTCTTCCTGGGAAAGGGGGTGGGAATGTCAAATGCTTCTAGCTGCTTCTCACATGAACTCTAGCCTGACCTATGGGCTCCACAGAACTCGGCATGGAAAACACTGAAACACTCTGTGTGTGTGTGTGTGTGTGTGTGTGTGTTGAACTGGGGCTTGAACTCAAGATCAAACTTTTGCTTCCCCCTTCTTCCCCTTTTAAGCCTGGCATTCTACCACTTTCCTTCCAGCTTTTTCTTGGTTTCTGGTTTAAGAGTCTATTGGACTTTTCTGCCTGGGTTGACTTTGAACCATGATCCTCAGATCTTAGCTGGTGAGTAGCTAGGATTACAGGTGTGAGCCACCAGTGTCCAGCTTTCATTTTTGTTTTTATGTGCTACATATTTCTATTTTTATATTTGTCTAGACATATCTGTATACAGGAACGTGTGTAGTTTCATGGGAACTGAATTTAGGTCAGGGGTCAACAAACTTTCCTTCTATAGGACCAGATAGGAAGGAATTTCAGCTTTGTAGTCCAGAAAATCTCACTCCCAATCGCTTAGCGGTGCCGTTGTGGAATGAAAGAACCACAGACAATCAATCCGACTGAACAAAGATGAGTGTGTCACAATAAAACTATTTATAGATAGCAAAAGTTGATGATTTGTCGCCTTGATTTTTTCACAGCTATTTAAAAGATGAACAGACAATTCTTACTTCATGGGTTGAATTTGATCTGGGAGCTGTGGTTTGCTGATTCCCGCTTATAGTCACTAGAGAAGGAAAAAGAAATGTGTTTGTGGAATCACAAATTCATGTGTCTATAAAGAATCTCTGACTATTTCTTTGCTTCCCTGAGGCTTGTCCGGAATTGCTGTATGTGTCTGCTTTGGGTGTCAGAGGCTACATTCTGGAACAAATGTTCTCTTAAGTAAACAACACTAAGAAAAAGTTAAATATAGCCTAGGCTGATAAGCATTGACCTTGGCCAGACTAGTGTATGAAATTACAAAGCTGTGACTTGAGATTGAATATTTGATTTCTCCCCAGTATCTTATGCTTCTTTTCAAGGGGCCATTTTCTAATGGGAGGGGGACTTTGATCCCTGTGGCTTTTTCTGCCCACCTACCCATTCATTTTACACACAGTGCAGACCAGTTAGAAAAGTAGTAAAGCAGAGGCTCCGTAGTTTACGAGAGAGCCTAAGCGGTAAACACAACCCCTACTGAAATCGTCTCCATTGTAAGAACTTGCTCAGGCATCCAGTGCCTTGCCTTATCCTCCAGGTGGAGGTGAACTTCTGACTTTGACCTTGACTTTGGTGTGCCAGGGAGTACTGCATGGAATTCACTGCTTTCTCAGTTCTGTGTGAAAAAGAACAGTGCTGCATGGAATAGTTCTGGGGACTACAGGAGACCTCTCCTGCCTGACCCAAAATGCTCAGTGAGTGTCACAGTGTGTCAGGAGCTACCCCAGCCATGCCGACTCATCTGTTCCATTTTCCCTGGACACAGCAGCTGCTGTAAAGATGAAGAAAACCTATTCTCAGGTGGGTGGTGGTAGCTCATGCCTGTAATCCTAGCTACTCAGGAGGCTGAGATCTGAGGATCATGGTTCAAAGCCATCCCAGGCAGGAAAGACTGTGAGACTCTTATCTCCAATGAACTACCAGAAAACCGGAAGTGGTGCTGTGGCTCAAGTGGTAGAGCGCTAGCCTTGAGCTGAAGAGCTCAGGAACAGCTCCCACAACCAACGAAAAGAAAAGAAAACCCATTCTCATTGCTATTGTAATACCGCATCATTTCTGTCTTCTTAGCCTGTTCAAGGCACTGTAACAAAATGCCATAGACTTTGTGGCTTAAACAACAGAAGTTTACTTTTTGCAGTCCTGGAGGATAGAAAGTCCAAGATCGAGACATTGGCTGATTCAGAGCTTCAGGAAGCTCCTTATCACCCGGCCCTGGCTTCCTGTGTCTTTAGGTTCAGGTTGAAAAGGAGCTCTGTCCGGTTCTTATAGAAACTCAAATCCCATTATGAGAATCTCAGCCTCATGACTGCGCCTAAACCCAGTCATCTCCCAAAGCCTCACCTCCTATGCCATCATGTTGGGGGTCAAGGCTCCCATGTGAATTTTGGGATATACAAATAATCAGTAGTAACACTTTCCAATTTTTAAAATTTTCATCCTCATAAGAAAAGTAAACTGAAATTAATATCCTCAGGGTTTTGAGATTCCTGCATTTGCTCTTATTGTTGTCAGCAAAATGTTAGAATTGAATTGATATGCCTCTGGAGTCCAGGCTAGCTTCAAACTCAAGATCCTCTACCCTTAGCCTCCCAAGTGCTAGGATTATAGGTGGGGATCAGCTCTACTTGCTGAGCTGTAGGTTGTAAACAGAGGAAGGGAACTGTAAAGGAGGAGACATGGAAGAGCACAATGTACATTTTAGAAATATCTCCTTTAACTAAGGAGAACTCACCTACTGATATGTAATTGATATTCTATGGATAGCCTGAAATGTACTTCTCTGATCATAAATATGAATACAGAATTCTGCGTCTTATGACCTGGCATATGTTCCAGTCACTGGGTCACTTCTAGCACCATGCTATGTTCCCACTATGCTAACTAACGTCTTTTAGAAGTTGCATTGTATGTGTGTGTGTGTGTGTGTGTGTGTGTGTGTGTGTGTGTGTGTGTGTGTGAGAGAGAGAGAGAGAGAGAGAGCAAGGAGAGAGGGGGAGAGGAAGGGGGAGAGAGAGAGAGGGAGAGAGAGACTGCTATATTTTTTGCTCTGTGCAGCAACTCTGGCAAGTTAGTAGACCATTGTCATTATGGGGTGACTCTACTTAAGAGATCAAGACCAGAAGTGTGTGGAGTTGGAGAGCCAGGCCTGAGGCTGAAGGTCTGGGTCATTTCACACTTCTGGTCAGCCTCCTTGGTGGTGAAAACCTCCTAGGTAAACCTTAGCTTCCAGGCTTGATAACACGTTTCCTGTTTCTGCTCCTTGCTCGGGGCCAGCCCTTACATTATTTGACCTTCTTACTATTTTGTGTCTCAGTGTCAGTGTTTTGGAAACAGTGGTGGGGGTGAGGCAGGAGGGGGGCTAAACTCCTGTTCCCTTTTCTAGAGAACTGTCACCTTTCTGTCACCATCACTTTAGGCTAAATTCTCTGAGATGTCAGAGCTTAGGAAATTCACCCCAATTCTTCCATGCTTTGGCCAACTATGTCTAAAATGTCTATTTTGCTTTTTCAAATGCTGTTGGAAGACAGGTGCCAGTGGCTCACGCCTGTAATCCTAGCTACTCAGGAGGCTGAAAACTGTGGATCATGGCTCAAATCCAGCCCAGGCAGGAAAGTTCATGAGATTCTTATCTCCAATTAATCACAGAAAGAGCCAGAAGTGGCGCTGTGGCTCAAGCAGTAGAAGCACTAGCTTTGAGCAAAAGGAGCCTAGGGACAGTGCCCAGGCTCAGAGTTTAAACCCTAGGACTGGAGAAAAAAAAAATCAAATGCTGTTGGAGGCAGAAACTTGTGCAAGAGAGTAAGAAGCAAAATAGCGAATTGACAATAGAAACAAGAAAGCAAGAAGAGAGGAAGTCATTGGCTAAGGGTAGTAAAATTCAGAACACATATTTTCTTCTCTCTCAAGCACTTCAAGAATCTCTTCATAGGTATAAAATAAAGTTGCATTTCCAGGTTGTAGCTTCTCCTGGTGTTGGGAGTGTGGGGATCACGTATGTGGAGATGTTTCCTTCCAGCTGGTGTGTTAATTTCATCAGGCTTGGAATAGAGGAGTGTGCACCTGGGTTGGTGGTTGGTTACCGATAGCTCAGTTTGCTGTGGAGAGACAGTGAAATGTGGGTCCCCTTGGCTCTCATGAACTGGTACAGCATTGTGAAGAAAAGGTGTGGAGTGTCAAGTCACTGAGGTACGTTTCTGGTGTAGGTTGGTGATTGCCTTGACTAGGCTAGACTAAGCAGAGACTCAGGAGGCTGGGTATGAGAGGCATCCACAGCCACAGGCGAGTTGGTTGTCAGTAAGTGGATGGTGACAATTGAATAAAGGGCTACTACTTAGAACTGTACTTGGAAACATCTTTCATATTTCAGGAAGGTGAGCTGTCCTACGCTGGGTAAGATGATGTTCCACGTGGTTCTAGAAAAATGTCCCAGAGAGTAAAAAGATTTGAATTCAGAAAGTAATCAAGAAAAAAGTAATCAAGAAAGCAATCTGGAAAAGGATGGTGTTTGGTACTGGAGGCTGTAATCCTTCCTACTCAGGAGGCTGAGATCTGATGATTGTGGTTCGTAGCCAGCTCAGACAAGAAATCTGTGAGACTCTTATCTCCATTTAACCACAACAAACAAACAAACAAACAAACAACAACAACAAAAACACCTGGAAGTGTGGCTCACGTAGAGCTCTAGCCTTGAGTGATAAAGCTCAAAAACGGTGCTCAGGCCCTGAGATCCAGCCATAGGACTGGTGTGAGCATGGGTGTGCCCTCTGCACACAGCGTGCACACACACAGATTCTTCTTGTGGCTGACAGCAGAATTTCTCTTCATGATTATTACTATGTTGGAGCTCTTAAGATCTACAAAATTAGTGACTAGAAGGTAAACATTTATTGACTGCCAGCTGTATACCAGGAACTACCTGTGACCTGGAGATAAGGGCACCAGCAGCTCACGCCTGTAATCCTAGCTACCCAGGAGGCTGAGATCTGAGGATCCCTGTTCAAAGCCAGTTGGGCCAGCAAGTCCATGAGACTCTTATTTCTAATAAACTACTCAGAAAAACAAACAAACAAACCCAAAAACCTGAAGTAGCACTGTGGCTCTCATGCATGTGGCTCAAGTGGTAGAGTGCTAGGCTTGAGCATATAGACGGAGCCCAGGCCCTGAGTTCAAGACCCAGGACTGGCAAAAAAAGAAAAAGAAAAAGTTTCTGCCCCATTAATTACATCTTTGTGCAGTAACCAATATTTTATCTACAGCTCACAGGGAAAGGTTCCATGGTACAGTGTTTGTTTCCATACAAAAGGCCCTGACGTCAATCCCAGCATTGTAGAAACAAACAACACAAACAAACCCCAAACGACAAAGGAACCAGCATATGACAGTACATGCAGTTCATTTGATGGAAGTAAAGGTAGATTTTCAGAGCACAATTTGGGGAAGTTAAAAATTATTAAGTGAATTCTTGGGGAGAGGAGGTATGGCTCAAGTGACAGAGTGCCAGCCAATGAGCACAAGGATCAGATATTGCGTTTGAGTCCTGGTTGAGCAAGGGAGGAGGAGGGAAGTATCTCGAAACAATAACAAAAAACCCAAAACAAAGTAATTCTAATTCAACTCATCAATGTCCACTGTTTAGTAACACCGTAGAACTGTCTCGGTCTTAATATCCAAGGATTCTTTCAGAACATTAGCAGATATTTTAAATGGTTTGTTTCATGTAAAATATAATAGAATTTGGCAGCCAGCAGCCAAAGCCAAGTATACAACTTGTCAAAGTATATAAATGTCACCTGTGTGAATTCGTGGAAGAAAACAGACTGTAGGGTCCTGGATGACTTTCAGGTTTCAGAACATGTTATCTGTGAACACTCTGCCATTTGTTTTATTGTTTGCTGTTAGAATAAGGAAATACCTGAAGGTATTAAGAATCAAGTGATGTGTAGATATACTATCAGGCTTTAACATGTGGCCAGGCAGAGAAAATAATCCTACTTTTCTGGACTTAAGGAGGACAGTGAGGGAAAAGAAAAACAAATGAGGGATAAATAAGGGAAGGGCATACTGCATCTAATTGCGATTGTTGGCCTGAAAACTAAATAAACATGAGAAAATAATTAGCACACAGTTTCCCTTGCATTTATAAAAAAATACTTTTTAGATTAATTTTAGAAGAAAATGTCCTCATAATTTTTTTCAAATATAAAAGTACTAATATTAAAAAAGACAAAGGCAAGATTAATTACTCAATGTTTTATTTGGCATTTTAGTACAAATCTAAGAATTCTTGGTTGTTTCCCAACTTGGTGCTAAAATATTTTTTTTCCTGTTCCAAATTAGAAAAATACAGGACATGATTTGTCAGTGTTTTTTCACACTTGTTAAATTTAAATTTTAGAGACAGTTTAGAGAAAACCAGTGAAAATAAACTGTAGGTGCTGTTTATAATGTGAGCAAGAAAAAATAATTTTTTCTAAAGGTCCCCAACACATAGACTCAAGTTATTTGTATCCCAGATTAGCAACCTAGCTAGCTCAAGTGCTTCATAGTGTTCACTAGCTCAAGTGCTTCATAGTGTTTTTCTTGCTTTGGCAAAAAAAAATTTTAGTTTTTTTTGTTTTTTAAAGTTTGAGTGTTGGGTATGCTAAAGATCATTAAAGAGACAATGAATGTTTCAAAAATAAAAAAGTCTTACCATCAGTTCCATAATCCATTGATTTCATTTTTTTCTTCACATGCCAAGCATTTTTTTAAAATAATTGTAATTACAAGTAACCTGTAGCTCTGTACTTTTGCTTTTACTGAGTTAACTTATTTATGTATAATCATATTTTGTACTGTATAGGAATAATATTCTGTGAGGAAATCTTATCTGTAACCTGTGTTCTCTTACTCTGACTCAATGTAAAAATGTAAATGTATCTTTTACTCAATGTAAAAATAGTCTGATCCCCCTTTTTAGAAAATAAAGTCATTGTTCAATATGGTAAAGTTATGTTTGTTGTTTTGGGACACAAATGACTGCTGATAGGGGCCACACCATCACGAGTAGTTATTAGAATAACAGTATTTCTTTTCTCTGACTATTGAAACTGTGTGAGAGAATTCCTGTAGTTCAGTAGAATATTTTGGAAATAAGAAAAGTCTTCAGGAACATGACAGTTGATCTTCTAGAAAAGCAAACCAGTGAGTTCATTTTCATTTTTAGGTTTCTTGACAATTATAGGTGAACAGAAACAAGCAGTTCCTTTATTTGACTGTAAAATAACTGGTCTCACTTACATGATGATCTGTAGTTAATTTTTTTTAAAAGAGGTATAGTTTTGCTATGGCAGATTTCCTTAAATATCTGAGACCAGACAAAAGAAGGAAGGAGAGAGAAAAGAAGGAAGGGAAGAAAGAGAATGGAAGGAAGGAAGGAAGAAAAGAATAGAAAAAGAGGGAGAGAGAGAAAAGGTCACCGATCAGGGAGCCATGCCTTCAGCAGACAGTCATTAGTTTACAGCTCTGCCTAGGCCTTCACTTCCTGCTGTGTGCTGCATACAAGGCAGCGCAAAGAGAGGACTTTGGGCCAGCTCCAGTCTTCTGAATGTGTTTCCTACCTCTAGTATGTGACTGGGCTTCTCTATTCCCAGGAAAGTGAAAGAGTCTGTTAAAGTCCTGACTTGGAGGAGCAGTATCTCTCTCACGCTCCAGCCTTTAGACCCAACTTTTTGGTCTTGTGGGTGCTCCCAGTGGTGCTCCTTACCACCAACCTGTCACCATGTGCTTTTCCTTTGTGCTCCATCCCAAGGAGGGCTTGAATGCACAGCATGGGTGCTGTCCCTGAGCTTTTTTTTTTTTTTGCTTAAGGTGAGCACTCTACCCATTGAGTCATAGCTCGACTTCTTTTTGGTGGTTAATTTGGAGATTGAGTCTCATGGACTTTCCTGCCTGGGCTTACTTTGAATCACAATCCTCAGATCTCAGCCTCCCAGTTGGCTAGGATTATAGGTGTGAGTCACTCTCGCTGGCTCACTAGGTGCTTTTCAATACTCAGACAAATGATTCATGGGTAGTCACTTGTCCATCCGGGGTGAATTCTGAATTAGATTAAATAAACCTAAGCTCTTTGCACCAGACCTTTAGGGATTAAACCATGTAATCACAATTGTTTGAGGACAGGGTGCAATCTGTGTCTTCCAGCATCTGGAACTCTTGCAGGAAAGTGGGATGCTATCTTCAAGACCACTGTAGAGCATGGGGAAACACAGAGGGTGGGCACAGGTTAAAATCCATAAATCTCTATTCTGAGACCCCTTCTAGGTTCCTTTTTTTTTGTATTTGTCTGGTTGTTGTAACCTGGGACTAGTTCTAGAGTTTCATTGAAGTTGATTCTGATAGATTTTGCTCATTGATCAACTATTTATTGGAATTTCCTGCTCTGTGATTTTCCCTTATGTTCCTTGATGCTTATGGTCTCTAAAAGGGCTGTGTTTGTAGGGACAGGGGTGGGGGGGTGACATGATCAAAGTACATTATATATATGTGTGTAGAAATATTGCAACAAAACTTCATCATACAACGAATACTTAAAAACACTGTGTGTACATCAAAGAAAATGTATGTGTGACTTGTATACAAAATGCTACTGTTTTGGATTGGAGAGGAGAGAGATTGAATGAGAAGGGAATAGGAAGCAGATGGCTATTGACCGACCCAGCATCAAGGCATAAAAACATAAAGATATTCCTAGAAAGTTCTGGTTATCTATTCTACTTAGAGAGGGGCAGTGTTTGGCTGCATGTAACAGAAACCTTGATTTACTCTGGCTCACACAAAATACAAGTTTATTTGAGTTACACAGCAAGAAACCTGGGAATGACAGATAGTTGCTGGAGAAACATTCTTGACAGAATATGTGTCAAGAACTCAGGTCCTATCAGTCTCATTCCCTATCATTACACTATTGCCTCCTACAGCCCTAAGTTGTTGCTTCTTGATCTCAGAATGGCTGCTGGAGTCCCTGGTATCAGCTCTGAATTCAGGGCAGAGGATTTGCCAAAGAACTTTTCTTGGTGATTTAAAAAAAAAAAAAAAAAAAAGCTGGAGCATACAGTACCCTCAGAAGACTTTTTAATCTTTCATTAGCCATAAATAAGCCACCTGTCACTCCTCTATCAATCACCGCCTGAAAGAAAAGAGATTACTGATAAGTTTATAATTTTTTTTCTCCATAAGATCAAAAGACCAGGATTGTGTAAGCCAGGAAGAAAGAATAGAGATAACTGAATAGGCAGGGACTGGACATTGGTGGCGATAGGCAGAAATCATCATTTATGGCTGATCAGAAGGGAGCGGGCAGCTGCTTGGATGGGTAACAGCTGTCTGGTTTGTCCTAACCATATCAAAATTGGAGCAAGCTGCATCTTTATTGGGGGAAGTAGGGGATTAGGAATGGGGATCAAAAATACAAAATGTCCAAACAGTCATATAATTGGGGTAAAACCAGAAGCATCAACTAGAAGCCAAAGTCAGCCAAAGCCTGTGCAGCGCTGGTTGCTGAAGTATGAGCCACAGTCCAGCACAGTCCAGTGCCTGGTTTTTGGCTCGGGTTGTTGCCGAGCGGGAGTGTAGGTTAGTTACACTTAGAGCTGGCCGGCTGCCTGAAGCAGGCGCGGTTTCTCCAGGCCCTAGTTGTCCAACTAGTTTGCAGGGTTGCAGGGGCTTGCAGCTTGCAGGCATTAGAAGAGCCTTTCAGTTCCAAGTTGGGAAATTGGCAAGAGTCCCAGGCCCAAGAGGAGCCAGACTTACTGGGCAGTTACCAAAACAGGAGCTGGGGAACGCAGCTTAGAGGTGAAGCCCTGTTATTTGAAGGTTGGCGGAAGACTGGCCTTAGGGGACTAGGAGCTCTTTGATTAAGGTTGGAAAGGTAAAGACGGATTCACAGCCAGTGTGGCCTGACCCCAGGGTGTGGCTGGCCTGGTTAAAGGCTTCCTTTAAAAGAATGAGATTGATAGTTAGAAGGATGATGAGGCAGGAGGCAGGAAAAAGATCCACTTGGGGAGGTAGAGGTGAAGATACAACTTCACCAGGAATAGAAAGAAGAAATGTTTTGGAGATAGCCTTTATAGGACTTGGCAGAAGAAGAAAATGTTGGTTTTCAAGGCTAGGTGGTTAGGCCTTATAAAAAAAAAACAAAAAAAAAATAGCCTATCAGTGAGGTATGGTGGCACAAAATGTGTAATCCCAGTGCTCTGGAGGCCGAGGTAGGAGTATCATAAATTAGAGGCCAACTTGAACTATGTAGTGTGATCCTAAAAAAAAAAAAAAAAAAAGAGGCCCACGAATATTGTAGCAACTGTAATTTTTGAAGCTAAAATGTCTCTTGAGTTGTGCACCAACACTTAGGTGGAGGTGTTGGTGATTTGTTGGTTCCATGAGACAGGGACTTGAAATAGAAGACAGCTAGAAATAAAGTCTGGCTGTATTCCTAAGAGCAGGGAGAGGGCTCTGAGAGGGGTCAGCACTGGCTTATGCACCCCAGAGGAGAAAGCATTTCTTCAAATGGTTGTACTTGTTTCCAACCCAAGTGATTTGCCCATGAATTGTTTTTCCAGGTGCCTCTGCTTTCTGTTTGCATCATTGTGCCTACTGCTTTTCAGAGAGATGTGATTTCCTCTGAAGTATCTTCATTTTCTTGGGCTTCAAAGGCTTATTTAGATTCTTCAAGGTTTTTTTTTTTTTTTTTTTTTTTAAGGAAGAGTGCCATCCTCTATCGTCAAGACAAGAATTTGTGCTTATTATTGTTTATAATTTCCATTCATAGTAATTGCTACTCTTGGATAATCCACTGTTGTTATTATTCTTTTGGAAGTGCGAGGATTGACACAGTTTTGCATAGGCTTGGCAAGTGCTCCACTGCTGAGCCACGCCCCTAGCCCATCTACCAGTATTGTGCAGAACATTCTTCCTTTCATCACTCAATAAGGGGAGAAAGAGAAATGCTATCTTAGATCCAATCACAATTACACTAGGTTGATTAATGCAACCACACCATGTTCATTGGATGGAACAATCCTTTAAGCTATGGTATATTCTTCTTTTATTTTCCTTCTCCTCCTCTTCTTCTTCCTTCTCCTCCTCTTCCCCTCCTCCACTCCCCTCCTCCCCCCTCCTGCTTTTTCTTCTTCTGTATTTAGAGGTGAGATGTTATATTAACAAAGACAAGGAAGTTAATTAAAGCCTATAGAATAAAATGAATGATTTATAAATTGGTATGGGTAGATAGGAGGAGGCTGTAGGTTCTTGGCAGGCAGAATGGCTAAATCATTATTGGAACCTGATGTTTGGGGGGTACACATGTCAGATATATTTTTCTTAAATACATGTAGAAAGTATAAAGAACTTTCCAGAACTTAGGTGAAAGCAATAGCTAGTGAAGTAACATATTGACGTCAGGTCACTACTGAGAAGGAAAGGCAGCACTAGAGTTTTTCTGGACAAAATAGCACCTCTGTCACATGGCTTCTCATCCTCAATAGTGAGTCACAGTTCACATGGGTTCAAGATAAAATAAAGGGAAAGTAAGGAATTGCCTCCTGATCTGGTGACTAAGTAGAAAAACAGTTTTGTTATATAAAATACAGGTGGTTCCAGGTTCTGGAAATGCCAAATGAGATTACCTTCGTTGTTAGGCCTTTCCGGTTGCTTTTCAGGTCAGGGTTGACAGTGTATGGCAAGTGGGCCAAGTGGATTCAGGGCCCAGCCCTGTAGGTCTTTAATGACTTCAATGTGGTTTTTTAATCTCCTGGCCGAGTGTTATCATACTTGCCCAGACAAGCCACTCACCATTATATGAGTGTGGGAACATGAGCACTACTCAAGCAACCGGAGGAGGCAAAGTATCTGAATGGATAAGGGAATTACATTTGGATTGAGTTTAGTTCAGTCTGGAAAAGTACAACTTGAAATCTCTCGACTGCTTAAGGAGAGCCCCACACCTTTCCTTGGAGAGAAAAAGAACACAGTGGATTGCAAATGAGACCAAGCTCAGCTCTCCTTAATGTTTGAGTCAGCCATCAGGAAAGCACGACGTGCTGAATGTAATAAAATGTTGACAGGATTTTACCCAACATGCGGTAACTCTGGAATACAACGACATGTTTGGCACCAAAGGAAATCAAGAGAATAAAAGCAACAGTCGTCAGGATTTGAAGTAAGCCACAGATTATTACCAGCTGTACATTTACAGACCACATGCAACAGCCAGAAACCCAGGCCCCAGACTGCCGTGAGTATATTGAGCTCTGGGGTGTGTTGTTACATGGGAGAAACTGGTCTGCAGTTTTAAAGAGAATACTTCATAAAATCTGACAATTCTTCCCACCCTGGGGACAATGGCAGTTATAGTTCATTTGTCTAAAATGTGGAACATCGGGAGGTGTGATTTGTGGGGCTCGGATGGGATAAATCAGTGTTAGAAACTTTTATGAACTGGGCTTTCCTACTTCCACGATTCCTCTGTCAGTGTAGAATTAATTGGAAATTTGTTCTCCAAATTTAGATTGTCCTCAGATGGTGTGTTTGTGTGTTCTTTCCAGAAACTTGTGGCAAGGGAAATCATGAAAACATGTTTAAGTGTTCTGAAAAATGAATTGGTGTGTCAATGCCATGTACCCCTTAGCTCAGACTTTCTGCTTGTTCAAGAGAAGGTTCTAGTGGATGAACCCACCTTAAACATCATTAGGTGCAGGGGTTTTTTTTGGCCATATGTTTGCTTATCTGACATTATAACTCGGACCAATAATTAGATTTTCTACGGTTGAGACCATAGAAAGAGACTAAACATAAAACTTGTGTGTGTGTGTGTATGTGTGTGTGTGTGTTTATATTTGCTTAGAGATATTACATCTGAATTTATATAGCTCTTGAAAAGCTAGATTTACGGTTGAAGACATTGAGGGTAGGGCAAGACAATGAGTTTATTAGTTTTTTAAATACATGAATATGCATTTTTAAAAAAATAGTAAATAAGAGAGGCTCATTTATAAAAAATGTTTATATGAAAACAGAGTAAAATCCTATGTTAGTGGAGCCATTAGGAAAACTCTTTGATATCTCAGTGGGAAATAACTTTCTTAGATAGGAGTTTGTTATAGAACTCTGAAAATAAGATTGAATGGAATCACTTTAACATAAAAACAGCAAATCAGTGGCAAATTGCATGAGTCAGCCAATTAATTGTCACTTATCCAACACATATGGAAAGTTGCTTATAAACAGGAAGTGGTGTTTTTGATAAGCATATGAATGTAGTATAAAACTTGGCAGTTCTTGGGTACCATTAAAATCTGAGATCTTTGGTACGTGGACTAGTTGGTCTTTTGGATAGGAAATGTCCCAAGTCCTGTGATGTTAATTTTTTTGTTATTATTGTTTTGTTTTGTTCTTGGTCATGGGCTTGAACTCTGGGCCAGGGGACTATCCCTGCGCTCTTCAGCTCAAGGCTAGCACTCTACCACTTGAGCCACAGTGCCACTTCTGGTTTTCTGGTGGTTAATTGGAGATAAGAGTCTCCAATTAACTGGCTGGCTTTGAGCTGCGAGCCTCAGATCTCAGCCTCCTGAGTAGCTAGGATTACAGGCATGCCCAGCCTTGTGATGTTAATGTTTAAAAAAGGTCAGCAGGGTACTAGTGATTAATGCTGTAATCCTAGCTTCTGTGGAGGTTGAGATCTGAGAATTGTGTCTAAAAGCCTGCCAGGGCAGGAAAGTCCATGAGACTGTTATCTCCAATGAACTAAAAAAATAGAGAGCTGGAAATAGAGCTGTGGTTCAAGTGGTAGAGCGCTCACTTTAAACAGCACCCAAGTACTTAGTTCAAACTCAGGACCAGCACAAAACAAAACACCAATAGCAAGAATAAAATTCAAGAAGGTCTTCTTACCAAATGGTTTTTTTTTGTAACTCAGATTTCACAGTCTGATCCAATATAGGGGATATGTCCAAATTAAAATGAGGAACAGTAAAAATAACACAATTCCCATGTTCATGGGATACTAGGTTGGCAAGTAAGTCGGATTATACATATTCATTTAAGCAGTTGATTTTGAAATGACTTATCCTAAATGTCTACTTAACAATTAAGTACTGTATTTGAGTTTGTTCTACCACAGGGGGCGCTACTGCTACTGCCTTCCATTTCTTTAATGGATGATGCAGATTCTATTAATTCGTACTTGAGGGAGGCATGTAGACAGACACATACATGTACAAGTGAGTTCCAGGGTTTCTGGACACTTGGGTCCTGTTGGATAAATTATTGCTTCCATACATTAAATGGATCCCTGTGTCCTGAAACTATTTATACCATTTCCACATGTTCACTTATAGCGAGTAGCTTGGAAATCTAAGCTCATTATTGAAAGAAAATTAATGACCATATGTTTGACATCATCCTGAAAATGTCTTAGCTGGACTGGGAGGGTGCTTTCAAACTTTCTTTGAATATGTTTATAGATATGTTATATATACTTTAAAACATACATGCAACTATCTTAAAGCCTAAGAAAAAAAGTGCTGAGTGGGGCCTGGTTGATTTTCCTGATTACAAAATAAACACAAGCAGGCATGGAGGTTTCATTCAGAGGAAGTATGGTTGGAATGAGTTGTTCTGGAATGTTAACGATCTGTCTGGAAGTGAGTGGATGAGGGACAAATGCTGGTCTTCACTTCCATCTTGCCTTCTTATTGAAGTGTTACATTGGCATTTGTAGCTGCCAAGTGGCCCTACTTTGGTAGAAACTGTCCTATATTCTGCAATAGTCTATCCTCAGTTGTGTCAGGAGCCGAGCAGCTTGGCTGAGGTGGGCTGCCTTGACAAGTCTCATCTCAGTCTACCTCTTGTCCAGGGGTTTGTTCCTGTCCTTGTTGGAGGATCTCTCACAGGCTTCAGGCTGCAGTTGTGCTGCAGGAACATCCTAAAGGCATACCCTGAGGTCTTCAGCAGACTAGTCTCCATTGCCAGTGAACAGTGGTCCAGATATCTGCCTGTAGGTGTCTGGAAGCGCTCCCAGCCTCCGGGCCCTAGCTGACTCTGGGCTAATAGTAGGGTGGGCCAGGTGAGCCTGGCTTCTCAGTTGACTGGCTTGCATCCTGTTAGAATAAAAGAGAAAGATGACGTCAAGATGCTTATTTAGAGCACCAAGTTTCTATTTGTAGTAGTATGGACTTCAAAGTTGCCATCTGTCCATAGTATTATTCTCTGTGGCACTGATTTGAACAGTCCACTACCCAGGCTCATCCAGAACCTACTGTAGAAAGTCCTGAGATGTGGTCTGTGTCATTTGAGGGAGGACAGCAGACATATAAAACATCCGTGGATGGCATGAGGGTGTAATTAGAGCTAAACTGTGTGGTTAGGCTGAGAGCACCTCTGGGGGTTAAGAAGGAGAAATCAGACAGGCCTCTCCCTCCTTCCTGCTGGGTATTACTTGTCCTCCTGTGACTGGTTGCTTGGTATAGGCCAGCTGGCCCTGCAGCCTCGACTCTTCCTGAAATAAAAGATGTTCAGGTCCTCCTTGAACGTGGAGTCCTACCCTCTTATGGTTTGGCTCTTAAATGAATGTTGCCTAAAGCTGTAAAGGTTCAGTCACCAGTTTGTGGTAGAACCTTTAAGAGGGGGAGCCTTGTGGAAGGTAAGTTAGGTCATTCAGGGCCTGACCTTGAAAAGGGTTATTGGTATCCTAGTCTTCCCTCTAATCTCTTTTTCTTTGCTGCCTGGTCTTTATGAGGTGAACAGCTTTGTTCCAACGTGTTCATTCTGTTGGGATGTTCTGCCTTGCCAAAGGTCCCCAAACAATGCACCAACCAATTATGCATTGAAACCTCTGAAACGCTAAGTCAAAATAGAGCTTGCTTTCTTCTGTTGTTTCAGGTATTTTGTCATAGCAATGGAAACCACATAATATACATCCTGGTTCAGCTTCTCCTTGAGTTCCCCTATTTTACCTCTTCACTCTACAACCAATCTAAAAGATGATTTCACTTTGCTTTATATTCTTACCTTTTATTTTTAGCAATAAAGCTGTTGTTCCCACTCTCCTGAAGTTTTTCTCCTCTGGAACGTGGGCAGCCTTGCAATCAGTAAACTTTTTTCCAGCTCTTTCTCCTCCATTCTCAGCTATGGCAGGTGCTAAAGGCATAGACTTCATTTTCCTTGTAACACTGGTGTACTGGTGTGTGTGTGTGTGTGTGTGTGTGTGTGTGTGTGTGTGTGTGTGTGTGTGTGTGTGTGTGTGTGTGTGTGTGTGTGTGTGTGTGTATACATGCGTATATGCACCAGTACTTGAACTTGGGGCTTGTGTGCTAGACTTACAGTTTTGGGGGTATTGATGGTTAATTGGGTATCAGTGTCATGGACTTTCAAAAGCCCCAGGTGTGTTTGAATCATGATTTTCAGATCTCAGTCTGTCTGAGGATTTAGGATTACAAGCATGAGCCACCAGCCTCTGGCATGTATTCCTTTATTAGGATTAATTTATGTTAGTTGTATTCACTATCCTAAGCAATTTCGAATGTGTGTGTTTGTAGGTGAGCACACATGTGCATTTACATATGCATCAATGTATTAAAGTTAGTCAAAATTATATATCTATCTGGGAATAGTTTCAAATTCTTTTTTTTTAAAGAAAATTTCTTTTCAAGTGAAATGTAATATATTAATATATAATGATAAAAGCAAAGCAATTTCCTTCCTTCCTTCCTTCCTTCCTTCCTTCCTTCCTTCCTTCCTTCCTTCCTTCCTTCCTTCCTTCCTTCCTTCCTTCCTTCCTCCCTACCTCCCTCTCCCTCTCTTTCTTTATCTCTTTCTCTCCCTCCCTCTCTCTCTCTCTCTCTCTTTCTTTCTTTCTTTCTTTCTTGGTCCGAGTACTAGAGCTTGAACTCAGAGTTTTTTTTCTTTTGCTTGATGCTCTACTGTTTGAGCCACACCTTCACCTCCAGCTTTTTGCTGGTTAATTGGAGATAACAGTGTCATAGACTTTTCTGCCTTGGCTGGCTTCAAACTGTGATACTCATATCTCAGCTTTCTGACTAGCTAGTTTTTTCAGGCCTGAGCAACAGTGCTTATGGAAAGCCTTCTTCTACTTCTTTTTAATGTTTACAAGTAATGTTTAATTTTGCTGTTAGATATTTTTGCCCATTTAAAGTCATATTCCTTTCTAATGATGCCTGTAGTTATTTTGGATGTCATTCACTGTGCATTTTAAAATTAAAGACAATAACTTGCTCTAGTTTTTGAATAAGGAGACAGGGAATTACTCAAGCTTCACAAATAGAATCTTAGTTTGAAACCTTGAGGGACTTTCCATTTGGCCCACACTTGTGATCATATAGGCAACAAGGCAGACACCCTCAAAAGGTGAAGCAATTTGCCTAAAATGACATGGCTAATTAGTAGTTCAGCCAAAACCCAAATCTGAGACTTCTGGCTTTCAGATCTGGCAGCCTACTTGTTTGAAAGAAAGAAAGGAAAAGAGACAAGAGAGTGGGAGGAGGGGGGAGGCGGGAAGGAGGAAAGAAGCAAACAGAAAATAAAAGCAAAAACAAGAAAAAGACAAAAAAAGTGCAAAAAAGGAAGATTTGAGTTGACACATGGCTTTAGTTCTTCTATCTCTTTATAGAGTGTGAAAAATCCTGCTGTATTGTATAAGAAACACTTTAAAATGTTGCTGTATTTGTAAAAAGAGACCAGGAATATTTGTGATATGCTAATTAGAAAGTATCTCATTATTCGAGAAGCCAGAAAACTTGGCAGAGGGAAATGCTATTCAGAGTAACTTGAGGAAACTTCAAAGGTAGGACAAAAGAGTGTTCTCTTTATTTATTTGATAATGTGCGGCTGCCATCAGATTTCTGATAGGGTCTGACACCTTTATAATAAACCCCAAAGACACTGGGGAATCTGTCAGACACATGGAGAGAAAGGCAAATGGTTCAATTTCCACCAAGTTTCCCTCCATAGGCCTTTCCTGTAGAACTTACTGCCTGCCAAACTTCTTCCTGTGCAAACTTGTCTGGCCACCATTAGTCCTTGGCGAAAGGATCCTATTTTTGCAGCCATGCTAATCACTCCAAGGTGACCTTCTGTTTGGAGAAACAAATCCTGTAATTGTTATGGTGCAGTAATACACCCTGCACACAGTTATTTGAGGGGCGGGGGAAAGGGAAAGAAAATCAAAGAATTTTTTCTCCTTACTACGGCTCTCTCCTTATGCCTTCCCCCTCAACTTGTAGTGTTCTTTCTTCCAAAGATTTTTGAATGGCATGGGGAAAGTCACTAGAACTGGGTCAAATTTCAAATCCAGGAGCAAGCAGGGACCACTTCCTACCCCACCTACCACCAGATCAGAGCTGAAGAATTCAGGTAATAGAGGTACATACTGCCATTGCTGTCCACCCACTGTCCTTGTTAGTGGGAGGCTACATCAGTGCTGGTATATTTTGCTCCCAGATGAAGATTAGTATTTCATAGCGCCCATAGTGTGAAGACCCTGGCTGAGGATGGACACTTAGCCTGTGTCAGCCACTAGGTAGAAAAGGGTGTGGTGGGAGATGACCCTGCAAAAGGAGTAGTTGTGACTTTGGAAGTGGCATTTAGTTATCTATTTAGTCTGGGGGCTTGAACTTAGGGCCTGGTTGCTGTCACTGAGCTTCTTTTGCTCAAGGTGAGTGCACTACCATTTGAACCACAATGTCACTTCTGACTTTTTCTGAATAGTTAATTGGATTCTCATGGACCTTCCTGCCTGGGCTGGCTTTGAACTGTGATCCTCAGATCTCAGACTCTTGAGTACTAAAGGTGTGAGCCACCAGCACCTGGCTGGAAGTGTTTCTTTTGTTTTGTTTTGTTTTTAATAGGGAATAGTAGAACTGGTGGGTTTAGCTGACTTGGGATCCCCGTTTTGCTTTCCAGGTGTCTAATGAAGAGTGAGGTACCATTTCCTGCAGACCTGAGTTTTCTTCATCTGTAAAATAGGTAACAGGGACTCCTTGCTGGGATGTTCCAAAGTTGCCATGTGATACCTCATCTCAAGTGCCTAGCAGAGTGAAGGGTACTGTCGGCCCTTGTTATTTCTCTTTTTATGGCTATATGAATATGAATTTACCAGAAATCATTTTAGTTTGAATCAGAATCCTGAAGAAAGCTTAAGTTAACTTACTGCACTGTAAATGATGATCAAGTATACCTTCTTACATAGTTCCTATCCAGGTAAAAACTAGAACATTCCCAGTACCACAGAATCTTCCTTTCCCCTTCCCATGCTCAGGAGTACCTAACCTTCTTGTGAAAGTTAGCCATTTCAACAGCTCCTAGCATCCAAAGGCTTTATTTAGTAAAGGTTTCCTAGGCTCCACACCTCACACTGCAGAAGACAAGACAATGGGATTTTCTCCCTCCAGAGTTTATATTCTGAAAGCAGACATGGAAAATCCATGCGAAATAGGCACTGGTGGCTCATGCCTATAATCCTAGCTATTTAGGAGGTTGAGATTTAGAGAATTAGGGTTTGGAGCCAGCCTAGAAAGAAAAAAGTCTTGGAGACCCTAATCTCCAGTGGATTAACCCTCTGAGGAGCCAATTGCCTCTTTTAAAGACCTCCTCTGGGAACACTGCTGCACTGGGTGCCAGGCCTGCAACATATGAGCTTTTGGGGAACAGCTCAGATCAAACCATACAATAGAATATCAGGGATGTGGTTGGTCCACTAAAGATTCATGGATTGGAACTCTGATCCTCATTAATTGGTTGGAATCCTTAAGAGGCAGGGCTTTGGGTCACTGGGAGTGGTCCCTTCTGAAGGGACGAGTTAGATCCGAAGAGCAGGACTGGCTCCTCTCTGGACTCTGGCTTTCTTCTCATCATGTGAATACCATGTGTTCCTTACATAATACCATGGACCATGGTGTGAGATAGCCAGGAGACCCTTGCTAGAGTTGGTGACATGAGATTTAGACTTTTAGCCTCCCGAAGTGTCAGCTAAATAAACCTCTTTCCTATGTAAACTTCCCAGCGTTGGGTATTTTGTTGTAGCAATAAAAAAAAAAAAATGGACTCAAATAAAATAAAATAAAATTTAAAAAAAAATGGACTAATGCAGTCAGTCAGATTCGTTGAATACAAGTATGTACATCTCCTCGTTCTGCAGAATTTCAATGTAAAATGCTGAGAAGCCATGCAGGGAAGAAACAGATCAACCCTGTTATTTCTGACACCAAGTTATAGAACCCACTTGTCTACTTGTTACTTTTAGTAACCTTTTCAGGAAGGCAAGTTCTGGAAATGGGTTTTGGGACCCCACAGCTCAGCGGACCACTATATTGTGTTTACTAAATGGTCTTTTGGAAGAGTTGGAGGTTTTTCTTTTTTTCTTTTGAGTCTGAAACTCTCCTGTGTGTGAACGGATTAGAAACAGCATTGGTAAAGTGCTTCCACATGTTTAGAATAGAATGGAGAATCTGGATGAATGCAGATTCCAAGTGTTGAAAGTCATAAAGCCCCTCCTGTTTTGAACACTTATGTGAATTACTTTGCCCTTCCCATTAGTATTTCGCAGTGTTTAATTTACACTTCTGGATTTTAGGATCTCAAAGCCAGAACCGATCTTACCTAGTTTTAGAAGCTATATTTTCTTTTTTTTTTTATTGTGAAAATACTGTACAGAAGGGTTATAATTACATGGGCAAGATAATGAGCACATTTAGAAGCTATATTTTCTAAATCTTATATGGCTTTGATTTGGGAGTATTTTCTACCAGGATTTGAATTTACATAGAAAAGAGATTTTTTTAATATAGATTTTCATATAATCCCTGAAACTGTTTCCATGCAGATTGCTCTTAAACATTTTTTTCCCTTACTTTTTATTGAGGGATTTACACAACTAGATCTGAACTTGCAGGAAACGTTGTTTGTAGAAACCCCACTGAACTGGATAAGCTTGTACAAATTGCAAGTTCCACTTCGAACTTCCACTTTCTCATTTCTTTACCAATTTTCCCCTCTTGTTTCCCTTTTATCTTTTTCCAGTTCCAAGCCCTAGCTCCATCTCGGATAGTTTCTTCATTTCATTAACCCTGGGCTTTATGGTGTGTGTGTGTGTGTGTGTGTGTGTGTGTGTGTGTGTGTGTCAGATACTTTCTTCATTTCATTAACCCTAGGCTTCATGGTGTGTTTGTGTGTGTGTGTGTGTGTGTGCCACTCCTAAGGCTTAGGTGCTGTCCCTGAGCTTTTCTGCTCAAGACTAGCATTCTAATACTTGAGGCACAGCGCCACTTCAAGATTTTTTTGGTAGTTTACTGGAGATAAGAGTTTCATGGACTTTTTTCTGCTCAGGCTGGCTTTGAACCTGGATCCTCAGATCTGAGATGTCTGAGAAGCTAATGATATGATGCTAAGATGTGAATATTACTTTATTTTAATATTCTCTATTGTTGGAGCTTTGCATGTTTCATATTTTGCCAATTTTTCAAAACAAGTTTTGGAATGTAAACAACAAGGTTTGGAATGTAAAGAAGCAGAAGTAAATGTTCATTACTGCATGACTTATTGGGGCCTTTATTATTCTAATATGTATAGTTACTTTTTCAGGGGTGGGGTGGGGAGCGCTGGGACTTGAACTCAGGGACTGAGTGTTCTTTCTTAGCTTTATTGCTGAAGGTTGACACTCTACTACATGAGCTACAGCTCCACCTCTGGGTTTTTGATGGTTAATTGGAGATAAGAGTCTCATGGACTTTCCTGCCCTGGCTGACTTAGAAGTTCCATTCTCAGATCTCCACCTCCACAGTCATGAGCCACAATCACCCAGTATGGTTATCTCTTAATGTTTACCAGTCCCCACACAAGGTGCAGGAAGGCTGTCAAGCATATCTCTCGTTGGATAATGCTGTTGTAAGATCTGACCCAAGCCTATCTATCTGAATGTCTTTACTCCTCTATGTAAGATGTAATATATCTCATCACCTTCTAGACTATCCCAGAAAAATGACTTGGTTTATAATCCTTCTAAGATACTTGGCCTTTCCCTAACTTTCATCTCTTCCAAATATACTCAGTTCTTCCCTTCCCTTCCCTTCCCTTCCCTCTTCTTCTCTCCCTCCTTCTTTCCTTTCCTTCCCCCTCTCTCCCTTCCTCCCTTCCCCCTTCTTCCCTCCCTCTTTCTCCCTTCTCCCTCCCTTCTTTCCTCCCTCCCTCCCTCTCTTCCTCCCTCCCCCCTTCCTTCTTCCTTTCCTTCTTTCCTTCCTTCTTTTTGGGCAGGACCAGAGTGGTTTGAACTCTACCAACCACTTGGACCACAGCCCCAGCCCCCTCTTCTTCTACCTTTCCTAGCAGACTTAGAATGCTTGTCTTTCCTGTGTTATTGCATGCAAAAATCACAGTTCTTCAGATTCCAGCCCACCAGGCAGACCTTCCTGAGCACCGAAACACAGGAAAATAGCAGGGCTGGTACCTGCACCAAAACTTAGCTAGGATTTTGAGCATTAGCCACCTTTTGCTCTATCACATCTATGCTGTCTCTGTTCCTTGGTTCCAAAGCATGCACGTGTGTGTATTTAATCCTTAGTTGAGCTTTGCACAGGACAGAAACTCTACTGAGTGAAAAGAACAGTTTGTATTCGAGGTTGAAGAGTGATGATTTTTTTAAAATTCTCTCTCTTCCTGGATGCTAGATTTGACAAGTGACTGGGGTGGGCAAGCTCGTGGCTTTTCCTAATGGCCAGTCCACGAGCTAGACAGAAGTCATCCAGACCAAAAGAGCAGTTACTTGTAGAAATTGCAACAAGCAAGCATGTTACTCATGTACAGGATGTGGGCTGTGAATGCGAAGTGTTTTTACTTTCCCTCAATGAGCACCTCGTAGGTTTGCGGAGATAAATATTATAATTCAGTATAATAAAGGCCATGACAGAGACAAGCCTGGTTAATTGAAGGTTCTGTAGGCTTCAGGAAGGAAGATTGAAGCAATTCAGATGCACAGGTGGTGACCTCTCTCTTTCCAAGTGGCTGTTCATGGGGTGAAGCAGAAATGTGGGTGTCTTAAGCTCTTGTGGTCTCCTCTCCAAGTGACCACAACTTGCCCTACCTTCAGGTAACATGCTGAGCAAGATCAACTCACCTGAGCTGGCTTGTGGTTGGGCTCTACAAAGTTGGTTGTGGGCTGTCTGTCCTAGAGGTGCCTCAAGGCAGTCTATTAGAAAGAATGAGGAAAGAATGTTTTCCAATGAGAACCTGTCTTGACACCCTGAAGATCCTGTTTCCCTGGCGTTGTGAGGAGGGGCTATCAGTCTGCTGAGCTTCAGGGTATCTGATTTCAGAGCCATCTGTTTTCATCAGGCCTTTTACTGATTTATGAAGAAGAGGAAAATGGTGGGGAGGGTGGGTAGAAACTGTACTGGAGTCTCCTAATTAGAGAGAATGAGTGCACAAGTGCCCGAGGCCCGGGCCCTGACATGTTTGTATTAGTTGATGTTATTGTTGTTTTCCTTTCATTGCTTTTCAGCTTAAAGTTTCCAAGCTGAAGCCCCTCATTAGTGTTTTTAAAGCGTTAACCATTTTTATTTTTGGAACTTCCAAAACTTTTTTTTTAAACATGGAAATTGGTGGATCTTTTGCTTATATATATTTTTCTCCAGTACTGGGCTTTGATCTTGATCCAGGCCTTGCATTTGCTAGGCAAATGCTTTACAGTTTGAGCCAGACCCTCCATCCTTTTGCTTTAGTTATTTTTCAGGTCGTGCCCCTTTTGTGAAGACTGGCCTGCGTGTGGGGTTCTCCTATGCAAGGTTCCCCCATTAGCTGGGATTACAGGCTTGCACCCCATGCCCAGTTTGTCTTTTGAGAGGGTGTCTTCTCTAATCCTCCTCTCTCTGCTGGTATTATAGTTGTGAGCCACTGCACCCAGCCTTACACTCTTTCTGCACGTACCACTTCTCTACCTGATAAAAATTGTTCACAGCTTTGTAGTACTTAGTATGTTCCAGGAATTGTTCTACATCTCAGACATATGAAAAATGAACCCTTCCTGTAAGCCACTGGCGTAGGTCTTGTTATTACCACCCTAATATAGGTTAGGAAGCTTCAGTAGAGAAAAGGGCCTAAAATACTTGGTATTGGAAGTGTTCCCAACTTCAGATTTTGCAGTATTTGCATTTACAAATGAGACATGTTGGGGACAGGGCCCAAGCCTAACATGAAATTCATTTCTACTTCACACCATCTATCCCTAGGCTGAAGGTGATTTGGTGAAGTATTTTTAGCGTGTCTATGTTCTTTTATTTTTTGCTTTTATTCCCCGCATGAGGTCAGAAGAGGACGATTCCACTTGTGATATAGCATCAGCACTCAGAAACTTTTGGAATTTGGAGCATTTTGAATTTTCAGATGAGGGATGCTTGTCTTGTAATGATACAAGGAATGGCACACCTGCTGTTTGAACCCAGGCTGTCTCTGTTCCCAATCTGTGCACAAAACATTCCATCACATTGCCTTTCTTCTGATACAACTGACGTTTGCTTCAGGGCAAAAAAGATATTGTCAAGGTCAGTGTTTTTTTTCTGACAGAAAAAATTAATCTCTATATTTTTAATACTTGGAATTCAGCCAGTGTCCTGTGCATGCTAGGCAAGTGCTCTGCCACTTGAGTTATGCTTCTCGTCCTTTTTATTGTTGTGTTGATTTTGAGATAGGGTCTACCTAATTTTACCTGGGCTGGTTTTGAAATCAAGATCATCTTGTCTCAGCCTCCCGAGTCACTGGCATTCTAGGTGTACCCAGCCATTCCCAACAAGTTTCAGTATTTGCAGGGACTTGGGCAATCTTTGTGGCTTCCTACTAGTTACTTAGGTTTTCTGAATCTATTCCTCAGACATAAAACAATATCAGCTTTAAAGTCCCTTGACCCTGGAACATATAACAGTGGAAAGAAAGGGTTTGCATTGAGTGTAGGAGAGATGTAGAATTCGGAGCTACACAAGTTTGCTGGAAGGTGTGGATGGAGCGAAGGAGCAGGGCTGAAGAGGCTCCAAAGAAACATCTCTTTCAGCTTGAAAAGATTCACTGCTGTGTTTTTCTTTGGGGAGGGGGGGGGGGGAAGCTTGCTTTGGACATGTTATTTACATAGAATTATGTGAGTTCCTTTTCTCTCCCAGATTATAAATTACTGTCATCTGGAATTTTGTCACTGTTTTCTTGTTGGCACAAGCATAATCATCGCAGTCAGGGGAACAAAGGTTATGGAGTTTGCATTGTCTTCATCTCTTTTTTTTCAGTTTTTTTTTTTTTGAGTGAATAAATCAGATTGAACTTAAGTCTCGCTCCTTCACACGACCTTATTAGTTTTATGCTAATGGTATTTAAATCAGTAGTTACTCTCTTAATGTTGCATCTAGTCTGTAATATTTCTCTTTTGTCTTTGCTAATCTAGCACACTACTGAAAGGAAGTGGGAATCTGGTCCATCATTTTCATGGCAAAGATGCATGTTCTATTGTATAGCATTCTGTATCTTCTTTGAAAATGTCATACTGTCAAGTGTCACATTAACTTTTCTTTAATATTCTTTTAAAAGTCTAGGAATAGGGTACATTTTAGGCATGTCTAAAACATTTAATCACCTGGGCCTTGTTTGCCAGTAGTAGAAAGCTTTGAAATGTGTTTTTATTTTTTGACAGGTATAGACTGCCAATTCGGTTGTGTTAAAAGAAACATGGAGGCCAGTTAAATTTAACAAAATTTCCTGAAGCATGAAATAGGCTCTAGGACCTGGCTCCATTCCAGACCAAAGATGGCTCAGAGTTCTTTGCCCTCCTACCCTTCTTTCCCCGACCCACACACATATACAGGTTATATTTATAGCCAGAGAAAAAGGAAATAACATAAAGAAACAACCTAATTGGCTCCTGGTAGCATGGTATGATTAGTTGATAGCTGGTGATTGGGAGAAATTTCCTTGCTGTGATTGGCTGAAACTCAGTTGCTTGGTTACAAGAGTCTACTCTTAAGATAGGTTACAATTTGTTTCCATATCCAGCTAGGTTGCAGTTTCCTATGTAGGGAGGTTGTATTGGGCCAAACTTTGTTACCCAGGTACAGAGACAGCGTTAGGCCAAATTTATTTCCGTTTTACAGTTGTAAATTAAACCTCTTTTCTATTGTCGATTAGATATTAGAACATGGAAGAGATGAAGTAAGCAAAGCATTGGCCTTAGTATGTGAAATGAACAGTGTATTTTATTTTGTAAATCGACATGACTAAAAGAGTTTTGCCCTTATACTTGATTCTCTGGGGCACATTAGAAGAAAAGGACTATCTTTGTTTATAGCTTTTTCTTTTTGCCCTGTCAAAGGATTAGTGGATAGACTTTTCCTCACTGTGTTTCAGCTAGGACTGCCGTTAAACACGTTTATAGATTTAGATCAGGCTGGGTATGTGTTCAGCATCAGTGCATTTTCACATGTTCATGTGCTGTGAAAGTTTAGGAAACTTTTTTTCCCTACAGATCTTTACTTGCCTTTGCTGACAACACCAGGCAATTTCCCTAAAATCTCATTGACCTTGAACTTTCCAGATTAATGTTAAACTTACTGTTAACTAAGGGATGAAACAAAAAAAAATATGACACAGAAAGCTGAAAGGATATTAATTTATAAAGCCAGGAGCCCAAGGAGGCTTCCTGGACAGGACTACTGATGGGAATAGAGCCAGAGGAACTTTCAGTGCATACAAAATTTCACTTTTTCTTTGCTACTTCATTTATTAAAAACATATAAAAATGTTATAGTCTCTCATAGCATAGCAGTGCTCACATCCCCAACCAAGATCTTGCTCTGTGGTACGACTTGGGACCAGAAACATGCATTAGTTCTTTTATATTCTGTGGTCCTTTTAGTAACTCAGCATTCATTTCCCATACCAGCTTTTCTCTCGTACTCTTAGCTCTTGACTTGTGCAATCACTGTTATAAAGTTTGTAAACAGTCTTACTGGACCATTTGTGGTCCAGGCTCTGTGTGGGCTCAGGAGACACAAAGAAGCATAGCTTCTTCTCCAAAAACAGCTCCGAAGATCTAGCTTTATGGGGAAAGCAGATGGGGACAAAGCACAAAGTGCCAGGTGTTAGTGTAGTTTTCACTGGGAACTGGGACACATAGGAGCTATGTGCTTGAGAGGGTTAGCACTCCAGTTTATACATGATGAGGAAACAATGTATTATATACTCTGTCAACCTGAGCCCTCCAAATATGGCAATGTTTTCTAGATCTGGATTCGGGTAATTGCTCTGAAAGCTGAGGCTTTTCAGTGGTATCTGGAGGAAAATGTCTGGAAAACATTTAGACATCAGGTCAAGAAGTCACAGAGTATTTTGCTAATAAATACCATCACTCTTTTAGAGAACACTAGAATGGTAGTTCCTATCTTTGATTTGTTAATAAACCAAAGATTGGGGTAATAGAAGTGACTTAGTTCCTATTTAGGCACTGGACAGGCCAATAAGGTGGCAGACAGAATCTCCTTCCAAGATGATCATGGGTAATCCTAGTTTGTAATCCTAGCTAGTCAGGAGGCTGAGATCCAAGGATCTTGGTTAGCAGCCAGCGGAGGCAGGAACATCCTTGAGACTTTGATGTCCAGTTAAATACCAAAAAGACAGAATTAGAGGTATGGCTCAAGTGGTAGAAGCTGGCATCAGAAAAGTAAATAAATAAATAGAAAAAGATGATCTTGGTTTAGGTGACAGTTGCTTAGATCAGTTGGAAAACCCAGGGGAATGAGGAACTACTAGTTTATCTAGAGAGAAACCTGATGCCTAGCACTGTGACTCTGATTGCTGAGAGAGACTTTGAGGCTCAGTATTTCTCCTGAATGTAGCAGTGCTCACAGCAAAACTCCAAATAAGTGGATTAATTCCACTGAATTAATTGAATTTTTCATGCATTAAAAGTAAATAATTTTTTTTGGCTAACACAAAACTCTTTCTCTGAAAAAGAAAAGGAGTAAGACACCCTCTTCCCTTTTCCCTGCTCTTGTTCATGAAAATATGTCTTTAATATGTTGCAGCAAATATACCCTTGAATTCGTGGTTTATTTGTTGTTTTGAGTATTTCCCCAGGTTCATTCGACTTTGTGTTAATTCTCATGGTAAAATGTTTGACAGCATAGCTCAAGGAGATGCAGATTATTTTCTGTAACTTTAAACAACAAAATAAACATGGATTATATATTTATGCCGTGTGAAGGTTCTGGTTAGTGAAATTAAAGCTTCCCAGAACTGTAGGATATAGGCTGTTTTTGTTACACATGATGACAAACACAAGAAAACAACTCGTGCTATTTCAGAACAAAATTTTGCCACCAAAAAGAAAGGAAATAGATGAGAAAGGAAATATAAGCCACTACTTAATAAGGCCACGGAGAGTTGCAATGGAGTTAGCAATGGACTATCACTGAAAGTTATTCAGAATCCATCTCTTTTTCAAGGCTCCACTGGGAAATGATGGCTATTGGAGGCTGTTCTATGATATTTCTCTGCCCCTTTTGTCTGTAATTGTAGGAACCCCATAAAAGGTTATAATATATCACCTTTGTAACTTGCTAAACTATGTTTCCATCAGTGGAAGTTATTTGTATTACTGTATCTATAGACCCATGATTACACAGCCTGGAACATGAGAAACTGTTTTCATTCCTTGGATTAAATCAATAAAGGTGAAATTACTCCTGTCAGAAGACTTTGAATAGTCATTTATCACATGATTAGCTTGTCAAGTAAGAATTTACCTTTATTAATCTTGGCCTCAATGTAAATTTTGAGATTACCTAGATAGAAGTTGAACTAGGTTTACTTTGGGAAATTATTGAAAGACTCATTAGATTGTATAAATACAATCAGTAACTATTTAAAGGTATATAAGGGAATTTTCTTTGGAAGTTCCCATATACTTGAAAATACTGATAAGCTATTTTAAAAAATCATTGTTTTTTTCAGCCAAGATGTAGAATCCTAGAGATAGCTTGCTTTTGGCTGTTGCTTTTGGGAACTTTTTTTTTTTTTTCCGGTCTTGGGGCTTGAACTCTGGGCTTGGGCTGCTGTCCCTCAGCTCTTCAGCTCAAAGCAAGTGCTCTACTGCTTGAGCCACAGTGCCACTTCTGGTTTTCTAGTGGTTTCTTGGAGATAAGAGTCTCACAGACTTTGCTGCCTGGGCTGGCTTTGAACCATGATCCTCAGATCTCAGCCTTCTGAGTAGCTAGGATTACAGGCGTCAGACTTTATGCAAGCTTTATGATGTCAGGATGCGGGATGGTGTTCTGATAATCAGTTGTTTTAATGTAATATGTGGGTTCCCCCAAGATTTGTTTCTTCTCAGAATTCATTATATCATAGGGTAAAAATATCAGTGTTAAACAATGAGTAATAATTTAGACTAAACTACAAAATTTATTTTATTCTTCATACAGCTGTGATGCTAACATTACCAAAGTAGAGTGTATTGTACTGTCTACTTGTGCTAACATACTGTAGTCATAGAGTGATGACTGTGGCTTTGGTGGGCAGGCTCTACCATTTGCATGATAACTTTAACTCTTCATGTCAGTCTATTATGATTACAAACTAATTGTATTCTAAGAGGTCATCTGTGAATAAATAACTGTTAGAGTATCTAAAAGCATTATTGAACTCTAAGGCCATTTACTTCTAGTCATCAACTATAGTTTACACCATTTTACATGCTATTAATACCCTTGCCATTTTAGTAATTCCACCTGCATCAAGGATTTTGTTGGCTTTTTGTATTCTGGACTATGACACAAATTGCCACTTGTAATAATCCTTTCCTGGGACCATGTATTCTTTAAATGGTTGCGGTTTATACATTTTAATTCTAAGGGATCCTCTGTACCTATTTAAAGGATAAAATTGAGTTGGTTGGATTTTCCTCCTTGTGACAACCTGGGAAAATCCATGTTAAGGGAGGAAAGATTTATTTTGGTAAGGTTTCCTTCATGCTAGTTTGGCCCCTGCCTTGGGCCTGTGTTGACACTTGGTGTTGTGGTGGGTAGTGTGGTGGGTAGGATCTGCTCATGGTGGCCAGGAAGCAAAGAGAGACACAGAGAGAGAGAGAGAAGACAGAGACAGAGACAGAGAGACAAGAGAGACAGAGAGAGAGAGAGAGGATACAGGATGACCCATTATAACAATGAGCTATACAAGACACTATGTGGAAAATGAACTTTACAACTTTGCGGGGGTTGGAGGGTAGGGGGAGGGAGGAGGAGGGAGGAATTGGGGAGATGGGGAGGAATAGGGGAAAAAACAAAGGAAGGGGTAATAATGCTCGATAGGAAATGGACTCATTACCTTGATTATGTAACTGGAACCCCTCTGTCCAGTATCTTTACAATAAAAAATATATTTAAAAAGAGAGGGGGGAAGTGGCTAGATTCCCCATATTTCTTTCAAGAGCATCCTCCTTGCGTCCTCTAACTTCATCCCCCTAGACTTCCACTACCTGCCAACCGTGCCAGAAATCTGGTGACCAAGGCTATATAACTCATGGGCTGCTAAAGGATACTCATCCAAACGTTAATAAAAAAATGAGAAGAAAATATGTTAGTACTAAAAAACACTTCTTATTTAAAGCTATCTTCAGATGATTCTCATAGCATTTCCATCTTTGTATGGTTCAAGTCACAGCTCCAAATTTCAGGTGTCACGCTGCCCCAGGTGATAAGAATCCAATTATTACCCCATTGAATATGAAGTGCTCATTAATAGAACTCTGTTGATAGAACTGTGTTCCTAAAAGCACACGAGTGTACTTTCAAAGAGGATGTTGTTTTTTCCCCCTGCTCCTCAGTTTGGTGAATCTACGTTTCATGGAGGTACTGTATCTTAAAAAAATGTTCTTGCATGAAATCGTCTGTGAATCTATCCGAAAAAATCATGTAGATCTTAGTTATATGTTGCCTGAAGTTATTGATGACCTTTGTATTTCTTGAATTCCCTCCTCTGTTTTGGTGGGTCGGGGTGTGCTTAAGAAGCATGGTCATCTTGTAGGGGACCCACAGTCTATATTGCTTGGGGTTGTAACTGTTGCTCCAGGATTTTGTCATCAGCTGATTTTATGCTCCACTTGGCCACTCTTCAGAAGACATGTCTTCTTGCCTTGGATAGGCATTTTCTGTTCTGTTTTCAAACCTTACAAAACTTAAAAAAATTTTTTTGAACTTTGGAACATGTAATATCCTGATCTGCTTTCAATATTAATGCCAATGAGTAAAATTATACTAATTGCTTTTAATCTCTTAGTCACTTTAGTTTTGGTATGAGAACATTGTGGTATTTCTGAATGAGCTTTTGTGCCAGAAAAATAATATAAAACCATTGCTCAGAAAAAATAGTGCCATTAGGAGCCATCAGCAGCTCATAATAATGGCAATTAGTGACAGTCAGGGGCCAAGTTACTGCTGGCTGTATCTGACATTTTTTTTTTAAAGAAAAACATACAAGGTTTATTTTATTATTATTTCTTTCTACTTGGTATGAGTATTTTTACATCTGCATGTGATTATTCTGCCTTGTAACTACCACCTCAGGCCCAGTTCTTTTTTAGGAGAAAAATGAATTCCTTATGTAATAAGTTATAGCTTGGAAATTTTCTCAGACCATGAGCTCTTCTTATGAAATATTCAATATGATAAACAAAAAGTACAGCTATAATTCACTACAGAAATAAGTGTTTATAATAGAGAGAAATACTGGATCTTAGGTATCCTAGTAATTCCTTTTTGTAAGGATGAAAATTTGTGCCTTCTATGCTAAAGTAATAATCTCGGATGAGGTATAGTAGTTTGAAAACCAACCAACTAACCAAACCTCTCAGAACAGACAGACTAACTTGTCCCAAGATAGCATACCATCTCAAAGCCACTTGAAAGGACTTTTTTCAAGTTGCCTTATATGTTAGAAATACTTTGCATTCAGGATTGACTCTCACATAAACTCTAAAGGAAATTACAGTCAGATCTTAGAATTGTGCAGACTTTGTGCATGTACAATTGTCTTTGAAAATTCAAGTATAAGAGAGAATTAAAAAGACTCAGTATCAAAGACTTGAAATAGCCTATTTAACACTGATAACCTCCATAGCTTCTTGCAGATTGTGAAGTGGTGGCTTTTAAAATTAGAAACTGGGTATGTTGCAACCCAAGAAGCATATGAGATAGCTGTTGCTAGGGTAAGTGCTGGTCTATGCCAATAACCGAGTAAACAAGAGAAACCCACGTAAATGCATGGCTTGGGTGCTTGTAACTCACTGACCATCTGCTTTCTGTGATTTTTTTTTTTCAATCTCAAGTTTTCTCACCCCATGGTATCTTATGTATCTGACACTTTGGAATTCAGGTCTGCTATAATGAGATTAGTCAGTTGTCTTTGTGGCTCTGTGATTTGCTTTTCAGTGAAGGTTGGAAAAAAACCACAAAAACCATGGAATCAGTGATAAGTCAGCACACTTCCCTGAAAGTCACGTTCTGTGACTTGTGTGTAAGCTGTGAACATTACTTCTCAGATTTTTAAAGTGTTATTTATTTTTTCCAGAAGTGATCTCTTTATTTTAATATAGAGTTAGTTTTATGTCTTTATCCTGAATGTTACATCCTGTTAAGACTGTTTAGATCTGCCTGAGAGGTTTTTTTTTTCTTTCTTTCTTACTTTTTTTTGTATCATGCCTATAGATGAATGTAGGAGGTTGGTTGATTTTTTTTTTGTGTGGGGGGGTCCAGTTGTAGGGCCTGAACTCTGGGCCTAGGCACTGTCCCTCAGCTCTTCAGCTCAAGGCTAGCGCTCTACCACTTGAGCCACAGCGTCACTTCTGGCTTTTTTCTTTTTTGCTTATGTGGTGCTGAGGAATCGAACCCAGGGCCTCAGGCATGCAGGGCAAGTGCTCTACCTACCACTGAGCCACCTTCCCAGCACCCCCCCTCCCCCTTGGTTGATTTATGAGCATTCTGTTTCAGGGTTTTGAAGGATGATGAAGATGGCCTTGACAGCTTTTAAATGGTGGCTGTGCTGGTAATGTATGCAACATGCATCCTTTCTCCTGGAAGATTGATACTTGGGGATTTTATTTTATTGTTGAGTTTTGCAGTGTTGAGGATCAAACTCTAGGCAAGTGCTCCCCTGCTGAACTGCATCCCTGGCCCAGGGACTGTGGCGCAGATACTATGTATTAGTGGTGCCACCCCTCAGTGTCTTGCATATGCTGAAGGGAAAAGCAAGATGGTGTATGTGAGCATCCTGGTATTCTTTAGAAGGAGGCATGTGATTGGTTAGTTACATCACCACTATTATTTGCGCTTCTGCAAATTGCTTAGGGAGGCTCCACCATGAGGCCATGTTGTACTTGTACACATGTAAGGTTTCCTGGGCCGCTTGACATGCCAACTATTGTTTTCCCAGAAGTGACACTCTAGTGCTCTGTCATAGGTTTTCAGTGACATCTCCTCAAGTGGGAGAGCATGGTGGACTTTTGTCCAGACCTGCTGTCCCTTTGCCCATGTACTTGGACCTGAATTTTAGAAGGGGTCATCTATCTATGCCTTATGGGAGTTTGGCATATGTGAGAAGGTAGTGTGATGGTCACCATAAAGTAAAAGCTAAATAGATGGATGGTCATTCTATCTTAATAAGAGAAAGGGATTTTGACCCAGACATGGTTGTGCCACTATCCCAGCAGATGGCAACAACAACAACAACAAACAGATCACAGAGACTTGGAGGATGAAAATCGACATGGATATGTGCTGTGGTCTGAGTGGCACTTCTAGAACTCATGCAATTTCATTGCCATTGTGAAGGGATGAAGAAACAGGGCTGTGAGGAGGTGACTAAGCCATTCAGCCTTCACCTTCATGAGTACACTAGTGTCTATATGGGCTGTTCTAAAAGGGAATTTTAGCTCTGTCTATTTGTTTCTCTGTCTCTCTCTCTCTCTTTGGTCTCTCTGTCTGTCCTGCCTTCTACTCTGGGATACTATTACATGAAGGCCTTGATCATGTACCAATGCTATGTGTTGACAGGTTCACAAAATCCTCTTTTCCAATGGGATATTCCAAGAACTAGTCAACCCTTGAAATTACAAATTGCACAAAACCCTATATGCTATGCAACTTCCTGTACATATACACCCATAATATCACTTACTTTATAAACTAAGCATAGTAGAAATTAACAATACTAATGATAAAAAGAATAATTCTTATAATATAAAGTTATGTGAATGTCCTGTCTATCATCTATCTGCCTGTCTCTCTGTCTCTCTGTCTCTCTCTCTGTATCTTCCTGTCTGTGTGTCTCTCTTTTTCTCTTTCAATACCTTATTCATACCAGATTCACCTTCCTTCTGATAATGTGACATGATGCCATGCCTACATGAGGAGATGATGCGAGGCAAATGACATAAATAATGTGAATAGTATTACTGTCGACCTCTAACTTGAACACAAGCACTGTGGTACTGCAACAGTTGATCTGATAACCTAGTTGGCTGTTAGTGACTAATGGGTGCATAGCATATATAATGTAGATACAAAGGGATGATTCGGATCTCAGGCAGGATGGAGTGGAAAGTATGAGATTCCATCACACCTCTCAGAATGCTGCATAATTTCATTGCCTGCATAACTTTTTCATTTCTGAAGTTTCTTCATTTAGAAAAATGTTTGCCTCCAGGTAACCACAACCGTAGAAATGTATTTTGTTATAGCAGCAAAAAGATACACTAAGACAAGTTGCCCAACCTATGTTGGACCTAGTTGTGACATTTTCTTCTAGTGACATTATGGGAAAGTCTTCATCTCCCTTTAAACATGACCCCTTTGTGAGTCATTTTTCTTTGTCTGTACCGCAGTGTTGTACAATTTTCTTCAACCCCAGCCTCCCTGCAGTCAAAACTGAATTAAAACGTCTTTTCGTGTTTACTGTGTCTCAGAGAGGGCAGACAGGCATGTGGCCAGAGTTTGGATTTATAGAATTCTCTCTAAGCAGCTGCAATCAGTTGTCTCCTGGAAGCTTAGAGAATCTCCAGAGGACTAAAGATAATGAATGAGCTTTTGTCACTTTGGTAACTATTTTACAATGTATGCATTATTCTAAGCAGTTGTATAGAACTCTTTCCAATAACTTTTTTTTTTTCATGATTTGTAGAACTGTGACCATCTTTGTGCAGACACTGTATATATGTCTTTCTCTAGGTTTGTCCTGCAATTTTACTGTAAGAAATTCAGTTTGTATGTTATGGGATGCCTTTGGTTTCTGTGCTTTCTCAAGAACAGAGCACACGCTTTTGAAGAATGCCTATTCTTTTTTAAATTTCTTTATAGAGATTAAATGATTACATAAATTTCATAGTATTGTGGGATAGTGAAAATTAGCTAAACCCACAAACACATTTTTACCTTCACAGGGTGAATTGTCATTATCATGGTCTATAAAGCTTATAAACTCTACAAACTTTGACAAAACAAGTACTTTCTCCAAATTGGGTGATATGTTCATTTCTTTCCTTTTGCTTAGCGTCAGCTGTTCCCTCTTTCCCTCTCATTCCCTCCCTCCCATCACTGCCCTTGAGTTGCTTAGCTTACTTTTATCAGTGTCCAGTGCAACTGATGGGCCCCTCTGCTGTAGTTTTGAAGAATGCCTATTCTTCACTGGCCTGAGACTTAGTGGATCTCTACTGTCTCTTTTCCTAGCCAACATTGTGCCTCAGTCACCAGCAAAGTCAAATGGTAGGGGCTGGAGAGGATAAGGATTGTGGGGAAACTGAGCTCCAATTCTTCTTACCCTCCTTTAAAAACAAACATGGAAAAATAAAACAAAAACATGCATAGTCCTTCCTTCCTCTCTCCTTCCCTCCTTCCCTTACTTTCTTCTCTAGAATTTAGCATTAGATAGTGGTGAATACACGCACAAGGTTTCAGAGGCTAGGGCAGAAGGAAAGAGGCCATTATAGTTCTGTTTCCTCTTCTTTCTTGTCCACTTTCCCAGAGGCTGCATGGTTTTGCTAGGGTACCTCTGCATTTGTCCCAGGACAAGTCTGCCTTTGAAGAGCAGAGCTTGCCATAGGCAGCTCTGGCACCTAGAGGGCTCTCTATCACCTGTCTGGGAGGCGCAGGCCTTGTGAAGCCAGCCTCTGGCCTCTGGAGTGCTTTCCCCCATCCTCTTTGCAATAGGGTGGTTGATTCCTTATTTGCAAAGCACTCTGATAAATCTAGCCCTACACTGTCTTTCCAGAAAAAACAAGCTGGGGGGGGGGCGGGGGTGGGTGGGGTGGGTGTTGAATTGTTGGATGAACTTAAAGCTAGGCTTTTGAGAAGGCTGGGGTTTTGCTTATTTTATTCTTACTGGAATACTTTCAATCCTCTTGCTCAGAGTCCTGACATCAGCAAAGATGTCAGAGCATTTTGCTGATGCTAACCTTAAACTCCACGAGTTTCCCAAGAGGTGCAGATCTCTTGATACCCAAGTTCTATTTCTGGCTGGACCCAGCCTCTGGCATAGATTGTTTTTGATAGAGTGTTGTCTGTCATTTGAACTTGAAGGGAAGCCTACCAAGCAGGTGGGTGCACCACCCCCTCCCCCATTTTGTGGCAGCTACAAGCTCTTGGCAACCTCCCAAACCAGCCTGAGAGCTATGTGTACAGCGGGCTTGGGAAGTCTGGGCCTCGTTTCCTTTGGGGTAAATGCCATCTCTGGCCTAGCATCCTGGTTGGCTTAGACTGGTAAGTAGATGACTAATAGGCTTCTTGCTATTTCTTGTTTATAGTATTAATGACCAGAAATGGAACTCCACTAGAGAGATATTTTTTTTTTTGAGTGAAAGTGGTCACGTTAAGCTGAGAGAAATTGCCAAGTCTGAGCTGTGTGTGATGGTTGTGGCCCTGAGCCTTCCCTGTGCTCTGCTCTGGCCTGAGCCATGACGCTTCACCGCTGTGCCTCCATGTGCCTACTGAACGAGGAGGGCAGAGCAGGGATTGGCCGACAGGTAATTTAAACTGGTGAAGTGGGTCCCGAGGACATTCCTTTCTACTAGTTTCTTGAAACATGTTGAGACTGAAAAACTACCGCTCCTGGGTCAGGGCCTTTATCTCTCTATGGTCCTGAAGAATGAGTCCATAGCCACAGAGGGAGAAGTACAACAACAAAGATGTATTAAAGAAAAAGAGAAGGAGAGCCTCCTGCTAGGGGGGAGGGGTTCCAAGAGAGGACACCAGCCAGGGTGCAGTTGTGCACAGGGTTTTAATAATAATCTTTAGGAGAGAGCCATGGGACCCTCAAGATCACTTGTGGGCCCCAGCAGTCACAAGACCCAATCAGAAGCTCCATAGGAACTTGCCTAACCTCTTCATACATTGTTTAGCCCTTCTGATGAGGTGCCTTTTCTTGCACACAGTCAGTCTGCCGTTTATGTGTAAGTCTTCTGGGAACAATAAGTCTTGATGTGATGCTTAGGGGACCAGATGTGTGACTGCTCAAGGCCCTGGTGATGTGCTGTCTAGGGACCTGACTATAGGACTGTGTAAGGCCCTAGTGAAAGATGTAGAACTTCTACATCACGGGAGGGGAGCTTTGTTCTTTTTGCCTAGGTAGGCTGTTTTTCTGCTGTTAGTGTGGCCCGATGAGTACCATGGTGACATGGGAACTGGGGAGTGTATTTCTAGGGTGAAAAAAAGTTTGCAGCAGCATAAAATTTTGATACATGGCCACCTCCACATAGCTTTTGTGTGGGGGAGAGTTGGGGGTTGATGCAATGTCAGCTGATGTGTTGAAGCCTTGACCCCCACCTAGTTGGTAACATTATTTGGGGAAAGTTCTAGAAGCCATTGGGGGTGGGGCATAGCTGGAACAAGTAGTTGGGGAGGTGTGTCCTTAGAGCTATAACTTGTCTTAGCAGTATCCTATCTCTCTCTCTCTCTCTCCTTCCTGGCCATAGTGATACTAACATCTCTGCTCCCCTATTAGGACTGAATACTCTAAATCTTTTCTCCTTTTAAGTTATTCCTATCAGATTTTCTGTCACAGTGACCAAAATGCTAACTGAGACAAAAGGGTGTTGGAGAATGTGTAGTCCCTCTGTAAAGCCACTACCTAACATCATCCTCCACTGGCCATTCAGGGGAAAAACAGCTCCCATGTCATTGTATGTGTAAAAACTTCCCAACTTTTTTTTTTCTTTTGGTTCCATCCTGGGGCTTGAATTCTGGGGCTGGGCGCTGTCTCTCAGCACTTCAGCTCAAGGCTAGCGCTCTACCACTTGAGCCACAGTGCCACTTCCAGCTTTTTCTGCTATGTGGTGCTGAGGAATCAAATCCAGGGCCTCATGCCTTCAAGGCAAACACTCTACTACTGAGCCACCTTCCCAGCCCCAAACTTCCCAACTTGTAGACATACTATGAAGAGCAAATATTAAAAACTTATATATGACCAGAATTTGACCAATTTTCTGTCTTGGGGATCAAAATCATCTTGGCAATTTTGTTTAAAGTTTAGGAAGTTTCTGCTTCCTGTAACCTCCTGAACTAGGATATCCACTCCAAGTGTGGTCTGTGGCCCGCCAACTCAGCATCTCCTGCAACCCTGAGAGAAATAAAGAATCTTTAGATCCCACCCCAACTTCCTCTTCATTTTAACATGAATCCTACACATTTCAGGAAAGATCCTGCTAGAATGTTCTGAATTTGGGGAACCATTGGCATATTAGCATGTATCCAATCTTCAGTTTAATTCGCTGACCAAAAGAATGAACAGGTTAGAATATATGAAGATTGGGCTGGGAAGGTGGCTCAGTGGTAGAGAGCTTGCCTTGCAGTCATGTGGCCCTGGGTTCGATTCCTCAGCACCACACTAGCAGAAAAAGCCAGAAGTGGTGCTGTGGCTCAAGTGGTAGAGTGCTAGCCTTTATCTGAAGAGCTGAGGGACAGCACCCCGGCCCAGAGTTCAAGTCCCATGACAGGCAAAAAAAAAAAAAAAGAATATATGAGGATTATTTTTGGACAGTCCTGGAGCTTAAACTTAAGACCTGAGCACTTGAACTTAAGACCTTGTGCCACAGCTCTACTTCTGATTTTCTGGTGGTTAATTGGAGATAAGACTTTCATGAACTTTCCTGCCTGGGCTGGTTTCAAACCATAATCCTTAGGTCTCAGCCTCCTGAGTAGCTAGGATTATAATGCATAAGACAGCAGTGCCCTGAGTGTGAAGATTAATTTTGACGAAGATAATCAGGTCTTAGGCTTGATTGCAATGTTGTTTACATTCTCTTCATGGCAGAGTAGGTGGCCAACAATCTTTGAGCTTGTAGTTGAAAGTCATTAACCTTACTAATAATTTTAAGCACCTACCCAACAGCACATTTTCATGTAATTTATCTCAAATTCTGGCAGCCATAGGCTGTTGGAAGAATTTTCAGCTGATTTTCTTTTTTTGGATGAGGAAACTGATTTATAGAAAAGTTCAATAACCATCCAAGGCCACTTGCTAGGAGGAAAAGACTGATTTTTTTTTTCCCTCTAAGAGAGAGAAATCTCAGAACTGTCCAGTTCATGCTGCATTTGCTAAATGCTGCTCTGATAAGGCTTTGCTGAGGGAACATTTGTAGGTTTATTTGAATCTGCCAGGAAAAAATGCCATTTGTAGAATTTTCAAGAATGAGAAAACTAATCTACAGGCCTTATACTGCTCCTCTAAGTTTGTTCATTTTGTTTTATTCTTTTGGTTAGTTTTTGGAAGAGCCTTTTCTTATGTCTTCAGTAGTGGATTTATCGAATATAAAGTGAGAGCAACTATAAAATCGGAAATATTTGTTACTTCATAAGGACCAATTATTCTATTTTAGTAGTTGTTTCCTGCATTTAATCCAGAAAGTTGGTTTCTGATTTTGATTTTGAATTAGCATTTCAGTGGATAGCAAATTGGGAACATACATGCAACGCAGTCTCAGTGTTGAAAGGAAACTGAATGAGTGTGAATTTAAAAAGCATGCTCATTGTGCACTTTTTAGGAAAAATAGTCCTCTGTAGGGACCTCTTCACTTTAGTATTTAACATTTCAAAGGATTTTGAAGGACTCTGCTTTCTCAAAAGCCACTCCAGATTTTAGTTATTGTCATCATTAGACTTCAAAGCAGAAACTGTGGGTTATTTTAATGCCAATGCTTTTAATCCTAACCTTTGTATTGAGATTAGGAGCATAAAGGACAGCCACAAGGGGTAAGCTGAAGGCTTCATTTTTTTTCTCCCTGTTTTGTTTTGTTTTTCTTTCAATGAAAGCTTTTCTTGCTGGATTTGTTCTTTACTTATTGATAGATTTTTTTTTTAATTTTGAGATGAAATCTGCACAATGGTGTCTTGTCATTTAAAAAGAAGTAGCTGTAGAAGATACAGACTTATAGCTCAACTTCATGCACTCACAGACTGTTTCCATAAAAGATAAAGAGCACATAGCTCTCGTGTGATGTGTCTATTTTAATATTTAAGTCTAGAAATATTCCAGGGGTTTTAGGGGTTGGTATAAGTTGGCTGAAATGACCTCAGGCCACCTCAGGCTGTCCTTGCTTTGCCAAATAATCTTTCTGGAATAGTCATTTTTTATTCTTTCTTACCACTTCATCCTTCCCCACCTCCGTGGATCCTACATACAACCTCTCATGCAGCTAGCTGCCTCTTCTCAGCCAAATGCATCCCATGTGCATGATTTCCTGCCATGTCCCACAGAACAGGCACTCCCTAGTGGCCTCTAATGTCTCTGTACTCTCTCATTACTGTGGAGGAACCTGCAGAAATCTCTCAGTGGGTGGCTTTGCAACTACTTGGACATCCGGCAGGAGTTCAGATTGCTATTGGATTGCCATGTAGTTAGTCCAGGTGTCCCTTGCTATCTACAGCAAAGGGGTTCCACCACCCCTGCAGACACCGAAGTCTGAAGACTCTCTTGTGTCAAAAATGGCATAGTATTTGCGAATCACATTCTCTTGTTACACTTTAGGTTATTTCCATGTCACTAATATTACCTAATGCAATATAAATGTAAACAGTGGTAATTGCGTTAGTCATTTCTTCATCCCTGTGACAGGATACCCGAGAAAGAACGGTTCATTTGGGTCAATGTTTTCAGTTGCCAGAAAATGGAAAAGATAGGACTGAAATGTGTAGATTAGAATTAATTTAGCACTGAATATTTGGTGGGACATACATTAGAAATGTATGGAAATAAGACATGGATTAAAGAGAACGGTGGATTAAAAATATTGTGAAAAAGCAGAAAGATGGGATAGTATTTCTGTTAGTCTTTTTTAAAATTAAGTTTTGAAAAAAGCTCTGAAATCTGAACCACCAGTATGTTAAATTGTAGCATGAGACAGAGCAGAGAACTTTAGCTAGAGTAAGAACATCACGAGGGTAATAGTTTTGACTGACAGTTAACTTTTGAATAGGGTTTAGTGGATTTTTTTTCTACCTGTGTATAAACCTTGAAAAGGAGGTTTCCCCCTACTGCCCACAAGGAATACATATTATGATTGGAGATTTAAAATATAGATCTTTGTGTGCAGCTGTTAACTGTGTCTCCTTGGTTGGGCTATTCGTATTTTGGTCATCAAGTGAACGGATAAAGCTGGAAACATTTTCCAAGTACAACAAACAAGATGTGGTCCACATCACCACAAGATCCTTTTCTGCCTTCAACGAAACTAAAGGGAATTGTCTTTTCTGAGCTCCTGGGGCTGATGAAACTCCCCCTAAACTCTAAGATTGTCCAGGAGAGAAGTACAAATTCAACATGAGGATGCTGAGAAAATCTTAGGCCTAATCATAGAGAACAGGAAGAAGCTTGGGCAGTGAATAGAAAGGGAATTCTATGACACAGCTTAGGCTCTTAAGTACTTGCTAAATGATTAAATGGGTTATTTTAAATGTGAAAGATAGAATTCAGCATGGTTACTACCAAGGGAACATTGAAAACTTTGTAAAAATGTCAAAAATTTTAGATGGTGTTTCAGCTGGGTTCTGGTGTCTCATGCTTGTAATACTACATGCTCAGGAGGCTGAGATCTGAGGATTGTGATTTGAAACCAGCCTGGGCAGAAAAGTTAGTGAGACTCTTATCTTCAATTAACCAGCAAAAAGACTGAAATGGAAGAGAGACTCAAGTGATATCGCACCAGCCTTGAATATAAAAAGCTAAGCAAAAGCATGAATGAAGACTTGAGTTCAAGTCCAGTACTGGAAAAAGAAAAAAGATGTTAGACAGACGTGCCCAGGAACAATGGCGTTCTTATGTTCAGTTATGTGATTCTCACCCTCATTCCAGCCTGCTTCATACCATGAGTTTAAATATCTCATCTGATTGAATCATTCTTGTGGCATTTGATCCATCATCTCTGTGGCGGCTACAGGACACCAAGAGAAAATGCAAAGAATTATTATAGATCAAGACATAGTTGAGCATTATTCTAGGACTGATTCTTAATTTGACCTGACAACTTGAAAAATAACCTATTTTGACTACTTTGCACTTGAACTGACCTAGAACTGAATTATTACATGTAATGAGGGTCTCATCTAAAGTATCATTCTGTAATATGTTTCATGGCCAATGGGGCGGTGTGAGGAGTTTGGGTGACAGCCATTAATTCTTTAGGTCTAATGTGTATAACTGTGCCATACTACAAACTGTGCTGAAAATTGACAGTGGAAATGTTTTTTCCTACAACACATTTTCGCTTGGTTGTTTTTGTTTTTGTTTTTGTTTTTAAATGAGAGTTACCCAAATAGAATTTGGGAATCTGAATCCTTGAAACGAAATGCCATACCGTGATCTAATTAGTTAGCCCCTTTCCTCCTATTTTCCTATTTGTGGACTTTCTATTAATTCAACTCTGACTTAGAATACCTATTGATCTTTATGGGTTCCTGAGTGTTGGGATCCCACTTTCTGAAGCAGATATAAAAGAGAAAACAGAGCACTTTCCAGACATAAAACAGTCTCTCATTTCCCAGTGAATCAGTTCATCTTGGGGATACTGTTAAGAATTCAGTGACACCTAATGCAGTTAAATCCTATGACCTCATTCTGCTTTGATTCTGGAGTATAGTTATGACTACATAAAGAGAAAGAAAGATGAGAATTTGGTCAATGTCAGATACAATTGTTCCTCCAATATTTAGGTGTAAAGTTTAGTTTTTGTAGTTGAACAAATGCACCATAGAGTTTTTGCAGCTGTTAGGATTTACTGTGTCTGAATTGCACTTTAAACTGCTTGTCTGACCTATTCTGCTGTTTATTTTCAAGCAGGCTTCATATTTCATTGAATCTTATCACTGGAAGAGATCTGGGACAACTCATTTTATATGAATGAAGCAATGAAACCCACAAAAGTTAAGAGACATGCTAATACATGGCAAAGCTGGGCCAAGAACCTCCGCTTTCTAACTTCTGCTTTAGGAGTTTGAGGAAATTATTTCTAAATAGGATCTGGTTGATGTCTTTTACCTCTGTTCATATTTTTAGTGGAAAAATTTCTAAGCCGTACATGTTATTATTAGAAATTTAACATTTGGATCATTTTGTTGTCTTGCTATGACTTTTTTCTTTTGATTATGTTCAATTTCTAACATACATAAAAGTAGAGAGAATAGAAAAACAAACCCAATAGCCAACTTCAACTATTTTCAATTTATGGCCCATCTGATTTCATCTGTATTTCCATCTACTCCCCACTTCCCTCAATTATTTTCAAGTGAACCCAGATATCATATTATTTGATTCCTAAATATTTTAGTATGCATCTCCAAAAAACAGACACCTAAAAATAACTACAGTATGGTTAACCTAATAACCCAAATAAATTAGTAGCAAGTTCATTATGCTATTAAGCAACTTAAAGTTATTCTGTTTGATCTATTATGAATATTTTGTAGCCACTCTATTTTAAAATATGTTTTTCCTCTCAAAGGAAAGTCAAACTCTGTTAAGAATAGTGAATATTTTAGGTCAATGGAAAGAGGCAGGCTCTGTAAAAGCTCATCAATATCACTAATAGAATGAATCATGACTTTAAAAATTGTCAAGGAATTTGTTGCATATAAACTTTTTGGAGTGTTGTAATTATTTCTCCCTAAACTAGTAACTTTTAATATTGATATTTGGCTTAGATACTGTAGTTACTTGTCTTGCTTTTCTTTGAGTTGTTAAACTCACCCCAGAAAAGGGGAAAGTCAGGCTTACTTCTAGTGGCAGGTCCTTAACTGACTTGTCCTTGCAATGAGCTGATGTGTGATGTGGATACCTTCCTTGTGCTTTGCATGATAGATAATGTACTTTAAGTTTAGAGCCATGTTCATTCATGTACAAACTATATTCCTAGAAGCATTGTAAGGGAGACTGATCTTTGTGAGGGGACATGGCTCCCATGTGTTTCTTATTACTTTAGCTTCCTTTTAGTTTCTTCTTATAAGCCAAGAGTAGATGCAAATGAGTATCACATGTCATTAGTAATTGCAAGTATGGAGTTTTGTGTTTCTGACTATAGAGGGAGCAGCACAGTACCTCCTGAGGCTGTCCTGGCATACAACAGTAACCCAAACTACACAGGAGGTAGACATAGGAGGATTACAGTTCAAGACTTAACCCTGGCAAAAGAGCAAGACCCTACTGAAAAATAAACTCAAGCAAAAATAGAGGCATGGCTCAAGTGGTAGAGCAAGCCCATGCCTAGCAAGTGTGAGGCCCTGAGTTCAGAGCCCTAGTACTACCAAAAAAAAGAAAAGAAAAAAGAAAAGAAACAAATAATAACCCCTGCTTTCACTGTATTTGATGTTGGTATAATTTGTGGAGGGGAAGGGAAAAAACAAATCGTTTAGATAGGGATACAGGTGGACCCATTGCAACAATGAGATGTACAAGACGTTATGTCAAAAAACGAACTTTACAATTTTGGCAGGGGGAGATGGGAAGGGATGGGAAGGGGAAACAAAGGAGGAGGCAACAATGCTTGATAAGAAATGTACTCATTACCTTGTCCATGTAATTGTAACCCCTCTGTATGGTATTTTTACAATAAAAAAATTGGTACTGAAAGATTAAGAAGACAGTAAAAGAAAAAACCCCAAAACAAATAATAACCTTATTCATCACTGGTCTACTTAATGTGAAAACTACATATTTTGTCAAACTGTTTAAGATCAGAAATGTTCACCAGGAATGTTCTTCCATAGATAAAAGTTAGGTCCTTGAGAACAAGAAACAGAAGAGAACGAGAAGAGTGGAGAAGAAAGGGGAGCGGAAGGGAGAGGAAGAAAATGGCATGGCCAATAAATCTAACACACAGCTGGTCTAGCAGTTTTGTGACTAGGACGGAGCCCACACATGGCAGGCTGGCCTGCATTTTGTGGCCCTTTGCCATGTTGAGTTATGGAGATACAGGCTCCTGGTAGGGAGACAAATGAAGCTCTTGCCTCCAAGGGCTGCTATGGGGCAAGCTGTGCACATTTGCTTTGTCAGAGGTGCTGGGGAAGGGAGAGGAAATGACTGAGCTTCTGGAAGCTAAACAATGTGGACATTCAGCCTGATGGATGAGACTGATTTCTGTATCTCCCTTTGCTGAGAGTTCATTTATCCTCGTATCTGCTCTATACCTCTGCTGCTGTTAGGCCGGTGCTCTGACTATGAGAGTCACAGAAACTCCTTTAAACTATCTTTGTGTTTTAAATTCATTATAGTGGGCCAGTGGGCAAATGCCTAAAACCATTGGAGACCCTTCACAAGGGCCCCCTTCAATTGTGTTTACAGGAAAAATGCTTTCAGGGTTACAGCTCAACAAGTGTCTCTAAGAGTCCTCTGAAATGCTGGCCAGAAGGAGGGAATCTTCCTAGCTCCAATCCATGTGTCCCAGGGATAGAATCCGCTGGGAACAGGGACTAAGGAGCAGGATGCACTGGGAGGGTGGATGAGGAGGTGAGAGACCCCATGGGAGGCTTTGAAATGATTTAGATGGTGGGGAGAGACACAAGAGAAGGCACAGCAAGGCTGTTCTTGCAAAACAGAAGGGATGGGCAGTATCCTTGGGGATGGATCTTTTACCTGCTTTGTAAATTAAATGTTTCTTTTGGGGGAATGACTTGGATTTTGACAATAAATCCAGCCTGCGTGACTAGACTTTTACCGTGGGCCTTTGTTAGAGTAGGTATGTGTGTGGCTCTTGGCATTACTATGACTTGTCCAAGGTGTAGAATGAAGGAGATCCGGGAGGGAGCTAGGCAAGTATGAACGAGGCACGTTTCATAGTGTGGAGTTTTCTATTTCTGGAGGCTTTGCTGGCCCTCAGGAAGATGTGGATTTTGGAACATTTTTGACTTTCAAGTTAGGGATAGCCCTTTGGAATAGCTCACGTTTATAGCGTTTTATCTTTTCTCAGTGTTAAGCAGTTCACACACGATAACTTGCGTACTTGAGCTTTCCTAGCATCCCTTCGACCTCTACTGTTACCTCCATGTCATATTGGAGGAAATTGAGTCCCAGGGATGATCTCAGATCTACTTAGTGGCCCAATACAGCTGACCTGGCAGGCTAGGTCCCAATTCTTCCCCCACTACCTTCCTGACACTGCCTGTATTCCCCCACTATGCGCTCCATACGTGCTATTGTGCACTGTCTTCAGGCCTGGAAGGAGCCCCGAGGAAGGGGCCTGGTGAGTTCTGCCTGGCAGCACTGATTCAGGGAAGCTTAATTGGGGTCGGAATGCATTCTCTTACGTGTTCCTTGCCAATCCCGTGGTTACTTCTTATTCTGACTTGCTTGTTTCTGGGCCCTGGGGCTTGGCAAGTAAGAGCGGGAGGTTCACATGGCTGCACAGGAATGAGACAGACTCTTGCTCCTGTTAATGAGCGTTAAACGTCTCGAGGGCTGCTCTTCCCCACCCTTCCCCGCTCTATCTTTTTGGACAGAGTTCAGACCACACTGAGATGTTGGTGGCCATAGGCAGAGCTGCTCTACCGCTTGGTCCTTTGGATTTGCTTGGCTTTGTGTAAGGAAAGAGGGCAAATTCTTTCTTTTCCCTCAGCACCGAAATCAAGTTGGTTTCTTCCATGTAAGTGTAGCTTTACTAAAAGGGAAGTTTTACTCTTATAAACTTGGGAAATAAATAGTTGGTACATTATTGGGCTGTTTTTGGCTTGTTTTAGTTTATTTTCCTAATGAATCTAGCTTTTATATAGGAGTCTGGAAAAGCTGAAGGATATTCTACATTGATGCCATGGTTTGAACTAGATGCTTCACAAATTCAAGTCCTGAACACAGGCGGTTCTGAGTCTGACCTTATGTGGAATTAGGATCATTGCAGGTCTAATTAGTTGAGTCATACTGGAGTATGGTGGTCCTGATCTTATAAGACTGATGCCCTTTTAAAAGGGGCCACTTGGACACAAGTAAGCAACAAAGTATTACGCCATGTGAAGATAATTTTTTGTGTATATGAAAAAATGGTTTTTTATAATAATTATGGGAATATTCCTACAGAACATAAAAGAAAAGGTAGCCTATCTGCTTCTGTTTTCCCCAGATTAAAAAAATAAATAAAAACACTAGATGACTTCCCAGTGAAACATTAAATGGTGGCATTTTTGGGTTCTTCTGTATCACAGCATACAAATACAGGTTTGTCTGCCTTTCAATACCATAAATCTGGTGACTTAGACCCAAGGGAACTGGCCTGTTTATGCTGAACAAAGGAACTTGTAAACTTCAGTAAATGTAAATAAATGTTAGATTAAAGAGTGCTGTGGCTGACACCTGTAATCTCAGCTACCCAGGAGACAGAACATCTCAGTTACTCAAGGAGATCAGGGTTTGGAGCTAACCAAGGCAAAAATTAGCAAGGCTCCATTTCAACAAACAAGCTAGATATGGTGTCATGGTACTGTCACTTTTGGCTACATAGAAGGCATAGGTAGAACTGAAGTTTAAGGTCATCCCTAGGGAAAAAATATTGTGATATCCTATCTGAAAATAACTAAAGTGAAAAGGACTGAGGATATGACTCAAGTGGTAGATAATTTGCCTAACAAATATGAGACCTCAGTTCAAACCCCAGTACCACAAGAGGGTGGGGGATATATACCTACATACATACATATACATAAAGCAGCACTGGAAGGAAGAGAGGGAGGGAGGGAGGAAAAGGAGAATGATAGGAAAGGGAAGAAAAATCAGAGGAGATAGAAGAGAAGGGAGGGAAATAAAGTCCTGGCAGCTTCAATCTGTGTGTGTGTGTGTGTGTGTGTGTGTGTGTGTGTGTGTGTGTGTGTAGAGTTGAATCATTCCAAAGTTTTTGTATTGCTTGAATGATGGTAGCGATGGTGATTAATTAGTTTTTATAAGGTTATGAATGCTTATAAGACAGTCATTGAAAAAAATAAGGAGAGAGAGAGAGAGTGAGAGAGAGAGAGTGAGTGCTTAAATTACTCAATATGACTAAACAATTGAAGCTTTCTGTTGGTTAACCACCTGACCTGAAAGTCAGAAGGTGTGCGCCCAGCCCTGGATCAGACATAGTATTTTAACTTGAAAACAATTTAGCATATGTAGAGTATTAACTAATTACCAATCACCTACTGTAAGCTCTTTATAAGTGAGTATCTCACTTAATCCTGAGACTAATCAGAGGGTGGGGATGCTTCTTTCTTCTGTCTGCTGTAGAGGAAGGAGTGAGGGAGGGAGGGAAGGGGGAGGGAAAGGGGAACAGGATGTGCCCAAGGTCACCTAGCTGAGTGGCAGAGATATTGAGGTACAGAAGCCAACAGGGATATTCCAGAACATTCTCTTTAGCCTCAAAGCTATAATACTTTAGCAAAATCTTGCAGGGAAATCCTTGCCTTAGGAAAGAAAATTCTGAAGGAGTTGTCAAGGCTGCCATTCCCTCTCCTCTGTGAGCATTAGGAACTGGGTGCACTATACAGCATCAGAGCTGGGCCCTCGTGACCTCACAGGATCCACTGTTCTCCTTCCTGAGAACAGTGAAGAACAGTGTAGAATGAGAACTCCAATGCATGTACATGTGAAGTTAAACTTCCACAATTTATGTTATTTTGTTTTTATTGTTATTGTAAAGGTATTAGACAGAGGGGTTACAGTTACATAAGTCAGGTAATGAGTGCATTTCTTTTTGAAGAGTGTCACCCCTTCCCTTTCTTTCTCCCCATTTTTCCCTCACAACCCCTTCCCTCCCACAAGTTGTATAGTTCACTGCTACATTTGTTCACCCTTTGCCTCACCATTTCTGTGCTCCTCCCTTGCCCTCCTCCAAACAGATTCATGTACATGCATGACAAAGGGTACAGAAGAAACAACTGTGACAAAGGAGAAATTAAAAACCCTAATAATGAAAGAACCTTCTTTCCATTTCTTAGAGTTCACATCAATAAACATCATTTTATATGATCACATAGCTATGGAGTCTTTGTGATTCTTTCCTAAGCATATCCTCTTTTAGGCCCACTGTGTGAATGTCTAAAGTCCTTATAATTTCTCATGTCCAACTGTATTTTTTTTGTTTTTATCATCCAGTGTGTTTACTTGTAGATTCATAGGCACATGCTAGTTACCACACATGAGATAAACCATGCAACCTATGCTTATTTGGGTATGGGTAACTTCACTTACAATTTTTTCCAAGTCTTTCCATTTCCTTACAAATGGTACACTTCTTAAGGAAGTGTATAATTCCATTGTGTATATATATACCTCATGTTCTTGATCAGTTTGTCCATGGAGGGGCATCTGGGCTGATTCCATATCTTGTCTATAGGAAACAATGCTGCAATGAGCATGGTTGTGCTGGTAGCTTTTTTTGTGTTCTATTGGATAAATGCCAAGGAGTGGAATTGCTGGGTCATAGGGAAACTCTACGTGTCTTTTGAGAAATCTCCATACTGCTTTCCACGGTGGTCGAACAAGTTTATACTTGTACCAACAGTGTAGTAGCATTCCCTTTTGGCCACTTCCCTCCAGCATTTGTTATTGTTAGTTTTCTTGGTTAATGGCCATTCCAATGGGGCGAGATGGAATCTCAATGTTGTTTTGATTTATATTTCTTTTGTGGCTAGAGAAGTTGAGCATTTCTTCATGTGTCTATTGGCCATTCTTATTTCCTCTTCAGAGAAGTTTCTCTTTGTCTTTAGCCATTATTTATTGGGCAGTTGTTTCTTTGAGGGTTTATTTTTTGGGGTAAACTTCCACATTTTAGTCACTGAGGAGGTGGCTATGTGGAACAGTATACTGTAATAACACATTAAAGTGTTTTGGATTTCTTTTCATACGTAGGAGATACTTACCCTCCAAGGCCATTGTCTTTCCCTTGTTGAGGGATCTAACTTTGTGATACTACACATATAATTATGGCCTCCTCACCAGCATATATATGGTGACTCCATGAATATATTAGTTTGTCAAAACCAACCATGGATAGATTCCTTTACACCTAACACTTAAATAGTCTATGATTGCATGATGACTTGAAAAATCTTTGGGAAACTTGCTCCAGTGAACTGGAAATGTGTGAACAGAGTCTGAGGAGCCAGGAAGCCAGAACAGAAATTTTCTGAAAATAACTATCTGAGATTCTGAGACAAAACTGTGCCCTATTGAATCTCCAGGCTCACCTTTCTCCGTTTGTTATTGCCTTGTGTCTCTTTGTCATAGGCTCAAATTTGAACTAGGCCTTATCCGACTTATAGGCCATTCTCCTTCCATTCTAAACAGAAGCACAGATAGTTTCCTTGCTGGTGCAGAAGAGGGCTTTCATGGAAACCCATGCTTTTTTTTTTTTTTTTTTTCAAATTCTTTATTGTGATTAAGTGGTTACATAATTTCCCAAATTTCACAGTATTGTGGGATAGTGATGGCTCAAAGTCACAAACACATTCTAACTTTCACGGGCAAATTGTCTATCATGGTCTATAAAGTTCTATGAGCTTTGCAATACAGTTATTTCTTCCACAATGGGTGATACGTACATTTCTTTTGTTTTGCATAGCATCAGCTGTTTCCTCTTTGCCACTTGTTCCCTCCCTCCCATTGCTGCCATTGAGTTGCTTAGTTCATTTTGATCAATGTCCAGTGCAGCTGATGGGTCCCGCTGTTGTATGTTTTCCCTGACTCCTTCTAGTTCTGTGTCATCCTCCTGGAGGAAACTCATTCTTGGGCTGAGACTAGGATGAGCTGAAGAGCTCATCTAGAATGTGTTGGAAAGAATGTTTATATGAGAAGACTGAACTCTTGCCCATTTCCTCTGCTTCTGGGGGCTGCACCTTGGTGGCCTGAAGGAAGTTAGTGGTCCTCTTGGAACTTTACTTCCTTGGTAGACTAACCATGGATAGATTCCCTTACACCAAAAACATAAGTAGTACTGTGGTACCTACAATTAACCAGTTGCTGTAGATCTTTGAAATTCTGTTCTTTCTACTTGGGCAAGAGAAGAGCAGATGGAGTCACTCCTAAACAACTAATCTTACAAATTAAAAACATCATATCTACCTGTTGCAACAATGAGGAGTACAAAATGTCATGTCAAAAATGAGCTTTACAATGTCGGTGTGGGGGGGGAGGGGGGGTATGATTGGGTGGGGGGGAAGGGGGAGGCTGGGAAGGGAGGTGAAGGGTAAACAAAGGAGGAGGCTGCAATGCTTGGTAAGAAATGTATGCATTATCCTGCCCATGTAATTGTAACCCCTCTGTACAGTATGTTCTCAAATAAAATAAAATAAAATTAAAAAAAAAATCTAACTTGGAATTACCCTTGTTTCCCTACTTGGATTGATCTTCCTTCCTTCCTTCCTTTCCTTCCTTCCTTTCCTTCCTTTCTTTCCTTCCTTCCCTTCCTTCCTTCCTTCCTTCCCTTCATTCCTTCCTTCCTTCCCTCCCTCCCTCCCTCCCTCCCTCCCTCCCTCCCTCCCTCCCTTCCTTTCTCTCTCTCTCTCTCTCTCTTTCTTTCTTTCTTTCTTTCTTTCTTTCTTTCTTTCTTTCTTTCTTTCTTTCTTTCTTTCTTTCTTTCTTTCTTTCTTTCTTTCTTTCTTTCTTTCTTTGTTCTTCATTCTCTTTCTTGACTTGTTTTACTTATAAACAAAACAGATTTTCAAACTGGCTTTTTCTTATTTTAAGTAGGGTGATAGTAAGTTTTGGTTTGCCCAGGAAGATACTGTCTTAAGCATTTTGTTCTAGTCATGAACATCATATTTTTAAAAAAGCATCCTAGTTGAATATATATAATATGTAATAGAGCAATTGTAATAAAAGCTCCTGTGAACTAGCCTTCTGTATTAGAACAGAAATAGAATTTCAGCTGTACCTTTCATATATCATATGATTAATAATAGGAAGATTTAAGGTTGTTACCCATAAGGCTAATTACTTAAACTGCTAAATAGTGAAACAAAATTTTTAAATGGCCTTAGCAGAAGTTATTAAATAATAGTACCTCTGTGCTAAATACTTGCAGCTTTTTTAAACAATGATTATAATTTAATAAGACAGGAAATATTTGTTCTTTGCTTCTTTTATGATAATGTGTCTTTAATTGTTCTTATATAACATTTCCCTAGGTTGCAGGAAGCTGCATGTTGGATAAAAGAGGCATCATTTAAAATCCATCTGTGTTGTAGTATGATTTCTCAGGGCTTGGGAAACAGTACAGTGGTGACCTGCAAAGAGAGTGCAGAAAAGAAAACTTTCAAGACTGACTAGTTTGAGGGAAACGTGTGGATTTAACTCTCCAAATGGCATGTACCATCTAGGTAAAAGAGCAGAGGAAATCATATCCATCATCTGAATAAGTATATCTTATAGGGTACTAACTTACTAATAAGGCAGCAAACATTCGGAGAATATTCCAGCAATACAAAGAACTTCATCTTAAACAAATGATGATGAGCATGAAGAGCCTGAGATCTGACTACTCATATCAGACATCAAAAAAGTGGTTGAGATAGGACAAGAAAAAAAAATCCGTATTAGGAATCCTAAGAATGGAATTCTAGTTCTTCACTCTCTCTGTAACGGGACAAATGGCTTGCTGTCTCTGAGCTTCAGTTTCTTCATCTTTGATTATGGTAACAACCCCTGCCTTTGCTCAGGCTTAGTAAATTACAGAATCTTGTATTATCAGCTCTCAGCCACTATGACAAATGCCTGAGCTAACGAGGTTATAAAGATGACAGATATCTTTTGGCTCATTGTTTGGAAGTGCCAGTTCATAATTGCCTGGCCCTGTTTTGGGCCTGTAGTGAGGCACACATCATGGCAGGGGCCCATGGGCAAAACATCTGCCTCCTGGAAGCAGAGGGAGAAAGGAAAAGGTCAGGGTCCCACAATCCCCTTTGGGTCTCAGGCCTGAAAACCTCCTACCAGGCCCCACATATTAAAAGTTTCATCACCTCTCAAAAACACCTCCCTGGAGACAAACCTCTACAATGTAGACTTTTAGGGGACATTTCAGATCTAAGCTCTAGAATACCCTATGCAAGCACAAGAATTTTTTCCCTTAAGATTGCAGGCTGTGAGAAAAATGAAATAGACATATTTGTTCCTTCATCATCTGAAGTCCAAGGGTATTTGGTGTACCTCTGCTGGGAATACAATAGTAAAGAAGGCTTAACATTAACACATTGAAGTATGTTTATTGAAGGTCTACTTTTTGGAAGACAATAGGCATAATTGAAAGTGAAACCTTCCCTGACTACTTGCCCCCTTTTTAGTTGTTTGTTTTAGTAGTACTAGGTTTTGAACTCAGAGCTCTCGACTTGCTAGATTAGGGTCTATCACTTTAGCCCTTTAGCCCTTTAGCCCTTTCTATTTTTGGTTCTTTTTCATGTAGAGTCTTACCATTTTTGCTCAGACTGGCCTCAAACCACAATCCTCCTATTTCTGCCTCCCAAGTAATGGGGATTAGAGGCTGGAACCAATACACCAGGCCTCCTTGACAACGTTTTAATTGCAAACCTCCTGTTTCCAAAAAGTCATTATTTTCAGTCTCACAAGAGGGCATTGATTTTTTTTCCCATTACATCTGTCTCTTTCATGTTCCATATAATTTGCTAAGTTGTGTGTTTATTATTGCTTAGTATTGTCCTCTCCTATTAGGACAGAGATTCTTTCTAACAGAAGATTTTGTTACTGTGGTTGTTCTCTTGTTTTCTTTTAAAAACTTTGTATCCTGGTACCTATAACCATTATTAGTGCATAACAAGTACCCAGTGAATGTTTGTTCAGCAAACAGTTGTTGAAGGAACACCCAACTAGGAAAGCAAGCAGACATTTTTGTTAGGCATTGCCTTGTCTGACAATCAGATGAGAGCTATAACAGAGCTTCTATTAGTATAGAAACAGAAGACTGGCTTGTAACTATAGGGAGATGGAGGGCCAATGTGAGATGTGAGGTCTCTCAGAGAACTGAGCATCACTAGAGTCTTAGAGGATTCATGGGAGTTCTCCAGGGAGCCAAGGATGCTATAGATAGCCTAAGAAAACCTGGCAGCTCTCCAGAAAGCTTGAGATGGGAAATGACACTATTGGGGATGACCATATTTCTGTTCCTTGTAAACATGACAACAAAGTACCCATTGTGACTTATTGGGGAACCTGTGTATATAGAAATACCTGCAATGTATTGGGGGTACCTATATTTTTAGTGCTCTTTTCAATGTCTAGAAGAAATGAAGTCTTAAAAGTTAACACCAGGACCCATGCTGGCTGGGTGGGTTTAGTGGCAGTATGTTCTATTCTATATGTATATGTAGGAGTACCTCCTGGTGGTGGCCACTTCTGTGTGACCCTGCACTGCTTGGGGTTTATCTGTGGTCATTAAGTAGACTCAAAGCTCCCATGATCCTCTTGATTTTGCGGTGAGAGAGGAAGTAACTGTAAAGTGTTTTCTGCTGTACAAAAAGTCCACTGGTTGTGTTTTAGTTAAATATTTAATGACTTGTTCAATGTTAAGCTAAAGAATGTGTTTTTCCTATAAAAGAATGAGAGTTACATTTTTGTTCACCTTTTCTGACTACTTCTAGTTACAGTCATCTGAGAAAACAATATTTTGGCGATGGCTCGTTTTGGGGGGTTAATTGAGTGAGTTAAGTGAAGCAGCTCAGGAAGAAACATCAGGAAAATAGTTTGGTGGAAGTCTTCTTCCACCTCCTGAAGCTTGGCAGTAGATGGTGATCACCTTCTTTTCCACAATGTAACCCTAAAATGTACATATTTTTTTTTTAAAAAACTTTAATCCTTAAAATTGTCCAGCATGTAAATCAGGCATCCAAATTCCTCCTTTACCCCAACACTTGTGAAGAAGTTTGATTACCTGTCAGATTTTGTTTCATTTGAATAGGCATATTGGATTTCAAGAGAGGAAGTCTGTTATCTGTCTACTTGCATTTCAGATGAACACTGGATCCTTCTAGAGGAAGCCTGTGTTCTGTGTTAGTCTTTGGTTCATCCTGGCATTGTAAATGATCAGATATACTTGAAGCTGGCGAAGGTAACTTTAGGTTCTGTAAATGAACAGGTATAGCTAGAGCATGCGTTATTTGCAAGGAGAATATTTCAGAACGAAACAGACTGGGAAGATGATTCACTGCTGGACACTTGAGCTACACACACAGGTCAAAGTGGATTGTTTTCTTTGACTTGCATTAACAGCCTGATGATAAACTTTTCTGATGTAACAGAAAACATTTTAATCATTTGGAGAGAGACTTGGAAGTTTAGTAAAAAGGGGCTTATGGATATTTTCTCAAGGAAGAAGATATAGATATGATTAAATACATATGCATTAAATAGGACACAGAAAGAAAACATTTCAGTGTTTACTTCCAGGTTAGGCCAGGCAAAGAGTAAGATTCTATTTTCAAAATAACCAGAGCAAGAATGGCTGGAGGGCTTAAGGGAATCCTTCAGGGAAAAAAAAAATGAAAGAACACTACACATTAACTGAAAGTTATAGGAAAGATAAAAACCACTAACACAAGTTAACTGAGTAGATAAGTATAGGAATCTGTGTCACTGTTCTTTCAGTTGTAGTCCTACTCTTTACCCCTAACGTATTTTCAGCAAAAATGCACAAATAATAGTGAATCTGTATTAGCTGGCACAATATGTGAAAGTATGATCTTTGACATTAACAACGTAAGGAATGGAGAAGGGAGACATATTTTTTTCCCTTTTTTTTTTTTGTGTGTCAGTTCTGGGGCTTGAACTCAGAGCCTAGGTGCTGTCCCTGAACTTTTCTGCTCAAGGCCACTGCTTGAGTCCATCCTTTCTTAGTTAATTGGAAAGAAGACTCACTGGCTTTGAACCGCAATCCTTAGATTTCAGCCTCCTAAGTAGCTAGGATTACAGACGCGATCTACTGTTGCCTAGTAATAGAGTAATAGAACTTGTTTTTTTTTTTTTTCTTTTACTGTTGTTTTAAAATAAATTCAAAATAGCTGGTTATTAGTATGATATCTTTAATGTAAGTCTATAAGAAATCAATAAGAAACACTGAAAAATATACAGAAAAAGGAAGAGAGATGTATACTACAAAAGTCAAATAAATATAAAAAGGGATAGTACTGAGAATTGAGAAACTGTTTTCTTCCAAGAAGAAAACAGCATCCTTTATTATCATTATTTTAAGTGTAAATGGACTAAACTAAATGAATTAAAGAACAGAGATTAACAGAATGTTTTAAATCCATAACCATGAATATAATAAAACGAATTTACTCTAAAGAGTGAAAATTAGTATATTATTATATTACATTATTATATTACAGTGAAGAATGCAAACAGTAACTAAAAAAATTAATAAGAATGTCTGGAAGCATACCTTAAATGGCAGAGTGCCTGTATAGCAAGCTTAAGGCTCAGAGTTCAAATCCTAGTACTGGGGGGTTGGGGGGGCAGGAAACATTTTAAGAGGAGAGAGCAAGTTGCTTCAGTATCAAGCAAGAAATCACATGAGGATAGAAATCCTGAATGGATACAGCAGTGGAGAGATTGTCATTTTCATTAGCTAGAAGGAAAAAAAAAACTGTGTAATTAAGGATTTCTTGTTTTTTTTCTAGATGCTTGATTTTTTTTTATTAGCAGTAATTTTTCCTTACTTCCTTGGCATTTTTCAGTTGTATTTACTTAATATTAAAAAAAGACCTAGCAAGCAATACAAAAAGGGATTTCTTAATACTGAAAAATAGTATGTAAAACCAGGGCCTTAAGTAAGTAGCATAAATAATAGCTATTACAAAGTTCAAGATAAGGAGGGACCAAAATTTAATTGGCTTCTCAATTTCTTCTGTGTATATGGAATCACCTGTCCATAAGATGGGCTGTCTCGTGTGTGTGTGTGTGTGTGTGTGCGTGTGTGTGTGTCTGTGTGTGTGTGTGTCTTTTATCCACCCTCCTCTGGCCCCAGGTAGGATGATGTCAGAGGTCTCCAGGTTCTAACCTACCAATGCTTTTGGTCCCCTTGTCTCCATTCTTTTGGCTGGAATTCACATTCAGGCCTGTATCACCATCTTGCTCCCTAGGTGATCTTCTCCATTGTGGCTTGGTAATTTTTTTTTCTCAAACACTCCTGTTGAATCATAACTATAATGTTAACACCATGAAATTCATCTATTCATCCATCACAGTTTGATCTGTTTCAATACATTTCTACAATTGTGCATCTCTCAGTCCAGTTCGGTTTTAGAAGGTTTCATTGTGCCTGTGTGTTGCTGGCTCCCACTGGATGAAATTTTTGAATGCATGTCCAGTTATATCTCTTCTGTGTGTAGTATTCCGTCTGCCCTGTTTGCTTCTGAATTGGGGGTCCCAACCAGTGACTTCCACCTGAGAAAGAATAATGTGGTAAAACAGTGACTCAATGATTTAGAAGCCATTAAGAGATAAAAAGGCTAGTTTGGTTATAAAAAACAATACCAACAACAAAAACATTTAAAAAAAAACAACCAAAAGCAAACAAAACAAAATAATTCTTACCTCCTGATAGTGAGGAGGACATAGGTCAGAGGACAGACTGTGGCCTGCTGAACATCCTATGTTACCAAGTGAGATCCCAGAGGGCAGTTGGGAGAAGATATCCCATTAGCACACATGAATCTCTGGTTGCATGAATCCCTGGTTGTGGGTACTAGTGGTCAGGGGTAGGCAAACACAGGGGGAAGGGTGTGCAGATGGAACAAGGAAAGTCAATTGGACTGGCAAGAGGGAAAGGAGGCAGGAGGAAAGGATGGAAGAGGTAACTGGATTGAGATACATTGTATCCACAAATGCACATGTTAAACTGAAACATCTTTGTACAAGGAATTGAAGTTAATTGAAGGAGAAGAAAAGGAGGAGAAAGAGGAGGAAGAGGAAGAAGGAAGAAGAAGGAGAGGGAAGATGGAGGAAGAAAGCAGCAGCAGCAGCAAGAAAAAACAAAGAATATTGCTCACTAGATCGTCAACAACAAAAAAGAGATAAGAATCCCAAGGCAGCCTCAATTCCATTTCCATCCAGAAAGGAATAAACATTTTGTGAAGTATCACAGATACTGCTGCCCTCACTGTACCCCTGTGTACTTTTCTATACCACGTCCTGGTATAGGGAAATGAGTGTCACCTCTGCAGATAAGGTGAGAGACTTCCTTACCCTTACACAGAGATTTAGAGACTTGTCCCATTTGACAGCATACTTCTACTCTGCGGTGCCTGCACCAGGAGTTAAGCTTTGAACACATGGAAGACTCTAGGCTGAGCAGGTCATAGGACACAGAGCATAGAGCAGGACGTTCCTACAGTTACCTTTATCCATCTGGAAATGTTGCAGGTAGTAGATTAGATTAGCACAAATGACACATGGCCCTATCTGCAAACACATAAATGGTGTTTGACCAAATGGGGAGGAAAATTTGATTTAGGTCTTTCAAATCGATTAAATTTTAATAATAAATATGTCAATTTATTTTTGCTTCTAAACTGAATTAAGTACATAGTACATAATACTGCATTGGAATTTAAAAGGAGGATGCTGAAGAGACTTCTTGAATTTTCCATTGCTCCCCAAGAGCTAAGTTGCACACCAAACCTTTAACACATACTGCCAATCCAACTGTATTGGGAAAAGATACCAGTTTCCTTAGCTTTTTATACTCAGCTTATTCTAGTTGTAAGGTTGATATTTTTTAAATGAAAAATAAGAACCATAACTCTTGGGAGGTCTTTGCAAAGCATTTGAATAACTCAAACTGAAGACTAAATTCTCTTGACTCAACCATTATACCTATTTAGATATATGGTTAAATGTATTCTTTTAAGCACTTCAATTGTACTTGTAAATCTGATGTATTTAATTTAATTTTTTTTCTTAAAGTAGATATATAGAAGAAATTTTCCAGTCTTAACAATTTTTAGGCTTATGGTTCATTGAAATTGAATGCATTCAGAATAGCTTATGGTTCATTGAAATGGAATACATTCAGAAGAGCATGCATTAAGGTCCATCTTTATCTGGTAATAATCAATCTCTTTACCAATTAAACAATGTCTCTCCTTTTCCCACACCAGCCCTAGGCAACCACCATACTTGGTCTCTATGATTTTGACTGTTCTTGATAATTGCATGTAAATGGGGTCACACAGTATCTTTTTGTGCTAAAGCACAAGGTTTATGTCTCTTGTTGCAATCAGATCTTTCCTACTGAAGACTGGATAGTATTCCATTGTGCATTCCTGCCCAACAGTGCAGTTACTACTAACACTTGCTATATTCTTTTCTTTTTAGTAATGGTCACCTTGGTGTGTAGTAATACTGGAGATTCTCATGTGCTTGTTGGCCATTTGTATATCATCTTTAAAGAAGTTGTAGCTGTGGGCTGGGAAGGTGGCTCAGTGGTAGAGCGCTTGCCTTGCATGCATGAAGCCCTGGGTTCCATTCCTCAGCACCACATAAGCAAAAAGAAAAAAGCCAGAAGTGGCACTGTGGCTCAAGTGGTAGAGTGCTAGCCTTGAGCTGAAGAGCTGAGGGACAGCGCCCAGGCCCAGAGTTCAGGCCCCACGACCGGACCCCCCCCAAAAAAATGAAGTTGTAGCTGTGACAACTGTAAGGACAATGAGCAACCATAAATAGGACAAAGTGTCCCTCGCCCTGTGATATTCATGTTTTTGTAACAAACTCATTTAATCACTAAAACTCCTATAAAGTCTTAAATGAAGAGAGTTTCAAAGACAAATTTCTTTTTTAAAATAAGTTTTTTATTGTAAAAATACTGTACAGAGGGACTACAGTTATATGAGCAAAGTAGTGAGTACATTTCTTATCAAGCATTGTTGCCTCCTTCTTTGCTTTTTTCCCTACATCCCTTCCCCCCCACTTCCTCAAGTACACCCCACCCCCTACTCCCGGCCTAAATAGTGTCTTGTATATCTCATTGATATAATGGGTCAACCTGTATCCCTGTTTAAAGATTTTGTTTTTTCCCTTCCCCTCCCCAAATTATGCTGACATCAAATACAGTGAACAGGGGTTATACCATGGGGGAGGAACATACAAAGCAACAAAAAAAAAATCACATGGTACATTGTGATACATTAGAAACATTACATTAGAAACATTAGAATACATTAGAAACAATAGCAAGAAAGAAAAAACCACTTGTGCCCCTATCTTGGGGTTCATTTCACTTAACATCGTCTTATCTGGTCATAGCTTTTGACTTTTCTCCTTGTCCCAGATATATACTAGTTATTGCAAATAAGGGAAATCATAGGACCTATGTGTTTTTGGGCCTGGCTACTTCACTTAATATAATTTTTTCCAAGTCTTTCCGTTTCCTAACAAATGGGGCGATTCAAAGACAAATTTCTTATACCTTCCAATTGAAGATCACAAATCTTAACTCAGTTACACAATTGAATTCGATTTTCAAAGTAAATCTGCCTCAATAGCACCTTTAATCTGATACATAAATTTTACATATGTGAAGTGTTCTTAACCCTGATTTAAAAACATTAATAGTAAAACACTGATTTCTTCGATAGTAAGTAAGCTTTCCCAGTATTGGATACTAGAGTCCAAGACTGAGATTACCTGATGGATAGTTTATGACCTGCATTTGATACATATGATAGTCTCAGGTTCCCTGTGAGGCCTCAAATGAGGAGTAGGGACAAGGTTTCATTTCCTTGGACTGCAGTGAATATTTTCATGCCAAAGGTGGATACTCTGAGTCAGGTCCGGTTCCCATCCACTGGATTCCAATAGCACTGGCTTCACAATATGCTGTCTGCTAGATGTCACCCTTCATAACCACATACAGCACTGTTACCGATTTGGATGAATACATTTCTTGACTGTCCCTACCTCTCCTGCTTTATTTTATCATCTTTATCATCTGCTCTGATTCAGCGAATTCATTTTAGTTACTTTTTTTGATCCAATTCTTCTGTAAGGTCTATTTTCAGAATTGGCTGAGCACGGCTGTAGTTGTCCTCTCTAAAGTGTCCAAAACAATTGTTTTGTTTTGTTTTTTCTCAATTTTAAGTCAAGAGTGATCCAAACATATGGATACAGGGCCTCAGACTTGTAATGCAAGGTGTTCAAGAGGCTGAGATCTAAGGATCCTAGTTTGACAGGCAGACAAGTCCGAGATTCTTATGTCCAATTAGTCTGTAAAAAGCATGAAGAGGAGGTATAGCTCAAGTGGTAGAGTGCCAGCCTTGAGTAAAAAAGCTATGTGAGAGCCTGAAGCCCCGAGTTCAAGCCCCAATACACACACACACACACACACACACACACACACACACACAGATTCAAACATATTTCCTAGGATTTTCCCAGTTGACCCTTCCGTTCGGACAGACTCATGTCTCTAAGCCCCCTTCTGAATAGAAATTCTAAAACTATCACTTTTTCTTTGCTTCTAATGATGTAGTGATTCATACCACGCACACTGCACTTGGAATGGAATATAAAGCCTTTAGCTTGGCCTGCAAGTCCTTGCATGATTTGGCTCTCTCTTTTCTCTGTGACCTCATCATGGACCTTACTCTTATTCCAGCTACACTGGCCCTTCCCTCCCCGCCCCCCCCTTTCTTCTGAAGAAGCCAAACTCTTTCTAATCTCAGTCCTTTGTACAGGCTAGTCCCATGTACTGGAATCCCATCTCCCCAATCTTTGCTTGGGTAGACCTCCTTACTCTGCCCGTCTATTTCCCATAGTGCGTTTTCTTCATTGAATTTAGCATAGTCTCTGCACTTAGTTGCTTACTCTGTCCCATCTCCACAGATCATTAGCCGCAGAGGGCTAGTTATGGTGTTCTGTTTGCTGGGTATTGATAATTACCTGCCAAATGAATATCACAGTTGCTACACCTATCACCAGTAGCTGTAGCAGCATAACTATTATCCGTGGTATAACCACTGCGGCGCATGTGAAGTTCTGACGGGAAGTTCTGAGTAATTGTTGGAGCTATCTAAATGTCAATATCCTCTGCCCTCATTAATACAATTTTTAAAAAAAAATCACCTTTAAGGTTCTTTCCAAATTTGCTCTAGTATAGTTCTCAAACTGTACTTTTTCTGTTCTTGGCATTTCTCTTAAAGGAGCTATGTGCACAAAATGTGCCTTTTGGGGGAACTATTCTAACTTTAGAAAAACAGTATTGAACATTAGTCAATTGCTTTACAATTACTAATCCATATTGATTGGTGTAACTAAAAGTTTTCTGTGAGACTGAGTGGCTATGTATTAATTTACCCCAGTATCTTTAGCGATAAGAATATTCTGACTGCAGGTTACAGAGGGGAGACTGAGAAACTAAATGACCAAGTTCTAGTTCTAGATTCTATGCCCCACCCCTCTCCGAGGTCCCCCAGGGAACCTCTTTGCCCTTCTCCCCTAATTCAGTCCTTAGAATAGCATCAGATTGTACTAAATCCTTCCGAATCTTAACCATTTAGAATCCTCTGGCTTTTAAAATTCATAAACGATCTCTGCCTAAAGATATGTCTCTACCAAGGCTTAATACCCCTGTCTCTGCATCTCGGAATCCGTCTGTAGGAAACAGTATAAAAATGAGTGTGAAGCTTGCGTTGTCACAGATCCCCTCCCTCTCCGAGGGGGTGGTGAAGGGGGGGTGTGTGTGGAGAAGATGCTCCAAGGTGAAATAAAATACAGCATCGAAAAAGGAAATCAGATGTCTCTTTCCTTGTTTCTAGCTCGCAAGCATTTTTGGAAACCCCAATGGAAGAGATAAGCAGTTGGAAAGGGGGGAGGCAGGAAGGGGGGCGGGGAGGGGCGGAATAGCAGTGGCGGAGCTTGGTTGGGGTTCACAGCCGTGTGGCCCGGCGCCTTTAACTCGGCGTGACCTCGGCGCCCCGGGCCCAGCGCCTGGCCGGGGCGGCGGGCGCCCCGCTCGCCCCCTCCATCGCGCCCGGCGCGCGCAGCAGTGTTGTCTTCTGGCGATTGGTTGCGGGACCAGAGACAGCTGTGCGGAGCGGAGCGGGGCTCAGGAACTGGGACCTGCACGCCGCCTGGCCCGCTGGCAGTGGCGATCGCTCGTGGGGACCGAGGGGGAACCGCGGAGGCGCGTTCCAGGCGGGGGTGCCGCGGGCGCCCCCCGAACGGGGCGGTCGGGTCGGAGGAGCCCCGCCCTCGGCCCGCGGCTCCCCGCGGGGTCGTGGCAGGTGGGCCGGGCTGGACGCGGCCGGTCTGCCCGTTCCCACGGAGACTCGCTTTCTCCGCGAGAGGGAGGGGCCACCCTAAAATATGTAAATTACCCAAGCGCTCTCTCCAAGCTGGGGCGCCAGCCCGGGTCCCGGGGTCCTCGCCGGCTGCAGGGTGTTTTCCATGCAAATGAGAAGCCTGACCGGATCGGTGCTGCCGCGGCCGGCGGAGGGGTGATGAGCCGGAGCCGGGGCGGCCCTCCTGCTTCCTGAAGCCCTTCCGCAGCGCTTCTGGGGCGCTCTCGGCGCGGAGCGGTGCGCGGGGCTGCCGCGCGGGGGGCGGTCGGCGGCCATGGCTCCCGTCGCCGCCGGGGTCAGTAAGTAGGAGCGTGCCTGTGGAGGTGGAGGGGGGCGCACGTGCGTGTGGGCGCAGCCCGCCACCCACTCCCCCGCGCGCACCGCCCCGAGCCTCGGGAGCAAGGAGATTGACGGGCCACAGCAGTCGCCTGCACGACTCGGGCTCTTCCTGGATTCCGCCGGGAGCCTCGCCTCGCCTGGCTGCAGCTGCCGTCTGCGGAGCCGGGCCGGATCCCCGAGCTTCCCTGCGCTCCCCACCCCACCCCTCCGCCCCATCCGAGCCTCGGGAAAGGAAGATCGGCCGCCTTGGGACTGCAGGGGAGGGCAGAGCCGGTGGACGCCCGGGCGTGCTGCGGGCCGCGCGGCTGCTAGGCCCGGAGGGACACGGCTTGGACACTGTCATCCCCACGCCCGGGCGCTGAAAGCCTCCTGGCGCAGTGGGGCTGCCGCCGCCGCCGCCGCCCCTCCGGCTTCCCGGGTGTCGGATCCCGGGTCAGCCCCGGAGGCCTCGGTTTCCTCATTTGTTTGGGTCTTTTGTGCCGTGGCTCACACAGTTGGCTAAGCACTCCGGCCGCTGAATCGGGCCATTGTCTGCGCTCCCATTGCTTTCACGCTGTAAGTCTCGGCGCCCCCACCCCGCCCGCCCCCTCCCCGCCTCCTCCTGGCCGCGGAGCCTCCAAAACGTGCCTTTCGCCTCCCCCCCAGGAATCTGGAAGCTATAAGCCGAGCGGATTGCAAATGAAGTGTAATGCATTGTGGGACGTGTGTAAAATCGGAGCCTTCGCCGTGGGGGTGTGGGGGGGCGTGGGGAGGGCCGGACCCGCTGCTGGCGGTGTAGACGCCGACGACGACGAGGAGGGGCTGGGAAAATGTGCGCAGAGTCCGCCCGGGTCGTGCCCGCCGTAGACGGATGAAGCAGCGCGCTGCGCCCCGGCGCTGAGGCCCCACGATCGGGGGCAGCAGGTCGCCCTCCACACCATGAAGAAGACCCGGAGCACAACCTTGCGGCGAGCCTGGCCTAGCTCGGATTTCTCAGACCGGGCCTCGGACCGCATGAGGTCCCGCAGCGAGAAGGACTACCGTCTGCACAAGCGCTTCCCCGCGGCCTTCGCGCCCCAGGCTTCGCGGGGCTACATGACATCAGGTTGGTCACGGCGGCGGTGCCTCGGGGCCGGGTCTGCGGGGCGTGCTCGGTGCGCGGCGGCGGCTGGGCGGCGGGGAGGGGGGGGGAAGCGGGAGGGGGGGTTGCTTGGAGCCGAGGACCCGCGGTGATGGATGCGCTAAGTTATAGGGAAAGCAGGGGAAAAATTAGCTCACATCCACCATTTTGTACCTCTGCAAGATCCACAGCAGGCCCTCTTCCTATGAGGTTGGAGTGCTATTAGTTAGGTGAAATCGGGGGTTGCGGGCGGGTGGAGGCGGTGGGGGAGGGGGAGACGAGCCAGGCGTTTGGGGGCTGCAGGGGGATCAATGACCGCAAGCCCCCCCAACGCAGCAGCCTCCTTGAGCTTTGTGCGAGAGCCCGAGTTCGGGGTCTCCCGCAGCACCCGGCTCCCAGGCTCCTGCAGTGTGGCCAGGTCCACCTTAGTGGTCATTTACACAATCCTCTCATCGGCCTTTAAAAAAATAAAAAAAAATGGGAGCAGGTTCCACGCGCCCTTCTGGGTTCGAGTCAGGGGAAGAGGGGTGCACGCAGATATCTCAGGCTCGTCCGGTTTGCACGCAAGGAACTAGGCTGGAGCTCATGGAAGGCATTCTGTGGGGTTAATGGTGTGGATTGAAGACTCCGCCTGATTGTGCGTGGATTGAACCTATGTGGCTTTGGATTCGGTTGCTTGGAAAAGAATGGAGGCTGTGTCGTGAATCTGCATGTCAGACAGGAAGGACAAACAAAACGGTCAGTGGAAGTGGAGGCCTCAACATAGATTTCGTCTTAAAAATGCAGTGTGCCCTGAAAAGCCTTTCTGAATGGGCCCCGTTCCCTGTGGAAATAACGACAGAGTGGCTTTGGTTTGCGATGGGGGAACCCAGAGATGCTGGAGGAGGAAAATCCCAGAAATCTTTTATTGCTTTCCCAGCCCTTCCTTCTTGCTTACCACTTGTCTGTAATGATATGGAAGACATCAGGGTTGTTTTTTTTTATTATTTGTTTTTCATTGTGAAAATCATTGGTTTGCTTCTAAGATCCAGTGTAATGGAAGAAACAAGGTTTTTATTTTAAATCACATACCAAATCATTCTAAGTCCTGTCTTAACTGGAAAAGATGGTTTTAAGCTGGTGATTGGTTCTTACAGGCAAGCTTTACTGTCTTCCTCCTAAAGCAGCAAGTCCTTTTAAACTGGGGTCACTATCTCATGCTTTAACAATGTCTTGTGACCACATTTCCATGCATACAAAGCCTAAGTATAATAACTTATCTTTCTTTTTTAAAAATTGCAAAATCAGGCGACAGAAGGATGTTCTACTATTTTGGCAATAAGGCTTCCTTGATTTTTCTCTTTCATGAAAAGCCAAATTTGTAAAGGAAGTGACAACTGCAGTTTATACTTCAGTAATTTAAGACCCTGCTGTGGTTACTGTATTCTTCAGACTTGTGTCAGTAAATTCTAAAATATACCTAGATCCAAATCTAACCACAAAATACATATGTACATAGATCCATGTCTGTACTGAGTGAATCCAGGCTTCACATGCTTAGGGGTTGAATGTCTTCATTCCATTTTGCCCCCCCCTTTTCTGTCCCTCTTAAATAAACAGTGCCAAAAGTAAGCATAAAGCAATTGGGGGGCAGTGCCCACCATTTCTTCAACAAACCTGCAAGACTCTAATAATTTCAGGCACATTCCCATGGAGCCTATTTTTATCTCTCTTGACATTGCTTCATTATGATTACATTTTCCATCTTTGTAGAAGAACTCTCTGCTGTTTCTGGTGTTGCAAGACATTTTTCCAGGGCTTAAGGAAGATGCTTTTAATTTTATATGATTCTCTGGTTTCAGCTCTAGATCTGTGTGTGGTGAGTTGGTCTTTTGGTGATCCTGAAAGTTAACCTGTTTCAGGTGGGTGGCTGTTCATGCAGATTCCATGTTAGGTTACTGCTGAGAATACAAGAACCCCTGAAGAGCTGTGTCATTCATTCAGCATTTTATGAGGTGCCCACTCAGGGTAAAGCACTTTGTTCTACATCCTTATGGGGTCACTGGATTGGATAGAATATATGAGTTTTATATAGGGAGGGAGAGATATTATTTTTCCTTTATGTTAGATGTCAGCTAGTACATGGAATAAAAAGCAGGTGTTGGTGTTAATGGAAAGAAACAGTAAATATGAAGACAAACACCAACGATCAACATTGAAAAGAGTAGATGGAATCTTTCTTATATGCAAGTTTTGGGGAAATGTAGCATGGCAGGATGAGTATCTAATCTATTTTCTTTTCAAATAAGGATCTTTTCAACATAGGAGAGTTAATAGAAGTCAATGCTGTATTGAAACAGTTGGAGATCATTTATAAGTTCTCTTCCCCTTAGGAGATTAAAATGTATCAAATTAGTCACTATGGGTACGAGCAGAACCTTTGGCATATAAAATAGAAAAGAAGCAACTTTTAATATTTTTTCCTTTCTCTTTGTCCAGTCATTTGGTTTAGTGATTACTCATGTTATCATCTTTCTTTTGCTGTGGGTAAATGTATTTGTGTTCATAAAACAAGATAAGCCAAAATCTGAAGAAACTTCAACTGAGCCTAAAGAAACTTCAGCTAAAGTTATTTCTAGAATTCCCATAGCAAATATCCCTGATCATTAAGAAGAATAAGCATTAAAAAAAAGGCCTGGTAAATGAGAAATTACAAGGAACTTTTAGAAAAAGACACCCTTAGACTTGGTATACCTATGTAACACACAGTAGGTGCCTTAAGCAGGATTGTAAGCATGTGTGATAGCTTGATAATGAAACAACACCATTTCTACCTAGTAATAAGTAATTGCCAGTGTGAAATGTGATTTATAGCTGTGGGTTTGACCTTTGGCCTTAAGCTCAAGATGTTGGATCAGACAACAAGAAGACTGATGAGGTCTTGCAAAAGGATGGGTAGATGGAAAATTAGGAAAGTTTCCATCTGCAGGCCCACGATTTCTGTGTCCGCTTTTTACTCCCTATCCATGCTACCAAATCTAAAGTAATCCTAAGAGTCCACCAGCCTCCTAGCAACCAGGAGGTGTAAAGAGCAGGAGAGGAGTCCATTGTTCCTCTGGCATATTAATTTCCCAATGGTAGTTTCTGGGCAGAAGGTTGGGGGAGGTGGGGAGGGAAATCTTGCCTTTTGTCTAAATTAAGATGAATAATAAATCCATGCATGGCATTATCTGAAGAAGAAAAAAGGATTGGATCCAGTGTATATAGGGTTATTCTTCCACATTTTTTTAAACCAGAAAAACAAAAGAGATATTAATGGGAGACTAAAGTAAAACTGGAAAAAGTAAAAAGGAAAGCTGTGTTAATGCTTAGTACTTTGTAGATGCCAGCCTACTGGTATACCTCTGTGACATGATTTCCAAGGCCTCAAGTGGATGAAGCCATTAGAACTTGCTCTGGTACTGTGCGAACAATCATTCATTCAAACGATGCTAACTTCTTCCTTCATAGTTCCTCCAGCAGAACCGGGGCTGTTTTTCATGTATAATACCACTAGAGTCATAGGGGCCTTCTTATTGATCAAGATTGAAAGTTATTTTTTCCAGTCTGCAGGTTTTATAGAACATGTTTCTAAAAGGCTTTGCTTATGAACCAGCAAGCAAAGTCCCCAGCAGTTTGAGTTTGGTACATGTCATTTTCAATAGTGTCTTTTTAAGGAATAAAGCAGATTTTTTTTAAAAAAAGTACTGTGGCTTTAAAGAATTTGAAAAGAAAAAACAAAAGTCTCTGACTTAAGAATGTCAGTTTTTCTTTTTAAAGATCAGTTTTGTCTGCGGCTTTAATGAAGATTATCAGTGGAGAGAGATGACCAGAATACCACTTGATTGGCTTATTAGTTTTCATTTCATAGAAACAAATCTGGGGCCACATTTGACTGTGTTCCCCATGTTCTCTTATTTTAAGGAGATTTAAGAGTTTTTCTGGGTGTGGAAGATGAACACAAGCTTCTAATGTGGGCCTTCCACAAACCTGCCATCTCCCTGGAGGTGGATCTACATTTGGGCTCCATGGTGGCTGTGTAGTGACTTCTGAATGCTAGTATATAAATTGCTTGAAAAGCCCTTTTCCCTTTTCAAACTTACTGGAGTCACAGGCTTCTGTGTGTAGGAATAGTGCTCGGTGCAGTGAAATCCTGTTTTCTGTCATCCTCAAATCGTACATTATGAGTTTGCATCTCAGGGTTTGCCCTGGTAACCGGAGCAATGAGGGGGAAAATGATAGATTAAGGTCTTACAGGTTAAAATTAAATGCCAGTTTTCATGAACAACATCCTGTCCCCTCCTTTGCCCTCTTCCCAGAGATCCATTTTCAGCTTAGCTGCTCCAACTGAGTTTTAATTTGAAACTACCTTTGTTGACTTCTTTCAGGCAAAATGGAAAAGAGGAATATTACCCTTGGTGGTGAATAACTTTCTTCTTCATTTATTTCCCAAGAGAACTGGAAGGTGTTTAGTAAAGGTCACCTCTCTTGGTATTTCAAGATCTGTTACACACTTTGTGAATGTTTTTATTTGGAAGTGAGGGATAAAAGTAATATGAACATACTGCATGAGAACCTAAGAGTTTTTAACACCCTCCAAGTGATTTTGGCCTTAACTTCCCTCACCCCACAGGCTTGGAACAATTCAGATAATGGAATGTTCATGTAACCAAGGAGCAAAATCTGGTTAGATGCTTGCCAGTGAGATAACCGACTTCTGAACTTAATAAAACTTCTGTAGATCAATCATAGAGACTGTGAAATAGCTATTCTTTAGGGTATACAGTTGAGTGTCTTATGGCATGTGAGAATACAGATTGTAGTCAACTGTAAATTAACTCTAGCTACATACCACATGAACTCAATGACATGGATGATTTTTAAAGTAGGTAATAAACTTTCCCTTAAGTAGTAAATCCCTAGACTATTTTTATTTGACATTGGAATGTGTACCAGTTGGCCAGAAAATCCTATTGATTTCTACCATCTAAACATCTCTTCATCCCAGCAGTTTGAGTCTTCTGTTCTTCCAAAGGAATCACTACTCCAGCCTCATCCATCTTCTAGGTGTCCCCGCCCAACCCTCTTGGCCCCAGAGATTTTGTGTGGTTCTAAAGCAACATTGGATGTGTTGCTTCCTTTTAAAATGTTTCTCATGGACACAAATGAAGTCCTACATAGATTGTTGACCATGAAAGTCTTTGAGGTATCACTTGCCCATTGGTTCTTCCTCTGCTGGTGTCCTGTCCCTTAACCCCCTGTGTACCAGGCTCTGGGAGCTCTGTACCTTTGGCTCTGTCTGTTGCACTTGTCATTTTATGTGCCATTACTTGGAATGTTTCCCACATCTCCAAGTCTTAAAGCATCCCATTAAGCATTTCAGACAACGGATAACTCTCTCTGTCTCTGTCTTTCTATCTGTGTGTGTGTGTGTGTGTGTGTGTGTGTGTGTGTGTGTGTCTGTCTGTCTCTCTCTCTCTCTCCTTGGGGTCTTGCTGTGTTTCTCCAGCCACCTTTGACTTTGTCATTCTTCTGTCTCAGCCTCCCTAGCAACTGGGATTACAGGTGTGTACCACCAGGCCCAGCTTACCCTTTTAGCCTTCCTTCAGGTCCTTTCTGAGTGAATCACTCCTATAAGACTTGTTTTGTATGGATGTTATAGCAACACAGTCACATTGTATTGCATTACCAGTTTACCTGTACACCTCCTGCATGGACAGAGGGCTCTTCCTTAACAGTACCTGTTGTAGTCACTGGTCCATTTTGCCAGCAACCACAAAAGTTGGCATGTATAAAGACTCAATAAATGTTTATTTGATGAATGACTTCTCTTTAAAAAACTTGGATGCAGAGATGTCTTGAAGTCTTAATGTGAGTCATCTTTTTTATAACTGTGGAAGTTAATAGATCTCTCTCTTAAAATCCTTCCCTTGGAGGATCTCATTCTGTGATTGGTAGATTGGACTGCCTGTCTGGGAAAGCAAGAACTAACAGGAATAAGTCATGAGTCAAGAAGGGAGCTGGATAGAGTTGGTGTAAGTGGAATAAAGCTCAGAGAAGACAAGGATGCCACTTAGGAGAGGTGACTTGGAGGAGGATTTCTAAGGCTGTGAAAGAGTGGGTAGGATTTGGAGAGATGGAAAAAAGAATTAGAAGAGGACTATGGAAGTAGTATGACCTAAGGCATGAAGCTAGAAATAAATATGTGTATGTGAAAGTCCTTACACTGCAACTTGGAGATGTAACCAGAAATAATGTATATCTACATGTGGCGGGATCTTGGAATTTGGGTGTAATCAGGAATTATGAGGGAGTAACAGATTTGTGAGACTTTGGGATTGACACGATGAAAGGGAAGGGAGCTGTGGCGTACAGGGTAGGAGCCATCCTGGGTATTGATGAAAGACCATTATAGAACTAAGTTTCTCAACAGTATTAGGCATTAACACGATACCCAAGAGATTATTTTTAAACCATCCCTACATACCTCCTTGTCTTAGACTGTTTTGTGCTGCTATAACAAAATATCTGGGCTGAGTAATTTGCAAAATAGTTTATTTGGCTCAGGATTCTTTTCTTTTTTTCTTTTTCTTTTTGTCATTTGTGGGGCTTGAACTCCGGGCCTGGGCGCTGTCCCTGAGCTGCTTTTGCTCAAGGCTAGCATTGTACCATTTGAGCCACAGCACCACTTCCTGCTTTTTCTGTTTATGTGGTACTAAGGAACAGAACTCAGGTCTTCATGCATGCTATGCAAGCACTCTACCACTAAGCCACATTCTTGGCCCTGGCTCAGGATTCTTGTGTCAGGAAGATTTGAACAGCGTGGTGCATGTCCTGGGGTCACCAACCCTACCTACTTTTTTCCTGCCACACTGTCTTACAACATGCCTAAAAGGAACTGGCTGAGTGCAGAAGGAAACAGGCACAAAGGATGGCCTTTCTTTTTAGCAACCAGTCTCGTAAAACCTAACCCACTCCCACTAGATGGGCATTAATCCCTTTCCAGGAGCAGTCACCTCATGATCGAATCATCTCTTAAAGATCCACTGTCTTTAAGTACTGTGATGGGGGACCAAGCTTCCATCTAGTACATGAACCTTTGGAGAACAAACCTCACCCAAACTATAGTATCTGTACTCCTGTGCACCTGTACTGTTATTTCCTTAACGTTTGACCTACTTCCTTATTTAAATGAATTAAAAAGGAAATTCTCTCTGGGTGCAGGTAGCTCTTGCCTATAATCCTAACTACTCAGGAGGATCCAATTCGAAGCCAGCCAGAGGAAAAAAGTCTATGAGACTCGTATCTCCAATAAACTACTCAGAAAAAGCCAGAAGTGGTACTGTGGCTCAAGTGGTAGAGGGTTTTCCTTGAGTACAAAGAGGCCCAGGGACAGTGCCCAGACCCTGAGATCAAGCTCCAGGACTGGCAAGAAAAAAAAAGGGGGAGGGGGGAGAATTCCTTTTTTGTGAAATTGTGGGTTTCACTTGATAAAATTGATTTTTTTCCCTAATCCCCACTAAAATTAACATAAAACTCAGTTACAGATACATAACCAGTTAACCTCCTAAAATGAATCCTTGGAGCTGAGTGGAACCACATAGTGGAGGACAAGGAGGGTGTGATGGGAAGGAGGAATAAAAGAAGGAAGTTGTAGGTTTGTTTTTTTTGTTTTGTTTTGTTTTTGGTCATTAATTGGATTTAAGAGGTGAAAGAGGCCTGGACCTGGTGGATCATGCCTATAATCTCAGGAGCTTGGAAGATGGAACAGGAAGATGTTGGTCCCAGACCAGCCAGCCCAAAGCAAAATTGAGAGACCCAATATGAAAAACTAACAGCAAAAGGACTTGGAAACATGGCACTAAGAGGTAGAGCAGTTGTCTAGTTGTCTGTTCTCAATCCTTAGTACTGCTCAAGCACATGTTTGTGTGTGCGCGTATACATACACAGACACACTGTACACACATGCAGGGGAAAGAGAAGATGTTAGAAAAACAAAATAAATGACCAGGAAACTGGGGAAAGTAGAGCTGATGATGAGTTCTATTTTGGATTAACAGATATGTTGTCTGAGCAGGGAGGTAGGGAGACTATTAGGCATACATGCATGGTAAAGGTTAGAGGTTTAGGTTAAAGGTCACTCATCCATGCACGCTTGCCTGTTAAGAACATGAGAATAGCTTTGCTTTTTGTACTCTATGTTCCACTACTTAGAGGAGAACAGATGACTTAGGTTATTTTTATTTCCAGCAGATGGAGGGTCAATTGCATTCCACTGACTCTGAGTTCTTAGGTTTTGAAATACCCAGAGAACAGCAGTTACGATTGCTTAGAGATTGCTCTTCTCTTCCTAAGAACAAAGTGTGGCTTAATTTTTTTAGATTTGTTTTATTCATGTTTGCATTGGTTTCAAAGATGTTACGTTGTTTTGTTGGTAACAGGAATATGCTTTTGGTAACTGCAGTCAGGCTTGAAAAGAGTTAGAGCTATGCAAGAAATTGCACAAAAGACGAGACCAGCTAGCTATGTAAGTAATGTATATTTCAAACATCTGTCATATACCTATTCAGTGAGAAAATTATGGCTTAGGTAATTCATGCTCACAGTTAAAATCTTCATTTATCTTCCCACTTTAATCCATGATGGCCCCTCCAGGCCAAGTTTTCTCTTTTTGAAGATAAAAGAGAGAAATTTGGCAGATGCCCATGGCATTAAGGGTAGCAGGATGTATGCCTGGGCTTAGGCTTCTGATGGCCACACGTTTTTTGAGGGAGGGACCATCTAGCTTTGCAATTAACACCCCCACCTCACCCCTACTGCAAATTCCTGTCTGGTTGGTCCCCCTATGAGAGCTAATAGACTTTTTATGGCTTTTAGGCATATCCCTCTTTTGCTGTGAAATAATTTCATTATTAAAGTGAAGGCCCCCATAGCGATATGAGACACATTAGATATTTGTCTTTTTTTTCTTCTTCTTTTTTAAGGTTCCTGGAATGTGAAACTTTTTTTGTTGGTGTAGTTTTACCCCCAAAAGATCCATTCAAACTCCAATGCTTGGTACCTATGAATATGACCTTATTTGGAAATAAGGTCTTTGCTGATATAACTATATGGTGCAAATATACAAAGATAGGGTTGCTCTTAAATGTTATAGGGTTCATGTTCTTTAAGCTAGAAGAAAAGAAACGAAGATACAAGAAAAGCGCTGTGTGACCAGAGAGGCAGAGAAAGGCCAGAAGCTAGAGAGGGGCATAGAATACATTTTTCCCATGGATACCTCAGAACGAACAAGTTCTGCAGACTCTGACACTTCCCGCTTTTGGCCTCCAGAAGTGGGGAGTGGAGATGGGAAATCTTTGTTCCAGGCCAGCTAGTGTAGAGCAAAAGCGAGAGACCCTATCTGAAAAACAAAACTAGGACTGTGTGTGTAGCTCATGTGGCAGAGTTCTTGACTGGCCTGAGGCTCTGAGTTCAACCTGCAGTACTGGAGATTGAGCCACTCACTTGGTGTTACTTGTTACAGCACCTGTAGGACCTAAATAGATCTATTTTCGGGACCTTGTGAGAGGCAGATCCCGAACTTTTTCATGTGGACATTCAAATTTGCTGCATGATTACTTTTCCAGACCTTTTTTTTTTTTGTCTGTTGGGGGGCTTGGAATCTGGGCATTGGCGCTGCCCCTGAGCTCTCTCAAGGCAAGCACTCTACCACTTGAGCCACAGTGTCACTTCGGGTTTTCTGGTGTTTTTATCGGAGATAAGAGTTTCACATCCTTTCCTGCCTGGGCTGGCTTTGAACCGAGATCCTCCTGAGTAGCTAGGATTACAGGTGTGAGCCACCAGCGCCTGGCCTAGATTTCTTTTGTGGAAGCAGCAGCCAGTGACCTGGTTTTGATGATTACATACTTCCTGACTTCGACCTTGCTGAGTCTGGTGAAGTAGTGAGACACAGTTCCTGGAGATGGAAGTGGTGCAACAAGATGGCAGTGTGCAGGCAGTAATGGCAGCAACAGGTGATGCCCTAAGTAGCAGTGCCAGTGGTGCCAGCTGCAGGTTTAGGCCCACCTGTGGCTCTCAAGGGGTCTTCCTCGAAGCAGCTCTAGCAGCACAGTTCCTAGTCTGGGTCTCCACCCTTTCTAGACTCTTGCGAGTTACTCATTAATATTGTAACATAGTGAATTAGAACCAAGAGACATACCTGATGGCCTAGTTTCTCTAACCTAGCCTTTCCATCCTTAGCTGGATAAACTATATACTTTACCCATTTTCCCAAGACCCCATGTTTTAGACCCATAAAACAGGAATAATACCTAAGGTATCTACTACCCCTTTAGGGATTGGATGAGTTGTGTCAATTAATTTGCATAAAGCATTTAAAGCTAAGCTGGGTACATTGGAGGTATTATATCAGTATTATTTGTTATCAGTGTTATTTAAATAGCCAGTTTTAGCCAGAATTAGTTTCTGTTGACTGAGAATCCCAGCAGACATAGATTGGCAACAGGATCTCAACAGTTGTTACTTTAAAGCATTGCCACAAAGAATGAATTGAAATAAACTTTACCAACAGGTCTAGCTCAGTTTTGGTTTGCAACTATGTTGCCTTCATTCTTAAGAGAGGTTCCAGTGCTTCTTCCCCCACCCAGACTTGTTCAGTAATCTCCTGCTCCCCTCTACTTTGCATTCTAGTTCCAAATAGGGTTAAAAACACCAGGAAGCCTGGTTGAGTGCATTTGAGTTGTTCCTTCTCTGTGTTCCCAAACTATCCTTTGCGCATCTCTAAGATGAATGACATGTCTGTCATCATCTTGTCTGACTCTCCTCTAAGACCAGAAACTCATGTCTGCTTTAGCTTTGTGTTCTCCTTGTCTAGCAGATGGTCAAGAGACTAACTGTATGCCTGTGGGAACACAGGGTCCTTTGGACACTCCCAGTCATTACATTGGGGTCTCTGGATTTCACTTTCTTCTTTAACCATTAGTATAGTTGGTGTCCTGGAATGTTGTGTAGAGGCTGCTGGCTAATTGTGGGGAATTAGTAATCTAGCTGAACTCAATCTGAGTGGAGGAGCAAGCTGGTGAACTAGGGTAGTTTGGGTATCTTTTGGGTTGTATAGATCTGTGCTTCTATCTTAGGCATTTAAAGAATTCCAGCATGGATCCTTGGAAAAATTGTACAACTATTTGACTCTTTTGAACTGTCTAAAATTAAACATACTTCTAGATTCAATGCTAGTACTTGTAGTTACAATGGAGTTTCCTAGTGGATACATTTGATTTTTTTATTTCTATTGGTTGTCAAGTAATTGAGAGAAGTATTATATATACATACATATAAATATACATGCATATATACACATATAATGTATATGTATATAAATATACGTGTGTTTATAGATATATATTTACATTTCTTAACTGGTTGTAAATAATGTAGACAAAGGCCTATGTTGATAAACATTTAAAAATGTTTATAGTCTGCCAGAGAGTAAACAAGCCCAGAGGAGCAGAATAATGAAGGTAGTAATGATGTTAGAAAGATTTGTCCACATTTGTAGTAGTGAAGGTCCTGTGACTTAGGCCTTGGACAGTCATATGTTGGTGTCCTCTTGCTAGCCATGATACAACTGGCAGTTTTATCAATCTGTCCTCTGTATCTAAATTATGGTCTTCATGTGAAATTAATGACTAAATGTATGTGAAATAACTAGCACAATGATTGCATGTGGTAAGAACTTAATACATCTTTACTATTATGTTATTATTTCTTTGCTAGATTGGTATTCTTATCATTATTATTATATTACAATGCAGGATTGGGCATTCTTAGGTAGTTTACAACCATAGATACAAAAGGAGGGTGACCACAGGCAACCTTCCAAGGAGGATCAGATTGAGTTAAAAGAAACTCTAAGTTGGATTCTGGTTGGTCTCATACTTGATACTCATTCAATCAGAAATCAAATATTCCATTTCTTATTGATTTTGGTGTGTGATCTTCTACGAAAACCTACAGAATTATAATTCATTTATCTAAGTGGGCTCACCTTGGGTTGAGTTTCCAACTTAGGAAAATGGTAGAGAATCTTTGTGCATTCAATATTCCTATGAAATATAAATCTTAAGACAGTTTGGCTTCACTTTAAAATAGGGGAATTGTGCCCCATGTAACCAGACACAGATCCATTTGAGATGCTTATTTTGATTTTTCAGTTGAAGGTAAAGGGAAGGACAAAGTTTTTCTTCAGAATAGGGAGTTGGCTGTGTGTATATGTTTGCGCATGCATGAAAGATGGATCTTACAAAACTCCATGTAAGAAAAGAAAGACGTGAAATTAAGCTGTGTCGTTCAGTGCCAGTTTTCAAAGTAAAACATAGTGGAATCTCTTCTCTAAACCAAGAACATTTCTTCTTCTCTGATGGGACTGAAACAGTAGAGAAAGTTGGGCACCAGTGACTCATGCTTGTAATCCTATCTACTCAGGAGGCTGAAATCTGAAGATGTTCAAAGCCAACCCTGGGATAATTAATCCAAGAAACTTTTGTCCCCATTTAACTAGCAAAAAGCCAGAGTGGAGCTGTGGCTCATGTGGTAGAGCACTAGCCTTCAATGAAAAAGCCAAGTGAGAGTACAAGGCCCTGAGTTCTAGCCCTAGTACCAGGACATAGTACCTAGTACAGTGGAACCTCAGAGCTGTGTAAGACTTAAGCCTTGTATGCTTCAGTTTATGGTCCACTTGTCATAGGGTTTAATATTTCAGTTACTTTCCTGGTGATAGATGGTGGTACCCAAGTTAGGCTCTGAGCTGACAGCTGAGCTGAGGAGGATTCATACTTGCCAACTCACATAATCCCGATCCAGCCAAGGTTTGGGAGCTCAGAGCCACTGAACTGAAACCATTCGAGTTTTCCTTTTGCTTAGACATTTTCAACATGTTGTTCCACCCCAAATCAAGGGGAAAATGATGAAGGAAAACCTAAGAGGTATAAGTAATATACTTCCTGGGTTTAGTGCCAATGATTTAAACTTCCAGGCCAACTATACATATGGCACCCCAGTCTCAGCTTATGTCAGCGAAAACAGAATTTCTGGGGGATTCAGATCTTGTCTTGCACATGTTAAACCCCTCAAAGCAGCCAATAATTCATATTTTAAGCAGCATAAATGACAAGAACTGAGATTTTGTATGCACACGTGCACATGCAGACACACAGAGTCTCCCGCACATACTTACAGTCACTACGTGCTTGACTGTTAAAGATTAGTAAAAATTAACTTTTTTTAAGTAAAATATTGACTGTTTTCATTCATTCTCCCGGTGATATTTCTGCCTTATCTTGAGCCAGGGGAACCCTACTTGAGAAGCTTGGGTTGAAACACGGGAGATTTCAAACTTCCTCTGCATATTCCTAAAGAGTCTCACCTTAAATATGTGTGATGTTATTTAGAAATAATCTCAGGCAGTTGAAGTTCTTCTAAGGATTACTTGGTTTTCCCCAAAGAACAAGGTTGGGGGTGGGAATCACTACAGTGTTCCCTAAGGCTTTATCTTGTCCTTCTTCTTGTCACTGGAGGCTAGGTGTCTTCTGGTCTGCTGAGCTTCTCTGCATATTTTTTTTTTGGTAGTGAAAATTTGTAGATATAATTGTTTGGTTTTATATATATATATATATGTAACCTTTAAGTAGTTGTCATTCAATAAAGCAGTTTATAAATACAATGTAGCTTGATCTATTGTATTTTATATATTTAATATGTTATATATTTTATATAATTCTATATATCTATAATATATATTATATGTCATCTCTTTCTTCAGCCTCCCCATTCCTCTCAACTCCACCCTCTCCCTCAATTTTCTTAATTTTTTTAGAATATGTATTGAATTTTATGACTGTGTTCTCCCCTCTTTCCTCTCTTCATTCACCTCCCCGCCTTCCCATGAGTCCACCCTCCCATTTTGAGTGCCCATTTCCTAGTGTTTATTTTGATGGGCTTCTCTGCATTCTTAATTGGCCTGACATTTTCATAAGCTATCAGTCATGCAGGAACATCCCTGAATCTTGGAGGAGATGATAGTTGGCCACTGTGCAAGTTCTAGGTCTTAACTTGTTACTACCAAGGTGTCTGGCAAAGTGTACACTTCAAACAGAAAGAGGTCCCACCTAAAAACACACAGTTTCATTCATTTGCCAACGATTCTTTTCTTCTTGTGTTCATCTTGACTTTTTTTGGTTATGGAATAATTGCTGAAGAAATATTTGGTTTCACGCAGTCTGCTATTGTTAGAATTGAGGATGTTAGAATTTCTTTTCTATCAGGGTGACAGTGGCTCATGCTATAATCCTAGCTACTCAGGAGGCTGACATCTAAGGATTGCTGTTTGAAATCAGCATGGGCAGAAAAGTCCCTGTAAGACTCTTATCTCCAGTTAACCACTCAGAAACTGAAACTGGTGCTGTGTCTCAAAGTGATAGAGTGCTAGCCTTGAGCAAAAAAGCTCAGGAACAACACCCAGGTCCTGAGTTCAAGCCCTATGATCACCACCACCACCAACACCACCACCAAAAAAGCATTTATTTTCCAAACAAGACGATAGGCCAGGATCCAAATAATTGTACAAGTAACCAGACCTAGTGTGATCACTTAAAAATGGCATTGTGGTACTCATTACTTGACTTATAAAATGGTAACCCCTCTGTAATCACTATTGTAATAACAACAAAAAAATAGCATTGTAGGAGTTGAGAGGGGAGAAAGAGTTATATGGAACTCGGAGTAAGATTAAGTTAAATTCAAAGTCAGCAGGAAATGAATAAACTGGGAGTTCTGATGAATGTGATAGTGAAAAGTAGAGGTGGCTAAAATGGATAAATTAATGATGTCTTTAATAAGAATCAGCTAAATGGGCTAGAATGCATTACAGTAAATACATGTGGGAAGGAAAGTGGTCCCTGTGACTCCCATGGGAGGGTCACTTCATTTGAGCAAATCCTCCATGGTTCCCTCCAGCCTTCTGGTGGTCAGGAAGGGTAAGTTGAGTAGCCATTGTGGGAATAATTTGAAAGCATAATCTTCATTTAGTTCTGCTAGTCACTCTTTCAAAGTCTAGCACCTCCATAATCCCTGCAGTTAAGGGGTCAGGCTATACAAATACAGCAAACACCTGCTCATTCGAACATATAGGAAGTCATAAAGCTTTATGGTATGTAGTATATTTTCCCCAAACCCCAAATTGCTTTTAAATAATATTTAATAGTTAAAGATTGTTTCTTATTAACCCTGCCCTGTTATGTGGCTCACTTTTAAATTCTGTGTATGTGAGAGCAAAAATACTTGAGATATAACATGAAATTAACAATTCCTAACTATAAAAAAAGTGACATAAATTGGGTGCTGGTTGCTCATGCCTGTAATCCTAACTACACAGAGGAAGTTGAGATCTGAGGATCACAGTTTGAAGCCAGCCCTAGCAGGAAAGTCTGTGAGACTCTTATTGCAAAAGAATGAAAGAAAGAAAGAAAGAAAGAAAGAAAGAAAGAAAAAAAGAAAGAAAGAAAGAAAGAGAGAGAGAGAGAAAGAAGGAAGGAAAGAAAGAAAGGAAAGAAGGAAAGAAAGAAAGGAAAGAAAGGCAGAGGTAGAGGTAAAGCTGCTGCTCAAATGTTAGAGAGCTAGCCTTGAGCAAATGAAGCTCAGGGATAGTGTCAACGTCCTGAGTTCAAGCCCAGGACAGCATCAAAAAAAGAAGGTGATATAGTTTTTCTGCATTCTTAACTTTAGAATCAAGAAACCAAAATAGGTAAGCTCACAAAATGTAAAGGCTCAAATTCTGAGGTTAAAAATTTAAATTATCTGCATCTCTATAGTTCAAGCTTCCTGTTTGCTTCTTTAATAATTTGGAGGTACAGTTTTGATTAGTAAATTTCTTTTTTAAAGAAAAAAGTTGAACCACCTATAGTAAATTAAATGTATAGAAATTATATTCATCTTAGCATAGAAGACTTTCATAAATTTATTATCCCTTAGTCCTTTGAGAAAATGTTCATTTCTTAGTTACAAGTGTGTTTAATTCTGTAGACCTACTCTTATTTTTTTCTTTTTAACAATGATTTCCATTTTTCCTTGCTCCTAGGCATTAGCAACTACCATTTTGTCTCAGTGAATTTGACTAATGTAGATTCCTTGTATATGTGACTTGCTTGTTCCACTTAACTTATTCTCAATGATGTTATCATTATCAAGATTCATCTGTTACAACATGTCAGAGTTTTCTTTTTTTCTTAGGGCCACATAATATTCCAGTGTAAATATACATTTCATTTATCTGTCAGTAGACATTTGGGTTCTTATCTTTTGTGTCTTGTAATTAATACTTACATGCACATGAGTGAACAGATAATCTGTTGAGTTATTGGTTCTGAGGCTCTTGGGTGTGTTTCTAGAAATGGCTTCTTGGGTAATTCTGTACAATTGAACATTTGTATATTTCCTTATATGTACCTGACAACACTGTTGTCTGGATTTTTTTTTTTTTTTTTTGACAATGCTGACTCTTAAAGAAGATGAAACCATCAGGAGAGCAGATATTCCTTGCCATATCCTGTTGTTTCCCACATAGAGAAACATCCCACATAAAGAAAACTTGGAGACTTTTCTTAGAAGTCTGGCTATACTTACCAGGTGATACCCACAGTGCAAGGTCATGGGTGAACACACCACAAATGGGTTCCTAGTTTCTTGTACTTTTTTTGAATAGTTTTCGTCACATCATTTTTTTCCAAATGAGAAAACATAGAAATATGAACAAAATCAACTTCTAATTACTCAAATTTTATCCTTGTTTTGCATACCTCCCATGAGGTCGTGCTGTAGGATGTACCGTCAGGAGCCCTTAGACCCAAGGGCTCAAATCACTTAAGACATAGCTAAGAGTGTAGACTATTTTTGGAGCTGAGCAGCAGAGGGGCAAGTGTTGTGTTTGTACAAAGTCACAAGTCCTGACTCAGGGACTGTATGGTAGGGGCAACATGAAATTGTTGACAGGATCAGCATTGAGTTTTTCCTGTCCTTCCATTCTAGATACACTGTGCAGGAGGTAGGCAAGACAGGAATATTCTGTGGAGACTGGAGCTCCTAGACACCATCTGTGGCCCAGCATTGAGTCGGATCCTTTGTCAGAATCATCTAGGGAGCTGTTAAGCAACCTCACATCTTGGCTTCATTCCCCAAGTTTTTGCAGACTTGGGATGAGGCCCAGTACTTTTAAGTTTTCAAAAACACTCTAGGTGATTTTGATGTACAGTCAGGGTTACTAGCCACTTGTTTGTCATTGTCTAGGACAGTGAGCTTCTCCATTCATTGATTCATTTGCATTCTCTTCTTCACACATCCAAAAAATCAGTATGGAGAGAGAGCCCATGTGAGGGTGTTGACATGATTATTTTAGAGAGTTAAGGGCTGTTCTGGCTGAAGGTATGATCCCCAGGCAAACTATTGCCAGGCAATGGGATGACAGTAACACTGGATCTGAATAGGAAGTTCAAGGACACCACAGAGCGAGAGTACTCAACAGAAACTGAGGTGAAAGGAGGGGTGCAGAGTGCCTGGAGTCACCCTTAAAGTTTCAGTGGGAATAAGCCTTGGAGAAGGACATAAGGTTGAGGAAAAGAGGCTGCAAGTGGGAGTGTAACATGGACAGTTCTGTCCCTTTGGAGGCCAGATAGATATTTTGAGAGAGAAAGACACAAGAGAGGAGAAGCCAGGATCTAGAAAGACATTATATTTCAAGCTGAGGAGCAGTAATTTTATTCTGAGTATCAGAGTAACCCTTTTGGAAATATTCTTTCATTGTCATTATATAGGTGATGTTCAGAGGGTTTATGGTTACCCAAGTCATGTAAAGAATACATTTCTTTTTGGACAGTGCCACCTCCAAGAATTTTGTTTTTTGATGGTCTTGGGGCCTGAACTCTGGGCCTGGGCACTGTCCCTCAGCTCTTCAGCTCAAGGCTAGCGCTCTACCACTTGAGCCACAGCACCACTTCTGGCCTTTTCTGCTTAGGTGGTGCTGAGGAATCGAAACCAGGGCCTCATGCTTGCAAGGTAAGCACTCTGCCACCTTCCCATTCCACCCCGAAGTATTTTTAAATAAGAATGTGCATTAGAGAACTTACCCTGGCTCAGATTGGAAAATAGATTGAGTTGCTTAGATGAAGAGGTGGATAGGTAGAAAGTGGATATAGATATGCTTGTGAGAGTAACAGGGACCAAACTGTTGGGGGAATTCTAAACCCAATGGTGTCTTTCTCCTTCTTGGAGCATGTTTCCTAGGAAACATGGAACAGAGGATGAGTAAGGTGGCAAAATAGGAGTCCAAATATCCATCAAGAGGGATGCATAAACAGATTAAGGAGCAGCCTCAAGCCCAGCTGAAGAGGATACCATGAATTTTTGGTGGCACCCAATTCTTGTGCTTGAGTCATTTTCCTAAATAATGTTTTGTGATCTAAACACAAAGGTGAGAAAAACTAGATGTTTGCATTTTTCTAGGGTCGATGCTTTGACAAGCAGAAGGACTGAGAACCATAAGGAAGCTAAGGCTTGTTTCTCTCCGCATGATGTGGTCTTCTCAGGAAGCCAGAGCTGGTGGGATGTCTACTTTGGGTCTTGCTCTTGATGGAAGAATACAGAATATCAAGGTGCAGGTGGATAAGGAAGTGATCTATTGATTCCACATTCTTTTCTGGATAATTCAATGGGGCTGTACATGAGAAGGAAATGCAGTAGGTAAAAATTTGTCATATGAATTTTGAATGACTAAGTCATACAGAAATCACTTTTCAAGTTGCTTTAAGAATAATTCAAATCTGTCTATATCATCATTAAGAGTTATTTCTTAAGGACGGACAATGGGTGTTTTTTCCTAAGCTATGGTGAAGAAAAATTGACCATCTCAGTTTTTGTCAGATGTGACTTACTATATATAAAATGTTCCAGAAGACAATGTAATAAATATAAGCAGGACTAGAATTGCTCTAATTTGTGATAATTGGGAGAAAGACCTAAGTAGAAGATTTAAATCTTATACAATGCTTAATGAAATAGAGCTTTATTACTTTCATGTCCTTGGGCAATCTAATGAATGGATAAATTATTTATAATTATCATATCAGTTGTTGCCTTATAAGAGTTTGCTCCTCTGGTATTTAAAAACAGGTTATATTTTTAATCTTCAGCAATTGACATAGTACCGTGAAATGTTATTCATACAACTTACCTGTAGTGAATAAAGTAAAAGTGACTTTAAACCTGGCCATGTCTCAAAATTCTTCAACTCTAAATGGGAAGATTTGAAATTAAAATGAAATGTTGTTACATGGGAGGAAAATGTACATGTTGGACATAAGAAGCCATACATCTGCATGTGAACAGATGATCTTTTAAAAATTCAAGATGAATTCATCTACAAATATTGAAGATAAATAAGTAGCTGGGCATAGTGGTACACACCTTTAATTTCAAGTACTCAGGAGGTAAAGATAAGTTTGAGATGTGTGCCAAAAGTTAGTGAGACTCTGCCTCCAAGAATCGATAATAACAAATAATAAGCCTGTTTTGCTGAGTATCTATTAGTTGCCAGCTATAACCTTCCTTTTTCCACCCTCCTTGTTTTTCCCTTTATTTATTTATTTATTTATTTATTTTTGGTGCTGGTACTGAGACTTGTGCGTTCATTTGTTTTTTTATTTGCTTATGACTGGTGCTGTACCACTTGAGTCTCACCTTCAGTTCTAGTTAATTGGATTTATTTATCTGCTTCTGAGATCTCAGCCTCCTTACTTGCTAGGACTATAGTTACTTCTTTCATTTAATACAGCCAGTTTCATACAGTTGTGACTGTGTTTATATCAATTTGCTGGTTAAGACTCCCTGATTGAATATTAATCACAGCTAATAAATGGCAGAGGTAGGACCAGAATCCAGACCTGTCAAATTTTCTTAGGCTAACCCTTTTCTTAGGCTGACCCTCAGAACTAACAGTGAAACCGATCAGTAAGAGAACTCAAAGATAGAGAGTGGGCCTCTAAGAATCAACCAGAAATAAACAAAAAGACAGGAATGGAGATAGAGCAGAAACATCAGCGTTCCCTGGGGACCAGGCAGCACATCCCAGTAGAGTGTTATTCATTGGCTCAGCTTGCCTTTCTGATTCTTTGCTGGCCTTTCCATTAGTTTTTTGAAAGTGCAGCCAATTACTGGATAGTGGTTTAAGATGGTTGTGGAAGAAGGCTGCTTAAGTTGGGGTGCAGGTTCTGCCCACAACCACCTATGTACAAGGGACCACAGCAGCACCCATATTTCATGAGATTGTTCTGAAGATTCACTGTAAAATCTTAAAGATAGTAACTGGCATGCAATTATTATTATTCATACACCCGCAGTCTGGGGTTGGCAATAAGCAGCTTCAAGTCTCTAAAAAGGGGTCACTAGTTTGTGAGAATTTTTTCCTTTCATGAGGAGGTAGAGAGATTTAACTGCCTGTAATTACAGTGGCCCCCCTGACCTATAGGAGCGATTTGAAAGAGTAAGTTTAAAATAGATTGGCTTTACAGGATAGATGTAGGACTCTTTTGATGCACGTGTTTCTGATCTAGAAGTAGCAATTAAGACTAATAGTCATGAGGTTGCCAACTGATTTTTTTTTTTGGATAGGTAGGAGTGTACATGTGTGCTGATGTAACATCTTAATTATTGCCTGTTTTGTCCTTTCTGGGACTTAACCCAGGGTTCCATATCTGTGAGGAACTACTATCAGTCTGCTCTCTCTTTCTCCTTAGGAAATATCCTATTTTCTATTTGCAGGTAAGTGAGCAAACCCCCTCAGCAAGGCCTGGATTTTCCCACTAAGTTGCCTGGAAATGAACTTGGTTCAGTAACTCTCCTTGCAGATTGTCTTGCAGATCTTGTGAGTTTCCAGTTGGATAGCAGTGCCATGTTGCCCTCCCAGGGCATTCTGCTTTCCAAAGGGCTTATTGGCTTTGTGGAACCTCCCCCACCCCACCCCTAGTCCCTAGATTGGTTTTCAGTTCAGGTCACCTGTCTTTAGTGCACTTGTTAGGAAAAGGAACTGCTCTATTGGTGATACATTCTTTTGTATCTGATGTGGTCCTCCTGTTCATTTCTGCATCTTCTTAGAGTGGTCCAGAAGATACCTGGACCCAGGTATTTAAAACCAAACACAACCAGCTCATACACCTAAGGTTGCTTCTGTGTCTGCAGGAGGTGGGATTTGGTCCCCTTGAGAGTCTTGAGAAATCCATCTTCCAGTTGGAGAATACTGGGGCTATTCAGAGATTTATGAGACTTCATTTGTACATGGGTGATGGGGAAAGAGGTCTAGGATGCACTTGCAGTTTAGCTAAAATACAAACAGTATAATCCTCTGTCCTGTCACCGTGAGCTCCAGTGACTCACAGCCTCTCAGTGCCCAACCCTGTGTGGCTCTGTGGGCCTGTTCTCAGAAGTTTTGGAGACAGGAGGATTTGAAAAACTTGACTTGGTCTTGAAAGAAGATACTGACCGTTGCACCTGGTGGTAGAGGCTGAGAGACTGTGAAGAATTCTGAGAAAGTCATATTTCTTATCCAGAAGAAAGAAGCATTGGATAAAGTAGGTGAATCAAAATTTGGCTGTGGTTTGGATTACCAGGAAAAGGTAACTCTTTTTTTTGTTGTTGTTTGTTTTTTAACATCAGTACATTTATTTACCATCCTAAATTTCAGATATATAACTCAGTATGTAGAGGTAGCTTTTTTTTTTTTGGTCGGTTGTAGGGCCTGAACTCTAGGCCTGGGCACTGTCTCTCAGCTCTTCAGCTCAAGGCTAGTGCTCTACCACATGAGCCACAGCACCACCTCTGTCTTTTTCTGCTTATGTGATGCTGAGGAATTGAACCCAGGGCCTCATGCCGGCAAGGCAAGCACTCTACCACTGAGCCACCTTCCCAGCCCTAGAGGTAACTTTTTAGTTGTGAGAAAAGTGCATAGGATATAGTCATATTCAAAAAGTCTGGATGTTTAGCAGATCTTGGAACCTCTGTGTTTTAAATAACTACTTTCCTTTGTGCAACATACCAGCTGAAAGAGAGCTCAGGGCTGTGCCCTGCACATCAAGTTCAGAACTGTAATTCAATCAGATATATTATACATTCTTTGTTGTTTTTGTGATGGTATTTGCTTTCCCTTGAGTAAGCCTATGCAGAACTAGATGAATGTTTTGGAAATTCAGGGTAAAAAAATAGTCTTGGTCTGGTGATTTTGGAAGAAGTAGGCATTTTCTCTTAATACTACAGAAGTGTAGTAAGGAGATTGCCATACGTAGATGTACTGGGACGGATCATGTTTATCAAGAACCAATTAATTGTTGGGTATAATTCAAGAATTTTAAGTGAGACAAAGATAAATTGAATCTCTAGCCAAAGTTCTCACCAAGTTCTCCTGATACTTTTGTAAACATTAAAACCTGATGTGCAAGGAGGTTCTTAGTAAGGATTCCTAACTCTCATCCATACAAGAGCCAACAGAAGATCAGATAGCAGCTTTATTCAGCAAAGGCCACAACACTACAGCATGGTGGGCCTTTCCCTTAAACGAGTCTGAGGCTCAGCATTTTTCTGGTATTATGTTCACTGTTCTCTGATTTTTTTTTGCACAGTTAGGAAATGTTGCAACTATTTATCCAAGTTATCCTATATAACTTGTTTTAAAGAAGTCAATGAAGCCAGAATCATGGTTTGAGACCATTCTGGGAAAAATGTTAGCAAGATGCCATCTCAACCATTGATAGTTGGGCATGGAGGTATATACCCATCAACCCAGCTTTATGGGAGGCCTAAGTAGGAGAATATTGGTTCAAGCCAGCCCAGGCATAAACATGAAACCCTGTCTGAAAAATAACTTTAAAAAAAAGGTGTATGAGGTGGAGGCATAGCTCAGATCACAGAGACCAGTCAATAAGTGAAAGTAAGTGTCAGACACTGAGTTTGAGTCCCAGCTCAGACAAAAAAAAAGTGTAGGTTGAGTGATCCAGTACCTGCCTGGAAAGTGCAAAGCCCTGAGTTCAAACTCCAGCACAGAAAAAGAAGAAGAAAAGAAAATGAGTCTTCAATATTGAGTTTTAAAGCTTCCGAGAACAATATGATGCTGTGTTTCCCTCTTGTGGGGGGAGGAAGTCATATTTTTTTTGGATTCAAAAAGTCTGTGTTGATGAAACACAAAGGTGTTTCGTCTCTACAAGTCAGATTATGAGCACAACGCATCTTGATCAACGTCACCTCTTCCATTTTTCTGGCTATGTAGCCTTGGCTGGCATCAAACTCACAATTCTCCTGCCTCTATTTCACACCTTCTAGGAAGTACTTATTTGTTTATTTAGCCTGTCCTGGGACATAAACTCAGGGCCTGGGCACTGTCCCTGAGCTTCATTTCCTCAAGGCTAGTGCTCTACCACTTGATCCACAGCTCCATTTCTGTTTTTCTTTGGGGGTGGGGTAGTTTATTGGAAATAAGCATCATACTGACTTTCCTCCCTGGTCTGGCTTTGAACCATGATTCTCAGATCTCAGTCTCCTGAATAGCTAAGATTACAGGCATGAGCCACCAGTACCCAGCTACTGGGAAGGACTTTTGAATATCTCGTTCCAACACTGCTCAGATGTACAGTGTTTTCTTTTATGGTATCCCCAGAACCATATGCAACTTCTGTTAATACCCTCAAATCAAAGAGACTGAATGTAAGTCATGACAGTAAGAATAGGAATTTCTATGGGGGAGGATAATAAAAGTGGCTTTGTTAATATCAGAATATGCCTTTACAGAAATACTCATCTAGGAACTATAGAGTTTTTGGTAGAGTGATTGTAGATTTTCTTTTAATTTCTCAAAACATCATTGCTTACCATCCACTATAAGGGATTTGTAATGGAGTTACAATATTTACTTTTTATTATTTTTTTGTTGGTTGTGGGGCTTGAACTCTAGGCCTGGGTGCTGCCTCTGAGCTCTTCAGCTCAAGACTAGCACTCTACCACTTGAGCCACAGCCCCACTTCTGGTTTTCTGGTGGCTAATTGGAGATGAGTCTCATGGACTTTCCTGCCTGGGCTGGCTTTGAACCTGGATCCTCAGATCTCAGCCTCCTGAGTAGCTAGGATTATAGGAGTGAGCCACTGGCACCCAGCTAGCTACATTTTTGATATTCCCTTCCATTGATTGCTTCAATGCTGTTCTTGTGTCTACAAGCAGACATTCAGGACAGGGACAGACTTAAGTTCCCTGATTTTACAGGGTATAGACACAATAGAGGGAAATAAGTGATGAAAAGGAATTTGTGGTGCCTGCAAGGAGTGCTTGGCAAGGAGGAACTGGAGCTGAGACTGGAGAGGAAGGTGAGTCAGGAGGCCTTGTAGATAGGTGACCTTGTAAACGAGAACACCTAGACGGGTAAATGCAGTCACTGTATAGCAGCAACAGAAGAGAAAGCACAATCTGGAGCATGTCCCAGACTGGGTAAGACCCATGGTGGCTCTACCTGCAGATGTAAGGACTTGGCATCTTGTTCAAAAGATGACAAGCAAGAAACCATAGAAGGCACTAAAGCTACAGAGTGATGCAATAAAGAATGGCATTGTAGAAGACAGAGATGGATTGGGAGAACAAGAGAGGACTCTTGGAAATCACATAAGGGGTGCTTGGGGATACAGGTATGAAAAGATGACAGTCTGGAGCACTTGGTACTCATGGAGGGCAGATAGTGCTAGCGGAGGTCAGGATGGAGACATACTTCCGAGAACCAGCTGACAGAGGATGGCGAGTGACAGGATATGGCAGGTGGACAGGAAGTGGGGGGTCAGAGGTGAGTAAATGAGAGACGTGAATTTACTGAGGTGTCTGAGTAGGAGCAGTTTGGGGCACAGGACCCATTTGGGGTACAGAATATCCATGGATATGCTGAGTTGGAGGTACTTGTGCATATCCTAAGGTAGAGATACCGGATGGACTTTTTTCCTTTGTGTGTTAATCTGAAAAGCTGCCTACACATCCCAACATTGTTGCTTGTGGTTTTTAATCCTTATAAAGATCTTGAGCACATAGATTTGCCATGATTCACTGAAGAGCTCATGTTAGTCTTGAATAATTGGTTACTGTTTTGAGCTTGGTGAAAAGTAGTGTGACTGCTCTTCTTGAAGCAGCTTAAATCCAGGTGACAGAGTGAATTCCACTTCCACAGCAACAGAGTTTCCCAGCTACTTATCAGAGCCAAAGAAGCAATGGCGAGCATCCACTGCTTCGGGACCCAAGAAGCATCCTACACAAGGTTCCTCATCTGACCCGCATTTATAGCTTCTCACGGACTAGCACTTCAAAATACCTTGTGTTTATAGCCCACTTATTCTTAGTAGTTCTATTTTCCCACATATCCTTAGAATAATACATAAGAAGTTGGCTAGAGGTAGATTTGCATTCTAAATGACAATGGGAAATAAATATAGGAATGTGACACCGCTTTCTGTTTTATAGATTAATGTTTCTATTAGCCTCATGCTTACATTTTAATGTACATCAATAGAAAACTTTCTTCTAAGCTCATGGAAAATTTTTGAAGCAGATTGCCTGGTTTACATCCAATATTTATTTGAGTTTGTAGACAGATACGAATGTCGTACCTATCCCAATATGTCTTAAATGATTCTGATTAAGGCTTAGCCAAAGAATTTATTGAGAATGGCTATTTTTAAGCATGCCTAAATCTTTTGCAAGTGTCTGCACAAAAATAAAATGTATATAAAACACCATGGAAGTTATATGATATAAAGTAGTGCCCAAACCAAGTACAGTAATATGATTTCAATTTTGAATGTTGTAGTTAAAATGATAATATCATGTATTTGGAAGACTATTTATTATTTAGAGAGAGAAAGAGAGAGAGGGGGAGAGAAAGAGAGAGAGAGAGAGAGAGAGAGAGAGAGAGAGAGAGAGAGAGAGAGAGAGAGAGAGAGAGAGAGTGTTGGTACCCTGCTTTGAACTCAGGGCCTTGTGCTTTCATTTAGCTTGCTTGTAGGGTGCACTTGGGGTGGACTCAAGTGTTCTGTGACCTGGAAGTGTTTCTTAACTTCTTTGCATTTCAGTTTGTTCATGTGCCAAATGACATGGTAAGGAGATGTAGTATTCCCAAGAATTCTAAACAGTGGTGATTAATCAGCAGAAGGGGCCATAGTTACAGAATGCCATACCATTCATGTTCTACCACATTTGAAGTGAAGCTTCACATCAAAATCTACCCCTGGTTCTCTTACTTCATGGATTCATGGTAGTCTTCTGTGCCTTCGTAACTTTGTCAAGGCATTGACATGGCAAGAGAAATAATTACCTGTTCTGTTAACTCACCAGAGATACCTGACTGGGCAAGTCAGTATAGAAGAACTACTAGCTCAGAGTCAATTTGAAAAGTCTTTTATTATTTTCTCTTTTTCAGTCATGAAGCTTGAAAGCAGGACCTGGATAGTGTCCTGAGCTTTTTTGCTTGAGGCTGGTGGACTACCACTTTGAGCCACAGATCCATTTCTGGCTTTCTGGGGGTTAATTAGAGATAAAGAGTCTCATGGGGACTTTTCTGTCCTGCTGGCTTCAAACTGTGATCCTCAAATCTCAGCCTCCTGAGTAGCTAGGATTATAGGCTTGCACCATGGGCACTTGGCAAGTCTTTTATTTTATTGTTACATACATCTAGTTACTTGCTGAGGGACTGTGCCTACCCTGAGCATTGTAATACTTCTAAACCTGATATAGGACATATCCCTCCTTATTCCCATTGCATACTGATTTTTTCATAGTATAGATTTTTATCACAGTAACCAAAAGCCAGCTTCACCAACATGTTGTCATCCAAAGAAATATAGCATGGTCTAATTTGGAATGCTAAGATAATCAAAGATGACTGTTTCCATGATGTCCAAAAAATGTCAAGTATCATTTCTTTCTAATTTGGTCCTACTGAATTTACTTCCCAGTGATGTTGGAAAGTCTTATTTCCTTTTTCTTAATAAATTTCCAGGTCCTCATTAGAGTGAATATTTTGCATGTTAGTTTTTATTTGAAGTCTACTGCTATCTCTACACTTGCCAATTCCATTTATTTGAATATTTAAAAATGTTATTTTATAATCCATATATAATTTTCCAATAAGTACTTTTTAATGGAAATACTAGCAAGCCATCCACATTTTACTCAATTTGGTACAGAGATGATATACTCAGGAGACAAAAACTTGCTATGTGTCTTTTCTGTTTTGTTGTTATTTTGTGTATATATATTTTTTGTCCTGTTTTGTTTTATTCAGGTTTGTTATGGCTAACCAGCTGCTTGTATGAAACAAACTTAATTTAATATCCTTCTTTTTCTTTTTTTTTAAACTGCTGATCCTGAGGCTTGAACTCTGGGCCTGGGTGCTATCTTTTGCTCAAGGATAGCATTCTACCACTTGAGCCACAGCCCCACTTCTGGCTTTTTTTGTGATTAATTGGAGATAAGAGTCTCACAGACTTTCCTGCCTGGGCTAGCTTTGAACTACAATCTTCAGATCTCAGCCTCCTGAGTAGCTAGGATTACAGGCGTGAGCCACCGGCACCTGGCAATTTAGTATCTTTTACATGGACCAAAGTAAAGAAAGATGAGTTAAAAAATTCATTCTTTAATTCATCTCTTTATGAAACAAGTAATTTGCTATTAGAAGATGAGATGGAATTATAAATTCCAAGTGCTGATGGAGTCTGTAGGCAATAAACATGTTATAATAGTCAATTTTACTTTTCTTCTGGTTTTCTTTCTAATCTGAAGCTTTGTCATTTATTCAAAAGCATTTCTCAGGGCTGGGAAGGTGGCTCAGAGGTAGAGAATTTGCCTTGCAAGCATGAGGCACTGGGTTCCATTCCTCAGCACCACATAAACAGAAAAAGCCAGAAGTGGCACTGTGGCTCAAGTGGTAGAGCACTACTAGCCTTGAGCTGAAGAGCTGAGGGGCAGTGCCCAGGCCCAGAGTTCAGGCCCATGACCGACAAAAAAAAAAAAAAAAAAAAAATTCTCAGACACCTCAGTGTATTTGTACAAGCTTTGCACTAAATACATTGGGTGTATGGTGATAACTGAAGTATGGTAAGCATACTTGCATATGACCTTAAAGCACTTAGTATGGTGCCTGGCATGTGTTAAGTCAACAGCACATGGTAGGTGAAATTAGTATGAATATTACTAGGTACCTGTACTGTATGCCAAATGCTCTACCAGAAGGAAAACAGGTGAATTTTTTATTTTATTTTATTTTATTTTTGTTGGTTGCAGGGCTTGAACTCTGGGCCTGGGTGCTGTCCCTCAGCTCTTCAACTCAAGGTAGTGCTCTACCACTTGAGCCACAGTGACACTCCTAGTTTTCTAGTGGTTTATTGGAGATAAGAGTCTCATGGACTTTCCTGCTCCAGCTGGCTTTGAACCATGATTGTCACATCTCAGCCTTCTGAGTAGCTAGGATTACAGGTGTGAGCCACTTGTGCCCAGCTCCATAGGTGAAATTTTAAACAAAAGATTGTGATTTTTTTTTTTACTGTATACTTTGACTAGAGGAGGGAAGTGAGATTTCTTTATGACAAGTGACTATTCTGTTGACATTTGTCAAATCATCGTGCCTGCCAACCTATTCTGACTCTTCAGCTATTAGACTTCACATGTGTTGAAGGGTCTGTCCTCAACCCATTAAAACTATGTCTGGTCCTTAGGGGTATTTAGTGCATCAAATGTGTTTAATACCCTCAAGGATTAGTAAGTAATTAGCCTTCCTGCCTAGTGTGTAAGCAGCACAGGGGTCTTTGATTTTGGCTCAATCAATGTAATTTTAATGTTAACAGCTTTGAGATCAGCAGCCAAGAGTCAAATAAACTTTGACACCAAGCGCAGACATGTCAACAAAGGCCCAATCTAATTTACTATTGATGGATGAACCAGCTAATTTCCTTTTGGTTTAGACACTTGTGAAACATTTATCTTACATGTGTACTATACACTTGTGCAGAGTTTCTTGTTTTGAAAAACAATGACTATTTCTTTTTAATTTAACTCTCATGATTTACCCTGTCAGAGCCGACCTCTGATGATCAGATCTTGAATTTCTTGTGGTACCAAAGAATCACTAAGAAGTATTTTTTTTCTTTCCATCTTAATAACCTATAGACAAGAAGTCTCTAATCCTCAAGCTCCCTTCTTTTCAAAAGAAACAGTCATTCCATATTATATGATTTACATTTGTACAATGACTTTTGACACTCTAAAATGAGATTATATAGTATTAGTTGTGAATTTGGGCCAGACTTCTGTTTCAGTTTGAGGAAACAAATGACAGCCAAGACCTTTGTAGAACTACATGACCAGTTTTCACAGAAAAGAGAAATGAGAGCCTACATGCAAAGATTTCTTTATCATGTTTAAAATATCTTTCTTAATAGTTTGAAATCAATTTTTATGGACCTAAAGTAATAAATCTTTCTTACTTTCCTAGCCAAATATTTTCATTTCATAAAGAAATAGGCGTATGTGCTTTGCATTGCCATGCTAAGTGCTATTTGTTAGTTGATCAATTTAATGGGTCCTTGAATTCCCAGTTGTAGCAGCAGTGAGTTTGAACAGTCAAGTTCAATGACTTCAAGTTTGATGCAGTCAAGTTTTAGATTGATAAAAATCATGAGATTCCAAATTTACTAAGGTTTATTAATCCAGAGAAAGCTGATGCTGAAAGAGCACTGATGTTTCATTAGTAAATGTATTTATCTATTTGGCTAGCATTAATTGTTAGTATAGATTGCTATATGACAATTACAAACTTCTTCATGAACAGGACCACAAGTGAGTTGTTCAGTTGATAAACTTAACTAAGGCAAGGAATATTTTTTTAGAAGTATTTCAGGTATTTCATCTTAACAGAAACCAGCTTTTTGATGTAGAGCCAAGGATTGTCTTTGGAATATGTTTGTATAATTTTTCTGGAATAAGTCAAATCTGCTAAGTATCAACTATGATTTCTAGTTTAGTTTCTATAAGGAGGGTTTATGGTGAATTAATTATTGAAGCACGATAAGCATCTTAGGGTCAATGATATGATTCTGCCAGCTTTTGAATGTGTTTGAAATGTCCCATGTTCAAATGTTTTTTTAAGTATAAAAAAGAACAAAGAGATGAAGAATTTCAGACATATGATGAGAATTGAAGTTCAGAATCATCCTTGAGATTTACGATTTTAAAAACATCTGTCCAGGGGAAGCCTTTCCAGAGATGGTGCTATAGATTCCCAAGTGTCTAAAAAAAATCAGTCCTTCTTGAGAAATCCATGGGTTGATACACAGAAGATTAACATGTAAGTTAAAAAATAGGCATTACTGTTTCATGAATATTCCTCTTGAGTCAATATGGAAAGAAGTAAGAACTAAATCTAAGAAGTTGGGGAATATTTCACAGAATGGTTGACAGCACTAAGTCAGGGTACAGTTGTAGTTATTCATTGTAGTGATTTGTCTTACTGTTAAGCCAGTATCTTGACCAAGTTGTGCAGAATGGCCTTTCCATGTCCTGGAAAAACATACCTTTCTTTGAATACCACTGCTTATCTGGACTAGTTCATGGGCTACTGATATTTCTTCTGTTCTGTTTTGTGTCAGAACTGGGGCTTTGACTTAGAATCTTGAGCTTTCACTTGGCTTTTTCTGCTCAAGGCTGGTGCTCTATCTCTTGAGCCCCACCTCCACTTCTGGCTTTTTGCTGGTTAATTGGAGATAAGAGTGTCTCTATTTGTCTGCTCAGACTGGCTTCAAATCAGGATCCCTACATCTCAGACCTCCTAAGAAGCTAGGATGACAGGTGTGAACCACTGGTACCCAGCAACTATTGCTCTTTGAGTCCTCTCAACTCTAGTGAGTAATATACTGAAATACTACTTTAAGAGTATATCATTAGTCATTGGGTATTTATTGAGTACACATTTAAAACACACAGATGAAAAAGTCATTTAGGTAGAGATTCTCTATTTGCATTTGAGTACCTCAGGATGCCAAATAGTAAAGAATATTTGGAAGAATATATTTATTCAGCAAATTATAGAACTTCCCTATTATAAACCTATCTTTTATTCATTCAACAAATATTTATCTTAATATCTACCATGTCCAGGACTTATACTCAATACCACATGAACACAGAGTGCAGACACAGTTACAGAATGATATATAATAAAATGCCATTTATTTGAGACTAAGATTATACACCTAAAATACCAAGCATTGTTTGTATATACATTTACACATGTCAGAATGTTTTTTAAAGTATTGGAAGGATTGAGGTCAAGTTCAGGAGAGTGATTGCCTCTGGATATAGAATGATGAATCTATCATCTTCCCCCCCACCCCCCCCAAAAAAGTTTCATTTCTTCTATGGAGAAGATTATAGAAAACTTTCAAGCATTACTTTGGGATGATAGATGGGCAGACATTTGTTACATGTATGTATACAAGATTGCAATGTTGTGTGCTTATATGTAATTCTTTAATATTTAAAGAAATTCTTCACCAAAATCCAAAAACAACAGTGAAAGTGATGGTGAAAAAAATGAGTTTCCCAGTTGTAGAATCTGGGTTGGTGGAAGTAGAGGAGACACAGACATTTGTTATTTTAGTAGGGGGTCATGCTAAGGAGGGAGATAGGGTGACATATCCATCCACTGGTGAGAAAGAAAAGAGACATAGTGATTGTTTGGCAATTAGAAATAGTTTGTTTAGTTGGTTTTATACCAATAAATAAGTCCTTTAGATTCTTAGGTCATTTTCACATTGCTTTCTTTTTTTTTTATTTTTATTTTTTTATTGTAAAGCTACTATACAGAGGGTTACAGTTACATGAGTGAGGTAATGAGTACACTTCCTCTTGAACATTGTTACCCCCTCCATTGTTTTCCCCCTACCATCCCCTCCCCACATTGCTTTCTATACTGGAGCAACATTTGGTAGGTGCTCAGGTTGAGGTTGCTGGATCCAACTTTCTATGAAGGCCTATGTGCTGCATTAGAAAATACAAGCTGTAAAGTTTTTCTGGAGAAAAAGTTCTTGGGGAAGCAAAGAGGATTCTGTTTTCTTGGGATATTATGAATGTGGCACCAGGTTGAAGAAATCCATTTAACTTAGTACATAGTAAAGTTGTTTTACATCCCTGAAATCAAAGCATACCATTTTAATGACACTAAGCAGCACTTGTAATTTAGGTTTGAAAGTGTTGGCTGTCCCTGTTTAGTTTGCTTTGGTAGGACAAATTGTTTCCTTTCTCCTTGCTAAGAACTGCAGTCTTCCTATCTTCCCCAAGAATAGATTTCTTTAAGCTGTTTAAAAAAACCCCATCATGAAATTCTTAATGTTCTCAATCTGAATAAAACCATTTTGAATATAGCTGCATAGCTCCCTTAGGACCACAGGTTTTGTTTTTTTTATAATGGTACAGTTTAAAATATTTTCTATGTAAATGAGTGTTAAGGTAAATGATTTTGGAATGAATACTGTACTATTTTATAGGTATAACTGGCCTTATTCTAAAACAAGTAAATCCAAGATGAGTAGGATACAAGATAACAAACACTTTCTAATATTCCCAGATGACTTCTCAATATTTAATAAAATGGCACTATAGCATGGTAGGTAAAATTCTAGACTGACTTGATTTCAGGTTCTGAATGCAGCATTTATTTACTGTGTGACCTCATGTCTTTACTTAGCCTTGATTTCTGGGTTTGTAAATGGTTATTGTAATAATAACTCTATCTGGGATTATTTTTAAAGTGAGGAGAATATCGAATGAGATGATGAATATGAAGAATGCCAAACACATGGAAGAATTCAATAATAAGTAATACTTATTGTCGGCCATGGTATTTACTGCTACATGAATTGTGTAGTTAGGAAACAAGGCCTGACTTTCTCTCCCTCCCTCCCTCTCACCCTCCTCTTCTCTCTCCCCCTCCCCTTCTCCCTTTCTTTATCTTTTCCTTTTTTGTACCAGTATTAGGGCTTGAACACAGGGCTACAACACTGTCCTTTGACTTTTTCCCACTCAAAGCTATAGTTCCATTTCTAGCTTTTTGGTGGATAATTGGAGATAAGAGACTTGTGGACTTTCATGCCCGGACTAGCTTTGAATTACTATCCTCAGATCTCAGCCTTCTGAGTAACTAGGATTACAGGCGTGAGCCATTGGTACCCAGCAAGGTCTGATTTTTGCCTCTCATATAACCCTCAACCCCAGACAGGCCCTGATTAGGCTCACTGGTGCTGCATAGAACTTTACATTTTTACTAGCTGTATGCATTATTTGATTTATGTTCCTATTTCTTATCAATAGAAGGATTGTGAGTATTAAATAAAATAACAGCTGTTATTGTTGTTTAATACCTAGTAAATATTTGGGATGTGTGTGTGTGTGTGTGTGTGTGTGTGTGTGTGTATGTGTGTGTGTGTATGTTTCTGCTGATTTCTTTGTAAAGCCTCCCCCATTCCCCTTACTCCTTCTTGAGGCCTTTTTCCTCATCACCTTCTCTGCTCTGTTTCCATTTTTTTGAGCTGAGTATAATATTCCCCACTCTGTTCCAGTACAGTTTGCACATAGAAATATTATTGCAGTTGGCCTATGGTATTACCATCATATGGCTTTGGACTAGATTCTTGGCTGTACTACAACACGGTTCCATTGTAACAAACTCATTCAAGAGTAAATAGTGAGAGATGTGTGGCAATATATGGAGTCTTTTAGAAAAGGAGAAGTCAATAGAATATTTTGAGGTCAAACATTCATTATTCATCCTTAGTCTAATACATAGCTTTCCCTTCTCCCCTCTCCTCCCTCCAAAATGAGCTCAAGTCACAAAAACTAAGAACCAAGTCACAAAACAAACACACAGGCAGATTTTAGATCAGTTATAATTTTAATTCTTTAGACATTGAAATGAAAGGTTTTGTTCTTTTCTCTTCCCCGTTGTCTTTAATTTCAAGACTGTTGTGGTTTGATTGTTGAGGTTACTTGAAGATTCCTTCTAGTAGCAAGGTTGAAATGGTGACTTTCTTCATGACGCTGAGTGAGTAGGAGAGGAGGGACCAATTCAAGCATGAAGGAAATGCAACAGATTGATACCAAATTCAGAAGAGTGTGTGACCTAGGCTAGACAAGAGTGGCAGAGTGGGTCTGGGTTCTGGGGAGTTGTGGAACAAGTCTACTCTTTAGTGCCACAGGAGATCTGTAAAAATCCTAATATGGCAGGTGACGTGAGTAGGCTGAGTGGGTGTACATCACTGTATAGTGATGTGGGATGGCATGCAGCTAAACGGTTGGACATGAGATTTGGTACCTCAGAAACTAGGTGTGCTGGGGACCCCAACAACACATAGGCCATCCTTAATGCTTCAGCAGAGTGCAGCCTGTAGCAAGTTCAGGACTGGGGTCAGAGCTCTTTGGGGCAGAGTGTAGGAAGGGCTGGCAGCCATGCACTTGGAAAATGGTAGCTGGGTCATTGCACAAAGTCCTCCAACCCATGTTGCAAGGTATTGGTTTCCCAAAAGGCAGAATAGTGTAGCTGAAAGCACACCATTAGAAACTCATGTTACGTGCAGGGCAGGCCAAGAATTGTGGTGACTTCGAAGGAAGAGGAACAGGCCAGAAAAAGGGAGCTGCCATTGTTACCTCCTTGTAGATAATCATAGTTATGATTTGGAGGAAGAACTGTCTCTTTTTCAATGTTTTAAAAGTAGGTGAGCAACTGTCTTCACCATTCAGTGCTTTCCTAGAGCTCTTTTTAGTTTTCACACATTAAAGGAGTTTGGTTTTTTGTGAGATAAACAACACTGGGCTTCCAGACTTTGAGAAACTCTAGTATAGAAAGGATGTACTTAGGAGTTTTCTCAAAAGGCAAGTGAATGTGAAATAATCTATGCATATTTCAAAACAGGACAAATACTATAAAACCTACATGCTACTGGTTTTGAAAAGATGTTCTAACAGGGGCTGGGAATGTGGCTCAGTGATAGAGTGCTTGCCTCACATGCATGAGACCCTGGGTTTGATTCCTCAACACCACATAAATAGAAAAAGCCGCAAGTGATGCTATGGCTCCAGTGGTAGAGCGCCAGCCTTGAGCTGAAGAGCTGAGGGACAGTGCCCAGGCCCAGAGTTCAAGCCCTACAACCAACAACAACAACAAAAAAGATGTTCTAATAGAGAGTTTTTTTTAATATAAAGTGTATTGTACCAGTTATCCATGATTCACAATATTTTTTTTTCTGAAGAATAGAAGATATTTATTTATATTTAGTGTAAAGATACTGTACAGAGGGGTTACAGTTACATGAGTAAGGGAATGAGTACATTTCCTATTGAGCATTGTTACTGGCTCCTTTGTTTTTCCCCAGCCATCCCTTCCCTCCTCACCTCCCCAACTCCTCCCCCCACAAGTTGTAGAGTTCATTTTTTTTTAAAATTTAATTTAATTTTATTTGTGAACATACTGTACAGAGGAGTTACAGTTACATGGGCAGGATAATGCATACATTTCTTACCAAGCATTGCAGCCTCCTCCTTTGTTTACCCTTCACCTCCCTTCCCAGCCTCCCCCCTCCCCCCCTAATCCCAATCCTTCTCCTTCCTCCCCCCCCCCCAGCCCCCCCCCCCCCACCAACGTTGTAAAGCTCGTTTTGGACATGACAACTTGTACTTCTCATTGTTGCAACAGGTCCACCTGTATCCTTAAACAACTGGTTTTTCCCCATCTCCTCCACAAGTTATACTGACATCAAATATAGTGAAAGCAGGGGTTATACTGTGGGGGAGGGACATACAAAGCAACAAAGAGATAATCTTATAAATGTGTTAGAAACACATGCATGAAAGAAAAAAACATTAAAATACACATCTAAGGGTTCATTTTCCTGACATCACCTTATCTGACCTTTTCCGCTTGACTCATACATATACTAGATATTACAAATAAGGGAAACCATGGGACCTACGTTTCTTTGGGCCTGGCTTACTTCACTTAATATAATTTTTTCCAAGTTTTTCCATTTCCTAACAAATGGGGCAATGTCATTCTTTCTGATGGAGGCATAGAATTCCATTGTGTATATATACCACATTTTCTTGATCCATTCATCTACTGAGGGGCATCTGGGTTGGTTCCATATCTTAGCTATGGTAAATAATGCTGCAATAAACATAGTTGTGCTGGTAGCTTTAGTGTGGTCTTGTTTGTAAACATTTGGGTAAATGCCCAAAAGTGGGATTGCTGGGTCATAGGGGAGCTCTATGTGAAGTCTTTTGAGGAACCTCCATACTGCTTTCCAAAGTGGTTGAACACGTTTACATTCCCACCAACAATGAAGTAAGGCTCCTTTCTGTCCATATCCCCTCCAGCATCTGTTGTTGTTAGAGTTCTTGATTTTTGCTGTTCTAACTGGAGTGAGGTGATATCTCAATGTTGTTTTGATTTGCATTTCTTTTATGGCTAGGGATGTTGAACATTTCTTCATGTGTCTATTAGCCATCCTTCTTTCTTCTTCAGAGAAGTTTCTCTTTAAGTCTTTCGCCCACTTATTTATTGGGCAGTTGTTTCTTTGAGGATTTGTTCACAATATTTTTTGAATAAAAGTGGAGAGTCTGTTAGTGATGTTGCATTTGTTCTGAAAAATCTTTAGAGCTTTTAAACTTTTGTTTTCTGAACCAACTATGATCATTTTCCAAGTTGTGTATAGATCTCATTGATGTATGGTAGGTTTCTTTTCACCAAAATAATTTAGTTGATGAAGGTTTTGATCAGTTGCTGCTTTCATTGGAAAACTTTGGAGGTCTTATGAAGATGGGAACTAAATTAATGACTCTAATCCAGCTGCCTGAGATAAGGAGGATTACAGTTCAAGGCCAGCCCAGGCAAAAAAGTCTTCAGACTCCTTCATGGATGACGTGGATGACTCATTCTGGATGACAATCCATACCTACCTTGGAAGTTAGGGTAGGTTAGGTTAGGTTAAAAGTGAGATCCTATTAGAAAAATAATGAAAGCAAAAGGGCCAGAGGTATGGCTCAAATGGTAGAGTACCAGAGTGAGGTCTTGATTTCAAACCCCAGTAGCACGAAAAGAAAAATTGAAGATTAAAAAAAACCATTCAAAATAATAAGAGTAAGACAAAAAGGAACTTAAAATATTATGAAGTGTAAGCAGTAAAATGTCTCCATCTTCACACTATTAAAAACCCATGTCAGTGCTCCCAGACTTTGTGATACTTAGGCCTCTTGAATGAAAAAAATGTGTGTGTGTGTGTGTGTGTGTGTGTGTGTGTGTGTGTGTGTGTGTGTATCCATGGTCACATTGGTTTGGGAAATGTTGGATTAAATCAAATTAAGCCGTTTGCTTTACTGTGTTTCTTGACTAATGTTTTGTTGGGTTTACTTTAGAAATGCTAATCTTTCAGGCAAGGATAAGGGGAGGAGAGGTGAGCTATTGAGAACATTTCTCCTTTATGCCTTTGTATTGTTTTTGCCCCCAACCTCCACCAGAAGCCCTGGAGAGCAAGAACTGCCTCTTGTGTATGTTGTACCTCCGTGGCAAGCACATGGTTCCATCCATCATAATATCAGTAAGGGTCAACTCGATGGAGCATTTTCTCTGCGCTCCATGTTATTTATGAAGCATGTCATTCTCATTCTCATTTTGCCAATGAGAAAACTTGAAGCCACTATCAGATTGAAAGTTGCCTAAAGTCACACAGCCTGGTAATGAGGTAGCTAGAAGAGTAGTTCTCAATAAATGTTTGCCAAATGAATGACTGAAGTTTGTTAGACTCTTATACAACTAGAACTCCGGATCTCTTTATTTTCCTGAGAGGTCTTTGAAAGTAGTTTCATAATGACAAATATCTAATTCATCACCATTAAAGTAAACATTTCAGTGGTTCTTGATGGGAAAATCACTTTTATAATTACTTTTTTTAATAACATGAAGAAATAGGAACTCAGAAGGATGTGGTAGAAGAAAGAATGTCCACCACAGCACTAAGAAGTGCTGCTTCTCAGAGTGCATACCTGAGGGAAGGAATCAATGATAGTCTGACTAGTGGATTGGTATCTAGAGCCTTATTCATTAGTTTGGCTTTTAATAATTTTTTTAACAAAATGATTATGTACATAGTGTAAGAAGTCATGTAATAGAGCAATGCACAGTGGCCCACAACTGTAATCCTAGGTGCTCAGGAAGCTGAGATCTGGAGGATTTTGGGTTTATTGCAGCCCAGGCAAAAGGTCCATGAGATCTCATAACAGAAAAAACCAAACTGGGTGTGGTGATTCACTCTTTTCATCTCAGCTATGTTGAAAGCATAAATAGGAGGATCACAGTTCAGGTCAGAGTAAGAGCTTACTTCAAAAAAGAAAAGCAGAGGCTGTGAAAGTATGTCTTCTTTAGCTTTGTCACTCATTTCTGGCACTCTTCCATTTGAGTCGCACCTTCACTTCCAGCTTTTTGTTTGTTAATTGGAGATATCAGTCTACAGACTTTTCTGCCCAGGCTGGCTTTGAACCATGATCCTCAGATCTTAGCTTCCTGAGTAGCTAGAATTTTAGGTATGAGCCATGGGTGCCTGACTGAAATGTAGACTTCTAATATACTTTCTTCCCCTCATCTTCTCAATATGGCTATATAAATACTTAAAGTTAAATCATTAAACAATGTTTATATTATATGGCCTCTGTCACTTTTATTTTTTAAATGAGCAGTTATTGTACTATGAATACATTTTAGTTACTTCTTTAACTATTTGTTTTGCCTAGAGTTAATGGCTGCCTTTCTTTCTAAATTACATATGTTTTAAATATCTAATTCCTTCCAATACTCTAGTATCTTCTCTTTTTTCTTGCAGGATTTTTCCTCCTCCTTTGACTTGGGTCAATTGCTTTCTTGGCTGGCTCACCACTATTACATAGGTGTTTTCTTTGTACCATAACTTAGTTAAAGCCAGTTTTCTTATTGTGGGGTCTTCTGTATTTGGTTTACTTATTTTTCTGGGTTATATCTCTAGTAGTTTCCTAGGATAATTGTTTTTAATTATTATAATTAAAAATTATAATTAATTTCAGGAGTTTGGGAGAGTTCTGCTGTGCATCTTGTCTTTATTTTTTTCCCCTCAAAGTTGTTTTCTAGTTTGTGTCTTGTTTTGATCTCTAAAGATATTAAAGTGCTATTGGAAGGTCTGTGGGAAGCAGAACTTGTCTCCTGTTAGGTAGGGTGAACTTTAAGGTTTATAATTAAATTATTTCTCTTGGGTCAATCATTTCCCCCAGAAAAGTCTCCCAGTTTCCAGACTGGCTGCCATCATTCCAGCAACTCAGTCTCTTTCCACATAATTCCATTTTACAGAGTGCCTGACTTCCTCTTCAGATATGCTTGCCATCCCTAAGTTAACCTAACTGGCCGTCTTTGAGAATGTAAGATGTCTGTCATTTACCCAGGTTGAGAAGTAGTTGTGTGGGAGAAAGAGCGCTGGGGGTTTAAATACTTCCTGTAAAGATTTTCAGGCAATGATCCTGAAATGATCAGTCCTCTCCATCCTCTATGTTTAATAAAACCTGAATTCTAGATACCAGCATTCTTTCCTTCCTTTTGTTTATATTTCTTGCAACACAAAAGTTACAGAACAAAGGTAAATAGAACATGAGAATATGCTTCAATTTATTGTCAACATTTTGTCAAATTGATTGGCTCTGTCTATATCTAGCTATATATCTGTCTGTCAGTCTGTCTATCTGTTGTCTGTCAATTATCTAATAATTTGATGGTACTGTAGTGGTAAGTATCATGATAATTCACCATTAATTGTTTGACTGGTACATTTAGAAGTAACAGGGTCATTATCTTACACAGTGAAATTAGGATGATCAGATTCAGAAAGTGAACATTGATCTATATTATGATCCTAGGTACAGTTCATCTTTAGATTTTTCCTGTTATCCCAATAGTAAACTCTGAGTTTTATCATTCTTATTTCGTAACTTCAAGATGTGTGAATTAAATGTTATTTTTATACTTTCTTTTAAAGTTGAACTGTTTTAGCCCCTTTTCACTTTAGAGACAATGACCTTTGTGAAAATTGTTGGATGGCAGAATTTCTGCAGTCTATTCTTTAACTTGAACTTGTATGGTTATTTCTTTATGTTTTGGCCTAGACTAAGCTTTCTGCAATAATACTTACTAAATCCAAGCATACAGCATTCTATTCTATAAGACTTCTATAAGAATACTAAATAGACTGGGTTGTATTTATTTCAGAATCCAGTGCTAGGAGGCATGGGTGTGGCTCTTTGTTTCATTGGTGAAGACCTAAGTTTGATCTTTTGATGATGGTGCTATTGTCTAGGTATCTCCCTTGTTTTTATCCTTTTGAAATTAAAAACTATTCTGTTTCTTGATGTTATGAGCCTTATGAATAGTGTGTTCTCTAACCTTTTACCTTATACTTTCATCGTGAATCAGTAATCCCAGCTTTAATCATTTATTGTAATGGTGGTTAAAGCCATACAATATTCTAATTTACAGTTTTATCTAAAAGCATGGATCGTTATTTATGTGCTTTGCACCTGCACATCCAGTACTTTTTATTTAGTTTTACATCACAGTAGATTCATGGGTTCTTTAATTTCAGTAGCTTTTGTCTTCTGTGGACATGCTGTTTTATGTTCAACATCATTCCCAGTTTTGCCAGAAACTCTTTCAATCTGCACCTTATGTCTTTTGAAGCGTGCTATCAGATTCTGAGCTTTTTTGCTTTCTTACACACAAAAATTCTAGGTTCAGTTACACTTTTTCCTGCCTTATACCTGTGTATCACTGAGAAGCAATTACTCCTCAAACTGCTGTTTCTTTTATTGAGGAATGGTATTTGGTTCATAAGATCATGAATGTTGTATACTTCTTACTATGGGGGTAGTATTGGTTTTTAGAACTCAGTAGACAGAGCTGGCAATACATATGCATGCATACATATTCTCTCTCTCTCTCTTTCTCTCTCTCTCTCTCTCTCTCTCTCTCTTTCTCTCTCTCTCTCCTTTCCCCCCTCTCTCTTTCTCTCTCCCCTAGAATATATATTTGTACTTAAATCTAGATTTCATATGGTCTTCCTCTTCCTTTTTTAATGCCATTCGTTTGGCTTGAACTCAGGACCTGGATGCTGTCCTTGAGCTTTTGTGCTCAAAGCTAGCACTCTACCACTTGAGCCACAGCTCTATTTCCATTTTTTTTTTTTTTTTTTGCTTTTCTTTGTGGTTAATTGGAATAAGTGTCATTCGGACTTTTCTTGCTTTGGCTGACCTCAAACTGTGTTCCTCAGAGATCAGCCTCCTGAGTAGCTGTGACTACAGATTTTAGCTGTATAAATGCCAGACTTCTAATCTGTATTTCTATTCTCCTTCTCCTACAGAGTATTTACTAACTGTATCCATCTTGCTATGCATACAAAATTATTTTAGAATTGCTATAGCACCATCCATGGTTGGTGATTCATCTTGTATGTATCTTTAAACTTCCTTCATTCTTATTTCAGCTACTTCTCATCCATCTGCCTTTCTGACTTACAGAATTATTTGATAATTTCCTCTGTTTCCATCTTCCCTCCCATTTTCTTTCCCCTTACTGTCATTTTAGTAGGAGTTTGTAGGTACTGTTTGCATGCTGTAGTTCCTCATGGGAACTCATGAGGATGTTCCATGTGTTGGTTATTTGAGTAACTGATGCCAGGTAACTGCCCATCATCTCCTCTTCATTTCCCCTAGCCTGCATCCCTCCCGTGGCCTTCACAGACAATGAAGAGCCCCAGATAGTGCCCTTGAAGTTTCTGTTTCTAACAAACTCAGTGGGGGCTGGGAAGGTGGCTCAGTGGTAGAGCGCTTGCCTTGCATGCCTGAGGCCCTGGGTTCGATTCCTCAGCACCACATAAGAAAAAAAAAAAAAAAGAAGCTAACAAACTCAGTGGCTGGGACTTCTTTTCAGTTGTATTTGGAAGTAGACCTGAAAATGCAGGGATGTGGGTTTCACTGGAGAGAATATAATCAGCCTGTTTCATTATGTTTTTATTTTGTGCTTGAAGAGTGAATACTACAATCAGGCAGCTCTAGATTATTTCACCCCAAGAAAAATTAGTAGACAAAATTAATAGAAAAACCACTACACACACACACACACACACACACACACACACACACAGAGCCTGTTTCTGATAATCTTGCTTTTCTCACTAAATTGAAATTAGTGCAGACTTTTCCCATTGGCTTTCAAATCATGGATGTGTGTTATCTTTGGTTATTAGTAATGAACATAGTTTCAGGTTATAGTTTTCTTTTTCCCTCTATTAAATATATTAAGTAAGAAGATGAAATAATGGGAAATTTTACCTTTTAATTTTAAGATACCAAAAGGTGGAATCACTGAGGGATAGCAGTAACTAACAACAGATTAGGTAGCCAGTAGCCATCATTCATTTAAATGTTTTAATTTCTTTCTCTGTGCTTCAGTAAACAAAAGCTGGCATCTTCTTTCCATAGTATCTCCAACGACAAGGCTGTTGTTTCTGTCTCTGGCTCAGGTACATTTTGGATGGTCAAATCTAAAACATATAGCAGGTTCACAGACACGCTTTTTTTTTTTTTTAACCCCAAAATCTCTTTAAGCACTTGCTATATTGAAGCTTCTTTCTGTGCTTTATTTATTTATTTACTCTGCTTGCACTGTGGAATTATGGGTAAAGCTGCTTTAAATCAGAACCATGGTAAATAAAATGATTTAAAAAGAACATTTGACCAAGAATAATGCAAATCTTGCCATGTAAATAATCTAGGCTGAATTGGCTTAGAGATTTCAAAACAGGAAGAGCATCTTTAGAGATGTTTCTGGCTTTTTTTTTTTTTTTTTGCTTTGCTGCAGATTAGGTTTAGCGACAAATTCCATCTGGCTACAGCTACATGCAGTCTCTCTATTGATTGGTTATATTGGGACTTCAGGGGAGTGTCCTTCAAATCGCTTTTCCCAGCATTTTTTAAAGCTCATTGAAGAGAGAGAGGGAGAGCCAGAAGAGAAGGGAAAAAAAAAAAAAGGACCCTGCATTGTTTCAATTTGCATCCAACATGCAAAACATAGTTCTAAATTTTTAATTAGCTAAGTGAGTGGTGAAAAGGAAAAGTGATATAACAAGCCTGGGTGAGCAGCTGGGATGTGTTGCCATGACGACAAGTTCAGCAGGCTGCCAGCGAGCATGTCAATGGGTAATATTGGGAGAGGGCTTTGAAACAGTGCCTGCTAGCCACAATGTGATTGGTCACGCCTCTGTTGTCTTTGTGTGAACCGGTGGATGCTGGGTAAGACCTAGAGTGAATGCTCAGCTTGTCTCAAGGCTGCAATGAGGTAATGCTTCTGAATCTTTGGGGATTATGAGCTCCTGCCTCCAAAAGACTGCAGTCTAGAGTGTTTTCATTCCTATTTGGGTTAATTACTGGCTCGAACATCTGAGGAAGTTTTACAGCTGCCTTTATTCATTCTTGTCTGTGTGCATGTGTGTATTATAGGTAACACGTGTGTGCGTGGATCTCAGGCGTATTCTTAAAAAAAGAGAGAGATAACCCTCCATATTAGTCATTCTGCAGAGAGCCAACATTTCATTTGATTTCTGGCATCAGTGACAATGCCTCTTGATGGATAAATGTTATGTTAAAGTGCAGTTGTGTTGGGTAAGCAAACTCATTCCTTTCTAGAGAATATTTTGGCACGGATTACTTTCTTAAATCTTTTATGTGATTAGTGTTTATAATAGACATAAAAAAGGGGGGTTGTAAAAAGGGTCCTCTTGGCTTGGTCAGTAGGTTTAGCTCATTTATGATCCTTTGAACAGAATCTGATTGCTTCAAAGTTATCTGGTGAATAATGCCTTGTGAAAGGAAGCTATGTTTATAAATATAGAGAACTGGACATGTTGATGAGCGGCTGGTGAAACAAATATATCAAGGTGCTGATGTTACAGGGACAATGAACCAAGCCCCTAAACTGTAAGGCTGGTTCTCTGTGACACACATAGTGACTTGGATCCCCTCCAGGATTTTTCGGGTGGTTAGAGAGTATTTTATGACATTCATCAATAGTAACCTAGTGCCCTGGAAAGGTGAGGGTTTTATCTGCATCTGTGGTATGCATAACTGGTAGGGAAACTGTATTGGCTGGTCATATGCATCCAGCCACAGATTGGAAGCATGTGAACATGAGTTTGGACTGAGTTCATGGAGCCGTCATATCTTGCCATCCTGCTGTATTTACCTCACAAACAGTTTGTAAAAAAAAAAAAAAAGCTTTTAAATGTTTAAACCAAAGAACAAAAGACACCTCTGACAACAAGGAATGGCTTCTGCTACTGGGGCAGGATACAGTGAACTCTGCCAGCTGCCTTGCCTGCTATGAGGTCAGGCCATAGGCACAACCTTGAATCTGGTTGATTATCTAGCTTGACCATCAGTCACCATTTATGAAGTTCAAGCTCTGTGGCAGTCAGGAGCTGGTAGCTGAGTACCACACTTTCTTTACTCATTTAAAGAGTGTAAGATTTATAGTCATCTGTATGGCTTTTGTTTATATACCTTTGTAATGAAAGACTTTACCAAAGATAAATCAGTAGGAAAGTATATCTAGGTTTTAAGTAGTTAAGCAGCAAGAATAGGCTCTTGCATTGGAACATTCACCAACATGTTGATTCTGTCTATGGCACTAATGTCTAACCACCTATACTTAGACCTCAAGTGGAGAAGCCCTCGAAGTAGGCGGACTGCAGTCCTTTGTCTAACATACAACAGGATGCAGTGACCTCATGAAGAAAAATCCACCTGTTGATAAGACAGGCACTTTGTAATGTCCTCTTCCTTTCTCTGGGGAGAGAATAATTGTGTCATTTCAAATCTCAAGCAAGCTTTGCTAATTTAAACAATTTTTAGGTTCATTAATGATTCGGAGTTTACATAAGATTGGATTCTGTCTAAGACAGTCCAGTTATTATAGGCAAAATTAGTTTCTTAGATTACCTCACAGACTATACAGGTTTCCTTGCTTTAACTTGAATTCATCTTTACTTAGCACCATACCCATGTGTCTGTGTTTTCTGTCTTGTATACTAAGATGTTTTCCTTAATCAGGCAGCAAAATTCTAATCTTGTATGGTCATGTGGTTTAGCATGTCTCATTGGATCAGATTTGACGTGATGAAATCTTCATTATCTAGCCCTCTGAGAGTATTTAACACATGCAAAATTGACATGTTCAAGATTAAGATAAATGATAGGTAAAGAAAAGTTCTGTTTGATAGACTGAGTTTTACAAGCTTTGAGCTATTTCAAAAACCCTCTCAAAAAGCAATTGCAAGTTCCAAACTGGTGTGAGTCATTATGTCCTGTGGCAGGTTCCACAATAAATGACTTGTGATCGATGCAAAGCCTGAAGTCCACAGATAAATCGCAAATGGAGTACTGTAGTGTGCCTCTTTCATCACTAATGGTATCAAATAAATAGTGCAGTAGCTTAGCAAAGGGCTGTGTCTAGAGGTAAAGTGTGCTTGGTAATCCTGCTGGTCTGTAAAGTTTCCAGAAATGTGACCCTGCAGGGAAATCTAGAGGAAAAACCCTCTACTTGGAGATAATTCTAGTAGTTCAAGAAATTTAAAAATTAAAGAAATGTACATCTTCCTGCCTTCTATGTTTGCAAGGACAGTTTATTGGGCAGTAAGAGTATAAAGAATTTGTGTGGGGAAAGCTGAACCTTAAAAGAGAAAGCAAAACAGAAATGTAGAGATTCTGAAAGGCAGAATATCAAGAGTTTTAAGGCTTTGCGTGAGATGAATCTTAATTGTTCTGTAATTCTTTAGTGTAATTTTGATCACTTAATTCTTTTTTTTTAATTGTGAAAATACTGTATAGAGGGGTTACAATTACATGAGCAAGGTAATGAGTATATTTCTTATCAAGCATTGTTGCCTCCTCCTTTGTTTTTCCTTCCCATCCCTTCCCATCTTCCCCTCACCCCCCTCCCCCTGTTCCCCCCATCCTCCTGCCCCTTGTTCATTTTTCAACATAACATCTTATACATCTCATTGTTGCAATGGGTCCACCTGTATCCCTAATTAAACAATTTGTTTTTTCCCTTCCCCTCTCCAAATTATATCAACAACAAATACAGCAAAAACAAGGGTGATACTGTGGACTTAATTCTTTTTAAGTGGATACTTTCCCCACATCTGCTGGTCACTATCTGAGGTATGGAGGAGAGGAGTGGATGGATGTTCACACCACACTTATAAACTGAGAAAATTCCTTCAGATGAACAGAAAAAATATGATCCCACTAAGGAGATCATGGGCTCTATAAAGTGGACTTTTCTTATGCTATCAAAAACACTCACTCAGCTTCATTCACAAAATGCCACTGAAGAATTTATTTTTTGTTTTGTTTCTTTGTGTGTGGGTTTTTTTTTTTTTTGAGATAGAGTCTCAGTAGGTAGCTGAGTCTGGCCTTGGATTCAGAATCCTGCTGCCTCCACCCCTTGAGTACTCTTACAGACATGTACCACCATACTTGGCTGAAATAATTTTTAAGCAACACTAATTATTATAGTAAGAAACTCATCACTGATCAAGATGCATTGTATTCATAAACTGTTTTGTTAAAAGTCATCCCCTTATACAACTACTTAAAGATAATTTTTTAAAAAAATGAAAAAGACTCTCACACTAGGCCTGGTCGCATAGCTGTAATCCTAGCTCTTGAGAGGCAAAGGCAGGGAAATCCTGAGTTTAAGGCTGGTCTGGGCTACCTAGGAAGACCCTGTCTCAAAAACTGTTGTGGAAGTGGAAAGTCAATGCTAATATGGATTAATTCCATATTAAAATGTTATATTCTTTTTTTCACCCTCCCCCCCACCCAATACAGGGGTTTGAACATCCATATGAGCTACCACTTAAGCCATGCCTCTAAGACTTCAGTTTGGACGTTGTTTTTGAGATAGGATCTAGAGTTAATCTTTGTATGGGCTGGCCTTGAACTTGAGATCCTCCTACTTGGCTTTTCAACTGGGATTGCCATTGTGGACCATTACTCTAACAGAATGTTAGACTGTTTCTACTAGGATAAAACAAAACTTTCTAGGGTGCTAATTCAGTATTGTATTTATTGAAAATGGGCTACTGTGAAATGTATCTTTGTTCCACATAGGAAGGATTTTCCATTGAAGTAATGGCACTAGAAAGCACATGAGCATGAGGATCTGCTGGAGAGAATATACATGGCAAGTCACCGTGGCTCTTCAGATGGGTAGCTAAATATTCAAATGCTATATTTGGATACGACTGACATTTATATCTCTTCTTTTCTTTATTTTTTCTTTTTTTTCTGTCAGTCGTGGGGCTTGAACTCTGGGTCTAGGTGCTGGAGCTCTTCAGCTGAAGGCAAGTGGTCTACCACTTGAACCACAGCACCATTTCCGGTTTTCTGATGGTTAATTGGAGATGAGTCTCACAGACTTTCCTACTCAGGCTGACTTTGAACTGAGATCCTCAGAGCTCAGCCTCCTGAGCAGCTAGGATTACAGGTGCGAGCCACCGGTGCTCAGTTTTGATTTTCACATCTTTGTGACTTAGAATTCTTTTCTTCTTTATTTTTCTTTTTGTTTGTTTTCTGGTACTGGGGACCAGACCTGGAGTGTTGCACCTGCTAGGCGAGCACTTTGCCACTGAGCTACATCCCAGCCCTAGAATTTTTTTTTTTTTTTGGGTCCAGTTGTGGGGCCTGAACTCTGGGCCTGGGCGCTGTCCCTCAGCTCTTCAGCTCAAGGCTAGCACTCTACCACTTGAGCCACAGCGCCACTTCCGGCTTTTTTCTTTTTGCTTATGTGGTGCTGGGGAATTGAACCCATGGCCTCATGCATTGCAAGGCAAGTGCTCTGCCACTGAGCCATTAATATGGCATACTTTATTTATTCATATCCTTTAAATGTATCCTTTCATAGTTGGAGCTGGTATTATTGGTTTTTTATTTTTTTTATTATCTCTAAGCAGGTGTACAAAGGAGGTGCCATTTAACAAGACAGCTTATGAGCACAATATGCCTTGATCAGTGTCACCCCTCTTCTACCCACCCCTCCATTACTTTTCTTAATTTTGTGATATATACAAAGAATTCTTGACTTCATTCTCCCCTCTTTCTTCTTTCATTCATGTGCCTGTCTCTGCTTGGCCCCAGCTAGTATTATTTAGGTTAGAGACTTGGTAAAGTTGTATAGTGTGGGAAATACGGTACTGGTAGGGCAGATGTGGTCTGTATAAGTTATGCTTCTCTACTTGGGTTTCCCAAATTGGAAATTTGTTATTTACAGGTAGACAGTATTGTGTTCCTCTTTTCTTTTGTCCTGAAATACCAAGCACAGTTTTAAGTGCAAAATAGATGCTTGGAAAAGGGTGCAGCAAATATGACAGAAGGGATGAAATGGATCAGAATCCAGTGTAAATGTGTGGAAATATAACAATGACAACTCCTTCCCACTGTGCAGTTGAATATAAACCAATACTAAAATAAATAGATAAATAATCAAAATAGATTCTTATTTCATTATATAATTTTCCTTGGTTTTTATGTAGAAAAGTTATGGAAAATTATTTCTGATCTCAGAGGAAATTGAAACCTTAGACATGTTTTCTGTTGACTTTTCTCTTTATCTCTTTTTCTATTTCTTTCCATTACTATTATTATTAATGGTTATTACTATGGGGATTTGAACTCCAGGAGTTAATGCCTGCTACCCAAATGCCACTTGAGCCATGCCCCAGCCTTACCTTTAATTTTCTTATCACTGAATAGTGTTCTCTTTACCCAGCCTCTCTTTTGATTGACATAAAAATTTGTAGTCTTGAAGTTTAAATAGAAAAGGCATTGTTTTGGTCAGATTTAAATCAAAGCATTTGTACACTATATATGACCCTTTTAACCTTTTAACTACGTCCAGCATGTTTGGGGTAAGAAGGGGTATGGAATGGTGACAAAGCACCCATTAAGTATATTAAGCAGAACCTCATTTAGATCCTGGATGTGTCATTTAGTTGCAGAAATACAGAGCAAATGAATCTGAATCTTCCTTGTATCTATTTAGACAGGGTTTTGCTGTGTAGCCCAGGCTTGCAGCACTAGAATATCTCTGTGTGGCCCAGGCTGTCCTCAAAATCTTCTTGCTAGACTCTGATTGTTGCAGAGTAAATACTTTAAATAGAGAGTAACCCCATATTCTAGGGCTATTCTAACTTAAATGGCTGCATATAATATGTATAGTAGTTGCTTAATAAACTTAATATCTGTCTGCATTTAATTGATAAAATGTCCAAGTATTTTCAACTGTAATGGCATACCTTCCCAGATGACAGGAGAAACAGTATTTTTTTTTCAAGTCTGGTAAGTTTTTCTGTCTTTCTGATACAATTTTATCAGCTACACCTTTGTAATATCTTTGGTTTTTATCATTGTAAAACAACATAGATGCAAGTGCTATCCACATCATTATAGCATTAAAAGTTTGATAGTAGAAAGCCAGCAGAGAACTGAGCCTTGATGGGAAAATCATTCTGGCAATTACATTTGGGGTGCATGGAGGAGACTAACATAGAGACCAGGGAGAAACCTAAGGGGTAGCTACTGGTCTGGCTGATAGTAAAGCAGAAAGAGACACCTGATAACCAGTAGACCATCTGTACTGATGCTGGGGTGGGAAGGCATAGGAGGAACATGAGACAGGAATCCAGTGATCACCTTAAGTGTGTAGTAGTCCAAAGGTGAAAACTAGGATGTGCAAGAGGAAGTAAGATTCATGGCAAAGAGAAAGTTGATTTGGGACATGTTGAGTAGAACCAGCCAAGGAAAGTTACAGAGACCCAAGATGTGAATTTAGAATCTAGATTTCCTTCTAATAAATTATACATGATGAATTTCTCCAAAGAAATGAGTAAGTCAGCTATTTGGAACCCGAAAAGCTGAAACTGGGAAGAACCACCTTGCTTCTTTTCCATTTGATTGGCAGGCTGCTTGATCTCCTGAGTTCCCCAAAGCTTCTCCATGGCAGTCTATTCCCCTCACCTCCCCCAGCAGCAGATTCTCCAAACATCCTTCTCATGGTGTGAACCCACACAAACACCAGAGAACAAGTACTCCAACCCTATATCAGTTCCAAGCAGTGCAGATGCCTGTGGGAAGTAGATACTCTGAACATTCAGAAACTTGGAGCTAAAGATAGTTTTTATTCTTCCACACCATGTTTAATATAATTAGATAAAACATGACCTAGGACACATAGAAACTGTGACTTGTCTTCCATGTTCCTCTGTGTGTGTGTGTGTGTGTGTGTGTATGCATGTGCATGTATGTGCATGCTGATTCTCGGACTTGAAGTGCTGAGGCCGGAATGCTGTCCCTGAGCTTTTTGCTCAAGGCTAGTGCTCTACCATTTGATCCACAGCTCCACTTCTAGCTTTCTGGTGATCAATTGGAGACGAGAATCTCAGTCTTTCCTGCCCTGGCTAGCTTCCCAAATGCCATCCTAAGATCTCAACCTCCTGAGTAGCTAGGATTACAGGCTCAAGTCACCAACTGCTGGCATTCCACATTCTTTTTGAGAACTATTAATACAAGCCGATTATTCTTCTCTTTGTCAGATTTTGCTTCAAAATTTTCTTTCACTTGATTCAACCATCAGTGTCATAACTATTATGGTTACCTTCCATGAAACCTTTAATTACTATCACCTTGGGCAAGTTACCTAACTTACCTAGATTTCATCTGCACCATAGATATGATAGTAACCATTTCATAAGATTTTGAGAAATAAATAGCCCAGTGTTTGTGATGCTCCTTGGAAAATACATAGTTTACAAGGACACTGAATAGAGAACAGGATTATTAGTCATAAGAGGAAGGGAGAGATACAGTGGGTCCCTAGCTAGGCATTAGAGGTAGAGGATAGGGTTTTGAGATAGGGAGGGATGGCTGGGTACTGGTAGCTCATGCCTGTAATCCTAGCTCCTCAGAAGGCTGCGATTTGAGAACTGCAGTTTGAAGCGAGTCCAGGTAGTCCATGAGACTCTTATCTACAGTTAACCACAAAAAGCTGGAAGTGAACAGTGGCTCAAGTAATAAGAGTGCCAGCCTTGAGTGAAAAACTAAGAGACCGAGCTCAGTGCCTGAGTTCAAGCCCCAGCTCCTCTCCCCACAAAGACAGCAAGATAATGTGATAATGTTTGTAAAGCAAGGTTGGGCATGCAGACACTGGAACATATACTGGTCATTAAGGGTGGTGTTTACACCTGGTAGTTGGTTATGTAGGGCCCAAGATATGTCTAACTTAGATCATTTGTTCAGTGCCAGATGTTCCAATTGTCTTCTTTGCTTAATTTTAGCTTTGTGAACTCAGAAATAGTTATGATTACAGAATATAGTAAAAATGGTGATACTAAAAATGAAAGTAGTAAAAAACTGGACTTGAAAGATAATTAGTTTTTAGATGATAAAAAGTATAGTGCTAAAATGTTGAAAATTAAAAACAAAAATTGATGATGTAGTAATGCTAAGTTTGGAAGATGAATCATGCATTTTTAATGCAGGAAAAGATAAAAGGGATGCAAAGAATAATGGGAGATTTATTTGAAAAATAATCAACTGATATACATTAAAATAGCTGAAAACTGACATGAATAGGGGAGCAAGTGTTAATGCTTTTGTTAATCAAAAGATATTAAAAGTGTAACACTTGAACTTCAAAACTCTGGACATGATAAATGGAGTGAGAATATGAATTAGATCTTAAAGAATTAACTAACTAAAAAGAACCTTTCCTCTCTTGTCTGAAATCTTATCCAAGAGTTCTCAGACTTGAACTTCATACACCAAGAGAGCTTCAATAATGGATTTGTGTTATTCAATGTAAATTTGCCATCTTTTAGTTCCTGAAATGAAAGACTTAAAAACTTGTCATCTATTAGCACCATTTTTGCTTTAAACGACAAAACATTTCTCTCTCACACATTGAAATCCCATTTTGAAACCAAAGTGAGTTACTTTTTATGAAGACTTGAGTTATTCTTTTTTTCTTCTTTTTATGTAGATCAGTGTAATCATTAGACACACAAATGTAGACCTACCCACTCGAATTTGGAAAGTGCTGCTATGTGCTAACGTGACCAGCTCAGGACAGCTCTGGAGACAGAAATCCTACTGCCTTCATGATTACCAAGTCAGCATTGAAAACTCCAATCCTTTGCCATGCAGAAGCTCTGCAGCTTCATGCAATCCCATTTGTCCAACCTTTCTTTCATTTGGTGTGTTCAAGATCAATAGAAAGCCCACGGATTGGGAGAAGATATTCACTAGCCATATAACGGATAAGGTTCTCATATCTAAAATATACTTGGAACTAAAAACACTAAATCCCCCAACAACAAATCCTCAAAGAAACAACTGCCCAATAAATATGGGCTAAAGACAAATAGAAACTTCTCTGAAGTGGACATAAGAATGGCCAATAGACACATGAAGAAATACTCAGTCTCTCTAGCCATAAAAGAAATGCAAGGGGCTGGGAAGTTGGCTCAGTGGTAGAAGCGCTTGCCTTGCATGCCTGAGGCCCTGGGTTCGATTCCTCAGCACCACAAAAGCAAAAGGAAAAAAGCTGGAAGTGGTGCTGTGGCTCAAGTGGTGGAGCGCTAGCCTTGAGCTGAAGAGCTGAGGGACAGCGCCCAGGCCCAGAGTTCAGGCCTCACGACCGGACCCAAAAAAAAAAGAAAAAGAAATGCAAATCAAAATAACATTGAGATTTCACCTCACAACAGTTAGAATGGCTATAATCAAGAACACTAATAACAACAGATGCTGGAGGGGATGTGGACAGAAGGGAACCCTACTGCATTGTTGGTGGGAGTGTAAACTTGTTCAATCACTTTGGAAAGAAGTATGGAGGTTCCTCAAAAGACTCTACATAGAGCTCCCCTATGACCCAGCAATCCCCCTTTTGATGTTTACCCAAATGATCACAAACAAGACCACACTAAGGCTACCAGCTTAACTATGTTTTATCGCAGCATTATTTACCATAGCTAAGATATGGAACCAACCCAGATGCCCTTCAGTAGATGAATAGATTAAGAAAATGTGGTATATACATACAATGGAATTCTATGCCTCCTTCAAAAAGATTGACATTGCCCCATTTGTTAGGAAATGGAAAGACTTGGAAAAATCATATTAAGTGAAGTAAGCCAGGCGCAAAGAAACATGGGTCCCATGGTTTCCCTTATTTGCAATAACTAGTACATGTGTAGGACAAGCAGAAAAGGCCAAAAACTATGTACATATGACCATATAAGATGATGTTAAGTGAAATGAACCCCAAGTTAGGGACACAAATATCTTTTTTCTTTCTTGCTATTGTTTCTAATGTATTTATCATGTACCATGTGATTTTTTTTGTTTATTTGTATGTTCCTCCCCACAGAATAGCCCCTGTTTTCACTGTATTTGATATCGGTGTCCTGCATCTTGTATATACACTTCTCTAATCTGGGGTGGGGAAGGGAAAAAACAAAATGCTTGAATAAGGATACAGGTTGACCCATCGTAACAATGAGATGTACAAAACACTATGTTGAAAATGAACTTTACATCTTCGGCGGGCAGGGGCAGGGTTAGTTGAGGAGGTGGGGGAGGAAGGGATGGTAGGGGGAAAACAAAGGAGGAGGCAACAATGCTGAATAGGAAATGTACTCATTACCACGCTCATGTAACTGTAACTCCTCTGTACAGATTTTTGACAATAAAAAACGTACAAAAAGAAAAGAAAAAAAAAAAACTCCAATCCTCCTTTCAGATCCCAAGCCAATTTGTCAAAAGGATCTTTGTGGCCAGGAGATTTTTTTTCCTCCTTCTTTTTTAGAGAGGTGGTTGAGTTGCAGGGGGGAGGGGGGAAGGATGGAGTGGGGGTGGTAGTAAGGATAAAAGGTAAATAGTGTAACACAAAGTAAAATTTTAAAGTGCGTAGAACTTGAAGCTATGCAAGCTGGAATGTTTTCAATTCTAACATGCAGTAATAGGATCCAGCAACATGCTGGGGATAGTATCTTTCTTCATCAGCCATTTGTTCTTAAGCCCTTTTTTATGAGGTGTGGAACTTTAAAAGGGCCAGTTGTGCTATTCTCATGAGAACTGACTCTGGTATTAGAAAAATAGGAACGTGGCAGACACACTGACTCGGGAAAGGTAACAGAAAAGTTTACCAATCTGAACAGATCACTGAGTGTGTAATCACCTCCATCAACGCGAAAAAAAAATTACAACCTTGGAATTACAGTGACTGACTAAGAAAAGATATAAAAGGGGAAATGTAAGAGAGGAAAATGCATCATGATTTATTTTAAGAAAGTTTAGAATGGCCTAATCTTCAGAATCATTTGCTTTAAAAATAAGCTGTTTTTGTACTCAATATATAAACTCTAGTCTTAAAATTTACACTGTTTGTAGGTCTTAGATGTCAAATGTGTATCTGGTATTGGAGAAACTATTGATCTAAGACCACAATTTTGGTCAAGTTAAAGTATGAAAGAGCTGATCAATCACTCAACCTCTTGAAATAAATTGTTAACAATTTCTTGGTCCAGAGATGAGAAAATACTTCCTATTACTTTGTTGTCAGTCCTCAATTTCAGTCTATAACTGACTGAAATCTGTATGTGTATATCTGTTTGTGTGTGCATGTGTTCACCTGAGTTGAGTTGGAGTTGGAAATGTTCTTTTGCTTGGTTGTTGTTGTTGTTGTTTTGTTTTTTTGTGGCATACTAGAGCTTGAATTCAAGGACTCAGGCTCTCCCTTGGGTTTTTCACTCAAGGCTAGAGCTCTACCACTTGAGCCACACCTCCACTTCTAGATTTTTGATAGTTAATTAGAGAAAAGAGTCTCATAGATTTATCTGCTGGTTTTGAACTGCAGTCCTCAGATCTCAGTTTCCTGAGTAGCTAGAATTATAGGTATGAGTGACCTGTGCCTGGCTTTGGCTTATTTTCTGATTTCCCATGTTTTTCTTGAACAATGGTAAGTATGATCTGTCAGATCCCATCAATAACCATTGTTCTCTGAATACGTATCAGTGACAGACTCACTGGTAGATAATTCAGTTGAAATGGTTCCTGAGCCACGAGGCAGTCAGTGAACACTGTGCTCACTTGGGGAGGGGTGCTCCTCAGCTCTCACCTTTGCGTTGGATGAACCACATACAGATTGCCACTACTGAAGAGCTCCGAGGAACCCTGTTTCCTCCCCCAGGCCACACCTAACTCTCCTCATGAGACCCATGTGTAAGTGGCCCCTCATGTGTCATAGGGAACCACTTTGAAGGAAAGGTGGTTACCACCCGTGCACAATAGCGTGGGGACAGGCAGATAGCAGAAGCATCTGTGTGGAGTGGCTAGAGCTGGGAGGCCACCTTTCTTTGCCCTACACTGTCTTTCCACTGTCTCACAACACTTTGCTGTCTCCGCAAAGTGTTGGTACCAGTAACCAGAATGAAAATGCTCATTTGGCTTGATTAGGAAAATTCATCTATTATACATAAGCCTAGAACGCAAATCCACTCCTGCTGAGTGTATAATTTTCAGTCTCTCTCTCTCTCTCTCTGTCTCTCTCTCTGTCTCTCTCCTCTCTCTTTCTCCTCACTGTATTTCTAGATAGAGTAGAATTTTAACTACTGCCCCACAAAAGATTTCTCTTAACAGACATTTCCCTGTTAAACTATGAACAGCCTTCTCCAGCATATGTAATCAACATTATCACATTGTCTTCATGAAGATCTTTAAAGATAGCTACCTGGTTCTATGCCCCAGTTTAAAAAACATTAGAACTTGGGGTTTAGGTTATTTATGCATAGCCTTTCCATGGTTGAGATGAATGGTTTGGATGGAATATTTTCAGTTGGTACATGTAGTGTAGCATCCAGTCAGACTCATATACTGAGTGTACATGGATGAAGACATTCTTCTGGATTACAAATAGCAACTTGAAGTACAAGAGAAAGGAGGACTGAACATTCTTAGGGGAAAGTCTAGGCCATTTCTTATTCTCCTACAAGTTGTAACGGGCTGGGCCAGGAGGGATTCTGTGAGAGCCTCATCACTCCTCTCGGTGCTATAGATAAAAGAGAGAGGGTCAAAAAGGGAAGCAATGAAATCCATAATTACATGTGACGCTAATGATCTGGTTTGTGGCTAGCGTGGGTGCCTCAGTTCTCCTGATCCATCGAACACTGATGACAAAGCTCATTAGTGTTTGTGCCAGAGGGTGGACTCAGGGAAAAGAGGTCGGCACTACTGTCAATCGCTTTAGCTACTCATTAGTAACTTGAAAGAACATATTGTGCCAAAGAGGGCAAAATCACAATCAAGGAGGTAACTTTCATATACCCCCATCCATCCACCACCCTCACAGAGATGGGAAAGAAATGTCTGGCACGTGGGAGATGTGGGACGTGTGGGCATTGAGATGGAATCTTTTTTGAGGCAGAAGTAAAATATAAACAACAACAATGAAAGAAACGTAGCTTCAACAGTCCTAAAATAAAAGTTGTCTTCATAAAAGGGAAACAGAGACCAAAATGAACATAACTTGCTGCTCCTATGAATCATGCTGTTTAAAACAATAAAATACAAATTACACTCCATCTTGCTTCTTCCATGATGGAGCAGGCAAGCATCCCTTTCCTACTCAGCCCCAAACCTGGATGCTGGCTGTAGCTATGGAGGACTCTGAAAACACATGGTGCAGGAACATGGGAAAGGAGATCCCCAACCAAAATACAGGTTTTTGCATACCTGTTTGTCCACCTGGAATAAGCTTAAAGGCCATCCCAAGCCCAGTTGGCATCCCGGGGTGGTCAGAAAAACCTTCAAGAGAAACCATCATTTTCAGGAAAGGAAACTCAAGTCACTTTCTTTTCTTTTCTTCTTTATTTTAGGGGGTGGGGAGAGGTGGTGGTGGTGGTGGTGGTGGTAGTCATGGCCTGTAGTCATGGTAGTCATGAACTCAGGGCCTGTCCCTGAGCATTTTTGCTCAAGGTTAGTGCTCTACCACTTTAAGCCACAGCTCCACTTGCAGTGTGGGCTGGGTAATTGGAGATAAGAGTCCCACAGACATTCCAGCCCGGGCTGGCTTTGAACTGTGATCCTCAGATCTCAGGCTCCTGAGTAGCTAGGATTATAGGCTTGAGCCGCCGGAACTCAGCTATTTTCATCTTTTGTTCTCTCCTTCTCTATCTGTCCTGTGGAGTCCAGCAGCAGAGTGGAGAGGGTAGGCACCTAAAACTGTGAAAGGGAGCAAGCCATCATCCTGATTAGGAGTTCATTGGGAACAGTAGTCCCAATGGGAAACACATTGCCATTGCATCAGACTGAGACTCAGTTGCCGGGAATATAATGTGGTAGCTGAGCAAGGTGACTGAAGTCCCAGCCTCCTGGGAGAAAGACCATGAAAAGGGGCCTGGAACTCAAAAGTGTCAGGGAGATCGCAGAAAGAATCGTGTGTTTTTTTTTCTTTAAAAATATTTACTTACTTTTTTATTGTTTCAATTATATTTATTTATTGTAGAGTTGATATACAGAGGGGTTAAGAATATTGCATAACATATTGTCTGAATGCCTGGGCTAACTTCTCAGGAGCTGTATATGATTGGATCAGATCATAAGCAGCATTCCAAGCACCTGGAGAGCTGAAAGCAGAGCTAGCCCAGCACAGAACCCCGGCTGACCACTGTGCCATACATGTGGGCAGCGGCATGAAGGCTCTGAGCAGAGACCTGCCATGATACTCAGCCTGGTGCAACTGCTTTGAATCTGCAGCCTGAACCTAACTGTTGGTCACCTGCTTATAAAAAATATATACTTAGCCAGGCATCAGTGGTTCATACCTGTAATCCTTGCTACTCAAGAGGCTTAAATCATAGTTCAAAGCTAGCACAGGCAGCAAAGCCTATGACACTTTTATCTCCAGTTAACCAGCAAAAATCTGGGAGTGGAACTGGAAAGTCTATGAGACTCTTTTCTCCAACCAATCACCCAAAAAACAGAAGTGGAGCTGTGCTTAAGTGGAAGAGCACTGTCGCCCACAAAAACTCAGGGATAATGTCTAGACCCTGAATTCAAGCCCCAAGACTTGCACACACACACACACACAACACAGTTGGAAGTAGAGTTGTGGCTCCAGTGGCAGAGTGGAAGCCTTGAGCACAAAAAGCTCAAGGACAGTGTCCAGGCCCTGAGTTCAAGGCCCAGGATCTTCACACACACACATGAATAAATTAAATTAATGTTCAACATTGTCCTTAGGATCCCAAGACTCAGTCTCATAATTCAGTAACATTACTCAAAATTTCTCAGTGTATGAAAAATTAAATTCATTTCAAGTTCTGTAAAAAGGAGTTAGCAATTATGAATACTGAGATGTCACAGATGATGGAATTTTCAGCCATGACTGTAAAGGAACCATTACAATCATGGTCCCAGAGGTCCCAGAAATCCCAGAAGATGGGAATAGAACATACGTTTCAGGACCAAATGAAGATTTCAGAACTGAAATATGTAATAACCAAAATTAAAAATTTATGAAGGGCCTCAATGACTGAGTGGAGGCAACAGGAGAATTGGTGAATGTGAAGGCAGATCAATAGAAACCATCCAGTGTGAACAGAGATACGAAGACTGGAATGGCTCGGGCACCAGCAGTTCATGTCTGTAAACCTGAGATCTCAGGATCCTGGTTTGAAGCCAACCCAGGAAGGAAATCCCTGAGATTCTTCTCTTCAACTAACCATCCAAAAACCAGAAGTGGAGCTGTATGTAGCTCAAGCAGTAGAGTGCCTGCTTTGTAGAAAAAAAAAAATACCCTAAAAGACAGTGCACAGGCCTTGAGTTAAAGCTTCAGAACCAACAGAAAGAAAAAAAAAAAGAAGATTGGCAAGATACATAAATGCATTATCAGAGATGGGTGGAACGGTTAACAAAAGTGTTTCACATTGTGTCACCAAAGTTCCTTAAAGAAACAATGGCCAGAAACTAAATTTGGTATTCAAGATAAATAAAACATAAAGATGACTGACTCTCAACAGAATAAACTCAAGGAAATTCCAGATTAGAACCATCATAAACTGCTGAAAATAAAAAAAGAAAAATCTAATAACTAAAGAAAAACGATATGCAGTATCTAATTACAACTTGATAACACATTGAGTGGCTGCACATTTATCACTAGAAGCCACCAAAGCCACTACAGACAGGGTGACATGTATCTGTAATTCCAGCTTACCTGAGAGATGGAGAATGGGAAGGGGCAGTTCTAAGCTAGTTTGAGGGGGGGAAAAAAAGACTCCCATCTCAACAAACAAGCTGGGCTTGATGGTGTCTGTCTGTAATTCTAGTTACCCTAGGGGTTGTGGTTAGAGGATCAGGGCATAAGACCAATTCCTCGAAACAGTGTTCAATTTTTATTCTAACTAAACAAAAATGGCTAAGGATATGACCCAAGTACTATACTATAGTATTTGTTAGAATATGAAGCTCTGAATTGAACACCCTCATATTGCCAAAAACAAAACAAACAAATACAAGCAACCTTGTCATGACCAGAAAGACAGTAGAACAATGTTTTTGAAATATCCAATGAATATATCCTCCAGATAGTAAAGTGAATTCACTATATTCTCCAATTAAAAAAAAACAAATAGTTGACTGCTGCAGTCTTACTCTAAAAGAAAAGGGAGATAATTATAGCACTGGAAAACTTGGACCATCAATAATAAAGGGAAAGTACTGAAGCAAAATTTCGTCGCAAATATAGTTAATTATTCTTAAATTCTTTTAAATGTGACTAATGATGGAAAGCAAATTATTGTTGCATTGATGAAGTTTTCCATGCATATAGATGTAATACATAGCATTCTTACATAAAAGAAGGACAAGTGACAAGTTTGGTGGTAAAATTTATTACTCAAAATAGTAAAGTATCCTGTGTGCTATGAAAAATTATGTATACGTCTTGAAGAATCTAGTACAGGAACTAAAATATTACACAAAAGTACAGTAAGAGCTTAATAGATAAATGTAAATAGGACTAATATTAAAATAATTAAAATGAAAGTAGGGAAAGTAAAAACAGGAACAAAATCAGAGAAGAAACATTAATAAATGATGCCTGAGCACCAACACATAAATGATTACATAGGGTCTAAACATAGCAAATAACAGAAATTATGAAGATAGGTTTTTAAATAACTCAAGAGTAGGCTAAAAGCAAAGTATTTTGATATAGTTTTATTGTTATTATTAAGATGTTGTATAGAGGGGTTATCATTTTGTAAGTCATGGAATGAGTACATTGTTTTTTGACCATGTCACCCCTTTCTTCAGAAAGGGAAATATTTTAAAAGCAATATGCAATGGAAGCTAGAGTAAATGTCAGTAAAAGACTTCTGGTAAAGAGCCGGGCGCCGGTGGCTCATGCCTGTAATCCTAGCTACTCAGGCTGAGATCTGAGGATCCCGGTTCAAAGCCAGCCCACAGGAAAGTCTGTGAAATTCTTATGTCCAATAAACCACCAGGATACCGGAAGTGGCGCTGTAGCTCAAGTGGTAGAGCGCTCACCTTGAGCTGAAGAGCTGAGGAACAGCGCTCAGGCCCAGAATTCAAACCCCATGACCAACCAAAAAAAAAAAAAAAATTCTGGTAAAATATATTGCCAAGAATAAGATGGGCATTATATAAGGAAAAAAATATTTAAATTTACTAAGATGGTATAGGAAGCATGAAGCATATGTTTCTAAAAACAGATTTTCCAAGTACATACAAAATAAAGGAAAAATACATATATTTGAGTTGTTTAACATAATCACCTCAGTAATTTTGAAAACAAGTATCTAGAAAACCAGTAAGAACACAGAAAAATTGACATTGCTATCAAGCAACTTGATCTTAATGATTTTTTTCTAAAACATTCCTTCTCCACATACCAGAATGCACAGTCCTTCACATTCTCAGAGAATGTTCATTCATCAAGGTAACATAGCACCTGAAGATGGCTTGAGACTGGAATCTAAAAACAATTGAAAGAATTATAATGATCCAAAGTGATTCTTTTACCATAATGGAATTTATCTAGAGCTCAATAACTGATAGCTGGTAAATAGCCAAGAGTCTACTTCTTTTAAGTAATCCATGGAGCAAAGAAGAAATACCAGGGAAACTAAATGTTTTTTAACTACTTTGAACAAAAATGAAAGTATGTCATTGTTCATATGAAACAGCTAAAGTAAGGCTGGAGGGAAACATTGAATTTGAGTGCACACACTGGAAAAGAACACGAAAAGACATACAATGAGCAATCTAAGCTTTTACCTAAAAGAAGCAGTACAAGGGAGGAAGTTGTAGAAAATAAATCCAAAGTAGATAGTAAGATAACCATCCAAATCAACAAATTAGAAAAAACAAAAATAATATAGGAAACCAGTGAAACTGAAAAGCTAACTCTTTAAAATTATCATTCAGATTACTAAAGCTCTAGCCAGATTGATAGGAAATTACCAAGGTACAGAATAGAAGAAGATAAAATACTATAGTCCCCACAGACATTAAAAGTGTATTAAGTAAATACTACAAATAGCTTTCTTCACATAAACTCAACATTATGGGTTAAACCCTAGAAAAAAGAAACTATGAAAACTCATCAAGAAGCCACTGCCTGTAATCCTAGTTACTCAGAGGCCTGAGACTGAGGGTTATGGTTCAAAGCCATAATTGGGCTTTTAAACATCCAATTAACCACCAAAAAATAGCTGAAAATAGAGCTGTGGCTCAAATGGTAGAGTCAGTAGCCTTAGGCCCTGAGTTCAAATCCCAAGTCTGGCACAAAAATTAAAAAAAACAATTTAAAAAATCCCCACCTCATCAAGAAGGAAAAGATCAATGTGTTTTCAATAAATTCACATATTAGAGAAATCTGTTAAAATATGATACAACACTACTCTTCCTATTTCTGAAATTATAACTGTTTGTCACAAGAAGTTATTTGTCCTTACTACTGTTCCTTGCTTTCTAAAATAAATTTTTATTTATGCCCTAAAAGAAATATATCACCCAAATAATACAATGTCTTTTCAATAAATTTAGCTTATACTTTCCAAAAAGTTCAAAAATCAAAGTATTCTAGGTTCAGATGATTTCACTGGAGAATTCTACCAAACATTTGTAGAAGAAATAATGGGAATTCTGCATCATTACTTTCAAAAATAGAAGAGCGAGCAACACTTTTCAACCCATTTTATGAAGTCGGCATATCTCATACTCAGAGCAAAGTACCATAGAACTCTACAGTCAGTGTTCTTCATGAACACAGGCATGAAACATCCTCTTTAAACATTAGCAAGTTTTATCCTGCAGTTTCTAAAAAGAATGTTAAATCCTAACCAAATGTGCAAAGCCTTAGGATGGAGGCTAATTCAGCATTTGGAAATCAATCAGTGTAATCTATCACATTATTAGACTTAAGAAAAAAAATCACAGAACAATTGATTCAGAAAAAGCAATTGACAAGATTAGCATATATTCTTTTTTTTAGCATATAGTCTTGGTAAAAACTTCTAAACAATCTAGGAGTAGAAGAAAACTTTCATTTTTTTTTTTTTTTTAATTTGAGACAGAATCTTGCTGGATAGTCTAAACTGGACTTCAACCTGCAAGACCACATAGTCTCAGGAGTGAGTGCTTGAATTACAGGTGTACAGCACTATACCTACCTTTTTTTTCCCCATCATCATTATTATTATTTCTATTCATTTACTGTACTGGGAATCAGATCCAGAGTCTTGTATGTGCTAGTCAAGTCACTATACCATTGAGCTATATTCCTAACCTGAAATTCTATTAGGTTTACATATTCAATAGACCTTTTCTAGTTTTGTAAACACTTCATTATTAAAGATGTGTTCTAACTTCCATGGTTGATATATGAGGGCAACATAGAAAAGTAACCTAATGTAAATTACACATATTTGACAAGTAGATGGGTTAGCAGCCCAATAAGTATTTTTAATTCAACAAATGCAGTAGACCTTCTTTATCTTTGGGGGACCCCTGGTGGGTGTCAGAACAAACCAACTATGGACTGTACTTTTTCCTATACTCTGATAAGGTTTCACTTCTGAGTTTGACCCAGTAATAGGTTATGAATAAAAGCTAATAATAAATTATAACAACATGCTGCGGCAAAAGTTATGGTAACAAGTAAGTTATGGTAAGTTAAGGTAAAAAGACCTTATTGAAATGATGCGTATGGCCAAAATAGATTGTTGTCAAGGATGGAAAGAGACCAATGAGACTTCTTGAAATTGTTTAGGAAGGTAAAAGGGGAATAAGGAGAATGACAGATGGTGGTGATTGTCCAGAGTACATTGTACACGTGCATGGAAATGTCACAATGAAACCCCCACCTTGTATAGCCCACCTGTGCTAATGACAAATGAGCAAACAAAAAATCTTACTGTACTTTGGCTTTTCCGCTTACAAGAAGCACTTAGAGCTTGTCTTTGAGGAATCTCCACTGTCAGCCTCACAACTCTTGTTTTTGGAGCCATCATCAAGTGAAACTAGGGCTACTTGAACACAGGATATCAAAATAGACACAGATATGAAATTAGTGACTAGGGAGTGTAAACTGTGGATATACTGCACAGAATTCATATCCCAGGTAGAATGGAGTAAGATTGAATATATCATCATGTCAGGTCCAAAACTATGCAATGCAAAACACATATATTGTTGGTTTCTGGAATTTCCATTTAATCTTTTGAGATGGCGGCTGATATTTTGAAATTGTGATAACTAAAACCTCTGAAAATGAACTTGTGGATAAAGAGAGGAGCCACTGGTTTGGTTGCTGAAAATACAGCAGTGGAACGCAGCAGTCTGAACTTGCTCTCATTCTAGCTTGTAGGAAGAAAGATAACATAGACATGAGATCCCATGTGCAGGCTGTGTTAAGATATGAGCAAAGCAGCATGCTGATGGCACCTCCCAAAGCATGTGTCTGATTGTAGCTTCCTCTGTCTGAAGGTTCTGTTTAGAGCTACACATAGTTCAAGTTCAGCCAGGGCATGCGAAGTTCAAGTTTATTGTGAAAATGATCACACAGTCTGGACTTACTTTGCAGTAATTTCCCCTCTCTTATTCATAGCTGTTTTGGGAAGTGTTATGGTACCGTCTTTATATGGGTGTTTACTTTTCATTCCTCAGTTAATTGGAAGCACCTTGGGGACAGAGATTAGTTACATAGCTAAGTCTTATACACACACACACACACACACACACACACACACACACACACACACACACACACACACACACACACACACACACACACACACACATGCCAGCCATTGCAGTCTTCAGATTCCCCCCAGATTTCATCTTACCCAGGAGGAATGCAGCCCATAAGAGAGAATAACTTGGCCATAATTAAATAAGCCAATGATAAAGTAATTCAGTTTCTTAGCCCTTTGACCTGGTAAGTAATTTCAGCTAAAAGAGCTCTATGACTCAATAATGGTATATCTTGAAAGGAACTGATATGCTGGTGATGGTTTTGAAAACTAATTAGAAAATAACATATTCAGGTATAGTTGTTGCTTCTCAAATTGGGGGCATACTTGCCCCAAGGGATTGGAACCATGCACAGGTTACTTTATTATGTGGCCTCAATATAAATATCCTGGACAATGTCCCCAAGGGGTCAATTCATCTGTAACTTGGGGAAGTAATGTTGAATTGTGTTGAATGTAAGTTAATTTAGCTCTTTTTTTCCTATTCTAACAATCAGCAAATTACTGCAGATTAGAATGTATATTTTATCTGACTTTCAGAGATAGTCTTTTGAGTGGGATTTTATTTTTCTCCTGCCATTCCAGGCATCTCAGGCATGGCATCACTTTCCTTTGCCACTAGAAATACTGTGTAGAAATATCTGAGATATATTCAGGGTATTGTTGTTGTCATGTGTGTGTTTGTGGACTGAAGTTTGAACTCACAGTTTTATGATTGGTAGGTCAGTATGATACCATTGGAGCCACATTTCCAGTCTCTTTGTTCTTGTTATTTTTGTGATAGCATCTTGCTTTTGGCCTGGAACAGTCTGAAAGGTGATCCTCCTGTTAATGCTTCCCACCATAGCTGGGATAACAGGCATGCTCTGCCATGTCCAGCTGTTGATTGAGATGAGATCTCAGTAACTTTTTGATCAGGCTGGCTCTGTACCAAGACTCTTTTCAATCTGTGCCTCTTGAGTAGCTAGGATTTCAGGCATGAGCCACTGGCACCCAGACTTCAGAAAATTGGAAAGAAATCATCCACAAATCCCAATATTAGTGTAGTAAAATTACAGTGGAAAAGAGGGATGTTTCTCAGGTTTCCCATAGGACTTAAAAAAAAACGTTTAGCATAAAAGCAAATCAAGAATGTGCTCCTTTTAACTGGAAAGTCTACAGGTTCTCAGTTTTTCTTAGTTTACTGTCATCTTTTTCTTCCTTGTCTTCTTTGGACTTTGATTAAAGGCAGTCAAGACAGAGAAAAATGTACACCATATTGCAGTTTGGAAAACTGAGTGACTGCATTTGTAATTTGTTATCTAAAGTACTTCTGGAGAAACCCTGAAACAGCTTTCTTTGGATATATTTTACCAGGTGCTGTAGAGTGACAGGAAGGTGTCCATAATGAGAATAAAGAGATTTGAGTGTTAATTCTGGCTTTGTTACAAACTCATCCCTTTGGGCTACTCAACTTCCCCATCTGAGCTCTCCATTATCTACTATGAAATGCCAGTAAATGAGATGACTTTGGTATCTCCCTGAGCTCTAAAATTTTATCATTCATCTTCTCAGTCTCTCCTATGAACTGACAGAGTCAAAGGACTCTTGGAGATTTTAGGAAGCAGAACTGTGAGATTCTTTGTTCATACCGATGTTCCCTGATACTTGCAAGGATGCTCTTTAAATATTTGATTTCATTGGCTGCACTGTGTTGTTTCTAATCCACCTTTAACTGTCATTGTTTCTTCTCCTATTACCCAAATGCACTTAATTCAGTAAACCCTGAGCTATAGCGAATGGCCCTGGAAACTTCAGAATTGTTCTTGAAACTGCTTTTGTTGAATTTTTAATTTGTGTCTATTTGTCAGATTTTGTGCAATCAGGAAAATCTGATCTGTTGCTGGTGCTCGGGAACTTCTGTTTAGAGGATGTCCGCTCTTTTTGAAAATTCCTCAGTTTGAACAAATATTCTTCCCTGGGCACTACTATGGCAAATATCAGGCAACGTTTACAGCATGGTCTATTGGATGGATTCTGGGCAAGGATATTCTTCCTTACCTTCTCCCGCCCCTCACCCCGACTTTCCCCCTTCTCTTCCCTCTCCTTCCCTTTTTCCCCTTGTCCTCTCTCCTCTCTCCTCCTCCTTTATTTCTCTCTTCCTTTCCTTTGATTTGCTTTCCTTCCTTTTTCCCTTTTCCCTAAGTTTGGGCATTTAACCCAGGGTCTCAGGCATGCTAGGCAGTAGTGCCCTTCCACTAGGTTTCCATCCCAGCTAGGAATGTATTTTGGTTGGTCCTCTAATATTTTATGCTGAGCATTTGGGATAATGCTCTTGTGAAAATTTTCTCTCACATCCCTCTGCTTCTCTCTTCTCTGATTTAATTAAGCATTGTACATCTTATATTGTTTTTCACAATAGGTTTTTACCTTGTCTTAATTATTTTCTCTCTTTAGGGACATCCCATCTTCTGTTTTTTCTTTTTGCTGGTTCCTGCTTGAACTCAGGGATTTGTACTCTAGCTCAGCGTTTTTGTTCACAGTTGGTGCTCTACCCCTAAGCCACACCCCTCCTTTTTGTTTTATGCCGGTTAATCGGTAGTAAGAGTGTTGGAATTTCTCTACATGGGCTTCAAGCCTGTGATCTTCAGATCTGTCTCCTGAGTTCAGATTATAGGTATGAGCCACCAGCACTCAGCTTAGGCATGCTATATTCTGTTGCCAGAAAAACCTAAACATTCAGAATCAGTATCATCACTCTGTGAAAATTTGTAACATCTACGCTACCTATTTAATGTTCTCTGAAAGCATATCCTGACCTAGCTCTTAGGCTTTATCTTTGCCAATCTCTTTCATCCAATCCAAGCTAGGTAGAGCACCAGCCATTCCCAAAGCATTTTCAGTTACATTGCTGTCTATTCATTTTGCTTCACTTCCTGGAAAGACATCTCTGTTTTCTCTTTTTCTACTTTTACTTACCCATCCCACCTTACCCATCCTTAACTTACCTACCATGCTTCACACTTACCAGCATTGGAGCCTTGAGGAGGGTAATTAATCACTTTTTGAAAAAAGAGCAGTCATAGCAATACTTACCTTCCAGGATCGTTTTGAAACTAAATGTTTCTACCTGTGAGCTAAATTTTAGGTCCATATACAGATGAAAAGACATGTTGAAGATTAATTTGAATACATTTGTATTTGTAATATACCTCCCTTTTTCTTTGAGTATTCAGTTTCTTCTTTTATCTTTCACTTTTGGGGGGCATGGAGAGAGAGGCCAATGCAGGGCTTAAACTCAGGATCTCACACTCTCATATGGCATTTTTTTTTTTTTTGCTCAAGGCTAGTGTTCTACCATTTAAGCCATACCTTCACTTCTGGCTTTTTTGCTGGTTAATTGGAGATAAGAGTCTCAAGGACTTAGCTGCTCAGGCTGATTTCAAACTGTGATCCTCAGATCTCATGTTGGAAGTAACTAGAATTACAGGTGTGCACCACCAGGCCCCCCACTGGTCTCTTTTTTCTTAGTCCACCTTGTTTAACCTTTCATATGCCACAGAAGAAATTTGAGTCTTTAACTGTGGAGAGGGAGTTCCATGACCCAGAGCTAACCCAGAGGACCTTAAATTGCCAGGACTAGGTATTAGATCTAGTCCTCTTTAGATTTTTATTTTAATACCTTTATTATACAGTTATATCACTACATTCTTGAGATGCTTGTTAGGTAACATTTTCTGACCTTACACTGCTCAGACTATACCTGACAAGAGTGGACTGATTTCAGTAGATTTAGGTTGTATTTATAATTAAGAACCCAGCCAAACTCAAGGAGAGTTGATGAACTTTGAACTGAGGCCAGGTGCTGGGCCACAGGCTCAGAGGACAAAAGTGTAACATATCCCATGGTCAGAGAAAATAATACACTGCAATGGAAACATCATGTCCAAATCATTTGTGAGAAAGCATAAGAGGTTCAGGTGATGAGGGTTTTCTCAGGTGCATGAAGGGGAATCCAGAACAAGGCTGACAGGGAAAGTCCAGCTGCAGTCCACATGTAGCAAGATAGAACTTGATCACTCAGATCAAGAAAGGAGGGAGCTAGCAGAGGATTTGAAAAGTATCAGAGGGTAGAAAGTGCTAAAGAGCTTTAGTTTCCTAATATTCCAATCAAATGTTCCAACCTAGCAGTAAATGAATATATTCTGCATGTGTACTAGGCATGCCAAACCATAGGCAGCCAGAGGAGAGACAACACACAGTTTGGAGACCATGTTATTGTTTGTGTCTGTCAGATGCATCAACAGTGAGAAGAGGAGTAAAGATTTTTGCAGTTTCCTGAGGGCAGAATGAGATCCTAAGGGATGAGGCGAGAGGTCAGTTGGGACTCACTGAGGGTGAGCCTGCGATGCACTGGGCCTGAGCTCCATGGTTGGAGGTGCTGGAGAACAGGCTGAGTTGTGGGAATCATGAGAGGCTATGAAAGGGTGGGAACCTGATGGGATTTGAGCTTGGGGGCCCCGTTGGGGACCTCTAGCTGGGAGATTTGGAAGAGCCTTATGGCGAGAGTTTCAGTACGTGTTTGTACTTGCACACTTCCGGCTTTAGTTGTCCCTCCCCTTTTGTGCTCATGATAGCCATGCCGCTGTTTGCATGAGGATGTTGTCGACTTTGCTGTACAAACATCAGCTATTGCCCAGACCCCTCTAGCTGCTGAGTTTGGGATAATTGATGGGTGTGTATTCACCTCCCAAGGTGACATAGTAAGAGGCCTCTTTTAATGATTTTTTAATTTGGAAGCATTTGAACATTATAAATACCGTAGAATTCACTTCTCTCTTAATTATTCTTTTCCTCCCTGACTCCATTTTTCTCTGACTTTTATGAGATGTTGATACTCCTGCCACTCCTTTTCCCACTTGAAATATCTGTGTTACTTCTTCTAGTATAAACAAAAGGTGGGATGTTTTCTCTGTACGTATGCAGCCATCTGGTCGTGTGTTGCCATCTGTGTTTCTGTGGGGGTGAGGGGACATGGTCTCACACACATGTATGTGCATGATGTGTTCAGTGTAGATTTATAATGAGCATGATACAGACAGTGAATTGAAAAGGATATTTTTATACCTCTATATGCTTGATTTATTTTTATTTATTTATTTATTGCCTTACTGATCTAAAGATATTCTTAGACAGATGGAACAGCAACATAAAAAAATATTCTATGACTACTACTACTTGTAAGCTCAGAAGAACCTTAAGCTAAGAGCCAGCTCCGGATAGTGACCTCATTCCCAATGCTGCCTTTATTGGCAACTGCACTGGTTGCCTGCTGGCTGCAAACATACACACACACACACACACACACACACACACACACACACACACACACACACAAACACACACACACACACACAGGAAAATGATGGACTGGTAAGTATATGTGCTGTCAGGTCACTTTTAATGTGTGTGTATTTCTTTCTTCAAACATCTCGAGGAATGTGTCCTTGTTACTGTTTTGAAAAAAAAACACAGCCATGAATTAGGGTGAAGACATGTGCGTGTGTCTGAAGCCCCCCCTTCCCCCCCCCCCCTCAGAGAGGAGCATGTGCCTCTTACAACCCAGACCCTGAGCTCTGTCCAGACCCTGAGTCTCTCCAAGTCTCCGCACTGCCTAGACAAAGGAGCCGCAGAGCCACGCACAGGCTGTAGCTTTTCTTGGAGCGATGACTCATTTCAGCTCACAAAGGATTCTGGGCAGGGTAGTGAGAAGTCAGGTTGGCTGATCCTTCCCTGTGACTTCACTTTGCAGAGAATAAGCGGAAGAGGAGTGACACTGCAGATTCCCGAGGCATTGCAGTGGATGCTGGCTTTGATAGATGAGCTAGGCATGGATCAGGATTCTAGCTGTTCCATGCAAATAGGATGAAAGCTAAAGGAGGATTCCTTGTGTGTTTGGTATTTTTTTTCTTCCTGATATCATTACCAGCAGAGTATATTCACAAAGCCTTTTAAGGGGCTGCTTTGTTAGGTTTTGAACTGAATTCGTGCTAGTATCTCAAGCCCTGAATTACAAGAAGAGCTGTGAGTTCCAAAGACTTTTTTTTTAAAGTAGATGGAGGCTAGGCACCGTGGCTCCTGCCTGTAATCCTAGCTACTCAGGAGGCTGAGATCTAAGCCTGCCTGGGCAGGATTGTGAGACTCTTATCTCCAATTAGCCACCAAAAAGCTGAAACTGGAAGTGTGGCTCAGCTGGTACAGTGCCAGCCTTGAATGGAAAAACTCAGACAGTGCCCAGAAACACACAAAAAAGTAGATTCATCAAGGTAAAATACTAGATGCCTGGTGCTCATTTAGGATACTGTTACTGGAAACCTTACTCTTCTTAGTGCAGATTGTAAGATGTCCGTTTCTGTTACTGGCTCCTTCTTATGCTTGGATGCAACCCCCTAGCATGTACCAGGCTTTAGCATCAAAGCTATGTGGGGAATGGAGCCAGTCCAGAAAGGACCAGGTAGGTTTCCCCTGCTTTTATTTCAAGAGTTGTTGTGTGCAAAGAAATATGGGAATGTCTGCCACACCTGTGGTGAGGATCACCGGGCCCCTGAAAAGTGGTCTCACTGTTCAGTCCTCCGTGGAGGCTGCCCCACCACATGGGACTCTGCCAGCATGAGACACTGTCAACAGCTGTGGGAAATATTTCAAGTGCATCCTGTTTCTACCAGCTGTGTATCTCACTCCTCCAAGGGAGGCAGGCTTTCAGCAAATATTATTGCAACTTTTTTCTTCTCAATTAATATATAGTCCCTGAAATTTCATGTGTTATTTGGCCTGTGATCCTACATGTAATACACCAAAAATCCAGGAAAGTCTGATTTATAAGTTCAGGAACCATTTCCAAGACTAACATCATATTGAGTCTGCTGTGGACTCCTAAGGAAGTGAGCATATTTCATTAGAGTCTGCTTTAGGATTCTGATTATGAGAGAGTGATTTTCTTACAGCATCCATGGGATTTTCACACACAAGTTATTGCTTCTCCTCCTTTTCCTCCTCCTCCTCCTCCTCTTTCTTCTCCTCTTTTTCCTCCTTCTTTTAGGATAAGATATACATGTTAGCCCTCAAAAATACATTTGAAGCTAGGTTCTGGTGGCTTACACCTACTCAGGAGACTGAGATCTGAGGATCTTGGTTCAAAATAGCCTGGTTAGGCAAATCCCTAAGACTGTATTACCAGTTAACCTGCTGAAAGTGGAGGTATAGTTCAAATGGTAGAGTATTAGCCTTGAGCAAAAAGTCAGGATCAAAAGGCCAGGCTGGGAAGGTGGCTCAGTGGTAGCGAGCTTTCCTTGCATGCATGAGGCCCTGGGTTCGATTCCTCTTCACTACATAAGCAGAAAAAGCTGGAAGTGGTGCGGTGGCTCAGTGGTAGAGCACTAACCTTGAGATGAAGAGCTGAGGAACAGCACCCAGACCCACAGTTCAGGCCCCATGACTGACAAAAAAAAAAAAAAAAGATCAAAAAGCTCTGAATTCCAGCCCTAGTACCAGTGTACACACACTTGTGTGCACACACACACACAGTACATTTCATGCATGTGCACACACACTCACACACAGTAAATTCCATGCCATATTGCCCAAGGGAAACATGCCATATTGAAAATGGCTTTACCACCTCCTCAAATGTATAGTTTCAGCACTATACTCAAGATATTGCAGGGTATTACATCCTTTGTGTAATTTGTAAGAATAATTGGAATATTTAAAAATAATGCAAACTCTAGGCCTCTTCAATATCTCCTCTTTGTACTCACTTTCATCCCATAACTCATCTTCCATGGAAGAAAAGCAATTATGTTTCTTCACTGTCTTTGTTATTTTTAAAGAAAAGTTGAGGATGAGCAAAGTTGAGGATGTGGAATGTTTAGAGGATATTTGGTTAGGAGAAATTCAGGCCTTGTGTGTTGAGAATATGACTGTTCTAGCTCCACACACTTTACTTCTACTCATTAAAGACTTAAAGACCCTATTAAAAAATCTTTCTCCTACATAAATTCTCCCAATAAGAGAAATTACCCCTAAACAGAAGGTAATTTTTTTGTCTTTGAGGTTCCATTATAGAATCAATTGGCTTGCCATTCCTGTATTTTCTTTGTGTACTTTTTTCAAAGGATGTTTTGACCACTAATGTGAATATTTTTAATTGCTTACACTTTCAGGTATTTCTGTCTCATTTCCTTATCTAAGTCATAAGCTCATTGAAAGTAGGAGTTTAAATTTATGCCTTTTGCTTCTGTTTACTTCTCTTACTGGTACATCATGTGTAGAAATGTTTCAGAAAAATAGCTGATTAGGAAGGAAGGCAGTGGAAAAACATTAATTTGTCGCAGAGGTATAGAATGACCTAGTGGACACCTTGTTAAGTGAAATAAGCCAATTACCAAAAGATAGATAGTGTGTGTTTTCACTTATTTGTCAGCTTTAAAAACAAAAAACAAAAAAAATCCTCTGTTTCATAGAAGAAGGTAGAGTAGTGTTCCCCTCAGAGACTGTAAAGGGGAGAGGGAAAGAAGAATGGAGAGAGTTTAGACAGTGGGCACCAAAACACAGTTCATATGGGGAAAATTAATTCTGGAATCCTATAGCACAGTTGAGTAGCTATAGTCTGTAGTCAATGCTATTGTTAAAAATAACGAGTCCAAGATTTTACAACACTTAGTTTGGGGAGACAGAACTGTTGATCACCTTGGCTTGAGCATTATACACTGTGAATATTTGTATTAGGTTATTATAACATATCCCATAAGTATATATTAATATTACTCATCAATTTAAAAGTTAGACTAAGTTCATTTTTAAAGAGAATAGACACAAATCAGCTTGCTAAATAGTTTGTCATCATGAATTGAAATTTTTCTCTGTGTGTCTAGTCTGACCAGCTTTATTTCATTCCTTCAAATTTTATAACTGTTTAATAACAACCTCCGTACCAGTTGGAAGGGGTGTGGGTATTCAGATACTGGAGGATATAGCAGTCATTCAGTAGAACTTCATTGTAATTTGAGGACTGCCCATCTGTACGTATTTGAAATGTATTTAATTAGGCCTTGTTATCCAATTGCAATTGTAATTCACAGAAATCAGTCACAGTTCAGTCGTGATATCTAAACAGATGAAGCAAGAATACAAAGTCTGAGAAAACAGAAACAGCTATGGGAATTCTGACACTGAATAAGGGGAAAGCAATGGCCCTGGAGATGTTGGACTGCTCTATTAAATTATAGTTGAGAAACATTGTCAGTGGCAATTGGAGCATCAGTGTTAGGCTGGGTTCTGCTCTGTTATGAAGATGGAAAAGAAGAGCGTGATGGTTTAAAATAGAAGTTTAGATTCTGTTCTCCTTGAGGCATTTACTATCAAGAAAAAGAAGACTACATCTTCTATGGGAATTCTTGTTAGCAAGGTGCCTTATGGAATTGCGTGATATCTGAGAGATCTTACTAATGGTTGTCAGCTAGCATTGGTATTTTATCATGACTTCTATCCCAGGTGCTAAGGGGCTTTGACTTAATTGTGATTGGAGGGACTAGCAAGCCAGGTAGCAGCTGGTGTTCAAAACATCTTGGCAGACAGCAGGGCTTCCCCTCATCTTGTCTTTCTGTGTAAGACCTTTTTATGCAATCCCACATTTGAGTGCCTGCTATGCAAATCACACTTGGCTAGGTTTTATTCCATAATGCCTCACCAACACCACCCTTGTACTGGTTGTTGGGTTAGTATGTGGTGCCTTAGCACACATTTGAAGTTACGGAAGCATATAATGGGTCTGATGGCTCCTGTTTCCTAACTCTTCAGCTGCCGATCTACTGCAGATAGCCAACTGATTCAAAAGTATTCAATGTTACGATCAGAGAGATGTCAGTAGCATACCTGGTGGTGTTGAGCGCAAAATCCCTCTCTAGGAAATTCCCTCCATCTCTGTATTGGTGGTTTTTCTTTGCCTGCTTCTTTACCCTTTCTGACTTGTCTCCCTCTTATTCTATGGTAAGTTCTCATCAATAGTCAAATCTGTACCACAGTGATGGCCAGTATGACTAGAAAAGCTCCTGGACTGAGAAGATGGTGGGTTTCTACTATAAACCAATGTTCTGGTTGACTTGTCCTTTCATCTTAGTTGTAACTCCACAGACTGATAAGCAGAAAGATTCAGGTGATACTGGAGACATTGATTTACTTGGCTGTGTGTGCCAAAAGCTACCATGATTACTCTTAGCTCTCATTAAAGTTTCTTAGCAAGTCATGGCCAATGGATACTATTAACTTCAGTATTCTTAATAGAAACCTCCTGTTCATGTTTTCTTTGGAATTAAAATAACTTACTAGCCCGGTGCTGATGGCTCGTACCTGTAATCCTAGCTATTCAGGAGGCTGAGATCTGAGGATTGAGGTTTGAAGCCAGCTGGGGCAGGAAAGTCCTTGAGACTCTTCAATAAACTACTCAGAAAAGGCCAGACGTGGCTTTGTGGCTCAAGTGGTTGAGCAGTAGCTTTGAGCCACAGAAGCTCAGGGACAGTATCCAGGTTGTGAGTTCAAGCCCTAGGACAGACCCTCCCCCACCCCCGACCAGATTCCCCCCCAAAAAAACAACTTACTGAAGCCACTGAAACAAGAGCTTAGGAGTTGGACTTTACATAAGAGAACTATCAAGTGTAGAAGTAAAAGCATTAAGGAACCTTAGAAAAGCCTACCTAGAATTTCTCAATATTCTAAAAAGTCCTTTTTTGTAAAAGAGAATAAATAAATGATGTTTCCTTCCATTGCCTATTGCAATAAGAGACCAGCCTTAATGTTTCAAAATCAGTGGCATTTAAAACAAACATACAGTAAACTGGTGAAAGTGCCTTCTCCAATGTCGGGTTTTCTTTCAGATTTCAAATACAAACATTTGAAAGTCAAGTACAGTAATCTGGTTTCAAAGGAAACTCAGCAGCATGGGAGCTAATGGGAGCCATATGCTCAGTCCTGCACCTAAGGGGGTTGTGGTCTTCAAAAAAGCATATAAGAAAAGAGTATGTGCTTTTCTATCATAGTATTTCTTTAAAATATTGTAGTAGACCTTTTGTTAAAAGAAGCAAACAGCATTTATACCTAAAATTGGGGTTAATAAATTGAATTAAATTGTAAAACCCAAGATTTGTGTGATGCGGTGCATCAGAGAAGTAGTTGATTTAACTATAACTTCGGAGAGCTGCTTATTTTCCCAAACCCAAGGGCATCTGAGATAAATCTTGGCAAGTGAGGCATTGGCTGGATAGTTGGTTGGAAGGAAAACAGTTGCATTGTCCCTGTAGCCACTGAGCATTTTACAGACATATTTCATTCACTATTTTTATGAGGAGTCACAGTCTCTGCTCCATGTGGTAATTTTATTGGCATTCATAATTTTAAGTTGAGTGTTAATTTTGGCAGTGCACAGACCAAAAGAGAGGTACACATTAGTCCCAAGGAACAAAGCTGAGTAGACTTTGCAAGAAAAATTGTAAATTATAAAGCCTTTATTGTGTGGGAAATATTTAATAGCCAATATACTTAGTCATTATTTTAAAAATTTAAGCCAACTCCTTCAGATCTGATGAGCCATTAACATAGTTTTCCTGTCACATGGAAATAGAGCTGAATACCTGTGTTAGGATTTTCTGCCAACATTCTGCTGCAATCATAGAGTATCACGGAACACAGGAGCCTGGAGGAATCCTTGAAATAATTTCACCCAAATCCTCATTTTACAGATGGGGAAACAGGCACACAGCAGGTAATTGTATTTTTTTTTTCTTAAGAGACTGTATTTTCATTAACATATCTCTTGAAAGCTTCCTTACAGTGGGAACTTCCCACCTATAAAATAGGATCGTTTCAGAATTGCCTTTGTAACCAGGCTTTTTTTGTTAAATGAACTTCACGAAAGGTCAAAGATCACTTTTTTAAATTTTAAGTTAACGTAGACAGTGGGGGAAAAAAATCAAACAAACTAGTGCTTAAAAGTAAATGGGAAAACAAGAGAATTAATACTGAATGCAAGCTTTCAGGTGGGAACAGGTTTTAATGGAGGCTTATAGAAAATGAATATCGGGATACTTTTAAGGTTGCCATTTATTAGGATGGATTCACTTGGGAAATTATGGATTTCCTTTTCTTTCACAGTTGTATAGGGAGAGGTGCTGTAAGATGAACTGAAGTAAGCCTGTGTTTGCCTTTTTGGTACTAGCTGTTAGAAAGCTATAGTTATCATCTTGGAGGGTATGATTGTAAGTTATAAAGTCACCTCTTATAAGTTCTCTTGTCCTACCTAAAGTACAGGAAATAATGAAAATGTCTCAAAAAGGGGACTAGGATAGGAACAGCTTTTGAACTTGAGTTCCTAAAAGGGTGTTTGACACGAAATAGCTATTTAGATGTTTTTCTTTTCCTTTATTTTGGAAGGATGAGTTATATGAGAGAGAATGCTTTTGGAAATAATTCCAACTGAAGTAACTGGCTTAAATAGTAAAAATGTATGTGCATAATAATGACAGCTCCAGAGAGAGAAGTTAGGGACTGTGAGAAGAAGCTAAGACTGTGAGACCCAGCAAGTTTACCTCTGCAGGATTTCCACCTGCAGCATCAGGCTTTCCTTGTCATGTGAACCATTGTCATTGTCACCAGCTCATTCTCCATAGTTCTAACAAGTGATTTCTCTAACACAAATACATCATGGGATGACTGTATAATGATTTCTCTAACACAAATACATCATGAGATGAGGTATAAAAACATGGGGCAGTGTCCCCTGATCATTGAGAATAAGATTTAAGCCTCCTGGTCTACCACGACCGGGACTCAGCTCTTCTTTCCATTTTACCTGAGCCTGCTTCAGCTGAGCCCAGGCCTATGCTTACCCAGACTAGGGATGCTGCTTGATGTTCTACACCAGCTCTCTCTCCTGCTGTGGGGGTCCATCTTTGACTACTTGCCTCATTGATCCTGTTCATTTATCTTTCTCCTCATGCTGACAAGAAAAGTGCTTTATATGAAAACAACATCGAGACAGTCACTGACCTGCTTTAAATGTTAAATACTCTTAAAACTGGCTTACTATAATTAACTATGAAGAGATTTGCATGTCTTCACATTTAAATTCATTTAGGAGAAATTTATTGAATCCTTACCTTGTCCAAGTCATTGTGGTTGTTATTATCTGAATTCTCCTAAATTTGACCAGAATCCTGTGAGCACTGAACTTACATGGGTGTTTGTTTAAAAAAAAAAAACTGAAATGAAACCTAGTTAGTCCTTTTTTCTTGCAATAGGAAAGAACGACAACTAAGAACTCATAAGTTCAGAAAATAGCTTTGAGGTTATAGAAGAGTTACCTTTATAGATGTGTGTAGAACTCATTCTGATGTAGAAAATTTCATCCCGTCAATTATACACAATAGGTTATGATTTATAATTTATGCAAAATGTGGTAGTATCTGTAAGTGGTATAGGTGAATAGTAACCCCTCAGTATCTTAGCAATGTTTACATTTTCTCATTTTCTTCTTTAGTATAGTTGGTTGAAGAATTTTCTAGTAGCATATGTAAAGAATGGCTGGTTGGCTCATTAAGCAGGTTGATATAAAATCTATAGAAAATCTTGATAAACCAGAATAATGTGGTGTTGAAAGGAAAATCTTGATAAACCAGAATAATGTGGTGTTGAAAGGCATCTATGATTCCTTTACGAGGTCTGAAGTAAACCGTCTAAACCTCACTTAATGTAGTATTAATGTTTCTATGGTAACTAGTATATTTAGAGGGAGTATTGCTCATGAAATTAGTCAGAGGGAATTTTTTAAATTATGTGGCTAAGAATATTTTCTTTTGATCATTTTGCATTTGTTTAGCAAAACATATGAATAAAAATACCTTTAAAATACCCTACAAAACTCCTTGGATTATAATGTTATGCATGGATAGTCATTCAACAGACAGATATTAGGCAGCTGGTGTGAGCACTGCGTGTAGAGACTGGGATTGTGGTGTTTGCATTCCCTCGGTCATGGAGCTTGTATTTAGTGCATATAGAGGGTGTGACAGACAGTAAACTAGGAAACACAGCACATGTGCACACATTGTTTCACTTGTGACTTAAAGGATGAGAAGGAGTCAGTCCTAAAAAGGTCCACCCCAGGAACATCCATGCCAAGGGCAGAACAGAAACACAAAAACCTGCCTGAGTTCAGACAAAGCCTGACATGTTCAAAGAATAGAGGAGGTTGTGAGCATGGAATAGAAGCCGGGGTAGCAGATAGACAGGATTGGTCTCGGAGGTGAGTGGGTAGGTGCAAAACCTGCAGACCAAGAAAGGAGTCAGATTTCCCTCTAAGTGCAGTAGACATTGCCATAGAACTTTATGCATGTTTTATGTTTCCTTTTCTTCCTTCTTTTGGCAAAACTTGGGTTTGAACTCATGGTTTTTCACTTATTAGACAGGCTTTCTGCCACATCAAGTGCTTATGTTTTCTTAAGAGTGCCTTGGTTTCTCTGTGGAGAAGAGAGGGGGAAAAAGGAAGAGAGGGAGGGAGAGAAGAAGGGAGAGAGAGATAAAGGAAAGGAAGAAAGGCATTAGTAGGCCATTATAATGGGCCAGGTGAGAGATGCTGGCAGTGTGCAGTGGGGTTGTGAGTAGGATACTGCAGATAGAGTTGAGGGAATGGATGCAGGAAGCATTTGGATGTAAACAAGATTGATGGTGGAATTGGGGATGGAAGAGAGTGGGAAATAATTTCTCTTAGCACAGCATAAAAATGAAATAGCATGGGATTCGTTATTTAGAGCATCCAAATTCCATTTGTACTCTTTATCTTGGGTTAAGTCACTGCACATGTTCATTACGGTAGTGAAACTTCAGCCTTTTCAAAGCACATGCGGCTCATACACACTGAAAGCATGCTGCCTCTGACAGTTGCTGCAGTGAATGAATGAAAAGAAATTAACTAAGCAGATAGCAATGAAACTGAACAAATCATTTCAGCTAAAAGCACAAAAGACAAGCGTGACCTAAAATAGTTGATTTTGTGAAGTGTCATTTTCTTTTTCATCGAGACATTTCCTCTCATAGCCTATACAAAAATCAGGAAATCCTTTGACTTGATTTTTAGGACCGTATTTAGTATTTTGTGTCTTAGTCTTCTGTGAAGTTCTTAGTTATGACAGATGGAGTCTTTGGCTGGGTTCAGGGCTCTTATGGGAAGAGAGGATTGAACAGGTATAGCCCCCCCAGCCCCCATCTCTGCTGCAGCCCACCAACTGGCACTAGGTCATTTGTTATACACCTGGCTTTCAAGCAAGATTTTGTATGAATGAGGAATGCACTAGTTCTTTTTAAAAGTGTAAATATAAGTTAGCTGGGCAGTAGCTACCTTTTCTAGTCAGATAGCCCCAGCCCAGATAATTCTACCATTCTTGAATCTTCAATAAGAATTGAGTTTCTCTAGTTAATGAACAAAATTCACTTTCCCCACTCATTCTCCCAAATTTCATGTGTTGAAGTTCTACCTGCTGCTACCCCACCAAATATTGTGTGTAATTTTTTTTTCAGAGGGCTCCTCTTACTTCTATCTCCAGGGGCTCCAGAAGTTTATGGGTTCTAGGCTAGATGAGTTCCTGAGGTCTACTGATTTTTTGTTAATCTCCTTGGTCCTTCTCCTTTCCTGGGTTTGATACTTCCTGCTCCCTCTGGCCATGAGGACAATGGCTGACTCCTATCTCTATCTTGCAGAGCAGGGTTACAAGAGGACTGGTGGAGCCCTCTGAGGTGTAGAGAGAGGGGAGCCCTCTGCTGAGCTGGGCTAGGAATGGAGACCAGACCTTAGCCTTGACCACTGGAGTCCTGTCACTGTTGGATGCATCTTCTAGCCCTATCCCCACGTATGGTGATTTCTAGTCCTGTTGCCTGGTTTCATCTACACAGCATTTCTCTTCTAGTCCTTCAAAGCAGGGGTTCAAGTTCTTTGCCAAAGAACTTTGTAGTCTGCAAAGTTTAGAATTGTGGCTGGGCTCAGCTTTAAGTACTCTGACAGGGATGAGGCTGGTCCACCCATGAGCATGCAGACATCTTCGGGAGAAAGTGTTGATCAGTGCCATGTCTCAGCTCCAGCCAGCCATGGTAGCTTATCACATGAGCAATCATGCTTAAGGAGCAAAAGCGAAGAGACTAGACAAGTGCATGCAAGAAATAGGATTGAGAGCTCCAGTTACTCTGCCAGTAGTGTCATGTCTTTTTAAGCACAGTCTTACAGAATCACAGGAGTACAAAACAGGGGGGACTTGAGTATTAGGAACAGACTTTCCCTGCTCTCAGTGGCTCTTTCTTCGGTGGGGTCAGACGCCACAGAAATCTCCAGGGAATTCTAGAGATTCTTCCAGTACAACTAGGATTTCAGAAGTAGAGAACTATTTTCATTATACCTTGGCACCTTTTCAGGAGTCAACATCTATTACCCCTTAAATGCCAGGTGTTCAGTTTCCTCTGCTTCCATTTTCCCTTCTAATGGGCAAGCATGTGAAAGAGGTCGCAGTCTCCTAGGTGTACTGTAGTCTGTCTGTCCTCTCTGACTCTTTGCAGGCCATCGCACATGTAGCCACCATGTTACCTGCCTAAACCTCTCTTATCTGTCATTGTCAGTCTTGAAATTCCCTCCATGGCTCACTGTTCTCCATGGGATGAAGGCCTTGGACATCTAACACTTCCCATGGCTGTCCATACTTAGCAGTGCCCCTGTACTACCTACTTGAAGGTCCTCTGACTCCTGATACCAAGCTTACCTCCTAGCCACCAGGTACCTCCCAGTCCTTAGCACCAGATTCGGATTGCAAAGCCTGGGAAAACCCTACAGCTTCCAGCCTTTGTAGACCCCAGGTAGGATATATGACCCTGTTTGCTCTGTTCTGAGCTTGCCTAATCTTCTTTGCACCTGTCACATGACACAATGACCTTGTTTGTCTGACTCCTCTACTCCAATAAAAATGCTTTGAGGACTGAGATATTTGCTGGAGGGAGCTGACTCACTTTCTGTCTATAGCTCACCCCCCCCCCCCACCACCACCCATAGGTGCCCAACACGTAAAGGCACTCAACATTTCAAAGAATGACTCATCCTTACCACAAATGCTTTTGTTGACTTGTGAATGGCAGTTGTTAAATAAATCAGCTCCCCGTTAATAAAATCAGAATTATCGTTCAAAGCTTCATGGTTGCAAGGCTTGTACTCTTCCTATTCAAATGAGGCCTCGGGTTTTAAAGGAACGTTGTATTTGTTGAGACCACAAAAGCATTCCCCTGTGTGTCGGCCTCTTTCTGCCTGTGTGGTACTGGCCACGGCCAGAACCAATTTCAGTGTTCAGAGTTGATTGAATCCATAATCCAGAGGATAGGGGAGAGTTGGGAGAGGTGTGGATGTGTGAAGGTGTGTGTGGGTGACAAATGACCAGGTGTCCTAATGAACCACTCACTTGAAAATTGTCTTTCTGCAGGTGATGTATCACCAATCAGTATGTCTCCCATCAGTCAGTCTCAGTTTATTCCACTCGGGGAAATCCTTTGCTTGGCCATCTCAGCAATGAACTCAGCGAGAAAACCTGTCACCCAAGAAGCACTGATGGAACACCTGACCACGTGTTTCCCAGGTAATGAGAAAAGAAAGGAGCACTTTTCAAATGGATGTGCACTCTGGTGGCTCTAGGACTTCAAATGGACTGTTCTTCCCAAGTTTAAACATAACAGAAAAAGTCTTCACTCAAAGAGACCAGAAACTTGTCTTTCTTCTGTAAGTAAAAAAAAAAAAAAAAAATCAAAGCACCCATGTTACATTTAAAAAAAATTCTATTGCTCCAGGTTTAATATTCTTTTATTTGGTACTGAGCAAAAGAATCGATAGAAACTCTAGCAAAAATGACCAGAATTCCATTCAGCCTTTGCAATCTAATCTTCCCTAAATACATGAACACAGAAATAGTGTTCATGGAAATGTTTCATCGTAAGAGTTTAATGGCAGCAAGAGTCATGTCAAAATTAAGTTTATCTTCCATGTTTGTGTTCTGGCGTGGTGAGCTTTAAGAAAACATTATTTGTTCTAGGTTTGATGGCTCAAATCTGTAATCCTAGGCACCATGAAAGGCTGAGATCAGGAGGATTATAATTTGAGACCAGCTGGAGCAAGAAATTCTGGTGACTCTTTCTCATTCAATAAAAGGCTGGGCATAGTGGTTGCATGGCTGATATCCCAGTTACTCAGGAAGCATAAATGAGAGGACTGTGCCTTCAGACCAGCCTGGACAAAAAGTAACACTTATTTAAAAAAAATAACTAAAGCAGAAGGGGCTTGAGGACATGGCTGAAGTAATAGAGCATTTGCCAAACAAGTCGGAGGCTTTGAGTCCAAACCACAATGTTTCCCCCTCCCCCCAAGAAATAGGGAAAAAAAGGAATGTTGTTTGAAGATTTCATTTGAAAATAAAAGGTAAATGCATTACTTTTCTCTTAAGTACTGTAAAACAAAGACAATAGCCCAGCTACTCTATGAATGACATTTGACAAGTCCAGTGCTAGAAGATGTCAGGAGTGCTGATAAACTAAACAATGCAAACCCTATTTCAAGAGAAGGACCCCAACCCTCAGTTCCAATGTCTTGTCACACCCTCTTCCTACCAAAATGTCATTTCCTTTTAGAGTTGCAGGAAAAAAATTCAAGAGAATGTAGAAATTCAGTTTTATGTGCAATCTCTAAATTTCTTTAAATACTGACAATTGTGTGTGCGTGTGCGTGCACACATGCACACGCATGCACATTTTATCCTGTATATACCAGCAACCCCTGCAGGTCAGCTAATCAAATATGATACAATATGAGGCTACCAGCTTGGTAAGGACTGAACGTCTTTCTAGATTGAATTAATATATAAAAACATATAAAAATGAATGCTTGATGTACTGTTCACTCAGCTTAGCAGTGATCTTAATTAGTAGAAGCTGTTAGCTATATCAGCTTTTGCTACAAAAAATGCTGGGTAAGAAACAACCACAGACCGGGAGGAGCATCAACAGCAAGCATTTATTTAGGTCCTGTGTTGAGTTCCCTAGAAGTCAGCTGATATAATCAGGGCCTAGAAGAACACCTGTATCCCATCCTCTTTGGATAAGGGAGCAGGTGGAGACCCCTGCTCCAGGCGATGGCAGAAGTTCGGGAATAAGGCTCATGGCACAAGAGCTTTTCAACATCTCAGTCAGATCCCCTCTATATACATTGCATTGGGCAAAGCAAACATGTCCAAACCCAAGGTCAGGTGTAGGGAGGCATACCCCACGTACAGGGAAAGGACAGAAGAACCAACTTGAAGCTAAGTCATAATTTAATTCATTCACCTTCTTGCATCTCCAGCCTTTCTTTTTGTCCCAAAGAAACTTTATTTTTCTCTTTCAGTGATTTTGTCTTCTTTTTCTTTTTTTTAGTCAATATGTTCCACCATGAACCCACCTTTGAAACTTACAAATTATCTTAAGTTTTGTAACATTTTATCTCTGCATATTCTTCACTATTTATCAGATAAGCAGAACCCTGGGAGAGCTGGGTAAGGGGGTGCGGGGCGCAGACACTCTTGGAAGACACTGTAATCTGGTGAAACACAACCCTTCCTGCCTTATAGCTGAGTAGCTGCTGCTGACATCGAACAATCCAGCAGCTTTTAAAAGCCTTATATTTTTATATAGGCTCATGAGAGATTGCACAGCTTTTTCAGAATTGGTTACATGCCTCCCATTGCTGGTGTAGAAAATGAAAAAAAAAAAAATGTAAAGAACACAAAGCTGTGTGTAAGAAGGAGCAGTTTATGTCCTTGCCAAGAAGCCAGTAATGGTATCACTAGATTGGAATAATTTTAGAGAAACAAATATTCCTACTTAAAAGAATAACTGTTTAACTTACTTTCAGGGTAAATGAACTTTAATCCCAAGGCCTTGATCTTCAGAGGGACTGGGAGGAGCTAACTAAACCTGGTTCATCTGTATGACATGGTGATTTATTGGCCAGCCCCAGAAGTTTGCAAACTCTGCCCAAACTGGAGTGGAGACAGTGCTTTGTAACTGTGGCCTACAGGCTTGATATGGCCTACCACCTGTTGTTGTCAAAAAGTCTTATGAGAACATAACCAGGCCTGTTGGTATATGTGTTATTTTCAGCTCCTTAAGCTGTAGTTGTCAAATGGTAGAGTTCCAGTTGAAATCATATGACTCACAGAGACTAAAATATTTACTGTTTGACCCTTCACAGAAAAAGTTTGCCACCCCCACGACTAGGGCATGGTGGTAACTATTTAAAAGGTAAGAGATTTTACTTCTTGTATATCTTACTAAAATTAAGTGTTATAAAAGTGTTTAGATACTCATACTTAATGCCCATTCTTATCAATAAAAAGGATCATTGATTGAGGAGGTAAAAATCACTTTGTACAACTATTTGAAGATAATTTTTAAAATTAAATAAAAAGAATAGGCTGGGCACTGTTAGCTCTCATCTATAAGCCTAAACTACTGAACAGGCTGAGATATGAGGATCACAGTTCAAAGCCAGCCCAAGCAGGACAGTCTGTAAGACTCATATATCCATTAAGCACCAAAGCACACACATAAAAAAGGAAAAAGTACCCTTGCTAAAAAAAAAAAAAAAAAAAAGTGCTGGAAGTAGAACTGTGGCAAAAGTGGCAGAGTGCTAGCCTTGAGCAAAAAAGGGAGGGTTCTCAGAATCTGAGTTCAAGCCCCAGGACCAGCATCAAAATAAGTAAATAAAAATAAGTAACTAAAAAAAATTTATGTATAGGGGGCTGGGAAGTTGGCTCAGTGGTAAACCGCTTGCCTTGCATGCCTGAGGCCCTGGGTTCGATTCCTCAGCACCACATAAGCAAAAAGAAAAAAAAAGCCGGAAGTGACGCTGTGGCTCAAGTGGTAGAGTGCTAGCCTTGAGCTGAAGAGCTGAGGGACAGTGCCCAGGCCCAGAGTTCAGGCCCCACGACCGGACCCAAAAAAAAAAATTTATGTATAATTTTAATTTATATATAATTTTATATTGTATATATAATTTTATATTTGTATATAAATTTATTATATATTATATATTTATTGTATATAATAATCTGGGCATTGATGGTTCCTATCTGTAATCCTAAACTATTCAGGGGGCTGAGAGCTGAGGATTGTAGTTGGAGCTAGGCCAGGCAGAAAAGTCTTTGAGACTCTTATCTTCAATTAACTACCAAAAAGCTTGATGTGGCACTATGACTATAGTGGTAGATTGCTAGTCTTGAGTGCAAAAGCTTAGGGACAGTACCCAGGCCCTGAGTTCAAGTACCAGGATTAGCACAGCATAATTAATTAATTAACTAGAATTTGACTTCTGTTTCTCTTTTTGGACATCCATATTTAAAGAGTTTTTTAAAGATAGTTTTTGGAAAAATCATTGAAACAATCACCGTTTATACAGGTTGAATTTTTGAAAGTGAATCCATTCATTGTATTTATCAGCTTCATCATAGAATCAAGAATTGTTCTAAAGTTTAGAAAGAATGTAATGTTTGCATCTTATACTTCTGGAACAACTACTCACCCGTTCCACTAGAGGGAATGGATAATCATGAATGCAACGATAAATGAATGACCGTTTAAATCAGGCTAGTACTGGTTAAGATGTTAGGATTGGATCTTCTCTGGAGGAAGACTGACTAACATTCAGAAGACTTGAGTTAAACCTGTGAGGCTAGATATGGGGTTGAAGTTGGCTTTAGTTTTCTGCGAAGTATTAGTATATCTACACTCTACTGTACCCCATTCATCTTATTGAATTCTCCTTCAGCTACTGTTCACACACACACACACACACACACACACACAAGAAATCCACCAAACATTTTTGATACAAAGCCAAGTATGGTAGCATATGTCTATACCACTCAGGAGGCTGAGATAGGGGAATTGTTTGAGCCCACGAATTCCAGACATGTCTGGGAAGTATAGTGAAACTGCCTAAAAACCAAAACAAAACTGTTTCATCTAAAATGTTTTAACATTTAGAATATGTACATGTGTTCTCTGTTCCGACACTTGGCAGATTTGCAGGATTAAAGCAGTATGTGGGTTTAAATAAGAGCACATTGTCCTGCTGTGATTTTAAATGTCTAGTTTTGTTTTACAAGATGTAAAGGTGTGGAAAGGGAGAGAGGCCAGGTCTCTGCCTTATTAGAATATGAAGTATATCCTGTCATTTAACATGTTTGGGTCACAATGTTATTCATGATGAGCTTCAGGAGGAAGATTTGGAAGTGCCAGAATATACACACATCTGACACATAGAAACAGAATATACAAACCTCTCTTCCTCAAGTGAACCCTACAGATTTCTGAAGGTACCCTGTAGTTTAGAGACAATAGAAAATATCAGTTGTTCAGACTAATTATAATAAATAATCAACAACTTTCAGATAAATTTCCAAAAATTCACAGGTAGAAGTGTGAAAAGTACATTGGACAGAAAGTAAAGATTATTTCCAGCCAGGCATTAAAAGTGTAGAAAAGAGAGAGATCAGGTCTCTTCCCTGTTAAAATGTAGAACATGTCTCTGTTGTTTAAGATGCTTTGGGTCACAGTTTTTGGGTCACAATCCTAGCTGTTTGGAAGGAGGAGATCAGGTGGAAATCAAGAATTGTGACTTGTGACTAGCCTGAATAGAAAAGTTAACAGGACCCCAGTCTCAGCCAATAAAAAGCTGGTTGGCGTGGTGAGGCACATCTGTAGTCCCAGCTATATGGGAAGTGTAATTAGGGATATCATGATCTAGGCCAACCAGGAATAATACAAGTCCCTATTCAGAAAATGACTAAAGCATAAAGGTTAAAGGATGTCTTAAAGGATAGAGCATCTGTTTAGCCAGTGCAAAGCCTTGAGTTCACACACCTCCAAAAAATATACTAAAACAATGCGTCTATGTGTTTTTCTCTCAAATTAAACTTTATTTGATTGATATACCTGAATATCTAAAAATCCTGAGTGCAGGCCAGGTACTGGTAGCTCATCTCTATAATCTTAGCAACTCAGGAGGCTGAGACCTGGAGATCTCCATTTAAAGCTAGCCCAGGCAAAAAAAGTCCAAAAGACTCATCTCCAATTAACCAGAAAAAGCTAGGCTGGAGGCATGGCTCAAGTGGTAGAGCACCAGCTGTGAGCAAATAAGCCAAGTGATAGCTTGTTACCATGAGTTCAAGTCCTTATTATTGGAGGGGGAGGGGAGGAAGCTTTGGTGTAAATTCTCTACAGAAATTCTTTCCTGTCTCTTCATTGGGAACAAGCAGAGAAGTCATTCTTAGCAGAAAAGAAAGAGTATTCCATTGTAGTCATGGTTTTTTTTTTTTTTATAGATCCTTGAGTTGTGAAATCATTGGTAGGTAGGCCTACAGTTCTATAATACAATTCTATAATACAATTCAATTTTCGTTTGAAAGTAATGACTATTCTTATCTAGAAACCATGATAAATTATGAGTTCTTGTAAACCCACCTTACCATTTTAAATATAGTCAGTGATAAATATGGGTTTGTTATCTTGTTTGCTGTGCCAACAAGTGGATCATCGTGTACTATAAAGCAGATAGTGTATTGTCTTGGATTCTGTTCTCTTCTTTGTGAATGGTATCTTCTGTCCTTTAGCAAAAAGCCCTGATTGTACTAGAGCATAGCAGCTCTTATAAGTTGTTTATCTTATGTGTAACCACTTTTTGTTTTATGATAGTGTTCAAGGACGGTATGTGTCTAGTTTGGGTTAGACCACTAATTCCATTAAGTACATTTGTCTTGTAGGAAACTATCACAAAATTAAAAACCAATTTTATTATGCCAGTCTTAAAATCACTTATACAAAAAAACTAATGTTCACCTACTAACAGCAGAGCATTAGATTAACAGGCCACTGTGAAACTCAAAAATTAAGTACATTAATTAAGACACTATTTCCAGTTGCCAGTGGCTCACACCTATAACCTTAGCTACTCAGGAGGCTGAGATATAAAGAATGTGGTACAAAGCCAACCTGGATGCAAAAATCTGTGAGACTATTAATCAGCAAAAAAAAAAAAAAGAGTGGCTCAAGTCATAGAGAACGAACCTTGAGTGAAAAAGCTAATGGAGAGCTCTTTGCCTCTGAATTCAAACCCAGTATTAGCTCTTAAAAAAAGACAGTATCTATAAACCTTTTCTACATCTCTTGGGATGCTTTGTAGAGATGGTGAAGGGTATTATGCTATATTATAGTCACAGACTTTCTTTCCTTGAGCATTCCAGGCCATTTCTGTTGTCTTTGCTAGGTTGGGGGAGCCTGAATATAGCCAGGAGGTATTAACTTCCTGCTACTGTAACAAATACCTGAGATAGTTCAACTTATAAATGGAAAAAGTCACCACACATGGAGGCTCATGTCTATAATTCCAGACAATTAGGAAGCAGAGGCAGGAGGATCGTGGTTTAAGGCTAATGAAATCAAGCTAGGCCTGGGAGGTCATGCCTGAAATCCAGACACACCAGAGGCAGAAGTTAGGAGGATCAAGTGTAGGACTGACCCTAGATAAAAGAGGAACACCTGGGCTAAAAAAATAAGTAAGGTATAAAGGTCTGAGGTATGGCTTAAGAGGTAGAGCTCCTGTCTAACAAGCACAAAACCTTGAGTTCAAACTCTCGTACTCCCCAAAATAAATAAATACATAAAACATCAGAAAGCGTAAAGGTTAATTTTAGTTCATCATTTTCGAGGTTTCCACTCATGATGAGGCTTGTGATGAGGTATCCCATAATGATAAGAACATAGAATTGACCAAACTTCCTTACCTCGTGGCCAGAAAGCAAAAAGGGAGGGAAGAGCCTGAGGGAAGAGAATACCCTTTAAGGACACGTTCCCAGTGACCTAAAAGCCTCTCCGTAGGCTCCACCTCATCAAGGTCTCAGTAACTACTCCCAAGTACCAACCTAGGGATCAAACTTTTAATACATAGGTCTTTGAGGGGCATTCCAGGCCCAAATTATAATGGAGGTAGTACATAATTCAACCAGTGACACCAGTTCACAGAGCTGGAATTCCAATCTTAATAGTCCAGAGCCCAAGTTTTCCATCTCTACATGACACTGCTTTAACTGTACTGGGATGAGTCATGTGAAGTTGCCCTCTCTGTGGGTCATAGTTGTGTATTGGTAATATGTATGATTCAACCTGAATTATTCCCAAATGATATCATCGGACAAGTGTGTGCACTTTTCAGCACTGAGGAATGCAGATTACCCCAAAATAAAGCAAATATACTATACCTGGAGAATTGTACTCTGTTAAGAAATTTATATCCTATTCTGCTGTTAAGGTAAAGACATAAACCCTCCCACAAGCCCTATTGAAAACAATGTAAGTCATTGTGTGAAGAAGCATCTATTAATCTGTCCTGGCATTTCTATTCTAGCAAGTGTAGGTGTTTTAGACTTAGTGATCAAACCAATACAGATTGTTTAAGCTTCTTGCTAGTATGTTTATTAGGGCTCAGTGGTTAGACAACAGTCAAACCACCTCTCCTGCTGACTTATGCTGAAAAGGAAAATGTCCTTACCTGATTTTTACCAGTGACATAGATTGAAAATTGAAAGTGAGGATGAGCTCAAAATAAGAGAGTATGACATAAATAAAGGCCAAGTCTAGTTGCTCTTTTACATAACTTGTAAATTTAAGTAAACTTCATCTTAAGGAAAAAAAGTGGCCAGGCACTGGTGGCTCATGCCTGTAGTCATAGTTACTCAGTAGGATACTGAGATCTGATAATCACTGATCAAAACAAACCAGGGCAGAAAAGTCCATGAGCCTCTTTGTCTTCAATTAATGACCAGGAAACTGGAAGTGGTGTTGTGGCTTTTAAGTAATAGAATGCTAGCCTTAAGCAAAAGAGCTCAGGGACAGCCCCTGGGTCCCTAGTTCAAGCCCCACAACCAACAAAAAATATTAGCACAGAGCTGGCTGCCATTGGGTCACACCTGTAATCAACCCTACCTACTCAGGAGGCTGAGTTCTTAAAAGGATGAAGGTTTGAAGCCAGCCCAGGCAGAAAAGTTCACTAGATTCATCCCCAAAATAACCAACAACAAGCAGAGCTGGAGGTGTGGCTCAAGCGGTAGATCATCAGCCAAACAAGCAAGCAAGTTAAGTGTGAAGTCCTGAGTTCTGAATACCAGTACTTAAAAAAGTCCATAGAGTAGCTATAATAAGGCAATCTCTACATATACTGGACACTTTATTCAATATGGAAAATCACTTCTCTAGTTATTTTTATTGAATACTAATATTAGCATGTATTTATTATTATTCAGCCTTGCTTCTCTTATTTTTATTGAAGACTTTTCTCTAAATTAATATCATATTATATAAAACTTGAAATTTTTCTCACTGTTCCTGATTTCATTTTTCATGATTTAACTTTACTCTGCTTTGTGAATTAATTCATCAGCTCTATGTAACTCCTATTTCTCTCTTCCAGCTTATTCCCTTTTGGTGCTGGGGGAAAAACCTCACACGTGCTAGGCAAGTGCCTTCCCATGAGCTCTGTAGCCCACCCTCTGCCTGCTTGTCTGTTTTTTTATTCTGTGGGTGGTGTCATCAGAATATATGATTCAGAGGAAAGTTAACGAAAACCTTTATCTGGGTCTTGCTTACATGCCATGAGGTGAAGCTTAGTCATATTAGTAGGGTGTGTGTGTGTGTGTGTGTGTGTGTGTGTGTGTGTGTGTGTGTGTGTGTGTGTGTGTGTGTGTGTGTGTGTGTGTGTGTACACACCAGTCCTGGACTTGAACTCAGGGTCCGGCCACTATTCCTTAGATATTTTTCTTAAGGCTGGTACTCAACCACTTGAATCACATGCAGCTCCACTTTTGGCTTTTTGGTACTTAATAATGAGTCTCATGGATTTTCCTGACCTAGCTGGCTTTGAACCTCAACCTTTAGACTCACCCAGCCATTGATAGGATTTTGCAAATTGGGAATAGCATATGCCTGCCTGGCTTTCATGGTGTCTCCTCTGTTTGTTGTAGGTGTACCAACCCCAAGCCAAGAAATTCTGCGGCATACCCTGAACACACTGGTACGGGAGAGGAAAATCTACCCAACTCCAGATGGTTACTTCATTGTGACCCCACAGACCTATTTCATAACCCCGTCCCTCATAAGAACTAATAGTAAATGGTACCATTTGGATGAGAGGATACCTGACCGGTCTCAGTGTACCTCTCCACAACCTGGAACCATAACGCCCTCTGCCTCAGGCTGTGTCAGGGAAAGGACATTGCCCAGAAACCACTGCGACTCTTGCCACTGCTGCCGGGAAGACATGCATAGCATGCACGCCTCCACTCTGCAGAGGAAAGCCACCAAGGACTGCAAAGACCCCTACTGCCCGCCTTCGCTCTGCCAGGTGCCACCCACTGAAAAAAGCAAAAGTACTGTCAATTTTTCCTACAAGACAGAAACTCTCTCCAAACCGAAAGATAGTGAAAAGCAGTCCAAAAAATTCGGGCTCAAGTTATTCCGGCTAAGTTTTAAGAAAGATAAGACTAAACAGTTGGCCAATTTTTCCGCCCAATTCCCTCCTGAAGAATGGCCCCTGCGTGATGAAGACACGCCAACCACTATCCCTCGGGAAGTAGAGATGGAAATCATTCGGCGGATTAACCCGGACTTGACCGTGGAAAATGTCATGAGACACACTGCACTAATGAAGAAACTTGAAGAAGAAAAAGCTCACAGGAGCAAAGCGGGATCTTCGGCCCACCACAGTGGGAGGAGTAAAAAGAGTAGGACTCACCGAAAGTCTCATGGGAAGTCTCGGTCCCATAGTAAGACACGGGTGTCTAAAGGAGACCCTTCGGATGGCTCCCATCTGGATATCCCTGGAGAAAGAGAGTATGACTTTTGTGATCCCCTAACCAGGGCCCCAAGGGAGGGCTGCTTCATCATCGAACACAAAGGAGACAACTTCATTATGCACAGCAACACAAACGTGATCGAATCCCACTTCCCCATGACACCAGAATGGGATGTATCTGGTGAATTGGCCAAAAGGAGAACTGAGATGCCTTTTCCTGAACCTTCCAGGGGAAGCTCCCACTCAAAAGTGCACCGAAGCCACAGCCATACCCAGGACCGAAGGTCCAGGAATGAGAGATCCAACAAAGCCAAGGAGAGGTCCAGATCCATGGATAACTCCAAAGGTCCCCTGGGTGCTTCTTCTCTCGGGACGCCTGATGACCTGGCTGAAGGGTGTAGCCAAGATGACCAGACCCCCAGCCAATCCTACATCGACGACAGTACTTTAAGGCCTACCCAGACTATTGGTCATCAAAGGGCTCACATCTCATCTACGAGCTATAAAGAAGTGTGCATTCCAGAAATAGTCAGTAGCAGCAAGGAACCTTCTAGCGCATGTAGCCTTTTGGAGCCAGGCAAACCCCCTGAGAGTTTGCCTTCCTATGGTGAACTCAACTCTTGTCCAACAAAAACAGCTACCGACGACTATTTCCAGTGTAACACCTCCAGTGAGACGGTGCTCACGGCACCCTCGCCTTTGGGGAAGAATCAGGAGGACCATGACACACTAACCTTGACAGAAGGGGTGAAAAAGCTGTCTCCATCTGAGAGGCAAGTCCCTCACTCCTCCAGGGAGCCTCCCGGGCACAACAAGGAAGAGTCACCCAAAGGGCCCGGTGGAGGCCCTGCTGCTTCAGGTGGAGTGGCTGAAGGAATTGCCAACGGACGCCTCATCCAACACCACAGCGCTGAGCCCAGCAGCCTAGACAAGAGGAAAGAGATATTCAGCAAGGACACCCTGTTCAAACCTCTTCACAGCACCTTGTCTGTAAACAGCTATCACAAATCCAGTCTGTCCCTCCTCAAATCTCACCCCAAAACACCTGCTGACACACTGCCAGGCCGATGCGACAAACTGGACCCTTCCCTTGGGACGTCGGCAGCACAAGCCATGCCCACTTCCCAGCGCCAGCAGGAGTCTGGAGGGAACCAGGAAGCCTCTTTTGACTATTACAATGTCTCCGATGATGACGACTCTGAGGAAGGGGCCAACAAAAACCCAGAGGAGGAGAAAAATAGAGATGATGTGGGCACTATGCAGTGGCTCCTGGAGAGAGAAAAGGAGCGAGACTTGCAGAGGAAATTTGAGAAGAACCTTACCCTCCTCACTCCAAAAGAAACAGACAGTAGCAGCAACCAGAGAGCCACCCATTCCGCCAGGCTTGACAGCATGGACAGCAGCAGCATCACTGTAGACAGTGGATTCAACTCCCCACGGTAGGGAGAGATGTCTCTCTGCACATGCATACACCTACCAGGGCCTGGGGCTTTATGCACATAGCTTGTAGAGTTTCTGGCTTCACAGTCTGGGTTCTGTGAAGGAGGGTTAAGAGTTGTGTGAGTTATATTGTTAACAGCTTGTTTCTGACTTCTTTTTCAGGAATTGAAAAAAAAATGTTTCTGCAGCTGTAGAGATCACCAATCTGGACTGGTGGGTTGGCGCCTGTCCCTCAAACTTGCCTCTGCCCAGTCTAACTAAGATCACCACCTCCCAGTACCTTTTTATTTATAAACATATATTGCCACTAGGATGCAACTTTTTTTTAGAAGAATAAGGTTAGAGGGTAAATAAATGGATGTGAAGCCAAGAATCCTTCTACTGGGAATGTGATAGCAGATCTTAAAATCTCTTCAGAGACTCTGGAAGGTTGCTACCCTTATTATTCCTACTTTGGGTTGGCCTGCCTATTTGTTCTAACACCTTGCTCTTTTCACTCATGTCTCTATACAGAAATGGAAGCTAGTTAGTAGCTTCTGCTCTGTGAGATCATCATTTCTGTTTCTTCTCCTGCAGAATTGACACAGCCCATTTAGACACTGTCATTATACCCTCTTTAATTTCACACATTTGGTACCACTGCAGAGTTGAAAATTAAGAGTGTACAGCCTGATGGCCAATGGCAAAGCATGGAATTTGTTTCAGAGTTATAGAAGCAAGCCATCTGCCTCTACATTTCCTTTTTTTCCTCCTCTTAAGTTCTTTCCTTTCTTTTAAGAACAACTTGGGTCCTAAATCTCCTCAGTTCTATTCCAGATTGGTGACTCTAAGATGCAGAAATACTACTGAGTGACAGTCCTCATCTGCCAAGATTTCCAAGCTCTTCTAATACTTATCCAGTAGGATAATGTACTTCATATATGTATGTTAATCATGAAGAATTAAAATTGATTTCTGGATACTGTGGGGACAGAACATCCCAAAGTCAGAATTGGGAATCATTCACCAGTTTGTCCCATATCAGGCTTTTTCTAAATTTCTTCAAGGTCGAGTTCTTAATTATCAGTGTTACTGTAATCACAAAGCCTTGTTTGAAAGTTAGCATAGGTGTGGACATTCTAATGTCCAGCCAACCTCAGAGCTGGCATTCCAGTTAAAGGGGCTGGGAGATTAGAGTTTCAGGTCACGTCTTCCCCTTCCAGATCCCTAAGAGACTTCAGAGAGCTATATCACCCAATCTGAAAACCACTGACCTCATTAGTGATTTTCCTAAGAAATTGTTTTGGGCCAGGCCCTGACGGCTCATACCTGTAATCCTAGATATTCAGGAGATTGAGATCTGAGAATCACAGTTCAAAGCCAGCAGTGGCAGACAATATGGCCAGACAGTTGCTCCAATTAACCAGCAAAAAGTCAGATGGTGGTGTGGCTGAGCGAGAGCACAAGAACCTGAGTTGAAGCCACATGAATACTAGTACCAAAAAGAAAAAGATAAAAGAATTCTTTATGCTAATTTTTTAGTTACAAATCAAATTTTAAGTTATTTCCCAGCTTATTTTTCTCTGTCCTTTTCTACTTACTGTTTCAGTTCTGCTCTCTTTTTTTATTCCTCTGAAACACTAGAAGATACCAGATAAGTATAATTGAAAGAGAGAGCCTTTGCTTATGGGACAGATGGTTTATTTGCTGCCTGTGTCTTTAAATTCTGGTTTTCTCATTAATATAAGCTCTACTGCCTAATGCTTTTCATACAATAGTTTCAAATCCTTGACTGCCTCTTCAGCTCCTGGACTTCCACTGATAAAGAGCCCAGTACTCCAGAGATTGTTGCAAAGGAGATATTGAGAGTAGTTCCATGGGTTCTAACTCAAAATACTATTAATGCATAATATGGGAAGTTTTGTTTGCTTAGGGGTAAAACAGAAATATTCATGTGATAGTTGAACCAGAATCTTCGCAGAATTTATTACCTCAAATCCTGAGGGGCAGGATATAGGATTTATGACTGGAATTTATTATGTATACAAGTAAGTTTATTTTCATTTTTAAAATAATGAACTTTAAGAATGGCGTGCTTTGTCATAGTAGGAGGTAAAGTGGTAAGGAAATGGTCTCTCTCTGAGCCGCATACCTGTCCACTAACATGGGGAATGGTTGTCTCTACAGCAATCTGTAGAGAATTAATACGTACAGAATTAATTTTAGGCAGTTAGGGAATCTATGGAACAGTTCCTAATGTTACCTCTCTCATATTTTACATCCTTTGGTTAGAAGCTAGATAAACTTGTTTCAACTTAGGAGTTTTAGTTTGAGTAGCATTTTAGCTAAATAACATTAGCATACTGATAACCTTTTCATTGCTGCAAGCCATGAAAATTTTAAGTGGGCCATTTATTCCAGTCTTTCAGTAATTCACTAAACAACCAAAATGACATAGAAAAGGTAATTTTTTTTCTCTACACTGGGCTGGCATTCCTATCAGCCACATTTCCAACATTCCTTAGTTCTTTTTGGAACTAAAATAGGAAAAGAGAGAAAGAGTAGAAATGAGAAGATTACGAAAAGTGCATTAGGAGATCTATTTCAGAGGTTTAAAATCTTGACATAAAAAGATGGCTGTTCAGAAATTGAGGCCAAAAACTGGTCGAGCAACAACAGTATGAAAACAACAGAGGCCAAAGACTGGCAGGAACAGGTGGGCCTAATGTGGAAATGACCATGGGCTGCAGAAATCCAGGGCCCGGGGACACACCCAGACCCAAGGATGGGCAGAGATGCTGCTTGCTTCATTCTCCTGCCTGTGAAGTCCCCAGATCTTATTTGTATAGCTGTACTGCATTAGTGCTCTTTTCTTAAAATAGTAATTCAAGAAGTATGTTTACTGTCCAAATATCCATCTCTATTAGCTTTTTCCTCAGCGTATCTAGAGTCCTCAATATGAATGTCACAAGCTGTACTCATTATTACCACAGTAATGAAAGATGTTCTTTGTGGAAAGTAGGATAATTTATTCATATTAATATATTGGCTACAGTCAAAAATGTTTAAGGACATCTTTACTACAGAGTTTCTCCCAACTTCAATGATATATTATAATTTTTGTTTCCTCTAATTGCTATACTGGCTGCAGAGAGCAGGTAACTGAATAAACATTAAACTAGATTGAAAGCAGATCCTTTGGATTTTAAGATGCATTTTCCTATAGTAAAGACATCATTGGTGATGTACAGATTCTCATCCCAACCCACAGAAACTATGTAATTCATTGTATGCTAGATGTACAACAGAAATAAGTTATTTCTTAGCTTTTAATGTACAAATTCTTCATAGATGCTTCTTTCTTCTTCATATTCACTCTGAGAGTAAGTAAATCAACATCAGAATTGTCCCCATGATAAATATGAGAAAATCAACTATGCTCTATATTCAAGAAAAGTAAAGTGGTCCTGGTAGTCAATGAACATATTGCTTCTTAAACAGTTCACTCCTGGCCTCTTGGTAAGAAGTAGATCCAGGCCCCAAGGGATCAGGATTAAATTACTTGTTGGAAAGAACTGCCAAGGCATTTAGACAGGAGTCCTATGACTTAGGGAGGGGATGAACGAGAAGGACAACTTGTTTCCATTGTAGTAGTTTGACCTGTTGATTACCTTTAGCTAGTTTCAATCAGTTACAGAGACTGTAACTTTCCTAATAGTTTATGAACTCTGCATCTATCCAATGGGGTAGATATTTTGAGAATGACTTTCGTTTCTTCACTGTCTGTGTAAATTGGTAAGTTTCTTATAGCCACTCTTAGGAGTTTGATCATGAAACTTGAATTATTTATTTACCCCTCAATCAGGCTCAGGCATTTTATTTCTGCTATTGCTCTACTACATATTTAAAATGCCAAAGGTCCTAATCTTAAAGGGAAAAAAATGCATTCAAATATTTAAGAATTTTTACCAAGGGGAGGCAGAAATGAATGTAAACTTTGTAAATCTATGGAAAAAATATCTAAGGTCCTTAATCTGAAAATATAATTGTATGTTAGCTGAGGTGTTAAAATTTGAAACAAGTATTTATAAGAATTTGATTCCCATCAAGGGAGCAGATTAACAAATGGTATATGCTTCAAGCCCACCAAAGTTAAAATAAAAAAAAAAGAAGGAAGGAAGGAAGGAAAGACATCTTGTAATCAAAGACAAAAATGCATTCATTAAGGTGAAAATAAGTGAGTTTATTCAAAAACAGGAATGCCCATAAATTTCTAGCTTGTGATAAGATCATTAGACATTTTGAAATGTGTGATAGGTATCCATCACATCAAATTTTTAAGTAGTTTCTTAAACATGAAAGAGGAGGGAAACCATTTCAAAGTACATTTGGGGGTTTCAAAGCTTTTATTTTTCCAGTACATTGAGGATTGTAACATGTCTCATCTAAGAACCTGGAGCCCCAGCTGGAAGAGCATATGCAAATAATCAGTGGAGATGTATATTGATATGACATGGTGAACCAACAGAGGAAATCCATTAGCTCTTCCTCCAGGGCTCAACATATAATTATTTATGTTCAAAGCAAAACAAAATCAACCCTCTTTACTCTTTTAGTACTCGGGAGAGCCTGGCTTCCAACACATCAAGCATCGTTGAAAGTAACCGCCGTCAGAATCCTGCTCTGAGCCCAGCCCATGGTGGAGCTGGCCCAGCCTTCAACTTCCGTGCAAGTACAGATCCCCCAACCAATGAAGCTGAGAAATTACAGAAACCTTCCAACTGCTTGCAAGCTTCTGTTACTAGTGTGTGATAGTCCTTCTGCCTCAGATCATCTGTCTCATTCAATACAGCAAAGTTTACGACACTGGGGCTGATGTTTACATCTTTGGAAAGACAAGCATCTCCAGTGCAGTTTGGAGGTTTACTTCAACTGTGCTGCTAAGTAGGCTAGGGCAAAAAAAAAAATCTTTATTTCAGAGTATTGCTCTTTTCACATTTATGGCTCTGTAGCAACCGAATAGCAGTAGGGGTGATATGTATACTTTTGCTTCACTAATTGTAGCTGAGCACACATAGGAAAGTCTAGACACTGTAAGTGGAATATGCATTTTCAATGTCATGCAGTTGCCAGTTTCATTTTTAAATGCCACAGATACGTGTTGCTACCAGTCTGTGGTTAAATGGGGCCACAGAACTGATCCTTACCACTTCAAAAAAAAAAAGAAAAGCCACTACAAAATACCAAGTTCAAGGTGTTCACCTTGAGGGAAATTAATGCCAAACTGACCAGAGGGACACCCCCCCCACACACACACACACCAGCCCCTTTGTGTGCGAAATCTTCTTTATGCACTAGTCATTCTTCACTGTGAGTTTCATGACACTGTTTTTACAGGCGCCCATGGAAGTGTGTCAGAAGGGGTCATGATGGAAAAACTGGGAGTGTTTGGGGGATTTTGTTTTCCAGTATATCAGATGCTTGTCTTGATTTGTAACCTTCCATAATCACAAACAGGAATATAGGCCTTTGAATCTGTTGTGGGAAAAGGGAGAAAATTCCCAATTTGGCCGGGCACAGTACTAAGTGATGGAAGAGGTACTATTGTCTGTTAAAAGCGATCAGTCAAATATTGAAAGGAAGATCATTTCCTCCTTGTGATACTTATGATGATCCTATCTTACTATAATAGATACAATAATTAGTTTGTTTAAAAGCAAAATGTTCTTTGTGATACAAATGAAGAGTATGGCCTGAGGATGTTATTCTTTCTAATGGAAGGACATAAATCTATTTTATGTAGTTTTAAATAGAATGCCTAAATTAGGCTGAGGGAGATAATTTTTAGTGGTTATAGGAAAGAGCAAATTTAGGGAGAGTTGAACTTAAGGCCTTTTATTCCTGGGAAGATATCTATAGAGAAAACTTTTAAAGTACTTTTTGATTACAAATATACATGTGCCCATGAAATAACAGAATGTGCTCATTCTGCTAGTGTGGTATACCCATGATTTGTACTCCCCTAAAATTTACCAGAATAACAAGTATGCATTCATGAACTATGCCAGAGTAATGTTTACAGATACTTTGTAACCAATTTCAGGAGGTGTTTAATGTAGTCATTAGCCCAAGTTATTTCAGAATGGTTTGTTCGCATCGTGCTTTGGTTTACAATGTCATGTTGAATTGGAAGAAGGCTCAGCTGCAAAGGGATTACAAAACAATTAAGCGTCAGTCTTACAGGAAAGAGACATTTCAAAGTTCCCTTTTTTTTCTCTCAGAATAATGGAATACATCTGTAGGTAATGGGAAACTATTTGCAAAAGAGTTACTTCAATAGCTAGTAAATGATCTGACACAAACTTTTATTTAGTTTAGTGGCATGTGCTGTTTGGAGCCATATGCTATAAATTATATGTATAGATACATATATATCTAAAACTCTAAAATATTTTCACCTAAAATTTGTGAGACACTTGGGTTTCCATATCAGGCCTAACTACTTGCAATCTGTTTAAGTGAGGCAGTCATATATATATGGATATATACATATTTATATTCATATTCTTGAAACATGAATACCCCCTCATGCTTTATCAGCTATTTGGATACTACATTGGTCCAACTAGACTCCTCAAAATTGGAAATTTTCTTTTGTGTGATTATTACATTGAAACTTAAGCACATATTTTTAGTAAACTGTCACATTATTTAAAGATTTAAATCAATTGTCTTTCATTTGCATGCCTTATTTCCTCCAAGGTGTGCCTCAATTGCCCAGAAATGAATTGCTTAGCTCATTGCTTAAGTATTTGAGAAGAAATGACTAATAGACTACATACTCTGTTTCCTTGGGGAGCTATATACCGTACAGTTGCTAAATTTTTTTCTGTCTAAAATTCATTTTTTCCCAAAAAAACCTGCTCTCAAGTTCTTATCATACTCAGTTCATAAATAATATAACCATTAAAACAATGCATCAGCCTCTGGTTGACCCTCTGAAAGTCTCCATGGAAACAATCAATGCTGTATGAGCAGGAAAGGACATCATTACCTTTAAGAGAAGCTTTAAAATATGAATTTATCGATGTTTCACAAAGAAATAGGTTTACAGAATATATTATTCAAATGAAATGTGTATGCTAATTTGCTGGTGGAATACATGGCTTAAAAGAAAAAAAAGCAAAACTTCTGTAGACCAGCAGCAGCCATTAGCATAGAAATGATAGGCTTTAAAGATGCTCTACCATGTAAACACATGTTCCATGTAGAAATGCTCTCATCTGAATCCAATCTGGCTTCTTCAATGGAAGAGCTGGTGGCAGGAGGCTACTCATTCACAGATGTGACATGTGGAAAGAGATGCACATGTACAAGAGAGTTACAGCAAGATAGGGAGACTCAGGACCCCCAGCCGTGGGGCCATCTCCTCGCTTTGCCAGTTGTCTTCTCCTCCAGTGGAACCCTAACTTTGTATTACACGACTGCTTGTCTAGTTTAAGAGTTTCTCCACTGTAAGGTTTACAAAAATGAATCGGGTTGAATCTCTGTGAGGCATTCAACTTTAAAGGGTCAACACATCTGTCAGCATTTTGCACACTTATGTATTATTATGATACAGCATATTACTTTATGGTAATTTTTATTTTTACATATAACTACCTCCATGAATTTGATGAGATGTCAGCAGTGTGTTCAGAAGAGCAACACTTCACACTCCAACATTCGGCCATGGCGTTCTGTGTGTGTGTGTGTGTGTGTGTGTGTGTGTGTGTGTGTGTGTGTGTGTGTGTGTGTGTGTGTGTGTGTGAGTGAGTGACTCCCAATGTGGACTCATGAGTTTTTCACCTCTATGGTTTCCTTCCATGGCTGTCTTTGGCTCTGAGCTGTAATTCAGTCTTCTTTTCTCTTCCCCATGAAAGTGCACTTGATTTTGTCACAGATGAACAGAAGTTTAAGAATTCTTGGTCTTCCCCCATCTCCATTCCTGCTCAAAGTTCCCTCTGGCAGAGAGCCAATTGGTGAATATAATTTGGCCAACTATTTGCCCCTGTAGAGATCTGATTGGATTGCTAGTATTTCAGTAACAGAAGACACACCAGAAATCTGGACTGCTCATTCTGAAGCACTTTGGGCCTCTTGGCCTTTCTTACATGCTACCCCGTGAAGCCCAGACTTCACTTTCATGAAAAGAGCTGTGCTGTGCATTTCACGACTTCTATTAAATAATTTGGATTCCATTTGATATATTTTGCACATCTCAGGGGACCTTAATGAGCATATGAAAAGAGGGTGTACCCAATAGAAAAAATAAATAGAGGAGCTGAAAGGGGACTAGCTGGATAAAAATAACAAATTCCTGCTTCTCTGATGTTGGGAAGCTCAGGTTCAGGAAGCATAAATTGAAAGTCAATCTGGAGTAACAATGATCTGAACACCAGCTGTTCTCAACTCTCTCTTTTTCATAACCCAGCCAGCATGTCAAAAATGCCAATTTAAATTCGGTTGCATTCAGCATCAAGAGAAGAAACCTGTTGCATAGAAAAGGAAGCATGGGTCCTTTTTTAGGTCAGCACAGCTTTGCAAAATTCTACCCAGGATAAACCACTTGTTACCACAAAGTGTACTTGAAACTAAAGTTTTTAATATAAATGATAGGCATAGTTCTCATAATACAATAGGGGTCACTTTTGGAAAAGCCTCACTATTTATAACATGGGTAGATCTGGATTTAAAAGACATTGACAACCAATAATGCTTTCAAAGCACTAGATTCGCAAACCATTAACGCAGCAGGTCATATTTGTAATCCCCATACTTGAAAGGAGAACACAAAAGGAGTGACTTTTAGATTACCCCCAAACACAATGGCAGCTACCAATGACCTGTTCTCTATCTCTTTGATAGACCATCATTAGAAATCACTAAATACAATGCTATTTTTCTGATGTGTGCTAATCCAGTCAACACAAATACCACTTTGCATCCTTATCCATTCTCATTCAAAAAGTTCAGAGTATGTTGGAAACTCGCACCTCAGCACACCTTACGAGAATTGAATTACAAAGAGAAAGACAAGCCAGTTCACCTCAGTGCTGTTGGAGTCTGAGGCCAATCCAGACATTTGCCCTTGTTTACAGCTTTATATTGGGTTTCTCTAATTCCCATGATAAAACATTCCCATCTTTAGCAACATGACCGCTCCAGGCAGTGGAAGGTGCTGAAACAGAAAATTTCAAAACTTTTATCAAGTATTCTTCACTAGTAGTGCTCCATTGCACAATAGAAATCCCGTATACGATATTGAACCCTACCTTATGGGATCTACGTTTCCAAGGGAGCTGATCCAGTTAGGAACTGTATGATTCTCCACATGGATCTTATCAGTTCCCACAGGTCAGGCCTAAATCCAATCAGCAGCGTATTCTGTCCAAGCACAGTGAGCCAAACGCAAGTGGTTCTCACCCCTTCCCATCTCCCAGCACTACCTTTCCCATTGTCAAAGTCTTTGGTATCTTGCATTAGTGAGAGACTCTTCTGCATAGATCTAGAGCTTGGGAATCTAGAACGTGGGGAAAAATTAAAGCCATGGGAGACATTGTTTTGTGGTTGTCTTTTTTTTTTTTTTTGCATTAGTAAACTAGGGGCAGGAAGGAGATTACTATCCATCTAAACTTTGCCAAGTAAAATAAGGATAAACTGTCACCCTATCCCTTTTACAGAAGGTTTTAGAGTATTAAGGATATATTCAGTGTCTTCTCACAAGACTTTTATTTAGGAGCATTTCATAACATACATGAAATATTTTATTGTCAAATATTCATGCAGACATTAGAATCTCCCTGACTGAGTTAATCTTTGCTCTTTTTTTTGTTTGTTTTTGCAGCACTATCCCTAAGAGAGATTCCCCAGTGACCACTCCTCTAACACACAATCCTGTGTTTTTAGAGTTGTTCTATGACTTACAGTTGACAATTTACAAGATTCAGAATTCTGCAAAGCTCAAGGGGGCATTAAACCTTCTTACAATTGTATGTGATCTGTTATAGGGCTTTAATAGCTAATTGCTGGCTTCATATGTGAACACACATACACCATGCCAACAATGGAATACTTCCAAGTGAGACAGCCATGGGCCCGGAAGGTAGATGTTTGGCTAGCCCTGTGTGCAGCTCCCTACCTTCTAGTCCAAAGGCTGATTTTGGTACTGTTTCCTGGCTCCCGCCAAAAAGAGGTGCCAAATCTGAGACCTGAGCTTTCCATTGATACCAATCCTTTGCACTTGCAGCAAGTTAATCATCTAGTGTGCACTCAACAACCCCACCCCTTCCTATCATCAGAAGGCCACCCTCCCTGCTTCCTTCCCATCACCCAATGAGATCCCTAGACCACAGTTTCCACATGGCAAGGGCAGAATACTCTGCAGTGCTGGTTAGGAACAGAGCTGTCCTAGGATCACTTTCATGTAAGTATCAATAACTACGAATTAAAGTCCTTAGAGCAGTGACATAGATACTTTTTTGGAAGAGAATTAAATTGAAACGTCCAGTTTAAAAGGATCATAATTCTGCAGGTATCTTTCTCTGAGTGACTGAATGTGACTATTGCATTAGGGTAAATGAATTAAGAAGTGCAAGTGGGGTTTACTGTATGTTAGAAAGGAGTTTTGCAGCCAAGACTGCCTTGAATAAAATGTGTTTGCACTGAAAAAATAAATAAATAAATTACTTGGTCTCTGGTTGCTGTAAAGGTCATCCAAGATGGATGTTCTGTTTATATTGTATAGTATTTCATATGAAATAATTACAGTTCATGAAATGTCTTCCCTAATGTTACTGATTTATAACAGCACATTTGTAACATGGTTTTTATCGTGTCAGTGTACCATATTGTAAATGAAGATTACTTGTCATGCTTAGTATAATAACTTAAAAGAAAAAAAAAGGACAGGGATTTTTGTAAGTCTATATTTGAAAGTCCCTCCATATGGTAATATTGTGTTCATGTTGTTTATGTAGTGTTGTGTGAAATATCCATTTTGGATTGTGTTACTTTTTAAGATATTAAATAACATTTGGTTATATGTCTAAGTGGATTTTTTTTTGTTACTTGAGACTATTTCACGTGCGATCAGTTAATTCCCTTAATTCATGTGATTCCATAATAAATCTCTGTTGTACATTCTTTTATTATTTGAGCTTTGGAGTTAGCACTATTAAAAATTGAAATTTCAGGTCAAAACCATTGAAATACCAGGAATGTTGAGTCATATTTTTTAAACTGTACTTGAAACAGGACCAGAGTTCAAGAGGCATATAATTGGGTTTTCTATATGAAATCATAAAGTAGCATGGTTAGTTTGGCTAAATAGTAATAATCACAACTTTTATCCCTAGCTGAATGTGTGTGTTTACAGGCAAACACAGAGATGGCTCACACATTCTGGTGAAACACTTGCCTAAATTTGGAACACCTCCATGTTTAATCTGCTTCAGAATCTATTATACAGTCAGCCCTCTCCGCTCACAGGTCCCTAATTCCTCCAGCAAACTGTGGATTGAAAATATCTTCTAAAGAGTGTGCATTGAACATGTATACATTTTTCCTTGTCATTTATTCTCCACAAAACAGTCTAATAATTATTTTCAGGCATTTACATTGCTGTTGGCATAAATAATCTTAGAGCTGATTTGACCTGTATCATCTTGAGATATGAATAAGTTGTATGCAAATATTACATGGTTTTACATTAAGGATTTTAGCATCTCCAAGCTTTGGTATCTGTGAAACCAATTCCTTGGAAGTACCAAGAGACAACTGGACACTCTTGATCCTCTTCCTTTGTCTTTTCAAACTCAAAGTGATTTGCTGTCAACTGTTTGATTAGACTTAAGAAACCACAGTTTTTATTTTAACACACGATAGGACTATACAGTTGAACTTTATTTTCTTATAGAATTAATTTCCAAAACAGACTTCCAAAAATCATTTTAAACAGTGATCTTGTCCTTTGAAGAACAAGTCTTATTTGTTTGCATAAGTCTGTCTACCTATTTTAAACTATCAGGATATATGCTCCCATTTTCATGTCTGAAGAAATACATTGTGAGTTTTACTGTAGAACCACAGCTGTTACAGTAAAAGGAAGGGCATTGTGTGTTCTTTTCAGAATGATCCAGTGAACTTGACGCCCAGAGGAAATGTGGTGACTTAACAGAGGATGGAAAGCAGGTTTCTGACTCCTTTGAGAGAATGGTCACAGTTCATAAAAATCTTTTCTTTCCAAAGGAAATGGTATGGTTTTAACTTATTTTTAAGTGTTTAGAGTGGTGGAATTTTTTCCCCCTTCCTAAAGAAAATCCTAGCAAAGTACTCAATATTTACCTTCTACTCTGTTTGCAGCTGTGAAATGGAGAACTGCTGAATAATAAAAAGAGTTATTCACCTGACTTCCATACGTTATTTAATTGTAAGATCTTAGCCCTGCTGTGAGAGTACTTGGATTTACTGACAGTTCTGTTTTGGGGCTTGATGGCTGCAGACACAGGTCATCTTGAACACATGGAAGAAGTGTGTGGTGCAAACAGCACATTTGCCCCACATGGAAACCTTAAGGAAAATCAGGCCACCTGTGCTCAGGCTCAGCTGGGTAGCGTTTTATGATCAGTCTTCTCCAAAGAATAGAAGTGAGACCATTAGGCGTGAGTGGGACAGTAGGTCAAATAAGAAAAGTAAGGCCAAAGAAAACTTAGTTTGAAATCCAAAGGGCAAAGCTGAGCTGCTGATATTGGATACAGAACAAATTCTTTCCTTTTTGATCAGATTTACAGCCTTGGGAGTGTTGTCTACTGTTAGAATGGGATGGAAATCCTATATCTCAACCCACATGGGCTTGCCTGGATGACCATTTATATAGATTACTTAAACACTCCAAATTTTATCAAGTAAGTTCCTCCCTGGTCGCTTATTTTATTTTATTTTTAGGGGATTGAACACAGCACATAGCACATGCTAGGCCAGCACTCTACCACTTGAATTATGTCTTTTGGAGAAAAGATCTGACTCACTTTTCCCTGGCTGGCCTCCAATTCAAGATCTTTCTGCCTCCATCTCCTGAGTAGCCAGGATTACAAACATGCACAATTGAGCCTGGGTTACTTCTCTCTAACGTAAAGTTCCAGACATTTTTTTTCTCTTTTCCTTGGCTTTGTTTTACTTTACTAGTACTATATTTGAACTCATTCATGGTCACAATTATTGATTACTAGTATTTTTTAATTTAAATTTTATTATAAGGGTGCTATACAGAGGGGTTACAGTTACATAAGTAAGGTAATGAGTACATTTTTTAAATTTTTTATTGTAAAGATACTGTACAGAGAGGTTACAGTTACATGAGTAAGGTAATGAGTCCATTTCCTCTTGAGCCTTGTTACCCCCTCCTTTATTTTCCCCCTCCTCTCCTCCCCAACTCCCACCCCACCAAGTTCTAGAGTTCTTTTTTAACATAGTGTCTTGTACATCTCATTGTTACAGTGGGTCAGCCTGTATCCTTGTTTCAGCATTTTGTTATTTCCCTTCCCCTCCCCAAATTAGAAAAAATGTATATACAAGATTCAGGGTTCCAGAATCAATTACAGTGAAAACAGGGGTTATACCATAGGGGAAGAACACATAAAAGAAACAAAAGAAATTACATAGTACATCATAAGTACATTAAAAACAACAGCAACAAAGATAAACTCTCTGGTGTATCTTGGGGTTCATTTCACTTAGTACCATCTTATATGGTCATAAGTGGATAGCTTTTGGCCTTTTCTACTTGTTTGGTTAGGAAATGGAAAGACTTGGAAAAAATTACACTGTGAAGTAAGCCAGACCCAAAGAAACATAGGTCCCATGGTTTCCCTTATTTGCAATAGCTAGTGTGCATTTCTTTTTTAAGTGTCACCTCCTCATTTTCTCCTCCATCTCCCCACAACCTCCCCCCCACCATCACTAGTATTTAAATCTTTGTATTGACTTATACCCCTCAGGGTCCATAGATCATTACCTTCCCCTGATCCTATTTCCACATACCTTTGTATTAAAGGCCTTTTGGTCTCCAACACGTCTATAAGTCATCAAAGACTTGATAAATAACAGGAAACTTGCAGGTATGCATGATAGACAGTTAGATGGATGGATAGATAGGTATAATACATGGATAATTACAGTAGAACAAAGATTTTTTTTAAATGAAGATACATTTCACGTTTTGTGAAATTGCTCAAGACATGATTTGCATTTTAACTCTCCAAGAGTAGGGAATTGTTTTTCACCCATTCATCCATATTTGTGTCCCTGCATTTTTTATTCTTATTTTTTTGTCGGTCGTGGGGCTTGAACTCTGGGCCTGGGTGCTGTCCCTCAGCTCTTCAGCTCAAGGCTAGCGCTCTACTTAGCGCTCTACCACTTGAGCCACAGCGCCACTTCTGGTTTTCTGATTGGAGATGGAAGTCTCACGGACTTTCCTGCCCAGGCTGGCTTTGAACGATGATACTCAGATCTCAGCCTCCTGAGTAGGATTACAGGTGTGAGCCCCCCGCCCCGCTCCCAACCAAGCTTGTCTCTGCATTCTTAGTCATCAAGTGGGAGTGGAACAAAAGATGGCACGCATAAGGGTATTCTTTGAGTTCTCTGTGACTACCTTTAAAGATATGTTGAAAATATATTTTTCTTTTCTTTTTGTCAGTACTTGAACTCAGGAACTTTTGCTCAAGGATAATGCTCTACCAGTTGTACCATTCCTCCACTCCAGCTTTTTGATGGTTGATTGGAGATAACAGTCTCTCAGATTTGTCTACCAGGGCAGGCTTTGAACCACAATCCTCTGAGCTCATCTCCTGAGTAGCTGGGATTCTAGGCATGAGCTACTGAGGCCTGGCTGTTGAGAATATATCTTAGGAAATTATTTCAGCCTTTTAAACATGCTTTAATGCAGCACCTCCCAGTCTTTACTCAATATATTTAACCTTTAAGGTTAAATAACAGCTCAGTGGTCCTTACATTAAGCCATCTGTAGGTTTGCTCTACACAACACAACTTCATGTCATTTGGTTGACAAGTGAAATAAATAACAAATAACCAATCTTCCATGTGTTGAAGAAGACCAGTATTTTTTCCTTTTCCCTCTTTTACTCTTCATGTGTGATTTGAAGACAGTTCATGTGACGATGTCTTTGTTGAATGGCCACGAATCAATATGAGACTAGGCAAGCTTTGAGGTTCTCTGGGAAATGGAAACAGAAGGTACCCCTTCCATAGCCATGGCCCTTCTGTGTCTCCCTCTGTCTTTACAAAGGAATTTAGTGGGTATTTGGGGACATGTAAAAACCCCTATAAGAAGTGGGTCAAATAGACATAATGATTTCATAAAAGATACCTGGGTGCTGGTAGTTTGCACCTGTAATCTAGCTAATCACACGGCTGAGATCACAATTGAAAGCCAGCCCAAATGAGGAAGTCCATGAGATTAATCTCCAATTAATCACAAATAGAAATGGAGCTGTGGCTCAAACAGTAGTAGAACACTGGTAGTGAGCAAAAAAGCACAAGGAGAGTGCCAAAGCCCTGAGTTCAGGACAAGAACCAGCACCAAGTACACACACACACACACACACACACACACACACACACACACTCACACACCTTTTGCAATTGACTTGTCTAGTCAATTGATAGAACTACCAGTACTTTAAAGAGATATGTTTAAGGATTTCAGCCATGCGCAGTTTTCAGTTTTCAAGAGTGAATGCTTTCACTGAGTTTTTAAAATAAACCTTTTATTTTGTTAGAGTAGTAGACATATAGAATTGTAAAGACAACACTGAAAGTTGTTATGTGACTTATACCTAGTTTCTTTTGATATGTGATGGCATATTATTCACTATTAATGAACCAGTACTGGTATGTTATTGACCAAGTATATATTTTACTCTTACCACTTGAGCCACATCTCCGCTTCTGGCTTTTTTGCTGGTTAATTGAAGATAAGAGTCTTTAAGTCACACAAATTTCTCTGACTAGGCCAGCTTTGAACCTCGATCCTCAGACCTCAGCCTCCTGAGTAACTAGTATTACAGGCGTGAGCTACCATGTGGCTATATGTGCTACATGTCTTTCTTACCAACCAAGAATACTCGGGATGAAGCAATAGTTTTTGAAATGCTACAACAAATATTAAGAGATGAAGGGGAAAGTTCCCACCTAACCAGCAGGGCACTGAAGGCTGAAGCCTTACTCAGTGGAATGTGTAGATCATTTGTGGGGAAACTGAGTCTGTGAGCTCTGCAGGACTGTAGCTGGGAGTGGGTGGGGGTGGGGGAATTCTATAGAGTAGTTGGAGTTCTTATGACCACAGTCACAATGTGTTTCCTTTTAACCATATCTTAAATCTAGAGACAGCTGACTAATGTTTATGAAACTTACCATAAAAGTATAACAAAAAATCATTTTTTCTCTCTTAAGTGTTTCTCTTCTTATCTTAGCCACATTTTTCTTTCTGTTTCTTGTCCTTTCTTCCCCCAACCTCTTGCTCTTTCTCTCTCTCTTTTTGCATCAGTAAGATTTTTGCCTCCAGCTAATTTTTCACTTTAGTGTTCTCATTTCTCTCCTTTCATTATACACTTTTCAAACAAGTCCTTGAAATTGATTTCTTGATAACCATTTTTCCCCATGCCTTTATATGACAGTTTTTCCAACTATTGTTAGTCCTCACAAGACTATTTTTAGAGTTTTGCCAGAGCGTTCAGCTATAAATTACTTGCTATTACCCCTAAATTCTCAGGTTTGTTTTCTTAAGAAAATTAAAAGGCCACCTCTCTGCCTATACTTGCCTCTTGCTGCCATAAGAGAAATCTGTTAGTGCTCCCATTTACCTGAAATTCTGGGCTTGGGATTGTTAATATGAAGTTTCTCTCAGTAGCCCAGATTTGATTGAGACAGTAGTTACTGCACTGAGGTTCGTGTGCAGATCAGAATGAACTAAATGATTATGATGTCAGATTCCCACATGGAGTGAGGCTTTATGGGAAAAATGAAGAACTTTAAAATCTACACCTCTTAAACATTGTGTCCCCATGAAAACACACCTCTTGATTTTATTGTCTGTAGACTCCAATTTTTCTGCAATAAGCCATTTATTTTAAAGTCAGAAAACCACTTAGAGACAAGTAAAATATTTAAGAAACAAAAAAAAAAACAGTAAATAAAAGGATAGCCACAAATGGTGGCTTACGTGTATCTTTCTTTGTTCTTAAGTGACACGGACTTCTGGTTGGCTAACTCCTTCCTTTCTCCACATTAGTCTTGATTATTTCCCCTCTAAGGAAGGCAGACAGATTTTTCTTTCTTGTATAGAGAAAGCTCTATTGATTTGTCTGAGTTGCATATTGATATGCTTCCTGTTATCCTGAACAAACTCTTCTCTCGGTCTTCCTAAAGTACAAGAAAGCATTTCTTAACATGAGTTAGAGTAGAAAGGGAAAAAGCTAGGACTGATAGAAAATGTCATTTCTTCATTGAGGCACCAGAGTTAAATGTATTGTACAAGGAAGATATATGAATCAGTTCTAACCTATGTAAAACCTCATGTCCTGTTTGAGGACTTTTTTTTTTCTTTCTGATATATGGCTTCCCTATGTTGTCCAAGCTGGCCTTTTGGCTTAGTGATCTTCCTGCCCCAGCCTCCCAAGTAAGTGGAAAAACATGTGTATGCCACACGGTACCTAGCTTGTTCTTTTTCTACTTTAGTACTTAAACATTTATTGCCAAATGATTTTCACAACTCATTTTCCCTCTGAAGCCAAGGGATTCTTAAACAATTCCTGCCTACTCAGAAATCTAGTGAGTGCTTGTTAAAGCTATACTTATTATTATGTTGTTGTTGTTGTTTTGTTGTTGTTGTTGTTCATAGGGCCTGGGCACTGTCCCTGAGCTCTTTTGCTTAAGGCTATTCCTCTGCCACTTTGAGCCACAGTACCACTTCTGGTTTTCTGATGATTTATTGGAGATAAAAGAGTCATGGACTTTCCTGCTTAGGTTGGCTTTGAACTATGATCCTAAGACCTCAGCTACCTCAGTAGCTAGGATGACAGGTGTGAGACACCAGTGCCCAGCTGCTTATTCTTAACCATTGTTTAATATATCAAAATCACAGACTTTAAAAATAACATCTCCAAAAGGTACCCTATTGTGGGAGATACATTTTAAAAAGTTTAAAGCATTGTTGTAGAAGACTAGGTTTAGCAAAATTAAAGAAATGAGGTTTAAATGCAGCATACAAGTTGAGTATCCATTTTTCTAAATGCTTAAGATCAGAAGTGTCAAGTAATTTGGATTTTCAGAATAGGTATGTTCAACCTGTGCACTGAGTAATAAATTCAGAAATTAATAATGACTGTTTGAGGAAGGCCATCAAATCTACAGAAAAGGCATGAGTATGCCTCCACATATTGTAATATGCAGATATAAATTTTATTACAATGGATATTTTTTGTGTGCATAACCTGGTTCTTTGACTTGAACTCAGGACCTGAGTGCTGCTCCTGAGCTTTATTGCTGAAGGCTAGTGCTCTACCACAGCTTTACTTCTGGCTTTTTGGTGGTTAATAGGAGATAAGAGTCTCATGGATTTTCCTGCCCAGGCTGGCTTTGAACTGTGATCCTCAGATCTCAGCCTCCTAAGTAGCTGGGATTACTTGGCATGAGCCATCAGCACCCAAATTTACCATGGATATTTTAAGTAACAGATGTTCAGCACTTTCCTCCTGGCTGCTCAATGTTATTTAGGTTCTAGGGCACACAATTGGAGATATGACCATTGTTTTCTCAGGGATTCAGAAGGGAAGGTCAACCCATGCATAGAAAAGCAGAGATGCGGGGCTGGGAAGGTGGCTCAGTGGTAGAGCGCTTGCCTTGCATGCATGAGGCCCTGGGTTCGATTTCTCAGCACCATATAAGCAAAAAGAAAAAAAGCCAGAAGTGGCGCTGTGGCTCAAGTGGTAGAGCGCTAGCCTTGAGCTGAAGAGCTGAGGGACAGCGCCCAGGCCCAGAGTTCAGGCCCCACGACCGGACCCAAAAAAAAAAAAAGAAAAGAAAAAGAAAAGCAGAGATGCATGGAAAAGCAGAGATGCATGGAAAAGCAGAGATGCCACAGGGTACACAATGCTCCATGCCATGAGAAAGTGCACCTGCAGATTCGGGGTCCAGAACTATCCCAACAGCTCACCAACTATGGGAGTTGGCAGCCAACATCACCCAGTGAACCACTGAGGTTACCAAACATGAGTGGATCTGCCTTCTAAAACTCTAGAGCCTTGAAAACTACATACATTAGGTAAGAGAAACTAACTCTTATAATGTGTGATCTATTTCTTATACTTGGCTGATAGTAACGTTGTTATTTAAAATTTGAAATAGTTTATTATAGGAAATCTGAAAACTACAGGATGGTATAAAGAGGCCAACAAGAATGAATCATCAATATATCAACCAAAGATGATTATAATTAATATTTCAGCAAACTATATTTGTTTTGACTATAAGTGTATGCTTATATATGTATATGTGTACATATGAATGCATGTATGTATGTGTGTACATATATATATATAAATAAACTGGGAACATATTATTCAAACACTTTGAAGTCAGCCCTTCCCCCAGTTTTTCAAACATTTCTCATGCCTTGAAATACTCCTTCTCTTTCCACATTACTCTAGATGGCTGCATAGTGGTGCCTTCCCTGAGTCATTTATCTTCTGTTTCTCATTGTAAGTTTTTTTTCTTTAAACATTTTCCTGATGTTGAATTCTTAGTCTGCAACAAACATCCTGGAATAAATCCAAATGTGTCTTGGAATTAGAATTGCTAAATCACACATGCTACATGTGTTTAAGATAAAATATGTAGCCAAATCACCCTTTGTAATTTATTGTGTCCAGGTATACCCTTGCTAACTGTTAATGTTTTCTAATTCACTTGAAACTTGCGTTCATTTGGGTACTTTTGGAATTCTATCTATTCATTTACAATTTGCACTCTTTTGGGCAATTTACAAGATTATTCTACCTACAGGTTATCAAGTAGGGCATCACGCATCAATTAAATATTAATAATGATCATATTATGATAAAGAATTTCTTGACTTCTGCACCTCTAAATAAATATTTTGAGAAAGTAACTGGTACTGACACACTTTTTTTTTTGCCTCTGCAACCAGAAACAGCATATTCAAATTCAAAATTATTTCTACTTCTATGAAAAGCCTCCTGAGTAGCTAGGATTTCGCCAGTGTTTGATTAGCAGACATCTTTCTTTTGAGGTGACCATTTGCCTGCCATTTGTTTAGGGTGCATCAGCTTATTAGTGGTAGCTCTTTGTGAGAATGTGGTTATCAAAAAACAAATGAAAATAGTGAAGACCAGAGGCTCTAGACCACAAGAAGCTCTTCCCCCTCCAGTAAGACCTCCTATGTTTTGATTAGAACAGTCAGCAGAAATTAAAACTCTATAGGATCTCACAGAGCTTAAAAATATTTCTTTCCACTGTTTTGAATATTGCCTTGTAGTACAGTACACTTGGACTGAACCAAAAAGTGTCTGTAATAAAAGAATATTAGGGGAAAATGTATAGATTCCCACTGAATTCTAGAACTTAGGAGGAATCTTCTACTTTCACCATTAAAGGTTAATACTGAATATATGTCATCAGCTTCAATCAAATGAGAGTTTTGAGTCTCTCCCCCCCCCAATAAATAGTTATGCTTTTTTAACACATTAAAGCTAAAGATCTCCCCTCCCCCAGACCTTTTAATTTAAAATAACAGTTGAATCAATTTCCTGGCAATAAACAAATGGTGGCTTTGTAAGAAATCTTATAAATATTTCTTTTTCTTCAGCTATTGAAAAATAAAGATCATCTATTGCAGCTGCTTTTTGAAACAAACCCATCGTTTTTTCTGTATACACTGGGAACCAATGTTACTGTTGTTAGTAATTATGTGGAGTTCACTTTGGCCTGTTCATCATCTGTTTATCCATGGCACTGACACGCTGAACTTGCAAGCTCCCTGGCCTTCACAGAAATTATTTTGAGGTCTTCCTCCAACACCTGCTCTGACTTAGGTGGGTTCAAAACAATCAAACCGTGGTAGTAAGTTCAATGTCAGTTCTAGACTGACTTTCTACTTAAACTGACTGCTTTTTGCCAGAAGTTAAAATGTTATGCCAGTCTTCCCTATTCCTGACGGTTGTCAAACTATTAGCAATCAGTAGCTATACAAGAGAATCTCAGGTGTGGATTGAGTCTAAAAAATGCTACCATCCCTCTTCGTGTAGCTGAATAAGCTGGTAAAAGGTCTTGAATGTTAGTTAGTTGTTTGAGGGCATGTTCAAACAATGGCTGGGCTTGTTTTCTGTTTCTGGAGTCCTCCCTACAACAGCAGGAACTTGTGCTTATCTGGTTGAGGGAAGTCCTTAGGACACCCATCTTGACACTGCATGGAAAATTTGCCCAGGAATCTCATCTAGCAGAATGAAGTAGAAAAGCCTCCCTTTGGTAGGCTTATAGAATGCCTCCATGTTCGATTAATACAAAAAAAAAAAATCCTTGCTGTGGTGTAGCAGAAGGCACATGATGGATCGCTGATGTTTCTGCAGGGCTGTCATTCCCAGACATAACAGATGACATCAGAGAGACCAACAAGAAGGAATTAAGCACTCTTCTCTTGGCTCTATCTCTCCCTCTTTCCCTCCCTCGCATCCCTCCCTCCCCTCCTCCTTCTTTATTCTTCCTCTCTCCTTTCTTTTCTAAAGGATTCAGAGGCTTGGAAGATTGATTTTTGTGATTTTTCTCATTTTGTGGAAGAACTCACTCCATATTTTAGTAACTACCACTGGCTCTGAGGATTGAACGACTTTCTTTGTATGGAAATAGAGAAACTTGGGTATCCACAGGATTGTACCGAAGCCTGTGGACTGAGAAGAACTCTGGGACAATGGTCCACTCTCCCCCCCCCCCCACCCCCAGCCTTCCTCATGGCTATAATTCTCCTAGAATCCTCCTATAATTCTATGAGCTTCCTTGACTTAATTATAGAGAAGGCTAACTGAGCTCCCTGGAAAATTCCAGAATCTCCAGCTGTGTCAGGGAAGATGACTAACAATAATAAAAACCTGCCTCAATTCTCCATTCCTGTGCTAGGCACCTTTCATCAATTAGCGATAATGTCCTGTAGGATGAATTCATATCCCAACTTCACAGACAGGGTTCCTGGGATTAGGGCATATGGCCCTTAAGGTACAAAGCGAGGAAGATAGTGAGGTCAGGCTGCAGATCCAAATTTGTCTTAGTCTACTGCACATGAGCCATAGCATGTTGTCAATAAGTATGGCTGATTTCTTACTCTCCACAGTTTATCACCGAACCCTGCATGCTACTGCAGCCCATGCTGGCTGTAGCCTCCAGATCCAAGACACCTCGTGATGTGGAATGGGAGAAGAGCAGGGATGGGTGTGAATGTGGAGAGGGGAGGAGATAGAGACCAAAAAGAGAGAAGGGGGGAGGGAAGGAGAGAAGGATGGAGGTGGGGAGAAAGAGAGGAGAAGGTGCACTGCTCCTGTAGAACTCTTCCTGGGTGCCTGTGGCTACTGAAACCTTGCTTTATCTTACAGTGAAGTCTGCTTTCCAATTCTGTGGGATCCCATCCAAGGAATTTTAGACATAACTGGAGATTCATCTTCACCCATATTTGGTGGTAGTCATGCAGGGGAATTAGGACTCTGAGGGAGAAAGGTGGAGCTTTGAGGACTACTGATGACCCTCTCTTTTAATTAGCCACCTTATGCGATGACCTCATGTCACCCAATCAAGGACGGCTTATAGTGGAGCAAAAAGTAAATGGACACTTTTCACTCCCTTCTTTTGCCCCAGGAAAGGGATCAGCTTTCCAGAAGTTAGAAGCCGGGAATGCATGTGGAATTCTTGCCATGAGCTCAGCGCAGGAAGATGGCTGTCTTCCATTACCACTTTTAGTCATTTTGATCACACCACAAGGGCAGCATGAGGAAGATGGCATCTCAACTTTTCAAATGTTTGGACTTGGAGGAATTTGTTTCTCACAGCCACATGGCTAGTGCACAGTAGTGCTCACAGCCAGTGTCACCCAAAGCCATTATCCCTAGTGACACGACCAAGTCCTTCTAGATCAGCAGAAAGCCTCTATTTTACATTTCATTGAATTAGCCATAGCTAATGCATAGAGATCATGATTCCATTGTCTTTGGTATGAAACTTGGATCATAATAGAATGTGTCCACAAACTACAACATTGCTTTCAGGAGACAGACGTCCTGGCAATAGAAATGCCAAAGATTCATTCTGAACATGTTTCTATGATGCCAAGCCATAAGGAAGTTTCTTTTTAACATCCCCCCCCCTCGATTATCAAAACAATATACAATCACTGGAAAGTAAAACCTAGGAAAATACCTATTATGGGTGCACAGTTTCAATTTTTCAAGTTGATAATTTTACAGCATTCTATTCTTGTGACTTATTTATGCATTGTCTTGTGTATATCACAAGGATTTTCTATAATGATTTGGTTCCTGGTTGAAATCTCTACCTGTACGCATGTGTGTCCACACAGATGGGATAAACTCAATAAACATGTGCAGAGTTTTAAGTAAAATCAGACTGTTTTATACATAGTATAGATTAGTTACGACATGATCTCTGACCATATGGCAACAGTTAGCCATTCTGATGAATACAGGACCTTAGTTCAGCCCATCTCTTCTTATAGACAGTTCCCTGCATGTTGGACGTTGCCCCATGGGAGGATTTCTTTCCTCACGTTCAGGGCACACCAAAGCGAGGCCATAATGACTGAGGCAGTCCTTTTAGGGCTAGTTCCAGAAGATGGCATAAAGCCATTGAAGGCGTATGTGTGTGCATGTGTGTGTGTGTGTGTGTGTGTGTGTGTGTGTGTGTGTGTGTGTGTAAGGCAAGCCTCCTGGGCTTGTGAGTATTCTACTCTTGTGAGTTATTTATGCCTCAGAAACTGTCAGGCATCAGTCTCTATATATCATCTTTCTATAATAGTGGATCCATTCTTGGAATCATTACCCGTACCTGTTTGTGTCCGCATAGATAAAATGGCACTAACTTCAAAAGATTTGAAAACATCTATGTTCATAGAACATTTACTCACAATAGCTAAGATGCAGAAGCAGCCCAATAATTCATTACTAAATGAACTGAGAAGTAAAATGTGCTATATGTAACAGAATATCCTTCTATCTTCCAAAGAAGTTTTGATACATGCCAAAACATGTGTGAATCTTGTCTCTTTTGGTCATTTTTCCATATGCTTTCCCCCCCCCCCCCCAATGTAACTGTGATGTTTAACTCAAATTCTTCTCTCAGTTTGTCATGTGTCCCTTCTTACAATGTTCTCATCATTTAGTCTTTTTTGGAACTATATGTTTAAATGTGGGCTTCAGCTGGATGCTAGTGACTCACACCTGTAACCCTATCTATTTTGCAGGCTAAGACCTGAGGATACAAATTCAAAACCAGCCTAGGCAGGGAAGTTTGTGAAACTTCATCTTCAGTTAACCAGTGTGGTTAATTAACCAGCATAGCTGTAAGCTTAGCTCAAATAGTAGTTAAGTACCAGCCATAAGAAAGCAAACCAAGCAAACTAGTAAACATGAGGCCCCTGAATTCAAGCCATGGTGCCAAAGCAAAACAAAAAACAAAAAAACAGGAGTTGGGTTTTGTCTATAAGCAATTAGAAATTTTTTTTCAATAGATAAGGTAAGTGAATTCATGTTATTAATATATATCTGATACTTGATCTCAATTTTGTCACTTTATCTTGTAATTTTATATTATCCATATTGCATCTGATCTTTATTCACTTGAGGGACTTTTAGGAGGGTTTGGGTGTTCATTCTAGTAGTTACCTTTAATTGACACAAGTTTAGGGACTTTAATCCTCCTACCGTTTCTTACCCCCTGACATGATAGCTTTTCCTGATACCTCTAAACTCTCATTTACTATCTCGCCAACAGTCTTACTCTAGTTCTTTTTAAAAAATGTTTCATACTTTCTTAGTTGGATTATTTTCACTTTGCCAAAACATGTGTATGCGTTATCCTGTGACTTTATTTTATTTTAGCATTGCATCTACATTAATTTTGAAATGCTGACATCAACCCTTTTACCAGACATGTCCCTGGCAAGTTTTGGTTGAATTAAGCTCAACCTCTAATAGATTCATCAGAAAAGTCATGTTCACAGCACTCTCTGAGCTCTGTCTAGCACACTTAAAACAGCTTTTCTAATCAGGTGCCTGTGTCTCACACCTGTAATCTTAACTTCTTAGGAGCTTCTGAGAGTTATGGTTGGAAGCTAGACTAAGCACAAACATGAGTTCCTATCTCAATCAATAGCTGGTTGTGGTGGTGGATGCTGGTCATCCTTGCTATGTGGGAACCATAAATAGGTGGATTACATTACACCCAACAACACCAGCATCTATTTTCTTCTTCTTCCTCCTCCTCCTCCTCCTCCTTCTTTTCCTGCTCCTCCTCTTCTTTGTCCTCCTCCTTTTCTTCCTCCTCCTCCTTTTTGTTCTTCTTCTTCTGCTGGTCCTGGGACTTGAACTTAGGGCCTGGGCTCTATCCCTGAGGCTCTCTGTGCTCAAGGCTAGTGCTCTACCACTTGAGCCACAGCACTACTTCTAGCTTTTTCTGTTTTTATGTGGTACTGAAGAATGGAACCCAGTGCTTCATGCATCCTAGGCAAGCACTCTACCACTACGCCACATTCCCAGCGTCTATTTTCCTCTTAAGTATATAAAGAACATTCTCTAGGGTAGAGTGTAGGACATGAAACAACTCTCAATAAATATTAGAAGAATGGAAATATACCACAATGGAATAAAACCAGAAATAAGATTTTTATAAAAAGAAAAACTAAAAAATTTGTAAACACATTGAAATTAAACAAATATATACAATGAATCAAAGATAAAAGGTATAGCTTTACAAATTTGTGTAGCAAAAATATTGTACATCTACATTAAAAACTGAGAGCTCTCAAATCAATAATCTAATTTTTTATCTTAAGGAACTCTAAAAGGAAGAGAAAATTAACCATGAAGCTAGCAGAAAGAAGGAAATAATTATGGGAGTAGAAATATATGAAACAGAAAATAGAATCCATAAAACCAAGTTTTTTTAAATAGAAAGATGGACAAAATTAATGATCTTTGCTTAATCTAGGAATAGAAAAAAGACAAGTTCAAACTAGTGAAAAACAGAAAAGAAATGACAAAATCACTACTTCTCTTGGATAAAGCAATTATTTTAAAAAATTATAAAACAATACTATACTGTAAATGAGATAGGCATATGTCCGAAAACACACAAAAAAGTAAATCAAACAATTTAAAAAAGCTGAACAGATCAAAAACAAAGAATTGAATTCTCTGCAAAAGCAATACTTGGAATTAAGTGGCTTTACTTTCTTTACAAATATGTAAAGAAAAACTAATATCCTCAAAAATGGTCCAAAATATATAAAGAGAGGCTACTTCTTAGCTCATTATATCAGATCAACATTTCCTTGATATCAAAGCCAACTAAAAATTTCAAGAGAAGACTGAAGTACAGACTACTATCCATTATGAATAGAGATGTAAATATTTGCAACAAAATACTAACAAAACTTAAAAAGCATATTATGACATTGCTTTTTGTATATAGATTGTTATAGTTATCCTGGAGTTTACAATTTTTATTATAATTATTCTTAGCATTTCATATTGCCTTCATTTATTATATACCCCAAGTAGCCTATTATGCCTTTGTTTTCTGGGAACCCTTGGCTTCAAGTGTCATTCGCCCTCTCTAAGCTGGGTTGATTGCTCAGTGGAAGGTCCCTTGGCCTACCTTGAGTGAATCTCTACTGTTCCCTGATTTATTTTGTTTATGTTTTTGTTATCATTAACATACCTTCAATTAATTGTAGAGTGTGTATCTTAAAACGTCCATAATTTGCCAAGAGTAAAAAGTTTTAAAGTATACCAGGGGCTTTGTATACTTAGATCAGGTTTTATTTTTTTGTCTATTGGACAGGCAGGGGTTGTGTCAGAAACCCACCAATACTCAGAAGGTGGAGTCTTTGTAGAGAGGGTGAATATCTAATTTTCAGTAAACGAAGCTCAGAGTTATCCTTTGAAAATCTTAAATAACAGCATTTATGTGACAGGCCAGAATTGCTTAGCTTACTTCTCTTTGAAGAATCTACTTAGTTATAGTCTTGTACTTTTGGCATACCAAAAGTACGGCTCTCCAGCTCTAGGTTCTGAGGCGCCTTGTAGGACCTGTCACCTGTCCCTTTGTTCCTCATTCCCCTTATTGATCTCTGTACTGCCTCTTCCACCTTCTATATTTCAGCCTCCACCTCCTCACTGGCTTTGTGCCTTACAGAATATTGTTGAAATTACTCATCAGCAGGTGGCTACTCTGTATCTCAATGACACAGTAGGTTAATACATATTATGAATCTTTCATTATCCTTACAGTATAGTGATATCTCAAAGGAGAGAAATTCTGTTATGTTTTTATTTTTAACTGTGAATTGAACTCCCAACATTAATTTTTCTCAACTGTAAACGATCATTTCTAAGGCCACTTACAATTTTAAAAGTCTGTTATAAATCTTTCCCACTCCTGAGTTGACCTTATATCATAAAAGACCATGCTTAATAAAATTTCAGCAAGTCTCATAAGACTTTATCTGAGTGAATCATTTAACTTTTTTTTCTCTGAAGATACCAATTTATTTTTACTGGCTATGTTGTTCTCTCGAGTTTCTTTGGAGAAACTAAATAATGCAACATAAATACTAAATAGGAAACCCCTTTTCTCTTTCATTGGGTTGACCACAGTCAACCTGTACAGATAGAGCTTTCATGGGAAAAGTAAGTGGTTCTCACAATTAGGAATATAGAACATTGGGACTTGCAGCTCAGGGTTCATGTTTAAAATAATTCATTTTCTCCACCCAGGGCCTGTGAATATTTGTACCATGCTTTCCTTAATTTTCAGTTCTATGAGACTTTGTGAGGGGATTGGTGAGTCTTTGGGCTTCCACTATTATAGGTGTTAGCTGCCCATCATTTTGAAGTTTCCTTTGGGATTTTACCAAAGTGATTCTTGGTCATACCCCTGATTCTATATTTAAGTCAGATTATTCCAAATTTGGTGGAAGCCTGTCCACATATTTCATTATTTCTTTATTTTTTTTATTTCTGGTTATGTTGGTCAATACCAGTTAAAACCAAATTAAAGTAGTATGGTATAAGTTGAAGTTCAGCAAAATTTTCTCATAATATTCTAAGATTGAGAATAAAATTAGCCAACATTTGGAAAAGTTTTATTATGTATCAGACACTCTTCTAAAGAATCTGCATAAGTTAAATCTTTTAATTCTCAAGAAATCCTAAGAGATTGTTACTATTAGCACTTCACCGTGCAGATGAGGAAAGCTGCCTGGCACCCATTGGAAGATTTTGTGAAAAAGTTGTTTTCTTATAAAAATTGCCCAGAAAACACCTGGTCTTAGGCAAAAGACATGTTGTCTTAGGAAAAAGACTTTGTTGTAGTTAAGATAAGGAAACAGGAAGAAGGGGGATGTTCAGCATGAACATTAGGACATGACAAGAGAGTTCATTAAGAGGTGTACAAGTTTGTTTTTTATTGTGACAATACTGTACAGAGGGGTTACAATTACATGGGCAAGGTAATGAGTACATTTCCTATCAAGCATTGTAGCCTCCTCCTTTGTTTCCCCTTCCCATCCCTTCCCATACCCCTCCCTGCCCCTCCTACCTGATCCTCCGCCCTCCTCACCAAAGTTGTAAAGTTCGTTTTTCCACTTGAGGTGTTCAAATTTTATAGGAAGAACCAGGTATAGGAAACCACAGGAAGAAAATATCCAGCAACTGTGCATTCTGACTTCTAACACTATCAACCTTCCAATTCTCTGCAAATATATTACAGAACAAAACATGACTTTCTCAGGATAGTTCTCCTGAGCCTGGAAAGGGTGGGTGGGGGCAGCAGGAAGAGTGAGCATAATTATAAAGCATTATAATAGTGGTCTGTGAAGGAGAGAAACACCAACCAGGGAAAGCGAGATTGAGAATGCCTACAGAAAGGAAAGGGACCAACTACAGCGTCCAACATGATAGTCAGGATCAGCCTGGCAAGTTTAGATTTGAGCTGAGAGCTGAAAGAGAGCAAAAAATTAACCTTGCTGAAATCCAGGGAAAAGGGGCTTCCAGCAAAGAGAATCCTATAGCCAGAGCATGCTGGGCAAATAGAAAAACACATAATGCACAGCAAGGAGTCCCATATAATTTGGCAAAGGGGAGAGCAGGAGATGAGTCTGAGGGGGAGGATAATGAAGGCTCAATTTGGGGCCTTGCTTTTAAAGATTTTTTTATTGTTAGTATAAAGGATACACAGAGGGGTTATAGCTACTTAAGTCAGGTAAAGAGTACATTTCTTTTTGGACAATGTTACCACTTCCTCTGCTCTCTCCCAGTTTTTCCCTCCCATCCCCACCTGCCAGTTGTATACTTCATTTTCAGTACAGTGTCTAGTGAGTATCTCCTCTGCATTTGTTCGCCCTTTGTCTCATGATTTCTTGCCTCCTCTTACACTCCCGAAGACAGATAAATGAACCAATAAGACAAAAAGAAAATTATACAAAAATAGCAGAAAAGAAAAAAAACTTTATTTCCATTTCCTAAAGTTCATTTTGATAAATATTACTTTTTTATTTTTTAATTTTTAATACTTTTTTATTGTAAAACTAGTGTAGGGAGGGGTTACAGTTACATGAGTAAGGTAATGAGCGCATTTCCTCTTGAGCATTGTTACCTCCTCCTTTTTTTCCCCTACCATCGCTTCCCTCCCCACCTCCCCAACTCCTCCCTCCCCACCCCAGCCCCAGGTTGTAAAGTTCATTTTCAACATAGTGTCTTGTACATCTCATTGTTACAATGAGTCAACCTGTATCCTTATTTCAGCATTTTGTTATTTCCCTTCCCCTCCCCTAATTAGAAAAATGTATATACAAGATGCAGGGCATTGACTTCAAATACAGTGAAAACAGGGGTGTAGGGGAGGACATACAAGAGAAACAAAACAATTACATAGTACATTTTAACATTAAAAACAATAATTAAAAACAATAGCAAGCAAGAAAAAAAAACCCACTTGTGTCCCTGCCTTGGGGTTCATTTCACTTAACATCATCTTATATGGTCATATGTACATAGCTTTTGACCTTTTCTGTTTGTCCTAGACATATACTAGTTATTGCAAATAAGGGAAGCCACGGGACTATGTGTCTTTGGGCCTGGCTTACTTCACTTAATATAATTTTTTCCAAGTCTTTCCATTTCCTAACAAATGAGGCAATGTCATTCTTTCTGATGGAGGCATAGAATTCCATTTTGTGTGTGTGTGTGTGTGTGTATCACACATTTTCTTGATCCATTCATCTACTGAGGGGCATCTGGGTTGGTTCCCTATCTTAGCTATGGTAAATAATGCTATGATTGTGCTGGTATAAATATTACTTTCTATGATTAGGTACATATAGGCATTGTGCCTTTCCATTCTTCTCCTGAGTATCTCTGAGTATCTTCCTTTGGTCTAACTGTGTGTGAATGTCTAGAGTCCTGTGTAATTTATTATGTCCTGGTGTATTTAGATCTAGCTTCTGCATATGAGAGAAAACATGTGACATTTGTCTCTCTGAGCTTGGCTTACCTCACTTAACAAGATTTGTTCTAGGTCCATCCATTTCTCTGCAAATAACATATTATTCTTTCTAATAGCTATATAAAATTCATTCCATTGTGAATAAGTACCATATTTTTTTGATCCATTCATCATTCTAGGCCATATGGGCTATTTCCACAACTTGGCTATTGTGATTAATGCAGCAATGCACATGGATGTACAAGTGTCTTTATGGTATTCTGGTTTGTGATCATTTGGGTAGATGTCTGGGACTGGTATGGATTGGTCATAGGGAAGATCTATGCTTGAGGAAACTCCAGACTGCTATCCAGAATGGTTGTACAGTATTTGTCTTTTTTGGGGGGAGGGGGAGGGGAGTCCGGTTGTGGGGCCTGAACTCTGGGCCTGGGCGCTGTCCCTCAGCTCTTCAGCTCAAGGCTAGCACTCTACCACTTGAGCCACAGCGCCACTTCCGACTTTTTTCTTTTTGCTTATGTGGTGCTGAGAAATCGAACCCAGGGCCTCATGCATTGCAAGGCAAGCTCTCTACCACTGAGCCACCTTCCCAGCCCGGTATTTGTCTACATTCCCACCAACAGTGGGGCCTTGGTTTTTATTCTGAGAGAAATGGAAAAGTATTATGGGATTTGGCATGGTCTAGTTCACGTTCAACAGGACTGCTCTGTTTGCTATTTTGATGCTAGACTGTCAAAGGACAAGGACAGGAACAGAGAGACTCTTAAGAAAGCAGCAGTAATGGGCAAGAGATAATAGTGACTTGAATGTAAGAAGTAATAGTGACTAGTACCCTAGATGCAGTGATGGTGCCCACATCTGACTGCATTTCAAAGACAGAGCCAAAAGGAGTTTGTCACCTATTGGATTTTGTTGTGAGATAACAGGATCCAGACTTGGGCTCTACAATTTTTATCCTGGGTGAATGATAGTGCCATGGTCAGAAAAGAAGAAAAGTTACAGGTAGAGTGAAGTGCGTACCTGCTGCAGTTCAAGGGAAGTTACACAGTCAAGGTTAAACAAGCAGTCAGATGACACAAGTGTAGAGTTTAAAAGAAAACCATGGGCCAACAGGGTGCTGGTGGCTCACACTTGTAATTCTAGCTACTCAGGAGGCTGAGATCTGAGGATCATGGTTCAAAGCCAGCTGGGGCAGGAAAGTCCGTGAGACTCTTATCTCCAATAAACCACTCACAAACTGGAAGTGGTGTTGTGGCTCAAGTGGTAGAGGACTAGCCTTGAGCTGAATTGCTGAGGGACAGCACCCAAGCCCAGAGTTCAAGCCCGATGACCCCAAAAATAAACAAAACAAAACCAAAAAAAAACATGGGCCACAAATATAAATTGTATCTGTGAAGAGGTGTCTGCCAATAATCAATTTCAATTGAGTAAACTGTTTTAGTTGTCACTGAGAGCATCTAGGAATTCTTAGAAAGTGAGAAGGAGTCTACACACCCTTTTAGATAAATAAAATATGTGTTAATTTTAAGTTTAACAGTCATATTGATATAATACATTTTATATATTTTTATTTATGTCTTATAGTTATGGGCAGAACTGTAATGGTTACTTGTGATGATAGTTGAAGATTGTGTCTGTGAAAAATTAAAGTAAGATGAGGTCATTTTACCTCTCTTGGTCCCTAATCCAATAGGACCAATGTCCATATAAAAAGAGGAGATGGGGACACAGAGAAAGGAAGAGCGTGGAAAGACACAGGGAGAAGACAGCCATCTCCAAGCCAAGAAGAAAGGCCTCCTGAAGAAACAAGCTTTCCTACACCCTCATTCCAAAGTTCTGGCCTTGCAGAGCTGTGGAAAAGGAAAAAATATACTTCTGTTTTTCATGTCACCCAGTCTGTGGTATTTTACATGATAGCCCTATCAATTATCAATAATTACTAAACACAAATTTATTGTGATCATGTGGTTTATTTTGGAATGTTAAAGGCAGCTAGTGCTTTTTAGAGTTTCTCTGCAGTTTGTAAGCACTGAAATGTGCTAAGTCGTGGGCATGGATCCCAAGGATTAGAAGGGCACTGATATGCACAGAGAGAGAGACGCTTACAAAAGGCTCAGACATTTAAACTTTCCCCACATAACAATGAAGTATCCTGTCTTTTGATGTATATCTTTAATGATGATACTTTTGTGTTTTCATGTTCCATCTTTTTTTCTTCTTCCTGTCTGGGTATTGCTTTTTCAGAGATAGTACTGGCCTACATGACTTTTTAACAGGACCCCTTTCAAAGGCAGGCTTTCTCAGCATCTTTATCTTACAAAGGCTAGGGAACTCCTTGTAATTTAATATACTTGGTATCTGTCTATGTAAATCTACTGTCTGTGTAAAATTTGTTGCTGGGCATGATACTATTAAGCCAGCTGGCAGGAGATTTAACCCAGTGCAGCAAAGAGCCTGGCCACTAGGTGCAGCAAGTTTATGCCTGTTAATTACTCACAAGTAATTAGCTGTAGTCGCTTGATGATGTGCCTGACCCATCATCTGATCAGCATAGCAGCCAAAGTGGTCAGCTGGGAACCACACCTCACAATGGCTTTATGAAGATCTAAGGGCACAGAACCGGCTCTCAGCTATTGGCTGGGTGACACCAGATAGTCTTCAATGGAAGCGAAAAAAACACATTTTCATTCACAGCCAGAGAGCAAGAGAAATCAAGCTTAGAACAGGAGTAGGAAGGAGAAACATTGCCACTAAAGAGTCTAGTTCTACAGAGACTCAAATAAGGTTCCATCTTTTAAAAATGTTTTTATAAGTTTTCATTTATGTATTTTTGTTTGTTTATGTGGTACCAAGGAATTGAACCCAGGGCCTCATGCATGTTAGGTAAGCATTCTACCACTATACCACATTCCCAGCTCTGGGGCTCCATCCTATAGTTCCAAAATATGCCTGGAGCCTGGTATCCTGCCAACCTTTAGCACGTGTTTGCTAAATCAATAGGTGTGGACTTTTTAAACCCAGGAGCAGATTTTATAAACAGGCAGGGGGAAAGAGCTTGGACTGTAAGCCGATTCCAGAGCCGAGAACCAGAACCCCAAACCCAGAGTCAAAGTTAGGAAATAGAATTTGTTAGGAAGTAGAATTTCTGTGTTGAGAAGATCCAATAGGCTCTGTTCACCAAGGTCCTAGCATCATCTGGCTTCTACTTCATGACACTCTGCTGCTGCTCTACCACTTGAGCAATGCCTCCAATTCCAGATTTTTACTGGTTGTTTAAGTAAGAATCTTGTGTATTTGTCTGCTTAGGTTGGCTTCAAATTAGTGATCTTCTGTTCTCAGCCTCCTGAGTAGCTAGGGTTACAGATATTAGCTACTGGTGTCTGGCTATTTTAAAATTTTTTGGTGTGTGGAATTTCCATATAGATTTCTCTAGTGGCTGGACTTATAGGAATTTACATTCTCACATCCTCAGCAGAACTTTCTGCTGTTTTCTCCCCCCCCCCCTTTTCTTTCTTTCTTTTTGTTGGTCATTGGGGCTTGAATTCAGGATGTAAGCACTGTCCCTAAGCTCTTTTTTTGCTCAAGGCTAGCACTCTACCACTTTGAGTCACAGCTCCACTTCTGGTTTTTGAGTAGTTGATTGGAGATAGAGTTTCATGGGTACTTTCCTGCATAGGCTGTCACTCAGCTGTAATCCTCAGATCTCAGCCTGAGTAGCTAGGATTGCAGGTATGAGCCACTGGCACCTAGCTTGCTGGAGTTTTCTTGATGATGGCCCTTCTGACTGGGGTATGGTGGAGTTTCTTTTTCTTGATGGTTAAGGATGTTGGACATTCTCTCACATATTTATTAGAACCCCAAGATATGGACACAAGTGTTTTTTTTCTTTCTTGCTTTTTCTAACATATTTATAATGTACCATGTGATTTTTTTTTGTTTCTTTGTTCCTCTCCCACAGTATAACCCCTGTTTTCACTGTATTTGATGTCGGTGCCTGCATCTTGTGTATACAATTCTCTAATTTGGGGAGGGAAAGGGAAAAAACAAAATGCTTAAATAGGCATTCAGGTTGACCCATTGGAACAATGAGATGTACTTGGCCATTTTACTTTCTCATTGGATAAATGAGTTAAATACTCATTTGCCCATTCATGGGTTATTTGTTATTGTTCATTTGGATTGTTTACTTTTTATTTTAGATTCCTCCATTTATATCAACTGGCTTCTTCAGCCTTTTCTTTCCCTTTTAAATTTTTTATTGTTATTGTAAAGGTGATGTACAGAGGGATCATAGTTATCTAAATCAAATTTTATTTTAATACTTTGTCTTGGTTCTTGCATTCCAGCTATTGGCTTGTCCTTAGCAGATATACTCAGCCATCATGGTTAAGGCCTAGAGAATGTCCGTTCTAAGACTCTTCCCCCTCCAGATTCCAGGTCTACATTTGAAAGATAGGCTCCCTTCCCTTATAACTGACCTCCCACAAATAACTTTCTTCAATGATCCCTCAGAGAGGAGCTCTGAACCCAGCACGAACACACAACTATCCTCCACACCTAGGGATACATCATGTGTGTCAGAGGTGCATCTCCTACACTCAGGAGAATCACAAGCACAATTCCACGTGTCACCTACAGACCGCAACAAATTCAGAGGTAGAAGAAAGAAACATCCTTTAAAAAAAAAAATCTCACACTAGCTGGGCATCGCTGGCTCACATCTGTAATTCTAGCTCTTCAGGAGGTTGAGATCTGAGAATGGCGGTTCAAAGCCAGCCCAGGCAGTTAAGTCCATGAGACTCTTATCTCTCCACCAGAAAACCGGAAGTGGCACTGTGGCTCAAGAGCTGAAAAGCTCAGGGTCAGCACCCAGGTTGAGCCCTAGACAGACCCCCCCCCAAAAAAAAAATCTCTCGCACAGAGAAAAATGGGGCCACCCAAGAAACTGAGGTTGCCTGCTTTACAGTTCTGCCCCTGGCATCTTCTGCAGTTAGATTTGAGCTGGTAATCTGAGGACTGAAACCCAGCATCCATGTCTTTAAAGTGGTCACAGAAATTTGGAAAACAAGGAGCAACTCAATTATAATGGTTTTTTTGGTGGGCAAATAGCCAGCCTCACTACCAACATTCCCACCTGTATGTGTCCTTGGGTTCCAGAATCAGGCTTCCTCTTTTCTGAAAGGAAGTGCCCTCTCTGAGAGCATGTGGAAACTCTCTTCTTTCCTTGTTGGGAGTTTGTGGGTAAAACTTTCCAAAGCAAGGTTGGCCTCTCTCCTCTCCCTCTGTCCTTCAACTTGTTTGTTTCCCTTCGCCTTTATGAAGGTGTCAGCAGGTGTGAAGGTGCCAAACAAATCTGTGCTCCGCTCTCCTCTCCATCAGCATTTGTTTTGGCTTGGTTTGGTTTTGTCACACCCATGTTCTTAACGGGCCTGAACTTGCCATAGTCCAAACTTGTGCTACTGAACTGAAAATTCAACTTTATGACTTAATGCCTGTGTATTTTTTACGAAAAATTTATCAGATTTTGGCCCCCCATTAGTTTTTCATTATGCTCACAGGCCATCTTCTTATAGTTATCTTCCTTCTCCTTCCCTTAGCTTTTGTTTACATCAGTCTTGTTTTAAAGTACTGAGGCTATTCCTTATCCGAAGATTAATATTTCAAATCTAGTATTTCAAGTAGTTGAAAATCTATTGGAAATGGGGTAAGAACTTTGTATTGGCTGAGTAGGATATTGTGGAGTCAGTGTCTGAATTTTACCTTCTCTTAGTTTTACTATTTTAAGTGAAGATGAAGAAATCTCTGGTAATGCTTCTTGAGTGTGTCCTCAGATTGATCTTGCTTTCCTGCTAGTCTGGAAATTTCATGATCTACCTATACTTTCATCCTTCTCTGTCTCAACTTTATTCTGTGTGGGAAAAAAATGACAACGTGGGCATAAGACAAAACCAACAGATGACTTCAGTGAGAGGCAAATTCTTTGTTCTTCTCCAAAACCTAAGTGGGGAAAGGAAATGAGGATTGAACTTTTTGTCCTTCTCTGTAGAAATAGTAACTCTTTTATGGAAACTGCAAAACCACTTCTTAATCATACATGACTTTTCATCTCTGTGTCTTTTAAGAAAATTTAAATAAACCAAATGTGTTTGACTTTTAGCTCAGTTTCTAAATGAGGAAGGCCCCTCAATGGGTTTTTTGTTTTGTTTTTTGGTTTTTTGCCATTTTAAGTTCCTTTTTTTTCCTTCCCAAATTATGACTGTTCCTCCATGAGTCTCGACAATAATGTCTAAATTAGTTCTGTCTGAACTTGTGTTTCATAATCTTAGGCATTTAATTGTAAGTGTCAGAGATTCCTAGCATTTCCAGCCCAGGTGTCAGGTTTAAAAATGACAGTTTGACATCCTCATTGTGTCGGCCATTTTGGTCTTTTGCTATGCTAGCAGCAAGGTAATTAATATGACTGTCTCACTGCAGGCCACATCAGTGAGTTTTTTAATATTACCCTTCACATTCATGGACAATAATGTTTGCATTCTGCTTGTGCTTTTGTCTAATGTGGTACCCACCACAAAGTCTACAGTGGTTAGAAAGCTGGAGAGAAACGAAACAATTCTACCAAGAGTCAGTGTAGCCTAAGCAAATATCTTGCTGTATCTACTGGAATGTTTATTTCATATGATTTTTGAACAGTGAACAGCAACAGAGATGTTAAATTGAAATAAGAAAGATTATGCTATGGCTGGGTGCTAGTGGCTCACACCTGTGATCCTAGCTACTCAGGACGCTGAGATCTGAGGATTGCAGTTCAAAGCTAACCCAGGTAGGAAAGTCCATGAGACTCTTTTTCTTTTCCATGAGACTCTTATCTCCAATTAATCACCAGAAAACCAGAAGTGGTACTGTGGCCCAAGTGGTAGAGCACTAGCCTTGAGCTGAAGAACTCAGAGTCAGCACCCAGGTCCAGAGTTCAAGCCCCATGATTGACAACAACAATAACCAAAAAGAAAAAGAAAAATGAAAGAAAGATTATGCTATGAAGGAAATCAGATGTACAAAATGTTGAAAGAACAGTTTGAAGCTTAGAGTCAGGTTTGGTGGTTGTTATCTTCCTTCAAATTGTTTCCCAAGGTTCCAAGTTGGTTTAAAGTCAATAGGGATGCTGGATGCAATGTGGAAAGAAACTGTGAAGAAATACCAGATTTAGGGAGTGCTGATTCTGTAAATGTCTCTGTCAACCTTTTGCAGTGATTTCCACAGACTGATTCTCTTTTCAGGAAGCAATATACTCACGCTCCATCCCCTCTTCCAATTGGAATTTCACCTGAAAATTTAAATAAGCAATCAATTGATTGTTTGGTCAGCAAAGAAGACAGAGCATGGAGAAGATAACTGGGTTAGGGGATGTTGTATCTTGGTGAAGGAGTGATTATCACTTGTCCCTAGATACAGCATCCTGTGTGTCTCTCTAGCCTTGTTTCTATCAACCTTGCATCCACATGAGCTGTTGCTCTCAATATTACCAGTCCTTGCTTACTTATCTGCTCTTATCTCTTGCTCTGCGTTCTGTGCTTGCCTATTTACCATGCCATGCTTATAAAAACGTTTCTTGAACACTTGCCTGTCAAGGCTGAGGTCTATTGACTCTCCAATCAAGGCACCACACAATTGACCCCACATTCCTTTCTGAAATCATGTCTTAGTCCTTGACTCCTATCAGTTTGGTTGAAATAGAGAGGTTTTTAAGCTCAGATTTGAATGAAAATTTAAGTAGCATATTTTGACACTGAAAAAAAAAAAAGTCTCTTTTGGACCTATATCACAGAAAATAGAGCCCAATGGACACTGGTAGAATAGAAAACAGTTTTCAAAATCCTAAGGTGATTTTGCTCATTTCATGAAATGATATAACTACTACTCTTTTATAGCACAGAAAAACTCCCACCTTCAGAAAATTTCCGATTCCAAAGTAATGTTCTTAAGTAGAGGAATATATGAAGACCTAAATAGTTCAGGTTTTCTTTCAGATCCCACAGCATCAGAAAAAAATTGATCGCCCCAACACTGTCATCACCAAAATGAGGCATATTACTGCAATTCTTGGCCAATAACTGTGCTTTGCACACGTATAAGAAGGTAATATTGTTTGGATGAGTGTCCACTTGGTGATGCCTAGTTCCCTGGGGTTACTATGGGGAGATAGAGTCTTATGGGAGGTTCTTAGGTTATTGAAGAGCTGTCATTGAAAGGGATTATGTGGTCCTATCTCTTCCTTTCTTCTCTCTTTGCTTCCTAATTAATAATGTAAGTGGTTTGCAGTACCACATGTTCTGGTCATAATGTGCTACCCTCTCAAAAGGCCCCAAATGATAGAACCATCCAAACCATCCAAACTTGGACTAGAATCCCCAGACCCAGGAACTAAATAACCTTTTCCTATTTATAACTAAATTGCCTCAAGTACAATGCTTGCAACCCTTTCTGAATAGTGCATGAAGAACAGCAGAGGCAATGCAAGGAGACTAAAGGCAAATAGAGTCTTTGAATAAGTGGAACCAGTATGGAAAGATGATTATTTAATGGACATCTTGGAATGGTAAAATCCCCAAATGGTAGAGATCTGGTGTAGGGAACAATGGTGAGCCTCATTGCAGGGCACCAACAGTGACATGTGTAGAAGAAAATTGTTTTCTGACCTTTCTCAAGGAAACTTGGCTGTGTCACTACTGACTTTCTGTCTCGGTTTCCCATTGTCTTCATCACAAATGTCTGCATGTGTGGTGTGACCACTCAAAGCACTGTTCCTGTCTCCATGCATCAGGAGCCTCAGTGCGTCAAGGTAGTGTGAAGGTGTTTTTGACTGTGCTGAGCCCTGGCCCAACGTAGAAACATTTGAGCTTCACTGCTTTTTGTCCATAAGAAGGTTTCGTGAGGGGAGCCCTTTACCTGTGGAGGACAAGATGCAGCAGAGTACAAGTACTTTGCTGCTTATCTCTTTCAATAGTGTAGCACCCATACATGGTGAACATCATTACTGACATAGCACAGGACAGAAAACAGGCACTGGACTCTCAGCCTCATGCCCAGAGTTACTTATGGGTGGTAGTGCCATGTTCTGCAACTTAATCTGATGAAATGCAAAGCCAGTTACTTTCAACACCATGCTCTGCTACTCCAGGTTTTTTTTTTTTGATGACTTATGTTTATCACAGTGTTGATATGGGAGATTACTACAGTGACCCACAGATCAAGGCTGTCAAATATAAAGTCAAACACTTTGTGCTTTTAATAAGAAGTCACCCTTCATACACCAAGGCAAAAGTTCTTTGTTCTGTCTCTTTAGCATACATTCTCAGTGTTTTTCAAAAAACAGTTGTAGGTGAACTCTTATTCATCCATATTCTGAATAGGTTACTCCTGACTCACACCCAGCAGCTCATATTTTGCAGAACTGGCCTTTAATAAGTGGCTACCTAGAAGACAAGAGATAGGTGGCCTAAGAGATTTAGAAAATCGATTCCAAATATAGCAAGTCCCAAATTTATCCAGAAATAACATTCTGACTGATTTGAGGTTTTTTTAATTTTTCACTCCAAAGTTACACAGGAAATCTTCAGAAAAACAGAATGTCAAAAATCTAAATTATGTCGCCCCAACATGGGCCTCCCTTGAGTGATTGGCTGGTTTCTTTCTCAATCAGTTGCATTTGCCACTTTGGGTGGATCTCTCTTCTCTCTCCCTTGGCAGGTTTTCATGGTTTCAAATGTTACCACTCAAATCTGGATTTCCAATCCTGACTTTCCATGTAATTAATCTTCCACTGCAAATTTAATGTTCATCCGACATCTCACTCTCCTCCTGTTACACACATGCAGATCTTATTACCAAATGCTGAGATTGTTTTTCCATCTCTTCCTGGGCTCCCTCATTGTAGAGCCTTCATACTTGGTCTTCATACTTCAATTTTTCTGAACTAGGACATTTTAACGTTGGTGCTTTCCTCATGCCCTTTGACACCTATAAGATAAGATGCTAACCCTTTAACTTGGCTATCAAAACGCTTTTCAGTCTTGTCTTTCTCTACCTGTTCAATTTATCTGTAGTTCAAGTATGGCAAGAACATTTAGTGATTGCTAACAATAGTCTATGTCCATTTCCCAGCCCTTTACTGTTTGCCTGGGCCTAACTAAGTCCTTTCCCAAGGGATATGGATACACATAAAACTGTTGCTTCTAGGCCTAGCCATGAAAGCTGCTCTATGTTCTTCAGTCTTTTCCATGTCTTATTGTGTCTTCAGGGGTCTTTGAGAGCTGCAGTTTCAGAAAATGGCTACAAGGTGGTAAAATCACCATCAGTCTGGGTACCCAGTCACCATGTGGACTACAGCCCTCTATGGACACATTTTGGATGTGCAATATGAAATCTTAAAATAATTGTGTATTTAAAAAAATTATTTGAGATGTTGGACTTCATTTGTTACTACAGCAGAGGCTACCATGGCAGACACCCATGAGAATGCAGTCCTAGTCCCTCAGGACTTAACTAGAGGTATACTCGGGCTGGGATGTAGCTCAGTGGCAAAGCGCTTGCCTAGCAAGTGCAACGTCCTGGGTTCGATCCCCAGTACCAAAAAAGAAAAGACAAAAAAATACAGTTAAAAAAAAACCCAAACAACTAGAGGTATACTCCACTGCTTCTGATCGGGGACAGAAAGACAACTGACAAATAATCTTTAGTTTTAAAATGACCAATGCAATGTTCCCCAAACTTGAAGATTTCACTCAACTAATAGCAGCTAAAATAAAATCCAAGAGCTTGACAGAAATGATAACATTTATAATTTTAACAGGAGAAAGCACCCTAAACCTCCTGTTACTATTATAAAAATTCATCTAGGGGCTGGGAAGGTGGCTCAGTGGTAGAGTACTTGCCTTGCATGCCTGAGGCTCTGGGTTCAATTCCTGAGCACCACATAAGCAAAAAAGAAAAAATCCGGAAGTGGCGCCGTGGCTCAAGTGGTAGAGCGCTAGCCTTGGGCTGAAGAGCTGACGGGCAGCACCCAGGCCCAGAGTTCAGGCCCCATGACCGGACCAAAAAAAAAAAATTCATCTACTCCTATAATCATTTCAGATATGTAACACCATATGCCTCTTCCCAAAGGAGGAATGTATACTGTCAAAATTAAGGATAAATTAAAAAATGGAACATGTATAATTCTCTACATTGGTTTTTGGTAAACCCATTATTAATAAAGGGTACTGATCCCAGGACTAGACTTTGAAAAGCTCACAAAGCTAAGTTCCCCACGAAAGTCTTGAAGATTAAGAAGGACATAGGTCAAGCTTTCCACTGTATTGGAAACTCACCTATAGAAAGGTGCTTTGTCAGTTGACTATGAACCTGTTATCCTTGCCTACTGTTTGTAGCTCTTGGTTCTCAGGTAAGAGGTGGGAAAACTGTTTTTTAAACCTAAAGTTGCATATTAATATTATATACAAATTGAAACACATGACTTTTAGAACAGTGTATACATGCTTTCATAAACTCAAATAGTTATACATTCAAAACAATTTGCTTTAACATATGGAAGTTCTGATATAAGCATTAATACATTCTATAAAACTACAGTTAAAACATCAATTTGCTATAAGCATATAAAAATATCAAGTACTTTCTTGGAGTTCCAAGTTACCTCTTTACAGCACCATCTTGTTTGCATATATAGGCCTTCAATAATCAGTAGGGATTTCTTTCCTCAAGATATTTATTTTCCATGTACATTATAAGCTCAAGAAAACAGACCTGACAATTATGTAATATAATTATGTCTAACAACTTAATTGCACATAATGTTTTAAAGTCTGTTTGGGTGAAGTTCTCGAACACTTTGGTATATGTTCTTTAGGGACTTGTATTAGAAAAAAAAACATAAAACCTAAGTTCCCTTAATCCCCATTTTGTATCAAAATGGGTGAAAAAAAAACTTTAGTCAAAGTTTTACATTTTGGGCATTTATTATCAATTAAAATAGTCCCCAAACCAATATATAATGCTGATGTAATACTAGTTCACAAGACTTGGAAATGGGAAAACCTTTAACAGGTATACCAATATACATGTGCCTGTAGGAGGTAGAGGCTGCATACATCGAAGCAGTTTCTCTCATAGCTAAAAATTATCAGAGATGGGATTCAAATCTGGGTATCAATCCATCTTAGGGCTCTCTTTGAAAGGTTGAATATGCAGATTTGCAAGAAACCTAACAGAGCCATCTGAGGTTCTGGAAGGAACTAGTTGTGCCAGAGTCTGCATTTATTTTCTGTCACCCACTTCCAGACTCTGGATATTACTTGATTGAGGGTCTTTTTGGCTCAACCATAGTCTTGTCTCCTGGAAAAGTTCCTTAACTTCTATACAAGGATTTGATCCTTTTCCTTTCTATTCTCACAGCATCTTTAATCCCAATCTGCTATAATTATCAACTCACTTCCTGTACTCCTTGATTAAGTGATTTCAGAGCACACTCTGGGGTTCTTATCTCTGTATTTCCATTGCCATTGTAACCTGCCTTTAACTATGTTTGCTGGGTAAATGAATGGAAGTCTCAATTGCATCTAAAGGACAACAACCTGTTAAGACACTATCATTCATTAGAAGAAAGCTATATTAATAATTTTACATTTTAAATTATAATAATCTAAAAGACTAAAGTCTCCTTATTTCCTTTCTCTGTGTCTATACATTACTACCATTTTAAGTCTAAAATGCTTCCTAGCACTTTTCTACTTGTGGTTGTTTTCAAAGCCTTCTGATAGCATACTTTATTTATAGTCAGCTTTCTGAACCTAACTTTCTGCATGCACAGATTCAATCAACCCTGGATTAAAATATGTTTGGTGGGGGGAGGAGGATTGGGTGGGGGGGGGGGGGAGTGGGGGAAGGATGGGAAGGGATGGGAAGGGGAAACAAAGGAGGAAGCTACAATGCTTGATAAGAAATGTACTCATCTTGCTCATGTAATTGTAACCCCTCTGTACAGTAGTTGCACAATACAAAAATGTTTGGGGACTAGTTGCTTCTGTGTTGAACATGTGGACTTGCCTTTTCTTGTCATCATCTGTTAAGAATCTAGGACAACAACTATTGATATAGCATTTACATTGTGTTTGGTATTATAAGTAATACTTAAGGTGGTTGGGTAGTAGGAAATTTCATCATTTTATGTTTTCTATTAAACAGTTATATGGATGTCTGGTACTGGTAACTCAAACCTGTACCTTAGCTGCTCAGAAGGCTGAGATCTAAGAATCGTGATTTGAAGCCAGCTCGGGCAGGAAATTAACCACCAAAAAGCCAGAAGTGGAGCTGTGGTAGTGCCTTAGCTTAGAGCAAAAAAAGCTCAAGGACAGTGTTCAGGCCCTGAGTTCAAGCCCTAAGACCAACACACACACACACACACACACACACACACACACACACACACACACACACACACACACACACACACGAGAAACAAACCCTTGGCTGAGCTGTGAGCTTCAAAAGCTGAGGTCTGTTTTTAAATGTCTACTCTCCTCTCTGCATCCACCTAGAAGTTTAACTGGAGCACTAGCAAAAGCAGAAATGGACAGCAAGAGAGAAGAAGGGGGAAAGGACGTACCTGGCAGCTAGTTTTAGACTGGGAAGTTTGGGTCTGAGAAAGGCTATTTTCTCACTCCTTTGAAAGCACAGGTTAATGATGATCTGGAATGGACTAGACAGTATATGTGTACAGATAGCACAACGCAAAGTGTATTTTCTACAGAAGACAGAGAACAACATCCTGATGGGTCCTCACCACTGTGATCCCTTGTGCAGCGTATGCTGGCCTATCAGGGCTGTGCAGCTGATCTTTATGAATGGTTAAAATCAAACTGTTCCTTTCCACTGAGTGACACATTTACAGCCAGAGAGACATGAAGCAGATGAATCCTTTTGGCTCCAGCCTCATGCCTCATTTTCCTTTTCTACTTCCTACTGAGGCAAAGAAATGGCTGAACTGTAATCCTCCTTATGTTTGGGTACTTTGCAGTCATTGCTTCAGTCTTTTAGGAAGGAATGAGATGTGTGTTACTCTGGGTTTGACTTACTGTCTCTACTCTACCAGTAAGATAATCAACTTGTCCATTGTTGTCCAGTTTCAGCATTGAAAGTCTCACCTCTTGGAAATTGCTCCATCCAGGACCAATCTGGACAGGTGGTCATCTTCCCTCCCAATAATCTGCTTTAGCTGTCTTCATTCAAAACACTTTCTTTTGAGTATTCTGGATTCATTGATGTCTGAGATTATTCAATGGCTTTACAATATGTTTCTTTACTTCTTCTAGCTTGGCAGTCTGATGAGACAGACATGGATGGGCTGCATTGGGAAAAAGGCCTTAGCACTCTAATTGAGACTTTCCTGGAACCTGAAAGTATAACCTGAAGGCGATGGTTAACTTAATGTATTGAGGCATGAATACGATTTTGGAGAATGCTAAGGGAAACTAGAACCTGGGACCAGAGAAATTTGATTAGAAAAACTGGAAAGCTCCTGAACTGTGCCTGAATTAGGAAACACATGGAGAATATTGAAACCAAATCATACAAGGGATCCCATGCTCAGAAAGAACCCTTCTAGCAAAAGAGGCAGGAAAGGGGTCTGCTTCAATTTCTAGTTGTGTCTCTCAGTGTCTAGGACTGTCAGTGTTCCTGGGCCTCTAAACAGCTTTGATCTCTGGAACAGGACAAATGGACCCCTTCAATTTTCTGAAAACTATAGTATTTCTTTCGGTTTCTATCGTATCTGCAGACATGTACAATGTGGGCTTCCTCTACTGTGTTTCTTCAGCTGCAGTTTCATAATTTATTCTGCCAGGCTTAGCATGTCCTTGACATACCAGGCCATTAACTTGAAATCAGAAAAGTTCTGTGAGGTCTTTAAATTCTTTCCTCTGATTATCAGACCCTACACTAGCTGAAAATAAAATCTCTGCCTTGAAGAGAAAAAAAAATAATTGGCTTAAGTGGTCATGGAAAAGTCTAAACAGAAGATTTTCTTTCTCTCCCCACTTGCAGTGATTTATTTTCATGGTTTTATGAGGCTTTAATGAGGAAACCTTATCTGTATGCCTGGTAATTATCAACTGAATTCCCATTTCCTGTCAGAAAATCCACAATAAGTAAAACAAAAATGGTGGAATGGGGGAGACTCTTTGACCCCTGACTTTCATGACTGAGGAATAACTCATTGCCACCCAGAGTATAGGACTAGGAAGCATGTCCATGATTTTTCTCATAGACTACTGCTTAAACTGGACAGCCACAGTGACTGTAAGTCTTCTTGGATTCTATATTCATAGATATCAGCTTTGGGTAAGGGGAAGTAATATGCTACTTTTTGTGATTTCACATTAATTTCTAGTCTGGCATAGTTTCCTCTGTTGGGTGAATGAGGTCATACCTGAAGCCAGGACTGTACTAAGCTGTGAACTAAGCACATGAAAAATTGTATGTTTTTCATCATAAATCACATCTCTTGCTAATGAACAAAGATTACAATTTGGGTCCTCAAATGAAATGGCCATGGCCACAGGGCTGGGAAGGTGGCTCAGTGGTAGAGCGCTTGCCTTGCATGCATGAGAGTTTGATTCCTCAGCACCACATAAGCAGGAAAAAAAATCTGGAAGTGGCACTGTGGCTCAAGTGGTAGAGTGCTAGCCTTGAGCTGAAGAGCTGAGCCCAGGCCCAGAATTCAGGCCCACGACTGGACACTCCCCGCTCCCCAAAAAAATCATCTAAGACACAAGCATGGATATATCAAGATTTCAGCTGATGGTGGGAATGTACACTAATACAACCACTTTGGTAAGCAGTCTGGAGGTTCTCCCCTATGACCCAGCCATACCACTCCTAGGCGGAACCAGGATACAAGGACACATGCACCTCCATGTTCATTGCAGCAATGTTCACAATAGCCAAGATAAGGAAACAATCCAGATGCCCCACTACAGATGAATGGATCCAAAAACTGTGGTACCTATATACAATGGAATATTACACAGCCATTAGAAAGAACAAAATAATGGCATTTGCAGGGAAATGGATGGAACTAGAAAAAATCATTTTGAGTGAGGTAAGCCAAGAGCAGAGTCAAAGGGCACATGATCTCCCTGATAAGTGGATGTTAAATCCAAAAAGTAAAGAGATACCACAAAGTAAACAAGACAACAAAGGACGTCCACTCATCTTGTTGTATCATTTCTAACTGACCCCATGCTGCTGACCACCTATATGGTATATATGCGCACATCTGAGGGAAACTAGGAGGAGGACACAGAAACAGAGGGAAACAGGGGGAAACATACAGCAGCGGGACCCATCAGCTGCACTGGACATTGATCAAAACGAACTAAGCAACTCAAGGGCAGTGATGGGAGGGAGGGAATGAGAGGGAAAGAGGGAACAGCTGACACTAAGCAAAAGGAAAGAAATGTACATATCACCCGATGTGGAAGAAATAGTTGTATGGTCAAAGCTCATAAAATTCACAAATTTTATAGACCACGATAATGACAATTGGCCTCATGAAGGTTAGAATGTGTTTGTGACGTTAAGTATCACTATCCCACAATACTATGAAAGTTGTGACATTTATATAATCACTTAATCACAATAAAAAATTAATAAAAATATTTAAGCAGAGGGCTTGTTATTGTGGGTGTGCATTAGGAATTTCTAGATCAGAATTCATGGGAGAAAGGGACAAATGATCGCACCAGAAAGATGGAGGCTACTGAGTCTGTAAAATCTTTTTAGAATTCTAGGCCACCCTAGTAGAGCAGCAAAGCATCCAAGAAATCAGAACACATCTGAATCTTTATTTTCAGTTCCAGCTTAGTTAACAAGGTGAGAACCTTCTTTTCTTACACTTTTCTTTAGGTGTAAAATTTGTCATGCTCTCAAATAACCTACAAATTTATCTCTGCTTGCTCTGTCATTTAAAAAGAACTTTGCTAATGTTTTCGTTCTTGGTATCTGGGCCAGTGGTAAAAAAGAAGTTGAATAATAATGTAATAACTTACTTTAACTTGAAGAAATATTTTTAAAAATGTATTCTAAAGTCACTGCAGATAGGACATGGGGAAGTTTCTTTCGGGCACAAGGCCTCCTCTGGGAAAATCAAAGGAGATGGCTCACATTTGCTGTTGCTGTATCTGGAACATGAGGTACTGATTCTTTGCAGCCCTTCCCACTCAACCCTTCTGCATTGGGAGCAGGATGAAGTAGGACATTGACATATCTGCTTTGCATGGGGTTAGATTTTTATTATCTTTTCAATTTGTTAATGAACTTCTGCCTCTGACTCCTCAGTATTGTAGGATTATTTATATTTAGTTGTCTGGTTTTCTGAACTGATGAATGAGCTGGGAAAGACCTTCCTGCGCTCTCTCTCTCTCTCTCTCTCTCTCTCTCTCTCTCTCTCTGCCATAATAATTAGGCCACTGGCTATGACAGCAATGAAGAAAGGGTTCTTGTCACTCCAAGGTTATCCAGATGGAAGATCAAGATCAAGGGACTTTGTAAACTAAGATCCAAATAACATATTGATCTTGAACAGTAACAGCCAATAGAAATATAACCCAAATCACATAAGCAATTTCCAACTTTCAGGTAGATTCATTTAGAAAAGGCAAAAGAATTGAATGAAATCAATGTTAATACATCTTATCTAATACAAAATGTCCAAAAATATCATTTCCACATATGATTGATATAAAAATATAAAGAAAATATATGATATTACATTCAATCTCAGATCCAACTAGCCCTATTTGAGGAGCTCAGTAGCTGCTTATGGCTATCACTTCTGTCTTGGAACACTTGAATCTAGACTATTTACTTCATCTAACAGCAGAGACACAGTTTGTATGTGTCACTCTGGAGACATATGTGACAATGTGGAGTAGTATCATGGAGCCTAGTAGTACCAAGGAGATTTTGCTTTCCCTGTCTTCTGGTACCAATTTCCCACTATCTGTTCTAATGCAAAATTTAGAACTAGAGTTAGAATCTGGGCAAACCTTGCTCTTTTCTGCCGTGGGAGAATGATTCTGCTTCCTACAACCCTTCAGACTGTAAAGTTTAAACAACTACTTCGCAAAGTCTGGTCTAAGTAAGAGTCCATTTATCACTATGCACATTCCTGGGCAGAATTCCAGGCCATCCATTGATCACTTCTGGTGCTGAGACCTGGAAATACACCTTACATCTACATCACCAGGCGATTGCATGCATGCTGGAGAACACTCAACGGACAACTTCATGGCTTCTTCAGGAACTCCTGGATCTACTCCTTCAGGCCTTCACTCAGCTTCCAGTGACAGACAACCACATTCACATATACGTGAAGCACGCTGAGCCTTCTGAGGAGGCTGCTGACCGGCCCCCGTCCTACATTCTATAATTGTCTGGCTTTCAGTCAGTTGCTTGCAGAGACCTAGATAACACCCAGAACAACTGAGAAACCACTCTGAGCTATATTTTTAAGATTAAAATTCTCCTTTTGAACTCTTTTGCTCTATTTTTGTATATGCCAAGATAGCTCTCCATGCACAACACTTCACACTTATACAACCGCTTTTTTTCTCAGGGGCTTTTAGGGTATTTATAAACATATTCTCATTAATCTTTATTGCACCCCAGAAGGATAGATAACATTCTGAAACTGCCTTCATTTTGAAAGAGAGAAATTGAGGCAACTGGGAATTGGTTTAGGAAGAAAATTTGGGTCCAAAGTAAAGGGTTAAGTTGCTCCCTCTCTAGTTGCTTTCTCTCTGTCTGACTCTCTGTCTCTCTCTCCCTCTCCCTCCCCCCCACTCACACTCACACACACACACACACACACACACACACATTGTATAGTATTAAGGTTTGAACGGAGGGCCTTGTGTTCTGCTAAGTAGGCATTCTACCACTTGAGCCATGTTCACAGCCCTTTTATCTTTTGGCTATTTTTCAGATAAAGTCTCATAGTTTTACCCAGGTCAGCCATGGACCCCAATCATCTACTTACACCTTCTGGATATGTAGCATTACAGCACAAGCCACCATGCCCAGCTTACTGATTGACATGAGAGGGTCTTACTAACCTTTTTGCTTGGGTTGGTCTTGAACCACCATCCTGAATAGTTGATATTACAGCTGTGTTCGATAGTCAAGCTTCACTTCCATTGGAATCTGCTGTGGTCATTGAAGCCCACTTGGAGGTACCTCTGGTGAAAGCAACAACAATCAAACAAACAAACAAACAAAAATCTGAAAGTGCAGTGCATTGTCTGTTTCCTGCTCAGGTAAAGAGATCACATTATTCTTCAGCTTCACAGCGGGACTTCCTATGGGAAGCATGCTCTTGCTTGGAATACTGTGTCTTCTGGAATGGTACTTGTAGCTCCCAGTTCTCTGGAGCCAAATGACTCGGAATAAGAGCTGATGTCCTGTCCTCCTATGTGTCCTTGCTCCCTAGCAGAGCCACAGGGAATTAGTCACTCAGAGCTGCAGCTTTCTGGCTGGGACAGAACAGTCAGGGACAGCTTTCTATTTCACCCAGGAAATGCTGGGTTGTAACCTCTTGACTTATGCCAAATGCCTTGTCTGCCTATAATCACTTAAGAGAGACCCCTACCTCAGAAAAGGAGTCCTCTACAAAAAATTTCTAATTGCTGCTTGGCTACCTGATGATCTCTTTCAAAAGATACTTTATTAGCCAGGTGCCGGTGGCTAATGCCTGTGATCCTAGCTACTCAGAAGGCTGTGATCTGAAGATCATGGTTCCAAGCCAGCCCAGGCAAGAAAGTCCATACAATTCATATCTCTATTAAATATCAAAAAGCTGGAAGTGAAAATGTAGCTCAAGCAGTAGAGTGCTAGCCCTGAGCAAAAATGTCTAGGGACATCCAGGCCCTGAGTTCAAACCCCAGGACCAGCACACAAGAAAATACACTTTCTTTTTTTATATGCTATGTTTTCATAACATACTTCATTCTTTGTCTTTTTATTTTAAAGCTCATCACAGTAGAAAATATTAAAATACAGAAAATATAAAGAAGTTTTAAATCACTTACAATCCTGCCACCCCTAGACACAACCACAACTCTTTTGGTATGTTTTCTTTAGCTTTTTCCTTACTTTATTTTTTTAAAGAGCAGATTTAAAATGACTAATGACTCAAGATCAGCCTTTTCTTCAACAAGTCCTGGTTTCATATGGAGGAAAGTGATATTTTAAAGACCACAACCTGGTCACCAGGAATGCTAATGGAGATATAATTGTTTCTAAATCTTTCGAATGGAAAAAGCTAGAAAATAGAAAATCTCATCAGCAAAGACTCATGGATGTGTACCTTTCACATTTGAGAAAGCCAGTTCTACTGGCTATAAAATACTTAGCTCTCACATTCTTTCCATTGTTATTTCAAATGTATTAGTCCATTTTCTTCTGCCATAAAGCACTGTGTTCGAAAATCTTTTCGTTGTGAACCAGTTTCTTTTTTTGCTTGGATGTTCAAATAATTTTTCTTTGTCTTAAATGCAGTGTATTTTGTTTTTGGTATTAGTTATTGAGGTTGATATTCTCAAGTACATGGTGTATTTTTTCAATGCATAGTGTCAAGTATTATTTTCTTTCCGATCTCAGCAAACATTCCCTTGCTTTCTTTAGTTCCTAGCTCTTCCTCTGGCACTAATCCTCAAATACTTTTGAGGATCATATTTTCTGGATAGATTAGGAAATAAAACAGTCTATAAGGTTAATAATTTTCCTGAATTAGAGCTGACCACTCTAGGGAACAAAATTTTTTGATGCCAAAATGTTCTGTATTATAAATTTACACATCCATCAGGTAAAATTTGATCTGAAAAAGACATTGAGAACTGAGGATGTGAATATATATCTATATCAGCTGGGTGCTGGTGGCTCACGCTTATAATCCTAGCTACTCAGGAGGCTGAGATCTAAGAACTATAGCTCAAAGCCAGCCCAGGCAGGAAAGTCCATAAGACTCTTATTTCCAATCAACCACTAAAAAACCAGAACTGGTGCTGTGGTTCAAGTGGTAGAGTGCTCAGCTTGAGCTGAAGAGCTCAGGGACAGTACCTGGGCCCAGAGTTCATATGTCAGTATCCATCAGAATGTCAGGCTCACAATGACTTGCTAAGACATATCTGTTCTTGTCCCAGTAGGTACAATCCAGAGGTAAATGACTGCATGTTTCCAAGGATCAATGTGACTACAATAATATTAGAGGTCAGTGACCTCCTAAAAGGAGTATCTGCCGTCTGGGCCATCTGTCTCCTCTAGATGTGAATACTTTATGGGGCAAAGTTAATTTGCAATATGAGAGCACACATTTTGACAATCCTGTGTACATGAAAACCACTACAACGAACTTCTTCTAGACATCAGTAGACACAGTGCTACTGGTAGACACACCTACTCAAAAATATCTATAAGCATATATGATGATATAGCTTGACTTCTGAGAATCTTGACCATGAGATCTAAACTAGTAACATCCCACTGAGGATTGTGATCTGTGCCAATAGTTGATTTCTCTCTGCCTTCAGTCTGGAAGAACATCACAATATCTTTAGGTAGATTGAACTTGTGTACATAGACATTTCTATATTAACTTTTATAAAATATTCATGTCATCTTCTACCTGAGTTTTGTATGTGATTAGTGTCTATGATCCTTGAATTTCTGGATGATTTGCCACCCCTGCCAAAGATGCACTTTCCTTGCAGGGCCATATTTCAACCATCATACTTGTGCTCTAGTGTATCCTGCCTGTACATACACTGTTAAGCTATAGATAACTGTGACTTAACAAAGAACAATCCTTATTCTTGATCATTCTGAAAATAATTCTACACAAATTATTGTAATAGGTAGGAACTTGTGTAGTGAGATGAAGTTGCCAGAAAATTTATAAACTAAATTTGGGTGTGTGCATTCAGTCTAGAGATTTGAAGAAACTGAGTGTTCAAACTACTGCACATATTTTTTTCAGTGCTAAGCTTAAAGTAACACTTGAAAGCAACTCTCTTTCTCTCTTTCACTCTCTCACTCACACACACGCACACACATACACAATAGCTTTAATATTTGTTCTATTCCTGTTAGGTTCCTAATATCTGTGTGTTAGATATATTGTTTCTGGTCTTCTGTATTTGTCATTTTCTTTTGAATCTTTTAATCTGTCTAAATTTACTTCTCATTAAATTTACTTTTCATTTCCCAATTTGTACTGCCCTTCCCTTTTTATTTCTTCTAAGACATTATCTGTTGTGATTATTGATTCTTATTTTCCATCTGGTGTAGACTTCATATCTGAAATAGTTTTTTGTATCTCTCATTCTTTCTTGGATTCAAGCCTTTCTGAGTTCTTATTTGATTTATGTTGTTCTTTCCCATCATGTACAGTATTTTTAAAATGCACTTTATCTCATCCTGAAATAGTAAGCTTTCTGAGCAGGTCTTCCTGGCACACTTTCAGTGTCTGTAGGATTTCTTTTTTGCTCTCTGTGTTTCCTTTTTAAATGTTGTCTTAGGATAGCATTTGACTTTAAATACTTGGTAAATTTTTTTTTCAAAATTAACTTTTCTATATTTACAGATACAGTTTGGAAAAAGCCTTCTGCTTTTAGAACATCTTGTTTGAATGCATAGCTTGAACTCAAGGCCTCACGCTTATTCAGCTTGCTTGTTCATGGCTGGCTTTCTACCAGCTAAGCCAATGACTCCAGCCTAGCTTTATTATGGAGATTCCATAATAAAACTTGTCTACCAGGGGTAACTTCAAACTTTTTTTTTCTTTCTTTTTCTTTTTTTGGAGGGCAGAGTTGGGGGGTCTGGTGACAGCTTCAAACTTTGAACCTACTAAGTCGCTAAAGTTTGCAGGCATGAGCTACTGTGTCATCGGTTCCTTTGTCTCTTGCTGTATTTTGATTTGCCTCTTAGCATAAACTTTGATTTGGGGCCACCTTGGCTAATCAGTTTCAAGGGTTAAGTAGGTAAACCATCCCAGCCTTTAGAGTTTATTCAGGGTCTTTGCACTTACTCTCTGTTGGATTGGTCAACAGGCCCTTCAATTTCGATTGTCTTCAAATTCACCCTCCTACTTCCCAGTGAATACACATTGGCCATTTTGAGATTCTTTTGTTCCTGATCAAATTCCCTCTGGCTTTTGCTCCTTCTTCCCCTACATACACTGACTGACACAGTGCACACCTTATGACTAGGTAGTTTGTCCTGAGTTATAAAAGCTACAGTAGTGTCCTGGAATTCTTGGAGATAGTTTGTCCATGAATTGTTAATTTTTCTGTCCAGTGTTTTTAATGTAGGATTTGGAAAGCTTTAAAACCCCATTCTACTATCATCACCATCACAGAATCTTGTCAAACTATATTTTAAGAAAAAATGTAAGCGAACATTTGGGCTTTCTCCCAACTATGGACATCTCTAACCTTGCATGGCTCTTGGTTTGTGGCCAATTGCTCTTCCTCCTGAGCTCAGAATTCAAAGCTAATTCACATACCACCATCTCTTTTACATTTCCTTACAGCAAACTAACTCTAGTCATACTTCTAGTCAGCCTTATTTTTTACCATCAACTCTATGACATTTAGTACACCATCTACAGAATGTGGCATTTTTTTCAGTAGAGCATATCACATTGTTCCAGAATGTATTCATGTATTACACATGGAAATTATGAAGAACCTTTGTCCCAACATCCCTCTTATTTTGTCAAAACAGGCTGGTCTATGAAAAGCTCCCAAAATTGCCCTGTTAGTTAAAAGGTAACAACGTCTTTCTTGTCTCATCTCCCCCTCCTTTCCCCCCACCCCCCACCTCCCCACCCTGCCCCGGCCCTCAGCTTCCCATACCCTCTCTTTCTCTGCCATTCCTTTCCAACTGTGGGCTGCTCTGAGTACTGTGTCCTTGGATGTGGAGTAGAAAAGTCAGCTCTGCTCTTCTGGCTGACATTGCCTTGTGATCAGACTTTCCTAACCAGCTGTGAGGCAGAAGAGCCAAGAGAGGTACAAAGCAGAGATCCTCGCTCTTCCTGCTGCTGAAAGGAATTGAAGGCAAACCAGCAAGGCAGGGTGGGGGGGGTGGGGGAGTGTAAAAGCAGTAAGATGGTGATAGGGATTCTTCCTTTGCTCCATATGCTAAGTTGGGGGTGTTCAGGACTCTGGGATCCTTTCCATTGTTTCTTCTAAGGCAGAGGGAAGATGACAGTCGAAGCTTGTACTAGAGTCTTGTTGAAAAGCTGAATTAAATATGTTGAAGATAGAGCTAATTTATCATTGCTTCCTTTCTCCCTGTTACTCCACTTCCTTTTACATGACTAATGAGGGGGCCTGCTGAAATGTTGGAAAAGAAACCCTTGCCCTGTGGATTTCGTGTCACGCAGCTTGTCATTACTCAAATCCTGCTACTTTGCAAAACAGTTTCTACATCTGGCTTTTCCAATCCATGGCTACAATGAGGAATCTCTGTCCTGATTCAGACTGTCTTCCATCCAGAGCAGCCTAGCCATTTTACTTTGTTTATTCATTAGATCCTTTGTTCATTGGCTCAACAATTACCAATTATTTTTTTTACCATTAAGCTAATATAGAAAAGACTGACTTGCACATATTACAGGGAGTAGTACCATGCAATGTTTCAACATATGTATACATTGTGCAATGTTTACATTAGGTTAAGCCTAATGTATTTATTTTTTATTTATTTTTATTTATTATTAAATGTATTTATTATTTATTTTATTTTTAACTTATATTTTTGTTTGTTTTGTGCCAATCCTGGAGCTTGAACTCAGGGCCTAGGCACTGACCCTGAGCCTCTTTTGTTCAAGGATATCACTCTACCAGTTGAGTCACAGCTCCACTTCTGGCTTTTTTGGTGATTCATTGGAGACAAGATTCTCCCACACTTTCCCACCTGGGCTGCTTTGAATAACGATCCTCAAATCTCAGCCTCCAAAGTAGCTAGGATTACAGGTGTGAGCTACCAGTGCCCAGCGACTTGTATTATCTTTAAGTAAGTTGTACAAAGGGGTTACCATTCAACAAATCTATTTGTCATTTTTTATGGTGAAACTCCCATCCTTTCTTCTAACTTTTAGAAATACACATTATTATCTATAATCATCTAACTGTGCAATGGCACATCAGAACTTCTCCCTCCTATTTAACTGTAATTTAGTATACATTGATCAAGCTTTGCCCATCAACTGCTACCTCGAGGCTCTGGTAACTTTCATTCTACACTCAACTTATATGGAAATTGCCAACTATTTTGAGACCATCTGAAATCAACTTTGCTGACTGCTGGAAGGAAACTTTCCCCAAATGAATTAACATTATTTCAACATTCTGTTTAACTTGCAGCCTAGTTGAAGACAACAAATTATTAGAATATAGTGTGACTTGCATTGTAATGAAAAGAATAATAATAAAAGAGTATAAAAAATACAAGAGAACACAGAAAATCCAGGACATGAAAGAGGGAAAGGAAGGAAAGGAATATCCAGGACCTAAAGCCAATGCAAGAGAGTTGAGAATGGCCCATCCTGGGAATTCAGCTGTGCAATTTGATATGGGAGATGTAGGGAGAAATCAACCACAGAAAATGAGTTGGAGACACAATTTGGAATCTAATTTTGAAGGAATTATAGAGGCAAGGATTGTTTTTCCCCCCTAAGCAAGCAACACAATCATCTTTGCTTTTGCAGAGAGAGAATTATTCCGGCAAGGTGGAGCTAACACAGGGCTGTCACACACATCAAATACACAAGAGTCAGAATGGAGGGATGAAGCAGACAGACTTGACTGGGAAACAGTGGTTGAGTTTCTTGCCTCCCCCCACCCTATTATGAGCTGGTGGTTTCTTAACTGTGTTCTTCCTGCTTTCTCTGAAGTTCTCTCCATGCATTTCTCTTAGCAACCAGAACATTTAGTCCCACAGAAATGAAAATTCAATTCTGCTCAAAAGTAGAAGAATGCAGTGACTGAAGTGTGAGCTTCTGAGGACAGTAACCATATGTCTTTCCATCTGTGCATCTCAGAACATAGCCCAGTACCTGGTAGGAAGGAAGAACTCAAGAACCCACTGATGAGCTAAATTGACTCAAGTAGCAACTGGGAGGATGTGTTCATTTCCTCTGGTTGCTGTGACAAATTACCACACGTTGGGTAGCTTGACACAACAAAAATTTATTCTCCCTTAGTTCTAGAGGCCAGAAGTCTGAAATCAAGGTTTTAGAAATACCATGGTCCCCACAAGAGTCCAGAGAAGACTCCTTCCTTTGAGGATTTAGGGTGGACCTTAATCCAGAATGATCATCCCAACTTGATCACACATGTAACATTTCTATTTCCAAAGAAACTCACATTCATGTACTGTATATTCAGATATAGGGCCTGGAAGTGACACGGTTTAACCCCAAATGAAGGGTATACATGTGCTATTATTTTGTTTCTACCAGTTTGAATTCCTTCTAAACCAGTTTGATTCTTTACACCTGGAGCAGTTGTCTAGAGGCAGCTCCAGAATTTCAAATAATTATAGTTCATTACTTTTTTTCTGAAATGTATACAGATCCATCCTTCTAGTATTTGATGACTCACAACATACCAGTGGTCTTCCAGGACCTGATATAAGGAGGCCAGAACTCAGATCAATGAAATGTTTGTGTTTGACACAAATTTCTCTGACAATGACATGACTTTAAAAGGGTTTAAGTATTGCTGCTTGCTTAGTAGGCAGAGAGACTGGAAGATTGAGCATCAAGGCCAGCCCAAATGTAAATATTTATGAGACTTCAAGACTCTATCTCAGTCCCTGCCTGGGCATTGTAGTGCTGCCTGTTATCCTAACTACAGGGGAAAGAAATAACTGGAGAGTGATGTGTGTCTGCCATTCCCAGTGACATGGGGAAAGAGGAGGACTGGAGCTTAGGGCAGCCTAGGCAGAAAGCAAGACATCAAAAAAATAAAAGGCCAAAAGGGGGGTGGAGGGTTGCTGGCGATGCTTAGCAAGCAGATGCTTGCTGAGAAAGCATGAGAGCCCAAGATCTTCAGTATTGAGAAGATAGTTTGTGAGGAAATAAAATGTATCATATTTTGTCAAAGAGTTAAACAAATATGCACAATGGAGGGAAAATGTCATTTTATGGAATCAAGCCTTATTTGCAATGGCTTCTAGCAAACCAGTGCATAAAAGAGCTGAAGGAATGGTTCAGCTCTCAAGTGCCCTGCCTAGCAAATGTGAGGCCGTGAGTTCAAACCTCAGTACCACCTCCAAAAAGGAAAAAAAAATGGGGAGAGGAGTGAGGCAGAGAGATAGATAAAGATGAGAGGAAAATTCAGTAAAATGCAAGTAAGTTGCATTTATTTATTGAACAAAAGAATAAATTTATGCCAAGCCTGGTAAGCCATGCTGGAACGACTAAATTTGGACAATGAGAAATCACTGAAGACTTGCAGGACAATGCATTGACCTGAGTTGCAATTTTAAAATGTCCCTTAGGTAGAGGAGGGAGGGTGAGCTTGGGCCTAAATACTTAATAGGGAAACGTGATGAGAGGTCATTGCGTAAGAGAGCACTTCACTTTTGCCTGGGATTCTGGTGAGAAAGACCATGTGAAAGCTGTTATTGGGTCCTCTAGAGAGACCATAAGGTTTCTCTGGGCTTTCCCAGAGTGCATTTGAGTGGTAAACGTTGGATAGTGTTTGTATTCTGGCTGTCCCAGGGATCCTAGCTGAAATGGGACCAACAATACAGGCCCAGCTAGAAGAGGTGACTCTTTCGGGTAGGGTGGTTTGTACATGTTTCTAGTGGTCTGAGCCACTTCCCATATTGACATTAGTGTCCTCCTTCTATAGAAGACATTTCACTCTAAATTTATGGGATGATTTTTTAAGAGTTACACACCAGATTGGGGGTATGGAGAGAAAATGATGAAAGAGTGACAATGACCAAGACACACTGTACTCATAAATTGGCGTGCTGAATTGAAATCCTTTCTACAACTACTTAAGGATAGATAGATAGATAGATAGATAGATAGATAGATAGATAGATAGATAGATAGATAGATAGATAGATAGACAGATAGATGATAGATAGATAGATAGATAGATAGATGATAGATAGATAGATAGATAGATAGATAGATGATAGATAGATAGATAGATAGATAGATAGATAGATAGATAGATAGATAGATAGATGATAGATAGATAGATAGATAGAGTAGCACACCCAGTAGTTGTGTGAGAATAAATGTTCAAACTTCTATAGTGATTTGGATCTTTAGGAAAGTAATGAAAACAAAATTCAATTTCTATAGTGTTTGGAATCTTTAAAAAGTAAGTGTTTTGTCCAATGGAACTTTCACATTTATCTCAAAGGTAACTGTGTTTTGCTATAAGCAATGCTAAAAGAACTAGATTCCTGGTGAAAAAGAATGAAATTATTTCCCTTCCTCACACCATACACAAAAACTCAAAATGGATTGTAGACCTAAATATGAGAGTTAAATCTAAAGTACTCTTAGCAGAATTAGAGAAGATGGCTGGGAAATGTAGCTTGGTATAACACTTGCCTAACCTGGGTAAGGCCTTGTCCTGGGTTTGATTATCAAAGTTGGAAACTTTAATGATCTTGGATTCAAGAAAGCATTCCTAGGCATGATCCAAAAAACGCAACTGGGGTTGGAGGTGTGGCTCAGCTGGTAGAGCACTAGCCAATGAACAAAAGCATTAGGTATGGATTTCCAATCCTGGTTTCAGACCAAGCAAAAAGAAAAGCACAACTGATCAAAATTAGACTTCATCATAAAATTTAAAATTTTGTGCCACAAAGAATGTATTTAAAGAAGTTAAGAAAGAATGGGAAAGAGACTTGGATACAGACTGTGTAAAGTATTATAGTTCAATTGTAAAAATGACAAGCCAATTAAAATGGGCAAAGAATTCCAACAGACATTTCTCCTACAAAGATGCACAAAGAGAAAAAAGAAAAAAACCCTGTTTAACACAATTGATCATTAGGGAAGTACAAATAAATCACAGTAAGATACCATTTCACACTCCTTAGGATGGCTGTAGTTCAAGAGAAACAGATCACAATGGGTGCTGGCAAGGATGAAGAGAAACTGGAACCCTCATACATTACTGGTAAGAGTGCAAACTGTGTGCACTAAGTTGGAAAATAGTGTAGCTCTCCCTCAAACATTTAACATAAAGTTGTCCCTCAGTAATTCAATTCCTAATATATTCCCAGGAGAAATAAAAACATATGAGTACAACAATGTGTGCACAAATGTTCATATTATAATCTACAAAATAAGAGAAACAAAATATTCATCAATAGGAAAACTATCCTACAGTATTCCTATACAATGGAATGTTATTCATAAATAAAGGGAATAGGGGAAGGATTCGATGCTGTAACCTTTAATTTATTTTGCTAAGTGAAATGAGCCATCCACAAAGAGCATACTGTTATTATTCCATTTTTATAAAATATCCAGGATAGATAAATCTAAAACAAAGTCATTTAATGGCTGTCTGGGGGGGGGGGGGGCGTGGGGAGTGATTGCATGCATTATTGAGTAAGGAGTTGGGATGACAAAAATGTTCTAGACGAGATTGTGGAATGTATATGTAATGTAAATATACAAAGAAGTCACTGGATTAAAATTTTACAATAAATTAAATTGTACAGCATTTGAATTGAATCCCAAAGATATTGCATTTATAATGCTTAATATGCCTAAAGTGCTTAAAACACAATCTCTTTCTTTCCTTCCTTCCTCCCTCCCTCCTTCCCTCTCTCCCTCTCTCCCTCCCTCCCTCCCTCCTTTCCTTCCTTCCTTCTTTCCTCCCTCCCTCCTTTCCTTCCTTCCTTCCTTCCTTCCTTCTTTCCTTCCTCCCTCCTTTCCTTCCTTCCTTCCTTCCTTCCTTACTTCTTTCCTTCCTCCCTCCTTTCCTTCCTTCCTTCCTTCCTTCCTTCCTTCCTTCCTTCTTTCCTTCCTCCCTCCTTTCCTTCCTTCCTTCCTTCCTTCCTTCCTTCTTTCCTTCCTCCCTCCTTTCCTTCCTTCCTTCCTTCCTTCCTTCCTTCCTTCCTTCCTTCCTTCCTTCCTTCCTTCCTTCCTTCCTTCTTTCCATCTAGTTTATAAGCCTAGGGCAGAATTTTCATAGTCCACAAATTAATATAAGTATAATTATAATGTTAATTCGGTAATAACAAAAGACATCAAGCCAAAAGTGAAAAAAAGGTATTTAATTTGAAGAAGTACAAAGAGAGTTTGAACAAGTCTTCCTAATGACATTTATTCTTTTTCCACCCAATACATACTAATAGGAGCATTATCAACTATTTAAGGCACTGTACTTGGTGCTATTTTATGATTCCAAAGCAACATATTTTCTGTAGTATATTCCTGAGACCAAGTTTCAATAGTTTATGATCAGTTTGCCAAAACAGCCTTTTTCCATTCTTCTAGCAAATAGTATATATGACTTTGGTCTATTCAAAACTGTTTAAAAAGATAAAACACAATTAGCGTTTGCGATCTCTTAATATTTACAGAAATGCAAAACAATTGGTTAGAAAAGTCATAAAACCGCTGTGTGTTTGGAACATCGTCCACATTTGCTGACAGCACTGTTGAAGAAGCACTAAATGAGGGACGGAGAGAAGCCAAGTTGGCCTCTCTTGGTTCCTCTCTCCATCAATAGGACTAACAGATCTACTTTGGTTTTAGAGCACTGGGAGCTCAACTCAACTCAACTGGTATTACTACCTGATATCAGTCCTGTGAGCACTGGAGAAACTGGCTGGTTTTGAAATAGTTCTCAGGGGATTCTGATGTTCCAAGACCAAATCAGAGTCCAGTGGTCCTTAGAGCAAACCTAAACTTTGAATCAGTGTGACTCAAATGTGTTGTCTGAAGACTTTGATCAGATCCTCTGAACCTGCAACCTCGGAAGTGAGTCAGATGGTAGCTAAGAGTCCAGAAAGTTCACAGTCAAAAAACCCTTTAAAAGATAGGGCTTTAAAATTCAGAAGTTTTCTAAGCTAGAAAGAGTTTTCTGAGTCTATTCTAGTTTATGCTTGGGTTTTGTGAACTTAATTTGATTAGATTCTGGAGATGAAGCATGTTGGCAGGAAAAAATAGTCCATCTTATCATTAAGGATCATTCCTTTCATTTCTCCTTGAAAGGCCCACCTAATGCTCTTCCTTCTGGAATCAACAGTAACATAATAAAATAACCCAAGGCAAAAGATATCCTAGCAGAATTTATGCCTATGGAATTCAAAACACATTTAGAGAAAATAGTATGCAACTTTAAAATAAAAATGAATGAATGGTTAGTAAACAAGCCATTAAATGAGTGCTCTATTTTAGGCAAAGCTTTTTTTTTTTTTTGTGTCAGTTGTTGTGGGGCCTGAACTCTGGGCCTGAGCACTGTGCCTGAGCTCCTTAGCTCAAGGCTAGTGTTCTACCACTTGAGCCACAGCGCACTTCCAGCTTTTTCTGCTATGTGGTGCTGAGGAATCGAACCACAGGCCTCACGCATGCAAGGCAAGCATTCTACCACTGAGCCACCTTCCCAGCCAGCAAAGCATTTTTTTTAAACTTTTTATCATTTGGAGTCTGAATTTTCTTTATTATTTACCAGTGTTAATTATTGCTTTGTTATCTTATTCTCACTAACTTATTTAACATTACCTAAGGAAAATTATACCTTGTCAGAAAAATACCTGAAATTTTATTATGTAACTTGAAGATGTTTAGGATGGGTAAAAGAACATGGAAAGACAGCACAAGAAAGTGAAATGCAAGAGTGTGCACATGTTTATTCTGTCCTGAATTTGATGATCCACTTTTAATTCAACTGCTCGGATATCTTTTAGGGATCCTTCCTTCACAAGGAAGGAAGTAGGCTCTAGAGAGTTCAACAAAACCCCATCCTTTGTGGAGAAAGAAAACTCTGAACAATAGATGTCTATTCCAACAACCAGTGCCAATGTTCTGAAGTACTAATTTGCTTTCAGACACACAACAAAGGCTGATTTGCCTCCTTTCCAATTGATTCAGTGTCTTGCTGGAGCTTTAAAAACATATTACATAACTCCTTAGACATCTTTTGTGAAGGTGAATTTAATATTTTTTGAGCAGTGATCCTTTGCTCTCATGATTCAAATCAAGGAGACAGTTCTGACTTCCTGAGTTAGGGTGAATGCTGATATTCTATTTTTTTCCCTTCAAGATAAACACCAAGTAAAGTCTTCTTGGTCCTGATGAGACCCATCCAATGCCTTGTCTTTTCTTGACACCAAGTCTCACTTGCATTTAGTGTAGACTCGTTTAGAATGCAATAATGGGACTCATGTACAAATGTTTCTGGACTTAGGATGAAGTGATGTCCTGCTTAACCCATCGTAATTGGAAAATGTCATGAAGTTGAAAAGGCACTGAGCACACATAACCTATTAAACCTCATTAGCTTACCAACACTAACCAAGTGACTGACTAGAGCCACAGCTCACTGCTTACTGCTAAGTATCATGAGATGGTATCAGGAAAAGGAACAAGTTCAATTGTGAAAGTCTACTGAATGTGTATTATGTCTGTAGTATAGTAAAGTAAAAAACAAAGCCAACCCTGTAAATTAAATGTGTGTGTGTGTGTGTGTGTGTGTGTGTGTGTGTGTGTGTGTGTGTGTGTGTATCTGTGGCCTGATGGTTCACATCTGTAAGCCCAACTACTCAAAAGGCAGAGATCAAAAGGATCATGGTTTGAGGACAGTCTAGGAAAACAGTTAATGAGTTAAACCACTACCTGAAGTGGTGGTTTGCACACCTGTCATCCTATCTAGGTGAGAAGCATAGGCAAAAAGCATGGAAAATATTATAAAAGCAAAAAGGACTGGAGGTATGACTGAAGTGGTAGAATGTTTGAGTTCAAACCTCAGTATTACTACGAGAGACAGAGAGAAGCAGTTATTCCTTATTTTGCATGCTTCTATAGCCAACTTAAGAACTTAGCTAAAAAAAATATCACCTTAGGCTAGTGGCTCTTCTAAGATCTTCTTAAAGAACTTAACTCTCTGACATGGCACTTTGACCACCATCTTGACAGTTTTCCTAACCAAATAGTCAATGCTATTTGACTCTGTCCCACCCTCTCCTTTCCCTATCCCCACCATTTTCTATGGAATTCTGCCACTCAGAAAATCCTTTCGTAGCTGTTAAGCAAGCATTACTTTAGGATTACTGGTACATAAAACTTAGGCTTAATGTATTACCATATTGTAAGCAATGAGCTCAGATTTCTGTTTGCCAGCTCATATTCTCATTTAGTAAGACATCCAGCCTTTTCTCAACCTGTATTGACATGTCAAGTGTTCCTGTGGTCTGAATTAAAGTGGCAGTGTCTGACAAAACAGTCATACACGCAGGTGGGTGGGCAAGCAATCCATCACTCCATCAACATTCCATGCCTGTCATTCATAGGGCTTCATACTATACAGGCTGTAATGATGTCTCCCAGAAATCCATACCCATTGTTAGCTTTTTAGCTCTTTGAGACAAGGGACATTATCATGCACTCCGACTCTGGTGAAAGACTCAAATCTTTCACCTTGTTCTATGAGTTGTCTAATCCTTAGTGATTTTTTGTTTTTGTTATTGGTTGCTTGCTGATGTCTGCTAGGACATCTTGTTTCTGGAACTCTGCATCAGATGAAAAGCTCCACAAGCTGGGTCACAAACAGATAGCAGAGGCTGTTTTCTTGTGTATTTCTTATTTCTCTAAAGTGAAGGGGACAGTGCAGGATTACAGCCAAAGATCCCAAGAATGACTCCTGGATCTGATCTGAGGGGAAACTTTGTTCAAAAAGGACAGACAGGAAAGCCAAGATGATATCCTTTCCAAGTTTGGCTACTCCAGGAACAAACCAGTAGTTCATTCTCAGTAACTGCATGTTTAAAAGAATGGGAAAAATTATACACATCCCAAGAAATGAAAAGCTAAGATTTCTTGCTTCTAGGAAACACAAAGTCTGTTTTGTTTTGTTTCCCCCGTAAAGATATAGGAAGCCGGACACTTGTGCCCCATCCCTATAATCCTAGCTGCTCAAGAAGCTGAGATCTGAGGATTGTGGTTGAAAGCCAGCCAGGAGAGGCAAATCCAAAAGGCTCTCCATTCTCCAACTTACCAGGAAAAAGTATGGAAGTAGAGGTGCTGTTCAAGAAGTAGAGTACCAACCTTGAGAGACAAAGCTCAGCAAGTGTGTAAGTTCAAGCCCCAGTACTTGCACATATACACAAAAAGAAGCAGGAACAGCAAATGATAGATGCATAACTTACATGGCCCTGATTGTGTTAAGGAAGCTATTATTCACACAGACTATGGTTCCCCTTTGAAGCACACTGTGCTGACTAAGTTTTGGGACACACAGTATGATCAGTTATACAAACAATAAGAAGAGCATCAAGGCCAGTGCACAGCTGCTCAGCTGGAGAGATGTTGATGAGTTAACCTGGCCCTTCAGCATGCATACCACCCTGGACCAGGACCCATTGTTGGGCAGTGGGGTAATGCCTGTCACATTGCACATGACATTGTAGACATCCACAGATCTGATTGGAGCAGCCCTGAAGTTGGATTTGAAATCTGAAAAGAAAAGGAAAACAAATAAGCTGACGTGGTTGTAGCTCGGCAGAGAGGGACTGGGTCACAATGTGGAGGACTTTCACTCCAGCCGAAGACAACTTTGGCTTTTGAAAGCCAGCTTGATCAATACGTGGAGCAAGTTACTGTGAATATGGAAGGAAGAGTATCTGTAAAGCTGTCTCTGGTTCCTGGAGATGAGACTTTTTAAAAGACAGGTGTACAGGCAAACTTTCTGTGTGCCTGAGTACTCTCTATGACAACAGAACGTTCCAGAAGGCCAGTTGAAGTTGTTCCACTTCCGTAGAACACTGGAGATCTGACATGATCAGAAAAGACTGTTTTTGTATGTCTCACTTCAACAGTATTCTTACCTAATATCTAGCTAGCTACAACGAATAGATAGAATGCTATTTCCTGCTATGAACTCACAATAACTCAAGAATGTTTCTCCAATGAGAGGGGATAGACAAATGAAGAGAAGAAAGGGGAAAATACAGTTAGAAAATTCAATGCATATTCTACAACTTATGAAATTTGAGATAAAGGGTAGGATTGGGAGAGAATGATGAAAGAGGTAACACTGATAAAGATTTGTTATATTTATAAGCGACTGTGGTTAATGATTCCTCCTCTGTACAACTACTTAAACGTAAAAATAAACGTATATAAAAAAGAATGTTTCTCTCTCTTCCTGCCACAATGAGGCTATAGGTTATAATGGAACATGAAGTTGTATACTTTCCTGGAAGAGAGCTCACCAGCAATGGCAATGACGCTTTAAATACATTTGGAAGATCAGTTACACATTTCTGAGGAGCCTTCAGGGACAGATAAAATAGTGTAGCCGTAAGGAAAATGAGCAAACTGATAATGGAGTCAGGAATTCCAGGGAGGCCCTGAGAGATCTAATAGAGACAAGAATCTAGCTTCACCTAAGAGCCCATACAGTAGAAATCCTGAAGAGCCTGAAGCAGTAATCCAGGAACTGGGTTGTGCCAGGACTGGCTATTCACAGCATAATTAGGAAGGTGACTCTGAAAGCCAGCTGGAGGAATTTTTAATTGAGTGCACCTGCTCCTTCTCCATGGCTAGACATATCAAGTACTCACAACAAAGTGCTTGTCCACTTAAACAATGAATATATGAATGTAGTAACACACATTAGCAGCTTTGCTTTTAGACCTCAGGAAGGCCTTTAATTTTAGTACATCTAAGATTGTAAATGAAATAGGAAGTTGGGGGGGGCTACAGAGTCAAGTCTTAGAAAATAAACTCTTAGATTGCTTTTTAAGTGTGGTTCATCCTCTACTCTCAGCTACTTTGGAAGCAGAGATGGGAAGAATTGTAGTATGAGACAAGCTTGGGAAAAAAGTGAGACCTCATCTCACTCAATAGCAAGGTGTGCTAGTTACTCTGTCATCTCAGCCAGCTATGTGAAGCATAAATAGGAGGGCGATAGTCCAGGCCAGCCTGGGTAAAAATTTGCTGAATTTGTGGTGTGGCTCAAATAGCAGAGTACCTTTGCAGAAAACAAGAGGCCTTGAGTTTGATCCCCAGGGCAAAGAAAGAGGGGGAGGGAAGGGAAGGAAGGAAGGAAGGAAGGAAGGAAGGAAGGAAGGAAGGAAGGAAGGAAGGAAGGAAGGAAGGAAGGAAGGAAGGAAGGAAGGAAAAAGAAAAAAAAAGAAGCTTTGCTAAAATGATTGCATATGCTTTATTTTTAAAGCATGCAAACCGTAACAGCAACATATTCTGGAATTGCCAACACCAAATTCTGGTCCAGAAATTGCACATATTGAAGCAAGTTGTACTTGCTCCAAAACTACCACATAGATTCAGAGCAAATTCTTAAGTGATAGGTTTGCTTGTTGCAGAATTCAGTGTAAACCAAGGTCAGTGCAAAAAGTCTCTGTAGGAACCAGGTTCTGCTAGCTCATGACTATAATCCTAGCTACTAAGGAGGCTGAGATCTGGAGGACAACAGTTTGAGGCTAGCCTGGCCAGAAAAGTCCCAGAGACTTTATCCCCAATTAATTGCCAAAAAGCCAGAAGTGGAGGTATGGCACAAGTGATAGACCACCAACTTTGGATGAAAAAGCTAAAAGACAGTGTCCAGGCCCTGAGTTCAAGCCTAGTACTGGTACCTAAAAGGGAAGGAAGCGGAAGAAATCTTGAGAAGTCAATGGAAAGTTTGTCACAGGGATATGGAAACAACTCCTCTCTCCGTTGGCTTGCCATGGGTCCAGGGTGTGACGACCACTCTGCCTACCACATGTGGCCATGTCTTTGCCACTGCTGTGGGGGGGTGATAGGACATGCAAAGTGTCCTTTCCTAATCTTTTTTTTTTAATCCAGTTTTTAAACTTTTCCCAGAAACAACTGAGATCAGGCATTTCTGACAAAAATGTTGGACAGGATTGCTGTCGTTTTGCTTTAGAAGTACAAAATTAACTCCTGGGTCCATGAGTCCAAAGGAGAATTGACTCTTCTTTTCCAACTAGTTCATTCATGGCTGTCTCTTCTGTAGGAATATTAGTTTGGGCCCAATGTAAAGATGATCCAGGCTAGAAGCAAAGCTTTCCAGAAAATTCTTCAATTTCATTTGGGAGAATCTTCAAAAGCTCACTAGTTCAAGATGACTTTTTTTAAAAAAAAAATCTGGATTGAAAGTTCAAGTTAATTCCATGGGCTTAAGTTCTTTGGATTATTAAAAATGAATTTCCCAGGGTGGAGAAGTAGCTAAGTAGAGCACTTGCGTAGGTCTAAGGCTCTGGGTTCAATCCCCCAAATGCTCAGGTAAATATATAAACAAAGAGCTAGATAAGATAGATAGATAGATAGATAGATAGATAGATAGATAGATAGATAGATAGATAGATAGATAGATAGATAGATAACGTTCCTAAAGAGAGGAGTTTGACCACCTTGACCTGCTTTCAGAGGAAGGCTCCAGCTCACCGCAGCTGGAGGAATTGCATTCCAGCTGTCTTAGCTGGAACGCACAGTTCTCCAGGGCAAGATTAGGTTGTTCGAATTAGAAACTGGGATTAACTAGAGAGAGAGAAAGGCTATCTTCAGAATGACTTCTCTTTCTCTTTGCTGGCCCAGACTTTCTGACTTGGAAGGCTGGTATCTGGGCAGGCGCAAGGATGCTCGGCTTTCTCTCTAAGCAAGAAGCTCAGACAATTAATCAGGGAGGAAGCACCTTTATCTCCAAGTGCAGCTAGATGGCTATTAAAGGCCTCGCTCTTAAATTTTCTTCAGAGTAAACAGTCGGTGTGTAAAGCTGTTTAATCTTTCATGAGAATTGGAGCCAGGAACGTGATGGTTAGTGGGAGACTCTCAAGACTGCATCTGGCTGGAAGCATTTTGCAATTAGCCCAGTCCATTTTCATCAGGGGTCGTCTTTCAGTCTGTAAAAGACTGAGGGCTTTTAGTTTTAAAGGAGCAGATGATGGAGGCCTCCATTAATGGGCAGAATCTCCCCCACTGAATTGAACTTTTAAGTTAATGTTGTTTGGGGCACTTCATTTAAAAGTTTTGGTGTGGGGTTAGAGTTGATTCGGCTTTCAAATATGCCTGAGACTGCTGCTGACATTCACTCTTCAGCAGACAACTGCTCTGCGTTCATGATCTTACTTCCCACTTCTGGGGAGAAGGGAGGTTTTTGAATGAAAACAAACAAACAAAAACCCTGGTGACTAAGGTTTTCCATTGAAAGACCATGGCCCCAGAATACCTTCTACCTAATCTATAATCAGCATGGTCCTTAAAGCGCCACTCCTAATTTCTCTGGCTTTGAAATGCTGTACCCTGACCTGAGCCTGATGACTTTCAGCATTTAATGTCTGCTCAGATGTCCTCTGAATGCTGAGGCCGATGTCCTGAACTCAGTTCGTGCTCTGTACTTCCTTTTGATCCTCACTTTGGAACTTGTGAACTTGCTTTCCAGATGGGAGGGGATTTGACCAATGTATTCCCCAAGCTCAGGCTCCCAGAGGCATCCACAGAACTTGCAGTAATAGACACTCATGCATGGTCCTTCACAGCTATTTTATGGTGAGTAGAGTAAGCCAAGGCAGACCAAAGGAGATGAGTAAGTTGACAGGCCTTTGGTCTGGATTCATTGGAGGGAAGAATGCAGCGTACAGGTAGGATGTCTAACCTATCATCTGAAAGAGTAGCATGGACATGTTCTGATCAACATTCAGAAGAGGCATGTGGAAAACAGATAGCAGGCTGATTATAGTCATAAAGGAAGCGGGGGAGTAGTAAGACAATAGTTGAGCTAGCCAAAAGATACTTGCTAGCTATTGGATGTTCTTTTCTTTTTTCCATTCTTTTCTCTCCTTTTTCTTTTCTTTTAGCAAGAACATGGTATTCAATAGAATGTTTATTGGAATATTTGGTAAAACTTTCCAAGGTGTGAATTTACAATGGCCTATCAATATATCAAATGATCAGAAAGGTCCTTTGCATTCCCTTCTTCCAGCCCTTTGGAATATAATCAGATCAAGGAAGGCTTGGTAAATTTGCTTTTATCCGAGACATCTCTACTAGTCTCTCTGGCTCATTCTCAAAGTCAATCTCAAGGTCATTTCTGAGTCTACCCATGAACACACCCTAGCTTCTGGTTGAGCCTTAAACTGAATGAACCCCACCGGGATGGGTGCTCTAGACAGGGAGAGACTCTGCAAGAGTCAGACCCTGTGAAGAAATCATATCAACTTTGGAACTCACAGCTGTCAGCAACCTGGTGTCCGATAAGCTTCTCTGGCCATCAGATAGCTGTGAAATAATGTTTTGATGAATTAAGTAAAAAAAAATGAATCACAGACATGTGGATTCCATTTTCTGCACTGCACTTAGGATTTAAAATTTACAAGGAAAAGTATGTGGTTGCAATTGCCAAAACCAAGAAGCATTTGAAAGGAAGCCAGCAAAAGATGTTTCATGGAAAGGAGCTGGGTTTGCTCAGTTTGGCTCATAAAGAGGATCCATAAAGAAACCACTTCAGCCTATACTGGCTCTATTAGCTGCTATTACAGATACTTGCTTGGAACACCAAGAGTATTTAGTCATTTCCTTGCCTACCAGGTCCAAAGGCCAGGAAGATGCCCCTCATGTCCATGAGCTCGTTGTCATATCCATGCCATCCACGCTGCCAGCCTTCCCGCTTGCCAGTGCTGTTCATCCAAAATGGAAGCATCTCCCGATTCTGAAATCAAGCAATGGAATGACTTGATACTACATATCAGCAATTGTGATGAGTGAACATTTTGGTCCAAACTGGGGCCCTCATCTCATCCTCATTGTGGAGATTCCCTTCTCAGCATCCTACCTCAGCTGGATAGCTTCTTATTCCAGGTAGCTCTGACCTTTGGGTGGCAGCCTCCTAAACTGCTATAGAGCTCTAGTTAAGCTGGGCATGGTAGCTCCTGTCTGAAATCCTAAGTACTCACGAGGCTAAGATCTGAAGATAGCGGTTCAAAACCATCTGCAGCAGACAAATCCAAGATACTCTTAACTCATTAACCAGCAAAAATCGAGAAGTGGAGGTGTAGCTCAAGTGGTAGAGCCTTGAGGGAAAAAGCAAAGGGATGGTACTCCAACCCCTGAGTTCAAGCCCAAGACCAGCACATGCACTTACAAAGGGATGTTAACACTGTTATCAAAGATCAAATAAATTTGATCTTTGTCCCTGGTTCTGAACAGACAGCTCCTAAAACCTTTGGAATTTCCTGATAGCATCTTTTGTCATTCACAATGAGCCTTCTTCTTACCAAGTTTATGTTAATGAGATGTCTCTGAGTTAAGGTACAAGAATAGCTTCCGAATGGGTTTGGGGCCCCAGGGGACAAACTTTGAGGTTAGAAGGCTAGAACTTTCAGTTCTACCCTCTGACATTAGGGAGGGTAAAGGCACTAAATTCTGAGTTGTAACCAGGAGCATCTTTTGTCATTCACAATGAGCCTCCCTCCACACCAAGTTTATGCTAATGAGATGTCATTGAGTTAAGGTACCAGAATAGCTTCAGGCTAGATGAGGTTAGAAGGCTAGAACTTTCAGTTTTATCCTCCAACCATTAGGGAGGGTAAAGGCACTAAATTCTGAGTTTATCATGTGACCAAAGATCTAATTACTCACACACCATCTTAAGACCCCACCCCCAGAAAACATAGTTCAGGCAACTTCCAGAGACTGGAAGCTTTGTGTCCTCTCCTTCCATGCTTTCCTATGAGCGTCTCTTTACCTGACAGGTCCCAAGTTGTGTTCTTTACAATATAACTGCAGTGACAAGTACAGGCCTTTCCTGAATCCTATGTTTCATTCCAGGGAATTATTTGTGAGGTGGTGAGATTCCTTGAATTTGTAGCCAAATTCGATACAAGCCTGGAGTCACAGGACTTATGCTTGGTGTCTGACTATGGGGCAGTGTTGTGACATTGAACCCCTTAACCTACTCTAAACTCTAAGCGTAATGCTAACTAAAGCTAGCTCTAACTAAGCCTCTAAGTAAACCCTAACATTCCAGACTCCAGGTATTAATATCAGGAGTGAATTGAGTTGAAAGATACCAGCCGGTATTGAAGAAATGTTGTTGGAAAACAGAGCATCAGCTCTAGTCACTTCATGTTACTAACAGCAACCAAAGCCTCAAGTGTTCACTCACCACTGGTCCAGGACCCCTTCCACCATATACTCACACCCCCCCCACACACTCCTTTACTTCTGGCTTCACCCTAGGGAGCAGCTAATAAGAACCAGTCTCCTCTCCTGCAAGTATGCAACCACTTTAAAGATGGGGCTTTCAATCCTGTTAGCCAAGTCTGCCTTTATTTCCCTTGACCAGATGGTTGAGGAAACCAGATGGTTCCAGAACCATCTCTTCCCTGTCAACTTAAGGACTACATTTTCTTAGGCTATGGATTCTCACTTGTTTCGAAACCAGGAGCCTCAAGAAAGTTGTGTGAATTCCAGGAAGCTGCAGCCTATTGAACACCACTCTAGCCATTCCTTGTAGACTAACTATTAGCTCCCCGAAGTCCAGTGATCTTCCTGCCTAGCGTAGGATTCCGTATTACAAGTATTTCAGATGTAGGAAGTGGAATCAGCTGTTTTGGGTGAATGCATGGACTCAAGACAACAAACCACTGTTTTTAGGTTGTGTCACAAACTCACAAGTAGTAGCAGGTATTAAGGAAGTGATATATCTCCTGGGAGTCCATTGTAACACTGGCCTGATCATCACGACTTTACAGTGTGGACAGTACATATTCCTTTCACTTTGTAACTGAGAGCACTATGCACAGAGAGATTTAGTAGGCCTCCTACAGTCACACAGCTGATGAGAGAAAATGCTAAGATGGAAACCTAAATCTGCCTTCCTCTACCTTTGTGTCCCTTCAACACTCCGTAGCCAGAGGTCCCTGTAGAATTGGACAGTGAACTGTCCTTCTGTCCCCTGTTTCTTCACCTGCTGAGTGTGGGTCAGATATAACATGGAGAAATGAGATTTTTTTTTCAACTGGATTGGCTGTAAGGTTAAATTTCAATTTGCCACTTTCCATCTCTGTGATTCTGGCAAGCTATGTCAATTCTCTTGAGTTTGTTTGTTTGTTTTCCTTGTGGGATCCGGGGATGGCAGTAGCCACCTTGCAGGGTTCAGGGAGGAAAGCATGGCTGTATGCTGAGAACTGGCACACAGTAGGCACTCAATCAATGGCTGTGGTCTGGTCACCACATGCTCCCAGCTGTGAGGCGAGGGGCTCTGGTGGTGAGGTTGAACTTTCCCTTGCTTATTTAGCTGTCATATCACACTGCACACCCATCCACTCTCACCCCATAAATCGCTCCCCTAGCATTTCTGCTTTCCAAATTGCACTATTTCATTGACTCTCCATTTCCTGACTTTCCATCATCCCTGGTCCCTCCTTCTCCAGCTGTAGCTTGTAGATTTCCACAGACATGCTTTATGAACCTTCTAACTTTTAAGACTGGGTTTGGGGGGTTGGGTTTTTGGGGGAGAGTTGTTCTTCCTCTGTGTATGGTGAAGATCATAACACATCCCAATTTAGCTTTGTCAACTAACTTAATGTGTTATTTTTTTTTCCACTCTTTGTCTACAAGGCAATGATTCTGGAAGCCCAAAGGAGAATATTTTTTTTGGTTTTGTGTGTGTGTGTGTGTTCATGTGCCAGTCGTAGGCTTGAACTCAGGGCCTGGTACTATCCCTGAGCTTTTTTGCTCATGGCTAGCACTCTACCACTTAAGCCACAGCTTCACTTTTGGTTTTTTGGTGGTTAATTAGAGCTAAGAGTGTCAAGGACTTTTTTGCCTAGATTGGCTTCAAACCGCAATCTTCAGATCGCAGCCTCCTGAGTAGCTAGGATTACAGGTGCGAGTCACCGGTGCCTGGCTGAGAACTTTTTATTTTTATTATTCATGACTAATTTTTATTATTCATGACTAATTATGGATCACATTGTGTGTATGGACAGGGCACAGGGAGTGAAGACAATGTACTTGATTAGAAAATGATAGTGTAAAAACAGACAGTTGTCACTTCATAGACATCCAACAATGCAAACCTCAGCCCTAAAGCCAGTTGGGAATCTATCTGGCCACAGATAAATCCATTCGTTTTTATTAAAATGACAAATCTCCTCTCTAAAACCAATTTTCCTTAACTGATTTTTTTTAAAGTAATAAAATAAACTGTTTGGGATGGTAAACAGGGTGGACAATGTTGTTAATCACAGTCTGAATTTCAAAATGGTGCACTGATAGTCTTCTTCCTTGACTCCTCCCAGTGGCTTTTCACATCTTCACATTGTGCCCATATCATCTACTCAAGGTGTCTTCACAGGGTCCCATTTAAGGAAAAGTTGAGACTCTAGATTAGGAGCCCTGAGCTTGTAGATCCCCAGGCAGCTGGTTGAGGAGCAGACCCCACAGACCCTTCCAAACCCATGGACTGCCTCTTACTGCCACCTAGTGACCCCCCTGAAGCAGTACCTTGACCTTCCAGATTTGGCTAAAATTGAGAAATGGATAGAGTGTGTGTGAGTGTGTGTGTGTGTGTGTGTGTGTGTGTGAGAGAGAGAGAGAGAGAGAGAGAGAGAGAGAGAGAGAGAGAGAAGGCTGCACATAATGCATTGATCAGTCATCAAACTAAACAGTCCCAGGCAAACAAGAATAAACTGGTCATTCTGCATTCGACATCTTAGGAATTCAAAGATCCTCACGCAGTGTGCTCTGTTCAGCACCCCCCAGGACCTCTGCCCTGCTCATGCAACAATGACCGCCTTCCTCCATGATGAACTATGCAACTCACTAATCATTTCCAGGGGAGAAGAACTATAATGGAGAGGTGCACATGAGGAAACAGCAGGAAGAATGGCTGACTTGTGATGTTTTGGTCTTGGGTTCTTTTAGTTTGGTGCCTGCACTCAATTACCTGCCAGTCTACCATGATGATGCCTAGGCCAGCCTGCTTTCATTTGAAATACCAGGGAGATGCATCTGAATGAGGAGTCATGCTTTCTAGACTCAAGGTTTATTTCAATCATCCTTAGCATCACCTCTTACCCACAAATCAGAAAGCCAACATAAAGCCTAGCACATGCATGCCAGGGTTTCTTTTGAACTCCCCATTTCAGGATGCTTAGCCCAGCACAGAGGACTACAGTTAGAGACGTCTGATCAGGAAGAGCGGGGAGGTGGAAGATCAGGGAAGCATGAAACAGCTTCAATCGTTTGTAGTTATTATCTTCTATGTTTGCACATGGGCGAGGTACCTGTGTTGGCAAACTCTCATGGTATTGTTTCTAGTTATGTTTTGGGGATGCAGTAGCGTGCATATTTATCGTCTGCTCCCTATTATTTCTCCTTGCTATAGATAAATCATTTCTAAGCCTTAGAGAAAAATTCTTCTGAGAAGACCAAGGGTCAGGGGCTGTGGGTGGATCCACTGGCCCCCAATTTCTGCTCTGTACCCCAAATTGACTTCTCTCAGCATGGCTGAGGATGTCGATGTCTGTATTTTGTGGTTTCTCTTCTGACCAGAGATGACTTTCTTTCTGAGGTCTTGTCTGGCCCTCCAGCTATGTCTCATTGGATCCTTTCTGCTCTTCTTCCTCTAGAGGCCACCAGGATGGCTCCATCTCAAAACCAGAGCACTTACTGTCCACTCTGGTGTTTCTCATGCCTGACTGTGCAGCCCTCCTGAGCTTGTCCCGAGCTCTGTTCTTAGATATTTGCGTGCTGGAGGTCAAGGAAGGCAGGGGATTTCTTCTTACTAATCTCTCCCAGAATGCAATGCAGAGTTGAGAACACCTCTGGGAGCTAGCTGTACTACAGAATCTACCAAGCATCATGGTGAATGATTATTTTCTTTTTCTGAAGACATGCCCTATTTTTACTGATTAGCATCCTGAGGTCAGAATCCGTGTTTACTAGCTCTTTGTGTGGCCAATAGGCAGAGCCAGGCTATCCCCAGCAGCCTTTTACAACTGGCATTCTATCCTCATTGTACTGGCTGTTAAGTATTTGGGTTATCATTTCTCTTTGCTATAATTTGGGTCTTGTGTGCCCCTCAAAGGTCCGTATGTTAAAAACTTGGCCTTTAGTTTGTGGCACTGCTGGGAGATGGTGGAACTTTTAGGAAGTGAAACCTTTAGAAGATGGGGAGAAAGTTAGGTCTTTGGGGGGCATGCCCTGGAAGGGTATATTGGACCCCTTCCCTTCTTTGTTCCCCAGTTACCATGAGTTTAGCAGGTCTTTTCTGCTATGTGCCCTTACCATGTTCTATTGTGCTGTCATGGGCTCCAAACAACAGAATTAGGTAACCATGAAAAATTCAGAAACAATAAACCAAAATAAACATTTCTGCTTTTTTTTTTCTTTTTGTCAGTTGTGGGGCTTGCACTCTGGGCCTGGACACTGTCCCAGAGCTCTTTTCACTCAAGGCTAGCAGTCTACCACGTTGAGCCACAATGCCCCTTTTGGTTTTCTGGTGGTTCATTGGAGATAAAGAGACTCATGGATTTTCCAACCCAGGCTGGCTTTGAATTGTGATCCTCAGATCTCAGCCTCCTGAGTAGCCACTGGTGCTTGGCTCCTTTTCTGCTTTTTAAATTGACTGTCTTGGGAAATTTCTCACACAGGAACAGATGTGAGACCAGGGACCATGTTTCTACCTTCCTCCCTTAAGCATTTCAATGGATCTTGGTGTAGGAAGGACACCACAAAAATCTGCTCACATTAAAACAAGTACAAAGTGAAAACTAACATGTACTAGATGCCTAATAAAAATGGAGTCTACTATCTTGTCCTAGACATGATTTTAACAGGCCCCTTCCATTGCTCTGGAAATAAAATAAACTTGGGAGCTCATCCTAAACTGAAAAAGATATCCCAAAATAACAACCAAGTTATGTGGATGCTTCAGTGAAGTCTCCCAGGAAATGATGCCATTTGACTGGCTTACATGGTTTTGTAGCTAGAATAGAGGCGGAACAGTGGTTCTGGTCATATACCATGGTTGTGTGGCTGTTGCAGTATTGCTGTTTTAAATGTTCCTATTGCAGGACCTGTAGGAGCTCCTGGGAAATGATGGCTATGAATCAGAAATAAGTGTTTATCACATTCTACTACAAAGAGATGTCCCTCCAATCATTTCTGAAAAGAGTTTAATTGTTCATCCTTGGGCCTCTGGCTGGACCCTTTCCACATATACCTTGATCCTTGACATGGAAAACTCTAGGTAGTAAAATCAGCAGGGATTAGGAGAAGCAGAAGTCCTTAGAATAGAGCAAGGTGTTAGAGGAAACGCTAAGTGGATAGAGGGTTGTTTTTTTGTTTTTTGTCTTTTCCTCCTTTGCCAGAATTGAATGTACTGAAGCATGTCAAAGGGGAGGGGGACACATGTGCCCCTAGACAGCTTCCACAGGCCACCTAATCACCACAGAGAGCCAGCTCCTGCCAGCCCTCCACATCTGACTTCCTGACGCTCAATTAGTTAGGCCTAGACAATACCACTATAGCTGCCACTACTACTCAGAAGCCATGCTTGCCAGATTGTCTTGATTTCCCCAAATATTTTGGGTCTTGGCCTAACTGCCACTCAACCACAGGCTTTAGAATTGAGCCTGGCATTTCATATCCTTTGCCAGCTCTTAAAATAAATCTTTCCTCTGGAGAAAATATTGGCCTCCTGCAGAAGCTTGGGCCTAAACTGGCTGCATTTCTTTCAATGTAGACAGAAATAGATCTACAGAGATGCCCCAGGCTCTGGCCCAATCTTCCTTATTTGGAATTCAGGGGTATAAGGTAGACACTATTCAAGAGACATCACAGAATTTAGTCCTTGAAGCTGGGTGGGGACTGGAGAGATTTCACATGTCCTATCCTGAGGGCCTCAGCTTTGGGCTAATTGAAGCTAAGAGAACCATCACCTGTGGCTTAAACCCCTTAAACATCCAGGACTACTAATAATGAGCCAAAATTGAACGCTTGACTTAACTTTCCTTACTTGGTAACTGATTTACAAACACTGAGTAAAACAATCCATCAGTAAGCAACCCCAAATCAATCATCTCTGCTTTCATTACTCCACTCAACTTGCTAACAAGTATGGAGACACTTCTAATAACATGCCAAGATTCTATAGTATATGAAGTTCTATGAGATTCCAAAGATTTGCCTTCTAGAAATTTTCACCCCAGGAGTGGACAGTCCCAAAACAGACAAACAGCACTAGGTTAAATGATTTGGAGACTAATGAAAAGCCCAAGATGGAGTAAATTAAGAACTGGTTGGGTGTTTCAAATAAGAAATTGTATTTGAATTGGTCTTCAAAGGAAAGGTCAGACTTTAAGGGTAGAAGGTATCTCAGGGATCCTTCTGTAAGTGGAACATTTGTAGGATGATGGAAGGTGTACTGTCTTCCTTTATCTTTCTCAACACAAGTTTTGCACAGGAAAGAGTTTTACAAACAACAGCATTTTGGTTCAAGTATAGGCAAAACCACTCATGTTGATGCTTGGGATGAAGAGAAAAAGAGAAGCCAAGGTTGCTACTGAGCAACTTTAGAGGTCTCTGCAGTGTGACATGAGCAGAAAAGAAAATAAAGGAAGATGCTGCTGGCCGGAAAGAGCTAAAACACCCTTCCATCCCATGAGGAGCCAGCAGGGGGCGCCTGCTGGGATATCACATGGAGCATTTTGACGAAGTGTTTGGAGTAGCATGGTTACACTTGGATGCAGGTCCTGACTTTTGCTGCTCCTTGTAACCTCAAGCAGAACAGGGAACTCTGAGTCTCCATGAACTCAGGATCACTGGGAGAATAATATCCATGAAGGATGAATGCAGACTGGGGTGCTGACTTCAAGACTACCATCACTATTGCTTGCTCTCTGAACTAAAATTTAAAAATATAATTTTACTGAAATACTATCTTAAAAATGTAAAATAACTTGCAAATGTCACTGCAACACTTTTGTGGGAAGCTCATTCAAGTTTTAGTGGTCCAAGCATGAGAAAAAAGAAATTACACTTGGACATGATAAGTTAAACAGGACTGTAAAAATTCACACAGTGAGACCAAAGGAGTATAGTCTTAGGAGATCACAAAGGCTCAATAGCGATGTGCATATGATCATATAAAATGATGCTTATGGAAATGATCTCCAAGAAATGAAAACAAGAGGTTTTTCATTTTTACTTTTTGTGTTTATTTTTCTTTTTTCTGTGTTTGATTTCTGTATCTTTGGTCTTGTATGTAAGTTTATCTGATCAGGAGAGGGTTCGGGAAGCACCAAAAATGGTGGAACGAGGGGTGAACAGTAAGTATTATTGCCTCCGCAAGGCTGTATACCTCAGGCAAGGAACTGTCTCCCCTCTGTGCAGCTACAACCTCCCATATATATGTAGTAGGCTCTCAACTAATGCTTGCTGAGTTTGATAGGTGGATTATTGCTGGTCTTAGTGGATAAGGATGGAAGAGTATATTCCAATCTGGTGGAAACGAATCACAGTGTTTCCCTAATTTGCGTGTTGTTGGGTTGTACCTGATGATAACATATACAAACGATATTTAGCACCACCAGAGTCATCTCTTTTCCTTTGCTAGTCCTGGGGCTTGAACTCAGGGCCTGGGCACCATCCCTGAGCTTCTTTTGCTCAAGGCTAACACTCTACCACTTGAGCCACAGTGCCACTTCGAGATTTTTCTGTGTATGTGGTACTGAGGAATCGAATCCAGGGCTTCATGCATGCTAGACAAGCTTTCTACCACTAAGCCGCCTTCCCAGCCCCAGATTTATCTCTTGAGAGTCCTTAGATCACCACAGTTCCAGCCCATTAACAAACACCTTCTGGAAGAGTGAGAGGCAATGTGGCAAACTGAGGACCAGGGAGCAAAAGTCAGGTGTCAATGAGGCCAACTTAAGCAGGCTCCACAGCCTCATGGAGAGAGAAGAGGTGGCCTTCATCCTCTTGCAGAAAGAAGCAATGGAAAGCCTTTCCAGAGGGTGTGGCCAGGTCTTAGGGAGGCAGGGGAAGTGGTGGACATCAGCTAAACACCCCATTTCCAGTCTTAGAAGAAAAATCACACTTGGCTGGTGGCACAGGCTTAAGCTTGACCTCTGTCAGTGACATTTTTTTTGTTTTCCTATCCGCTCCTGGGAGAACACAAATACCTTCAGATATCTGCCTGTCCTTAGAAAGGAGGCCAGAGGAAGCACTAACAACAGTTGCTAAACCAGCCTGTATGTTAAACTACCAGAAGCGCTCTGGACACTGATGGGGTACCAGAAGTCCCTCTCGACACCAAAGCAATTCCAGGTGACAAATGAAATGGCTTCCTTGTCTTTCTTTTTTCTTTCACTCTTTCTTTGTTTCTTTTGTGCCAATACTCAAAGCCTGGGTGCTGTCCTGAGTTTTTGTTTTTGTTTTTTCACTCAAAGCTGACACTCTACCACTTGAGTCATTCTACTATTTCTGGCTTTTGGGTGGTTAATGGATGATAAGGGTTTCATAGACTTCCCTGCCCAAGCTGGCTTTGAAATGCAATCCTCAGAGAGCAGCTTCCTTTGTAACTAGATTATAAGCACAAGCCACCAGTGCCTGGTTCTTTATCTTTTCTTGTGACAGCTCTCTAAAAGAAGGAATAAACTCAGTTAAGGGTTCTTATTAAGGGAAGTCTGCAAACATTCTATTGGTGCAGAAAGTTGGCATTTAAAGGGAATGGACTCTCTTGGAGACCATTTCTTTAGGCAGCACTGGAAATTGAACTCAGGTCTCACGGAGGGTGGGGGGCGGGGGGAGGTTTGGCAAGTGCTCTACCATTTGGGACAGGAACTTGTTATGTGGTCCAGGCTACTCAGGATTCATGATCTTCCTTTCTCCACCTCTGATCTTCAAGCATTCTTTAGATTATATCACAGAGAAAGGCACAGCCTGCTGTAGAATGACCTAGCTGGCCTATATAATGTACTAACAAGCATGGCTAACCAGATCTGCTTTGTTGTCCACAAAGTCCTGAGTGACAGCTTGAATACATAGGAAAAACTCAGTCCTGATGAATAACTGAAATTGCTGTCCTAGAAGCCCAATTTTTCACACACAGAGCCCCGTACGTGCACTCATTAGCCTTATGGATATTCCTCTCATTACCACCCACTTTGTCTCTGGGTCTTAAACATCGTTGGCCTTACCCTGTAGTCGGATCTAAACACAATCCACCTTCAGACTTGTATCTATAAGAACCCATGTTGTCCTAAAGAATGATTCTAAACATGGCATTGCCATGGATTCCTCCTCAGGGACAATCTTCCCACGATGGCCCACATCCTGAGCTGATTCAAGAGCCTGGTGAACTCCGAGTTCAAGCAGACAAGGACGAGGCTGTTGAAATCACTCAAGCATGACACAATCAGGGTTTGGACCAAAAATGCAAGACAATCTCCTCTGTAAAATCAAGCTGGCAGACCAGGGCTCTGGATCTGCGGTATTCTGTTTGTCAAACATTTCTCTGAGAGGTGAAAGCAAAGCCGGGCCTCTCTTTTGCTTTTCCATTGCCCTAAAGCAATTACTTGGGTTCACAGTAATTATTCCGCTTTAAACTGAACAGGTTCTATTGGAAGTCAAGATAATTGAGTTAAGCCCCATTTATTACAATACTGGGGCTGGAGCCATGAAGTCTATACCGTGACTCTGGGTTCATGTCTGTTGTTTGTGTCTGTAAAGTCACCTGACCCAGTCTTTCGAAAGAGGGAAATACTACAATGAATGACAGCTAGATGGGACTTATCTCTTGAGTGTGAAGAAGCTAAATAATTATTATTTGCCTTTGGAATTATTTTTGATAAAAATGTGTGTAACGAGCAAATTGGTAGTCATTTTATAATTACCTCAGTTATGAACCATCCTTTGTCAGCCACTAAAGTCAGAGGGGAAACAAATTTCCCTTTCTTATAATAGAACCTGCTGGGTATGGCTTCTTTCTTGTAGACCGTCATGTGTTCCACAGTGCGGAGTTTGTTATAGATCTGCAAAGACAACCAAGGACGATCAGGTTTGCAATCTAGTTCTTAAATGTAATGAATAAATATTAGACTTGAAGTAGATTATCAAACATCTGCTAGATCTGAGTACATAAAAGTGAAAAGCTTTTATATAACTTGGAAATCAAGCTGGTTTTAAAGATCTACATACCCTCTAACCTAAGCAGGAAACCTCTAGGAATACTGAAAAATAAATTCCTTTATATGTGCCCTGTGACATAAAGAATAGCCCAGTAAAAGTAGTAAAATAATCACTGAAATGGTTGTTTAATGGAATACTATACAACAGTGAAGATGAATGAATTACAGCAACAGAGATACATGAAAGAATCTCAGAGACATGGAGCACGGGTGGCCCATGCCTATAATCCTAACTACTCAGGAGGCTGCCATCTAAGGATGGTGGTTCAAAGCCAACCAAAGCAGGAAAGCCCATGAGATTCTTATCTCCAATTAACCCCCAGAAAACTAGAAATGGAGCTATGGCTCAAAGTAGTAGAGCACTAGCTTTGAGCAAAAAGAGATCAAGGGATAGCACTCAGGTCCTGAGTACAAGCCTCATGACCAACAAAAAAAATTTAGGGATCTTAGTTTAAGGAAAAATAGTGCAAGCTACAGAAAAATACAGACAAGATGATTTTTCCTGTTATAGGAAATTCAAGTCATGACAAAAATAAATAATATATATTGTAAAACTATAAAGAGAATGACAAACATGGTACCATAAAATTTAGGAAAGTGGATCTTCTGGGCAAGGGGCAGAAAAGGTGATAGGATCTGGGAAGGAGACAGGGAAGATGTCACAGGCAATTTTCATGTCTTGTTTCTTGAATGGTTTGGGAACCTTCAGTGATGATTTCTACGTTAGCTTTTATACCCTACATATAATAATTCTTTTGTATATGCACAATAATGAAGAAACATATTATAAAGACCTCTTGTTTTGTAATGTTCTATTACTTTAAAGTAAAAGGCATATGATACAGGCGCCAGTGGCTCACACCTGTAATCCTAGATACTCAGGAGCCTGAGATCTGAGAATCACAGTTCAAAGCCAGCCGGGGCAGGAAAAGTCTGTGAGATTCTTATCTCCAATAAACCACACAGAAAACAGGAAGTGGCACTGTGGCTCAAGTGGTAGAGCGCTAGCTTTGAGCTGAAGAGCTGAGGGACAGCGCCCAGGCCCAGAGTTCAAGCCCCATGACTGACAAAAAAAAAAAAAAAAGGCAAATGAACAACTGGTCTTCTTAATGTTAAATACCACAATGATCAAAGAAAAAGGATGTATGTGCACTTTAACTCATCCTGGAAAGTGTCTCTTGCCTATGAAAATCTTAAAAGCACTAGTAATTGCTTCTTATTAACTACATTGCTAATCTCATAACAGACATATAACATTGTACATTCTTCTAATATCTTAAATATTTGTGGCTATGAATAAAATCAACTAGCTAATGTTGACTTGCAAGCATTTAACCAAATTAGGATATATTTCTAGGGCTACAGGGATTTAAAATTGTGTTTATCAACCCAGAAAAATAGTCTTTAGGCTGGCTAGTGGAAAGCTTCTTTTAGCCCCAAAAGTTAGGGATCCTATTTGATAGAACCAGGTTTCTTTAAAAAAAAAAAAGTAGGATGCATTGGCAGGCTGGTTTTAGAGAAGTTACAAAACCCTGTGAAAGTCTGGCTTATGCTTGTAATCCTAGCTACTCAGAGGTCTGAGATCAGAGGATCAAGGTTCGAAGCCAGCCCAGACAGGAAAGTGTGAGGTTTTTATCTCCAATTAACAAGCAGAAAGCTGGAAGTGGAAAGCAGAAAGCTGTTGTGGCTCTTGTGGTAGAGTGCTAGCCTTGAGCAAAAAAGGCTCATGCTCAAGGGTAGCAATGCCCTGAGGTGAAGTTCCAGGAACCCCATGCAACAAAAAGCCGTGGTGACAGGTCTTACAAAGTATTGTGTCCATTGCATGACAAACTATCACCCAAGCACAACCCCTACTTTTGAATGATCTAGCAACCGCTGTAGGCTGCAGGTGAAGCCGGACTCAAACATTGCATGGGGAGAAGCTCTTCCCCACTCCTAAGCTGTCAATGGCCAAACACTCTGGAGATATCACCTTCCCAAGTGCCAAACTGGAGACAAAGACCCTCTTCCTTGCCAGGAAGACACCACTTGTCCTCAAGAACCTGTGCAAACATTCTTTCCAATTTTATATTTAGAGAGTTTACTGTGCAAACGTACTTAGTACCTTCCTTTTCTGACGATGAGGCCAAAGAAAAAAAGGAGTTCCCCCTGAGGAGTGGAACAAGATTGGGAATAGTGGTGTTGTTGGTCGTTAGCCCCACAGAGACAGGGCAGGTGGGGGGGGGGGGGGGGCGAGAGGAGGGAGGGCCAAGCCAATGGGATTCTGGCCTTTGCCCATGCTCCGTGGTTAAGAACAGCTTTCCAGAGCCAACTGCATTGCTGCTGTGATGATGGACAGAGACCATAGCTCTGCCGCCTCCAGACTTCCCTGTGGCTGGCCACCCTCTCCCAACAGCAGCCTCACCTCCCCCAGATGCCTCCTGGACAGTTCAGCTTCAGCTAAGCAAGGGCAGAAGTTAGCCAACCTGAATGGGGAGGTGAGGAGGTAACTTCAGAGCTAAGCAGTCAGTCTCTCCCTATATCCTCAGGATGGTTTACCGCTTACAGCCAGCTATAATTACTACTTTGAGAGAAGATAAGCAGAAGTCTAATCATCTCAGGGTAGATGAGTTCCTGGAGGCAAGGTCAAGTTTTGCCCTCCTCCTCATACTGTGGGAACTCAACCACACCTACTTGGGATCTCTCCCTACCCCCTGTTTTGTTTTTGTTGGTCCTAGGGCTTGAACTCAGGGCCTAAGCACTATGAGCTTTTTGTTTTGTTTTGTTGTGTTGTATTTTTTTTTTTTTTTGCTTAAGGATAGTACTCTGTCATTTAAGCCACAGCTCCACTTCCAGCATTTTGTTGGTTACTTGGAGATAAGCGTCTCATAGACTTTCTTGCTGGGCCTGGCTTAGAGCAATAACCCTCAGATCTCAGCCTCCTAAGTAGCTAAGGTGATGGTCCTAAAGCCAGCAGGAACTTTTCCCTTTGATGGTGATAGTCTCAATTAGAGACATACAATCTTTCCAGTGGCCTACCATGCTTCTGGGGGCCTTCACTTTATAGCAGCCAGAGGGTAGCTGTTACTACACGGCCACAATTCTGTAAGGAGAAGCAGAGGGGCCAGTTCCCAGCAATTGATAGAGCTGGGATTTGAACCTATCATGTTTGGCTGTGAGATAAGACGCTACCCCATTGAACACAGGCTTCTTGTTCATTACCTTCAGTCCCTTGGTGAAAACAGATCAGAGTGGTGGTTCCCTTCCACAGAAAGAACTTTCTGGGTTTCTTTATATCAACACCTTTTTCCTCGATGTTATATTGAAGCCAATCATAAAAGAAGAGAACTTTAATAGGGGCCTTACGTGTATGTTGGGCTGGGGGTGGGGGGAAATATATCTAGCCTTTGTATATTTTTTTATCTGATTTTGATTTGCATCAAGTTCAGTGGGCCAGATATCTTTATAGAGAAGGACAGAGTGGGGGACATGAGTGAATTCTTGTAAGCAAATGAGGAACTAGGTGATCATGAGCGCTCCTATCATGACTCTAGATTGCAGCATTAAAGCTACAGGAAAAGTCCCAGGAGAGGGTACACACAGGCTGATGCAGATGCCCCTCCTCCCATCATGGCGTCTCTTGCCTCAGAGTGCTTTCCAGGGGCTGGCCACAAGCTCACGACTGGCCCTCGGTCCTTCATTTGCTGTAGGTCATCCAGGCTGATGTACTTGCTCAGCTCAATCACTTTGTCCATCCAGAAGATGTCCGTCATCCCATGATCTGAGAAAATGATGACATTCAGGAGGTCCTGTAGGCCCCGCTCCTGTGGGGCGGGCAGAAGAGGTCACTACTCACCAGCGGGAAGTCTCCTTAAGACATCATGTTAGCCAGAAATCATCGGTGCCAAGATAGTTTCTTTGCTCTGAACGTAATCATCTACCCATCTGTCCTGAAAAGATGGTTCAAAAGCCAGGCACCAGTGGCTCATGCCTGTAATGCTAGCTACTCAGCAGGCTGAGATCTGAGGATCGTGGTTTGAGGCCACTTTGGGCATAAAAGTCCCCATGAGACTCTTATCGCCAATTAGCCACTCAAAAAGCCGGAAGTGCCACTGTGGCTCAAGTGCTAGCCTTGAGCACAAAGAGGCTAATGGACAGCGCCTAGGCCCTGAGTTCAAGTCTCACTGCCACCACCACCAACAAAAAAAATGAAGTTTCAAAGTCATGACAGAAGAATCTGAGAGAGGGGCAGGGGTCAGCCCCCACTCAAAGCCTGCCCACAAGAGCACACACTCTTCTAGCTTTTAGGGTACCCTTGCCGTTTTTATTTCTTCTACTCTTTTTTTTTTTTGGTCGGTCGTGGGGCTTGAACTCTGGGCCTGGGCGCTGTCCCTCAGCTCTTCAGCTCAAGGCGAGCGCTCTACCACTTGAACTACAGCGCCACTTCTGGTTTTCTGGTGGTTTATTGGAGATAGGAGTCTCACGGTCTCTCCTGCCCGGGCTGGCTTTGAACCGCGATCCTCATATCTCAGCCTCCTGAGTAGCTAGGATTATAGGCATGAGCCACCAGCGCCCGGCTCTTCTACTCTTTCAACAAACTCAGGTGGTAATGTGAGGCAGATCCCTGGCTCCCAAGACAGATTTAAAAATTAAAGCTAGGGGAAAGTAAACAAACAATAAAACCAAAGGAACAAACAAACACTTGCTATAAAGTCATTCAACCAGAACCCAGGTCTGGCTTCCATGTTCCCCGGCAGCGCATGACCAGACTTCCTGGGCTTTTAAAGACCTTGGGTCGGCTGTCCAGCCAATGTGGTCGATAAGCTACACCCAGGCCATCTCAACCCCACGGGCCCCCGCCGTGGAATGAAGAGTCTCTTGGACCCTCAAGATGTGGTGTGAGAAGAAAAGGCTCAGTAAGAAGAGAGGTGCTGAGAGGAGCAATGGAGTCAGCGATGGAGAGGAAGAGGGTAACAGGAAGGAGCCGTCCGTGCTTTAGGTCACCTGGATCCACTGGGTCATGTACTTGAGGACAGTATCCACAGCCTTGAGGGCATCCTTTCTCTGCGGTGATGAAGGGCCGTAGTGGTGGCCTTCCACATCAATGCGCTCGTGGTATATGGCCGCTAGGTCTGCGCGGCCACTCCTAGAAGAAGCAGAAGGAGAGGGGCGGGAGGGAGGTCTCTTGACCCACCAGCCCTACTAAGGGTGCTAGATAACACCCCCCCCCCCACTGCCCCGAACCCAGTCCTGGAGACCAAGGCCCAAACTCAAAACTTCAAAAATGAGCAAGGTGGATTGATACCCAGTGTAGGGTGACTAGTACCAAGCACCTTGGGCACCTTAGTCTGGCCACATGACAGTGTTCATCATGTTCTAAGAGTTGGAAAGTGTGCTAACAGGCCCAGGTAAATTTGTAATGTCTTCACTATCATTGGAAGATCAGAAAATGGGGAAGGAGGCAACAGGGAAGGAGGTAACTGTGGTTTTGTTGTTGTTGTTGTTTTTGTTTTATTGGTTTGGTTTGCTGTTTTTCAGTTGTGGGGCTGGAACTCAGGGCCTGGGTGCTGACCTTGAGCTGTTTTGTTCAAGGCTGGAGCCACTTGGAGCCACAGTGCCACTTCCAGTTTTCTGGTGGTTAACTGAATGTAAGAGTCTGATGGACTTTCCTGCTTAGGTTGGCTTTGAACCATGATCCTCAGATCTCAGCCTCCTGTGTAGCTAAGGATTATAATCCTGATGTGAGCCACCGGCGCCCGGCTGAGGCAACTGTTACAATACTCTGCACTTTTAGAGCGTCTCTAAATACAGCAGTAGATTATGGGTCCATCTGACAGTGAAATGAGCAGCCACAGCAAGCTTGTAGAGGGCATAGCAGTTAGTGCTTCAGGCCAAACATCAGCACACAAACCAGGACACTTGTTCTATTCCAATTTGGACATGGAATGGATTCCAGTGGTAACCTTACTTCCAAAGGCCTCAAACTCCCCCTTTTGGCCATCCATCAGTAAGTGGTAGAAAGCGAAGCTATTTAACCCTCCGTGCTTGGCTAAGAATGACTTAAAGGAAGCTAGTGACATAAATGCTGGAAGAGTGAGGAGGGAGGACTCTGGAAAATGTTCTCCCTGTCCTCACACACTACGTGTTTCTGTGACTCCCCTTCCCAGGTCAGGCTGTGCCCGAACCCTACCCACAAAGCACCTGAAAGAGACCAGAATGATGATGATGATGATGATGATGATGATGGTGATGGTGGTAATGCTGGTGCTGGCTATGATGACGATGACATAACAAGAATTGACAAAAGATGAAGCAATAGAAAAGAAATTCGAGCTACTTTTTCACAGTACCAGGAGACAATAATACTCTTGGCAGATTGTTGCATTTCTTCTGAAAAACTGTATTTTAAACACGCACACACACACACACACACACACACACACACACACACACACACACACAGAGCATGGTTTTCCTTGCACTGTAAACAGGAAGAATGAAAGACTATCGCTGAGAGCTTGCAAGGCCTTTGATCTTGCCATCCACAAGGAGGGAAGCAGCTTCATGGCTGTTCAGAGAACTCAACACAATCAGAGTCACACAGCCTAGGCTTTCTCCCATAGCAGGTCTAGAGCAGATATTACCTCTTCCAGGAAGTTTCCTCTGGTGTTCCAAGACTGGGTTGGGTGGCCACAGGCTCTTAGGACTATTCAAAGCTCACTTCGGAGCTCTGAATTTCCATGCTGTGCCATAATTGCCCACTTATGTGTCCTTTTCTCTCTGTTAAATTGTGAGCTTCTTTCTCCCTAGGAAGGGTGATTCATTCTCTCTTGTGTTGCAGCTCTAGTTCAGCCTTGGGCACACTGGAACTCTGCAACTATCAACTGAATGAATAATAGTAAGTGTTCTGTAAATGGTAGCTACTGTGAGTCAAACACTGTGCTGTGGGGTTTTGGGTTGGGGGGAGGGTTACACTCATTTTCTTGTTGGATCATCAAAACAACCCTAAAAGAGTTCAGAGGGTTCAAGACCATTGCTAGTACCACAGAGCTGTTAAAGCAGGAGCAAGAATTCAAACTGGGGTGTTTAGAATGTAACCCTTAGATTCAGAGGAACCCAGTAGCCCACACTAAAGGGAATGTCTGTTTAGCCTCAGTGATCTGTGGACATGTCCCCTACTGCCTCACAGACTCCCCCCAAACCCTAGAGAGCTGGGTGTGACATGGGGTGAAGAGTCACAGGGAAATGGGGTCCCTCACTTCATACACAGAACTCTGCGTCTGGGGGTTGGCTCTGTCTCCAGAGTGGGGAGCTGCAGTGGATTCTGTCCTCACTGAAGGGTGCGTCCTGATCTGTAGATGAAGAAACAGACCTGTGAAGGTTCTGGAATGTTTTAGAAGGGATTCTCACAGATCTGTAGAATGCAGCTAGAACTGGAAATGCAAACCTTCCATCTCCAAAGGCCAAATACCTTTCCCTCTCCTGAACCAGGCCTTTGAGAGTCTGCCCACTTCTACACTATCCTCTCAACTGGTGGGCAAATTCTCAAGTACATTCTGTCTGGAATCTTCTCTCATGTTCTACCAGGTTCTTTGGGAACAGTTGTAAGAATGCACTGATCTCAAGTTAAGTGAAATTGTTAGTGAAATGTTCCCTTTTTAGAACAAAACAAACTGACCCTTTTCTAACAAGCTCCATTACCACCCTCCTCCACAGTGTAGATGGGCTTCGGTTATTATTTAGTTGTTTCTCACCAATGATATTAGCATTATTCATACTTGCTAATGTGTGAATGACTAATCCAAATCCCCTCCGCATCTCTAGCTCAGTTGAGCACAAAAAGTCACTTTAGGGTCCCACCAGTGTGTAGGCAGTGGGGGAAAGTTTGAATTAGGCAATTTCACTTTCATCCACAGCCTAAGACTTGTTTGAGGCCCATGTTCACCGACAGGGCCCATGGTATTCCCTCCACTGCTGCCTCTGAACATGGTGGAAGCTTACAAAAAGAAAATCTGTCCTGCAGGTAAGTCCTACTGTTAATCCCCTTCATGTTTTAGCATCTGGGGCAGTCAGACATACTGATTTGGACTATACCATCTGTCTAAACAGGGTCCACACTTGGCTTATTTGTGGGGAAAATTATCTTTCACACAGTGGAGACTTACTAAAATGAGGCATCTTCAAAAACAAGGTTTAATGTGCAATTAAAATCCGATAGCTATTTCTAGGTCTGTCCACTTATTGTATGTTATTCATTTAACTTGTGTGTGTGTGTGTGTGTGTGTGTGTGTGTGTGTGTGTGTGTGTGTGTGTGTGTGCCAGTACTGAAGCTTGAACTCAGGGCCTGTGCTCTCACTTGACTTTTTTACTCTGGGCTGGCACCCTACCAGTTGAGCCACAGCTCTACCTAGGTCTTTTTGGTGGTAAATTAGAGATAAGAGTCTACCCAGGCCAGCTTCCAACTATAATCCTCAGATATTGGCATCCTGAGTAGTGAGAATTACAGACATAAGCCACCAGCACCCAGAAAGAGCTCTTCATTTTAAACCTTCTCCATGAGGTAGCTGTCACCAGGCTGATTTTATAAATCTCTATGAGATCAGAACACTATTAAGAATCCCAGTTTACCTCATAGCTGGGTCTGGGGAAACTGTCAACCCCACAGGCCAGGAACACTTGGTATGGAAGGCTGGCCATTTGGGGATTGTTCTTGTGAAAGGTTTTTATATTCAAGTTTCATTGGTTCATTAAAGGATCGAAGTCTCCAAGAGCTAAGAGCTTTTGCCTGTTTGGAGTTTTGCAGACAAATCTTTGGTAGCCAGCTGTTTCCCACTAGGGCCTGGTCTTCATCGCAGGTCAGCTTGGTCGGGTCGGGAGAGGTAAGTGGAGGGCTGCTATTGCCCATTGACAGCTTTAAGGCTCAGGATCCAGCCAGAAGGGCCTGAGGCCATCCACCCAGTTCCCTGCAAGCTTCATCTGTCCATTGGCTCTGAAACGTCAGAGCCATCCATGTCTCCCATCACCTTAAGATTCTCTCCAGGTTGCTTTGCAATATAAAAAGTGTATAATGACTGGGTACTGGTGGCTCCGATAATCCTAGCTACTCAGGTGGCTGAGAACTGAGGATTGTAGTTTGCATCCAGCCCAGGCAAGAAAAGTGTATGAGATTCTCCAATTAACCACCAAAAAGAAAATCAGAAGTGGAGCTGTGGCTCAAGTGGTAGAGTGCCAGCCAGTCTTGAGCATCAAAGCTCAAGGACAATGCCCAGGCTGAGCTCAGACCCCAGGATTTGCTTACAGGAATGAGTTGTGAAGGAAGAAGAATTAGAGAAAGGAAGCAAGTTAAAGGAATTACTACTGACTTGTTTTGAAGAGGCCTCAATGTTGTAAGCCATCTTTGTATTAAACAAGGTTTTCCCCACAACAAGCCTAATGCTGGAAGTATGGCCACCTAGTCAGGTGACATATTGTATAAATCAGCACTATGTGAGCTCTAACGATGCTAGAACATAAAGCCAAACTGAAAAATAAGGCCCTAAAATTCTTTGTGTCTTTTCAGTGCCATACAGAGCACTGCCTGCAAAGCTTGCTCAAAAGATACCAGATCTGACTACCAATTGGCGTTCAGACTTTGGAAACTTAGGTACTACCTGCTAGGAACCTGATAAGATCAAAATTATTTGACCTAATAGAGAAAGCAATCCCCAAACTATAGTCTTTTTCTGCCAGTCCTTGGCTTGGTTAATCAGTGATGAGAATCTCATGGGCTTTCTTGATCAGGCTGGTTTCAAACCATGATACCCAGATGTCAACCTCTTGAGTAACTAGGATTACTAGCATTACAGACTTGAGACACCATCACCCAGAACCCAAATTATAGTCTTATTATCCTCTGTACGATTAAGCATTTCTTTCTGTAATAATGCTCATGTCCTCTCATGCTCCCTCATTCCATAGACTGGGTGTGGATTCTCATGTTCTTCTAACCAGGCCTGCCACTCTCCCCACTCCTCCAGTAGTAAAATAGCCTGGACCTTGGTATCATTCCATAAAAAGATGAAGCTTTTGTTTTGAAAAATTCCTTCTTTCATTCCCTTCCTCCATCCTTCCTTTCTCTCTATCCCTTCCTCTCTCATTTATTTACTATAGCTTTTTTTCCGGGGGGGGGGGGGGGGTCCAGTCATGGGGCCTGAACTCTGGGCCTGGGTGCTGTCCCTCAGCTCTTCAGCTCAAGGCTAGCACTCTACCACTTGAGCCACTTCCGGCTTTTTTTCTTTTTGTTTATGTGGTGCTAAGGAATCGAACCCAGGGCCTCATGCGTGCAAGGCAAGCTCTCTACCACTGAGCCATGTTCTCAGCCCCTATTTAGTATAGTTTTTATTTGTTTATTTAGTGGTATTAGGGATTTAACTCAAGGCCTTGGGCATGCTAGGCAAATGCTTTACCTCTTGAGCTCCCAGTCCTTTTCTTTTGAGATAAGGTCTCCGTAACTTTGCCAGGGCTGGCCTTAAGCTCTTGATCTTCCTATAGGTACATGCCTCTACACCCAGCTTGAAAATTACTTTTGGATGGGCGTTAGAACAGCACAAATCTTGTTTCCGATTCTTTCTTCTCACTAACAAACACATCTCAGATGAATGGCAAAAAAAAAAATCTCTAAATCTTACTCCACCCAAAAAGACTACCCAGTGCCTATACTGGGCATTGGATGGGTGATGTCTTCAGAGGGCTTGCTTGCTACACAGGAAAAGAGAAGGAAGGGGAAAGGAATGCCTTCTCTTTCTCCTTCCTGCCACAGGAGAAGGAAGAATGAGAGGAACCCAGGCTCAGCTGAGCCTAAACTACATTCTCACCCCTCCTTTTTTAGTCCAGAAAGGGGAAGTTCCCAGACCAAGACAGCTGAGCCACATTCCCTGTTGACCCAGCTGACATCATCCATCCAGACCCTTTACCCCGCAGCAGCCACGGAGGTTCTGGATGATGAGTGAATTCCTCTGGAGGTGTGTTCCACAGCTGTGCCTGCAGTCCTGCCGCACAGCTCCCAACCACTGGTGAGGAGCGTCATGGTCAACACTCTGGGCCAGGAATGGAAGAGGCTGGCAGGGTCCTCTGGCTGCCTCGCTAGCACCTTCCTTACCACCCAGGAGCTACTTACAGCTTAGTGTGGCTTTAGCAGGCATCTTTTCCTGCTCACTGAGCCACGAAAGTCCTGAAAAAAGAGTTCCCCGGGAGGATGGACCCCCAGTCATGCATCACAAACAGCTCTCTTTGTTTGTCAGATAGGACAGTAGCACAGGCTAAGGTGCTAAGTATTGAGTCCCTGTGTGTGGAGCAGGGGGGTGGGCAGAGGACAGACAGCATGAGGGGCAGCTGCTGCTGGTTATATTAGGTATTAAGCAGGCTCTAGAGACCCCAGTTCACCCCAGCTCTACAAAAGCCCAGGCCCTGGATATTCCCAAAGAAGCCAATTCCAAACAGGTGTCTCTCCATTTTCCCTCACTGTCTAACTGCTGCAGACAGACTTTGTAGGAGGACTGATGGCTTTACAGGCAAGCAACGCCCAGAAGACTAGGGACTAGGCCCTTCTGGAAAGAGCTGAGTGCTGTCCCCCACCCCAAACCCACTACCTTGTGAAATTCAAGGCACAGTAGTTAACTTTCAGACAGTTAGTGCCTTCTCCTGTAAGATGGGAAGAGTAACATCTATGTCATTGGGTGGGTGAGAGAGAAAAGAAATGGGTGAACGGAAACAAAATTTTTAGGCCCACCGATAGTGGTATTAAAAACATCAGTTCTCATCCCTTCTTTTTTCTCTATGCTGAAAAGTGGTCTAAGTTCAAAGTAGCATCTCAAAAAGATCTGACCAGTTTCTAGAAAGCTTTATGAGCATTGGAAGGTATGCCCAGGTCAAACGTGGATACTCGGTTATCCCTTCCTATCCAGATATGGATGATTTCCTGACCTATCTGGGCCCCGTTGAAATGTCCCTGGATAAGACTCCATGTTTAAGATTTTGTTGTTGTTGTTCTTTTGTTTCAATAGTACTAGTTTTTGAACCTAGGTCTTCATGATTGCTAGCCAGGCACTCTACCACTTGAACCACACCCCTAACCCATTTTGCTTTAGTTTTCAGCTAGGGTCTTATTTTTTCCTCAAGCCCAGTCAGGGACTGCAGTCTTTCTTTCTATGTCTCCTAGATAGCTGGGATGCCAGAGCTGAGCCGTCAAGTTCAGCTTATCTGTTGAGATAAGTTCTTGAGAAATTTTCTCTTGCGCTGGCCTCAAATTTGATTTTTATCTGTCTCCTCAGTGCTCTGCAACACAGACATTGGTCACCATGTCCAAGATGTTAACAGCCTCTCCTACTTTCTATCAAAGATTATGCACATGTCCCAGTCTCCTGGCAAAAATATGTACACGTGGTAGGTAGTACTGACTTAAAGAAATGAGTACTCAGGTTTGGACATTGATGTGGAAACTCCTAAGTGCTCTTCAAATCCCAGCTAGGAATCTGAGCTAGAGCTGCACAGAAACCAGGAGGTAGGCTAGGGAATTCTTTTCATGCTTCTTCACTCAGGGCTATCTGATGGAAAGATAACTAATTACAGGACTTTGCTTAGGCACACCTTCCATGAGAACTAATGATTCCTTTGAGCCACGTCATTGCAAGCACAAGCTGCCACAGATAGAGTTCTTGATTGTGTCAGCCTGTCTTGGACTGTGCATCTTTGTCATATTTACTTCACTCCTGAAGAGGACTAGATTTAAAAATTCTAGAAGATTTAAACTTCTGAAGAGCTTAGGTTAGAAAAAAAAAATATGGACCCACAACCTCTAGTTTTTAGTTTGTTTTTTAAGAAAGTAATGAGAAATGTGATCATGTAAGTTTGGTTGAAGAAAGTACTTTTCCTTGTGGGAGGGCTGGAAACATCTTACTGCTGCCATAGTAGTACAGCTGGCCTATTCAGTTTCCTCTTGGCTTTCCTCTCTCATCTGAAATACTATCTAGCTTTTGAGATGAAGGCCTTCCTTCTTCACACATACTATTCAAAGGGGCTGTTTCTGGTGGCCCCATTAACTTTGTCAATGTGCATGACCCATAAGGCAATTACATCAGCCCGATTCAGTCTTGCCCAGGCCCTCACTGTCCAACTCCAGGGCCGTCACTCCTGTTGTGTACTATTAATGATATCCACAGAGCTCATGGCCATGTACATGGAAATAAACATGAATAGTTCTGATTGGGTGGCAGGGCTCTAGCTCCATGTTGAGACATGGCCTGGGACCACATCTCCAACCCTTCTCAGCCTTTTTCTCTAAAAGAGACCAATGTCTTGACTACTGAGCACATGCATCACTACCAACAACAACAATTCCCACAAACCCTCCCAATTACCAAGATAAAGATGCCATTCTATTACTTGTCATGTGGCTTCTAAAGGAAAACCAAACCAAAACAACCCCCTGTGCAAAATAGCAACATTTCTGAGGAGGAAGTAGAGCCAAGTATTTATTTATTCCCCCAGCATTCCACTGTCCCTGAAGCATGTGTACGGTGGGAAGCATCTCAGCCTGTGTTGACCTGAGATTCTCATGGCTGTAAGCTCGCTCTTTCTTTCTTTTCTTTCTTTCTTTCCTTTTTTCTTTCCTTCCTTCTTTCTCTCTCTCTTTCCCTCCTCCCTCCCTCCCTCCCTCCCTCCCTCTCTCTCTCTCTCTCTCTTTCTTTCTTTCTTTCTTTCTTCTGCTGTAGCTGTAAGAGTCCATTCAGTTCCAAGACAAGATGAATGGAAAAGAGATCATGCTGACAACAGATTGGTGGGTAATTTGATGGTATTTGTATGGCAACTAAGTTCCAAACTTTCCTATTGGCATACAGTAGGCTGCAGAGAACTGTAACATTGTATATATGTTGGAAACAGCATTGGTTAGACATTGAGTTATTCCAAACTCCCAGCTCTGAGCATCTGCTGCTCATGTTGTACTATTCTGTCTGGCTTGTGCAAACTAGATGGCAGCACAATATTCTAGTGCATCACTTGTGTGTTTTTTTCCTGTCATATGGCAAGAAAAAGAAAGCAATGTAAGCCTGGAGTTAATGGCTCAAGTCTGTAACCCTAGCTACTCAGGAGGCTGAGATCTGGAGGACTAGGGTTTGAGGTCAGCTCAGGCAGAAAAGTCCAAGAGACTCTATCTCCAAAATAATCAGCAAAATGCCAGGTTGGAGGCATGGCTCAAGTGCCAGTCAAGCCAGAAAGTTGAGCAAGGGTGGGACTTTGAGTTGATGTCCAAGTAGTGCAAAAGGATGGAAGGGAAGAAGGAAAGAAGGAAGGAAGGAAGGAAGGAAGGAAGGAAGGAAGGAAGGAAGGAAGGAAGGGAGGGAGGAAGGGAGGGAGGGAGGGAGGGAGGGAAGGAGGGAGGGTAACTAAAAGGCAAGATCATATGGAACATGTATTTTGTAAGCATGCAAAGAACATTTAAAAAATATTCCTCAAGTGGAGCTGTGGCTCAAGTGGTAAAGCACTAGCTTTGATCAAAAGAAGCTTGGAGACAGCACCCAGGCTCTGAGTTCAAGCCCCAGGACTGGCACAAAAAATAAAAAGAGTACTTCTCCTGGAATCTGCCCTTTATTTCATAGACATGGAGTGTTCTAGGAGTCAGTGGAGGCAAGGCTTCCTTTTTCCCTTGACAGTTGCCACTTACCTTGTATCTTGAAGTATAAAGGAAGTGAAATGGGATTCACAATGGCCATGTGACCTCAGTTAGGGCTAGTTCATGTGACTAGGGCTAGTGATCTGCCCACTATGTTTAGCATGGGTTAGCTCTCCTTGTGCCAGCTACAAGCCATCCTCCATTTTTTGGATGCTGAAGGTCCTATCCAGGTGTCTATACTCGGATCACTATGAGTCTTCTACTCCAACTTTACCAGGAAATGAATTCAGCAGCCAAGATGACCTCAAGTACAACCCTGGAAAATAGAGACCTGGCAATATGCTCAGCCTCTAATCTCTCATGCAGGTTTTCAGCTGGTTGTCTTTTGTTTGCTTTTGCTTTGTTTTTGATGGTAGTACTAGCATTTGAATTCAGGGATTTGCACCAGCTAGGAAGATATTCTACTACTTGGGCCATGCAATCTAATCCCTTTTACTCTGGTTATTTTTTGAGATAGGGTCTTATAGTTTGCCTTGGCCCGTCGGGACTGTGATCCAACTGTTTTCCACTTCCTGCTGTGTAGCTGAGAGGACAGGTCTCTACCGGCACACCCGATTTTTCTGTTGAGATAGCATCTTACCAACTTTTTTGCCCAGGCTAGCCTAGAATCGCCATCTTCCTGCTCTCAGCCTCCCACATGGCTGGGATGACAGGCATGCGGCTCCACTCCTATTTATTGGTTTGGATGGGGAAATTCAAAAGCTTTTTTTTCCCCCCCTCTGGACTTTAAACCATGATACTACTGGTCTTAGCCTTGAAGTATCTAAGATTACAAAAATGAACCACCATATTGAGCTGGTCTGCCTTTTCGATTAACTTTTCCAGTGATTTCTGGTAGTCACTTAAGACTTTATCTTGAGTTATTTTGTAATCAGTTTCTCTGACAGATTCATGTGTGCTGTTCAGAGCAGCATTATTAATATCTTCATTTTTCAAATCCTGTGCCATTGTTCCATGTGAGAAGAAAGAAAACTTCCATGTCGTAATATGTGAATATGTCTTGTACCTCTCCAAGGAGGGGTAAAATCAGCAATTTCTCCAAATTCATTATTCACAGATGTCACCTTTTTGCCTAATCCTAATGTCTTAAAAATGTAATTTCTCAATAAATCATTAAGGAAAATGTTGATACTTATGTCATTGTTGTCCAATAGCACAAAAAAAATCCTAAAATCTTGACAACTGCCTTGCAATTCAACACTTCTAAAGAGTACCCTGCCTGAAATTACTTCCTTAAACTTATACCCTAGTAGTAGCCAACAGTCACCATAAAAAAAAAAACTATACAAGACCTTATTGCACTATGTCAGGACCTCTTAACACACTTCAGTTCCCATTATTGGTTCTGGGAATGGGAGCAATAGTATCACCAAGGATTTGGGACACTTACCTGAGTGAGTCTAGAGCATCACTGACAGCATTGGCAAAGTTGATATCCGTTGGGACGTTTTTATATTCCAAGCAGTATTTAGGTCTGACCCCGAGAATCTCAACCTCACAGCCTAGGAAGGAAACAGAAGGCAAATGGTTACTCTGGTGCCAATCTTTAAGGTAGGGTTTGAAGCTGACCTCAGAGACCAGATATTGTTAGTCAAAATAAATTTATGTTCATTTTCACGAACTAAAAGAACTGGTAAGGGCTGGGAAGGCGGCGCAGTGGTAGAGTGTTCGCCTTGCATGCATGAGGCCCTGGGTTCGATTGCTTAGTGCCACATCAGCAGAAAAAGCCGGAAGTGGAGCTATGGCTCAAGTGGTAGAGCACTTGCCTTGAGCTGAAATGATGAGGGACAGCGCCCAGGCCCAGAGTTCAGGCCCCACGACTGACAAAAAATAAAAATAAAAAGAACTGGTAAGCTAGAACTGATGGCTCCTGTCTATAATCCTAGTAACTCAGTGTATGCTGGGGGATCTGAGAATCAGACTGGGCTGACAAATCCCAGATTCTTGTCTCCATTAACCAGCAAAATGCCAGACTAGGGATTTGGTGGCTCAAGTGACAGAATCAACTAAGAATAAAAAAGCCCAGTGAGGAAGTGGCGCTGTAGCTCAAGTGGTAGAGTGCTCGCCTTGAGCTGAAGAGCTGAGGGACAGCGCCCAGGCCCAGAGTTCAAGCCCCACGACCAACAAAAAAAAAAAAAAAAAAAAAGCCCAGTGAGAGTATGGAAGCTGTGAGTTCAAGTCTCATTACTGACACCAAAAAATGACTTCTAGATGATGCTTTTTGCTTCCTTGGAACAGAGGATCTTAAATGTCATCCCTGTGCAACACTGGTGGCCCCTGGCAGAGATAGCAATAATTTGATAATGGAAACAAAGTAAAAATTAATGAACACACAGAAATGCCTTTCTGTGTGTTTTTCAAAACTATGAAGTCTTGACTGGGAGAGAGGAAAGGAAGGGTAGCATTGTCCAAAAATAAATGTATTCTTTACCTGAATTACATAACTGTAACACTTCTGTACATCACCTTTATAACAAAAAGTTAAAATAAATGAAATATGACCAAAAGAACCTATTAAATCTCTAGTACACCATGCTTATTTTGGAATCCAGCATTGGTAGAATCTGATTTGTGAGATATTTATGAAATAGGCATTTTGGTATCCTGTGGCACACAAAGACTAACTGGACCTAACATTCCAGTAGATGAGGGAGCAAACGTCACCAAGTTTGACACAAGAATTCTGAGCCATGGCTTTGACTCTCCCAGTACGTAGTAAAAGAACCAGGGGCATTTGGATATGAGTGAGTTCAGTCTCTCTGCCCCAGTCTTCTCTTATTCTCAGAAGTCGAGCAGCAGGATGGAGGAAGGAGTCATACACAGTGTGGATGCATTAAACAAAGGAGTAGTTCATGTCTCTTGTGAGCCAGAATAGGACAGCACAAGATTTTTATCGCACGACTGAGAATGGTGTATAACTGAAAGCTTATGAATTATTTATTGCAAACAGCAGTTGACCACAGAAAACTAAAATCATGGAAATGAAAATTGGGTGAGTGGGGGCTGCTGTAGGAGGCACACATCTTGGGGTGGATTCTTGTGTCACTGCCATAACCTGGGGATAAGGTTGTTAGGCAATATTAAGATAATTTTTATTATATACATGCTTTGCCTAACAAAACACTTCTGAGAACATAGTCTAAAAAACTACAGTATAGTTTGGTTGTGGCATATACATAGAGCAAAATACCCCAAAGGGATGAAAATGATGCCAATTATAGTTATTGATATAATATTGTAAGTAGAAAAAAAAGACTAAAATAATATCACCAAAGGCAATTCCTTTTTGTAAATATTTAGTGCATATTTATGTCCTCAAAAGAAGAAAAGTAAGTACAACAAAAAGTAAGAAAGATTAATTTTTTAGTGGTTTGTGTAGTAGACTTGTGGGGTAGAGAGCTAAACTAAAACCATGCTGAACTTATCTTCCATCTCTTATTACTATGGAAACAATAAGCTTTTCATTCTCAAGGTTTCCTTATGGCTAGGAATGCTCATGTAGCCATGTTCTGGGATCTACTGAGGAACTGAACTTAGTATCCACTGAGATATACTGAAGAACTTGTGGTGGAAAGCTTTGCTTCCTTATGAAAGATAAAGTTGTACTATTGGTACTGTCTCTCCATCTTTTACAGTTTGGAATTCAGATAATGAAGACATGACCTCTGGACCTGTGGCAGCCACCTTGAAATTGTAAGGTAACAACTATTAATATGAAAAGGCATCATGTTAAAAGAGCAGAAGGATAAGGAGAGGCTGGGGTCTACAAATGACACTGATAAATGGGACATAATAGTGCACATAATCCTAGCTATTCAGGTGGAGACAGGAGGATCATGAGTGTGAGGCAAACCAAGAAAAAGTAAGAACTTATCTCAAAAACAAAATGCAAATGAAAGGTCTAGGGGCGTAGCCCAATTGATAGAGAACTTGCCTTGCAAGTAGGAGGCCCTGAGTTCAATCTCCAGTATTGAAATGAAGAAGAAAAGGAAGGAAGGAAGGGAGGAAGGGAGGGAGGGAGGGAGGGAGGGAGGGAGGGAGGGAGGGATACATGGATGGAAGGAAAATAAAAGTTCCTACATGACATAAATAACTTCCTTGAGATTTTCTGAGCATATTTTCTATTATTTTCAGCTTTTTGTTTCCTGCATCTCTTTCCTCTTCATGATATAAGTGGATAGTTTTAGGTGGATAATTGTTTCCTCTTAGCATTTTGGTACAATTCCATTGTATTTTAGATCTCAATAGTTCTGTTACAAAGTCACTGTAACTCTTTTTTTTTTTTTTTTTTTGGTCCGGTTGTGGGGCCTGAACTCTGGGCCTGAGCACTGTCCCTCAGCTCTTCAGCTCAAGGCTAGTGCCCTACCACTTGAGCCACAGCGCCACTTCCGGCTTTTTTCTTTTTGCTTATGTGGTGCTGAGGAATCGAACCCAGGGCCTCAGGCATGCAAGGCAAGCGCTCTACCACTGAGCCAACTTCCCAGCCCATCACTGTAACTCTTATTGCCCTTTTGAATACTTTTCTCTCTAGCTATTTTTAAGATTTTTGCATTATCTTTGCATTTTAACAACTTCAAAATTAATAATATTTTTTCTTGGGTTTCATTGTACTTATTTTGTCAGTTGTGGGTCTTGAACTCAGGGTCTGTGCACTGTCCCTGAGCTCTTTTTGCTCAAGACTACTTTGAGTTACAGCTCCTCTTCTGGTTTGCTGGTAGTTAATTGGAGCTAAGAGTCTCATGGACTTTTCTGCTTGGGTTGCCTTTGAACCCTGATCTTCAGATCTCAGCCTCCTGAGTATCTAGGATTACAGACATGAGCCACCAGCACCTAGCTAATAAAACTAGCTTTGATGTAGCTGTTAATTTTAGAATTCTTATTCTCTCTCAAATATTGACTCTGTCTCATTCCATTTCTCTTCTTCTATGATCTTTCCACTGTGTTTCATATGTGTTTTGCATGCTTTTCTGCCTTTTAATTCTCTTTGTCCCTCCACATTTTGCCTGGATAGCTCTGTTCATCCTAGCTCTGGTAGTCCTAGAAATTTGTTCCAAGAAAGATTTTAATTTACTAATGCAAGTCTCCATTTTCCCTTAGTTCTTTCTTCATACTTCTTGAATGTCTCATATCAAAGTACCCATAGATTTGAATCTATTGTCTGCTTTGTTTCTCTTGGAAAGGCTAGGCCTTGTTTTCTATTTGGGGTTACTTCCTATTCTCTCTGAAAATTTTAGCTATCATTTAATAGCTATATCTTGTTACCATCTAAAAAGCAGCAGTCTTTGCTTATAGTGGTCACTTAGATTGAGGGCAGGCCACTTTCACCCATAGTGGATTTATTCATGGATTAAGATGTCTCAAAGCTCTGTTTCGTCTTTATAAAGGCTTCCCTCCCTTGTCTACATGTAGCTCATTCTTATCTCTAGGATGATGTCATTCACTGTCACAATTGGAGGTGTGGAATGTTTACAAGTTCTCTTCTTCTTGAAGAGTCCTGAACTCCATGTTTTATTTTTTTCCTAGCCTATGATTCTGGCAAAAGTGTATTCAGTTAAGCCTCTCAACTCTTGCTTTTGAGGTTAGCATTTGCCTGGACTAGAGATGTGTTACTGACTGCCAAATGTACCTCTTTCGACATCTCTCTCGTATGTACATGAATACAGACATATAGCTTCAAATAGCTTAGCCTATTGCTATATCAAGTAGAACTCCAAGTTTTGGCAAATAATTTTTCATGTAAAAATTATGTTTTATTAGAAGTTAGCCTATTAATGATAGGAACAGAGATGTTCTTTAAAAGTTAATTCATGTGTCCATGGACAAATACAAAGCTCTTTAGAATGAGATAAGACTAGAGTCAATTCTAATATGTCTTAAATAGAAGCTAGACATGGTGGTATGCACCTATAATCTCTATTATTTGAGAGATGAAGGTAGGAGAATTATGAGTTTGAGGATAGCCTTAGCAAAGTTATTGAGATCCTATCTCAAAAACAAAATAAAAACACAGAGCTGGGAGTATAATTCAAGTGGTAGCATATTTGCCTAGAATGCTTAAGGCCTTAGGTTCAATCCCCAGTCCAGCAAAAATGGGGAAAGAAAAGTCCTAAGAACGCTGATGAAAATAGAATTACTAATGTCATTTAATTCCTTGAATGTCAAAATTCCTTTAGTTAACCTATAATAAATTTTAAAATATCTCAACTGATAATTAAATTTTTCTTAAATAATTTAAAAGTGAACATTATAGACTACCTTTTTAAAAGTTTTGCTACATTGTCACTAGGTTTATTCATTTTTCCAAGGTTTTTGCCATCTGTTTGGTGCTGGGGGCTTTTACATACTGCCAGAATGACAGAAACAATGCGTATTTGTGAGATGGTTGAACGAGAGTTGTCCTCTTTTATATAAAGGAGTGTAGCAACACCTTTCAGTCAGGATTATTTTAGCTATAAATATGAAAGCTAGGAGCCTTTAAACTATTCCCTAAAAACCATTCTTGCTCTTGGAGATCTTTTTTTTTATGCTGGTACTAGGCCTTGAACTCAGGGCCTTCATGCTCTTTCTTGGCTTTGTTGCTCAGGCTGGTGCTCTACCATTTGAGCCACATTTCCACTTTCAGCTCTTTGGTGCTTAATTGAATAATAGTCTCATGTACTTTTTGCCCCTAGGCTGACTTCAAACCTTGATCCTCAGATCTCAGCCTCCTAAGTATCTAGGTTTGCAGGTGTGAGTTCCCACACCTGGCTCTTGGAAATACTTGAGATCTCAGTTGGAAGACTTCGCAGTTAGGAAAAGATGCCAAGCAGGTGCATTGTATGGGAACTGTAATGTCCAGAAAACATCAAACCTGAAAGAAAAAGAAACTTCAATACAAAGCCAATAGGGCATTATCCTTTACTATTTATTCAGATGATGCAAGAGCCAATGAGCCTATCTTAACCAAGCAATGATCCTACCCTAAGCCAGGAGAGATGTTCTGAATATAAGTCCTGTAGGCATCATTAATTTGGATGGAAGGGATGGACTGCCATGAGGAACAGAATGAGCAAACAACTAGACAAAGACTGAGGCAAGTATACTTCTGCTCTATTGGTCTCTCCCAAGTGGATTCTCAAAAGAGAACCCTTTCATCTTATAAGTAACATTACAACCCAGCATGCATAAGTGACTGGCAAAAGAAGGCCAGCAAAAAATTACCCTGGAGATGTAATGGACTGTGAAGTCAATGGAGTTGTTGGTTTCAGAGATAGAAAAGTTAATTATTCTTGATGGACTTGTGTGGGCATTTAGTTTTGTTTTGTCTTTATCTGATAGAAATGAGCAGACTGGAGGGGGTAGAGCTGTGGATTCATGAGCTGTTCTATAATCAGTAGTCTGTGGGCTCCTTTTCTGGATTTGCCACACATGAATGTGGGCGAGCATTGCTCAACCTCCAGGCTGCTGCCTCCAGGCCACTTCCATGGCTTCACAGAGAACATGCAGTTTGGTCCAATGAAAGCATTACAGATCAGCCCAACACCACAGGGAAGCATGAGTTTCTGAAGCCAACAACGAAGACAATGGTAATCTGAGAATAAGATTTGGGCTTCCTGATAACCGTGAGGGTATGTTTTCTCTTTTCCCCATTCTGTTCTTCATCATTCCCAGGGAGCTTGGAAAGGAATTGTCCATAATTACCACTTATTACTATAGAGTCTACCTTTCATACCGGCTATTCCCACCTTATGCTCTCCAACAAGGCAATAAATAAATAGTAGGAAATATAGTGAGAGAGATCATAAAGACAAACCAACTAGACTCATCATGGTGCCCATGCACCTTGGTGCAAACATGCAAGAAATCTGAATACCTGAATGCATTTCTTCTTCAAGACAATTTTTACCCATCAGAAAATCATTTTAATAGATTCTTTTTCTACAAGACTTTACTTCTATGGAGAAAAATGCATCAAGACAAATACACTGTGTTTGATGTCCCATAGATAGGGCATCTCTGTGCAATAACCAGATCTCACGTCCACAGCCAGCCGTCTTCCATGAATCCCATTCTTTTGACCAGGGTCGAGGCTGGGAGAAGGCAATGTCCTTAGGCCTCCCTCTTCACCAACCCATCACATCTCTGAGCTCTGGTAAGGTTCTACTGGGACCAATGTTTCCCTAATGTGCCTTGCTTTCTTAGGACCACCAAGTTGAAACCATAAAAAAAAAAAATCACATTTCTTTCCACTTCCTAGAGGCCAGGTCTCACCTTCTAAATGTGGCTCCTGCTTGCCAACTTCGACACATCTTGTAACAATAACTCCTATGAGTTGCGTTTTATGTGATGGGAGACAGGTGTGCAACTGTTGAATACATGTCTCAGGAGAGCTTATTAAAACAGCTAAGCCAATTAACTCTCATAGAAACACGTAACCTTTTCCAGGAAACTACATCTGAGGCACAGAGCTTGTGGGAACAAGTCTCTGGGGGGTGGGGGGGAAGGATGGCCTTTGATCTCCGAGGCCTTTTCCCCAGGGTGAGCCTGGCTCATGGGGTGAGCAGGACTGTGGTAGTGATTCTCCTCAGATAGAGAGAAGGGTAAGGGAGGGAGGGGAGCTAGCCTGCAGCTCACTGCTGAAGACTGGCCTTATATACAGAGAGCGGGTGAGGTGGGAAGGACAAATTAGATGAGAAGCAGCTCATCCATTAGAGCCGAGTCTTGAAACTCTGCGGAACACCACCCAGTGCGCACAGAAAGTGGCTCCTAGGAAACAAAGGTGAGAGAAAGAATGTCGCACTCAGCTTTGAGGTCTGCTGAATGAGGCCAAAGGTAGAGTTTTCATTTCATTCTGTCTTTGTTAATTATCTTTGGATCAGAAAAAAAAAAAATCTCTAGTTCACGAGTCCACCCTGGGACCACGCCTGGAATTATGGCTCTGAGATGCCTCTTACTAAATCTTCAGGTCCAAACATATGCTTGAAGAAACCACCAAGGATGTCAGCGTGTCTTCCTGTATCACATGATAGTCCTTGGCAAAAAAAACTCCTTCCCTGAAGAGGTCATTCATTAAACTGGTCTTTTAATCCCAGCACACAGGACTTACTGAGCATGCAAGAGGCTGCCAAACCTTTTCTAGTAAAACTTACTTGGGTTGCTGAGTTCTGGCCTGCAAACTCCAAGGCCTTAAAACTTCTCATCCCATGTGTAATGAGAAGTCTTGGTTTCTAGGCATGTCAACAGTTCTGAGCCAGGAAGAGGCTGTGGGTGAGTGCTGTGCCTCTAGTCTCCTTTCTGCATCCCTTAGGTAACCTTCTTGGAGGTCAATTCTGCTTGCTAGGCAGCGCAGTGCCTTTGTCCATTGTTTCCTGGACCTGCACCCTGAGACATCAAACATTCACGATCTGTTTTTCTTTCTCCATGGAGCTGGTACCTAGAGCCTCCATCCCTCTCTTCCCTGGAACTCCCCCTTCCAGTTCATTACTGGTCCTCACGTCTTATCTCAGAATTCTCCTGACACTCTAAAGGGCTTGAGATTTAGTCAGCCACCTTTGAGCTCTTGTACAAATTTTTGAGTTCTTGGTATGACTTTGCAGCTTTGTTTTTGAGGTCAGATTGCCATATAAAGTTAATCAAATGGGCTCAAACCAAAGCACCTTCCCAGCCATTGAGGGCAGATTACAGCCATTGACAATATATTCCAGCCGATCCACTGCGCACTTACGTTATTTCATTCAACATGCCCAACAAGCCTGCGGGGTGCATATCTGTGATTTTGTGGAAAGGTGATGAAAGGAGACCATGGAGAGGTTAAGTGACTGTCCCCAGAGCTCACATTAACTAAATGGCTAAGCTGAATTAGAGCCCATGCTCTGCCTCTTTCCTCTCCATTTCTTTCCTACAGCTCCCCCAAGGACTCTAGCAGAGTGTTAGGAGAACAGGGGACTAGAAAGGGAGGGGGCAAAGCTCTCTCTCCCACCACAGCAAAATCCCTGTGAAATGTTGGATTATGTGCAGGGAGCCCACAGGTCTACTTAGCACTGGCACAGCAGTGGCTGGTTGGGTACCGCTGCCCACCAACCCTGCTTCTTGTTCCCGGAGATATTTGGTTCCAACAATGAGTAAGGTGGAGGCCTAGGAGGAATCTAGACCATGTGGGCTGCCTTCAATCACCCAAAGCCCAAAATCCTGTATCCTCTTCTGATGACTAATTTAATACAGAAAATAGGAACTTCAAATGCGTTTCTTCATCTTTGGGCAACTCAAGTCTTGAAGGCTGCTGATATTCTAGCCATGCCAAGACTTCTGTAGACTTAGCTAGAACTCAGGTGCCACAGCAGATGTCTTTCTGTGGAATTTGAACTCAGACAGCCATGGATGGTGGCCTAATTCACAAACTTCCTAGTTGTATAAACACTGAACTTCCATTTCCTCCACTATCCTGTGAGCTGGGGAGGTAGGTAGGCAGAAAGAAGTCTTTTACTAAGACCTCTGCAGATACTCGACAGAAGAGGAGTTCTCACTGGAGCACTCCAGGGAAGCTGAAAGTCAGAGTCCAGTGTCTATTCTCAAGCAGATGAAGATGATGGGCCACCTCACTGAGTTCCTGAGCCTTCCACATCAGCATCTGCTTTGAGTGAGAAGGAGTCTTTGCTAGAAATGACCCTTGGCCCTCCACAAGCTCCCAAGCTGGAAGAATGCCTGGAACCTCAAATCAGCCCGTTGAAAAGCTATGGGATCTGTGGGTGGCACTTCAACTTGCAGCACACAAAGGCTGAGATTCCCAAGGTGGCTTTTCCTTTAGTTTATAAGGTATGAGGCCTGCTGTGATGAAATATTGCAAGGCCTGAGATATGGCATCATCGGTTCCTGTTGAAATCTCTGGCTCAGGTCAGGTGAGAGTAGAGGTATCATGGAAGTGGAGGATGAAACACCAATGGTGTGGCAGAGGATGGCTCAGAGCTTCAAGGCTGAAGGCTGCTTTGTAGGGAAGACCTGGAGCAGCAATCAGGAGAAGGGGAGTAAGCCTGCAGAACCCTGCAGCAACTTCCTGGCTGGAGTGCCACATACTGACCACTCCCTCTTCCTACTTCCTGCCTGCCTTATTTCCTTCTCTACCTTCCCCTCCTCCATGGACTCACAAGTTCTTCCCTTTCCTCTTTCCTCCTCCTCCTCCTCCTCCTCCTCCCCCTCTACTCCTCCTCCTCCTCCTTCTCCTTCTCCTCCTCCTCTACTCCTCCTCTTCCTCCTCTTCCTCTTCCTCCTCCTCTTTACTCTTCTTCTTTCTCTCCTCCTCTTCTTTCTCCTCCTCTTCCTTTTCTTCCTCTTCGTCCTTTGTTTCCTCCTCCTCCCCTTCCTCCTCCTCTCTTTTTGTATGTGATAGTACTGGCAATTGAACTAAGACCTCTTACTCTCTCTTGTCTTTTCCACTCAAGTGCTCTATCAATTAAGCCACACCACTACTTCTGGCTTTTTGCTGGTTAATTGGAGATAAGAAGTCTCCCAGTCTTCTGCCTAGGCTGAAAAACTGCAATTCTTAGATCTCTGCCTCCTCAGTAGCTAGAACTGCAGGCATGAGCCATCTGTACCCAGCCTTTTCTCTCTTCTTTCCCTTGTTTTCTATCCTCTTCAGTTTTCTTCTTCCTGTTTTACTTCAATATTAAATTAAATAACATTTTGGTTTCTATTCTGGATGAGGAACTCAATTGATTATAGGAAAGTGTGACCTTACAAAAGTGCAAAGAGGGGCTGGGGGTTTAGCCCAGAGGAAGGGCGCCCACCTGGCACGCGCAAGGCCCTGGGTTCGGTTCTCAGCCCTGGGGAAAACAAACAAACAAACAAACAAAGTGCGAAGAGATGTACTAAACCTCCGAGGGCGATTCACACTGTATGTGTCCTGCTGTGATATAGTCACATTTCACACATGCATGGCTGCAGCAGCAGGTACTATGCTTCAGGGTGCGAGGCTATGGTGTATTCAGTCTGAGCCTTATGTGTCTGGAACACAAGCTACACAAGAACATGGTCACAGAATAACTACATCGGTGAACAGTGTCACCAGCTGACTGTTTTCAGAGAATCACTTTCACTAAAGGAGTCCTTACTGTCTCCTGCCACTCCAGCACATGAGCCCGGCGGCATGACTGGGTAAGCTGAGGGCACTTGAAGGCAGTATGAAAACACGTTGTAGATATTCTGCAAGCATGTCTTGATGTTCTTCATTGAAGACCCAAGGGAAGCAACTGGCTCCCCCAAGAATATATTAAATAGTTTGCATAGGTGAGTTGAAATAAACTTGAAACAAAGCAATTTGCCTGAAAATAATTCAATCAACACACCAATGTAATCAAACAAATACTATGTCTGTGGCCCCTTTGGTATTCTCAGGGGATTTGTTCGAGGACCCCTGAGGATGCCAAGACACAAGCTTACATCCTGATAGGAAATGGCATAGCATTTGTGTATGAACCACACACATCTTCCTGGATGCTTCATGTCCTATTTTGATTACTTATAATTACTTATACCTAACACAGTGTAAATGCACACAGTCTCAAGGGTTGACTATTGAGGTTTAGAAATGTTTAGAAAATGGTAATAACCTGCATCACTTTTTTTTTTGCTATAAAACCAACACATCCTAGTTGTAAGATAAGTCAGAAAAATATAGACAAGCAAAAAAGTACATGAGCCTTTAAAATTGTACCCGGTGGCTACTACTGTTTATCACTTCAGTGTGCATCTTGTCACATCGTTTTCTATATTTTTATGTACACTACTGCTGCCTATCCTGAAACAGAATAGTTCTCTTCACAGTGTGGGATAATTTATCAGAATACACTTAAGTATGTCATAATTCATTTCAGTAAATCCTCTGTGGCACCTAAGACCGAACCAATTGCCAAATATGTGTCCTCTTAGACCTGGTTCTCATCCTTCCTGGTGATTAGCTGTGGCCGTGTATAATGTTCCAGCCAATAGAATGGGAGCAGAAGTGATGTGGATCAGATCTGGTTCACAAAATCCTTCACATGTGATCTCTCAGGCCCTTCATCTTCTGTGGGACCAAGGAAGTCATGCATTGATGATGGCAAAGCCACAAGATACCTGAGTGCTTGTATCATTATTTGAAGGAGAGTCAGCTACCCCATTGTAGACCCGAGGTTCTGAGGCTTGTTTTAGCAATTGATCAAACCTTGCTAATACCCACTGTCCCTTGAATATAAGTACCTTTCCATAGCACAGAGATAAACGTAAAAGTCTGGACATTTTTCTAGTTTTATGTAGACCAATTTCTGCCTCAGTTGGTTAGGTGGAGACTGACTTACTCCTTGTATAGTCACAAATATGAAGTGCCCCAGCTTGTCTCTGAATCTTAACAAATGTTACTTTCCTCTGCCCCAGTAACTCCTAAGAATCGCTACAACATGTACACTAAACACTGGGTTACAATGTATAATACTATAATAGGCATATGGTACAGGGTGCATATACAATCTAAGTATATGGCTCATTGCAAATAAAAAATATCATAGAATATGTTATACAAATCTGCAATATATAGAAGCTAATCTATCGTAATGTCTCTCATACTCACAATATCATCCATATTGGGTAACAAATGCTTATTTTTTTAGCTATCTTTCCTGCCTGAGGGGAGGTTTCCTGTGTAGCATTGGAATGTACAAATACTTAATGGGATTTAGGGGATTCACTAGCCAGAACAAAACAAAACAAACAAACAAAAAGTGTTTTTTCATATTTTTTCTTGTTTCATTGAAAATTGCCTTTGTAGAAAACATTATGCAAATTTTATTATTTAGGCATTACACTTATATAAATATAGAAATATATTTACATGATATATATTATTTCTATTTTTCTTTCTTCTAAACATCTACAGCATGATGTATAATTACCATTGCTTCTATTGAAGGTAAGACTTCATTGCAACATAAGGATACTAATGGAAATCCTGGAGTTATTATTATGGACATTTCTTTAATCTAGTTTGTGAAACAGAGAAATTTAACAGCTATGAAGTTCTGAGCTCACCAGCAATGTCCCAGCTAATAAATCTAATGCTCCTTTTATAGTTACCACAAAGCTCAGTGACATTTAACACAAGGGTGCCCACTCCCCTCAAGAAGTCATTGTATTCTTTTATTTCTATAATAGTGTGTGTCACCAGATTTAAACTAGTGAAACTTCCCTGTGTTATCAGATAAAAATAATACTACTTCCATATACTGTACTTTCTACTTCCTCCTGATCCCTCCTCTTGCCTCTCAAGTCTCTTCTCTTTGGTTCTGTTACAGAATCATCTTCCTTTATCTGGCTATTTAAACATGTGATTTCCTTAAGGCAGTATTTAGGACTCTTCTCCTCACACGATCCAACTTCTCCACATCCACAGCTTAACTGACCTCCAGCCTGCCAACAAGTCCTATTTTTATCTCCAGCGCTCTACGTGCCTCATGACTGAATAACTCAATCTTCATACTCCTCTGCCCCTAATTGCTTCTCTTCCAATTTCTTTAATTACCTGGTAGTGAAAATCATCATCCATCCCAAACCAGAAAATAAATATCATGCCTATCATTTACCAATCCCTTAATCCTAAATCCAACCCATCACCAGATCCTGGTAATTTTAATACCTAAATTTGTTTCTCACCAAGTCTACTACTGCAGTCCAAGCTACGCTCATCTCAATAATGTCTTGCCCAGCCAGCCACTCCTCATCCATCCATTCCGATGCCTCCATTCCTTCTCCACATTGCAGCCATGATAGTCTTTCTGACATGAACTATGATGCTGTCACTTCTTGCTTAAACATCTTCCAGTGACTTCTAAGCCTCTTGAGGCATCTTTATGTGTCCTACACCTTCTTCATCTTGACTCCTCAGCCTCTCTGCCTCTCTCACCACACCCCTCATCCCTGCCTGCATTTGCTTGAACATTCCATGTTTCTTCTCATCTTTTCAAGGACATTAACACATGCTGCTCTTTTAGTCCTCCCTGCTGGCACCTTACCTATCCTCTGGGGCATGAGCTCATGACCTTCTCCAGGAAAACCTTTGGCAAGCAACCCTCTCAGGCCACAACAGCTCCCTCATTAGATGATGTCATAGTGAAGTACACTTTTCACTGTTATACTTTCCATAATTGTGCTTTTACATGCATTTGGATTAAGCATTAGATTGTTATCTGTCTCCTTCACTGAGTGGTATGTTTTTAGGGATAAGGGTGGAAGATGAAGAGAGCCCATATCTGTTTTAGCTTATGGCTGTCTTTTTAATTCATTTTGTATTATTTTTCATTGTACAAAGGAGTTGCTACTCAACAAAGCAGTTTATAAATTCAATGCAGCTTGGTCAATGTCATCCCTTCAAACGCTCTCAACCATCCCTCCCAACCTACACCTTCCCTCACGTTCCTTCATTTTGTAGGATATGCATTGAATTTTTGATGCATTCTCCCCCTCCCTATTCTCCTTATGGCGTCTTCTGAGAGTTTATCCCATAGCCTTGAGTCACACTCTTCAAAGATGTTTCATGAAGTGCATTTGCCATGATTTGTAAGCCATACAAGTGTATCCCCAGATTTTCCGTCAAGACCTTCCAATCACCACAATGCATGCTGCTGAAAAAAACTGTGAGCACTTTTGGCCATGGTACCATCTTGCAAAAGAAGACTGGGTGTGGTTGGAAGCTATGAAAACTTTGTATGCTGGAGCAATTGCTTCTTCAGGCAGCAATCCAGAGTCAACACCTCTTTGGTGTCTCTGTAACAGCAATGGTTGTCGCCTAGGAATCTTGCAGAATGCTTGGGAAGATCTTTTTCTTTTCTTCAGAGACAATCTCACATTTGAAATGTGAATTTGTAATCTTTTTCTTGCTGACACAGACAGATAACACCAGTGATGCACAGCTTGCCAAAGTTACTGACAAAGGAAATGATGCAATGTGCTTTCTACCCAAAGAGTCTTAATAAATTCTGACTCAGACCTAGCCTGGCTGGACAGCATTAATTGCAGCAACTTAGGGTTCCTCTGATATGTTGATAAAATTTTAATGCATTCACTTTCTATGATAAATAAAATCAATTAGGTATCATGGGTATAAATGTGTTACCACAACAAAAAATTTCTTGCAGTCCTGATCATTGTAGTACGTGAGTACAATAAATGTAGCATGTTTGGGTTTAATTTTCTTTTTTGGGGGGGGGGGGCTGGTCCAGTTGTGGGGCCTGAACTCTGAGCCTGGGCGCTGTCCCTCAGCTCTTCAGCTCAAGGCTAGTGCTCTACCACTTGAGCCACTGTGCCACTTCCGGCTTTTTTCTTTTTGCTTATGTGGTGCTGAACCCAGGGCCTCATGCATGCAAGGCAAGCACTCTACCACTGAGCCACCTTCCCAGCCCTGGGTTTAATTTTCTTGAAATGAGATCTGTATTGTTTTGAGATGCTGGGTATAAAACTCAGGGTTTCACAGATGTTAAGCGAGCTCTCTACCACTGAGACTAGTTTTGGTCAGTTCCCTAACGAAGCTCTTAATTCAAGAGTGTTAGGACCAGAAGTACAAACATTAAGGTGTCTTCCAGAGCTAAGATTACATAAATCTCAAAGTCCAATGCCAAATGAATGATCTTATTGAGAAATGTATTGACTACAACAGATTGTTTTTATTTGCAGTGCCAACAATTCCAGGTTTTTTTAAAATCCAGCTTTTATCTAAATGTTTGATAATCATGTATATAAAAGCAATGGCTGAGCATTAATCTTAACTCACACCCTTATGGGATAGATGCTGGACTTCTGATTTGCACTACAGCGGGGTGTATGCATCTAAGGTCAGCCTGCCACACTGGCTTCAATAACCCACTATGGAAGAAAGAAGAAGTTGTATATGATCTAGAGGTTTTGACCAATCATCAATATGTCTTTCACTTACCCAAATGAAATCACATTGATTGTAACAGCTAAAGCCATGTAGGAGTTGAATTAAGTGCCTATTGAGTTGTCAATTTCCCTTCCAACTCAACTTCAAAAAGGGCGAGGGTAAAGACCAATGACATACATATTTCTCTGCATAGGCAATATTAGTGTTGTTCCAAAACCTGCATGGGATGGAAAGAGGTAGAAGAAGCTCCAACTCATGGCCAATACCATCCCAGAAGCTGATGAATGGTCACAGCCAAGTTTACATGACCACTTGATGTCAGGAGTAATACAGCAATATATAGGATAGCTGTAAAATTGGAATACCAGAGTCTTAACCACAGAGTTTTTAAGAAGTGACTACATTTTTATCAATATTTTGGTATTCATATTGGAATTAATATTTGATATTTTGTGAGAGCTGCCAGAATGAACTTAAAAACTACTGCCACCATCTAAGGTAGCACTGATCGTGTGAGGAGTGCAAACTCTTTCCATTCATCATCTTAGCATCCTCCCAAGACCAGGTCCCTGGCTCCTCAGCCCTCAAGATATCCTTTACTGCTGAGTTGCTCTTTAATATGAAGTGGATACTGGAATCATTTCATTTTATCTGCAAAGAAAATTTCTTTGACATCTCGCTGAAGGAATGGGATAGAGGAATAAAGTTTGCAAACATCACATACTTCACTTTGTGTGTGTGTGTGTGTGTGTGTGTGTGTGTGTGTGTGTGTGTGTGTGTGTGTGTTTTCTCCTAGCCCTGGGGCTTGTGAACTCAAGGCCTGGGGGCTGTCCCTGAAGCTCTTTGTTCTCAAGGCTAGCACCCTATCACTTGAGCCACAGCACCATTTCCAGATTTTTCTGTGATCAAATGGAGTGACTTTCCTGCCCAGGCTGGCTTTGAACCACAATCCTCAGATCTGTTTCCTGAATAGCTGAGTAGGATTATAGGCATGAACCACCAATATACGGACATCCTTAGCTTTAATCCTTTGTAGAACACTACTAGGCACCAATTCCTGACTGATTTACAGTCTGCAATCATTTGCTGAAGCACCTATTTTTCCTTTCGCAATTTGATAGTACCATTGGACAGGACATTAAATGTCTCAAGATCTGAGGTGGGGCAGGTTGAACTCTTTACCATTGCTCAATTTGTCAGTCTGTTGCTTTAGCCCTGACAGGAAGACTTGAACTACTGCCATTTCTAAATTGCACTTCTAAATATTGACTTAATGGTGAGACTTGGAGTGTCATAACACAGCTCACTGGAGAAATGAACCTTTCCAGGCCTCATCAAGGAGTCTGCACAGTGTCCCATGAGGAATGAAGAATGAAGAGGAGGATTGAAGAAGAAAAATAAAATGAAGTCATGTTAAGCAGCAATGCCATTACATTTCACTTACTCATGTAGACAAATGAGCACATACTGGGCTATTGGCTGAGGCTAGAGGGGACCAAAGTCAAGAGAGAAAGGACAGCAATGACCATTAATCCCAGCAGGAGAAATAGAGGCTACCAGGGCACAGCTGGGCAGCTGAGAGAGCCAACTCTCAGAGGAGCTTTGTCTGAGAAACCCAGTCTAGAAGGACTAGGCATAGTCTAAGAAACAAGAGACTTGTCATCCAGTTTCTACCAGAACGTCAGCACATCCAGACCTTGATCTAATCTTCATTTAGGTCACTGAGGAAATTGGAGGAGGCTATCATTTTAGCTCCTTTCCTCCTAATTGTTAGTAAGAGAACTGATAACTGATTTCAGGACAGTTTTATCACATCATATTAGCTGCTGAACTGTGAATCAAAGGAAGTGAATGGCTTTTCTTGCCCTTAGGAGCTGTTTTGGAAGAGCAATGAGATCTTTTACATGTGAAATAGCTTTGAGATCTATTAGATACTTGGTGATATATAGAGGTTTGTGATAAATAAAATAGAACGAATCAGATACAGTGGAAGGTGGCCCCTATTGCATTATGATAATAGTCTCCATGGTATTTAAATTTGTTTTAAGGTTGATCTCTAAGGCCATGTACCCCATCTAGTCCTTTCCTGTTCTGATACACATATGCTCCTCGTGCTTCTGAGAATAACCACAAAGCACAGCTAAGCTTTTTAGCCTTAGTCAATGAGTTCCCCAATAGGATTCATCCCTCTGTATAAGTCATTAGATTTGCATCTTTCATCTAACATCCAACTCCATAAAAGACAGCCTCCTTTGAGATAAGGAAGCCCCTGAATGATTCCCTTAGTCAAAACCTTCTCATGTCAGCCTAGGTGACCACTGTGGACACAATCCCAAATGTCCCCTGAATGTATCTCTGCTGGTAGAACAAGCCTGTGTCTGTTCTTACCCATTTCTGACTTAACACAGCCTACGCTTACCTTCCTGAGCTCACCTTCAGATGCCCATAGCGGCGCTGAGGCAGATTTCATACCCTTGCCACAGCCAGGCCGCAGGACTGCTTACTGTGGTTTCCATCTGTCTATGTTCTGGGCTGGCACACCCTGGCATGCCCTAAGCAACTCTCCAGGTAGCTATCTCCAGACAGCATCCTCCAAACTCCTGCTGAAGGCTCACACCGTCCATGTGGACCATCTGTGACTCAGCCTTGGCTTATTCATTCTCTTCACTCTCCCCCATCCCTGCCAGCTACCTTATCCCATAACCCACCATGCCCTCAAGATTTTCTCAGCTGTTGCTGCCCTTTCAGCCAAGCCAGTGAGATCCCATCAGCCGCTCCTTCCTATCTCCTATCAGGCTGCTGTTCGGTTTTCCTTTCATTTCTTCTAGCCCCTCCCCCCCTCTCCTGACAGCTTTGTCCACAATGATGATCATTAGTATTAGAGCCTTAATAATTAGGGGGGAAGTGCTTGTAGCTATGCACATGGAAAGTCAAATTGCTTACATCTATCAAATGAGTGAATCCCAGAAATAGGGAGAGAATGGTAAATTGATTATCCTGTTAGCACTGAGTCCTTCTGATTGAAGGAATTCAATCAGGATGAGAGTATCCCATGGACTTCTCAAAGGAGCCAATACAGTTGCATAGGGTAAGTTTACTACTTACCTCATTACAGTAAGAAAAAGAATTCTACTTCTTAATGACCTCGTGTATACAGGATTTGTAGAAGGGACTTCATTAAACGAATTTCCATGACGTGAGTAGTTTGAATTCTCTTTTCCATATTATCTCTCACATATCCAAAATTTTGCCCACGAACAACAGAAGAAAACCATGATATATTGCAACAGTATTTTTGAACCAGGGGAATCAGGAAATGGTATTATTTCTGATCTGATGTTAGAGATTTCAAAACAAAGATCATTAAAAATGGGCCCATAAGATGTAGTTGTTACATAAAGATCGCATTTCTGGGATCTTTGGTCTTTCAGCAGGACTATCCCACTGCTTTTCCTCACATACTCCATAGTGTTTGGAGATCTGGATGAGTGGAGAAGCTCAGAGGCCAACAAACTCACCTGGCCAGTAGTACATGTAGACCTTCCTTCTGGCCTTGGTCAAAGTGATCCACAGAGGTTCTGAGCCATTCCACCAGAGAGGCATCAGACTGTCTCTATTGACACCAATATCAAACGACTTGTTGGTGCTGGGATCCCACATGTAATTCCCGATCATCTGATGAACTTCACAATGGCGGCCTAGATCAGTGAGAGGGGAAAGCTGTCAGTTCATGGTTGGGTTCCTTTTACTTATTTTCAGATTATAAAAGATATTCTTAGAACAACATGAAATCCACCATTAATTCTTTTTTTTTTTGTATTGGATACTTCTTCCTTAGATTAAATCGTAAAAGCCAACAATCCAATCAACCCTCACAGTGCCATTTGGTATGAAGCTAACCTGCCCAGTCTGGACTGTGCTAAACATGGAGGACAGCTTGTACAGTTTAGCCTTCTGTTCCTAGCTTTAGGTCTAAATACAAGTCAGCAAGGAAATTACAGATTCTCACCCCAGACCTCCTTCTCTAAACACTTTCTCCCACGAGCTCAGAAATCCAGCTGTTCTGAAGTTCATTCTCCCTCTTCTTGGATAAGTGCAGTTATTGCTTCAGTACTGAATAATGATAGAACCTATGACATTTGGAACAGGATGGTTTAAAATAAAAAGATTTGATTTTGCAGAAAAACAATCACCCAAATGGACTTGCATTGAAACAAGGAGTGGATCTGCTGGACACAGCTTAGTCCCAGAAGAGATGGTAGAAGTAAAACACCCAAACCCTTGGACCCTTTTGAAACATTAGGCTTCAATTATTTATTATGGAGCAATCTGTTACATCTTTAAAGTAAAAATAACACCAACTTTGGCAAGTACATCAAAAATTGCTGCAATTTTAGTGAGTGTCATTTGGCACCAGAATGAAACCACTTTGCTGGGCTCCCTAACCAGGCTTAATCAAAGGGGCTTTGTTGTTTTGGTTGTTGTTTGTTTACTGCTGTTTCTTCTTGTCTCCACACCTTCCAAAACTTCATTTTAAACAACAACAAAAGAAAAACTATGAAATACAATTTGGAAGATTTGGGCACCAAACATAACATAAGGAAAAAAAAAATACTATATTTCAGAAAGCCAGGCATTCCATGAACCATGGTTTAAGTTTAAAGCCCAAAGAGGTAAACAAAATAGTTCTTACTCAAAGCTGTCAAGACTAGTGTTTTGTTTTTATCTTGATTGAAGCTTTTCCATGAGTACTACTTAGATTTAACAAATGAAATTAAAATATCTAACAGTTTCTCTAGTGGTAAAGGAAATTGAATTCACTTTTACTAAACACACACACACACACACACACACACACACACACATCCCTATCCACTTTGTTCTGTGATTAACACAGAGGTTCAAATCTGAATAAATGATCCCATTCCTCAAGTAGCTTGTGATTTAATACTCACCTGGGCAATTTTCTGCCCCAACGATATAGGCCACCTATGGCTAAGGTTAGGAAGGGAATCTGGTTGCAGCTGTAATTTGAGAATCTCACCTACTATGTTGCTGAGTGGTTGATCATGTCATTCATGCCCATCTCCACCACCATGTTGCTGAACATAGAATGTTCTAGCTGATGATTTAGTTAGAACATCCTTAGGGCTACACTTTTTTTGGTCTAACTCCATTACTTTATTTTGCCTATGAAAATTTGATCACGTAACACTAAGGGAGCCACTCTTATAAGTAAAAGTCTTTATCTCTTTCCTTTATTCAAAGTCCTTTATTCAAAGTCTTAGGAAAAGAAAAAAAAAAAAAAACGTTTATCATCCTGATAATGCTGCCTTCCTGACCCTTTCACTCAGCAAGGTAATGCACTGGATACAGTCTCCTGGACAGGCTGCCCTGAAGATGCTCTCTACTGCCCTCCCAAGGGCAAGAAATGCATTTCACATGGACCTGGTGTGCACAGAGACTCAGGGAGAGTACAAAAACTGGAAAGAGGTGACTACAGAGGTCAATGACCAAAGAGCCTCTAAATGAATCACCAGGTAAGGACCAGAAGGCCTAGGGATGACAAGTATGACCGTGACAAGGAGAAATACTCAATCCCATCATCATTGTCATACTCTTGCTGTTCTTGCAGTTGAGCCCAGTTTCTCTCCCCAGTGCAAGTTCCCACTGTGAAGACCCCCATCACCTTCAGGGTGACTCCCCCTTGAATAAAACACTCCTGACCAGCTTCACCAAGGGCCTTGAATAAAACACTCCTGACCAGCTTCCCCAAGGGCAGGCATGATTTTTCTTTCTCTGTCCATCGGATCTATAAGGTTACGGTGACTCTTCTTTTTGTTCATTCTTTTTGAACATTTTCCATGGTCACTCCTTCTGTCGTTTCTTCCTTTGTTTAGTCTTTGGTTTTCAGTTACAGGGAATTTGAACTGCTTGGACCATTTTTAGACAAAATAGACAAAGAATCCCCATGTAGTGTTGTTTTCACAAGATACCCCATCCAAAGAAGTACAAAGCCACCAAAAATAATGGCCAAAAATATACATATCGGTTGCGTGCTGGTGGCTCACACCTGTAACCTTAGCTACTTAGGAGATTGATGTCTAAGAACTGCAGTTCAAAGCTAGCCTGGGGAAGAAAAGCTTGTGAGACTGATCTCCCATGAAACACCAAAAAGCCAGAAATGGCGTTACGAAACTCTCTTCTGCTCCTCTGTTGTTTCCTAGGTTTTAAGGACAGTACCCAAGTCCTGAGTTCAAGCCCCATGACCCCCCGCAAAAAAATGATAAGGATCCTTCTGTAAATTGTAGAACTGTAGATGACTAGTTTGTGTGTGTATTTGTGTGTATGAGTATGTATATGATGAGAGAGAGAGGAAGAGAAAATATTCTGAATTTATAGAGTGGAGCTCTTTCAATAAGAAAGTCACTCAGACTCCTATTTAGAAAGTTAACCTTCAGTTGAAATTATGATGATGTCTTCTTCAAAGGCTAAATAGTAGATACTGCGCCAATCTTCAGAGACACTGTTTGTTCTGGGAAGAGCTTCCTTTCTTTTCTGGAAGTCAGCAAGAAGACACATACTTCTCATCCTGTCTGTCCAGGATCTTCTCTCTTAGCTGAGCTGGGCTTCTTTCCATTAATATAGTTAGACTGGAAGTCTGTGAGTGTTCTTTAACTCAAGTTACTTTCCTTGTCTATCTTCTCTTTCTCTGCTCACACTCATTTCCTCTCTCTCTCTCTCTCTCTCTCTCTCTCTCTCTCTCTCTCTCCCTCTGCCCCCTCTCTCACTCTCTTTCTCTCTTGCTCTCATTCTTTATATCTTGGGTAAAAGTGGTGGCTAAAAAAATAAACAGAACAAAACAATGTACTCACTTCTACAGCCCACCGGCGTTCATTTTCATATTCCTGCCTGGCCCATATCTATTTTTATATGTCTGTAACTCCTCTTAGTCTTTCTCTAGTTTGTGCTTTCTAAACAGAGCTCTGCTGTGGTTTGGTGATTTGGGACATTTGCTCAAGATGGTAGGAGCAATGTTCCTGACTTCCTCACAGCACAGATCTGAACTGGTTTTCAGATCTGCTGTAAACAATGTCCACTTCCGTTCTTCCCCTTCAAAGGATGACTTTGTGGGGCTTTCACATCCACATCCACGCTTGTCTTTCTTAGAGAGAGCTCATGAACAGTTCCCACACCTACACCTGCTGTACAAAAGGAATGGGATGTGACATTTCCATGTCATATTCCATAAGGTCTTATTCGAGTGTATTCTCTCAGCACAGCCGCATAAACTGTGCGGTATTATGTGTTTCCACTGCCTCCAAAATGGCTACCTTCATAACACAGAAGTAAATAGAGCACATTTCCATTGTGACTGTAATTGAAAAGGCCTTCTCCTGCATCTCATTTAATGAGAGTTTTTTCTTAAGTCTAATCAGACTCATTGGAGTCTGGACAACGGGACTTGACCTGGAGTTTCTCTCTGTGGCCAGCAGAGACCAGTCTGAGCCAGAATTCTATTAAGTTGGTTCAGGGACACTCTCCAACCATTGGTATCTAACCTCCTTTATATCTTGTCAGTCCTGCCTGCCTTCAGCCACAGTTCCGGTAAGTTGGCCTAGTTACAATTCCCTTTAGCCCTGGTCTTTATTCTTAGTAATTTTTCATCTACTGACCCCCAACCTGCTCTCTGGCTAAGAATCCCCACTCATTCTTGCTGTTCTTACAGTTGAGTCCAGTTTCTCTCCCCCACGCAAGATACCACTGTGGGGGTCCCCATCGCCTTCAGAGAGACTCCCCCTTGAATAAAACACTCCTTACCAGCTCCACCAAGTACCAGGCACAGTTTGTCTTTCTTTATCCATCAGATCTGTAAGGTTATGGTGACTAACTCTTCTTTTTCTCATTCTTTTTGAATATTCAATGTTCATTCCTTCTGTTGTTTCTTTCTTTGTTTAGTCTTTGGTTTTCAGTTCACTCAACATGCATGCTCTGTCTTCAGAGTAGCAGTGTTGGGGGTGGGGATGGGGAGTGTAACCTTTAAAATGTTGGTCCCAGTGGGAGGCAATACAGCCCTTGGAAGGGAGTCATTTAGTTCCCCTCAGATAGTGTAGTTATAAGACGTCAGCCCACCTGCTTGGCCCCTTTTGTGACAAGACTTCTCCCTTTCTGCCTCTCTTACAAGCCAAGACACTAGAGTCCTATCATTTAGAATTCCCAGACTCCAGAATTATGAGTTAGAGAAAGCTTTCTAGAAGTGATCTAGCCCTTAGAGGACCATAAAAATAGCCACACAAACTGAAACCACGGAGAGCTATCTTTATCATCAGTAATATTTTTAAGAAAAGGTTATTGTTCTAGGACCATTTGAATTTGGTCAAGATATTAAAGATTCTTTTCTATCCAGTTAAAACTATATAGGAAAATGAAGAACATTGTAAAGGGACCATGTGTGAGCATATTTTAAGTTAAAACATGAGAAGCATTGAGAATGAAGAGGCATTCTTTCCTAGGAAAGGACTTAGCAAGGAATAGCTTAAACACTGTTTGCTTTCCTCTTCAGGAGCTTCAATAGGTGAACACCACACTGAGATGTAGTGACCATGTCTCTGATCAATGAGACACTACAAGTGACTAGCAAGCACATAGCATATACAGCACTGAGCCAATGGACAAAGGGATGATTTGTGTCTCGGGTGGGATGGCAGATGGTGGGAGTTTCATCAGATGACTCAAAACAACTTCCTAAGGATCTATGAAGATGGTGTACAGTTACCCTCCTTATACATCACCATGCTGTACCCTTCACTTCACTCCAAACATCACCTAGGCATTACACATCCTACATCCTCACAAGAAGAGGGCTGAGCACTAGAGAGAGAGAGAGAGAGAGAGAGAGAGAGAGCACCAAAGGCCACATTGGCATTGTAAAATTGACTCGTAAAATCACGTTGTTCTATTTTATTACTTATTGTTGTTGATCTTTCACTATGCCTAGTTTATAAACTAAAGTATCTCATCAGTATGTATATAGGAAAGTAACATAGTACACTAGGATTTAATTGTGTCTGTAATGACAGACATCACCGGGAGGGGCCACGGCTAGTGAGGGGGCGGAGCCTCTGGGCAAAGCCAGTGTCTGACTCACCCAGCAAAACTTGCTAGCTCCTCCCACCTGCTCCAGGCCTGCTAAGCCTTGGATCAGCAATTACCTCAGAGGTCAGCAAAGTAACCCCATGGAAGTGGTTCTGGATCTCCAGAATGCCAAACTTATTCTTATCTCTTGCAATTCACTAGCGCTCCGAAGCATTGCCATAAATACCTCCAAAGGAGGAGATGCTGTCAGAAGAGGAGACGGTAATCTTAGGTTTCCCTTTCCTCTGAAAAGAGTCCAAGTGTTGGAGAAAGAGGCTCCAAAAGTTTGAATTCTGGGATTGTAGATTAATGCATGCGATTTAGAGACTGAGTGTATATACATCACCTCAAATTGTCAGGACTCCAAGAAGTCTATATATCCAACCTACAATCAGGCATCCTGAGGATGTTAAGTAAGTCTAACATTCATGCAATTAGTCTCCTCTTACTACATTTTTTGTGAGTGTTTAGAGAGCCTAAGGATTAGGTTAGATTCTGTTTATATTAGGGAACTTTCCAATCGCTACTTTTCATCCAAGAAATGTGGAAGAATTAACAGTGCATGGCTCAAAAGATCTAACTTAATAAATCAAAAGTTTGTAGGTCATCTTTGTTGAGAAATAGATTTTATTTTCTTCACTTGTTCACTGACAGATCTTGATATGTTAAAGAAGGGGTTTCAAATGAAACTGGCAAAATCACATAGAAAGAAAAGTTTCACAATTTACACATCTTTAAAAGCAACTACTAATATACGCGGCACACACAGTCGTGATTAGTGTCTGAGTCACAAATATTGCAAGGCTGAGGTAACAAGCTTTGATTATACTGTGAAGTGTAAGGATTGAAGCAACAATAATCCTAAAATGATTTTCTTTAAAAAAAAAAAAAAAGATAAAGATGTGTATGTGTCTGTGTATCTGTGTGTGTGTGTGCATGTGCACCAGTACTAGAACTTGAACTCAGGGCCTGGGCACTGCCCCTTACCTTTTTCTGCTCAAGGCTGGCACTCTACCACTTTAGCCACACCTCTGCTCCTAACTTTTTGCTGTTTAATTGAAGATGAAAAACTCAGGCTTTTCTTCCCTGGGCTGGCTTTGAACTTTGATCCTCAGATCTTAGCCACTTAAGTAGCTAAGATTCTAGATGAGCCAACAGTGCCTAGCTAAGGGAGTGGGGGTGGGGGGTGGGAGATTTTTGATTGCAGACATTCTTGCTCCTAGTTTTGAAGTCACTTGACTAAAGAAAATGTACTGTTTACTTTTTCTGCTGTTCCTACTAGCTTGGTATAATTCCTTAATAATTAGAACACAGTAAAAGAACTAAAAACAAAAGTTTTGGGGCTTTGATTGAAACACTCAAAGAACTGAGTGTGACTTAGTAACAGAGCACTTGCCTAATATGCGTGAGGACCTAGGTATCATCTCTAACACTGAAAGAAAGGAAAAGGAAAAGCTCAAAGAAGTTTCCAGACAATTTGACCTATCTTCACCTCTGTGCAGAGAGCTGGGAAAATAGCTGCATTAATTACTAAATATTTTTTAATAGTGTTTCTTTAGAGTCATGCTCTGATTTTTACTGAGTTCTTTTCAAGATGTCTCCAAACACAATGGATGTTTGGAGGAAGAAGTTTCTTATTTGGAGAATGTCTATCTCAGAATATGAAATTCAGCCCACATCTCTCCTGCAGCGCCTCCTCCTGGGCCCCTTCCTTGATAAGTATCCATCTCTAAGTTGGCCCAACCTCCTCTCACCCAAGAGCATCAGGCTGACCAAATTCTTCAGAGGATCAGAGGTAGCAATGGGCAGAAAATAAGTCCCAACCATTCCCATTCCACAATGAATTCTTCCAGGATGGGAGTCCTCACAGCAAGACAGAACTTCAAGTGTTCCTCAAGTGCTGGACAGGAGCAAGAAGGAATGGCGGCATTTAATTCAATGAAACGAGGCAGAGTTAGGGTTTCAACTCAAGCCACTTTTCCCCATCAAGCTTTTCAATTATTAAAAATCCTGGAAGTGAAATGAACACCAAGACAGGGACACTACTGGTTTTTTATTGCTCCCTATTGTTTTTAACATATTTAAAATGTACTATGTGATTTTTTTTTGTTTCTTTTGTATGTTCTTCCCCACAGTGTAAAACGCTTGTTTTCACTGTATTTTATCTTGGTGCCCTGCATCTTGGGTATATATTTTTTCTAATTTGGGGAGGGGAAGGGAAATAACAAAATACTGAAATAAGGATACAGGTTGACCCATTGTAACCATGAGATGTACAAGACACTATGTTGAAAACAAACTTTACAACTTTGGGATGGGAGGGAGGAGCTGGGGAGGCTGGGAGGGAAGGGATGGTAGGGAGAAAACAAAGGAGGAGGTAACAATGCTCGATAGGAAATGTACTCATTACCTTGTTCATGTAACAGTAACCCCTCTGTACAGTATTTCTACAATAAAAAAAATTAAAAAACTTGAAATGGATAATAGGGTGGTCTCTAAAAAATGGAGGCCAGATACCACACTATTACTGGACCACTCATTCATGCTAGGAATTGATAAGAATTCTCAATACCAGTTATTTAGGAATGAACTTACAGTAAGTTCAATTGCTTGATCTGGTGTGAACAGGCAAAGAATCAAAACTTCCTTTTGGTTGGGGGGGGGGGTGTTGAAGTAAGAAACAAGTGGAAGAAAAACACCTTATAAACACATAATCTGGAAGATCATTTAGAACTCCAGTTACTGCTGCATCATACATATTTTTAAGAAAATTCATTTGTCCATGTGATTGGTTTTGTTTATGGCCACTAGACTGTGTAGGGTAGATAGGATGCTAGCCTGTCTGAGTTCATGGGAGATGTGTACAAAAAGAAGTAAACCCAGACTCTCATGATAGGGGAGTTAACCCTATCCCTGTAGCTGACATCATCATGGCAGCCACCAATCAACAATCACCAGCTGCCACCAGGTAGAGAAATGAACTTGAGTAGAAATGTGCTTTGCTTAATGGTTTGTGTTTATCACTCTTCTTGGGTGTTCTTTGTATATAATAAAAGTTGTTAAGAGACAATTTGCCTGAGGGAGAAAAGAGTAACCCAAATGAGCAACTCATCAATTGGTTAGGTGTGAGAAATATCTTCTTGATGTATTGATAGTTTTCCAGTACAAGCAGTAGACACCATCAGGCAAGAGAAGCTTTTTGAGTTCAAATTAGAAGCATCAGGCAGGCTGAGAGTTGACAAGAATTCAAGCCTACTGGAAAGAAACGGCCTTACTAGCAATCCACTAAGTTTTATTGACCCTTCATTTCCTTATTTGAGAAGTTCTCTTTTTCCTTTTTCTTTTATTTGCAGTGTTGGGGATGGAATCCAGGGCTCTGCGCCTGCTAGGCATGTGAGCTGCCACTGAGCAACACCTCCAGCTCTGGCTCCTCATTTGAAAAACGAATACCACTATATGTTCCGGGAAGAATAAATGATTTGAGGTAGCTAATACTTTAACACAGCATCTGGGTCATGGTAGATTGGTGCTAAATACACACAAGCACCTAGATTCTCCTCAAAGGACAATCTTATCAAATACATCCTTTTTGATGGCTCCTGGGGAGGGATATGGCTAGCCCCGAGTATTTCTTACATGGTATTTACACACCATCTTCTAATGCAAACCTTCACATCCCTAGAAAGAAGGGCAAAGCAGCAATAGAATAATAATACTAATAGAATCTGCTTCTTTCTTTCCAGGACCAAGTAAACTAGAAAGATTAAAGAGCTTGTAGGCTGGACTGGGAAATTGACCAAGGCATTCACAGAGGGGCTAACAAAGAAGTTGCCTAGAGTCTGGGGAATACTTGGCCCATCACTGCCCTCTACTGGTAGTTAAAATAATCTCCACCACTAGCAGCCTTTCCCAAGAGTTCTGACCAGGAGCCCAGCTAGCTGTGTCAGCCCTCATTCCTCCCAACTCTGGTTTCAAGGGCTCCAAAGTATCCACAGGAACCTCTGAGCTAACCATGCCATGACACCAGGAGAAGAAGGACCAAGCTCATCCCACTTAGTTACTACAGCAAATGAAGTTTCTCTTGAGAAATAAGGACCTATGGCCCTGTCCAGACTTAACTCCGGATTCTCATGTCCTACTTCCACATCCACATTCTTCCACTTCAATAACCCATGCCAAACTGAGCCAAGAATGGGGTCTTACCACACTAGCACAGTGAAAATTATGCCAGGGTCTTGGCTGGGTGGGTCAGAACTCTGCATTTGTATTCCTCAGGCCTGGGGAAAACATCCCCAGTATAGACACTGGCCTTGGAAAGAAACTCTGGCTATTGGGGAGGCAGAGGAAGGCAACAGGAAGGAGAGAAGGATCCCGTGGGTGAAAGCCACGGGTGCCTTCTCTCCTCCCAAAGTCATTGGCTTTCTGTCACCTGCATCCTTTCTCATTTCCTGGGCTCATCTGCCTGTAGCCATCACAAAAAGATGTTAGCCTGCTCTTCCCTCTTCCTTCTGAGTTCATAGTGCCTGGGCTGGACCCTGCGATTGAGGGGCCAATTAGAATCATTGGAAACCATGGCCCTGCCCCTCAGCTGTGCATGGCTTCTGAAGACCAGGTCTAACCAGCCTAGTTTGGGTCTGTCTCCAAAGCCCACTTTCCCAAGGAAAATCTCACACATTCATCTATATCAGATGTGCCAGCAGCCTAACTTCAATCTCCTGAAGCTTTGACACAGCTTACAAATTCTTTATTTTATAGATATTTTCAAGTGTACAAAACCACGATGAATACGATCAACAACACCCTACTCTGGTATCATATGTCTTTCTCCCCACACTGGCCTGTTGTTGTTTTTTTTTAAAGTAAATCCTAGATACATCTTTTTTCTACTCAATGTTCTAAAAAGTTATATTTTTGCTGGGAAGGTGGCTCAGTGGTAGAGTGCTTGCCTCACAGGTGTGAGGCCCTGGGTTCGATCCCTCAGCACCACATAAACAGAAAAGTCTGGAAGTGGCGCTGTGGCTCAAGTGGTAGAGCGTTAGCCTTGAGCTGAAGAGCTGAGGGACAATGCCCAGGCCTAGAGGTCAAGCTCCATGCCTGACAAAAACGAAGTTACATTTTTATTGTCTCAATTCACTGGACAAAGGGTTCCAATTCAACAAGGCAGTTTATGAGATAATGCATCTCGATCTATATCACCCTCCTCAGATCTCTCCCCATCCCTCCCTCCCAACTCATTCCTTCAACTTTTCTACTTTCAGAGGATATGCCCTGAATATTAGGGCTTCATTCTCTCCCTCCCCTTTCTTTCTCTATTGCCCCCCCGACTTTTCTTGGTATCCCACACACCTCAAGCGTCCATTCCACCTGGTATTCATTTTGTTAGACTGTGAGTTAGTTGTTCAAAGAAGCTAGACCATTTGAATTCTCCTCTGCATATTTATCCATATACAGATATATAATAGCTCAGTTAATATGTTTCCAGCCATGTGCATATGACCCTGTAATCACAGATACATCTGTGTGCCTACTTCCAACACTGAAGGACTTTGCCATGAAACAAAAACAAGAACAACGAAAAACAAGAGCACGCGTTTGCTATCGACTGTCCGCAGCATGAATTCCTTAATGTCATCCCAGAACATTCTGTGCTCACTTTTCGCAGACCCTCAGAGACAGCGCCTCTACGCACTTGTGCTCCTTGGATCAGCTTTCAAATAAAACCCACATGTTGTATTTTGTCATGGCCCTCAGTCTCCTATCACCTATAGTGGCTCTCCTCTGTTTTGGAGGATGGAAGGCTGGGATGGAAAGGAATGTTATTCCCAGGCCAGCCCATGCAAAAGGCAGTTAATGAGACCCCATCTTAACCGAAAAAGCTGGACCTAGGAGTATACATCTGCCATTCCAGCTATGATAGGAAGCATAAATAGGATGATTGCAGTCCCTGCTGACCCTAATTTAAATGCAAACCCCATTCAATAAAGAAATTAAAACTCAAAAAGGAAGCTGGGTGCTGGTGGCTCACACCTGTAATCCAAGTCTCAGGAGGCTGAGATCTGAGGATCACAATTTGAAGCCAGCCCAGGCAGAAAAGTCTGTGAGACTCTTATCTCCACTAAAAACTACCACTACCACCACCACCCCTCCCCCCAAAAAAACAATAAGCAGCTGAAGTAGGAGAGTGCTAGGCTTGAGCAAAAGAAACTCAGGAACAGTAGCCAGGCCCAGAGTTCAAGCCCCAGGATCTACACCAAAAAAATATAATATAATATAATAAAGTAACACCTCTAAAAGGGCTGAGAGTGTGGCTCAAATGGTAGAATATCTGTCTAGCAAGCACAGGGCCCCCAGTATTGTCAAATTTTCTTTTGGTTTAAAAATTCAAAAGTGGTTTTATGAATACCAACATTAAATGCAATGTTAGAGATATAGTATGAACACAGAACAGAGAAGTAACTCTCTGTTAACAATTGTGCCCCAGTTCTGTGAGCTAATCCCAACACTTTGGAGACAGAGGTAGGAGGACGGCAAGTGCAAAGCCAGCCATAGCAACACCTTGTCTTAAACCAAAACAAAAAACAAAAACACACTTGTCTCCTGTTGTATAGCCAATGAAATACTTTCCACCAATGACAGACACAATTAACAACACTACTGTAGAACCTGGCAGACTACATATTCATGAGGAGATTTCATAGCAAAGCTCCATCCTGGATAAATGCACATACATGAGATTTTAAAAGATTGCCAGTTGTAATCCTTAGTAGTATTCCTTCTTTCTTGGAGAAAGTAAATGAATATTCCCTCAAGAAATGTTCTCAGATTTCCTACAGACTAAGCTCAACCAAGTATAAGATATAAAAGAATTACCGGATACTCAGAGACATGTCATGAGATACATATGCCTAGTTCTCAGTTAGTGTCTCTTGTTCCCTTCTATGAGGTGCAATTCTCTTCTGTAGTGAAGCAACTGCTCAGTTGGTCATCACATCTCCCAACCACCTTTCTGTGAAGGTGGAACCTTGAGCTGAATCTGGCCAATGGAAAAAAGGCAAAGTGTATATCATATGCATTTCTTGGCCCAATCCTCCCCTAAGGCCCACAGGCATCTTCTGTCCCTTGTCTACTAGCAGGATGTTGATGCTCAGAGCGAACTTAGAGCCACATGTTTTATATGACTCTGTATTCATCAGCCAAGATCCCTGAAGGACCACATGTATCAAGCACACCTCAGTCCACCAACTTGACATTATAAAAGTGAGAAAATGTTCAGTGTTTAGCCATTGAGTTTTGAGAGTTGTGTAAAGCCGTACATGTCACCTTTAACGAATCCTATCATTGCGAGTGTCAGCAGACACAATAAAACCACATATGCAACACCAAGGGCTTTACAGTTTGAAATGATGATACCAAGAATGTATAATAGGTCTGGGAAGGTGGCTCAGTAGTAGAGTGCTTGCCTTGCATGCGTAAGGCCCTGGGTTCGATTCCTCAGCACCACATAAGCAGAAAAAGCTGGAAGTGGAGCTATGGCTTAAGTGGTAGAGCGCTAGCCTTGAGCTGAAGAGCTGAAGGACAGCGCCCAGGCCCAGAGCTCAGGCCCCACGACTGACAAAAAAAAATGTATAAGAAATTTTATGATATGTTAAAAAATAAAAGAATCAAGATTAATGTAGATTGGGAGAGTATCAAAAATAATCAGAAAGGATTTGGAAAGAAACAGAATTTGAGATATTAAAAATCAGACCTTCATTGAAGTTAAAATATTGTAATGAACTAAAAAAAAAAAGTGCAGAAAAAGAAAACACAACTTGGAGAACGCAAATGAAGATTTCACTCAAGGAAAATTCACAATTAATATCCCCAGATTTCCCACAGACTAAGTTAAGCTAACAAATTACTAAACACACAGAGAATTCTGTTCTAAGGCACCGATGGCTAGTTGTCAACCAATGTATTTTCTCCTACTTCTATTGGGAAGCAATATCAGAGAGGGGGTGGAGTAGGGTGTAGTTCAAGTGGTAGAGTGGTTACCTAACCTGGTGAAACCTTTGCTTGGGTCTTTAGTGCTGAAAAATAAATGCATGCGTGTATGTACATATGTATGAAAATCTGCAGCATAGCTTACAAGGAAGACAAGGGAGGACAAGATCAAGTCTTTTGAGCAACATGCACCAAGACAAGATGAGACCCATAATACATGTATTACACTTGCTATAGATAAAGGGGAGGAATCAAGAGTAGGCAGCAAAAGCCTGCATTTGAGAAGATATACATTTGTTAAGGAGGTGGGAAGGGAAAGGCATGGGGGAAAAGGACCTCTATAATTCTAAGGACATTTCAACCAGATGGATGGAGTCCTCCAGCCAAAGTGACTCCTCTGTGCTAGACCCTCTATGGACTTCTTGCCTATGCTCAGTCAGGTTCAGCAAGTCAAGCCATCTTTGTGACAGCCTCCGGCGCGTAGTAATTAACAGTGCTCCCCTAACATATGATCACCCTAAGACCTCAGACCTCCAAGCCCTCCTCTCTGCCGTAGCCATGCTGGCTCCTGGCTGTTTTGTCAATATTCTGGAAGCCTCTGCACTGTCATGCACTCTGTGAGACACACTGGCCTTAGCCACCCACGTGCCAGCACCTCAGTTTCATCCGGCTCTATGCAAAGCTCATCTTATGAGGAAGGCATTTTCAGACGCCCTCTAAAACATGGCACTGTCCTATCATTGTTCATGAGTTTCATCTTTCCCAACTCAATGCATCATAAAATGCATTGCCCCGGCCTTGGATTTTTATTCAGTTATTTGTCTATTGCATTGCACAACAGTATCAGAACAAACAACTACTTTCGGAAGTGTAGAAACTTGGCTCTTCTTGGCTCTCTTCAAGTCCTACAGAAGGCAAATATTTTAGTTATTTATTCATGCATTTATGGCCAGCCTTAGGTTGTGAACCCGAGGCTTCAGTCTTTCACATAGCTTTTTTCACTCAAGGCTGGAGCTCTACCACTTGAGTCACACTTTCATTTCTGGCTTTTTGCTAGTTCATTGGAGATAAGGTTCTCACAGGCTTTTCTGCCCAGGCTGGCTTTGAACCTTGATCCTCAAATCTCAGCATCCCGAGGAGCTTGGATTACAAGAGTGAGCCACCAGTGCCCAAGGGCAATAGATCATTTTAAAAAGCATGAATGATGACTAGTCATTATGTCTGCAGCAAGCACTCTGAGATGATTGTCTAACAAATGAATGAAGGAGTCACAATTCATTTAGGAGCTGGGGTCCAGCACTGAACAAAACATGGTCCCTGCTCTCATGGAACATTAAACACTTTTCTGAAAGTAAGATTATTGGATACTAGAGTCATAGAAGGTCATTTATGGTACAGTCCAGCTAAGTGTAAAGGAGCAGGTCTGACAGAGCACCATCCCAGAAAAGACTGTAACATGACCATGGCCAGAGAAACCCAAGGGTGCTTTGTTTTTATTCTTGTGTTTATGTTTCAATTCTAGAAGTCAAATCTCAGTTTACATTGTGTCTTAAGTCTTTCCTAGTGGTGTTTCCTCAAGAAAATATTATCAAAGGCTGCCTTCGTTGTGTTAAATTCCAAGACTTGGGAGAGCAAACATTTTCCTTAAAATCTCAACCCAATAAGTATTGTCCTGGGTGTATGTTTCAAGCTATAGAACCTGAAGTTCTGTGTGCCACTTGTGTCATAGGTCAGCACAGACTAGAAGCTTCCAGAAAGGAATGCCACTGTCTAGCCACTTTGTGTTTGTTAGTGGTTACTCAACATCACCTCCGTGTCTGTGCAAATAGCATCGCATGGAAGAGGTAGAGCAGGTCAGAGTAAACACTGGTGCCAAATCACCCCGGAGGTCTGAAAAAGTTAGGGAGAGTTTAGCTTGAAAAGACTGGGGAAAATGCCTTGCCCATGGCACAAGGCAAGATCTTTCACAATAAAGGCTTCATACATCCATACACGTGGGATTGTCAATCGCCTGGTCCCATGGATACAGCTAGAGTTGCATTTTACTTGTGTCTTTTTTGCAATAGAAGCGGTTCAGATTCCCATGGCGCAGTCAGTCTGGCCTTGAGGACACTAGGGGAAGCAGACAGATTGAGGAAGATTGCTAAAGGAGCAAAATGAGGGAGGAGGTGGCTGAGTACCTGCCATTGTCCCCTGGTTCCCCGCCGGAGTGGCCACTTGGTCTGAGGCTGCTGGGCTGCTGTGGGGCTGAGCAGCTTCCCATGCTGAGTGAGCAGGGCTGAGCTGGGAGGTGGCTTGGCGTTGATGTAATAAACAGTTCCTCATGTTTACACAGGGGATGCCCTCACTTCAATGCCACAGCTCTAAGTGAGCGGTACTCTATTGCACACAGAGGGGGATGGAACCCATTAGATAGCCCTCCACCCTCCAAATTCAACTTTGCTTCTCAGGGAAATTGGGAGTGAAAGATGTGATTTTAAACAGAAATATCTGGCCTAGGTTTCTAGCCAGCTCCCTTCAAATCCCACTTCAAGCCAGGCCACTAGAAGAAGGGGGTGCATGAAAACTGAATTGAGGCACAAACATGGGCCTGCGTGTGCTATCCTAAACCAAGTTCCCAGTTCAGTTCCGTGGCAATAGCAGTGGACAGGGCCATGGTATCAGATAGAAACCTTGCCTTTCTGTGCCCATGAGAAAAGGTCAGAAGATTTTCCGTGGAAACAGATGACAAGAAAGCAAAAGAACAGAAACTAAAGAAGACCTTGCAGAAGCATCTGAACTTATTCCATAAAGTCTTTAATCCCTTGGATATTTTAGAAGAGAAATTGAAGGGCCGGGTATGGTGTGGAAAGCCAGTAATCCTAGCTATTCAAGAGGTGAAAGTACAAGCATCACAGTTTAAGGCTGGCCCCTGGAAAAACTTACAACTTTATCTGAAAAATAATTGAAGTAAAAAGGGCTTGAGGCATGGCTCAGTGGTAGATTGCCTTCTTAGCAAAAAAATGAGGCTTGGAGTACAAACCCCAATATTGATAGGAAGAGGGAAGAGAAGGAAGAGGAGGAGGAGGAGGAAGAGGAGGAGGACAGAAGAGAGGAAGGAAGGTAGGGAAAAAGAAAGGAAAGGAGGAAGGACAGAAGGAAGGAAGAACGGAAGAAAGGAAGGACAGAAGGAAGGAAGGAAGGAAGGAAGGAAGGAAGGAAGGAAGGAAGGAAGGAAGGAAGGAAGGAGGGAGGGAGGGAGGGAGGGAGGGAGGGAGGGAGGGAGGGAAGGGAAAACTGAATCAAGATAGGTTCATCCCAGGAAACCAAGTCTGAGTTATCTTCATAACCCAGACCAGACCCATGTTTCTAGCAAGACTCTCCTCTCATGAATATCAAGAGACAGAGAAGAGCCAGGCCAAAGCTTATGATCCACATGTGAATGTTAAGAAGGGGATGTATAAGAAGGATGAGGATTTGGCAATGAGCTGAGAGAATATAAACTATGGCTACATAAAATACAAGGCAATCTTATTCTGGCAGATGCATTGACTTTTTATTTCATGTTATTAAAGGTTCGTATTCTCCTGATGACCACGAAGCCACCTGGAAGCAAGAGCAGCGTTAAATCAGGAGCCCTTCTACCTCACACCGAGACACCTCAGGGAGCCGACATTTCTGAGGACTTTTCCAGACTCTTGGTGATGAATGGCTTAAACTCCAAAACCTAAAATCTCTTGAGTGAAAGGCAAGAAGTGGTTTTAAGACACCAGAATACTGATACCAGTCACCGGTCTTTGCTGCCTATTTGCCTCTTATCATACCTGCATTTATGAAATACATAATTAGACCGATTTCTGCTTTGTGATCCCAGAACATATCCTGGGTTGAGTATAGACTGGCCATGGGGAAAAGAGGACAAAGAAAATGACAAAGCTGTATCGTAAACCAGGATATTCCAAGGACGCTTGCGCACCCGTGTTCACTGCCGCACTATTCGCAATAGCCAAAATATGGAGACAACCCAGATGCTCCACAATAGATGAATGGATCCAAAAACTGTGGTACCTATATACAATGGAATTTTACCCAGCTATTAGAAAGGATAAAAATGATGTCATTTGCAGGGAAACAAATATAACTAGAACAAATCATATTGAGAGAGGTAAGCCAAGATCAGAGAGACAAATGGCACATGTTCTCCCTGATATGTAGAAGTTAGATTTAAAACACAACAAGATATGACAAATTTTACAGGATTCTGAACACTCACATGCAGGGAGACCAAAAGAAGATAGTCTTAGGAGAAAATCATCAAGTGGTAATACCCAAATACCTCTTCATATGTATATGGAATAAGATACATACTGAAACAAACTTGGAAACAAAGGACTTTTTCTTAATTTGTCTTTTCATTTTCAGATGACTCTATTCTTTACCTCATGTATGGTGAATACACATGTGCATCTGAGAGAAAGGGGGTGGCGCAGAATCAATGGAAAATAGGTGAAAAAGTACAGCAGCAGAGCCCACTGGCTGCACTGGACACTGATGAAAGTGAACCATGCAACTCGTGGGCAGAGATGGGAGGGAGGAATGGGAGAAAATGAGGGAACAGATGATACTATGGAAAAGGAAGGAAATGTGCTTATTACCTGAAGTATGTAAAGGTGTGTGTGTGTGTGTGTGTGTGTGTGTGTGTGTGTCACCTCTAAAAAATGATAGAGCTGTATCTGTGGTGAGCTTTGTCATCTTATTAGAGTTTTCATGTGCTGTCACACTAAAGAGATCATCATCCATTTGACAGGAAGCTGGCAAGGAGCTTTCTGCTAAGGGGCACGGGGGGGGGGGGGGGGGGGGGGGAAGGGGAGCATCAGGCAGGTTGGGGGGGGGAGTGGGCGGAGTCAATCCTCCTCTCATTGGGTGCTGTCCTAGATCCATTCAGACTCCCTGCGCTCCACATGCCTGCTCCATAACCAAGTGTGATTAGAAGCAGCTAGCTCAGAGTTGCATCTTGGTGGTCTAGGGCAGGATCCCAGATGTGACTTATCAAAAAACCACTTGTGTGAACCACTCCTCACAACTGTGCAACCTCCACCATTTGAAATAAGAGGCTGAGTGTCTAAGGTTGAATTCTCTCCTTTGTCCTCAACTCCAGAGGCACTTATTGTTCACATTGTCCATTGAGGCACACAAAGGAGGGTTTAAAAAATAGTTATCCATGAGGCTTCTTAGTCGGGAGGAAGCCTGGAAAGGCAGGGACTCATGCACGCTGGGGATCTGTATGCAGGCGTGTGCTCTGTGCGTCATACAGCTGCAAGATCACTGTCTGTGGGATAAATGCTGAGTTGAATGCACAGGACTGTGCTGCCCCGAGAATCACTTTCCTGGAATCAGGAAAAGGTAGCATGATGACTTAGAAGAAGCACAGGATTTCATACTTGCCACAGTTCTTTCACTGATTGAATATCTTTCAGCCTTGTTTCCCTCATTGGTGACTTGACTATTGTGACTGCCGTACAGGCCTTTGGGAAGGTTACGTGTGAATGTGCCTCACACTGAGCATGGAACAAAGTGTGGTAGACATTTGGGAAGTGAACTTTCTGCTCCCTGCTTGACTGAAGCTGGCTTCATGTAACAAAGGAAGACAGTAGGAATGTTGCAGAAATATAGACCATCCATTGTCTTTTCATTCTGTCAGCCAGCCAGAGGTGGTGTGGTAAAACAGGGACACAGTGACAGAGTTCTCTGTTCTGAACCCAGTTCACTCACCTCCTGGCAAATGATCTCAAAAGGTACTTAACCTCTCGAGAGTTAAATTCGCCCACCAGTAAAATATCTTCACACAGCTCCTAGGAAGATCTGCCATAGCTGCTAAGAAGATTATATAGATCAACTGAAGGCATCAAGATTAGAAAGGAAGAAGTTGTTACTTGGAGGAAATAGGTTTGTGTATATTCTTGTATGTAGGCAATCCTAAGAAATCCATTAAAATATTGGAGTTAATTAAAAATTAAGGTAACAAAACACAAGATAATCAGTTGTGTTTTACATACTGTAAAAATGACATTAGAAAACTTGTTCCATTCATAACTCTAAGAAGAAAATATTTGGAATTATTTAATAAAATGCAAGAATTATGCATGGAAATTAAAACTGAGATGAATAGAATGACATTCCATATTCAAGGATCGGAAGAGTTAATATCATTAAGATAGTAATGTTTCTCCAACTAAACTACAGAGTCTACACAATCCCTACCAAAATTTCAGCTCTTGTGCATAAATCAAAGAGCTTATGCTAAATTTCCTCTGAAGATATCATCAACTCAGCATAGCCAAAGCAATCTCACAGAAAAATAAGTTGGGGAACTCATATGTCCTAATTTCAATACTCACTACAGAACTGTAGTATTCATGACAATACAATCCTTGCACAAGAAAAGGAAAAATATATACATGGATACATTATCTATATCTATATGAGAACATAAAGCAGTGGAATAAAATTGAGAACCCAAGAAGAAACTAACATTTATATATGCAGTTGAAATAGATAAGTATGTATTTTTTCATCCATGGAAATAGAATAGTATTTTGAACAAATGGTGCTGTGATACTACATCACACTATACACGAACACACACACACACACACACACACACACACACACACACACACATACACACACGCCTCCTAAAAGTCTGAAACTTTTAGAAGAAAACTATGGATAATTCTTTAGGATGATGAGTTAAGCAATTATTTCTCAGATATGACAGACATAGTGCAAGTGCTAATAGAACAAAAAGATAAATAGACTCCAGTAACATTAAGTGCTTTGGTATTTCCAGATCCTCCATCAAGAAAGTCAAAAGACTAACCACAGCCCGGATTCCAAAATCATATATCGCATTAAGAATTTAAACTTAGAATATCTAAAGAACTCCTACAAGGGGCTGGGAATGGCTTAGTGATAGAGTGCTTGCCTAGCACACATGAAACCTGGGTTCCATTCCTCATTCCATTCCACATGAACAGCAAAAGCCAGAAGTGGTGCTGAGGTTCAAGTGGTAGAGCACTTGCCTTGAACAAAAGAAGCTCAGGGACAGCACCCAGACCCTGAGTTCAAGCCCCACAACCGACCAAAAAAAAAATCCATTTTAAAAACAAGCAAAAGGGTTTTTAAAGAGACCTTTCTCCAAAGAAGTTACCAGCTTGCCAGAAAACACATGGAAAGATTGTGAACACCATTTGTCATTAGGGAAACACAAACACAAAACACAGTGAAATGCCACTTCACATCTCACTAGAGAGGTTAATGTTTCCATTGTGGTGACATATACATACAGTTACCAGGTTCACCACGTGAGGTACACATTTTAGTGACTTTGTATATTCCCATTGCCATTTCATCATGCTTGCTGACCACTTCCAGAACATTTATTACCCCACCCCAAACTCTGTGAGCCCACAAAATGCCAGCTCTCCATCCAGTCTCCCCCGTAATCCTGGCACTCAGAGCTCTCCCTTTGGCCTCTGTGAATTTGACCATTCTAGGCAATTGCATATAAATAGAGTCATACAGTATCTGTTTGATACAAAATGTCTGGCTTGTTTCACCTAGCAAAATGTTTTCCAGAATCAGTCATAGGTATTTGTAGATATGAGATACGTAAAATGTATTTCTTATGTGCCCAGTTTGTGAACTTGGATCTAATTTATACACAGAGTGATTCATTGACATTACCTTCAGACCAGCTGGAATTCTTATCTGATCCTGAGATGTTTTTCTAATTCTCCAAATCCAATCAGTACCGCCAGTTTCCTCTCCACGGGGGTCTAGCAAATTCTTTACCTCGGGTTTGTTCTGGCACTGAGGACTTAAACTCGCAGCCTTTTCATCCTAGATTGAAGCAGCCAATCTCTTGATCCTCAAACCTACACTGCTTAGAGCTGGGAGAGTAATGGTGTTAAGCCCAGATCTGGTCTGAATTGTTCCCATCTCTGTCCCTTGGCTTGTGTTTTGTGATCCACCTGCAAGGTCTTTCCCTCAGGTTTCAATCTGTTCAAATCCTCCTGGACTTACCAAAACTCAGCAAACCTTCCCCACACATCAGACTCTCAGAAATTATCTCTGCTTCTCCTGTGTCTTTTGGTCATATTTTTTCAACATATATTTAATTATTCCAACTTAATCCAAAACTTGTCTGAAATAGAGACTATGTCCTCACTATATTGGCAATCATGCTCACATAGTAGATGGCCAGTATGACCTTCAAGGGGTTAAATTTATAAATGAATCAACTGTATCAACACATCTCCACTCTATATGGTGATGGAATTAACTAGCAATATCTATGGCTCAGAAAGAAAATGATAATGGCATGAACAAATAAATAAAGTAAGACATTCATCAACTCTGCAAATCTGTTGGTCAAAGCCTCCTGCAAGAAGGACGTCTTACTTTGGATTCAAAGAGCAAGGTATGTGGTAAGAAGCTGGCTTTGGCTGTTTGGGGGCAGAAGGAGATGGCTCCTGAGGTAATAGGTAGTATCAGCAAAGGGTAGTACTGGGTTCTAGGAAGGCCTCCAATAGAAACAGAGGAGGGAGCAGGAGAGGGAGAGGTCATTATTAAAGTCTAGTCCTATTGGGAATTTCACATCTGGCCTTGGATGAAGGTTAAGAATAAGGCTGATGGCCACTGCAAATCCACTGCTGGGGTGGATTTTCAAGACACAGAATACAAAAGAGTAATAGAACAGGTGGTTGGGAGGTGGGTAAATTAAGTCACTTTTGCTTTCATTTCATCCTTCCAGTTTTTAGCAAGATGTTAGGACACAGATTGGGAGTGAGTTCTCATCTGTTCCATTGGAACTTGGTGAGGTTATGCAAGGAGTGAAAGAAATCACAGCCCAGCTTTCAGCTATTATTATTATCCATCGCATGAGGAGGGAGGGAGGAGGACTAAGAACACTATTTACAACCTTCTAGGCGGTGGGTCCATCTGTTCCCTGACCTCCTTCTTTTGTTGTTCTGGTCCTGGGGTTTGAACTCAGGGCCTGGGCACTGTCCCTAAGTTTTTGTGCTCAAGGCTAGTGCTCTACCACTTTGAGCCGCAGCATCATTTCTGGTTATTGGGTAGTTAACTGGAGATAAAAATTTCATGGACTTTCTTACCCAGGCTGTGATCTTCAGACCTCACCCTCCTGAGTAGCTAGGATTATAGGCATGAGCCACTGGTGCCCAGCTCTGACCAGACCTTGATGAAATCTACCACACACACACACACACACACACACACACACACACACATTGCTTTGAATTTCATCTCCATTTGTACTTGCATATTCTGGGAGCTGTGTATGGAAGTGAGAAAAGAGGCAGAGCAAAAGTTGAGAACTTAAGTGAAGGAGCCAGTCTGTCAAACAGATTAGAAACTCTGGGAAAGAATTCTTGGACGTCCATACCTGCTCACCGAGGCAGACCTAAGCTAGCTATTGGATCTGAATCTCAGACCTGGGTGTCAGGTTTTTCTCAATGAGAAAAATACATTAGCATGCCCAAAGTATTTTCTGCTTTTTACATTTTGTAATTCTGGATGTCTTTGGGGGCAACTGGATAGGAGTAGAATGGATTGTATTATGTATTCCCAAACTCATTCCTGTAGTTTGAGTGTCATATATTACACAGGCAAATGCATGGAACCATGGACTATGAGAGTTCTCCACAGATATGTTCAGAAAAGGATATCATGGTTTGGGAGAAGGCCAACTGCAGGGGAAAGGGCCAGACTGGGAGTAACTGCAAACTGACAGCTGATCCACCCACAGCATCCAGCAAAAACCAGGGAGACCCTGGAGTGGTAGAAAGTTTGAGATGACAGACGGAACATGGGGATGGTGTTGCTTTGGGCCCTAGCAATGAGAAGGATAGCCACTGTGAAGATGTGAGAGAGAATCTAAAGGTCTAGGGAGTGTGAGCAGAGGAATACAGAATCCAGTGTCAAAACAGATGAGTGCACTGGATTGTTTAGTAGAAGAAAATAAAAAGGATAATTTCAACCAACAGAGTTGGGCCTCAGCAACAAAACTCCAGAGTCTATTTAGAAAAATAGATAATTTAAGCCTTCCTCCAAGAGGTCAGATAGATGTCTAGTGACTGGCACCAAGCCAGGAAAGTGTAACCAACCAATCAAAGCTTCTGAACAAGCTTAAGATTCAGATATGGCCATTTCCCGTCCCCTTCTGATGTCTTTGGAGGAGCTGAGACCCATAACAGGGTAGTTACTATGTAGACTCGTCTGGCCTGCCAGGGTAGCTCCAGAAGCCCATTGGAAGATGGAAGCCCTTCAGAGGCTGCACACAAGATGGAGTTTTGTAGATTCTCTTTCTCTTCAGAAGGATGGTAGTGGTGTCCAAGGGCTAATGGCAATCTTAGCCACACTCTCCTGAGCTCTGGCTTGTTGCTGTTCAACAGTCTTCAATACAGCCCAACTAAGACACAAAACTTTTCTGTATCCCCACTAGGCAGAGAAACATCTTTTTCAAAAGCTATTATTTTTCTCAGTTGTGGGGCTTGAACTCAGGGCCTGACTGCTGTCCCTGAACATTTATGCCCAAAGCTAGTGCTCTACCACTTTGAACCACAGTGCCACTTCCTGTTTTCTGATGGTTAATTAGAGATAAAAGTCCTGTGGACTTCCTTGCCTGGGCTGGCTTCGAACCAGCCTACAAAGCACAAGGCCTTGAGTTCAAACCCAGAACTGCTTTCCCCACCCAAAGTCTGCTTTGGATATAGATATGTTTTCAATTTAATATTTCAGACTGTTCCAAAAGACAGATATTGTTCAAAAAAGATATTGTTCAAACAGTAACCAAGATTCCTAATTTTGTATGCGTTTTTAAAGGCATATTTGCTTGCCTCCAATTGGCATAAATCTTCTGCTGGGTCTTGATGCCTCTGAACCAGGGAATGTCAGAAGCTGCTCAGTGCTTCTTGTCTTATAGCAAAGTCTGGCTACCCAGAGGGAGGAAGAGAGGCTGCCTCTGCTGACCTCAAGCTCACGCCTTTCCTCTTTGTTATACTCAGTGATAGGGTATCTTGCAGGCCATCTACTTTTGATAGGAGAAAACCAACCCCCAGAGAAGTAAGAGGGTGTCCACGTTCACATAGCACTTCTGAAGAGTGATCCTTTGCCATTTTTTCATTAGTCTGAGTTGCAAGGGTAGAGGGAGGGATGAAGAGACTGGGCAGCCCATCCCATACCAGACCCACAGATTGCAGAACATAGTAGCGGAGGTTTGCCTCCCAAACCTGTTATTTGTTGAAGGATTTTGCCTTCAATCATGAAAGCCAAAGCTTAACATATTTATATACAGATAAGCTTTCAGGGAAAACTACATGTGCTATACAGCATGCCTGCTTAACTTCTTTGATTTGATTTGTAGACTCTCAAAGAAGAAGCTGAGGTCCAGAAGCCTCTTGGGCAAACTCAATGCATGTCTTGATCACCACATCTAGAAACATGGGGATCTGACCTGCACCCCCCCCCCATCAACCTTCTTAGCCCACAGTCCTTGTCCTGTACCACTGGCATCTTTGTGGGGTCAAATGTGAGAAGCAGGTCACCCTAACAAATGATCCTCCCGGGTAAGAGATAAAGTCATGGGAAGCGGGGGAAGGGGCTTCTGCTTATTCTCCCCTTCTGCTTCCTCCTAACAATCCCCTCACAACTGGATCCTCAATACCCGGTGCATCTCCAGTACACATGTCACACTCTCTAGAGAAAAATTAACCCCCAGCTTCCCCCTATCCAGTCCAATCATTCATTTTAAAGCAACAAGAACTCAGGACTAGAAAGGCAGTATCACTTTTGCAAAGTCCTAGCTGATCATGATAGACTCAGGTCCCCTGCTTCCTCGTCTCGGGTCCTTTCTGGTTCACCATGAACACTGACTGTGCACTCTGGGATTTGTGGACAAAGTTACCTATCACCAAAGTGGGACCTGCCTGGCCCAACCCACTGATGACCCACAAAGCACAGGTTGGGTCACTTTGTGGCAGACACTTGCTTATGTTCTCAAGTGACCCCACACACCCTGCCTCATACTAAGCAAGCACAGGAGCACTTCCTCCCGAAGACACTGCGGGAAACAGCTTCCTCCAAGAATGAACTATGTGCAGTATTCCGAGCCACAAATCCATTTATGATATTGTATCACTTCTTCAAGACTCAGGCTGGTGGATTGTTTTTCTTCTTGGGCTGAAGACAGGAGTTGATTAAGATCAAGCAAAGTCTCCAGCCAGAGCCAAGTGCTTAACACAAGACGTGCAGGAAGCCCTGACCTGCCCCAAGTCCCCACCTGGCTGAACTGTGGACACAATAGTTGTATTCACAGAAGGGGACGCCGAAACCTGAGTAGGTGTTGTTTAAAGAGTCTGAAAGAAATGTTCACGTGCTGAGTCAGGCTCCCTCCAAATTAATTTTAAATGGCTTTAACCCATTTTGGGCACAGCATCCATGAGGAAGCAGGTTCTGAGAGCAGTAGGGTCCAGGATAATTCCCAGAAGCTTTGGAAAGAGTAGGATGAAATTGGCCATAGTGGGTAGACTGCAAGGGCTCTGTGTGGAAGAACTTTCTGGAAAGGGGTTCACTGTTACAGTAATGAAAAACTTTCACCACGTTTTAAAGCTTTACCTTCTACTTTAACCACTATTTCCTTTAGGGACCAAGTGCCTAGAAGTGAAATTCCATATAATAAGAATTCCTCATCACCACTGAAGCCAAAAGCAACATACTTTTTGAACAGTGGCACTTCAGTGGGGAGAGGTTGGTTGATGGGAGTTTCAATAATGATGTGCCCAAAGACTTGTTTTTTCTAGATGTTTTCAACACATCTTTTTTTCCCTCAGAGCATGCTAGTTTGAGCTCTTTATGACTTCTATTGCCTTAGACGTCACCAACCAGTTTGTTTCTTCAGGCAGCTTCATCAAGGCTCATTACAGAGACTGTAGTTTTTAAGTAGGAATGTGGATGTTATTAGGCGTACTAGGAAAATAAGTGACAAAATTTAAGTAAGGTATAACTCAAATGGTAGCACACCAGCCGAACAAGAAAAAGCCAAATAACTTTGAGGGCCCAAGTTCAAGTCCTGATACAGACAGAAAAATAAGATGAGGCAGACCACCAGAAGGGAGCAAGGAAGGCAGGGGGTGTGTCAATGAACTAAGAGGAAATGGAGAATAGAGATTGAGTCTCAGAACCCAACGAGGAAATCAAAATGGAGGAGTCTAAACTGTACCCTATGCTGACCATGGGCAAGGATATGGAAGTTGAGGATGGACTGCGGACCATTAGAAGGTCACCTATGAAAACAGTGTAAATTGGAATTGGTACCCAAGAGAAGGGAAGAGAGGATGTATGCACTTCAAACACAGCTCATTTATTGGAGCCTAAGGAAGCTGACATTCAGGGTGAATGTCTCTATGTCAGTGCTGATTTGGAAGACAGAGAGGAGAAGGAACCAGAAACACTGTCTCTCTCCTCTCTGGCGCTGTGGGTGAGTAGAGGCTTGTGTAGCCTGACTTCTACAGAAGGTCTGAGAATGTGGGTTTATTTTCAACATGTGAGCATTCAAGTCTTTTCCACGTTGATTTCCTTTGCTTCTAGGGATGGCTGTTTTTCATTTAAGTCCGACATTTTCTTTAAAGTGAGAGGAAAGCATACCTTTCCCTTTGCAGTCTGTGACGTCAGACTAATATCTGGTAGGAATTTGTGTCACACGTAATTTCTGAACGTGAAATGGGAAATGCACTGGCACAAACAGGAATTCTAAGCAATTCACATCCTGGTGTTTGTTTTGAAACTCACAGAGGATTAATGAAGAGCCATTATTCCTTAGGCTGCCTCCTGAGCTGGTTCTGGAAGATGTCTGGCCTGGGTCTCAGTCCCATGCATGACTTCCTAGCTACCTCAAGACTCAGGGCCAGGGCCCTGCTCTGGGGCTGAGAACCTGGCCTCTGATGCTGGTCCTCCTGTCTCAGCTGTTGCTGGCATTCTGAGTGCTCAGAAGCAAACATACAACCTCATAGCACTTTACTTACTAATTTTAAGTGTTGAGATGATAATACGTACCAAATTTATTTCAGCATATTTTCATGCCCTGTAGATTGTGGCAGTAAAGAGACAATTCTACACTGTAGCTGGGTACCAGCAGCCATGCCTGTAATTCTAGCTACTAAGAAAGCTGAGACCTGAGAATCATGATTGAAAGCTAACACAGGCAGGAAAGTCAGTGAGATTCTTATCTCCAATTATCTATCAAAAAGCCGAAGTGGAAGTGTGGCTCAAGTGATAAAATGACAGCTTTGAGAAAAAGAACTAAGGAATCAACACTCAAGCTCTGAGTTCAAGGCCCAGTACTGGCACAAACATAAAACAAAGCTCTACAACGGCTTCCCTGCTACTTGGGGCATTTCTGGGTCACTTTCTCCAATTTCTTAGCAAGAAATATGCAAGGATTACAAACAAATGTTGCCATCAGCCTTAGCAAAACAAAACTAATTTATGCTGCCTTAAAACATATGTAGTATGTTCTCTTAACCATGATCTGGATTGAATAAATCATTATTTTCCTTCCAATGTGGGTTCATCCTCAAAAAGAGACTAGTTTTTCACAAAGGTCCATAGTAAGATAAAGTAAGACAGCATTTCAATGGCATTTAAACTATTGTTGTATACCAACTAACCTTAAGTTTATTTACAAACAGCTCTTCAGAAAGCTTATGCATTAAAAAAAAAAGCTAGTGATTTCATGCTCATGGCTACTCCAGCTCAGATCCTATCTTCAAAATGCTTCTCATGCTACTCCAACTGGAAGGTCATTCTCCTTTCCTCTGTTTTCTATAGTGTATTGGGCAACTATTATTTGCTTGAATTAGCTTGGGTTGCCATAACAAACACCACAGGTTGAATGACTTAAACAACAGAAATTTTTATTTTTCAACATCTGGAACCTAGAAGTCCAAGGTGAATGTGTTGACTGACTTAGTTTCTTCTGAGGCCTCTCTTCTTGGTTAGCAGATGGCCTCTTCTTACCATCTCATAACTCAAAAGTTGGCCTTTCTCTGGGCACAGATAACCCTAGAGTCTCTTCTTTCCTTCTACAAACAGTTATATTGGAACAAAGTCCACTGTAACAACCTTATATGAATCCCCTCTTTAAAGATCTTATCTACAAGTACAGCTACATCCTGACTAGGTATTGAAAATGTCAACTAGAGATGGGGAAGAGCACAAGGCACAAGTCTGCTCCTCACACCTTGTCATTCATTTTAACTTATTACTGAGTACCCATTCTCTGAGAGTCTTTCTCCCTTAACTTGAATGTAAACTCCTTGGGTAAAAAGGTGAGCTTTCAAAATTTAAACCATTTTACTGGCTCGAAATCAGTGCTCCCAGCAATTAATTGTTGGATTGACATTCTTGATCAAATTCATGGAATTTTTTTTAATACAGCAAACACTTTATTTTTGTGTTGGTACTGGGGCTTGAACTCAGGCACTGTCCCTGAGAAGTTTTGCTCAAGGCTGGCTCTCTACCACTTGAGCCACAGCTCCACTTCTGTCTTTTTCTGGTTATTTGGAGATAAGAATCTCAGACTTTTCTTGCCTGGGCTGGCTTTGAACCGTGAGCCTCAAATCTCAGCCTCCTGAGTAGATAGGATTACAGTCATAAGCTACCAGTTCCTAGCTTTATAAACACATTTTTGAAAACCAAACAATTCTGCCATAGTGTATTCATGTCAGTGACTGGGCTAGAGGTTTTCCAAGACTCCTTACAAATATGACTGCTGAATTTCTCACCACTCAACCACATGACTTCCCTATGAAATTCTCCTTCTCTAAGGAGTTTTAGCCATTTGCTTAATTTCTACACAATGGCCTCTCAGAGTAGTGTATTTGTCTGTTGCTATAGTAAAATATCTAAGGCTGGGTAACTTCATAAAGAAAAGTTTCACATTTCTGGAAGCTGAAAGTCCCAGATTAAGTAATTCTTTTGGTATGGTTTTGGGCAAAGGCTTGATCGCAGAAAGTTGTCATGGTGGAATGCGTGTGGAAGGAAGAAATCACAGCCTGAAACAGGAAGCCAGAGAGAATTCAGGCTCACTCTCCTAAGAAGTTAGAGTTGTTTTTATTTGGGCTGAGCCCCCAATGACCTAAAGACCTCCCACTAGGACCCACACTGTTTCTCAACATCAAGGACCAATCCTGTAATACATGGATTCTTGGGGCACAAACCACATCTAACCTATAAGAAAGAGCAAGAAGTCCAACCTAACATTCGTAATTCTCTAACTTTTTTTTTTTGGTGGTCATAGGGCTTGAACTCAGAGCCTGGACACTGTCCCTGAGTTCTATTGCTCTAGGCTAGCAATCTACCACTTTGAGTTGCAGCAAGACTTCTGGATTACTGGTAGTGAATTGGAGATAAAAAAAAAAAAATCTCACAGACTCTAACACATTTATAAGATTATTTCTTTGTTGCTTTGTATGTCCCTCCCCCACAGTATAACCCCTGCTTTCACTGTATTTGATGTTGGTATAATTTGTGGAGGGGAAGGGGAAAAACAAATTGTTTAAATAGGGATACAGGTGGACCCATTGCAACAATGAGATGTACAAGTCGTTATGTCGAAAACGAACTTTACAACTTTCGTGAGGGGGCGGCCAGGGGGCAGGGAGGATTGGGGGGGGCAGGGGGAGGATGGGAAGGGGAAACAAAGGAGGAGGCTACAATGCTTGATAAGAAATGTACTCATTATCTTGTCCATGTAATTGTAACTCCTCTGTACAGTATTTTCATAATAAAAAAAGAAAATATACACACTAAAAAATAAATAAATAAATAAACATAAGAACTTGTTAAATGAAAAAAAAAAATCTCACAGACTTTCCTGCCTGCTCTGGCTTCCAGCTGTGATCCTCAGAGCTCAGCCTCCTGAATAGCTAGGATTACAGGCATGAGCCACCAGCACCTGGAAGCATTTGTAGTTTTCTCTGCGTTGCTTACTTTATGTCTGCATCTGACAGACCCTGCAACCTCTGCCTGATTCAGACCTTGCAGTTCATCTCACTTTATTTTACAGCTGAGGAAACAGAGGCCAAATGCAAGACAAAGGCCTGCTGAAGTCTTTCCTGCAAAGACCGATGCCCAAGTAAGTTGTGTGGACTCCAAGCACCTCCCCACCCGGTAACCTGATGATGTAAAGAGGAAGAATATCAAGGGTTTATGTCTTTCATACAATACTTCATATAATGAAGTGAGATGGTAGTGCATTCTCTTGTGCATGATGAGAAATCCTAAAACAGCCTCTCTCTTTTAGAACCCAAAAGATCTGGTTGGTTCATAAAATGCTCAAATGTTTAAACCAATAGTTTAAGTATCATTCTCAATGGAATTATAGTTTTCTTACTTAAGAAAAAAATCATTTTTCAACATCAGGTGGAAAATAAGCAGGGTGATTGAGGAAAACAGTTCAAATTGATCGCTGAGTCAGGTCTAGGACAGTAAAGGTGAGGTAACTTCCAAAGCCTCCAAATTCTGCCCCTGAATTGTGTATTTGCTCAGCAGATATACACAAATCACACCCGAAGACATTTGTACATAAACATGAGCATTGCTAGACAGGTCTTGTATGTAGTATTGCTTCTACAAAAAGTGGAAAGGCCAACTTGTATCCCAAACAGAACTTTCAAATCACATCATATATTTTGCATTTACAAGATCTACAGAAATAATGTGTATGAAGATTTTTATGGCCAGTCTCAGTTTGACAGTAAGGGTGAAATTATAGTCAAGTATTCAATGGAGCTGGACCTTCTCCCCATCAGAAGGCCAGAAATGAAAACACCCATTGCCTGAAAAGTAAGTGTGTCTCAGTGTGGCAGAGGCTTTGTGCCAGTGTCGGGGAATGTAGATCTGACAAACAAAAGACCATGTCACCGACTGGGAGCCTCTGTGGAGCTTATAAGGATCCTCCCCCACCCCGTCTTGTTTTGTTTTGTTTTAATTTACTAGAGTCTTTCTAAAATAGATTTTGTTCATTTTCCACTGTTATTGAGAAAGCTGCACGTGGCAGTTTATGAATTGCGTCTCCCAGCAAGGCCCTGGAGGACAAGCGGAGAGGGGGTAGTCCATGTGTATGAAACTTGCTGTAAAGAGCTGAAGTCAGGCTGGACCATACAATAACTTCTATGTGTGGCCTAGCAGCCTACAAACTGCTTCCCTGCAAGGGAGAGGCATGCCAAGCAAGGACCAGAGAGGCTTTTGTTAATTCTGTTTATCTTAGATACTGGGAGTTTTTTGTCTGTTGGGGAACAATAAATAAATAATATATGTGGTGTTTGTGTGCATTCTGCCTTTTTTCCCCCTCTTCCTCCAAGAGCAACACAACTATCTCTTCCTGTAATGTTGAACATCAGTTAAGAGCATTTTTATGTGCACCTGTCTACAGTACCCACACATGAAGTAAGAGATTTCAGAATTCTCATCTTTTTTTTTTTCCTGTTCCTATCATCTATTAGGCTCTCCCTGTGCTCAGAGCACACAGGTGAAGAGATCAGTCTATTTTTTCAGACTCCTTTAGCTTTGGTGTTCTGGAGCTATCTGTAATGAGATACCAGAGTTCTCATGCCTGATTTGCTAACATAATTGACAAAGTTCTCCCTGGCCTCAGAACACATAGTTAAGGCCTGCATAACCCTCAATAACAGTGAACTGGAATAGCCTCTCTGGATAACTTGCTAAATTCTTTGAGTCTCTTGCTGGCTCTTATAAAGGTGAGTGAAAAGCACACCAAAAGCTGGGAATCCCATTGTGTGGGCCACACAATGTGCATATATAATTGCACAGAGAAGGGGCAGGATGGAGGACCAGGCTGGAGGGCTTGTGGTTCCAGTTGTGGTAATTCCAGGTGAAGGGCATTCCTAGGCAAGTCCATTTACCCCAAAGCATGTAGCCTGGTTAGCTGGATTTTCCTTTGTTTTGTTAGAGGACTTTTTGTTGTTGTTATTGTTTGTTTTTTGTTGTTATTGTTTGTTTTTTGTCAGTCCTGGGGCTTGAACTCAGAGCTTGTTGTTAGTTTTTGTCTGATTGCTCTTTATAGAGGTTAGAAGTGAAAATAGGGAACCTGAACTACACAGTACTTTTCATCTCTACATCATTTTGCTGAACTCCAAAATAAGCAAAAGAAGGGAAAGCAGCATTACTGAATGAATACCAAAGGGTGTGGCCTAAAATTCCTCTCCTGGCCTTCCAGGAGGACTATCTGAGGACTCCTATGAGAAACCTTCACAGTCCACTACATTGAAAAACCAAGGAGCACCACTCCAAGACAATAGGGGAACACAGAAGAAAGAGACACGGGGAATTTGATGTGATCACGTGGACACTGGTCCATGTTTTATACTTGAAGCTACAAAACATAGAGTTAGCCAGGATTTGTCACTTGTCAACAATCACTTGCAAAAGCATCAGCTATCATCCATTGCTATAGTTGTCTCTTCTCCATACTAAGAATCTGAAAGAGGACCTTGTGAGAAATATTGGGAAACAATACAACTGGAGTACGTAGGGTGGGGAGGGACGGACGGGGGAGTCTTATCATCCATGAATACCCCCCTGCCTGTTTTGGAGTCCTGAGGAATTATGGAAACCGAAACAGGTAAATCTCCCATGCTAGTTTGTCTCCCGTGTTCCCTGCTTGGTTCTAGCCTCAACTCCAAGAAGCGGGGCCAGTACTCACCAGTCATTAAGGTGTAGTAATTGGGGTAGGAGAGACTAGGAAAGTCGGGCGTCAAGTAATCCACTTTTACTCCCCTGCTCACGATCTCTTTGAAGCCAGGCAAGGATTCCAGGGCCTCATCACTGATATAGTCTGAGCGAAAACCATCCAGTAGAAACACTAGGAGCTTCCTGCGGGCAAAAGCTGGCTGAGCCAGGCTGAGCCACAAGACCAGCAAGACAGTCCCAAGCTTTACTTCCATGCTTGCCAGGAGCCTGGCACAACCCAGCTGGCACAGCTGGCCCCTTCCACAGACTGAGGATGGACAATCTGTAGCTATTCTCTTTTCTAGGGGCTGGACCTTGAGCTGCTGGCCTTCCCTGAGCCAAGTTTACTTTCAGAATTTAAAGGAACAGCACCCATATTTGAAAACATCTCTGCTCACCCCACGAAGTCGAGAGAGAGGGAGAGAGAGAGAGAGAGGGAGAAAGAGAGAGAGAGAGAGAGTACACTTTGGCTTCCTAAACAACCTTGAATTAACACTAGGGGGAAAATACAATCATACTGCTTGGGGTGGATGTTCCAGAAATACAAATACTCAGAGAGGTGGCATTCTGGAAGATGACGAAGTCATCCGCATTTTGCAATTGTGCTAACCAAAGGGAAGGGCCCGGGAGAGGCACCACCTTTTAATTTGTTCTCCCACATTGTTGCCCAATTTAACCTTTTTAACATCTTTACTTACAATTTAGAACTCAACCCTGTTCACTTAGGGTGTAAACAACAAACCATAAATCTAGTGCGCCTATGAGCTTTCCAGAACTGTCCACCATAGCCATAGTGTTTAAAAAATTGTTTGTCTAGGTCTCAGCCACTAATTTTTTTCTTCATATGCATCTCTATGCAGTGTTACTATTTTATCATCCAAATGTAAATAAGCTGCTAGTGACCAAAACCCATTTGTAGGAGGAGCCGTAGACAGAGGAGCCAGAGCCGCAGAGAAGTTTCCAGAAGTGCATAATGGGAAATCATTCTGAGCCAGTTGGTCTGAAAATGCATTGCCCAACATAGATAAAAATGAGATGGAGAGCTGAAGAACAGGAGTTTGAAATGGAAAAGCAGGGCTGGAAATAACCAAGCAGACTTCAGGACAGGAAGAAAGAACTAAGCAAAGGAGGGAATGAATGACAGAAAGGAAGTAGAGAGAAACTACCAGGCACAGATGAGCAAGGAGACAGTGACTGCCAAGTCTCCAAATCTCAAGACTTCTTCATAGCAGCTCTTTCATCTGTTTCCAATCTTACTAGGGACATGCATGAGCTCTATGCAATGAGCCAATGCACATCTTGATACAGAAATATGTCATAGTCAAAGTCTTCAAGAAACAGAACTTATAGAATAGAGGTAGCTATATGAGAGGTGACCCTGGTTAGGGAAACTGGCCCATGGGATAAACGAGGCTGACAAGTCCCATAATGTCTATAAACTGGAAACCCTGGGATCTGGCTCAGTGCTAATGCTAAGAGCTTAGGATTCAAGAAGCAATGATGTGTAATTCCCAGAAGCAAACCACCTAAATGACTTTAGAGTTGTTGGTGTGAGGTCTAGAGTTGAAAGGCCAAAGGCCCTGTGAGTTCTCATGGCAAACAACAGGAGTATGTCCACCAACTCCAAAAGAGAATGAGTGTGTGTCTTCCTATTGTTCTACCAGATCATCCAGCTGGTTGGATGGTGCCAGTCCCCACTGGGCCAATCAGACCATTGGCTCCCATGTCAAGCTCCCCTCACAGACACATGGAGAGAGAATTCTCACCATGTCATTCTTATAATAATTGTTTTTTTGCTATATTATCTATCATCCTTAATCCAATCAGCTAATACCTAAAATGAACCATCTAATAGGTCAGCTTTCTAGGCCTCACTTTTGGCTGAGATGGGAGACAGAAGGCATGATTCCACAGCAGAGATTCTGGAACCAAGCAATTGTGTGATCTGTGTGCTCTACCACGAGCACAAAAGCTCAGATACATCACCCAGGCTCTGAGTTCAAGTTCCATAGTTTTATACTCTGAAATATAACAAAAGCTTTAAAGTCCTTCTCGTCTGTAGAAGTCAGTCCGTGTCTGCCAATAACAACCCTTGCTGTTCATTTTTTGTTTTGAGGTTTTTTTTTTGGTCAGTCGTGGGGCTTAAACTCTGGGCCTGGGTACTGTCCCTGAGTTCTTCAGCTCAAGGCTAGCACTCTACCACTTGAGTTACAACGCCACTTCTGGCTTTCTAGTGGTTTATTGGACATAACAGTCTCACGGTCTTTCCTTCCGGGCTGGCTTTGAACCTCGATCCTCAGATCTCAGCCTCCTGAGTAGCTAGGATTACAGGCGTGAGCCACCGACACCCGGCTTGCTGTTTGTTTTTAATCCACCCCAATTTTGGAAGCCTGTGTTGGCCCTGGTTGGCCCATCTCCATCCTTATTTTATCTAAAACTTAAAAAAATCAGCTCCTCAAAATTCCTGTCCCAATCCCTGACAGTTGGAAATGTTCTTTTGCCTTCTTTATGGTCAGAATCTAGAATTCAAGAATTGAAAGAACACACATTCATCAAAATGTTATGCAAAAAATTAAGATGGAATAGGAATATTTTCTGATAGAAGCTGAAGCATTAGCCACCAATAGACTCCTACTAGAAGAAATATTGTGGAATGTTCTTCAAATCAAAGGGAAATAAACTAAGAGGGAATGTAAGATTCACAGAAAGGAAGAAACAAGGATAATACATGGAAAATATGTGGGAAAGTATGAACTATATATATTTTTCTTTTTCTTTTCTGTGGTTCTGGGAACCAAATCCAAGGTCTCATGCATGTTAGACAAATTTTCTACCTCTGAGCTACTCCCCAAGTCCTATTTTTATTTCCTTTCTTTTTTTTTTTTTGCTGGTCATGGGGCCTGAACTCTGGGCCTGGATGCTGTCCTTCAGCTCTTCAGCTCATGGCTAGTGTTCTACCACTTGAGCCACAGCACCACTTCCAGCTTTTTTTATTTATGTGGTGCTGAGGAATCGAACCCAGGGCCTTATGCATGCAAGGCAAGCACTCTACCACTGAGCCACCTTCCCAGCCCCTATTTTTATTTTCTTAATGTACTTTAAGATAACGAAAATAAGCTGGGCACCAGTGGCTCACACCTGGAATATCAGCTGCTCAGGAGGCTCAGGATCCTCAGATCTGAGCATCATGGCTCAAAACTATCCTGGAGAGGAAACTTTGTGAGACTCTTATGTCTAATTAATCGTCACAAAAGAAAAGCTGCAAGTCGAGCTGTGGCTCACATGGTAGAACACTAACCTTGCGCACAAAAGCTCAGATACATTGCCCAGTATAGCTCCAGACCTAACCCCTCCCCCACCAAAAAGGAACTAAAAATAATACCTTAAAAGGTGAGAGTAAAGCATTTAAATTAAACTATTGTGAAGTTTTTAATCTGGAATGGGAGGAGACCAATAGATAGAGTAAAGTAAAAAGAGATCAAATATAATTTGCAAGCAAACTGTAATAAGGATGTATATTGCAACTCCAAAAGCAATCACTAAAATACTTAAAGAGACATAGCTAAAAGAGCAATAGAGAAGAAGGAACCCACCTCAACGTATTGGCCATATGTTAAAAAAAAATGACATCTCACATCATAGTCAATGCTAAAACCTAGAAAGCTCTTCCTTTAAGAATGGGAACAAGGGTGCCTATTGTAACTACTTCTATTAAAAGTACTATTCAAAGGCCTAACCAGAACAATTAAACAAGAAAAAGGAATAAAAGACATCCAAATTGGAAAGGAAAAATATAAAGTTATCTCTATTTTCAGGTGACATGATCTTCCATATAGAAAACCCTAAAAATTAACAAACCTGCTAAAACTAGTATACAAACTCATCCATTGCAGAACACAAAACAAGCATGTCAAACTCAGTCGTGTTTCTATGTGCTAATCATGAACAATCCAAATGCAACATGAAGAGAATTGCCTTACAGTTTCTCAGGTTATTTATGTTACCCAAATTAAAAGGAAAAGAATTGTGAAGCACGTTTTCCTCCCTGCATAAGTGCAATTTATATCTTCCACAGATACTGAGCAGGTCTTACCTGCCTAGCCAGTTTCATGATACTTAGATGGGAAACCAATAGATATCAAGAAGTCTGCTTTACCAAGCTCTGTGTGATGTCATCTCCACCTAAGTCATTCAATGTCATCAGAATATTTGAACCTCCATTTTGGAAAACTGATGAAACACTTCAATGACAGGGTCCTATTTTTTGCTGTGGTATAACAGCATTGGGATGTATAATCATAGCTGTGGCACATCCATCAAGTAGAGTAAAGTCCAAGCAGATCCCTGCAGTAATGGAAGCAGAGTCATCAGTGGGTCGTGGATCAATAGGCAGATTTAGCTACTTGTCCCTGTGGACCCAGCAGTGGTCTGGCAAAGGATGCACAGGCCTCAGAGTTCTTAATTCATGCATTGTCATCTCATATTCTGCATGAACTCACATTCTTCCAGGAAAAGTGCTGGAGGAAGAGTATGCTCTCAGTGAGCAAGGAAATACCACCAAGAGCTCCTCAAGTGATTAGAGAAGGTGAAAAATGCTAATACTCTCTCCTAGAATGCTAAGACTATGCTGCATAAGGGATTGGAATCTAGATAAATCACAAATATATGTTAATGAAACCAGTGGTTTGAAAAGTCTTAATGTTAGGTCCTGAGATTGTTAGCCACTAACTTCCTGTTCTTTCTTTCCCCCTTTCTGTCCCAACACAACCATGACTTCTTAAATTATTATATGATTCAATTTATACCAAACCCAAACAAATAAGCAAATCTAAATATGTAAGGAAAAATGTATAGTTCATAAAACTATTGACAAAAAAGTATAATTACAATAAAAGTCAATGGTTACCTTGGTTAGGAGGAAGGAGTTGGTAATTATGAAAAAAAAAAGAAGGAAGTTTCTGGGATGTAGAATATATTTTATGTTTTTATTTAGATGGTGATTTTCATGACTTTTTAATTTCATAACAAACATATCTCTACTTCCTTTACCAAAGTCAATGAGATGAGAGTAAGAATCACTAGGTATGATTTCTGTGGAATTTTTTTAAGGATTTGACTCTTCTTAAGAGTGGACCCAGTAGGAACTTCTTTGTCCTCCTTGGTTTCAGATGATAATTGGAGCTCCAGGCATCACCTTGGACCATATAGTGATCTTCAAGGTAAAATTACATGCAAAAGACAATGAAAAAGAAAAGCAAATGAACTCTGATTCCCTAGACTTTCCACTTCAGGATTTCTTTTACTTGATAAAGAAATAAACCTTCTTTCATTCAACTACATTGAGTCTTCTCTTAAATGCAGCCAAAATGTAGGTGTAAGTAACACCATTGGTTTAGAGTTGTAATATCCAAAGGAAGATTGATTCCAAATGAAATGAAGGACCCATTGAATTGAAAGCTGAGATTGGCTGGCTGTGTTTGTTACTAAGGAAAAAAATCTAAGAAAACCCTGAATCTTTACGTACTCTTAGTTGACTTGGTTCTGGGAATCATACAAGTTGCTACAAATAACACCTCTGTTGTGTGAGTTGCCTACGTTACTTTCCAGGGACTTCAAAGCTGTTGCGTTGAAAAAAATGAACTCTTTACACAAACCTACAGATGTCCAATGAGTGACTGAAAAGATGAAAATGCCAGGGACCCTAAATAAAAAGAGACATTAAGAAAATGTTGGAGCTGGGCTCCGGTGGTCACACCTGTAATCCTAGCTACTCCAGAGGCTGAGCTCAAATGATGGTAGTTTGAAGCCAGCTAGGGAGGAAAGGCCATGGGACTCTTACCTCCAATAAACTACTCAGAAAAAGCCAGAAGTGGTATAGTGGCTCAAATGGTAGAGCACTAGGCTTGAGGAAAAGAAGCTCAGGGAAAGTACCCAGGCCCTGAGTTCAAACCCCAGGACCAGCAAAAAAAGAAAATAAATGTCGGTAAACCAACTAATGTCTGTAGTTCAGTTAGGAGTAATCTATTAATGTTAACCTCTTTGTTTTGGTAACCAAGCTATAGTATGTATGGTGGTAACAGTAAGGGAACTTGAGTGAATGGTTTATGGGAACAATCTATAAACTTATAGAAAATTTTCAGTAAGCTTAAAATTTTTCTCAACAGTTATAAAAATTTCCAACCAAAAGCCTAGGCATCAGTAGCAGAAAACTTTAGAAGATATAAATGCTTTTTGAAAATACAAAACAACAAAATAACAATTACCCTTTGTTTAGCATCTAAGAGAGAAGGTTATTTCAAATATATGTGTTCCATGACCCTACTACCTTAAATAAAGCTATTCACTTTGCATCTCATGGTGGTGAAGTTTCTAGTGTCTTTACTGAAACACACAGAGATTTGTCTGTAATATCAAAATACTTACTTTAGTGGTTCCAGTGACAAATGGCTTATGACCCTACCAAACGCAAATTTTGTTTACAGAGTTCAAAAGTGTGAATTAGATCAAGTGGTTTTTGAGTGACTCTCAAAAGCAAAATTGAATGAGATGAGCAAGTTGCAGAGGGAAGCATATAGTACAAAATGTTAATAGATAAATCTACAGTACAATACTCTATAATAATAGTACAGAATCTATGGAAATTATAAATGTCAAAATTGGGGCAAGGGCTACAAATCTGTATATAATGTTCTGATTGTTAAAACAAAACAAAACCCTAGGAGTGAGATGTGGTTAGCAAGTACAAGGCCCTAATTTCAAACCCAAACACCTCAACAAAAAAGTCAAAATACCCTTAAAGTAAATATATATATAAGAGAGATATACATATATATCTCTCTTATATATATATCCTATATATACATATACATAGACATGCTAAAAATTCCACAAACCTGAAGATTAGTTCATAGAAGTCATTTATATTATGCTTTCTGGTTTTCTCTAGGCCAGAATCGTAACTTAGAAAAACTCAGCGGATCTTGGTGATGAATTAAACACGTGGGTGGCAGGAGAGAGAGAAGGTTCTTGGATGGTTCCCAAGCTTCTGCCTTAAATGACAGAGCAGTACTATTTGTCAAGATGGTGACTGTAGGAGAATTGCCATCTTTAAGCAATCACCTCATCATATAAATCAGAAAAAGGGGGGACGTTAACCTAATTTAAACCATCCAAGGTAACAAAGGAACTTTATCTTCAATATAGTAGGGAAGTGATCTCAGCCCAGCCGTCAAGAATGAGCAACTCTGAGTCCTGGCTCAAATTCTCCTGTACAAATGACCAAGGTTCTTTCCTGATGTCTTTGCTGGCTAAATGGAAATCATCATGTATGCAGAGGAAAGTAAGATTGATTACTTAATAATTATACAAGAGTCAAAATGCAAAAACTCATTTAAAACCAATAGAAACTGCTTAGTGTTATTTTTTTAAGAAAACTGGGGGTGGGGGGGACGGAAATGGTTTGTCAAAGGAAAATGAGTTTACATTTAAAATGTGGACTAGGCAAAGAAATGAAGCAGTAGGTTAACTTAAAATGCCCTCACAAAAAGTCATTGTGTCTTGGTTGTGCTGAATGAGAAGACTGTTTTGAAAGAAGGTACTAAGGATCAACAAATTAGGTAATTGCAAGCCTGGAACAGAAGTAGATATAATACAGTTGCAGTCTTTTTATCCTTCAGAAGAGCTAGCAAGGTTCACATAAACAAAGGAACTTGCCTGAGGGCATGCGGAGATAAATTATATAACTTTGCAGATTGCAGCTTTAAATAAAGCTCAGCCTCCTCTCACCCCACCATCTTTTGTTATTTGCTGGTAAAGCATTTGCCACTTGCTTGTATTGATTAATATAGGTCCACAACCTCTGTTTGAGACTCAGTCAGCTGTGCTTTGAAATTCAGTTTTTTAACATTGCACAAGGTAACATGATATATACAGAGTGTGTTACTCAAACACATGTAACAAGGCCCGATTGCTCACCCAATGATCAAGACCAGTGGTTATTGCAATTTGCTTTTCTCTTTCACCTAGTTTTATTGACGTTTTGTTTTGTGCCAATACTAGGGCTTGAACTCAGGGTCTCTTGCTTAGCTTTTTCCACTCAAGGCTGGTATTCAACCACTTGAACCACAGCTCCACTTTTGGCTTTTTGCCAGTTAATTGGAGAAAACAGTTTCATGGACTTTACTGCATAAGCTGTTTTTAAAGCTGTCTTGTAACCCCTCAGATCTCAGCTTCTTGAGTAGCAAGGATTACAGATGTGGACCACTGGCATCTAGCTCTTCCATCCAAAGTTATTCTTGATTCTTGATTAGATTCATGATTTATCTATGAACTAGCCATGTAAGTGATGCTTATTTATTAGAACAGCCAATTCTGTACATATATATAAAACAGAAATATATGTATAAAATAGAAATATGTGTGTATTTATATAATACATATATATTCACAGTAAGTGGCATCAGCAAAGATCATAGTAAAGTGAAAACAGGATAAGTGTGGGCCATGCACTTAGCTCACATACAATGAGCAACGGATTTTGTTTTGTCATTGAGTTTTAGGTCACAGAGATCCTCCTGAGCCCCTGTTCCCATCTATTCATTTATTGTACATTTATAATGATTTATGGACTTAACACTGACACATCAAAGTTCAAAGTTTATATTATGGTTTACTTTTGGTACTGTCATTCTATAAGTTGGGGAAAGTGCCTCATTATAGCATCATAAATATACTTTCATTGGGGCAGAGAAGGTGGCTCAGGGGTAGAGTGTTTGCCTTGCATACATGAGGCCCTGGGTTCGATTCCTCAGCACCACATAAGCAGAAAAAGCTGGAAGTGGCACTGTGGCTCAAGTGGTAGAGTGCTAGCCTTGAGCTGGAGAGCTGAGGGACAACGCCCAGGCCCAGAGTTCAGGCCCCATGAGTGACCCCCCCAAAAAAAATTTCATTGCCCTAAAATTCCTATGTTCCTATGTTCTACCTATTCATATTCTCCCCCACCCCACCCAAATTAAACCCAGGCAACAACTGATTGTTTTACAGTCTTCATAGTTTTGGCTGTCAGTGTACCAAGTACACACCTACAGTGTAAAGCTTTTTAAGGTTGGTTTTTTTCCATTTAGTCATATAGTCTTCTGTGTCATTTTATAGCTTACTAACTCATTTTTGTTCAGTATTAAATAATACTTAATAATCTGGATGTACCTTAATTTACTTATTCGTTTCCCTGTTGAAGGACCAAGTTGTTGTAAATATAAATAAGGCTTCTATAAACATCTATACGCAGACTTCTGTGTGGACATAAGTGCACATCTCCTTTGTCATTTAACCTGGCAGGTTAAATGATAAGAGTGTTTAGTTTTATAAGGAAAAGATCAGTCTTCCAAAGTGGATGTCATTTTGCATTTACACCAGGACTGAGTGAGAGTCTCGGTAGCTCCATATTGCACCAGTATTTGGCATTGTCAGAGTCCTGAATTTTGGCCATTCTAATAGGAACGTGGTGGCATCTTATTATTCTAATTTACATTACTGTTGACATGACAGGGAGCATCTTTTCATATGCTGATTTATCATCTGATAACTTCTTTAGTCAAGTCTTTGGCCCATGTTTTAAATGGGATGTTTCTTTTTTTTTAATGTATTTTTTAGTTAATACACATTTGTGAGGAGTGGTTTTCATTGCGGTATTTCCATACATACATAAGATGTACTAGGAACAAATTCAACACCTCCATCCTATTCCTATCCCTCCCTCATTCTTCCCCACTTTTCAGACAGTGCTTGGTGGATTTCGTTATGTGTATTTACATATGTGTGTAGATATCTATACGTATACATACATGCACCATCCTTCAATCGTTTTTAATCCTGCGGTATCCCATCCATTCTCCCTTCCGCTGCTGCATCATTTTAGTTCTATACTCCACACATATATAAGAGAGTGCAATATTTGGTTTCTTGTGTTTGGCTTAACTCACTCAACATGATGATCTCAAGATCCACCCATCTTCCTATAAGTGATATGATTGCATTTTTCTTTATGGCTGAGTAACACTCCATGGCACAAACACAAACAGAGAGAGAGAGAGAGAGAGAGAGAGGGAAGAATGGAGGGGGAGGGAGATGGAGGGAGATGGAGGGAGATGGAGGGAGATGGAGGGAGAGCATATTTTTCTTTATCAATTCATTAGTTTTTAGGCACCCTGACTGAGCACACTTTGACCATTGTGAGTGAGCTGCACTAAACAAGCAGGTATCTTTCTGGTATATTGACTTAATTTTCTTTACACTGGGGGCCTGTGACACATGCCTGTATTCCTAACTACTCACAAGGCTAAGATTAGAGGACTGAGGTTCAGAGCTAACCCCAGCAGACAAATCTTCAAGATTCTTACTTCCAATGATCCAACAAAACGCCAGAAATGGAAGTGTGGCTTGAGTGGTAGAACACAAACCTTGAGCAAAAAAGCCAAGTAAGAACATTAGGCCCTGATTTCAAGCCCCAGTACCAGTACACACACACACACACACACACACACACACACACACACACACACACAAAACATTACTTAAAATATAAAGCTATAGTATCATGGAAAATGAAAAAAAAACAAAAAGTGGTAAGTTTGATAAGAGAGAAAGAAAAAGCGCATTCATAAACAAATAGAAACAGAATGAAGAAGCATAATTACAGGTCCTATAGATGTCAAAGAGAAAAAAGTACAAAGTTCTAAAATTGAATAAATTTGAAAGTTAAAAGAATGCCAAATGGCTAAAAATACTACTACTAATAATAATCTACAGAAGCTGATTCAAGACTACCAGATTCTAAGAGTACTGGAAATTTTAAATATATATGTCAGACAGGAAACAGATAGTATAATCAAATCAACAAAGCTAAGGGAAAACCCACGTCATATAAAAGTTGGATAGGAAATGCCAATCAAGATCCTATAGCACAAAGGCCTACAAGCAATGTCACCTCCATAGAAATAAGGTATCTGGGGAAATTATAGCTTGAGACCCTTTTATCTCCTCAAAACCCATAAACAGTGTGGTGAACCCCCACATCACAGTGCATGTTGTATTGGAGCTTGTAGAGATGCATCGGAATCTGCTGGAGTGTCGGGAAGGGAGAAGACAGTGGGCATCTACCCTCGCCTAACAAGCACTAACATCTGTCCATCCTGCTGCCCCATCTACTGAATGTCACTGTAGGCCTACGCTGACTATTCAGCATCAGGGGCTGGTTTTCCTCCATAGAGCCTCAAGCAGACTCATACAGTTCAATTGGAACCCTTCACACAGATACTATATATTTCATTTATTCATTGTTTTCGTGCTACTGGAGTTTGAACTCAGGGCCTTGCACTTGCTAGATAGGTGCTCTTCCACTTAAGCCCTATCCACAAGCCATTTATTGCCTTAGTTATTTTTTTGGTTTTTTTTCCCAGCGTGGCTGGGAACTCTGATCCTCCTATTTATGTTCCTTGAATAGGCTATCGTATTACAGGTAGGAACCACCATGCCTGGTTTGTTGGTTTAGACAGGATCTTACCAACTTTTTGCACAAGCTAGTCTAGGACCACTACCCTCTGTTTCTCTTTCTCCCAAGTGGATGGGATTATACATTTGAGCCACTGAACCTGGCCTATAAATCAAGTGTTCTAAGTTATAAGCTATCAGGAGCAATTCTTGTGTCAGAGACTCCAGAAACCCAGGGAACATTCCCACTTCAGAACCCATGACAGAGTTTAATCTGGGTGAGCAATGGCTTTTGATTCACTTGTATGTGACAACACTTGTAGAAACTTCAGGATTCTTACATTTTTCTATTGTATCAGCCCTGACAATTTATTGTTTTTTTTTTCTTTCCACAAAGTTAGACTTCAATAAGAAAAGATTAGAAAAGTATTTTTAAATGTTATCATGCCAGCTCCTGGGTTAAAAGACCCTGAACTCTGAATGTGAGTGCAGCTGTGGTAGAAAGAGGGGTGGGATTGGGGGGGGGGGGAAAGGCTGGGATGAAGGTGTTGGCTTCTTTGCATAGGGAATGAGAGCAGAGATTCTGTCCTTCCCACCATCATCCAGTGAGGACCACTGTTCACATAAGCAATCAGAAACACCTGAGAAATTGCCTCCATTCTTTAAAGAGTTGTCTCCCTCTAGTGGCCAAAGTTTGGTTGTTGTTGGTTTTTTAAGACATGCCAGGGACCCTAGGGCTGCCAAAGGCATAAAATGCTGTGGGAAATATATAAATAATTATTAAATATGGATAGCAATGACAGCATATGATTTTTAACTTTCTCCAGTAAACATAAGAAAGGATAATATCAAACTCAAATGATTCCCATAAGAAGCAATGAGTTTCCATAACGGACACTAGCAAGCAGTACTGAGATGCGTTACAGATGGTTAAGGCCTGGTCGTGTAAAAGTACAATGGCAAACGATGATGTGATGTAGACCTCATTTTTTTTCCTGCCCTTAAGAGGTTGAAATGAATTGCCTCTGAGCCACATCCCTGCAGGTGTGCTAGGGGCTTCACCCTAAACAAACTGCAGCCGCTCTCTCCACAAGCCTGTCCTAACTCCTGCAACCCGAGTTTAAAGTAGATTACATTGCAGTGCATTGCATTTAAGAAGGCACAAAAGTTCAGATTCCAAGAAGGTGAGATCTTCAGCACATAGAAAGAGAGATGAGCTGGCGGAAAAGTGCAAGCTCACTCAGTGTCGGGACCATTCTGCCATCCTATGACGGAGTATCTGATGCGGGGTAATTTATAAGGAAGAGAAATGTATGCCTCACAGTGCTGGAGAAAGTCCACAATCAAGTTGCTGACCTCCAGCATGGGCTTCTTGTATCAGCACGTGGTGGAAGTCAAGAAGGCAAGAAAGGGCAAAGGGGGTTGAGGTCTCCCGTGTCTAATGACACACATGAGTATGAAGCCCTCCTCTTAAAAGTCCAACCTTTTCACACTGGTGCAAAGGCAATTAAACCAGTTTCTTTTGTTTTGTGGTTTTTGCTTTATTTCGCTGGCCTAGGGCTTAAATTCAGGGCCTGGACACTGTCCCTGAGCTTTGTCCTCAAGGCTAGCACTCTACCACTTGAACCACAGCTCCACTTCTGGTTTGGGGAGTGGGGAAGAGTGTTCCTGTTATTGGTAGTGGTGGTGGTGTTTAATAGTTAATTGGGGATAAGAGTCTCATAGACTTTCCTGCCGGAGCTGGCTTCAAACCATGATCTTCAGATCTCAGCCTCCTGAGTAGCTAGGATGACAGGCATGAGCCACCAGTACCTGGCAAGCCATAGGTTTTGAAGGACAGCCATTCAAACCATAGCACTCAGGAATCGGGGTTCAAAGCCATTCTTCGACTCTAGGTCTACTGTGTTCTGTGTTCTCGCTCATAGACAAGAGCTGATCTTTACAAACTGGGGTTCTCAATTCTCACACAGAACCTCATTAAATAATGGATATATTTAAAATGAAGCAGACAAGATGTTGTCACTTAGCTCTTTGGGATCCCATTCCTGTGTGCTGTGAGGAGGAAGCACTAGGCGTGGCTCCACACGGTCCCAGCCCACCTTGCAAGCTCAACCCTTCACCCTTCAGGCTCCCAAGTTTTCAGCATGCAGAGGGAAAAGTGGGAGATGGATTCTGCACCCCAGACAGGCTCTAGGGTGCCAACATCATGATTCAGGGCTTCAGCTCCATGCAGCTACTAAGAGAGCTGCTGAGCCTCCAACTCCCCTAACTGCCCCCCCCCACTGCCCACCACCCCAGGAAATGGGAAGCTTTGAGCCAGCAAAATGCGATGTGTGTTTCATTAAAACCCCAGAGACAGCCAGGCACTGGTGGCTCACGCCTGTAATCCTAGCTACTCAGGAGGCTGAGATCTGAGGATTGCAGTTCAAAGCCAACCTAGGCAGGAAAGTACATGAGACTCTTATCTCCAATAAACCACCAGAAAACCAGAAGTGGTGCTGTGGTTCAAGTGGTAGAGCACTCACCTTGAGCTGAATAGCTTAGGGACATCCAGGCCCAGAGTTCAAGCCCCATAGCTGACAAAACAAAAAAACAAACACAAAATACACACACACACACACACACACACACACAAAACCCTAGAGACACACATTCTTCATTACAACTACAGTGCACATTTAGGGTTGTTTAGGGATAGTATGTTTCCAGAATGGGTAGTACAATTTTTCTTTTGTCAGTACTGGGACTCAGGGCCTGGGCACTATTCCATAGATCCCTTTTTGCTCAAAGGTGGCACTCTTTCCCCTGAGCCATAGCTTTCCTTCCAACTTTACTCCCAAGCCCAGGCTGGCTTTGAACCACAATCCTCAGATCTCAGCCTCCTGAGCAGTTAGGATTACCAGCTGGAGGTACCCATGCCAGGCTATGGTAACTCTTACTCCTCAAGCTGGACTATCCTGCACTATTCGATGCCCAGCTGTGTCCCATGAGGCCACTGCTGGCACTCCCACGTGTATTCTTTTGTATGTGAAGACATCTCCATTTGCCGGGGCTGAGTCATTTGGGGAAATCTGCAGGTGATATTCTCACACCATCTGCAGGCTCAGTGAATACCCCTTTCCAGCCTCATGCCTGGCTTCTCACGAGTGCGGAAAAGTTCACTCATGGCTTTGATTCGACTGTACTTAGTTTCTATGGAAACCCAGGCTACTACCTAAAATCCTATCCTGACCTTTGTGTGTGCAATGTTCAACCTTTGACTGGCAGAAACGGGAGTCGCTTTGAGGAAAATAGAATCTTCCAGGCATAGGATGCACAGGAGCTGCTCAGCCCATTGTGTGCCATGACCTCTGAACAGAAAGGCCCCTCAACTTAAACACAGCCTTGGTGAGTTTGCTAAGAAGCCTCGCAGTAGCAGCAGGAGCTGCCTCTGAATTCTGCTTAAAAACTCCCCGCTCATAATTATGATATTGACGAAGGCTGGGAAAGTGGCTCAGTGGTAGAGCGCTTGCCTTGCATGCCTGAGGCCCTGGGTTCGATTCCTCAGCACCACATAAGCAAAAAGAAAAAAGCCGGAAGTGGTGCTGTGACTCATGTGGTAGAGCGCTAGCCTTGAGCTGAAGAGCTGAGGGACAGCGCCCAGGCCCAGAGTTCAGGCCCCACGACTGGACCCAAAATAATAATAATTATTATTATGATATTGATGAGATGTGAATACTGGAAATAGTTACAAAAAAATTTCCAAAATTCGAGACACAAATTAAAAATTAACTCTCTAGCTAGGCGCTGGTGACTTACACCTGTAATCCTAGCTACTCAGGAGGCTGAGATCTGAGGATCGTGGTTTGAAGCCAGGGCAGGCATGAAAGTCCATGAGACTCTTACCTCCAATGAATTACCCCCCAAAAAATTGATTCTCTTCATTATCTTTCAAATTCTTGTAGAATGTGGGAAGAAGAATGTTCAACAGAAAGGATCTCCATATTACTTTCTCGCCTTTACACCAAGATGGTTTTCACGTCAATAATTGCTTATTGAGCATTCTATGTCCTTGAAAGGCTCAAATGAATAGCTTTCTCAAAATGTTATATTTTGTAAAACAATATTTACCATCAGCATTGTGTGTGTGTGTGTGTGTGTGTGTGTGTGTGTGTGTGTGTGTGTATGCTGGTACCAGGGCTTGAACTCAGGGCCTCTTGCTCTTACTTGGCTTTTTTACTCAGAGCTGACACTCTACCAGGTGAGCCACACCTCCATTCCTGTCTTTTTTCTGGTTAATTGGAGAGAAGAAACTTTCAGATTTGTCTGGCTAGACTGACTTTGAACCATGATCCTCAGAATTCAGCCTCCTGAGTAGGTAGGATTACAGGTGTGAGCCCCTAGCATCTGGCTCAGCATCTAACTTCTGAGGGCTCAGATGTAACAATACTCTCATGTAAGTTCTAAAATGAACTGAGGGGAAAGGATCTGTGCTTCAGCAATAATGAAACACACCAACATGTAAAGGGAAGGAAGGCAATCCCCATCTGGGCAGTTTGCGTGTGCATCTGCCCACACTCGCTAATTGAAAGCAGCAGGCAGAGAAGCAAAGTCCTCAGAACTAATGTTCTGAAAACAACATGGACTATGCCAAGTTCTGAGAAGCAAAACATTGTGTTCAGTTCTGGGACTTGTTTGCTTGTTTGTGTCTTAATTCTCATTATGAAGCTGAATAGTTCCAGGCTTTGCTTAACTGAAGCTAGTAACAGAAAACACAAAATCAGTGACTTTTAAAAAACAAGGCCTATGATGTCAACGAACTGTGGTAAGCTCAGTACCTGACTATGAATAAGAGCAGAAAGAAACGAAGTCTGAAGAAGTGGGTGCCTGGGAAACAGCAGTTCCTCAAAGTTTAGACGTCAGAAAGAAAATGGACACTAGGTGGCGCTCCGTTTCCAAAATACAGCTCAGTCCCTCAGCCCGCCCAGCAAATATAGCTGAAATGGCTTTAGTTTCAAAAGCTAGAAAGGTGTTTGGGAAGGGTTTGCTCACCACATCTACTGGCTCCCTTCGGGATTTCATGTCTGTCTACAATCTGCAACCTATACTGCCACTGTGAGCTAGAGCCTTCGATTTTGATTCCTAGGTGATTCTCTTAAAAGTAAATACAATGGAAATGCACACGTGTGTGTATGTATATGTGGGTGTAATTAAAACAGACCACAAGAGTTGTAAAACATACATTTACTTCAGCAACAGAGGAGAGTTTAAATATATATCTTATTGTTATTTTGTTTCCCTAATTTGATCTGTTAACACTGCCCAAAGTTTAATTTTATATTGTTATTTGACAAATAAATTTTAGAAATATGAATGACTATTCAAATGGAGAAATCATATACATAGAAACAGAAATAGGTATAAATATGTCAATATATTAAAATGTATCATATACATTTAAGTATAGTATATAACTAGAACTGAAATACATTTTAATGAATGTATATACAGTTGTATATTATGTAATACTTAAATATATCTTAGCATGAAAATATTATAGTTGATGATATGTGATTTCTAATTTTATATACACATTATATATAAAATAAAACATGTATGTATAATTTGTATGTACCTATAGTTGCATATATTATACATTTTAAATTCTATTGACTTATGCTTTGCATGCCTTATGATTCCACTTACATAGAAGAGAATAGATTTATACCTATAGTCCTTTTAGTAAGGGAAGAGTAGGAAAGACACCTGTTTAGCAGTGTAGAGGGAGTGAAAGGGATTCAGAATTCTGAATCAAAGAAGCAGATGGCACAAGAACTTAGCAGTTAAGCTAAATACAGTTTCCCGTAGTGAATCACCAGGTGACTTACAATACCTAGCGCTATGCAAATGGCTGTCTCACCGTAATGACTAAGGAGTAACAACAAGGAAAAAATTTAAACAGGTCCAGTACAGATGCAATTCTTTTTCAATATTTTCAACCTGTCATTGGTAGAGTCAGACACAGTGGCTTATTTATATCAGGTAGTCAGGGAAGAGAGTATCCTTGAATCTAGCAGTTACAAAAAGAGGAACTAAAGAAAAAATGACTGCAGAGTAAATAATATACTTTGGGGGTGCGAAGAACTGTGCATATTTGAAGAACTAAAAAGACCCATGTGCCGGATTGCTCCTGCTTTGCCCCGGATCATATTTAAGTGGTTTCAGAAGCTATAGCAGCCAGACCTCCCACATCGCTCCAAAAATTAAGTAAACTTTAGTGAATATTTACAGATCCATTAGTTTGTCTTTCAAGTTAAACATACTTTTTCTGTATATTTTTTTCTTTTCTTTCTTTTCTTTTTTTTTTTTTTTTGGTCCATTGTGGGGCCTGAATTCTGGGCCTGGGCTCTGTCCCTCAGCTCTTCAGCTCAAGGCTAGCACTCTTACCACTTGAGCCACAGCAGCACCACTTCTGGCTTTTTCTGCTCATGTGGCGCTGTGGTTCAAGTGGTAGAGCACTAGCCTTGAACACAGAGAAGCTCAAGAACAGTGCCCAGGCCCTGAACCCAAGCCCCAGGATTGGCACACGCACACAAAAAAACTGTGATTATTTCACAAGAAGCAAGGACAGAAAATACAGCATGGATTGGCCAGCTGTGGGTCCCAGCCCACTGGATTTTAGAAATGGGGAGGAAGCTGGGTCTGGTCATTGGGTCACAGTTTGCTAAATACTGATTTCAATCATTCTTCCAAGCTAGTCCTCTCTATGTGGAAACTATTGATGAGAAATATGGCTATTCCATAAATGATCAGTCCCAACCTGAGCTATAACAGAGCCATGACCAATAACTACCACTGTCCATAGCTTCAACAAGATCTGTACCACTTTTGAACCATTATTATTTATCTTTTCCATATCTCCTCTAAAATCCTGACTCATAGAATTTGCTTTCCACACCAGTCCATCTCTCAACTGACTCTGCTATGTCCTTCCTTCCTTCCATCTGATGACCTCTCCCTTAACCTCTCAGTGACCATTATCATCCCTACCTTACCTGACCTTCAACCCTCTCTGCCCCTTGCTCATCATTCACCAGGCAGAACCATGACTCTGGCTCATTCCAACTGCCCAAATACTCTGCAAGCAAATGGATCAGAGGAAATCACTAAAGCCTACTAGCTGGGCTTACCATCATTTATGGTCATAATCCTCAAGTGGGAATTTGCCCTACCATTTCTTTAATCCAGCCAATTTCCCATTGGGACTTGAGTTCTTTCTCTTTAATCAATTCCTCCTCCGATATGACTTGCCACCCTTACGTGGCTTATCATCTCATTTAGAAGCAATTAGAATAAAACTTAGAAGCAATCAGAATAAGACTCCCACAAGCACCTCAGTCCACCAAGCCCTGAACATGATCCTGCTTCAACTACGGCCGTGCTTCACTTGTGTATGAATGCCACCTTGTTTCCTCCTTGAAGATGTCTGGGGAACAGGAGGAGAGGAGTTAGCTCTCTCAAACACTATAAGAGGAACTCAGAGGAAATGGCTAGCAGGAAGAACAACAAAAAGGACAAACCAGCGGGTGTCAGTGGCTCACACCTGTAATCTTGTATTTTTAGGAGGCTGAGACCTGAGGATCATAGTTCAAAGCTACCCAGGCAGGAAAGTCCATTAGACTTTTATCACCAATTAGCCACTTAAAATAAAAATCAGAAATTGAGCTATAGCTCAAAGTGGTAGAGCATGAGTCTTGAGCACAAAAACAAACTCAGGGACAGTGCCCAGGCTCTGAGTTCAAGCCCTAGGACCAGCGCCAATAAACAAAAACAAAACAAACAAAAAGAAAACAGAAAAAGGACAGAACAGGTCAAGGTCATTAAAGGGAAGATGTCACATTCATTGCGTGTTTTTCTTTCTTCTCTGTTTCTATGAAAGGATCGTTCAAGGTACTTTCCAGCAACTCTTATAGACTCTTGTTTTGATGATCTTTAGCAGTAGAAGTTATGTGGGTGGTAGGAGCCCTCTTTCTCACCTTTCTTTTCCTCTTTCCTTTCCCTGGGTCCAGAAGCAAAAAAAAAAAGTCCCTCATGAAACAGTTGAGGAGTGTAACAGATGTGGGAAATACCTGGGCTTTTGCTGCAGGGATGTCTAACTATCCACAAGCCTCATGCGTAGATGGCTATGCCAGGGAAAGAGAAATCTGTCACACACACACCCCCCATCTCTCTGCTCAATGTTGACCATCAAGTTGGAATTTTGTGGGTATCTACAGAGAAGTGGTCAGCTTGAAAGTAAGTCACTGTTGAGATTTGTCTCCACTTTTGTGGTAGGGTAAAAATATGCTTAGAGAACAAAGGTTATCATAGACCCAGATGAATTTTCCACATAGAGAAATATCCCCCAGTTTACAACTGAACCACTGGGTTATAATTTGTAGACAGAAGGACATTGTGACACGGAGTAGATGGGAAGACTGCAGCCTACCTCTTCTGGAACTAAGAAGTAGCAGAAGGAAAGAGAGAGACTGAGACTAAGAAGTTCAAACTTGGAGACCAGGTCTTGGCAGCAAGAGAGGGGCTCGGAAGCATCCAGATCAGCAACGGGATTCTGGGAATCTCAGAGTTGGGCAGACTAGAGAAGGGAATGTTTCAAGTCATTTAGGAAATCGCAGTGATCATCTCAGCACCTCCTCCAACATGGCTCATGGGAATGGCCTGGGGGTGCTAAGGCAGGTGGGTGATAGACATACTGAAGGCAAAGCCAATGGATGCTCAGGGCCAGAATGCAGTCCTCTGGAATCCTAACAGCTCCCATGCACCCAAAAAAGGAGCCCAGCCACGCTGAGCAAGGCCACCTGCCAACAGAGAACTCTGGACCTTGCTGTATCCACAGCAGACTTGGGTGAAGGAAGAGACAGAAGTTGGCTGATTCTACATATTTATAAAGTCAACCTGAGATGTAAAAATCAATTGTTTTGACTCTCCAGTGGATTATTTAAAAACAAATATTATGCACTACATTATCAATGTTTTTGAGGGCAATGATAGGAAAAGGTTCAAGTATGGAAATAAGTCAAAGAGAAGGCAGATATATCTTTAATAACATAGAAACCACTTAATTGTCTAATGGAATTTGTGTGTTTGATTTACCTTTAGGAAAAGGTTCAGATTTTGTGCAGTTACATGTTAAGAGATTTTTTTTCTGATAAATGCAAATGATTTTTGTTTAACAGAAAAGATAAGCCCTAAGTTATGACTTATTGCCCTTTAGGACATGAATCAGCTTTGTGACAAACCCAGAAACTTATTTTAACATGATTTTCAATGCCCATATATCCCTTTTTTACTAATTATTGTCTAAGCCAGCTTTACCAGTTCTGCTGTGTCCCTTATTAATCCCTGACACCTTTCTTTATTGGCTTACCTCAGAGTCTCCCTCATTAACTTACTGAAGGCCTGTACCCAAAAAACTATGTGGAGATTAGTTTAGAGTTTGACCCTGGATGTGACCAATGGCTTTGCCCATTTATTTTACATTTACTTCCTGTTTGGCTTTGCTAAAAATGTGATTACATAATTCGAATAGAACTAAATCCAAAGGAGAACATGCAGTCAACTTTTAAAGGTTGGTGGATTAGCCATCATCACATTGTTGTTTATCGAGGAGTACACAAGCAAGACAGGTAACGTGGAAGAGGACAACTCCTCACAATCTTAATGGGGATCCCGAGAAAAGCAATAATCAAATATCTCAGATCCAGAGATATGGACTACCAGACTTCTGGATGGCCAAAACTTATCAAGATGCCAGTGATAAGCTAGTCTTCTGTGTTTCACAGGAAAGAGCCATGAGCAAGGATCAAAGCTGTGAATGAATCTACAGGGATGAAGAACAATAGAGGATCCTGTTAAGTGTAATGGACTTAGGCTGAAGTGATGGGACAGTTCCTCTACAAAGCAAGCATCTTGTAATGCTAGAAAGATATAGATTAACATGGAAATCAGAGTACTAGTATCACCATTGTTGTGTAGTGTTTCAGAATAATCTGATCTTATTGGGGCTTTAATATATGCTGAATGTGAAAGACAAGTATCTCCACTGATGAATCTCAACAATGAGTCTTAAGGTCCCAATGAAAAAGGATCTTAAATCAAAAGGAATGTCATCTTTTTTTTTTTTCAGTTTGAAAATATTGGGTCATTGCTGTCATTTAAACTGCCTTACTCACATGTTTATCTGACATGATTTTAAGAAGTTACCACAGTAGTTGGCACAACTTTTCAGTCAGATATGCTGAGGAAAGTTGACTATAAGAAATTTTAAAATGAAAATGAAGTATCATTATTTGAGAGGGTCCCATAATAATTGTGAGCTCAAATTTTTGCAGCGTAGCCTTTATCTTCTCTTTTTCTTTTTCTTTTTTTCTTTTGTACTGAAGTTTGAACTTGGAGGCCTTTCTCTTTGCAGTACAATGGCGCTCTAACAGTTGAGCCACACCTCCAGCCCAGCTTTTTCCTTCTTAGGAAATGAAGTCTAGCAAACTTCTCTGCCCAGGCTAATCTCAAACTATGATCCCCTATGACTCAGCCTCCTGAGTAGCTAGGAGTATAGATGTGTTGCCCATTTTCCCCTTTAATAATATTAATTATTAATATTAATATTATTTCCAAGTACTTGAATTTTTTTACTGAAAGACTTTCCCAAATAGCAAACATGATCATTAACAATTAAATAATGGATTTTGGAAACAGAACTTTACAATGTAGGGAAAAGCTAGCTTTTAAACAAATATAAGTTCCGGAAGTTGAATATTCATTTCTAAAACCAAAATAGACTCTGTATTGCCTTCTCTGCATGAAAGGACCTGCCTCAAATCCACACCCACTTTTGAATAGCGCAAGAGAGAAGAATAGCATCACATTCAGCTGGTAAAATGAGGGCGGCTTCAAGGAGGAAAGCTGTTACAGTAGGATCATTTCCTCCTCTTTTTCTGATCTTAGTGTCCTTTTAGTCCTAAAGATTCCAACGCTTGGTGTCAGTGTTGCTCAAAAGCACAGACATAGTCTCACCACTAGGCTTTAAGTAAACACAGACAAACCATGGAGAAATGCTTTTAAGCATGCTTACAGGCTTGACCACAGGAGCAATTGTTATTCAGATCGCAGAGGCTGCAGTGCAGGTTTAGCCAGTTCTGACACCTGAGCTGGACATGTGTGTGGATCAGGTTGGGCACAATGGGAATAGCAACTGCTCTTGCAGCACAGATAGCCCCTCCGGAATCTCCCTTCCACCCATGCAAAAGCCTGCTTGTTAAAACAAACAGGAGACATTATCCAGCTTCCTTCATGCTTAAGTGCTTCATGCAGCTATGAAAGCAGGAGGGAAAAGGTATTTAAACACAGTAGATGAAAAATAAACTAGAAGAAAGAAGGAGAATTCACAGGCTTATCTGTTCTAGAATCATCGCAGACAGTCGACATTTACCTCCAGTAGCAGAAATGGTTTTCTTCCCTCTCCTCCTTCCCTTTTGGAATTCATCTCCATTGCAAGGATCTCATGAAGGGACTTGGATTTGTTTGTTTGTTGCTTTAAAACACAGTGGAGCCTGGAGCCAGTGGCTCAGGACTGTGATCCTAGCTACTCAGGAGGCTAAGATCTGAGGATCACAGTTCAAAGCCAGCCCAGGCAGGAAAATCCATGAAACCCTTATGTCCAATAAATTACCAGAAAACCGGAAGTGCTGCTGTGGCTCAAAGTGATAGAATACTAGCCTTGAGTGAAAATGCTCAGAAACAGTACCCAGGCGCTGAGTTCAAGCCCCAGTACAGAAAAAAAAAAAATCTTAAAATAAAATCACAATTGTCTAATGCTTAAGACTCCAGTTGTTTGTTACCTGTGTTTACAGCCAGCCCATTAGCTGGCTGAGCTCCTATCTGTCCCCTGTATCCAGTGGAAGGAGACAGATTCACTCAAGTTCCAGTATTACTGAAAGTAGAAAAGATCGCTGTTGTTATTAGACATTAGCAGCATTTGTATTTATAAACTCAGAAATCTCCCTCTTTCTCTCACCCTCCTTCTTCCCACTCACCCCATTTTTTCTGTTCTCCTTTCTCTGTTCCTTTTCCATATAAAGTTAAGTCTACCCACATTAGCAGCTTTCTTTTTGCTCAGTTCTATCACTTAATTTTCTAGCATCTGTTCTTAACTTTCAAGATGACATTTGTCATTTTGTTTGACATTTCTTGATTCGATGAATGTGAATCAATCAAGTTTCCTGAAAAAATCCAAAGAAAGGGTGTTAACAACCTAGCTTTGTTCTCAGAAGATGGTGCTGGGTTTTGTCCTCCACAGATGAAGATTTTAGCCACCAACCCCTCCATCCTTGAGCAGCAGAGAGGCCAGGCTTTCCTCTCCTGCAGTTCTTCTGGTCCTGAGTTCATCCACCATCTTAGTGGAATCACTATTTCCATCATCAATATGATTGCTTTTAGCAGTGAACCTTTACAAAAACTGTCTAGAATGGCTATTAGAACCTGACATCTCTGCTTTGGGACCATGGATGAATTTGTATTCAACAATGTATACAGTGTTTGATGATATGCTTTTTGTTTCCTTGACAAACTGTTGCAAGCATGTGAACATTTCCTCTCTGTTACTTGGTAGACTTCTAAATACTATTTGGATGATTTTTGTTGTCACCTATCCTGAGACAGACCAGACTATGGAAAACTAATTTCTTTAATACTGTGTCATTAAACTATTTCCAAATTTTCCCAACACTAAAAACGCCTTGAGAAATACTAGTGTAGCAAGATCTTTGTGATCATTCTTTCAAATGTTTACAAATTACACTTATTATAAAGGATCTTAGGTTCTTTCTAAAAACTTTACACATAACAAGACTGATGTACTCATCAAGTATCTTCTACCAAGTTGCTATTAGTGTCATCTACCTAGCTACTTTCACAGGTTAATGAACCTTTATAAAAAATATATCTACATGTATTTTCAGGAACTGAAATGAAATGAATGTGCAGAATAGTTTTCATTTGTGAGGCCAGAAGTGGTACACAGATGGTAACAGCATACATTCACATGGTAGGAAATGTGTGTATGTTGGGGGGGGGGGGGAATTCCAGGTGAAGATGTGATGACCTGCATTCTTCACTGTAACTGCTCCATGGGATTCCATTACTAAGCCACATTCCAAATAAGCTATGGTTTGTTGAAAGATTTCTCTATGGCTGGCTACCTGAACTGTTGGGTTTTTGTTTTCTTTTGGGTTTGTTTGTTTTCTGCCTCACACAATGCTGCATTGGATTTTTCTCCTCATAGAGAAGGCACATTTTTGTGTTAATAGATCCTGTGATATTGACCACAAGCACATCCTCCCCCCCCTCCCCCCCCACCAGAGCAAATGAGACTGTATTTGTCATCATAACTCAGCCACTTTATAGGATGAAGTTGTTGGGTTTGTTGTTTGTTTGATTGATTTTTTTCATTGTTACTTCTTGGTTTTGTGTTTATTGGTGGTTCCTCTATTCCTTTATCAGGTAAGATTTAGATAACTAGATGCATGAGTCCTCCCGGGGGATTCCCACGGCAGTGACCTGGGAAAAGTCCATATGGGGACTGCAGACACTCAAACAAATCCAACTTCATAAGAAAACTGCCCTTCTTGAGTCTGTTGTTAATCAGCTTTCCATTACTTGACAAAAAAAAAAAAAAAACCTGAGAAATCAGCTTAACTGTAGCTCATGGTTCAGAGGGGTTTCCCCCTTTACCATATATCCTTTTTTTTTTTTTTTTTTAACAACATAAACTAATTGTACAAATCTTGTTTTGTGGAGGCTTTTTTTGTGCCGGTCTTGGGGCTTGAACTCAGGGCCTGATACTGTCCCTGAGCTTTTATGGTCAATGCTGGTGCTCTGCCAGCACCATTTCTGGGGGTTTATTGGAGCTAAGAGTCTCACAGACTTTCCTACCCGGGCTGATTTTGAAGCACCATCCTTAGATCTCAGTCCTTCTAAGTAGCTAGATTACAGGTATAAGCCATCAGTGCCTGCTACAAAGGGATTTTATTATACTCCTTCCATACATGCACAATGTACTGTGAGCATATTCTTCCTCTCTATTACTCTTTGTTACCCCCCACTCTTCTTGTTTTATATAATATACTATCATATAATATATAATTATATATAGTATCACCTCTACTTTCTGCATCCTACTCATTTCCCCTCAAACCTCTTTTACAATGAGATCATATTTTTTAAATTTTTATTGTAAAGATATTGTACAGGGCTGGGAAGGTAGCTCAGTGGTAGAGCGCCTGCCTTGCATGCATGAGATCCTGGGTTCGATTTCTCAGCACCACATAAGCAAAAAGAAAAAAGCCAGAAGTGGAGCTGTGGCTCAAGTGGTAGAGCGCTAGCCTTGAGCTGAAGAGCTGAGGGACCGCGCCCAGGCCCAGAGTTCAGGCCCCACAACCCGACCCCCCCCCCCCCAAAAAAAGATACTGTACAGAAGGGTTATAGTTACATGAGTAAGGCAACGAGTACATTTCCTATCCAAGCATTGTTACCCCCTTCTTTGTTTTTCCCCTACTAACCCTTCCTTCCCTATCTCCCCAACACCTCCCCCCCAAAGTTGTAAATTTCGTTTTCAACATAGTGTCTTGTAAGTCTCATTGTTACAAAGATTCCATATATACGAAAAACATGAAGTGTTTGTAAGCTTGGCTTCTCTCACTCAACATGATGATCTGCCGTTTCATCCATTTCACTGCATATAACATAATTTCACTCTTCTTTACAGCTGAATAATAGTCTACTTGAGAGGCTTCAGTCCTAGTTGGTACTGTGGAAGATCACTTAAGATTATGTCTTAATCCTCCTTAAGATTATGTCTCCCAGTGACCAAACTCCCTTCCCCTAGACTCTGCCTCTTAAAAGTTCCACCACCTCCCAATGACACACTCAGCTGAAGACCAAACTTTTATCACATGTGGCTTTGGGAGCTATGTAAGCTCCAAAATATCACCCCTAATATGACCCCTAACTTATGAAGTTGGCTGCTAGAACATCATGATAAAGTAGCAGATTTTGAACGCTTTAAACTGATTAGAAACCAGCTGTCCCCAGAGGTTGTTATGCTAGGCCCTAAAGGCCTAGCGACTCTCCCCAGGAGTCAGGACAATGCCCAGCATGCAGGGCTTAGAGTCCCAGGGTACCAGTAGCTGGAATTGGGCAGCATATCCTCCTGAAGAGATGTTATTATACAGATGAGATACAGAAGGGTTATGGTTAGATAAGTTTGATAATGAGTACATTTCTTTATGAACAATATCACCCCTTCCCTAGTTCTCTCCCAGATTTTCCCTCCCATCCCTACCCACAAGTTGTATAGTTCTCTCTCAACATAGTGTCTAATGAGTACCACTGTTGCATTTGTTCACCTTTTGTGCTCCATTTATATAATCCCCCTAACCCTCCCAGAGACAGATGAATGAATAAGACAAAAAGAAAACAAATATAACAAAGAAAAAGGTCCTTTTGTTTCCATTTCCTGGAGTACATTTCAATATGCCTTGTTTTTAACCAAATTTTTAGTGTTTGCATTTCCCAGTTAAATGTTCATTCACTTCAAAGCTTGACTTAAGTTTGATGTCTTCATCTAGAAAGCTGGCTGGTAATGGGAAAGTACACACAATGAGAAACGTGTGTGCCAATCTTCAAGGGAACTGGTCAAGATGCTTTGTACCTCAGCACCTAACCTCAGTCCCTGTGGATGCAAGTCCCAGCTCTGCCCTCTGCCCTTATCATATGCAGCTTTGACATAAAGCTCAACTTGCTATTGTCATTTGTCAGATGCCAATCATATTAGCACCTCCTTATAATGTCGAGTCCTACAAGTGCCAGGTGAATAGTCCTCCTCTGAGTCCTGGCACAGCCAACATTTTATCCACAATATCTCTAATCAGTAGTTCTCTGCCTGGTCTCAGAACAGAGAGCAATTCCTAAACAGAGATTACTCTTTTGAAAGTAGCTAAAAGGGAGACATGAGGTCCCGTAAATCTCTTCTAAAAGATTGTAGTTACAGTGGAGTCCACAAGTGCTCAAAGATTTTTAAAAGCATATGCATGGATTTCCTGCACATGCTTTTAAAAATCTTACTCCAGTTGAGGAGTCTGGTAATCATGGATTTTCCACTGATGATAACCATGATGGCAAAGAAGAAGCAGAAAACACACTCCTACCCTTGGACCTCCCACCAGCAGTATTTACTGAAGAAAAAAGAGAACCAGGTTCCTTATAGGGATTGTCCCTAGGTAAAGACTGTAAGATAGGAATGACTGCAAAGCAAGCAGATCTCTTAGCACATATCTTGTCTGAAGGAATCATGAGCATAGCTCAGCACACTGAAAGAAGCCAGCCATGAAATTGTGTGTGTGTGTGTGTGTGTGTGTGTGTGTGTGTGTGTGTGTGTATTTTTTCACACAGAGAAGCACAACACTGGTCTTCAACATTGCATATTATTTTCTGGCCAATGTTACACTATCTTCTATACTTATGTTTAATGGTTCCAGCACTATAGAGACAGGTGTTTTGTTTTGTTTTGTTTTTCTCCTGAAGTGAAGCTGGATGATTCATACTGGTTCAGATTTAGGGCAACTGCAAGAATGGTAGGGATGGAGGAAGAGTTTAAGAAATCTTTGATGTCTTTCCACTTGAATAGGGTTGTTTTTTTGTTTTGTTTTGTCGGTTGTGGGGCTTGAACTCTAGGCCTAGGCACTGTCCCTGAGCTCTTCAGCTCAAGGCTAGTACTCTACCACTTGAGCAACAGCTCCATTTCTGGCCTTTTCTGTTTATGTGGTGCTGAGGGATTGAACCCAGGGCCTCCTGATGTGAGGCAAGCGCTCTACCACTGAGCCACCTTCCCAGCCTATGGGGTTGTTTTTATGGATAGAGGGTTGTGATCTAGAAAATGGACATATCAATATTTATTCAAGGACAATGAGCTTCTAGTCTCGAATTGTTTCTGTGCCTTAAGGGATTTTATGAACTGTTAGTATTCCTGAGCCTCAATTTTCTTATCTACAATCAATATAATACATGAATATTAGTGTCATACAGGATTGCTGTAGGGTTTAGCCCCTCCCTTTTCTTCCCTTCCCACTTACCTTTCCTCAACCTTTCCTCAACTTACCTTTCCTCAACTCTCTGTGGAGGTGGGATTAGATTTGAACTCAGGGCACTTTTTCCTCAACTTACCTTTCCTCAACTCTCTGTGGAGGTGGGATTAGATTTGAACTCAGGGCATTTTTTCCTCAACTTACCTTTCCTCAACTCTCTGTGGAGGTGGGATTAGATTTGAACTCAGGGCACTTTGCACTTGCTTGGGAGCTACACTACCACTTGAGCCAAACCCCAGCTCTTTTTTTCTTTATTTTGCAAATATGATATAGTGTGGGCTTTTTGTTTGTTTGTTTTTTAAGAGGGCTAGTCTGAACCATGTTCCTATTTATTTCCCTGTAGCTGGGGTTATAGTCTCATACAACCCCAACCCCGAAAGTGTTATTGGTTGAGATGAGGGTTCTCACTTTTTGCTCAGGTGAATCTCAGATAGCAATTCTCCCATCTCTAACTCCTGAGTAGCTAGGATCACAAGTATGAGCCTTTGTGCTTACCCTCATTTTCTTTTTTTTTTGGTCCTGTTGTGGGGCCTGAACTCTGGGCCTGGGCACTGTCCCTCAGCTCTTCGCTCAAGGCTAGCGCTCTACCACTTGAGCCACAGTGCCACTTCTGGCTTTTTTTTTTCTTTTTGCTTATATGGTGCTGAGGAATCGAACCCAGGGCCTCAGGCATGCAAGGCAAGCGCTCTACCACTGAGCCAACTTCCCAGACCTTGCCCTCATTTTCACTAGCCTCCACACCCCCATGCCTGCCAATTCCTAGAGAAAGTACTATTTACCTGAAAAGGTGCCTTTCATATGCAAACTGATCCAAAGCCCAAACCTCCAACTGCTTCCTGTAGCTCTTAGCTGAAGAGCCAAGATTTCCCATGCTAAGCACTGAATTCAGACATTGCACAATTTGAGATGGCCCTAATGCCCCAGCGCTCACTTAAACTAGCCACAACTAAGCCTGCTTACACTGGCTACCTTTCCCCACAGAAATAACAATAAAGTTCTTGACCACGTTTTCTTCTCACCTCCTCTACCTCCTGACCTGCCTCTGCCTCTGTCCGTTCACCGCAGGTGTGAGCCGTCCTCCTCGATCATAAGTAACAATCATTGTAACAGCAATCATTCATCTCCTGATCTATTATATTTACCCATCAGTGCTGCTATTGAAGAATACCACAGAGAGGGTGGGTGGCTTAAACAGCATTTATTTCTCACAATTCTGGGATGAAGAGCCCAAGGTCAAGACACAGTAGATTTGATGTCTGGTGAGAGTCTGCTTCCTGGTTCACAGATAATAACTTACCATCTCCTTGCATTGTCTTCACCAGTCTGAAAGGAGCTAGAATGTTCTCAAGTCTCCTTTATAAGAACACTAATCCCATTCAGGAAAGCTCTCTGATCACCCAAAAGCTCTACTTCATAAAACCATCACAATGGAGGTTGGGATTTCAACATGGAATTTGGGGAGACACAAATACTCAGTCCATAACACCTATGTTTTAAAGCATATATCCTAATCTCTGAGACCAGTGAATATTACCTAGTATGGCAAAATCAGGAATCATGAAATGATGATTATCCTGGTTTATCTTGGTGAGCCTGGATAACCCCTTATTCAGGAGAAGCTGGAGATCTGAATGAAATGTAGAAGGTAGAAAAAGAAACTAGAGAGAAGCCACTACAAGCCAAGGAATGCTGGCAGTCTTTAGACGCTGGAAGAAGCAAGAAATGAATAGAACCTCCAGAAGACTCAAATTCCCTGTCATTCATTGTTTTTGTTTTTTTGTACATATTAGAAGTTAGAAGAAGCCAGGCACAGTGGCTTATACCTAGAATCCGAGCTACTCAGGAGGTTGAGATCTGAAGATCACAATTTAAAGAAGAGTCCATGAGACACTTACATACAGTTAGCCACCAGAAAACTGAAGCTGTGGTTCAAAGTGGTAGAGTGCTAGCCTTGGGCAAAAGAGCTCAGGGACAGCGCCCAGGCCCTGAGTCCAGGCCCCACAACTGACAAAAAAAAAAAAAAAAGTTAGGAGGACTCTCTCCTCATCAACCCTCAAGGGTCAGCAGCAGACCCAGAGTTGGGCCTTGCTGGGTACACAGAATGGAGAATGGCTTACAGACTACTCTCTTCTTCTCTCTTTCCATGAGGCACACACACTTCTACAATCGGTCTTTAATTCTTGGAAGTTGGAAAAACACATATTTGTCATTAAAGCCACTAGTTTGGAGCATATCGTTCTACAAGACCTCTTTGCCTTGGTTTTGTTCTCATGCACATTTCTCTGCTCCATTAAAGCTCAATAGCATCAAGCTCTAAGGTCATTGGGGAAAATCAGCAGGTGGACAGGGCTCTGGAGGACAGAGGTTGAAGACTGTCTCCAACTGGGAGCAGGAGACCAAGGAGCAGTTCCTGCATCCCGGGAGAGCTGCTGAAAGCAACATCTATTTTGTCCAGGTTTCATTTTCATGGCCTCTCAGAGGATGTTTTAGCTCCTTGGATGCTGTGTTCAAGTTAGGAAGGGAAAGTGAGCAAACATAAGTCATGCTGCAAGACAGGCAAGCATTGCTCACTCAGGCCAATCACATGCCTGGCTGCCCTGCTTTGACCAGGCCACTTCTGCATCCTGAAATGTTATTCTGGAATCACCACGTGGCCCTGCGGAAGCCAACTTGATGTGAGTGTTTCACATTGCGGGTGTTTTACAGTACTCACTTATCCCCACAGATCCCAAATGTCAGAGGTCTCATTTGCTGATCTTTTGCTGATGACAGGGGTTGGCATTGCCATTTCATGGACACCAACACATGCCACATGGGTCAGAGGTAGAGCAGGCTGGTGGCAGAGCTGGTGGCTCACCACATAGCAGTGTGGGAAGAAACAGAAGCTGACTGAGGGAATTTCTCTGCTGTTGTGGGCGGGCTTTGATGGGCTTGTGGTTGACTTCCTCTCTTAGATTTTGGGGCTGAGCTATTGCTGGTGCAGTAGGAGCCAAGCATATCCTGTTTCACTCCAGCAGAGGTGTCATTGTGACAATGGCACTACTGAAGTGGGGAAGCTGGGTGTAACCTGTGTCCTCCTGGCCACATGGTCGATAGGAAATTGGGTGTAACTGGCGCCATCTTGTCTTCATGGTGGAGGAAGGTGAAGTCCTACCTCCCAGGTGAAGGGCGTGCCTCAATTTGAGAGGCAGGACCTCTCAAAATGAGGTTTCTCTGTTTCTTGCAACTGAGATACCTTGCAACAGTACATGACCATATGTAAGGGACGATTATGAGGCACAAGGGCAGCAGAGTGTGAACACTGACCCTACCCTCAGGTCAAGCCAGCCAGCTCTAGATAGCTGCTTAAGTCCCAGCCCTGCCACCAGGACAAATCTGACTTCCTCTAAGCAAATGAATACACTATAGCTGACCATCTTCAGACCTGAACCTAAAGCTGAGGTTGCTCAACTCCATCCTGAGTCTAACTCCGGGCTCACTCATTTGAAACACACACACACACACACACACACACACACACACACACACACACACACACACACACACACATACAATTATTGGTTCTTCTTCTTTGGAGAATCCTAACCAATACACAGATTTAGGGACAACTCCTGGGTCTTCTGCTACATATTTATAGAATTATTCCAGTAAGCTGTTAGTTTATTTTTCTTTCCATGATTTTTTTTTGTATCAATTAGTTATACAAGAGAGTTTCATGTTGACATGCTTCACTTGTCATTCTGACAGGCATACAAGGTACCTTGATCAGAATCACCCTTCCAACCTCCCTTACTTCTTTCCCAAACCCATCTCAATAAGCTTCCTTGTTCCATTCTTCCACAAAATGGAGATGTTTACATTACCTTGAAATATCCTGAGGATATTCACCCATGAAACATGATGGGTGCTACAAGAATGTATTAAAAACATGAAACTCAAGATGCTACATTTCTCCCAAGTAGTTTATACCCTCATGAAAGAGATAGATAGCAATAGAACTGATAAGCCTCAATATTTAGCAAGCAGCACTACCTACAGATTCATACTTTGGGGACATGAAAGGTACTGGAATGAGACACAAAGTATGTCGCCCTGGCAGAAAGGTTGTTTTGAGCTGCAGGTGATAAGCACTCTTCCAACCACTATCCTGCTTAAAAGCAGGAGATAAATATCAGTTTGGAATATCTCCTTCTGAACTAGGAAGAGAAAAATATTCAGAAACTACCCTTAACAGCTAAGATAACACTTGCCTACACAGCAAATCTGAGTAAACCATCACTTCCACTTTGACCTCCCAGTTTCTATTACTTAACTCCCCTACCTCAGATATCCAAAGCCCCTTTTGCCTTGTCTAGCCTGCTATGCTATATAAACCCCAGATTCTATCTGGCTTCTTGAATCCCATTTCTTTGTGACCACCAGTACTTACATACAGAATTACATCTGGTTTTGTTTTTGTTTTTTTTTTTTACTTTTCCTGTTCATCTGTTTTTATGTCTATTTAATTTGCAGCTTCTCCAACCAATGAAGTAGAAGAGTAGAGGTTAAAATTCTTTTTCTTTCTTTATTGGTGTGGAAGTGAGATGTTGCCTCTCTCTATCTTCTGAAGGTCCAATGAAATAAACTCAGAATAGGCAGATTAATAAGAGGAAAAGACAAACACATTCATTAGCTCTTTAGCATGCATAAACATGGGAGTCATACAAAAATCAGACCCTTAATAAGAAGCACATGGTTGAAGCCTAAATACTTCATAAGGATGAGGAAATGGTGGAGTGAGGGCTGCTAGAAGGCTAACAGATGATTTTAGGGAAAATTAAGATACCTCACTAAATTGTTGAGTCTCCTCTTTGGAATTCAAATGAGCTCAGAGAAACCTAATCCCTAGACAAAGTTTATCTAGGAATGGTTACATCTTAGTTTTCTGTGATGGATGCGAGATTTCAGGAGGAGGTAGAAGGCAAGCGTACTCTCTTTAGTATGTCTGGTCTTAAGGCAGATAAGAAAAACGCCAGAAGAAGACATTTTAAAAGGTTAGGGTGACCTTAATTCTAAGGCCTCTTAACATATCCAAGTACCAATCTTTGAATGACCATTTCTGAATCCCTGGTATTGTTTGGGTCTTAAATGTCCTCTAGAAGCTTATATGTTGAAGATTGAGTTCTTAACGAAGCAGCATATACAAGTAAGGCTGTAGGTCATGAGGGCTTTGACCTCATGAATGGATTAGTCCATTTGTGGATATTTATGGATTTATAGCTTACTGGGTTTCCAGGAATATGCTTTGTTACTTTGTTATAAAAGTATACGTATCCTCCCTCTCTCTTACCTTTCTCTCTCTCTCTTTCTCTTCTCTCTTCCCTCTCTCTTCTTCCTTGCTGCCAGACTGTCCTTTGATCATGATATGCTACATCATACAGGCCCAAGAAGAACTTGTGACTATAGACTGAAACCTCTGAAACTGTGAGCCAAATGAATAATTTCCCCTGTAAGGTTTGGACCTAAGGTATTCTTTCACACAGCTAGAAAGCTAACACAATCCCAATATAGGTATCATGAAAAAAATAACAATAGATCTGTTATAAAATACTTGGCCTATTTTACACAATATTCCAAATCTCTCATCTCAAACCTATTGCTACTATTGTTAATGTAAAATAATAATTCTACTTTAAAGGAAATAAGAAAATAATTTATTTGCAAGCATATACGAATTACAGTGGTCCAAAAATGAAGACTCATGTTACCCTAAATGGCAGGTTCATCCATAGAAGAGGTTACCTTTATTGATTGATTGATTGATTGATTGCACCATTACTGGAGTTTGAATTCAGTGTCTCACTCTCTTGCTTGGCTTCCTTGATCACAGCTGGCACTTTACCACTTGAACTATACCTTCAGTTCGGCATTCTGCTGGTTAATTGGAGGTGGAATTTCACAGACTTTTTGGTCCTGACTAGTTTTAACATCCCTACCCCCCACCAGCCTCCATTCCTCCAGGTCTCAGCTGGCTGAGTATCTAGCATTATAGGGAAGGACCACTGTGACTTTGCAGTATCATGAATTTTTATAGCTGCAAAACAAAGGTCATGAATCTATTTATTTACAAAATGCCTGGTGGGGTCATCAAGTAGTCAGGCTTCAGCAAAGCAAGGGCATCGATATCATTCAATGTTATTTCATTTTTAGCTTAAGGGTTCAAGTTACATTCCAAGAGTTTTATCTAGCATTCACCAGAAGCTAGATGAGATTGAGATGTTGATGTTACAGCAAAAGACTGGCTACCAATAGGGTCTTGGTCTGCAACATTCCATCTTACCCCAATCACAATATTCTAGACTCTCCAATAGATAATGATGTTTTTGTTTTTGTTTTTTGTTTTTCCCCCAGAGAATTTCAGTTTGTAGGGTATTGACATGAAAAAGACAAACACAAAGGTATTGGGTAAGAAAACACTGGCTAGAATTGAATAGAGTAGCTGGGAAATTCCACTGACAAATGCCATGTACCACAGTTAGCAACAGAATTATCATAGGTGTTGAAAATAGATATATTTTTTAAATTGGGCTTATGTTCTAAGAAGCTTGTTTCAAGTCTCAGTTCAACTTCTGAGCAGCTATTGGCATCTCAGAAATGATTTATTATCTGAGCTCCAGTGGGCTCATCTGCACAATCCAGTTACTGGCACATAACAGAAACACAGCAGATGCTGGAAGTTAGTAAGTGGATAAATGAACAGCGTGCAGTCATGGAATTGAACATTGTTGACTAAAATCCAGACCTAGCAGATCGAAAACAAAAACAATAGAGTTGACAGAGAACCAGGTTTTAATGGGATGACAGGGTAAATGGGGAAAGAAGATTGATTTTTGGAAAAATAGAAAGCACTTCCCAATTCTTGGGAGCTTTATGACTTTAAGGGTTTGGCATTGTTGAAATATTTAAGCCTCCATACATTCCCAATCTCATGTTTAGTGACAGAAGGAAGCTACATGAACAATACTATCAAAGAAACAGGCTTCCATGAAGATTAAGTCTAAGCCCACAACACTCAGGGGAAGCACTGATCAAGGTAAGGGAGAATGGATATTTCTGATGATGAGATCTCAACATTATATCATCCCAGGAACCCATAAGAACTACAAGTGTGTTCTTTAGAATTCTACATTCTGATTAGGAATTAAAAGTTAAATAAGAGCTAGACAAGATGCTTCTGCCAGATTCAAGTTCAACCATGTGGACCTCAGAGGATGTATGTATAACATGTTGTTTGTTATTGCAGCCAATATCTCCAAAGTACTCATCTGCTACATGCCTCCGCACACATAGCTTAGGGATTTTCCAGGCTCCAGTTCCCAGTTTATGCTAATGATGATGGAAAAGATCAGTGAGAGCCTTAAGAAGGTGTTTTCTCTCCTCTTCTTTCTTTTCCTGCAAGTAGATTAAAGACTGGGACAGCAAAGTTGTAGCCTGAGGACTGAAGAGGTGATGAGCATAAGCGATGTGTGCACTCTGCTGTCTGTACAGAAGAGACAATGTCACATCCTCTATGTGGAAAGGAGAGTTCTCCAGTGTTCTAACTCCTCATTCAGCCCAGCTGTCCTAGTCTCAGTACTGAGGGGTTTTCCTAAGTAAGTCATAGGGCTAATCTCCCCAGGTATTTGTAAAAGAACATTGTTCATTTTCCCCCCTAAAGGATCTTTAGGAAAGCAATGGTACTCATCTGACAAAAACTTACAAGGCACTAATTAGTGACTTATAGTTAGTACTGTTATTTTTCCAAAACAAAAGATATTGTAACATATGTTCTCTTCAAAATTTTATAACCTACTTGGGAATCACAATGAAAAAGTTCGGTGAGTGTTATATATGGAGTACACATACATTATCGATTGTAAAATAAGACTTGAGATCGTTGATATCTATTGAGCATCTACTCTACTCCAGAAACTGGAGGCACTTCTGTTTATTCCTGTGATTAAACTGCCACATAGTAGAAGGATACTGTCTACATTTCTTTTTTCCAATCCTGGGGCTTGAACTCAGGGCCTGGGCACTGTCAGTGAACCTTTCTGTGCTCAAGGCTAGTGCTCTATCCCTTGAGCTACAGTGCCACTTCCGGCTTTTTCTGTTTTGTTTTTTTTTTCCTAAGGAATTGAACTCAGGGCTTCATGCCTGCTAGACAAGCGCTCTACCACTAAGCCACATTTCTAGCCCTACTATCTACATTTTACAAAGGAAAAGTCTAGGCGCAGAATGGCTAAACAATGATAAAGATTAGGACAGGTTGCTCCAATACTTATCCTTTTGGTATATGAATAATTTAAGATAAAGAAATTTAAAAGACAATATGTTCAGTGAGGTCCCTCTGACTTTTAATCTTCCTTTCTGCCCTGAGGCAGGTCAAAAATCCAGGATGAAGCATTGTGCAATGGCTCAAACTTGTAATCCTAAGTACTTGGGAGGCTGAGATCTGAGGATTGAGGTTCCAAGATGGCCTAAGCAGAAAAGTCTCTGATGACTCCTATCTTCGATTAACCAGCAAAAAGCAGAGGGAAAAACTGGGAGAGTGCAAAGGAAGGGGTGACATTGTTCAAAAATAAATGCATTGTTTCCCTGACTTATGTAACTGCAGCCTCTCTGTACATCCCCATTATAATAACAATCCGTTCTAATTGAAATAAGTCAGTTTCACAATAGCTTTTTTAAAAAGCCATAAGTGAAGGTATAGCTCTACTAGCAAAGAACCAGTTTTGGACAAAGAACACAGATCTTGAGTTCAAGCCCCAGTAGCAGCACACACACACACACACACACACACACACAAGCAAAGAAACAAACAACAACAACAACAAAACACTTAGTTCAAGCTTTCTTCTACTTTGTCCTTGAACTAAGCCTAGCAGGGCACTATCATACTCTACTGGTTGGATATGTATCTATCAATTACACATATGCACATTTAAGTGGCACATTTTGCACTGACAAACTGATGCTGATAAACTCTTATTTGCCAGTGACAAACATCACCAAAAAAATGCTCATCCCATAATAATGTTTTGGCTTTATTAATCATTGTGCTAACATGAAGATTATGCAGAAAATACTTTTTCAGAGTGCCTGGAATTGGGATGACTCGTAAGTCATATTTGCTTTATTGGTGGGGTTCCTATGTGGAGTCCAGCAATGCAAACAGCAAGGAGTAAATATTTTCTTCCCTGCAACACAAAAGTTGACTGTCTGGGAGGTTAAGAGGAACTCCTGCTGCAGACCTGTTTAAAGGTGCAGGATTGACAGCAGAAATACTCTACCGTGGGTATGGTGGCACTTGAAGATATTCAAAGAACAAACAAAACAACAGCTTCAGGGCAAAAATAAGTTGGAGGGGGAAGAAGTTTTCTGCACCTTTTGATATTAAATGGAACATTTGGGGGTACAGGCGGGGGAGTGTAGAAATTGAAACGTTAGAGGGCTGTGAGTTGTAGACATTTCAACTCTGCTCTAAATATCATTCAAAAGCTAAACTTGCCAGGCTTCGGTGGCTCACGCCTATAATCCTATCTGAGGGTGGAGGTTCCAAGTCCCTGAGACTCTTATCTCCAATTAGCTACTGAAAAGCTGAAAATGGAGCTGTAGCTCATGGTGGTAGAACACTAGCTTTGGACACAAAAACCTAGGGACAGTGCCCAGGCTCTGAATTGAAACCTTAGAACTGGCACACACACACACACACACACACACACACACACACACACACACACACACACACAGAGCTTCACATTCTAACATATAAACACAAGCACACACATTTAAAAATTAGTTTCTGGAGTGGCAAGGTGCTTTTTGTATGTGTGTGTGTGTTTAAGTTGATCTCTATCTCAATACCATTTAATTAGTCTTATAAACCCTTTAAACAAAAAGAATTGGGGTGGCTTATTAATAAAGTATCAGTGCAGAAATAAAAGCAAGAATAGCTCTGGTATAACAGGGCTCCTTAACACTGGGCTGGGGCTTGGTACAGGGCTCTCAAAAGCCCCCCTAAACCAGGGTTGGGGCCTTTGTGGGTGATGGTGGAAAGGGCTAATGGTCTCTCCTTCTCAACTTCATGAGCAGGTGGTATATTACAATGAAAACAATCCTCTCACTGAATCAGGCTCTAAAATAAATATTTAGAAGCCAATAGGCAAACAAAAGTTGTTCAACTTGTTCTTTGAACTCGGTGAAGGGCTGCTTCTCTGCTCTATTGGCACTCTTGACAAGTGCTTTGCATAATATTCACTTAGGGCAGATGTGACAATGTTCTTACAGGAAGGTTTAGCAAGAATCCTCCAGCAAACTGTGGACACAGGTCTTGTTTCAAATTGTAAGCCAGAGACAACCTTTGGAAGGGCTTTCATGATCAATTCCTTGTTCTTACTATTCAAGAAAAGTACTTCCAATGAATCCAGTAAATTCTTTAAAATTTACTTTATTGTTATTATAGAGGTGATATACAGCGGGGTTGCATCTACACGAATCAGGTAATGAGTACAGTGCCTTTTTTATAGTGTCTATTCCCTTATTCTCTCCCATTCTGTCTCTCCCATCTCTACCCATAGGTTGTAGAGTTTACTTTCATCATTGTCCAGTGCACTCCATTGTTGTACTTTTTCACCCTTTTTCCTTGAGTTCTGTGCCCTCTCCCCCCACAGTACGTGGGGGGATGATATAGACGTGAATACACCATGTATAAGGTAAAGAATACAGAATCAGCCAGGTGCTGGTAGTTCATACCTGTAATCCTAGCTATTCAGGAGGCTGTTATCTGAGGATCATGGCTCAAAATCAGCCCAGGCAAGAAAGTCTGTGAAACTCTTATCTCCAAAAACTACTCAGAAAAAGCCAGAAGCAGTGCTGTGGCTCAAGTGGTAAAGTGCTAGCCTTGAGCAAAAAGAGGCTCAGGAACACTGCCTAGGCCCTGAGTTCAAGCAGCAGGATTGGCACAAACAAACAAATAAATAAATACAGAATCATCAGAGAAAGAAAATTTGTAAGTCTTTTGTTTTCATGTCTTAGGAGCTTGGTTCAGTACATGTTATTTTATATAAACGGAATCCACATATTTTTGAACATATCGTATTTCACCAATGAAATTTACTTCTAGAGCCTATTATGTTAAATGACAAAGCTTTTGCTATTTATTAAGTGTCAAGATGGGAAGTACTTACAGCTGTCCCTGGAGCAGAATTTCTTAATAGTCTTTGCAATAGTCTTTCAGCAACTCCTCCATTGTGCAAGAATTCCTACATAGCATCTCATTTTGTAAATAATAGTTAATTGCCCCTGATGTCAGTTAAAAAAATCTAGAGACACAGGGGGGTGGGGGAGGGAGAGGTGTATGGGAAGGGATGGGAAGGGGAAACAAAGAGGAGGCAACAGTGCTTGATAAGAAATGTACTCGTTATCTTGCCCATGTAATTGTAACCCCTCTGTACTGTATTTTCACAATAAAAAAAATTACTATAAAAAAATCTAGAGACAGATATCACAATTATATACCAAAAAAGTTTTGTTTTGTTTGGGGCTTGAATTCAAGGCCTGCGCACTGTCCCTGAGCTTGGAATATGTCTCTAATTAACCAGCAAATAGCAGAGCTGAAGGCCTGGCTCAAATGGCAGATCACCAGTTTAGCGAGTGTGAAGCATTGAGTTCAAATCCCAGTCCTGCCCCTCAAAAATACGATGTGAAATGTAGACTGTCTAACATTTTTGTTATGTCTAGTCAGAGCCTAGACAGGGGATCCAAGACTGTTCAGGAAAATTCTTATTCTTTCCTGTCCCCACATCCCAGAGTCCTTGTCAGAACCCATTCAGTTATGCCCTTCCTTTCTTGCCTGTGCTTTGGATAAAATCAGGCAATGATAATTAGAGTTAGGTCTCATTTCTTCCACAGGTTCTAAGTGGAAGTTAGTCCATTTTCTTTTGCTATCACTAAATACCACAGGCTGGATAATTTAGGAAAGACAGAATTTATTTAGCTAGTGGTTTGAGAAGGTGGTAAGTTCCAAAAGAGGGTCTGGTGCGTGGTAAGGTCCTTGCTAAGAAATTATAACATGACAGAGGGCATCACATGGTGAGACGGAGTAGACATGCTATTTGGGGTTTCTCTTCCTCATTTCACAAATGCCATCATGGGGCCCTGCCCTCATGACCTGGCCTAAACCCAACTACCTCCCAAAGCCTCGCCCCCAGGGACCATTAACATGAACTCAGGGACTCACTTACAGCACAGGAACTTCTGGGAGGCACATTCCAATCACACATAAGAAAGTATCTTTGTTCAAGTTATCAGTTCCCTTTGCCCTGACAGTATTTTCAATTGTGCTATGGAAGGTATGTAGTATCAGCTCTACAAATACCATCATAAATACTGCACACATGGGAAGGGGCTTGGACAGACTTGATGAAATTTTAGATGGGCCGCTCTGTGCCCTCTTTCAACTAGGCCTCACCCTTAACTTCAGCCAGACTGCACAAATCTTGCTAAGTCAGTTTAGTGAGACTCCAGCCCCTATTAATGATCTCATCTTTCTGCTCCGTCTTCAGCCAGAATCCTATCTTATTTTAGCAGAATCCCCATTTATTTAATTATTTCGTTTGCAGTTACTACTCATATATATTTTTTTCCTACCCAGGGACTATCCCTCTGTCTACAATGTATTCCTTGGTCATAAATCTCCCTTGTATTTTTGTTATAGTATCACCCCCACCCCCTTAAATAAAAGTCCTAAATGGAATCTCCTTTACTATTTCAACAACTGTCAGAACAATTTCTTCTTTAACAATAGGAACAATTAGTCATTGGATTCTCCACCCTGACTAACAGGCCTGTCATCACGGAGTTCAAGTTCATACTTTTGAAGCTTTTGTCTTCACTTCTGACTGATTGGCCTGGGAGCCAGTGCTACAATAACAGTCTATTAAGCACGATAAGGACAGATTTTGTCTTTTGAAGCCTACCCTTTGAGGCTTTCTCTGGCTCTTGTTTGAAAGTTATCTGCTAGGCTGGGGGAGGGGGGGAGAGGGGCGGGCTCTTTCTTAAGCCCTTGTTTCAAGTAGGAATTTGTTCCCTAACTCTTGGGTTGAAGTCTTTTCCTGGTTGTCTGTTGAGGTCTTTCTTTCTATTTGAGGCTTCTACTCCAGTGGGAACAGTCAGTCAACTGGAGCTCTCTTCCCCCAAACTCCTACTTCTCTGTTTTTAACATTCAGAGACCCATTCTGTTTTCCTGCTTATTTTACTAAGTTTTACTAAGTATGGTGGGACACTCAATGGCTAATTGGCTCCTCTAAACCTGCCATTTCCCTTACCTATGGTCTTTCTTCCTTTTCTTTATTTCCACTGCATCCCAGATTCGTACAGACTTTGGCACCTTATCCTGACTGACGGATCACAAGGAACCAAGGACCCCTAAAATCAAAGACATACTGGTGCAAAAGAAAACCTTACCCCATCCCACAAACATTGATGAAAAGCTTTAGTCTCAATATTGAGCAGTAGCTTCAATTTGTCCTAACTACCAGAAATATAATTCAGATTTTTACAAATATGAACTAGAATGTAAAAATAAAATAAGATAATATCTTATCTGCTAGATGTTTAAGATTATAAAAACCAGAAATTCAATCTAAGAACAATGTACAAGTAAAACATGTAAAACATGTACAAGTAAAACAATGTACAAGTAAAAATACTGTAAAAATAAATGATTTGGTACCATTAATTCATATATATCAAATGTACTAGTAAAACATTTAAACATGTTTTTATGTTAAGTAGATATTTTGGTATATTTAACTTTTTGGCACTTGTTTTGCTTTTGTGACTTTTGGTACTCACTTAACATGCATGTGTTATAAAAAATAGTAGGCAAATACTTGAAAAGATGGCTGGCTTTCATATTCTAACACACTAGACTAATAAGCAGTTCACAAACTCTTTTTTATAATTTGAAATCTTAAAATTATGCTAAGATATGTTAAATGGTGAATTTTCATTAGTAATTTATTAGTAAGAGAAACTATTGAAATATTAGGCATAAGTGTATGCTATGATTTTTTTTTTTTTCTGGGTCTGGTCGTGGGGCCTGAACTCTGGGCCTGGACGCTGTCCCTCAGCTCTTCAGCTCAAGGCTAGCGCTGTACCACTTGAGCCACAGCGCCACTTCCGGCTTTTTTCTTTTTGCTTATGTGGTGCTGAGGATGGAACCCAGGGTCTCATGCCCCAAGGCAAGCGCTCTACCATTGAGCCACCTTCCCAGCCCCATGCTATGATTTTTAAAGTAAGCATACTTTTAACTTCATATACACTTGGCTTCTTATTTCTATGCAGTACAGAGAGGCTAAAGATGTCTGTGAATAAATAGATCCTTTTGGTCATGTATTATGAGGAAACATATACATATAAAAATTGTGAGATAGTTTACTCAAAGAAAACAAACAACAATTTTTTAAAAAGCCTGTTATTAAGTCCTGGTCTGTGATAGACAATTTACAATTGCTTGTAACCTAGCTTTCTCTCTAAAAGAGAGATTCCTATAATAAAATTACCATTCATATATGTAAATAAATGTAAGAGGAATGACAATGGTAAGGGAAAACATCTTTGCATGTAAATTATGCCAGGAATATAAGATTTTTTTTTTTTTGTCAGTCATGGGACCTGAACTCTGGGCCTGGGTGCTGTCCCTCAACTCTTCAGCTCAGGGATAGCGTTCTACCACTTGAGCCACAGCGCCACTTCCAGCTTTTTCTGGTGCTAAGGAATGAACCCTGGGCCTCAGGCATGCAAGGCAAGCACTCAATCATTGAACCACCTTCCCAGCCCAGATAAAACATTTTTAAGGGAAAGAGAAATATTTTTTTTTCAATGATCTGCAGGTGTTTATTCTAGAACACGAAGGGCCATGTTGTATAAAAGGAGTAATTTTTTTTTTCAAAAGTGAAAAGATTGGTGTTCCAAAATGAAAAAGAGGAAAAGTATAGACAAACACTGAGTGGAGATAGGAATTGATAAAAGCCATTTTAAAAATGGATTTTAGAAAAGGGATCAAAAGCCAAATGACTACAGCTGGTTGGGTTTACTTATAAAGTTTTCTTTTTTAAATGAACATTAATACTCATATTTCTTTTTCTATCCCTGCTTGATACTTCTAGAATTCAAAAACTAATATTGAGCATGTTTATTTTCATGGCATAATAATTTTCTGCATGAGTTCAATAACAGTGTCCTTGAAAGAGGAAAGTAATTGGAAAAAGTTGACTTTATAATTATACATTATGGTTTGAATAAGAAGTATTCTCCTGTAGGCTTATTCCTAGAGGGTAGTAGTGATACTTGGTATGTTCTAGAACCCTATGGAACCAAAGGAAATGGGTTTCTGGAGGGAGGGGTGTCTTGAGGTTGTCTTATCCCTGGTCTTTTCCTTTTTCTCTTTGAGGAAAACAGTTCTACCCCACCATACTCTTTTCCCACAATGCATAGCTCAATCAGAGGTTTAGAAACATGGAACTAGCCTACCACGAGCCAGAACAATTTTTTCCTTTTTCTAAGTTGTTCTTTGCTGTAATTGTCACTGTAAAGAAAACGGACACAAAAAAATTAGCACCAAAGAAGTGGTGTCATTGCTGTGATTTTATGACAACATGATTTAGAAACTTTAAGAACTGGTTTGTCAGGGGCTGGGAAGGTGGCTCAGTGGTAGAGCACTTACCTTGCATGCATGAGGCCCTGGGTTCAATTCCTCAATACCACATAAGCAAAAAGAAAAAAAGCCGGAAGTGGCGCTGTGGCTCTAGTGGTAGAGCGCTAGCCTTGAGCTGAAGAGCTGAGGGACAGCGCCCAGGCCCAGAGTTCAAGCCCCACGACTGGACTCAAAAAAATAAAAAAATAAAAAGAACTGATTTGTCAGAGGAGTTTGGTAATGTTCAGAGAAGTAGGCTAATGAAAGCCTAGAATATTGTAAGCGAAGGTTAATGAGTGGTTCTGGTAGGATGTCAGGAGGTAAGAATGCCAATAGAAACACAGATTTCAGAAGGGAACCAGGATTGTACTGGGAATTAGACTCAGGACCATTCATTTTGGCAAAGAGCTACATTTTGGCAAAGAATCTGTCAACATTTTTGTCCATGACCTGAGACACTGTGGGAAGCTGAGTTTATAGATGATAGATTAATCTGTTGGAGGAAATTTCAAAGCAGTCCAGCATTCAGACTGTCCTTTGGCATGAGAACTACTTGCTGCTTTTTTTTTTTTTTTTACTTGCTGCTTTTAGCCAGTCTAACGATAACAAAAGGAAGTGCAGAAATACTTGAAAAAATGATAAGATTGGCCGAAAAGCCTGGGCAAAATTGGAGCTGAGGAAGCATGGTTTCTGAAGAGGTCAGTGCAATTGAAAAGAAGCCAAGTATTTTGCACTGGGACCATAGGTAAAGTGTATTAAAGACACACCTCACTAATGAATCCAGACCCCATGTATCAACAAGCTGTTGAGTGTAAAAATGTAAACTCATTTAAAAGACTTTCACTTAAGAAAAGAACATACTGCCCCTACCCAGGCAGCCAGATCACACAGGACTGTCTAGACAGCTGTTTCCCCAGGATTCACTTTACAACTATCCAGGCATTCAGAGATCACTGCAGTCATGTGCCAAGAGGGCCCAGTTATTGCTCAGACTTGTAGCAGGGTTGGAAAGTGCTGGAAACTTTTAGAGGTATGACCTACTTCCACCAAGAAGAGGATCGCTGGGGGAGTGTTTTAGAGGATTTATGTTGTTCCTGACTCCTTTGTTCTCTGTTTGCTTCTTGGCTATGATGAAGGAAACAGCTCTGGTCCACCATGCCATTCTGCCACAATGTGCTGCTTTACCATAGGCCCAGAGACTGAAAATCTGAAATACTGTGGACTGAAATCTGAAATTGTGAGTAAAAAAAAAACTGTTTTTGGCCAGGTGGCAGCGGCTTATGCCTATAATCCTAGCTACTCAGGAGGCTGAGATCCAGCAACAGCAGGAAAGTCCATGAGACTCTTATCTCCAGTTTAAAAAAAAAACCAACTACTCAGAAAAATCTAGAAGTAGCACTGGGCCTTCAGTGGTAGAGTGCTAGCCTTGAGCACACAGAGGCTAGAGACAGTGCCCATACCCCTGAGTTCAAACCCCAGACCCGGCAAAAATAATAATAATAATAATAATATATATATATATATCCTTTAGAATGGAAGGGAGAGTAATAAGGATAAGATTGTAAAATATAAACACATGTGGAAATGCAATGATGAAATCCTCCTCTGTATAAGTAACTTAAGTTACTAAAAATGCCAAATAAAAGTCATTTCTCCTCTATATCATTTATGTTTATTTTGTCACAGTGAAAGAAAAATGAAGAGAGAGAGAGAAAACAAAACAAAAGCCTATTACATCAGACTCAACAGTGTTAAGGAGCTAAGGTTTACTTTCTAGAGCTATCAACAGTGTTAAGGAGCTAAGGTTTACTTTCTAGAGCTAATGCTTATGAAGCCATCTTGGGAAAGCAACCTTGCACTGGCTTGTAGGGTTCCCAAGCCAATAGAGAAGTCAAGAAATTCACTTCCTAGTAGACAAGAAAAGTTAGTATATCTTAAGGAATTCACCCATTCTTCAAGCATTGTAGGCAAAGTCTGGTAGTAAGTTCTTTCTTGGCTTGGCTTCCTAGCATTGAGAGGTTTTTGAAAGCCTAATCTGAGATCCCTAATGAAAAGTTCCAGTAAAGCAAACTTAAAAGGACTGTGTGGTCAATTACCATTCTTGCCACACATGTGCAAATAATCAGGCCAAATATAATGAGACAAGACATGGTAAACAAGAATAATCTTACTCTGGTTAACCTGGGTCAAAAGGAGGGTGGGACAGTTAACTAGAGAGAGAAAATTTTGTTGTAGCAAAAATCTATAGCTCCTTCTTGTGGGTTCTAATTCTGGTACGATTCATTACCTTTGGAATTCTGTAATCTGTCTATAAACTGAACTGAATTCTGCCATCTTGCACAAGTTGTCAGTCCTCACCAAATTTTAAATTCTATTTTCTTCTACCATTTGGCTACAACTCTCCAAACTAATGTTTCCAATTTTTCCCCCATTATCCTGACTTGGCATTACTGAGAAATAAAGCCTAACTCCTAGAACTTCATCAAGACCATGGAAAGAAAACCTGAAAGATTAAGCTTGAATGCTCTAGTCTGAGAAATAACCATGACAGTGATACTGATGTCTATGGTCTCACCAAAGACAGACTGCAAAACAAAACAAAAATACATTGAACCAACACTTTGTTCCTAACATACCATAAAAGTTATTTCCAACCCAGTATCTAGAAATCTTGATTGACTGCCCTATTACCAAGTCCAAGCAAATGGTTCAGTTGGTCTTCAATGAATAAAAGATAACTAAATTAAAACATGATTTAAAGCCGGGTGCCAGTGGCTCATACCTGTAATCCTAGCACTCAGGAAGCCGAGATCTAAGGATGGAAGTTTGAATCCAGCCTAGGAAGGAAAGTCTATGAGACTCTTATCTCCAATTAACTACCAGAAAACTGGAAGTAGAACTGTGGCTCAAAGTAGTAAAGCATTAGCCTTGAGCACAAAAGCTCAGGGACAACACCCAAGACCTGGGTTTAAGTTCCATGACTAACCAAAAAAAAAAAAAAAAAAATCAAAAGAAAGAAAAATGCCTATTTAGACTAACTAATATAAAAAAGAGATCATTGGCAGAAAAATGATTCCCTACTCCTGAGAAAGTAAAGAAACCTAGGGCGTGGGAGATTTTGAAAAGAACCCCAAATCATCTACAGATGAAAATCACAATATTGATTGTAGTTACCTTCACTTAGTAGAAATGTCTTCCAAAACCACAATGATATAATCACATTTTTAGACACACATCACCAAAAGTTAAAGCTGTCCTTTACTGAAAAGGAAAACATTAATTAAAAAAAACTAAAGAATTTGTTATTAAAAACCTTCTTATAAATAAAATATCAAATCAAAATTATTTCAATAATAATTTCCTTTAAATACTTAAGAAGAAAATATGGATTGAGGGGCTGGGAAGGTGGCTCAGTGGTAGAGTGCCTGCCTTGCATGATTGAGGCCCTGAGTTCGATTCCTAAGCATTACAGAAGCAGAAAAAGCCAGAAGTGGTGCTGTGGCTCAAGTGGTAGAGTGCTCGCATTGAGCTGAAGAGCTGAGGGACAGTGCCCAGGTCCAGAGTTTAGGCCCCATGATGAGAGGGGGGGGGGGGGGGAGAAAAGAAAAAGAAAATATGGATTGAGTAATCCTTATCTAAGATGCTTGGGACAGAGTGTAACATATTGTGGAGTTTGCAACATTTAATTTATATAATGAGATATCTTGGGCACCAGGCACATCTAAATTTGAAATGCATTTGTGTTTTATACAGTCTGGAGGTAATCTTATACCTTATATCTTTATCATCTATATTGACTGACTCATTTTATGAGGTCAGGTGAGAAATTTTCCCCTTTAATATTTTATTATTTATTATTCATTTTTACTTAATTTTAAGTTATTATTATAAAGATGATATATAGAGGAGTTATAGTTACATAAGTGAAGTAAAGAGAACATTTTTTTTTCTTGGTCAGTTGTGGGTCTTGAACTCTGGACTTGGGCGCTGTCCTGCGCTCTTCAGCTCAAGGCAAGCGCTCTACCGCTTAGGCCACAGTGTCACTTCTGGTTTTCTAGTGGTTTTATTGGAGATAAGTGTCTCATGAACTTTCCTGCCCTGGCGGGCTGGCTTTGAACTGTGATTCTCAGATCTCAGCCTCCTTAGTAGCTAAGGATTACAGGCATGAGCCACAGGCACCCGACATTTCTTTTTAGACGTTATCCCTTCCTTCTCTCTTTCCCAGTTTTTCCCTCCCATTCCCACCCACCAGTTGTATGGGTCACTTGCGACGTAGTATTTAGTAAGTACCATTGCTGCATTTGCTCATCTTTTGTCCCTCCATTTCTGTGCTTCTCCCCCTTACCCTCCCCAAAGGCAACAAACAAGACAAAAAGAAAAGAAAACTAGCAACAAAGAAAAAAAACTTTGTTTCCATTTCTTGGAGCTCATCTCCATAAATATTATTTTATATGATCAGATACACATAGGCATTGCATGATTATGTTACTCTCCTAAGATATTTTCCTTTGGTGCGAATACCTAGGTGTTTGGTGTTTTTTTGTTTTGTTTTGTTTTATTGTAAAGATGCTGTACAGAGGGGTTACAGTAACATGAGTAAGGTAATGAGTACATTCCTTGTGAAGCATTGTAATGATGTTTGGGGTTTATTGAGAGTTATTATTATTTTTTAAGCAGGAATGAATGTTGGATTTTTGTCAAATGCTTTTCCTCCATTCATAAATTATGTATTTTTTGGTTTGTTCATAAATTATACTAGTGAATATTAAATGTTAAACCAACCTTGGATTTCTGGAATCAATCTTATTTAAGTGTGATACATTATACTATATATATATATGCTATAATTGATTTACTAACATTCTGTTTAGAATATTTGCATCTGTGTTCATGAGGAATGTCAATCTATTCTTTCCTTATGGTATTTTGGGTTTTTTAGGGATAAAGTCTTGCCCAGGCTGACCTTAAACTCAAGATCTTTCTATCTCAGCTTTCTGAGGTCTGGGCTCACAGGCATGCACCACCACACCTGATTTTGATCTCAATATTATCCTAATAAAATAAGTTATCCTAGTAGACTACTAGAATAAGTTAGAAACTACTTTCTATCCAAGTTTGGGGTAAGTTTATGTAGAATTATTAGTATTAGATGTCAAATATCCCTAAACCAGAGATTCAGTATACTAAATTTTGGTGAGAAGGTGGAGAAACTGGAACCCTCATACACTATTAGTGAAGGCTATAAAATCAGTATAACCATTTGGTTTGGTTAAACAATGTGGCACGTCATTGAAAATTTAGAAATACACTTATTTTGTGGTTCAGGCATTCTATATCTAGACATCTGCCTAGAAGAAATGGGAGCATATGTCCAAACAAAGATTGTCTATGAGTGTTTATTACTTTATCTGCAGTAGTGCCAACAAATCAGAAAATAAACAAAATGTGGGGTATACATATAAAGCAACACTATTCAGCAATATAACACAACAAGATGTATGATCTGAATGTAATTATACTAAATGAACTATGCTGCAGAATAAGGGCCCTTCCTTCATTTACGTTTCCATGCATATAAAATTCTAGAAAATATAAACTTAGGGACAGCAGAGAGCAGAAACTAGGTTAGGGATTGCCTGGGGGAAAAAAAAGGAAATTGGGGCAGGGGAGAAGGAGGAATTACAAATGGTCACCTGTTAATCAAATTTCCATTACTATAACAAATACCCAGAGTAAACAACTTAAAAAGAAGAAAGGGGTTAGTTTGACTCATAGTTTCAGAGTTTCAGTCCACAGTACCTTGGCCACGTTGTTTGGGCCATGTATAGTATGGGGTAGAGAGCATGTACTACACCAAATCTATCACCTCATGATGTCTTGGAAGCAAAGACAGAAAAGAGCTGCTACCCCAACAACTCCTTTAAGGGCATGTCCTCCAAAGACTTAACTTTCTTCCACTAAAATCTGCCTCCTAAATGGTTCACCACTTCCCAGTAATGCTACAGGTTGGTGACAATACCTTTAACACATAACTTTGGGGAACAGTTAAAATCCAAACCATAATAGACAACACTTTTGGGGATAGTGGAGTTATATATTATCTCAGTTGTGGTGGTGGTGTTATGAGTGTATATGATAAAACTTAGTAGATTGTGATCTTGACATATGTTCACTTAAGTATGTATCAATTGTGTTACATAAACCTCAAAAAAGTTCACCCCTTTGTCTTTATAGAAATTGTCTCTGGTTACTGCCAACCTAGTTATTAGATGCTAGAGACCCAAGCCTGTGATCAAACTGCAGCTCGTAGCTTGATTATAGCTCTTCTTAATAGAAAGGTCAGACATCTTTAAGATGGTTACAATGACTACAGGCACTAGATTGGAAAGAACAAGAGAGGCAACATGAATTGGTACAAAGTAGGAAGGACAGAATGGTCAATATGTATTACTGTTACTTGCCACTGTGTGATTGTAACCTCTCCGAGTATGCTACTCAGGGCCATTGATCACAAGCATCAGAAACTGATTCAGGCTAAACTGAACCCAAAGGCAAAAGTGAGAGACCTCATAGAACTGCCACAACTAGTTCTGAGGTTGTTTTGCTCTACTTGAATAAAAATCATGAATACACAAAAGAAGCTCCTGTACTTACTCTGAGTCATTATTAGCAGGTTTTTGTCATCCTTAGCAAACAGCAGGTGACAGTGGGCAGTACCAGACGGTCCCTTTCAGCGTGGCAGTTCTCACACCTTGGAGGTCAGGGCTCCAGACACCTTGAGTTTTAGAGCAGCAGCATCGACTTCTGTACCTTAAAGATCAGATCCCAGGCATTTCTAGAGCTGGAGTTGAAGCATGGGTTTCACGACATTAGAGATAGCGTCAAAGGTGCTTTGGACTAGGAACTACTATTTCTCCTACCAGCTCAAATTGGATCCACTGATGTCAGCCTTACTTCTGAAGTGGCTCAGCTGCTCTGCTGTTGTTACTACCTCTGCAACTGTGGGCCCAGTTAGTCATGGAGGCAAATCCTGCCCCTCCCCCCACCACCACTGGGGAACTCAACATGCTGCTGAGGTATCTTCTACCACTGGAAGCCCCAATAAACCCTGGTATTCTTTCTGATAAAAAGGCCCTGTACCACTCCTGCTATTGACTCTAGCTACCCTGCTGTTGTTCTCACCTCCACCACCATGCCTCTTTTCTTTGTATTGTCAACTCAACCATTTTACTAAAGATGGAAATCAAAAGTAGGCAAGGGAGATGTATCAGAGGTTTTTATTGGCTTTGCTAAGGCAACACCAGGGGGCATAAGAGAGTGTTTGCTGGCTACCTGGAAAGTGAGCTGAACAGCTTCGATAGCCAGAAAAGGTGTGTGTCAAGGTGTCTATACCTTATGCCAGTGAAGAAACTGTTTTTACATGGTTGCAGATTTTCTGCTAGGCTACAGAAGGGTTTCCTACCTCGCCTAGAATTTTCCAAGGCTTCTGGTAGTAAAAAGTCTATGACAAGCTGCTTGTGAAGCAGTGCCTTCTGAAGCCAGAGTTGTGCTTTGGGTTCATACTGGCTGATGCTAGCTTGAGGGCAGTCCAGATGTCTGGCTGGTGGTCCTTCCTTAAGGGTAGCTGAGGCTCCAGGGAAGGATCTAAAAGCTGTCAATTAGAGAGTCAAATCTTCCCCACTCCCAACATCTCATCTAAAGGAAAGGTAAACTTTCAAAAGGGTGCTTACAATCAAAGCTGATCATTAATATTAACAGGCTGATAATTCACATTAACATCATTAACAATACATAATAGCACTCAAACAATGCTAAAACTCTCCAAAACATCTTGGTAACAATCATGAGGTCTCATCATGAGTTGTGCATTACTACCCAGAAAATATGGGATCCAAAATGCTCCAAAATCTAAATCTCTTAAACACCAACATGATGGCACAAGTACAAAGTTCCATGCCATGAAACTTGGGTAAAGACACAAATTTATTGAAAACATTCTATAAAATTCAGGCAATATGAATATGAGATGTATAAAATATAAATGAATTTCATGTTTAGAGTTTGGTTTCATCCCAAGTTACCTTATTAGGTATGTGTACATGTTTCAAAATATGAGAAAAATCCAATATTTAAAACACTTCTGATGACAAGAATTTCAGATAAAGCATAATCAGCCTGTATACTAACCTAGAATTCTTCTTCCTCTAGTCATAAATCAAATGGCAGGGACAAATATCTCATTGGATCAACTCCAGGTATGTACCAGCACCCTGACTAGGAGAGATAAGCAATCTTTTTTTGTTGTTGTTGTTTTGCCAGTCCTGGGGCTTGAACTTAGGGCCTGGGCACTGTCCCTGAGCTTCTTTTGCTCAAGACTAGCACTCTACCACTTGAGCCACAGCACCATTTCTGGCTTCTTCTGTTTATACAGTACTGAGAAATTGAAGCCAGGGCTTCATGCATGCTAGGCAGGCACTCTACCACTAAGCCGCATTCTGAGCCCTAGATAAGAAATCTGCAAAAGGAATTTGGGAAGCTATCAACAAATGCAAGCAGGACAGATGTTGATGTAAAGAAATGACATGTGATCACTTTATCTACTATGTGTTGCTGCATAACAGACTTACTGGCTTAGGACAACAAGATTTTGTAATTCTGTATGTTAGCTGAGCAGTTCCTCTTCTAGGTTGGCTCCGTCTGCTTATGCAGTTGAGTTGACTGACAGACAAAGTTGGGCCATATAGTCCATACTCGCAGAATATTAGTATTGACTGCTGGCAGAAGCATCTTGTCTCCTCCACATGATGTCTCAGTTTCCAACAGGTTAGACCTGCTTATATTCAGGGACATTACAGGGGATAATCTCCTATATGGATAAAGGCAGAAATGGCCAGACTTCTTGAGTCTCAGGTCTCTTCTAGCATATTCTATAAGCTAGCACTCTAGCATCTCAATAGCATCTTAAATTCCAAAGAAGAAACAAACTGTTCTGCTGGAGAGGAGAACAGCTAAGTCACATTGGAAAAAAAAATATACATAGTAACAAAAGAGGTCACTGTTTAAATACAATTTGAGGAAGGCCACTGATTTGAACTGTGCTTCTACACTAGGCCTCAAGAGACCAAACCAAAGTCTCTTTTATTAAGTTCCATGTAATCAAATTGAAACTTTGAAAAGCTGAAACATCCACAACAAACAGGCTAGTTGTTGAAAAACTAAAAAAAACAAAAACCAACCTGCAGATTCACAACAACCAGAAGGGACTCAGTCAACCATGCCTGAATGGGCAAGATTTAGCCTGCACAAGGATAGTAACCGGAAGTAACTTGTTAATCAATCTATCTTTGGTTAAATGCTATTTCCTTGTTCCTACTCAAACTACATTTCAGCCCTTCCACCCTGCCACTGTTCAGCTACTCCTGATAAAGCTCTTGTCTCTTGTATACTTACTGGATGCTCCTGGACTCATAAATCACCCATAAAAGCCACCTAGAACATTAAAAATTTATTGAAGTTCTATTCTTTGACACCACTAAACAATGTACAAATCTCTTAAAATACTTATTTTCCTCACATGAAATGGGAATTATAATACTTTATTTCTTGGATTATGACAATTAGATGAAATAACATATATAAATAAAGTATATGACATAGAGCCAGGTGCTGGTGGCTCATGCCTATAATCCTAGCTATCCAGGAGAGTGAGATCTGAGGATCGTAGTTCAAAGCCAGCCTGCACAGGAAAGTCTGTGAGACTCTTATCGCCAACTGACCACCAGAAAACTGGAAGTGGTGCTATGGCTCAAAGTGGTAGAGCACTGGCCTTGAGCTGAAGAACTCAGGGACAGCACTTAAGCCCAGAGTTCAAGCCCCACAACTGACAGAAAAAAAAAGTATATGACATATAAAAGATACTTGTTGAAAGCTACTTATTCATGTCATTATAAGCAAGTGTTATGGATAGGAATCTCTTAGAGGAGAGTGAATCTCTTGTCTAGAATACTGTATCAATGTCTTTCCCTTGGCAAAAGCTCAAGTTACATGACAAGGACTTTAATTTTGTTAACAAATTTGGGGATACAATTTGCTTACTCCCCTTTTCCAAAAGCCACTAAAATCAAAGTGGACAAAAGATTAAACACATTGAAATTTTAATCTGATTTGCCTTCACCTATTTTATTTAGTTTATATGTGGCCAGTTGCCAGTTGGCAAAACTGAAACTACAGGAGGAATTTAGGTGGAAGGAACTTAATACAGGAAATTGGCTACTAATGTGTTGCAGGGTTAGAGAAGAAAATAGAGGAAAGCTGAGATCACAAGAGAATCCTGAGGCTGATTGAACAAAAGAAAAGGCTAATCTTTAGAATTCATGATTGCTCTCCATGGCTGAGGCTTCTGTGATACCCATTGCCACCCTACTGTGTTGGAAACCTTCAAGAAGCCAAGAAGCTAAATCCTACCAATGGTTGCCAATGCTCATGCTGCCAGGTCTCCAGCCAGAAAATATTGTGCCGTAGGAGCTGCAATAAGATCCATGGCTGCTAAATTTCTCCCATCTGAGTAAAAACTTGGGTTCATGTACCATCACTAGTACTATTGCTCCTGCTAAGACTCAACCAATAAAAACAGAAAGTAGGCCTTCCAATTTCCTTCCAGATACCTCCCCAGCATCTCCCATTGGTGCAGCCTAACAGGAAGTCTGGGGAGTCTGGGGCATGTAGTTGCAGAGGTCTAGCCCTCTTATAAAGAAGGATAGGGAGAGTGGGATCGGAAGAGCCGATCAATAGCTAGCACCATGTGGGACTTACACACAGATGTTTCCCATAGTACTGCTTGGTGTATATGCCCAGATGTTTTCCATTTGGTCTGTTTGAAGCAAAGTGAACATGTGTCAAATGGTTCAAAACTTCTGATAGAACACTATCACACCCTATTTAACCATCTGACAATCAGACCCTGCTTCCTTCTAGCTGTTTACTCTTTTTCCTCCTTGAGTGTGGCATAGTGTCAACTCTGACGTAAAGCTTGTATTTTACATTACACTTTGTAAAATATGCATGGGATCTTCGCAGTCTCTTGCCTCCTGCTCATTTGAAATGCTTAAATAGGTGTACTGTTGCATATGTTGTACGGGACATTTTATGCAAAGAAGATACACACTTGTCTTCCATGAAATCATCTTAAAGATGTTCATGGCAGCTGGTGACTCATGCCTGTAATCCTAGCTACTCAGGAGGCTGAGATCTGAGGATCGTGGTTCAAAGCCAGCCCAGGCAGGAAAGGCATGAAACTCTTATCTCCAATAAACCACCAGAAAACCAGAAGTGGCGCTGTAGCTCAATTAGTAGAACGCTCGCCTTGAACTGAAGAGTTGAGGGACAGAGCTCAGGCCCAGAGTTCAAGCCCCATGACCGACAAAAAAAAAAGATGTTCATGGTTTTCTCTTCAAAAGTGTCCATCATTGTTTATCAATGATTGCTCATGAAGTCAGCTGGCTCCATGAGAAGGTATAGTAATTCTACTGAACTCATAGTAAACTATCTCTTCAAACAAAGTTTTTCCTTCACATCTGATGACTGAGATTATCAAACTTTGCTTAGACTTTCTTTTAGGTCTGTTAGTACTGATTTTTTCCTTCATGGATCCAAACCATGTTGCCTGATAAAAAGGAACCCTGGGAAGAAAACCAAAGAGATGTGATAGCTCAGAGGCACTTTGACAAATGAGGTATGGCCATAGCTTAGAGAAAAACTCTCCCTAGCTCCGAAGTGATTTCAAGGCAAAATTAGATCTTATTGAGCATCTTACGTGGTTGAAAATATCAAAAAGGAAGGGGTCTTGTTTTGGAAGTGACAGTCCTACAGTTGTTATGAAGCATTTTAAAAAATATTTTATTAACTTTAAGGAGTTGTACAAAGGAGTTGTAATTTTTGTTATAGAATCTTAAATCTGTTTTCATACTTGGCCAGAAGCACTGTTCCTAAGGCAATTCCAGATTCACGAAGTAGAAGCAAGTGTGACAGATGATCCAGGATGGAAGTCAAGAGATACAGCTGACCATGAGATGGCACACTCTTTTGGAGATGGTGTATTTCAAAGAAGTTTAAAGATGCAAACCAACACATACTGAGTCCCTATTATGGGACAGCTATGCTCTACCACTTTCTCACTTTGGTTTTGACAACAGTTGTATGGCATTATCTCCTTCAGAACAGGGAAACAGGTGTCATATACCAGACAAGCAGAATTGTATTCTTGTTTTTTTCTTCCACAGGCCAATATGGGTGAATTCCTGCGACTGGTCTTTCCTAGGGCAAGAAGTAGAGAAAAGTAGCCTTCATTTATCACATGTCCTATACCAAACATCCTGCTGTGTTTAACACCAGTTGCTTAGCTTAGCTTTTTGAGTATCCTGAGCCAAGCCATAGGTACTTGTACACCACTTCAGAGCAGGAATATAAAGTCTAATACTGTGTGACCTGAGGATTGGTTTGGCTTACTATAAAGTCAATTCTTTTTCTGTGGTATCAGCTGTCTCCTACTCTATTTTTGGAGTTAAAGTATAAACATCTAAGTATGTAGGATATCATAAGCCTAGCAATTCAGGAGGCCAGGATCAGGAATATCACAATTCAAAGCCTGCCTGGACAAAAATGTTCACAGGACCTCACTTCAACCAATGAAAATCTAGGTGCAGTGTTCATGCCTGTTTTCCCAGAAAACATAAATAATAGGATTACATTCCAGAGCTCCCTGGGAAAAAGTGAGGCACTATTAAAAAAAAAAAAAAACAGTGAAAAGAAAATAGGCTAAGGGCATAGCTCAAGTGCTAGAGTACCTGCCTAGTAAGCATGAGGCCCTGAGTATAAACCCAGTACCACACACACACACACAAAGTAAATAAGAATTAAAAAACAGTGATGTGCTTCTAAAGAGCAATTCTGAGTAGAATGTCTGTCTCCAATACGGAGAGACTGAGCTGAGCAGGAATGAGCTCCTACCAGTTCTGTGACTCAGTAGCTCTTTCACTGCCTGTGATTCCGAAACTGAGAGAGAATTGAGTAACTTTTTGAAATTTTCGGACCTAGTTAAATGTTTTTACTGACAGCCCTTAGAGTGGACCCTCCTGCTGTCATTCATCCTGCCTGCATGCCTCTCTGTAGAGCTGGCTTCATGGAGCATGCTCTTCCCAAGACATACAAGGTCATTCCAAGAGGTTGTAGTACAGCTCTGTAGGGCAAAGCCTGTTCTTTGACTAGTATCCCTAAAGACCCACTGCATTAAATAAATATGTGTGTGTGTGTGTGTTTGCATGTATATATATGTATATATCCTAGTCAGCTGTAAAAATGCATGAACTTAAAAAAAAAACTCCATTGTTTTTAGGAAACATAGAACCGCTAAAGCCAATTTTATGGACTCTCATTAGGCTTTTCAAGAAAAATTGTAAGCAACTATGAATTGTGAAGACTTGGAGAGGGGCCGGGCAATGGTGGCTCATGTTTGGAATCCTAGCTACTCAGGAGGTTGAGATCTAAGGATTGCAGTTCAAAGCCAACCTGGACAAGAAAGGTTGTGAGACTTTTATCTCCAATTAATGACCAAAAAGCTGGAAGTGGAGATGTGGCTCAAAGTGATAGAGTGTTAGCCTTGAGCAAAAGGCTTTCATCTGTAATCCTAGCTACTTAGGAGGCTGAGATCTGAGGACTGCAATTTGAAGCCAGCCTGAGCAGAAACGTCCCCATGAGACTCTTATCTCCCATTAACCACTGAAAAACTGAAAGTGGCACTGTGGCTCAAGTGGTAGAGTGCTAGCCTTAGCACAAAGAGATTCAGGAACAGCGCCACGGTCCTGAGTTCAAGCCCCACAACTGACCAAATACAGAAAGGTTCAGGGTCAATCTCCTGGCCCCTGGTTCGAGCCCCAAGACTGACAAAAAAAATAAATAAATAGAAAGAAAGAAAAAATTTGAGTTTTAAGCATTAAACAAAATAAAATGCCAAGAACAAATATATAAATACATTACCATTTTCTAAAATTGCTTCCTTTTAAAACTAGTTTTATAAACACTATTTTTTGCTTATAGCTTCTAGTCATGTCCTGACTCACCCCATCCTGCTCCCGTCCTCTGTAGACAAAAAAAGACAATTTTATACTATGGGGAAATTTCTAGCTAAAAATTCCTTTTCTCTTTTAACATTTTGTCCTCCTAACCCAGTTCCATAAAAAGGTTCCTGGTCAAAGCATTATACATGTAATCCATGCAGAACTCAAAAATGGTGTTGGAGAGAGAATCTAAGTATTGAAGGTCATAAAATAGGTTATTTTAGGTGAATATAACCTTTACACATCATGTTGTGAAAGAAAAAAAAGTACTAGTAGGAAGTAGTTAGGTCCAAGGGATCTCTTCTTTGAATTTGGTGTCACTTTGATATATCAGATCTACTACATATCCATATCTTGTAAGGGGCAGGAAAGGCAGTGATGGCTCTGATATCACCTTGTCAAATGAGATATCCCTCCTGGTGGTTTCTTAAGTTTTTAAGACAGTTTGTTTTCTAACTCTCAATCAATTCCAAAATGGCATTTTCAAAATGTCACTTTGCTGTCTTCAACTTCAATTCCTCTTTCATCTGTGGAACAGCAAATGCTATTATAGAAATAAGCTTCTCTCACCTGAGCTTCATGGCTCACATCAAAATCCTTGTTACTTAAGAGGCTGAGATCTGGGGCTGGGAAGGTGGCTCAGTGATAGAGTACTTGCCTTGCATGCATGAGGCCCTGGGTTCAATTCCCTAGTACCACATAAGCAGAAAAAGCTGGAAGTGGCTCTATGGCTCAAGTAGTAGAGCACTAGCCTTGAGCTGAAGATCTCATGCCCAGAGTTTAGGCCCCACGACAGAAAAAAAAAAAAAAAAAAAGCTGAAATCTGAGCATCCTCAGTTCAAAATCAGACCAGGCAGAAAAGTCCATGAGACACTTATCTCCAATGAACCACCAAAAAGCTAGAAGGTGTGGTGTAGCTTGTGGTAGAATGCCAGACTTGAGTGAAAAAGCTGAGGGTCAATGCCTAAATGAGTTCAAGCCAGTAAAGCAAGAAAGAGAGACGGACAGACAGACAGACAGATGGAGACACAGAAGCACACAGACACAGACACAGACAGAAGCAATGAACTTGGTTTAAATGGGACATTTTTAAAAGGCAAGGCCAGCAAAGCATTAGGAAGGTAACTTTCTTGAATTTCCAGCCCCTGTTCCATGAGACAGTGCTTATAGGTACAAATATTTGGTTGCTGGTTTGGCTCAATAAATCTTAGTTCAGCCACACCCTCCTCATTTCCAAGTATCAGGTTTAAAACTAGGGTGGCAAGCATGATATTGGCCTTTGTGTTCAAAAGGCAAGGCATGAAGTAGTGTGGACCTTGACCTTCAATTAACACACAGTCCCCATAATCCACTGAACACATGGACAACCCTAGCAGCTATATTTTTCCACGTGCCAGGTAGTCAAGGACACAGCTGGAGAGAAAAGCCTGGAAAGTTGACACAATACAGTAAAGTGCTGTGGGTAGGCCGTGGGTAGGCCGTAGACAGAAAGAAAAAGGACTTACACTTTGTTTTTAAACTGCTGCCAAAAGATAAAGTTGTTTATGTAACTTCTAATACCAAAAGAAGGAAGATTATGAAACTGGAGTGGAAAGAATAATACTCAGCAAGTAAATACACAAGACTAGCTGGTAAGGGACTGAGTGTGTGAATGTACACAAAGTAATCATTTTTGGAAAATTACTTATTAAAGCCAGGATATCTGATTTCATTTTCTTTGTACAGGGTGATTATTTGCAGTCTGCCTTCAGAAAAAGCTTATCCAATGAAGCATGGAATTACAGCTAGAAGTCTCCTAATAGACCCACCCTACGCACCCAACGGCTGTACCACGGACTTCACACTGATCTTTGAGTCACTGAGAAAAGGCTTTGGGAATCATTGAAACTGAAAGGCAATGGTATTAAAAATGTAAATAATATGCATATCAGTAATGTGCATATCAAATCAGATCAAGTCTTTAACTGCAGGGTAGTTTAGAGAAACCTTTGTTTTCCTTAGGCCTTGGGCTTTCCACTTTAGGGCTTCTGACTTAGTCATTAGGCCTCCCTCAGGCCTTCCACTTTACACCCTCTACCTTAGCCCTTAAACCTTAGCTCTTCCACCTTAGGCTTTAGGCTTTCCTTAGGCCTTTACCTTAGGCAATTCCACCTCAGGCTTTAGGCCTTAGAACCTCTTTAGGTCTACTGCTTTGGGCCTTTGGCCTTCCATTTTAGGATTGAGACTTTCCTAAGGCTTTTGCCTTATTGAATATTCATTGTATTCCTCTGTTACCTCAGTTATCCATAGTGTTTTTCATACATCTTAGTGCAGCTCATAGTTCAGCCTGATCTTGTTTTGGTAGTCTACCTGATTCAGGCAGTCATGCTTGAGAGGATTTGGCCATTTCCTTCTTTATTATAAATTTGTCACTCATCATCCTAGGTATTAGATTATACCTTTCTTTTTCCCAGTTTCTTGTCTTCCTTTGAAAAAAATATTATTTTGAAATAATTTTTATAAAACCATTTAATTTAGGTAACATTGTTTTTCTTCCTGGATACACAGTATTTTTTTAAAGAACGTTAATTTTTTTCTATGCAATAATGATTAAACCCATTTGTTAAGACCAGTGAAATAACCAAATTTGTAAATAACCAAATTTCAAGGCCTCTGTGTCATTTGAGTTTCAACTTGCTCTTTTTCCCTTTCTTTGGCTTCATCCAGACTTAATCTCTGAATGCTTGTTTACAAACAGACCATTTTGAATGCCTGTAACAGTCATTCTAAAATAGCTTACAACCTATGTCAATATGAGTATAGGAGTTAGAATATTTTTGGTCAAAGTGGTCTCTTGACATAAGCACTATCATTTTAAAGGTAGCCACTACCTTACATAGCTATTTTAATTAAGCCACATCCTGTTATAAGAATTGCTTTTCTATGAGGTAGAAGCATGGCTTAAGTGGTAGAGTACCAGCTGAGTAAAAATTGTTTTTCTGACAAGTTATTGGTCAAGTGTTTTGGTTGATCACTTAGATAAACTCTTAATCCCTGTCAAACTAGCCAATCATACAAGATTATGAAACTAACTCATGGCCAATCAGCACAAAGAATAATAATGTATAACAGATAAAGGGTGGAATGCCCACTTAATGTGTGCTTCTTTACTTGGCTTCCCACCTAAGAGTATACCCTTCTGCAGAAGGTGTATACTTTGTTGAGTTTCTTTCAAATTGGGTCCTTATTCCCACGTGAGATCCCAATATCCCAAGATATGTCTAGCAACCAGTGCTTGAACCAAAGGGCTTCACACTCTTGCTTAGTTTTATTACTCAAAGCTGATGTTCTACTACTTGAGTCTCACATTGATTCTGGCTTTTTACTTGTTAATTGGAGATAAAGTTCACACACACTTCTCTATTTGGGCTGGCTTTGAACCAAGACCCTCACCCTCAGCCTCCTGAATAACGAGGCATGACCAGCAGCACCTGGAGATTTTTTTTTTTTTTTGGTACTGGAGTTTGAATTGATGGCCTTGCTTGCTTAGCTGACACTCTTGTAAGTTGAGCCATGACTCCAGCCCAAAATCTTGACTTGCCAATAGGAATTCTTTATGATCTCAAAAAGGTTGACTTTCCACTAGGAAGTTGTAAGTAAAGGTGAAGAATCTGCAAAGATACTTTCCCCAGTATAAAATAATGATTGGCCAAGCAGGCTACCTAAGATTGTAATTTTAATTTTAATGAGGTAGGTCCTGATCAGAAACCATCACTCCAAAGAACCTTCCATCATCGAGGAGAAAGTCCAGGGCAGAGCTACAAAGAACAGACTAGTTAGTGGAAATTGAAAGCCACTGGAGAGTTAACTACACTAGTATTATTACCAGTATTGTTGTTTTTCTTAGTGCTGTAGCTGTAAATTCCCTCAGTTCTGAATGATCTTCTTTAACTTTAATTTTCCCACAAACTCAATTATATTACATACTTGATTTTGTAGAAGTGAAGATAAGTATGTGGTGTGGCAGTAAAAACCCTAGGATTTGTCAATTTCTTCCTTATTGACCTCTGATAATTCTTCGACGAGTTACTGTCTTATTTTGCTGTGCTGTTTCTCTTGGTTTCCTAACACTTCTGTAACAGATTACCAAGCTCATCATCTACTTCTTCTGCTCCCCTCCCCTAAGGCTATGAAACATCTCCCCATACTTCCCTCCCTGTCATATGTATCATATGACAGTTTCCCTATGCCCCTAGTACTCTCTCTCTCATCTGATTCATCTTTCTAGGCTTTTAGACACTGTCCCAAACCCTCAAGCACTTTGCTTGTAAGGTCCAAAGCACCAATCACCTGTATCTTGAGTTTTGTAGCAGAAATCCCTTTAAAAGTCCTGCAAAGAGATTCAGATATGGCAGTTTGTCATTTCCAAAGACATAAAGATCTTAACAGTATCTACTGTCCTAGAACTTGACTACTGCTCCAAACACACATAGAATTCTCTTTCCTTGTCTCACAGCAGGTCTGTGACTTGCATAACAGCCAATGATGCTGAGTAACTTCTAGATCACACAATGAGATTGAACTTCTGCATTGAACTTATTACTGGAGCATTTGCACTGGGTGCCCTGAGCCTCTGTGTTGGAAGTCCAGGTGTTCCAAGCCATCATGGTGTAAGGAAACAAGACACATGAGGAGTCCCTGGATAGGAGTTCTAGTCAGCAGCCTTCATCTTCCAGTGTTCTAGTTAGGCACCAAATGCATGGGAGCTATCATAGAGCAAACACAAGCTATTCCTGTAGTCTAAATTCCTAAACCAGAGAACTCCATAAACATAAAATAAGGTGGTTTTAAGTCACTAAATTTGGGGGTAATTTTTTAAAATCATTTGTGGAGCTTGAGCTCAGGGCCTGGGTGTTGTCCTTATGCTTTTTTGGCTCAAGGCTAACACTCTACCACTTCGAGGCATAGAGCCACTTCTGGTCTTCTCAGGGTTAGTTGGAGATAAGAGTCTCAAGGACTTTCTTGCCTGAGCTGGCTTTGCACTATGATCCTCAGATCTCAGCCTCTTGAGTAGCTAGGATTATAGACATGAGCCACAGGAGCCTGGCAATTTGGGGGTAATTTTTATGCAGTAATAATAATTGGAGCACCTCGTATGAGAAGAGTCAGAGGTCAAAAACAATAATTTAACTTAATGATCTTAACTGGCTTGGCCTGAGGGCCTTGACACTACCTCTTAGCTGTTTCGTTCAAGGCTGGTACCCTACCACTTGAGCCACTTGAGCTCTATTTCCAATTCTGGTGGTTAATTAAAGAGTCTCATGGACTTTCCTGCCCTGGCTGGCTTCAAACAACAATCCTCAGATCTCAGCTTTCTGAGTAGCTAGGATTACAAATGTGAGCCAGCACCTAGATCCTGGCTTCATTTTTTTCTAGTTGTAGAGCTTGAACTCTGGGACTGGGCACTGTCCCTCAGCTCTTCAGCTCAAGGCTATCTATCTCTCTAGCACTTAAGCCACAGTGCCACTTCCAGTTTTCTGGTGATTATTTGGAGATAAGAGTCTCACGACTTTCCTGCCCGGGCTGGTTTTGAACAATGATCCTCAGATCTCAGCCTCCTGAGTAGCTAGGGTTACAGACATGAGCCACCGTGCCCAGCCTAGCTTCATTTTTTTTTTATTCTAGAACCTGGCAACACTTCCATCTATAAAATAGACTATGTCTCATTTACAACCAAAGTCAAGGTTTGCATCTTCCTGTGTGTAAAATAAAACCAAGTACAGCCAAAGGAAGAGTATAGAGGAAGACTTTTCACTTGCAGCAGGTAAAAGCAACCTGGGAATTATTTCCAAAGCCTTGTCTCAAACCAAGAGAGCCAGATGATTTTATTCAGTAAGTCTATTCATAGTCAAATGGAAGGAAGGCACGCTCTTGAGCATGCTCCAATTAAGATAATCACAACTGAGTATACTCAGTTTAAGGTCATAGTTCAAGGAGGAAAGATGGAGGTCAGAAATGCTTCTGCAGGCAAAGACACTTTAGTGTTGTATTAATGTAGAAGTTTCGTCCTGGGCAATCTATCTCCCTTAGCCACTACCTAATAAGCAGAGCGGAGAAGGCTAGTTTTTCAGAAAGAGACTCAAGAAAACAGAAACAAAAAGTTAAAAAGTGAATGTGCTATTTCATTATCAGTTTTATTTCCAAACTGGATCTTTTTTTTTTCCTCACAGAATTACAGGATCGATAACAAGAGCATTAATTGAGCAGTGAAGAGAACTTTCATTCTTGGCCAAGAATAGAAGTGAGATACACTGCCAAATCAACTTCTCAATCCCTAGGAGTTCAAGAGGGTAGATGCGTAGTATAAGTGTAAAAGAAATGGAAGGAGTAGCTTATAAATGGGAATGATAGCCATAACTTTTCTGGGAGTGGCAGAGTTTTTCTGGGAATTTGGGCATTTCCTCTTTTTCTTCCTTTTATGCTTCGCTCCAGTCATCACCCTTGGGACTGTATTATTAGCATGCAGATGGCATTATAATGAAGTTAGAGGTTGTCTAGTGGCCATCTTGGGTGAATTTTGATGAGTTCATCTGGAGAGTAACTTCTAGCTTTCAGGCATACTGTTCTTGAAGATTATGGGGGTAAACATTTATCTAGGTCTTCTAAAAAATAACTGATTGGTTAGCCTCAGGCACCTTAGGTTACCTATTTTTGTGTAAGAAAGAGGGCAAAGAGAACTTTCTTGCCATGAAACTGGACTGTTTGGGAAATGTGGCTTTCATCTCTGTAATCCGGATGGCTTATAGGGTCAAACAAACAGCTTAGTTTCAGCTTGGCAATATGTCAATTTCCTGTGAGCAACTCCATTTTGAATTTTGTAGCCTGGTATTTTGGGGTCAAGTGCAGAAGCTTACCCTAAACACTGGACTGCTACAATTTTCACTTAAGAACAGCATATACACTTTCCTTGAATTTGTTGTGTGGGAAAGTTTCCTGAATCAAAGGAATGGCTGTTGCCATTACGTCAGCTGATGAACGTAGACCTAGGACAACTAGAGGAACACCAGGGGCTGCTCCACAGCCTCAGACTCGTAATGAATGGCAGGGATACACGTGTATTGCTTTACTGTAAGCAAAGAAAAAATAATTCTCTGCAACGAAGTCAGTTTTCTAAAAAAGGAAAGTGAGCAGAATTAGAGTGTCCAGAGACTACTGAGAAAAGACAGCCCCTGCCCAGCTGGGCCCCCAGGTTCACACACAAACTATCTCTAGGTGAGGGAGGTCTGGCAGTTACATCTCTTGCAGGAGGAAACTATAAAGAAAACTTTTCAGGGAGGTTAGAAATTTCCAGGTAGTTGTATGAAAAGCCTTTTCTATTTTTTTTTAAATTATTTTTTTAATGTGGTAATGAGAAATCAAACCCAAGGCCTTACGCATGCTAGGCAAGCACTCTCCCACTAAGCCACATTCCCAGCCTTTTTTTGTTGGTTGTGCAACTTGAACTCAGGGCCTGGGTGCTGACTCTGAGCTCTTGTGCTCAAGGTTAGTGCTCTACCACTAGAACCACACAGCCACTTCCATGAAAAGCCTTTTCTGTTGTTTCATAGGTATGTCTTATCATATTTCAGAATATTATGTGCACACATGTGCATGTGCACATGTACATACACACACACAGCACAGCTGAAGTTCAGTGGGACTGAACTTCCTGGTGACTAATTGCTTCTGGGAAGAAAAGAGAAGTACATGTTTCCGGTGAGTTCTGCCTTATGAGGTTAAAATGAGAGGAACTTGGCAAACTTCCCAAGACATCTATGGTACATGCTGACTAAAAAAAAGGAGAATAATCCCCACCAAAGTTATTGAAGTGAAAGTGAGCAGTCCTGATCCAGGGCATACTTCTTACATGGGGCAGGACTGACACAAATAACAAAACACCACTAATTTTGTCCTAATATCAGGCCAGTTAAACAATCTCTCTATATAATATATCTATGATACCTATGATATATCTTATATATGATATCATGTTGTCTTATATATTGTATATTTTATTATATATATTGCACATATAATATATAATGTTACATATTATATATAATACTATATATAATTTAGGACATTTAGGAATCTATATGGTATGGTTTGGATTTTTTATGGTTATTATTATTTTCCCCCGTTTGCTTAAGATAGCTAAACAATTTTGTTCAAGTTGAGATGAGAAAATCTTTGGTGTTTCTTCCCCAGATAAATTATTAGTAAACATCTGGTAAGCAGTTAACTCCAAAGGTGTTCAGTTGGGAAAAGAAATCCCAAGAAGGAAACTTTGTAATAAATTGATGTGTCCTTCTAGTGACTCAGTTTATTTTGAAATTAAAAATCTACTCAGCATTCAAGAAACTTAAGGACACTTAAATTTAGAATATCAGGACTTCTTTGTCCTGTCCTGAAATGTATAAACATGAACATATTTAAGGTTTCTTGGTCTAACTCAGTAACAGACACTTTCAATATAATTATCTATCACTATCTAATCAAATTTCCAGCTGACTTGAGCTAATATGCTAAGAAAAGTGAACTAGAAATTATCTTATATTAAGGTAGTATTAGCTGCTATCACATATAACATCCTAAACCTCAATAGTACACCACGACTTAAATCATTCTCCATTCAGGTAATGTCAGCACAAAAAGGAGAATAAAAGAAGCACCACTTTACTCAATCCCCTTGAGAGCCAAGTTGAGAAAAGTGATGCTATGTCAAAAGCATCACTTCCAGTACTGGAAGGGCATAATGGCCCAGCCAAGAGTTGTGATAGTGAAAATAAAGAACCATGCAATAATATGTTTTGGCATAGATGTTGTACATCACTATCTACAGACCTCAGTCACATGGTCTAAATTACATGCAAGCATTTCTGAGTATGTCTTCCCTGGCTGAGAAGCCACTTCCCAGTCTCACAGACATGAGCAGATTCTTTGGGGAACAACCAATGGGTTCTTGGGTCACAAACATCATTTACTCTATGCATTCTATCCATCCACAACAACCCTTGAAATAGTGCCTCATATGATCAAATTGAGCTCAATACCACCAAAGCCTGAAGACCCTAATTTGCTTTGGTCTGTATTACATTTAGTTTAGAGTACTACTAGAGAGTTGGGAGATGTCACCTCCCAAGGGAATGCGACAAAGATGAATGAAGGTACACCTGCCTGGCTCAGGTTCAAACCACAATACTTCTTCCTGTTTCTGGTGCTTGTTCACCCTGGGAGGTGTACTGAATGTGGGAGGATTTTATGAAGGAGCAGGGAATTCCTCTGCTCTCACTGAGAGATGGACACATTAATGTGCAAAACGCTTGAGGAAAATCTGAGAAGCAGCTCCAGGCATCATGGTTTGCTATGGGACTAGCCCCCAGCCATAATTTGACTTAGTAATCAATTCCTGACATCTTCCCCACCCCCCATGAATAGTCTACTAATGATATAAAGACTGTATTCCACATGAAGAAAAAGTAAGACTCTTTAGAGACCTATTCATTTATATAATGAATTGGCCTGCTCCGTGATCCTGTCTCTCAACATCTTTGCAAATTTAGGCTGTTTTTCAGTAATGGAAATATAGAACATCATTTGATGTTATCTTATTTGGGTACTGTGAAAGACACAAGTATATTTCTTTTGCTTGTAATAGTAACCACAGCTTTGTGAGACAGACCTTATTGTTATCATTTTAAATGAGGAATCTTAACAAAGTTCAGATGCTCAATCAAGGTGAGTGATCACTTGAGTCTACACCTATGTCCTTCTAAAATCTGTCCTCCTCATTCTGAATATCTTGGCTTTCTAGAGTAAATTCTGAGCATGCACAAGACAAACACCAACCCCTGTATTCCTCCCTGGTAAGACATATCTAAGTAAGACTTCTCAGGATGCTCAGAGCCATGTGGCACATTCCCCTTGAGAGGCTCCTGTGTGCAGAAAGGTAAGAGAATACATATTCACTGAAAGGTGAGGAGCCATCATCTCTGTGTGTACCCACATCATCTGTGGCCACACCACTCCTTTTCAGCCATGCCAAAGATAAGCTATTAGTGTCTTGGACTCCTATAGGTATGTTATGGTTTGAATATGAAATATCCCTCATCAGTACCTTATTTCCACCAAGTGGTGCAATTTTGGGAGGTTGTGGAAACAGGAGGTAGAGCCTAGCTAGAGGAAATAGGTTGCTGGGGGTCCTGTCCTGGAAAGTTATATCTGTCTCCCCCACATTCCTGTTGCTCTCTCTCTGCTTGCTGAGGTGGGTTTCTTTGCTCCTGCATATGCTTCCTGCCTCAATATTGCTTCAGAAAGCAACAAAGCCAAGGAAACATGGACTGTAATTTCTGAAACTGTGAACCAATGGAAATCTTACTTTATTTAAGATGTATCTCAGGTATTTTGTCATAGCAGCAGAGGACTAACTGACCCAAAGTGTTACTGTCATCATTAATACATTTCTTCTCTTCATCTCACATAACTGTGTATACTTTATGTCCCTCCAGAGATTTTATAAGAGCAGCATTGATGTAGAGGAACCAATTGTCACCAAGACATCCTTTCTTGCCAAACCACAGAAAAAGTTCAAGGTAATTGCTACAGCCAAGAAGCCATGACATTTAATATACTCGCTGGTGAAACATTTCTGTGTGTCTCTAAAGACTTCATACAGAGTATTTTAGTATTGTAGATAATAGCCAAGAAAAGCACACTATGCCTTCCTTTACATATTTAGCGGAGTACTTAATATTGTAAGACCAACAATCCCACATATCTTACCCACTGTCATATTCAATCTTCACATAGATCCCACAAAGACTATAATGTGACTAGTTCCATTGCACAGAACAAAAAAATAAATAAATAAGGAATCAGATTAAGTAAGCACATAGAAAATGACAGCAGAACATGAGCCCAGGTTTGTCTCCTTTTTTCTGTCTCAGCTCACCTAGAGTTCTTAAAACCCCCTGCAAGGCAAGTCAACCAGAAGGAATCCCTGGCGTGGAGCAGGAAGACCGTACAGTGTTAAAATTGAGGGCTGCTATAGTTGTAGTTTCAAGAAGGGGAACACAGTGTTCTGAAATTGCACAAGGTCTGTAAACAGAACAAACTGAATGTCTCAGAATTAATGCTAATCCTTTGCTGGAGATTAATTTCAGCAAAAGCCTTTTGTGCAGTATTTCAGGCAGTAGCTTGGCCTGTGAAATACTGAAAGTGGGAAGAGCAATGGTTTTTTCATGAGTGTGTGCATTTAAGGTGTTTTATGTCTTCCTAAATAGTTTCCGTGCTTATATTAGCATTTTTTATTTTTGCACAGAGGATTTTTTTTATTGTGATTCACAGTTACAGGTGGTGAAATAGGCCCTCATACATTTTTAGAACCTCCTCTTTTTCTGCCTTTATCCTCCTACGCCTTCTCTCTCTCTTTTTTTTGTATATTTTATTATTATAAAGGTGATGTGCAGAGAGGTTACAATGACATAGATCAGGTAAAGAATACATTTCTTTTTGGACAATGTCACCCTTTCCCTTGCTTTTAAATACTCACTGAGCTAGTTAAGAATTCCAAGGAAGCCTGAAACTTGTTGATAAAAGTAATTTTATGTTTGATAAGATGATCTTTGTTCTTCCTAGGGGATCCCCAGGCCATCTGTTTAAAATGTGCAATGGATTACACAGGCAGCAGTGGGGCGGACATTTGCCTGCATGTCCCTTCCGATGTAATAGCTAAATAAAATTGGAGGACAAAAATAATTAAGTGAAGTAAGTAAAGCTCAGAGAGATTGAAGGTCATATGTTTTCTTTCCTATGTGGAAATTAGAACTAAATTATAAATACATATAGAAACATACAGAATCATATGCATATATATGAAAATGTATCAACTGACATATGGGAGATGGAGGGGAGGATTCCAGTGGTGTAACTCCTTTGAACAATTATCTTACAGTTTAATAAAATGAATACTAGAAAATCTGGGACTTAAGGTGTCAGGGGAGGGGGCAGATGGGCTTTGAACAAGAAGGGGAAGGTAGATGGAGTGAGAGAGTGTGGTGGGTAAATGCAGTCATAATACTAAATATACACATATGTGCAAAAGGAACTAGGAAAATTGACTCAGATGGGGAGAAAGAAGGGATGACTTTGATCAAGATGCATTGCACTCACAAACTGATATGTTGTCTTGAAACTATTTATACAACTACTTAAAGATAATAAATAAACAAACCAACGTCATGAACTCCCTAGCAGTGTGTGTACTTCTTCAAATAAAAATGTATGCAAAAAGGCATACATATTTTAAAATATTTTACAGATAACAAGGATTTAAAACTTATAGATGAAAATCAGTTAAGATGGGCCCTGTTTGCAGCTTGTCAGGTGTATCTTAGTTAATCTTGACAACCCCATGGGAGCTGGTGAATAAAATGATTCTGATTGCTATGGTACAGACGAGGAATAGGTTCATTATGCCATTTTCATAACCACATACAATATTCTTAGGTCATTTTCACCTTCCCTCATCCTCCTCTTTCCTTCCTCCTTCCCGCTGCCCTACTGTGCGTCCCCATTTCCTCTGCTTTTATTTCTTCAGCCGCTCTAGCTGGTGATACAACACCACTCTGCTTATTCTTGGGATCTCAAAAATCTTCCTCAGGCTTATCATCTTTCAATTCTAGAAAGATTTTGGAGATACCATAGACTTGGAAATTTCACCCAATCCTTTTTGTGTTAATTTTATTGTCAAGATGATGTGCAGAGGGGTTCCACTTACATATGTAAGGTAGTAAGTACATTTCTTGTCGAATACTGTTACTCCCTCCCTTGTTTTTCTCCCACTTTCCTCCCCTCACAATGCTTGCCCCACGTTGTAAAGTTCATTTCCAATGTAGTGTCTTGTGAGTATCGCTATTGCATTGGTTCACCCTTTGTCCTTGGTCTCACCATTTTGTTGTTCGCCTTCCCTTCCCTAATTCAGAGAAACATTAGCCAATTCTATTCCTAGTTATTCTTAAAAATGCTTTTTAAAAACCAGTCAAAAGGGGAAAACTGGGAGACAGTGAGAGAAGGGATAACATTGTCCAAAAAGAAATGTACCCATTACCTGATAGATGTAACTGAAACCCCTCTGTACATCACCTTTATAATAACAATAAAAAATTAAAAGAAAAAAAGAATCAGATGGCTCCCATTCTCAAGAGACCTTCTTGTCAGTATTTCTTTGCTATTGAGGTATTGATAAGGAAAACCTGCCATTATCAGATCTAGCTCAACTTGATAAGAAAAAGCCTCTTCATTTTCAAAAGGTGGAAACCAGTGAGGTAGACTGGAACTCAACACACCTGTGCTGTGCCTGGAAGGAAACCCAGAACCCAAGTATAAAAGGATTACACTCCTGTCTGGACTCAGTCTGGACCTGTCAGTGTACTAACCTGACGGAGTTCTCCAGCTCTCTAAATGCTGCTTGCTTCCTCCTGGGGTATTCTGTGCAACCGTATGATACAGGGGAACTGTTGTCTTAACAGACGTTGTTAAAATCTAAGAGTCACAGCCAGCATGTCCCTCTATTTCTCCCCACTTACTCGCCCGCTTACCCCACTGAAGAATGAAGGAATGGATAACCCCTTTCCCCTTACAAACTCACTTTTTTTATGGGATTTTTTTTTTAATTGTGAAAATGCCGTACAGAGGGGTTACAGTTACATGGGCAAGGTAATGAGTGCATTTCTTATCAAGCATTGTTGCCTCCTCCTTTGTTTCCCCTTCCCATCCTCCCCCACCCCCTGCTACCCCCTTTCCCCTCTATCCCCACCGCCCCCCCAAAGTTGTAAAGTTCGTTTTTCGACCTAATGTCTTGTACATCTCCTTGTTGCAGCATTATTTACCATAGCTAAGATATGGAACACACTCACTTTTAAGCAGATTATAATTGGGAATTAAACCTCATATAAAATTTCTGGGTTGGTCAATAGCTTTAAAAGAGCATAGATAAGGCAGACTTGCCTCCCAGGTCAAGTCCTTGGTATGGGGAAGCAGAAGCAGAACTAGTAAGAAATCCCAGACAGATTTGGATAACTTAAAGAGACAGAACTGGATTTAGGATTTGTGATACCCCCCCTCTCAAAGATTATATAATTTGATGTGCTCTCTTTGAAGAAAAGAATGTAAGATAATAAATGTAAATTAGCTATTTATATCTCAATATTTAGAAAGACAAAAGGATATAAGACACTAAACATATTTTTATTTTTGTATTTTTTTGGGGGGGGGTCTGGTCGTGGGGCCTGAACTCTGGGCCTGGGCACTGTCCCTCAGCTCTTCAGCTCAAGGCTAGCACTCTACCACTTGAGCCACAGCACCACTTCTGGCTTTTTTTTTTTCTGCTTATGTGGTGCTGAGGAATCGAACCCAGGGCCTCATGCATGCAAGGCAAGCCCTCTACCACTGAGCCACCTTCCCAGCCCCTATATTTTTTAATTGCCAATAGAAATATCATAAAGTCCATAGCATTTAGAGTGTTAATTAATTAACTTCTTAAACCTCTTCTCTCTTCCTTTATTAGGTACTTACTTTATAATATTGTTTTCAGTGGAGAACACAGACATATAATAAGACATTTTGTTAGAACATTTGATTAAAATTAATTTTTTACTCTATAACAATCATCAATGGCATACATAACCCCAAAACATGGCATCATTTGCAAGGTCTTGTCCACATATATGTCTCCTATTAGGATGATAAATTCCATGGGTTAAGCTCATGTAATATTCCTGTTTCCACCAGGAATTCCTAGAGTGCCTGACACATAGTATCTCTCTCTCTCTCTCTCTCTCTCTCTCTCTCTCTCTCTCTCACTCACACACACACACACACACACACACACACACACACACACACATTTTGGTCGTGGGCTTTAACTCTAGGGATGGGCGCTGTCCCTCAACTCTTCAGCTCAAGGCTAGCGCCCCACCACTTGAGCCACAGTACCACTTCCAACTTTTTTCTGCTTATGTGGTGCAGAGGAATTGAACCTAGGGCCTCATGCATGCAAGCCAAGCACTGTACCACTAAGCCAACTTCCCAGCCTCAGTCTATAGTTTTTGAAAGAAAAAAGAACAAGAGGATACAGAACACCATCACTGTAAAACTTGGTGACTGATTTCTGGCTATGGTCTGGTTTATCCCATTCAATCTGATGTTACTGCAGGACTGAGTTTCTCCAAGAAGTCTAAGGTATCAGAGAGCAGATGGTACTTCCCTTGACCTTGATCATGTCCTTGACTGTGTCTGTACTGTACCTGAGCACTCTTGGCCTACCATCTGCCTGCCCCAGTTAACCTTTAGTTAAGGAGCTAGGCATGGGAAGCTTGTTGAGTCAGATAGGAGAATCAAATGATAGCAAAGGGGGCACAGAACCTGTATACCATGGGTTACTTTAGTTTCTGCTAGACATGGGTGCAATTCAATTTAAAGATAAGTATGGGCTAGATGGTCTCATTTCCAATTCCTTGATTGCATAAGCAATGTGTTAAAGGAGAAGTAGCTTGGGGGTTTTGTGGGTAGGTTTGTCCATAATCCTTTTCTGGTTTCCTCTACAAGTTCTAGAATGCTCAGCTATGAACTCCATATTTTCAATTAAATATTATCTCCTCATTTCTCAAGGAATCAATAAGTTCTCTTTTTTTGACATTTGTTCCTGATGCCTGGTTAAATATTGAGTAATATGGAAGTGGGCAGTCATCAGTGCCTGTTGATCTAGTTTATATGAATTCGTCAAGTTTATAACTCTAATCCTCAAGTGTATTCATCAACTGTGCAAGCAGTAGCTATGCACAAAGCTCAATGCATCAAGAGATCTTTTCTGAAAATCCAGGATAGCAAGGCATTCCATGTCTAGTTATATGAAATAGAGTCACTTCAGAAAAGCACCTAGAAAAGTTAGGCTAGGTCTGAATACATCCCTGTGAGTAGCCTTGTCATTGAAAAAGTCAGTGAAAGATCACAGAGCATCAAAGAGGGGGACTGCAGAAGCTGTGTGGGTTATGGGAGAAGGGGAAGCAGAAGGCATTCTGAGTGGGAGTAATGGCAAGAGCAAAGCCATGGAAGTAGCATTGGTGACCATCCAAAGCCGTTTCTGTTATGAATAATCACCTAAAGAAGGTAATTCTAAATGAGTTGACTGGAAGCAGATGGAAAGCCCTGCAGAGAGTGTCAGGAAGGAGAGCCGTTTTGTCTATTCTGTACATCCAGTATCTGGAGGTCTGTGAAAATAACTGACATACATCATTTAAAAAGGAAAGGAATACATGTACACAAGAGATCACAGAAAAGAAGAAAAATAAAAAGGCTAGACCTCAGGACTTCATAGATCATTTTAATAAAGGAAAAGGGATTTGTTTTCAAGGAACCATAAACTGTGGGAAAGTGATGAGGAAGTATCTGGGGGAAACAAATGGAATATTAGTGTCACTCTGATGAGGTTTGCTTGTGCAATGTCACCTCAGGGCTGACTTTACAATTCTGGTGCTTTCCTCTTCCTGATATGGACTATGGGGGAGGAAAGTATTACTTTATAAAGAAAACTCTAGGCTTTGCTTTTAAACAAAAAAGGAAATTTTCCTGTATCTGCTTATTTTAAATTGCTTTCAGACCTCCTTACAAACCTCTGATACTAAAGTGGAATATTTTAGGATATCATATTCCAAAACCTTTAATCATTTAAGCCAGTCTTGTCCAAAGGTCATCCCTAGAATTCTTAACATGTAATCTTTAATCTTTCCTTGATGAGGGGAAAAATGTCACTGTATATCTACCTGTGAGGGAGTTATTTTATGTACAGTTAAAACTGAGTCATTCTGCAATAAAGGTATCTTTTTTTTTCTTTTCCTTTTGCCAGTTCTAGGACTTGAACTCTGGGCCTGGGCACTATCTCTGAGCTTCTTTTGCTCAAGGCCAGCACTTTACCACTTGAGCCACAGTACCACTTCTGGCTTTTTTGAGTTGTTTTATTGGAAAGTCTCACAGAATTTCATACCTGGGATGGCTTTAAATTGAGATCTCAGCTTCCTGAGTAGCTAGGATTACAGGCGTGAGCCACTGGGACCTGGCTAATAAAGGTATCTTTAGATTGGTTTAAAACTCACTCCTGTAATTCTAGCTACTCAGGAAGCTGAGATCCTAGGATTAAAGTTTGAAGCCAGCTCAGACAGAAAAGTCTACAAGCATCTTATCGAATTAGCTAGGAAAAAGCCAGAAGTGGTCATGTGGCTCAAGCAGTAGAGTACCCACCAACCAAGCCAAGCAAGTGTTAGGCTCTGAGTTTGTGAACCAGTTTGAAATCAGATTCAGCATTCACAATTCCATACCAAGATTTACCACTTACACATTCATTTATTACTCATAATATTTTGTGGTTATAGACATACAGGCAACTCTAGATGTTGGAATATGTGACAGAACAAATGTCAATTGAAAATAAGTGGCTTAACTTTCCATGTTGAAAATAAGGGAAGAGACTTTCTGCCCCCTACCTCTTGAGAATTTCTTTCAATATTTCTTGGAGAATTTCTTTCTTTTCAAATGTACTTATGGCTTTTTTAATGGCAAATAGGCCTCTGCCAATCTCACAGCTCAGGAGGTTTCTCTTGGACCTGTGTCATCTCTTTGAAATGTAATCATCAAGATAGAGGAAATGCCAATTGACTTCACATTGCCAAAATTGCCCATGTAATGAATGGCGTGTGCCCACTTAGCTATATAAAATGGGTGAGGTTTCTGTCTTTGTAGTGTTTTTACTGGTATTAGGACATGCAAACGATATCCCTGTTTATGTTGCTTTGAACTTCCAGCTAAGAGCACCTGACAGGCAATACAGGGGAGACTCTGTGTGTGTGTGTGTGTGTGTGTGTGTGTGTGCGCGCGCATGCATGCACGCATATGCACTTACGTACTGGTACTGAGGCTTGAACTCAGGGCCTGGCTGCTATCCCTTAGTTTTTTCACTCAAAGCACTCTACCACTTGAGCTACAGTTCCACTTCTGACTTTTTGCACTTTTTTTTTTTTGGTTGGTTGTGGGGCCTGAACTCTGGGCCTGGGCACTGTCCTTCAGCTCTTCAGCTCAAGGCTAGCGCTCTACCACTTGAGCCATAGCACCGCTTCAGGCTTTTTCTGCTTATCTGGTGCTTATAGGGTCTCAAGCGTGCAAGGCAAGCATTCTACCAGTGAGTCACTTTCCCAGCCCTACTCCTGACTTTTTGGTGGCTACTTGAAGAGTCTTACAGCCCTCCCTGCCCAGGCTGGTTTCAAACCTTGATCCTCAGATCTCAGTCTCCTAAGAGCGAGGGTCACATGCATAAATAAGTCACCGGTGTCTGGCTGGGGAAGGCTTTCTTAAAAATTCCCTTATGTGACCATAGACTTGATCTGTCAAATAATGACGGATTCCCCCTGAAATTCCTCCTCAAGTTTGACTAAGGAAGATTACACTGATCACAGAGAGTTTGAGACTGAAAGTCAAATACTACTTATTTGATCCAGAGGAGCATTGTTCCGGCCATCCTCTCAAAGCTCATGTTATCCCCTCAAAATCATTTCCCCTCCCTATAAAACCACCTACACTTCCCTTCTTCCCGTTCCCTTTGGAAGAGGCTATTTAAGCTTCTTCCACCATCTTTCCCCTGTTTAAATTTTGCATCTTGCACATCTCTCATTCACATGAATACAGGCATACCCTTTCTCCTCTTGTGAATCAGCCTAATGTCTACTTGTTTCAGTAGACCCCATTGAAAAACCTTTACAATAAAGTTTGAGCTGCCTTACAGTGGATTTTGTGTAGTGAACATCACATTCTGATTTAATGATAAAATCACTTTCTTTCTATTCTTCCTTTGTGCAGAGCTCTTCTGGGCTGGGGAAACATTTTGTTTATTTCCCCAACAGACACCAGCAGTAAACAAAGGAGAAAAGGCTGACCCTTGTAGTGCTTGCATTGGAGGCATTGGGTGAGGGGGGGTGGAGAGAGGCCATAAAACAGGAGTGAATCTATATAGTGTCCAGGAGTGATGGATGCTAAAGAAGCAAGTGAGAAGAGGAGGGCAGGGCAGGGCAGGAGTTGGAAATTATAACTACTGTGATTTATGATAATAATTACTAAATATTTATTATTATAAAATTATTATTCATGTGGTAGAAAACAAAAAGGTCATTTTTTCCTCTACTTTTTTGAATTCTTAGCTGGGGTGAACCCCACATGGATTCACCAGAGAGAAACACATGGGAGTCAATGAACATGTCTGTTTCACATACACATTGGAAAGTCCCCAGAGAAAATGAATAAATCTCAAGGAAAAAAATAAAGGGTGACTGAATTTAGGCTGAAACACCATCTTCAGGTGAAGCTGAGAGAGAAGGGCCATGAGGAAACAGGTCTGGGCAAGCCACCAGGGTCATCTTGGCAAAGAAGGTGGGCAGTGGGGGCAGGGGGATTTGTTGTGCCCATTCTCGACAGTGCTGTTCTATGAGTAGGAATAGGTAATGACTTGATGGTTCATTTTGTCCTAGCACAGACAGGGAGATGCTCCTGTGCATCCACATTTTCTTTCTAGACATAAATTTCACTTACCCAGAGATGCTTTGGAGCATCTCCTGTGCCTTCAATTTCTAAAAATAATCAGCCTGAAATAATCCTTACTATCTCCAAGGAGATATATCTTGGGGAAAGGTATATAATCATTTTGTTTTGAACCCTGGGCCTGAGCTTTTGGGTTCAAGGTTCTACCACAGCACCATTTCCAGCTTTTGAGTAGTTAATTGGAGATGTGTCTCTTGGACTTTCCTGCCCAGGCTGGTTTTGAGCCATGATCCTCAGATCTCAGCCTCCTAAGTAGCTAGGATTACTAATATGAGCCAGTGACACTTACCTCTCCTAGGCCATATTGCCATCAGATACTAAGTATTCTTCCAAATCATTTTAGATACCCATAACCACCCACAGGCTGGTAGAGACATTCAACTTGTCCAGCAAGCTTGCAAGCCTGGTCTCCCTGGCACTCAATCTGCTTATGATTTGCTAAGCCTCTTCATTTAAGCTGAATTTCCCAGTGAAAGCCCTGTTCCTCCAGTTAGTCAGAGAAGGTTGATGTTTTAGTGATCCATCACCACTGACAGGGTCATTGGAGGGAATTATGGGGAATTCTGGCAGTTTTTGGTAGTGGTTACAATTTTGTTTTTCCTTTTAAAGAAATAAATAGTAAGCTTCATTTGAAATGCACTAGAGGCTTTTCATAGATTTAGTGTTTTCGTGATGCATGATGTGGTCATATCAGTTTCCTCCAGCTTTGACAGTTGTATCATTTGCTTGGTGTGATGGAGCAATGCATAATGGCTGGCCTGTGCCATGTGATCTGATGCACACATGATGATATGTGTGTGTGTGTGTGTGTGTGTGCACGCATATGCATGCATGTGCATGTGTATGAAAGTATTGGGGCTTGAACTCAGGGTCTCAAGGTCTTAACTTTTCCTCCCACAAGGCTGGTGCTCTGCTACTTGAGCCACACCTCCACTTCCAGGCTTTTGTTGTTGTTTTCTTGTTGCTTTTTTTTTCTAGTTTGTTGGAGATAGTCTCTCAGATTTGTCTCCTGAGTACTTAGGATTACAGGCATGAGCTATGGTGCCATTTGTCTCAATATGGTAAAGCAATGTGAGATCTTGGTGAAGACATTTCCAGTGACAATTAAGGATATGACTCTCAACTAAAAGTATGTTGTGCTATTGATGAAAATAAAACCTAAATGGTATGAACAGATCATTCCAGGAAACTAGTTCACAGTGTGTGCCCACAGGCAACAACCATGTTAACACCCCCTTCTTCTGCTCAGCAGGTGGAAAAATTCTTTTGACATCCCAATTTTATAAGTGTTAACCTGTGAAAAATAAAGTGAGACTTAAACCAGAGGAAATAGGGCAGTTGTCAAAATTCACAAAGCTGTGAGGTCCTGTTCAACCTGCAAAGATGGAACCATGTCCTTAAGGTCAAAAGTCGTGCCCACCTCTTTTCTTTCTTTTTTTTTCTCCCAGAGATCTGAGTTCAAACCCCAGCTTGGTGAGAAAAGCAAGAAAAAAGGAAGACAATAGTTAAGCTTATGGTAAACTTCCTGCTTGAACTGCCATTACTGTCATTAAGCTAATTTCTCCAAGATCAGACTTCATTTCCTGAAAGTTCATAAGCAAAAGCTGTGCTAAGAAATGAAGGTTTGCTTTTTCTAGGGCCCTGAACTTCATCTGAATTAGTAATGTTATACAGCTATTGTGAAACACCAACCCAAATCTAATAAGGAAACTAGAAATTAATCTTATAAAAGTATTTAGCAGTATTGTGTGCTTATCCATGTGGTTATTTTTGCTTGTGGTAGGGCTTATTTTGTACTTCTTGATAATAGTTGTAAAGCAATCAAATCTTTTCATGAGGGTTAAAAGTTTTTCCCACAAAATCCCCTCCCTTCCTGTTTTACCAGAAAAGCTTTGCCTTAGAGCTTCTGAAACAACTCCTAGCTCTTCCTCTAAAAGAGCAGCCTGGAAATACGTATAAGAATCTACACTGGAAGGCAAAGTCAAATTAGGCCATGTATGGTGTCTCTGGTGGGATTTATAGAGCTTTGGAAAAGTCACCTTGTGAAATCTCATTGCTTCTCTCCCTCAAAGCCAGCCCTAGAGCAAGCAGGAACACACCCTGCATGTCCTGTGGAGCCAGTTCCTTTTGCTGTGAATGCAGCTGTGAAGATGCACTTGAACCACAAGATAAGCAAGCAGGACTGGAGGCCACTGATACTTGGCCCACACCTTAGCCATGCTGCCACCTTAGCTACTCTGCCATTGTAGCCACCCTACCTTTGATGCACTTGATTGCTGGAAGCCAAGAGATATGTCTGTATTGGGACAGCTAGAAATCAGTTCCCCCTCATTTCTACTATAGACTTCTCTATGTTTTCTTCATTCAAGTCTTTGGTGATACCTCATATACTCAGATTGGTTTTCTTCGTAGCAAAAAGGCTCATTTTCAACATTGCTAACTGGCTGTTGGGCATGGTGAAAACACGGACATTACCATCCAATGTAGTCCTGCCAGTGCTTTCCCTGGAGAGCTACTACTTCAAATGAAAGAAATGCATTGAGAAGGGCAGGCGTTTGGTGTAGATAGCAAGGTATTGATTCTCTGTAGCATCATATGTAAATTCCTCTCTGTACTGGCTTACATTTAATTTTTTAGGACAGCCTTTTTAAAGTAATTCTTGACTTTCGATATAGATGCTGAGATTCATGATCCATGGATTCTCTTGTGGCCAATGATGCCATCCTAGATGGAAGTGATGCCCAATATTTACCAATATTTTGTGCAAATTACCTAATTATTGCCAATTTCCTTGAAAATCAAACATGTCAATTATTTTTTCCAAGTATGTACATTATTATTATTTTTTTTTTTTTGCCAGTCCTGGGGCTTGAACTCAGGGCCTAGGCACTGTTCTTGAGCTTCTTTTAATCAAGGCTAGCACCCTACCACTTGAGCCACAGCACCACTTCCAGCCTTTTCTGTTTATGTGGTACTGAAGAATGAAACCCAGGGCTTCATGCATGGTAAGCAAGCACTCTACCACACATTTGCAACCCTATTATTTTTAAAGCTCATTCTTGCCAAGATCATTTGTTATAAAAGTGTGTTGATCAGCTTTCAGTCACAGTGATAAAATACTTGGGTGCTAAAGGAGAGGTTTCAGTCTGTGGTTCCTCAGACCACTGTTTCTGCACCTATGAAGAAGCAGATTGTAGTGGAGAGCTGGTGGTGGAGCAAAGTTGTTCATCTCAGAACAGCTGGGAAGCAAAGAGAAAGAATGGGTGGGGAACAAGATAGGCCCCTCACATACCCTCCCCCAAGCCCTACTTCCTCCAATTAGGTCCCACCCTCTTAAGAGCCAGTCAGCTATCAACTCATCATCAATGGTGAATCCACTGATGAGGTCAGCATCCTCATGATCCAATCTTCTTCCTAGAATACTACTGGTTGGGGACCAATGCTCTAATCCATAAGCCTTGCAGATCATTTTATATCCAAACCATAGCAGAGAGAACTACTAAACAGCAAGATGGTAGTTGTGGATGAACGCTTTATAAGAAATGACAAATGATGCCACAGCACTCTGTACTGGTGTATGTGCTGAGGAAGGACTTCTCTCTTGCTCCTATTTCCCTATACATATTTCATAAAGGATGAATCTAGCATTCCCTGTTTCCCAAGTTTGCTAAATGGCATTGTGACATTGTGTAGTTCACAGACCAAAACACAACTGCATGACTACTCTGTTCCCTGGACTGTTTTTCTTCTAGAAATATATGTTAGGTCTTATTTACCCGATGCATAGAAAGTTCCTGGCACAACTGGCAGTGAGGCGAAAGGTGGAAGAAAGAATTTCTTGAAGAAATGCAAGATACATTTCTAATATCACAGTAGTCTCATCATATAGAAAACCTGATTTTATTTTCCAGCTTTAATTGGAATGTCCCAGTATTTTTCCCAACCTGCAGGCACACAAGGCTGTCCTAAATCTAAAACCTCAACCTATGTCACCTCAGGGATCCACTCCCACCCTCCTGACACTACCATCATCCATTCTCACATCTACCGCCTGATCTTCCTCTGACTTTGGGATTACTCCTGCCCAGGGCTGCCTGCTTGCCTCTCAGCCTTGATGTTTATAGCCAAATTCTCATTCCTTTGCTAAGGCTTCCACTTACTCTGCTCTTTAGTTGTTTGGGGATGCTGTAACAAAATATGCCGTAAGATGGGAAATAATAGAAATGTATTGCTCACAGTTCTGAAGGTCAAGTCCAAGATTCAGGCACCAGAGGATTCAGTGTCTGCTCAGGTCCTGTTTCTTAGGTTGCACCTCCTGTGTCCATGCATGACGGAAGGGGTAAATAGTCTCCTTGGACCTCTTCTACAAGGGCATTAATCTCATTACTCAGCGTTCCATCCCTATGATGTAATAATCTTCCAAACATTCCCCTTCTTAGTACTATTGCATTATGGATTGTTTCAACATAGAAATTGTTTGTTTTGTGGGGGAAGGACAAAAAATTCAGGTGTAATGATGTTATCCTCCATCAAAATGTTGGAGAACTATTACTGTCCGCCTGCCTCTGTCATCTTCAGGGTAGTTCTCATCATTCTATTTGATTGGCCACCCAATTTCAGGCTACAAAGAAACAGCTATGGAAACCTCCACTTAAGAGAAATGACTGGATTGTGAAGGAACAGCCAATCTCTCATCAAGACATGCAATCCTGACAGTGAACAGGGGTCTTCTGGGTTTTAGCAATCATCTCAACATGGTACAAATAACAGCTGCTGCCTACCTTCATGGTCTAATTGTCTCCAGCTAGCCACATCCTCCCTCTCCACTGGAGTTCAGTTCCTGACACAACTCTTTTCTCATGGAGCTCCATTGCTTTTACAATAATCTGTTTATGTGAACCAAGGTCTTCGTAAGGAGTGCTCCTGACCTCACACACATCAGTCATGGGCTTAGGCTCTGACAGAGTATCAAACACAAGCTAGGATAACAATGTATTGTAAGCTGGTTGCTGGTGGCTCACGCCTGTAATCCTTGCTACTCAGGAAGTTGAGATCTGAGATGTGTGGCACCAAGCTGTGAGACTCTTATCTCCAATTAACCACCTGAAAATCGGAAGTGGAACTGTGGCTCAAAGTGGTAGAGTGTTAGCATTTTGCAAAAACGCGCAGGGACAGCACCTAAGCCATTAGTTCAAGCCCCATGACCACCACCAACAAAAATCTATTATAATATTATGGAAAAATAGCAGAAAAACACAGCTTAGTCATTTGGTGCTGTTTTATACATATATTGACATAGTCCCACTTTCACACTCACCCAGTCAAAATGTCCTGCTTCCCATGAATCTAGTAAGAATTATCAAAGTCATCCAGAATGGACTTGTGTTGCTGACCCAGAATGAAACAAATTAGAATCACTCTAGTCATCAAAAGTTAATACAATTCCACCTGGTAGTTTTGTAAGGCACTTAAAAAACTTTGTTCTGGGCTGAGAATGTGGCTTAGTGGTAGAATGCTTGCCTAGCATGCATGAAGCCCTGGGTTAAATTCCTCAGTACCACATAAACAGAAAAAGCTGGAAATGGTGCTGTGGCTCAAGTGCTAGAGAGCTGGCCTTGAGCCAAAGAAGCTCAGGGTCAGTACCCAGGCCAGAAGAAAGGAGGAGGAGGAGGAAGAAGAGGAGGAGGAGGAGGAGGAGGAGGAGGAGGAGGAGGAGGAGGAGGAGGAGGAGCAGGAGGAGGAGGAGGAGGAGGAAGAAGAAGAACACTTTCAATCTGTTGTTGAAAGTTAAAAGTCACTAACCAGCAAGTTTATATTTCTTCTATTTCTACCAATGATGAGTTAATTCTTTGCTCCTTTGAAGCCCATTCCATAATAGGATTTGGTTTGTACAGAATAAAGTACAGCCCAATATAGAAAAGGAGGTGATGACTAATTTTAGCTACATAGAAATTGGGGTCACATGTTTGAGGTCTGGGATTCTCATTGATAAACTCATAAATTAATAGGAATCTGGGAAATGATGGATAATTTGGAGCCAATCCTTCAAATGGTGGATATTAAGTATTTCACATACAGATAAACAGCTGATATAATTGAGTGCTCACAACTGTATGTACACTATACTTTAATAGCTACTCTACCTAATTCTTTTGAAATACATTTTAAATAAACCATTAATAACCAGTTATGTAGATTTAGAAACTGTTTCTCAAAAATACGACTTACCTGCCCCAGGTCATTAGCCATTAAGTGAGTACTCAACACAGGCTCATGTGATTTTCAAAGCCTGCTTGGGTCCCACTGTGATGCTCTGTCCACAGAGCACAGGGTAGGGGTTGAAGGCACCAGTCTCTGGCTATTCTTACCTTAGACTTTTTACTTCTTTGGTCTCTTGACAAAGCTATTTCTTAGGTGTGACAAATAGCTCCTAGCACCCATTCTTCCTCCTTCCCACATCCCCTCACCTACACAGACAGGCTGGGTGTCTACAACCACATTTCCCAATTCTACTGGCGGATGGGCTTCTGACTGAGAATTAGGTTCATCCGGTGACACACACACATTTGTGATAACAGATCTGGAAGTCAGAACCGAGGCTGAAGCCATCTTTCTGATGACTTAGCTGCAGCCCTTGCCAATGACATTGGGATGTCATAGAAGCTGAGACACAGTTAAGGTACGGGCAACAGTTAAGGCAGAAATCTTTCTGATGAGATCTCCACAAAAGCAATGTATTTTCAGAGTCAGTGTTTCCAATGACAGTTCCTGCTTTCCTACCTTGCCGGTGGTGACAGAGGCAGAGGTAGAAACAACTCTAGGCCCAGCTCCCTCTCCTCCCCCAGCAACTTAAACACCTGCTTCTCTCTATTCAATGCCTTCTTGCTTAAAATAGCCACCATGGTTTTTGTTTCCTGCCACTGGGTTCTGCTGATACACATCATTTTCCTTCTTTCCTTATAACCGCCCGGTTTTTCAACTGCCAACCTTTGCAAATGATCCTGTCAACATTGAAATGAAAGCTGAGTATTTTCATCACTCCCTCATCCTAGTTCATTTTCCCCCAGAGCTTTTAATGTCACCCAAAGATTATTTTTATTTATTGGTGGAGTGCATGCTCTCTCCCTACCCCACCAATAGAATTTAAACTCCATTAAAAAGGCTCTATTCTCTTCTGCCCAGATTGCTCATACTAGGACCAGTACCAGCCAACGATGAGATTTCAATGGTGTGGAACAAATGAAATCTATTCTTCACCAAACACTCCTATTAAATTAACAGGTTAGTAATAGATTCATCAACAATATATCCTCAATACCACCTGCCCATTTGGCTTTTGCATCCTAAGAACAACATAAAATAGCATACATCCTCTGATCTCAGTGTTATATTTAGAGCAACCAACAAACAACCTCCGGTTTGCCTAAGCTCTTCTTAGTTTTATAGCACTGAAGTCTCATGTCCTGGGGACTTCTTGGTCCTGGACAAATCAAGATAATTGGTTGCCTGAATTAAAGACACTTGGAATTATGTATTACCTTAAATCCAGCCTGTGAATAAAAGCTTGAAAACATGAAATGAATTAAACCAGCCTATGGCTTCCCTCCCCACTCAGCCAGGTTGCAAGTAATCATCAAAATCACCAGGTAAAATTTAAGCAATGACTTTAGGCTGTTCTTTCATTTTTTTTTTCTTTTAACACTAAAATTTGAATTTGCCTACACACTGAATATTTTAGAGCAGAGGCTGTGAAATCTCTCTCATATTTCACAGTCACATTAAAACTACGATAAATGAGCTTCCCAGGGAAAAGATGCTAAAAAATCAAGATGAGCTCCATATTGACAGCACAGAGGTATGGTTGGGAGACAGAGGGTGAACTCTGGAGGGAATGTTTGTCAATGTTAATTCTAGGAATGAATAAAAGCTTTGCTCATCACTGTGGGGAATTGCCTCCGCCTCCCTCCTAATATTATTCCTAAACTCTAGGCCTAGGGCCCAGTATAACACATGCATATATTCAAAATGTCAGGGCCTCTGAACTGACCTTACAGTGAATTTGGAGGACAGGGACATTCTCCAATAGAAGACCCAAACTTCTGGCATATGGCCACTTTGGGTGCCCTCTTTCCCTGATGGTTCAAGTGGATGGATGATTGGGAGTTGGTAAGATTTTAATGTGTTCTCCATCAAAATTGAAACATAAGCCACTGTCCTGGAAGCTTTTGCATCTGCACACAGAGTTGTGTTACTAAATGCAACTGTTTTTGTGAATCTGGGAACCGCATGTGGCAATGTTTCTTCAGCAATGAATGCAAAGAGTTAACAGGGCAACGCTTGCACAACCCCAGTACAATTCATTCCTCAGAGCCAGCAATCTGTCTGAACGTGTTTATAAAGCAGATATGGAGAAACTGACCAAACCTCCAAAATGCAACTTGCTTGGAGGTACAAAGAACACAAGCTGCCTTTCTCCTGAAGAACTCCAGAGGACTCCAGAACCTGCTCTAGCTAGATTTTGTGATCTTTGTGCAGCTTGACTCAGGGCCTTGGACAGACTTAACGTTTTTGCTAAAACTGGTTATTAGATCTGACCACTTCCTTCCTTTCCTGAACTATTTTCAGAAGCAGAGACAGTGTCTCTGCACCTGTTGTTAGTGAGGTCACAGGAGAAAATCTCCACAGGACCCTCATTGGTCCTCACTGCAGGGACTGCAAGGCCCAGGCCCTGGAGAGGGATAGTTCCAGTATTCAGTGATGATAGGGGCAATTGAGGCCAGGAAGCCTCAGGAAAACACCATCCCACCCACCACCTTCCTGAATTTCCTGACCCAAAGCTTTTCATAGCAGGACCACCCTGCCACTCTCCCAATCCCCAGTCTGCAGCCAGCTGCACTGTTGAGGGCACTGCTGGGGCTTGCAGCCTCGTTCTCTTACTGTTGGGAGATGATCCAGGGAGAGGGGAGCCTAGAGATGATTTCCTCATAGGTACCTGACCTTGTTGCACTTGCTGGGGTATGAATGGGATTAGGACATCGTTTCAAGAAGTTTGCTAGTATGAACCATGGGGAGAGATCTCCTGTAGCCTGGATACAGTGGGAGCCGCTCCCAGGTCCTTTGGCAGCTCAGCTTCCCATCCAATGGTCCTGGGTGTGCCACAGGATGGGAGTTTCAGGATGAGGTAGTTGGCTGGACATCACTGACCAAACCAGTTTCTGTCGCCATTCTTTTCCAAACTGAAACGGGTACTGAGACATTGGCGATCCCCCCGCCCCCACCGCCTCCACCCTACCCTCTACTCTGCATGCCAAACACCCACCTTGGCGCTCAGTTTGTCAACCTTTCTCGCAGCTTTTTGTCTGTCTTCAGCAGAAAATTGGCAGAGGACTGGAGTTCTTATTTTCACCTTTTATCTGGGTCAGTCTGTTCAAAGCTAAAATAACAGGGAGCTTTTGAAACCTAATGAATTCAGCTCTGAGACTGCAGCCTCCAGCGAACAGGAGGGGCTGTTTCATCTTTTGGATTTAGGAATGGGAGGCCAGTTAGGGGCTCAGTATTTTTTTCACCCACATGCAAAATACTTCTCAAAGCACAAGTAGGAAAACTAGACATCTTGAAGCTAAATCACTAATCTTTTTCATCCCGAAAATTTCTGTCTCAGTAGTGGCCACTAAGTGTACAAAACTTGGGAAAACAACAACAACAAAAAAGGGGGATATTAAGATTTTGATGTCTAAAGAATTGGTATAAATCCATGCATATTTCCTCACTACAAATACATTTTAAAGAGTTTAACATCACCTTCAGCAGGAACTTCCATCTAGGCATGAAACAAAGATGCCATGGTTGAGTATGGATTTTTTTAGACTTGCAAATGGAGTTTTGGAAGCTAGGGGGCATCAAGGTATGCTGGATCCTTCCAACCTGACAGCTGAGCAAAAGTGACAGTAGACACAATGCACAACCGACATAGCCATAGCCAGCTTTCTTATCAAGGGAGTGGCTTAGGTCAACTACTTGCAGAGAATGGAACTATTGTACCAAGGGCAATTATACTGAACTTGCTACTTAAAACACACACAACCAAACCCATCATAAAACTGTTATCAGCTCACACAGATGCCAATCAGGAGAGCACGTATTCCCAACGCATCTTAAGTACTTCTAAGTAGCAACATATTCCGGGATTGAGTCCATCTCATTTTTCTTCCTCCTGTCTACTTGAGACCTCAGGACTTTTCCTTTCACTAAGGAATCAATAGGACATCTCCTACAGAAGCAGTCAGCCATCTTAACGGGGCATCCCACACTACACAACAACTAGTAAGACACAGCAGTTGACTTCTGTTCAGGGTGGATAATTTTATGACCACCAATTACATCTATAGCCAGACGTGAAAAGATAGTAATAAAAACAGGCCTTTGTCCTTTCATAAATCAAAGGAACCTTTTCAAACATTAACTTAACAACCTGTTTACAACTGTTCATAGGTGGGAGGTGGGCAGCTGGTATTCTAGTACTCACAGGAAGCATGAGGGTTAGGGGAGTGGCTTTTTCAAGGTCAAAGCTATACCTGGTTACCGAGTGGGTAATAGAGACAGTAGTCTTTAAGTCATTTTGGTTGCTCTAAAAGACATGGGCTATATTTTGAGGGCAAGGCCTGGATCTAAGAGTGACTGACAGGGAGTCTGAATCCAACTCTTTCTTGTTATTGAAAATGTCTTATCTGGGCATCTAGAATGTGCCATCGACACCAAACTTCAGTTACCCATAGATGTCTAAGGATGAGAACAGGAAAAACAGATGTGGGTGGAATCTGTTCACAGAAGAAAGCCATGGAGCACATAAACAGATGTGCTTCAGAGTCATACCAGACACAGCTCCACTCATGCCCTTGAACTTTATAATTCAGGTGACCTGGGAAAAAGGTGTCATGGAGACAAATCCCCATTCTGAGCACAATTGATGAGCAAAGGAAGATAGGCAGCACAGGGTCTTTGGGAGCTTATGACACAAGTCGTCAAGTGCTAGAGCATCCTGTAGCCTCCTAGCAAGAGGCTTTCTTGTGGCCAACGAGGGAAAACATTTTGGTCTCTAAGCACAGATGATACTTTGGAAGCCTTGTCCTACCATTGTACCCTATGTAGACACAGACAAAGCCAGGAGTGATGCCCGTTAAAAATTTAACTATATATCATATTCATTTATTATCAATCCACAGGATAATTTGATTGCTACATGAGCTCATAAAAGCTTTTTTTTCCCACCTTTACAAAATTAAAAAAAATGTGCCACAAGGATGTAATACAACTGCTGATAAACAAGAAAAGGAATCTTAAAATTATAAATTTGCTGTAGAAAAGATAAAAAACAATTATATTTTATTTAGAATTTTTTTTTACCTTGAATAAAATATTCCCCTGTATAAAAAATAAAAAAAGCTTGCTCTGGTTAGAATTAGAGTATTTTTGTCTTGAAAATCTGGGAATTTGCACACTATTTCTTTCCATGATAGTTTTCCTTTGTACCGCGTGGCATTCAAGCATAGCAGATTAGAGATTTTTTTTTTAAAGCAGTCTTAAAATGGGACATCTGTGGAGAAGTTTTCTTCTTCCCCTCCTCCAGGATGTGCAACGCAGCCTTGAGGGGAGGAAAAGGAGGAATGGACTGGGTGGGATCGTTGGGAGGTGGGGTAATGGGCACAGAAGGGGACGGCTGAATGTAAAATAGAGCAAGATCACAAGAAGGCCTATCGTAAGTGCTTTAAGATAAGGTGCAGAAGCAGACTGCAATGTTGCTAGTACTGCCCTATATACATATTCACAAGAATAAAAAATTCCAGCTAGTTCACATTTTCTCGTCCATTCTGAGGCCATCCACTCCACCATGCTGGCCTTGACCGTAGGCAATGCAGCACCTTCACTGCCCGTGTGGCTGTTGGTCCTTGAACTTGAGGGAGTAGCCCTGGGCGATCCAGCAGGTTCTAGAGATATGTGTCTACCAAAGGGCTGGAGTCCTGAGTTAAAAAGAAGCTCCAGTACTGGAGTTGGACACAGCAATCAATGTTCTATTGTCAAGGTTTTTTTTTTTTTCCCCCTTAGATTTGTCTAAAATAGGTGTCAAAGAGAAAAATAAAATACAAACAAACAACAACACAAAGCCAAGAAACCCCAACAACCACCAGGGACAGTCAAAGGCTTAATAGCTCTTGACTCGGGCCTGGGTGATATCCGATGTTTTCTTGATGACACTGGCCCGGGTTTCCCGGTCAGGCCGACTGCTGCTAGGTGCAGGGGACACAGAGGCAGAGATAGGGAGGTCTGTGAATGGGGGCCAGGAGCTGTTGTAAGGCACCGGACAACTCTCCTCCTTGATGGTGACCTGCAGATCTGGCTTGTTGGAAGTGACAAAGGTCGCCATACCGGGCAGCAGGTAAGTACTCCTTGTCCCCATGTTGCTGAGGTACTGTTTGCCTTCAATGTTCCTCTTCCGCCAGTGTGGTCTCCCCTTTCAAGGAAAAGAATCACTGAATGGATTTCTGGAAATGCAACAACTGTCCTTGTGTGTGGCTGTTTGAATTCAATTCTTTTTCATGGAATGAACAAGTTTAGCATTTCTACATCTTTCAACGGAAATCTACATCCACCTAATTCAGATCCCAAGCAATGGTTTCTATTCCATTAAAAAAAAAACAATTTGCATTTACTAGCTCCCAGAAATATGACAAGGAAAGTAGGTAGATTCTGGCTCTCCTGTGGCCTGGCTACCCAGCTGACCATTCCTAGTGTAGGTTTCCAGCCATGACAGACAATCCGTCATGGTGACTTGCTTCTGGACTACTGATTTCTGATTTGCTTCTTCTGCATTTTTAAAGGGAGGAAAGCGAGGGGCTTTAGGAACCATGAATGGCCCTTGATTGCTTTTACACAGGTACAGACTAAAGATCCTCAAGGGTCGCCATCCAGAGAAGGAGCTAGATCTCTGACCTGGAAGAATCCAGACTGGAATTCATATAAGCATGGATCCCTAGTGCCTTTCCAGAATTCCTGCTCTTCACTCCTAAGTGACGGGTACATTGAGGTAGCACCAGTTCAGACTACCATTAGCTTCTATCTCCATCTTTCTCTCTTCTATTCCCATCACCATCACAGAGCCATTTCCGACTATTGTGTGACCCTACAGGAGGGAAGCTGGAAGCAGGCAGATTGAGAACCGAGACTAGACATACATACCAGCCCCTGGGCAAGATCACGGAGGGAGAGGGACCATGTATATGTGGAAATAATTCTGTTTAGCACTTTGTGATGTTTACTTCTGGTCATTGCTTTCAGCCATGCAGGCTGTTCTATTTCTGCTAGTGAATTAGGATGTTTACAGTGGTAAAAACACCAGCTTTTCCTGGCTGAAACTTCAGTTTCCTCTTCCTGCTATCATAGCCTTTCTTTCTGCGCGTGACAATTTATTCCCTTTCCTGCCATTCAGTGCTCAACACAATCCAGAAGTGTGATAACTTTTAGGTTATAGACATTTTACTCTACACAAAGAAATCTAAAAGTGAAACTCACGATTAAAAGCATAGGCAGGTAAAGAAGCAGGCTTACCTCGGCGCTCTCGTCGTCACTGGGCACACTATCCGTAGTTTCGCTTTCTGTTCATAGAGAGAAGACAGGGCCATCATTCCCATCCCTCCAGATAATCTGGGGTGCATGCAGCATTTTAGGAAAGCTATATCCATACTTCTGAAACGGGTAATTAAGCACATCCCCCCCTCCTTATAAGGTCAAATTTGTACACTGAAGAAGCTAGAGTGATTCTGAATTCTGTTGCTAACCCCTTTCTCCTCCCCCTACAAGATTTGAGGGTAGGCTGGCATTTCAAGGCTATGTTTAGTCATGGCCTTCCAGTGAGGTGCCCTTTCCTCCCTCAGCTCTACCCACAGTGCCCACACATATACTCTTTTGGTCCATGACAACCACTGTATGGAAATCCCAACTCAGAATGGACGTTTTCCAAGATGTCTTCCTCAATTATTCCAATCCCTCAAAGTTTTCTTTACATCCCATCCTATTAGTATCCGAGTGCATCTTCTATCTGGGATGCTATGGGTGGCCAGATTTTAGAGTAGCTTCCAAAGTGCTCACTTAATGCTCACTTTCTCTGGAAATCCCTCCTCTTAAATGGGGGTAAGATATTCCTTTAGTGAAGAGAATATGGCAAGGATCATGGAATGCTAGGATGTAAACATTACATGTCTATGATCATGTCACATAAGATGGAAACTGTCTTTGGAAGAGACTTTGTTGTTGGCTGGTCATGTTAGGAAGGCTCACATGGCAAAAAACCAATGGCTGCTTCCAGGCAAAAGCCAAGAAGAAACTTAAGATCTCAATTTAACAACTTGTAAGGAACTAAATTCTGACCAAAACTATGTGAGCCTGGAATTGGATCTTTCCCCAGTGGAGCCTCAGATGAAATGCAGTCCTAGCCAACACTTTGATTGGAACTTAGGGAGACTTCGGCAGCTGGACTCCAACCCCCCAGAAGCTATGTGGGTTAGAATAAATAAATGTGTATTATCTTAAGCCATTAACTGGGGCTCCATTGTTAGGCAGCAATAAACAGCTAATCAGTTGCCATCCTGATTCTGCCTGCCAGTGGAGAGACAGAGTAGGTTTCTTAACAGCACTAGCTATACTTTTCCTTTCAGAAAAGATGAGGGTGTTAACTACCATCTTCCAAAGGGCGTTATGTGATGAGTAAAGTGAGAGGGTGTTTGGAAAGGCCTAGCATGTGGTCTAGCAGCAAACAGCATACGAAGTAATCATCATTCTTTGACATTGGACTTGTATGACAGGCTGGATTAATGAGTCAAAATCAACAGTTAATGGTTATACAGCATCTGTACCTACAATAAAAGGGTTTTTTAAAGAGCAGAAATTTACTTCTTAAAATAAGAAAATGGAAAGGACACAGTTTCTCCGTGTTCATAGCCATTGCAAAATGAATTCCTAGAAGAGAGAAACTAAAATATGTAGGCTCTCGGAGCTCATGTCATCTGCGTCATTTATTTTAGAGACAAAGCCTGCACACAGGCAAGAACTGTGGACATTTGCAGTGTTCTGTGAGCTCGGCTGACTCACAGCCTTTGTACATAGGTCTTTGTTTAGCCCTCACAAGGATGTTAAGTTGAAAAGCATCTATTATTACCCTTCCTATGCAGCAAAGCTAGTATGCTCTAGAGCCTTCTACCTTTTTCCACCCTGCCCCTCATGAGAGACTGGCTTCCAGTCTCGCATCTTCCTGGAGGTAGAACTGAGATGGCTGCAGGCCAGACAGAGTCCTTTCCTCCAACCAGAGCTCCTTGTAAAGTAAAGGCAACAGGTGGAAAGACTGTGTGCTCCTTAAACAACCTGCACGCATGGCGACTCCACAGGCTCCACCTGGGAGTGTTCTACATGTAGCCACTCTTCCCCAAGGGCTTCACACAGTGGGTGGTCAGTGAGGACTGGCCACAAGCAGCTGAAGGACAGTCCTCTTGTCAAGTGTATTTCACCATAGCATACCCAGCTGGGAGCCATAAATGCCCAAGAAAGGCCCTGGCTTAGACCTGCTGGCAAGCCAAGTTATGAAGACAAAGTGACAATGCTAGGCGCAGCCATGTTTCCATACAGAAAACAACCTAAACACAACAGAAAAGGAAACATCTCTGCAAACCCCAACCATAGATCAGTCTCCTGAGGGCAGGAGGGCAGGAGGCAGAAGGCAGGACTGCCACTTCCAAGAAGAAGAAGAAGAAATAAAGAGGAACAGAGATGTTGAGAAACTTGCCAAAGTCACATTCTGAGTCAGCATGATGGAGAAAAAAAAAACTGTTCTGATTCCAGGGACCCACACAGAACAAAACGACTCTGCTTCCCCGCTGGCTCTTCCGCTGGCCAAACTTCAAGATCCCCTTTCCATTTTTATTAGCTTTGTTTGTGCTCTGAAGCCAAGTTCCTCTTCCTTCTGCACATGCCAAGCCCCTTTCCACACCTAATGGGCCTTCTATAAATACCATGGTCATCTGCAAACAACTGCCACTAGGCATGATTTGGGGGGGCTGCAGATTCAGGAGAAAGAGCCGTTGACATCAAGATTCTAGGATTCCACCAAACCCAAGTGGTACTTGCTTGGTAGGTTTGGAAGCCGGCCTCTGGGTTAAAGACCTTTCACAGACCACAAAGATAGTAAGAAAGGTATTTCGTCTAAGTACCAATTTTTAACATAAGGAAAAAGTAGACAAGAGATGATACACGCATGCTGAACTTAGGTGTCCAGCTAACACAAATGCTGGTGGAGGAACAATATTTCTAAATGAAGATAACTGCTTTTGAAATAGTTATAAAGAATGTACACCTGCAATGGGGTATGATAGTTTGGATCTTAGATGTCTCCCAGAGACTCATGTGTTGAACACTAGGTTTCCAGATGATGGTTGGGGCAGGGATCGGAAACTTTAGGATGTGAGGCTTAGTAAACGAAAGTGAAGCCACTGGAGGTCGTGACCTTACACGTGAGGAGACCCCCCCCCCCCCAGGGCTCTTCCTTTTTCTCTCTGTTTATGGGCTGCCATTATATGAGCAGTATTGTTCTCACTATGATGCTCATCCTTGTCAAAGACCCAAAGGGATGGAGCCAAGCAACCATGAAAGGAAGCCTATGATACCATGAACCAAAATAACCCCTTTTCCCTTTATTTCTGATATTCTGTCACAGAATAGGAAAATTGGCTAATACACTATGATTTTATTTTATTATTTTTAAATGGCCTTTACAACCTGCAGCCTGGGAGTTGGAGATGCCCAAGGCTCTCTGAGGACTCCCAACCACTCTACCCTTTAGACAAATGCAAGTTCCCACAGCCATTCTCTCCCAAATGGTCGGCTCAGAGCTCCACTCTTGTTCTTTGAGTTGTATTCTACCATTCCCATGGCAGGGGTGACTTGTTACATGACTAACCAGTTCACTGCAGATGCTCCTTTCAGATCAATATTACAGCACAAATATTGACCTGTGTTCTCATTTCATTTTCCCTTCTGATTAGCTTGGTTTTTTTTATTTGTTTTTTAACTAACTTTGGACATGCTGGAGTTTAAAAAGGGAAAAAAAGGGAGTTGCCTTACAAGCATGCTATGTATAAACTGAAAATGTTTAGACACTTAACTGTTACTCACATAACAGGTAGATGAGTAATTTGGTTAGCCTTTCTTGTCTGTTTTCCTGCAAACAACTGGGGTGAGGGAAGAGAGTGATTTGGGTCAGATGGCGTCACATATTTTTCCACAGCAGTCCAGATCCTAGGATGCTGCTGGTTTTAACTTCATAATCCATCTCATCTCAGTTTTTAAAATAATTCCTTGGGGATATATACTGCCATATCTATTGTTGTGGGAGAGGGATGATGTATTTTATGTACAGCATGTTTGCACTAAATGATGTTTGGCGTATTTTCTGGAACCTTCTAGTCCAACAAAACAAGAGCAATAGAGACTCTTTTCCAGGAATCATTTCCTCAATTATTTTCATTTGAAGACTAAACTTAGTCTCAAAGGTAATGTCTCTTTGTCCTACTCCAATATATGTATACCTGATATGATTTCGGCAAAGAACTCAAAGGTCTTCACTGCTAGTTGGGAAGTAGTGTCCACTTTCTTGATTCTAACCAGTTGGCCTATGCATTATGCTTTCTTCTCAAAATCATTCTCTACCTCCTCTTCCTAAAAATACTACTGCAAGCCATCAACGATCAGGCAAGCAGCTGCTTCATGGTAGACCTTGAAAAACAAAATGAAGGCTGCAGTATAGCTTAATGGTAGTACTTGCCTAATATGCAAGAAGTGGTGGATTCAAGCCCAAACCTTGCAAACAAAAAATTAATCAAAATGACTATTCCCTAGTGCTTCCGCAGGTTAGGCCTTCATATATCCCTCCCCAGTACAAAAATTTTACAAAGATAACTAGAATTTGATATTGTCTTAAAATATTCAACAGGGGCTGGGAAGGTGGCTCAGTGGCAGAGTGCTTGGCTTGCATGCATGAAGCCCTGGGGTCGATTCCTCAGCACCACATAGGCAGAAAAAGCTGGAAGTGGCCCAGTGGCTCAAGGGGTAGAGTGCTAGTCTTGAGCTGAAAAGCTGAGGGAAAGCACTCAGGCCCAGAGTTCAGGTCCCATGATCCCCCCCCATACACACAAACAACAACAACAACAACAAATTCAACAAAGAAATTGTCTCTCTCTTCTGTTTGTTCCTTTATATGTCTTTGAAAATGTAAGGGGAGGCACAGAGGTGGAGGGACAAAGGGTGAATAATGCAGCAAAAAATGCTGAAAATGAACTACACAACTTGTGGGTGGGAATGGGAGAGAAAACTGGGAGAGAGCAAGGGAAGGGGTGACACTGTCCAAAAAGAAATATACCCCTTACTAGACTTATGTAACTGTAATCCCTCAGTACATCACCTCTATAATAAAAATAACAAAATTTAAAGAAAAAGAAATGGTCTCTTTCTCACCATTGCATTTAGACCAGAGGAGAAGATGGATTTGTAAAAGTGAATGTAGTTTTGTAATACTACTGGGATTATAGTTCAATAATAGCAAACAGCCTCCAAACAGCAGTTCCTTGAACAAGAGAATGAAGGTGGCTAGAAGAAATGAGTAAAACTGAACAAAGGAAGTCTGTCACGAACCAACAACCTATTACACTGAGAAACATAAAACAAGTAACATGACTCAGAAAGCTGTCCTTCCTAGCAGAATGTTACAAAATTCCTTACTGAAACAATAGCCCTGGGCAGGAACAAATTTCTTGTGCGTCTGTAAGCTCTAGAAAAGGAGCAATGATAGAATAACTCAGCTCAGTCTCTACTACTCCTGAAGATTCTGAAGAATTTATACAATGAAAACAATGGAAAGAACCAAAGGTCAGGCTACAAAACTAAGCTCCAACAAAACCTCCTGCTGCCTGCCATCTTTGGCATTGAAATCCCTTTTTTGAAATCTATGCAGATGTCCTGAAAAGGGTAATGAAATTTTCATTTCTCTCTGCATGGATCATCTGTTCTTGGGATGCTTCTCCTACAGAAAAATGACACTGCTGGCAAAAACAGAAAGAGATCTTGACAGAATCACCAAGAAGACTTCAAGAAAGTTTTGCTAAATAGATTAACATAAAAGTGTACTCTAAAGCACCACCCCACAGAGCATGATAATGCCAGCATTATAACATTGTAACATGTAACAAGTCATAGAAGAAAGCAACTAACTTTTAGCTGTAGCTATACAAATGGAAGCAACATAATTTAGTGTTTCTTCCTCCAGTTATCTCCATTGGGAAGCTACAGCATGAGCTTTCTGGTCTTCCTTCTTGGTGGATCTTTGTAAAAAGTAAATGGGACACAAAATTCAGACTCATGTGGCCAGGGCAGCACTGCCATGATGGTTAAAAACAGACCTTTGGCATCAGCATCAACAAATACTACCTGTGCTGCCAGCTCTACAGCCTTGGACAAATCATTTTATCCACATCAGCCTCAGTTTCCTCATTTATTTATTTATTTATTTATTTATTTATTTATTTATTTATTTATCTGGTGCCAGTCCTGGTGCTTGAACTCAGAGCTTGGGTGCTATCCTTGAGATTTTTTTTTTCAAGGCTACCACTCTACCACTTGAGCCAGAGTGCTACTTCTAGCTTTTTCTGAGTAGTTTATTGGTACTAAGAGTCTCACAGATCTCTACAAATTGGGGGGAAGGGAGATTGGGGAGGAGAAAAAGTGGGAGAAAAATTGGGGAGGGGGTAACAAGAAATGTACTCACTTATGTAACTATAACCCCTCTGTACAATAAAATTAAAATTAAAACAAAAGTCTCACAGACTTTCCTGCCCAAGCTGGCTTAGAACTGTGATCCTCAGATCTCAGCCTCTTGAGTAGCTAAGATTACAGGTATGAGTCATCCACATTTGGAAGCTTCCTCATTTTTAAAGAGGAAAATTGAAAATTAAGCAAGTCAATCCATACTAGGCATTTAGTATAGCTACCAAGACACAAGTAACAAATAATATAGCTATTAAAAATCCGCTAAGATCAAAGCCAGACTGGCAGATATCAGTCTGATGTATAAGAAGGTAGTCTGATATATAAGAAGGTGATTGTAAGTTTTCAGTAGCCAAGATTTGTTCTCACATTCCTTTTATGTTAAGATGTATGCTAAATGACATAAGCCAGTTGCAAAAGGACAAAGAATTGTATAGTTCTACAAAGCTACCTGGAGAAACCAAATTCACCAAGACAGAAAGTACAGCAGTGACTGCCAAGGACTGGGGTGGAGAGGGAAATGGAGAATTAGTTTCTAATGAATAGAATTTCAGTTTTACAAGATGAGAAGCATTTTGGAGATGGATGGTGATGATGGCTACACAGCAACACAAATGCACTTAATAACACTTACAGATGACAAATTTATTTTTTTTGCCAGTCCTGGGGCTTGAACTCAGGGCCTGGTCACTGTCCTTCAGCTTCTTTTTCTCAAGGCTAGCACTCTACCACTTGAGCCACAGCAACACTTCTGTCTTTTTCTGTTCATGTGGTACTGGGGAATAGAACCCAGGGCTTCATGCATGCTAGGCAAGCACTCTACCACTAAGCCACATTCCCAGCCCCACAGATGACAGTTTTTATGTTCAATATTCTTTGAAGCTCAGTTTAAAAAAAGAAAAAAAAGTTGGCATTAAGGACTATGAGGTTAATTTAGCAGCTGAAAACTCACAAACAACCATTCATGTGAATCAACTTTAATGGTCACGTGGATTCTGTGCCAGAGGCAGGGTGGCACCCTCTGGGAGGACATTCTGTTTTGGACTGTGTGAAGAACACGGGAAGAATCCCTGAGCCATCAGCTAAGAGTAAGCTGTAGTTTCCCCTGTGAGGGTCTCAGCCTTTTAGTTTGAATATTTACAAGCATGAATACTGACTCAGAATTTACCTTTCCTAATTATGATTGAGTTCCAAAAAATTAAATGGGGATCATCCTGGAGAGAGTATAAGATGATGCAACTGGAGGTGAAGCAAGGAATTATCATCTTCGGAATAATTTTAATCCTTTGTAGTGCTGGCTGGACCAATTCCTTGAGGAATTAGAAATGGGCTCAGTAGCCTGCCTGGCCCAGTTAGAAGCTGCACTAAATAGAAAGGAAGGGAGAAAATACACGGAGGTGACACATCAGCCCGGTAGAGTGAAATAGAAGGATCTAAGCAATGATCTTGAGGGTACAAAGTTCTGTACTATAAATTTCCTGGTTGTATGACCTCAAGCGAAAACTCTCTATTTCTAAAAGAGAACGCTCTGGAAGAAATGATTTCTAAAGTCCCATTTACCTTAAGCATACTGAAATTCCGCTGAATACTACTGAAAAATCTGTCAATTCACACAAACCCCACTCGAATGAGCTACTGCTCCCAATCACAAGTGAAATTGTTATGAGTGATCAAGTAAATAAATGCTGTCACCATGTCTTCTAAAGAAGAAGTATTAAAACTAAAAAGGTTGATTAAGAAAGCAAGAGTTGCTGGGTCCTGAGGGCTCATGCCTGCAATCCTAATCCTAGCTACTCAGGAGGCTGAGATCTGAGGATCCTGGTTCAAAGCCAGCCCAGGCAGAAAAGCCTGTGAGACATTTATCTCCAACTAACTACCATAAAACTGGAAGTGGTGCTATGGATCAAAGTGGTGGGGTACTAGCTTTGAGCTAAAGAGATCAGGGACAGTGCCCAGGCCTCGAGTTCAGTCCACACAGTGACAAAAACAAAAACAAAAACAAAACAACCAAAAGTAAAAAATAATGCTAGCAAGTGCTGACGGCTCACATCTGTAATCTTAGTTACTCTAGAGACTGAGATGTAAGAAGCATGGTTTAGAGCCAGCCAAGGAAGACAAATCCTCAAGAATTTCATCTCCAATTAACCAACAAAAAGTTGGAAGTAGAGATGTGACTCAAGTGGTAAAGTGCCAGCCATGAATTAAAAAGGTAAGCAAGGATGCAGGGCTCAGAGTTCAAGCCCTGGTACAAAACCAAACAAAGCCCACACACTGAAAAACAGAATTAACTCCAGCAAGAATTATTCCTGAGACAGGAGAGATTTTTCTGTTGTATAGTGAAACAAGAAGATGCCAGATTAAAGGACTGCACTGTCTCATTCCCCACTGAGTCCCCAAGCTGCCCGCCTGCCCACTTACCTGCATAGGAAGACACGGGGGAGATCTGCAGAGGGTAGAGCTCACTCATGCTGACTGGCTGATCATCACTCTCAGTGGTCACCTCTACTACTTGGCAAATGTCTGGTGGGTTAGTGACAATCTCTGGGTCCTCAATGTTGCTATCCAGATGGGACTGTCCTACAACTGCAAAGAAAAGTAAGCCATAATGTCCGTAAGAACTGACATCATAATTCTAGCATACATTCTCAAGAAAAACCATCTCCAACAGAAATAAGCTGACATTCAGGAGTCAGATTTCCTCATGGTCACACATTACCTGCCAGGAAGCTGAAAAATAAGCCTGAAATCTGGATTCCTGTCTCCAGAGAAGCAGCCTGCTAATAGCCTAGCTCCCTGAGTGTGTCCCCAGCATGCCTGCTAGGGGCATGTCCATGCGACACTGTCCTGCTCTGCTCAGCAAAGTTTCAAACTCAACCTAGTCACAGCTAATGGCTACAGGCTGCACTGTACCTAGCTAGCCTCAGGGTAAAGATGTCAGTGCTTTGAACTTGACCTATTTCTGTGCTTTGCTCCTGCTCTGAAGGAAGGTTATTTTTCTTAGTTCTGTGGTCCAGAGAGATTTTTATCAAACCTTAATGTGAAGGAAAAGACATAAAAACCCACTCCACCGTGTCACTGCTCACATGGGAGGGGCTCTAGTCATAGTCTTCTTCCTGTTCTGAATACAATTAATTGTCCAAAACGTCAGAACAATGTAATCCACTTCTAATAATCATTAGTAGTATTAAGTGCCCAGGCACTGATAACATGAATTCTGATCAATCTGACTTCGAAGTAGCCATATTTTTAAAATTCAACCTTTTTATCTTAAGACAACTGCATATAATCTCAGTGTTTTAAGAAATAATAGAGATCAGTGTGGTCTTTACTGTTTCCTCTAACATCTTGCAAAAGTAGAGTCCAATGTTGACACTGACAACAATCTGCCATCTTGTTTAGATTTCTTCCGTTTTACTTGTACTCCCATTATATGCCTGTGTGCAATTTTATCTTCGCTATTTTATCACCTTGTTTCACGGACCTATACCTATCACCATAGTCGATCGAACTACTGAGTACTTCTATCATCTTAAATAACTACATCCACCAACCCACCTCTTTGTTCCTACCCCGGTAGCCATTCGCCTGTCCCTTGTTGCTTTAACTTTTCTAATTTCTGAAAGTTACATAAATGGCTTCATATAGTAACCATTTGGATTACCTTTTTCCATTCAGCCTAATTCCCTGAAAAGTCACCCAAGTTGTGTGAATTAACAGTTCATTCTTTTTTAATTGTTGAGTGGTATTCCATGGTATGGCTGTATCCATCTATTTAATTATTCACCAGTTAAAGGTTATTTGGGGTTGCATAAAGACTGCTATGAATGTTTGTGTTTATGTTCTGGGTGAATATAAGTTTCTATTTCTCAGGGGGAAACACCCAAGAGTGAAATTGCTAGCTTATATTAGAATTATGTGTTTAGTTCTACAAGATTTGCCAAATTTACTGGAGTGGCTAAATATTTTGTATTCTAACTAGCCCAGAGAATCTAATGCCTGCATCTTCTTGCAGTCTAGGTAAAAAACACTATTTCCCTGTTTTCTAAAAGTGCAATGTCCCTAATGCATTGTCCTAATTTCAAACAGAACTGACTTGGCACAGTTGATTGAAAGATACATTCCTGATGTGGTACTTTGCCACTTTAGTCAATGCTACACCCACACATGTGTAAGTTATTTTAATATTTCAACACTTGAGAAAGACAGGGACACCATCCTTATCCTGATATCAATAAAGAAACTCTGTAACAGAGGTAAGATGACTTATCTGTATTTGCAAAGCATGAGTTCTAGGCATGCTCTGTGTTCTTGTATTTACCTGACAGGTTTCTTGACAGATCAGCTAACATGAATGGGCTCTTCTGTTACTTAAAGTATCTCATTTGCTGAAGAACTTTTTTTTTATAAGCAAGCTCTTGTTTTAATTGCTTTTAGAGATGATCAGGATATTATCTGATTTCTAATTAGGGAAAGTTTTGGACAGGGGTAAGAATATAGGCTATTTTATAAAGAAAGGGAGGCACAGAAGATGTGAGAAAGGAGATTGAGAACGTGATTTGAAAAAGTTCACAAAGCCACAGCACACAGAATGGAAGAGAAATTGGATCCTGTTTAGATTTTCCTGGCAGAGATGTAATTAAAGAGAAAGAAGTCTTGCTATATATGGCAGGCAGACTCCCAAATTCTTATTTCATCCTTTGGACTATCCCATTTGAGTATAAAGGTATCAATTATGCAGTTCATTTGACTCAGACTGAGTGCTGGAATTTACCTCTCTCAAGTTTCTTCTGCCCCTCCCAAGTAAATAAAACAGCAGAAAAGCAAAACACCATCCTATCTTAGCCCACATTCTAAGAAGCACTTGGTGGTAGAGACAGAACCAAAAGCATTGTTTGGAGGGAGGGATCCAAGAAATACTCTACACAATAAGGTATGATGAAGACTGTACACAAACTTAAAGCCAGTTTAACTTCGAATACTCCAAAACTTTCTCTTTTGCAACTGTCCCTCCTTTGACAGCAAGACATCAAGCTATAAACAAGATGGCAGCTCAGGTTACCTTTTTTGTTCTGCCCAGGGATTCTGTCCCACACTTGTTTCCCCCACAATGCCCAGCTCAGTTATTCAGCTAGCAGATCTGTGGAATACTTGTTTGGCACAGACACTGTTACCCAGTACTATGAGGGGCAGGGGCAATCAGTGGAGTCAAGGATGGGTCTGTAAGAAATCTAGTGGCAAGAAGCCAGCTCATAATAATCCAGGGAGTAAACTGAAGGCAGTGAAAAAGTGAAAAGAAAATTAAAAAGGAAGGAGAAAGTAAGAAGGGGGAGCCACAAGAAGGAAGTTGAGGAGGAGAAGTTAATTTTTCCAGCTGAGGGAAAGGAGGTGAGAGGTTTTTTTTTTTGAGACCCCGTGGCACAGACCGGCATGTTTGTCTTCTGAGGCCTCTCCCTGTCTGGGGACTCAGACCAAACAGAACAGTTGACACAACCTTATGGTATTCTTGACTTTCTACCTTGTGTTTGTTGTTGACTCTGCATATTCTCATTAAGCTTATTTATGTCTATCACCCAATTATGGCTCCTGAGAGCTGAGAGCTAGCATCAGAACTTTCTGTGTCCTTCACAGCACATGCCTATGGCAGGTTGCACAGAAGAGCTCCATAAATCTCTGCTGAATGATTAATGAATGATTCAGATTCCCTGACTGGAGCCAGAGTCCTGCAGGAATAGTTCATGACAGCTTCCAAGGACAGAACATGCTTTCTAGAAAAACGTTAAAAATTCCACCAAGTGGGTTCTTTTAGACCAAGACGCAGCAGCATGTGCTGTTGCTATGGGAGTTGGGCAGAAAAGGTTTGGGGGCGAGGAAAACATTCTGTCCTGAATATGGTGTTGGTTACATAACTGCATTTGTCAAAACATACAGAACTATACACCTGAAAAGGGTTATTTTACCATATTCTACCTAATATATGTGGCATATGAAAAAAAGGCAGATAAATACTTCTGCTCAAATTTTACATGTATCCTGAATGCTGTTGTCTGTGGCAGGAAGGTTAAGTTCTTGACTTCTGGGCTAAGATACACTGATTACATAATTACTTTACCCTCGAGGCTAAGTTCCCCTGCTGGAGTTGTGTTGTTTGAGCACTTTCTTCCCTCCAAGCCCCAGTGAGGACACTTATACAGGGTCACTAATTGGTCTCTCTCCATGGCATTCCTCTGGATGCTGACAGACAAATAGTGACAACAAAACCTAACTTCCTTAGGTTCACTCTTAATGGGGAGGGCAATGGCAGAGGGATAGACAAATGGCGAGAGAAGGGAGGAGAATGCAGTCATATCCTATGAAACAAGGAAAGGGTGGGATTGGGAAGGATAGGGAAGAGCGATGAAGGTGGTACTATGGATCAAGATGCATTGATTGTACTCATCAACTGACACCTTGAATGGTAACCCCTTTGTATGACTACTTAAAGATAATACAAATCTAATTTTAAAAAAATCTGATTTTTGAAGCACATCCCTTTCTCTCCATCTCTACCCCCTAGTCCTCCCAGACCTTTGAGAAAGGCACAACTATGATCCTCATTTTGGAATGAAACATCATCAGAAGAGATTGGAGTAAGTCAAGTACATGGCAGAACCAGGATTCAAGAACAGCTTTCCCTGACCCCAAATTTCAACTTCTTTGTGACAATGTCCCCAAATGAAAGCTTTCACGGAATTCAAAGTGAACTACTCTTGGCATTCAAAGCTCCTCTTAGGGTGAAAACGTTCAAGTCATACCATAATGAATCTTTGGGATCATAACCAACAAGATCATTTCTTTTCAACAGTTCTTTGTTGGGAGCCAGGGAAATTCTCAGATGGTTAGATGGCTTAGAAATTCACCAAGCTCCTCTAGCTCTTAAGGTCAGCAAGTTAAGCAAAGTCACCCACAGGAGTATAATTTTATCTGAATCTAGTCCCTGAGAAGTACAATATTATTCATGGCTAGTTACTGATGGACTGGTCTGATTGCTTAAAAGGTCATTCCAACTTTATTAACAATTGTTGATTTAGTATAGGGCCTCACCAGAGAAAGCAGCTTTTTCCCTGCTCTACTGAAAGTGCTTAAAAGCAGAGAGACTGTTAGAAACAGAAAAGCCCTTGAAGTGGTTCGTTCGGTCTTATCATTTTACAGATGAAAAGCTAAAATGTAAAAGCCAGCTAAATGGCCAAGGTTACTGAGTGGGTCAGGCCATCAGCACATTGAAAATTGCTTTAAAAGAGAGTGCAATAATAAAGTAACAGAGGAGCATGTATGGACATATCTCAATAAAATCCTTTGTAAAATTAATATATACTAATTTAAGAAAAGAGAAAAAGCTCAGGCCATCAGTATCTCACGATAGGGAAAAATTCATCCTTGACCTTGAGCAGTTGAACACTGAAACTTAACACCAGCCTGACTACACAGCAGACATGGTGGCTGCTTTTCCTATTCAAATGTGCTCAAAATTGATTTTGGCATTGTCATAATCATGTTATTTACTGCATCTGAACTGAAGAATAATTTATCCATATGTCTCATTTGATACTCACCATAACTCTGTGAGGTCGATAGGACCAGTATTTCCATGTCACATTTAACTTTAAAGTTTTCCATTTTATAAATAAGATTTATAAATAAGATTATTTCACATTTGTATGTAAACTGAAGTTCAAAAAAGTGAGTTTGTCCAAGATCACATGGCAAACAGAAAACTTGAAAAGCAGGTTTAGTACTCAGGTCTTTTGAATATTCATCTTTATGAAAGACATGGTTTGCATTTCATAAAACACAGCTACCACTGGTTTGAGTGATGAATTTGGAACCTTAGGGACAGGGATCTGTCCCTGCCTGGGCTGGCTACCGGCTAGCCCCTACCTCAGCAGGCTGATCCAGATATATGAGGAAGAATATGGCTAGTTCAGTGGAACGCTTCACCCCATGAAAACACAGCATCGTGTGCTGTTAGGTCCCAGGAAAACCCAGGGGAAAGCTCATCAGTAGCTCAAGGGTCAACAGTGCGACAGCAGAAATCTGTGTGAGATATGCTGAGCTGGTAGCAGATGCTGCAGCAATGAAAACCACCACCAACTCTACTTTGCCACATGGAGGTTAAATTGTTCGGAATAAGTCAGGTTCAAAACCAGGTATAAAAGTGGTAGGTGAGGACCAGGTGACACCAGACATGAAGGGGACTCTTTGCTTTGGGGGCAATGGTGACAGTAATACTGGCATTTTCAGGAAATCACTCAGTGTAGGTAAGGAATGAACAGGGAGAAGGAAGAATAAAAGCAGAGCCCAGGTAAGAGCCAAGACAGGATCAGAAGCAGTGTCAGAACTAGAAGATGGATTTGAGAATTATGGTTTCAAAACAAAAAAGGACAGGAGATTTTCCTAGTTAATTATCAATAAGGATAAAGGTGGGAAGGAATGGGAACAAAGAAAAAATAGCCTTGCTGGGTGCCGGTAGCGCATGCCTATAATCCTTGCCACACAGGAGGCTGAGATCTGAAGATTGTGGTTTGAAGCCAAGAAAGTCCATGAGATAACCAGATGGGAACGGAGCCATGGCTCAAGTGGTAGAATGCATACTAGCCTTGAGCAAAAAAGCTCAGGGACAGCACCCAGGCTCTGAATTCAAGCCCCAGGGTTGGAAAAAAAAATTAATATAAACGTCATCACCATAAGATGACATTTCTTGAGAAAGTGAAAAATGTGTAAGGTCGAAAAACACAAAAGCCTAACTTCACTACCCAGAGCTCTGGGCTAGCATGTAGAGACTTTGCTACCTACGCAATTAGCTTTCTGAGATCTACTCTGCTGGAGAAAAATAAAATATATGATTGCTTTAGTGTTTGAGGCTATCATGGTATCTTAGTTCACACTGAGATACCATGCTAAGAACTTTATAGGGTCCTATTTTTAATGAGGAACTGCTCAGCCCTCCCAGGAGAAATCCTGGGGGCATAGTTAACCCACCACACACAGGCGGGGGAGATCTCCAGAGAGGGATAACATCTATTTCAAGACCTAACCCAAAGTGACTTTTTATCTTGGGGATGGGAATTCACATCTTAAGCACTAAGAAAACAGCACTGGATGAGAGAGAATAATGAACACAGAACAAGATGGAGAGATACCTCACAGCCCAGCACCATCATCACCATTGGCCATGCTCAGGCACATGAATTCTTCTGCCAGAGGCTGTAAGCCTTCATTTCTCACCACAAGACCCTCATAGGACTCCCTACCCACCCTGCCCCAGTGCCACAGTTCGTTTCTATGTTATTGGTTCACTAAATGTCTTATGTTAATAGCTGGGTCTCTCGGCTATGCCTAAAATACACTACTGCAACTTTGCTTTCGCTAGTTAAACTGAAAATCAATGGTCAAAAACGTCGTACTGTGGGCAGCCAAAATTAATACAAAATCCCAAATACACTGCTTCTTAATTGCTACATGGCTCGTCAGTTTGGATGGCTTTCTACACGCCAGCTGAATAGTCTCCCTTGTTTCCAAGGGATCTTTACTTTATTGAAGGGTGGGGTTCCCTTTTATCAAGGAACACAATGGGGCTGTGAGCACTGCCTGGGCAAGTCAGACAGACTGTCCGCACCTGCACACTTCTTATCCCTGGCCTGACGCGGTTTTCATGCTGCTCAGCAAAAGCACTGCTGCCCGGCAGGCGGCCAGCTGGCCACTGCCAGAACCATTCAACACAAGGCTGGTTTCTTCTCTTCCCCAAACACAGAAGCCACCACACACCCAGCAAAAATGCAACGCTTAAACGAAAATAAAAATTAAGAGGGGTTCTTCTCCCCTCCACCACTTAAAGGGTAAGTATGGGTAGGTTTTCTGGATGTCAAGTCCTGACTTAACCAGGCAGGAGCACAGGAACTTTGGAGGACATATTTCAGCAATGGAAAAACCCCACTCCTTTATATGGTTAAGAGTAAGTCCAGTTGTTAAGGAGAAAGTTTCAAGAGCAGGACATGGGCTAACGTCTCTCTCTCTCTCTCTCTCTGTGTGTGTGTATGTGTATGTGTGTGTGTGTACATGTTGTGAACTCTGGTTAAAAAAAACAAAAAACAAAACAGCAAGGTATTGTGGCAGGAAATCCCATGTCTGTTTGTCAGAGCAATAGTGGAGTTCATGCTTTGCACTCACTGTTTTATGCTTATGCAATCAGCCTAGTATATCCAGAATAAAAATGGGCCAGTGCCTGGCTTCCACTGAACACAGTTATTGATTTTTCAATTCAGTTTCCTAGCTAAAGGGCCTCCAGACAATATATGGAATGCTATCATGTTAAATATTCAGTTCAGCCCCCAATTTAAATCTTGGAAACATCAAAGTAGGATGAAAAGATTGCTAGCTTTTATCTCGGGACCTGAACACAAAATTAAAATGGAACCTAGGTTTAGAATCAAGTGAATAGAAAGCAAGAAATAATGTAATTTTTAAATAAAGCATTCGGTGAGAGAGGAAAGGAATGAGAGAGAGACAGAAATAGTCAGACAAGAGAATATCTGAAATGCCACAGTAGCCAGGAGATCCAAAATCCCTGTTTCTGGGGCTGGGAAGGTGGCTCAGTGGTAGAGCACTTGCCTTGCATGCCTGAGGCCCTGGGTTCGATTCCTCAGCACCACATAAGCAGAAAAAGCCAGAAGTGGCGCTGTGGCTCAAGTGGTAGAGCGCTAGCCTTGAGCTGAAGAGCTGAGGGACAGCACCCAGGCCCAGAGTTCAGGCCCCACGACCAGACCAAAAAAAAAAAAAAAAATCCCTGTTTCTTACCTTTACCCACAAGTCACAAAGACCATGATAACTAATACGTAATTACCTGGGAGTCTATACGCTGTACTCTCTGCAAAGGTATAAAGTCTGAGATAGGACTATTGTGAGCCATGGTCACAAGTTACCCTTCTCTTTGAAATACTTTGTGAATCTATTCTTACATAATCATGTATCTGGTAAGGGCCACTGATGAATGAGAAAGATATGATCATTTTGCTGCTCTTTTTTTTTTTTTTTTGGGTCCAGTCGTGGGGCCTGAACTCTGGGGTCTGGGCGCTGTCCCTCAGCTCTTCAGCTCAAGGCTAGCACTCTACCACTTGAGCCACACATTTTGCTGCTCTTTATTACTAATTTATTATAAAGACCAGGAAGAAAATCATGCCATCCAATTGGTGATTCTCTAACCAAATCCAAACATTATCTTTGTCCCAAAAGAGAGTTCTGACTCATTAAACCCATACTAGCCCCAGATAGTACCAATCATAGAAAAAGGGTAGAGCAGTAGACCTGACAAAATTTGTTTGTTTTTGGTCTGTGCTGGGTCTGGGGCTTGAACTCAGGAACTAGGCTCTGTCCCTGAGCCTTTTCTGCTTAAGGCTGGTGCTTTACTACTTGAGCCACAGCTCTACTCCTTCTTTTTTGTATGTTAACTGGAGATAAGGGTCTCACAGACTTTTCTGTTTCAGCTGGCTTAGAACTACAATCCTCAGATCTTAAGTCTCATGATTAGCAAGGATTATGAGCATGTGTCACTCACTGGTGCTAGGTTCTGACAGAAAATTTATATACAACACTTAACCAAATGATTTTTGAAATGGCAGGGTGGAACTGGAGGACACTACACTAAGTGAGACTGCCAGGCCCCAAAAGACAAACACCTTATGTTCTCACCTATATGTGGACTCTAAAAATGTTATCCTCAGGAAAACAGAGAAGAAAGGTGGTTACTGCAATATGGGTAGGGAAAGATGTTGATTTACGTATATAGTCACACCTGAGGAATAAATTTTAATGAGCTACTGCACTACCTATATGATATGTCTAGAGGCAATAAAAATGTAATGCCTATTTCAAAATTGTTCAAAGAGTAGATTTTTAAAGTAAAGGTGAGGTGACAGCTGTATTCATTAGCTTGAATGAATTTTCCTACCACACATCACAATGTATCCTATATACACATACCACTATTAGTTGCCAATTAAAAACAGCCATTAAAAAGAGGTAAGAAAAATTGTGATAGAACTCTGGAATTGGCTGGCCATAATATCTGGAGCTCCCTTCACTTCATTGAAAATACACCGAGGAAGTGCAGATTCCACCTGCGAGACAGGTATCACCTGGGCGAGTGGAGCTGCCTTCTGTGGAAGGCCCCAGCTTTCTCCCCAGGAAGTGAAGAGAATACTTGTTCTCTGGTACTCCTCACTTTAAAATCCACAGGGCCTGGGTGTTGCCCTAGGGGAAAGGTCAGATCATACCTGCCTTGCCTTATGCTTTTTTACACTATATTCTGCCAATATCTCAATAGTCAAAAACCAAAAACCCAAACCCAAAGTACATATTGACATCTGTATCCATTGTGGCCTGGCCAGCTGCCAGTGTTCCACTGAGAATCCAGAAATGTAGGTAACCAGCCAAGAAGCTGGTTATATCTAATCTCTGTGGTTCTGATTAACACTAGGAGCCCATAGTAGAGCAAAGTTCGTTCACCAAATGGTACCTAAAGGCCACAGAGCCCCAACTGTGAGTTCTAAGCAGAATCAAGCCAAGTTTACTGCAGGGCCCCTAGTGTTGTATAGGTCTTCCCTGTCTACTTTCCACAGCATCTCAGTGGGGCTTTACTGAGCTATATAATTCAGGGCTAGTCATCCCTTGCTTAGAACCTTAAGTGGTTCTTGCTTAGGTGGTAGTTATAATGTGTATGTATACTGTCCATATTATATTTCAATTAAAAATTTTTTTGGAGGGGAGGGAGTGTAGTCACGGAGATGGGAGGGCAGGGATGGTAGGGGAAAAACAAACAAGGAGGCAACCATGCTTGATAAGAAATGTACTCATTACCTTGCTCATGTAATTGTAACCCCTCTATATGGTATTTTCACAATAAAAAAACTTATTTAAATTTTTTTTCTTTGTAGCAAGATACCCTGATTCATGCCTACAATCCCAGCTACTTAGAAGGTGAAAATTAGGAAGGCTAACCCTGACAAAAAAAAGTTAGCACAACGCTATCTCAACCAATAAGCTAGGAGTGATAATAGCTTGCTTGTATCACACTTTCTTTTCTACCTTTTTTCTGTTCCCCCAGCTGTGCTCCTACCCAGGGTCCTCTTTGGTTTCTTTCCTACTCAGTCTTCCTTTCCTGACATGCCACCTGGCTACAGGGGAGTGGCCCTCTTCTGACACCTCCCAATGTAAATCTGGTTCCAGGTTATTCTTTCTTGTCTCTCAGTTCTCTTCCTTTGTAGTCTTCCCCAGTAGCAGGAAGCTGTAATCACCTGTGGTTTATGTTTACTATCTGGATTGCTTCGTGAGAAGAGGAATTGGGCCTGCCTTGTTCCCCATCCACTTCCTCCTTGGGAGTGCTGAATCTGGATGTGGAAGGTGCTTTACAGTATCAGTTGGGTCAGACAGTAAGTATGACTGTAAAGCGAACTCAACCTCTGTGGCAAGTATACACAGCAAGGTCACTGAGAGGACTCTCAAGGATAATCTTCCTTATTCCCAAGTTAGATACGTTACACTTTCACCCATGTGACTGAATAGGGAATAATTTAGAACTGCTAAGCATAAGCCAATGGAGAGGAAGCATTTCTCATTCTTGGCTCTTTTCTTGGGCAGACCCATCCAAGTTCCTTTATCTTATTGTTGATTTTTTTTTTTAAGTTCTGAAATCTGGGGACTGGAACTTGGATTTGTTTCCAAGTTCCTCTTACTTAACTCTGGTATTTAAAGATCATTGTTTTTACAAATTTTAGACCTCAGAAGGGCAGCTCCTGTATATTAAAAAAAAATAAGATGTCAAAACAGTTTACCTATGATGTTCACCGTACTATCCACTTCATTTTTTATAGCTGAAGTCAGGACCGCATACTCAGGAGAAAGATCACTTACTCCATTACTAAGCCCCAAAGATGACTCAACTGGTTCTTGCTAGGAAGAAGAAAAGAAAAAAAAAAGAATTGAGAACACTTCCTTTCCCCTCCCTTTTCTTAGCTTAAATTCTACCCACTGTCTAATTTCTTTAATGCTAGGGTTGACTAACCAAATGTCATCTACCAAACGCACCCTTTAACTCTTTAAATTAGCCTGCAGTTAAAGAAGCGAGGTGTTCCGTGTCTTTCATTTTCTTTCAAAGTAATAGCTCCAGCACATCTGGCTTGCCTTTAGGGAATACCTGCAGCTGCTGACAATAGCTCTGGGGTTAAGCTGAGAGCAGAACTGTCCTGTGTAGTATTGGACTGCACAGATCACAAGTCCTCAAACACTCAAAAGAAAGAACTTGGGGTTAGACGTGTGGCTCAGTGGATAGAGGGCTAACCAGTAATAAGGGAAAGCAGCAGGTACCCAGTTTGAGTCCTGGTCTGGGACCTAAAAAGCAAAACCAAAAACAACAAGAACAACAAAAGAACTCCTGGATTCCCCTCTCTCAGGAAGGAGTCATGCCACTGCTTTTACAATTACTTCCTAGGAAAATCCTTCCTGGCCAAGAACAGGATCCCAGAGGAAGGTGTGTATGACTTTTCTCAGAGATGGTTTGCAAGAGAAACTGGCCACTTGAACATCCTCCACTGGGTGGCTGGCTGATTACATGGGCCATATCACTGAGGAAGCCTGCCTCTTTCTGGTCCAAGCCCAGCTGAGCAACCCATACCCACAGCTCCACGTAAATGCACTTCTTGTGTCTGAATAGCCCATCCAGCCCAAGAGGCTACACATTAATACTAATGAAGTGCGATCCATTTCTTTTTTTATTATAGCTCTGAATTCCTACTTTATTCAAAGGTACTTGAACCTCTCACTAAGTACTAATAAACTCCACAAAAGCTAAGCCTGAGGTGCATATCTACTTCCATCATTTGAAGAGAATGTTTCCTCATGGTTAAGATCATGTTTGCTTCAATGATAGCAATCAATTAAAACCCACACAGGGTAAGTCCTAAGGAATCCAAAATGGAAAAGGAGGGAGGAGGGGTAGACAGGACTTAGGACTGTAAGAGAGACCATGGAGGCAGAAAAAACTTCCTTGTCAAGTGTTAGTGGCTCACTTCTGTAATCTTAGCTCAAGAGGCTGAAATCTGGGGATTGAGGTTGAAAGCCAGCCCTTTCAGGAAAGTCTGTGAAGGTAAGAGTCTAGGAGACTCTTAATCTCCAATGCTGGAAGAAGAGGTGTGGCTCAAGAGGTAGAGCACCAGCCTTGAACAAGTAAGAGTGTCAGGTACTGGCACAAAAACAAAGAACTTGCTTTGAAAAATCAATAGTAGGGGACAACCTAAGGCCTGGTGTGTCCTCTTATTAATAATGCACTACTTAGAATCCTTGGCAACCCCCTACCCCCACCCCAAATCTTAGAGACGTAATATGGGCAAGGGCAAGAAAGGGAAGCACTTTCCTCCTTTATGATCTCATCTAACAAACTCCCACCATGAAACCATGGCTTCAAAGATATTGCCACTTCTCTGCTCAGCTCAGGTTAAATAGTCATCCATCCATCCATCCATCCATCTATCCATCCATCCATCCATCCATCCATCCATCCACCCACCCACCTATCTATCTCTCTAGATATCCCTATACATAGATATATACCTTAACAAAGTCAAACAGCAGGAAGGGTCCAGATAGCCATACTGGGAAGAATTTTTTTCCCCTTTTTGCTCCCAGCATCTTGTACTTTTCTTTCTACATTCCAAGAAACCTAACTTGCCTGTGACTTGAGTCACCAGTTTTTTCCCCTTCCATCATGGCTAAACTTCTGAAGGCATGTCTCCCCTTCCTAACCTCACCTCCTCACTGGCAAGTACTTCGGTCTTGCTTCCACTCCACCTGCAGTACTGAGCTATACCACCAGGGTGATAGGGTCATGAGCTTGGGAATCAGGAGGACCAGGTGACACAGGCTGGTTGCTCCACTTTGCCCTGGCTGCAAGACTTTTTTACTCTCTCTCCAAGCCTTTCTTAGGGCATTGTGGACAGTTGTCAACTGAGGATTCTAAGAGGATCCAGGCCACAGAGCTGACAAAGATTAAATGAGATCACTATGTATTTTTACTAAACAAATGCTTACTACCATGACTGGTCACCAATTAAACTCTGTTCTCCCCAACCCAATGGCCTCGTCTCAAGTTCCTTTCCCTCAACAGCCTACTCTGACATCAGTGCAGAGACTGTAACCTCCTTTCTCGACAACCTAAATACCTGCACACTGCTACAATTCCCTACCTCTCCCTTGGCACCTTCCTTGGTTGGTGGGTTCTTTGATGTTACCCTTCCCATCTTCCCCTCTCAAATCCTGCTGTCCCACATTTCCTAATTCTACTTTTATTTTCTCAATTCTCTAATAAGAAACTAAGTACAACTACTTGAAGGAACTTATGAATGTTTTCTTTTCACTATCTTATTATTTATTATTATTTGTGATCACATTATTATCTGAACACATTCAAGGTTAAACTCTCCCTCTTTTCTATATCAAGCTCCTTTCCCAACACTGTGTGGTTTTCTCTCTAATGCATTTCTGTCTTTATTCCCCATATCCTCCTCCATGCTCTGGAGAAATGTGTCCTTCTCCATCTTTGTGTACATTCGCTAAAAATCTCTCCTCTCCACCCCCTTCCAACCACCATGGAGAAAGACTTCCCTAAAACATCAACTTTCCTGTCCTTAAAAAATCTGCTTCAAGGAGTTCAGTTGTGCCTAATTTCATAAAATTATGCACAGAGATATAGGTTAGCCTTCCAGCTTTCAAAGTCACTAATCAGAGAAAGGAGGAGCCAGAGCAAGCAGGATAATAAGCCTGATAAACCTGTTTTGTCCAGGGTAAATCTAATTTTACTCATTCTATCTGTGGCATATGTTCTCATCTGATTAAAGTTTAAAAACTAAAGACATCTTCCAGCCGGTGAAGGGACAGCTGAAGTAAAAGGCCCAAAGGGTCGTCATCTGCATGGCTCTCTGAAGAGCAAAAGCACGCACACTGAGTTTTAATCCAGCCTACATCTCTGTTGGAGTGCAAGGTATATTAGAGAGTTCTGAACTGGATCTGCTTCATATAACGTCTACATTCAGAACCAACAAAGACCATTTAACAAGTGACTTTAGGCCTTTCTAGATTGTATTTCCATTTTCATATTGGTACTTTGATCTGGAAGCACATGTATTTCATCTGCAAAACTCTCTCTGAGGCATGAAGTATTCATTCATATCTACCCTACCTTCCCATCATTTTCTCTCACCTAAATCTTGTTCTGATTAAATCAATTTCCTAATACAACCAGAGAAGACCAAACAACACTCCAATCTCTAAGTTTCTATTTAAGAAGTTCCTGGTGCTACAAAAGGATCAGTTTGTTCCTATCCACATTCCAAGTCTCCACTCAAGACCTATAACCTTTTCAAGGCTGAAAGGCACTTCATACATGAAAGAACACAAACTGTAGTTGACAGACTGGTGTTCCTATCCTAATTCCACAGAGCGGTACAATGTGGGAAAGTGAGTCAAGGCTTTTTTTCTGCCTACATTCTCTTGATATGTTCATCACAGGAAAAACCAGATGAGGTAATAATTGCTATGTGGAGGGACTCAGAGTGTCAGCTAACACCCTTCTGTTCTACTTACTGTTATTCTTACTTTCTTGGCCTCATCTGAATTCCCACAAACTGGGAATGTTTCATGATGGTTTCTGAAGTAAATTTACACACAGTAAATGTTCAACTTAGTACTGCTCATTATTGTTTCTCTTGTTCTTTAGCCAGTTACCACTACATTGATGGGGTTTAGTTTGGATAAAATATAGCTCAGTGAGCACCATAGGATGTATGAATATCAGAGAATAGAGGTATCTCTGACATCTGGGTATTGGGATAACTATTTTCTGGGTAATATAGAACACACAGATAAGCCATCTTAGAGATCCAGGAACAAATTCTGGTATTGGACCATCATGTCCTAAATATTGTTTGCTAATTAAAACTTCAGAACTTCTTGCTTCAGTGTAAGAATCCAAATCTAGTTACTACATTAGGTATTCACTGACGGATTTTCTCAGTAGCAGCAATCCACCCAGCCTAACCAGTTATATATCTGCTTGTGGACAGATGAACTCAGAGCTTGTGGATTTTGTCATACAACAAAAAGTAATGTATGAACATTACTACTATTAACGTCATATTAACATATTGCTATTACATATTAACGCATATTAATACATTAATAGCTCAGTAAGGAGCTTAGACTATACAATTCTAGAGCCTCTGAGGAATTAGTGTAGCTGCAGATACACTAACTCAACACAATGGCATTAGTAGCCATGAACCACAGAATTTGGGAGGCCCGTTGACTTGATCCATGTTCCCATGTTAGAACTATAGATATATGTGAGCAGTCAGGCTATGCTGTGTCTGATGTATCATCTTCCTTCTGCTTGAGAGACACATTAGCCATACCTTCATTACACAAGGATTTCATAACATCCACTTTGTAGAAATGGAACTTGACCAATCACAAGGAACCTCTCACTTTTTGGACCAACATGGGCAAGCTCTACCCAGAGCTGTGCCTTCCACAGACTACTCATGTTAGTGGACATGTGGAAGGCATTGCAGCAAAGGTCCTTTACCGATGAGAACATCTTAAGCCATCCATTCTAGGAAGTACATTCCCACATCCTGAAATGGGATGTACCATATCAGCAACTCTTCACTATGATTTCCCTGGACACAGATTTTCATTCTCAGAGATATGTGAGATAGCCAGGTGCTAGTGGATCATGCCTGTGATTCTAGCTACTCAGAGGGCTAAGATCTGAGGATCGCTGTTCAAAGCCAGCCCAGGCAGTTAAGTCCATAAGACTCATATCGCCAATTAACTGCCCCAAACTGGAAGTGGAGCTGTGGTTCAAAGAGTTAGAGTGGAAGCTGGGAATGTGGCTTAGTGGTAGAGTGCTTGCCTAGCATGCTTGAAGCCCTGGGTTTGATTCCTCAGTACTACAAACAGAAAAAGCCAGAAGTGGAGCTGTGGCTCGAGTGGTAGAGTGCTAGCCTTGAGCAAGAGAAGCTCAGGGACAGTGCCCAGGCCCTAAGTTTAAGCCCCAAGACAGACAAAATAAAAACAAAAACAAAACCCATAAAGATACAAAAGAAACAGCCATTGGCACCTGACATTCAGTGGAATGTGAAGGCAAAATATGTTGAATGGTAAACTTGTTACTCCATTCTTACTTCTCAATTACTTGCAATCACAAAATCAAATTTGCATCCTAATATAAAACCCTTCACTCCCACCACACATATTGTATTTGTTTATGCATTTATTTATTGAACAGATGCTTATGTATCTGTTCAGCTTTCAACTATGTATTATCTGTTCTGTGCCAGTCAGTGAGCTAGAGGCTCACTTGTTCAGAGGTTCTAGCAGGAGAGATCATCTACTCATATACTCTTGACCAAAGACCGGTTCTCCTTTATTGGGGATGGTCGTTCTCTTTGACCAAGCATGCAGCTTTGGGAGGGACATACATGGAGCAGTGAGAGAGGAAGGGGACATCCGCCCAGACAGCCAGACCAACAGAATCAACCCTAGAGATCAATGGGGTGACAGATGTCGCAGCCAGATCGCCCTCACATTGGAGCTAGAGGCTCTGAAAACAGTGTACTAAATGTGATACAATCACACTTAATATCAGGGCAAATCCTTCAAAATCATTTATTCGCGGAAAAGTTATTCACGTTTATAATTAAACAAAACCAATCAAAATGGAGGCATTAAATCAATACTTGAAAACTTAATATGGTTAACAAGTTTCGTTTCATATCTGCAAGGAAAAGCAAAACTTTAAAAATAAGCTTTATAAAGCCTATTATTAAAAACAAAACTGACAAGACATCTCCAAAAATTACATGTGGATCTTACATGGAACTTTAAAAAACAAAACAAAACAAGGACTTTCTATGTGGCCCAGGCTGCCCTCAAACTGGTGATCCTCTCACCTGTACCCCAAAGTGCTGGAATTACAGACACGTACTTTTCTTTTTCCTTTGGTCGGGGGCTAGACCTCTGGGCCTGGGCACTGTCCCTCAGCTCTTCAGCTCAAGGTGAGCATTCTACCACTTGATCCACAGAGTCACTTCCGGTTTTCTGGTAGTTAATTGGAGGTAAGAGTCTCACAGACTTTCCTACCTCTGCTGGCTTTGAACCACGATCCTTAGATCTCAGCCCCCTGAGTAGCTAGGATGACAGGCGTGAGGCACTGGCACTGGCCTTACAGACATGAACTACCACACTTAGCTTTTTTATATGGATCTTAATTCACATAAACTGGAAAAAGTTGTACTATCATTTAGGAGACAAATGGGAATCTGGGCACTGACAGGGTATTTGATAATACTGAGGAATTATTATCACTTCTTAAGTACAATAATAATATTATGGTATTTTGAAGAGTATCTTTTAAAGATGTAAACTAAAATACTTATAGAAGAAACAATTGTGATGTTTGGAATGTCTTTTAAAATACTAAATTAAACAATTGCTTTTACAAGTCAGAATGGGTTGGGTATCTATAGTTTCTTATTAGGAGTCAGGAAGTGCGTGGTGGTACTATTGAAACAAAATTGTTTGGAAACTTGTGAATCCTGAAATTGGGATCTAGTCTATGTCCTAAGTTTGCATCCTTTCTTAGTATACTATATTTTTTCACAATAAAAAGTTAAAAACAAAATGAGGCCTTAACATTATATTAGATTTAAAATAAGTCAGAAACTGAAAGTGTACTTGGAACTATCCTTGCTCTGGTCCTCCACCTAAAGTGCTTTCCACGGTGGAGTCAAACAGCTCTGAACCTTGAACAACCTACGTCTTCCCTCAAAAATCTGACAGCCAGACACAGCTTCTATGTCTGTGTATTCAACCGACCACAGATAAAATATATTAGGAAGCAAATCTTGTTCGCACGGAACATATACAGACTTTTTACTCCTGTCATAATTTCCAAAACGATAAGACACAGCAACTATTCACATTGTATTATTTTGTATTAAATATCATATGCAAAGTAGAAATGAGTTGAAGCAAACAGAAAGGATAGGATTTAATACCAACATTATGCCGTCTAATGAGATAGGCCCGCACACCTATGGACTCTACCATCTGTGGTGGCCCTTTGGTTATAATAGAATGCTACTTTTTAACAAGTCTAAAATGTTTTTTGTTTGGAGAGTTTTTTTGGTGACAATTTCACCTTACTGGCTTGTTTTTAAATGTCTGGATAATTTGGGTCTTTCTCTTCCACTGTTATTCTGGCTTAGAAGTCAGAATATTACTTCAAGTTCAGCTCTAAACAACCATGTAACCTTGGACAGTGCAGTTCAATTGAACCTCAGTTTCTTCTGCAAAGAAAGCTGGTGACGAGATCTTCTCTCAGGTAGTTTATGGGGCTGGGGCTGCATTTTCTGCTCTTTGCTTAGAAACAGAAGCTGGTCCTCACTGTGCATGGGATATATGGCTCTTCTCTCTCCCATTTATCTAGGGCCACCTGATCCATACACTGAGAACCTCACATTGGCACAACTCTGACTACCTAGCCCACTAAGAAGTCCATTGCACACATCCTCATCCTTGTAGAAACCCCTGGGGAAGTCATAAGAGATGGCTCCCTAGTAGAGCAGAAAAACCCTTTGGAAAACCTCACCAGTGTAGTGCTTGAGCTGACTACTATGTCCTCTAGCTAATGGCCAATGAAGAAACGTGTGTGTGTGTGTGTGTGTGTGTGTGTGTGTGTGTGTGTGTGTGTGTAAAGATATTTTAATAGAAGTACAATATATCATGTACTATAAATTAAAATATATTTAAGAACCTGAAAATATACTTCATAGCATTGGTCATAAGCTGGCTGTTTGAGCTTTGAGCTTTGGAACTAAGATACAGGCTTCAGACTGTTGAGCTCTGTGTGAATTTGTGACTTCATTCACATTTCTCAGTGATTTTGGACTAAGCAAGGGGACATGTACACTCATGTCTGCAAGTAGATACATGCCAAGAGGAGACATGCAGGGCACAGAAAACACAATAGCAGAAGAAGAAAGACTAAGCCCTTTACAGAGATCATGTAACTTGTTTTTATGAAACAGAACATGAATCATTAATAGGATCACAACTTTGACTTTCTCTCTGAACAACCAAAGATTACCTTGATGTGCTTAACTCTGTCTTCTTTGTCCGTCTTTGGTTTCTTTCCTGTGGCAACAGAAATGTAGTTTGGGATTAATTCAGGAAGGATGTAGAGAGGAACACTGCCTTACATTCAATTATTTCTCAATAAACCCGTTACTTTTGTCATGATCAAAATTCCAAATGTATATTTTGTATTTCCTTTAATGCCCTGAAAGTTATTTTTCTAGGCTGAATAAGGGCAGAATTACCACCTACCAAATAAAAAAGTGTTTTACCCTTGAAGTGACTATAGACACAAAAATAAATCACAATGGGCCTGTGGTGTATATACTAAGCAATCATTTCTCTAGTCAGTAAATATCTTTACCTTTCTTAGAAGGTCGTTCAGATAAGGGCAACATTCGATACACTCTGAAGGCATTGTTTCCTTTCTTTATACTTTTATCCTTAACTTCTTCAATGTCAGGCAAGGAATTCATGGCACATCGAAAATTGGCCTTCCATGTTTTGGGATCAGGTTTATCTACTCCTGGTTGATGCTTTCCTAACAAAACAGCCAACGGTTAAGAAAGAGAGGAAAGGCATTAGCTACAGAATAAAAATAATTCTGGCAACATGATATTGATGGCAAGGTGATACAGAAAAGTCTTTACGTTTCATATTCTATCTGCAAAGACTAGCCACCATAGTTTCTCTAGGATTGAGAAAGTTCTTAGAGTGTAAGAATTTTGTTTTTAAAACCTAGAGAGTTTGGGACATGATGGGATGAGCTGGTCACCTTGGTTCTACCCAATAGCTTAGAACGGAAAATGGAGAATCAATGTAGATCATAAAAATAAAAGGCTGGGAGCTGGGAAGGTGGCTCCGTGGTAGAGTGCTTGCTTTGCATGCATGAGGCCCTGGGTTCGATTCCTCAGCACCACAAAAGCAGAAAAAGCTGGAAGTGGGGCTGTGGCTCAAGTGGTAGAGCGCTAGCCTTGAGCTGAAGAGCTGAGTGACAGCGTCCAGGCCCAGGGTTCAAGACCCACGACCGACAAAAACAAAAAACAAAAATAAAAGGCTGAAAGTCTAATAGGCAGAACTAACTTCTGACTTTCAAATACTAAGAAAAAAGTCCATCTGTAAAAATAGCAACCTACTTAATTTTTATAATAAATATCTGTAAGTAAATTCAACCCAAGTTTATAGGTCCAGAGCAGATGAATTTATATTCTCCATATAACCCTTGGGAAATTCACGGAAAATCACACTGAAAGGAAACTGCAGGACTAAGGAACGACAGGATGGGAGGGATTCTATATTCCAGATGTACTTTGGGGTAAGTGATGAGACTCTCAGAACTGGCCATCAGCCAGGATATTTTCCATATATAATGAAAGCAACAGTGGAGCGGTGAACCGTGCAGGGTTTATACCTGTGTGGATTGCCCAGTTTCTGAAGAGAGGTGCATCTTTTTCCACATCCCATCCATGTCTAGCTGCATGCATCCAGGGGATCTGGAAAATCTTCTTCTCCTGGAATGGAAGGCAAAGAACTTCAGTGTTTGGCTAACTATGGCTAGGGGCTTTTCTGTTCTAGCTGTGAGATTTCCCACTAAATGCTAGTGTCTGGTAAAACCAACTGTAAAGCTCCTGCTGAGTCCCAAATCCTGAGTCTTAGGGAACAGTCAAGTCCTCATTTGACTGGCAGTGCAAGAGCATAATATCAACATGCTCCATCCTTAGCCCTACTACTCTATTTTGGTTTTTTTTTTGCAAGTCCTGGGGCTTGAACTCTGGGTCTGGGCTCTGTCCCAGAGCTATTTTTGCTCAAAGTTAGCCCTCTTCCACTTGAGCCACAGCTCCAATTCTGGCTTTTTTCTGAGTAGTTCATTGAGTCTCAGACTTTCCTGACTGGGCTGGCTTTGAACCACGATCTTCAGATCTCAGCCCTCATGAGTAGTTAGGATTATAGGCATGAGCCACCAGTACCTTCTACTCTCTTATAGCACCACAGATAACTGGCCACCTGCAAAAACTTCTAATGCTTATTCTTATTTCTTATCATTTGGTAAACAGTTATTCCAGCTGCTTTAGGTAAGTGAAAAGTTAAATTAGTTTCCAAGATAACCTACCCTTTACTCTGCTAAGGCGTACTCAGGTCTATTTGAGGTTACTGCCACAGATAATACTAAGGATCTCTATCTGCCTGGATATTCACAAAAATAGAAGATTCTGGGCCCAAATTAGGATTGCAATCCTTAGGTCAAAGTCCATTTCTATCTTTCCCTACTGCCTGAGGCTAATTTACAATGCTTTAATCAACCCTAGGCAACATCTAATGAGAAACACTTCCAGAAAAAAGTTCACCCTCATATAAAAAGAAAAGAAATGAGGATTGTCCTTAACAGTCAAGTTCAAAGTCAACACTGCCCTGACTAAACTCTTTTAATGTCTTTTTTTTTTTTTGGGTCCGGTCATGGGCCCTGAACTCTGGGCCTGGGCGCTGTCCCTCAGCTCTTCAGCTCAAGACTAGCGCTCTACCACTTGAGCCACAGCACCACTTCTGCCTTTTTTCTTTTTGCTTATGTGGTGCTGAGGAATCGAACCCTGGGCCTCATGCATGCAAGGCAAGCGCTCTACCACTGAGCCACCTTCCCAGCCCCTCCTTTAATTTCTTTAACTATCAAAAGTTCAACATTACATGAGACTTCACTAAATACATGTCAGAAATTCCTTTTATGGTGCTGGAAACGGAGGCACAGAAGGAAACTTGATTTGAATAGATGGAACTTAGAGTTGAAAGTATCTAAATCCAAATTCAAGGTCATCAGATAGAGAAGATTCTCTGTCCTGACAGACCTGTGGAGATTGTCAGGTGGGGAACTCTCTGCTCTATTCAACAGGGAAGTGGGGGAAATGTCAGCACTGAACTCTGGGGAAGCAGGGAAATATCAGCAGGGATTCCCCGCTACTCTACTCTGGCACAGCGAAATCTAGAAAGAGCCCTCCCTACTGTCCCCAAAAGGCAGCTGGTACCCCACACCAAATGATCGTTAACAGTTAACTTCTGAAACTGTAACGTTTCAGAAGTGTTACAGTTTCCCAAAAACTGTTAGAAGGGGGAAATTCTACCATATTTTTGCAAGTCAGTTCGTAAAGAACTGAAAAGTTAGAGACCTTTTCACAATTTCCTCTTTGTTCCTTGTGCACCAGCCACAGGGTCTTCTTCTTCAGGTGGGCCAAAGATCAGGGGATCAGAAAAGGGCTGAGTTGAATGGTTTGGTTTTTTTTTTTAAGGTACATGAAAATCAGAGAACAAAACTGCTTGATGCAGTTGTTGATGTTCACATGAAAGAAACTACAAGTAAAAAGAACTGATTTTACAGCATTTTCTGGAAACAAAGTGTATATCCACAATCTAAGGCTTCCTGCTTAAAAATATAGACCCTGAAAACTCTGCTATTGTGCCACCAACAAGCCTAAGTTAGAGGAAGCCTATTATTAAAAAAAAAAAAAATGCCCGCTGGTGTGTAGGTAAGCAAAGAAAACATCCTGTCTGTCTCTTTCAAAGGCTTGCCGTGACAATGACAGGACAGCAGTACCTGAGTTCACGGCACAGCTACATGCCCACTGTGGAGAAGCTCCAGGGAAGGCCTGCCTGACAAAGACCTTCGGGCCAGGACTACAGTGCTGGCATTGTCCTGACAGGGAACAGTGTTGGCAGCCAGTGGCCCACTGCCTTCCATCAGCCAAACTCATGCCTGGCTCTAGCAGAGGAGCCTGGAGAGATGGCAGAGTCCCCTTCCTTGCTCTTCCTCAGTAACAGAATTTTTGTAGCACAAATTAGAAGAAAGAAGCTCAGTAGGGAAAAGCCCCTTATAAGGGACTAAGGATTTAGTTATACAAAAAAAAAAAAAAATCCATTTGCCTTCTGGTCCTCAATCAGAGAAACAGGAGGCCAGTGTTGTAGCTTAGTATTAGAACATTTGCCTAGCAGGCTCAAGGCCTTGGGCTAGACCTCTGGCACGAAAATGAGAGGGAAGGAGGGGGGTGAGGGAGGGGAATACATAGACAAAGTGAGGTCTCCATGGAGAGTTACACTAAGGAACAACCCATCCTAAAGCTGTTACAACAAATGACACAATTATTCCCTACAGCTCTGGAAGCCAAAACTCTAGAGGGAACTCTTCCAGGTTCTGATGCCTCCATCAGTCCCTGTGGCCTTATCACTCAGTCACTACTGTGTCTTTTCATGGCTTCACCTCTCTCTTCTGTGTGTGTCTCCTCTCGGTGTCTTTTATTTTTGGTGGGGGTATGTTGGTCCTGGGTTTGAACTGAGGGCCTGGGTGCTGTTCCTAAGTTATTTTGCTCAAGGTTAGCACTCTACCACTTGAGCCACAGCTCCACCTCCAGGTTTTTGGTGATTAATTAGACATAAGAATCTTAGGAGCCGGGCGCTGGTGGCTCACGCCTGTAATCCTAGCTACTCAGGAGGCTGAGAACTGAGGATCGCAGTTCAAAGCCAGCCCGGGCAGGAGAGACCGTGAGACTCCTATCTCCAATAAACCACCAGAAAACCGGAAGTGGCGCTGTAGCTCAAGTGGTAGAGCGCTCGCCTTGAGCTGAAGAGCTGAGGGACAGCGCCCAGGCTGAGTTCAAGCCCCATGACCGACCAGAAAAAAAAAAAAAAGAATCTTAGGGACTTTCCTGCCTGGGCTAGCTTCAAACCATGATCCTCAGATCTCAGCCTCCAGTGTAGCTAAGATTACAGGCGTGAGACACCAGTGCCCAGCTCTCTTCCATTTCTTATTTTAAAAAATACACACACATGGCATTGGACTCAGGGCCCAGGTAGATAATCCAAGACATTATCCTGAAGTCTTTAACTGAATCTGCAAAAACTCTTTTTTCCAAATAAGGTTGCATTCGTAGGCTCTGGAAGTTATATGGAGTAGTTTTCTGAGCTGCCTACTGTACCAGATGGCTAGAATATAGCTGTCCTGTACCTATTTGATACAGAAGACCTGATGTGTTTTTCACTTATCCATGAGTTTCAGGAGGGGGAAATGGCTTGCTTTGCTTCAGAATGAAGGAACATTGTTTTTAAACTCAGTCTACCAGAAGAGGTAATGACAGCCACCTTTAATCCTAGCTACTTAGGAGGCTGAAATCTGAGGATGGTGGTTCAAAGTCAGAGTCTGTGAGACTCTTCTCTCCAAATAACTACCAGAAAGCCACAAGTAGAACTGTCGCTCAAGTGGAAAAGCAGCCTTGAGCAAAAAAGCTCAGGAATAAACACCCTGGCAAACACCCAGGCCCTGAGTTCAAGTCCCTGCTATGGCACAAAAATAACAACAACAGCATATCTTGTTTGTTAAAGCAGAACTCCACATAATTCACTTCTCTTGTACTTCACTTTCCTCGTGTGGAAAATGGAAAATAACAATGTTTTCTCAAAGTGGAGACTATGTGAACTGATACATATGGCTTGCTCATGGTACCTAACCCCTAAGCTTTTATTGTTATAATTTAGCACCTTGTGCCTCTCCAACTCCCTTTGTAGATCCATCTAGATGCCTGCTAAGTGAGCAAGCAAAAAGGCCACCTGACTTCTTTTGGGTTCCTTTGGAAAAGGCTAATTGCATATTTAAATCCATATCACTATAGATATCACAAGCCTGGAGAAAAGATGGTTTGTACTTAAGGTGAACCAGATGACACCTCAAATAAGGACATGGTGTAGGGGCTGGGAAGGTGGCTTAGTGGCAGAGTGCTTGCTTAGCATCCATGAAGCCCTGGGTTTGATTCCTCAGTACCACACACTCAGAAAAAGCTGGAAGTGGTGCTGTGGCTCAAGTGGTAGAGAGACTCAAGGACAGGGTCCAGGCCCTGAGTTCATGCTCCAGGACTAGCAAAAAAGAAAAAGAACATGGTTTATACTTCATCTGTTTTAGGAAGAACTCACTTAAATACATATTCAAACAAAATGACATTAAATTCAAAATAAATGAATGAGAGTAAAGAAAAAAAAGTCAAATGTGAAAGATATTGCTAAAGATAAAATGAAGCCAGGAGTAAAACTGGGAAAAAGGAAAAAAAAAATATGACAATATCTTTCTCTCTCATCAGAAGCAGGCCCCAACCTGCAATCTGGCTCTCAGCTGTGGCATCTTGTCCAAAGATAAAGCCTGACCAGCTAAATTATTCATTGTTTAAGATTAAAAGAGGAAGGGAGAAAGGGATGCTCAAGCAGACAAAGACATTTGCTCAAAAGCACTGCAACCATGCCTGGTAATAAAAGAGAAACATCTCCCTTAGGCCTCCTTAAAAAAGGCCTGATGTGTTATATTTAGTTGCTTTGCTAGATTATTGCTATACATTTTTAGTTTTTTGTTGGTTTTTTTAACTTTTACATGGGATTTACTCCTACAGCTAGACTCAACTAAACAGGGAGTTCTGAGCTTAACAAGTGCAATATGTTTACATAGTACCTGGGTGTTAGAGAGAGGTAGAAAGATAAACAACTACTTTTTTCTTTCAGGACAGAGGGCACAGGGAGTTTCACATAAAGATAAAGAGACTTCTTTTTCATCTGTTGATTGTGGAGCTTGAACTCAGGGCCTGGGAGTTGTCCTTGACTTTTCCACTCAAGGCTAGCACTCTATCCACTTGGAGCCACAGCTCTACTTTTGGTTTTGGAGATAAGACCTATAATCCCTCTGTACAGTATTTTTACAATAAAAATATTAAAAAATAAAATATGGGGCAGAAAAAAGAGCCTCATAGACTTTGCTGCCTGGGGTTGGCTTTGAACTGTGATCCTCAGATCTTAGCCTCCTGAGTAGCTAGAATTACAGGAGTAAGCTCCCAACACCCAGCTGAGAAGACTTTTCTGAGAAGACTTTTCTTATACACAAAAACAAAAGTTCTTTTTTTTTTGGGGGGGGGGGGTCCGGTCATGGGGCCTGAACTCTGGGCCTGGGTGCTGTCCCTCAGCTCTTCAGCTCAAGGCTAGCACTCTACCACTAGAGCCACAGCACCACTTCCGGCTTTTTTCTTTTTGCTAATGTGGTGCTGAGGAATCGAACCCAGGGCCTCATTTTGCATGCAAGGCAAGCGCTCTACCACTGAGCCACCTTCCCAGACCAAACAAAAGTTCTTTCATAGAAATCCTTCAGAAGAAAATCAGTATATTCTACTCTGAATTGAAACTGTGGTTTCCATCCTGGACAGCTAGGAGGAGCAAGAAAGGAACTTGGAGAAGAAAGAGGGCAAGGGTCATTACAAAAGCACAGCAAGGAACTTCTTAGTCATCCAAAGTCAATGCCAATAGTGAGCCCCATTGGGAAAGATGACACAAACCTGTCTGATATGATAACATGACATTTTATGATTACTGTTGGTTGTTTGGTTTTTATATTAAGCAAGTCTAAGATTGTGACTAAGAATAGTTTTACTTTTGATTGGTCCTGTGGCCATGTTTTTTCAGAAAGGGCAACAATCTCTCATTTACACACACACACACACACACACACACACACACACACACACACACACACACACACACACACACACACACACACACACACACACACACACACACACACACACACACACACACACACACACACACACACACACACACACACACACCCTTACCTTGTTAAGCCACTTTAGCCCTGGTATCGTATTCGAGTTTATCTGTTCCTCCAGCCATGGGCGCATTCTCATCCTTTCCACTGGCATGGTACCCTTTGACAGAAGAGACACGCAACATTAGGTCTTTCTGCTGCTGACTGCCCTGTCTGTACTACAAAGTTCTACAGACCTCTGTGAGCTGCTTACTGACCCCGTTTACCCTGTTCCAGAAAGTGTGGAATGGACCAGGCCTATTGTACATGAGCTGACTTCTGCTGAAGGGGCCTGCACATATGGTAGGCCTGACACCTAGCTAAACAGAGCATCCATACACCTTCCAGTGACTGCCTCATGCTAAGCTTCAACTCCTCCTCTCTTGGCTGCATTTATCGCAAACATAACCAGCGATCTGAAGACCAGTCATTTAGAACACATTTGGTATTACAAATCCTGCTCCTTTTAGTAACTAAGCACAGCCAGAGCGGAGCACTTTAGTGGAAATGAATTAGAGTAACCAATTTGTTCCTTTCAGACATCTGAGTGATATAAGTGATCTGAACCCCCAGTAAAGTTATGAAGGAATCAATTAATCTGGTTCTCTTTTGTCCTGACAAAAATCTATTTTCAGACCTAAGTGTACTTTGCCCTCCCTTCATCTTTGCCATGACTTTTACCCTAATCTATTTTTTCACTCCACCAAGCATTTTCTTCAATACCAACCCTCCCCCATCTGACAGCATCTCTCTTCCCTTACTTTCCCTTTGAAAATCATTGGCATGGTCTGTACATTTTTCCTCCACCAGCCCACGTGTGCCTTTCCCCACTCCTTCCAGATTCCTAAGACAGTCTTTCCCTTGCTCACCAAAACAGTAACAGTAGAATCAACTCTTACTCTATTTGTGTCTAAATTTACTTTTAATCTAGAATCTGAAAGCAAAGATGATGGTGACTCAAGCCTCCACTCTATGGGCATTTGTAGACAATGGAACGTTATAATCTTGGTTTCAACCCTAAGTGGTCTCTTGTTTCTATCACTCTTTTCCTACACAAATGGCTGAAAACTCTGTTCAGATGAATGTGGCCTGATATGGTCGATATCTCATGATCTCTCTGAGCTTGCCCGGCTGGCCTCTGCCCTGCCCTGAGCTTGTGCCAGAGTACAAGTATTTTTATATGAATCACAAGAGGCTTCACTTTTGCCCATAGGAGAGAGACGTTTCTTTGCTCTAGAGCACTTCTCTCACAGTTCTAGTGCATTCACTGTTGCAGACACCTTTCGCTTCTGCTTAGACCAAGCTCTCGGCACCTTTCCTCGAACCTGCCAATTGTCACCCATCCTCCAAGACCCAGCATCCACCCTCCTTCTCAATAAAGCTTTCCCAGACCACTCCAGACTGAAGTAATCCCTCCAACTCCTATGTTACTCAGAACTGACATTACTCGTTTGAAAATCAAACATTGCTTTAGGGCCACTGTTCTAAATCTTTAATCCTATCTCTCAATCAACCCCTGAACTTCTCTGCTGTTTCAACTCTCTTCCTATGCAAATTTGAAGTTCCTTGAGAGCAGAGAACTTATTAATCCTGCAAAGCTAAATGCTGCTTTCTACACAGGAAATGTTCAGTCCAAGGAAAGACAAGGCCAGTTCTGAAGTTCAGCCCAAAGATGCTCTGCCAATCATCTGCAGTCTCCAGGCCCCCATTCTTTGAGCTGGTAACAGGACACACACAAAAACAGACATGGAATGGCCTAGAGGAAGCCTCAGTACACTGTTCATCTCTATGGTCTCAACCCATTCCATCCACTCTTCATTTACTCATCTACTTAATCTATTCAAGGATCAAGGACTGAGAATGAGGATCCAGAACTGGAAAACATAAACAAAAAACAAAACAAAACGAAGTCCTGTCATCTTGCCTCCCAGACTAAGACAGGACACAGGAAAGAAGGAAATTATCAATTGAAGAGTCCTTCGTGCAGCTGATAAAGAGTTACTCTTGGAGAATGGGGCAAGGCTGCACACAGATTACATCAAACAACCATGCAAAGACTCTTCCCTAAAGGGGGATGGCCATCAGCCCAATCAGATCCTCCCTTGGAAGAAGACTGGAAGACACAGAGAAATAGCAGAACTGGGGCCAATTACAGGAGTTACAAGTAGAAGGCAGCAGAGGCCAGTTGGGGGCGTAACTTGCAGAAGTACTGCTGCTGCTCGTGTACAGGGTAACGGGGAAACAGGAGAGGCACACGTGAGTGACCTGCTTCCAGCTCATAATCACAAAAATATTATTTCCTCCTACATTTTTTCACAAGTAACCCATTTGAAGGAAATAATCATCCCCAGATGTATTTCCAAAAGCTTTCTGTGAGAGAAGATACCATTGATGTAAATCATTTATAAGTCCTGCACATGTGAATTTGCCTGCTCATGAAAGCTTATTTGAAACTGTAAAAAAAAAAAAAGAAATTCAATAAAATCAATATTCCTGGTGCTTTTGTGGTCATCACAGATAGGCAGAGAGGGGGAAATGAGAGACACCTGGTGCACACATTCCCAGCTTAGGTCAAACAAATGTCTTTTTCATGGCTAATTTAGTCAGATAGTTCTCACTTATCTGTGCTTTATCTTGGTCATTTTGGCATTTAAAATGTCACCCAAGAGTGGTGCGGAGTGTTACATACTGTTTCTAAGCACAAGAAGGCTATGATATGTCCTATGAAGAAAATACATGCAGGAAAATAAGGCACACTCAGTATAAATTCAGTACTAAATAAGGTATTTTAATATAGAAAACACAAAAAATCAAAGTTAAATACTGATCAGTTCATGACAATGCTGTGACCAGAGACTTACAGGAACCTGCCAACACAAGCTCACAAAAATGAACCTTCTGTGAAGGCACAGACACAGGAGGCAGATGGACATGTGAAGATGGAAACAGGAATTAGATGAAGCTACAAGTCAAAAGCACGGCAGGAACTTCCAGAAGCTGGAGGAGACAAGGACAGATCCTCCTCTTGGAGCATTCAGAAGTAGCATGGTCCTGCTGAACAGCTGGGCCTCAGGTTGTTTTGGAGAACCATGAAAGAACAAATTTTTATTGCTTAAGCCACACAGTTCATGGTACTTTGCTATGGTGGCCCTAACAAACTAACAGAGAAGGAGAGAGATCAATGCAAAAGCCTGGAGGCAGGAGAAGAAGCAACCCATAGCAATCAGCAACAGTTAAGGATGCTTGAGAACAAAGTGAAACACAGTTGTTCTGGAAGGCAAGTTTCTATGGGAAAAAGTACCTAGGCTATGTGAAATGGAAACTAAGTAAAGAAGACATGGTGGGTGTTAGTTTTTGCCTAAGAGAACCAAAGTACACAGAAAATCAGAGACACAATGTCCTGTCCTGAAGTCCCATTGCTGATACATCCCCTTGGCTTCTTACTCCATCTTTCTGATACACTTTTGATGATCCAGAAAAACGAGACCCTCCAAAGCATGATTTCCAAAGTTATCTATGCTCTTACAAACACTTGTGTCACATGAAGGTTCATGGTGTTATCTTTCTTTTTCTTTTCTTTTTTTTTCCTGAGCATAAAATGCAGCTAGGCACCAGTGGCACGTGTCTGTAATTGTAGCTACTCAAGAGGCTGAGATATGAGGACAGAAAGCCAGCCCAGGCAGGAAAGTCCATGAGACTCTCATATTCAATTAATCACACACACACACACACACACACACACACACAAATGAACAAACAAACAAAAAACAGTAGTGAAGCTGTGGATCAAGTTGCTGAGCAATAATAGTCTTGACCAAAAAAAGCTCAGGGACTGCACTTAAGCCCTGAGTTCAAGCCCCAGGAATGGCACAAAAAAAAGTAAAGTGGGGCAGGTGGAGGCTGGGAAGGGATGGAAAGGGGAAAAAAAAAAGTAAAATGCTAGAATTTTATAGTTTTATAAAGCTAACACATGAACAACCTCTGCTTTAAAGAAAGTAAAAAATGGGGCTGGGAATGTGGCTTAGTGGTAGAGTGCTCGCCTAGCATGCATGAAGCCCAGGGTTTAATTACTCCATACAATATAAACAAAAAAAGCTGGAAGTGACACTGTGGCTCAAGTGTTACAGCAAAAGAAGCTCAAGAACAGTGCCTGAGCCCTGAGTTCACCCCAGAACTGAAACAAAAAAGAAATAGAAAGTAAAAGAGCAAAAACATCTACCCACAAGCCTAACAAAAAGGTACTTCATTGTATGTTTGAGATAGGGGTTAAAAATATCTTCAAAATCAGCACCTACGTACAAATCAATTCAACACGTGATGGAGATACCTGCTTAACCATGGAGGAGACATGGTCCAACACATTTGGATTGTCCCTCTGCATAATATATTTTGTTTTTGTTTTTGTTTTCATTTATATACACACCCATATGAAAGATAAGACTTTCATCTTGTCACCTAAAAAATTGCTTCATGATTTCTTTTTGGCTTATACAAATAGTCAACATCACGACTTTTGTACTTTGGGGCTATCTTACATAAAGTAATGGTTCCTTGAACAAGCTTGCAGGAAAACAATAAAAATAACCACAAGGTAAAGAGACTCATACCTTCAAAACATAAAAACAAGCAACAGTTACACTAGAAAACATAAGCTTTATTAGTGACTACTCCATAGAAACAATGAAAATCAGAAGACGTTGAAAAGACATCTTTAAAGTATTGAAAGAAAATGAAAACTATCATTTAAAATGTGATGTCCAGAAAATATTTCCTTCAAGAAAGATTAAATTAGGTATTTTCACTCACAGAAAAACTTACAACATTTTCTATGCATAAGAGAGGCATGGAAATGCACACCTGTAATCCTCACATTTTAGAGGCAAAGACAGGAGAATTGTTGAGTTTGAGACAAGCTTGGGTTATATAGTGAGACAAGAAAGGAAAGAAAAGAGAAGGAAGGGAGGGAGGGAGGGAGACAGGAAGGGAGGGGAAAAAAACTAAGGAAGGCAGGCAGTATTCCAGGAACTGTACTAAAATAAGAGCTGTGGAGGACTGCAAGATGGGTGAGATGTGATCTCCACCCTCAGGGAACTAATAAGTTAGCTGGGGATATGAGACATAAATGATATAAAGCTAACTAATAACACTGTAATTATAATGATAAGACTATGCAATGGAGATCAGGAGGCAGTATATGACTAACTGCCAAATAAGTCAAGTAGTTTGCAAGAAATACATAAATCATTATTAATTGGGCTTGTACAGAAATGCTTTATGGCAAAGGAAGCTTTGTATTAGATGAGAGAAGGTAGCAGGCAAGCCAGGCAAGGTATAAAGTTGGTATTAAGGGTGAAGGATTGAGGCAGATGCATTCACTGATGGGGACAGAACAAAAAAACTTTTGTACCAATGTGGGGGAACTTCCTAAGAGTCATGAGCATATGAGAAGCAAGTCATGGATGTTTAACACCAATAATTCCCAACTGGCCAGTTAAATACTATTATACCCATTTTAAAGATGAGAAAAAGTAGAGCTAAAAGTATAGCCCATCCTAAATAATAATAATAGTAATAATAATGGAGGGGGAAAGGAATGGAAGAAAAGGAAGAGAAGATGCACAAGTTACCAAGCTTCTAGACAGGGCTAGGATTTGAACCTAGGTCTTCCAGGAGTGTCTCAAGTACCTGGTTAAAACCCTCACTTGTTAATGCAAGCTAATGAAGACTTCTGAGTAAATAATTTGAGAAAAGCCATGTTTCAATGTCATGAACCCACCAGCACTATAACCAAAGCCAAATGGAGGTAGAGGTAAGCTAAAAACTACAGATTCTGCTTTAAGATGGGACTATATGAATACACAGGAAACGTTTTTATTTTTAAATCACTATACACTTGTAGAACTATAAAACTTATTTTTAGTAGTACTTTTTTTCTAGTCACAAAATAATCCTCCAGATTCAAGTTCTTTGAACCTGAAATTCTATACCTCTCACATTATTTATTGTGTCTTCTCCACCAAAGTAAGAATTTGCATGCAAAACTGAGTTGGGCACAGAAGATCATCACTATTTCTACTACATTTGTGTGACAGTTCCCGAGAAGCCACATACCAACCACTTCTGTGCAGTATTTCATTTAATCTTCCAACAAGCTCCATGAAATACTGTATCTTATCTCCAATTCTGCAAATGAGGAATGAAGCTACTTACAAAGCTCAGAATCTGTTTTAAAGGTAAAGCTCAAGTCAAATCTCAATCAGCCTGTCTTTAGAAGAAAGGCCAAAAAAGGGGGTTTTCTAAACCTCTGGGAACCCTCTATTAGACAGTGGTTAAAAAGTATCTACTTTATAGATTTGAATCAGCATTTCTGGATTAAAATGAACACTTTTGATTTAATTTTAATGTACTGAAATAAAGAAAGATGAGAGAGCACCAGAAGTGAGTCAGAATTGTTTAGGAGAAGTTCTGTTTCAAGGTTACATATCTGTCAGAAGAATTTATGAAGCACTGCATTGGGCTGAACTGCTTCCCAAGGGAATATGCACAGATGTGTGTGTACATGTGGATGGCAGGTAGAGGGAGAGTGGGAATGAGAAGCAGCACAGGAGGACAAAGGAAGACCAGGAAAAGAAAACCCACCCTTAGTACTGTACTGACTATTGGGAGACAAAAATATAAAATGTACAATATGAATAAAATGTATGAGAGAAGTGTTCACAGCATATGCTTGGCACAAAAACATCCTGTTCAGACAATGTGATGGTGCATTGCAGGGAGGAAGTGTGGGACCTTCCCAACTGGCTATGTTTAGTATTTCCCTCCATCATTCTACATACTCTAGGACCCTGGAGGCGGAGCCAACAACTGCCAGTCAGGAAACCAGAGAGCCGCTTTGACATTTACATGGAATGCCAGACACAGGAAGAAAGTAGGCCTCTTAGTGTACCTATTACTTCATTTTTTAAAGTGGTATTGAACTTCAGGAAAGTCATTAAGCAACAGAAACCAGATGCTACATCATGGCTATACCCTTACTTCTGGCATTTGTTTTATTTTGTTGAACTTTTAAAACAATACATATTGTAGATTTGCTGAGGAATTTGTTTCCAAACAGATTTTTTCTTTTTTTTTTTTTTTTTGCCAGTCCCAGGGCTTGACCTCAAGGCCTGGGCACTGTCCCTCAGCTTCTTTTGCTCAAGGCTGGCACTCTACCACTTGAGCCACAACACCACTTCCAGCTTTTTCTGTTTATGTAGTACTGAGTAATCAAACCCTGGGCTTCATGCATACTAGGCAAGTACTCTACCATTCCCAGCCCCCAGATTTCTTTTTTTTTAAACAGATGATATTAAGGAATTCAACCCTGAATTCTCCTATGATGTGGATTTTTCAGGGTAAATCATGTTATGGGCTTGCTGCAAAGCCATCCCAAACACATCATAAACCACCATCATACTTTTCTGTTCTATTATCAATGGCTCAAAACCTCTATGTAACATTATTACCCAAGTACTTAAAAAAAATTCCTAACTCAACCTAATCCGAATCTCTAAGGGCTCAAGACACAGGAATCTTTTCATTATCCTAGAGTAATGCTGATGGATGAGGATCACTGCTATTGAATACCCTTTAGCCCAATGGCCTTCCAGATCCCAGATAATCATCATCTCCAATGAATCATGAAGAAAGGACGCAAGTGATGAAAAGATTCCATAGTTAATACATAGAAAATTAAAAATTTTAAATGCCTTATCATGAAAATAATTTCCCTATGCAAATAATCTTCAGACTATAGTTTAGCATAACTACCATTTTATCCACCATAAAGCACATTTTATGTCCTTTTGGAAGACACTACCATAGCTACTTTACCATAACTACTAGGAATACCATCAACCCCGGCTCCTTGAAGCAGTAGGGTTTAGCCTCCCATAGTAGCATGTGCCACTAACTCACAACCAGGAACAGAGACAGAAACTGAAGCAGGGCCTCCACCTGTGTGCTCAAAATAGAGACTAGTGCTGACAGGGCACATGGCCAGGTGGTCCTTCCAGAGAATGGTCTCCATGCAACCACACAAACAGGAACTCTTCATTCAAAAAGTAAGTCTTTTAAAAGTTTATTTATTACCATTATTAAGTAGTTGTACAAAGAAGTTACAATCCCAGCAGTGAGGTGATAGATACAATGTATCTTGATCAATGTCACCCCTTCTATCTTTCTTCCCCATTTTACTCTTCCCATCCCTAGTCCCAAAGAGTAAGTCTTAAACACATTTGCGACACATCCTATTCATGAAACTTGTGCTTTGTTGAGGTAGCCCCTACCCCACCAAGATCTCACATGGGCAGTTCCCTACAGAAATTGAAGAAACCCACTTCCAGCACACTACTAGAAAAGCAGTTAGCCCTAAGGCTGTTCAAATGCCAGCTCTTCCTCAGTGACTATCCGCAGACCTCAGGACATATATATCCCCCTGCCCTTGAATTTATAAAGCACACTGCCTCTCAATGGTATTTCACATCTACCTTACAATGACTCTCAGTCTTGACTTTATTTCCATGTGCTTTAATCCACTGACACAAACGTCCCTGTGAAGCTAGAGCATCTTGTTAATACAAGACTATGTACCCAGTAGGCACCCAGGAAATACCAACCAGAACTATCTAGTGGTTATTCTGGACTTATTCTTTATCGGAATAGTCCAACAAGGGAGATGCTAGTCACATGTGGCTACCTTTGTCAACAAAGATAACAAGACAATGTAAAGGCCAGCTCTACTCTCCCAAATCATAGTTACCTGTTATATGGCTGGTGGAAACAAATATCTATACTGGAAACCCTGGTGGAGTTTCTGGAAGAAGCAAGGTTATACGTGTGACATCAAAACTATACTATCTTGAGAAAAAATTTTGTTTTCAAAGGTCTCCTCATAGTCTGCTAGCTTAATCACTTTTTGAAAGAAGCAAAGGGAAAACTTCGAAGTCTAGAGTTGCAAGTGATTGAGCACAACACAATATGATTTGAGGGCAGCCTCTGTCCATGTGGTGCCATTAGGGTATCAACAGAAACTAGTGACAGCAAAATGCCTGGTGGGATTAGGTGAGTTCTGGGCACATTAGGAGAACTATCTCACTTTGTCCACAATATTATAAGATAGGTCTCCATTTGACAGACAAGGTTAAATAACTTGTCTGATATCACAGAGCTGCTGAGTTATGGAAGAGCTTGGGTTTGAGCAGGCATCTTAGACCATTATGTAGACTCTAGAAGAAGCACACACCTTCAAGCCAAGCTGGGATCCACCTTAGGAGGCAAAGACAGCCTGGATTCAAAGACAGCCTAGCTGTCAGGGATCACAGGTAGGACCATGAGGGCCTACCTACCATGAAAGCCACTGAAAACTTCAGTAGCTGCACCTGATGAACAGGGTGCAGTTACCTAACCTCGTTTACCCAGTTGTCCTTTAAGCCATCACTTCCTGCCCTTTAAATCCAAACCTGCAGCCCCTTCAATGCATTCCTGACGTGGAAACTGGCATAATCTACCGCATAGCCTAGCCGTCCAGAGTCCTGCTTGTAGTTTGCACCAGAAAACACAGCATCTCCCCACTCTCACACTGCAAAATAAAAGTATCTTACTGTTCTCTTCCTCTTTTCCTCCCTCCTCTCTTTAAGAGGTACCAGGAAAGACCCAGAGGGGATTTCCTGTTGCATCACTTGGGTATGTTTTCCAGTTGCTTCATTTTAGTTTCTGCTTCATGAAGCAGGGTCGGCTGGCTTGATGCACAGGCCACCTGGTCCTGGAAAGGTCTGTTGAAAGCAGAGGAGGAAGAAGTTTGCCCAGCTTGTTACTCATTAACCTGGGGAACTATTTCAGAAACATAATAAGTCCTACAGAAAGCTAATGTTCCACTACCCAACTGTTAAATCTCACATTCACATTTATTTAAGGCTCAGAAACCACTACAGGATTAAGCACTTCTAGTATTTGTCCATCTCTACCCCTACCATTTCAGTGTATATGAAAAGCAAACTCAGAGCTATGAGGCCATTTTGCTTCCCACTCAAAATAATTTCCATTTTGGTATCAAGATTGCTTTAGTCTCAAATTCCTATGCCCAAAACCTCTATTCCAACTTCTGTCTCAACACCCTATTTGTCCAATACCAATGCACCTCTCCTAAATCAATGTTGCCTCAACTGGTACCATAACCTTTATTAAAATAAACAATAAAATGAGTTTGTCTGGCTCTTGGCTAATTTGATAAAAAAATTGAATGTTAATAATAATCAAATTTTCATGGCTCTTAATTGGACAACTTGGGATTTTTTGCTGTGTTTTGTTCTGTATTGAGAAACATGGTCTCCTCCATGTTGGTCAGGTTGGCCTCAAACTCATAACACTTCTGCTAGTCTCCCAAGTGCTGAGATTACAAGGATGCACCTCCATACCTATCCACATAGAACTGCTTGAGTCATCCTGACCTCCACAGGGCGCAGCACTGTCCTTGCTTATTATGGAGTAGGACGGTGCCACAATATAGGACATAGATGGTCCTCATGGTCTGCCAGCCAGCCAGCATGCTTCTAAGATACAAAGGAAGACCTCCAGGGCTCCCTCATACATAGGCAGGGAGCAAGCCCAAGGCTAACATTGTGTCCTGATTGCTATGCCTTGTTTGATGGGATTGGAGACCTTCAAGGAGAAAGCAACCTGTTTCCTTAATTAAAAGTGTAAACAAACAACAACAACCCCAAACCACCAAACTTTCCTAGTTTTCCCCATTTTCTCCAAAACTGTGGAAATGACATAGAGATCAGAGGGTAATAGAACTCAAGCTCTTTAGGCCTTGATTTTCTCCTCTATAATTCAGAATGCTTGCCTCAGACTTCATGGTAAGATGTGTAAAATGCCTAGCCTACTATCTGATCAAAATAGTTGATACAGACACAAGATTTATGGTCAAGACTGCTTAAGAAACATTGTTTATAATAGCAGACTTTGTATCAAAATGTCCAGACAGGAGGAAGATGTTTAAATAAAATGTGGTACAGTCCAATAATGAAGTGTTTGAATTCTAGAAGAATATTTAGTATGTATACAAATGCTCAGAACATAAAGTGAAAAAAGGTGGAGAGCAGGATGGTTTTTAAAATCATTGGACCAATGAAGGACCAAGCAAAAACTATCAGGGTTTGCTTGGCCTGTTTTGTGGGCGACTGCCCCACGGGCAGTGGAGACCATGGTGACAGTTATCTTCTCCAACAGTGCTAGTGACAGTCCTACCACCCATCCACAAGTGTTCAAGCCAGGTGACAATTGCAGAGCACAAGGTATACCCTTAGCTGCCAACAGCACCAAGAGACTGCTTGTGACCTGGAACTAGGTTTCTGGGGGGTGAGGACATTACACCCAAATCCTAGGCAGCCCATAAAAAAGGTGTGGAGGCTGCCACACTTATGCAGGAGTGGTCAGGGGCTACAGGTCATAAAAAGACCTCAAGATCATGTACACGACTGGACAAACCCATAGGTTACTTATCAGCAGTAGCCAGCCTGCTTGTATTGATAATTTTGAACTGCCAGTGAATTGTGTTATGAATATCCAATGGTTCTTGGCAGAAAAAGGTTACTGGTCCCTGCTACAAGGGGAGACCAGACCATGATAGCCAACATGTACTCACCCCAAGTCCCAAGTGTTCCTCACAGTTGTGAGGTCAGCAAAGTACCCTAATTTTAGATTTAAAAACAAAAAAAAAATAATAGGGTAATAGAAAAAATTCCTCAAAAGAAGTAGAACATCTTTCTACCCAGTCCTCTTCTCTCCCTGGACAATGTGAATGGCCTGATCAGAATTCACATCACACAGAACAGATGGATGGGTACTACCAACAGTGTTTACACACATACACACACACACACACACACACACACACAACCTCCATGGCACACAAGCTGTGGGTGTGATCTTCTTTGGGACAGAGTCTCTGCAGATATTATCAAGCTAAAATGAGGCCATTTCGATTAGAACAGACAATCCATAGAGAGAAAAAATTGTTTCCTCCATACTTCTAGGTTCTTTGACTAGGCTATGAATTAAGATGACATAAAATAGATTGACAATTTCTTACATATGCAAAGAGTCCCACAGACTGTCAGAGTGAAAAAAGCAGATGAAGTTAATACAGCGTTCTGAGCTACAGAGGGGAATGGGACTTTCAGATTCTGGGGGGTGTAAGTTATGGGTGGGTGTGGGAGGAATCCCATGTTGAGTAAAAGCTGTCTTGTTAGGCAGGTAACGTCTCTCAGGTAATAAAAGTTTTCTAGGATAACCCTCTTCATAATACAAATTAGTCTCACTAATGTAGTTTTCTTCTATAGTTCTTTTATAACAGCATCTCACTGTCTAGAGCTAGCTGTAATTTCTCAGAATCATCTCAAAATATACCAAAAGTATATTTTGGAGTGATATATTCAGCCTTCAGTCATCCTGACTCGGGGTGGCCTGAACCCCAGTAGGTCCTAATTCCGATCTAATTGATGTTCTTCCAAGAGGGACGTTTGGACACTGTAACACACAGAAAGACACTTGAAGACAGAGATTGGAGTGATCCATCTACAAGCCAAAGAATGCTATGGACTGCCAGCAATCCCACGGAGTTGAGAGGGACAACAAGCAGATTCTTCCTCAGAAGCTCCAGAAGGGATCAACTTGGTTGACACCTTTGTCTAGATTTCTGGGTCTTAGAACTGTAACAGACTATATTACTATTAAGTTATGAGGCCCCACCTATGGTCAGTTATTATTGCAGCTGCTGGAAACAAATACAGGAGACACTGTGGGAGACTTGCATAAAGACACATCCACTGGGAGGGGAGGCAGCAGCAGCCTCAAGTGTGGAGTGGGGCAGTCAGGAGATGCAGGCTAGAGACAGCAGCCCACCGAGGGGCAGAAGGGCTCCTGTGCAGGACAACAGTAGCCATGTATAGGGGTAGGAGCAGGAGAGTGGGAGGAGAGAGTCCTCACTGCAACCCTGGGATCTGACAATAGATATGCACAGGCAACTGTGGTTAAAAGAGAATGGGATCAGCCTCCCCATTATTGGGGAGGGAAGTTACTGAAGTAAGGAGTCAGGTCTGGCCATCGCCATATTGGTCACATGGTGGATGGTAGGGTCTGGCATCTTGTCTCGTGCTGAGGGAAGGAAATGCCAACCCCCGCTCCACCTCCCAGGTGATGGGTGTGTCCAGATCCCTGGAGGCAGGGACTGGCACTTGACTGACAGGTTACTGAATCTGTCAGTCCAGTGCCTGGGACTGGGAATTTCCTGTGGACCTGCCCCCTGAGCTGAGCCTATTTAGGCCCAGACCAGCACAGGTGCCATCATGCCATGCCAAAGTTATCTCTGTGATTGTGTCCTGTGTCCTGTCTGCTGGCTCGTCTCCTGTCATCATGGCGTCCCAATTCAGATCTCCATCGGAGCTGAATTGGTTTGTTGGCATTGTTTTTGTTCTTTCTTTCCTCTCTGGCCTGTTTCCTAACCATGTTATGTGTATTTGGGGGCTGCAGGCCTTTGTTACAATGGGCAGCCTGCAGACTGCTAGTGTTGTAATGAAGACTCCAATATTCCATCTTCCAAAATGTGGCTTCGCTGATAAGTTACCTTACAACATTACAAATACAGAAAGAAAGAAACCTCAAAGAATCCATAGTGTGAATTAGTATAGAAGAAATTAGGTTTGAATTCATGGTTTTCTATTAATCTGAAAACATATAGACATAAAAATCATGTCAGTGTGTGTATGAAATATATATTTATATATAGAACACACTTTCTCTAGGTGTTTCCATGGAGAAGACCTGGAAGCATCAGTATATGAGAGAAGGCATATATAATGGCGAAATCTAAGTTTCTCAATCCCATTTTCCACAGAGAAGATGTGGCTGATTCCAAGTCTGAGACAGAGAAAGTAAAAGACAAGCCTAAACCTGAATGTCCACTTAGTAATCTGGGGTCAGAAAGCAAGGAGGTCCTCAAAAAATGATGGAATATAACAAAAAGTTCAACAAGCATGTAAACAGGTGCAAGAGTGCTTTTCCCTAAAGTGGAATGCCAATTAATAAATAGTAAAGAATGATGGAATCATTCAAAGTGGCAATTTATTCAATCAACAAATATCAACAGATGCTAAATGTGGAGAGGCTCGTGAAAAATGGAATATTTACTTATATCATCATAAATTACCTATTAGAAAATGTTTTTTTACAATGAGACAAGGTAACTTATGAGAGAGAAACCTGATAGATATGACATTAACCAAATGATCAAAATCAATAAAGGGTCATCGCTCCTATGTCACCTCCAAGAATGCAAGAACAAGGTATCATGTCTGTGACACGCTTGTTAAAAAAAAAAATGTATGGCAGGACTCTCATTATGAGGAAATGTCTAACAAGCCCAAACAGACAGGTATTCTATAAAATAATAGCCTGTCATTATCAAAAATTTCAAGTTCACCCAAGCCAAGGAAAGGTTAAAGAAGCAGGACACCTAAACTCAATGCCTGGCTTTGGGTCAGACTCCTGCCTCAAGAGACATTATGGAGACATCTGCCAAACTTGAATGAGTCTGTGGATTAATGCTAACCATGACACAGTTGTTTATTTCCTGGTTCTGAGGTCACGTGATCAAGTTGGGAGAATGTCCTTGATTGTAGGAAAGACACTTAGTATTCAGGAAAGACAGGACGTCATTGTTGGCAAACTACTCCTCACAGGTTCAAAAAAAAAAAAATTTGTACTATTCTTGCAACTTTACTGTAAGTCTGAAATTAGTTCAAAAGAAAAACTTGGCTAGAGAGACAATAGCAACTTATGAAACTGATTTACAGTGGATAGTAGGGAATGAAAGCGTTTCTGCAAATACAACAAACTCTAGAAAATTCCCTTTGTAGTGCTTAAACTGCTGGCCATTTATTCCTAATCCAGGTACCAGAGACTATAAAGCACATATAACAACCATTTTATCCATCTATCCGTAAGAGCCCACCTCATCAAACCACAATTATCCCAACAAAAAGCCTCTGATCTTCATGTCCTGGGATAGCTGGGCAACAATGGTCCATAACTGATTTAAACTGTTGTGGAGAAACCAAAAAATAACAAGAGCAAATAGCTCAACTGTGTGCTATAAAGAGACACTCTCAAATTTAGGCATCAAAGACTTATCGCCAGTCAAACTTCTATACTAATATATTTAAGTGAGGTTATTTAAATCTTAAAACACAGGGTTTGTTTCTCAGTAGCATGACCTCACCTCACAACCCCTCACCTATGTAACGGTTGGCAAGAAAGCAAAAACCTCAGAACACCCACCCATCCTTAAACTGCCACTGGTTGCTGATTTTAGATATTTGCCCTTAGAGGTCCCACACCGGAGTTCTCAGCAGGACTTTTTCCAAATAGCTCTCTAAGTTTTCACTAGGTCCCTAATGCAGGCAGCCAGCATAGTTTCACAGTAGTTTGCAATCCCAAAGCCTTTCAGCTAAAAAATAAAAAAAGCTCCCAGTGTTCCCAGCCACCATGAATAAGGGTTTTTGCTTTTTGTTTTACATTTGCAACTTTTCCCTATTTGCAGAAGACAGAAGCGCATGTAAAGCATCCCTTCTACTTGCCCCAGCCAGACTGGAAATTGCATTCACTGCTTTGGCCTCAGAGTACCCAGCAGAGTACATGTAACCATTGTCCAAGAGAACAGCTGAGACACTGTGAGAATGGAAGTGGAGCCAGTGGCTCAGGACAATTGCTTCCTTCTACAAAGGCTGTCCCAAGCAGCCACTCTGCCTGCAATCTGCGGCCTCCACACCCCCCACACCCTAATCCAGCACTCTCCCTGCAGCCAGTGCATTCTGCAAGTCACAAATAAGATTTTGTCATTCTACTGCTGAAAGACCACTGATGTCATATGTACAGACTCCCTTTCATTTCCTGTGCTGTAACTACTCCCCAAACATCCACAGGGGCAGAGGGATGTCTGCTCAGAGCTTTTATTGTCCCTAGGCCTCAAGAGTGTCTCCATTCACTGGCTAATTTACTCACTGTTCAGATTTAGCTTCAAAATGTATCCCTCACCCCACTATTACTGTCACTAGATAGAGGTGAGGTTTGGTGAAGTTTCCCTTTAAATCTAGGAATTTTTTCACTTAAGAGTCCTTGACTTCAATCGCAGAATAAGAATTTCTGGACAAGTCATGATGGTAAGGAAACTTGGCAGCGCTTTATTAAGTAAACAAGCCGACAGACAAAAAGCAGACAAACACACAGAAGGGCAGGGGCACACTAGCAGAGTGTAGGTACTCTCATAGGGAGATACACACCACTCTGTTGGGGTATTTATATGGTAAAGGCAAGGGATCTGGCTTCAAAGTGATGTAAAGCTAGGTGCTTTGTCTTTGCTCTAATCACACCTGGTGTTAATTCTTGGGATGAGGAATGCATCCCTCAGGAAGGAATGCATCCCATTGTCTCTCTTTGAAGCAAAGATGGCACGTCTATGCTTCTAAATATAATGTTTCTGAGTTGTCTTCACCGGGCCACAGATTTTTAAGTTATCCTGCTTCATTTCCCCTAAAATGACTTCTGTTCCCTTAATCTTCAGGGAAGTTCATGAAAGCATATCTCCTATATTTGCTGTAAACTGACCATTTCTCATTTTCCCTTCATCTATCTGCTTCAACACCACAAGCCACCTAAATCTGTCCAGGCTAGGTCCCAATTTTATCTGTCCCACTAGACAAGAATCTCCATGAAGACTAAAGTCAATTCTGTTCCCATTACCTAGTGTATGGAAAAAGCCTAAAAATAGGTGTGGGGTGGGGGCGGCAGTGGTGGTATCTGTATATATACATTTATACATCTGTATATATATGTGTATATGTATATATACACATTCACACACACACTTTTTTTTTTTTTGAGACAAGAGTTTCCTCTATACTCCAGGCTTACCACAAACGTACCATCCTCCTGCTTTAGCCACAGAACCGATGGAATTCCAAGCATTCACCACTCTACCTGGCTAGAAGAATCTTAAATAAATAAACAAGCGCTCCTCTTATCCTCAGTTTCACTTTTCATTATTTCCATTACCTAAGGTCAAGCATGGGTCTGCAAATACTAAATGGAAAGTTTATGAAACAAAGTTTTAAGTAACTTTTAACAGCATATTGTTACAATTGTTTTACCACTGTCAATCTCTAACTGTGCCTAATTTACATTAAACTTTATGATAGACATGCATGCATAGGAAAAACCAGTATGTACAGGGCTCAGTACTATGTGCCACTGCAGGCATCCAATGGAAAGCCTGGGGGAACATGTGAAGACGCGTGTGTGTGTGTGTGTGTGTGTGTGTGTGTGTGTGTGTGTGTGTGTGTGTGTGTGTGTGTGTGTGTGTATCAGCAGCAACAAGCAAAGGGAACTTGCAGTCTAGTGAGAGAAGGCCTCTACACAGGCAAAAGCAACGAGTAAGAGTATGCATTGTCATAAGTATATATATATATGCACATAAATACACATATACTTATTCGGTAGGAGTATTTACTCTAGGAAGGCATTGAGAAATACATTTTGAAATTATTCCTTACAAACATAAATGATGCTTTAAATTTCCAAAGTATCATCTGAAATCTTGTTTGATAATGTTCCAAGTTTTATATCTAAGAATCCACAAGAAACTAATCAATGCTCACCAATACTCCCATGCCCATTACCAAGAACTATCAATGGTCAATATAGTGGGAATATAATTTGTTGGCTTAAGTTAAGACACTCCTGAGGGTGGGCAGGAACTTATTTATGGCTGTCCAGGAAACATATAAAAGAGGCACTGGTCTCCAGAGGACTGAAAGTTCAAGGCCAGCCTACACTACATGGAAAGATACTGTTTCAAAATTAAATAGGTAATAAGTAGCAGGACTATCTTTGGAAAATCCAGGATTGTGAGGTCCTCTGTGGTTGTAGAAGCTACTGGCATTGGAACAAGCTTGCCATCTTTTATTCAAAGCCTTGGGTCACAGATGTTTCTGAATTCAAAAGTGTTTAGAGTTTAGGAAGATAATATGGTACATATACCAAATGGAACATAAACATTCCCGGCAGTATCTGGGGCAGAACCTATTAATCTAACACAGTAATATTCTGCAGCAGAACATGCACATTCACAGTGATGGGAATGAATAAAAAAGCTATGAATAGCTCATGTCAACTCAGGACAGACTACACTGCCAAATGAGTCAGGATAATAACTTTCAGCTTTCAGAGCTGTTTGATTGCCAATAAGGGTTCTGGGACCTGCAGTAGATTTCAAGCTACCTCTAGCCTTAGAATATACTATTGTTATCATGCTACACAGAAAAATTGGGATCTTGATTCTTAGTTATGCTTACAAAACAAATTAGCCTGGCACACAGAAGGCTTAATTTAGTGAATAACAGCACTTTTTAGTTCTGAAATAGGAAAGTTTAATAAAAATTGCTTTTACCTATGAGAAGGTGGGAAAATGTTTCCTAAGCATTTTTATAAAACTTGAAATCTTAAGTAGCCATTTAAATGATGATTGTCTTTAAGGCTTACCTAAACATTGGAGTAACTGCTCTACTTTACCAATCTAATACATGATATACTGTAAGATTTAAGTAAGATTCAAAATATCTTCAACATATCCTGAATTTTCTTAACCATGACATTTGTTGTACTGCTGTCCTTTTTCCTATGTGATATTATTTGTTGGTTGTGGGCTTGAACTCAAGGCCTGGGCTTTGTCCCTGAGCTATTTTTGTCCCAGGCTGGGACATGGACTTTCCCCACTTAGGCTGGCTTCAAACTGGAATCCTCAGATCTCAGCCTCCTGAGTAGCTAGGATTACAGGAGTGAGCCATCAGCATCTGGCTTTCCTATGTGATTTTATATACTTGATTCCACTAATTAAGTTTACTGTGAATATTGCTGAGTATCAAATTAAACTGAGTTCGTTATTTGTTTATATATGCAATATAAATGCAGTCAGTCCATGTTGTTTACTGAGATTGGAGTTGGAGCCCACTGCTCTGTGGGAGCCATGATATAAAATAAGAAGACTAGATACATATAGAGGCAAAAGCACAACTGTACCCCCCCAAAAAAACAACTGATGCTTGTTTTTTTTGTGGAGTTTTTGTTTTGTTTTTGTTTTTTTTTAGACAGGTTTTCCCTGTGTAACCCAGGCTGGCCTGATCCTCCTACTTCAGTATCCAAGTGCTGGGTTTACAGGTGTACACATCTGGCTCCCCTATTATTCTGAGCACTTAATCTTGAAAGAACAAATACATCACTACAATGTGACCAGAAAAATATATTTGGTTCAGTGAGACTTGGGTAGAAATTCAGTTCAGAGATTTCTGGGCACCTTCTTCCTAGCAGTCTATATATAAATTAAAAAAAAAAAAAGATTCCAGGAAATAGACGTGCTGTTTTTATATTGGTGATGGGGGTGTGTTTTTCCTTTCCTTTTCTTTTGGGGGAGGGGTGGAGGGAGCACAGAAAGGAAAGGGGGTGAGGGGGGTAAGCAAATGTAATCAGGCTAGTCAGGAGATACTAAGTGGAAAATGAACTCTATTATAACTTGTGGACAGGGTCAGGAGGAGGAAACTGAGAGAAAGTGAAAGAAGGAATGACACTGTCCAAAAAAGAAATGTACCCATTACCATTTCTGGTACCTCTCTGTACGACACCTTAATATTAACAATGAAATTGTATTTTTTAATAAAAGAAAGAAAAAAATACCAGAGAAGGAGAACCCTAAGACCCTTCTACAGAAGTACTTAAACCAGCTTTTACACTTACATGTATTATTGGTTCTGAATTGTTCACAAGCATACATACACGAATGTCAAAACTTGCCTCAAAACAAAACACTCTCAGGCAATAAAGGCAGGCAGGGTTTACAGTGAAGAATTCATTTGGCATTTTCTCACAGAGCCTCACAATCACCTTCCAAGCTAGGAACCAGGACCGTGCTCATTTTAAGAGGATGCTATAGTTCAGGCCAATGCTCAAATTGATTCGTGGTCACTGAGCATTATCATTCAAAACTGGGCTTCAATCTTTAAGTACCAGTCTTCGTACACGTGTGCTTTGGGTCCTCCAACACAAATGCTGTCAAACAGTTGTAACTGCCTCTTAGTATCAGGAACTCCATAAAAGGCCCCAGGCCCACACAGCCAGAATATTCACTGTACCAGTTCCCAACACATTTGGCTTAGTTTAGTCTTTGTTCAGATCAACAATGAACAATAAAAATCACCCACTGCACAGGTGGAATAAGAAGATAAGCCTGTAGTCCTGGGACTTTTCCTACAAGAGGAAGTCTTTTGACCTTTTATGACCCCAAAGCTGTGCTGATAAAAACAAATGCAGTTTTTGCAGTCCATCATAACAAATGCAGCCATAAAAATAAAGTTTTGTTTAAAGCCTGAAATCTTTAACTTTGCTGTGTAAAACCTTCCCACAGGATGGTGAGTTTGAGGCTACTCTGGGGTAGAGAAAAAGACCCTATCTCAAAGGACAAAACACAAAACTACATCATAAGAATAATGATTTACATATCAGACACACTATGGGTTGGAATCTAAATAAGTACAAGATTTCCAGACAGTATCTTGGCCATCTATAGGTACCAACAATTTTAAATAAACACCCTAGAACCGAGACATGTCCATTCAAGGAATGTTTCCCAAGAAACTGAATCAGATCTGAAACATTTTCATTGGGTTTTGCTTTGGGGGGGTTTGTTTCTTTTTGAGCAGGGTCTTGCTATGTAGACCAAGCTTGCCTCAAATCCAGGGCCCATCTATCAGCTTCCTGAAAAGCATACCTTCTTTTTTTTAAAAAAAAAAACTACAGTAATTATTAACTCTGTTGCAGATATATATATATATATATATTCTTTTTTTTTCAAAACAAGAAACCTATGTGAAGTTACACAAATTACTTCCTAGATAGGTATTTCTAAATTATGAAAATCTGTAAGCATCATTTAAAATAGCCTAGAAATTAAAATCAGGCTGAGACAGCTGAGTGCCTTTGAACCCTGTTCCCAGCATACAAATAACCCCAACTTTTTCAATTCAGTAAGTCAAGAATCACACAGATATCCAAGCATATGGATTCAAGCTCATACTGGATCTCCAGACGTTCCTTCCATATAAAAGATGGGGGGGGAAAATGAACCAGCATGTCCCATGATTGCTGCCTTACAGTACAGGAGAAGTAAAGCAACCTCAGGCATGGCTTCTCCTTAGTAGGAGTTAAGTAGGAAGTGGATTAAAATTGCTGCTCTTTTCTAGGTTGGTGTCCTAGCTCCATCCAAGCCCAGCAAAAGACTCCCTTGTCCTCACATATACCAGGAAAGAATCAGCAAGATGCTTCTCAACTTACAACAGGGCTACATGTCAATACACCAATAGGAAGCTGAGAATGAACTAGATACACTTCACAACCAACACAGCATACTATCAATACAGGTGGTTCCCTCTGTGGCCATGTGGCTGACTGGGAGCTGGGACTAGCTGCACTGCCAGCATCATTACATATCATCAGCCCATTATCATCTGCCACATAGCACTAGCCCAAGAAAAGGATCAAGTCCATCATCATCATCAAGTCCAGGCATGGTAGTACAATTCCATCTAAGCAGGAAAAGCAGAGGTAGGGGGATCTCCATCCAAGGCTGGTCCCGGGCAAAAAGCACAAAATCTCATTAAAAAACAACAGCTAAAGCAAAAAAAGGCAGGAGTCATGGCTTACAAGGTAGAGCACCTACGTAGGAAAGGTGAGGCCTTGAGTTTCAAATCTCAGTACCACCAAGGAAAAAAAAAGTCAGGGGCAGTGTGAAGAGAACATGAGGGGCTGGGAAGGTGGCTCAGTGGTAGAGCGCTTGCCTTGCATGCATGAGGACCTGGGTTCAATTCCTTAGCACCACATAAGCAGAAAAACCTGGAAGTGGCACTGCGGCTCAAGTGGTAGAGTGTTAGCCTTGAGCTAAAGAGCCCAGGCCCAGAGTTCAGGCCCCATGATCAACGCCCGCCCCCCCCCAACCCCCCCCCAAAAAAAACATGAGACAGAATTTGAAGAGAAAGGCATGATGGGAAATGGAGATCTACATTTTCAAAGTTTCTTACATTTCACTTGCTTTTTATACTTAATAGATTTATCATCAGGGTGTGCTTCCCTAAGCTCTTAGAAAGAACAGAGAAGTGAGAAGAGAGGAGATAACAATGTGCTGAGTCACTTGTTGGAAAAGAAAGATAGTTGGAACTCTTAAGAATAGCAGATCTAGGGGGCTGGGAAGGTGGCTCAGTGGTAGAGCGCTTGCCTTGCATGCCTGAGGCCCTGGGTTCGATTCCTCAGCACCACATAAGCAAAAATAAGAGAAAAAAAGCCGGAAGTGGCGCTGTGGCTCAAGTTGTAGAGCCCTAACCTTGAGCTGAAGAGCTGAGGGACAGCACCCACGCCCAGAGTTCAGGCCACATGACCGGACCCCCCCCAAAAAAATAAATAAAGAATAGCAGGTCTACTGAAACCTAAGCAAATCATCTGCATAAAATGACAAACGTGTTTGCTGCCATCTTATTTTAAGCCTATAACTTGTAGACCTCCTTGAAAATCAAAGTCATCCCCCAAAAGACAGTTGCCCAAGGGAAACCCCCCATTTTCTCATCCAAATGAGGTAAGAAGCTGATTTCCTCTCTGTTCATATCTAAGACCACCTCCTTCTTGCTGTCAGTTTTCCTTTGAGGATTTCCTTTGAGTTGTACTTCTGCCAGTTAAACTCTTCATAAAGGTTATCCATTTATGATTGCAATTATTATTGTGCAATTATTATAGTAAGATTCAACTCTTCATGGAGAAATTAAGTTAATATTCAACATACAAACTATAAACTTATGCACTACAGTGTTCATTAGTTTGATGGCTCCTGGGATAAACCTTCCAGATAACCAGTTAATCCAAACTGGAAAAGAACCAAAATTGCAACCATTCGAAGCACAGAAATATCTTTGAAGCAAGAACACATCTTTTCCCTGTAAGCTAGAGCTGTCTTCAAATACTTTTAGGATATATTCCTTGCCTGTCAAGAATTTCCAAATGGTTCTAGAAGTTGGATTTGACATCCTTATACTGGCCCCACTTCCTCCTCTTTGCCAACACCTTTTTAAACCACAGTGGATTTACTCCTCTTTATTAAAACATTATATGGTGGAAAGAATTCAGTTTTGGTGTTGAACACGCCTGGACTTGATCTTTATCACTCACGGACTATAATTTCTCTAAATAGAGGATATTAATAGAACTTGGAAAGTCTACTATTAGAAGAAAGAAATGTGTCATTTCCATTAGGAAGAAAAGTATGGAATAAGATTGTATTGGTCTCCCAACAATTTCTCCAAAGAAAGTTCAAATGGTGGGGCCAGTGTTCTTTCCAACAGCGAAGAGGACAGAACCAGACTATTGTACAAGGAGGAAGGCATCCAGGTGCATTGTTAGGTGGAAATAGTTTCGTCCCCTGCAAAGTGCTGGCTAACTGAATCTCCCCAAAAATTCCATCACTTTGCTCAAAATTCTTTAATGGCTCCACAACACCCACCGAATAAAATCTGGATTCCTGACCACCATAATTAACCTTCATCTTACCTTTACAACCCCCTTCTCCCATTGATTCCTCCTATGTTCTAATCCAACCAAATTTCATGAGTTCCTGTATTTCAAAACAGCCTTATCTCTGTATAAAGTCCTCATGAGCAAGAGTCCCATCTTACGGATCTTTGAACCTCCCAAGTCATCAGGCACAGCACCTTGCACATAATAATAATATTTAGCATTGACTTACTGATAAGGAAGTAGATAAACCCCTTTGGAAGAATTGACAGTGAAGGGAAGGAGAGGTCAATGATGGCTAACTCTAATGTTATGATGGATAAACTTACACTGAACAAGTGAGATGGGCAACATAATGATTGCAAAAGCATGCAAATTTTTTTTTAAAAAAAAGGGAGTGTTTTCCTATTTCCATGATATTTTCCAGGGAAATCAAGCTATGTTAACAAACTCTTGAATTACAACCATTCACACACACAAAAAAAATTTCATTCAAAAGTTGCTGAGCCAAGTACATGAAGAACACTAGGCAGCAAGCACTACAAAGAGCTCCATGGAGACAAAGATGAAGATAGGACCTCTCTCCCCAAAGAGTGCAAGCTGCACGGATGCAGGTGTGAAAACATCAACACAAAGACAGGGCATGAAGGTGATGCTGGAGATGCAAAATGAAGATGACCAAGCTTGTGCCCATGTGTCTCCTTGATGTCATGCACGTGCTGGTAACCAAGTACGAACATTTAACACAGCCAGTCCCAAGTGCAATCTCTGCATCAGACTAATCTCCATCATTTCACAATAACGTGAGCTTGCATTTCTTTCAGGTGGAGATTGTGTCTGGGGAGTTTTACTATATAGATAGAAGACCAAAAGAAAGAAGGTCTCTGAGAGGCTTCAAGGAAGAGAAAATAACTGAATTGGATCTGGAAGGTAAGGCCTTGAATGGAAAGGAAGGAAAAAAGAAAAACATTCTGAATGATAATCAGAAAGACAGGGATAAGAGAAAGGAAATATAATGATGTTTATTAACACAGGGAAAATGGAGCGATGTGGTAGAGAAACAGCTGGAAAGCTTGACCAAGGCTAACTAAGAATCAAAAAGCTGGGAGCTGGGGGCTCACATCTTATAATCCTAGCTACTCAGGAGGCTGAGATCTGAGGACTGAAGTTCAAAGTGAAGTGGACCCTGAGATGGGACCCAAGCTGGTATGATTCCATTTTGAGCTTTGCCTTTGTTTTAGGGATTTTAAACTTGATGGGCTCTAGTTCCCGGAATGAAAAAAATGTACCTGGTCCCCCTCCCCTTAACAACCTAACCCACTCTTGATTGTTGAGTTAAAGACTGACCCATAAAATAGATAGGTTGTAATCTGGCTTCAACTGGGATATCACTTGCTTATGGTAAACCCTTCCTTTTGCATATGCTTACGGTAAACTCCACCTTTTGCCCACCAAAAGGTAGACCTCACCTTAACCACTAAGTTTGCATACCATTTTAAACCAAGGCTGGTTTAAACAGCTATTACAGACAAACTGTAACCTCATTGGCCACCTCATTGGCCACCTGTGTGTGGTCTGGTATACTGTACAATCCTTTGTGTGTGTTACGATCCCATTGGTCACCTGCTCCCATTGGTGACCAGGCTCGACCTCATGGATTTTGCCTTTAAAAACCAAAGAATGGGGGCTCTCGGGGTCACAGTATCAGCTCAGGAGCCTGTGCTGCGGCCCTGGCCGGTCAGTGTAGGAACCTTCTCAATAAAGTTGCTTCTTTGTTAACAACTTTGTTGCGGTGGGCTCTGACACTCCTGACGACTAGGTGGGCTTGCCTGCCTGAGTAGGGGTCTTCCTATTACAAAAGCTAGCCCAGGCTAGAAAGACTGTGAGACTTGTATCTCCAATTAACCACCAGAAAACCAGAAGTGCAGTGTGGCTCAAAGTGGTAGAGCCCTGACCTTGACCAAGAGATCTCCGGGACAGTGCCAGAACAGTGGTTAAAGCCCCACAAGTGATGGGGGATGGAGAGAGGCTGGGGGCAGGGGGGGGGGGGGGCAGGGCAAGTCAGGGATTTAACAAAGAGTCTATTGTTAACAAGGATCCCTGTTGACCCGACTGGGGAGACACACTCCATCCAAGGCTCAAAAAACATGGCAGAGGTGCTTCACATCTGCTGTCTGGTCCTTGTTCCTTTCTCAAAAACATGGCTCATGATCCCCATTATGTCTTCTATGCTAAGGACAGGTCTCTTTCTGGACAGGAAACCAAGGGAAAACTATTCCACCAGCAAGTATTAGAGTACTGTGTACTTATGAGTCACCTTACTCAGCCCTGTGAGAAACACTTCACTGGACTGTGAAGAATTAATCTCCAAAGTGTCTAAGGACTTTGGGTAAGACCTCCAAACCTTATTTGTACAGTGAAGTGGGAGTCCAGCACATATATAATGAATGAACCCCAGGTGTCAGGGCCTTCACCCCCCATGGAGGCCTTTCCCCTCAGTCACAAGGGAGAAGCAGACAGGAAGAAGCCTCAATATGGCATAGACAACACAGGGGGCCAGGGTCCCTTCCAGTTTAGACCTGAATGTAAATAAGCTTTCCACGGATCAGGCCTCTAAAGAGAATCTCAGCAAGAACAATGGCTCTCCCATTAAACCCAAGTCAGGCCTCTGAAGAGAAGATCAGGAAGAGCAATAGCTCTCCCTTTAAACCTAAGTTAGGCATCTGAAGAGAAGCTCTGGAAGAGCAATGGCTCTCCTATTAAGCCTAAGTCTGCAAACTTTAGCATGACAACAGCCTCATTTGTGGCACTTTGCAATTCTCTTGTTCTCTAACTTGGGTTTCTGATCCTAATTACAGATAAGTGTTCTCTGACTTACTTCTCTTCTTACACCAAATCCAAACAAAGGAGAATACAAGGACTGGGGTACAACTGTAGGGTGGACAGCTTGCCTAGCACGCACAGGCTCTGAGTTCTATCAGCACCATAAGAAAGCAAAAAATTAAAATACCAAAAATTATTTTGCATCGGTGTTATCACTTCTTAGAAACAGGTCAAAGACTGGTTGGGAGTGCATCTCTGCACCTTAGTAGTACAGGGATTGACTGGAAAGTTCTAAAGCCCCCCTTTCCAGCCCCAGCCCTCCTCCCCCCCAAAAAAAAAAAAAAACCACGGAGAACATACATAACACACACACCCTAAAAAAGAAAGGAAGCATCTCATAAATAAGCTTATCAAGAAGCAGAAACCAGTCCTTTTGCGATGCCCCTTTTATCCATCGGCCACAGACCCAGACCTCTATACCTTCTAGCGCACATTGCAGATGCACAGCGGGGTGACACACTCCGCTACTAAAATGTATCATTTTCTGAAATAAAAACATTTTTGGACAAAATGTTCCAAATCCCGAATTTGCTTAAAAAAGTCCTTCCTCACTGGGAAGCAGGAATGCAGGTCCTAAGTAAGACACTGGTGGCCTCAGGGTCTGGGCCCCGGTTCTCTGCTGATGCTTCTGGCCCTACTCAAGAGCTCTCCAAGCACTAGGAGCAGAACAAATGTTCTACTTTTTTCTTTTCTTGTTCTTGCTATTCTTTTAACCAAATATGTTTTACTGTCATATTTGCTACCACCTGGGATTGTCTTGCTCTTTCCAAAATTTGGGGGTTTTCGTTTGCTTGTTTTGTAGTTAGACTACAGGTGGTTGCTTACCTGCTTGTCTCATTAACTAAACTACAGACTCTGGGAATATGGGTCAGAAATTTTCAGTTTTACATCTTCACAGCAGTATGCTTCACACAGCTGTTCAAAACTGTTGAAAGAAATTAATAAGTTCTGACTTTTGCTTACTTATTTGCAGACAAGTCTTCAAGTTAACGTCATCGCTATCATATTTGTTTTCACAATAAGGAATCTCTTTTCAACCTTTGCCCCAAGCCTAAAGGGAATAAAAGTTTTGCAAGTCTCCTTACTTTCTGTTTCATGACACAGACATTTCATATCTTCTTCCCAATTATTTACAGCTTACTTAGTTATAATCCATATGTTTGCCTGCCATACTATGTTAGCCAATAAAAACGTTTCAGGACTGAGTGAAATGAAAAAAAAAAAAAAATCTGTGCACACCATAAAAGGAAATCAACAAGAGATCTACCTCCATATGGCTGATAATTTCACTCAATTACTTCACCAACTTTATTCATTCTGCTGACAGTTCACTTTAAATACACAAATGTTTTTTATCCATTTTACTTCATAGAGATCTGTTATTCAGAACCGGAAATTTTTCGCATCCCCTCCAGTAGTAGTACTGAATCATTATTGAATGAATTATGTTAAAATTCTTAAGCCCTTGCCGGGTGCTGGTGGCTCACGCCTGTAATCCTAGCTACTCAGGAGGCTGAGATCTGAGGATCGCGGTTCAAAGCCAGCCCGGGCAGGAGAGACCGTGAGACTCCTATCTCCAATACACCACCAGAAAACCGGAAGTGGCGCTGTAGCTCAAGTGGTAGAGTGCTCGCCTTGAGCTGAAGAGCTGAGGGACAGCGCCCAGGCCCAGAGTTCAAGCCCCACGACCGAAAAAAAAAAAAAAAATTCTTAAGCCCTTAAATGTTATTCTGAAGTCTCGGACTCACCTTTACCCTGAGCTCCTATAGAAGTTGAGTCCCAGGGGCCAAAAATCTTTCTCACCCATTCTAAACAGTTAGTGTCTATAACGAATCCCTACTGTTTTTCCTCCTTGTAAGAAATTGTAGAATTAAAAAATACACTAGAAAAAAATTATTTACCACACAGCCAAACAAAATTAACAATGTGGCCACCAGACCCGGGGAAGCTAGTTGGTTCCTAAGAGAAGGCTAGGGGGCTTCCAATTCTAGCATTATAGAAGGTTACATACATTTATCCAGTTTTAAAATTCTCAGTGTACTCTGTTACCTCATTCCAGCACAACTTCATTCCCCAAAGTGCATTTTATCAGCTTTACAACAACTAACAATTCTGATAATGATTTTGTGTCATATGCTACACAAACAAAATGAAAGAGGTTTGGGTTCATTTTTCAGAGCATACTAACATATCCATCTTGAAAATTACACATAAAAAATGACTTGATCCAACAGCTCAATGTCTAAAATATGACAAAGAACTTGAATAGAAGCTTCTCCCCGTCCCCCTAAAGATTATCTGTGTCATCAGTTATTAGGAAAATGCAATTCAAAAACCATGAGAACTCATATATATATATATACATATATATATACATATATATATATACTCATATATACACACTCACATGTGTACGTATATATGTGTGTATATGTATACTCATATATATATACTCACATAAAAGATGTGTATGATATATACATATAGATATGTGTATATATTACATACATACACATATATACAAACACATATATCAAATGTTGGAAACAGTAACTTTTGTGAATTACTGGTTGGAATGTAAAATGATACAGTAATTAGGGAAAACAGTTGGGTGGTTCATCAAAATGTTGAATATACTTATCATATGACCCAGCAATTTCACTGCATTGAAAGAACTGAACACTGGGACTCCAACCCGGTTTCCACAATGCACATAGCAGCATGACTCACATCAGCCCAAAGGGAATAAATAATAAGCCTAGGTCATCAAGTCTTAAAGTGACACACAGTTCTGATACACACTACAGTGTGCATGAACCTGGAAACATTCTGCTACGTGAAACAGATCTGAAACTAAAAAACAACTACTGTATGATTCCACATACATGAATAGTCAGTCAGTCAAAGGTACAGAGCCAGAAAGTAGAACTGCATTTGCCAGTGGCCGAGGAAAACAGTTACTGTTAAGTGTGAATGGAGTTTCTTGTTGAGATGAGGGCAGTAGCTCAGGGTAAGTGCTGCCCAACACTGTAAACATCCTCCATACCACTAACCTGTACACTTGAAGATCATGATAAAGGAAAATTCTGTTATGTAAATTTTACCACAATAAAAAAGGATGACTGAAAACGCATTTATAATTCACTGCTTGGGGCTATGCTTTCTTCATTTTCTTACAATAATTATGCTTTAATTCAGATGAAATTCAAATTCATTACAGATCTCCCCCTGAATGAGTGCGCACGTGCACAAATACATACATATATACACACACACACGTACACATTTATATAAAGAATCTTTTAAATTTCCCCCTTTGTCCTCTTATGTAAAAAGCTAGGTTCTCCCCGAATAAACCTGCAGGGAAGGACTTAAGGCAGGGGTATTTATTTAGCAGCTGGGCTAGAAACAGATTCTACTTTGAGGGAGAGGGAAGTAGAGCATGGAGATCACTATCAAGACTTTGGCACATTACTTTTCCTTAAAGACAAAGACACCAAAGGCTTCAGACACCAAACTGTCCCAGGCAGAAACAAAGACTGGTGGGAAAACACCAGTAAAACGAGGCAGAAACAAAGAATGGTGGGAAAACACCAGTAAAACAAATAAAGTATGCTGTTTTATGTTTATTTTACAATTTACTAAAAATCTGTCTTAAAAAATGAGTGCTAGCCAGGCACTGGTGGCTCACGCCTATAATCCTAGCTACTCAGGAGGCTGAGATCTGGGGATCGCGGTTCAAAGCCAGCCCGGGCAGAAAAGTCCGTGAAACTCTTAACTCCAATAAATCACCAGAAAACCGAAAGTGACGCTGTAGATCAAGTGGTAGCTAGCCTTGAGCTGAAGAGCTGAGGGACAGCATTTAGGCCCAGAGTTCAAGCCCCACAACCGACCAAAAAAAAAAGTGCTGAGGGCTGGGAAGGTGGCTCAGCGGTAGAGTTCTTGCCTTGCATGCATGAGGCCCTGGGTTCGATTCCTCATCACCACATAAGCAGAAAAAGCCAAAAGTGGCATTGTGGCTCAAGTGGTAGAGCGCTAGCCTTGAGCTGAAGAGCTGAGGGACAGCGCCCAGGCCTAGAGTTCTGGCCCCATGACTGGCAAAAAAAAAATTTTTTTTTTAATGAGTGCTGAGGGTATGGCTCAAGCAGTAAGGTGCCAGCTAAGCAAGCAAGCTGAGCAATGGTCAAGCCAAGAAAGAGGGGGCGAAACTGACTGACTCTTGGTCAACAGTCCCATTAGCAGTCAGACATGGTAGCTCCTGCCCAGAAGGCAGGAGCAGGAGGTTCATGAGTTCAAGGCCAGATGAAATATAGAAAGACCTTGTTTGAAAAACAAACAAACAGGGGCTGGGAAGGTGGCTCAGTGGTAGAGCACATGCCTTGAATGCCAGAGGCCCTGGGTTCGATTCCTTAGCACCACATAAGCAAAAAGAAAAAAGCCGGAAGTGGCGCTATGGCTCAAGTGGTAGAGTGCTAGCCTTGAGCTGAAGAGCTGAGGGACAGCGCCCAGGCCCAGAGTTAGGCCACATGACTAGACCCCCAAAAAAAAAAAAAAAAGAAAAGAAAGAAAGAAAAACAAACAAACAAAAACAACAACAACAAAAATCTATCCTCTTAGTATTGTGGCTTCCTCTGTATAGGTCTCCCGTGGCCCATGGAAGAACTCTAAAAGGGATTCACAGACAATCCATAGTGACTGATAGCCTGAACTTGTTTTCCTCTGTCTGAATAACATAGGGTCCTAACTATGAGAATTGAAATCATCCACCCACCTAATGCAATTGATTACCTTTCTTCTCTGTATTTTTCCCTCTACATAGGTAACCCAGAATAAAGACCATTAACTAGATGACTAAATAAATGATCAAAATAGACAACCGTTTCTGTTCATTACCCTCCCTTACCCCATGTCCCAAACTGTACCCTGATTTTCAAGTTACAAAGGGTTCATTTAAGTCATCTACAAGAGAAGCAAATTACTCTATGATATTGTCACTCTCCCTGAATTCACAAGTCATCAGTATAGCCACACCCCAAAAGTGGAAGAAGCCATTTATTTACATTCCCTACCGAGGCCTCCCATGTGGACTCACCAACTTTCTGCCTTCACTCTACAATGGAAAAGAAAGAGGAGCAATTGCACTGTGGTAGGTTCATGGGGATAACCAGGCACTCCATACTCCCAGATGTGTCCTCTTGGGACCACAGTCTCATGTCTGACTTCACTGTTCCCACTCTTCCTACTTTGAGGTTCTTACCTGGAAAGATCAGTATGTGAGTTTAAATTTTCCCAGATGAGCAAAATTCCAATATCTCACGAAAAGAGTCAATAAATAGACTTGGTGCCTTCAGGATTATTATTTCAAAGTGAGAGTACACTTTTTTTGTTCTTCTATCAGTTGCAAATCCCCAAACCAACTAGAATTCACTTAAAACTAATTTACAGTGTTTGTATTAGAATCAAGTAATCAGGAAAACTCGGGCCCACTGAGCAGCTGGGAATTTTGCTGCCAAAGGCTTGGTCTGGTCTTTATTTTTCTAGCTGCTGGCTGGCCCTGTTTACAGGATTCCATGAAGGTTGCATTTAATCTTGCAGAGGAACGCTTCCTAAGCACTTCTTAGGTAGGCTTCAGTAAAAATAAATTTCTTGGCACTGCAGATACATCTGCTGTTTCAACTAACAATTACAAAAAAGAACAAATCAAAACAACTGTACGATACAATTGTCAATTAAAATTAAAAGAATTTCACTACATACGTGTTAAGGACTTAAAATATTTGTTAGTAAGTATTTAATATTATTAATAAGGAGCCTGCAGAGAAAGGAGCAGCTAGCAAATGTATTATCTCAGATATCAATTATATCTTCTTTATACAAGAAGGTGTAAGTATTATCTCAAGGACTGAAATGTCATTGGAAAGAATTGATAAGGTGTTTTTTTTTTAAGATCTGGGTATAACACCTAGAAAAAGCAGTCAGTTTTCACCTTTTAGATGGTGAACTCCTAATACACAGTGACAAATCCTCACACAAAATGACAAGTTTCAATACATATATTTATATACTCAAAACATACATGCCATTAGTTTTCCTACACATTGGCAAATCCGTGCCTAAGCCTTCTGAGCTGGAACTTGGCCTTCTATGGTAACCTCTGCTTGACAACTGAAAAATCAAGGCATCAAATATGTATCCAGTTCTTACCACCTATCAAGTACTAAAAGGGAATACAAAGAAACACAAAATGACCTCAGTTCTCAAGTAATGAACTTGCAGGTCACAGATATGGAAAGCCCAAGTAACCAAAGGAGATTTGTAATGTTATAACTAAAACAACCCCTTGAACTGCTTGCCTTCTGTTCTCTTAGTCCCTATATTTATATTCTTCTCATCTGATTCATTTTCTAATTCTGCATGACCCAATATGGCAGCTACTAGCACATATGTCTAGTGAGTACTTGGCGCTGTCCCTCAGCTCTTCAGCTCAAGGCTAGCACTCTACCACTTGAGCCACAGCGCCACTTCTGGCTTTCTTTTTCTGCTTATGTGGTGCTAAGGAATCGAACCCAAGGCCTCAAGCATGCAAGGTAAGCGCTCTACCACTGAGCCACCTTCCCAGGCCAAGAGTCTCACAAGAATTTTACTGCCTGAACTGGCTTTGAACTGCACTCCTTAAATCTCAGCCTCTTGAGTAGCTAGGATTACAGACATGAGCCACCAGCGCCCAACTAACATTAAACTATTTTATAGGTTTATATGTTACATAAAATTTGTTATTAAAGTTAACTTCACCTACCTCTTTTTACTTTTTAACTATGGCTACTAGAAAATTGGAAATGTACGTGTGTGTCATGCTGTATTTGTACTGAATCGCATTACCTTAAACAAGTCTTTTTCTTAAACCTTTGGTTGTACTTTGGCACTCAGACATTGAATTCATCTGAACTCAACCCTACTTTCCTAACAATCCCAAAATATCTCCATATTTTAATTTAGATTTTAGAGAAAGAAGTATTTAGAGTCTTTCAAATGTGAAAAATAAGTCCATGGCATTTTTTCCCCTCTAAAAGGATGAAAGCTAGACTTCAGAGAAATGCCTAAATTAGGGGCTGGGAAGGTGGCTCAGTGGTAGAGCGCTTGCCTTGCATGCCTGAGGCCCTGGGTTCGATTCCTCAGCACCACATAAGCAATAAGAAAAAAGCCAGAAGTGGCGCTCACAGCGGTAGAGCGCTAGCCTTGAGCTGAAGAGCTGAGAGACAGCGCCCAGGCTCAGAGTTCAGGCCCCACGACCAGACCCAAAAAAAACAAAACAAAACAGAGAAATGCCTAGATTATAGAAGTTATGCACCCTCAAAATTTGGAGATGCCCCCCAAGCGCAACACAGACACACATACACACACAAACACTCTTTAGGATGGGAGAGACACAGTTGCTCAGTCCCTATCTGCTCAGTGAAAGCCACACCCTTGTTCTAATGAAGTTTCATAGCACCACAGCATCGCCTGAGAGTCTGGGAGTGAGGGACCAGCCTTGCAGTATCACTGATTTGTTGACCAGGTGATAAATATCATCAAGGAGTTCTTGTCTCCTGCCCAGGCATCCTGTGTTTCTTTAACTTAATATCTAAACAACAGACCATGATGTGATGTAAGAACATTACAGTTCTTACAAAACTGCATGTCCTAATCACCCATGGAACTACCCAGGCTAAGTGATTTCAAGTTGCAAGAACTGTATGAGGCTATAATACCTTCTGACACAGGCTTGGAAAGCCCTGAGTTTAGAGGCCACATCTGCACATGAAGGAAAAAAGAGCTAGGAAATGGTGAAGTCCTCTCAAATTTTGCATCCTCCCAACAAAATTTGCCTTTCCTAATCTTTCCTGTGCCAGATGTAGTCAGAGAGAACACTTTAGTATTGTCTCAAGAACATTATATTTGGTCACAAGAGTAACTGCACTTTCTGCTTTAAATTTGAAAAATACAAACATTTCAAGGAAGTTAAAAAAAAAAAAAAAGACCTTTAGGGGCTGTGGGAAGGTGGCTCAGTGGTAGAGTGCTTGCCTTGCATGCATGAGGCCCTGGGTTCAATTCCTCAACACCATATAAGCAGAAAAAGCTGGAAGTGATGCTGTGGCTGAACCCAGAGTCCAGGCCCCACAACCTACAAAAAAAAAAAAAAAAAAAAAGACAACAAAGTACCCATAATCTGCATTAAATGACATGTTTTCTTCCAGGTTTTTTTTTTTTAACTGTTTTGTATACAAATGTACACCAACAATTTAAAACATAATTAGGGACACCTAATACATTAGAAATATATTCCATTTTCCCATTACTAAATGCTATTCAAAAACAAGAATTTTATAAGTTATTTGCTTTCCAGATGTGTCATAATTCATTTACTTGTTTCTACTGTTAAGATATTCAGGTTCTTCCCAATTTTTCATATGACAGAAAAGAATTCAATATTCCCATCTCTGGTGTCTTCAATCAAATAGGTTTTTAGTTTTTAGTAGCAGAACCAATGGAACAGAGTAACTCTTTTTTCTTTACCAAGGATGGAACCCAAGGCTTTTTGTGCATGCTAGGCAAGGGCTTTACCCCTGAGCTTTGGTTTATAACATAATATCACTATGTAGCCCTGGCTGGTCTCTAACTGGAGATCCTCCCGCCTCTAACTCCTGGGCCCTGAGATTACCACAGGTGTGTACCACCACACATACTGCCCAGAAAATTTAACACTGTAAAGACTTTAAGGCAAATTTCCTTCAGTGTATAATCTCAACTATATTATGAAGTAAACAGTATTCAGTTATGACCCTCAATCAAATCTAGGTGAAGCCATCATCTACTCTTTAGAGAAATATAGCATTGGCCATTCTTGTTTCCTGTTTTCAAATGAAGTTCTTACAATTGGACAAAAGTAAACCAGACTAAGAAAGACCAGCAGGGAGGAAAAGCAAAGAGACTGAGTAATTAGTCTATGTCTGGCTACTTGTATTTACAGGCATCTTCCTCAGAACACCCATGGTGGTCTCCAAGGGCAATTTCAGATTAAATATGGGGCCTCACCCATGGTATCAATTTCCAAACAGTACTCCAACACCACTACCTTGAAGGTGACTTCCACCCTGCCCAGGTAACAATGACCCATGAAGTCAGTAGATGCCTTCGGTCTTCCCATCAACCTTAATCATCCTCTGAAGAAAAACGTGATCTCCAAAGTCAAGAGCAAAGGACCCTCCGGTGTATCTACTGGCACTGAAACACTCCAGTTACCTAGTTACAATGAACTGCCAACTTACTCTGATCTCTAGAAACTCTTTCAATGGCATGTATACAAAGTCAGAAAAATCACCAGCCTCTCTCTTCTCTCCACCTGCTTCTTTTTTTTTAAATCACCTCATTCCCTGACTCTCACCTTCCACATTCCTATTCAACCACACCACTAACACCTTATATCTACATGTTAGGACACTCCCTCCTCACCTTTTCTTATCTTCTCCAGTAAATGTAAGGTAAGGAGAATAACAAACACACAACACACACACAAAGAACTTTTTCAAAATAACCTGTTAGAAATTGGGTGTGGTAGTTCATGATTGTAATCTCAGCAACCAGAGGATGGATGGCAATCAGGAAGATGGGATTCAAGGCCAATCCATAGTAACAATTCTTGAGACTTCATCTCAACCAATAACACCGGGCATGTTGGTACACACCTGCTATCTCAAGTTCCCCATGGAAGGTAAATAATTAAGATTCATGATCCAGGCTGAACTGCCCACACATACCAGACAAAAAGGCTGGAAAAGCATGGCTCTGGAGGTAACATGCTTACCTAGTAAGCAGAAAGCTTTAAAACCCTAGTACCATTAAAATAATGATGATGATAATGTTGGATATTATTTGAAATCAAGTATTTTATGTAGTTTCTTTCTTGCCCAAAATGTCAACTTCATGAAGTGGGAACATCTAGAGGATTTAAAACTATGGAGCCAAGAATAGATCTTCTATCTACAAAGTTCTTCTTTGCATCTTCCCAATACCTGACATTCATAGATTCAATGAGGACAAGTTAAAATATAAGCTCATTTTCTTTTGGTCACATTAAATGTGCTATATCAAATGCTGCCTCACAGATAGCAAGAGATGGTTAAGTAAGTTTGAAAAGAAATTGTGTATGAAAATTACAATAGCAAGTGTTTAACTCTCAAAAATGTTTGTTGAATGGAAATGGGACAAGCTTTTATCACACAAAACCCTAAATTACAATCTTTGTAGAATTAAGTTGTTCTTGACCTTGAGATCAAAGTGTTTTGATATCCATCACCAGAAAGACCTTCACAAGGCTTTTATCTCTCCTAGAGAGATAGTGTTTGCTCAAGTCTAATACTTTTTTGATAGTTGGGGCTGAATATTAAGCTGACAAAAGCAACTATAAACCATAACAGAAACAAAACAGAAAAAAAAAACCCACAGTAATAATTCTCTACGGCCTTCCTGGTCAAACAGATGAACCAGTAAAACAAAATCCTTCTTATCTCTTTAAATTGGAAAATTCCAAATATCACTGCCATAACATGAAGACCACTTTTGTGTGGCAAGCTAGGACATAATGGGCAGAGCCACACAGACCTTTCACTCAAAATACCTAAAATGTTAAGCCTGCTTGCTCTTTCGCAAAGCACAACCTTTGAGCCAATGGTGACATCAAAGATGTGGCCCTGGGGAGAAAGGCTTGATTCAGTGGCTCCCCACCTTTGCTCAGACCCACATACCTGAGGGAGGCTGGGATTCCACTCACACATGGGGGAAAGGAGAAATAAGCAGCTCACTGTGGGGGCAAGCGAGGTCAGCAGAAGTGGCTGAAGCCAGTCTCAATGATGACAGGCCAATCTCACTACATTTTACAGATATGAAAAATTAAAAAGTCCCTGAGGTGGAAATGACAGACAAAAGAGCTAAACAAAAGAGCTAAAAGTCAACATTTCTCCGTTCATCTTTCACCCAGTACACAGAGCTTTCTATGTAGCTGGTGGTCAATATTTGATGAATAAAGTAATATCTTGATGGTTTTTTTTTTTTCAGTTAACAAGTATGGTTACCACAAGGGTCAAAAATATTCATTTAAAATCACTGCATAAGGGCTGGGAAGGTGGCTCAGTGGTAGAGTGCTTGCCTTGCATGCCTGAGGCCCTGGGTTCAATTCCTCAGCACCACATAAGCAAAAAGAAAAAAAGCCGGAAGTGGCCCTGTGGCTCAAGTGGTAGAGCGCTTGAGCTGAAGAGCTGAGACAGCACCCAGGCCCAGAGTTCAGGCCCCATTACCCAGACTCCCCCCAAAAAAATCACTGCATAGGACACCTTAATAATAACAAGAAAATTATACTTTAAAAAATTATTGAATGGGGATGCTGGGTCCCCAGAAGAACTCAAAGATCTGAGGGAAGGTCACTGATTGGTTTCAGCACCTCTGGAAGCCAGAAGCAACCGTACTTAGATTTGTCCTTCAAATTCAACACACCAAATCTCCCTGTATCTGGCTGGAGTGAGATTACCATTGCTGTGACTGGTTTTCTCAAGTTAACACCAGGACTACGAAATTCAAGTCAGAGGTATCTCTAAAAGTCATTTTAAAAAATAGGCATATGGTTCGTTGGGGGCGTGGCCTACCAGATAAACACAATTTGTTTCACAGGCAGTCTGTCAAAAGATAGTTTGTTTTAAGACAGGGGAGGGGGAGAGAAAGAGGAAGAGAGAGGGGATAAGACCTATGTAATCAAAGCTGAAAATTACAGTCTTGCTGCTTTGCTCTGAATTCAAAGGGAGCCACAGGATTCTTTAGGACAAGCAATGGGCCCAGCATCTGCCGCCCAGGGGATGGATTTCTAGATTGTATGTTTTCCCTTAGTATTTTATTTAAAAATATTGGCTTTGGGTTTAAATCTAGCCCCTATAGATAGTTTGTCATTCCTTGTGGCTACATCACAATTTAACCAAACCTCTTCACCTCGTATTTTATGAACTACCCTCACCCTAACAGCCTATTTTCAATTCAGCCATTTTGCATTAAGCTGACATTCGATACTATATATTGATCCACGCAAGTCAAAGCAGGGCACAGGCACAAAGTGTGACCTTCTGTGCAGCAAGGAATCTGTTGTCCCATACAGATTAAAAGAAGTGATTTTTGTTAATAATAATAACTGCTCTTTCACAGTAATCAATTGTATTGTTTTTGTTTGGGGGACATTTTTGCTTTTGTTTTGGCAGCACCTAGGATTGCACTCAGGGCCTCTCCCACAAGTGCTCTTCTATACCACTCTCCCAGTCCTTTCAATAAATGCAAGTTAACCGTGTTGTAGGTGGCACAGCAACATACTGAATTCAACAGAGTAGACATGTATAATGACAGACAAGACTCAGGAACAACAGTGAAGGAAAATCAGACTAAAGCTTAGAGGGGCCTGGGAAGATGTTTAATCTGATATAAGGAGGAAAAACATCAGTTACTGCCATGTCATCTGGTCTCCATGGATACCATTAAACTTTTCTCTTGCTAGAAAAAAATTCATTGATAATATTGTATTTCATGATTATCTTATTTGATACTGTACATCTATTAATTATTCTATGTATAATTCCTCATCATTATTTATATCTCCTCAGAAGCAAAATTCCTTCTGCTGGAAATTCTACATGAGAAAAATCAAAGTCTGATCCAGTTGTGATTCCCTGTCTTTTTTCATTACTATAATAATAATCTGATAGAGGCCTAAACACAGTGGCTCGTGCCTGTAATCCCAACTAGTCAGTAGGGTACAGATGGGTGCACAGAAGTTTGAGAAAGCCTGGCCAAAAAAAAAATGTTAGCAGGACTTTATCTTCACAAACAAGCCAGGCATGGTATTTCATAACTGTAATACCAGCTACACAGGAGGAAGTTGAAAGAGGATCAAGGTCTGGGGCTGGCCTAGGTTTGGCATCCTATCTGAATAACAATTTAAAGGCAAAGAAAGAGGGGGGGGGAGGAAGAAAGAAAGGAAGAAAGGGAGAAAGAAAGAAAGAAAGAAAGAAAGAAAGAAAGAAAGAAAGAAAGAAAGAAAGAAAGAAAGAAAGAAAGAAAGAAAGGAAGGAAGGAAGGAAGGAAGGAAGGAAGGAAGGAAGAAAGAAAGGAAGGAAGAAAGAGAGAGAGGGAGGAGGGGGGGAGAGAGAGAAGGAGGGAGGAAAAGAAAGAAAGAAAGAAAGGAAAGAAAGAGAAAAAAGAAAGAAGGAAGGAAGGACAGATCCCAAAATAAAAAAATGAAGACATGTCTCTCGTGGCAGAACAAGCCCAAGGCCTTGAGTTCAAACCCCAACACTAGCAAAAGTATAGTAATCGGATAGAATTTTGAAACATTAAACACTTGACACATTTGTTGACTACTATAACTTACACAATGTTCTATCATAAACAATATTTCAATTGCTCCCCAAACCAGCCTTACAAAAACATTCAAGTATTTTTATTATCTCCCTTAGAACCTCAAAAGGTAATTACTTGTATTTATTTTTGGTTGTTACAGGCTGCCAGCTCACCAACTAGAATGTAATCTCTGTGGATTGTAAAGAGACTTCCTTGTTTCCAGTTTCCATTTGAATCCACAGAGCCTAGCGCTGTGTCAGGAGAGCTGGTGTTCTAAATATTTACCAAATAAACACACAAATTCCCCTGGACTGCTTTTAAGCCCTTTTTGGCAGGAGGCAGATAAAGGATCAGTGACCCAGATACCCAGCTAGAGTTCAGTGGTCTGCTTACTTATCAAAAGGAAATTATGTAAAAGAGCTCTAAACCCAACAGTACTCATATCAACTAATGGCAAGAGAAAACCGATGCACATCAAAATGCTGGACTATCTAACATTTCAAATCTTCCATACTAAGTTTATCTAGCTCTGGTATATTAAATATTTGCCTCCTGAAGTATTTCAAGAAGTGTGGTAAAGAGAAGTAGGTCCACAGTTCATAGTTCATCAGGACCTGAAGTCAACCACTTGTTGGCCATAATTGTTGGCTTGCAGTTTGACTACAAATCCTTACTTTTGCTTCATGTGCCATTTTTACAGTAAACAGATCTAAAGTATGTGGAATGATTTCTAACTTTTGAAGGCTAACAAACCTCATTGAGAAACATATAAATGCTAAATGTTAAGCAGTTGCCAATTGTAATAGACAATAATTCCTAGATCTAAGAGGCCAAAATCGAACCTCTTACACAACAGGATGTTATAAATTATAATCATTCACTAATTAAGAATGAAATTCTGGACTTTGCCACATCAATCAATAGATAATGGTCCAAGGCTACCCTAGATTAATGGCTTAAGTTTTAAATCTTCCATCTGCTGAAGTTGCCTTAGAAAACATTTTTTTTTCCAGGATTGCTTTTTTGAGGTTCTAATGTTCGCCCCTTCTTCCCACCACCCCTAAACAAAGACTGCAAGAGTGGTGGGGAAATTAGAGACTCCTGAGTGTATGTGTGTGTGTGTGAAGTTAACAATTAGAGACTCCTGAGTGTATGTGTGTGTGCGTGAAGTTAACCAGTCACCCTAGGGGCCTTTGACAAGACAGCATTCCAGCCTCACGTGACCATCCACCTTTTCAGTCCGTGGCCAGACCTGCCTGCACCTGGCCTTAAGCACCAGACAGTGCAGGCTGCTCAGTTCCACTGTGCCTTGCAGGCTATCTGCAAGCTAATAAATGACTGCAGACTTGATGGCAACCTTGGAGATTCCTGAAAATCCACAACAGGAAATGTTAACTGTCCTCCGCCCTCCCGAAACATTCATCAAAAGCAGACCAAGTCACGGCCACAGGGAGGCCAATGGCAGGAGACGAACGCCAGCATTTTCTTCCTTCCTGAGCCATGGACATGGAAGTGGAGAGCCAGGAGGTGGACGCAGGCTCGGGCGGGCGGGGAACCCGTGCCCAAGTTATAAACACTCCCCCCCCCACCCCCCGGCTGCGAGGTGACAACCGCTCCCGCCCGTCCCGGGGTCGCACGCGGCCGATCCGCCAGGGTCCAGCCTCCACCGGGCAACCCGGGCTTCTCACCTGATGCCCGAACACAATCCTGGCGCTGGGCTCGGGCTGCCAGCCTCCTTCCCTTCCCTCCTTTTTAAGGGGAGAGGGCGCCAAACGGGCCTCGACCTCGGGCCGAGGTGGGAGGCCGGGGCGTCCGGGGCAGCGGATGAGTTACACCCGAAAGCCTGGGCACTAGGAAAAGGCTTCCCGAGCGGCTCTCGGGCGCCGGCCCCCAGGCCGCGCCGCGGGGAGCGGGGAGCGGGCGGGCGGGCGCCCCGATTGGCCGCGGCCGGCATCGCTCGGTGGGCGAGCCCGGCCGGCGGGGCGGAAAGGAAGTGGCGGCCGCAGCTTTGCACCAACCATGTTCGGCCGGCGAGCGAAAGCAACCCGGCGCCCTGAGCCGGGTCGGAGGGCACGGGGCGGGCGCTGGCGTCCGCCCCGCGCCGCCGCCCGCGCCCCCCTCCCGGGGACCCTGCGGAGCACCCCCCCCCCGCCCGCCCCGAGCCTGCCCGCGGGGCGCCCCTCGGTCCCCAGAGGCTCCCTGCCCCCACCTCGCCCGCTCCGTAGCCGGGGCGGGTCAGGCCCAGCGCGCCAGGCCGGCCCGGGGGACGCCTGCGGGGACCCGGAGGCGCTAGGCCGCGCTCGGAGCCAGTGACCCCCCCTCCCCCGACGCGACCTCCTCCCGGGACCCTCGCGCGTCCCAACAAGTGTAACGACAAAGCCGGCGGGAAGGACGACGCGGTGTCCCGAGTGGCGGCGGCCGCGGCCCCCCGGGGAAGCCAGGCGCGTTGACCAGGCCCAGTACCCGGCACCGCTCGGAGCCCGCCCGCTGGCTTCGATCGCTGGCACCCGAACACCCACGGCCCTTCCCCGAGCCCGGCGAGAGGGCGATCCTAGGGGCCGCCTCGGGGAGCCCCATCAAGTTTCCTTTCGCCGGGGCGCTTGCTTATTTACACCGGAGGCTGCCAGGAGACAGGGGCCGCCAGCGGGCACCGAGAAGGACCCGCGCCCGTCCTTCCGATTTGGTGGCCACAGTGACTATAAACACGCGACAGTTTTTGGTTTAAATGAGGCCCGACTCCGGCGGACCTGCGCCCGCACACTCGACTCCTAGGGCGCATGATCACTCGGAGCAGGTCTCTGGGTCCACGGAGCCACCTCCCCGCTTCTGCAAATCCAAAAGTGAAATTAAACCTCCACCAACCTCCTCCTCCTCCTCCTCCTCCCGCTCAACCACCTCCTCCTCCTCCTCCTCCTCCTCCTCCTCCTCCTCCTCGCAGCCTCAGCAGCCCCAGTAGCAGCAGCAGAAGCCGCTTCCCCTAAAATCTGAGGATCCAGAATCGCGCCGACAGTTTTCTCCAAAGACCAGTATTTATGAACCCCGGCATTATGTATATATATGTACATATAGATAGAATATATACCCACACACACACACACAACCTTCTGCAAAACATCGTGTCAAAACATCAGGACGCGCACACACACACACACAAGCCCCTCCAGTCCCCAGAAACATGCCCAGGAGAGAAACAGCACGCGCAGTCACAACTATTATTTACCCAAAAAAAAAAAAAATGTTACCTCTCAGTGTGCTGCTTTGTTTTTGTTTGTTTTCACGCTACCAATACAATCCCGCAAGGTTTAAGTGTTGCTAGGGTGTGTGAAATGGAAATGAAAGCCCGTCAGTTGAATAATCGCAGGAGCAAAACTAAAAGTTAGTCCCCGGCTTGCCTGAGAACGGTCCAGATCGAAAGCAAAACAAGGAGAGGAAACTGCGAGGAGCGGCGGCTGGAAATCCCCCCACCCCCCGCCCTCCTCCCTCCCTCCCTCCCTCCCTCCCCCGCGCCCCCTCCCCCGCCCGCCTCCCGCCGCCCTTCCTCCCCAGTGTTTGTTTCAAGCTTGTGCAACCGGGAGGTGGAGGCCGCGGGGGTGCGGAAGTTCGCCGCCGCCGCTCATTGGCCGGCCGCGCCGCTGTCATCCGTTCTCGGAAAAAAGTCAATTTCATTTTCACTTCCCCACGTCCGGGAGCAGCGAGCAGCCGCGCGTGAGTCTGGAGCTCGCCCTCCCCTCCCCCCCCCGCACCTCCCTCTGTTGCCCCCCCCTCCTTGGGGGTCCTGGGGTGGCGGGCGCAGACGTGGATGGAGGCTTTGGAGGCCCGTGGGAGGCGGGAAGGGAATAAAGGACCCTCCATCCTAAGAGCCACCTGAACGGAGAAAAGTGCGGTCGGGGGGCACCTTGGGGAAGCCCAGGGGCGCTGGCCATCCAGTGGGTAGTTAAGGGGTGTTTACAAGCGTCTGTGCTTGGTGATCAAGAACTCGGTGTTTGGGAACACAGCCTGCCTCCCAGGACTCAAGTAGCAAGCTGATGAAGTGACAGGATTCCTGCTGTCTCTGCCCTTCAGGCAAGGACCCTGCCTGACACCCTCCACCCCTCCCCCACCCCCACCCAGGACGATAAGAAAGGCCTGTCAGTCACCTTCCAAAGGCTGATGATCCACTGTGCCACACCAGGACCATTACTGCAGGATGAAGGCCAAGTTCAAGTTTGGCCTTCTTAATTTACTAGCTGGGCATTCTTAGGCCTGTTTTCCATTCTGTCCTATGGAAATAGATGAGAGAATGAATACAAGATCCCGCGCAGCACATGGGGGGGGGGGGGGGACCGGGGGGGGGGGGGGGGGCGGGCCAGTGTCACCTGTTATCCCAAACTAGCACAACTTGCTTGAGGTCCACTCCTTTCTAGATCACTTGGTTTGAAAGTATAGGTTGACATTTAGTTCTAGCTATTTGTGTCCTGATTTAGAGTTTCATAAGCTTTCTATGCCAATTTCTCTACACATCAGAGAAAGTCCTTCCCTGGAGACCATGGCAAGCTATATTATAAACATTCCCTAGAGAGAGAGAGATGGTGGATATATATATTTTTATATATATATATATATATATATATATATATATATATATATATATATATCATGGAAATGCTGAATTCTACTGACCAGAAAATGAAAAGTATCTAAGTTATGCAAGTGGCAAGGAAATAGCTGAAGGTTTAGGAAACTGTCTTGTGGCTATGATCTCAAAATAGATCCCACATTCGCACATTGGTTTTTGTTTCTTCTTTAATAACACTTGCTTTTACAGTTCATATATCAGTAACCATAATTATATACAAACTATAGGATAGTTGTCACTCATCAAGAACAAGGAGGCAGAGCACTAGGAGGCAGAGCACTAGCCTAGAAACCTTGAAGCCTTATGTTCAATCCCCAGTCCTGGAAAAGAGAGAGAAAGCACCTTGTTTTTCCTGGAGGGAGAAGGAGATGGAGAAAAGGAAGGAGTACATGGGGTTTTTGTTGTTGTTGTTATTTCTTGCTCATTGCATGCACAAGACTCTAATTTCACTTCAGGAGCCTCCAGGTGGAGGTGCTGGCCAGCTGATACTGGCTTTCTGGAGTCCATGACAGGTAGCTGCCTCTGGTATGAAGTAGGAAGGGCCAGACAAGGCCATGCCTACAGAAATCTGCCCTGCATCAGATTAACCTCGTATTACCATGCAGGAGTGTGCTAGAAGCTGACTTGCTGGGTACATAAACCTTCACAATAGTTGACTTCTCAGGCAGTGTCTGCTGCTTCTCTAAGACTGTTTTTGCAGTGCTGAGGATTAAATCCAGGGTCATTCTTTGTTTTTGATATCTTCTTGCTCACATTACACATCCAGTCAGTCATATCCTATTGCTTTGAGATACTATGCCCATAGTCTCTGGACCTGGTCCATCCCTACAACTCTTCTTTCCCTTATTGCAACTTTTAGGAACCTTACTTCCAGTCTACCCCCTTGGGCTCCTTCAGGCCAGTGACCACACTGTTATCCAAGTTAAGGACAAAACCTCTTGGTAGCTTTCAAAATAAAGACCATATTACTTGACAGGATGCCTAAAGTCCATTGTAATTTGCTGGCAGGCTGCTTTTCTAACTTCACCCCTGGCAGGCCCCCCATCTCTCCCTTTCCAAACTAATTGTCTCCCTTACTTCTTGTATCTTTGTTTTATCCTTAGCCTGAGACTTAGCAGTACATAGGCTCTCGAATATGTGTGAATCGTCTTTGCTCATTTATTTAACTGCTTATAAAATATTTCAGACTGTATCACAGGATTTGTTTTATATTTTAACAATTTTTTCATGTAAATGTAGCTAATATTAATTTGTGCAAAATTCAGAAACTATAGAAAAGTTGAAGGCAGAAAATATGGCTAAGTAGGGCACCAGTGGCTCATGCCTGTAATCCTAGCTACTCAGGAGGCTGAGATCTGAGGCTCCTGGATCAAAGCCAGCCCAAGCAGGAAAGTCCATGAGACTCTTGTTTCCAATTAACCACAAAAGCTATAAGTGGCACTATGGCTCAAGTGGCAGAGTGCTAGCCTTGAACAAAAAGTAGCTCAGGGTCAGTGCCCAGGCCCAGAGTTCAAGCCCCCCCCCCCCAAAAAGAATGAAAATATTATTATATAATTGTATAATTTTATATAATTATATTAAATATATTGTATATATTATTATATATTACATATATTATACACATAATTATATATAATATATTATTGTATGGAAATAATAGTCCTTTTGCTTGGTAGGCAGAGACAAGGGATCACTAGTTTTGAGGCAAGCCTGGTTTACAAAGTAAGTTCCTATCTCAAAAAAATAATGACTGAGCTGAATGTGGCAGCTCACACTTATTAACTCTAGCTATTTGGTAGGCAAATATAGAAGGATCATGACTTGAGGCCAGCCCAGACAAAGTTACCGTGACCGTAGTTTAAAGAACAAGCCAGATGTGGTGGTGTGTATTACAAGCTCAGCGAAGCAAGAGACATAGGTGGGAGATTAAGGTCTGTTGGGCAAAAAGCATGAGTCCCTATCTGAAAAGTAACAAAAGCAAAAGGGGCTGGGGACATGGCTCATGTTAGAGGACTTGCCTAGTAAGCATGGAGCCTTCAGCTTCAAACCCAGTACTGAAAAAATAGTTGGGACATGAAGATATACATTGGTAATAGAGTGTTTGCAAGGCCTGTGCTCAATCCCCTTAGGAAGCAAAGAAGGGAAAAAGGGAGAGAGGGAAGGAGGAAAGCAGGGGAAAGACTAGCCATCTGAAATCCTGCTATTTGTATGTATTTCCTACTAGTAATTTTTAAGGTGTCTGTACACAGGATAGTAATGCTTACTGTGCTTCCTGCTCTCCCCAGCCCTATAGCCTTCTGTCCTATTCTCTTTCTTAGCTCATTCTTCTTCTTCTGCCAGTCCCCTAATTTATGGTGTTTCCAAGCATTCTTTCCTCAACCCTCTTATTTTCTCATTCTCCACGCTTTTTTTTTTGAGTACTTTCATCCACACCCAAAGCTTCAAATATCATCACAGTTCCCAATTTACAATCCTTCCATTTACAATTTTCCAATCACACAGTGGTGAAACAGGCATATACGTTTACTAGAAACCATACTGCAAATGTTGAATGTTGATCTTTTCCTGGACTAACAATAAGTGGTAAGATACTCAGTCCCATTTGAGGGAATCACAGCCTCTCTGTCAGCCAGAAGATCACAACAACCCATAACCCACAGTGGACTAGTTGCTAAGCAATGATGTTCCATAGGCAAGATGTATCAGATACACTTTCAGAATACAGTATTTTCAAACAATGGGTTTACTGCAGGAAGTAGCCCTATTATAGCTTGAGGAATGCCCATAGTTGATGATAATTTCAAAACCTAACATCTACCCCGGACACATTACTTAGTAGACATTCCTTAGATGATAATGATGAGAAAGAAGAAACATGCAAAACTAAACTCTTCTCTCACAACTTTGTATTTGTCACTTCATTGACTAACCAGGAAAGTGAGAGACAACAGACTTGCCCCCTTTCCTGAACCTCTGGAGCTCCCCAAGGCCTGGATACTGCTTACAATTTTCCAGACCTCCAAAACCCATAAAATATAGAATGAATTTCACTCTGTTCTTAGGCCTTTGATGACATGTCACAGAGCAAAGATGTAAATAGTCAGAGGCACAAAATATCCACATGGTATTGTTTTGCACAGTCCAGAAATATCTCTTAGCTCTTTGAGAAGATGCATATAGTCATAAATCTCTGTTGGAAAAAAGAGAACCAATATAGTCAGCTATCACCTTTATGTAAGTCTGTGGATAAAAGGACCAGTTGCCATTCAAGTATGTTTATCTAACCAAACATTTAGTCTAATATAAAAATTTAGTTGAGCTATCTTATTAAGTGAAATTGGAATGTCTTCATGGGTCAAGCAGTGTGGGATGGAACATCTTAAGAGACCTGGATGCTTAGGGATTACTTTATTTTCAAGGGAGTTGGGGAAAGACAAGGAATATTTGAACAAGGTATCGAGAGATCTCTCCATGAGTGGCTCTGGGCTTTCCAAGAACTTTCCTTACAGTCTAGTTGATTGATAACATTAATTTCTATAGCAGCATCCTAATAATGGCAAGAATATCAACTCTGCCTATAATCACAGCCTTCAAAATTGATTGTCAGACTGGAGTTAGAAGGTTAGATTTGGGTTAGTGTGGAGTTAAGGTTAAAAAAAAGGAATTGTAATTAATGTGTGATGTGCTAGCATATTAACGAGAAGGGTCTTTGTAGCTATGATTAACTAGGGGGCTCACTTGCCTGTCGGTTGCTGTTCCTTGCTCCACAGAAACATTGGGATTCCTTCTGTGCTGGCCTCTGGGGTTCTCCTCAATAATACCAAACCTTAGGGGTTAGACAGTCATGGAAAATGAGCAGCCACAAAGCCCTGTAAAATACTAGCCCTGTATTGAAAATATTACTGTGAAGTCCAAATTGAATAAAAATAGAGCCAAGTGAAACCCTAGTTGAAGCCATAGAGTAGATGAAGTTACAGAAACCTTTCATCAAAGTTCAGGAGCCATGGACATCATTTAGAGAAATTTTTGAGCATGTTTACCCATTGCTTCCTATGATAGTTCATTCCATTTTACTAGAAATTCTGAAATGAGAGTTTTCCTGTTGCAATTGTTCTCTAAAAATCATCAGTTTATACTGAGAAGTGTATTTCCCAATCCTTAGTAATAAATACTCATTCTGCTCTGCTCTGATGAAAGGAACTGGGGTTTTTTTTGTTTTTGTTTTTTTGTTTTTGTTTTTTAATTGCTAGGATCTCATTATTCACTGTAGATTCTGGGGTTGGGAGGAAAGCAAATTTTCTTTTCCAAAGGAAGATTTTCAACTTTGAAAACTTAAGGATTTGGGGGGGGAGGGGACACATAATTTCCCAAGTGGCTATGAAATACTCATTTTTCACTGTGAGGATAAACTACAGTGTTGCTATTACTTTGAAACATGAATGGGAAAGTCTCTGTAGTTTTATCTTGAAATGCTTCAGAAAGAAGTACTAATAATTTTAGGGACTCTAGACAAAAATTTCAAATTTGCAACCTAGATTCAACAAACCAAACCACTGGACTCCCTGGTCACCAGTTGAAAAAAAAATTGTTACATTTTCTGCTGCTTCTCTGTAGATTTCTTAGGCCTTGCATGAGAAGCTTGAGGCCTAAGGTGTGTTTTCTTTCTCCTCAAACTTTTAGCATTTTGAATGATACACTTTTCTTCTATTAGTCAATGTTTGGAAGTTTGCCAATAATGAATACTGAATAGTGCCATAAAAGAAAATGAGTATTTTCTTTAATTCCTTCTCTTCCTCCAAGTGTCTCCACTTCAGTCCTAAGTATGGGTGATAGTTCACCCATACAAGCTCCTGGGCCCACCTCCTTTGCCTCTAGCGCGCCTCCACCCGTAATTTCCCCCAAATTGACCAAGCATCATGATGGTGTGACACCCTGAGGCCTGCTGTCCGTGTCTTGAACAAAACCAGATCTCTGGGTTCCTGCAACTGTCTCACTATTGGGGTGAGGGCAGCAGAAAAGTCAGCAGACAAAACAATAATTATAGTTTATTTTCCTGTACAGAAAATAAACAGTATCTTTGAAAGAACTGTGTTGCTTAGGTAATCAAGGAAGCTTGCTCAAGAAAGGATTTCAACCAAGACTAGAGAAAAAAGAGTTTCTGTATTAGTTTCTTCAACTGCTGTAACAAAGTAGCACAGTTCGAGTAGCTTACAGGCCAGAAAGTTACCGCTGAATAGTTATGGAAATGGAGGTATCTATGGGTTCGGTCTCTCCTGAAAGTTGTGCTCTCTGCCTCTTCTCTGCTGATGGGTTGGCAGAGGTCCTAGGTATTATCTGGCTTGTAAACAGATCGCCTTGATTTCATTTTGGAGTTCACAGGATGTTCTCCATGAATGTGTGTGAATATATTTCCCCTGGTTTTAAGGACACCTGGTATATTGATCAGCCCAACTTACTTCAGTACAATGTCATCATAATTAATTGCCTCTACAAGAATTGTTGTTTTATTTTTTTTCAAATCAGGTCACTTTCAGGAGGTGAGGACATCAGTATAAGAATCACATGAGGGCCAGGCACCGGTGGCTCACGCCTGTAATCCTAGCTACTCAGGAGGCTGAGATCTGAGTTCAAAGCCAGCCTGGGCAGGAAAGTCTGTGAAACTCTTATCTCCAATAAACCACCAGAAAACCAGAAGTGGCGCTGTGGCTCAAGTGGTAGAGTGCTAGCCTTGAGCTGAAGAGCTGAGGGACAGTACTCAGGCCCAAGAGTTCAAGGCCCACGACCAACAAAAAAAAAAGAATCACATGAGGGAAAGCAGACTCATCCATAACAGGTGTGCCACAGCAGAGGGAAGAGCGGGGGCAGCTGCTGTAAGAGCACAGAGTATGGCATGTCAGAGAACTGGCAGAAAGTGTGGCTTCTGAGTGAAGACAGTGGGCAAGCAGGAAGAAGTGAGGAGTTTGGAGTTTATTCTACAAGCAATGGGAAGATTTTGAAGGGTTCCAGAAAGGATCTACCTGTGGTTCTCAGTGATCCTGCTATACCTTTCCAGGGAAATACAGAGATTTACCTTGTAGAATTGCAAACAGTTCCCTGCCATTCCAGGACAAATTGACTGAGAAACAGCATTATTTAATTATATTTTATTTCATTTTTAAATTTCTAAGTCAAAATGTTTGTTCCCCCTTAATTTTCTCTGTCAATTTCAGTAATGAATGAAATAAATAATTTCAGTAATGCCTTTTTCTTTTCTTTTCTTTTCTTTTTGTCCATCGTGGGGCTTGAACTCTGGGCTTGGGTGCTATCCTTGGCTCTTCAGCTCAAGGCAAGTACTCTGCCACTTGAGCCACAGTGCCACTTCCGGTTTTCTAGTGGTTTATTGGAGATGAGAGTCTCACAGACTTTCCTGCCTGGGCTGGCTTTGAGCCACAATCCTCAGATCTCAGCCTCCTGAGTAGCTAAGATTACAGGCGTGAGCCACCAGCACCGGGCTTAATTTCAGTAATGTCTTTTTATACTCCCTCTGCAAAAAAAAAAAAAAGACTTTCTATTGAGGAGGAAGTAGAGGAAGAGGAGGAGGAAAAAGATTCACTCAACTGTGGATTTTAGGCACAGACAATTTTCATCAGACTGTTTTGAGTAACTAATGATTTTTCAGAGATTATGTTGACATAGACTCAGCTTTTATTCCAAAATTGCAATTATTTCAAATCTATTTCATTGAAAATGACATAAATTAAATTTAAACTTAAACATCATGTTTTAACTATTTATGCTATTCAACTATTAACTGTTGACGCTATTTGAGAAAGATTAAGAATTCAAGAAATCTATAAGAACTAAATAATCTTTTCTCAGTGTAAATTTCATTTCACTTATATGCTAATATCAATTACTGGATTCATAGCAGTGAAATTCAAATTCTTAAATGCCAAACATGAATGAGGACTCTAAGGAAAAATATCAGCTTTTATGCTAAGTTCTTTCCTTTCTTTCTGGTACTTTCATATTCACTCAGCACATTGTCTATTTTGCTTACCCAAATCCCATATGTAACTAGATTAATAGCAGGCAGAAAAGCAGAGTATCTCACTTAAGGGAATGAAGGAAAGGAATAAAGATAAGCATTTCCTAAAAATCTAAAGCTTTAGGAGGTATATTCTCCTTGTGCCAGCATGAGTCCTACTCCAGCTCTAAAGCACCTCAGCCTTGTATTAAGGAGTTCTCCTTCATTACTTTTGAGGACCAACATGGCTTCCTTCTGGGAGGCTAGTGTACTCTAGGAAAGAAAGTAGGAAGCTGCCACGGATCTGCTCTGCTAAGCATATTTTGAGAATGGAATGCTGTATGCATTTCTGCCCACAACCCCAGTTTAGAAGCTTTGGGAAAAGTAGGTGCTTTCATTTCCTCTGTACCTCTTCTGAACATGAATCATTTGAGCACAAGGTTGAACAATTACAGATGTGCTCTGATTTGCATGTGCCTTGCCTTTGGCCCTCAAAGGTACCTGTGTTACAAGCGTGGCCCCCAGCTTAAAGATTCTGTCCCAGGATCTAAGTGGTTAGACCCAGTAGAAGGTGTGCCATCTTCAAAAGGACTGATGTGATGCTTGTAAGACCCAGGTAGTTCTTAACATAGTAGGTTGTCATAGAAAATAAAACGTGTATCCTCTGAAGCCTTCTAACTTCTACCCATGCCATTTGTCATCTTGTGATGCAGTCAGAAGGTCCTCACCAGAGCTGACAAGATGCTGGTGCCATGATCTTGAATGTCTAATCTGTGCGCTAAATAAACATTATTTCTTTCTAATACCCCTAGTGTTAGGTATTTTGTTATCACCATAAAAAGCAGACAAATACATATAGTGAACAATGAAGCTCAGCAAGGACTGCACCAAAGGAATGGCTTAGGAGGCTTCCAGCAGGTACTGGGATTTGAGCTCTATCTTAAAGAATAGCTTAAAAGCAAATAGTACAGTCGTTAAAAATATGTTTGTATGTGTATCATCAATTATTAATACCTAGCCTTTAAAGACCTCGACAGACCTTTTAAAGCTTTTAAACATCTGCTCAACCCAGAGAGATCGCCAATTCAGTCCTATGGTCCCAAAACAGTTATATTTTTAAAAAACCAAAAGGATTTTGCTGGATTATATATTCAAGATACTGGTAAAGATATGGAATCTTTTCAATTAAAAATTGGGCATGGGGGGCTGAGAAGGTGGCTCAGTGGAAGAGTGCTTGCCTTGCATGCATGAGGCCCTGGGTTCGATTCCTCAGCACCACATAAGCAGTAAAAGCTGAAAGTGGCACTGTGACTCAAGTGGTAGAGCGCTAGCCTTGAGCTGAAGAGTTGAGGGACAGTGACCAGGCCCAGACTTCTGGCCCCACGACCAACCAATAAAAAAGAGAAAAAAAAAGAGTAAAAAAAAAAATTGGGCATGGGAGGAGAATCCTAGAAACAACATGTAGAAGCATATGTATTTAGCAAGATCTCTAAGGCAGCTTTTCAGCCTCTGAAACTATAGATTGAAAACCGTTTCCTTCTGACATTTCAACTGACTCCAGAGGAATGAAAAGGAAAAAGTGAAGTCACCAGATGAGTGCCTGCAGACATGAATTCCTGACGTTCTTGGGCACCCATTAGTGGACAGGGCTGTCATGAGGCTGGTACACCTGTTCATGGTCACATTCAAGAGGCATGGAGGAGCAGCCTCAAATTATTCCTTAACTCAGCATTTCACTCACAAGTTAATTAGGTGATGTCTATTCCATAATACCAAACATCTGGTGAAAATTAAAGAAAATGTCTTACATCCAGATGCTTAGCTTATGATCATGCAGGCAAAACACTTACCTGCACATGAGAATAGTTTTTACTCAGATGGTGGAGGGATGCATTATAACCCAGCTCTAGCTCTTGCTCAGGACCCTACTAGTGTCCAGGCCTCCATGAAGGCTCTGTAGTGAAGGCCTTTGTCTACCAGTCTGAGTGCAGAGGAGTGCTGTGACTCCTGACTGCCATCTGTGCAGGGCAGGTGTCTTCTTGAACCATCTGTGTAAATAAACCTGAAGCAGAAAACAAAACACACACACACACACACACACACATACCAAGTGTGTTTTCAAAGCAAAAGTAAATCCAACAATCTGTAATTAGTAGAAAAAATTTTAAGCTATTTCATGTGGCTCAACAAAATGAGAAAGCTGGTTGTGTAAGTCAGTTCAAGTCTAAATACTTGAGAACCTAGCAAGATGGGTATCCCTTAGCTCTGTCAGCCTGACAAAGTTAGCCATCATCTATACATTTGTGTATGTACATGTTACACATACATATGTATATATGACAGAATGAGGCGGGTAGATATTCACAGAGTCATGAATAAAACTTAAATGTGCCGGGCACTGGTGGCTCACGCCTGTAATCCTAGCTACTCAGAAGGCTGAGATCTAAGGATTGTGATTCAAAGCCAGCCTGGGCAGGAAAGTCTGTGAGACTATCTCAAATTAACCACCAGAAAACTAGAAATGGCGCTGTGGCTCAAGCAGTAGAGTGCTAGCCTTGAGCTGAAGAGCTGAGGGACAGCATTCAAGCCCCACAACCAAAACAAACAACAACAAAAAAAAAAAACATTTAAATGTATGTCTAATTCTATTTACTTTATCTGACTCATTTTGTTGTTAGAATAGCCCATTTTCCTGAGTCTGGTGAGAGATTTGAACCAGGCTAAGTATTCTCAGATTTAACCACCAAAGAAAAGAAAAAACAAAATTGCATGGAAATGAACACTCACTGAATAGAAAGTATGCTCCAAGTACTCTGTTGGATGCTTAAAACACTTTATCTGATGGGTTCCCTTGAGGATGGAGATCTAATTCCTAATTTAGTATTTCATCCTCTTCGCCCAGTCTCCAGGAACAGGCTCCTTACTGGTACGTCTGCTTCCACTTTTGTTTCCCAACCAAAACATTCAGAGCGTTTTGGTGCTCAGAGGAACCAAAGTGTTACTGAAATATACCATGCCACTTTTCACTCATGCTCTTCATATAGTTCCTGTAGCAATTAAGATAAAATTCACATTCCCTCCAATGGTTTACCCATCCTCTGCACATGATTTACCTCAGGCCTACCTGCCTAATTTCACATTGGACTGTAGGAAAATTCTTTTCCCTGCCCAAATATGCTTCAGAACAAGGGTCAGCCCACAGTTGCCAACCAACTGCCTATTTTTATCCAGCCCTTGAACCAAAAATGGTTTTTATATTTTTGTATGGCTAAAGGAAAAAAATCAAAAGAAGAACAGTATGACACTTGAAAATTATATGCAATTCAAATTTCAGTCCATAAATAAAGTTGTAGTGCAACCTAGACATGCTTATTCATTTATGTATTGTCCAGGATTGCTTTGGCACTAAAAAACACAGAGGAGTGGTTGCTACCAAGTCTGGATGGCCCACGAGCTTAAAATATTTACCAGTTGGCTCTTTACAAAAGAAGTTTGCCAATCCCTGCTATGAGCACACACTGCTCTCCTTTTTGCTCCCCAAACTCAACTCTCCTGAGACTTTCCATTTCCTGGTCTCTCTTCCTGGAATGTTCCTCCCCAGCTTTTTTGTATGGCTGGTTAATTCTTATAGGTAACACTTAATTTGTACAAACCAATGGAAGTTTACATAATATAAGACGTGATCTCTTACCAAGTGATGGTAAGAGAGCCCTGGATGGAGAAACTTGGTTTAAGATTTCTTTTTCCCTCAATGGCGTTAGTGAGGGAGTGAGAAGCTTTCTTGTGGACACGACTGGCTCTGATTTCCATCGTCACAGTGTTACCATGTGCAACCAGTATGAATGGATGTCCTCCCTCTGACACCCAGAAGAGGAGGAAGCTGGAGGAAGAGGCTGTGTGGATTCCCTACCCCAAACTCTGGGAACCAAGCCAGATGTCACTGAAACTCTCCTCATGTCATCTCTGTCTAGCTCCAGTCTGTCAAGGCCAACAAGGTAATAAGCACAGAGCCTAGCTTTCTCAGCGTAACAGTGGATATGAGACCTTCAACAGAGGCTGGAGGTTTCTCTCCATCACCCACACTAGTTGATCCAAGGAGTCAGGAAACCCTCTGGATAAGTGTTAGATTGTTTAAGCTGTGGTGTAGTCAATGTACAGAGATCAGAAGTCTACACACTACATCAGTGTAGGACCATATCAAATCATTCACCTAATCTAAGCCTGTTTCCTCATCTGTAAAACATGTAATACCTTGTCCTCCTAGAGATGAGAATCAAATGATAAAATACTTGTCAAGCTGCTTTTAACACTGGGTGTTAAAGGTATACATAATATTTTACTTCATGGCAGCAGCACCAAAGTCTTCTTAAGGAATATTCTGTGGAATCTCCCACAATATTGTGAGTATCTTCACTTGACACATCCTAAAAGCTATTACTTTGTTCTTAAAAATATACCTGAATTAGCCGGGCACCGGTGGCTCACGCCTGTAATCCTAGCTATTCAGGAGGCTGAGATCTGAGGACTGTGGTTCAAAACCAGTCTGGGCAGGAAAGTCCGTGAGACTCTTATCTCCAATAAATCACCAGAAAACCAGAAGTGGCGCCCTGGCTCAAGCGGTAGAGTGCTCACCTTGAGCTGAAGAGTGCAGGGACAGCGCCCAAGCCCAGAGTTCAAGCCCCATGACTGACCCCCAAAAAATTAAATTAAATTAAAAATATATGTATACATATATACCTGACATGTGGTGACACATGCCTATAATCCCAATCAGGAGGCTGAGGCAAAAGGATTGAAAGTTTGAAGTCAACTTAGACAATAACTAGTTTAATGTTAGCCTGAACTCCCTAGCAAGGTGGTATCTCAGCCGGGAACCAGTGGCTCACGCCTATAATCCTAGCTACTCAGGAGGCTGAGATCTGAGGATCGCAGTTCAAAGCCAGCCCAGGCAGGAAAGACTATGAGACTCCTATCTCCAATAAACCACTAGAAAACTGGAAGTGGCCCTGTAGCTCAAGTGGTAGAGCGCTCACCTTGAGCTGAAGAGCTGAGGGACAGCACCCAGGCCCAGAGTTCAAGTCCCACGACTGACAAAAAAAAAAAAAGATGGTATCTCTCAGTGTATATACACAACATGCATGAGATTTTTTAGGGTTCAAGTGCATTCTGTGAGATGCAGCGGCCACCAGAGATGACAAGACAGATTCTGAAAAAAGCAAACCACAGAATGTAATGATCAAGGTTTCCTGGGTAAGATAATTCTTACAGTTTGTGACAATTTTAATTTAGAAAGCATATATTTCCCAAAGCAGTTTGTAGAATGGGGCTCACTGTAGGAAGTGTTTTAGTGTTATTGAGTGCAACGGATACCGAAGGGAGCACTGTGAGAGAGGCTACGAGAGAACTTTTGATCTCGAACATACAAGGAAACACAGAGGGTTAGAGCGTGAGGAGCAAGCCGGGCTAAGGACTGACTGGTGTTAGGAGATTTTTAGGCCAATTCAAGCTTCCATGTGCCTGGCCTTCGAGCCAAGAGATATGAATCCGGATCACACCAGCTATGTGAAGTTGATCTCTGAGAGCCTGTTTTCTCCTCTATAAACTTAAGACTGTGTGTGTGTGTGTGTGTGTGTGTGTGTGTGTGTGTGTGTGTGTGTGTGTGTGTGTATTCTTAAGTGTTTCTAATGAGTAAATAATCCCTGGAAAGTGACTGGCCCTCTATCTTGCCGGTACTGTTCTAACTGCCATGTCAGTCACAGTTGAGATGTGCTCTTTATTACAACACTTCTCCATTACACTGCAAGGGCTCTAGTACTGAATCATGTCTGGGATGACAGTCGACGAATCCTCCCGGGTACCAGGAGATGACTCGCGACAAGAGCACTGCAGGAATAGAGAGGGCCTCTACTCGCTCAGGTACGTGAGAAACAAGGAATATTCACTTGGCTGAAGAATGGAAGTGAGTCTGGGATTTGAGAGAATTGATCTAAGGCCAGAGCAGAAGACCTGTTCACAAAGGGAGTCTAAAGTGACCAAGGGTTCAACCACTGTGATCAGAAAGGGAAGCCAATGTCTGAGTATCAAGTGGATTTGCTTTTCTGATCATACTTTAACTGCTACAGCTTTGAGAAGCAGAATATGAATTGTGGTAATAAAACCCTAAAATATGTGGTGCTGTCTTTGGGATCCAGCAGTGGATAAAGGAAGAGGCTCCCTGAGAATTATGTCAGTGAAGATTTAACTAAAAGAGACCACCAATCACAAAAGACAGAAACAGGTATATGTGAGATATGGTTGTCACAAGATATGCAGAGCTAGGATTGTGGGGACTCACTAGAGAACTAGTTGACTGTAGTTGACAGACCAATGCCCCTTATCACTCAGCCCTGCTTGCTTGCTTTTGCCTACCCTTTTCCATATGGGTCTTTGTTTGGCCTGTCCATAGTTCAATTCACAGCTGTGCTCTTTTCCTCATCTGTAAAGAACAAGGACATAGTAGAGGTGAGGCCATCTAGGAGACCATTCACTCTGGCCAGCAGATACATGCGACCAAGTAAACTCTAAGACCCTTCCATCAGAAGAAATGAAAGTGCAAGTCCATCTTACAAAGGCTAACTCTCTTACCCACTCACCAACCTCATTGTCTCAGTAACTCCTGAACACCTTCCTCATTGGAGGCTTGAGTTGGTGAGACCAAAGGGATTCTGATGAGATACAGGACACCCCCTCAGATTCTAGTTAGGGCTTGCTTTTCCCCACTTTATTTATTTTTTTGGGGGGTCTGGTCGTGGGGTCTGAACTCTGGGCCTGGGCGCTGTCCCTCAGGTCTTCAGCTCAAGGCTAGCTTACTACCACTTGAGCCACAGCGCCACTTCCGGCTTTTTTCTTTTTGCTTATGTGGTGCTGAGGAATCGAACCCAGGGCCTCGAGCATGCAAGGCAAGCGCTCTACCACTGAGCCACGTTCCCAGCCCAGCTTTTCCCCACTTTATATCTTATCTTCCATTCCTGACTGCCAGCAACAGACACAAATAACTACCCCTCAATAGTTCAATAGGATCAGACAATGCATAAAACAAAGTAGTTGAGCACTGTCAATAAATAACACATAAAGCTGTGTGAGGTATGAATATGGGGTGTTTTCCAGGATTTGGTGTAACCTTTCAATACAAATCAACTTTGTGAATTTCCAAGAAGAAAATACTGAATGGAGCAATTCTCAAGTCTTGATGTTTCCATAGGGAATGCTAGGGCCTGAATTGTATCACACATACCCTAATTCATTTGCTGCATCTCCAAACCTAGTACTTCAGAATGTGATTGCATTTGGAGATAGGGCTCTTCAGGTAATTAAGGTAAAAGGGGGTTACTTGGATGGATCCTAATCAAGTATGCCTAATGTCCTTTGAAGAAAAGGAGATTGGGGCTTAGAGACAGGCACAAGACAAGATAAATGAGTATATGAACTCAGTGAGAAAGCAGCCATTTGTAAGCTGAGGGGAGAGTTTTCTAAAGAAAACAAACCTGCCAATTCATTGATTTCAAACTCCTAGCATTGTGAGACACTATTTATTTATTTATTTATCTATCTATCTATTTATTTGTGAGGGTGATGAATGATGGGAATCTGCTTTGTTCTAATAACTCCATGTTGTTCCCCTCTTGGCCCAATCCTTTGATGTATCTAAAGATGGAATATGAAGGATAGACTTCTGCCTTATTCCCCCAGGTCAAGCAAAGCACCAGGTGCTCCCTCACAAGCTTATCCACAGGAAGGTCATTCCAACGTTGGCCCCAAAGGGACAATATTCCCTCATCCTAGGTAGAGCATTCCACTCTGGGCCTGGCCAAGGACACCACCGTTGGCCCCCAAGAGACCATACCCCATTTGTAATTTTCTGCTTCCTTGTTAAGCCCTATATAAGCCCATCCCCTTGCTGGCAATAAACAGTCCTGGCCTGTTGATGATCAAGTCTAGACTACTTTTCCATTCTCCTCCATTTTCCTAACAGTCAGTACTGAGGTTTGAACTCAGGGTCTCAGACTCACTTTCATTTCAGGCATGAGACAACTAATCTCTCTTAAATCACCATTCCTAGAAAACTAACACAGGAAAACTATTAAATCTCTTAGAAATCAGTCTAAGACATACTAGAATAGTATTGGCCACCATTTTTAACAATATTTTATTAAAACTTCTTTTGGACCTTTACTCAATTTTATTTGTTAACTAGTATCACAAATATATAAGCATCAAATTTCCTTAACTTTTGTATAAGTTCTTCACATTTTGTTATGGTTCTAATGTCACTACCACCTAAAAGCTTGTGTTGGATTCTAATTATCCAGTTTTGTTACATTAAGAGGTGAGAGACTCTTTATTTGTTGTTGTTGTTGTTTAGTCATGGAGGTTGAACTCAGGGCCTGGGCTCTGTCTCTCAGCTCTTCAGCTCAACACAAGCACTCTGCCACTTGAGACAAAGCGCCGGTTTTCTGGTGGATAATTGGAGATCAGAGTTTCATGGACTTTCCTGCCCCGGCTGGCTTTGACTGTGATCCTCAGATCTCAGCATCCTGAGTAGCTAGGATTACAGGTGTGAGCCATTGGCACCCGGCTGAGAGACCCTTTTAAAAAGTAGAAGTTGCTGGGTGCTGATGGCTCACACCTGTAATTCTAGCTACTCAGGAGGCTGAGATCTGAGGATCACAGTTCAAAGCCAGCTTGGGCAGGAAAGCCTGTGAAACTCTTATCTCCAAATAAACCACTCAGAAAACCGGAAGTGGCGTTGTGGCTCAAGTGGTAGAGTGCTGAAGAGCTGAGGAACAATGCCCAAGCCCAGAGTTCAAGCCCCACAACTGACAAAAACAAAACAAAACAAAAAGTAGAAGTTAAAGGGAGGCAGTTATACCACTAGAGATGCTACTCTGGGAAAGGAGTAATGCTGGTTTCACAGACTGAGTTAGTTCTTCTGAGAGCAGGGCACTATAAAAGTGCAGGATTGGCCGCTCCCCAGACTTTGCTCTCCTGTCTTAGCACGCAAGCAATCGTTGTGATGTTCTCTACCAGGAGGTTCTTGGCAGAGGCCACACTGATAGAACCACCCAACCGGGATTTTCAGCTTCCAAAACTGTGAACGATTTATTTATACATTACTCAACCTCAAGTAGTCTGTGATAGTCATGGAAGATTAACTAATACACATGATTCACAAAAATCCTCCAATGGCAAGTCTCTATCATTTCAGTCAGAAACAAAACAAAACACTATGCATTCATAGGCTACCTTCCCAATCTCTGGGCATGAGTTTGGGGACTACAGTGGCTCTGTATTGTGTTAGTGTAGCTGAGATTGTGAGTTCCAAAAATCCTGAACAAAATTTTGAAGGTATAAGTGAAGTGGCAGCAATGTCTGCCATCAAGAAGTCTGTAGAGAGTCAGATGTTGACCCTACATCTATGGACTGTGACCCTATATCTATGGAACATACAGGACACCATGTATCTACTGGCTCGTTTTATTGGCACAGAGTACCAGGTGGGTCTACAGGCTCACAGGCTCACAGAACACTGATTTTCTTCTGCTTCTCTGAATTCTAGGCTAGATTTGTGAGCAGTTCAGGGGTAAAGGATACCTTCACTCCTCACTGAAGTGAGGTTGACAGGTACAGCAGATCAGTGAGGAAGGCATGGTGTTGGTTTACCCACATGGTGACAGATGCCCGGTAGAATTTGCTGTCTTCCACTTCACACCCATCGACCCCTCAGGAATCCAGCTCTGCTGACCTCAGGCCCATGTTTGGACACAGTGATGACAGTTTCCACAGACTGTTGGCCAGTTCCTATAACCATGTAATCATCACAGAAAAAAAAAAAAAAGATAGATTTGCTTTTCTAATAAAAACTTTAACTGCTACAGATTTAAGCACCAGAAGAAGGAACTGTGGTCATAAAAACTTTTAATGTAGGGCTGAGAAGGTGGCTCAGTGGTAGAGTGCTTGCCTTGCACGTATGAGGCTTGGGTTCGATTCCTCAGTACCACAAAAGCAGAAAAAGCTGAAAGTGGCACTGTGGATCAAGTGGTAGAGCGCTCACCTTGAGCTGAAAAGCTGAGGAACAATACCCAAGCCCAGAGTTCAGGCCCCATGACCACAAAAAAAAAAACAAAACTTAAAACATGTGTCACTGGCTTTGTGACCCACCAGTGGCTAAAGGTAGACACCTTGAGAAGTATATCAGTGAAGACTTAAAGGGAAAAATATTAATGGAATCTGGCAGAAAGGACATAATTTTTTTTTATCGTGGTGGGAAGTTTAGCAACATTGAAACCATGAGCAATTTAAAAATGTACCAATAAACTACATGATTTAGTTAAGAAGATGTCCAGGCACAGTGTTGAAAATACTGCTTGGTTTCTAGCTGCATACAATAATGCAAGAGAATAAAGATAAATAATAGTTAAATATGAAAGTGACAAAACTTGTTGAGTTTGAACACGAAATGGTTCCTCATTCCTAGCCTCTTCAGATGGCAAACAAATGTAAAATAAAAAACAGCTTCTGGATCTGGTTTGGGTTAAGATGGAGTGAGCAGATCCTATGGTACTTCTCCAGCAGATTGAATCTAAGAACCCTGGAGAGGATACACAGAATAGCTAATGAAGACTGAATGGAAGTAATAGCAGGAGAGTTGGGAAGGGAAATTAAAGCTCCAAGAAAGAGTAATATGATAGAGAATGATCTGGATGTTTCCCCTTCTTTACCATTTGGCACAGACTCAGAGAATGGCATAGAAAGAAAAGCCTCCAAGAGAAACTCTTCTTCTAGTCAAAGGGATGAGGACAAGATTCCTTGCATGACAGAATGAGGAAAATTCTCCCTATTTATTCTGCTGTGAACTTTCCCAATGCCAGAAAGCAACAAACTTGGAAGTCTTGGGGAGGAGATAAATACACTGCGCTTGTGGGAGGGGTGGGAGTGATTGTGACCAGAGGATAGACTGTAGCAGGTTGTTTCATCGATGGCTATCACAGCATCTCTCATCTCATATGCTCTTTTAGCCTCATGATCTTGCCATCTCCCATCAAGCAATGGAGTCTATGTCCTTTGCCCATAAACCTGGATGGACCTTTGTGACTCTTAACCAGCACAGTATTAAAGTAAGACTTAGTAACTAGAACATAAAAAGGCAATGCTTCTTGGCTATTTTTTTCTTTTATTGGTCAGTTATGGGGCTTGAACTCTGGGCATAGGCTCTGTCCCTCAGCTCTTCAGCTCAAGGCTAGCGCTCTGCCACTTGAGCCACAGCGCCACTTCTGTTTTTCTGAGTGGTTTATTTGGAGATAAGAGTCTCACGGGCTTTCCTGCCCAGGCTGGTTTTGAACCATGATCCTCAGATCTCAGCCTCCTGAGTAGCAAGGATTACAGGCATGAGCTACTGGCACCTGGCCTTCTTGGCTTTTTCTTAGGACACTTAGTCTTAGGACCCAAATATCATGCTGTAAGGAAGCCCAGAATACAAGGAAAAGGTACAGGTAGGTTAGTGTACCCAGACCACAGGTAAGGATTCAGAAGTCATTATCCATAGCTAGCATTAACCCCGGCTACCACCTGCATACAATTACATGAGAAACCCTCTAGCTAAGCCAAATCAACCCTGAGACTCTTAGAGGTAACAGTTATGAATGAACTTTGTTGTTTTATGCCATCAAAGTCCGAGTAGTAACTAGAGTCCAGTAAGTAACTAAAACAGGCACCATAAAAAGAGCTATCTTGATTACTTTTTTGTTTTTCAATTCACAGATTTCTTCCAAATCTATGGTCTTAGTTTTTGCTTGGAACCACCTATCAACCTACCCTACTAGCCACTAAAGTTTCCCCATCATGTTGTTTTCATTCTGTGCTTTTCATTTCTAATTTTGGTCCTTGGTAAGCTGAATTTTGACTAGGAAACTCCATACAGCATATACTGGCACCAGAAATAGAACCAAGCATTACGCCCAGTGGCCTTACCTATCAGATGTAGGACCAGTAAAGTAGAAAGGACCTGTCATGCAATGGCAATAACAAGCCTAGAGATGTCAGAGCTTGGAAACTGTTCATAAGAGTGGGGAAGTGTAATGAAGCAGCTCTTGTAACTGAAGAGCACTCTATGGAAACCTAAGGAAATCAGAGAAAGAGTAAAAAAAAAAGGGTAAAGAAAAAATAGAAGCAAAACATCAAAGGGAAATGTACAAGAAATTGGAAAAATAAATAAAGGAACAAAAGAGAGAAGAAAATCACAAGGGAAGCAGCAAATGAGGAGAAAGAAGACCAAATACAGTGCCTACTATTTTTAACTAGTATCAATTAGTTATACCTGGGGCTTCATTTTCACCAGTGCATTTCTGTATCCAGAGCTTCCTGACTACAATCATTCCTCTACCATTCTCTTTCCTCACCCTTTCCCAAATTAGTCTCATCAAATTGTCATGTTCCATTTTCATAGGTGTTCACAAAGTATTTTGTCTCTATTTTCCCCCTCTCTCTCCATTTGTCTGCTCCCTCTACCTACACATCAGAAATATTTCAATTTCCTCATGTTTTCTTTTGTTAAAGACATGTTGTTCAAAGGGGTTTCGTCATGGTATCTCACATATGTATATACCATGCTATACTCACATTGATCACATATATACGTATATGTACATATACATATATGTACATATATGTGTGTGTACACACGCATATATATAGGTGTACCTATATGCCTATATATCCTATATATACTTATATACCTATAGAGGTATGTACACATACCTATATATATATATATATATATATATATATATATATACTTATATAGATAAATGTATACATATATACAAATAAATAACATATCCTGTATAGCCTCATCTACATATAAGGGAAAATATGTGACCTTTGTCCTTCTGAGCCTGGCTTACTTCACTTAATATGATGGTTTCTAGGTCCATCCATTTCCCTGCAAATGACATAATTCCATTATTATTTCTAGCTGTATAATATCCCATTTGTATATATGCCACATTTTCTTGATCTCTTCATCATTTGTAGGGCATATGGGATGTTTCACATATTGGCTATTATGAATTGTGCTTCAACATGGGTGTGTGTTTGCCTCTGTTATATCCTGACATACATTCCTTTAGATAAATGCCTAACAGTGGTATTGCTGGATGGTATGATATCTCAATTGTTAGTTTTTTGAGGAGCCTCCACACTGATTTCAATAGTGGCTACCTTAGTTTACAATCCCACCAGCAGCATATACAGGTTCCTTCCCCACCTCCTGCAACCTCACCAGCATTTATTATTGCTTGTGTTCTTGATGGTGGCCATCCTGACTCAAGTATAATGGACTCTCCAAGTTGTTTTGATTTTCATTACCATTATGGCAAGGGATGTTGAGCATCTCTTCATATATGTATTGACCATTTGTACTTCTTTCAAGAAATGTCTGTTTAGCCAATTACTAAATGGGCAAGGGAACTAAAGAGGGACTTCTCAAATGAAGAAATAAAAATGGCAAAGAAACACATGAGGAAATGTTCATCATCCCTGGTGGTGAAGGAAATGCAAATAAAGACAACCCTGAAATACCACCTTACCCCAGTCAGAATGTCCCACATCCACAAATCAGCCAACGACAAATGCTGGAGGGGATGTGGAGAAAGAGGAACCCTATTACACTGCTGGTGGGAATGTACACTTATACAACCACTTTGGAAAGCAGTCTGGAGGGTCCTTAGAAAGCTAAAGATTGACCTCCCTTATGACCCAGTCATACCACTTCTAGGCATCTACCCTGAACAACAGGAACCAATATACAAGGACACGTGCACCTCCATGTTTATTGCAGCACTGTTCGCAATAGCTAGGATATGGAAACAACCTAGATGCCCCACCACAGATGAATGGATCCAAAAATTGTGGTATCTATACACAATGGAATATTATGCAGCCATTAGAAATGACAAAATAATGGCATTTGCAGGGAAATGGATGGAGCTAGAAGGAATCATGTTGAGCGAGGTAAGCCAAGAACGAAGAGACAAACGGTACATGGTCTCCCTGATAAGTGGATGCTAAATCCAAAAGGTTAGGTGATACGACAAAACTAACAGGACTTAAGAAACAAAGAACTCCCGCTCATCTGGTTGAACCACTACTAAATATCCCCATGCTGCTGATCACAAATATGGTATATAACATGTGAACACTGTTATATATTACAGACTGTGGTAGACAATTTGCTCCAGGGAAGTTAGAATGAACTTGTGACTTTGAAATTATGTTATCATTTAATCACAATCAAAAAAAAAAAAAAAAAAAAGAACCTCGGGGAAGGGAGGGAGGGAGGGGATGGTAGGGGGAAAACAATGGAGGGGGTAACAATGTTCAAGAGGAAGTGTACTCATTACCTCACTCATGTAACTGTAACCCTCTGTATAGTAGCTTTACAATAAAAAAATAAAAAAATAAAAAGAAATGTCTGTTTAGTTTACTTGCCCATTTATTAATTGGGTTGTTAGGTTTTATTTTTGTGGGAGAGTCTTAAGCTTCCTTTATATTAGACCCTTGTCAGATATATAGGTGGCAGAAAACTCTCATTGTGCAGGCTGTACAAACAGTTTAGTGACTACATAATTCCCTGTGCAAAAGCTTTTTAGCGTCATGCAATCCCATTGGCCAATCCTCTTTCCTACTTACTGAGCCACAGGACTTCAATTCATGAAGTTCATGCCCATGCCAATAAGTTCTACTTTTTTCCCTACTTTTTCCTGCAGCAGTTTCAAGGTTTCTGATCTTACATTAGGGTCTTTCAACCCTCTCTGAACTAATGTTAGTAAAGAGTGAGAGACAGGGTTCTAGTTCCAGTCTTCTGCATGTGGGTATCCAGTTTTCCTATCACTATTTGTTGAAGGGGGTTATAGTTTTTTTTTCCCCAACATATATTTTTGGCTTGTTTGTGAAAAAAAATCAGATGGCTATAGGTGAGTAGATTCATTTTTCTGGGTCATGTAGTCTGTTCCATTGGTTATCAGATCTGTTTTTGTGCCAGTACCAAGCCATTTTTGTTTGTTATACTTATTATTAAAGCTATACCAAAATAACTGCTGAAGGAATGTGAATATGAGTAGACTGCCAAGATAGCTAAAATGTACACTGTAAAATATACTAACCAAACTAATATATACTGGTCTTTCATGACTCTTTTTTTTTTTTTTTTTTTTTTTGGTTAGGTGTGGGGCTTAAACTCTGGGCCTGGGTGCTGTCCCTGAGCTCTTCAGCTCAAGCCAAGCACTCCACCACTTGAGCCACAGCATCACTTCAGATTTTCTGGTGGTTAACTGGGGATAAGAGTCTTATGGGGCTGGGAAGGTGGCTCAGTGGTAGAGTGCTTGCCTTGCATGCCTAAGGCCCTGGGTTCGATTCCTCAGCACCACATAAGCAAAAAGAAAAAAGCTGGAAGTGGCACTGTGGCTCAAGTGGTAGAGCACTAGCCTTGAGCTGAAGAGGTGAGGGACAGTGCCCAGGCCCAGAGTTCAGGCCCCACGACCAGACCCAAAAAAAAAAAAGAGTCTAATGGACTTTCCTGCCTGGGCTAGCTTTGAACCATGATCCTCAGATCTCAGCCTCCTGAGTAGCTAGGATTACAGGCATGAGCTACCAGCACATGGCTTTTCAGGTCTTTTTTTATTAGAACATTATTTACTTACAGTTTAAAATTTGAGGATATCGAGCTAAGACCTAACATTTTTGAGCATATTACAGTTGTTCTAAGAGTAACTCTGCTTTCTTCAATACATTCAAAAAGATTGACAGGACATATTTGAATGACAGAAGCTGGCTTCTTGACTATCTCGTATCTCAGAACATACTATACTATTAAATAAATCATATTAATCCTAGATCGTGGTGATAGGTATAGAGGTAAGCTATAATCCCAGCATTCCAGAGGCTGAGATAGGGGGAACAGAAGTTTGAAGCCAGTCTGGGCTACATAGCAAATTCCAGGAAAGTCCCAGCTATACAACAAGGCCAAAAAGGTCTCAAAAAAAAAAAAAAGAAAGAAAAAAGCAATACAGTAGAAGTCAACTGTATGTAGACTTCATCCTCACTTTATATAAATACACCAAACCAAAGAGTTTTGTTCTTTCCTACCTGTGGCCTCATATAATTAGCCATTAATGTACAAGAAAACAAATAGATATTTATACCTCTGGTTTTGGACTAAAAGAAAAGATCAGATATAAATCTACCCAAAAGGAAATATTTTAATCTAGCTTTGCTCCTTATAGCATCTCAGTTTGGGAAGGACATTCCAGCCGGTGTGAACTATTCCAGCTAATAAGTAAATGAAGTATAGATATGCCAAAATATTATCTTTCATTTCTTCAGGTGAAATCTTGATGCATGTGGTATTAAATATCCTTTTAAATCATTATCATTTTTGAGTTCTCTCTATTTGCTCTCTCTCTCCACCCCTCTCTGTTTCTCTTTGTCTGTCTCTCTCTATCCTGAGAACTGAACCTAGGCATCGTACATGCTTTGGAACATTCTACCACAGAGCTAAACTCTTACCTCTTTATAAATTTCAATCCATCAAAGACTTGCTAAGCTTCCCAGGCTGGTCTTGATCTTTCAGTTCTCCCATCTCAGTCTTCAAGGAGCTGAGATGAATTATCATCATTATCTACATGTATCTGGAGAAGTGGAAATACTAGTTTGTGGTTAAGTTGAATCTTTATTGTTGAAGCCTCTGTGTAGGTAACAGAAGTAAATACATGATCTAAGCAGTTAAGGAAAAGGTAAATTCTATCTACCTTACTATTCACCTGGGACACATACACACACTCATAATCAATCAGTCAATCAATCAATCTGGCCCTACACCCAATTTATACATAGCTAGGCAAAATAGTGTAGGGTAAATCAATTGGTTAAAGGTTCATTTTTTACTGTCTACCTAAGTGACCTTGGCTATATAATAGAAATGAAGAAGCTCACCCTGAAGCTGACAAGCTTGAAATATGGAAGACATGGCAGCAATAACTGAAAGACCCCTACTTTCCACAGTCCCAGAACAGGGTTGTTACTGCTTTTGAACACTATTATCTACTGTCTTTATATGCCATGAAAACTTATTAATTTAAACTAAAGAGCAAATGTCCACCATCAGAAGGGAAGGAGTGGAGAGCTGTTGTCCAAGCAGACTGACTGTGTCCAGTCTATTCGGCCAAAATGTCAAAGGCCTTCGGCACCCTCACCAGACACTCTGATTTGCTAACCCAGAACCCCCTAAACTGGCTTTATCATGGAGACAGACACATCAACTGCACCCAAGGATCTGAACTATAACCTAGATGCCAGCTTATTACTTTACAAGAGGAAAGAGTTCTTTCCGAATCCCACTCACTCTGTCCTCAGAAGGCTTTTCCAGTTCCCTGCATTTCTTAGTGGCTGCTGGATGAACAGGAAATCATAGCACAGGTATCTCTGAGACACATAATGCCCCACAGTTGGCCCCACAGTTGTGGACTTTAGTGACTGTTCCATCCTTCCCCTACCTTATGCTGAATTCCTGTTGTCTAACTCCCTGCCTGCGAGGGTTGCTGTTTGCTCATCTACTGCTATTAACAGGCATTCTTTGCTAGACAAAGCAAACATGATGCATTCACAGTCCTCCAGCTTATTGCACTTGGTTGTGTTCAGTCTGAGATGTTAATATAAATCCTGGTATGACACATTAATTAATTTGGGGCATTGCTATCTCCAGTCAATAACTTACAATACTCTTTAATCTCACTTCACTTGTTTCCTTCTTCACTTTGGTCTGGAAGGTTAGTTTTATTTCAAAGCTGTGTCTTGTGTCATCTTAGGTACTGACATGTGGCTGGTCTTAAGTACTTCCCAAATCAATGCCTAGTGGTTTGTGTGGATGCCACCAACAGGTTCTCATAGACCATATTTTGAGAAATTATAAACAATTGATATATATACCCTTGTACAACCAGTATTTTCATTTTAGGGCTAATTCAATGCACTAAATCACACTGTAGCATGAAGTCTTACAGTACACAGCCCACATTAATCCATCTTCTATTTCTTCTACTACTTTTGAAGTCTTTTATCTTTCTCCCTTCTTGCTCATACCATGGCGCTCACGCACAAGTATTGGCTCTTTTGGGAAAGGTACAAAAGTACAATCTTGGATTGGGAAGGTGGCTCAGTGATAGAGTGCTGGCCTTTCAAGCATGAGGCCCTGGGTTCGATTCCTCAGTACCACATAAGCAGAAAAAGCTGGAAGTGGCACTGTGGCTCAAGTGGTAGAGCACTAGCCTTGAGCTGAACTGCTGAGGGACAGCACCCAGACCCAGAGTTCAGGCTCCATGACCAACAGACACACACACACTCACACACACACAGAGTACAATCCTTTTGGTGCAGAGGTCAGCCACATGACCTTTCTGACCCCTAGATTCCCCATCAGCAAAATGACAGTACCTTTAGTCAGCTTATAAGATTACTGTGAGGATCAAATCAAATAACATAGGTAAGAACACTGTGAAGGGATTGCCAACATGCCCAAATGTATAGGAAATATGCAGGTAATTTGTGGTGGAAATTACTAGGCATTCACTTTCATTCATATAAATGTGCCTTTTGTTCCTTCCTGGCATCTATGAAGTCAAAGAAAATGTCAGGTGTAGGAGTCTCAGGGATCAGGATTTTAGTTTTTCTGCACAAGAAAAGTGTGCCCTTAAGGGGGCCTTAGGGTATAATTAATTTGGTTTTCCTGTGCTCTAGGATTTAAGTTGTGTCTGAAGTTGTTACAGCTTTTATCCTTTCAGCCATTTTGTTGTAGGAAAGTTCAGTGCAGATGAATATTCTAAAATATAGATTACTTCATTTAATGAACATCTTTATAAATAGAGTTATGCTTTGTCATGTGCTGGGCATTTTGAAAAGCAAGAGAAGGCGGATGGTAAGCAAACCCTTGTGCTTGCTTGGAGAAGAAAATTGGGAGACCCAGATAAGTAAATTTAATTAGAGATTTCACATGGACTGATTGTAGGATGTAGGCAAAATTTTCCCTGCAGTATAGCAGTAGGGCTTTGTCCTGGTGTATAACATTTCAGAGGCCCTGTTCATGGGGGCCAGTTTCCCCCACTCAACAATGCTTTTGCAGCTGCACTAAAGTGTAGGGATTTCATTTGAAATACAAAATGTTCTCCAGCTTCTGTAATAACCTGCAGCTGTGTCACCACTCCATGCAAGAAGTTGAATATTGTACACTGTCCCTGGAGCTGCTTCAGACCCAAAGCAAAATATTTCCAACTTTTTCAGGATCAGTGAAGGGCCACCTTGCAGTGGAATTTAAAATATTTCTCCAATTAAGCTCCAGACCTAGAGAGTCAGTTTTGAATGTGAGAAGAAAGAGACAGCCAGTTAGCAAAGCTGGTCTTTAAAATGCTGCCTAGAGATGACAGAGCAGCGAAAAGCCAGCTCTCTATCTGCCCAAGGAAAGAAACATCTGCATTTGGGAGCCAGAGTGCAAACCCTGTCTTCCCTGAACATGAAAGGAGACAGGAAAATCTCTGGATTTTCCAGAGCTGTTATCTAACACTGAATATCTAAGAAACAAATGCCTAAGGTATATGAAGTCACGGACAGTAAGTGTCAGTGGAAGGAATGGATTAATTAATACTGAAACATTTATAATTTTCCAGTCTTGAATAGGATTTTTTTTACAAATCCCTGTCAGGGAGTTCAAGCTGTTCTCTATAATTCTAAAAATACTTGTCTGTGAAGGTGTAGCACAACACCCAGATATGGGAGGAGGGGCTACATCTGCATCACTAAATGTGGCTTGGTATTTGATAGGATGAGGAAGGGACCAGCTAAACTTCTCCCATCTCATTTCCTTTCTACTCATGCATGTCAGGAACAGTCTCTGGTTAGACCTGGTTCATTGTTAATGCTACCCTTCCCCCCCTCATCAAATTATTTGGAATTGATGGCACTAGAATTAAGCCAAATTCCATATACTTGTCCTCATGATCTATAAGTATTGAACAGTAGAAGTTAGTTGTTCTGGAGGACTATTTGGGTAATGATTATAGATCCTACAGAAATAGAAAAGAAATATTGGACATGACTGCCATTGTCTTCTACTAGGTTTTCAGACTCTCCCAATCTTGCCTTTGTTTCTGTTAGAAATAGAATAGGAACAGAATGTCAATGCCTTATGCCATTGCTTGCCACATATAAACATTTGATTTTTCTTCTGCAACATAAAACTCAACTGAAAATTTTTAGAAAAAATAAGTTCCATGGGACCAAGATATTCTTAGCTTAGGTGACCTTTGAGAGCAAGGATAGTAAGGCACACTAGAGGATTTGGCACACAAACATACTGGAGCTGTCTCCTCTCTTGCTCCTTGTCCTGAATCTGAGATCTGAGACCTTAGAAACCCTGGAGTCTACCATAGTGTAATCCTCATAGGTAGTAAATTGTGTTCCTGATATAGCCAATTTGCTGGGTATCTATCTTCAGGTGTGCTAAGCAACTTAGGGGCATCATGGTACTGAAGACTGTAGAGATTTCTGAGAGCTGGACACTAGGATCTCAAGAGCAAAGTCTGAACTCAGACCTGCAAGTCAGAGGGATCTGTAGAGATTTCTTTTTTTTTTTTTTTTAATTTAATTTTATTTTATTTGAGAACATACTGTACAGAGGGGTTACAATTACATGGGCAGGATAATGCATACATTTCTTACCAAGCATTGCAGCCTCCTCCTTTGTTTACCCTTCACCTCCCTTCCCAGCCTTCCCCCTCCCCCCCGCCCAATCCTTCTCCTCCTCCCCCCCCACACCGACATTGTAAAGCTCATTTTTGACATGACATTTTGTACTTCTCATTGTTGCAACAGGTCCACCTGAATCCTTAAACGACTTGTTTGTCCCCATCTCCTCCACAAGTTATACTGACATCAAATATAGTGAAAGCGGGGGTTACACTGTGGGGGAGGGACATACAAAGCAACAAAGAAATAATCTTATAAATGCGTTAGAAACACATGCATGAAAGAAAAAAAAACATTAAAATACATATTTAAGGGTTCGTTTTCCTAACATCACATTATCTGACCTTTTCCGCTTGACTCATACATATACTAGATATTGCAAATAAGGGAAACCATGGGACCTATGTTTCTTTGGGCCTGGCTTACTTCACTTAATATAATTTTTTCCAAGCCTTTCCATTTCCTAACAAATGGGGCAATGTCATTCTTTCTGATGGAGGCATAGAATTCCATTGTGTATATATACCATATTTTCTTGATCCATTCATCTACTGAGGGGCATCTGGGTTGGTTCCATATCTTAGCTATGGTAAATAATGCTGCAATAAACATAGTTGTGCTGGTAGCTTTAGTGTGGTCTTGTCTGTAAACATTTGGGTAAATGCCCAAAAGTGGGATTGCTGGGTCATAGGGGAGTTCTATGTGAAGTCTTTTGAGGAACCTCCATACTGCTTTCCAAAGTGGTTGAACAAGTTTACATTCCCACCAACAATGAAGTAAGGTTCCTTTCTGTCCACATCCCCTCCAGCATCTGTTGTTGTTAGAGTTCTTGATTTTTGCCATTCTAACTGGAGTGAGGTGATATCTCAATGTTGTTTTGATTTGCATTTCTTTTATGGCTAGGGATGTGGAACATTTCTTCATGTGTCTATTGGCCATCCTTCTTTCTTCTTCAGAGAAGTTTCTCTTTAAGTCTTTCGCCCACTTATTTATTGGGCAGTTGTTTCTTTGAGGATTTGTTGTTGGGGGGTTTAATTTTTTGAGTCCAAGTATATTTTAGATATGAGACCCTTGTCCGTTGTATGGCTAGTAAAGATCTTCTCCCAATCCGTGGGCTTTCTATTGATCTTGCTAGCTATGTCATTTGCCCTGCAGAAGCTCTGCAACTTTATGCAATCCCATTTGTCCAACCTTTCTTTGATTTGTTGTGTTTCCGGGTCTCTATTCAGAAAATTTCAGCCTGAGCCAAGGAGACCTAGGGTTTCTCCTATTCCATCTTGTAATGTTTTCAGAGTGTCTGCTTTGACTTCAAGGTCTTTGGTCCATTTGGAGTTGATTCTGGTGCAGGGTGATATATAAGGATCTAGCTTTAGTTTTCTACATGTAGTTAATCAGTTTTGCCAGCACCATTTACTGAAGAGGCTGTCTTTCTTCCATTGTATTGTTTTAGCTCCCTTATCGAAGATTAGATGGCTATAGGTCTGTAGGTTCATTTCTGGGTTTTGAATTCTATTCCATTGGTCCTGAGGTCTGTTCTTATGCCAATACCAAGCTGTTTTGATTACTATGGCTTTATAGTAGAGTTTGAAATTTGGTATTGATATTCCTCCAGCAGTGTTCTTTCCGTTGAGGAGCGTTGTAGAGATTTCTTGTCTCACTGCACTTGCCTAAGACTTAAGGTCTTTTAATACATTCCTTCAACCATGAGAGGAGTGACAATCTGGGGTCCTTGTAAAATACACTGAGATGCTAAAAGAGAGAGGACCATGGGGTGGGAGTGGGGGCATTTCAACTCCTCTTAACCAGAGAGCCTTGTCAAGATCACAGGACACAAAGTCCTGATATCTAGGAGTTTCTCTGGACAACTCCTGGCTAAAGGTGTCCCCCATCTACTAAACAATTCACCTAGACTGCAGCTGCTGACCTTTTCCCCACATCCCTGACATCTCTGAGCTTCTTTCCACGGAATTTACTAGTCTTAGTGGGCAACAAGTGAAACTTAACCATTGTATATACCCCCCCCCCCCTTTTTTTAGCTTCTTTTTTTAAAATTTTATTCTTACCATAAACTCTTCCTTCCTATTACATTTCAGTAGGTGGTGCATAAACTGTACATGTGAACTTTTGTTTTCCAGACTTGAGAAAAACTATGAGGCATTAAGAATGTCTTTCTTTTGAAAATGCAGTATCATCAGATCCTTCTGTTTTACTCTCCACCCAGAAGATGACATAGGCTGTTCCTGCTTCAGGACACACCTGTGAGCTCACCCTGAGAAGCAATCCTTAATGATTATTCAACAGTGGAACCAACGTACTAATGTGAAGCTTCTAAATGTGGAATTTCCTATCCAGGACTTTCCAACTCAGTCCTGTTCTATCCCACTGAGAGGCATATGGACAGATTCACTTTGCTAAAACTGTGAAGCTGGAGGCCTCAGCTGGTCAGGCTGAGCTGTTTCTGAAGCTCAAAGCAGCTATGACTCATCCCTCCTACAGTCCGTTAACTTCCCACTCCTCTCTCGACCAGCTACTTCTCTCACTCTGACTCCTATAAACCCACTTATTTTCAAATTTGCTCAATAACCACGACATTCAAACCTAACCTGCTCTATGCACAGGATACTGAGAAAATACCCAGTGAGAATCTAGGATCCACAGGAGAAATAATGATCACCAATAAAGTATGGATTGTTTGCTTGGACTTGGATGGTGAGAAATAACTGCTAAGGAGAGTCAACAGCAAGTTTTAGGACGTGTGCCATCCTGCCCAATTGAGTTCTGGGAATGCAGTCATTCTCACTGGTGGTTTGCAGGAAGTCACACCACATTTTAATTGAATACACAGGTTCCTGCATGATTAGAAGCATAATGCTTTGATGCCCAGGCAAAATTGAGCTGCTGACAATGGGCTCAAATGGCTTCCTGCCATGAAGCAAAGATGCTGGAGCTTTATTTTTCCTGTGATACCTTCAGGCCCTGTTGCCAAAGTCACAACAGGAAACTAAAAAATTCAATTTTCAGAGAAGTTGCAGATCTTTCCTGGATGTTTCCAACCACCAGCATGATTTTTTTTTTTTTAAGTAGCAATGTCTGAGTAAGAGAGAGTTTAACTTTTTGGAAGAAATGACAAGACAAAAGCAGCAACTTGGTATAGCTGCTGAACCAAGTAGCCAAGAAGCACAAAGTTCTCCAGCTTAAAGGGTAACTAGGCATGCAGCTACTTATTAAAGTCTGCAGCCTATGCCCACCTTTAACCTACCAGAACCAGAAAGTCCAGATGTCTCTAATACTTTGGAAAGAGGAAGTATTCAACAGATCTGTTCATCAAATAAATAATTGTTGAATACATTCTATGTTTCAAGTATTGACACACGAGGAGTTGTAGCAATAGGAACCCTGAAGGAATTCATTCCAGTACCCTCCCAGAATTCAAAGATGCTGAGTCTCCTCCACAAAAATTCCATGTTATTTGCATATAATATATGGGCAATCTCCCCTGTACTTTAAATCATGCTTAATTACTTATAATACATAATACAACTAGTTTCTTTTTTAAATTGTATTATTAAATAGTTGCACAGGGCTGGGAATGTGGCTCAGTGGTACAGTGCTTGCCTAGCATTCATGAAGCTCTAGGTTTGATTCCTCAGCACCACATAAACAGAAAAAGCTGGAAGTGGTGCTATGGCTCAAATGGTAGAGTGTTAGCCTTGAGCAAAAGAAGCTCAGGGACAGTGCCCAGGCCCTGAGTCCAAGCATCAGGACTGGCAAAAAAAAAAAAAAAGGTTGCACAAAATGTTTGCAATTCTATGTCAGTTTTGGAATGAAGTGCATCTTGATCAATGTTTATTTTTGACATAAATGATAAAATCACATAAATGATCAAACCAGCTCACTGATTTTCATTTTATAAAACCCTCTGGCAGCCAGGTGCCAGTGGCTCACACCTATAATCCAAGCTATTCAGGAGGCTGAGATCTGAGGATCATGGTTCAAAGCCAGACTGGGCAGTAAAGTCCATGAGACTCTTATCTCCAATTAACTACCAGAAAACCTGAAATGCCACTGTGCCTGAAGGAGTAGAGCATGCCTTGATCTGAAGAGCTCAGGTCCAGACTTCAAGCCCCATGACTGTCCAAAAAACCCACAAAACTCTCTGGTGGTGGGTGTCTCATGCCTGTAATCCTAGGTACTTGGGAGGGTGAGATCCGAGGATTGCAGTTTGAAGACAGCCCAGGCATGAAAGCCCTTGAGACTCTTACCTCCAATAAACTACAAAACAACAGTAACAACAACAACAAAAAGTCAGAAGTAGAGCTAGGACTCAAATGGTAGACTATTAGCCTTGAGTAAAAAAGCTCAGGAATAGTGCTCAGGCTCTGAATTAAAGCCCCAGGATAGGCACAAAAAGCTTTCTGGAATTTTGACTGGGATTATATTTGATATGATAATAAATTTAAAAGAATTGAGATAACAAATCGATATATCAAAAAACAAACTTTACAACTTTGGTGGAGGGGGTATGTGGTAGGGGGGGTAGGGGAGGTGGGGGGGAGATGGGAAGGGATGGGAAGGGGAAACAAAGGAGGAGGCAACAATGCTTGAAAAGAAATGTACTCATTATCTTGCTCATGTAATTGTAACCCCCTCTGTATGGTATTTTCATAATTTTTAAAAACAAAAGCACTAAACAAACAAACAAAAGGAATTTATATAGCTGGGCACGGTGGCTCCTGCCTATAATCCTAGCTACTCAGGAGGCTGAGATCTGAGGACCAAGGTTCAAAGCCAGCCTGGGCAGGAAAGTCTGTGAGACTCTTATCTCCAATAAAACAAAAACAAAAACACTAGACAGCACTAGCCTTGAGCCGAAGAGCTGAGGGATAGTGCCTAAGCCCAGAGTTCAAGTTTCCTAATCCATGAACATGATTTAAGTTTTCATTTCACTGATGTTTTGTAGTTTTCTATATATGTCTCTTTTGATAAATGTATTCATAAATTTTTGTGACACTGCTAATTATTTTTAATTTTAAATCCAGTGCATCTTTATTGGTCTTAAAACATACAACCATGAAAAAACTCATTAGCTCAAGTAGTTTTTTTCTTTAGATGATTTTGGATTTTGTAAGCAAATGATCATGCGATCTATGATATAAGACAGTATCTCTTCTTTTCAAATCTATTTGCATTTCATACCATTACCTTGTCATGCTACAACTGGCCACTGAAATCATTACATAGTGGCCTTTTATCATCCATGTCATGAATTACATCTAGAAAGCCATGTCTTCCTCAAATAATGATAAATTAATGATTTGTCATTATAAATTAGTCATGATAAAGTAATTATGATTATTCCTTTAATGTACTAGTGTATTATATTTTCTATTATTTTTCAAGATCTGTAATTACCTTTTTTCCATAATGTCCTTGTCTTATTTTGGTATCAGAATAGTGTCAGCCCATTTATTGGAAGAGTTTGTGTGTAATAGATACTATTCTCATTAATATTAGGTAAAATTCATTATTTAATTCATCTGGATGTGAAGCTTTCTTGTGAAAAGAATTTTAACTACAAAATCAGTTAATTGATTCAGTTATTTAATATGTGTCTGTCAAGGCTATTTCTTCTTGAATAAGCATTAGTACTTTCTTCTAAGAAAAATGTTCATTCTGGGGCTGGGAAGGTGGCTCAGTGGTAGAGTGTTTGCCTTGCATGTATGAGTCCCTGGGTTCGATTCCTCAGCACCACATAAGCAAAGAAAAAAGCCGGAAGTGGCCCTGTGGCTCAAATGGTAGAGCGCTAGCCTTGAGCTGAAGAACTGAGGGACAGCGCCCAAGCCCAGAGTTCAGGCCCCACGACTGGACCCAGAAACAACAACAACAACAACAAAAGAAAAATGTTCATTCTATCTAAGCCATCAGATTTATTAGCATAAACTGGACCATAATAATCTATTATACTATCTGTAGACTTGTAGTAGCCTCTCTCTTTGGATACTTATGTCTTTGTTGTTCTTCATCGGTCTGCAAAAAAGTTTGTCAATGTTTTAATCTGTTCAAACATAAGGCCAAAATTCTGGCTCTACCACCTAATATCTATAGGATCTTGGATAAGCCACTCAGCCAATGATAATTCAGTTGTTGTTTTCAGCCTCTCATTCACCTGCCAAATACATTATTTTCTTTCCCCAAGTAACTTTCCATCCTTCTCACTTTAAACCACACTAGTTGCAACCCTGTTTAATTTTCCTGTCTTCTGCTGAGGAAGGCCTTGGGTACCAAAATGGTAAAGACAGCCTCATCCTCAGTGAGCAGATGAGGAGACCCTGTGAATACGTTACCTTTTCTTTCCATGATGCATTAAATTAATCTCCAAATCACACAATAGGAAGGAGGAAGTATTAACATCTAACATGCAAGTTCCATGATGATAAATACAAGTAGAGTTGTCTCAAACTATAGATCTTTGGTTCTAAGTGATTATCTCAACCAGGGACTTTTGTGTGGTGGCAGAATTGTTCTGCATTTACCACCACACATGCTAAAATTCACAGGATGCACAGCATCTCCAAGTCTGTTTTATTATATGATAGTTTTTAAGCAGCTGTTTCAACACTTAGAAATGGTATTCTATACCATGTGAGTAAAATTGAAGACAATCCAAAAGTTTAAATGTAAATAAAACCAGGTCTGCCTTTCCTTTCCTACAACTATGTTCCATGTAATCCCGAGGGAGCATGGAGACTATGCATAGGTCCTTGTTACCTTCTACCTCCCTTTTGGAGCATGTCTTTCCTCCCATCCAACTGCACAAGCAGGGAATCCTGGCTCAGGGTGCCCTCTACACAAATACACCTGCTCTGCTACTGGCAACATCCAGGCCCACTGATGCTGAATCCCTGAATGGGGGAGCACTCACGTTCGGAAACTATTGTCAGATCTATTTATCAAAATTCATTTTCTCAACATGAGATTCTGCTTTCCATTAATTGTCATAATGGAAAGGATCCAATAAACCTATAGTCATCATGTGGAGGTGTTAATAGCCAGGAATGACTAGAGAGACAGAAATACCAGTTCTGAGTAGGCAGATAATGGGGTAGTTTGGGGGCAGGGAGGCATTCTGAACAATGTCCAACTATTTCCTTATAGGTTCTTTCATTTCTTCTCTTAAAAAATCTTCAGAATTAGTGTGAAAGAAGGGGTGACACTGTCCAAAAAGAAATGTACTCCTTACCTTACTTATGAAACTGTAACCCCTTTATACATCATCTTCATAATAATAATAATTTTTTTAAAAACCTTCAAAATTGTAAAAGAGGCTGGGGGGTAGCAGGGAAGGTTTCTAGTTAGATAACTCTACTTTCAGCTCAATTTTCAGTACCCTCAAAAGTGGTCTAAAAACTAAAGTCTTTTGGGGGGGGTGTTAAAGTGTTAGTGTCTATGCTATATTGTAATTCTTTAGCATAGTCTGTGACTGTTACTTATTTAGTATAGTAATAATAAAATAGCAATACTGTTTATGAAAATTCATCGTGAGTCAAGCACTCTCTGAGTGTCCTATGTGTGTACTACAATATTTATTTCTGTAACAATCCAATTTCACAGATGAGAGAATTGAGGTGTAAAAAGGCAAAGCAACTTGCTGTGCCAGACACAGAGAGGTCATGCCCGGGACTCTGGTCAAGATGAAACTTGCTGCCCAGCTGTTGCCACAGGCCATTGTTGCCAGCCTCAGAGCCCTTTACAAAAGATCAAGCCCTTCCCAGGCCAGCACAGCACAGGTTTCTGAGCCCCAGGTTGGCTGAGGTTTTGCCAGGCTTACATCTCACTTCTAACTTTTTCTCTGGCCTGACCCACTACTGCCTTTCCTTCAGACGTCTCTGTCTTTAGTAAGCATCCTGTACTCCAACCTCTGTCATAGCATTGGCTGCCAGAAGATCCAGACTACAGCCCTTGCCAACATCACACAGCTGAAAGTCTGATGCTCCTAAGCAGAATGTATAATATACACTCTCCAAATATAAAACAAGTATAGAACTCTCCTATCTGTAGCAGTGGTTGAAGCTAATACCTCGGAATATCTGAAAATTTGTCCTTAATTTTTATAATAACTTTATCAGCTATTCACATCCTCTAAAAACCGCCTGTTCAATGCACACATAACAATTCAGAATATACTTTTAGCACAGTTACAATGTTATATAACTAGTATTATTATAGAAGTCCAGAATATTTCAACATCCCAATCACTTTTCATTTGTCTTCAGTTTTGATATCCCTAAGCAATAATTCATGCATTTAATCTGTTCTTGCCAGTTACAAATTTATTTCTATGATCAAAGATACAGAGTCTCCTAAAATATGTCCAAGTTCTTGTTTGTCATTCTCACTTCCAGGGAATTTATTCTTTAAAAAAAACTGACAAAAGAAGAAAGAAGGGGAAATAAACTAGTTTTCTGCATCATAGTTTATAAAACTAAACAACAACAACAAAAAGTAACCTAGAAAGTTCTTCCATTGTGGTTGTCTAGCTAATGAAATCACAGCACATTTACAAAATCCAGTAGTATGCATCCATTACAGACTAAAGAGCAACAAGGAACATGCTTAAGGTTTTAAGCATAAAAAGCAGAACATAAAATTGCAACTATGACTATGTAAAATATGAACATATGGATAAGGAGTGAAAGGAAATGAAGAGAAATAAAAACAGTTGCTGCAACAGGATGTTGGAGCTGTGAATTCTTTTCATTCTGCTGAGTTATTTTATTATTGTCAAAATGCAGTCTTAACAATGAATCAGAATAGGAAGGAAATATGCACCTATTTTTACCAGTAAAACCTCTCATTTGTAAGGTGATATAGAAGAATTCTTGTTAAGGACAAGAACCTTGAGGCTACATGGACTTTGGCTTTTCATTCTGTAATATTTCTGAGCTGTGACACTGGGGTACAACTCTGTAAGGTTCATTTTCTACAACTATTTAGTTTACAAGGGCTAATCACACCATCTACCTTAGAGAGCCAAGGTGAAGATGGAGATAATGGTGCCTAGCAACATTTAATAAATGTCAGGTCTTATTGTTGTGTAGGTAATGGTGGCTAGAAGACAGTTGTGGTGCTGACAAGGGACAGAGGTTGTTCATGAGAATACTACAAACACTGCAATACACTGAAAATACAATTTTACATTGCACACACAGGCGGAGATTTCCAACACCTCTAGCAATTAGTTACACCGATTCTGGACCAGTTGCGTCAAAGGAAGGTTGGGGCTGGGTCATTATCTCTTCTTAGCTGAAAATACAGAGAAACAAGTACCTTTTAACACACTCACTGATGGCCTTGTTGAAAACTCAAATACTGCTGATTTTGCATGACTCATTTTATTAATGAATACAAAGGCCTATTAACTCTTCTCATTGTCATGTTTTTTCTATCATCATTAGTAACAAAGATACAGTATGTCTTCTTAAGTAAAGCTAGTGACGACTTTGTCTTCCCTCCTGTTATGGATGAGCCTCCAAGAGCCCATCCTTCCCTTGCTCATAGGATGCCAACTGAGCCCAGTCTGGGTCTCTTAAGTTAGTTCCTTTAATTCTCAAATCAGTTTGTCCTCTTCAGCCATCATTAAATAAAGACTGTAGAATGCCCCTACCTTAGCAGAAATCAAAACTTCTTGTTAGATCCCACATCTCCAGGTACAGCCCATTTCTCCTTGGAGGGAAAAAAAAAAATAGAAGAATGCTGAACATCATTGAAGTTTTTGAAACTATTGTATGTTATTACTCTTATTTTTAAAAGTTAAGATTATTGAGCTTATAATTATGAGCTTATTCAGAAAGTCATTTATTTCTTTTTAAAATTATATTATTATCTTTAGTTGTGCAAAGGAGTTACAATTCAACATGTCAGTTTATGAGTACCATGCTTCTTGATCAATTTTACCTCTTTCATTGTTCTACCCATCCCTCTCAACCCCACCCCTCCCATCAATTATCCTATTTTTATAGGATATACATAGAATACTATTACTGCACTCACCGTACTTCATCTACCCCCCTTTCTCTTGACCTCTCTCATACATGCTCCTCAAGGACCAGCTTCCAGGTATTTGTTTTGTTAGATTGTGAGTTAGTTGTTCTAAGGATTTACACCATGTGAAGTATCCCAAGGATATTTAGCTACAATCAAGTGTAGTAAGCCATACTATAATTTAATAAGTATTAACACATGAATATATTCATGAAACCATCATCATATATATTACAGATTGTCTAGTTCCCCTTTGCTGCTTTTATTGTCTTTTGTTTTTGTTTATGTTTGGGCAAAGATTTATTTTACTATAACAGGAGAAAGAAAGGAAAATGGAGAAGAGAAACATTTCCTGCTCTGTGTTATACAGAGAAGGCTGAGACTCTGAGGATAGTGATGTGAAGCCAGCCCAGGTAGAAAAGTCCCCATGAGACTCCAATCAATTCACTCAAAAAGTGGAAGTGGAGCTGCAGCTAAAAGTGGTAGAATATTAACCTGAACAAAAGAGCTCAGGGACAGCACCAATGCCCTGAGTTCAAGCTCCACAACCAACAACAACAACAAAAGACTGTTCTAGTCCTTCTTTGAAATCCTACTCTTCTGTTTTACCTCTCCAGGTTAACACTGATTTAGTTTGTGGGTTTATTGGTATATATGTATATGATATATATATGCATATATATCACCTTGTAATACATTGCAATATATTTGTACATTGCATAATATTGTATTATATTTACATTTTCTAGAATTTGTTTTAGATGGGTTTTATTATGTTAACCAAGCTAGCCCTGGGCTAGCTCAAGCAATACATTTGCCATAGGTATGTATCATTGTGCCCAGCTCATTTTCTGCAACTTTTTATATTAGTCATTTAGTGTGTACTGTTCTTTTTGTATAGCTTCTTTCACTTAGTATAATAATCTTGAGATTCATTCATGCTGTAGCATGTACCATTTATTCTCCTACAGTTTGTTTATCCATTCACCTGTTGATGGGAACTTGGGTTATTTCCAGTTTGGGCTTTTGAAAAAAACTGCTATGAGTATTCATATACAAGTCTTTCTACTGACATAAGCTTTCATTTATCCAGAGAAAATTTCTAGAATGGAATGAATAGACCATATGGCAGGTGTATACTAAAAATTTTAAGAAACAGAAAAGTTGTATTCCAGGATATTTGTATGATTTTATGTTCTTACCAACAATGTATGAATTCCAGATTCTTCACATCCTAATCAACACTTGGCACATGGTCAAGTTCTTTTTTTTTTTAACTATTCCAGTAGGCATGGCTTCTCCTTGTGCTTTTAATTTGCATTTTATTATTGACTAATCAAGTTGAGCTTTTCATGTGCTTACTTGCTTTTTAAAAGTTTTTTGATAGTGTCTATTCAGGTCTTTTGCTCATTTTTAATTTTTATTATATCCTGAATGCAATTCTTTTATTAGTTGTATGAGTTTCAAATATTTCCTTCCAGTTTTATTATTTTGTCTCTCCAGTCTTTTTAAAAGTCAAAGTTACTATTTGGTAAGTCTATATCATTTTTTATGCTTTTGGTGTTGTAGACAAGAAATCTTTTCCAGACAAATGTCATAAATATCTATTGCAGCATGATTTCTTTTAGAACTTTTGTAGTTGTCAGGTTTACACTTAAGATTATAATTCAGTTGAGGTAATTTTTATATGATGTGTACAGATCCAACATTTTTTTTCAGTGTATAGATATTTAATTGCTTCAGTATCATTGACTGAAAAGACAATTCTTCCTCTCTAGAATTCTCCTTGCACTTTTGTCAAAAAACAACTGTCCAGGGCTGGGAAGGTAGCTCAGTGGTAGAGCGCTTGCCTTGCATGCCTGAGGCCCTGGGTTCAATTCCTCAGCACCACATAAGCAAAAAGAAAAAAAAAGCCGGAAGTGGCACTGTGGCTCCAGTGGTAGAGCGCTAGCCTTGAGCTGAAGAGCTAAGGGACAGCGCCCAGGCTGAAAGTTCAGGCCCCACGACCGGACCCAAAAAAAAAAAAAAAAAAAAAAATCAACTGTCCACACACGTTGTCTCTCTCTTCCATTGATCTACTTATCTAACTTTATCCTAGCATTATACTGTCTTGCTTCATAATAAGCCTCTAACTTTAAAAAAATATGTTCATTCTTTTAAATCATTTCATTTCTATAAGAATTTAAGAATTAGTCCTTCAGTTTTATTTACTTATGTATTTTGCTGTATGGTGGATTGAATTCAAGAGTCATCTGTGCAAGATAAACACCTAACCAGCTATCAGTATTTATTTTTAGGAGATGTTACTAAGATTGTAAATAGGATTATGTTATTTCTGTATAACAGTAAGTTTGATGGAGTCTCAACAACATTGAGTCAAATATATGTATGCTCACAAATAATATTGTAACAAATATGTTACTCCATTCATTTAGGTTCTTCATTCCTTAGTAGTGCCTTGCAGTTTTCTATGTATAGGTTTCTGCACATTTTTGTCTGAATTACCCTATAGTTCATATTTTTAAACCATTGAATTATTTTTTATATTTGGATTTCAGATTTTTAATTGTTATAAAAGAAAAATTATTTTTGTTAGACAAATGTAGTCTGGCGCTTCTTTTCTACATTTTTTATTGCTATTATAAAGGTGATGTACAGAGAATTACATTTACATAAGTCAGATAAAGATATATTTCTTTTCAGACAATGTCACCCATTTCCTTGCTCTCTCACAGTTGCACAGTTTTTCCCTCTGGTCCCCACCCATGATGTGTCTCTTTTTTTTTTTGTCGGGCATGAGACTTGAACTCTGGGCCTGGGCACTGTCCCTGAGTGCTTCAGCTCAAGTCTAGTGCTCTACCACTTGAACCACAGTGCCACTTCGTTCTCTGGTGGTTAATTGGAGAAAAGAGTCTCATAGACTTTCCTGCCTGGGCTGGCTTTGAATCATGATCCTCAGATCTCAGCCTCCTGAGTAGCTAGGATTATAGGCATGAGCCACCAGCACCTGGCTGTGATGCATCTTTTAAATACTGGAACACAACAGAGCCCAGCAGAAATCAAAAAGCAAAACACACAGCTCAGACAGTTGAAACCGTCTATGTTTTCATAATTTGCCTGGCACACCTTAAATAAACATGAACCATTACAAGGAGCTATAATCAGATAGTATAGGAAATAGAGTGAGCAGAAGAAAAACCTGAAATATAAGGCCTTCACCTTTCTTCTACATGAAATTCACTTTTCTTCATGACAATAAAGGTCTCCACTTAAGGAATCATGATTAGGCATGATATCATAGAATGACTAGGTTCAAAATACTTCTTTTTTAGAACTTACATATGAGGCAAAAAACTATTATAGATAAGACCAAGAGTAAAAATTCTGTTTGGACTTTAGAAATTATCTTAATTTGTGAGCAGCAAGACATACATCTGTAGTACTAATTATGATCTTGTCCAAAGCAACAACCTCAAAACAAAATTCCAGAAGCAGAACTCTCAGAACTGTTTCTCTCATGAGTTCTTAGGAAGAGGGGAGGCTCTAACTCAAAACCAACTTCCTTGTGCTTAAAATGGAAGCTTGGAGCAAGCTGAAGGGTTTGATAAAAATTGATCTGTTTTCTGGGCTGTATATGCTGAAAGATTTCCACTCTGTTTTGGGAAACCAAATAAGAATGACTCCAAAGTGAGGTATACCATGACATTGTATGGAAAAAACTTGAATCAACACAGTTTTAGTATGTCAACCTCACAGGCTAGACTTTTTTTGTGTGTGAAAAAAACTGTATTGAGGGGTTACAATTACATGGGCAAGATAATGAGTACATTTCTTATCAAGCATTGTAGCCTCCTCCTTTGTTTTCCCTTCCCATCCCTTCCCATCCTCCCCTGCCCCCCCCTGCCACCTAGACTTTTAAATTCAGTAATTGAACTTTTAGTTCACATCAGTGATTCTTACAAAGTCCTCCATTTAATATTGAACAGTAATGATAATGACAGCACTGCTTCTTCATTAATGCTCACTATAGTCTTGGCCCTATGCTAAACCCTATGTTCATTTACCCTGTCGCACTGGCATAACTCCATATGGGGAGCATTAGTATTCTGATTTACAAAAGAAGAGACTGAGAATCAAAATTACTCTGTCTAAAGTCACATACTTAAGTAGGTGTGTGTGTGTGTAAAAGGAACCAACACCCATTTCCATATACAGTGTATACTGATTTTCATTAAATTCCTCCTTTTCATAGATATCACACTGAAATTCCTCCCGGATTTTCCCTTCAATCTGCTATCCTTCTACCCTTTTCCTGTCACCCTTTTTGAGGATGTTCAGGAACACCTTGCAATGAGCTCCAGCCCTTCACACTCAGTCGACAAGTATTTACTGAATGCTCACTTTAATACTTTATTCAGTCATCTGCAAAGATTTAGAGATCCCACTGTGTACTGTAATAGGCGTTAAGGATTTATCTGAAAACAACATAAACTGAAATCTCTTTCCTTGGGGAACTAGAATTCGAGTGCCAAAAAGACAATAAACGTAAGAAATAAATACAATGAGAGTTGAAAGACAGTAAGTACCAAGAGAAGGCTAGGAGAAGGAAGAATGGCAAATGTTACAGACCTGTCCACATACCTTGACTCTAAATAAAGGAGACTAAAGGCGATTGCCTCTTAGCTTATTTGCTCAAGGCTGGCACTCTACCACTTGGGCCACAGCTCTGCTTCTGCTTTTGCTGAGTAATGGGGAGATAAGAGGCTCTTGAAGTTGTCTGTCAGTGTTGGGCTTCAGCCTCCTGAGTAGCTAGATTATAGGCATGAATCACTGGCTCCCGGGTTATCCGGCATTTCTAATTGCCCTGAACTCTCGACACACTTGCCATATTCTCTTTCTTCTTCATCCTCATCCTCATCCTCATCATCGCCGGTACTGAGCAAAGGCGAACCACACTGTGGTAGGCCTCTCTCAGCAGTCTCAAACACAAGATCTGTGCACACACAAAAACGAGGCAGACGTCTCTGTTGTTCTCCGCTGTGGCCTGCTACTATCTGTTTTATTCCCTCTTCCCGCACAAGAACAAGCTTTGCTCCCAACACCGTCCCAAACAGAGGTCTTACCCCTTCCACCCCAAGTTTTCCTGAGGCTCCACAGAGCCACTAACCATCAGATATCCGGAACCGCCCTGGCAGGAAGCAGGGTGACGCAAACGATGTCAGGGTGCATCCTGGGAATTGTAGTCCGCGCCCCGTAGTGCGCAGGCGTAGTAGTAAAGGCGGGAAATGTTGGCCGGTGAGAGCAGAGCTCCATGGGATTGTAGTTTTTCTTGAATGACATAGGTTAAAGGGTGTGCGGAAGTCGGGCGGCCCGGTTTCAAGACTTCACTTCACCTCGGAAGAATGTTCTCCATGAATTCTTGTCGCCTTGGAGACTTGGTTTGGGAATTGGGTGCGACTTCATCTTACTGTGGATCTCAAGATGGACCAAGATAGCCCCCAAGTGGACAGAGTGAGTTCAAATGTGATACACCTGGGACCACAGCGTAGCAAAGCAGCACGGACTCCGGGGCCTTTCCCTTAAGAAACATAAAGGTGTTTTCGAAGGCTTACACTTTACCCGAAAAAATAGAAACATTTAAGAAAAAAAGCTGTCTTTTACCAGGAATCGAATACAGCAGGGTGGTGACATTGATCATGGAACGCACAAGCTTACATGCTGCATTAAAAGCCCCCTGTATAGATCATTTTTAAAAGTTTTTTTAAGGGTTGTTTTCTTTTTTAAAAAAATGTTTCATATTAAAGGTCAGTTTTCTTTTTAATAAATTCTTTACTTAGTTTCTTAGGTGAAGTGATTGTAACCTTCGAAACTTATGTATTTTCTTCCTTACAAGGACCAAGTAGTATTATTTTTTTGGTTAAAAAAGACGTATAAAAAAGCATGTAGAAGAAAATTTTAACATCATAGATCCACAGTACTTTCTCATGCTTACTTTAAATCTTTCCTTCCTCTTTTCATCTTTCCTTCCGCCTTCTCTCTCTTTCAAGAAAGAAAAGGAGAAAGCAGATTCTTCTTAAAAATATTCAATTCCCAATTGTTTGTTGCTAACATATATAAATAGTATGGTATTTTTTAATGTTAACTTTGTGTTTTGTTATTTTGATTAACCTGTTTAGGTTCTCTGGGTTATTTTTTACAGACCACTATGTTTTCTAGATGCACAGACTTTCATTTCTCACACACACATATACGTACATATATATCTATTTGTCCCCTTCTGTTTTCTTGGAAGTGTGTGTACTGTCCACATTATTGTCCAACTGTAATGACCAATTTCATATGTTAGTATGACTAGACCACAGTACCTAGATGCTTAGTCAATTATTATTCTAGCCCAGCACCACGGTTGTATGTCCATAATCCTAGCTGAGTAGGAGGCTGAGATCTGAGGATAGTGGCCAGTTTAAAGCCAGTCTGGACAGGACAGACCCTGAGACTCTTTATTTCAAAAGCTGGAAGTGAAGGTACAGCTTAAGTGGTGTAGTGCCAGCCTTGAGTGACATAGCCATATAAGAGTGGAAGCCCTGAGTTCAAGTCCCAGAGCTAGCATGCATGTGTCACACACGCATACACACACACACACACAAAAGTCAATAATTTTTTTTTTGTCATCAAAGAAGTCAAGCACTTTGACTATCTCCTTCAAGGTTTTTTATCTATGTCTACATTTTACTTCATTTTCTCAGTTTATCTGTTCCAAACTAATTTTTGCTTTGAGAACTTTATTTTTGTGTTTCATAACAGAATAGACTCTGCTTATAGGATCTTCATTTAGCTAAACTCTCTAATTTGGCTTATGCTACCATAATCTCAATAATATATGTTATTAGTGCCATTGCAATACGCAGGCTTTTCTCCTGTGTGTTAGTTCCCTTGCTGATCCATCAGTGAGGTATTAGTTTCCAAAAGGCCATTGCCTCAATTACAAGTATGTCTATAATACCAGCTACTTTAGAGGCCCAGATAGGAGGATTATTGTTTCAGGCCAGCCAAGACCAAAGTTAGTGAAGCTCTACCTCAAAAATTAGAACCAGGTGCTAATTTCCTTTCCTTTCCTTTCCTTTCCTTTTTCCTTTCCTTTCCTTTCCTTTCCTTCTTTTTTGGCAGTACTGGAGTTTGAACTCAACCTTCCTCCCCTCACAGTGTAACTCCACAGTTTTCAAGGATATTGGCATAATGTTAAAATCCTAAATACTCTTCAATTCAGAAATCCTGCTTCATTTTATTTATCCTGAAGAAAAAGTGTACATCTATGCAGAAAGAGACATGAAGAATGTTTTTCATTACTTCATGGTTATAATCATGAAAGACTGAAAATGCCCTATAAAAGTCAGCAACAGGAAATCAATGACATAGGCTGTAATGAATCAGTAGGATGAAATATGCCGCACCAATTGAAGAATACAAATTAAAGCTAACACAGAAAACTCCCAAGTACCTACAATTTAGTGGTCAGAGAGGATGAGTGTACATAATATTATTCTGTAGTTTGTACCGAAAATGTCTCCCTAATGTCCAAGTAATAAGGGGTTGATTCTTAGAGAGGTTCAGTGGCATGGCTTATATTTCTGATCATTTGTTTGAAATTCTTTTTTCAACTCTTCTGTATTTTTTTTTATGTTTTCTATGATGGAAATACATAAAGAAAGTATTTTGAAACTAAGAAATGAGTGGCAAATAAATCAGCATGTTGTCTCCCTTTAACTGTTACCTGTGAGAAAAAGTCTAATCCATTTAGAATAGAGTCACTTCTCATGTCCTGAGAGACCTACACATGCAGCTCTATCCATTGCAGCCCAAAAATATTTGTAAAAAACTCTCTGGTACTGAACATACATAGACTTTTTCCTTGCCATTCTTCCTCAAACAAACACACTAGTACAGCTACTTATCATGGTGTTTACCTCATATTGTTCATATTATATCTTTGATCTCCCAAATAGACTGAATAATGACTGCATATGGAAATTTCTAATGAAAAACAAAAGACTCCCACAGACAAGTGCTATTTGTGATGAATGGCCCTCTCTCAATAGGTAATAGAATAATGCACTGATGTGCTGAAACTCAACTACAAACACCTTACATTTAATGTTTTTTTAAATCCTTAATCTGTAGCATTGTCTGATTTCCATATTTTAAGTTGAATTGTATCCCCACAAAATGTATGCTGAAATTTTGAGCCCCAGTACGCTAGAATATGACTGTATGTGTCATGGCAGATATAATTAGTTAAAATGAGGTCATCTCGAATTAGAGTAGGTGGGCTCTTATTCCCTATGGCTGGTAATTTCATACAAAGAGAAGACAAGAAGGTAGATGCCTTGAGATCTCAAAGACAGAGACTGGAGTGGCATGTTTGCAAGCCAACAAATGCCAAGGATTGATGGCCACTATTGGAAGCAGGGAGAAGAAGAGGTAAAGAAGAATTCTATCCAGAGTCTCAGAAGGAACAAGGTCCTATAAATATATAAATATATGAATTTTAGACCTCTGACTTTTCTAATTTGAAAGGGAGATGTTTTTGTTGTTCTGAGGCACCCACTTCACAGTATCTTGTAATGTCAACTGTAGAAAATTAATATTAGTGGTATAAAAGCTTCCATCTTGGCCACTCAGAGCAGAGTTGGGAATGGACAAACACAATCTACATTAGACAATCTAAACTAGCCCCAAAACTGCCCTGCTCAGAAGACTCTATTCATCTAAAGTAGAGAGAGCTCTAAGTTTGTTCAGAGAATTGGATGGAGGTTTGACTGAGAACCTTCAATATTGAATTAGCTATGATCATTGTCTTACATTGTATGCATTTTATCTTTTGGAATGTCTATTTTGGATCCAAGGAATACATTAACCTAATTCAGTTCTAGAGAAATCAATGGGAACATGAAAGTACCTGATGACTATTCAAATATCAGTGACAACATACTTTGTTGAGATGAAGTCTTATCTATCTATGTTCAGTATGTCTCAGGAATTTGAAACAATTCAACATTCATATAATCTGTATTAAGAAAGAAAAACTGTACGTTTTCACTGTAACAATTCCTGACATAAACAACTTAAAGTAGGAAAGATTAGCTTAATTTCGTTAAGTTTCAAAAGTCCACTCACCTGGGCCTGTGGCTGAACCCGAGCTCTGGACTGTGGACTTAGGTTAAGGCAGCCATCATGGTGCAAAACACGTGGTGGAGCAAAGATGCTCAGATCACTGCAGCCAGGAAGGGGAGAGAGAAACAAGGGGAGGCCAAGGACAAGACATACTCATCAAATACACACCAACTGACCTGCTCCCTCCAATGATAGCTCCTCTCCTAACTTCTACCACCTCCCAATAATGCCATAAAATGAATACACCCATTGATTACATCAGAGACCTCAGGAAGGCTGGAGCATAGCTCAACTGGTAGAGCACCGGCCTAGGAATCATAAGGTCCTGAGTTCAAGTCTTAGTACCCTCAACAAATAAATGAACAGATAAATACATCCGAGTCCTATGAACCAATCATCCACCAACTGGGTACTGAGCCTTCAATCCCTGAGTTTTGGAGGGTCAGTTCCAAGCCATAACACAAACACACCATGATACTGGACACATACAGCAGTGACAGGAGACTGGGGATCTTCTTGCAGACCCTTTCCTCTTATCTCTGTCCAGTAAAGAATAGGGCTCTAATAGTCCACCAGACTTGGGTTCAAATTTACACACACTGGAAAGTCTGTGTGACTACTGCTATAAACATGTTTCCTCCTCTGTATAAAATTAATATTATTACATCTCCACCAAACCAGCCCTACAAAAGATTCTTAAAGATGTCCTACACATAGAAAACCAACAAGACCGCAATAAAGGCCAAGAAACTGCACCCAAACTGAGAATCCAAGAACCATAGGAAGAACCCAGTTTTCGCAGCCCCCAAGAAGGTGGATAACATGGCAGGAACTCCCAAGTACCTCTCAGTCCTATCTCTTAACGTTAACGGACTGAACTCTCCAATTAAGCGACATAGACTGTCTAGTTGGATTAAAAAACAAGACCCCTTGAAGGGTAAACAAAGGAGGAGGCTGCAATGCTTGGTAAGAAATGTATGCATTATCCTGACCATGTAATTGTAACCCCTCTGTACAGTATGTTCTCAAATAAAATAAAATAAAATTTTAAAAAAAAAAAGAAAAAAAAAAAAAAACAAGACCCTTCTATCTGCTGCCTGCAGGAGTCACATCTTGCCCGTAAAAACAAACACATTTTCAATGTTAAAGGCTGGAACAAAATCTACCAAGCAAATGGACCCCATAAACAGGCGGGAGTTGCAATCCTAATATCAGATAAAATAGACTTCAAATTAAAATTCGTGAGAAGAGATAAAGAAGGTCGCTACATACTAATTAAAGGATCTCTCCTTCAGGAGGATATTACAATTGTAAATATCTATTCGCTAAACAACAGAGCACCCAAATTTATCAAAGAAACACTACTTTCCCTCAAATCCCATATAGATCCAAAGACATTAATTCTTGGGGATTTTAACACACCACTCTCCCCACTAGATAGATCAACTCGGCAAAAACTCAACAGAGAAACCGCAGATTTAAACAGCTGCATAGATCAACTAGACTTAACAGACATCTACCAAACATTTCACCCAGCAGCATCAGAATACACGTTTTTCTCAGCAGCACATGGAACGTTTTCTAAAATAGACCACATTTTAGGCCACAAAGCAAACTTGTCTAAATTCAGAAACATTGAAGTTATACCTTGCATTCTCTCTGACCACAAGGGAATAAAATTAGAACTCAACACCAAAAGCCACCAAAGAAAGTCCGGTATCACATGGAGGCTGAACAACACACTGCTGAATCATGAGTGGGTCATGGAAGAGATTAGAAAGGAAATTCAAATGTTCATGCTATTCAACGAAAATGAACACACAAATTACCAGCTCCTCTGGGACACAGCAAAGGCAGTACTCAGAGGCAAGTTTATAGCTCTGAGCTCCTACATCAACAAATTGGAGAGATCTGAAACTAACAATTTAATGACACATCTAAACCTCCTTGAAAAAGAGCAGCAAGATAAACCCCAATCCAGTAGACAGAAAGAAATAATCAAAATTAAATCAGAATTAAATGAATTAGAATCCAAAAAACTATAGAAAGAATCAACAAAACAAAGAGCTGGTTCTTCGAAAAACTTAACAAAATTGACAAACCTTTAGCAAATCTTATCAGAAAAAGAAGAGAACACACCCAAATTAATAAACTCAGAGATGAGAATGGAAACATCACCACAGAAACAACCAAGATTCAGAACATTATAAGGGAATACTTCTCAAAACTTAATGCTAATAAGTTTGAGAACTTGACAGAAATGGACCTCTTCCTAGCAAATATTGACATGCCAAAACTAAACCAAGATGAGTTAAAGTATCTTAACAGGCCCATATCAAGCATTGAAATAGAAACAGCAATAAGAGACCTCCCAGCTAAGAAAAGTCCAGGACCAGATGGTTTTACAGCGGAATTTTACAAGGCCTTCAAAGCACAGCTCACACCAATTCTCCTCCAACTCTTCAATGAAATTGAAAGAGAAAGTTCACTACCGAACACATTCTATGAAGCCATCATAACCCTCATCCCAAAACCAGGCAGAGACTCATCAAAGAAAGAGAACTATAGACCCATTTCTTTGATGAACGTTGATGCAAAACTTCTCAACAAAATTTTGGCCAATCGACTTCAACAATTCATCCAAAAAATCATACACCACGATCAAACAGGATTCATTTCAGGGATGCAAAGCTGGTTCAATATACGCAAATCAATTAATATTATTCATCACATCAACAGGAGCAAGAATAAGAACCACATGGTTATCTCAATAGACGCAGAAAAAGCATTCGACAAGATCCAACACCCCTTTATGATGAAGGTTTTGGAAAAATTAGGAATCCATGGAACATTCCTCAATACAATAAAGGCTGTATATGACAAACCTACAGCCAGCATTATACTCAATGGTGAAAAACTAAAGCCATTTCCTCTTAACTCAGGAACAAGACAAGGATGCCCACTCTCTCCACTTCTCTTCAATCTAGTATTAGAATGCCTAGCTACAGCAATAAGACAAGATGCAGACATAAAGGGGATCCAAATAGGGAAAGAAGAAATAAAACTCTCCCTCTTTGCAGATGACATGATCTTGTATTTAAAGAATCCCATAGACTCCACTCCCAAATTACTCAAGCTGATTCAAAACTTTGGCAAAGTAGCAGGTTATAAAATTAACCCCCAAAAATCAATGGCTTTTCTGTATGCCAACAATGAGAAAAGTGTGGCTGAAATTAGGAAAGCAACTCCATTTATAATAGCCCCACAAAAAATAAAATACCTAGGAATTAACTAAAGAAGTGAAGGACCTCTATGATGAAAACTTTAAAATCTTGAAAAAGGAAATCAACACAGAACTTAAAAAATGGCAAAACCTCCCATGCTCCTGGATTGGAAAGATTAACATCGTGAAAATGGCAATACTTCCCAAGGCTATCTACAAATTCAACGCAATACCTATCAAAATTCCACCCTCATTCTTCAAGGAAATAGAAGAGGCAATCCAAAAATTCATATGGAACAATTAAAGACCCCGAATAGCAAAAACGCTCCTCAACAGAAAGAACACTGCTGGAGGAATATCAATACCAAATTTCAAACTCTACTATAAAGCCATAGTAATCAAAACAGCTTGGTATTGGCATAAGAACAGACCTGAGGACCAATGGAATAGAATTGAAAACCCAGAAATGAACCTACAGACCTATAGCCATCTAATCTTCGATAAGGGAGCTAAAACAATAGAATGGAACAAAGACAGCCTCTTCAGTAAATGGTGCTGGCAAAATTGGTTAACTACATGTTGAAAACTAAAGCTAGATCCTTATATATCACCGTGCACCAGAATCAACTCCAAATGGATCAAAGACCTTGAACTCAAAGCAGATACTCTGAAAACATTACAGGATGGAATAGGAGAAACCCTAGGTCTCCTTGGCTCAGGCTGAAATTTTCTGAATAGAGACCCGGAAACACAACAAATCAAAGAAAGGTTGGACAAATGGGATTGCATAAAGTTGCAGAGCTTCTGCAGGGCAAAAGACATAGCTAGCAAGATCAATAGAAAGCCCACGGATTGGGAGAAGATCTTTACTAGCCATACAACGGACAAGGGTCTCATATCTAAAATATACTTGGAACTCAATAAATTAAACCCCCCAACAACAAATCCTCAAAGAAACAACTGCCCAATAAATAAGTGGGCGAAAGACTTAAAGAGAAACTTCTCTGAAGAAGAAAGAAGGATGGCCAATAGACACATGAAGAAATGTTCAACATCCCTAGCCATAAAAGAAATGCAAATCAAAACAACATTGAGATATCACCTCACTCCAGTTAGAATGGCAAAAATCAAGAACTCTAACAACAACAGATGCTGGAGGGGATGTGGACAGAAAGGAACCTTACTTCATTGTTGGTGGGAATGTAAGCTTGTTCAACCACTTTGGAAAGCAGTATGGAGGTTCCTCAAAAGACTTCACATAGAACTCCCCTATGACCCAGCGATCCCACTTTTGGGCATTTACCCAAATGTTTACAAACAAGACCACACTAAAGCTACCAGCACAACAATGTTTATTGCAGCATTATTTACCATAGCTAAGATATGGAACCAACCCAGATGCCCCTCAGTAGATGAATGGATCAAGAAAATGTGGTATATATACACAATGGAATTTCTATGCCTCCATCAGAAAGAATGACATTTCCCCATTTGTTAGAAAATGGAAAGGCTTGGAAAAAATTATATTAAGTGAAGTAAGCCAGGCCCAAAGAAACATAGGTCCCATGGTTTCCCTTATATGCAATATCTAGTATATGTATGAGTCAAGCGGAAAAGGTCAGATAATGTGATGTTAGGAAAACGAACCCTTAAATATGTATTTTAATGTTTTTTTTCTTTCATGCACGTGTTTCTAACGCATTTATAAGATTATTTCTTTGTTGCTTTGTATGTCCCTCCCCCACAGTGCAACCCCGGCTTTCACTATATTTGATGTCAGTATAACTTGTGGAGGAGATGGGGACAAACAAGTCGTTTAAAGATTCAGGTGGACCTGTTGCAACAATGAGAAGTACAAAATGTCATGTCAAAAACGAGCTTTACAATGTCGGTGTGGGGGGGGGGGAAGGGTTGGGTGGGGGGGAGGGGGAGGCTGGGAAGGGAGGTGAAGGGTAAACAAAGGAGGAGGCTGCAATGCTTGGTAAGAAATGTATGCATTATCCTGCCCATGTAATTGTAACCCCTCTGTACACAGTATGTTCTCAAATAAAATAAAATAAAAAAAAATTAATATTATTAAGCCTGGCATCAGTGGCTCATGCCTGAAATCCTAGCTAATCGGAGGATCGCGGTTCAAAGTCAGCCTGGGCAGAAAAGTCCCCATGAGACTCTTCTCTCCAATTAACCATTCAAACACTGGAAGTGTAGTTGTGGCTCAAGTGAAAGAACAGTAGCCTTCAGCATAAAGAGGCTCAGGGACAACATCCAGGCCCTACAACCAACAGAAGAAAAAAAAAAGAAAGGAAGAAAGAAAGAAAAGAAAAGAAATTAATATCATTAAGTAATAATAAAATTTAACCTCCGAGGGAATTTAACATACTACTAGCAATATGACAAAGACTCAATGCATTGTAATTAAGCCACTTGACAACTTCCTATGGTAAGAGCTTAGAATCCAGGCGGCTGAGCGGCTGAGTGTACAGTCCCACGGTAGAGCCCTCCCTGTTCCTCGGGTCTGCTTACAGACAAGGAGTGACCCCAGGTCTCCGTTGGATGGCAACCTGAAGACTCACCTGCCCACCTCCGTCTGCTTTGAACTCTGCCACCTACAAGGCCCGAACCCCACCAGGGCTTATTCTTCCTAGACCAAAGCAAGAGCATGTGTCAGGAGGAAGCGGTACAGTGAAAGATGGAGAGGAATGAGGGAGCCTTACGGAGAGGGACTCAGAGCAGCTCTGCAAGCCAGGCTTTGTGAGCTGGAGGCAAGGGTGGTGCTAAAGGCAGGAATTTCTGGGCGTGACTGTGGGCAGCAGGTGGCGCTCATCCGATCTCTTGGGGAATGAGAGCTTTCTTTCTCTCTCTCTCTCTTTCTTTCTTTCTCACTCTCTTTCTCTCTCTCTCTCTCTTTCTTTCTTGTTTACAAGTTCTTTATTGTGAATATACTATACAGAGGGGTTATAGTTACATGAGCAAGGTAATGAGTACTTTTTTTTTTTTTTGTCGGTCGTGGGGCTTGAACTCTGGGCCTGGGTGCTGTCCCTCAGCTCTTCAGCTCAAGGCGAGCGCTCTACTTGAGCTACAGCGCCACTTCCGGTTTTCTGGTGGTTTATTGGAGACAGGAGTCTCACGGTCTCTCCTGCCCGGGCTGGCTTTGAACCGCGATCCTCAGATCTCAGCCTCCTGAGTAGCTAGGATTACAGGCGTGAGCCACCAGCGCCCGGCTGAGTACATTTCTTATCAAGCATTGTTGCCTCCTCCTTTATTTTTCCCCTATCATCCCTTCCCTCCCACTTCCGCAACTACACTTTCTTCCCCCCAATCCCCGCCTAAATTGTAAAGTTCGTTTTTCAACATAGTGTCTTGTACATCTCATTGTTACAATGGGTCAACCTGTATCCCTATTTAAACATCTTGTTTTTTCCCTTCCCTTCCCCTCCCCAAATTATACCGACGTCAAATACAGTGAAAACAGAGGTTTTACCATGGGGGAAGAACATACAAAGCAACAAAAAAATCACATGGTACCTTATAAATACATTAGAAACAATAGCAAGCAAGAAAAAAACCACTTGTGTATCTATCTTGGGGTTCATTTTGCTTAACTTCATCTTATCTGTACATAGCTTTTGACTTTTTCTACTTGTCTCAGACATACACTAGTTATTGCAAATAAGGGAAAAGGAAAAACCTCCCATGGTCCTGGACTGGAAGGACCAACAATGTGAAAATGGCAATACTTCCCAAGACTATCTGCAAATTCAGTGCAATACCGATCAATATTCCACCCTCATTCTTCAAGGAAATAGAAGAAGCAATCCAAACATTCATATGGAACAATAAAAGACCCTGGATAGCAAAAACAGTCCTTAGCAGAAAGAACAGTGCTGGAGGAATAACAATACATTGTACCAGCCTAGCAGGTCAGACACCTGAGTTTAAATCCCATTATTGCCTAAAAAGAAAAAAGAAATCGTTTCATCCTTATTGGACCTCAGTTGTCCAGCATGGGAAATGAAAGGTTTACACTAAACAAGGAATTCCCAATTCTTTTACATTTCATATCCAACCATTTTTCTAATCCAGAGATTCCAGAACTTTCCAGATAACTGACTCTTTCCAAAACTTAAAATAACTCCCAGTGCCTCTGTAAGTTTGCTGTGCCATCCCATGCACTTTGGCTATGACTTGGGACACTCAGTCCTAATCAAAGAAAGTGAACTCTAGCCGGACGCTGGTGGCTCAGACCTATAATCCTAGCTACTCAGGAGGCTGAGACCTTAGGATCGAGGTTTAAAGCCAGCCTGGGCAGAAAGTTCTTAATCTCCAATTAACCACCAGAAAACAGGAAGTGGCTCAAGTGGTAGAGCACTGGCTTTGAGCTGAAGAGCTTAGGGACAATGCCCAGGATCTGAGTTCAAGCCCCACAACTGACAAAAAAAAAAATAATAAAAAATAAAAATAAACTGAACTCTAGCCTGATGGAAGTAAAGAAAATGAGAAACCAAAAAGAAGATATTTATATCAAACTTATCTACTAAGCTTTAAAGATACAAAAGTATAGTGGTATTATTGAGTATATATACTATAGTTTTAAAGTGCAATGTTATAGTTTTAAAGTGCATATGACTTTGTTAATAGTCTGACATACTATAGAATGCTGAAAATATTGAGAATGCAGGTTAACCATCATTAGAGAGCACAAAATAAATTCCAATAATATGGTCGAAGCCTCATAGTTCTGATTAACACATTCATATAAGACTCATTCTATTGTAAATTAAATTACAGTCATTTCTAGGTAAATACATTCATCACCAGGAAAGATGTCTCATGGTAAGAAGGCTGTGATTGAGTTTTTTCTGAGTAGTTATCTTAGTTCTTGGGTGAAGCTTGAGACAGCAACAGGAACTGTTTCTAACTTAGAAACAGTTACATTTTCAGAGCTGTCATAAAATAAAAGTTATTCCCACATAGCTAAGCTGTTGGAGGTAGTCCAAGTTTTGTGAAGTTTTTCATTAAGTAATTCACATTGTCACCACTTCAAACCCGAACAAATTCAAGCTCTTTGTAAGTTGCTGTTAAGCTGGTTGGGTTGATAAGTTGATGACATTCCCTTCTTTAAAGTTTGAAGCCACAAAACATTTGTTATATGGCTGATGGGATAAAGCAAATGGTACATAATATCCTATCTCTATCATTCATCAGAGTGGCTGGACACTTGCTCTGCTTCCCATTTCTTGGCTATTGCACATAGTGCTGCAATAAACATGAGTATGCAGATTAGCATACTGCTTTCATTTTCTTAGGATAAATACGCAGTAATGGGAGTGCTGGATCCTATGGTAGACTGATAATTGATTGATTGGATAGTTCTATTTTTAATTTGCATGCCCACCAACAGTATGCAGGAGTTTCCTTTTCTCCACATCATTCTCAATCTTGTTGTCTTGTGTTTAAAAAAATAGACATTGTAGCAAGAGTGAGGTGATACCTCATGTAGTTTTGATTTCTAATTCCTTAATGACTAGTGGAGCTGAAAATTATATTTTAACTAGGCGCCGGTGGCTCATGCCTGTAATCCTAGCTACTTAGGAGGCTGAGATCTGAGGATCACAGTTCAAAGCCAGCCTGGGCAGGAAAGTCCATGAGACTCTTATCTCCAATAAACCACTAGAAAACCCGAAGTGGTAGCTCAAGTGGTAGAGCACTGGCCTTGAGCAGAAGAGCTGAGAGATAGTGCCCAGGCCCAGAGTTCAAGGACCATGACCAACAAAAAAAAAAGAAAATCATATCTTTTGTCCACTTTTAAATCAGATTAGAGTTTGTTATTTTTGCTACTGTCCAACTGTGAGCCACTAATTAACATTACAATAATAATATAGAACTCAATGATCCCTACTTTACATCTAACTCTTCAAAAGAACACCAGGCATTGGAAAGGTAAAGGGAAATGATGGCTGTATTTTCATATTGCTAAATTGGTTCTTTCTCTTAGCAGTTCAATTTCCCCAGTCCAAGCTTTACCTTCAGGTAATATAGGAAGTCCAGGAAATAGGAAGGCAGCCTACTCCATGTATAACAGTACTGTCACCACAATCTCACTGGAGTCCCTCATCGACAATCTGTTTTTGTTGTTGTTGCTGTTGTTATTATAGGAGAGTGTTTGTTGAGATCAGGTAGTACTATGTAGCCCAGGTGCTGAGATTATAGGTATGCATCACTATATCTTATTGTCTTAATCAACAATCTTTTAAGAAGTTTGCCTAAGTAAAAAATAATATGCACACTTTTTTTTCCTGCTTGTGTGGCTCAAACTCAGTGCATGGGTGCACACTGTCCCTGAGCTTTTCTGCTCAAGGCTAGTGTTCTACCACTTAGAGCCACAGTTCCACTTCCTGGACCTTTCTGCCTGGGCTGGCTTTGAACCATGACCCTCATGTCTCAGCCTCCTGAGTAGCTAGGAGCCACCAGTACCCAGTTTCTGCACACATTTATACTATAAACAACCTCTTATTAGAGAGGTTTGGGGGGATTTGTTCTTTCCTTTATGTTAAAGTATATATTCCTTTTGTGAGGCTTCCCTTTTATGATTAAATTTCCTGAATGGATAGTGGCTTGTTTGGATGCAGGGAGTAGGAAGCCTGCATGGAAAACAGGCAAGGCAGAAAACAGACCAGAAACAAGAAGCTGTTATTAGTTGTTATTGATATCAAAGATTCCAATAAGAATGAGAAAGTCAAGTCAGCCCTTTGTACAGCTCCACGGCATAGGGTTGAGAGGTGCATATGCTAACTTTTCCTGTACAGTTTCTGTCCCAGGGTTCTGATCTCTCATTTGTGATCCCATTCCCACTAATCTGATCTTTGTCCAGATTTAAGACTCATGAAATAAAGTCAGCATACAGCAGGTAGCCTAGACAGGATCCCAGAGACTCTTCTTCCTCAAGCTCAGATTCTGCCCAAGGACATCTGCTTTTCTGGACCTAGATATAAACTTGGCCATCCTCATTTACCTTCACCCTTAAAAAATTAAGGATAAGTTGAAGATGAGATCTATTCTTCAGAGATGAGATTCCCCTTAAAGTAATGCTTTGGGATTTGGAAGTAAAAATCCTACAGCCTGCTAGCATATGCTAACCATTTGCTATATAATAATGTTTCCTACAATTAAGTGTCTCACAGCTTTAATCCTAGCCACTCAGGGGACTGAGTTCAGAACTAGTCTGGGCAGAAAGGTCCAGAAGATTACATCTCCAATTAACCAACAAAAGAAGCTGTGTTAGAGGGGTAGTTCAAGTGAACAAGGAAGTGTGGAGATTTTGAGTTCAAATTCCAGTACTGAAAATAACCATAGTTATAATGCTGTACTGCTATTTTTGTACTGTAAACTGGTGTGGAGGTGTCTTTTTATGGAGATTTTAGTTATCTCTTCTGTCCCCTAGTGGTGAAGTATAGGTGGCACAGTCCAATGCATCAGGTGAACAGATATTTGCAGATGTGAGCATAGAAAATTACCATACATCATTATCATTTCCACAATAACTTCATAAGGTATGGTTTTCCTATTCATAAATCATACCATTATCTTTATGGTTACAAATACATATCTTTAATTTTAAAATACTGAAAACCTTTTTATCTCCAGGTACATTATGGAAAAATGTTTTAAAGCTAACCAAGTGTTCAACGAACATTTCATGAATCTCTTGTAATTTGGTGTCATAGCTTCTAGCACAAACTTTTAGGAAGGTGTCAGAAGAAAGGAAGAAATGTCCAAGAGAAACAGTTTATAAGAGGAGGAGAAACTTCTTTTGGCTCCTAGGGAAAGGTTTCTGTCCTCGTTGGCTAGTTCCACAGTGACAGGTAGTGAGCTGGATTATCGATATGGGAGCCTACTCTTCCTCCATCTACGCTACAGAAAGTGTTAAATGCGAAGAAAGACCACAAAACCCCACTTCATATTCACATTTTTAAAATCCTCATTATTATCATCATTGCATTCAATTTACAACATCAATCAAGAAGCCACACACAGATTTTTACCAATCATAGTAACATTGTCAAACATCACAGACATAGGCAAGAAAAACATTATTGGGGGGGGGTGTTCTAGGACTTTTTTCCCCCTGCAAAACCATTTAAAGGATAAACTTTCAAGAGATCTAAATTCCTAGAACTTCTGTGGTAGTATGTTAATGAAGCAAACAGGGGGAAATGGGAAAAGGATGTGGTGAAAGGAAAAGAAATACAGCGAGCTGAACTCTGAGTCATCTTAGGAGTGGTTAATCGAGGAGGGCATCTTTTGGGGCAAACTCCTGCATTAACACACCTTCACAGTATTTTTTTTTAAAAAAACTAAACATTGTGATGTAAACTGAGCATGCCCAAAACTATTTCTATCACTTAAACCTTTTCCAAATGCCCTGCCTGACCTTGAGATAAGCATGAATGAACATGCATTCACCATCTTTGCTTCAACTGTTACCTCAAACTGCACATATTTAGAATGTATTCTTAACTGAGCATGCTCAGGAATGTGTCTGACCCTAAAACTTCTTCCTATATGAATACTGTATGGGTGCCCTATATAGTTCTCCATGCTTTTTCCCTTCATGGAGGGTAACACTTTGGAAGTAACTTCCTGTCATCCTTACCTGTTGCATGTCATACATCTTTCTCCACTCTTATTTCTTGGCAGTATTTGTTTTGGCTCTGAGCTTACCAGGATGTGAACCCACTGCATATGGTTACACTACAACCACATGAACCAAATTCTGCCAACAGCTTTCTTTTTTTGGCCGTGGGGCTTGAGCTCTAAGCCCGGGTGCTGTCCCTAAGCTCTTCAGCTCAAGGCGATCACTCTACCACTTGAACCACAGCTCCACTTCCGGTTTTCAGGTGGTTAATTGGAGATAAGAGTCTCATGGGCTTTCCTACCTGGGCTGGCTTTGAACCAAGATTTTCAGATCTCAGCCTCCTGAGTAGCTAGGATTACAGGTAGGAGCCACCGGTGCCTTGCTTCTGCCAACAACTTTTATGAGATTAGAAGTAATTTATTTCCTAACTAGACCTCTAGATAACAATATAATACAGCCAGAATGAGTGTAGTAGTTCACACCTGAAGTCCCAGGTACTTGGAAGGCAAAAATAGGAAAATCTTGAGTTAAAACCCCAGTATAGGAAAAAAAAATGAACAAAAAGTCCAAAAGCAAAAAAGAATATCATCCACCCAATATATTGATTTCAACCTGGCAAGACCTTGAACACTTACAGAAACACAACAATGTGAAGATAGCAGATCACCTTTTGTAACAATCCTGGGCTTCAAACCCAGGGCTTAGTGCTTGCTAGGCAAGTGTTCTACTGCTTGAACCTAGGCTCCAGCTTTTTTTTCCTCTTAAGCTTAGTTATTTTACAGATAACAGTCTCATACTTTTTGCCCAAGCCAGTGTGGTCTTCAGTCTTCCTATCTGTGCTTTCTGAATGGTTGGGATTCTAGAATCCATGATTGGCTTGTTCATTTTTATTTATTTATTTATTTTTGTCGGTTGTGGGGCCTGAACTTTGGCCTGGGCACTGTCCCTCAGCAATTCAGCTCAAAGCTAGCACTCTACCACTTGAGCCACAGTGCCAGTTCCAGCTTTTTCTGCTTATGTGGTGCTGAGGAATTGAACCCAGGGCCTCATGCATGCAAGGCAAGCGCTCTACCACTGAGCCACCTTCCCAGCCCCTGGCTTGGTTATTGAGATGAGATCTTGCTATCTTTTTTGCACAGGCTGCCCATGAACTGTGATCCCCCGGTCATCTACTGAGTTGCTGTACCTGATCTTCAACACTTCCATTTTGAAGGCATTAAATACAGATTTTGGTGTTTATGTGTGTATATATGTGAACAAAAAGGAGAACATTAAACTAAGGGATGTTTTCCAAGCATGATCCTTCTCTCCAGATCAGGTCTGTTTCTTTTAACTACTTATTCCAACACCGTGATAGTTAATAATATCCGTTCCCACTCACTTTGCAACATGGTGTATGGATCTGTTTTCTGTCACAGGCTATCTGTCAATCCATTAGACCTGTCCTTCCTGAAGTCTAGGTTTATAACAGAAGGCTACTCAGCGCAGAGACTTAAGGAAAATGTAGGGAGGGAGGTCAAACTTTTATGTTGCTTGTAGGTAACTTAAGGCCCAAGTATGAATCATAGCTTTATGTAGCAAAAGCAGCTTGTTTTAAGTTTCTGTCACATTTCCCTCCCTCCTACTCCCCTACCTCTCTCTGTAGTTCTTCTTAGTGCATAAGAGCATGAATTCTGAACATTCTTGTTCTCTGCTCCCTGGCCTCAGTGATCTGAACTGTTCTGTTCTGTTGTACTTTCCCCACTTCTATGAACTAAAGCTTCTGAAACTGAAGAATCCAACTGTCCAGAATCAGAGTCTCAGAGATATCTGTGTAACATACCCATTTGGGCTACAATCTACCCACCCACAACTGCAGGCTGTGTCTCTCTGGGTAAACACTACTGAGAATTAAAACATAAAAACAAACAAAAAAATCAAAGCCAGGTGCCAGTGGCTCACATCTGTAACCCTAGCTACTCAGGAAGCTAAGATCTGAGAATTGTGGTTTGAGGCCAGCCTGAGTAGGAAAGTCCCTAAGATACTTATCTCCAATTAACCACCAAAATAAAAAGCCAGAAGTGAAGCTGTGGCTCAAGTGGTAGAGTGCTAGCCTAGGTCCTGAGTTTTAGCCCCAGGACTGGCACACACACACACACACACACACACACACACACACACACACACACACACACACGAACACACACATATACGTGTTTTCTATGTCCTTTTTTGATACTAGGGTTTGAACTAGGGTTCTCAAGCTTATTGATGTTTTCAGTGATGGCACAACTTGATGGATCTCTAGAAAATTTTACCACGGTTCTATAGTACTCTAATTTATCAGACACTATTTCTGCAATTATTTTATTTAAAGATTCTCACACCATTTCCACTGGAAGAAGATATTGATAAATCAGCTTTACAGGGAGATCTCCTTTGGACTGAGTTTCCTGCTCTAGGCCCTTACATTAACTAAACCAAACCAGAATGGAGTCACTCATGCTAAGTGCCACATACTCAAATTGGGTTTTTGTATTTTTGTGTTTGTTTTTGTGGGGCTTGAACCCTGGGCCTGGGTGCTGTCCCTGAGCAATTCAGCTAAAAGTGAGTGTTGTACCTCTTGAGCCACAGTACCACTTCTGTTTTTCTGGTGGTTTATAGGAGATAAGAGTCTCCTGGACTTTCCTGCCTGGGCTGGCTTTGAACTGTGATCCTCAGATCTCAGCCTCCTGAGTAGCTAGGATTACAGGCATGAGCCACCGGTGCCTGGCTCTCAAATTGAGTTTTGAATTGAGCCAGTTTTTTTTTTTTTTTTAAATCAAGTGTCACAGCAGCCTATCAGAAAGGGGACAGTTTACCATTGTGCTTTATCCCCTAGGGAAATTAAATAAAATGATCAGTTTCCCTTTTTTTCCCCTTCCTCCTGCTTTCTTTAATAAACTCCTCCCCCTCCCCTCTCTCTCCCCCTTCCCCTCCCCCTCCCCCTCCTCCTCCTCCATCTGCCAATTAATATAAAGTGTGAGAGAGTGAGTTTGGGACCTGGTCCTGGGGAAAAATAAAGCCAGCCTCCCCTGCCCAGGAACCAGAGTGTCCCTTTTAATAGCTATAAGACTGCAACTAATGAATTGCTATAATTTCCCCCCCAAATATGATTGTGGCCAGTTCCAACTAAGTGGTGGCCAGCCAGGGGGCTCCAGAGCTGGTGCTACCTAAAGTGCTGAAAGGGAGGGAAGCTGAGTCATTTCAGTTGAAACACACTGCAGCTGTGTTGTGCCCTCCCCCCCACCTCCCCTCCCGCAAAGTCTTAGTCATAGTTTACCTGGAAGTTTGACATGCTGAAAAACAGCTTCCCGACAAACAGTAACTATAGTGCACATCAACTTGGAACTTCCTGGAATTTACTTTGTGATTTGAAATGATGCCTCTTTCCAAGGAAGCTGCATGGTTGTTATTCATGAGTGACTTGAAATGGAATTTACCTCAGGGTTTCAACACAAAGGAAGAGGAGAGGGGGAGAGAGACAGAGGGATGGCTCACAGATAAATGTTCACAAGACTCTACCAATGACTTGGGTTTTTTTTCAGTTTTAATTTCTTTTTTTCTGTCAGTTGTGAGGCTTGAACTCAGTCCCTGAACCTCTTTGTGCTCAAGGTAGCGCTCTACCACTTGACCCACAGCACCGCTGCCGGTTTTGGTGGTTAGTTGGAGATAAGAATCTCCTGGGGATTTTTCTGCCTGGTCTGGCTTTGAACCATGATCCCCAGATCTGAGTCTCCTGAGTAGCTAGGATTACAGGTGTGAGCCACTGGTGCTCGGCTGGTAAGCCTTTTCCCCCCTATAGCCTTCTAAAGGTTGTACAAGGGGATTATAATTTCATGGATCATCTAGTATCAAGTGTTTCTTGATCAGTCAGCCTTCCCATCATTCCCCTCCCATCCCTTCTGTTCCTCCCCCTAGACTGATTTCACATTTTCCACTGCCTTCATAACAAATAGACATTGAACATTATGGCTATATTTATCCTCAGTTCCCTTTTTTTTATTAATCCACCTATCTTGGAGATTTGTTTTTATTTTTTTAAGGAAATATATAAGGAAAGCCTACAGTAAACTACTTAAACATTTTAGTAGGAATAACCTTAAGGATGTAAATATATTAACACAGGCCCTGCCACTGGTCACTCTTTTGTAAGATTACAGTTTTTCCCTTTGTCCAGCGTTCTAAATGCTAGTGAAAACTTCAATGATTACAATACTAACTGTGAATTACTTTTTCCTTCAAGTAAGAACCCAGAACATCTGGTCACCTCTAGATAAAATCAGAGAAGTAATGCTTCTCCCCGATCTTCAGTTCTGTGCATCCTCAGTTCTGTCCATCAACTGACTCAAAGCATGTAAACTGCGAGTGATATTTTTTTTGATCATCCTGTCCCTTGGTACCAGATTGGTAAGACTACAGGTCATGTGTGCATACCAGACACATGCAAATCGGTTTTTTTTTCTCATTCCAGGGTCTCAAGCTCACATTAGGGGATGAGAATCCTGGGTGGACGAGGCAGGGTAAAGTTGTGCAGGGGAAGATTTGATGCACGGACTACCTCTACCACACATGACAGCATGTGGGCAGTTTATGCTCACAGATTTATAAATAGAAGTGGTCCAACAGAAACCATTTGCAAATCTTATTCTCAGTCCCTTCCATTTGAATTTGCACCAGCAACCATCGCCCTGGAGGCAAATGTTGAGAATAGACTAGCTGAAAGCAGGGAACAACTATTTCTATATGACACACATGCTGGTTAAAAATCAGAACCAACAATGTATTTTTAGATTTTGCACAGAAGCATAGTTATTCTTGTAAGCTTTTAAAATGGGCAAAAAGTCTTAAAGAGAACTGGAAGGTCAAGAAATTAAATGCTGTAAATGGACTCAGGATATGAATATGTAATAAACTCCGTTGAAGATTGTTAGATGATAGGAGACAGTTATTTTACAGAATATCAGGGTTTTATCTTCTTCTTGGCATCCTTGCTACTACCATCTTTCAAGTCTTGATCATCTCTAAATCTTGAGTATTTCTACCATCCCACAGGGCTCTTCATCCTCCATCCTCCACTTCCACTAACTAAGCTACTTTTGCTCTGGCCACTAATGGGAGAAAAATCACTTTCTACACAGCCCAAGGTAGAGAGATGCTTCTTAGTTATAAGACTTTGATAACACACACACACACACACACACACACACACACACACACACACACACACACACGTCTCAGTTCCTAGCTACAGAGCTCCTGAAATCTTCAGATGTCCTGTCTTAAGAGTGACTTGCTCTCCATAGCCAACTCCTTTAGAACACGTCTGAGTTTATGCTAATAAGGTGGACGTGGTCGCCCTAGATAATCTCAAGTTAGGATTGGCCACCACCTGAATGACCAAATGATTAGAAGATCATAACTTGTCACCCAACCCCAAAGCCTCAGGGAAAGACAAGGATGCCGGAGATTTTCTACACAAATTCTTAAGCAATGAGATTCAGAACTTACAGGTTGGTGAACATATCAGTGTTGGCATGCTGGGGCACCCAGAGAAGGTTTGTGAGTTCTAGACTCCTCCTCCCCCCACCCCTTGACCTGCACATCTTTTCCACATAGATTCTCTTCTCCCCTCAGTACTCCCAATTATGTTGACTTACCCTTCTTAGGTCTCAGGAATATTAAAGTATTACTTTCTTTTCTCCCTACTATTTTCAGTCTTCCTCTCAACTGGATCCTTGACGGACAGACTCAATTCTCTCCTACTCCAAAAAACCAAACCAAACTAAAGCGCTTACTATAGTAGGTATTTCCTGCTGTTCCCCTGACGCTGTATGGATCCAGAGTGTTTTATCTTCCTTAGAGCTGGGTTGATTTTTTTTTGTTTTTGCTTATTTGTTTCTTTGAGGCAGGCTCTTGCGTAGCGTTAAGTTTAAACTCAGGCTAGTCCTGAACTTGCAACTTTCCTGCATCAGTCTTTCTTTCAAGTGCTGGAATTACAGGGGTGTAAGTTACCACCTCACCCAGCTTCAAGAACAATCTTGTATAGAATTTTGCACATGTGCAAGTATACCAGCAGGCAGATCCAAGAATGAGACTGCTATTTCAGAGTAAAGAATCTGATAGGTGTGGCTAGGTTTTTACCACATAGAATCAAACCACTTCATGCTTCCATCTAGGGAAGATTGTACCTCTCTCTAGTCTTGACAACAGGTGTTAACACCCTCTGGAGGTTTGCCAGACAGATGGCACATTGTTTTGTCTGCATTTCTTTATTGTGATGGAGATTAACTTTGCTATCTGGGTTAAGGAATTGTCTGGTGTTTCTTTTTTTTTTTTTTTTTTCTGTAGGTTAATGCCCTTTATCCAATTTTTAAAAATTGAGTTGCTAGTTTTTTTTTTAAATAACTGAGCCCTCTTTATGTAGCAGGAAGATTGGAACGTGCTAGATTTTCTGTAACACGTCAGAATCATAGGGTTATAAAGAGGCTGAATGAAGTCATTCAAGCTACTCTGCTACTGGAAAACAGAAGATCCTCTCAATCTTGTTTCGGATCTGAAAGGCATACATTCATTATAGAAATAGAAGAAATTAACCACCTCAGTCCCATGTTTCTATACTTGTTTTTTTTTTTGTCGGTCGTGGGGCTTGAACTCTGGGCCTGGGCGCTGTCCCTCAGCTCTTCAGCTCAAGGCGAGCGCTCTACCACTTGAGCTACAGCGCCACTTCCGGTTTTCTGGTGGTTTATTGGAGATAGGAGTCTCACGGTCTCTCCTGCTTGGGCTGGCTTTGAACCGCGATCCTCACATCTCAGCCTCCTGAGTAGCTAGGATTACAGGCGTGAGCCACCGGCGCCCGGCTCTATACTTGTTTTTAAGGTACAGAGTGAAAGGGAGCATTTCCCTGTCCAACCAGTAGCTACCCACAGCTCACAGCCTGTACTTTTGCTTGTTTTTATTCCTTACTGTTCCTATTAAAAATTTGGGTTGTAGAAAATTCAAAAGATGGTCATATTTAAGGACTGAACCTACTTATTTTTGCATCTTTCTGCAAGGAGCTTGAACACCGAAAAAGGCTGATTATTTACCAACATCTCAAACAAAATACCAGGTCAGGGCCTTGATGTACCCTCTTGGACTCTTCCAAAGTCAATTCTTGGTTATCAAGATTTTAACTTCTACTTAATAGCACAAACTCAAAACATCAACACAAAAAACTCGAACCCACCAGTGATTCTAAGTTTAAATTTATGTTTTGAAATTTAAAAAATGCAAAATAACAATTTAATAAAAATCGTCACACAGACACACACTTTAAAATGCCATTACATGCTATAGTTACTTAGAAAAAGTTAACAGATCTAATCAAAACAAAACAGTAATGGATTACAAATATGAGTTGTGTCTTTGAGGAAGAAACTCCTGTGAAATGTCAGAGCCAGTAAGGAAGGGCTCAGCCCCTCAGGGAGGGAGGAAGCCTGGATCCCAGCTTCCTGGGGGCGCTGAGTTCAGACCTGTAGCTTCCTCATGCACTCTGCAGGACTCTGGAGGGAAGCTTCCGGAGTCAGGGTGCCTTCCATCCTTTCCACCCAGGTTACAGTATAAACAGTAGCATGCTGTTCCTTTTGATTGTAAACTTAAACAGAAAAAATCACAGGCTGACCAATATGACTACAAGTATTATTGTTTTCATTGTGATTCCCACCACCTCTGGATGAGCTCCCTTTCAGAAATTTGGTTACTTTATTACAGGGTGATTTATACCTTGGGACGTCCTCCAGGCCCTACTGTATGTATGTCTGAAGACGGCAGCTGGTGGTCCTTCTCCAGAGCCTGGCTGGAGCTCTGTGTCCATTCAATAGGCTGAGCCATGTTTTAGTCAGACTCCTCAAATTACAGCGCTCAGTCCATTGACCGTTGTTTTCCTTATGCTCCACTATTTATTGTACACATGGAATATTAGTATGTTCATGAAGAATTTCTTATCAAGTTTGAGGTTTTTTGTTTTTTTAAAAAAACTTGGCTGGTCTGTACATCTCACCTGATTTGTATAAAGACAGCGAGAATAAACATGCTGGTAGATCATCTTAGCACCTTATAGTTAGGTTTCTCTCTGAATGTTACACATTAGCCTTAAAAGAATCAACTTGGTTTACTTGTACTTTCTCTCAAATAAATATTTAGCTTCTTTTTCAATAGTAAACATTTTTTTCCCACAACAACATGCTCAGGAAAAACATTACAAAACCATGAGTTATGGTAACACGATCTAAAAATGCAGTCCATTCAATTCATTTTCATAAATCAGTTTGAAAAGGAAAGTTCAAGAGTTTGACCAAGTTCTTGGATCCCGGAGTGCTCATGACTCCACATCTCCATATCTATAGTACGACAAAAGCTAGGATTGCCCAGTTGTAATGTAGGGAGAGAGGATCATGAAATTCATGGAAGTCTTAACTTCCTTATAATTACTTGATAATTCATAGCACAGGACCCTCAAATCTTGCTAATTATCAAAGACAGAAGTTTAATCGTTGCCTTTCATAATAATGGTACCATGCTCTGTGTTTATTTGTTCCTATTCACATTCAGTTTCAACTACCTGTGATTGAGTTTGAGGTAGTGTGATTGTGGTTCTGCGAAGTGGGTATGGTACAAGTATCATCTAGAGTATCACATGAGATTTAAATGGGAGGAAAGTAAAGTATTATCTACTGTCTTCTCATTTGGCATAGAAACTAAAAAAGAAAAAAAAGAGAATCAGCATCTCTTCAGTGATGGAAATACAGGTCTTTTGTGAGCATAGATACAATGCATGGAATCTGTTTCTTTGCATGAAACATGGAATCCAAGGAAAAGGACTCATATTCTCTTGCTACCTTCCAGTTAACCCGCGTAAGAATGTGCATCAGTTCAAGCTTGCTCGCGTAGCATTTCAGCATGGCACAAAGGGACTGGATGAACCAGGATCCATCCTTTGAATTTCGCCAGGAATAGTAACCTACAAAGCAAAATAGAACCAAAATACCACAGATATCTCCTTTTCACTGGAAACAGAAATCACAGATGAACTACCATTGGATCAGAGTTTTATTTCTGCTCTCCCCTCCCATAGGGATGAACAGGTAAACATGCAGATAATATAATGAAAAGTGGAGACATATAAAAATATCATTATAGGTGGTTTGGTGTTTTCAATTAGATTTTATTGTTTTAGCACTGGCCTAGCTAAGACATAAAGTGTATATGTACGTGCATACACTTCAGACTGAGAAATGAATGCCAATTCATTTCTCTATATTACATCTGATTCAAGTATTATAAACACAAAGCATTAAAAATTCTGAAAGGTGGGACTGGGAAGGTGGCTCAGTGGTAGAGCACTTGCCTTACATATATGAGGCCCAGGGTTCGATTCCTCAGCACCACATAAGTAAAAAGAAAAAAGCCAGAAGTGGCGCTGTGGCTAAAGTGGTAGAGCGCTAGCCTTGAGCTGAAGAGCTGAGGGACAGTGCCCAGGCCCAGAGTTCAGGCCCCACGACTGTACGCATTCCCCCCCCCAAAAAAAAAATCAGAAAGGTGATGGCAGTGCATTTACTGTACTTATTTGCACATCAACTATTAGACTCATTGCATTTAAAACAGAAGTACAGTGAATAGAAAGATGCCCAGAGGATAAAAGATATCCTATCAAGCATATGCTAAAATATTAAAAAAATACTTTTACCTTATATTTCCCAACTCTGATACACTGAGTTAGTCATCAATAGTTGTATGATTAATATATTTATACGCATGCACATCTGAGGGAAGCCGGGAGGAAGGCACAGAATCAGTGGAAAGCGGGTGAAAAAATACAGAAGCGGGGCCCATCAGCTGCACTGGACATTGATGAAAGTGAACTAAGCAACTCAAGAGTGGTGATGGGAGGGAGGGAACGAGAAAGAAAGAGGGAACAGGTGATATTAAGCAAAAGGAGAGAAATGTACATATCACCCAATTTCTAAGAAATAGTTTTATTGCGAAAGTTCATAGAGGTCATAAGCTTTGTAGATTAAGATAATGATGATTATCATTGTGAAGGTTAAAATGTATTTCTGACATTAGCTAAGTATAACTATGCCAGAGTACTGTGAAATTTATGTATCAATCTCAATAAAGAAATTTTTGGAGAAAAATACATTTATTTATTTTTTTTTGGGGGGGGAGGGGAGTCTGGTCGTGGGGCCTGAACTCTGGGCCTGGGCGCTGTCCCTCAGCTCTTCAGCTCAAGGCTAGTGCTCTACCACTTGAGCCACAGCACCACTTCCGGCTTTTTTCTTTTTGCTTATGTAGTGCTGGGGAATTGAACCCAGGGCCTCAGGCATGCAAGGCAAGCGCTCTACCACTGAGCCACCTTCCCAGCCCCAAATATATTTATTTATATGATGACATGTAGTACCACAAAAATGTGGAGGTAAGCAGCATATCCAAGTATTCTCTTCTCTCTCTCTCTCTCTCTCTTTTCTTTTCTTTTTTTTGGGTATAGGTATTGGGGCTTGAACTCGGAGCCTGGGTGCTGTTGCTGTCCTTGAGCTTTTTTGCTCAAGGCTGGCACTCCACCACCTGAGCCACAGCTCCATTTCTGTTTTTTTTTAAATGGTTAATTGGAAATGAGAGTCTCACAGACTTTCCTGCCTGGGTTGGCTTTTTGAACTGTGATCCTCAGATCTCAGTCTCCTAAGTAGCGAGGATTACAGGTGTGAGCCACCACTGTCCAGCTTGCTTGGCCTTTTCTGGTCAAGGCTAGCACTCTACAGCTTGAGCCACAGCTTCACTTTTGGATTTTTGCTGGTTAATGGGAGGAGTTTCTTGGATTTACTCTCAGGAGCTGGCTGGCTGAATTGATAGGATTATAGTCCTGAGCCACCAGTGCACTTCTACTTGTCCTAGATTAATCATGCTTATCTCCTAGCTCACAATCCAGCAATCTCCCTTGTCCACTAGGACATGTTCTAAGGTGCCTAGAGGAGGCCTGAATCCTATATACATTGTGTGGTTCCCTATGTGTACACACACACACACACACACACACACACACACACACACACACACACACACACACACACACACACACGTTAATGATTTTTCCATCTTAGCTTCCCTTAGGCAGAGTGGCAAGAGCTTCTGCAGTTTGATATCTGACAACAAAACCTGGATGAAAATTCTTTTTCAGAGGCTTTTAGGGGCTCAAGAAGATGGATTTTACTACATAGGTTTCTTTACTTATGAAGGCAAGACCTTTCATCTCATTTCTGGACAAAGGGATGACTCATGACCCAGGAGGGAATGAGCAATTACATTATTCAGAGTATCATCCAACTTAAAACTTCTATTGCTTATTTCCAGAACATTCCATTTAATATTTCCAGACTGCAGTGAACCATGAATAACTTGCAAACACAAAGGGATCTTCTACTCTAATATTACAGGGGGTGACCTCTGACTTAAGATTCAGTTATAGTATAGTGTACTATGTAGTATTAAGTCTATGAGTGGCTTGGGTTAGTTTTCTGATCTCTGTGGTTAAGGTACTATAAAATATAGACAGATTAGCTAATTTTTAGGGATATGAAAATCTTGATAGACTCTGGCTATCCAGTGATAGTCACACTATTATTAACCTCTATAGTTATGTCACACACACACACACACACACACACACACACACACACACACACACACACACACACACACACATCCCTACATCACATTTACTTTTGGTAACTTTCTTACCAGGTGCTGTGGAATATGCATACAGGAAGTCAGCCTCTACGGGTATTTTCTGGCATGGCATGTCATCATCAGAACCACTATCTGTCTCAATGCCACAGTCTAGTTCTGTGCCCCGGCAGGCCTGCAGGTTAGAAAGTCAATTTGTATTTTTTTTTTTTTTGGTTCCGGTCGTGGAGCCTGAACTCTGGGCCTGAGCACTGTCCCTCAGCTCTTCAGCTCAAGGCTAGCGCTCTATCACTTGAGCCACAACGCCACTTCTGGCTTTTTTCTTTTTGCTTATGTGGTGCTGAGGAATCGAACCCAGGGCCTCAGGCATGCAAGGCAAGCGCTCTATACTGAGCCACCTTCCCAGCCCCCAATTTGTATTTTTTAAAAGATGTATATACAAATAAATGTGTATCTGAGAAATGTAAGGACAGTGAAAAAAATAGAAGATAAAAGTCCAAAATTGAAATACACTTCATTCTTCCTAAGCAGTGTTTTAAGTAAATACAAAAGTAGCCTCAAGACAAAAAAGTTCATCTACTGGATAATCTACAATTGAGGAAGTGAATCGAGATTAATACTCCACCAAGATGTTCAGTTGTAACCAACCTGAAAGATGAAAAGCTTAGGTTTCCCAGCTAGAGTTCTGCAATAATCTCCTCGGAAGAAACTTGTTAATTTTTTCAGTTCAACAGGTCCATTTGTTCCAAAAATTATTCCTTCCTCACCATGGCTCAGAATTACACAAATAAAGCTGCTCCTTTTGCTATGATCTTCTTTAGAAACTGGAAAGACATAAGTGAGAAAAAAATATTTCCAACTTTTTTCAACAATCTCAGATAAACTATGAGAACAAGATGATGAATTTTCGATGTTTTGTTTTGTTTCTTGATTTTTTGAGACAGGGTCTTACTAAGTAATATAGGCTGGGTCTCCATCTCTTAATTCTTCTGCTCAGCTCTATGAGTGCTATGATTATAGGCATTAACTCCAAATGTGGTAGGATAAAGACACTACAAGGAGAACCCAACTTGGGCATAGTCACATACCTGAAACAATTTTAGGGAGTTGGCATGAATTAAAATTCTTATTTCTTACCATTGTACAGTAATTCTACAATTTCTTCATGTGTAAGGTCATTTTTATTCCTGACTTCATATTTTAAGTTCAGGAATGTTTCTCTGAGGTTTGCTGCGTCTACATCTGTACCAGACCGAGGTGACATTCCTGGAACAGAAAGAATAACTTTTAATTCATTTGAAAAGAAGAGAATCACTTTGAAATGAAATGAATGACCTAGCAATTCACACAATCAACAAATTCTTCATTTTAAATGCTAAGAAAATTCTAATTAATCATGGTGATACAAAGTGTCTTTAGTTTTCTTTTTTTTAGCATGTAAGACATTTCATTGTAAAAGCTGTCTCAGTGCCAGTGCTTCAAGGATAGCTTTCACAGCAGCTTGAATGGGAAAAAAACCAGAACCAACTTAAATATCCTCCCACATAGGGGCTTGTTAATAAATTAAGACTTATTTACATAATAGAATACTAGGTTGCCATTTTTTGGTGTGTGTGCTGGTGCTAGGTGGGCTTGAACTCAAGGCCTTGACTCTGTCTCTGAGCTTTTGCATTCAAGGCTAGTGCTCTACTACTTTGAGACACAGCTCCACTCAGGTTTTCTGGGAGTTAATTGGAGGTAAGAGTCTCATGGACTTTCTTGCTTGGGCTGGCTTTGAACTGTGATCCTCATATCTCGGCCTCCTGAGTAGCTAGGACTACAGGCATAAGTCACTGATGCCCACCTAGGTTGCTATTTTTTAAGGCAAAAATTTGCCATGGAACAATGGTCATTGTTTCAAAACAGTTTGAAATTCAAAAAAGAAATTTGTTCAAGGGGAAAGTTGGTGTTAGGTCTATACACCCAGGTCTACGGCTTTTCATCGTTCTTTTCTAATGCCCCACACATAATGGACAGATATATTACATGATGTACTCAGATTAAGAAATGCTGACATTCCGAGGGAAACATGCCTGAAACACGCCTGAAAATCTGTATGAATATTAAAGTATCTATCTTTAAAACATATGGAAGCTGGGTTTGGTATATATTTGTAATCCCAGCACTCTGGAGGCTGAGACATCAGACTAAGAAGAGTTCCAGAACATCATGACTTACATAGCAAGACTGTCTACAAAGCAATGAAAACAAACGAGAAAGTGAGTACTTTTCCCTTTCTCTTTCAGACTTCCATATTCATCCAATAGAAATATACAACAGCAAAAAATCTTGTTTCTGAGGAATGTGTCAGTGCTTTTTTTTTTTGCTCTCTGCTAATCTTTAATTTTTAAAATTTCTGTTATGTGCATCTGAAGTTAAAATATACTCCTGGAGGTGCTTATAGAAGAATGGCTGAGGCTGATGTGGTACTGTGTGAAAGATGGCTGAGTTCTGAGGCTGGTTTGTTAAGCCACTTTATATACTAGAAAGCCTTTAAGTTTCAAGCTGATAAAAGAGCTCACTTTAAGACAAAAGTCAGGCCATTCAGCCAATATTTTTTGGAAGAAATATAATGACAAGCTTTAGAAAGAAAAGAAAAAAGAAAAGGCAAAGAAAATTGTACAGGAAGAAGATATTATTATTGGCAATAGGAGGTAGAATGTAGGTAAAATCTTAAAAAAAATCATAAAACAAAAAGAAATGAAGCATTTTGTCTGTTATTTCATAGTTAAAGTTGGTATTTCAAGTTACAGCTAGGAAGTGGAGGCATGGCTTGTGTGTGTGTGTGTTGATCCTGTAGCTTGAATTCAGGGCCTGGGTGCTGTCCTTGAGCTAGCGCCCTGCCACTTGAACCACAACTCTGTTTGTGGCTTTTTGGTGGTTAATTGGAGATAAGAGTCTCATGGACTTCCCTGATCTAGTATCTTCAGATCTCAGCCTCCTGAGTAGCTAGCATTACAGGTGTGGCCTGAGCGCTGTCCTTCAGCTCTTCAGCTCAGGCTAGCACTCTACCACTTGAGCCACAGCATGACTTCCGGATTTTTCTGCCTTTTTTTTTTTTTTTTTTTTTTTGGGGGGGGGGGGGGGCGGTCCATTCATGGGCCTGAACTCTGGGCCTGGGCGCTGTCCCTCAGCTCTTCAGCTCAAGGCTAGCGCTCCACCACTTGAGCCACAGCGCCACTTCCGGCTTTTTTTTTCTTTCTGCTTATGTGGTACTGAGGAATCGAACCCAGGGCCTCATGCATGCAAGGCAAGCACTCTACCACTGAGCCACCTTCCCAGCCCAAGATTTTTCTGCTTATGTGGTGCTGGGGTGATAGAGCACCAGCCTTGGGCGAAAAAGTCAAATGAGTGTGCATACATGAGCCCAAGCCCCAGAACTGGCTAAAACAAAATCAAGTTATAGCTAAAAGCAATAAACATAATGCTGTGGAGGAGTTATAGCTAAAAGCAATAAACCTAATGCTGTGGAGGAGTTATAGCTAAAAGCAATAAACATAATGCTGTGGAGGAGTTATAGCTAAAAGCAATAAACATAATGCTTTGGAGGTTTAGTACCCGCTTCCAACTATCATTCTGACTCTTTCAACTATTCTACAAGTCCTGGTGATTTCCTGGTGTATCATGACGTTCCCCCCAGATCTAGTTTTTCAAATTAAAAAATTAATTCTAATATAATTACTAGCCTCTTCAAAGAATTATCATAGCTTCATCTTAAAGAAGAAAAATAGGAAGATTGCCCAAATGCTTATTACTATAGTAAGTTATACAAATTAGACAAAAAATATATTTAGAACATACAGTCATATACCCACTAAAATGACAGATCAGGAAACTACATAGCAACATCAAAAATGCTTATATTAAGTAGAATAAGCAGAGTGCTACATTGTATGGATTTTATACATAAAACTATCATGATAATTACAAGCAATATAATAAATTAACTTTTGGGTATTGTGAAGGGTTTTATTTTCTATATTTTTCTATATTCTCTTATGGTGCTTAGGCCATACTGAACTTAAAGAGAGCCATTTCAGTGGGAGAGACAGAAAAACCGAGAAATAAACTCCAGTGAATGTCTAGAAATGAATACACTAGTAATACCACCAGAGAATGAGATATGAGGATCAAGATATAAAAGCAACCTGCACAGGACTCTTATCTCTAACCAACAAAAGGCCTAAAAGTAGAAGTACGGCTCAAGTGGTAGAGCACTGGCCTTGTGCAAAAAAGCCCCAAGATAGCATGAGACCCTATTCAAAATTTAGGGAAGAAAGAACAAATATCTGACCAAAGCTTAAGGGAAAAGCTTCTTCAATGTGCAAGGTCTCTGTCTTCCTCTTAGGCTCAGAGGAAAGGGCAATCAAGCAAAGGAAGATATAAGGAAGAAAAACAGAACAGAGGGTGGAGTAAGAGCTTGCACAGGCATCACAGACGGGCAGACCAAGGCCCAGCCTGCAGCCCTCAGCCCAGGACCTGATAGTGAACTACATCCACACCCACACCCAGACCCCCCTAATGTCTGACAGCTTTCCAAACTCTCAGCATAGAACCCTAGCTACTTTTCGGACTTACTATTCAAATAAGGAGATGCCCAGTAGGTTCTGGAAAGAATTCAAACAAGACTATTTACTACTTGTCAAGAACTTTTCACTGGTATAAAACAGGAGAGGGGAAGAAGGAAGGGTTGCAGATACAGAAGTGAGGCTCACAGATAGGGCTGGCTGTCAGAAGTGCTATACCTTAAGGCTCCCTCCTCCTCCCTTCTCTTCTGTCTTTCTATTTATAAGTAGAACTCTTTTCTCCCCACACCCTGTTCCATGTCTTAATTAGTAACTGTAGAGTTTGTTCAAAACAACTCCTCCCCTGTGCACTCCTTACTCTCAGGTTAGGAAACCAGATCACAATTAAAAAGTAGTTGTAGCTGGTCATGGTAGTTAATGTCTGTAATTCCAGCTACTAGGGAGGTGGAGCTCAGGAGCATCAGCGTTAGGGTCCAGCCTAGGAGTTAGTGGGATACCATTTTAATAAGCTGAGTGTGGTGGTGCTGCCTGTGATCTTAGCTACACAGGAAGGAGAATCTGGTTCTAATGGCTGTCCTGGGCAAAAATATAACACCATTCTGGAAAAACTAAAGCAAAAGTGAGCTAGAGCATGGCTCAAGCTGTTCAGTACTACTGCCTCCGCCCTCCCCCCCAAGTAGTGTAAAAGCACAGAATGGAGACAAGCTATGAACGAAACTAGAGATCCTACGAAACTAGAGATCCTGCGAAGGGAAAGCCTACGAACACATTTCCTCAGTTCATATGGCATTATAGAGAAGGCCCTGCCTTCTTTCTACTTGATAGTTTACTTCACTAATAATTCACTAATAACTCACTTCACTGACCAATACAATAAACACATCAGTATGGCTTTCTATATCAAATACAAATGACATAGGACAAATCATGTTAAGGTACATACCTGTGCTTTTATCAAAGTTCTTATTATTAATTATTATACATACACCCATTTCAGGATAATCCATTTTGTAACTATTATCCAAGGATATGCCAGAGTCCATTGATTTGCTGCCATGGATGATCTTTCTGTATGGAAATCAAACAACAGGTTACAAAGGGAGAAAGGATTACTCCATGAATAAAACTTTTATGACTCATAACAACAGTTAACTTTTGCTTAAGACTATATACCAGACTTTGTGCTACAGATTTTTCCTTGTTTAAATCACAACATTGGGTGTCATCGCTAACACATCACATACAGATAGGTGGATACAGTTAATTAATTTCACAATGACCCACTTCAGGGTTAAGGCTGACGGCTTTCCTTTAGGTTTTAGTAAAATTTCATCAAACATACTTTATAATTTAACATTTTCTTATAACTTTATGAAATAGTTCATTTTCAAGGTAAGAGTAAAATCTCAAATTACCCTGAGATGATTGGAAACCACTAAATTATTTGTCAAACTTCATGAGCTGAACAAATTAGGGTCACTAAAACATTTTCTTAAAGGGTATTAAAGGGAAGTTGGGACAGGAGGATCTCCAGTTCAAAGCTGGCCTGTACTATCTGTCTATCTCAAATCATCTGAAAGAAAAAAAGAAAGAGGCAAGGAGACATTAGTTCAAAATCCTAAGAATAGAATAATAAAAATGGGTCTCAGAAATAAACTTTGATTTTAAAAAAAGACAATAAAATTATAAAAGACAACCATTGTCCATCTTTGTGGAGTACAGTATGAGATTTTACATTTGTGCTGATCACCTCAAGATACTTCATGTCACACAAGTTCTCACACAGGTAGTAACAGACATGGATTAAATGGAGATTATTTGAGGTTTAGTTTGCTCTTTTTTTTTTTTTTTTACTGTCTGCCAGTTATGAGAAGCAATACTAAGCACAAAAAAGAAAACAAAAGAACAACGAAGGATAAAATATGATCTTCAACAAGGCACATATTCCCAGACTGAAAAACTAGAATTGCATTTTTGTCTTAAAACCTATAAACAAGAGGTGAAGACACAAAACCAACCTCTCTGTGTAGTGACTTGGGAAAGTTCAAAATACCCTGAGGGATGTGTTCTGTCTGGGAAGGGAGGAGAGGAGGGAAAGGGATCAGTCTGTTTCTTTTTTTTTTTTTTTGGGGGGGTGGGGGGGTGTTGGTCCTGGGCCTTGGCGCTGTCCCTCAGCTCTTCAGCTCAAGGCTAGTGCTCTACCACTTGAGCTACAGCGCCACTTCCGGCTTTTTTCTTTTTGCTTATGTGGTGCTGAGGAATCGAACCCAGGGCCTCATGCATGCAAGGCAAGTGCTCTACCACTGAACCACCTTCCCAGCCAGAGTCTTTCTGTTTCTAGGGACTAGATTCCAATTATGGCTCCATAAAACCCACAGGGTTTATTAGGTCAAGCATTTTCCTTTCTTCCTCCCCATTTCATGAGGAGGTTGAGAGACTGGAGCTTAAGTAAAGTCAGAGAGCTGAGGTAGAAAGTGAGTTTGGGTTCTGGCTTGAAAGTTTGTATTCTTTCTTTTTTATATGTGTCAGTTGTGGGCCTTGAACTCAGGGCCTGGGCACTGTCCCTGAGCTTTTTCACCCAAAGCTAGCGTTCTACCACTTTGAGCCACACTGTCATTTCTGGTTTTCTGGTGGTAAATTGGACATAAGAGTCTTACAGACTTTCTTGCCTGGGCTGGATCTGAACTTCGATTTCAGATTTCAGCCTCCTGAGTAGCAAGGATTACAGGCGTGAGCCACCAGCACCTGGCTAGGCCTGCTTTCTTTCCACTTCCACACTCCTCCAAGTCTTCTGTACTACGCACACTTATCTTTCTTTGACTACACAGGATTCATTTTTAATACTCACGTTTCAAATGTTTTAATGGATTTTGAATCCACTGAATTTTCAGAGTTCTCCATGGCTACTTGTCTTAACTGGAACATAAAGAAAACAAAAGTTAGTGAAGACAGTCAGCCATTATAAAACCACAGCATTAATCACAGTGGTTATTTCTCCGAATATTCTTCATTTGCCTGTATTGTCTGATTCCTGTCAGACCTGGGAAGTAGGTTCATTCCTCCTCCCTTCATTCTTCCTTAATTGGTGATTTTTTTTTTTTTTTTAAATTCCCAACTGCAGTATCTCTGCCAGCTGAACAGACTGCAGTTTCTTTCCATTACCATGCAACAAATCAGGTCTTCATAGGAACTCAGCTTCCAACTCAACAGAGTTAAAAAAAATCCTAAAAACTTTCCACAATGGCATACTTCACATAATACTTTATTGCAATGGGTAAATTCCCAAGAGATTCTGTACCAAACCACCATATAACTTTATTCTTAAACTGGACTTTACAGTTCCAGCTTCTCATGTAGAGAATGGCCTAGGAAACCTAAAAGTTCCTACATTTCAACAGGACAGCTACATTCACACGGTAAAAAGTCCTTTTAATCAAAGCAGTTGCCACTTCCTGTATTATTAGGTTTGCTAGGCATTTCATATTACTCTTCCCAGTAATTCTAGCCAGGAAAGTCTAGTGATTAAGTCACTGTCACAGGTCACAGACACAAGACACAGTCAGGAGCCCTTTGCCTTTATGGGGCTGAGGGAACTAGTCCCTGACTACTTTTCTTTCAAGAGTTCCACTAGATATTCTCTAGCTTTCCAGAAGCAAAGGTACTTGTTATGGTGGTCTCTCTCACTAAGTTACATAGAGGAAAAAGTAAGCAGAGAAAAGCATGTGCACATGTGTGCACACACACAGAAATCCTAAATGAATTTCTCTAGACTCTAGAAACCCTATTATGTCAAATATTTCAATCAAAATACCTTTAACCTCACTCCTGCCCTAAAATCAGAAATACTATAGATCTACTTCAGTTTTTTTTTTTGTTTGTTTGTTTTTGCTGGCTAACTGGAGATAAGTCTCACAGATTATTCTGCTGGGCTGGCTTTGAACTTGATCCTTAGAAACTTAGCCATGGATTATAGCTAGGATTATAGATAGGTATGAGCTACCAGCACTTGGCTTCTGCTTTTTAAAATTTGTAAATTGTAATGCAATGTATTTCAAATATTTCTGTTTGCAATTGCACAGCTCATTCAGTCACACTGTTGTGCGACTATTCCCTCCAGAACTTTATTTTCCCAAACCAAAACTGTATTAAGCTTCTCCATGAAAGGTTTTTAGGAAAAGGTAACTCCTCTCTCCCTTTCCCAAAGCTCAGTTTCTTTCCCTCCCCCACTCCTCCTGTCTTGTTTCTGGTAGGGGAAAAAGACAGAGGAAATCTCACCATTTCAATTTAACCACAGATGGGAGAGTTATACCTTCTTTTAGCCTGTGTTTTGTATTGCTATGAAGGCTCTTTGCTTTTCTACCATGTTCCTTCCTATAGGTTTTCTAGATAACCACAGGAGGTTGTGAGCATACCTGAGCAACACCATCTTTTAGTCAGTTATGGAGCTTTTAGAAAGCACATATTTTATACCAGGAACCATTATGAGTACTTTGACAAAAGACAAGATAGAGTTCCTACCTTCAAGAAACTCTCATTCTAGAGAGGAAGAGTGGTTACAGATTGATAGAGTCTGGTAGGAGCTATGAGAAAATAACATAAAATAGGGTAGCCCAGGCAATAATCACCTTTGGTGATTGACAGATATCTAAATAATATAGAGACAGCAATTAGAGGTTGTCCTTCTTGGGGGAAGGCCAGCAAGAATTTATTGTATTGAAACTCTGGAGAGACCAGTTTGATTAGTTTATCAAGGACTGGAGGGAGATAACAAAGGAAAGATAAGATATCATAATGTCTTTGGAACTAAGAAGATCTTTGATTCTATTCTACTTTTGGTTTGTTTTTGCTTTCTTTGACACTGGGTCTCAAGAAAGTCCTAGGCTGGTCTTGAACTTCCTATGTAGCCCCCAGCTTAGTTCAAGATCACCTAATCTCTGCCTCTTCAGTGTTCAGATTACAGGCATGTGCTACCACGCCCAGCTATTATTGGAACACATTAAGTGGAAAAACAAACAGCATGCTTAAAAAAATCACTTTGGCTGCTGAGTAGACAATCAACTATAGAAAGTCAGTATGAAAACATACAGAAGCCTTTTGGAATAGTCTAGGCAAGAGACAATGAGATCTGGGGATGATCAAGATTGGAGATGTACAGTGATGCTGTAGACTGTATCTATGAGAGGGTAAATACAACTTACATAAGGAAAAGCTTGAGCCTCAGTAAGAACAGAGACAGCTCTTCACTGCAATTAACAGTCTTAAGCCTGCAATTAATGTTTCAGTCTTAACTCAAATAATTACCATTTGACTATTTCCAATATTAGGCAAGAGACAGATACTTATCTTTTAGCAAAGTAGTCGGTAGCTAAAAGAAAAAAAAACACTAATTCTTTTAGAATAGGAGTTAACATAGCATCATCCTATTTGATGAGGATTTCTCAGGAACAAAATTCTATTAAGGTACTTTACTTCCTTCATTATCAGCATGTGAATGATACATATCTTCTCAGTTATCACTTGATCTTAATGAAAATTTGACTCGGGGTAAATAAGGTCATCTAGCACCACACATGTGCACACTTGCTCTCTATTTGTCATGGACTTTCCCCATATGACACACTCAATTCTCACTTGGGAGATGAGCTCTGCTTCCTGCTGAGCTCCCTAAAGTGGTATACTTAGCATTACATCATCCCCATTAGCTAATGCCTCGCTGTATATATTATTCTAGGGCTAGTGATCTCATCTTAGAAAGCCAAAATATTACCTCCTGAGGGAAATATTCACTGTCTCCATGGTTACAGGAGTTTAGGCTTTTGTATTTTCATTTGACAACGAACATTGTCAACTGTAGAGAAAATACACAATAGATGCTTAAAAGCATATATTTTGGCACGGCCATGGCTTTAACATTGATTAGTTCTTGCTGTGTTGATTTATGTAATTCTTTGCACCAATTTAAGATGCTGACAGCAGAAGGAAAAAAAATCTAACGATATTACAGGGAATTTGTAGAAAACCACTGACTAATAGGAACTGAATAGATAGGAACTTAGGACTTAGGCCTCAAAATTCTCTACTTTCTACCTCTCCTGAGCACTGAAGATATAACAGATATTCAAAAGATTACATACGATGTCAGAAGAAATTTACTGTCACTCTGAAGTAGATATTTAAACATTTCAAGCTGTGTTTTCTTAAAGAGGTAAAAAGCTGGAATGTTTTCCCTACTTACATGATGGTTAGCCAGTTAATTAATTCATTGCAATAGTAGGGGTAAAATAGAATAGATTATCTGTGGAATTAAAACAGAGGAATGAAAATTAATTTCTAAGATTGAAATCTCTATCTTAAGCTATACTATGTTAACATTTTGATATAAAGGACAAACAGCTTGTTACGTAAGAAGGAGCAGTATGAGAGTTTTCTATGGTAGGGATTTGTAAATGAGATGTTAAATGAGTCAAACCAGTTTTAGTGAACCTTGATGATGAAATCTGTCCCCAATCATTATGCAGTTCCTGGTGTCTGTCCTACAGGGAAATGCTGAGGTCAGGAATAAAACTTAGTCTCTGCTCTAATGATTTTTGAAATCTCAGAATGAGATAGAAGAATCAACATGGTTTATTTTCGAACATTTCCATGAATATACTTTCAAAGATTTAAGAGTATGATTTACCAAAAGAGCAGCCAAAGAAAGGAACAAAATCTTTCTGCTCCAAGCTTACATAGGCTAAACACTGAACTAAAAGATATTTATTTATTTAGGTGTCAGTTTTGGGGCTTGAATTTAGGATCTGGATGCTTTCCTAGCTTTTTTGCTTAAGAAGAAAGAAGAAGCCTGGCACCGGTGGCTCATGCCTATAAGCCTAGCTACTCAGGAGACTGAGATCTGAGGAAAGTCTGTGAGAACTCATAACTCTATAAACCATTCAGAAAACCAGAAGTGGCGCTGTGGCTCAAGGGGTAGAGTGCTAGCCTTGAGCTGAAGAGCTCAAGGACAGTGCCCAGGCCCAGAATTCAAGCCTCATGACTGACAAAAAGAAAAAAGAAAAAGAGAGAGAGAAAAGAAAAAAGTAGAAAGCTCACACTTAAAATCCTACCTACTCAGAAGGCTGAGAGCTGAGGATCATGGTTTGAAGCTACTCTGGGCAGGAAAGTCCAGACTGAGACTCTTATCTCCAATTAGCTACCAAAAAAGCTGGAAATGGAGCTGTAGCTCAAGTGTTAGCCTTGAGCAAAAGGCACTCAGGACCTGAGTTCAAGCTCTAGGACCATTTCCCTCCCCCCCCCCCCCAAAAAAAAAGTGAAGCCACAGTGGCTTTTTGGTGGTTAATTGGCTTTTTGGTTGTTAATTACAGATAGGAGTCTCAAAGACTCTCAGACTTTCCTGCACCAGTTGGCTTTGAAGTGCAATCTTCAGATCTTAGCCTCCTGAGAAGCTAGGATTATGGTTGGCAGAACCTACATATATGAAGAGCCAACTGAAAGAGCACTTACTCTATCTAAGCAATGAAGAAAATAGAAAAGACGATTATGGTATATCTGGTGCCACTGGGCAACTTATTTCTAAATGCAATGCACAGGTTTCCTGCTAAGCATTCCATCTACATTGCTACTTACTTCCATAGGAAAGGTAGAGTCAAGTCCAGTATGACTTCTGGGAAGACTCTATCTCTGTGAAACAATTGATTACACTCATTGCCAACCAGTGAGAACTAAGTCTTAAAAGCAGTTTGATTTCCAGATTAAGTAAATGAAACAGAAAGCACTCTTGTTGAACAACAGATTGGGTAAGAAAAGACTTCAGTTGAAATGTAGTACAGGTTGTACCCAATCTGTCCTACCTGGTGCCTGAATTTCTTTGGGGACATATAAAAAATAATTGAACTGGTAAGACATGCTTAGTGGTAGAGTGCTTGCCTTGCATGCATGAGGCCCTGGGTTTGATTCCTCAGCACCACATAAGCAGAAAAAGTCAGTAGTGGTGCTGTGGCTCAAGTGGTAGAGCACTAACCTTGAGCTGAAGAGCTGAGGGACATTAGCCTTGAGCTGAAGAACTGGGGGACATTGCCCAGACTCAGAGTTCAGGCCCCATGACTGACCAAAAAAATAGTTATCATAGGTTTTTGCTCATTGGTGGAAGTATATAGGTATATATGTATATGTGTGCATGTACATATATGTATATGCATGTCTGCCCATATATATCTCTCCATGGGCAGACATACATATACATATGTACATAGAATACATATATACCTGTATACATAACTATATACATGGATAAACATAGAATATATGTCTAAGGGACTACTTAGGAAGTAGAGGGCTTAGGGGAAAAATAAATGTACATATATGTATACATATACATATCTATACATATATAATTTTGAGATTCACTGTAATTGTACATAAAAAACAGTATAAAGAACCTCAATGAAATGTGATGATTGGTAGGGGTTGGGGGAAGAGAAAAGAGAGAGAGAGCACTAGTGAGAGAGCATTGGGCTAACAAGGGTGAAGGAGGATAACTGTGGCTGAAATAGATTGTTGACATAGATGAGAGTGAAACCTAATGAAACTTTATTAGGAAGTGGGGAAGAGAGTAATAAGGCCAAGTGATAGACCATTCAGATTGGTTGGAGTAAGTTGTACACATTCAGGGAAATGTCACAATGAAATCTCCCCTTGCATAGCTAATGTATGCTAATAGAAAAAGGGAATAAAATTTCATTGCCATAATAAATAATCACTGAACTAGCTATTACTGGGCTTGGTAAAGTCAGTCTTTCAAGACTTAAAATGCAACTTAAAGGAAAACACTCAAACTGGAAAGGAAAATTAAACACAGAATAAGCTAAGTTCAACTGTAATATAGGAACAAATAAAACTAGCCTTTTCTCTGGCATGGTCTACAGAACCAGGAAGATGCATAAGCATGCAGAGCATCTGACTTTGTGCTACAAATCAGAAAAAGACATGATACTTTGTGCAAGAGTTTGATCTTTTTACTTTTCCCAATTGAAGCCAAGCTTATATTTATGTGGTGACAATAGCACAAAGTGGCTAAGCACATTCTGATACTTACTTATCTAACCAGCTTGCTTAGCATCTCTGGTAGCTGCCATGAGCACTGTAACTATTACAATGTTCCCATATTTGATTGCTAGCATTTTTTAATCCACATGTATTAATTCTAAATTACTATGTAACGTAAATCAACTTTGTGTGTGTGTGCGCGCGCGCGTATGCGTGCAGAACATAGGTTCTGGACCATGTCCCTTAGCTTTTTTTGCTCAAGGTTGGAACTCTACCACTTGATCCACAGCTCCACTTCCAGCTTTTTGGTGGTTAAGAGTCTTATGATTTTTCCTTTCTAGGCTGGCTTCAGTGATCCTTAGATCTCAGCCTGAGTAGCTAGTTTACAGCGTTGAGATACTGTAGCCAGGATAAAATTTGACTTTTTTTTTAGATAGGGAATAGTCATTAGAAAACATGTTACTGTAATAAAAACCAGTGGACAAGCACTCATGTGTGCCAGGATCTAATTATAAGGAAATGGGTCAATAAGTTACACCATGATAAATAAACTAGTCTCTCTTGGTATTTGCTTACAGCATAGTAGGAAAGATAGTAAATATGCAAATATGAAAGATGTGGCACATTCCTGTTAGGAAATGTCTGGTGCAAAAGGATAGGAAGACTTACTTAACCTTGGAGCTGTTAAATGAGAACAGACTCCTAACTTGTTCCTACTTGTAAGTCAATTCTATAGGGAGAAAGAGAATGCAAAAGTAATCTAAGCAGGGGCTGGGAAGGTGGCTCAGTGATAGAGCGCTTGCCTTGCATGCATGAGGCCCTGGGTTCGATTCCCCAGCACCACATAAGCAAAAAGAAAAAAGCCGGAAGTGGCGCTGTGGCTCAAGTGGTAGAGCGCTAGCCTTGAGCTGAAGAGCTGAGGGACAGGGCCCAGGCCGAGAGTTCAGGCCCCACGACCGGACCCCCCCCCCCCAAAAAAAAAGTAATCTAAGCAGAGAATAGGTAAGAAGGTAAGCACATATCTATTCAGAAACTGAAAGGACACTAAGGTAAAGGATAAGACAGAGGAGGTTATTCAGGACCCAATAAACATCTGGCCTTGTTAACTAGGTTAAGGGATAGGGTCTATTCTATAGTTTCACATTTAAAGAATAGCCTAGAGAGGTGTAAGTTAAGAGAGCCCAGCCAGGAAGCTGATGCACTTAGAGAGCACAAATTGGCAGAAACCAGAGATGGACAGACATGCACACATCTAGCAGGAGGTCTGCAAAGGTCTTGTGACTCATTGTGGAAAAAATGGGGTAGGGGAGGGGTAGCGGTGAGGGACCGTTGGATTCTGGGTGACGCTTACTAAGAATGGGGTAAAGTCCCAGATGTTCAAGTTAGACTTGAGAGTAGACCCACTAAGAACAAGAGTGACTAGAAAGGCCCTCTAATCCAACATGGTCTGAGATGCCAAGGCAGATCCTACATTGACTTTGACCCAACAGAACAATGAGAAGGATTCACGACTTCAAAGTGCTTCCAATGAGCATCTTGAAGGAACTACAACACAATCGATCCTCGAAAAATCCAGGCCCCAGACACCTAGAAGGCACCAGACGAAACCTTCCTGCAATAACGGGAGGCCTCTCGCCCTGGGGCCATGTTTCCCTGAGCCTTTTCCCTCACTCCTCCCTTTCCGATCCACGCCTCGGCCTGCAGCCGGTTTGTCTCAGCGTGCACCGGGCTGCCACCAGCTTCCTGGGCTCGGTGGCTCTGGCCTATCCACCGCTGCACCCCTAGGTGGTCTCTGGATCCGAGGCCTGGCCCGCGGGAACCCAGGCCCTGTACCCTGTTCCTCCGTCCGGCACCCAGACGCCGAGATCTACAGTCCAGCCCCGCTCTCCAGGCTCCGCGGGCGGCACTCACCGCGCTGCCCACCTGCCCGGGTCTCCCGGTTCCTCAGCCCCAGACCACGCTCCCCGGCTGGAGCGTCACGCCGCTGCCTTCACGGCTCGCCCCGCAGAACACTGAAGCAAAACAAAGGATCCGCCGCCCAGAGGGCCTGTCTCCTCGGCTTCCACCAGGCAGCTGCAAAACCTTGAGAGGATGAGGGAGCCGGCCTAGGGAGCCCGCGGAGGGGGCCAGAGGAGTGAGGGTCGCACTCACCACTCAGATCGCACTGATCCACCGAACTGCAAACACGGGCTCGCTCGCCGTAGGCAACTTGCTGCTACCAGCTAGGCTTTAACAAGGCAGCAGCTGGTTGAGGTGAGTGGCTAAGTAGGCCTCCTCCAGAGGCCACGCCCCCTCCTGCCAGCCACGCCCTCTTTTCTGGTCCCTCTTCCCTTCTCACTCTCCTAGGTCGCGTCGTCTCCTCAGCCCCGCCCCGTTCCGGCCCCGCCTCCTGGAGAACGTCACGCCCCTCCGGGCTCTGCGTGGAGCTCGCCTTCCGGTTGCGGTAGCCCCGCCCCACGTTGGTCCCGCCCCCGCGCCAGTTTTGAAGCCCGGATCCCGCCATTTGCTGAGGATCTCCAGCCTTTTCTGATGCTGAATTCTGTGGGCATATTTAGGAAGACGCTCAAAACCCAGGCCGGCTGCCTGAGCTCGAGGGGAGGAAGGAGACAGGCCTGGACCCTCAGGTAATCCCTTTTTCCTCTCAAATGACCAGAGGCCTTTCCTCAGGTTGTTGTGTGTGTGGTGTGTGTATAAAACTCTTAATTTCTCTACTGGTTCCGGGACGATTCGGGGTCATACGCCCTTTCCAGACCTTGATGCACACTGTGATGAATTATCGTGGAAGAAGATACCACATGCACGAGCATAAAATTCTGCATCACATCTGAAGAGTTTATAACGTTCTTTCAATAAATCACCCACCTAATGCAGAGCTACCAGGCTATATTCTGCATAGATGAATATACATGCTAATACTTAGGTCTGTTGAGTGGTGACTGTGCTTTTATATTTTCATAAGATTGTCTTGTTTTTGTCCTTTCAACAACCCTTTTAAGGTAGGAATTCCAGCTCTTAAAGAGATTAGGTGGTTTGTTTCTAAAGGAGAAACATGGATCCCAGAAATAAAGCTTCGCCCATTTCTTTTCTTTCTTTCTTTTTCTTTTTTGTCGGTCATGGGACTTGGACTCTGGGCCTGGGCGCTGTCCCTCAGCTCTTCATCTCAAGGCAAGCACTCTACCACTTGAGCCACAGCGCCACTTTCAGTTTTCTGAGTGCTTAATTGGAGGTAAGAGTCTCAGGAATTTCCTTGCCTGAGCTGGCTTTGAATTGCTATCCTCAGATCTCAGCCTCCTGAGTAGCTAGGCAAAATGATAAAACAAAAAATAAACAACAGAAAACAATGATAGGCCAAAGGACTGAAGTAGGGAGGGGAGAAATTCAGTCAGTTTATGTTTAATTTCTTAAGTTGTTATTTATCCAGGGAGTAAGCATATAGTAATTTTTAAGTGAATTTTTATCTCATTTTAATATGGATACTTAAGTCAGTAGGAGAAATAGCATAAATTCATTACAAGAAGTCATGAAAAAACTAATGCTAAGAAAATGTTAAATACCAGAACATTAGTCAATATTAGAACTTGATAATTGTTAGGAAATATGTAATACTGGTGGATCTAACCTCAGGGTAGAGGGAAAAGTTGACATTGGAAAAATGAAGCCTAGGCCCCCTGAATCCAGCTGCTCCAAGTTGCTGGACACCCACAGTCCTAGCTGGCTAAGTCTGGGCATAAACCCAGATGAGACATGCTACATAGATCTAAGTCATCTCCACTTCTAGCCTTGTTTCCTCTTTTACTCCTTAATGTGAAAGAATAACCCTGGCCTTTTTTTGTAACTCGACCACCTTTAGTTGTAAAATGGTGTAAAATATGGCTAAATAACATTCTGTGTTAAAAAATAAACCACAGAGCTCTTTAAGCCTACTCTTTTAAAATACAAGTATTTTTCCGTTAGAACATGGAAGCTATTACCAAAAATAGTGAAAAGAAGCTTTAATGTATAATCATATAAAAGAACAACAGAACTCTTTTCCCTCCAAGAATTAAAAGCATTTCTAATATGATGACCTCCCAGATGGTAGGAATAAGGAATATGATAGTCCCAAACTAGAATGCCACCTGCTGTCCTTGTCTCCATTTCTTTCTTTTTTTTTTTTGTCAGATAAAGTCCCAGTTTTCTGACCCTCTCCCAGTTGTTAAAATTTTCAATCTTTGCAAAGAACCCACAGTCATGACAGGTATTGTGCTTCCCCTCTACTAACCCAGTTTCTCATGGTTTTCTCATGCTAGTGAATATTCAGATGGTTTTGGTGTCACTATGTGTCAATGTCAATGTGACCATTCCTATACCGTTATTGGTTAAACATTGTGATTTACGTGTGATTGCACTGTTTATTTTATTCACTAGTCTGGGGATGTGTTGGAAATCAATCAACTTAATATAATGAAGTCAGTTTCTCAATTAGGTTTATATACAATGAATTTTTAATCTGTGAAGCAAATTTAGCTCAATATTCAGAATCTTTCTAGCAATAAGGAATCCTAGCATTTTGAATCAACAAATCCATTTTAAAAACTGCCCTATTTCCTCAATCTAATGACATGATATTCTTTTCCAAAGCCTATCTGTTATGAAACTTTATATTGATATTCCTAGAATTATGTTTGTTTCTTGTTTTATAATTTGTGATTTTCACGTGAATTAAGCATAAAAACATTCTGAGAAAATAATCTTAAATCTGTTACAGTTGATGTTAATTTGAAACCATAGTAATATGTCTTCTTTCCCCTAAAAAGTGATAATATTCTTACTTTCTCCTAGTATTTTAATGATAATATTTTTACCTTCTCCTAGTGTTTTTTCCTTTCAGGGAATACATCATTAGCCAAAGAATTTGCTTGCTCCAAAATTTTCTGATAAACTTCAAGAGAAATGCATAAATAAAAGGAATTTACTCTCAAATGGTTTAGTAAATAGTCATTTCACTTAAAAAGTAATACATCTGTTTTCAGCAGGGTATCTTATGAAACAGATTACATTAATGAGGAGAGAAACAGTAATCAGTTATCTGTTTCTGTGTAAAAACTAGCCCCAAATTTACTGTTTTAAAAGACTCAATGAATTTGTTTTCTTCTTAATAATTCTGTGGGTTGGCTGGGCAGTTCTGTAGGTCTGTGCCTGAGGACAGACTCCCTGAGGCTTACTCATGTATCAGATTCAGATGCTGGCTGTGGAATGGCTTAATGTGTCTGACAGCTGGTACCAGCTGTTGGCAGGGATGCCTTGGTTCTTGTCTATGTGACCTTCCATCCTCTGTAAGACTGAAGTTGTAACATAGCAGTCTCAGGACAGAACCCCACAATAGGTGAATCTGACACAAAACACCTATTAAACCTTTGCTTATTTTATATTTGTCAGTGTGATTGACCCAAGCAAATCACATGACCAGGGCCAGAGCTGATATGAAAGGGAGCTTAAATAGCATCTCTTGCTGGAAAAATAACAAAAGAAAAGCTTGTAATGACATTAAAGTGAAGTTATTCTTTAAGGAGTTACCTTCCTTACTAAAAATTGTGTTGAGAATAAAGAGGAGAGGAAGTGGAGGTGTGGCTCAAGGAGTAGAGTGCCAGCCTCGAGCAAAAAGGCAAAGCAAGAGTGTGAAGCCCTGAGTTCAAGCCCTGCTACTGGCATAAAGTGTAGGGTAGGAGAGAGAGATGTTTTCATAAAAGCATAATTTCAGAAATGATTCAGAAGGCACTTACATCTAATGAGGCTTTATAGTTTACAAGACATTTTCATATCTCATCACATTTATCCTCGGGGTACTGTATAAAGTTTTCAAGATAATTATTTTGCAGTTGATTAAAGCAAGATTCAAGGAGCTTCATTAACTTTGCATGATTTAACACTATTAGGTGAAAGAGCTAGGGTCTAAGATCTGATAGCCATCCTCTCCCTGTTCTGTGGCAAAACTTGAGGCAAAGAGCAAAATGTAAAGAAAACATTTATTTCTTATTTCTTGATATATATAGATGTATATATATATATATATATATATACATATATATTTCAAAGAAATGAAGTTTGAAATTTATCAGATAAAACATGTTAATATTTACAAGAGAAATGTATGGCCTTTTTGTTTATAGAAAGCATATATGATGCTAGATTTGTGCTCTCTATACTTCTGAACCAATGATGGGAAAATGGGAAGCAAAACTGAAGCAAATTGAAGAACTAGCATCTCAATATGAGAGGAAACCATTGTCCTCAGTCTATAGACCAAGACTGTCCAAGCCAGAAGAACCACCTTCCATTTGGAAGCTATTTCATCGACAAAATCAAGCTTTTGATTTTGTTAAAAGCTGTAAAGAGGTAATTGCTGCATTTTCAGGTTTTTTTCTTATCTGTTGAGCGACTATAGCTAAAGATTTTCTTAATCTATTATTTGTCTTCATTTCAGACTATATGCTCTATCAAATAATTTAATGGGAATTTTATATCACATGCTTTGGGAAAAATATCTCTTTGGATCATTAAGATAAATTTGTGTTTTCCCTCCCTCCCACCCTTCCTTCTTTTTCTTTCCTCCTTTCTCTTTATTTTTAGTACTGGGAATTGAACGCAAGGCCTATGCTTGCTATACAAACATTCTACCAATTCAGCAGTGCTCTAGCCCCCATTTATATTAATAATGAAAACTAATGACATATCTAGTCCAAACTAGTTTAAAAACTTGAGAGGAAAGAAAACCATAATTATTACCAGTACATTTTTTGTTTGATTTTTATTTTTTTGACAGTTCTGGGACTTGAACTCTGGTCCTGGGTACTATCCCTGAGCCTCTTTGTGCTCAAGGCTTGAGTGATAGCGCCACTTCCAGTTTTAGAGTAAGTTTATTGGTGATAAGAGTCTCATGGGGACTTTTCTTCTAGGGATGGCTAGATCTCAGATCTCAGCCTCCTGAGTAGTTAGGATTATAGGCATGAGCCACCAGCGCCTGGCTTGACAATACATTTTTTTTTTAAAGTTTAAGATTTGATAGAGGAACCGTTTTTCCTTCGTAAATGGATGCTCATTCATCTCATAAGAATAGTTTAGAAAATATAAAGAAAACTTTCATCTTCTTTCTGAGCAAACCTATTCATGTATCAGAAATTAAAATATAGTTTCATTTGACCTTGGATTTTAAAATGATATAGGAATATGCTTGCTGATCTTGCCTGTCATAAGTCTATAACATTTATTGAAAAAGATTTTTAGTAGGATCAAACATTTTTCTCATTCAGAAAAATGAAAGTAGGCTCAATAGCTACCTTTAGCTAAGTAGAAGCAGAAGAACACGTGTGTACATGCATGTGTATATATATATATATATATATATATATATATATATATATATATATATATATATATAGGCATGAAGAAGAGTTTGAACTCAGGGTCTTGCACTTGGTAGACTAGCATAGTGCTACTTCTGGTCCGGGTTTCACTGGTTATTTTTAGGAGAGGGGCTTGCTTCCTGTCAAGGTTCATACTTGAACTGAGATTTCCCTTCTTAAGGCTTACCATCATTGCTGAGATCACACACTTGTCCCAACACATCCAGCTTCTCTCTAGAGATGGCCTCCAGCCATGATCTTCCCAGTCTCAGCCTCCCAAGTAACTAGGATTACAGGCATGGCCCACCAGCCCCTGGCTCTGAAAGAAGTTCTTTACGGCAGCAGCTGCGAATAATTCTAGCTAGTCAGTATTACAGTAACTTTTCAAAAATTTCTTCTCATATACATGTTTATATGTACTAGAGAAATTTAAAATTATCTTTACCTCAAATCACTTGTAGTTATATTTAGGAAATTTTGAAAAATTTAAAGTGAACAAATGTCAATAATTTGATTTTTGGTTTTGTGGTTTGTTTGTTTTTTGGTAGTGCTAAGGTTAGAACTCAGGGCCTTGAGCTTTCTGGGCAGGTACTCTACCAGTTAGGCCCTGTTTCCTACTGCTTGTTTTGGACATGCAATCTCTGAGTCTTTTCTGCTCAAGCTGGCCTTGAACTACTGTGGCTCTCCAGTTTTCAGATCTAAGCTTCCTGAGTAGCCAGGATTGCAGGCAGTTGGCTTAAATGATCTTTTTTTTTTGATCGGTCGTGGGGCTTGAACTCTGGGCCTGGGCACTGTCCCTATGCTCTTCAGCTCAAGGCTGAGCACTCTACCGCTTGAGCCACAGCGCCACTTCCGGTTTTCTAGTGGTTTATTGGACTTTCCTGCCCAGACTGGCTTTGAACTGTGATTCTCAGATCTCAGCCTCCTGAGTAGCTAGGATTATAGGTGTGAGCCACCAGCGCCCCGGCATGATCAGGTTTTTTACTGATGTAGATACAGTAATGTTTGTCTTGTTTTTAGTAATACATTTTTCACATTTTGGTTTCTGAAAAAAAATAACATTCTTTATGCACATTTTCTAGCTACAGTTGAATTTAAATTTGCATGTCGTAAATTTTCAAATATTATTTTTAATTTTATATAGGATGTTCATGTATTTGCTTTGGAATGCAAAGTAGGAGATGGACAGCGTATTTACCTTGTAACAACTTACGCTCAACTTTGGTTTTACTACAAATTGCAGTAAGTAGTTGTAACAGAATAGCACATGAAGCTAAATTATATTTGTTTTAGTAATTTTAGTGAGATTAATTCAGGTTGAGTTGACATTCACAGTTCTGGACCACATAATTAGTTACACCAACATATTAGTATTAAGTTCTGGAGTTTCCTGTCATCATTCTCTTGTTACTCAGTTATCAGGCATTAGAGCATGTGCACGTGCGCTTGCGTGTGCGTACGCGCTCATGCGCGTGCGTGCACACACACACACATACACACACACATACTTAAAGAGAATTTTGTGGTTTCTTTTTTATTATTATATAAATGTTGTACTATTGTATTGTAATATTAATTCCCAGTGCATGCTTATCTTATTAATTTTCTAATAAAGAAATAAGTGATTTTTTGTTTTTGTTTTTGGTTTTTGCCAATCCTGGGGCCTGGGCCTGAGCCTGGGCCTGGGTGCTGTTCTTGAGCTTCTTTTGCTCAAGGCAAGTGCTCTACCACTTGAGCCACAGCAACACTTCTTGCTTTTTTGAGTAGTTTATTGGAGATAAAAGAGTCTCATGGACTTTCCTGCTCGGGCTGGCTTCAAACTGAGATCCTTGGATCTCAGCCCCCTGAGTAGCTAGGATTACAGGCATAGCCACCTCGGTGCCCAGCTAAGAAATAGGTTTTACTTGAGAAATTTATTCACTTATTCTTTAGACCTGGGCAATGTATGGAAAAGGACAGTAAGTTAATATAGATAGCTTCAATTGTCTTAAAATACTTTTATTATAAGGTTGCTTAACTAGCATTTAATACAATGCTTGATTTATTTATGTTTATATACATGGAGCACCAGTAATACATGAGTTAAAACTCGTAATATGACAGATGGTGTTTTACTGAAACAGACTCTCATATTGAATATGGTGCTATTAGGAAATTGTATATATACCTGTGTGGGTTTTCTTTTCTTTTTTCTTTTTTGTGTGCCAATCTTAGGCTTAAACACAAGGCCTGAGCTTTTTTGCTCAAGTTTAGTGCTCTACCATTTGAGCCACAGCTTAACTTCTAGTTTTTTGGGGGGTAGTATATTAGAGATAAGTCTCATGGACTTTCTTGCCTGGGCTGGCTTTGAACTGTGATCCTCAGATCTCAGCCTCCTGAGTAACTAGGATTACAGGTGTGAGTCATGGGCTTGTGTGTTTTTTGAGTTCCTATATGATATGTCACATGAGGATACAATTTCTCCCCACTTTTCCTTCTTTAAGTTACGATAGACATTTTTTTCTATGTAATGCCATCTGAACTCCACTTAGCCCAAATTACCATTTACATTTTGAGTTACTATCTATTCTTGTTTAGTTTTAATTTTTAATGACCTGTCAGTAGATATGCAAAAAGTTTTTAATTCAACATGTCAGTTTCTGAATATAATGTATCTTGATCAGTGTTAACCCTTCCCTCATTCTCTCCTCCCATTATCCCAACATCACCCATTCTTTCAAGTTACCTACTTCTGTTTTCACATATGTACATTTAATATTACAGCAGCATTTTCCCATCATCGCTCTTAGCATCTATTCTTATTAACCCATGTCAGGCATTTCTCCCATGGCAGCATTGCTAGTGAGCACTGGAAATTTATTGAAGTCATATGATTCATCATTTTTACTTTAAAAAAAAAACACATTTTAAGATATCATCTTCCTAATAAAATTAAAAATTACAAATTCCTGTGGAAAAATTGTGATATCCATAGATACCACATAATACCTCAATTTGCGACAGAATATTCTCAAGCGAAATTTGTTTCATAATACCATAAAATAGAAATATTATACAATGTCAAAATCATGTCAATAAGTAACACTGTAAGATTGACTTTATTTCTCAGTTGATATTTCAGAATATGTTTGTTACATCATTTTTAATAGAAACTGTTGACACTGTGAGCTATAAATTTATTGTGGGATGGTTTTCACTTTATCATTTCATAATTATATGTAGTTAGGGCACAGTTAACACTGTATTTTAGATACAAGATCACCTCCTATGATTTAAAAGATATATGGTAAAAATCTAAGTCTTTTTTTTTCTAATTTAATTTTATTGTCAAGAGGTTACAGTTACCTATGTAAAAAAATTCTAACAGTCTTGAATTATTGAATTTAGGAAAAATCTTTTGCACTGTTATGAAGTTATTCCTGAAAATGCTGTGTGCAAGCTCTATTTTGATTTGGAGTTTAACAAATTAGCCAATCCAGGCACTGATGGGAAAAAGATGGTCGCATTACTCATAGAAGTAAGTGACACACTTTCTTCATTCACTTTTTCATTGATTCATTCAGTGAACTCACTTTACATAACATGTATGGTCTGGTCTGTGTTCCTCCTCTTTTTCCTTGTTACTCTTTTTTTTTCTTTCTTTCCTTTTTTTCTTTTTTTTGGTGTGTGTATGCCAGTCCTGGGGTTTGAACTTGGGGCCTGGGTGCTGTCCAAAAGCTTTTTTGTTCCAGGCTAAGTGCTCTACCACTTGAGCCATAGTGCTACTGCCAGGTTTTTGGTGGTTAATTGGAGATAGGAGTCTCATGGACTTTTCCTGCCTGGGCTGGCTTCAAACCATAATCCTCAGATTTCAGCCTTCTAGGTAGTTAGGATTACAGATGTGAGCCACTTGTATCCTGCTGACTTTTATTTTTAATATCACTTTTGTAAGTAAGTTATGAGGAGAAAAGAAAATTAAATTTATGACCAAATATTTTATAAAATATTACTATATGTAGTTAAAAAACCTTGATAAAGATGACAGTTTGCAAGTTTTCTGTTTTGCAAATTACATATGAATTCTCTGACTTCCAAATAGTTAGCTGTGGTAAACATCAGGTAATTTTTACTGTAAAATTTGCATCTGAGATCAAGTTCAATGAAACTTTGAGCAAATTAGTATCAAGAATTAGTATTCAACAAAATTAGTATCAACTGCCAGGAATTTTTTATGTATTTTGTGCAGGTTCACAACTCCAGGTAGACTGAAATGAGAATCTGGCAAGCAGAAGATACAGTGCATGGCAGGAATAATGGTCATACTTTATTCAAAGATCTTTGCTCATAGACTCATCGTTGGCAGTAAAAAGAGCAGCCTTCTTGTGTAGGCCCTCTGTGGCTTACTAGGAATTAAGACTCAGAGATTTTCCATTATATGTAAATATGATGGTACTATTAGCAAAGAAGTATTACATTGTTTGAGACACTAGATATTTCTTTAATGAAATCAACCAAAGAATAAATCCCATTTATAACATACACTAATAAGAAAAGTGGGAATATTCACTGAAGTTTAAACATTTTTTTTCCTGTAATTCATTATATCATCTTATCCAAATAGTCCTTGAACAACTAATCTTGTCTACAGCAAAAGCTGGGAAAAAAACTAGAAACTTAGTTAAAAATGTTGACTATGTTGATAGTTTGTTGATATTTGTCTTTGTTGAATGTTTGTATTTTATTTAATACAATTTTTTTATAAACACTTAGGTTGAACTTAATTTTATTACTTTGTATGTTACATGTTTATAATTTAGTAAGTATGTTTTGTCTTTACAAGGAAGCATAAATTAGTTTAGCTGTTATCTTTAAAATAATAGTTAATAAATAACTGGTTAGTAACAAGTGGCTAGAATGTTAATGCTTTGGTTTAATTACTTAACTAATATATTTTAATAATGCTGCTGCTACCAATTGGAATGAATTCTGCTGCTAATAATTTTGTTAGTTAACAAGTAACTACCTATTTTTAACCTACAGATTTTATAATTATAAGTTCTATTAAAGTTTACCTTGGGAAAGAGGTTAGGAGAGGCTGCTTAATGTTATCTTCTAAAGAGTCATCAAATTCTCTGAAGCTCCAAAGTTCGGAACTCAGACTTATTTATCAAAAATGTTCAGCCTCTATTAAGTGCAGGTTTCTATTTCTATATATTCTGGAAATAAAATGGTGACCTCAAAGAGGCATATTTTCTGACTTCATAGAATAGATTTTGCTCCATAGATGAGATCCAAAATTAAAGTTTAAACAAGATAGGAACTTATTTCTTCTATACTATCCAGTGTGTTCTATCCAGTGTCTTCTATACTGTTCCATTGTGATAGGGACAAGGCTAGTTCTACCTTGGCTATTCCTAAAATGCTGTTATTTACATTGTCATAAATTCTATATACTAGTCAGTGGAAAATGGGAGATGAGAAGGGTACCTTGCCATTAAGACTATAACTTAGAAATGGAGTATGTTCCTTCCTTTCCCTTTCCACTGGCTACCTTTAGTCACATGGCCACAGTTTGCTTTAAAGACTCCAGGAAAAGGAAAGGACATATACTAAGAGATACCCTCTGTAATATAGATAAAACATGTCAGAATGACATAAATGAGTATAAAATTATAGCTAGGTGCTACAAAGAGATAGAGCATTTGGGAGAATTTGACACAGATGGGGAGACTGAGGAGATTTTTTTTTTTTTAAACCAAGAAAATGAGAATTTATTTCAGATGTCAGTCAACTCACACAAGGGGGAGTATATTCCAATAGAATACAAAAATGTTACTAAATACAATTAATTCCATAACTATGAGGTATTTCAAGTGGCTAACAAACGCTCTTTCCTAATCTCAAGAAAACTGCACTTGGTAGTTCATACTAGCTGCATGTTGCAAATAGGAAGCCTCCTGCTGAGGGAAGGATGACTTGTCTGGAGGCGTTACTGTCAGTACTTTGAAGTAGTTGCGCGTACCAGGCACTTGAAAAGTCTTTAGTCTCATTTTCTCTAAATCTTAGGTGGTACTGTTTTTTCCTCCACTTACCAGTTGAGGAATGGATGCTGTAGATTTAACTTGAATTAGAGAGCTGGTAAATGGCAAAGCCACTCAAGCCTGCCTCTGTATGGCTCTGAATCTTGGGCATCTACCCATGTACTTCCTGTCTGCTGCCAGTATGTGTCATCTTGCTCACAAGCTGGGATCTTGGAGGTGGATATGGGCCTAATAGGAATGAGAGATTTTCTAATAGTTACAGCTATAAAACAGTGATATTAATGACTTCAATTCATAAAAAATATGTAGAGGGGTGCTTAAGAAGAAATATTTCATTATAATTTTAAAGACAATTCATAAATTGTCTTCTAGAAGGCTTCTTTAATCCTGAAAAGTTAATCTTATGAAATTTAAAATACAAACGTAATAATTTTAAAATGAAACCCATTTTGATGTATGAGTAAATTGGTAAAATTGTTATATTGTGAATATAGTTTTTAGTTTTAGGGTTTTTTTGGTTAAATTTACTTGCCTCAAGATATTTGAATTTTTCTCAAAGAAAAATATTAAAAACTCAAGCCATAAATTATTTCCATTTTCTTTGTGTGGACAGCATGTTTGTAAAGCACTTCAGGAGTTGTATAGTGTTCACTGTTCAGCTGAAGACGTTTTCAACCTGGATTCTAGCACTGAGGAAAAATTTAGCCGCCATTTGATATTTCAGCTCCATGACGTGGCCTTTAAAGATAACATTCATGTTGGTAAGTTGACTGCCTGTATAAAAATCATGGAGTTAAAAGAAACTATACACACATCTACCTATCCTCTTTACATTTTGTTAATACTCACCAGATTTTATGGTTGCTAATCTATCCTAACAAAATGAAACATAATTTTTCATGTATTCAGGATTTACCTTTACCTTTCCGCTTATCTTTCTGCTAGGTTAATCTGTTCATTAGTGTCTCTTATCATAGTTATTGAGGTAGCTATGTGTGTCCTTGTACTGGTTTCTGTTGTAACAGGATTCATTTATGTTTTCTGGATCACTTCTTAAGCCTTTTCATTTCAAGTCTTAATCGGTGATTCCGATTTCTGATTTGCTAAGGCTTTGAATTAGTTGTAGCTTTGGGGCTTTGGCTCTCAGGTCATATTTTTTAAAAAAGCTTACTTCCAGGTGTCAGTGGTTTACACCTGTAAGCCTCTCTACTCTGGAAGTTGAGATCTGAGGATTATGGTTCAGAGCTAGCTGGGGCATGAAAGTCTGTGAGACTGTTTTTTCCAATTAACTACCAAAAAGCTGGAAATGACGTTGTGGTTCAAAGTGGTAGAACATTAGCTTTGAGCACAAAAGCTTAAGGACTGGCACACACACACACACACACACACACACACACACACACACACACACACACACACACACACACACACACACACGTTCTAGACAGAATCTTAGGTGAAGAACATATGTGTAAATCTACTAGTATTTGTATTTCTAGAGTATTTTGTGGTTCAAAGTGGTAGAACATTAGCTTTGAGCACAAAAGCTTAAGGACTGGCACACACACACACACACACACACACACACACACACGTTCTAGACAGAATCTTAGGTGAAGAACATATGTGTAAATCTACTAGTATTTGTATTTCTAGAGTATTTGTCTCAGGACTTAGGCATCTAGAGACATTAGTTCCCAGCATCACATGAAGCCAGTCCAGAGGAGAAACAAATAAACAAAATATGAACACCAAAGCAAGATTTCAGTAGAGAGAGTGTTTATCAAACCAGACATAGAACAAGTGTCCTTAGGTCTAAAGTATAGTTAATTGAAGTTCAGGTAACAGGCAACCTGTTATCTGAGTCACAAGTATCTTTGTTTCACAACTGTTTAGGGCAAAAGGCATGGCATAGTCACCCAAGGACTGGCAGGAAAGTCAGGAACCTAAAGTGCTGAATGATGGTAATGCTAGGTCCCTAGGATGATGTGTACATGAAGCTCCTATTCCCTTGATTTTGATTTGCTTAGCTGGACACCCCATCTCTGTCTTTTCCTCTCATGACTTAAGTTACTAGTAATTGTGGGATAATTAGTCTTTTTTTTTTTTTTTTTTTTTTTTTTGTCGGTCGTGGGGCTTGAACTCTGGGCCTGGGCGCTGTCCCTCAGCTCTTCAGCTCAAGGCGAGCGCTCTACCACTTGAGCTACAGCGCCACTTCCGGTTTTCTGGTGGTTTATTGGAGATAGGAGTCTCACGGTCTCTCCTGCCCGGGCTGGCTTTGAACCGCGATCCTCAGATCTCAGCCTCCTGAGTAGCTAGGATTACAGGCGTGAGCCAACAGCGCCCGGCTAAGGGATAATTAGTCTTATAGGCCCACTAGTCTGTCTTCATTCTGTCCTTTTCCCTTAATTCCCACCATGGGCACGTTCTCCAGAGTTCCTGAGCCTTTGTGCTTTGAGTTGCTGCTGTCCAAACAGACATCGTTCCAGTTCACCTGATCTTTTATTAAGATGCAGAGTCACAACTAGGCCTGATGATTTAGGTTCGTGTTCTTCTGGGTGGGAGATAATATCCAGTGCTCACTGTGTCAAAGAACTTATCACTTCCTGAGGTAGTTTCTTGTTTTGTCTTCTTTTAATGTTTCATTATAGCAGGGACAGTTTCTTTTTTTTGGGGGGGGGGGGTGGCCTCCGGTCGTGGGGCCTGAACTCTGGGCCTGGGCACTGTCCCTCAGCTCTTCAGCTCAAGGCTAGCACTCTACCACCTGAGCCACAGCACTACTTCTGGCTTTTTTCTTTTTTTTTTTCTTTTTTGCTTATATGGTGCTGAGGAATCGAACCCAGGGCCTCGGGCATGCAAGGCAAGTGTTCTACCACTGAGCCACCTTCCCAGCCCAGGGACAGTTTCTTATTCACAATTTTAATTCCAGAGCTTAGTACATAGTAATAATACCATATTAAAAATTAGTATAACAAGCAAATGGTATTAAGCATTAATAAATATAAGTAGGCATTTAATACATTATTTGCTAAATGGATGCATGTTAAGTAGAAAATGAAAGCAGAGTCCTAATCGAGGTCAGTTTTTGATTTTTACTTACTCCTCCATGATGTATGACTATTGGTCACAAGGCTAGAATTTGTGGCTACAGATGGAGAGAATAGGTACTTGAAGAGTAACTGTAACTAGCTGTTCTGCATATATATCTCCTGAAAGCAGATGACTTTCAGTCTAAGCTTTGGATAAATTTTCATCATGTAGACAAAAGTGGCCTGTAGAGTCAGAGAGAACAGCTTAAACAGAAGCATGGAAACATGAATTTATGTGAATTTGTGGAGCAGTGGGATAGTCCAGAAGCGCTAACTTAGACACATAGCCCTCATAAATGGGATGTCATCTAAGGCTTTTCCTCTAAAATTATAAATGGCCAGAATCAGACACAAAGTAATCCAAATTTTCCCTTTAGTTCCCCTCTCTTGGTGTATCTATTGATGACATTTCAATTTCTATTGTCAGCTTTTCAGAAATGGGAATTAGGTTAAAAGTAAAAGACCATAGAATTTGATCTGTAAGATACTTCTCCAAATTATTTGAAATTTTTAGGATTGTTTGATTAGTTCTTTTGAATTAGCCATTGAGAGTCCCTGTCTAGTGAGAGGAGGTGACGAGGTTAGCGAAGGGAAGGAGACTCTGGAGAAGTTTGCCGGGAGCCAGTGTGTTAGTACATATGCTGGCTGACTGGCCTGATGACCTGCTCATGTTAGCTCTCCACCAAGGTTCAGGCCTGCTGCTTCAGCACCACATCAGAGCTTGCTTCTTTTATTGCCTAGGATCAAGTAGATGGGATTTTAAGTTTCCATTAATTATATCAGTTAATGCACATAAAGTTTTCTTATCCTTTAATATGTTTTGATGTCTTGCCGCTCAGTGTTTACCTTCTCTCCCTCACTGTAGAAATAATCATGTCTGTATATCATTAAAAGGATTAAAGGTCTTGCTTTCAGTTTGATGTTCAGTATGTGTATGTATGTGTGTATGTATGCATATATGTATGTATGTCACTTTTCTGAGACAGGTGCTACGTAGTCCAAGTTAGCCTCAAACTTAGAATCTTCCTTCCTCTGCCTCTGACACATGTTTAATGCTTTTTAAGCAATTGTAGCTGATCATGGTGGTATACATCTATAACACTAGCACTTAGGAGGCAGGAAGATTATGAATTCAAGGCCAAACTAGTCTATATAGCAAGAACATTTATTTTTTTTTTTTTTAAAAAGACAAGAAATTAGATTTGTCTTCGAATAGGAAAGTAAATCTAATTTAAAGAAATATTTTTGAATAGAGTATATGTTGTGATTTAAGGATTCAAGCATTTCTGGTAAATAAAGTGATAAGTAAACCTAGTCTATTAAATTGGAGAGATTAAGTTTTTCTTATATTATCTCATTTATACAGTATCATAAACAGTCAAATTATGACTTGGTTTTATAACTTGGTGATATAAATGGTAATTTGAGTTGAAAGAAGTTCCAGATTGTTTGATGAACTTCTCCTGGTACAGATAGAACTGCTATTCAGAATGCATAGAGTAAATGTAAGTACCAGATGTATCTAATTGCTTTAGTTTGGACTTGAGGTCAATCTATGACCAGTGTGAGAGAGTAGGATTGGCAGCGACCGTGGAGCTGCGGAAGTCAGGAAGTCTTAGGTGGTAGGAGGTAATTGAGAATGAGCTGGTGAGAACTTGCCCACATCCTGACTTCAGGATGTGGTATGCCAGAGCCTCTCAATATTCTGTCCATTATCCCAGCAGCAAGTTTCCTCATGCACACTGTCATTGCTTAATCACTATTCTAATTTGTATTAGTAAAAGTGGTGCTTTTTAGTGACAGCATGTTCGGCTCAGGCCCATACTAGTGACTAACACAAGAATGATTTGTTTACATGGCTTGCAGGCTAGGTGGAATCAAAAGTAAAAGATTGCCCAAAAGAAAGAAATGAAGTAGCAGAAGAGACATGCCATAGTTTGCTATAGCAACAGCTCACTTTTAAAACCAATAATCAAAAAATAACACGCCTTACTTGGTAAAATTGTGGAGAGTAGATTTTGCTTAGATTTTAAGTTACAGTTCACCGAAAAGAGTTAGATTGTAATCATGTTGCCTGTTTTTTGCCTTAGGTAATTTTGTCAGAAAAATTTTGCAGCCCGCTCTTCACTTAATTGCCAAAGATGATGATGATAGGATTTCAGAGACATTGGACCATGAATTTCCCCAATTTTCTGAAGCACCATTAAAACAAGGAATTTCCCTTAACAAAATGTCCACAGATAAGGATAAAGGAGAGAGCTGGACATTGAATTCAGAGAAACTGGAGAAGTTGGGGCCAGCTAAGCAAAGTGATCCTGATCTTTCATTTTTAATTGTGAAGAATAACATGGGAGAAAAGCATCTTTTTGTGGATCTAGGTAAATAACATTGAGTGTTGTCTCTTAAACTGGCGTATGGTGTGTGTGTGGGGGGGGCTGTACCGGGGCTTGAACTCAGGGCCCCAAGTTCTCACTTGATTAATACTGCTCAAAGCTGGTACTTAGCCGGGCGCTGGTGGCTCATGCCTGTAATCCTAGCTACTCAGGAGGCTGAGATCTGAGGATCACGGTTCCAAGCCAGCCCGGGCAGGAAACTGTGAGGCTTTTATCTTTAACCACCAGAAAACTGGAAGTGGCGCTGTGGCTCAAGTGGTAGAGCACTAGCCTTGAGCTGAATCGCTGAGGGACAGCGCCCAGGCCCAGAGTTCAAGACCCATGACCGACACACAAAAAAGAAAAGCTAGCCACACCTCTACTTCTAGCTTTTTGCTGGTTAATTGGAGATACAGGTTTTTCAGATTTATCTTCCCAAGCTGGTTTTGAACTTCAACCATAGCTTCCTAAGTAGCCAGGATTACAGGCATATTCACTGGAACCTGGCCAGTGGATAGGCCAAGTCAGTGCCTACTAGTTGCTGTGCTTAGGTACTTGCTACAGTAACAGGATATAGTCAGTATACTCAGGTGCTAGGTTTCTATTTCAGATTTTAGGTGTCTATAGAATGGAAGTCCCAGGCTGGCTTAAGCTGCAAAAAGGAATGCTTATGGCTGGCTGTGCCCTAAACATCCAGAGTTTTGGCAGGGGACAATTGGACCAGTACCCCTTAATTAATTATATCAATTCAAATAGTATAAAAATGGTACTTTTATGGAAAAGTAAAGGTAGACACTCTGTTGACTGAAGAGTTGTATGAGTGGTCAGCTGGTTAGTAGCAGAGGGGTCATTGTGTCAGCTTTCTTGCTGGGGACTTCTTTCTACCTAGCTGTGCTGGGTTCTGATCTCTGAACAATCAAGAGCCAGAATGAAGTAGTATCGCTGGGTAAAAGCAGTGTGCTGGTTTGGGTATGAACAGTGTATGAGTTAGGAGTAGAGGAGTACCCTTCTAAATGGCAGGTAGAATTGGCTGCAGGTCAGATGAGCCCACAGTTAGTTCAGGAAAATGTGTAACAGGAAGTTGACTCACAAACAGTAGCATTAGGCAATAAGTGTACTCCACCCCAGTATGAAAACCTCAAGCAGAATACTATATTTCATGATAGTTCTGGCCTTAAAAGTGAGATTCCTGGACAATAAGAAAATTTTCCTCATAGTTACCACGATACTCAGATTTACCACTGTACCAAAAGAGGATGGGAGAATCTGTGTCTTCTTTTTTCTTTTTCAGTGGTACTAGGAGTATATTTCTACTGTGTGCTTCTCATTGCCACTGAGGCCACAGGTGTTCACCACCACTCCAGCTTTTTTGTGGAGATGGAGTTTCTCATAGTTTTCTGCCTTGGCTGGCCTAGCACCAAGATCCTCCCAATTTCAGCCTCCCACCTCACTTAGGAAGACAGGTGTATACCACTGTAGCCAGCTATGGATACAGGAGTCTTAACATTTCTTTCCAATTGGCTTCAAACCTTGATCCTCCCGTTCTCAACCTCCCATTGGTATAAACCAGTGGCTCCAGGCTAATGTTTCTTTTTCTTTTTTTTTTCTTTTTTTTTTTTTTGTCAGTGTGGGGCTTGAACTCTGGGCCTGGGCACTGTTCAGCTCAAGGCGAGCCCTCTACTACTTGAGCCACAGTGTGACTTCTGGTTTTCTGGTGATTAACTGTCACAGACTTTCCTGCCTGGACTAGCTTCGAACTGCAATCCTCAGATCTCAGCCTCCTGTGTAGCTAGGATTACAGGCGTGAGCCACGGGTGCCTGGTGTTAGTAATTGTTTCTTAAAGGTCTTTGGAAAATTTAGAGATTCAGTAGTACATATAAAAAATGTTTTAAGTTTTTTTTTGTTCAAGACTGGGACTCACACTTGGTCTCTGTTGCTTGTTTTTGCTCACACTGTCTAGGGCTCTGTGACTTAAGCCACATCTCCAATTCCTTAAAAAAACAATTATTGAAGTATAACAGTATAGAAAAGGTGTAAATTTTGATGAATTACTACAAAATTGTCACTGTTTCTATTCTTCCTTAGACAAGAGTCTTTGCCTTGCCCTTCCCAGGCAGTGACCTCCAAAGTACCACAAGTCTGTTTCTTTACCCTGACAGAGAAAAGCCACTTGGTTTTTGTCAGCTAAGCCTTAAGTGTTGTCACAAGCTGGTCTGGCTTTCCTATTTGTTTTCAATTAGAGTTTTCCTAAAATAATCTAATTTGCTATTTCTAGATATGGCATTCTTCCATGTTAACTTCAATTTTTTTTTTTTTTTTTTTGGTCCGGTCGTGGGGCCTGAACTCTGGGCCTGGGCGCTGTCCCTCAGCTCTTCAGCTCAAGGCTAGCGCTCTATCACTTGAGCCACAGCGCCACTTCCGTTTTTTTTCTTTTTTGCTTATGTGGTGCTGAGGAATCGAGACCACAGCCTCAAGCATGCAAGGCAAGCGCTCTACCACTGAGCCACCTTCCCAGCCCTAACTTCAATTTTTTAAAATTGTTTCTCACGGAAATTCTATCAATGTAATTTAACATTTGCTGACTATAAAAGTAATCACAGAAAACAAGCATTCTTTTTTAATTTTTTTGTCAGTCCTGGGCTTGAACTCAAGGCCTGGACACTGTCCCTGAGCTTCTTTTGCTCAAGGCTAACACTACCACTTGAGCCACAGCACCACTTCTGGCTTTTTCTGTTTACGTGGTACTGAGGAATTGAACCTACGGCTTCATGCATGCTAGCACTCTACCACTAAGCCACATTCCCAGCCCCAAGCATTCATTTTTTTTTGTTTTTTATTGTAAAGATACTATACAGAGGGTTATAGTTACATGAGTGAGGTAATGAGTACACTTCCTCTTGAACATTGTTACCCCCTCCATTGTTTTCCCCCTACCATCCCCTCCCTCCCTCCCTTCCCCGAGGTTCTTTTTTTTTTTTGATTGTGATTAATTGATTACATAATTTCAAAGTCACAAGTTCATTCTAACTTTCCTGGAGCAAATTGTCTATCACAGTCTGTAATATATAACAGTGTTCACACGTTATATACCATATTTGTGATCAGCAGCATGGGGATATTTAGTAGTGGTTCAACCAGATGAGCGGGAGTTCTTTGTTTCTTAAGTCCTGTTAGTTTTGTCGTATCACCTAACATTTTGGATTTAGCATCCACTTATCAGGGAGACCATGTACCGTTTGTCTCTTTGTTCTTGGCTTACCTCGCTCAACATGATTCCTTCTAGCTCCATCCATTTCCCTGCAAATGCCATTATTTTGTCATTTCTAATGGCTGCATAATATTCCATTTTGTATAGATACCACAATTTTTGGCTCCATTCATCTGTGGTGGGGCATCTAGGTTGTTTCCATATCCTAGCTATTGCGAACAGTGCTGCAATAAACATGGAGGTGCACGTGTCCTTGTACATTGGTTCCTGTTGTTCAGGGTAGATGCCTAGAAGTGGTACCAAGCATTCATTTTTAACTTAACTTTTGACGTAGGAGTATATACAAGAAACAGAAACTTTCGACTGTATAAATCATCAAAAATAGGAAAGTGTGTGGCTTTGGAGGTTGCTGAAGACAACAGATTTTTTCCTAAACAGCCAAAAAATGTTTCTACAGAAAACCAGTATTTCCTCTCTTCCTTGGTCAGCAATGTCAGGTATGTATACCAGAATTAAATCATCACACATTCAGGAATATTTGTTAGAGTAAATGGTATTGTACATTGTTATATGAAATGTATAAACCCATTCTACCTCAAAGTTCTTAAAATCCTTTCCATTAACTGAACTTATATACTTTCTAGTGTTTCTAAAATCATTAGAGCTTCTATAAAGAAGAAAATAATACTGAATTTAATCCCTAGCACTGACCCCCAAATCAAAACATTTTTTCCTATGGCATAGCTCATATAGTTGTTACCTTTTTCTTCTTATATCATGAATATCTGCCAAGTTAGTAATTTTCCAGCATTTAATTGTAAATAAAACGTTCAATGCCTAATACTTTCATATTATAGAGACATAATTTACTGTCAGATCAGTTGTACATCTAGGTTCCTATGTTTTAGTGAGATTTAAAAAGCATGAAAAGTCTTTCCTTTTTTCTGGGATTTGAATTTTGTCAGCTTAAAACATAAGGGGCAGTAGACTAAGCAAGTTAAAGACTTAACTTGCTATAATTTTTTTCCATTTGTCTTCCTCAAATATTCAAGGAAAAGCATTCCATCAAAGTTAACTTTAAGGATACATTTAAGAATACATTGATGTGGGGAATGTTGTGAGTAGACTTTTCATATCTCTCTATAGATTGTGTTCCCTTAATAACATAACTCAGAGTAAGGGTCAAGTTTTGATTTCATCTTTTTCAGTTGTTTTGTTTGTTTTCTGAGATGGGTCTTACAGTGTAGGTCAGGCTTTACTTTAACTTGGAATCCTCCTGTATGCTGGAATTAATAGGTGTGCACCACCACACCCATTTAGTGTCCTTTCTTCTAAAGGGAAAATAGTAATGACACTTATTCTACAGAATTGTTGAGAGTATTAAGTTAAAATGTTCACATCAAGCATTTACACCAGTGGCCAGAACATGGTATCTACCCAGAAATGTTAGATGGTGGTGGTGTAGCACCTGCAACTCTGGCAGTAGTGTATGTAGTAGCATGAGGGGTCTGTGACTCCTGGTGAAGTTTCAGTATTAATTTTTCAGCAGTGGAGGAGTCTTCTACTGAGTAAAAATGTCTTCACTTGTGTTTCATGTATCCAAGTCAATGCCAGATGTTACCTAGAAGTCAAGGTAACTTCTCTTTGAGTTAATTGTAATCACTTTTCCCTGATTCTTTTATCTTTGCATCTCCCTGTTACTCATACTTGTTACAATAGACATTTCAAAGGCTCTGTGCTTTTGAGGACTAGAATTAGACTTCCTGTTGTTTCAGCCATCAGTCCTTCGATTCCTTCTGTATGTAAGGAAAGTAGTTGAAACAATCACCAATCTTATTTGAAAAAACAATTTATTTTCTCTATTTAAAGAGTCATACTTTTTCTGTTTTTTAAATATAGCAGGGTAAATCCTCTTGTTGACTAAGTATAAAAATGGAACTTGCTGGGCACCAGTGGCTGTAATCCTAGCTAGTCAGGAGGCTGAGATCTAAGGATCACGGTTCAAAGCCAGCCCTGGCAGAAAAAAAGTCTGTGAGACTCTTATCTCCAATAAACCACTTGAAAACCGGAAGTGGCGCTGTGGCTCAAGCGGTAGAGCGCTCGCTTTGAGCTGAAGAGCGCAGGGACAGTGCCCAAGCCTAGAGTTCAAACCCCATGACCAACCAACAAAAAAAAAAGGAACTACTTGGAATTCAGTTTCTTCTCTGTTCTCCCCATTTAAATTCTAATGTTACTTTGTGTCTTTATATACTTCCTTTAGATTCTCAGATACTTTAAGAATTCTTACATGTGATACATTCCAGAATAAAGGAAAGAGAAGTGGGTATCTTAACAGTACCAACAATTCAGGTAATTTTAAGAAAACAATTTCCTATCAAACTTTAAGGTTATAAAATGTTTTTCATTTAAATTCTAAACTTTAAATATCCATATATGGTGATCATTTAAAACTACTTCTAGGAAACTGTAAGAAAAAAGGTGCTTGTTAAAATATTATCCACTAATTTTCATTTTATGATATTTAAAACATATAAAGGAAACACAGCTGTAATCCTCCCTAGACACTATGCTGAAAATGAACTATACAAATTGTAGGTGGGAATGGGAGGGAAAAACTAGAAGTGAGGGAAGTATACTTCTGAAAAGAAATGTACTCATTATCTGACTTACATAACTAATTCCTCAGTATATCACCTTTATAATAACAAAAATATAAAAGTAATTCATATTGTTTATATAAACATGTATCTAAAATGGCACATTGTCTTTTACCTTTCTTTCTAGTCAGAACAGGTAACCACCCCAATAGTTTTCCTTTTTAGTCCACTGACCTTTTCCTGGATTCCAGTGTATTTTAACTCATTCTTTTAATGGTTGCAGATCATGAAAGGCTTTATTGTAATTTACTCATTACTATTCTTAAAAACATGTAGTTTTTTTTCACTAAGATTCCTTACATAATTATCCAGTAAACATTTTTACTCATATATTTTAGTATATCATTATAACACTGAAAAATGGAAAGCAAACCTATATATACAATAAAAAAGAATTAGTTGCACATTGTGAAAATATTCTGGAACCAGAATTTTTAATTTAGATTAATAAAGCCTATATAATGTGGAAGATAGCCCTATGGTATTAAGACAAAACTAGGATTTAAAATTATATGTATGGGTCTGGGGATATAGCTCAAAGGTACAGTATTTGTCCAGCCTGTGTGAGACCAAGGTAGATGATCTGTTGCATGGCCAACAGTACATACAGGGATCACAAACTTAATATTATCTTTAAGGGTCATACAAAGGGTTTCAATTCAATATGTCAGTTTATGTCCTCCCTTCCATTACCCCATCTCCCAACTCTATACATCTGCTCAAGTTACTTGGTTCCATTTTCTTATATGTGCATTTGACTATATGATAATATTCACTCACCATTCTTCTCCATTCATTTTGGCTGACATTCTTACATAATTTTTTTTTCTGGTTGCTTAAGATTATTTCTAGATAGTGCTTTGGAATATTAAGATTTCCACATCCTCAAAATTATACCAGTATGTGTATGTCTGTATGTGTGTGTGTCTCTTTGTAAGAGAGACAGACTTTAAAAAAAGCAAAATTTTCTGTCTAAAACTGTTAAATGAGAGCCGGGCGCCGGTGGCTCACACCTGTAATCCTAGCTCCTCAGGAGGCTGACATCTGAGGATCACGGTTCAAAGCCAGCCTGGGCAGGAAAGTCCACGTGAGACTCTTATCTCCAATAGACCACTGGAAAACTGGAAGTGGCAATGTGGCTCAAGCAGTAGAGTGCTTGCCTTGAGCTGAAGAGCTGAGGGACAGTGCCCAAGCCCAGAGTTCAAGCACCACGACTGATAACCCCCCTCAAAAAAAAAATTTAAATGAGATTATAAACAGATCACTGTAAATTATGACAGCAGGTTCTTACAGAATAAAATGGAAATGTCAACATCCTCTAGCTACTGACCACAGGAACACAGCAGTAGTGAGTAAACTGGATTATTTTTGGTGTGATGCAGAACCATGGACATCTTATTAAGGGAGTATTAGAAAGGATTTAGAGGCTTTGAACCTAAATTAGTTAACAGTAATATACAGGAAGTGTTGCCAGGAAAAATTCTCCAATTGGTGATCTTAGTGAATCTTATTTGGAAGGAAGATAGACTAGAGGGTGACTAACACTATCACTAGTAAAGCAGTAGTGTTAGCCAGGATAAGGAAGTGTGTGTGGCTACTCTTTGTGGTTTGGAAAATGTTCTATTTTGACTGTTGTATCAGATGTGATAGCAGAGAGGTCATGTTTGTTTTTATCCTGACTCCTCATGACCTATCTGCTGTTGATGTTCTGGGAAGTGAATTTGTTTTCAACAAGAGAATACCAAGTCTGAGGTTTGAAGGCCAGAGAAGCTTGAGAGGAGACCTAGGCTTAGTGATAGAAGCAGGTGGCTCCTGCTTGTGAGAGGACTGCTTTTCTCTGTCAGGAGAAAGAAACAGTTGCAATTATCTCAAAGGCTTTTCATAAAACTAACTGAACATCTGACTTAAGGATTGAACTTTACCTGCTTTTTTATAAGGGAGCAAGAACCTAGAAGTGACTAAAAGGCAAACTGCAAAAAAAAATAAAAAGAAAAGATAAAAAGAAAAAAGCTGAATGGATTAAAAAACTCATAACTGTCCTAAGTAACAATTTAATGAAAACTTATCTTTTACTTGTTTTCATAAACAATTTTTTCTGTTGTAGGAGAAACACTTGAAGGTTTTCAGTACTCACCCTACCCTGAAGTTGATCGGTTTGTTCTGTCTTTGGTGAATAGAAATGACGTGGAAGGAGGTAAAGCTAATCTATTCTTTATTCACTGCTACTGGATAGAGTAATAGTCCCTTTAGAAACATTATTTGCATTTTAGGAATTCGGCGTTGGAACTACTTTTTCCCAGAAGAATTACTAGTCTACGACATTTGCAAGTATCGCTGGTGTGAAAACATTGGGAGAGCCCACAGGAGTAATAATATCATGTAGGTATCATGCAGTAATATCATGCTTATTGATGAGTTGTATGTATATAGCCAATACTATATTTTAAATGTTTGTGACTTTGTGTGTGTGTGTGTGTGTGTGTGTGTGTGTGTTGTTGGTATCCTGAGGCTTGAACTCAGGGCCTGGGTGCTGTCCTTGAGCTTTTTTGCTCAAGGCCAGCACTTTACCCCCTGAGCCACAGCTCCACTTCTGGCTTTTTGCTAGTTAATTGGAGAGAAAGAACATCACCAACTTTCCTGCCTGGGGTGGCTTTGAACTGCATTCCTCAGATCTTAAACTCCTCAGTAGCTAGGATTATAGGCATGAGCCACCAGCAACTGATGTCATATTTATAACTTTTAAATATAGTTGAGGATTTAAAATTTCTTGTTTTTGTAACAAGTTGAATTAAATTTATGTGTATTACACTTGGCTCTTCTATAATATTTAACTTAGTTCTTACATTGCTCCAAGCACATAGGAGCTTTGTTTTTTGGTTTTTTTTTTGGGTCCAGTTGTGGGACCTGAACTCGGCCTGGGCGCTGTCCCTCAGCTCTTCAGCTCAAGGCTAGGGCTCTACCACTTGAGCCACAATGCCACTTCCAGCTTTTTTCTTTTTTGCTTATCTGGTGCTGAGGAATCGAACCCAGGGCCTCACGCATGCAAGGCAAGCGCTCTACCACTGAGCCACTTTCCCAGCCCAGGAGCTTTGTTTGACCTTCATGAAGACAGCAATAAGCAGGTGAACAGAAATGATGGGAAGGATTGTCTCTCCTTTTCTCTGTACAGAATTAAAATTGAGCAGATCTAGGCAAGAAGGAAATTCCTCAGCATCATGTAGGAGGGTATGGTGATGCTTGCTTGTTCAAGACCAAACATGGTATTGATGGGAACCATTGTTGGATGCTTGCTTTATATGCCAAGCCTTGTGTTAGAAATTTCCTTAAAAGTACAAATAAAAACCAGAAATAGAATTTTAAATAATAGGAAGATATAGTAGAATGAGGATAAAATAGAAATCTGAACCTCTGAAGTACCTAGGATTACAAGCATGAGCCACTGGCCTGGTTTGTAATATAAGCTTTTAAAACTACAAATTTCCCTCTAAAGAACTCACTGAAGGGTTGAGCATGGTGGCTCACACCCATAATACCATATACTTGATGGTAGAGATAGGAAAATTGAGTTAATATCTCACACCTATAATCCCAACAACTTGGAAGACCAAAGAGGATTGTGCTATAATCCTGGCCCAGGCAAATACAAGATCCTATCAGAAAAGCAAAATGAAAGGGCTGGAGGTGCGTCTGAAGTAGTAGATGATTACCCAGCAAGCACAAGGCCCTAAATTCAAAATTCCAATACTGTCAATACAAAACAAAACCCAAAAAGGTCACTTTGGCTGCATTTCACAGAACTTAGCATGTAATTATTTTCAGTTTTATTCAGGTCTAAATATTTTCACGAGGTATTGGTTATTTAGAAATGGTTTTAATTTCTAAATGATGGGTTTCTTTATAGTTATTTTCAAAATCTGTCCTGTGGTCAGAGAATGTGTTTGCATAGCCGCAAACAGGTACTTTTAAATTTGGTAAAATTCACATAGCTTGCATGGAGTCAATTTTAGTTGTTGGTAATCACAGAAAGCTCCTTCATGTATGTCAATTAGATCCAGTTTGCAAATTGCTTTAGTATTGTTCCCTATTTTCTGCATCATTACTGAACTTTCCTGGTGGGTACTGATCTATAAATTACCAAACATACTTTTTTTGGTTTGTTGGTCTTGGGCTTGAACTCTTGGCAGTGTCTCTGAGCCCTTCAGCTCAAGGTGAGCGCTCAACCACGTGAGCCATAGCACCACTTCCCGTTTTCTTGTGGTTAATTGAAGATAAAGAGTCTCATGGACTTTCCAGCCTGGGCTGGGACTGGCTTTGAACTGTGATCCTCAGAGCTCAGCCTCCGGAGTAGGTAGGATTACAGATGTAAGCCATCAGCACCTGGCTAGAGCATACTTTTTTAAAGACTTGATACTGTATTTGTGGGTGAATTTTCTGTCCTTACAATGCTATCGAGTTTTTTTCTCACCTCTTTTGAGGAAGTATTTGGTGGATATGGTGAGAACTGTTGCATCTTTGGAGGGGATCCTAGTCATTTTTCCACATTTTGTGACTTTTTCTAGCAACTAGTTTATTTGGGTTGCTGTATATCTATTGTCGTCCTTTAACTCTTGGATTTTCCTCCATCTTTAAGTCCTAGGCACATTTTTTTTTTTTTTAATCCTCAGTTTCAACCTTGTTCCAAACCAGTATTCAGCCACCTGAATTTTTACAGTGTTGAGAAAGATCTACATACTAAAAAAAAGCACACTTCCTGAGTATATATAGATCTTTATCATGTGACCACTACTCAATCACTTCCAGTATATTCCATGTTTTCCTGCTAGGCACATTTTATAGATAACAAAGAACTGAATTTTATTTCTATCAGGTATGGGCATTAATACTTCCTTTTCTTTATATATCCAGGATTCTGGTTGATCTGAAAAATGAAGTTTGGTATCAAAAATGTCATGACCCTGTATGTAAAGCAGTTAACTTCAAATCTGACTGTGAGTTCTTAATTTTTACATTTACCACAAAGTAAAAAATGAGATAATTAGATGTCTATATAAAAGCTTTCCCCACCCCCCCATCTGATTCAGGTTTTCCATTGCCTGCTGAAGTCAGTCTCCGGTTCTTTCTCAAAGAAGTAAGTGCAGCTTTTTGTCTTTCTCTTTCCAAATTCATTTCTGGCACAGAATCATAAATGACCTATGAGCATTACCCAGCTGTGTTTAGTTTTTTTTTTTTTTTAAATAACATCTGGCTACATAGCTCAGACTGGCATCTAATTAATGTTGCAATTGCTTCAACCTCCTCAGTGCTGAGACTTCAGGCATGTACTACCATGCTTGACCAGATAGCATCTAAACATTGAGTAGTGACTGTTCTTACTTATTGGAGTTGTTTTCCTGTCTCAACTCATGTCTGACAATGTGCGGCTTCTTCTTTTTTACTGCTGTATAACAAATTGTATCCTCAATGGACCTGGTCCCAGAATTTAAGAAGTTTTTCCCTTTTTGCTTTACAAAGTAAAACACTCATCTTTGTCTTTTTGAACAACCATTTCTGAAGGATGCATCTTTGAAACTAAAAGGGAACATGCAAGTTAAGTTCTGCCAGGTATTACTCAACACTTAACTTCTCTTAAAGATTTATATTTATTCAAATTACACTCTTTGCAGGAAAAAAAAGCAACAGAAAATACATTAAAAAATGGAAAAACTCTTTCTCAATTTGGCCCAAATATCAATTTTTTAGCATATATCTTCCATAATTTATGTTTGCATACTGCTAAAAAAGTCATAATGTATATGCTATTTGCCCATATATTTTCCCCTAAAGTATGAAAAGTACGTTAGTAGTACCTATTAACTGAATTGCTGTCCACAGAAATGACAGGAAATGACCTTTTCATCTCTACTAAGTAAAAAGACAAGTGAAATTTCACTTTTTTTTTTTTAAATTTCTTTGTGAACTTTGTGGGTTTATCACCTATATTTCTATTATGAACTGTCTATATCTATTTTTGTATATCTTACTAACATTTTACAAGATTTTAGTAATGTTTTATGCTGTTCTATTTTCAGACTTAATTTTATACCCCCCATTTTTTTGAGTTATATCTATCAGCACTACTTTTTTTTTTTACATGTTTTACACTTAGAATAAACTACCAGCTACAAGATGACCAAGTTTAAGTTTATATTCTAGAAAACTCAATCTAGTATCTACTCAGTCTAATTTTTAAGATGTCTCCTATAAAACAAATACATGTAATATAATAACCGACAGCCATATTCTTGCTAAACTACGTACTAGGTTAAAAAATGCTTGGAGGTAACAACAGCTGAGCGCTTGTCAAGCGTGCCTATAATCCTAGCTACTCAGGAAGTCCAGATTCGGAGGATTGTGGTTTAAGGCTATCCTAGGCAGAAAAGTTTGCAAGACTAGCTCAATGGAGAGCTGGATGGAGTAGTGCACCTGCTATTATTGTAGCTGCTTTATAAATTAGAGGCTTAAGTCTGTTGTCAAGCTAATATTCATCTAGAATATTCACTTCAGTGTAAACTGTTTTGGTATGTATGGTAAAATGACTTACTGACTAAATATCTTTTATCTTCCTATCCTGCTGGCTCCCTCCACCCTTCCTCATTGAAATAAAGGAAGAAGAGGTTATAGCAGATGACATGGGCAACAAGAAACCCATGAATCCTCATGAGGCGCCACCTTGCAAGCCATCACCAGGTGCATCTTTTGATGCTGACTGGGACAGTGGCAGTGATGATGCTTACTTGTTACAAGTGGCTGAAGATGCTGAACTAGCTGATGTTGCAGAGAACAGTCTTCTCAGTTACAACAGTACAGAGGACGAAATTCCTGATGAACTAATTATAGAAGTCTTACAAGAGTAGCTAACTGCACACAATACTTCTACAACCAGACTGTCATTTGCCTGAAGACTGTGACTTGTAATAACAATCAATTAGGGCTGGGGTTTGAGCTCAGTGGTATAGAACTTGCTGAGCATGTACAAGGCCCTGGGTTCAATCCCTAGAACTGAAAAAAAAAAATGATATTAACTTATTATTAAACCTGATTATATCAACAGTTTTATTTGTTTTAGTGTTTCTTAAATAAACCAGTTTATTTTAACATTAGCTTCAGTGTACTGAAATTCAGCAGAAATCTCCAGATTACCAAAAATAGTCTACATTTACATTAGCTTAATTTTACATATTTTTAAGTTAAAGCTCGTGGGGATAGTCAGCAAGGTGCCAGTACTGCCTGTAATCATAGCTACTTAGGAGGCGCAAGCACATGCGTACACACACACACACACACACACACACACACGCGCACACACGGTGGAAGTTGAGCTGTGGGTCAAGTGGTAGCAAGTGAAAAAAAACTCAGGAACAGTGCCCAGGCCCTGAGTTCAAGTCCCAGGACCTGTACCAAAAAAGAAAAAAAAATAAAGATTAGATGTTAACAATATTAAAGTTTATTATTAAAGTTTATTACTTAAGACACTAACGAGAAAAGATGACTATAGCTTCTAAAATGCTTAGATACTTCAACTAGTGTTACTTAGTTTGAACAACAAAAAAACCTACCGCATCTAGTGATTCGCCTATACATTATTTATAAAACAGCTGAGTTTCAGAAGGTAATGGACTACCATGAGATCTTGCTCCACAGGTGCCTTTCAGTCACTGGTTGTCCCTTTCCCAGCAAGGAGCTTCTCTAACTGCTGGTTGATATTTTTCAGATGGTTTTCTGCAGCCAAAAAGGTTTTCGCTTTAAGTAACAGAGCTGGAAGGCTGGATGAATCATACTGTGAATGAAAGAAAATTATAAATTCCCAAGTTATCAAAACCTTTTTTTTTGGGGGGGGGGTCTAGTCGTGGGGCCTGAACTCTGGGCCTGGGCGCTGTCCCTCAGCTCTTCAGCTCAAGGCTAGCGCTCTACCACTTGAGCCACAGCGCCACTTCTGGCTCTTTTCTTTTTGTTTATGTGGTGCTGAGGAATCGAACCCAGGGCCTCATGCATGCAAGGCAAGCGCTCTCTGAGCCACCTTCCCAGCCCCTATCAAAACCTTTATAGCTCTGTAACTTCGTAACTCAAATCTCTTACTAATATAAATTTTGACAGAGCTTTCCATTAGGTATGCCTTGCAGTTTTAATCTGAGATCATTACGAAAATTGATTTTAACTCATTTTCTCGGGTTATAATTGGTAATATAAAGTTGCAAGAGAACCACTCAGCAAAGTTTGCACTGCTCTCTTTTTACTCCAAAAGAACAGTTGTTTGAAGAACTGTGGCATCTGAATTATTAAAAATAGAAAATCATGTCCAGGACAGGTGAGGACTTTGGGCAAGTGAATGGGCCTGCTTGATCTCACATCGATTTTAGCATGCAAAAACTCTAAGGAAGGTTGACTTACTGCATGAAGTGATGGAATGAGCAGTAAATACCAGGCCTGTAAAAGTTCTTAATAAGAAAATCCATTAATTAGAAAAGTTACTAGATCAACAAATTGTGGCAAGGTTGCCAAATCCTCAATATTTATTTATTTTGCTGGTCCTGGAGCTTGAACTCTGGGCATAGTTTTTGTGCACAAAGTTAGCACTCTACCACTTGAGCCACAGCTCTAGTTTTTTTCCCCCCTATAATTGAGTGGAAGTAAGAGTTTCATGGACTTTCCTGCCCAGGCTGACTTAAAACTGATCCTTAGATCTCAGCCTGTTGAGTAGCTAGGATTACAGATTTGAACCACTAGCACCTGGCTCATCATGTTCTTTTTTTTTTTTTTTTAATATATACGTTTTTTAATGGTAAAAACACTGTACAAAAGGGTTACAGTTATATGAGTAAGGTAATGAGTACATTTCCTATTGAGCATTGTTACCTCCTCCTTTGTTTTTCCCCTACCATCCCTATCTCCCCAACTTTTCCCCCGCCCCCAAGTTGTTAAGTTCATTTTCAACATAGTGTTCATCATGTTCTTAAGCATTAAAAACAAGATTTTCTTAAGCATTACAAACAAAATTAGAACCGAATCCCAACAGAAAAACACAACTCATAATTTTTTTAAATAATTCACACCATATCTCTTGTTGCAAACTATCTAAGGGGGATATAGTATAAATTTGCTATTTTTTTCATATTTTGTTCCAGTTCCAGGGCTTGAACTCAGGGTCTCAAGCTCTCACTTGGCTTTTTCTGTGCATGGCTGGCACTCCACTACTTGAACTACACATCCAATCCAGCATTTTGATGGTTAATTAGAGACAGTCTCATAGACTTTTCTATGTAAGCTGGCTTTGAACGGTGTCCTCAGACCTTAGTTTCCTGAGTACCTAGGTTTAGAGGCGAGAACCATCAACATGCAGCTGTTTTTGTTTCTTTGGCAGTACTAGGATTTGAACCAGTCTTTCGTGCTTGCTAGGTAGGCACTGCACTTGAACTATGACTGCAGATCTTCCTTACAGAATTGTATTAGGCTTTTGATAGTTTGCTATTTAATATAATGTTTGTAATACAGTTTCTTAAGTAATGAAAGTAATGAAAGTTGAGCAAAATACCTATTGAAATACGGCTACCACCCACATACGAAGGGAATTTTTTTTTTGGGGGGGGGGGGGTCCGGTCGTGGGGCCTGAACTCTGGGCTTGGGCGCTGTCCCTCAGCTCTTCAGCTCAAGGCTAGAACTCTACCACCTGAGCCACAGCGCCACTTCCGGCTTTTTTCTTTTTGCTTATGTGGTGCTGAGGAATTGAACCCAGGGCCTCAGGCATGCAAGGCAAGCGCTCTACCACTGAGCCACCTTCCCAGCCCCACGAAGGGAATTTTTCTGGCATACACCGTACCATGTTACTAGAAAAATTCAACTTAAATGTTTTAAGATGCCATCATCCATACCAAGGCAGAGTGGATGGGAAAAAATCCTATTTGGTGCTGCATGTTTCATTCAGGAAAAGGAGGAGACATATACAAAAATATCTCCCTCCTAAGGCAAAAAGGAGGTATGCAAAGAACCACATTTGGGAAGAGTTGTTTATTCCAGGCAAAGTGGTCACTAAATTTTGGCATTATAGCTGAGGATGCAGCTAGCTCAATGATAGAGCGCTTTCCTAGCTTGTACCAGGCCCTGAGTTCAGTCGCAGCAAACATGCACATACACACAGCATCTTGGCTTTTAATGAAAGTGATTAATGTTCAAATTGAAGCAATGCTACTATTAATTCATCAAATCTACAACCAAATACCAACTCCAAATAAGCTTTAAACTAGTTAGGTACATAGATACCTTAAAAATATTCTTTCTGGATTTCTAATATGCGAACAGATATTTGACTCACAGAATTACTAAGACCAGTGTCAAAACATTAAAACTCAATTTAGAAGTGAAAAACACAAATCTGACCATGATTTACATAGATATGTATAATTATGTCTACTATATGTACATATTTTATATAAAATTACACTAGTGTATAAATACATAGTTTTTTCCAAATAAATATTTGTTATTCTGAGTTGGACATCATAACAATGGAAAATTTATAATCACAGAAATTGCAAAATTTATGAAAAATATACCATATTTTCCCATTGTGTTTCTGTTTCTTAATCTCTACAAACACACCTAGATATATGGGATAAGACTTTGTTTTTTAGATTTAAAATATACTATGAACAAAGGGAAAGGTTGGTCTTTAGAACATATACAACTATCTGGTGATGTGGATGCAAAGTTCAAGCCAGAAGAGCATGACGGGTACAAAAAGTACACACTTGTGAGGAACTTCACTTTTTAAAAAGTTCATGATTTCGGATTTTTAGCTCCTTAAGATTTTACTGAGTAGATAAAACTACAATAATAAATTTCAGTCATTAATAGTGACACTCTTTTCCTCTTCTTCAAAGCTACTGTCTTTTAGCACACCCTCTCATGTACAGAAGCACCGTAAAGTAGAAATCAAACTTACTGTGTCTCGTATGTTGGGTTCTTTCTCCTGAAGATCTGAATAATCTTGGTGAAGCTGTTTTAAATTAGGTAAGAAGCACAGCACGTTGCTAAGAGATGACTTTCTCTCCTTAAGTTCTTCATATTTTGTTTGTAGTTGTTTCAGCTGTGGCTGTAACCTAGAATGGAATTATTTCCCCTTAAAATAAATGACATATAATGACAGCGCATGAGGCCGAGCGACGTGTGTGAAAGCACAGAGGACTCACTACAGGATCTCTGGCTCAGACACGAGGTCTGTGGGAGCGTTCTGGTTGAACTTGGACACGTAGTGAGTGATCACTTGGGACACTTCCAGAAGAATATGCTTTCCACTCCCAAGCTTCGTCATCAGTTACGTCTTGGGAAAGACTGAATTACAATGTAAGGCTGGCTAACATTTTTTTTCTTTTTCTTTGGGGGGGCGGGTCCGGTCGTGGGGCCTGAACTCTGGGCCTGGGCGCTGTCCCTCAGCTCTTCAGCTCAAGGCTAGCGCTCTACCACTTGAGCCACAGCGCCACTTCCAGCGTTTTTCTTATGTGGTGCTGAGGAATCGAACCCAGGGCCTCGAGCATGCAAGGCAAGTGCTCTACCACTGAGCCACCTTCCCAGCCCTGGCTAACATTTTTAATCTCAGCTAGGCACTGCAATTTAGTAGTGAAAACACAGGCAAGAAGTCTTCCTCAGTTTCTATCAAAATCTCACCCAGTCCTGAGGTCTAATAAAGCTGGTGGAAAAACTACCATAGCCTTGGGCTTAAATGCTTCATCTCTTGGTAGCTCAGTTCCTTCAGCTATAAAAGAAAAAGGCCAACTTGCATTTTATGGCCAATAAAAAAATAAGACAGGCTGTCAATTTTTATTTTTCCAAGGAAAAATATTAAAAAAAACTCTCTCTAAAACTAACCTCTGAGAGTCCTTTCAACAGTTCTTCACATTGAACCCCTGGCAGCAGTAGCTGAGCAGACTCATTAGAGAGCTCACAGGGCAGCAGGCTCCGAGTCAGTGGCCTGCCTGAGTGCTGACACCCACCCCGCCCCTAAACTCCCATCCACCTAGGAGTGCCTGAGTTACTCCCTGTGCTTTAGGATCTTCACCTGCCATGCTGAAGTTTACTCTTACTATGCCTTTTCAAAACATACTTCAACTTCTGAAAAAATATCTAGGAAAGGAATAAGTGTTCAGACTTGTCTGCTCCCCTCGCACTAGCGACAAGCGTAACAAAGCAGGACTTACAAAGCTGTAACACCCCATCCCACAGGATGATCATGACAACTGGTGGTGGGCTTGTAGATGGAGGACTGAGGGAAGTGGTCTGCCTCAGAAGCTCTTCCACATTACTGTCATTCTTCACATACCTTTATTTTATTTGTCATGGGGCTTGAATCTGGGCCTGAGCACTGTCCCTCAGCTCTTCAGCTCAAGGCTAGCGCTCTACCACTTGAACTACAGCGCCACTTCTGGTTTTCTGGTGGTATATCGGAGATAAGAGTTTCACAAACTTTCCTGCCTGGGCTGGCTTTGAACTGAGATCCTGAGATCTCAGCCTCCTGAGTAGCTAGGATTACAGGCGTGAGCCACCACTGGCGCCCGGCACTTTTAATTTTCTTATAATGACTTCCTCCAATGGAAACTTAATTATGGACCAGACCATAGACTAAATTTGAGCACCACTGGACTAAGCAATTTCTCCCTCTTAAGTTTTTATGGCAGTTTTAACATTTAATACTTAATTATACTCTTGACACATACCAGCTTTTCTCTTCTCAAGCTTCCCCTTCAATCTCCCTAGCTCAGTGCTGAGACCAGAAGGCAGGGCCTTGTTCATGCGAGGTAACTGCTCTATCACTGAGCCTCATCCCCCCCCATCTCAAGCTTGTGAAGCTCACTAAGAGGGAAAAACATAACTCTCCAACTCACAAAGCAATGCTGGCCTCAGAGGAGTACCAAAAACTTCTCATGGGCTTCCAGACTCCTGTGCGCTCCAGTCTTTTTAACCAGCCCATGGGGGTCACCCTGGCCTGGAAAAGCTGGCTAGGTCCTCCTGGCACAACACTTGGGAATAAAGATTAATGTGTGGGTCAGTCTAGGTGTATATCTGAACAATACAAAATAGGAGTTGGGTATGGTGATACGTAGATGTAATCCCAGCACTCAGGAGGTCAAGGCTAGCTCAGGTTACATAACAAAACAAGCGAACAACATAAATAGTAACACTTTCTGTATACCAGCCACCATGAAGCACCTGCAGATGAAGTCCCACACCTGCTCAGGTGTGGGTAATATGCCATATACAGAAGCAGGACTGGAAGAAGTAACTTGCTGAAGGTTTTCTAGAAAGTAGCAAGCAGAGGCTTCTTCCAACCCAGACAGTAATCGCAGAGTTTATGCATTAAGTTGTTAATAGGGCTGTCTAGGCCAGAGAGGAGGTGAACTAGCAAAGATCAATTCTAATTTCTCCTGAGCTGATGCATTCTGCAAACCCTGCGGTCACCAGGTGCCCAAGTGCAAATCCTAGTTCTTTTTATGTTTTGGGTTTTTATTGTTTGGTTGGTTTTTTTGCCAGTACTGGAGCTTGAACTCAGCTGGACACTATGCTTGAGCTTCTTTTGCTCAAGGTTAGCACTCTATCACTTGAGCCATAGCACCACTTCCAGCTTCTTCAGTGTATGTGGTACTGAGGACTCAAACCCAGGGCTTCATGCATGCTAGGCAAGGACTCTATCACTAAGCCACATTCCCAGCCCATGCCTAGCACTGTTAATAATGACCTGTAGAAAAAAACCACTCCTTCATTGGACAAACTGTACTGTCCTTTTAGGTGAGCTCTCCTATCTTTAGTTGTATAAAGGAGGTGTCACTTAACAAAGCAGTACATGAATACAGTACATCCTGATCTGTGTCATCACCACCCCCAACCATTCTATCCCCTCTTATCCACCCTCTCCCCTCTTATCCACCCCCTCCCTTCCATTTCTTAATTTTGTGGTATTTATAATAAATCCTTGACTGCATTCTCCCCTCCTTCCTCTTTTTATTGTCTACCCCCATTCTCCTGGCCTTCCCCTTGCAAGTACTCATTTTTTGGTGCTTATTTTGTTGGGCTTTGACTTAATCTTTCTAAAAAATTGTATTATTTGAGCTTTCTATAGCATCTATTATAATTTAATTCACTTGGAACTGCTTGCATACCACCCAGTGTGTTTACTTACAGATTCATAGGCACATTCTAGCTACTACTAATGAGAGAAACCATGCAACCTTTTGTTTCTCTGGGTCTGGCTTGCTTTACTTAATGTAATTCTTTCCAAGTCTTTCCATTTCCTTACAAGTGGTACAGTATCATTCTTTTCTAATAGATGAGTGAAATTCCATTGTGTGTGTGTGTGTGTGTGTGTGTGTGTGTGTGTGTGTGTGTATATACATATTTATGTGTGTATATACATATATGTTTATATACATATATATGTATACATATACACACATATATACGTGTGTGTGTGTGTGTGTATAAATACCATATTTTCTTTTTTTTTTGGGGGGGGGTCCAGTCGTGGGGCCTGAACTCTGGGCCTGGGCACTGTCCCTCAGCTCTTCAGCTCAAGGCTAGAGCTCTACCACTTGAGCCACGGCGCGACTTCCGGCTTTTTTCTTTTTGCTTATGTGGTACTGAGGAATAGAACCCAGGGCCTTGAGCATGCAAGGCAAGCGCTCTACCACTGAGCCACCCTCCCAGCCCATACCATATTTTCTTAATCCATTTGTCCATTAAGGGGCATCTGGGCTGATTCCATATCTTGGCTATGGTAAACAGTGCTATAATGAACAGGGTTGTACTGTAGCCTGGTTTGTGTTCTATTAGATGCAGATGTCCAGGAGTGGAATGGCTGGATCATAGGGTAGTTGTATGTTCAGTTTTTTTTTTTGAGGAACCTCCACACTGCTTTCTAGAGTGGTTGAATAAGCCTTCATTCACAGGATTTTAATATCTTACCGAAGCAATTCATCCTGGACTTCAATCAAACGCTGTCTTTTCTTTTCAATGTTGGTGATCGCCTAAGTAATACAATTTCTTGGTTAAATCCATAATACACTGCTACATACTGGAAGTGCAGAGGGAAATAAGATTGACTAGATAGGGCTTAGAAGGTTTTCTTTAGCATTCTGGCGGGAATGTGGAGGTATGCCTTTGAAGGCAACTATGGGACTCTGGCCCCTCACCTAGCTCTCTTTTACTCCCTGGTTCACGATGTTGAGTGGTTTTGTTTTGACACATGCTACATGCTACCCTTATGATGTACTGCTTTGCTAGAAGCTTGAAATCAATGGAGCCAACTACTAATCAACTGGGACCTTCAAAGCTCTGAGCCAAAACTACGCTTTTCTCTTCATAAGATGATTACCTCAAGCATTTCATTATGGTATTGGGAAGGCTAGCAAACAGATCCTGTTCCTTAGCTTGCATTAATGTTATACACCCAATAAACCACAAGGTCAACTAATGAAAGTCTAACTAAAAAGCTAAGAATATTTTATACAAACTCTAAAGGTTACAAACCCCAAAGGTAAGTCTTTTACTTAATTTCACTTGTTAGTAATGCTTAACTTATCACCAAATGATTCTCTAAGTGACTTACCTTAGCATTCTTCCTTTTCAAAGTTTTCAGTGTCTGGACTTCTTTGAGCTACACAAAACAAAAATAAATCTGTGTATTTTCCAAATATATTTCCAAATACTAATTCAATTCATATATATCACACCTAGTTTAAAAATAATGTGAGATATGGGCAGTTCTCATGAGTTTATTTTCATATTTCCAGCAAATGTAAACTGTTCTTTTAACAATAGGTGCCATCCCAGGACAGGTCAAAAAACTTGTAGCAATAAATTTGTCAGTGGGCTTACCATTCTGATGAGTTCTTCTTTAATGTTAAGGTAAAATTTGGTGACGGCTTCTTCACAAACTGCAGATTTGATTCTTTGTCTGCAAAGCAATTAAAGGGGAAAAGAGTCATCCTAGGTATTACAATGGGTTTCGAAAGGTGGGCTTCATTTGCTTAATATATAAACACATCATTTGGCATATATCATTTTAAACCTAAGATGGTGGCAATGTTTGACCTGTACCCCCTTTTAAAGTCCTTTAGGCTTAAAATATAAAATGCTGGCCAGGCACTGGTGACTCACATCTATAATTCTAGTTACTCAGGAGGCTAGGATAAGAGGATCACAGTTCAAAGCTAGCTCCAGACAAGAGAGTTTGAGACTCTTATCTCCAGTTGACCACAAAAAACCCAGGAGTAGAACTGTGGCTCAAATGGTAAACGTGCCAGCTTAGAGCAACGAAGCTAAGATACAGTGCCCAGGCCCGGAGTTCAAGCCCTGGCAAACATATACAAAACAAAAACAAAAAAGACTGAGGGACATAGCTGTAGTGGTAGAGTACCTACCTAGCAAGTACAAAAGTACAAGAACTCAAACTCAAGTCCCAGTACACAAAAAAGAAAATACTTTTTGGGTAAAGATGAACACTGGAAACATGCCTCAACCAAACAAAACACAACAAAAAAATATTTTTCCCAAGTCCTTTGAGGAGCCATCCCCAGCATTGGCCAATTCCACAGCCCAACATGGTTAGAGTCAGTTCTAATCCTTCCTTACTGCCTGCCCTAATGACCAGTAGATCTGTCTCCTCCTCTAGCAGCTGGGGAAATGACTGGATGGCATGTTTTAACTAACAACTAGTAAGCAGTCGTAAGTATTTTTACTATCCATAAACATGGAATTTCTGTCCATTTATATAGTTCTTCAATAGTTTCTTCCATCAATTTTGTAGTTTTCTTTGTAGGTATCTTGTATCTATTTTGTTAGATATATATCTAAGTACCATGTCTTATTTTGGAGGTTACTACTTGAAATTTTTTAAATGTCTTTTTAATGTCAAATTCTCCAGTCCTTACTAGGAATACACAAAAGCAACTGACTTTTATATCTTGCAAAACCTCAGATGTCATCTGAGGACAAAGACCATTTTGTTTCTTCTTTCCCAGTCTATATTTTCATTTTTCTTGTCTTATTGCCTTTTTCCTGGTCTTGGTTGGAAATCTTCTGGTTTGTCATCATTAAGTATGGTACTCACTATAAGCTCTTGCTGTAATCATATATTGCATGAGTTTATTTATTTATTTTGTCAATCTTGGGGCTTGAACTCTGGGCCTGGGCACTGTCCCTGAGCTCTTCAGCTCAAGGCATGAACTCTACCACTTGAGCCACAGTGCCACTTCCAGTTTTCTTGCGGTTAATTGGAGATAAGAGTCTCATGAACTTTCCTGCCTGGGCTGGTTTTGAACCGTGATCCTCAGATCTCAGCTTCTTGAGTAGCTAGGATTACAGGTGTGAACCACTGGCATCAGCAAATTTTTTTTTTTTTTTTAATTTTGGTGTATTTGAGACTTTCTAAATAAATAATGATGCCACATAGTACCTTTTAAATATATTAAAAACAATAGCAAGAGAGAAAAACCACTGTGTCCCTATCTTGGGGTTCATTTCACTTATCATCTTATATGGTCATATGTATATAACTTTTGACCTTTTCTGCTTGTCCTAGATTTATACTAGTTATTGCAAGTAACGGTATAACCCCTGTTTTCACTGTATTTGATGTCGGTGCCCTGCATCTTGTATATACATTTTTCTAATTTGGGGAGGGGAAGGGAAATAACAAAATGTTGAAATAAGGATACAGGTTAACCCATTATAACAATGAGATGTACAAGACACTATGTTGAAAACGAACTTTACAACTTGGGGGGTGGGGAGGGAGGAGTTGAGGAAGGAAGGGATAGTAGGGGAAAAACAAAGGAGGAGGTAACAATGCTCGATAGGAAATGTACTCATTAGCCTGCTCATGTAACTGTAACCCTTCCATACAGAATTTTTACAATAAAAAATATAAAAAAATAATAATTTCTTCTAAGGACAGAGACCGTTTTATTTATTTCCCAATCTATACTTTCATTTTTCTCATCTTATTATGTTATGTAAAACTTCCAGTATGATGTTAAACAGGAAGGAGACATTCTTGCCTTTGCCTGATTGGAAGTCTTCTGGTTTGTCATCATTAAGTATGGTGCTTATAAGCCCTTGGTAAATATTCTTTATCAAGTTAAAGATGCTTTCCCTGATCTTACTGAGGTTTAATTATAAATAGGTTCTGAGTTTTTGGCCAGTGTTTTTCTCGTACTTATTAACATCATATCAATGCACTCAGGGCACTAACCTCAGTCACCCCCTCCTCGTGCCTTGCCCAATGTCCTTGCTACAGATATTTGCTACAGCCCCCTCAAAGACCTTTGTGCCCTGATGCTGTCCATCCAAGGCAGGATTCCCCTATCTTTCTGTCACCAGTGAAATCACCCTTGATCACAGTTGGAATACTACTTTGTACATTCTGATAGGTGTGAAGTATGGAAACATTTTCTTCACCACTCTGGTAAAAATACAGAACAAATTATCCCATTAAGCCAGCCCTGGTGGCTCACGCCTGTACTCCTAGCTAATCAGGAGGCTGGAATCTCAGGAATGCGGTTTGAAGTTAGTCTGAGAAGGACAGTGCACAAGACTCAAAAAAAAAAAAAAAAAAAAATCTAAAAAGCTGAAAATACAACTGTGGCTCAAAAGGTAGAATGCTAGCCTTGAGCAAAATAAGCTCAAAGACAGCACTCAGGCCCTGAGTTCAAGCCCCAGGACTGGCATGCACATACACAAACAAAAAACTCCAAAACCAAAGTACAACATCAGTCATGTTTAAGCATACAGTAGTGTTGGATAGTTGTGTTTTACAACACATCTCTAGGTTAGTGGTATATGGATGTCTCCAAGGCCCACCAGTATCTTTGAAAGCATCGTTAAAGAAATATCTTCCCTCCACCAGAACTGGAGCAAGCAGTCCACCAAGCCTTTCATGGTTCTTCCCCAGAGCTCTTCAATGTTCCCTACACAAGCTCTGCCAAATCAAATGCACGAGATGGGCCCCGCGCCCTGGCTCACTGGGGGCATCCTCCTAGGCTGCAAGTCTAACATTCCTGGACATTCTCATGATGCTCCTCACCCTGGTTGCAACGTTGATTCTAGAGGCAAATCTCTCTGGGGAGTGTGAGAGGACTAGACTTGGTTTTGGAGAGAGCAGTGGAATATCCCCAATGTGAATGCTGAATGGCAGACAGGAATTCCTCAGTTCTCACCATTTTCTGCTTCCTCTCCATCCCTGCCCCTTCCCAGCATTGTGGTATATGTAGCCTCTTAGCCCCTGATGTGACACTCCGGGAACAGATCTATGCTTGATGCCATTCTGTGCCCACCTTCATGCCTGTTGCTCACAGGAGCTGACAGCGACAGCTGTGGCCTTTCTCTACATCCGCTGTAAGGCCAACAGCTGGGAAAGGGAGGGCAATTCACAACCATTTTAAAAGCAAAACACATCAGATCAGAGAGTCTATTAGAAACATTTTAGAACAGATGACCATAAATCTAATACATGAATACTGGAGTATCATGGAAAGGTTCAAATGTAATGATAATGAAAACACACATCAAAGTCTGTGGGATGAGCAAAAGCAGCACCTTCTTCAAGGGCCATTGATCGGCCCAGGCCTCACAGCCAATGACTTACTTATATTGCAGGAAGATTTTCTCAAATGCAGACAAAATAATATCCAACTCCATGATGTCACTGGCTTTCCTTCCTTCTAGACACCAAATATGCATACTCTCAGAAGTATCTAGAATGTTAAGACAAGTCAATTTAATAAACTGATTATTCATGATTTGGTTCTAGATCCAGGTTTCTGAAAGCCTGAAACAAGATGGTCCAAGAGCACCCCACTCCTTCCTTCCCATTGAAATCCTACTGTCAACCTGCTGTGTCTGTATTTACTAGTTTGCTGTTACCCAACATCCACTGGTGATACAGCTCTTCTCCATTTGCTTAATTCCCAAATTTTAATCTGATAGGCCATGTGTTGAGAACATCATGCTTATTGAGTATATTTATTAAAAATACACTGGATGAGCAGTCTAGAGATTTAAGTCCTATTCTGAGCTTCATTCTCATTCATCCTGAGATGAGTGAGTTTCCTCAATGGGAAAAGTGGATGAAATAAAACATATCCTGCAAGTAAAACAATATCTGTGAATGTATTTATGAAGACTATATAGGTGTGATTATCAGACATTTTCTAACAAACACCCACATTTTCTATATAAAGTTAAATGTCTGGCAGATAAGCCAACTTTTTCCTTAATTAATTCCTATTGTTAATGAGCTTCCTGAGTCAAGTTCAATGCTTCCAGATCCAAGTTCAATGTGTGGCTGTGGTGCATCCATGACAGCTGAAATTCTTTGCTTTACTATTCTTCCCCTTTCCCCTTCCCTTCAAGTCTGGCTTGATCAATAACTAGGACCTGAAGGAGCAATGCTGGGCAGCTCCAAGACCATCGTAAGTGAACCGCAGCTTCTAACTTTCACCTCCTTCAGTGCTCCCTCGCATGTCAACCATCACATGAAACTCTGACTACCAAACCACAGGTTAGCCAAGCTACAGGCACAAAAGAACAAACAGTATGCACTCCAAGGCACAGACATGTGAAAAGAACTCTCAGACCTGCCACCCCAGCCCAGTCACCCACTGAATGTGCAAAATGGCCCAAAGCAAGATTCTGGGGAGATCAAATGGTGGTGGTTGTACGTCTGGGGTTGGCAGATTTATTCTGTCCACTGCTAGGTAGTAAGTACTGTTGCCTTTGTGGTGCATACCCATCATCCCAGCTATGGTAAGAAGTATAAATAGGGGGATCATGGTAGCCAAATGCAAGATCCTATCTCAAAAACAACCAAAACATTCAGGGATGGGGGCATGCTCAAGCAGTAGAGCACCTATGATCAAACACAAAGCCTTGCATTCAAATTCCAGTGCCACCAAAAACACCAAAACACTGGCTGGGCTCACTTAAGGCATAATCTAAAAATTAAGTCTTAACTTTTTTGTCTTTAAACCTGGTAAGAACAGTAGTACTTATATTTCACATGTTTTTGAGGATGATATCAAACAATATGACACATAATCAACAGCCCAGTGTTAGTGAAAGCCACTCTTGTTTCTGGGACAAACACACAATACCAATCCAATTCAGCCACCATCCTGTCTCCTGAATCTCTATTCACCTAAGCCCAGTACCAGGATCTTTAGAAAACTAGTAATCAGTAAAAAGCAGTCCAGCTTTTGCAAAGTAAGTAATACCTAAAGGGATTATTAATCCAAATCAAATCATCCTTACCTCACAGGACCAATCATTGATTAAGATCTACATATGATCTCTGAATGAAGCATTTTTTGTTTTGACTTAGAATTTGTTTTCTAATGTGAGTTATTTTGCATACAGAATTATTTATATATGTGATATAAACATGAACAATAGCTGCATGCATGCCTTCAGAACAGATTAATAAGAAGGTTCACAAGGATCTGAACACTATGTACACCCCTAACCCCAGAACATTCCCTGCCTGCCTTGTTGTAGTTGCCACTCTGAATTATCATTGTTCAATCCTACTGCACATGAACATAATCCTAAGCAATGTAAGGTTCTACATGCTTTTGACTGTTTTATATTTATGCTGATGCACTTTTGCATTCTGTTCCGGTGCATAAACATACCACAATTACTCTACCAGTCCTGCATGAAAGGTTTTGCTAGCATGGACAATAATGCTATACTCACATGCATGTTTCGGGGGCAGAGGCAAGACCTGCATAAATACACCTACAAATGACAGCTAGGTTTGAAAGCCTGTGAATTTTATTTTCAGAGTTACACAAGAGAGGTCAAAATGGCTTTCAACTTAGTTTTATCTCTATAGCTGTGGTGGCTAAGAGTTTCTACAGATAATCACCGAATTAAATACAGACTTGAGACTCAAATATCTGCCAGTGTAATACAACAAAAGGGTGTGTGTCTCACTGTAGCTGGAGCTTTAAATCTCTGGCTAGTGACTGTTATACTTTGCATACTCTATGTCCCCCAAAGGCCCATGTGTTAAAGGCACTACTGGGAGATGGTTGATCCTCTGAGAGGAGAGCCTGGTGGGAGGTCTTTAGGACGCTGGAGCATGCCTCTAAAGAGGTCCTTGGGATACTGGCCCCTTCCTCCTCTTCAAAATCTCCATGTACTCCCACCATGATGTGCTGCCTTACCACAGGCCCAGAGCAGTGGATGGCCAACCAATCATGAACTGGAACCTCCAAACCGCGAGCCACAATGAACTGTTTTTCTTTTATAAGTAGATTATCTTAGGTATTTTATTAAGTAAATGAAATCTGACTAACACAGAAATGGACTCTCTTCAAATGCTTGCTGTACTGTTTTGCTCTTCTGTGATAGTCTAATGGTGTCCCATTTCCCCTTTTTCTTTTTTCTTTCTTTCTTTTTTTTTGTGCCAGTACCAGGGTTTGAACTTAGGGATCTGGCACTTTCCTTTGGTTTGCCTATATGACTAGTGTACTACTACTTGAGCCATACCTCCAGTCCAGCATTTTGCTGGCTTAATGTAGTTGGAGTCTCTCAGGATTTTATGCTTGGGCTGCCTATGAACTTCAGCAACTCTATTTACCGAGATAAATAAAAACATGTTCACACACACACACACACACACACACACACACACACACACACACACACAAAAGTATTAAAAAGTTCATAGTGGCTTTACTCATAATAGCCAAACCCAGAAACAATTGTCCATCAATGAGAATGGATAAATTGTGGTTGGGTGACACAATGAATGCTATTAAGCAATAAAAGTGACTCAAAACAGTATGAGTAAATCTCAAAACATTGTATACTACTTGATTCTATCAATATAATATTCTGGAACATGTAAATTAATGGATGATAGAAAAACAATCTTCAAAAAAATTGTCTGTGGTAATGATGGCAGGGACTGATATTCAAGAGTTATGGGGGGGAGGGGAATGTTTCTAAAACAATAGTGTATTTGGATAATGACCTGAATTACATACATTTGCATTTTCCAAGACTCCATGGTGATTTCACACTTAAAAATCTGGGATTTCATTGTCTATACATTTTAATGGAAAGGAAAAAAAACTATAAACCAACATTGAACTCTAGTTAATGATGCATAAACTTAGGGATTTCAGAAGAAGTGTACTATACTTATAATTTATTTTAAGCTGCCTTAAAAAATTAAAATGGATTAACTGACAGAAAAGGGATAAGGCCAGTATAATAAAAGGTACTTTAAAAACTGAGGTAATAGGAATATCAATACAGTAATAATTCTTTCAAATTGGTTTTATGTTGAAATTTTTCATCATAAAATGTTAGAAAAAATGTTACTCAAAGTCATATTTTTAATTTTTAAAAGCAAAATTTTATGAGCTTTCGTAAAAGCTTAGGGATGGATGTTTTTCCTGAACATCTGTATGAGACTACATATAAACACTCATCTGGTACCTGAGTCTGTGGCTTCATTTCTTGGTTTTTTCTTTTTGCCTGGAACCACGGTCCTTTTTCTCTGAGTCTTCTACCAAAAAATGAATTTAAAAAAAGGGTTTTTTTTAAAAAAAAAAAAACAAAACATGATTAAAAAGACAACATTACTAAACTCAAAATAATTTAGCTATATTTCTCATTTAGTCCTAAATTATCATATTAGTCATATAAATTACATACATAAAACATTGAAAAATTAAAACTTTCATTTGATGAATATCTGTAGAAGGGAAAAAGTGGAAGTCTTATTAAGATAACAATGAAATAGATGGGCAAAGTGGCAATAATAGTAATAATAGTAGTAATAATAATACCTGTAGTTGGGGCTGGGAATGTGGTTTAATGCTAATAGAGTGCTTGCTTCACATGCATGAAGCCCTAGGTTTGATTCCTCAGGACCACATAAACAGAAAAAGCCAGAAGTGGTGCTGTGGCTCAAGTGGTAGAGTGCTAGCCTTGAGCAAAAGCAGCTCAGGGACAGTGCCCAGGCCCTGAGTTCAAGGCCCAGGACTGGCAAAAAAAAAAAAAAAAAGAAATAAAATACCAGCAGTGGAAAGGAAGGCAGGCTGAGTGTTCTAGCTCAGCCTGCACTATTACAGAGCAAGACCCTGTCTCAAAAAAAAAAAAAGAAAAATCAACAAAGAACTTCCCAACAAAAAAAAGATAATGTGAATAGAACCAGCCCAAATTTTTATTTAACGTGATATGGTGAAGTACCAGCTCTTATGGCTCTCTGGGAGAAGTAAGATGGCTCTCCTTCAACCTTTGCCCCAAATTCTTTGGTTGGCCACCAAAGAAACTGACATAAAGCAGATCAATAGGAGAAAAGCAGTATTTAACTACTTGCACATGTATGGCACAGGAGACAGGAAGCAGAGTCAGATGACTGAAGCTACATCCTGAGCTACAAAAAGGAATGGGAGGCTGAGGGGCATGTGAGAGTGGGGTCACCAAAGTTATGAAGAAGGGAGGAGAGAAGAGTAGGGTAAAGGAACGTACCCTCACGGTAAATGGTCCCCTGGCAACCCAGTTCCTGCTACAGATACTTTTACTCCACAGATTCCCATTACAGCTGTCAATTTCCTGTATGAAGGCACAGCTTTTAGAGCCACCCTTATGCCTGCAGTTTCTCGGAATAATCAGCTGGAAATGTGCCACGGATGCGCAGTTGGGGTGAACTATTCTGGCTCATTTCAGAGGAATGTCAGGAGTCTCCACGCTCTTGTCATGAACAACCACGAAATGAGGGAAGGAGTGGTAACTTTATTTAGACATTGACAAGAGGCAACATGGGTTTTCTGAAAAGGGGGAGACTGGGATCCCAATGAGCCCAGTGGATACCTTGCCCCTATGTTTGTGGACAACTTCCAGACAGCTGCAGAGCAGCTGAAGCCCAAGGGCAGCCTAGTAATCCCATTCAACTGGAGGGGCAGGCATGGAGCACTGGGAAGCTGAGGCTCCTCGGAGGAGCTGCTCAGACAATCAGGACTCTGCCCAGGAGTCCCTGGGAGGCCATCAGGCAGTGCTGTCTACATAGAGTGAGTATAAGAAGTTTCCAGAAAAAGTGCTATATGCGATTAAAGACCTAACAGCCTAAGACAGGAAGTGTTGGGAGAAATTAGATGTAGAACAACTGGTTAATTCCTGTGTGGCAAGCAGAAACACTACACTTAGGAATAAAAAGTATAAACTATTCACTCTCAGACATGGTCATATTGCTCTGAACAGGATAAACTCTGGATCTTAGGAGAAGGATACAAAAAGAACTATCTTTTGCCACAGGGTCCCAGTCTATAAAGTGAATTACATTGTAATGCCACAGTATTTATAGGAGAGAGACGGAGGACATGCCTACCAAAAAGGCTCCACGTGGACAGTAATTAACAAACAGGTTGAGAAATTACACTGCTCTAGAGAGTAAGGCAGACCCACCCTTACAAAGCCTAAAAGCAAGCTCTGACCACATCCACCAAGAAACAGAGAGGAAGTGGTTATAAAACTGTAAGATGACTTGAATAATTCTTTCCCCTTGAGCATGGACAGCACCTTTGACAGGATGGCCACTTCCTTGATAATACACAGTGTAGTATTCTGGAGAGTCTCCAGCTGGCTTTGAAGATACTGGCCACACATTTTCATAGGTCACAATATTCTGATTGGTCTGTGGCCTATAAGAGTAGAGAGATCCCAGGCTCCAACTAGAGAGGAAATGGACACCTCATTCTTACAGCTGTAAGGAACTGAATTCAACCAGCAACTTGAAAACTCTTTGATGAGGACGTTGAATCTCAGAGGAGATATCAGTCCTGAGATATAGACCTTGATTCCAGCCTTAAATGGCCCTAAACTGAGAAGCTGGCTATGTTGATCCCAGTCTTCTGACCTATAGGAACTGTGAGGTAATAAATGAATGTTATTTTAAGCCACTATGATTGTGGCAATTTGTTACAGAGCAATTGAGAACCGATATAGAAACTGAGCCCCAACAAGTAACAGATGCTTAGTAAATACCTTAAACTTTCTACAAGTTGACCCTAATAAGGTAAGAGCAAGCGCAGATAGCTTCAAGACAATTAGCCAATAATTGATCTGGAACCCTGCTGGAGTAAAAGTTAACAGTACTCACAAAAAGAGGGAATACAGAGCTCAACAACTAATCAAAACAATGTCTATTACATAATTGAAATGCCACGTGAGAAAGTGTGACCTATAGTGAAAATAACAAAGCATTCAATAGGAGCTAATGCAAAGAAGGTTCATGTGCTCAGAGATGATTATGAATTTTGACATTTACAGAACAGCATGCTCCAAACTACAAAGTCCAGCACATGCAGGATATTTATCAAGAGAGACCCACAAAAAGTGGGTCATGTATAATGTGCTTTTGTTTATGTAAAAAGGGAAATAAGAAAACACATTCATATTTGCATGTAGAAAGAAACACTTTAAGAATACATAAGAAAAAAACAAATTGTTTAAATAGGGATACAGGTTGACCCATTGTAACAATGAGATGTACAAGACGCTATGTCGAAAAATGGACTTTACAATTTGGGGGTGGGAGGAGTGTAGTTGTGGAGATGGGAGGGAAGGGATGGTAGGGGAAAAACAAAGGAAGAAGCAACAATGCTTGATAAGAAATGTACTCATTAGCTTGCTCATGTAATTGTAACCCCTCTGTACAGTATTTTCACAATAAAAATTTTATTTAAAAAAATTATAAGTAACCCTGTCTGGTTTCTGGCTGGGAAGGCAAAAAGTAGAAGACAGGAGAAAAGAGACATTATACATTAAAATTTTTCCAAACAAGAGAATAAACAAAGGAATAAACCAACAAAATAAATGAATAACATGTTAAGAACTTGACCAAAATATAGTATATATCAAATATCTTAGAACAAATGTAACACTGTAACCTTATCAAAGCAAGTAAGGTAGTTCAGGGGCTAGAACTCAGTGCCTTGAGCTCTCTTGGCTTTCTTCTTCACAATTGGTGCTTAATCACTTGACCCCCAACTCCTGCCTAGATTCTTCTGCTTAGGCTAGCTCTGAATGATGATTTTCAGACCTTAGCCTCCTGAATAGCTAGAATTATAGATGTAAGCCCGGCTCCCAATAACTCTTTCCAAGGAAATGAAACAAGGTATGCACAAAGATTTAGCTACAAAGAATTCATCAAAACACTTAAAATATTGTTAAATTGAAACTACTCCTCAGTGAGATATTGACTGATCTGTGAATGTAATGATACTGGAAATTCTAGGAAATGATACTAGAATTCTTATTAAAAGTACATGATTGCACTTCAGGGTGAGAAAAGCTCAGAAAAAAAAAAAAAAGATTGTGGAGTACAAACAAAACGGCGGTTGGTTAGTGTTAAGGAATTATAGGTGAACTTTACCTGCCTTTCCACATTTAGATTTTCTAAAATAAATATTTTATAATTAAAATAGGACACTAAACTGTTGGAAAAAATTGAAGGAAAGAAATAAAAGGTTCTTTGTTTGTTTTTGTTGGTCAGGAGGCCTGAGCTCTGGGCCTGGGCACTGTCTCTCAGCTCTTCAGCTCAAGGCTAGCACTCTACCACTTGAGCCATAGAGCACCACTTCTGGCTTTTTCTGCTTATGTGGTGCTGAAGAATCAAACCTAGGGTCTCATGAATGCAGGGCAAGCACTCTTCCACAGAGTCACCTTCCCAGCCCGAAATAAAAGGTTTTGTTGGTCCTAAACAACCTTCAGTACATTTTTTTCTTTCTTTCTCAAGATACTCTTACCGGTTGCCTATGTGTTGCCCGAGTTTCTTTGTTGACTGAAGCCTGGGTGCTGAGGGGTGTGGTACTCCCAGGAGTGACCACTTCAGCCTGAGTGCTGAGAGGCTCAGTCCTTTTAGGAAGGACTGTGTCTGCTGCTTTCTCTGAGGGTTCGGAAGCCGGCACAGCTGGAGCAGCATCACGGTATTCTGGCCTTCTTTTCTTTACTGAGTTCACTTTTCTGCTTACATTGTCTTCTGTGCTCTCAGAGTCATCACTAATGGGCTTCCGTTTTCTTGTGGACTGTGAGGAAATGAGCACACTAGGTGAGATGATCAGTGCTTATGATTAGTCACCATAAGCACTGCAGAAATCGATGTAATTCCCATTTCTAAACTTTGAAACTGAGCATAGATGGTTGGACAAGTACTGGATAGATATGAGACCTACATTAGAGTTCTCTGCAAATGTCACAGTTCTGACTTTGTAAATCACAACCTAAACACACTACTGGACTGCTATGAGCACTGACTAGGTACATGGAGATCTGATACAAAGTGCTTCATATAAGCACATCGAATACAAAAATAGTCTACACGGACTATGAAAGTACCTTCTACAACGGTGTCTATAGTGTAACTGCAGAAGAGTTTCATCTGCACCAATCAGAATGCAATGAAATATTACAAATGAAGACAGAAGAGAGAATATCCACACGTACCTTTCTTGTACTAACTCTTACAGATTCGTTTCCACTTGCTTCATTTTCAGTAGTGCTCGAACTGCGCCGAAGAATAAGCATTATTATCTCCCACAGATGCCAGTATCTGTAAGACTCTTATCTCCAATTAACCACCACAAAGCCAGAAGTGAAGGTGTGACACATTCAAGCGCCAGCTATGAGTGAAAAAGCCAAGTGAGAGCACAAGACCTGAAGCTTAAGCTCTAAAACCAGCAATGAAAACCAGAGAGACAGAGACAGACAGGAGGGAAAGGGGAGAAAGAAGAGAGAAGAAAGAGAAAGAGCACTTTCCTTAAAGTTTAAAGGGTTCAGTGCAGAGCTAGGCTGACGACAGTACAGTGGAATTTAACCGGCATGAGGCAGAGAAGAGGGATTCATGGCTGCAAATGAAAATACATGGTTAGGAACCTAGAGCTGACTTCTAAAGATACTTCTCCAGGCCCAGAAGAATGGGAAGTTAAGGTAAAGTATCTGTAAATGAAAAAGCCTGGCACGTTCAAGAGATAGATGGTATTGGTAAGAGAAGAATACACTAGCAGAAGTCAAAGAATTAAAAGAGGCTGAAATCCAAAAGGAGGTACAGAGGAGGAAAAGCAACCCAGACCCTAGGAATGGCACATGCAAATGGCCTGAGATATGCATATTTAGGAATCTGATGATCAGTAGAGACCAAACAGAATAGGGTGTTTTTACCCCCAGGAATCCAAAAATGAAATCTGTTAATTTCTGTAATAGATGAATAGTGATGACATTCATAATTTTTATGTATCATCAAGAGTGTATCTCTAGGAATAAGTATTCTTGATCTTTTTTTTTTTTTTTTGGTATTACTGGGACCTTGAGCTTGCTAGACAGGTGCTCCACTACTTGAGGCATCTTGTTTTGTTTTTGAACAGGTTCTCATCTTTTTGCCCGAGAGTTGGCTTTTGAATATAGTATAGCTGAGATTAGAGAAATCATCATCATTCCCAGCTTGTTCGTTGAGATAGAGTTTGTCCACTTTTTGCCTGGGCTGGCTTTGATCCAAGATCTCCCAATCTCTACCTCCTAAGTAGCTGGTATTACGGGTATGTGTCGCTGTATCCAGCTACCCTTAGATTTTTCTTGTCTAGGATGTATTTAGCAGACAGTAGCTGTTTAATAATTTATAAAACTGAGTTAACCTTTAAAAGTAAAAGCTTCACGTAAGAAACTCATAGCCTTCACATACACAATTACCCATAACAGATTAGAGAAAATTGGAGGACTCATTTATTCTAATTTCCTCACCCAAACAAAAATAGACCATCTTGGAATAAACAAGAAATGTATAAAATGTACGTGAATAAAATTTAGAATAGCAGTAAAAGAGCTTCATTTGCTCATCACTGTACAAACTCCCATACTCTGATTCACTGAGAAATTAACCCAATGAAGGTAGCCTGTTGTCTAAGAGATCCAGTTGTTAATTATTTTAGTTATTCGAATAATATAACCAACTGTTGAAATTTAAGTTTTGATGTTGCAGTTCTCTTGAGGAAAAACCTAAGAAGTTATCTCAAAAGATCTTAAGAGCTTGTATCTTAAAGAATTGCTCCAATGGGTGCTAGTGGCTCACACCTGTAATCCTAGCTACTCAGGAAGCTGAGATCTGAGGATTGTAGATCCAAGCCAGCCCAGACAGGAAAGTTGACAAGACACTTGTCTTCAAATAACTACCAAAAAGTTGGAAATGTATCTGTGGTTCAAGTGGTAGAGCACTCTCATTGAGCTAAAGAAGCTCAGGAACAGCACCAAGGCCATGAGTTCAAGACCCAGGACCCACATACCCCCCCCCCAAAAAAAATTTTTTTTGCAATAAAGTCTTGGTAAGTACAAAGCAACAATTCCTTGGGATAAATCATACCTTTGTTTCTCTTCTTTTCCTTGAGGAATTAAAGGCACAGGAGATGCACAGGGTCCAAACTCCTCCTCATCGGCATAGATGGCAGTGCTGTGAAAGAGAGGGTCTATGGGAGAGACACAGACCTTGTCAAGCAATAGTCCTACACGGTGGAGGACAATCATGAGAAGAAACACAGGCCACTTTGCCTGTATTTATGACCTCCTAACTTGGCAACTTGAAATTTAAATCATATCGCCAATACATGCATATTCATAGATTATAAGGCTGTGCTCCTATACTTACACATTAACGAGCCTAATTTTAATGAGATTAAAAACTGGAATAAGATATCTAACAGTTTTGTCCTCTGCCTGGTAGACCACTGGAGTGAGGTTGTGAGAGGCTACCCATCCAAACTCTATCATCACAAAGCACCCGGGACACAGTGGGCTCTTGTATTTGTGAATGGATGCCTTTTGGAGAAAGATCTCAGGCCTGCTTGCTTCCCCTCCTTTCTGCTCTAGATTGATGGAACTTCTGGAGAGCATGCAAAGTTCATGTGAATGAGGCAGAAGCGATGGGAAGACACCTAATGGTCTTGGTGGGGCAAGATGCTGGGCGGACACATCAGGAAAGAGGAGCAAAAGCAACAGAGCCTGGGGGCTGGGGGGGTGGGGGAGGAGGGCTTATAGCAGGGCTGGAGCACGGTGGGGGGGTGGGATAAATGAGACAGATCTGAAGGGGTATCGGGGGCCCCCAAGACCCAAGCAATCATTTCTTCATGCTCAAACGTTAACATGATAGCAACAATGTAAACTTTTATGTTCAATAGCTGCTTAATGAACCTATCAATCTTACAGTTTTAAAATTAGTAATATATTCTGCATTGTTCTCAACTAGGCAAAGGGATTTAAGTACTCTACAGCGGTGACTAAGAAAAGCAAAAAGCCAAATAGATGAATTCTGAATTTCTGTATGTAACTAATCATGCAAGCTGACCCTTACAACTTGACAATATAAAGACTACAATTCAATGTGAAAATGGGCAAGGGTCATGACTACATAGATACTTCTTTAGGACATATACATGGAGAAAAACACTGTGGAATTAATGATTGCCCTTTTCTTTCTTTTCTTTTTTTCTTTCTTTTTTTTTTTGAGACTAGGTCCAGCTATGTAGCCCAGGCTGGCCTCAAACTTGTAATTGTCCTGCCTTGGTTACCAGGATTACAAATGTGCAATACATGATCTGTGCATGATTTCTTAAGGCTTATTGAATATACTGAAAACCAACGTATTTTACATTTTAAAAGGGTTAATTCTGTGGTATGTGGTATGTGTGAGTACCAGGACTTAAGTCAAGGTCTTGCACTCCACTTGGATTTTTAGTGTCATAGCTGGTACTCTACCATGTAAGCCAGGCCTTTAATCCACCCTTGTGCTGTTTAATTGGAGATAGAATCTCTCAGACCTCTCTGCCCTGGCTAGCTTTGAACTGAGATCTTCTGATAACAGCCTCCGGAGTAGTTAAGTTTGTAGGCATGAGCTACCAGTGCCTGGCCACAAATCAATTTTTTAAGTTATAGAATTTAAGATTTAGGTAAATCTGATAAGTGATTCAAACTTTTTTAACCAAATCATAACAAAAGATGTATTGCAGTGATTATTTCTCATCTTACAAGATATTTTTTAAAACCTGTATTTTCTATATATTAGAAAAAAAAATCCAGGCACCAGTTGCTCATGTCTGTATCCTAGCTACTCAGGCTAAGAGCTGAGGATTCCAGTTCAAAGCCAGCACAGGCAGGAAATTGTGTGAGACTCTTATCTTCAATTAACCACCAGAAAACCAGAAGTGGAGCTGTGGCTCAAAGTGGTAGAGGACTAATTTTGACAAAAATAGCTCAGGGATAGTACCCAGGCCTTGAGTTCAAGCCCTAAGATAAAAAAAGATGAAAGTCAGAGATAGTTTCCCAAATTTTCTATTCTTGTTCCAGCAAAATGCAACTACACTGCCACTGCAAATGCAGGGCCCCTTGGCACTCATTCGCTCTGGCCTTGACAGTGGTCAGTGACACAGGATGCAGCTGTTACATCTGGACAGCTGGGTATCAGCTCACAACCAAGGAACCCAAGAACATTCTCCCTCCTTCCCTGGAGCACTTTATAAGGGAAAATTCCCCCACTCTTCTCCCTAATGCCCCTTTTCCAATGGCTCGGCCAAATGGAAGTAAGGACACTAAGAAGGGTATCCTGGGCTGGGAAGGTGGCTCAGTGGTAGATTGCTTGCCTTGCATGCATGGGGCCCTGGGTTCGATTCCTCAGCACCACATAAGCAGAAAAAGCCGGAAGTGGCGCTGTGGCTCAAGTGGTAGAACGCTAGCCTTGAGCTGAAGAGCTGAGGGACAGCGCTAAGGCCCAGAGTTCAGGCCCCATGACTGGCAAAAAAAAAAAAGAAGGGTATCCTGATATGAATGGAATGTTAATCCATGTTGGCACACTTTGATAACATTCTTAGTGCCAATGTACCTTGAATTCAAATTATCAAGTACTTCCACAAACATTGATATACACAGACAACTGATTTTTTTCCCCCTAGCTGTCCTGGGGCTTAAACTCTGGGCCTGGGTGCGGCCCCTAAGCTTCTCTGACTCAAGGCTAGCATTCTACCACTTGAGTCACAGTGCCATTTCCTTTTTTATCTGAGTAGTTTATTGGAGATAAGAGTCTCATGGACTTTTCTGCCCAGGCTGGCTATGAACTGTGATCCTTGGATCTCAGCCTCCTGAGTAGCTAGGATTACAGGTGTGAGCCACTGGCACCCAGTTCACAACTGGTTTTTATGTGTCAAGACCCTTCCAATTTTTCTATCTAGCTAAATGCTGTGACTTAAATCTTCTTAGGAGGAAGATTTAAAACACTAATGGAGCCGGGCACTGGTGGCTAATGCCTATAATCCTAGCTACACAGGAGGCTGAGATCTGAGGATCAGGTTCAAAGCCAGCCTGGGCAGGGAAGTCCAGTCTGGGCAGGAAAGTCTGTGAGACTCTTATCTCCAATAAACCACTCAAAAAACAAGAAGTGGTACTGTGGCTTAAGTGGCAGAGTGCTAACCTTGAGTGGAAGAGCTGAGGGACAGCACCCAGGCTTAGAGTTCAAGCTCCACAACCCCCCCCCAAAAAAAAAAAACCCAAAAAACAAAAAAACACTAACCAAAGTTTTCATAAGGTTCTTCATCTTTCTCATTTCTGGAGATCACAGAATTCTCAGGAAAGTCAAAGGTGTCAATAGGCCTGTGCTCTTGAGTGGCTTTCTAAAAATGAATAGAGTCAAAATCACTGAATGGGCACACACAAGGAACACTCCAACCATGATTTACTTAGCAAGGATACTCTTGCTAGCACTGCTGTCCAAAGAAATACGTGGCATTTGGGGGAGGTACATAGACTACCTTGATAATCTAAGGCAGCGATTAGCAAACTGATTCTGCACAGGACTGAAGAATTGGCCCTTAGGTTTCTTTTGCAACTATCCAACTTGGCCAGTATAGTGTATAGTATAGATAGCAATCACTCAGGAAGGAATGGAGTAGGCTGTATTCCAGCCAGACTTTCTATCTGCCCACGAAAATGGGATCAAATGGGAACTTCATACCATTTAAAAATGAAATAGTGATTCTTAGTGGATCAGCTGAATAAAAGGAAGAGGCAGATTAGATATGTACACAAGCTACAGCAAGCCTAAACCCCAAGTCTAGGCCTGAATTTTCTCAGAAATATGCAATCTACCTGACTGGTTATAAACAGTTTGGGGAGTACATGGGATAGAAACTGTTTATGGGAGAGAAAGTAGCATTCACATTATTATTATTCTGTAGAACTGAGGATTGAACTTGGGAACTTGCACTTGCTAAAAAGCACTCAATCACTTGAGCCAAGTCTCTAGCTCCTTTTTGCATTACTTATTTATTTAGTGCTGGCCCTGGGGCTTTGACTCAGGGCCTCGGTGCTATCCCTGAGTTTCAAGGAACTCAAGGCTGGCACTCTACCACTTGAGCCACAGCTCTACTTCTGGCTTTTTTTTTTTTTTTTTGGTGCTTAATTGGAGACTAGAGTCTCACAGACTTTCCTGCACAGGCTGGCTTTGAACTGTAGTCGTCAGATCTCAGCCCCCTAAGTAGCTAGGATTGCAGGGGTGAACCACTGGTGCCCAGTGGCAATGGTTATTTTTTGAGGCAGGGTTTCACTTTGCACTTGGGTTGACCTGGTCTGTGATCTTGGTCTGTGATCCTTCTGGTGTTTCCCCATGTCACTAGGGATGAAGCCATATGTCACTACGCCCAGTTATTGTGTTTCCCGAGTGGCTGGGATAAAAGGTGTGCCCATTGATTGAGTCACTGATTGAGATGGAGTTTCATGAACTTTCTTATGCCTGAGCTGACCTTGAAACCATAATCTCCCCAAGTAGCTAGGATTACAGGCTTCAGCCATCATACTCATCAGCTATATAATTTTATGTGTCCGTTATCTGAATATAACTTAAATCAAGACGAGTCAGACAGAAAGTTCTAAAACGTTAACGAAGGCTGTTTTCTCTGCTATATTGGGAACTCTTTTTCCCAATTAAAAAAAATTGGTCATACCAAAAAAAAAAAAAAACTTACAAAACTGAAATTCTCTCAACATGTTCTGTCATGGTCAACAGTGAGAAAATTATGTTAAAATACGAATGGCTTACTTACATCTTTCATGAAATGTGTTCTTCCTGCAGTGTTCTTTGGATTTTCTGTACTACTATACAACAAACAACAACAAAAATAAGATGAGAAGTTAGAAAAAAAGCTAAATAACTGTCCCATAACTTCCAAGCATTTTCTTCCAAAATTATATTCTGCAGTAGTAGCACAAATAGTTTGCATCCAATGGAACTTGAATTATGGATAATCTTTTAGAAAACAGAACCTGTATTCTATAAATTCAACAACTAGAAAATAGCCTTAGCTCTGTAGGCTGGGAAAAGTCTCCTGCTGTGATCCTCATCCTTCTGGCCTAATCAGCTAGTCGGGAATGACTGCAGAACTGACCAAACAGAGCAGCCTTTTCTATCCCAGGCCTGGCTCTCTTACTAAATTTTCTCATTTAACTCTAATGACAGGGGGAGGTGGAAGGCATGCCCATGTTACAAAGGAATACTTGTCCAAAGGAGTACACAGGTAGAAGGAAGGCCTTAACTAAAATCCGCACTGCTTCAGATCTGGAACCTGCTGTCTTACTTCCCACCCACTTATTCTTCCCTCTGATGGGCAATAAAAGAAAAAGGATAAAGCTATATTTTTTTTTCTTGGAAGGTTAAAGCAAACGAATGCAACAATAGTGACTACAAAAAAAAACTAGAAAGAACAGTGGCAGGAAATACATATTAATAACTGTAAGCCAACTGCTAGTAGCTTGCCTATAATCCTACCTACTCAGGAGGCTGAGATCTGAGGATCCATTTGAAGCCAGTCCTGGCAAGAAAGTTCCTGAGTCTTATCTCCAATTAATCACAGAAAAAGCAGGAGGTGGCACTCCTGTGGCTCAAGTGGCAGACTGCTAGCCTTAAGCAAAAGGAGCTCAGGGACAGTGCCTAGGCCCAAAGGTCAAGCCCCATGACTGCTAAAAATAAAAATAAAAAATATTAAAATAGGGCTGGGAAGGTGGCTCAGTGGTAGAGTGCTTGCCTTGCATGCATGAGGAGCTGGGTTCGATTCCTTAGCATCACATAAGCAGAAAAGTCCGGACGTAGCGCTGTGTCTCAAGTGGTAGAGCTAATATTAGCCTTGAGCTGAAGAGCTGAGGGACAGGGCCTAGAGTTCAGGCCCCATGACCAACCAAAAAATAAACAAAAATATTAAAATAATAATAATTGTAGTTAGTCTCTAGTGAGTATGGACTGAGCTTCCTCTATGAACCAGCCATTGCCAAAGGGTACTAGAATAACTGGAATAACACAATGCAGAGTCCCTGACCTAAAATATGCAGGCACACTAAAACCATATTCTTCAAGTACCCATTTGTAGGGAGTAAAACCAATTTAGTGCATCTGAACCAGTATTTCCTTTTACTTCATATAATTTTACACTTATGGAAAATTAGCAAAACTAGCACAAGGACCTTCCAAACTTTTGTCCACATCTATCTACTGTTTATACTGTTCTCTGTTTGTATATTTGTATCTGTGGTAATTCTAAGACACTGCAGCCCTAAATATTTCTTGAATAATCATCCTATAATTTCTCAAGTAAAAAAATTTAATACTGTTATAATTATACAGTCAATACCTAAACTCCATCAATTGCCTTATAATGTCCTGTAAAGTTTCAATGGTTTCAATTTTGTTAAAAGGAAACACAGAAGAATATAAAATACAGGATTTCACTGGATGTAGTATTTCCATAAGTCTTGTTTGGTTTTTTTGTGTATTAGTGTGAGTACAAACACATGTGTACTACTTTTTAAGTAAAATCTTACTGTGAATTGCAGAATTTTTTTTTGGTTGGTCATGAGACTTGAACCCTAGCCTGGCCACTGTCCCTTAGCTCTTCAGCTCAAGGCTAGCCCTCTACCACTGGAGCCACAGCGCCACTTCCGGTTTTCTGAGTGGTTTATTGGAGATAAGAGTTTCATGGACTTTCCTGCCAGGCTGACTTTAAATGGAGATCCTCAGATCTCAGGCTCCGGAGTACCTAGGGTTATAGGTGTGAGCCACCTGCGCCCAGCTTAGAATTTTTTTTTTTAAAGGAACACTTGAGAGCAGTGGTTTCCCAACTAGAGGTCAGTGGCAGAGCACTTGCCCTGCATGTATAAAGCAGAAATCAAAAGCTATCAATGATTCATCTGAAGGGCTTGTTAAAAATTGATTGTACGTGCACGTGCGCGCGCGCACGCACGCACGCACGCACACAGGACAACATCCTGAATGGATCCTGGGAATTAAGGAAAGTGACTTCTGAATGTTGCAAGTATAAACTTAACCGAAATTCTTTCACCTGTGTCTCGATGACGATAAACTCGTGTTTACTAGGCTGGACTCCAGGTGGAGCTTCCAAAACACGGAAACTTCTGTCATAATCATAAATAAAACTATGTTAAGGTGCACTTAGTGTGTTTTAGGAGACAGAAAGGTGAATCCTGTGTCTGAATCCTCCGCCCCTCAAAAAAAAAAAAACTTTAAGATAATAAATCTCACTGGTCAGTTAGATATGCTTTAACTCTTTTCAGCTGGTCAGCTGATGTGCTATGCTGCTATATTCCTTCGTAATTCTCTTCCCCATTGGCCACAGAGCGCAGTCTGGGTTTTGTTCACCTTCCTGGTCGGCTACTCCAACATCTACAGACACCCTCCAGAGTTTCCATGGAAGAACTCCTGAGGAGTACATTTAATTCCCCAAAAGTCTTCCAGCCAGATCCAGGCCTAGTCTAAGATGCCATCCAGACAAGGCCAGACAAGGCCAGAGTCGCTTGTAGATTAACCTTTTAGAGTGCAGTTTTGCAATCTGTCTTTTAAACATATAGCCTATCGTTACATTCACCGTGCCTTTTAATAAAATTAACATGCCTGGGCCACCATGGAATTCCCTTACAGCATTTAGGATTTAGGGCAAAGCAGCCAACAAACAGCAGCTTGGTTCTCAGCTCTCTGGTCTGTGCTGGGTTTTTGTTTTGCCTCCCCCCACTTTTTTTGTCAGTCCTGGGGCTTGAACTCAGGGCCTGGGCGCTGTCCCTGAGCTTCTTTTGCTCAAGGCTAGCGCTCCACCACTCGACCACAGCACCCGTTCCAGCTTATTCTGTTTACGTGTCACTGAGGAATCGAACCCGGGACTTCATGCATGCTAGCCACCTTCGCAGCCTGCTCTGTCTTTTTAACGGCAAAGACAACGGAGTTAAACAGACAGAAGACTTGCAGACCTCTACTCCGCCTGGGAACGTCTCCCGGGCTCCAGGACTAGTACCCTGCCTGTAGTCCCGCCCCTCCTCCCCGCACGGCCGTACAGACGTGTACACTGAGGCCCCGCACGCACAGATGCCTCCTGGAAGTACAGACTGCGGCAGAACCGCCGCACGGAGAGCTCGGAACGTTCGGGGCGCCGGCCGCACTCACCCCGGAGGTCTCGGAGATCGCAACCGCCACCGCAGAGCCATCCCGCCACTCTCGGCGCCCGCGGAGCCCACGAAATTCCCGCCCAGTCCCACGCTACGCGGATCAGCCAATCAGAGATGACTACGCGCCATTTACCCCGCCCCTCTTCTGGGCGGGCCCAGGGCCCTACTGGAGCGAGCAAAAACCCGGCGAGGAGTAGGAGCATGACGGAGCCTTTCAACCAGCTGCTGACAGCGACGGCTAACTACAATCCGGTGCCATGTTTTCTGAATATCGGCGCTCCGAGGCGGCTGGGCGGGTGGGCGGGAGCCAGTGAGAGTTGGAACCGGACCTAGGGCTGGCAGCTGCGGCTGGCGCCCAGCTGTCAAGTCAGGATTCGTTGTTTTGTTAGCTCCCCTGATGACTTTAGCTTGGTGAATTTGGCTTCTTATTCTTCCCTTATTCCTGTATCTTCTTCTTGTTAAACAGGGAGGGTCCCTCCTGGAACTATCTTTTTTGATGCTTTTTGTCTTCTTGTTTAAAAATCGACTGCAATGTAAAAGGAAGGAAAACAAATGTATGAGCTAAAACTCCAACACTGAGAAGAGAGCATGGGGCAGAAACATCATGGCATTAGACCTGGCAATGATTTATTTTTTTACTATGAAACCAAATGCACAGTTTGGGATGATGGACAGCAGTGGTTGTTTGTGCAACAAAACCCCCCATACACTTAAACTGGTTCCAAAAAACAAAGTGTCAGGTGCCAGAGGCTCATGACTCATAATCCTCGCTCTTCAGGAGGCTGAGATGTGAATATCATGGGTTAAAGCCAGCCCTGCCAGATAAGTCCTCAAGACTCCATCTTCAATTAAATAGCAAAATGCCAGACTTGGAAACATGACTAGAGAGCTAGTTGTGAGCAACAGAGAACATAAGGAGCTGGGAAGGTGGCTCAGTGGTATTGCGCTTGCCTTGCATGCCTGAGGCCCTGGGTTTGATTCCTCAGCACCACATAAGCAAAAAGAAAAAAAGCTGGAAGTGGCGCTGTGGTTCAAGTGGTAGAGCGCTAGCCTTGAGCTGAAGAGCTGAGGGACAGCACCCAGGCCCAGAGTTCAGACCCGACGACCACCCCCACCCCCCAAAAAAAAAGAGAACTTAAGGCCTGAGTTCACCTACCATATGAGCACACAAAACAAAGGTTAAAATACTAAATTTTATGTAATATCTATATACATAGCTATAAATATTGTTTGCATGTGTGAGTATTGAAACTTGAACTCAGCACGTAGGTGCTGTTCCTTAGCTTTTTCCCTCGAGGCTGGCACTTTAACATGAGCCACAGTTCCACTTCCAGCTTTTCTTAGTTAATTCGAGATAAGAGTCTCAGGGAGGGCTGGGAAGGTGGCTCAGTGGTCCAGCACTTGCCTCACATATATGAGGCCCTGGGTTCCATTCCTCAGTACCATATAAACAGAAAAGGCTGGAAGTTGCACTGTGTCTCAAGTGGTAAAGCACTAACCTCGAGCTGAAGAGCTGAGGGACAGTGCTCAGGCCCAGAGTTCAAACCCCACAATGGACAAAAAAGAAAAAAAAAAAGTCTCAGGGACTTTCCTACACAGGGTGGCTTTGAAATTTGAGCCTCAGATTTCAGCTTCCTGAGAAGCTAGGAATAGAGGCATGAGCCACCAGCTACTGGCTTATGTTTATATGTTTCTATATGTATATATTTCACAATAAGAATATTAGAATGTGTTTTATATGTCACAGTAAGAATTTTACAATGTGTTTCAAACATAAAAAAGAATATATAATGTAAAGTTGAAAAACAAACATCCATATAACCACCACTGGATTTGGCCCTAAATAATATACTTAACTTCTCAGTATCCTTCAACCTTCTGAACAATGTCTTCTTCCCATGAGTTTTTTTTTTTTCACTCCGATGTTTCTGTGTTGATATATCTCTAAGTGATGTATAATTATTGCATATTTCTGAATGTTATATAACTGATATTTGGTAGGTATTCTACAAGTGTCCTTTCTTACTCAGAACTATGATTTTTAGAAATATCCACATTGTATCCCATCTGGGTGTAGCTATAACTTATTTTTATTGCATTTGGAACACACTAAGTAAATACATCACTTTTTCCGCCTTCTGTGTGTGGATTCATCAGTTATTTTCAGTCTTGCTATTACAGCAATGAGTCACCAAACATTCTTGTGCATGTCTTTCAGGGCCCACATCTAAAAGTTTCTTGAAAAATAGTCAGTGATGTTAATGCCACCTGGGATATGTTCATTTTCAACTTCACATTATGATGCCAACTTTTACACAGTGTTCTATACACTGTAGACTGTTCAATTTTGGCTCCCATCAGCAGTATATAGGACAGCCCTGATTCTTAGTATTTTTATATTTTGACCTATCTGGTTAATTGAAATCTTTGCAATTCCAATGTGTACTTCCCTTAAGTAAAGCAGCTTTTCATTGTTTCTAGGTCATCCCCGTTTCCTCTTCAATGAAATGTGTGTTCAGAAACTTCCCAGAAATCATTTGGCCATGTGCCATGGAAGGATATGTCATCCCTCAGGTCTTGAAGGAAGTTAACCATCTATAGGGAGAAATAGGCTTCCTGGAGCCACTGAAGTTGTCAGTCTCAGGGGAGTGGGTACAGAAATCCATCTTCTGGGAAATAGGTGTTGTTAAACTTTGTGTACTTTGGGGTATGAAAGAAATAAATCAATGCAACTGTGAGAAAGTATTTCTCCATTTAGACATGATTAACCAAACCCCATAGAGACATAACATTTAATTATGACACTACGCCTTCAATTCTGCAGTTAGGGAAACACGAATTTCCCTGGAAATGAGGGGGAAGGTGAGGGTGGGGGTGGGGGCTGGAAGATAGGAATAAGAAAAATAGATGCTTCAGAGACAGACAGTTCAAGTCCATTACAAAATGTGTCCTAGGCTATAGACCTAGTCAGAAGGAAGGCAGAATTCCAACCCAAATATTCCAGCTTTCAAACTGTCTTAGCACTAGTCCATCATCATGAAGCTGTGTTACTCAGATGATCAGCTTGGCACAGCAGTTCTCAGGTTGGGTGAGGAGAGGAGAGAAGGGCTATTCTGGCAGCACCAGGAAGGGCATTCACAACAAAGCACTGGATCAGTGCTGTCACATGAAGACCACTTCCAGTGTGCTTTAGGTGCTGTGATTGCTGTGCATACAAACTGGATCCCAAATAGTAATTTCAAAGTTTTCTCTGGCTAGCTGTACTGTTAGAGATGGAAACCGGAGCACCTTTCCAAGCAGAAGAGGTAAAGCCAAGTATCAGGAGGAGTTCAGCTTAGGAACAGGAGAACCAAAGGTCTCATGGGAGAGCATTAATGGATGGTGGGGACTGGTGAAGGGCAGAAGGATCAACCGAAGGAAGAAGAAGGATCTTGTAGACAGGAGAAGCTCCAGCCAAAGAAGATCCAGCCAGCGAGAAGACCCCCCCCTCCCCCAAAAGGAGAGTGGTGTGAGGAGCCATGGCCACTGATTTTTATTTTATACTGTTTCCTTTTCACCATTGCCAATCTTCTGTTAATATTTGCCAGACTCACCAGCCTCCTGTAGGTATGGCTGGGGTAGTAAAGAATGAAGGATTGTGTTTAGGATGGGGTGTGGGGGTGGGAAGGGGGCTAGGTATGGGTGTGGGAGAGATGGACACAGGAAACCTGGAGAAGGTAAATATCTACTGGAGGATCTCAGAGATACATCCAAACAGGTCACTTCTGGATGTTGGAGGCTACCTAGGTTTGTAGGTCTTCAAATTATATAAAATATGGATGGGCATGGTGGTGCCCACCTGTAACCCCAGCTACTTGGCAGGCAAAGGTAGGAGGAGCATGGTTGGAGGCAGTCGGAGGGAAAAGAAATGTGAGCCCCTATCTGCAAAACTAAGAGCAAAAGGGCTGAGGGCATGGCTCAGGTGCAAGAGCCACACATGAGGCCCTTGAATTCAACCCTAAATACTACAACCAAAATCAAAATTTTTCATCAAATATTTTCATGTTTGGGAAATTGGGGGGTGAGTCCTAGAGATATTATATGTAAACAACAGAAAATAAATCCAGCACGGTAAGGCATGGAGATCAGAGGCAAAAACATGGTGGACCCTAGATTCTTGGGAGAGTCTTCCTAATGGTGCCTTTATTTTCCCCCTTCCCACTGGCAATTCTGCACTGTGTCCACCAGAGGGCAGATAAAGAAAGGAGTTGGAGACTCGCACGTGTAATGGAGAACTCATTTTCAGACCTAGTAAACAGCAGTTCAAAGTCAGTTCAAGATTAGTAAAAGGAGATGGCTAACCTGCCTTTACCTAACTCGTTTTTGCCCCTTTATGTGAATTTTATTCTTCAATAATCTCCACAGATTTCCCTTAAAGTAAAAGTCTGGCTTTCTATAATGAAGAGGAATTTTTGTTTCTTCTCAAATTTTCCTACTTGGTTGTTTACTTTCCTAAGCACTTAGTGAGTACTGGGTAAACAAGAATCTCTCGCTATTCTTATCAGTTTTAAGCAGACCAACTGCGCAACAAGTGTAAGGATGACAGTGTACTACAAGCTGAACTGTCCTGTCCCAAGAGGGCTAGAGGGGAGGAGGGAAGGAGGAAAGTCTCTTGGACCAGCCCTTGAAGAAGAAGTGAGACCCTTGAAGAAAAACCAATTCTCTTATCTTTTCAAACTGGAGGGGAAGAAAGGTTTTTCCACTTGTTGCCATCAGCAGTGATGTCATTCCTTCATATGCCAGATACTTTCCAACACTTCTTGGCTCTCTTACCGGCCAACTAAGTTTACTTTCTCTGGAAGTAATGTGGTCTTACTTTTTCCAGAGCTAACTGGCACGATTCCTACCCAAGCTGAGCTCACGCGGCTAAATTGGTCTGAGCAGGACTTCAGGACAGGCAATGTCACATGCCTCAGATTCCATTCCCAGCACCCTGAAGCGCTAGGAGGGGCGGGGCGCAGAGCACTTCTCAAAGCAACCTGCTTTGGAAATAATGTTATTATAACTCAGAATGATATAAAAGGGCCATGTGGACACAACATACCGAGAAAGAGAAGAGAGAATAAAAGGCTACCCCCCCAAAAAACAAACAAATGACTACTTTCTTGGGGAAACAAAGAAAGAAAAATAAAGAGCAAAATACCTTTCCAACAGTAGAGCGTTGTCTTCATAACTGTCTCTCAAGACACGGACAAAACTGAATTTTCTGAATAAAAACTTTTCACATTTTTGTTTTGTTTTGTTTTTGGTGTGTGTTGGTATCTGGGTTTGAACTTAAGGTCTTATGCTCAGAAGTGATGTGGTGGCTCAAGTGGTAGAGCGCTGGCCTTGAGCTGAAGAGCTGAGGGACCGCGCCCAGGCCCGGAGTTCAGGCCCCACCACTGGAAAAATAAAAAAGGTCTTGTGCTCTCAGCTTGCTTGTTCACTCATGGCTGGTGCTCTACCACTTGAGTCATAGCTCCAGCCTGGCTTCTGACAGGTAAATTGGAGAAGTCTCATACATATTTCTGGGGGTAGGGAGTGGGGAGAGGGTCTCAAACTACAATCCTTTGGATCTCTGCCTCCTGAGTAGCTAGGACTACAGACACCAGGCTCCTTTTCTCCTTTTACCTTCTTCTTCTTCTTCTTCTTCTTCTTTTAACTGATGACTATGGACATTCATTTTGGTTGGCCTATACAGTTGTGCAAAGTGTTCTTGGTAGTGTGTTTTCCCTAGATAGCTTTGAGTCTCCCACATTCCCAAACCCACTGATACTATCTTCCTTCACCTGCCAGCTCAGCTTTGCCAGGTACCAGTAATCAGAGGTCATGCATTTGAGAGAAAATTCTAGGGCACAAAGAACTATGTCCTCCCAGAGGAAGTCCTATGAAGAAAGACTTTGTGCCCCCTGGCAAGCCTGGCGGGCAGGTACTGTGTGGACCCTGCCTTTGCCTACTTCACCTGTAATCCTTCACGACCATCCCAGGGGACCATGCGGAGGCAGACAGGCACAGGAGAAAGATTATTATAAGGTTTATAAAAGGGGGCGTATCTCCCCTGGGAGGGGGGAGGAGCACATGGCAACCCCCCCTGTCCAGGTGACAGGTAGGTCTGGGGGAGGAAGTGAGGTAGGTGCATGCGCAGATAGGTCTGGGCAGAGAGAGGGAGTGGGCAGCGGTATGGTGGGAACTCTGGGGCAGGGAGGCGCTCAGGTCTGGCTGGAGCTGAGGACTATAGGTGGGGATAATACTAACTCCTGGGATGGTCGTGAAGGATTACAGGTGGAGTAGGCAAAGGCAGGGATCACACAGTACCTGCCCGCCAGGCTTGCCAGGGGCCAGGCTTGCCTTTCTTCATAGGACTTTCTCTGGGAGGACAGAGCTCTTTGTGCCCTAGAATTTCTCTCAATTGTAGAACTTCGGATTACTGATACCTGGCAGAGCCGTGCTGGCAGGTGAAGGAAGGTGGTATCAGTGGGTGTGGGAATATAGGAGACTCAAAAATGCCAGCACACATTGACTAACGCAGAATGTAAGCAGACTGGTTTTTGAATGTTTCACACATGGCCCATGAGGTGCGTGCGCGACACACCCTCACCGCAGCGGGGTGTTGGGGTTACTCCCTGTTCCCTCGCTACAGCTTTCACACTCTACCTGCAAAGTAGAAAGCCTGCTGGAGTGTGGAGAATCCCTAGTCAACTTGAGCCAGGGCAATTTTAGTCAGAGAAATTTGTCAGTCAAAACTTTCCCCCCTACTGGGCACTGGTGGTTCACGCCTGTAATCCTAGCTACTCAGGAAGCTGAGATCTGAGGATTGTGCTTTGAGGCTAGCCCAGGGAAGGAACATTTGTTATACTCTTGTCTCCAATAAGCAACTCAACAACAACAAAAAGCCAGAAGTAAAGCTGTGGCTCAAATGGTAGAGCACTAGCCTTCAGCAAAAGCAGCTCAGGGACAGCACCCAGGCCCCGAGTGCAAGCCCCCCAAACAACAATAACAAAACAAAACAAAACAAAAACACACAAAAAAAACCTAAAACCAAACCAAAGCAACTCTTTCCTTTCCCATTAAATATCTCAATAATATAAGGAGTGATTAAGAACTCTAACACATCCTACATTGTGTGTGTGGGGGGTATCCTTCTTTAGACCAAGAACAGAACCCACAGAATCCCTCTGCACCTGAAGAAGGCTGCTTAGAGAAAAAAAGTCATCCAGCAAGATTTCTACTGTTGGAATGACTCAGTGGAGCAAAGGAGTTAGGAATTCAAAGGAAACGTATCTCCATTGCTTTTGGGCCCAACATTTAGGTGGTAAGTAAGCCACTCAGTTTCCAATCAGCCCTGCTGAGTAATGAGGTGACTAATAGGATCAGCACAGACTTAGGCACTTCGTTTGGGTTATAGTGAAAAGACAGGCGGGACTGGTGGTGTGGGAGGTGGTCTTCTGGATTCTCACAATCTGCAGCCTTGAAGCTTTCCCAGCTCTGGGCATGGCACTGGTTTTGCTGGTGAGAGTTGGAAGAATTGTCCCTGAGCTGGGACTTGATGAATGTCCCCTCCATTCAGACTCAGGACTGGAAGGGATGCTTTGGGAGTTGATGCAGTTGAATTGATCCTCAGCTTTCAACAGCCAAGGCGCTGCCTGAGTCTCTGCCCTCCATCCATCCACCTGCTCTGCTCCTGCAATGGCAGGCAGGGGTTGGGCTTCTCTGCTTATTCTGCCCTGGATGGAAAGAGCAGCTAAAATGTGGATGAAGAGGCAAAATGGAAATTCCTGTCAATGGTTTGTGTCTTCCTTTGCCATAGGGCACAGTGAACTTAAAACTGCATCTGAGACCTGACTAGTTAAGAAAGCATTCAGGGGAGACTGGGCTCATGGGGTGCTTGGGGCACTGGATCTCAAACCTCACAAGGGAAAGGACAGCAAAACACGTGAGCCAGACTTGGGAGGCCCTTCATTCAGAAGACCAGTTCAGGAACTTACTAGATGTCTGACCTTAGACAAGTTAGCTGATTGCTCTCTTATTTTCCCATCCATATTTAGGATATAAACTTAACTGGAAAACGAAAATAAGGAAGTGAGGTTGGTAGTGTGGCTCAGGTGGTAAAGTATCAGCCAATGAGCGTAAGCGTCAGATAAAGAGTTCCAGTCCCAGTCTTGGACAAAAAAAAAAAACAACAAAACCAAAAACCATGGAAGTATTCAAACATAAGCTCCTTAATTTTCTGCCTCAATCACCACGATCTCCTCCTGCCTGCCCATGTTTTCTCTTTTTTCTCCAATGCAGGAGACTATTGGTTCCTCCACTTAATTGGGATTATAACCTCCGGACACTGCCTGCCCTGACAGCAAGGTATAACCAACCCCTTTCCCAATCACCACTTCTTCTACTGCATTCGACTTATCCTCACGTCATCTTCTCCAGTATCTCCCATCTTAAAAGCCACCTCCACCTCCAAGCAAAAGTTAACCTCTCACCTGTGTGACTGCTGTTTCCTCTTCTTTCCGCCTCAGTCTACCCCCACTGCCACCCGCTCAGTCTTCTGTCAGCTCTGCCCAATCACCACTTCTGACCTGTGTCTCCAGGGATTCCACCTGTCAACAGCCTCCGACACAGCTGACGCCACCTCACTGCGTCCCAGAGTGCTTATCTGCTTGGCCTCTGGGACGCCACCCTTTTGCTCTTCCTACTGCTTCCCTGGCAGGTGGCTCGGACTCCCATCACTGCCTCCTTCCTTAGTTCCTGTTCAACTCTCAGAGGCCACCAGAGCCTGGTTGCGGGCTGGGAGATGTGGGGAGATCTCCTCTTTTGCTTTTCCACATATCTTCTATAGGTTACCTGCTCTGAATCTCTGCTCTAGCTGGTGGCTTACAAACCACTATCTCCAGCTGCACCAGTGCAGAAATAACCTTGTCTAAGAGGATCCTCAAGGGAAGATTGTCCAAACGCAAGCTCTGGGTTCCCTCTCTGCTGATGTGTGTGCCTCCAAGTCCCCCACTTCTCAGTAAGCATAGCTCTACCCTCTACCACTCTGCTTAGACACTAGACCCTCTTGACTCCCCACCACCACCCTAGGATGGTTCTGGCTCCCCATTGCCTGGGGGAAGACCTTTTCCACACCCTCCATCAGCCCTGGTTCAAGTTGCAATCGTCTGCTACCTGGTTCTTACCTGATAATCAGGTTTCTGCTCCTATTTCTCTGCAAGTCTTTCTAGAACAGCCCGGTGTCTTTCAAAAGGGCAATTCAGGGACCGTCACTCTTTGCCTCCAAGCTGTAAGAAATGTCTAGAGGCCTTGGCAACTAGGCAGGCACTGGACACAGCTGATGTGGATAAATGAAGCTGAAGGACATAGTAGAAAAGAGGCCTTGGAGTGAGCAGACCTTGCTGTGGATGACCGATGGTGAGAGAGAAGACTGGAAGATAATGGCAACACTTCATGCAGAAGCACCCAAACTATAAGAAACACTAAGAGCTGACAAAAACTGCTTTAAACAAAAATGAAAGACAATGCTGTAAGATGACTAAGTAGTACCTATTTAGTAAATCTATTTAAAAGAAAATCTATTGTCTTTTCCAGAATTAAAATGACTTATTTTACCTTGTCTTTAAAAATGGCAAAACCCCTCAGTACATATATTTTTAAATAGACTACTTTTTCTTTTTGCCAGTCTGGGGCTTGAACTCAGAGCCTGGGCACTGTCCCTGAACTTTTTTTGCTCAAGGTTAGCACTCTATCACTTGAGCCACAGCACCACTTCTGGCTTAAAAAAAAAATTGTTGTTATTGCTGTTTATGTGGTACTGAGGAATGGAACCCAGGGGTTCATGCATGCTAGGCGAGCACTCCACCACTAAGCCACCTTCCCAGCCCTAAATAGACTACTTGCAAAAGGAAACAGTCACTCTCTTAGCATTAGCCATATGATTATTGAAATAAAATTTGCTCTGGATTAAAATAACAGCACACCCAGTCCGTCAGTCAAAAATTGTAGTATTTGCTGGGTGTTGGTGGCTCACGCCTGTAATCTCAGCTACTCAGGAGGCTGAGATCTGAGGATCACGGTTCAAAGCCAGCCGGAGCAGGAAAAGTCCATGAGACTCTTATCTCCAATAAACCACTAGGAAACTGGAAGTGGCGCTGTGGCTCAAGTGGTGGAGTGATCTTCTTGAGCTGAAGAGCTCAGGGACAGCGCCCAGGCCCAGAGTTCAAGCCCCACGGCTGACCAAAAAAACAACAACAAAAAAGGAATTGTAGTATTTTTCAAATCAGTGCAAAAGTTAAGAAGATATAAAGTACAACATAAAACTTGAAAGAAACTCGGTATTTATCTAGATGTTCCAAAACCCATGAACCAAGTTTAGCATGAGAGAATACATGTAAAAAATGATTAAAATGACACGCATGACACATAAATTACATACATGATATATGACATATGCATGGCATATATGCAACATATGCATATATGCCAATAAAAATAATATGTATTTTATATTTTTGATCAATGTCTATTATATTCATGTTATAAATATCCCTTTGTACAATTCCTCTATGCTAATACTATTTTTAAAGGAAAATGATTTAATGGCTTCTGAATAATTATGTCTGTGAAGATGACACTTCTTAGATACTAAGTACTCAGTAGGCAAATCATTAACTTCTTAACAAATGACAAGGTTTTGTATCACAAGATCCTACTTAATCAAAAAAACTGCTGGTATTATCACTTGTTACCTTAAATTCAACTGTGTCACAACTATGACTTGAAACACAGCAGTAAATTGACAACATTTCTCAAAATACATCCAGAAGTTTGAATGGTTTTAACTAAGTTCCATATTAGACCCTATTCACATAAATGGCAAAACTTCTGTCCATTTTCGTTTGTGTTCTATTTGAGACCAAATAGCCCTCCCATCCCTCTTGATGATATACTTGATTGGAATAGTGCACATGCTGAAAGGTGAAATACAACACAGACCACTCCATAGCAGCCAATGTCATATTTCCTGCTGGCATTTCCAGAAATCTGCAGAAGTCAAGAGTACTACTTAAACTATGTACATAGCTTAGGTGCCAACTCTTGCCACTACGTACCCAAGAAATACCTAACAATTGTGTCAAGAGCTTCATTCTAAACAGTGTCTACTGCTAGAATGCCAGGGCTGTCCAAGGGAAGGGATTTAAAAGAACAGCACTTCTGTTATCTATTTCTATGAAAAACATCAACCCCGTGAGTCTGAATTTCATCTGCTTCTAAAGAAATTCAAATTGCACACTTCACTAGAATACTTTCTCCAGAACTGCCATAAAGGCCAGATTCTTTGTGACAGAAATTTGAAGTACAGTACCAATGTCTTTGCCAGAAATGTCAAAGTCTTGTGCAAGGGAAGAGGTACCTTGGAGGTTGAATCAGGAGGACTTAGTAATCAATTGGAATGAGATCTTACGGAAGAGTCAAGGATTGCCCCAAATGTCTGGCATGCTACTTGGAGCTGTTCACTATGCTGGGAGCACAGAAGGAGAGATTTGGGAACATTTCAATTTCAGAAATATGAGGCCAGAGGTGTTTCTGATGGTGTCTAAATAAACATGACATCTAGGCAGTGGGTGGTACACATCAAAAGCTCGACATAGGGTTGGCCTGGAACCTAACACTGCTCCAATAGGGATCTGAAAGGTCCCCAAATGCCCATGTGTTTAAAAGGCTTTCTTCCCCAGGCCAGGCACCAGTGGCTCATACCTGTAATCCTAGCTACTCAAGATGCTGAGATCTGAGGATCACAGTGCAAAGCCAGCCCTGGCAAGAAAATCTGTAAGACTTATCTCCAAAAAATTACTCAGAAAAGGCCAGAAATGGTACTGTGAGAGGAAGTTAGTTTATGGGGGGGATGCCCTTGAAGGGAATATTGGGTCTTATATGTCATATGTCATTTATGTGTCATGAATGTCATATATACCGTGCACATCACATGTTATGCATGTTGTTTATGTCAGGTGTCGCGTATGTCATTTTCATTTAAATGTCACATGTCACACATATACAATGCATGTCACGTGTGACTCCGATTCATTCATTTTATGCTTGAGAAAGATTCCTAAAGCATGCACTGGAGAAAGGGCAGCCCCCTCACCAAATGGTGGTAGCAAAACTGGATATAGAGGAGATTGAAACTAGATCCCTGTTCTTCATTATATAAAAGTCAACTCAAAATGGATCAACGAATTTAATCTAAGACTTGGAAGTTCAGTGCTACTAGAAGAGAACAAGAAGAAACAATAATGGCACAGACAATGCTTTCCTGTGTAGGGCTGCAAGACCTGTGACATCCAAAGTCTGACAAAGTTATACCAAATTGTTTCTTCTCTTTTTTTTTTTCAAAATTTTTATTGTGATTAAGTGGTTACATAATTCCCCAAATTTCACAGTATTTTCGGATAGTGATGCTTCGTTAAAGTCACAAACACATTCTAACTTTCATGGAGCAAATTGTCTATCATGGTCTATAACATTTATGAGTTCTATGAGCTTTGCAATACAGTTATTTCTTCCACATTGGGTGATATGTAGATTTCTTTTGTTTTGCATAGCATCAGCTGTCTCTTCATCGCAAAAGGAATTATTTAAAAAGTGAAGAAACAACCTACACTGGGCTGTCAAGCATAAAATGACTGAATCGGAGTATTCAGATTTAGTTTATTCTCTAATTGATCCCTGTGTTTGGATATCTTTAACTGAAAATGTTTTATGACCCTACATTCTCAGCTAATCTAATATTGTTACTCCAATAAAACAGGTTACATTTTTTAAATTTCTTGAACCATTCCAACTTGTTATCCACACCAGGCATATGTCATATATTATATGTTGCATGTCATGCTATATATGGCGTTTGACACAACCTGCATGAAAATGTGATGTGTGTGCCATAAGTGACACATGACATACAACATATGAATAACACATATGTTGTACCTGACAGCTATTCAACCAACAGAGAATTAATACCTAGATTATTGAGCAAACTCAAAAGTAATAACCAACCCCCCCCCCCCCAAATAACCAAACTCAGAAATGGACAAGCAATTTATAAACACTTTATAAAAGAAGAAATAAAATTTTCAGTATATTTATGAGTGAGGTATTATTCAGATATAAAGAAGGAAATCTTGGGCTGGGAAGGTGGCTCAGTGGTACAGTGCACGCATGAGGCCCTGGGTTCGATTCCTCAGCACCACATAAGCAGAAAAAGCTGGAAGTGGTGCTGTGGCTCAAGTGGTAGAGTGCTAGCCTTGAGCTGAAGAGCTGAGGGACAGTGCCCAGGCCCAGAATCAGGCCCCACAACCGACAAAAAAAACAAAAAAGGGAAATCTTGAGATTCTTTTTACACCAACCTGTAATCTCTTACTTCTTGGGTCCTACTCTTTCTCTTGCTTATAATGCTATAGTCACACTGGCCTTTCTAGTTCTTTGGGTACATGGAGCTTTCTTACCCCAGAGCCTTTACACTTACTGTTCCTTCTACTTGAAACCTTTTGCCCAAAGCGCTACGAGCTGTTTACCATTCATTCATCATTCCTGCAAGATCACCACTGCATGGAGACCTTTTGTTCCCATTACACAACATCAGTATAATTGTCTTCTTCAAAGCACCCATCACAATGTGAAACGATTCATTTGCTTTCTTTTCTATTGCCTTCTCCACCTGTTGAGTTTCTCACAGGCAATGATTTCTCTCTCTCATATAGCCAGAATGAAAACACTGAAGTGCTGTGAACCTGTGCTGGGACAATGCCACACCATTAGATAGGAACTGAGACCAGGTGTCCTGAAGCTTCAGGAAGAAGAGCTGGCATTAGCATCAGCAGCTCCCATTTCATCAGCAAGGTCCCTGACAAAAGCAGCAATGTGGAGCAAGAGGCTGAGGCCGCTGGCTCTATGCTGCCCAGGCACGAGGCATCAAATTGGGCCTTTCAGTTTCCTTATCTGTAACTTGGAGGTAAAGGAGGAAATTGACTCAAAAGCTATCAATACAAAAATGGGTTAATCTCTGTCAAAGATACCCTGCATGTGGCAACACTCAATCCAGTTTAGTCATTATTATCAAGTTAGGGAGATAGGTAAAGATCTTTCTTGCCAAGGCCAACTATGCTTGAAGTGCCTTTCCGAGTTCAGATAGAAAATGAGGGTGAACCCTGGCTGGGCCCTGGAGAGAGAGGTAAGCTGGAGGGCTGCTGCTGGTGGCTCACCTGCTCTACCTGTCCTCTTGTCCTGGCTCATGCTGCACCTGTGATTTCTCATGCAGCAGTTGAAAGCAACTTAGCATGCTGGGGGTCTGGAGGGAAAAGAAGGACTGCCTTTTTAGGTAAAAACCATCCTTCAGTCAATCACACGTCCTCTTTTCTGTGTTGGCACAAAAGCTCAGAGATCAGTGGGCATTTAAATGTGTGGTTTTGCCTGTGGGAAACACCAATGCTATATTTAAATGAAACACTACAAAGTTAATTTAAAAATAGCACTTAGGAATTAATAGCCTAAGGACTTCCACAAGTAAGTAATCCAAAAACCCAAAGCAGCAATTTTTTTTAAAAAAATGGACAAATGACATGGATAAGAGGGTATTTCTATATAGATACAGATCACCAACAGCAATGATCAGCCAGGCAATGCAAACCTAAATCACCATGAGATATCACTTATTTAAAACAATCAAAAGGAAAACAAACGTCAGTGTGGACACAGGAAAAATTGGAGCCCTTGTACATTGGGGGAATGGAAAATGGAAAAATGTTAATTTAAAAAACTTATGTACAAGCCAGGCGCTGGTGGCTCACGCCTGTAATCCTAGCTACTCAGGAGGCTGAGATCTGAGGATCGCGGTTCAAAGCCAGCCCAGGCAGGAGAGACTGTGAGACTCCTATTTCCAATAAACCACCAGAAAACCAGAAGTGGCGCTGTAGCTCAAGTGGTAGAGCGCTCGCCTTGAGCTGAAGAGCTGAGGGACAGCGCCCAGGCCCAGAGTTCAAGCCCCACGACCGACCAAAAAAAAAAAAAAACTTATGTACAGAATTACCATAAGATCCAGTAATTCCATTTCTGAGTACAGACATGTAAGCAATAAAAACCTGAGCCTTAAGAGACATCTATACATCAATGTTCATAGCAGTCAAAAGGTAGAAGCAACTCAAATGGTGATCTATCAATTGGCAAGTGTATTAACAAAGTATGATATATAAGTAAATGTGATCATATTCAGCCTACTAAAGGAAATTCTGATATATCTTGCAATATAGATGAACCTGGAAAACATTAAGTGAAATAAACCAATCAAACAAGGACAAATGCTTCATGACTATACTTATCTGTGGCATGTAGTCAAATTCATAGACCCAGAAAGTAGAAAGGTGGTTGGCAGGACCTGAAGTGAGGAGAGATAGGAAGGCATTATTTAATAGATGCTCAATTTCTGTTCTGTAATATGCAGAGTTTGGTGGATGGATGACGGTAATGACAACTCAAGAATGTGAGTACAGTTAATACCTCTGAACTGCATGATGAAAAATGGTTAAAGATGATGCCTGTTTTCCCCATAATAAACCCACCAAATCCCAGCATGTCATTACAGTCTCACTGCAAGAGAAACTTTATTCAGTTTCTAGGCTCTGTGCTACCGGAGAGAAAAGAAGTTTTGCCCTCTTTAGTATGTGTTGGTTCTGGGGTTTGAACTCAGGGCCTGCGGGGGGAGCGCGGGGGGAGGCTGACCATGAGCTCCATTTGCTCAAACGTAGTGTTCCACCTCTTGAGCCACAGCTCCACTTCTGGTGGTTATTTGGAGACGAGAGTCTCACAGACTTTCCTGTCCCAACTGGCTTTGAACTGCAACCCTCAGATCTTAGCCTCCTGAGTAGCTAGAGTTATAGGTATGAGCCGCTAGTTTCTAGTTATTTTGTGATAGCAATAGAAACATTGAGTAAGACAAGTTTTTGTTTTTGTTATTTTTGTCAGTAGTGGGGCCTGAACTCTGGGCCTGGGCACTATCCCTCAGCTCTTCAGCTCAAGGCTAGCGCTCTACCATTTGAGCCACAGCACCACTTCTGGCCTTTTCTGCTTATGTGGTGCTGAGGAATCAAACCCAGCGCTTATGTGGCGCTGAGGAATCAAACCCATGGCCTCATGCATGCAAGGCAAACGCTCTACCACTGAGCCACCTTCCCAGCCTCAAGTAAGACAAGTTTTATCCAAGATAGGTACATAAGACTGAGGCTGAGATCTGAGGATTGCTGGTCTAAGCCAGCCCAGACAGAAAAGCTCTGTGAAACTTTTTTTTTTTTTTTTGTCGGTCGTGGGCTTGAACTCTGGGCCCTAGCACTGTCCCTAAGCTCCTCAGCTCAAGGCAAGTGCTCTTCCACTTGAGCTACAGCGCACTTCTGGTTTTTTGCTGGTTTACTGGAGATAAGAGTCTCATGGACTTTCAGCGCACTTCTGGTTTTTCTGCTGGTTTATTGGAGATAAGAGTCTCATGGACTTTCCTGCCCAGGCTGGCTTTGAACCGTGATCCTCAGATCTCAGCCTCCTGAGTAGCTAGGATTACAGGCGTGAGCCACCAGTGCCCGGTTCTGAGAAACTCTTATCTCCAATGAACTACTCAGAAAAAGCTGGAAGTAGCACTGTGGTTCAAGTGGTAGGGGCTAGCCTTGAGCACAAAGAGGCTCAAGGATGGCACCTAGGCCTTGAGTTCAAGTCCCAGGGCCAGCAAAAAAACAAAAACAACCCCCCCCCCCCAAAAAAAAAAAAACCTGATTAATACTCCACAGGAAATTTTTTAGAAATGGAAACACAGAAAGTAGTGATAGAAAAAGTTGGCTGCTATAAATGCTATCTTCTGAAACATTTCTACGGTAAGAGAATTGCTAAATCTACTATAAACCATAGATTAGTTATTCTCCTGAAACGTAGGTTTGTAGCATAGAAACTCCATTTTCCAGAATATCTGTTACTCAGACTGTAATTTTCTCCATAATACATTAAGATGGTCACCAGAGACAACACACAGGAGGTTTGGACCAAAGGTTTGTAAGTGTCAGAGGACAATTGGATTTGAGGATGGAGTCCTGGAAAGAAGAACAGCCAAGGGAAGGAATTGGGAGGTGAGAGTCGTCCACACTTTGCTAATGCACGTCAAGGCTGGGGGCTGTCCCTAGAGTTAAACCCAGCATTAAAAGAGATGCTTCAGTCACTTGAAATGCAGAAACATTTATTTTGGTTTCCTTCATTGTTTTTGGAAATTCTGTTTTGGTTTATAAAACATAGAAATAGCCAACACTTAAAGCAAACATTCAAAACCCCAATGTGACAAATTATTGGATTTTTGTGCAATTAAGAATATGTATCTGAAGTTAAGCTACCAAATAGTGTTATTACAACAGCAACTGCTTAGCGCAGGCCCTGTTGTGTCGGTCTAGAACACACAGTATGCGTGTGCCCAACAACAGTGGCTCTCAAAGTACACGTGACAGCTCAATTCACTCAAAACTGTGGCAAGGTCTCATAATAAAGTGAAATGCAGTTAATTTACCAAATTAACTTCTAAAAAAAAATCCCTTGAGAAATGAATCCCAGAAAATTCTTTTTTTAAATCCAGATTTCTACATCCCAGAATTTTGGCTTGTCAAATACATTTCATAGAAATCAGGTAGTATTATAAGAACATTTGCTTATACTGTCCATTTCAATGGGTACCCAAGTATGTTCCTTTAATATTTTTGAAGATGTGCTTTGCCTGAGAGTGAGTGGGGGGGGGGTAGTTGAGGGGAAGCAAGTTAATCACATAATTATTTCATATGAAAACCACATTAAAAGCCCATTGCCATTCATTACAAACAGTGAGTGGTTCGGTGAAGGTCAAGTAGACAGCTCTATTTAGGCATCACAGTTGAACATGGTTGATCCAGGTAATTCTTTCTTGAAAAGCTGTCTTCACTGTAGAGTCTAAGGCAGGATTTTTCATAACCCCTGGCAAGGTAAGGGAGCGAGGGAGCCAAATCTGGAGAAAAGTCTAAGAGCATCTTGTGGTTCAAGCCAGAGAAGCTATTGTCTCTGGCTAGCCATTCTTCCTTCCAAGATTGGGCACCACATTATTCTGAGGTGGAGCTGTCCTTTGGTTTAAGTCCCTGCAGGATCAACAGGGGACTGTCCTGAACCCTTACAGAGGGTCGTGTGACTCTGTGTGAGGTGGGAAAGAGAAAGTGGCAGGGACTGTAAAAGAAATCTCTGGTCCGTTTGTGACAGTCCTCCAGCCGGGACACGTGTTCTTAATTGTGAAAGGGACCACTTCTCTCCAGTGCACTGTACTCTTCAGAGCAGCAGAGCTGCACAGTTTGCAGCAAGTAGCAGACATCTCAGAAACAGCGAAGTCCTAACTCCTTGGTTAGAAAAACAGGAAGGGAGACAGAAGTTTTCACACCCACCTTATTAAATGAGAAAGTCTCAAATAACTTAAGCACTTTTTATAGTTTTCCCCTTAACAATTTTTAAGGCTCATTTTGGAAATTGTGTTTCACCATGAACATAGTCTGCAACACGAGGTTGACGGTAAGGCAGTGTTCCATTTCCTCTAATATTCCTATGGCAAGACCCCGAATGGACAAATCAGACATGGACATTTCCTTCCCTATGCTTGCTGCAGACAGTTACCAATGTGAAGGCCATCGGTAGAAGAAGGGATTGTAGAGGTGTCATTGCTTCCAAGATTTCTTCCTCCTCACATTACATCTTGATAGTGGAATACAGTTCATCTATCTGTGACCTGAAATAGTTCCGTAGCTCTGGCCTTTTTGCCTTCATTGTTGGAGTCAGAAGGCCATTGTCAACAGAAAATAATTCAGTATGTAGAGCAATGCCTTTGACCTGCAGATAACAAGGGATGTTAAGAAAGGGAAAGGACACAAGCAAGGCCACCTAAAAAGTCATAAAATAAGAAAACAAACAGCCAGGTGCCGGTGGCTCACACCTGTAATCCTAGCTTCTCAGGATGCTGAGATCTGATGATCAAGGTTCAAAGCCAGCCCAGGCAGGAAAGTCCATGAGACTTTTATCGCCAGTTAACCATTAGAAAATCGGAAGTGGGGGGGGGGGGGGGCTGGGAAGATGGCTCAGTGGTAGAGAGCTTGCCTTGCATGCCTGAGGCCCTGGGTTCAATTCCTCAGCACCACATAAGCAAAATGAAAAAAGCCGGAAGTGGCGCTGTGGCTCAAGTGGTAGAGCGCTAGCCTTGAGCTGAAGGGCTGAGGGACAGCGCCCAGGCCCAGAGTTCAGGCCCCACGACCGGACCCAAAAAAAAAAAAAAAAGAAAATCGGAAGTGGTACTGTGGCTCAAGTGGCAGAATGCTGGCCTTGAGCTAAAGAGCTAGGGAACAGCACCCAGGCCCAGAGATCAAGCCCCATGACCAAAAAACAAAGACAAACAAACAAAACACCCCTCCGCCCCAGTGTATAAGCCCTTGGTGATGATGTTGATGAACCCCTTCCAGGCATTTAAGCCATCATCTCCTTTACCCAAGCTTTACTCTCCCAACATAGGGCAGGAAGGCTATGGGGAGAGAATTCAAGAAGGAATCAGGAATCCTGACCTCCAGGAAAAGAGGAATCATTAACACTCTCTCCCCCTACTCCCCATCAAACTACTTCATCATTCATTTCTCCTCTTTCTTTTCTTTTTTCTTTTGTTGGTCATGGGGCTTGGACTCAGGGTCTAGGCACTGTCCCTGAGCTTTTGTGCTCAAAGGCAGCACTCTACTACTTTGAGCCACAGCACCACTTCTGGTTTTCTGGTGGTTAAATGGACTTTCCTGCCTGGACTGGCTTCAAACCACAATCCTCAGATCTCAGCCTACTGAGTACCTAGGATTTCACGCATGAATCACAGACTCCTGGCTCTGCTGTGTTTCTTTAGATTACTTCACCCTCTTTTGTAATCTATTTGATAATCATTCATAATGAGCTCACACACACTTAGATCAAAGTCATACCTGTTCAAATGGCTTCAGGCCAGATTCCTTTCCAAGTCTCACCAAGTCTTCCAGGATAGCTTTCTTGACATCCTAATAAAGCAGGAGGAAAAAATGAGTTCATTGTCCTACTAGTGGTCCTTTCTTACTCATTGGTACACTGAATGCAAGACACAGAAGACAGATCACATGCTTTGGAGTCCTACCTTATTTCTGCACAATTCTTCAAAGGATCCTTCAAATCCTTTCTTCTGGGCCCAGGGAGTTAATACCTCAACATCTGGTACCACGATGGCTACAAGAAATGCCTTTAACACAAAGAGGCAAGTCACCACGGGGCTCGCAGGTAGCAGATCCCTGGGAAAACTAATGACAGCTATGTCCTTCTAGAGATGATGTACATTCCTGCTAAACCACAACCTGTCTTCCTCCAGGAGTACAGTGAGCTTGGGTAGAGAACTTCCAGCTCCAAAACATAGATCAGAAAAATTTGCTCATGTTTTAAACAAAGATGGAGCGCAATGGGCATACATTTATAATCCCAACCACTGGGGAGGCAAAGACAAAGGATCATGGGTTAAGGCCAGCCCACTTTTGTGGGAGATCCAATTTCTAAAACAAAAGGTCTCAAAATAAACAAGACAAAACAAAAAATCCCCCAAAGAACTGTAGGTGTGATGTGAGGCCCCAACTCAATCCTTACTACCACAAAACAAAACAACAAAGAATACTAAAAATCAAAATATTAAAAAAAATCTTAATTCTTACTTGCTTTCATGTATACTTTTATTAAAGGTATTTTTATAAAAAAAATATTACAGGGTCAAGCCTGTAATTCTAGTGGCTCATGCCTGTAATTCTAGCTACTCAGGAGGCTGAGGTCTGAGCATCCTAGCAAGGAAGTCTATGAGACCCTTATCTCTACTAAACTACCAAAAAAAAAAAAAAAAAAAAAGCCAGAAGTGGAGCTGTGGCTCTATAAGAGTACTAACCTTGAGCAAAGGAAGTTCAGGGACAGAGTTCAAGCCCTAGGACTAGCACCCAAAACACAAAAAACACCACCACCATCAACAACAAGGTCAAATAAGCACACAGAGGAACAGAAATTGATAACTACTTGTAAAAAAAGGAAAATTCAGGGGCTGGGAAGGTGGCTCAGTGGTAGAGCACTTGCCTTGCATGCTCAAGGCCCTGGGTTCGATTCCTTAGCACCACATAAGCAAAAAGAAAAAAGCCGGAAGTGGCGCTGTGACTCAAGTGGTAGAGTGCTAGCCCTGAGCTGAAGAGCTGAGGGACAGCGCCCAGGCCCAGGCCCAGAGTTCAGGCCCCATGACCAGACCTCCCCCCCCCCCCCAAAAAAAAGGAAAATTCACACAGAATAAATTTTTAAAACTGTCTTAATAACAGCTAACTTAAACAAACTTACCAACCATTAAATTAAACTTATTAACAACTAACTTAAATAAAAATCAAAAGATTCAGGAAACCCAACTTCTCTTCCGGCTGCCATCTGTTGGTGCACATACCTGCAAGCTTTCTCCATGGACAAACACCTGAGCCACAGGTTCACTTCGTATGTAGATGTTTTCAATCTTCTCAGGTGCTATGTATTCTCCTTGTGCCAGTTTAAATATGTGCTTTTTCCTGTCGATGATCTTCAAGGTGCCATTCTATTTATCAGAGGGCAACGGAGCTCTGAGTGGATCGTTGGCTAGTTTCCACCCAGTATCAACCCCAATACTGTACATATGCTTGATATGCAATGTCCTTCACTTCCAATGACATTCTGCAGAGCTCACTTTATTTTGCTACATGGCATGAGTGACTGGTCAGCCAATGCCAGGTTTTGCTCACTGTCTTTGCTGGAATACACTTTATCAATCTCCTATCTGGATTAGATGTGAACATAATATGGGCTCCCAAGTGAATTAGGTTCCTTGAGAGCAAGAGCACAGTCCTTCCAACAGTGCTCTGCAGAGTAAGGGCTCAAGGAATGTGTATCATACAAAGGTAGACTCTTTTGTTTCCCTGAAATTGATTCCCAGGACTTTGGGATGCACCAATCTTCTCACTTATCAATAATCATGGGAATGCTAACTAGCCCATTTCAAATGGGAAGTAGCAGGCAGAATTCATGTTCAAAACAAAACATATTTGCTATGGTTAAAGCCAAAATCCTAGCTGAGAATCCCGTGTGTGTGTGTGTGTGTGTGTGTGTGTGTGTGTGTGTGTGTGTGTGTGTGTGTGTGTGTGTGTGTGTGTGTGTGTGTGTGTGTGTGTGTGTGTGTGTGTGTGTGTGTGTGTGTGTGTGTGTGTGTGTACCTGACTGCTGCAGAAAATGGACCAAGGGAAAAGGGAAAAAGGGAAAAATGTGGGGTGGCATGACCCCACAGCCTTCATGTAGCAGGTGGGGTGCTTTCCTCCTAGAACCAGGACCAAATTGAGAACAAGAGTGGTGACAACTTACTGGCAGCCATTTTCCAATGTCCCCTGTGTGTAACCAGCCATCTTTATCCAAGGCTTCCGCTGTTTTTCCTGGGTCCTTCAAGTAGCCCTTAAATACGTTTGGCCCTTTCACACATATCTACAACAACAACAACAACAACAAAAAGATGGCCTATTAACAATGTTTACTGGGATTCTCCAAGGAAAGTTGTGTGTGTGTGTGTGTGTGTGTGTGTGTGTGTGTTTTGTGTGTGTGTGTGTGTGTGTGTGTGTGTGTGTGTCCCAATCTCTAGCTAGAAGCCTGGATTTCAAGATCCAGAAGGAGTTCCCAGAGCCCTTCTGGATCTTGGAGGCACCTTCCTCTCTTATGTCAGAAGCATCTGGCTCAATGCAGCCAGAAAGTCCCAGAGGGGATGAAATCATTTGAAAGTAATTAGGCTCTCTATCTAGGAGACAGCAGCTGCTAATAGGTAGCCAGGGTAATTAGCAGACAGGAGATTGGCCCGGAGGATGAAGCTGGGGGTGCTTTTGCATCAAGCTCTTGAGACCAAATCCCTAACATGTCTGCAGAAGGCAGGCATTAAGGGAACCTCCTTCAACCCCTGAAGGGTGAAACCAAAGGGTTAAATCCTTCAACAAGAAGCCTCCAAAATTATCAATGAACTCCAGCTTAAAAGCTCCAGTGAGCGGTGTCTGGAACTGTCCGTGCTCACGGTGGCCAAGTTTTACAGGAAAGGGCAGGGCTGGCCAGAGACTAGGGGGCTTTCACTCACCTCACCCTCGCCCTTGGCAGCCATGTAATTCATTTCTTCCACATCTACAAGTTTGATAAGACTGCAAGGCATGGGGGCACCAACGTGGCCTGTATATTAAACAGAGAAGGGTCACTCCTGAATGCACTGTAATAACATCTTTGTGCCAAAGTGTTTGTATAGCAAATGTGCCTCACAGTAACAGCTGCTCTAAACTTCTGCTAGCATGGCTACTCTCTACCAGGTAAAGGGTTGGGAGGACATGGGCCTATTCAAACAAAGGCTGTTCAGAACCATTTCATAAGTTTGAGGTTCTGAATGATCTCTCATCTCTCAGAGTGTAAAATGATTTAGCAGCTGATTTCCCCCCTCCTCCCTCCCACTTCCACTGGTGGGGCTTGAACTCAGGGCCTGGGCACTGTCTCTGAGTTTCTTCTGCTCAAGGCTAGTGCTCCTCTACTTGAGCCACAGCACCAGTTCTGGCCTTTTCTGAGTAGTTTATTGGAGATGAATGTCTCACAGACTTGACTGACCAGGCTGGCTTCAAACCTCAATCCTCAGATTTCAGCCTTGTGAGTAGCTAGCATTACAGGAGTAAGCCACCAGTGCCCAGTTAGCAGCTGATTTGAAAGGTTAGAAAAAAACTTGACATGTTTTCTCAAACCTTATCCTCCCCCTCTATGATCTATGATCTTATTCCCCCTGACCCTTTCCAACCTCCAAGACATAACTTCTTAATGTCATTATCCTCTTTGAGAGAACATCTGGATTGTTCTCTCCCATCACCTGGCACCTGGTTTGGCATGATATCAACCTTTATTTTTCTTAGGTACAGGAGTGTGGTTTACATTTAACTTTCTTAAGATAGGACAGTACTTTGCCCATGGTCAGGTTGATTTTCTTGTCCATGAGTGTTAAAATGAAGTTATCTTTTCTCAAAACAAAGTCACACAGATGCATTTTTCCATCCTCACAAATAATTCTTTTTATATTTCAATAATTGTAACAGAGATCACCATTCTAAATTGTGTGACTGTTAAGGAACCTGAGGCTAAAAAGTAAAAGACACCATGAAGAATTCATAGACTGTCAGCATTCATCTCAGTAGAATGGCACCATTAGATGTTACAAGATGCTAAGATCTAGATTACTAGATGGTGTTAATATTTATTATATAGCAAAGAAGCCAGACTTTCACAAAGGAGAGCGCAGAAGCTTTCCAGTTGCCGAGTGCCAGCGGATCATGCCTGTAATCCTAGCTACTCAGGAGGCTGAGATCTGAAGATCGTGGTTCAAAGCCAGCCTGGACAGGAAAAGTCCATGAGACTCTTATCTCCAATAAACTACCAGAAAACTGGAAGTGGCACTGTGCCTTGAGCTGAAGAGCTGAGGGACAGTGCCTAGGCCAAGAGTTCAAGCCCCATCACCGACAAAAAAACAAAACAAAAAACACAAAACAAAAAACCAACAACTCTTCAGGCTAGAATCTTAGTTATAAAGCACAATGCTATGCCAGTTCTTCATTATTTATGTGCGACTTAAGCAACAATTTCTGATTTCTTCTCAGAAGTATGGGTCTTCATAGCCCAGGGATATTACTGGGATTCCATTCTGATCACAGAACTTAGCCCAGACAGGTTCTATATGTCCTTCTGTTTTCCTTCTGAGGAGAAAGGCTATGTTCACTCCCATCTGCATTGGCAATAGTCCCCAGGCCCTTGCAGGAAGTGTACCAAGTGTAACTACATGTGGATTAAAATTACCAGCAAGTGCTGAGACCCTGGTTCCATCACCGACAAGCTCTATGGGGTGGGTTAGACATTCTCAGTCTGGTATAAAGGTTGTTTTCTCTCCGATGTCACTCTTAGGATCCCAGCAAATCCTCTACCATCACTCAGTGTTCCAGTCAGATCCTTAATACACCCTCATATTCCAAGATCGGCCTGTTGTCCAGGAAACTCTCAGCCCCTTGGCTTAATTACACAACTGCAATCATTCCTCTAGCCTAACTCTGGGTAAGGAATGGCTTTTCTGCCCACATCCAATCTTACCTGCTGTCCAGTCTCCAGGCATACTCAGACAGCAGCCAGCAGTGCACTCGGTCTGTCCATAGCCTTCATAGAACTGAGTCAACAAGAGATGGGATATTATTAGTGCAAGGATAAAAGTCCCCATGCCCTTGAGGGAAGCACACAAGTAGTTGAATTGCCTTTACTCCTGGGGAATCGCTGGCTATGAAGTCTCCTTAAGTCAATAGCACGCCATGTGTACACATCTCTATTCCTGACACTGAACACCTGCTATCACCCAAGGTTGGTTTTTCTACTCAACTTGCTGCACACAAGCCTCCAACATGTCAGCCGCTACCCACCTGGAAGGTGGGCATTTTGTCAGTTCCCAAGGGTATTCTGCTCATGTCATGTCACCAAAGCCCGGGCCCTCTTTAAAAGAGATTCTCAGCATGATTTGCAGGTATATTTATCACTTATAAACCATCCCATCCTATCCTATCCTGTTCCATCCCGTGCCAGCCCCTCCCATCTCATCCCGTCCCATGCCTGCATGCCTGATATTAAAGACAGGGCTTGTGCTTTACCTAGGAGAATAAGGGCACAAATAGTGGACACAAACATATTTCTCCTGTGTAGGGTAAAACATATCTATGCACATTCTCTAAGCAACAATAAGATACACACTCAAGTGGAAGGACTGAGAAGACTTGGTCCATGGACACGTAAATTTTCAGTTTGGTGGAATAAGTTCAAGCGATCCATTGTACCACATGGTGATGATTGTTGAAAACAATGTATTGATGATCGTTAAGAGAAAGGGTTGGGGCTGGGAAGGTGGCTCAGTGGTAGAGCACTTGCCTTGCATGCTTGAGGCCCTGGGTTCGATTCCTCAGCACCACATAAGAAAAAAGCCGGAAGTGGCGCTGTGGCTCAAGTGGTAGACTGCTAGCCTTGAGCTGAAGAGCTGAGGGACAGCGCCCAGGCCCAGAGTTCAGGCCCCACGACCAGACCCCCCCCCCCCAAAAAAAGAGAAAGGGTTCTATGTGTTCTCATTAAAAAACAAAACAAAACAAGAAACAAAACACAAAGCAGAAGTTGCTGGGTGCCAGTGGCTCACTCATATAATCCTAGCTACTCAGGTGACTGAGATCTGAGGATCGTGATTCCAAGCCAAACGGGGAAGGAAAGTCCATGGGACTCTTATCTCCAATTAATCACCAGAAAACTGGAAGCGGCACAGTGGCTCAAGTGGTAGAGTGCTCGCCTTGAGCTTAAGAGCTGAGAGACAGTGCACAGAGTTCAAACCCCATGACCAACAAAACAAACAAACAAACAAAAAAACAAAGGTAAGTAGTTGAGGTGCTACATCCACCAATGACTTAGCCTTGATACAAAGTGTCAGCTACAGTTATGTGTACACAGCTCACATCAGGTTGCAGACCAAAACTACATGTTTGTCCATTAAGAAAATGGACACACAGAGAGTACAGACCACTTTTGGTGAAGGGAGATCTCAGCACTCTAAATCCTGGGATCAGCTGAGGCCTTGACATCTGCCTTACCTGACAGCCAAGGGCTGCTCTCAAAAACGTCAGCACCGTAGCAGACACTGGGGCAGCTCCTGTGACCATCAACCGGACTTTTCCACCCATGCTCGACTTGCAAGGTAGAGAGAGAAGGAGACAGTGAGGGTTACAGGTGGAAGTCAGTGGATTCCTCAAAGACACCTGCTGGGGATGCTGAGTCCTGTTCTACCAGCTCCTCGGAGGAGCGGGGAAAGAGAACAGAAAACTCACAGGTGTTCCCAACAGAAACACAAGACAGGGACTGGGTCCCCACTTCATTCCTAATGGAACTAAGCCAACATTTCTGCTTGCAGGAATTTTAGGGAAATAAAACAAGAGTGTGGTGGATGTATACCAACTACCAATATTTTGGCATTTGATGGGGACATAAAATTCCCTTCTAGAGTGACATACTTCCCAGGTGCCAGTAGCTCACATCTAATCTTAGCTACTCAGGAGGCTGAGATCAGATGATGGTACCGTAAAAATAGCTCAGACAGAAAAATCTACTATACTCTATCTAAAACAGACATAGAGGTGTAGCTCAAGTGGCACCAGCCAAAAAGCATAGGCGCAGAGTTCAAACCCCAGTACTGGCATAAAAAAGGGACATATTTATTTTAGGAAAACTAAATGAAATGGAGAATTACAAAAGCTGAAACTCCTGAGTGGCTATACTAATGGCAAGATGGACTTGGAGAATAAGATTTGCCTATGGCTTTGTATTTATTTATTTATTTATTTTTGGTCGGTCGTGGGGCTTGAACTCTGGGCTTGGGCACTATCCCTCAGCTCTTCAGCTCAAGGCGAGCGCTCTACTGCTTGAGCCACAGCGCCACTTCCAAGTTTAGAGTAGTTTATTGGAAATAAGAGTCTCACGGACTTTCTTGCCAGGACTGGCTTTGAATGGTGATCCTCAGATCTTAGCCTCCCGAGTAGCTAGGATTACAGGCGTGAGCCACCGGTGCCCGGCATCTTTAATTTTTAGAGATGTCACAATGAATAAAAACACACCAGATGTCATCACTCCCTTATCTCTTGTTTTCTGTTATTTTTCCCCCAGTACTGGGATTTGAACTCGGAATTTTGCACTTGCTAGGCTGGCACTATAAGTTGAGATATGCCCCAACTCACTTCAGATTTAAAAACTAGCCCTCAGCTGGGCATCGGTGGCTCTGTAATCCTAGCTACTCAGGAGGCTGAGATCTGAGGATCGCAGTTCAAAGCTAGCCCAGGCAAGAAAGTCTGTCATACTCTCATCTCTTATTAATCACCAGAAAACTGTAAGTGGTGCTGTGGTGAGCTGAAGAGCTGAGGGACAGTGCCCAGGCCCAGAGTTCAAGCCCCACAACCAAAAATAACAACAACAAAAACTAGCCTTCATAGAAATTCCAACCAAACACACCAAAGTGCACTTCCATGAGAATAATAGCTATAGATCTGTTTCTTACCTGTATTTTGTGGAAGATGAGCTTGTCCCACAGGCTGTTATTCCTAATGATGCCACTACGAAGCTCTGCTTCCTTCCTTTTGGAGGCAAAGTCCAACAGCCAACGCTTCAGTGTGGTGTTGGCTTGGGAAAAAATCTATTAAATCAAGAAATAAGGTTTTCACACCAACCTAGGATGGCTATAGTAGAAACTCGTACAATACCAAGTGTTGGTGAGCATGCAGAGATGTGGACATCCCTGTGCACTGTTGGTGGAGAGGAAAATGGTGTAGATCATTTGGGAAACTCTCTGGGAGTTCCTCCAATAGCTAAGCACATAACTGCTCTATGATCCAGCTGTTCCACTCCTAGGTATGTATATAAGGTATGTACATGCCTGGCAGGAATGAAAAAATTGTCATACAAAAACTTGCACATGAGTATTTGATGAATACTTTATTTGTAACAATACTGTGTTAATTCCAAGAGTTAAAAGTTGAAAGTACCCAAATAACCATAAATAAAGGAAAGGCTAAAAATGTATTCTATCAATACAATGGAATATTATTTGTCTATTCAAAGGAATGAAGAATTAGTATGTGCTACTTGGATGAGGCTTGTAAGTGGGCTAATGAAAGAAGATAGTAAAGAAAGAACACATCTTGAAGCAAGGTTTTGCCTAGCTCATGCCTATAAATCCTAGCTACTCAGGAGGCTGAGATCTGAGGATTGTGGTTCAAAGCCAGACTAGATGGGAAAGTCCATAAGACTCTTCTCTGCAATTAACCACCAGAAAACTGGAGGTAGAGCTGTGGCTCAAGTGGTAGAGCACTAGCCTTGAGTGAAAGAGCTCAGGGACAGTGCTTAGGCCCTGAGTTCAAGCCCCACGACCAGAAAAATAATCGTTATATGTTTCCACAGACAAACCAAATCAAACTGTAGCTTCTGATTCAAAGCCTAGCATCCTCTCCCTTTGTAGTTTGCTGCCTGGAACTTACTCGGTCAAACATCCGGTTCAGCAGTCTTGGAACCACAGGGAAGATTGTGGGTTGAAGTACCTTGAGGTCATCCATAAGCAGCCTGATATCTCCTTGGAAAAATCCTATTCTAGCGCCATGACACAGCATCACACACTATAGGGGTAAAGAGACATAGCAAATGCTTCAGCACTGTAGGGGTTACACCATGTAGGAAGAGCAAGACAACAGACTTTGGGATCAGTGTTTCAAGGCAGTTGCCAGAAATCTCCAAATTTCCTAAGCCTAAGGAGTTTCTTTAAAAACTGTTTTTGCCAGGCTCAGGTGGGGGCAATGTGGGGAGGGCTTTCAAAGAGGGTGAATGAGGATGAACATGGTCAAAGCAATTTATTTACCTGTATAAAAGCAGAAAAATGAAGCCTGTTAAAATTGTTTTAAGGAGGGGTGAGTGGATGAGGGGAAAGTAATGGACGGGCATTGAGACCGATTGACATACACTGCACACATGTGTGGAAATGTCACACGAAAGCCCCTTCCTGGTACAACTAGTACATGCTGATAGAAAAATGTTTTTTTGTTTTTACTGATCACTGCCTTAACAACATGGAACAATTGCATTTCTCTTAATCATCCAGAAGATAGAAGAGTTAGTACGAAACTCAGATATATTTTTGATGCTGATCAGGGGTTCTAATTTAGCTGAGTGATAAACATCTGTTGAATAAATTACATGTTCTTCTATGTTCCAAGTATTTTTGGACTTCCCAAAAATCAAGAACTAATTTATTCTTAAAATAAAGATATAACTACTTGCTTTTAATCCAGGCTCATTAAAATCTGATTTCCTTTTATTTGAATCTAACTAAAAATTTCTGTAGCAACACTGAATATGCTAAAGTCAAAAACCAGGCTATCTATACCAGCATGGCTTGATATTTAGCTCCAATACATGACATGATTTTTCCCTGTCCAGGGCAAACTACCAGTCATATACCAGATGGATTTGAAAAATAATCTGCCTATTTTAAGTGTTAAAAAAGGCCCAGAAGATGATGTCTCAGGGAGAACAATAGAAGAGGTGACATTGATCAAAATGTTTTACACTCATTATACTCATAACTTATATTCTAGAATTGTAACCTCTTTGTACAACGAATAATAATTTTTTAAAAAAAAAGAAGTACAAATGGTCTGAAAGCAAAAACCAGTAGAAAAGTACACATGGTTGATTGTTGAAAAATGAAAGCTCAGGGGGCCTTTGTTGAGACTGGCTTGCATACTGAGTACACCTCTAAAGCTACCCATAGCTGCATAGGGTCCACTGACAAGTATATAAATTCACAAGGTCCTCAGGTATATAAGAAGTAGAATAACGAACATAAGATGCGATTTCATGATTTTGATCCTTTAGGTCCAGGCTTCTCTACCATCTCAGTTTATTATCTGTCTTCAACATCTAACACAGTGCCTGAAACACAGCTGCTGCTCAATAAATAATAATGAATAAAGCCTGCTCACTGTTTTCTATTAGTATAAAATCCAGAATTTTTCTAAGATGAAAACAAAAAAGATGGCTCTTGGGTTTTTCTGTTTGTTTTTGTGCCAGTACTGGGGCTTGAACTCAGGGCCAGGGAGCTCTCCTTTAGCTATTTTGCTCAAGGCTGGTGCTCTTCCACTTGAATTAAGAGTTTCATGGACTTTCCTGCCTGGGCTGGCTTTGAATTATGATTTTCAGATCTCAGACTCCTGAAAAATTAGGAATCCAGATGCAAGCCACCAGAGAGCCTGAGTTCTTGATTAGTTTTAAAATTAGCAGCTGTTTAGTTATGGACAGGATTGTCTAAATTATGTCCAGGCAGAGCTCAGATGAATACCATCCTGCTTTTCCAAGGGCCCTTAAAATAGTGGTTAAAATGAGCCTTTGGCCAACTGTGAATTAGCAACAAGCACAATCAAAGACAGAGTAGTCCTACAAAACCACAACCTAAGGCTTTGTCAAATGGAATAAATGAAAACCTTCCCTGCGCTTTGCAGTTAATTCTTCTGCAATCTTGACCATGCAAGTATCCCCTCAAAAGGCTGAGTCATTCTAAAAAGAAGGATTAAAGCTGAACCAGCCAGCCCAGAGCTGGAAGAAGGCTTTGTACTATCACTGCTAGTATGGGACCTAGCAAAGAAGTATCCAAAGCAATGACAATCTGCACATCTCACTTACCAACATGATCTGCTCAAACATGTGTGCCAGTGGTAAAAACGAAATGTGTGTGTCACTGGCATTCACGATAATTGCTTTCTGTAAAACACAACAACTTAGAATACAAACAAGTAAGCAATCAGGAAAAACATGACCCATGCCTACCTCTACAACTGCCTCAAACATATGGGCGAGAGGCAAGAAAGATATCAAAACATCATCTGGGGAAGGACTGACCGCACCCTGAAATCAAAGATACCAGTGAGGCAGAGAAGCATCAGGCCCTCCAAAACTTCCCAGTTCCTTTCACCTTCTGAGCACAGGTCCCTCAACATTCTTTTTTAGGTTTTTGCAATTTTTTTTTTCTTTTCAGTTCAAGGAATCAAATGAAAAGCAGCACTTTTTTTTTTTTAAACATACTGGGGATTGAACCCAGCGCCTTGTACATGCTAGGCAAGCATTCTGCCATTGAGTGACATCTTCAGTACTAAGAGCAGTACTTTATGCAAACAGAGTTGAACTCATTCCCAATGACATAGTACATCTGCTTCAGAACTTTGTTTTTCCTAGAAGGAAAATTTCCCCCAATTAGAATGTTAAAGGAGCATGTGCTCTATTTAGTATTTCTGAGTGACAGTTCCCTGTTAGTGCCAAGTTCAACTGCACCTTAAGAAATGGAAGATCAACCCCTCAGTATGATAGCATGTTATGTTGTAAAGGGAAGGGGAAAAAGATAAAATCACCAAGATTCTTTATATTTACAGTATTTCAGTTCGATCAACATTTTTTACCATAAAGCCCTACTTTAATCCCCAGGAAAATATCCCAATTTGTTCAGTGCAATCTCAGTTCAAATGTGAACTACATCCTAACTAGTATTTCTTCCTATGAAGAAATCAGACTCAGTAACATCCATGCTTTTTCCATCACTGGGGATGGAACCCAGGGTAGACTGGTATAGCCAAAGCATACTGTGTCACTGAGCTATATTCCCCAGCATCCATACTTTGTAATTTTCTGATTTAATACAAAAAATGTCCATTTTCATAAGAAGTCTTAAAAAGGTGAGAATCCCCCTTGATAATGTAATGATTTGTTTTTTGGTTTTACCAGTCAGGGGGCTTGAACTCAGGACCTCAGTACTGTCCCTGAGCTTTTTTGTTCAAGGCTAGTGCTCTACCACTTTGAGCCACATCTCCACTTCTGGTTTTCTGGTGGTTAATTGGAGATAAGAGTCTCATGGACTTTCCTGCATGGGCTGGCTTTGAACCACAATCCTCATATCTTAGCCGCCTGGGTAGCTAGAAGTACAGATTTGAGTTGCCAGTGCCAGTGTAACTGATATTTAAATCAAGTTTTGTCATTGTTTTCCTCAACAAGCCACCAATGCATTTTAAATTGCCTTTGAAGGCCTGGTATAGTAAATTGAAACATTGCTTCAATAAGGTATTAAATGTTGAACTCTACTTATACAGCATATATCAAAAGTGATATATGCAACTGAGGAAGTGAGTATCAAGATTCCTCAAAAGCCAGCCTTCTGCAGCTACCAAAGATGCCCATCCCCAAACCATTAAGCACAGGCTCTTCCCATAGAGATTAGGGCTATAGAATAGCCCAAGAGACTGACAGAGCAAATTGTGTTACATATGAAAAGAACATAAGGGAAAGGCATTATTCAGTAAGCACTTTTATGAAAACAAAGTTGAAATATATATATATATATATATATATGTATATATATATACATATATATATATATATATATACATATATATATATAGTCTTAGTATTAGCGACTGAGTTGTGCCCTCCTCCCAAATTTGTAAGTTGTGGTCCTAACCCCCATCTATTTGGAGGTAAGGCTTTGAGATCATTGTATTTGGGAGTTGGCTCTGATTCCAATACAGTTGCTGTCTCATAAGAAGAGGCAGAGATACCAGAGAGCTCTCTCTGAGCATGCGCAGAAGAGAGACCATATGAATACCAGCAAGAAGGTGGCCTTGTGCAAGCCAGGAAGAGAGCCCTCACCAGGAACCAACTTTGCTGGCAGCTGATCCTGGACTTCCAGCCTCCTGAACTGAGAGGAAATCAATAACTGTTGTTTAAGAAACCCAGGCTGTGATACTTGGTTATGGGAAGTCAGGTAGATTTAGGACCTGTGGATAGCAAGCTTGAAAATTATAGGAAATAAATGGGAGTCTGATACGCTAATCTTTCTCATACAATGGGACTCAAATTAACCAAATTAAATAATAATAATACAAAAACTGTCAACAGTGTAACATTTCATGGCTAACTAAAAGAAATTCAATTGCCAAACTCTAAAATAGCAGATAAAGGCAGAGAAAAGCATCTCTCCTGTGTCCTTTCCTGGAAATATTTGTAGACAGCATCTAAATAATTTCACTACATAAAAGATGCTATAAATTCCATCACAAATAAGAGCTGGAGATGCAGCCCATAACAAAAACTAGGTGACAGAAGGTGATCTTCAGCTATATTAAAATTCTGATCTTGTCTGGATTTCAGAAGGAGTTCTTAAATACAGTGCAGACCTAACCCAGGGACCAATTACATTCTTGAGGCCTACTGTCAATCAATGAATGTGAGGAAAGATGGGCAATATCCCAAAAAGTTACCTCTGTTGCTTTCACAAAAGCTGAGCAATCGCTCACTACGTTTCGATGAGTGATCAATGCTCCTTTGGGGTTGCCTGCAGAGCACACAGGAAACAGAACACAGTTAAAGACTAAGAAGCAGAAACTCTGTATACTTAGAGCCTCATGTATTTCTATTGTTGGATACTCAAGGTAAAAAATATTAAGGAACATTAAATTGCTGAGAAACCCGGAGGCCTTTCAAGGAAACTTATCTTGAACTATCATCACTGAGATGGGCAAATTTTAGGGATGTGTGCATCCGGAGGAGAAAAACTAAGAGTTCTGATGCCGTCTTCCCTAGGAAGATGGGTGAAGCTAATAAATGCCTGAATAAATACATGGCACTTATTAGATTCTAAGAACATCTTCTAGAGCAACAGTGGCACTTGACCACTCTACCTCTTCCACTTTCCTTCAGTCCATTGAGAGTTAGCTAGTATGTCATCTAAAAAGGCAGGGAAAGAGTCTGGCCTCCAGATACCCCTTAGAAGCAGTTGCATCTCAAAATTTACCTGTAGTTCCACTTGTGAAACAAATTATTGCAAGATCTTCAGGAATCGGAGGCTGAAGAAGAGTAAAAGAAAAGCTAATATCAAAAGAGAATATAGCAAGCCATAAAGCATCACCTCCCACCCCTAAACTTCAACCCTCTCCAATAAGATGAATAATAAAAACAGAAGGCTATGGTGAGCACACATGTTTACCTTGGGCTTCCTTTTGTTGGCTCTTCCAAGGTCCTTAATTAGGAGAGAGAAAAATTAAGTGAAAATATTTTCTTAGTAATGTCATATCCAATCACTTCAAGCTGCTTTTACTCTGGGAAAGCTGGCTCAAAGACAGCATAATGCTTAAATTAAACAAATGATGATACTTTTAACTAACCAGAGGCAAAGTATTTATCTCCTGTCCTAAGAAGCCATTTTTTCCAGTTATCTTCTTTCCACAGAAATGGTATTAGGATTGGCTTCTGAAATAGGATTTATTCAAAAGACAGCAGTCAAAGCCTTTTACTGCATGTTTCCACTTCTACTCTCATTTTCTATTTTGGCCTTTAAAAGAGTGCTGCTCTTACCCTTAGATCTTCTTCACCTTCCCAAAGCGAGTGCAGCTCTGTGTGACATCTTCCTTGGGAGAAAAACCAACCTCTGCTACACTTAAAAACCAGTCATTTGAATGAGGCACCACTGTCTCCACTCCCCACACAGCCTGAGAGGGGCTTTGAAGTCCTGTTAGTTGGTGTCAAACAATAACAGAAGACCTAAGACCACTTCCTGAGCAGGCACAAAGGTTCAGAATGATAGATTCTTTTCTAGGTGTTTCTGCCAAAGCCCAAAATGACTACCATTGATGTGGTTCAGTTTATTGTGTTAACTTACTCTCCTAGCCATTAAAGAAAAAAAATATATATTTGTTGTCTTTTTTCTGTTAAAATTGAACAGCTTTAATAGGCATATGGAGTAGGCATGCCTCTCATAGGATGAAAAGTAGATGGGCCTGACCAGCGCTCATTGAGCCTTATCTAGTACAAAGATTTTAATCTTAATCTAGAACACTGATATCTGCACAGAGGGTTAACTAGGCTGGGCAAAGTAACGCACAACGGTAGTCTACAGAGGCTGAGATAAGAGGATCACTCGAGTGTGAGAGTTCTAAACCAGTTAGGGCAACACAATGTAAAACTTCATTTCCAAAAAGACTAACTAAATCAAGTAGGAGCGGAAATCAATGATAATTCTGGCAGTTTTTTTCCAAAGCAATCTTTAGTAGCTCCAAATTTCTACTTAATCCGCTCAAATTTCATAACTTCTGGAGAAGTCTAATTCTTCAAACTAAAGCTAAATAAAGCAATAGTTACAATTTGCTTTTAATTAGTGGGATAAATATTATCTAAACAAGTACACTACTTGCTATGAAAGTTTTAGTTTTTAAACTGTCTTTTCTTTTTTTCAATTTTATTTTTATTTTTGAGCTTTTGTGCTCAGGACTAGGGCTTTCCACTTGAGCCACAGCTCCCCTTCCAGCCTTTTGGTAATTAATTGGAGACAGGAGTGTCACAGACTTTCCTGCCCAGACTGGCTTTAAATCTTAATCCTTAGAATCTCAGCCCCCTGATTACAGGTGTGAGTCACCATTGCTCAACCTCTGTCTTGTTATTTAGAAAAGGGAAATTATAAAACAACAACAAAAGAGAGACAGGCAGAGAAAGAGAGAGAGAGAGAGAGAGAGAGAGGAAGAACAACGCAATGTAAAGGGTGACAATGATCAAGATACATTACATCATAACCTGATTTGTTGAATTGAAATTCTTTTGTATAACTACTGAAAGATAATTTTATTTTTAAATCCCTTGAATAAATTTGAGTTCTAGTTAATGATAAGCATATGAAGTATGGAGGGATAATAAAGTCTGTTATATTGAAAACGCATCTAAAAGTAATATAGATTGATGAATGAGTACAGGGGTAGAGTGATAGATTAATGTGTAATAACTCAAATATAAGAAAATTTTAATTGTAGGGGCTGGGAAGGTGGCTCAGTGATAGAGCACTTGCCTTGCATGCTCAAGGCCCTGGGTTCGATTCCTCAGCACCACATAAGCAAAAAGAAAAAAGCCGGAAGTGGCGCTGTGGCTCAAGTGGTAGAGCGCTAGCCTTGAGCTGAAGAGCTGAGGGACAGTGCCCAGGCCCAGAGTTCAGGCCCCACAACTGGACCCCCCCAAAAAAAAAAAAAAAAGAAAATTTTAATTGTAGATTCTTGGTGGTGGGAATACAGCTTAAATGTATAATTCAAATTAAATAGTTGACATGCTTGAATGTTTGAAATTTTTATTAATTAAATACTAAATAAATGGAAACATTCACATACCAGTCTTTCTGTTTTTCATCTACCGAAACAGATGTTAATACAAATTTGATCACACAATCAATGCTAATTTTAAATTTATTTCTTCAGATTTTCTTTTGCTTAAAAAATTCAAAAAAAGCATGAATTCCCATTAAGTAGGTAAGTATGAAATAGTGTTTTCTTTTTTTGGGGGGGGTCTGGTCATGGGGCCTGAACTCTGGGCCTGGGTGCTGTCCCTCAGCTCTTCAGCTCAAGGCTAGCGCTCTACCACTTGAGCCACAATGCCACTTCCGGCCTTTTTCTTTTTGCTTATATGGTGCTGAAGAAACGAACCCAGGGTCTCAGGCTTGCAAGGCAAGCGCTCTACCACTGAGCCACCTTTCCAGCCCCGAAATAGTGTTTTCTTAAAAATAAGTTTAAGTCACTCATTTAAGTAATGCTTGAATTTTCAAATTATTTATCATTCAGCAGTCAAAAACTTAAATTCCTCTGTGTGTCTGGGGTGAGGGTCAGAAGTGTAAGAGGACAAAAAAGATGATGTCATTATAAAAGAGACTTACAGGGAGAAAATACCAAAGTAGGGACATGCTAGATAATGGCTACATCGCCAGTACAATATAGATGCATGGCACACATTCCATCCACTCAGTGCAAACAGGTACCTGCACACATACATGGCAGAAGCTAATTAGAACAATGAATTTCTCTATCACCATGAGTTGCTTCAGAAAAGGTCCTATAGATCCTTACTTGCAGCCTCAAATTCTTTTCAGAAGGATAAGAACTATAAATAAAACTTTAAGACCCTCTTTATAACAGTTTTATAAAAATATTTACAATCTCTTCAGAAACAGCATGACTTAGCTACTTAGCCCACTGGTTTCTATGATGTAACTATAAAAAGATTCTCCTCCTCCTGCTGCTACTAGTTTCCTTGAATCCAAGTCAGTTTACACGAACTTTACTCATTCTCCTCAAACAGTTACCTTTAAACTTGGGCTCACTGTGAATCATACATCAAAAATGAAAATAAGCCAAAGCCAAGTATCTACATTGGGAATGCAACAGAAAAAGAGAATGAGGCCAATCTCTCTGCATGTGGCTGGGTTTCAGAGACAAGTCAGTATGTAAAAGGCATCCAGCCTAAAAAGGATGTTCACACATAAAACTTCCCCTGTCTGAAGCTGACATTCAGTTTCAACATGGACTGGCATCATGCAGCAGGCTCTGGAATAAATACGAGCGTTGCAACTGACTTCATGAGCACAGACTTCTGCAGGTATTAACACTGCCCAGGCACAGAGAACTCTTTCAATAAAATAGGACTCCTGCTCAGTTTTGAATGTCTGCTGGGAGCACTGACAGCACTGTGGGATTACCAGTGGCGCTGGGTCTGAGATGGGTATGTGAGATGGGGCGGGGGCTATGACTCACCTCCATGGCCTTCATGCTGATGATTTCCACACCACACTTCTTGCCTCGCTCCACCAAGTCACTGCCATATGAGTCCATGACAACTATGACTTTAAGGCCTGTTGTTAACTTGTTTTCTACACTGTCTAGTAAGAGTCTGGCCTTATCTGGCTTATCAGCAAAAATCACAGAGAGTTCAGCTGTAAGTGAAGAGATAGAAAGATAAAGAATAAGCTCTGGGGTGACTCTAATATCTGCCCCAAGAATACTGTAAGTACTACATTCTTCTTCTTTTTTTCTTTTGCTTTTTTGCTGGGGCTTGAACTCAGGAGGGCCTAGATGCTGGCCCTGAGCTTTTTTTTTTTGCTCAAGGCTAGCACTTTACCACTTGAACCACAGCTCTGCTTTCAATTTTTTGGTAGTTAATTGGAGATAAGAGTTTCACAGATTTTCCTGCATCAGTTGGCTCTGAACTGTGATCCTCAGATCTCAGCCTCCTGAGTAGATAGGATTACAAGTGTGAGCCAGTGTTACAGGGTAGGGTGAGGGAAGGGCTGCTATTTAATTAGAAAGATAGATGTACAACGAAATGTAAACTCCCTATGCAATCAGGCATACAAAGATACAGCCACTGCATCTTACCAACAACTAGGATGACGCACAGATCCCAAACGTACCTTTGTTGACTATGTACGTGATGGCTTCAGTTCCAAGGGTATCATACAGGGGAACCACCACCATGGAATATGTGAAGCATGCCAGCTCAGTGATCACCCACTAAATGGTAAAGACCAGGAAGAAAAGAGGAAGGCGTCCTATCAGCATCACCCCAACACTCCTCTGAGGTTCAGCGCAATAAAATCAACATTTGTATATCTATACTCAGTGCCATGTAAAGGAGAGCTTCATTAAAAAAAAAAATCCTTCCTTCTTCTTCAAAAGAAACTGTAATCTGCCTGATGAAGAGAGGCAAACCTGTGAAAAGACGCTGGTAATGCAAGCTAGTGAGCATGGGTAAGGGCAGCCAGGCTAGAAGGGCAGGCAGGCTGGAGCAAGGTGATTATAGAGCATGATGTTTTCCTCTTGGGCTGGGCTCAAGGCAAAACGGGCTGGCCCACAGCAGTATACAGAACAGCATGGGAGTAATGGAATGAAGTGTCACAGGAAGGAAATGACAGAACCATTTCTCATCTTGCCACTGAAATGACAGCAGCTGACTTACCTAGCTGATCAACATGTCTAGTGACCTTTGTCACTACACATATTTCTTCAGGACTCTGACATCTGTGCAGAAAAGGGCTCAGCTGCCGTGGGAAGAGAGTAAAAGCATCCCACTACTTGGGCCTGGAACTGGGATATTGTGGGGTATTTCCTCCCCCTCCCCCTGGAACACTTTAAGTTATCAGTATGGAGTCAGAGCTGAGCCTCTCAGCAGGGGGCAGGTGCTTTGCATGGTCCTCTCTTTCCTGCTGCTTATTCTTTCACTCCATTGTTAAAAGGCTTCATTCCCTGACTTGGATACGATGTAAGACCTCCTCACCCCTATTACTTTAGAGACTCTATTCAGGTATCATCTCTAGGAAGCCCTCCTTGGTTGACCTCCCATAATCCTTCTGCCTTCTGTCCACGCACATGAGAGAAAGCATCACCTCTGGGGTCTGTCTTCCCTTACTCATGATACCTCAGGGATAGGACCCAAGTCATTATGTGAGAGGGGCTCCACATAGTGCCTCACATAGAGTAGGTGTTGAATTAACTCATAAATGTAGGAAGCTATCTAGTTCTTGTAGTAAGGACTACTCTGTGAGTGTGTATATCCATGGTAAAATTCCACTAGGGAAAATATACTGGATATATTTGTCTGGAATAAAAGAAACCAATTTCTATAAGCATAGCCAAAGGCTAGCTGTGGGGAATGCTATTTTTTCCTTTTATGGAACATGAAACTCTTAAGAAGCTATTCTGATTTATAAAACAGGAAGTAGCACAGGGACTGTAACAGGGATTGGGTCTTTCTGGACACAAGTATGTAAAACAAGTTTGATTCCTTTAAGCTGGACTCTCTGCTACCTTTAGGTTCTGCTACTAGCCTGCTGACTGACCTAAGTAGCACCTCCAAGATGGACTCCTATTTAAAGTGACTTTCATACAGTAGCTTCCCAAAGCACCAAGCATAGGCCTAAATATGCAAGTAAAATACTGTGTGTACATGAAGCCAGCTCATAGGGGTCTCTTTCCATTCCTTTCTCTTTCTCTTTCCATCCCCTACCCCTCTATCCCCCCAGTTCTCTCCTCCTCCTCGGGGTTAGCCTTGGACTGTTTCTTCTACCAATTGCTTCTGAAGAGTTGGCATTACAGAGACATGAGCCAGCTCTCTTGCTTGTCTGTTGAGATGGAGGTCTTGCTAATTTTTTGTCTGCACCTCCCACATGGCTGCGATCGCAGGTTTATGCTATCATGCCTAGCTTGTTTTTTCAGATTGAGTCTTGCTAACTTTTTTTTTTTTTGAGATAATGTCCTGCTAACTTTATTTATTTTTTACTGTTATTATAAAGGTGATATACAGAGGGATTAGAGTTTTTTTTTGTTTGTCTGTTTTTGTTTTTGGTCGGTCATGGCCTGAACTCTGGGCCTGGGCCCTGTCCCTTGGCTCTTCAGCTCAAAGCAAGTGCTTACCACTTGAGCCTCAAGGCCACTCTGTTTTTTTCTGTTATGTGGTGCTGAGGAATCGAACCCATGCACGCAAGGCAAGCACTCTACCACTGAGCCGCCTTCCCAGCCCCGGGATTAGAGTTTTAAGTCAGGTAATGACCATATTCCTTTTTGGACCATGTCACCCCTTCCCTTCTCTCTCTGTTTTTCCCTTCCATCCCCACCACAGGTTGTGTAGTTCATTTTCAACACAGAGTCTAGTGAGTATCATGGCTGCATTTGTTCACCCTTTGTCCCTTCGTTTTTTTTTAACCGAGGTTGGCCTAGAACCACAATCTTTCTCCATCACTGTCTCCTGCAGAGGGAGGTTAGCTTGACTTCAAGGTAGTATCTTGTTACCCCCCTCTCCCCTTCCCACGCTGTACTCAAACTATGATACTCTTCTCTCTATTTCCCAGTAGCTGGTATTAGTAGGCATGAGCCATCATGCCCAGTCCCCATGTGGGTATCTTTCTAGGGCATAACCCAAAGCCTTTCTCAGCAAAACTCAGACCACAAAAATCTAGTCTCAAGCATATGCCTGTATGAACTCTGGCTCCTATCTACCTCTACGGTTCAGAAGTCTAGCTAGCGTAAGCACCTAGTGGCTAATACCTCAGGTCTGTTTTGAGAGAAGATGCCGATGAACTGATCCGAGGAGGCCTTGAAACCCTTCTGGATCAGCGCTGAGCCTATACACTCTGCCAATTCTGCAACCTGAAAGGAGGAGGGGGGAAGACATCAGGAAACAGAATTAGACCCCCTGTCAGGGAACGAAGTTCACCAGATAACATGTATATAGGCCAGCCATCAAGCAGCAATGCAAGGGAAGAGCTATTCCTTTACTGAATTTATTATAATTTCACTGTTTTATTAGCTACAACTCAGAATTACTGGAACTGATGATAGGCTTCCTTCTGAAAAGCAAAGGAACTTCAACATCTGTAGATGACATATGACTATGTTATCTACAGCTTTCCATTTCCTTTTCTGTTTTAGTTTCATGTTATAAAAGCAATAAAGGGACATGGATCACTCTCTCTCTGTCTGTCTCTTTCTCTTTCTCTCTTACTCTTTCAGTGTGGGCAACTGAATCCAGTGCCTTGCACATGCTAAGGCAAGTGCTCCATCATTAAACTACATCCCAGCCCTTGTTTTTTGATACAGAGTCTCACTATGAAGCCCCAGGTTGGTCTGGAACAATTCTCTTGCCTTAGCTTCCATAGTACTGGGTTACAAGGCACCACCACACCCAGCGAGAGGTTTTGTCTTTGTTTTCTTTTCATATATAAAGAGCAGCAAAGTAACCAAAATTTATCATTGGTAACAAAATCACCTTAAAAATACCTTTAAAAATTAAGAGTAAGCTCTTCTCATTGGACTCTACAATTCTGTAGTTTTTATTCTTAGCAAATCATTCAATCTTATAAAGAGGCTTCAAAAGACTTTATGCACTTACTCAAATGATCTAAAGTTAAAAACAACAAAAGCTGGGGTAAAAAGACAAGTGGCTGGATGGTTAAATTAGTGTGTGAGAAAAATGCTAATGAGGTCAATATGATAATTATGAGAAACAGAAAACTTGAGGTAATAGTATTATTATTATGAGCAATATTTAAATAAATTTTAAAAATGGATACTGTTATAACAAAGTAAAATAGGTACATTTGCAAACATTAGATAGGACTATATACTGGCTGCTCTTACCCCACTCCACTCGCAAATTAATAAAAACAATTTTCAAAAATCCTTATTGACATTTGAATTCTCAAGTGTGCTTTTAAAGCACACACACACACACACACACACACACACACACACACACACACACACACACACACAAACACGGACGCGTGTAGGAAATACAGCCCCACCCATCCTCATCAGAATCCAGTTGGTTCTGGGATGTGGAACCATCGAGCCCTGCCTGTGTGTGTGTGGAAATTACATTGACATTGGCAGGGTGACAGCAAAGTGACTAAGTAGGCTGGGTGCCTTCTATTCCAGAGCAGCTCACAACTGCAGGTAGCTCTTAAGGGGCTAGAATTTTTTTGGGGGGGAGGGGGTCCGGTCGAGGGGCCTGAACTCTGGGCCTGGGCGCTGTCCCTCAGCACTTCAGCTCAAGGTTAACACTCTACCACTTGAGCCATAGCACCACTTCCAGCTTTTTTTCTTCTGCTGATATGGTGCTGAGGAATTGAATCCAGGGCCTCAAGCATGCAAGGCAAGCGCTCTACCACTGAGCCACCTTCCCAGCCCAAGGGACTAGAATTTGAGGAACGCCTGCAATTAATTGTTTGCAGAGCTCATGGGGAGAATACACATATATTTCTAGAAAGATGGTCCATATCCCATCATTTAAAAAAATCGCAGTGGAATTGCTAGCTTCCAAAAGGTCAGATTAATTGGGCAAACAAAAAATAAAACAAAAGCTGGGCACTGGAGGCTCATGCCTATAATTCTAGGTACACAGGAGGCTGAGAGCTAAAAGAAGCCAGACTCTAGGCAAGAAAGTACCTGAGATTCTTATCTCCAATTATCACTAAAAAGCCAGACATGGAGCTGTGGCTCAGTGGTAGAGTGCTAGCCTTAAGTAGAAAAACTCAGGAATAGCACCCAGACCCTGAGTTCAAGCCCCAGGCCCAGCACAAAGATAACTAAATAAGTAAATAAATAAAATAAGATTTTAAGACTATATATTAAGGTTGACATCAGTGAAGTCCATTTTATATCTTCCCCAAGACTTCAATCTTTAGAAACTTCAAAGGTTTTCAATCTGCCTTGAAAAATCCAATCTGCAACATTGGTCTTCCCTCTTCCATCCAATAGATTAACACTAATCCTCAAAGCACTGGAGAATTCTTTGAGGACTTGAAGCCATCATACTAGCTCCCAGGTGTGGCAAAAATGACAGCTCTCTTAACACACACACACACACACACACACACACACACACACACACACACACACACACACACACACACACCTTTAAATAGAGAATCAACTTTCACCCAAAACACAGAGGCAGGAAGTCAATTTGAAGTCATGAATGCTACAGGATTACCTGGCTTTGGAACCAGGGACAGAGAGCCATTTCCTGAACAGCTGTGTGGGAAGCAAGAGAGGGAAGCTGGCTTCCAGCTGTGCCTGCCTGTCCTGGGTTGCACTGCATGCACTGCATGACATCTAGATTCAGTGTAATTATAACAAAACAAAAATAAAAAGCAATACCTTCCTGTTCTGCAACCTGACACTCACAAACTGTATGTAAATAATGAAAGCCACCAATCAGTGGGGACCAGAGTGGAAATGGTGAAAATACTCAAGTCCCAGTTTCCTTTGTATCCAAACAGCAACCCAGATCAGCTACTTCTTAGAGTAGCTCCAGGCTGCCCTAGAGCTCAAGATCACACAAGGGAGAGCTGGACCAGGACTGCTTTGAGGATCCACGCTGAATCAGATTGATGCAGAAGCCACCAGACACAAGCTGCTGTAGACCTTACTTCCTGTCCTGCTGCCACTGTGCAGCCGTAACTTTGGGCAAGTTACACCTCTTCCTTAGATGTTTTCTTATTGCAAGTTGACGCTTCTGAGTTCCTAGTATCCCTCAAGCAGAGAGGAGTAATCCCATTTGGGTCTGAGGAGAAGTCATCTGCCTCAAACATTTTGGCCCTAATTATCATTCATTCTGCAGTGTACTGAGCAGTCACAGAGCCAGAAAACTCACCTGCTTGTAGGAGAGCCATTCATAGGGTTGGTCTGGTTTCCGAGAGCCTAGACAAGGGCCATTGTCTAACAAACACAGGAAAAAAAATGACAAAATAAAGGACAGTCCTAACATGTATGAACATACCTGTATCTTGATTCTGTTCCACCATATTCTACAAGATATTACATTATTCTACTTTAGTCCTTTTAATTAGAAAGGAATTCAGGTTAGAAATGTTTTCCCCCTGGGTTTTGATCTGAATTCTTTTATTATTGTTGTTGTTGTTCTATTTTATTTCTTAAAAAGAGCAGGAGCGATGGGGATAAACAGAGGAGAAAAGTGGGAAATGACAATCTTTCTGGACACTCAAGTGAATTCTCTTTAATATACTACTGGTTTAGGCCAGAAGCCAGTAGTAAGAAGTAGAGCTCCTGTTGCCACAGGGTTTCAGGAGAGGAATCCCTCAAAACTGCTGGAAAGGGGCTGGAAAGGTGGCTCAGTGGTAGAGTGCTTGCCTTGCATGCATGAGGCCCTGGGTTTGATTCCTCAGTACCACATACACAGAAAAATCCAAAAGTGGTGCTGTGGCACTGTGGCTCAGCTGAAGAGCTGAGAGACTGCGCCCAGGCCCTGAGTTCAGGCCCCACTACCAGCAAAAAGAAAAAACAAAAACAACAAAAACCACCAAAAACTGCAGGGGAAGTTTGAAGTATTCTCACTCTGAAACTGGAAAGAGAAATGAAGTTATTTATAGGACCAAATTCTGATGACCTCAAAGATCAGCTGGAATCCCATGAATTCTAATTCTATGGGTGAAAGCCTAATGGCCCAGAAACAAACTGAAGATGAGAATAGGGATTATCTGTGAAAGCAAAAACTGAAGAAAAGATGAAAAAGGAGAGAAAAATAGGAATTATCTGTGAAAGCAAAAGTTGAGAATGCATTCTGATTCCAATCTAGCTAGCAAAGAAGCAGAAAGAGATCCCCACACACTTGGCATCATCCACTGCAGGTTTGAATTCAGAAAAGTACTCAAGGCATTTTACTCTTTTTTTTGCAGTGGTGGAGAAAGAACTAGAACCCTGGGCCTTACACATGTAAGGTGAGTGTTCTACCTTTGAGTGAGATCTCCAGTCCTCATATAGGTGTTCAGATTGGGCTTGCAAATGGGGTAAATGGGACAGAGGGCAAGAGAATGGACCCCCCCCCCCCAGGGGCCATGACAAGCCTGGCACAGTTATCCAGATTGTATGCCCTAGAGAAGCGTGATGTAGATGCAGATTCAATAACCAGTTATGAACATGGGAAGACATAGCTTGACACACTGACTTATTCAACAGAGAGAAAACAGATTGGACCCTCTTTAGTTCACACCAACTATAGCAAAGGCAGGGCAGTAGATAACTGTTTGCAGAGGGAGGGGAAAAAAAAGATATCATCTATAGGTAATCATGTCATTTTATTCCTCAAGAACAGAGGTTAGAAAACACAGCCAATAGGGCTGGGAAGGTGGCTCAGTGGTAGAGCACTTGGCTTGCATGCCTGAGGCCTTGGGTTCGATTCCTCAGCACCACATAAGCAAAAAGAAAAAAGCCGGAAGTAAAGCTATGGCTCAAGTGGTAGAGCGCTAGCCTTGAGCTGAAGAGCTGAGGGACAGTGCCCAGGCCCCACAGAGTTCAGGCCCAACAACCAGACCCCCCCCCCCCCAAAAAAAAAAAAAAAAAAAAACACAGCCAATGGCCCAGAGTCCCACTGCCTGTTTTTGTAAACAATGTTATTGGAACACAGATGAACTCATTCATTCGTGTATTGTTGAGGCTCTGCCATTGACCAAATGGCTCAAGAAGACTGAAGTATTTACTATCTGGCCATCTACAGGGTAAGCATGGCAATTCCAACTTTGGTCTGTGGTTGTGAAGCTCCAGGCTCACCTTGTAAACTAAAACATGTACCATATGCAGGCCCTGCTAAGCAACATCTCTGATGTGTCTAGTGCTATAAGGCCCAGGCCTTTTTCAAGGAGATGATAAAGTGCATCCAGGTGATGATAAGGAGCCTTTGATTAACAGGAAACTCAGGTGAAAAATTTAAATCTCTAGGCTGACTTCTTTATCCAGAGACTGGGCTTTGCTCTTCTGTATTTCAGTCCTACAGTGTCCCAAGCTTAGGATAAAAAACATCTCAGGTTAAAAAAAAATAATGAAGAAAACAGAAACTTTAAAAACATCTCCTTTTAATCAGGTAAGTGTCAGGTAAAGATGTCTATACTATAATGGCTTAGTGCAGAAGTAGGCGTATGATGCTGAGAGGGAAAAGGCAAGAAATGTGCCACTTGGAGGTAGGGGGTGAAAATAATAGACCAGGAAGATGTTCTCGAAAAGATGATATGAGAGATGAGTTTTATAAAATTAATAAGAACCTACTGGGATCATCACTGGCTGGGGGTGGAAAGAAAGGGTTGTATGATCAAGAGTAGGAATAAAAGCACTCGAAAGCTGGGTGGGAGAGCAGAGGTGGCCTTGTTTGAGAACTGTATTCAAGTGGAGGGGAGCAAGGCTGGAAAAGGGGATGGTATCAGCCTCCATGAATCTCTTCGTCATAGTTAGAAACCCAGGGTCAGTTAATAAGCCAACATTTCCGAAGTGTCTCTGATGGAACACTGCTTCACATGATGGTTAAAAAAAAACTCTGGACTGACTAGGCCCAGCCAAACAGGTCTCTCTTGACTATAGGAAACATTAGCACTCATTAGGAGCTAAAGCACATGTAGCTCTCCATAAAATGTGGAACTTATTTGGTGAAGAAACCCGCTGGGACACAAGAAATATCCAGAGGATTCAATGAGGCCTGAGTTTGGCTCTGAACAAGTCATAGGAGGAGACAGAGGGCTTGAGCCATGCCAAAAAGGCACAGGATTCACAGAAATGTACCTTTCTGAAAGGAGGGCTGTTCTTGCCTTATGAGAAACAAACAGTAAGCATTAGTCACACAAGGGCAGCAAAAACAGGCTTACTTGACACGTGCAGGCCTCTCTGGAAACCTTCATACAGGGTTCTAACGTCATCATAGAAGTACACCAAGAGCTCATCGCTGTCGAGAAGCGCAGACCTGCGAGCACCATCACTGCCCTATTGAAAAGACCAGCAGGCAGAGCAGCGTGTTAGAAATGAGACGCCTACAACATCATGTCTCAGGAAGTGTACTCATTGTGGAATGGCTAAATGAAGTTAACTAGCGTGTGCACGCATTCTCTTCTGCGCTTGTTTGTTTGTCATGTAAATACGTAAAAGTTCAAGCTCAGCAATTTTCAAGTATAGAATACATTGTAATGAGCTGTCTATTATAGCCACTGTGCTGTAAAACAAAGCCCCCAAACTTGCTTCAACATAAATACAATTTCTAGTTGCTATCACAACACAAAGTAAAAGCCAAACATACGCCATGCTATCCTTTCCAGTTACTGCTCAGAGCACTGCTTGAAGAATGATGTGCTGATGTGCTAACTAATGGGAGTCACCTGTTTACCGCGGGGAACGTTCAGGCTTCGGAGAAGCAAGACAATATGGCTCTAAAGTTTTTCCTAAAGGAAATTGAGGGGAAGAAAAGAGGCTGACAGAACGGTTGGCAGCTAACCTGCCAGACAAAGCCAAAGAAAAGGAGGGGTTGACAGGAAAATGCCACAACCACACACACTGACAATTCTCAAGTTCCTGCCATCCACAGTATAGAACATAAGCTGTTTAGCTCTGGTGGAAATGACACACTGCCCTGTTTTATTACTATGACAACATCTACATTCTCTGAAAGATTATTTCCACAATTCTAGCTCCTTACCAACTGCAGTGAAATCCATGAGAAACTTCCGTTTTTTGTGTGGCATTTAATAGTAAAAACCAGCAGTGAAAGATTATATGCAGGTTCAGGTAAGACCTGACGTCACTGACACCTTCCTCTAAGCTGTCTCCATCTACTGGCTCACAGGGACACCTGACACAAACTACTCCTCACTGGGGATAAGACTGACAGACAGTTCTTATTCTTGTGAGCAGCAGCAGGAGTAGGAGCTGAGTCCTCTACGAGCAAATAAATACTTCCAGGAGTCCAAATATCCCTAAGAACCACAGAAGCATTCATAATAGTCTGATAAATACATACTTGGCTACTACTTCATATTTGCAATGATCAGGAATTTCTTGAGGAAACCAGACAGATAGAATTTCTGGCTTCCCAAGAAAGGGCTCTCCAAAAGCGGAAGAGATCACTTCCAGTTTGAGGTTTGATGAAAGAAAATAGGAGCAACTCCATGAAACAAGAGCGAGGTGTCAAAACCAAGACAGTCTGAGCAGCCAGAGCTAATGGACTCACACTGCACTCCAGAAAAGCTCCAACTCAGAGACCCTTCACAAGCACCAGTGGCCCGTGCACATATGCACGTATGTTAAACATACACATGCACTGTGCTGAGGATGAACCAAGGACTCATGCATGCTAGACAAGCATGCTACCCAGAGCTACACTTCCAAGGTGATTTAAAAAAAAAAATTAGGGTTATTTACGTCCTCTTTGCCCCCCCCCCCTTCCCTTTTAAGTAGTGATTTACTAACTACTTAAAATTATTCCAGTGATTCAGAACTATATTAAGGAACAAATGACCATTAGCAGTCTAGTAAGTTCCTCTAAAGTTTTTCCTATGAGTACAGCTTTATGTAAACTCAACATCTATTATGTACTACATATGTTTTTAATTAATTTTTTTTGGGGGGGGGGTACAAGACTCAAACCTGAAGCCTCGTACACACCAGGCAAGTGCTCTGTCACTTAGTTACACTCCAGCCCTTTTGCCTAACTTAATTTTTTAAAATTACCTTTAAGTAATTGTATGAAGGAGATGCTCTTTAACAAAGCAGTTTATGAGTACAATGCATCTTGATCAATGTCATCCCTTTCAACATTTTCAACCCCCTTCGGCTCCTCCTTTCCTTTCCTTAATTTTGTGGTATATGCAATGAATTCTTTTTTTTTTTGGGGGGGGGGTCCGGTCCTGGGGCCTGAACTCTGGGCCTGGGCGCTGTCCCTCAGCTCTTCAGCTCAAGGCTAGCGCTCTACCACTTGAGCCACAGCGCCACTTCCGGCTTTTTTCTTTTTGCTTATGTGGTGCTGAGGAATTGAACCCAGGGCCTCAGGCATGCAAGGCAAGCGCTCTACCACTGAGCCACCTTCCCAGCCCCTGCAATGAATTCTTGACTGTATTCTCTCCCCTGCCCCCTTTTGTTCGTCTATCCTCCTACCCTTGGACCCCCTTCTTGCATGTACCCCTTTTCAGGTGCTAATTTTATTGGGCTTTGACCCAGTCTTTCTAAAAAATTATACTATTTGGGCTCTCCATAGAGTCTAGTATACTTCAGTTAATTTATTTGTAACTACTTGCATACCACCTAGTGTATGTACATTCTATCTACCACAAATGAGGGAAACCATGCAACCTGTTTCTCTGGGTCTGGCTTATGTCACTTAATATATATTTATATTTTATTTAACTCTGTGTGTATGAAGTGAAAGTCTTGGGGTTTGAACTGAGGGACTGGGCTCTGTCCTTCAGCTTTCTTTTTTTCTTTGTCGCTTGTGGGGGTTGAACTCTGCGCCTGGGTGCTATCTTCAGCTCTTCAGCTCAAGGCTAGTGCTCTACCACTTGAGTCACAGCACCACTTCAGGTTTTCTGAGTGGTTTATTGGAGATGACAGTCCTACAGAGTTTCCTGCCTGGGCTGGCTTTGAACTGTTATTCTCAGATCTCAGCCTCCTGAGTAGCTAAGATTATAGGCATACGCCACCAGTGCCTGGCTTCTTTTGTTTAACTTTCTTTTGTTTTTTTGCCAGTCGTAGGGCTTGAACTCAGGGCCTGGACCCTGTCCCTGAGCCTCTTTGTGCACAAACTGGCATCTACCACTTGACCTCAGCACCACTTCCAGCTTTTTTTTTTTTTTGAGTAGTTTATTGGAGACAACAGTCTAATGGACTAATTCCTGCCTGAACTGGCTACAAATGTGGACCCTCAGATCTCAGCTTCCTGAGAAGCCAGGATTACAGGCATGAGTCCCAGCACCAGGCTCTTTTGTTTATTTATTCATTTATTTATTTTTGCTATTCCTGGGACTTGAACCATGCAGTCGCTGGCCTTTTAATAAAAACTCCTGGGCTGGGAAGGTGGCTCAGTGGTAGAGCGCTTGCCTTGCATGCCTGAGGCCCTGGGTTCGATTCCTCAGCACCACATAAGCAAAAAGAAAAAAGCTGGAAGTGGCGCTGTGGCTCAAGTGGTAGAGCGCTAGCCTTGAGCTGAAGAGCTGAGGGACAGTGCCCAGGCCCAGAGTTCAGGCCCCACAACCGGACCCAAAAATAAATAAATAAAAATAAAAACTCCTGATTTGACCTCTCAAAATGTGTGACCTCTCTGTTTCCTCACCATATAACAATGGCGCTTCTCAATAGTATCTCTAACAGACACTTTCCACATTCTGCAGGTGGCTGTAAGAACTGAACACAAGGCAGATGGGAGTCAGGTATATAAAACACCAGCTTGTTCTAGTTCAGAACAAACGAAGGACTGTTGTCTGAGGAAGAAAAATTTTATGCGTGTAATTATTTCTGTATATAATTTATGATATAATTTTATAAGGTATTGTATAATATGATTTATATATGAAATTGCAGCCAGGTGCTGGTGGCACACACCTGTAATCCTAGCGACTCAGGAGGCTGAAATCTGAGGATGGCAGTTCAAAGCCAGCCTGGGCAGGAAAGTCCGTGAGACTCTTATCTTCAATAAACCACCAGAAAACCAGAAGTGACACTGTGGCTCAAGTGGTAGAGCATTAGCCTTGAGCTGAAGAGCTGAAGGACAGCGCCCAGAGCTCAAGCCCCACAACCGACAAAAAAATTATATATATATATATATATATATACACATATATAAATTATATATGTGTATATATATATATATATATATACATATATATAATTTGTGTGTGTGTGTGTGTGTGTGTATGTATAAAATAGGCCTGGAGTCTAAGAAGCTCAGGCTCATCCTAAAGCCAAGGTCTACCAGGAACTCATGAAGGAAGGGAATGATGAGGGATGAATCACAAATTGGGGTGTGATCCTACAATCAGGCTATCAAGAAGCATGCCAGGGGATTCCACTAGACTAAGTGTCCTTAGAGAAGAACCATTCCAGAGACATTAAGATCTCAGCAGGGAATTGGTAAATTCCCTGTAATCTTCTAGGATTACAGGGAAGAAATCTATAGGAAGAAATCTACCAGGACTGTAAGCGGTGCAAAAACCAAGCTGGACAGAAAGATTCCTAAGAGCCTGGATGAGGGTGCAACATAGATATTGGGTCTAATTGGTGCCACCTTGGCATCCTGGTAGATGACAGAGACTTTCTAAAACTCTTAGAGGTGAAATCTCACCCCCAGGTGATAGGCATGCTTGAATTCCTAGAAGCAGGGGCGGAGACTAGGAAATAGGTTATTGGATCTCCAAGGTGTTTCTAGTTTCCACAATGCCCCAGGCTCCTGCTCAAATGCTTCTTCTTGCTCAACCATTTCTTCTTCCCTGGGTGTCTGTACAGTCAATGAAAAGAGCCAGGGTCATTCATTCAAGAGCCATCAAACAATCAGTTCAAAGCCCAGGGGAAGAAGTATTGTAGGAGCCTAGTAATATAAAAACTACCTTCTGAGGTTACCCCATTTGGACTCCTCTTGGCGCTCCTCTCCAAAAGGAAAGTTTCACCTACTATAATTTAAATGTACATAGCAGTCTCCTTCTTGAAAGAAAATTCCTTTCACTTTCAAATAAACTAACTTTCTAGACTTTCCCTTTACTTTACAATAAACTTATTCTGTTTACCTTAAACATTGTCTTGCTTTTTAATTCTTTAACAGGTAGAAAAAACAAACCTGCTCCCCCTAGGCAGAGTCAATTCCATCCATCAAATGGAAGAGCAGGGTTGGGGTGGGGTGTGAATTGAGACCAGAGATTAAGTTTAGCTTGGATTTGGAAACCATATACTTCCAAGAAGGCTAACATCTTGGTCAACTTCTCAATTTTATGTCAAAAACCATTGTTTTAGATGATCATTTAGTAATCAGCTTTTAGCTGATTTAAGGAGATTTAAGTTTTTGGTGGCCTATAATCTTCAGTGCTTTGAGAAACATGGAGATAAAAAAAAATGCCAAACCAAAGTTAAAGTGTTAATTACATCTCTATTAAAGCCTTCATCCTGAAAACATAACCAGAGGACAAGATATTTATTATTATTCAAATTAGTCATTAAAATAATTAGCAAGAGCTCAGAAATGAAACAGCAAGCAAGACATATGACCAAAAGAGAATGCTAACCTAAAGGCACTGGTGAGACTGGGTGAGAAGTTGCATTGTCACTACATTGTAAGGCAGGTGCTTTATTGATGGAAGAGGGACATGAAACTTCGAAATCAGTCTATAAAATGATCCTGCACTTACTCCCTTAACCAATCACCATTTAAATGTACATTTAAATGTTTTTCTTCTTGTATGAAAATATCAATGTCAAAACACTGGGTACTTACAGCCTTAGTTACATGTATTAGTGAGAAGGATTGCACTTTGTGTGCTGAGAAGCTCAGCTATGACAGCTAGTGCCAAAATGTCCCTATGTGTCACAAAACACAGTCACTTCAGAAGCAGGGCCTTTTCAGTACTGGGTTATCCAAGTCCATGAGGCTATTTCTAGGAACATCTGCTGAAATGGAGCACAGATATCTAAGTGTGGCATTCACACATACCTGGCTCATGGGTGAGGGGGCTGGGTTGGGCTTATGAAACCAAACTTGTCAGTCATCAAGACTGTGACTCAGGAATAATAATTACTATTTTTATGTCTCTTTAAATGTGGTTACATAGCTTTTCCAGTTTTTTAAAAAAGATGAGTCTAACACATTAATAGTCAAGGGAGTAGTCATTAGTCTATTCTCCAACATCTATACATACTAATGTTCCTGAGAGGTCAGTCTCCCACATGGTGAACTAGGAAATAAAAGGTTCAAGTTCCCCTGCGGAGCCGGAAGAAGGAAAAAGGTCAGGACAAACAAAGGGAAAGGTTGAGGAAGGAAAATACTGAACATCTACATATCAGTGGTTCCCAGGATTAGAACTCTTGCCAATATTTGACAAATAGGAACACCTGGTAATATGTTTCATGCAAATTACATTCCTAAGGATTTTTTAGGGATGGAAAGGCCCAAGTCTGCTGGGGGTATGATTCAAGTGACAGATCATATGCCTAGCAAGTTCAAGGCCAGAGCTGCCAAAAAAAGGCCTAAACCTCATGAAGTTCAGTGTCACCCACTTCAAATTAATTAAGTGAATTGAAACTGGATAAAGAATCAGGTGGGTAAGGAGTTATTTACAGCCTTTACCAGCTAAACGCCTATTGGATTAGTACTGCTTATTCTGAGAGGGAACTGGGTTGGGAGGTTGAAAATAAAAGAGAAGAGATACGGGAAAGAAGAGAAAACCAAAGAGAAGGGACACGTGGGTGGGGCCAAGTGACTTCCAAAGAGACTGTCCAATAATTGTCTGGATTTTAATGCTAAGCTCAGGGAGAACAGCACCACCATCCTGGATGTATGTGTGTGGGGGGGGGGGGTGTGACACTCTTCTTTCTAAATATACACCTCACAGGCCACTACTCCTGTGCCCAGCCCGTGAACCTTCACTGCTTTGCATCAACAGATACAACACTGCTTTTTCCTACAGTGATCTTTCAGAGAGGACTTTGGCTCATCAATTCCTATTTCCAGCCCCAATAGATTCTAATAGAGCAGATGAGATCTTTTACTAGCTTGTGGGAATTCCTTCCATCCCTTGTTTCTGAATACTGGACAGGACTTTAAAGTACACAAAATAGCATATAATGTGCTTGCATAATATTCACTGTTACCTTTTTTATCCCCTCTGTCCACATCCCTAAATCCTTTTTACGTTCACATATGACAGAAAACATGTCATACTTGTCTTTGTGAAATTAGCTTATTTCATGTAACACGATCTCTAGTAACCTCTATACTTCCTTCATGTATAGCATTCATTTAATCATTCATTTATTCATTTATCCATACACTGATTCTTAAGCACTTAGGTTGTGTCTTTACAATAAGAATAGGTGTGTAAGTATCTATTTTTCTTTTTTTTGTCCATGGTAGGGCTTGAAATCTGGGCATGGGTGCTGTCCTTGAGCTCTTCAGCTCAGGGAGAGCCCTCTACCACTTGAGCCACAGGGCCACTTCTGGTTTTCTGGTGTTTAATTGGAGATAAGAGTCTTATGGACTTTCCTGCCTGGGTTGGCTTTGAATTGTGATCCTCATATCTCAGCCTCCTGGTAGCTAGGATTACAGATGGGAGCCACTGTTGCCTGGCTTCTCTATTGTATTCTAATTTAAGATTCCTTTGGGTAGGTATCTAGGAGTGGTACTGCTGGGTGATGTGGTAGTTTTATTTTAGTTTTTCTGGGAACCTCCATACTGGTTTCCCTACAGGCAACACAAATTTACATTCCTGCCAGTAGTGTTTAGGGGTTCTCTTATCCCCATGCATCCTCCCCAGTATTTGTTGTTGTTGGTTTTCTTGATGGCAGCCATTCTAACTGTAGTGAGATGAAATCTCAACATTGTTTTGATTTGCATTTGCTGATGGCTTACGCTGCTGAACAGGTTTTCATGGACTTATTAGCCATTGTATTTCTTTACTTGAAAAATTACCTATTAGCTTCTTGCCCAGTTATTGGTTTATTTGATCTTTTGGGTATTTTTTTGAGTTATATACATATTCTGGATATTAATTTCCTGTTGGTTTCTTCCTGTCCCCTTCCCACAAGTTACCCACACAATTAGCAAGACAAGATTCAATGTCCTAATATCACTTTTGTTAAAGTACAGATTAATTGTTTACAAGGGTTTCACTATAGTAATCTCATATCAGCATACATCATGCAGTTCAATTGATCATATCTAAATGCATATACGCATACACATGTACACATATACATCATATTTATGATCCTGCATGTTTTTAAATGTTTATATTTTAGGTACATATATAAAACATGTGACTTTTGTCTTTTTTGTGTACCTACGTTCCTTATTTTTAGATGAGGCCTGTAAGGAGCAGTTTTATTTGTAAAACTTTCATTGAATTTTCAGATCTATTTAATCATATTCTTATAAAGTGGGCTTTTGCTTTCTTTCTAAGTCAGAAAAAAATCCAAGAATAAATAGATTTTATATTTTATTTACTTTATGTGTGTGTGGGGGTTGGTACTGGGATTTGAAGTCAGAGCCTCATACTTACTAGGCAGACATTCTACTACTTGAGTCATACCTCTAGCCTGCCTTTTTGCTGGTTATTTTTGAGATACTTTTCTATCCCAGCTGGCTTTAAACCATGATCCTGTGTGTATCAGTCTCCTGAGGAACTAGGAAATGTAAGCGTAAACCACCAGTACCCTGCTTCTTCTTTTTTCCCCCTTAACCTTTCCTCAGAATCCCAAGACAGTCACTTAACTGGAATGACCTAATCTTAGCACAAAAAAAGTCACTTATCTGGAATGACTTTAACAAAAACTGGAAACTCTGCCAGTTTTCAGTCATTCCCACTCCTTATCTGCAGAGTACCCGCTCAGTCCTCGGGGCTCCTTATCTACCTGATTCTTTATCTACCAAAACCAAATTCCCAGGCACTAGCTACAGGTGTTTCTAAGTCAGCGCACACATCTCTTAACACCTTAAACTCAGTTCCTAGAATGTGAGTGTTGTAAGAAAAAATAATTCAGGAAGCATTTTCACAGTGTATTATTAAGAAGCCTGTAAAGTTTCAGGAGAGGTATTAAAATTAAAGTACTGACATCTCTGCACTGAAATAAGCCTTCTGATCAGAAAAATAAAAATAAAAAAAAACAAAAAAACCCCAGGCCACTCTCTCCATCTGTCCCATGACACTATCTCAACTCACTCAGCTTGCTCCCTGAAATGCTCAGAAATGACCATACTGTTCAGGAAAACATGTTCAAGGACTCTGAGTCACTAAGGGTAGAATTAGGAGGATAAGTCTTTGCTCACATCCTTATTTGGCTACTTGCAGGGAAGATCAGACAGACCATGAGGAATAGAAATCAGGACCCTGCAATTACAAACTGTGAGCAAATGAAAGTTAAGGCTTAAAAACAGTAATGATTCACATAAAGATGACAGGCAGATATGAAACCAGACCATTGTATGCACTTCTCTAATGATATACATTGGATTTGTTCCAAAGTCTGCCCCAGGTGAGAATTGGGTTTATACTTACAAGTAACTACAGAAACATTATGCATTATGTCCTATTTACTATGTTGCAGAAATGACCAGATATTACTACTGTTCCAAATCTCTCTTCCTTTTTCTACCTCAGACCTAGTCAAAAATTGCTAGTCTAATATTTTCATCTTATAGCTGCCTTTGGCGCTTCAGGAAACCTCCAGGCTGGTGTCAGCAAGTATCACTGATGCCACCAACTAACCTAACTCTACCTTCCTTATTCTTGCAGCTTTCACTCAGGCTAGACCCTAAAGGTCTGTCTCACAGCAATATCTGGTCCTGTTCACCTCAAGAGATGACCCGGGGCTTAGAGCTGACCCCAGGCTTTCAAGTCCAGGAAATCACCACACAGTTCTTTAGATCTCTGCTTTCATGACCTCTATAGGCCTGCACTTGCTTTATCTTCATAAATCTGGTAGGAGTTTTCATAAAACCATGAGTCAATTATCAGCTCTCTTGCCTTCCAGAAATCTTATGCCAGCTTTCAAGTGGGTGTTTGTACACATACATGTGTAAAGACTATCTAGAAAGGAGTGATTCCACCAGCTAGCCACAGAGAAAATTTCTACATTGTGGCACACTTCACAGACATTACAAATATGGAGTAAGATTGCTGTTCCTTATTGCAGAGAACGCATGAGCTGTGAGGGCTGTGGTTTGTCAGTGCAAGCCATGGCATCGATGAAACCTCCTGTGGACTGTGACTTGCGAATTTTAAAATCACCATAAAGCCAGTTGCTGGTGGCTCCCTCCTGTAATCTGAACTACTTTACAGGCTGAGATCCAAAGGATGTTGGTTTGAGGAGGCAGAAAAGTCCAAAAAGACTCCATCTCCTAAATTACCAGCAATAAAAAAGGTGGGGTGCTGTAGGCATGGCTCAATTAGTAGAGTCCCAGCTGAGTAAGTTGTGATACCACAAAAGAAAAAGAAAGAAATGAAGGAAGGAAGAAAGGACGGAAGGAAGGAAGGAAGGAAAGAAGGAAGGAAGGAAGGGGAAAAACACAACAGACTAGGTATGCTATATTGAGTTGACTTCAAGTTCTTATCTAAAAAGAACTACAGTTTTATGGCATAAAAGCAAGTCTCCTGGCATTTCCCTTAGTTTAAGAATGGCTTTCCCCCTCTGCCATAGAGAGTCGAGGCCCTAAACAGTTCTTTCCACCGGCACATACACAAAAAAACCAAATCCTTTCCTGCATGGCAAAGTTCATGTACTTGCTGAATGAGCACATACCTGATAACTATCCTTTGCAACTTGTGGAGGACTGAATCCAAAGCATCACATCTTTCTCATTAGCCTTTCTGTGCACATGATTAAGGCAAGTCGCTAACTATATAAATCCCATCATATGGATATTATACACGTCAATCTTTCATGACCCAGCCAGCCTATGATCCGAATGTCATGAGCTTGTTGAGGGGTGAAGCTAAGCCATCCAGCTGGGAAAGGACAGGAGTTACCTGCAAGGAGCAGGTGCTGCATATTATAAGGTGTGACTTCACATTAGAATCAGTCCTGGTAACAAGGCCAGATACCACATCGGTTGAAGACTAACTGCTTTCGTTACTAGGGTGAATTTTTAATCTCAGTTTTAAAACTAAGAAAAGCTTAGTTTCTTGGTATAAACATAGTTTCACTTGCTATAATTTATTCCCTTCTTTATTTTAAAAGACAACATAGATTTGCATGGAAATATTTGATGACCGTGGAAGCTGTCAAAAACTATCTGACCTAACTTAAGAAGTAAGTCCCTTCACTGTCTCCATCAGGAAGAGGAACTCACATACTTTCCCCCCCCCCCATAAGTGTGATGGTCTTTATGTTTCAAAATGATTTGTGTCCTACATCCCTTGATATGAATGGGTGGGCCCAGCAGTTCTACTCTGACCATACAGGTGTCCAACCAAGCTTGGGGACAGAGGATTCAGAAGGGTAGAAACTGCTCAGGTTTGCTTTGTTTCCTTCCCTTACCCATCACCTGATGGTTCCCCATACTATATCTAACCTGTGTTCAGAATCTAGACTCTGTTTCTTACCCTCCCTGTCCTTCCTCCTTCCACTTCCACCACTACCTTTGGACTCGTGTGCCTGCATACTCACTTTGAAAACAGCTTGTTCCCAAGTTCCACAGTTCCAGCCACTCATTCCTCAGACTTGCCTGGACCAATCTACACTCCCCTCATTATCTTATCTATTCTTCTCCCCTCAGTCCTAGTTACAATAGGCAACTTTTGACCTCTATAATGAAGGCTACGTATAATGTAACTCCTGATCTTCCCCCAACTTCACCTCTTTGGAATCAGTTCTCTAATGTACAAAATGTAAGTGCTAAAAGAGAAGGCATTGCTGGGCACTGGTGGCTCATGCCTGTATACCTAGGAAGCTGAGATCTGAGGATTATGGTTTGAAGCCAGCATAGGCGGGAAAGTCTGAGACTCTAATTAAACACCAAAAAGCCAGAAGTAGAGCTGTGCCTCAAGTGGTAGAGTGCGAGCATTGAGCATAAGAGACCAGGGACAGAACCCAGGCTTTGAGTTCCAGCACCAGCGTGGGAGACAGAGGAGAAGAGAAGAAAGAGAGGAGAGAGGAGAGGAGTGAGGAAAGAGAGAAAGTGAAAGAACAGAGAGGGAGGGAGGGAGAGAGAGAGAGAGAGAGAGAGAGAGAGAGAGAGAGAGAGAGAGAGAGAGAGAAAGCCCTTATGGAAGAAGAAAATTAACATTAACTGTACATGTACTGCTGGCCAGGCAGACACTATATCCACACAGGAAAAGTACCATTGCTTGTTTTCCAGATGCAGAATGTGAAGGCTTTAAGTAATTACAGCAAAGATCATCCTTATTGGATGGATGGGCCACTCTCAGTCTCAGAGTTAGCTGGGACAGGTGAAGAAGACAGGACATTTTGTGTACCAAGTATGAAAGTGGCTTAACAACAAAGAAAGAAAACTTGTTTGTATCTCTGCTTAAAGTTACAAAGCAGCAGCACAGCCTTCAGTGATGGAAGCTCCTTTCTGGCCTGCAGAGAGAGGGTAGCCTTCAGGTAACTGTGGTGGTGCCCTGATTAAACCATGTTTATGCTACATGTAGTCTTTGGATTCTGGTCCTAACCTAGGCTGCCTGAGGGCTATGATGCAGGTGTACACTGCCTTTGCCATACAAGCTTCAGCAGTACTGGAGTCCTCTTCACCACCCTGAGTGTGAGCAAATGGTGCTCATTTGTTTTCAGAGTAGGAAAAAAGCAACCACCTCTCCCTGTGTCAGTCAGCCCCTAAGTTAGTGTTGGATATTCAGGACTTTTTACTAATATTTATGAAATGAATGGGGCTCCTTTTTCCCTGCTACAAGAATGCGTGAAACCATGTCAGCTCCATCGAAGCATGTACAATCGCTGAGAACCACAACTCCAGAGTGCTTTTATACTTCAGTTTTTATATTCTTCTTTTTAAAAGGCAAAACAGACTCAGAGTCTATCCCTAAAACCTAAGAATTCTGAAAAATCAGAGCTAAATCTATTTCTATGAGCAGAAAGAAAAATTGGGAAGCCTAGATATTGGACAGTAAAATGATAAATTTTAGTTTCCTTTCAGCTACGTGTAGTGTTAAAGCTGTTCTGATGGCAACATCTATAATTATTTCAATAAGGCACAATGACTTCATGCTGAGATGCACTGCAATTGTCACCCATGATTTCTCATATAATAAGAATTCGGCATTTCTAACAGTTCTGTTAAGTTGTGAGTATCTAAAATGGACTGTGTACCATACTCTCTGCAGAAGAAAAGGAATGCCAAATCTTCACACCTGTGTTTACCTCAGGTGAAGGATTAAGGTACCTTTACCTTCTCAATAAGGTACAAGGACTCACTTTTCCCAGCAATAATTCAATTTATTTATATATATAAATGTATATGTTTATATATATTTATTCCTGGCATGTATTAAATGGACATATCTTTGCATTTTTAAGAATTTAGGCTAGGGCTAGGAAGGTGGCTCAGTGGTAGAGCGCTTGCCTTGCATGTATGAGGCCCTGGGTTTAATTCCTCAGTACCACATAAGCAAAAAGAAAAAAGCCAGAAGTGGTGCTGTGGCTCAAGTGGTAGCCTTGAGCTGAAGAGCTGAGGGACAGTGCCCAGGCCCAGAGTTCAGGCCCCACAACTGGACCCCTCTCCCCCTCCCCAAAAAAAAAAATTTAGGCTAGGTATAGAGTCTTATACTTCTAATCCTAGCTACTCAGGAGACAGAGATAGGAAGGATCATGGTTTAAGGCCAGCCTAAGCTTCAAAGTTGTGAGACACATCTCAACTAATAAAAAGCTAGGTATTGTGGTATGTGCCTATCATCCCAGCCACAGGAGAAGTGCAAACAGGAAGATCACGGTCTAGGCATGCCTGGGCATAAATGTAAGACCCTATTTGAAAATAATAAAAGCAAAAAGGTCCAAGGGTGTGGCTGAAGCAGTAAAGTACCTGCCTACTAAGTATGGAACCTTGAGTTTGAGCCTCAGTATTGTCAAATCAAAAGCAAGAACGAAAATAATTTCATAGGAGTGAATCCAAGGAACTTAAAAAAAAACAACTAAAAAAGAGAGGGAAAAACTGGGAGAGAGGGAAGGGGTAACATTATCCAAGCAAGAAACAGAAATACAAATAGCAGAAGCACTCTTTACCTGATTTACGTAACTGTAACCCCTCTGTATATCACCTTTATAATAACAAGACAAAACCAACTATAAAACTCTAATAACCAAAACTAAACTAAACTTTTGAATTCCAAAAAGCTGATTATCAAGGCTCCTTCATATTCCCATCTGAAAGAATAAATGAGGCAGGTCTGTGTTTCACAGCTCCTTCTGTGTTAAAAATAAATGCTAAAAATAAATTCTGACCTAAGCAGGTTTCCCCTGCAAAGCAAATAGTAGGTGAAGAGTCAGAGCACTACTGAGAACTGGGCTTCTTCATCTTTTCAACAAGTGATGGTTTTTAGAGAGAGAGAGAGAGAGAGAGAGAGAGAAAGAGTGTGTGTGTGTGTGTGTGTGTGTGTGTGTGTGTGTTTAATATGCCTTGAAAAAGATGAAAGGAAGGAAAAATAGAAAAGGAACACTAAGGAAATATCCTCCGAGGGTCCTGTGGTTTCCTTATGCCATCCCACCAAATAAGCCCTAGTCAGACACTCTGGCTAAATGTCTTTACCTTGCCCAGGCCACATGCAATCCTCACCCTCAATGATACAAGCTCAGATGCCTCTTGGTTGTTCTTTCTTCCTGTCCTATCCTAACAGCTGTAACCACGTTATTCAGGCAAGTTCCTACTCTAGAAATTCAGGAGTCCCTCACCACAGTCTACATATCAGCTCTAAGTATCCAGTGTACCACCAACTGTCTTCTTTTTGTACATGTGGTCATTCTCTTTCTTGCTGGGATATTACACCTGTGAAGCCAGGGACTCTGCACAGTGTTTTTCCTCTGGTGGAATCTTGCGTGACTACCACAGAGCCTGGCCCAGGCTTACAAGCTCAGTGTGACTTCTGCGAATGTTCTGTGTGACTGTGGACAATCAGCCTGCCCGCACCCTTGGTCTTTCAGCTCTGTGTCTTGGCTCCCATGTCTCTCTACTGTCATCAACAACTACAAACAAATATTTGATTTTGATTGTGATCTTTATCCATGTACCACTCTGATGGGGTTCAATGAGTGAGGGGAGATGTAGAGAAAGCTCAGAGGCTACTGTCCTCCTCCTCACCGGCCCTCTACTTACCGCCACTTCCACTGACTGCATGGAGAGGTCGCATGGTGGCTTCAGGGCCTTGGGCCTCGTGGCGTACCAGAAAGTGGTGAGTGCTGCAAAAGCTCCGAAGCCCATGAGTGTGTTGGTGGGAAGCGTGCGCATGTATTGACGGATGTCAACCAGTTCTGGCAACCGAAAATACTGGAACAGTTCGTGGGCCTGCATGGTCCTGTGCTGGTGCTTCTTTAAGCCAAGTTCTGCAAGAAGAGAAGAATGGTACATTCACTCTGGGTACTTAGAGCGCTCTTCAGACTGATTAATCAAGACATTAACTCCACAGACCAGGTCTCCTCCTAGATGTCAAATTTCATGTTTCTGAAAGCACTTCATAATTCATTTTTGTCCCCTTTCTCCATTATCTTGCCTTAGAAAAATGTTTTCATTAACCACATTAAAAGGACTTTACTTGTGTAGAATTCTTACCACAAAATACTCAAATAAATGGAACTTTGTTCTCTTTCATCTAATCAAATACATTCAATTCACATTACCAAAGCTAATAGAGATAAGAGTGACATGAAACAAAACAAACCTGTCCAACCCACCTAAGGACTCTCAGCTATATTTTCTGACAGATCTCAGAACAAGTTCCCCAACTGGTAAAACAGACTGTCTAAGTTTCAACACTTTTCTCTCACCTTCCCAGCACTTGTACATGCTTGCTCACTCCTCCCCTCTGACCCCACCCTTCTGTCCTGGTGTTTGAACTCAGAGCTTTCCACTTGCCAGACAGCTACTCTACCATTTGAGCCACATCCCCAGCGTTTTTTCAATAGTCTTATATTTTTGGTTGGGGCTGGTCTTGAGCCATGGTCCTCCTACTTATGCATCCTGCATAGCTGGAATTACATGCACAGAGCACCACACCTAGTTACTGGCTGAAATGGGGTCTTGCTAACTTTTTGCCTGGGCTTGCCTTGTTCCACAATCTTCCTGACTCCATCTCCTGAGTAGCTGAGATTACAAGCATGTATCCAGCATGCCCAGCCCTTCCTAATAATCTTCATACCACACAATATGCATACAAATGCTGGAGGACTCAGTTGGCTATTCTAATTAGGTCAGTTGCTTTTACATCCCCTCCCCCCAGATATTGTATCTCAAATAAAAATATAAATGAATTAGTATGCATATATTTTAACCTGCCTACCAGATACCTAGAGAGCTTATAGAATAGTGTTTGAGAGAGAGTATAGCATGGTATTCAAGGTCTTAAATTCTGGAGCCAAATCCTGACTCTCTGACTTATTAGCTATATGATGTAAGACAAAGCATACTGCCCTCTGTATCTCAGTCTGCATCTGTACAAATGGAGATGAACCCTCAGTGGGCTTTTAGGACTATCAAATGATTTACATAAAGTTGGTGTCACATACCACCAGGTGCAAAACAAATGTTAAATGTTGTTGTTTCCTCTACCAATGCCCTGATGTGTTCTCAACGCACCATGGCAGGTTGCTCAGCTAGTGATAAGCCATGTTTATCCACAGTTTACACATAAGAAAGGATTCAAAACATGCGGAATAAAATTAGATAAATTTACAGACAATTTATATACAGGTGATTCCAAAACAGCAAATGTGCCATCCAGATTTTTTTAACTCAATTCTAATTAGAAAGTTATTGATTTATAATCTGTGAACAAAAGGGAAGTAACTCAGAGCAAATCAGCTGAGAGGCTTTTTTTCAACAACTCCTTGGCAAGCAACAAGGAGGGTTCCAGCCATACTGTAGATCAGATGGCATCTGTGTGTAGCTTGCTACATATTCCTTTTAATGGCTAGGTCACAAGACTGAAAAAGAGTGTTCTTTTGGGAAACATAGAAATCTTTTGTTTAAATGTAAATCTATACTATTAGTTACTTTCACAGAGTAGCAGAATATCAAGCTGCTTTTACTGACCAATAAGGGCATAATGCATTTGTTTGAATCATTCAATCTTGTGTTACCACCTCAGCCCAGGTTAAGTAGATACAGACACAGACACAGACACACAGACACAGACACACACAGACACACACACACACACACACACACACATATGCACACACAGAATTAATAGGACAACAGATAAAGAACAGATAAGCAAATGTCTTCAGGTCATAACTACAGAGAAGGCACCAACACAGAGTCACTCACCCTCTGTGCCACCAACAGCTGACTGCTTGGTGACAGAGAAAAGGGCAGAAAGGCTGGGGGTGGGGCAGGGGCTAGAGGAGCTCAGCTGGCGCTTACCGGCCTGCCAAGGTCTTTCAGGGCATTAGTCACATGTGAGTCCCATGCTGCTGCCCACTGGGCTAAAGGTAACTAGCAGACAAATCCATCCCTGACTTCTCAGGAGAGCAGAAGGTGGAGGATGGGCCAATGAGGAGCTGGGACTGGAGTCACCCCATTGCTCCACCCATGGGCAGGGACCTGCTTCAGTGAGTGTGGCTGCTGGGGGCAATACTGCAAACAGACACTGTTTTCTTTCTGCTCAGCTTCCCAATGAGAAAAGACAATGGCACATTTCTTTTAAGCCCCTTGACATGAAGGCTGGGATGTTGGGTTGTTGTATGTCCAAAGAAGAGACAGCCCAGAAAGAAACAGATTAGGGGAAGTATTCACAGCAGACTTTCTCTCAAGAGACATTCACAGAAACTCAGCTACTCTGGTCACCTGGTACATCCCAGTGCCCAGAAACAACACATAGAAAATGGGAAGGTGTTGCCAAGGATAGGGTCCCAGCTTCTAATGAACTGACCACTTAGTGGGAAAGACAAAATTAAACCAGCAAGGTCTGCCAGGTCTTGGAAAAGGCTTTTCTGATTAAGAGATAGATCCATCCAAGTTCTGCAAGAGACTTCAAGGATAAGCTGACAAATAGAGACTAGATCCTACTGGAATACACAGTCAGGTAGCCAAACAGCACCACAACTCTGCAAACACAAACAACCTTACACATCTAATGTGCAACTGGGTGCTGGTGGCTCATGCCTATAATCCTAGCTAATCAGGAAGCTGAGATCTGAGGACTGAAATCTGAAACCAGCAAGGGCAGGAAAGTCTATGAGACTCTTATCTCCAATTAACCAGCAAGAAGCAGAAGTAGAGCTACGGCTCAAGTGGTAGAGACTTGAGCACAAAAACAAAGGACAAAGTCAAGGCTCTGAGTTCAAGCCCCAGTACTGGCATGCAAACACACACACACACACACACACACACACACACACACACACACACACACAATTTAATGGGAAAACTAATCTTGCCCTCTAATTACCTGCTACTTGTCTTCATTACCCTCAGCACTCCTAGTATGAATAGGGATTCTCCACCCCTCACCCAAACACCACCCCCTTTATCTACACTCCCTAAAGCCCCTGCAGTAATTTCCATAAAACCTACATTATGGGAATTTACAGCGGCTATTCAACAGAATTTCATCCCTGAGTGAGGCTACCAAACAAGTTATTTCAAAACAAATAGTCATGCACAGGGATTAAACTTGTCTATTTTAAGTAGCAGCAGCCACCAAGCTATAAACTGCATTACACTAAGAAAGTTTAAAAAGTCTGGGAAGCTGAATCTTAAAAAAACAAAAACAAAAATAAAACACAACACAGAAAAACCATTTCAGAACATTACATGTTTAACAGCACACATACAACAGCACTTTATTAGATACTAATCTGTATTGCTCAGCATTTAAAGCCAGCCAAATTCCTCCATTTAGTGGGTTGTAAGGCAAGCCACAGCAGTTTAATTCATCCTCTTAGCTGGCAGCCAGGTAACAGGCTGCAAATCAACTTCACTGAGCAAACTGGCCAATGCTGCCAATCAAAAGATGATAAGTCTCTGCAATAAGACAATATCTCACTTGGTTATGTGTAACTCTTCTGTATGAAACTGGTAGTATCAAAAATCTGTTGCCTTTACTTTTTCTGCTATTAAGGAAAAACCACCTGGGTATTTAACAATGGAGGTAGACCTACATTGGAAGAAAATTAGGTATGATTACTAGCTTTATATGTTGTATGTAAATATAAACACCATGCTTTGATATTAAGTCCAAATAGGTCTCTTAATAAGTATTAAGACTCATGTACTTGCTAATAAATGGCTAAAACTCAGAGATAGATTTTGGTCTCATTTCAATTTTGTTCTTATTTTAATTTTTAAAATTTTATTTTTATTTATTTATTTTTTGGTTCCGGTTGTGGGCCTGAACTCTGGGCCTGAGCGCTGTCCCTCAGCTCTTCATCTCAAGGCTAGCACTCTACCACTTGAGCCACAGCACCACTTCCAGCTTTGTTTTCTGCTTATGTGGTGCTGAGGAATCGAACCCAGGACCTCATGCATGCAAGGCAAGCGCTCTACCACTGAGCCACCTTCCCAGCCCCTTATTTGAATTTTTTAAATATATTTTTCTTATTGTAAAATACTGTATAGAGGGGCTACAGTTACATGAGTAAGGTAATGAGTACATTTACTATCAAGCATTGTTACCCCCTATAATCCCTTCCCTCCCCACCTCCCCATCTCCTTCTCCCCCCCCCCCCAATTAGTTGTAAAGTTCGTTTTCAACATAGTGTCTTGTACATCTCCTTGTTACAATGGGTAAATCTGTATCCTTGTTTCAGCATTTTGTTATTTCCCTTCCTCTCCCGAAATTAGAAAAATGTATATACACTGGAATCAAATACAGTGAAAACAGGGGGTATACCATGGGGGAAGGACATACAAAGAGAAAAAATCACATAGTATATAGTACATTAAAAACAACAGTAACAAAGAAAAAAACCTCTTGTATACCTATCTTGGGGTTCATTTCATTTAGCATCATCTTATATGGTCATATATAAATAGCTTTTGACCTTTTCTGCTTGTCCTAGACGTATACTAGTTATTGCGAATTGGAATTTTTTAAATCCTCTCAAAAGCAAATTTCCTCTAGGAGAGTTTACAGCCCAGATTCATAAATGATGCTGCTTATTGCTCAGAATATGATTCCCGTGGCTTACAGGCTTAGGAAGCCAGTAATCTCAGTAGCAACACCACTCTACTGACAACTCGCTTCTCCTCCTCCCCAACTCCTTACAAAAAGGGGTCCTGGGCTGGGCCTTTTGAACTGCCTATAAAGTGAAGTCAGAAACCACAGAATGACAAAGGGATGTGACAACTGCTAAGGAAATCTGTCCCAGGTTGAGCAAAAATAACAACAACAACAAACAAACAGAGCAGAGGTAGCTCTAGTAGAAGCAACCACAGCAGGGCAGGGTAATAGGTCCTGGATGGCATGACTATTCGAAAATGAAAATCTTACCTCTTCATCCAAGCTTTGGGTAAATTGCTAACAACACAAGCAGCATTTCTTTGCCATTCTAAGGAGCTTTCCCATCCTGAATTCTTAATGAATATCACAATAGCAAAATGATAGGGAGAAAACCAATGGCAGAGGAGCAAAAGGCTTCTTCAAGGTATTGGTCAGGGTGGAGACCCTCATCTAACTCAAAATTCTATCTCCGTGTGATTCCTAACCTCAGCTGGAACACTCACTAACTGTGAGACTAGGTGCCATGGGTCCTTCTAGCAGTAACAGTTTCTGATGACAGTCTCAGATGAAATTCATCTAAACTCTCAGTAGCTTACATAAGTGCTATCACCTGGATCTCTGCATAGTGGCTTCAGTGCCCAGTGTACGCAAAAGTTCACCTCTCACCCCTGAACTTGCTTTATAAGGAAGGTGGCTCAGAGCCAGAGGTGGTACACAAGGACACCATTCTCTAAGGACACACACAAATGCGTGCACACGCATACACATACACACAGAGACTACAATTCTGTAAACTTTTTACTTACGTTAACATTTTATTTTCTCCTTCTCATCTATAAGCCAAGAAACAGGTGCTCTGGACATGCACCTTCTTGTGAAGTTCCTCAAGTTTGCGTCAAGCTGAATAACAGCAGTTTGCTGGAATGCTGCACTCGGAACGCAGACCACAAACAAACCCACATAAATAGTTTCCCTGCCTGGGCAGCAGCAAATGAAAAAATCCTGCCATCTTTCCTTAATGCAACAAGCCAAGCTGGCACCATGCTGCCATTCCTCGCCCCACCTCCTCCCCTTGTACAATAGGCTATTTACAGAAGGCTGAAAGTGCCCCCTTTGTCCTGTGCTAGCTGGGCAGAGCTCAGGCCTCTGGGAAGAACAAGAGAGCAGCAGTCAGGCCATTTGCTGCTCTTTCAATTTGCTACTCCAAAACTGTTGGATGCATGCTCCTTAACCCTGGCTGGCAAATCACCTAAAGCTAGATTTGCTTAAGCCATCGTCTCTAAAACCAAAAGAGCAGTTGGCCTGTCCCTCGAGAGAGGAGAATAACAGAGGTCCCAAAGAGATGTAAGTCTCCCAAGCTAGAGGAGAGGTAGAGGTCGAGATCCAAACCTCACCCCACACAGGAAGGCTCTGCAACCCTTGCTACCCTTGGCCCAACTCACTGTGGCATGAGAAGATGTGGTAACTGGGATTAGGTGCCCAAATATGCCAGGGGTTCCACAGAGGTATCCCTGCCCATCACCCTAGGGCTTTTCTTCTCCATTACATATAACTACCCCTAGGCCCAGGCTTTTTCATTTCCATTAAAGGGAGCCATTTCCACGAAAACTTGCCAGAAATGCCTTATATTTATAAACTTCAGTTCATAAATTATTTGTACACTTACACCCTCTCCTTACTAATCTCATCTAAAGTTATTAGGAGAAAAGTAGGATACAAACCTTTGAACAGTAAGTTTTAAGATTAAAGGCATCCCCCACCCATTCATAATGGCCATAGGTCACAACTATCATATATGCCTCCTCTCAAATAAAAGAACCTAAACATAGCATGCCCAACTTGAAAAGGCAAAGCAGTTTCCTGATTCATCAAGCTCTATATACATCTAAGCCACACGACAAAATAAATTACTGCTTTCTAAAACTAATATTTTTTCAAACAAGGTCCTCGGTCTCCTTAAGGCCACATTTTGAGGCATCAACAATATTCTGGAGAACATATTTATGCATTTCTTCCATTTAAGTTGAAGTATTTTTAAAGTCACATACATAGTAACTACTGAAAAAAATTTCAAACCACAAAAACAGTTTTTAATATTAGAACAGTGAAGTTTTGTCCTATGATCATATCCATATAACCACACCTTATCCTTTATTGCTTTTTAACTGGTTTTAAAAAGCTTTCTAGCTGGATGCTGGTGGCTCATGCCTGTAATCCTAGCTACTCAGGAGGCTGAGATCTGAGGACTGTGGATCCATGCCAGCCCAGGCAGGAAACTCTGTGAGACTCTCATCTCTAATTAACCAGCAAAAAATTTCCAGAAATGGAGGCTATGGCTCAAGTGGTAGAATGCTAGCCTTGAGCAAAAAAGCTTAGGGACAGCACCCAGAACTTAAGTTCCAAGCCCCAGTACCAGAAAAAAAAAAAAAAAATCAAAAAGCTTTCTGTAGTAGTATTCAACACTTGCCTTTGTAAAGTCAAACTCTTTAAGAAATACCTAGTTGGTGTTAAATTTCTTTGCCTTAGAAGAAACCAGATTCAGTTGTCTTGCCTCCACAAGGACCTAAAATTGGCAGAGACTTTTCAAAATGAGGTGCCTTCTCCACTTGATGTTTGAAAGAGTCCTTTTACGTTGGGGTTCACGGATTATTACATTATTCAGATGTGGGTACAAACTGAAAAGAGACTTCCAGATCTGTTCTAGAGATTTGGAAATAAAACACCCAACACAAATACTTATATGAACAGCTAACAAATTAGTAAGTGTAAATGAAATCGTGACTTTCAAGGAAAGCTACTCTGTGAGGCAAAAGCACAAGCCAAAACAGTCCTCAAAGGGTGACTTCAGCCTAAGAGAACTTCAGTCCATGCTAAAGGGACAGAAACAAGACCAGGAAAGCAACTCCCTACTATATTCTGGAACAAATGGTGAAGTCAAAGTAGAAGGGAGTGTGGAAGGAGGCTGTTAAGAGATCAGCTGAGCTATGAGTCCTTATGAGCCACCGTTCATTAAGGGCTTACTGTGTTCAGCACTGTTCTATGCAATCACATACATGGCCTAAAGTGCTCTTCATCACAGCTTTTATTTATTGCATGAGTGTTACTGCCTCAGTTCAAAGAACAAGAGACTGCAGTGACACATCTTACCCATGCTCCACACAAGAAAATACTAGAGCCCAGGTGTGAAGCCAAAGCCTGTGGCCCTTGAGAATCAAGGGATACACAAGGCATTCAGATCTAGACAGAGGTGGAAGATGATTATGACAAAAAGCCCAATACACAGTTACTATAAACAGTTAGGACTTAAAAGAACCCACATGCCCATCAACAAATAGGTGATAAACCAAGTGCTATATACACATACAGTGGGCTAGAATTCAGTCTATCATAGGAAGAAAATATGGATAGATGCCATAACACGGTGACATGGGTGAATCATGAAAATAGTACGTTATGTGAAATAGGTCAAGTACTGTACAAGCTCATTTCTAGGAGGGAGCAATGAACAGAAAGTAGAAGAGAGGTGGTTGGGGAGGAGGAGTGGAGACATCAGAGTTATTGCCTAATGGACAGTTTCTGTTTGGGATGATGAAAACTCTGGGGAGAGAATGGTAATCATTATACAACCCTGCAAATATACTTAACACCATTGTGTAACTGAACACTTAAACATAGTTACAATAGTAAACGTTGTTAGGTATGTTTTAGAGTTAAAAAAATTTCAAGTCCTTTATAAACAAGTCAGCATTTGGTAACCAAGTGGATGTAAATGGGGGCGATAAGGAATTAAGGATCCAAGTTTCTGGGCCTGGGAGAATGGATAGTGAGACAGTGAAGAGAGACGGAAGGTGCTTGGTGAGCTGCCAGCCCCACTTTCCAAGGTCCTGAAAAATCTTCATTCCGATGCAGAAGGAAACTTCTGGGGTCACCATATGCTTCTCTGGACAGGCTCCCCACTGGCTCCCTACTTCAGCACAGCATTGGGGACACAAAGTACAGGGCATGTGGCCTCACTTCCTCCTTGGCATGCCTGCCCTCTCCCACACCCCATGCCCTTCTTCTCTGTACCTGTTCTGCATCTCCCTCTCGCCTGGATCCTCTTCCTTGGCCCTGTTTATGATATCAACATGTCATCCAAACAGTCCAGGGTCACTTCTTTTAATGAATTCTTACAGGACGCCCTCAGTAAGTATCCTTAGTCCTTCCACTGAATTCTAACAATACTCGGGCACCTCCTGTTTTACTATTTTAAATTTATGATGAGTGAAACTTAATACCAATATAGCTGCTCCTCTCTCCTATTGCCCTTGGTGCTTAACAAAGTCTTTCAAAACAGGTACTTCATGAATATTTACTGAGTCATGAATGAACCACTGTGATTCTGACCGTTTCCCTACACCAAGCTGCTGGAGGGTGTATTTATAGAACAGTGGTTCTCTGAAGAGGAAAGAGCATTCAAAGCAACCCTAAACCCTAGTAACCTTCTTCCTCTTCTCTGCCCATCCCCCTTCCATCAGAGTTGCTGTGAACCCATGTACTGAAGGGAGGAAACAACAATAGGGGAGGGAGCTAGCAGACAATAGCATAAAGGCTACGTAAACTATTTTCTTTCCCATTACATGATGCTTTTGGGTGTATCAGCTTCCCAAGGATGGCCTCCCTAGTCTATAGCTGAGTTTTCTATGACAGAAGAGAGAATTCTCCAACAAACCCAAGAAACAGGCCAGATTTCTTCTTAGCACTGCAGTACCATGGGAGGATTGGTGGTGAGAATATTCCCCAAACACGGACTGCTGGGCAGGTGGTTGTTGGAGATGTAAGGAATGTTGGCAACAGGACCTGCCCAACATTCTCCAGAGCAAACTAATAAGCAAACAAACAGCCCATGTAACTCTCCTCCCTCCTCTCTTTAACACAGATACAAAAAAGACCTGTTGTGGAAATCTATCTGGGAAGATGGATGGGCCTGGTGAACCACCTTCTGGTCACATGAAAGCCTTTGTGTGGGCAAGGAAGGTTAGTGCTTATTGAGATGCCTGTAAGAGCAAAGTCTCCTTTCAAAAGCCATTTGTCTTCAAACATTGATTTAAAACTGCTCCATAATTTCTGTATATATGTCATGGCAAGGCAGCGAAGTTTTATTATAAGGGCTAGAGGAGGAAGTGGGCCTGAACAGAACAAATATAGTTATCAGTATAGCTTTAGTTGGGGACAAGGTCACCTGTTTGGTGAACTGGTCCAACTCTTCTGCAGGAAACAAAACAGAAGAAAATTCTGTGGATCCCAAATAAGGCATGTTATTTCAGCTGACATTCAACCCAGGGAAGAGTCATAATTATGCTGACAAGACTGTATTTTGAAGACTATGACACCATGGTCTCGGGGTATTAGGCAAAACAAGTAGAACCTGTTATTGTAATAGCTAAAGAAGGAAATCAAATTCCTCTTGCCACTAAAATAATCTGATAAAATAGAACCACAAAGTAAACACTGAAGTAACAGCTAAAAAGAAAAGGGGTCCCATGTCCTGTTTCAATGGCCAGGGCTGGACTCCAGTTAGATAGGTACTTCTCTACTTAGGACCTCAAAACTGAACATGAGGTCCATTCATTTGAGAAACATCACACAGATAAGGGACCTAAGTCCTAGGATTCTCCCAGATGCTTTGTACAAAGCCAGTATCTTCCAGTGGTAATGACTGAAAGAAACAGAACAGAAACATGGAAAAGAATCCTAGACTTAAATGCCAAAGAGCCTGTTCCAGGTACTGATTGTGTCCCTGATAAGCTACACAATAATGAGGCAAACCTCTGCCTATGTGGGCAGAAAGGGGTGGAAACAGAAGAGAGCCACACCCCCTTCCCTTAGAAATACCATGGCAACATCTCCAAGAAAAAGTAAAGGAAAACCAGGTGACTCTTGCAAATCAGCAGGACTCTACCTATACTTAGGATCCCCAAGTAACAGTGACAGAGAAAGAAAATAATCAGTGTTAATGGCCATCAGTTCTATGTGGTAGACCTATGTGGCTAGCATTACTATTTTATCATTGTTTAATATTCAGCTTTATTTTTTCATTTTATTGGGGTAAATATACACTATGAAATTTACCATAGTAACCACTAATCATATTTTAAAAGTATTTCTTAAGATAAATGAGATATAAGTAGGCTAAGTCCATTAATGTACCTCTGTATTTATGTATTTCCCACTTGCTCTACAAAGGATTTAGGGTGGAAACCTGTTCTTATTAAAGAATGACAGATGGACTATAAACCTCTCCCAGAAAACACATATCTAAGCCTTCACTGTCTGCCTGTGTTGGGCCCTGCCTAGCCTCTGATTTGGTATGGGTGCCACTTCCAAATAAGAATCTTTGGGGGGAGGAGGCAGGCAGACCTCAATCAAAATAAACAATATTCTGAAAATGGCAGGGAATAAAAAATTCTCCATAGTTCTTTGCAAACAGAAAGTCGTTACCATGAGGATAAAGTACTGGCAACGTTTTCTGTGCTTTCAGCACAAACTAGTTCAGGAGATCCGAGAAGCCAAACGCACCTGCAGGAGGTAAGCCAGGTTGGCACACAGAGGGCGAGAGCCTCAGAAGAGCACTGGAGGGCCTGGGGCTGCAGGCATCTGGCAAGGGGAAAACTCTATGGGTCAGAGGCTGGAAGAGGGCTGTGTAGACAGCCCAAGTGGAACCAGGCCAAGTCTAAACAGGCAGAAACAGGTGGGGGTAGGGAGATAACCACAAAAGTCAGACCTTGCTGGGTGCAAGGAGGTGGAGGCTGGCAAGGAGGCAGGCAGGGGTGGGTCAGGGACCTGTAGCTAGCTCACAAGTCAGAGCCAGGGAGACAGCTTCTCTCTCCCAGGATGCATTCTTGTCAACTTGGGAGAGACCAACTGCTGGAGACTAGCTCTTGGCTGGGGGAGTGTAGTTCATTGATCTCTTGGGCGCTGGCTAGCCTGATCTAGGCTTGTTGGGGAACAGAGAAGAACAGACCTAGTCCTTGTCCTCAAGGAGCCCAGTGGCTCACAGAGGTCACAACTATCAAATAGCCATGACCTGGATAAGGTGGCTGAAGAGGACATAAGGTTGGGTAGGGTTACTTACACCTCTTAAAAATAGATCAAGGTTTCAGAGTGGTTCAAAATCAGAAAAATGGCTTAGCAGAATAGATGGGAAAAGTACAGATACAAAGACTTCTAACCAGAGAGGCAAGGGTAGGGATATATGAGGTTGGAGACACCATCCTCTTTGGTGTTTTTTTTTTTTTTATTAATATATAGATTGCAACAAGGTTGTTGTTACTTTAAAACCAGAAGGAAATGAAATCCATAATTTTTCAGTAAGCTTCCTCAGGACTGAAGAGTCTTTCAAGGACATGTAGAAGAAGAAACAAGTGAAACAGACCCAGATTTTGCAATTTGTATGGGGAGGGGGTAAGAGAAGTATAGAGCCTGAGCTAAAATTACCCAGAGAGTTCAGGTAACTGTCACAAGAAGTGACTGGCCCAGAAGAAGCTGGAAAAAGAAAAAGCTACTCTAACAAGTTACAAAAGATGACAGAACGAAGACCCAGTATTTAATGAGAGAAAGAAGAAAAAGATGGTCCAGTCTGGCCATTGTTGACTGGACAAGATGACAGTAGGGTTGAATCTTCATTTCATTTATTTAAAAGTAAGTTTATTAGGGCTGAGAAGTTGGCTCAGTGGTAGAGTGCTTGCCTTGCATGTATGAGGCCCTGGGTTCGATTCCTCAGGACTATATAAGCAGAAAAAAGCCAGAAGTGGTGCTGTGGCTCAAGTGGTAGGGCACTAGCCTTGAGCTGAAAAGCTGAGGGACAGTGCCCAGGCCCAGAGTTCACCCCTCATAACTGACAAAAAAAAAAAAGTTTATTGTAAAAATTTCCATACCTATTCAATAGCAGACACAGTATAATAAAACTACAATATACCCATCACCCCAACTTTAGCTTTAGATATGACTCATACTTTAGTAATAGTTAAATTAATTATATCCACTTAAAATTGTTTTATAAAGCAAATCCCAAACTACCAACAGCTCTATTAACTTTACAATTCAAGAAACCATTTGTGAACTGAGTGCAGATGGTTCATACCTATAATCCTAGCTACTTGGGAAGTTAAGATTAGGAAGATCATAGTTTGAGGTCATCCTAGGTAGAAAAGTTCCAAAGTCCCCTTCTCAACTGAGAGGTGGGCCAGTGATGCATGCTGGTTACCATATTGGGAACATGGCAGGTTGATCTCAGGTATAACTCAAGCAGGAAATGATATATGCTCATATTCTCTCAAAAATAAACAGCCAGGCTCTGGTAGCTCATGCCTATAATTTTAGCTACTCAGGAGGCTGAGATCTGAAGATCGTGGTTCAAAGCCAGCACAGGCAGAAAAGTCCCCATGAACATCTTATCTCCAATTAACCACTCAAAAACCAGAAATGGAGCTGTGGCTCAAAGTGGTAGAATACTAGCCTTGAGTAAAAATGCTCAGGGACAGAGTCTAAGCCCTGAGTTCAACCCCCACGAACTGGCAAACAACAACAACAAACAGTGAAAAACAAGGTTGGAGGCGTAGCTGCTGCCTATAAGTGTGAGACCTGAAATTCAAACAGGAAGGAAAGAAGGAAGGAAAGAAGGAAGGAAGGAAGGAAGGAAGGAAGGAAGGAAGGAAGGAAGGAAGGGAGGGAGGGAGGGAGGGAGGGAGGGAGGGAGGGAGGGAGGGAGGGAGGAAGGAAGGAAGGAAGGAAGGAAGGAAGGAAGGAAGGAAGGATAGACAAGAAAGAAAGAGATTGGTTCATGGACCTGTAAGCCTATACTGTATTCTGAAAACTGCCAAAAATTCTCAACAAAGGAAGCCAACTTAAATACTGACTGAAGCAGCCTATCCACCATAATATTGAATTGACATACAAGAAAACATTTCATATATTCAGTTGACAAATATCCATTGTTCACCGTGTGCCAAGCACAGCTTGGAAGATATGGTAGAGAACAAGAGAGAAAATCAAGTCCATCTTGCCTTCTATGTTGTGAAATTTGGGAACCAAAAGCAAAATCCATTCTGGATTTTACTGACTCTCCGACATCAGATCCTACAACCTAATTCCAGAGAACTATTTTAGTTTCCATTCCCCTCTAACAAATTGAGTCGTCTTCTTTCTAAAAATGTCATCCAGCCATATTGGTGGAAATAAAGGAATGAATGAACGTTCTGACTCTCTGAACTTGTCATGACACATCCTAGCCAGCATTAAATACATTCCTAATATGTAAATTCTTTTGTTTACAAACTCTATCCATACTCTACAAATATTTTTCATCATAAAACACAAATATTAACTCAAAAGAAGGCAAAAATATCTAGAGAGTTTCTAATCTCACAACCCTAATACATGTTCTAACTCTCTCCCATGGTGACTACATCCCGTTTTGTGTGTGCTTTTGTGTGTGTGTGTGTGTGTGTGTGTGTGTGTGCATGCTAGTGCTGGGGCTTGGACTCATGGGCTAGTGCTCACCCTTGGATTTTTTGTTCAACCAGGTGTTCTACCACTTGAGCCACAGCTCTACTTTCAACCTTTTGATGATTAATTGGAGATAAGAATCTCTGCTTTGAACTGAATCCTCAGATCTCAGCCTTCTGAGTAGCTAGAATCACAAACATGATCCACCAGAGCTTAGCATATGGATGCCCATTTTGTAGACTTCCCGTCAGATTCCTAAGCACTAAGGGCAGCCTATCCGGCAGGATTCCCCATTAATTTCCACTTATAATAAGGGGAATAAATAAATAAGGATCTCAACGGAAGTAAGCTGCACCTCAGAAGCAGCATGGCAGAGTGTAGCAGAAGAGCCTGCCAAAAGAACCTCTAATACTGAAGAAACAGAGGAAGATATTCAACCATTACCACTGATAGGAAAATGATATGCTGTAGTGGGCATTTCTGCAAACTGTGCCTGGCCATAGATGAGAAGCCAAATGGACAAGGCCAGCTGGCCTGGAGAAAGGAGAATAAAGGCCACAGGGTCATGCCAGACTGAGACTAGTCACTACTCAGTAGATCTGTTCTAGGGACCTCAGAGCTTCAGCCCCCACACCCCAAGTGCCAAGGACACTCATCTTGCCTGAGGTTTAGAGAGGTGTTAGCATCCCCAGACTTACTACAGACCTTTGACAGGAGAGAAGAACAGAGGCTATAAATATCTTCGGAGGCTAACCTAGGGCTCTTGGCACTCAGCCATACGCTCTGGACTTCAGTTCTGAGGGTCCAGGTCATTGTCAACTCTACATGTTGGGATACCACAGAACTTCATGTAAGACACTGTACAGGTAACTGTCTTATGTGAGGAACAAAGAGTCATCTGACTGCTTTACTTCTGGCACAGAAACAAGGTACATTTTTCCAGCTGGGATACCAGGTAAGCAATGACTACAGTACAGTTATGTAAGATTATCTAGAAGTTGATACTCATTTCCCTCCCACATCCTATAAAGCCTACAGCCACTGACTTTTCATCATACCTAAAACCACACATGGAAAGACACCCCTAAGCTGTACTCTGGAACACCAAGTTCATTTCACTGAAGCAAAGGTTTTGCTTTAGAGATTTTTAATGCCTTGATCTTAGCTATAACATGTAGCTTTGTAGAACAAGCAATCCCGGACTGTACAATGTATATTATTATCAGGACCCCATTTGTTGGTGCATATGGCCATCCTAGTTTCAATCATTAGACAATATAAAGCCCTGGGTTTCTCTAAACGTGGGGAAACAGCAGGCTGAAGCCAGGTTGTGGAAGCACCTGCAACAGACAAGCTAAATAAAGACTGAGGGCCTAAAGAGAACAGGCCTGGCCATTTCTGTTCAGGGGGAATTTGATCAGAGCTCAGTTTCAGAAAAGGTACTTATGTTTAAACCAGGCTCTAGACTAGTTGGTAAGAGAATGAAAGAGAGAAACAGATATGTTGGGCAGTGTTATAGAGAGTAAGTTAGATTAAGTTGAACTGGCTGGCTGACTAGATTTCAGGACATAAGTCAAGGACAATACTGAAAGCCAGATATTCCTTCAATAGGCACTGGGCCCAGAAATAACCTCTCTCCCTCTGTGTGTATGTGTGTGTGTGTGTGTGAGAGAGAGAGAGGTGGGGGGAGATGAGAGGGAGGGAGGAATAGGGAGAGGGAGAGAGGGAGAAAGGGAGAGGGGCAGAGAGAGAGGGAGAAAGAGAAACAGAAAGAGGGAAAGAGAGAGAGAGAGAGGCTGAGTCATTTTTTCTCCCTACAAGCAGAGAGAGTTGGGCTATCTCAGAGCTTGGGCTTGCTCTAAAGAGTCTCAAAGGTAATAAGAAAGACAGAAAAATCAATAGCATCTGTGTGGGCTGGGATTTCACACCCAGCCCTCACTGCAGCCACAGCAGCCCTGCTTTGAGTTATTATTACATGCCTTCCAGTATTGCCTAAAATTTCACTGGGGAAAAAAAGAGGCTCAGACCACTGAATGATACAATGCCTTCAGACCCTGAAAGCCTGCAATTGTATTTTGATATCTATTACAAGTTTTCAACATGATCTAGAACTTACTGGGTATGCTTAAAATGCCTCAAGGCAGAGAACAGAAAGCAACCTGTGTGTCACAATGAAGGCAATCTCCTACGCAGTGTACTCTGCTCTATCTGTGCTGAGCCTGCGCCCATTTGCACCTGTACTCTCTTCTTCCTGCCACCTGCAGTATTAGTCATGCAGCCCAACGATTCTGCAGGCTGACAAGACCAAGTTCCAGGGCAGGCAAAGACTTTTACTTTTTTTTTTCTTTTTGGGTCTGGTCATGGGGCCTGAACTCTGGGCCTGGGCACTGTCCCTCAGCTCTTCAGCTCAAGGCTAGCAATCTACCACTTGAGCCACAGCACCACTTCCAGCTTTTTTCTTTTTGCTTATGTGGTGCTGAGGAATCGAACCCAGGGCCTCATGCATGCAAGGCAAGCGCTCTACCATGGAGCCACCTTCCCAGCCCCAGCTTTTACTTTTTTAATTCTCTAGAAAGTCATGGCTAGGTGGCAAATGATCTCATCACACATTGAACTAAGCTGAATCAAGTCTCTTTCAGTTTGGGGGTGGTACAAAAGGAGTGTACACACGGAATGTAAACGAGAGGAACAATGAAGTATGAAACAGTGGGAAAAGAAGAGAACTTCTCCTGCTCTGTCTTGTTACCAGGTGGGTAGCCTGGAACTTGCCAGCTCTAACTGAATTGAGCATTTTCTAGCTCCAGAGGAGTTGTGAAGTCAAGCAATTAAGAACACAGGCCCTGAAATCAGATGGCCAAGGTTCAAATCCTAGTGTGGGTAACTTTATGTTTTAGAAAGCATGAGTGAGGAAGGGGTGATATTGCACAAAAAGAAATGTACTCTTTATCTTACTTAACTGTAACACCTTTGTTCATCACTTTTATAATAACAAGACATTTTTTAAAAAGAGTATGAATGAGTAGGACCTGTCTTATAGATTACTCAGAACAGCATTTATTAGCTGCTACGGTCACCTCTCCTGTCCCAAACTCCTGGTCCTGCTCAGGCTGTGGCTACCACTTTGGTGGCAATTCTAGCCTGTTTTAAAACTGATAGTTGAGTCTTGGAAGAGAAGACTTAATCAGTGATGTTCAGGTATTTTGACCTTCTGGAAATGGACTTTTCCCTCACACCAAACCTTAGGGGAAAGTGCCAATTTCTACAGCTGCCAAAACTGTGCAAATGTGTAGATAATATATTTATCAGACATTCCACCCAGAAGGAGGAAATAGCCAAGAAGGCAATCCATATTTCTTCTTTTGATACTCTAACTTCTTTCTATTTATCTTTGCAAACCACACAATCCTTATGCTAACAGCTTTTTCTCCAGAACACATGACAGTCCATTCCAATCCATTCAAGAGTTTTAAAGTAGAACATATCTTAACTTAAAAAAAATATATATCTGAGTATACAGGAAATCTTGGTAAAGTGTTAAACTTAATAAATATTCAACAAGAAGGGAGAAATAAAGCATATCCACAGACTAAGCATGTGATATAATAATCTTCAAACAAATGTGACCACATAGAAAAAGTTCACAGTGTGACTTAGGTGATTAAAATGACATTATCAAAACTTGTGCTTCTGGAAGTAGCGCTGTGGCTCAAGTGGTAGAGCACTAGCCTTGAGCTGAAGAGCTGAGGGACAGAGCCCAGGCTCAGAGTTCAGGCTCCACGACTGGCAAAAAACAGACAACAACAAAACTTGTGCCTCTGATCAATACATGATTTAAAGTTCCTTTTCAATGTTTTTAGGGTTTAAAAAATAAAGCAGGAAGAAAACACACCAGATTGTTAATGGTATTTAAATCTGGAAGACCTTCATTTAAAAAATATATTGGTCCTATTTTCTTTAAAAAGCACACATTACTTTTGTTTTCTTTTCTTTTTTGTTGGTCGTGGGGCCTGAACTCTGGGCCTGGGCACTGTCCCTGAGCTCTTCAGCTGAAGGGTAGCACTCTACCACTTGAGCCACAGCACCACTTTGGGCTTTTTCTGCTTATGTGGTGCTGAGGAATCAAACCCAGGGCCTCATGCATGCAAGGCAAGCTCTCTACCACTGAGCTACCTTCCCAGGCCTCACACATTACTTTTATAACATGAAAAAAATATAAGTGGGGAAGGATGGTTTTGATTTAGATTTAGACAGCTTGCAAATTTGTATTTAAAACTGGAAGACTAGCAAATAATTCATGAAGAGAAGCAGCCCATTATGCTGAGCCAACAGTTTTGAAATCTTAGATTCAGGAGACAGCAAATGTATCCTTTTGAGGCATGCCCCAGCCCAGAACAGGTCCTTCGACCACCACCAGGTTAAGTTTCTGTCCAAAAGTGCCGTCCCTCCTAGCCAGCCACAGACACAGCACATCCGCGACCTAAGCCTTCCCAAGGTTACCATTGATTTGATACTGTTGCCTTTTACACTTAAAAACTTATAAATATCAGGATAGATATTATGTGGTACTTTCTCTTGTTGATACGGTCTATAGCCTCAGGATTATACAAACTTAAAACTTTCCTGGGGAGCAGCATTTGATGAAGATGAGAGGCCAAGCTGCTATCACAAATGCTGGGAAAGCTGTCTCTACCATATAGTTTTTGAAATCTCAAGCTCCTACTTTAGGGCTTGTGGTTCTTTCAAGTTCTCAGAAGGCTCTCTGAGCACTATTCTGTTGAAACTCAGTCAACTTTGGGGCCACTCTGTATCAGCTTGGTGCACTGAGAAATATTCTGCAGGCATTAGTGTCAAAGGTATTTTATGACCCAAAGTGTTTGTTTGAATACCAAGTTGGACTGATGACCTTCAATAAAAACTCTGGCACCTTACCTACTTTGTCAGTTGCAGAGTATGGCTTCAGGACATGACAGCGTTGAGCTGCCTTCAAGAAATTGTTTTTTTCTATTTTGTAACATAGGAGCCTTGCACATCACTTGCACAAGACCATCTATAAAACATTACTAATGGGTTCAAACTGAATAGAGTTTAGTTGTAAGGGACAATAAATGCAAGGCAACAATGGGCATCTGTTTTAAATGGTAAACTTGAACAAGAAATTCAACTAGCCTTAAACATTAAGTGTCCTCTGAAGTTATTGAGTAGAAACCCCTAGAAATGACTAGTATCCTTGGAGTCCAGCTTTTTTCCCAGAAAAAAAAAAAACAGACAGGGAGAAAAATGACAAACTTCTGTCTACAAATGACAGAGCCACCTGATCTCTTCTTAAACCCCCGCCCTTACACCAGACACAGTCATATTCTACAAGACCAACACATCAAAACTAAAGATATCATATGACTTAGACATCAAGCACAGCACTGTGGCATGCCGGTACACTTTGAGTCATCCCAAACTTATGATGAAACAAAGATCAAAACTCTGCCTGAATGGGATAAATAGATACCTTGTCAATGTACATTTTGTCACTTGTCACCCCTTAAATACCAAAAAATAAAAAGACCAGAGAATCCTTTTTAGTTGGGCTGCCTGTATAATACTGCCTGCAGGACCTAAAATATTGTCAAAATATAAATAAAAACAGACATGGGAAGGAAATATGCCAAAATGTTTATGATTGTGGGGGAAGGGAGGTTTAAAAATCTTTGTTTACAGTAAATTTAGAAAACAGAAGTCTTTAATATGCCTACATTCTTTTGAGAGGAGAGAGTAAAGTATGCTACAAGTATCCATTCATAAAATGTTAGTGCTCTCTCTCTCACACACACACACACAGAAAGAGAGAGACACAGAGAGAGAGAGAGAGAGAGAGAGAGAGAGAGAGAGAGAGAGAGAGAGAGAGAGAGAGAGAGAGAGCAATCTAAATGTATTGCAGTCTTTAATAAGGAGGAACCAGTCAGGCTAGGAGGAGATTTTTCCCAGTTGAGCAGGAACAAGAAAGAAGAAAAAAAGACCTGGTCCTGTTTGCTCTGCATTTATTGTATCACGCTGTACTGTCCAACTACAGAAGACAGGATCCTTTTAGCTATGCTTTCTTGATGCAGACCATCAACTCAGCTTTTGAGTAACTTACCTGCTGCACACGCCTGAAAAGAACTAGAATCAAACAAAAGCGTGTGTGTGTTTGTGTGTGTGTGTTCTATAATTGTTTTCATTGGGCTAATTACAGGTTATGTTGTGAAATGTGTGACACAAACTGCACAATCTGACCAGTAGTTTCTCTCGTGGTATCAAAGGTCAATGAACTAAAAGAAAGGTTATGGATAATCAGAGAACTCCGGATACTCCAGCTCCAAGAAACACTTAAAATTCTTAGCCAGGGCACTTGAAGGGCACTTGGTATCCTGGCGGGTCTTAATTAGGTTCCCTAACCTTCAGCTTAGGTGGAGCAGGGAGAAGCGTTTGCAAGCCTTGACAGCTACACTGATTAGCTGCAGCGTTCAGTCTTTAGATTTTAATCCACGTGTCCATTCAGGCCACCTCCGTCGGCCGTCTACCGCCGCAAGGTGATGAAATAAGGACTGAAAATAACCAAGCCAGCGCTCCTAACACCGCTGAACGAGCAGGGCTGTGTGCAGAGGCTGTGGGCGCTCCGGAGACACCGCGAGAATTTCTACCTACGGCGGCCAGCGGCTGTCGGTGCTGCCACTGACCCTCCCGCGAGAGCGCTCCACGCAGGGACCATCAGCGCCCGGCGACACGGGGCCGGCCGTGGGCGCCGCGCGCGGTGCAGCGCGCCCCACGCACCCGGGCCCCCGGGGGGCCGGAGCGAGGGATGCTCGCGGTGGTCCCCAACCCCGCCAGGCCATCGCGCCTCGCACCTGAGTGCAGGGACCCGCCCCCGGGCAGGGCCCGTCCCCGCCGCCGCCACACCAGCAAAGGGCCTGTCCCGCGACGCGCGCCCCCGTGAACCCGGCCCCGCGCCTGCAGGAAGCGGCGGGCGGGCCAGCAACCGGGGCTAGGGCGCAGGAAGCGGCGGCGGAGGCTCCGGCGGCCTCCCCGCGGCCGAGGGAAACGAGGCCGCAGAGCAGACACCGGAAAAGCAGAACATCCCGGGAACCGCGAGGTGGTTCCCGTGTCCCTCGCCGCCGCCGCTTCCGAGGCTGCTCGGTCGGCCCGGCCGGGTAAAGACCCCAGCCGCGCGCGCGCGCTCCTCCAACCGAGACCCGGGGCCCTGCGCGGCGGGCGCACTCACCTCCTCCGCTGCCCAGGCCGCTCCGCAGGCGGCTGTCACTGCAGTCCGCTCACTGCCCCGCGCCAGCTCCCGAGGCTATTTAACCAGTCGCGGCCACAGCTGCCCTCTGGCTGCGCCCCCGTCGTGGCAGACGCACCGGCTGGCTGCTGTAAGTGCGCGTGCCGCGCCCGCTCCGCCCCGCCCCGCCCCGCTCCAGCTTGCGAGCCCCACCCCGCATCCCTAGACCCGCCCCGCCAGCCCCGCTCCCGACACGCCCCGCCCAGCTCCGCCACTCGTCCGCTTCCACGCCCCCTCCTTCACGCCTCCTCCTCCCCCCTCTCCTCGCAACACCCCCCCTCCCTTCCCCCAGTCTGGAGCGCGCCAGCTCTGCCAGTGACAGAAGAAGGAAACCAACTAACGTGGCTAGAACCTCCCAGACTGCCCTCAGGTTTCACTGTCAATCTGAGGGAGAGCCCAGCGCCTGAACCCTGGAGCCTTGTGAACCCCGGAAATGTGGCTCCTTGCTTGGACAGTAGTTGCCCCATAGCATCCTTAACCATCTGCCTTCCCTGACTTCTTGGCGGGCAAGGGCCTTGTCTGTCTATGAGGGTCCAAAGAGTTTCCCTTTCTATTGTTCTTTGGCAATGAAATAAATACACGACATCTTTTATGTTGATTTCACCATGGTCCCCACACTAGGTTTCACCACAATCCCTGGCTAGGAAGACGTGTTTGGACTTCTGTAATATCCTGGACTTGAGGCAACGCTGAGCAGTTCAGGCCTGGGGGGGTGGAATTGAGCAGAAAGCAGATTAGCCATTGCTCAAGGGCAACGTTCACCTGCCAAGTTGGACTGAGCTGCTCAGCGGTGGCTGTGCGGGTTTGAAGAATTCCAGAGCATGATCTGTGGGAGGAAGAACTTTCAGTGGCCAATGCAATTCAGTTCAGGCTCACATCTTAAATGTTGCATTTCCTTGGAGCACCTGAGGTCTACCAGTATCCCTTAAGCTAACAAACATTTGTCCAGGTACGGAGTGTTTGCACCCTAGCATTGGGTGGAGATTTGTTGTCTAATACGTCTTGGGATTTGAGAGCTGAGAAGAATTTTTCTTATAATAAATTTTTCTCAAGCCTGGTGCTGATGGCTCATGCCTGTAATCCTAGCTACTTGGGAGGCTGAGATGTGAGGATTGCAGATCAAATCTAGTCCCTGGCAAGAAAGTCAGAGAGACTCTTATCTCCAATTAACCACCAACCAGAAAGCCAGAAGTGGCACTGAGGATGCTCTAAGCAGCAGAGCTCTAGCCTTAAGCAAAAAGAGCCCAAGGACAGCGCCCAGGTCCTATAGTTCAAGCCCCATGAACCACAGAAACAAAAACATAAAAATAAATAGATAAAATTCTCTCAGAATAACAGACACTGCTATGAGCATTTAACATGTATGGCCCTGTTTAATCAGCATAACCCTATGAGGTGCTGCTGTCATTATTCCCCATTTACCAAAGAGAACACTGTTAGTAAGGGCAAGGTTGCACTTGGAAAACACGATAGCCTGCCTCCAGAGCATGTGCACACCAACCTGGGAAATTAGACTGAGGCTTACACTCTGATCAAATGGCATTTGTTCCCTCTAGTCACAAGCATGCCTCAAGTTGACTCCAACAAATAATAACTTAAGGTCTTTTTGGCACTGGTGTCTCACACCTGTAATCTTAGCTACTTAGAAGGTTGAGATCTGAGGATCATAATTCAAAGCCAGCCTGGGCTCAAAAGTCCATCTTACCCACTCTTAAATTAACCATCGAAAAGCCAGAAATGAAGGTGTGCCTAAAGTGGTAGAGTGCCAGCCTTGAACAAAATAGCCTACTCAGGATGTGAGGACTTGAGCTAAAATTCTAGTACCCACCCAAAAAAATTAAACAACCTTAAAGACTTTTTTCAGAGTATCTCTCTCTTGTCCAGAGCACCTAAAGGGGGATGCAGTATTTATTTCCTCCCAGAGTGTGTTGGGCTTCATTGTCCAGTGGTCCTGAGAGTGTCTCCACCCCATCAATGGCCTCTGTAACAACTGGTTCTTCTACATCATCTTCCAGATCTACATTCGCCCATATATGAGAAAAAATACACTCTACATTTATGTTTATTGGTTTCCACTTGGCTAATTCTGGGTTTCTCTGCTTAACTCTCTCTCTCTCTCTCTCCCTGCCTCTTTCTCTCTCCCTCCACTCAGGATTTTATCATTCTATTCTCTTCTTTTCCTTCCTACTTCTGCTCCAACTAGTTCTTTGGTATATGTAGTATATGTCTTGGCTGTGTAACCATATACCACAAACTGGATGACTTTGATATGAGAAATTTATTGTCTCTTCATTCTGGGGACTCTGTGTAGGAAATTAAGATGTGGGCAGGATAGCTTCCTTCTGAGAGCTATCAGAGAATCATCTCTTCCAGATATCTCTGGCTGCCATTGGTTGTCTTCTTTCTCTGTCTCCCCACAGCACCTTCCTTTCTTAGTATACGATCTAAATTGCCACTTTATATGACAGTGGCCATGTTGCGTTAGTGCTCACCATAATGACCTCATTTTAACTTGAAAACTTCTATGAATGTCCTATTTCCAGTCTGTCATCAGAGGCTCTCACCTATAATTCTAGCTGCTCAGGAGGCTGAGATCTGAGGATTACAGTTTTAAACCATCTCGAGCAGATAACCCTATTCCTATCTCCACATCAACTAGCAAGAAGCCAATAATGGAGGTGTGGCTCAGGAGGTAGAGTCCCAGGCATGAGGGGAAAAGCCAGTTCAAGACCCTGGGTTCAAGCCTTATTACTGACAAAAAAAATAAAAAGTTACTCTATGAAAATAAGGTCACATTCTGCAGTACTAGAACATATGAATTTGTAAGGTAGCACACTTCATTTTATAAGATGTAGAAGGCAGTCTTACTGATCCTCTCACCTTGTCTCTTTTCTTTCCAAGACATCTTCCCTTCAAATGAGGTGGCTCTTCCCTAGGGTATAACTCTTTTTTTTTTTTTTTTTTTTTTGGTCAGTTGTGGGGCTTGAACTCTGGGCCTGGGCGCTGTCCTTGAGCTCTTCAGCTCAAGGCTAGTGCTCTACCACTTGAGCCACAGCACCACTTCTGGTTTTCTGGTGGTTTATTGGAGGTAAGAGTCTCACAGACTTACCTGGCTAGGCTGGCTTTGAACTGTGATCCTCAGATCTTGGCCTCCTGAATAGCTAGGATTACAGGTGTGAGCCACTTGTGCCTGGCTGGGGTATAACTCTTTTTTTTTTAATTTTTAATTTTTTATTTGTCTGTTGTGGGGCCTAAACTCTAGGCCTGGGCACTGTCCCTGAGTTCTTCAGCTCAAGGCTAGCACTCTACCACTTGAGCCACAGTGCCACTTCTGGCTTTTTCTGCTTATGTGGTGCTGAGGAATCGATCCCAGGGCTTCATACATGCAAGGCAAGCACTCTAGCACTGAGCCACCTTCCCAACCCCTTGGGGTATAACTCTTAACGCAGGTGATTGACAATGTTAGAATGGGAAGTGCACACATACCAGAATTAGATCTAAGTCCCTACCCTCTGACAGAAGCTGCTAGGTGACATAAGAAGCAGCTTCAGCTTTATTCCTTCATTAGAAACTTAAGAGTTTTCCCTCTAGAAATCAGAGGGCTGGGCTAAATAAACACTCAGGTTCTTTTCAGGATAAGACTACCACTAAAACAAAACAAACAAAAATAACAACAAAAACATTTCTCTCATCATTTCAGAAAGCTTCACAGTTTATGGGGTTGTCCTGTGTCCATCAGATAAAACCTCTGATGAGAGACAGCACTGCACAGTGATTGAGAACACAACTTCAGCAAATCTGAATTAAGCTCTAATTTACTCTCTGTAAAACAGATTTGAATCTCTCTAACTCTGGAATGGGATTCTAAGAATTCACAACCCTTGACCTTATTTTTTAATTTAATTGTAAAGGTGATGTACAGGGGGGTTACAATTACATAAGTAAGGTAGTAAGTACATTTCTTCAACAGTGTCATCCCTTCCCTCATTTTCTCCCATCCCCCATTCTCCTCCTGATTCCTCTTGAGTTGTAAAGTTCATTTCCAACATATTATCGTATGCGTATCACAGTTACATTAGTTCACCCTTTGCCTTTTGTCTCACCATTTTGTGATTCCCCTTCCCTTTCCCAAATCGTAGTAATTTTTAGACAAGACACAGGGTACCAAAATAAAAAACAGTGACAACAGGGAATAAAATAAAGAAAAAAATGAAAGAAAAAAGAAAATGCTTCATACAGTACATTAAAAAAAAACCCTTGTTGTCATATGTTGGAGTTCATTTTGATTAGCATCACTTTCTATGGTCATATGTACATAGCTATTGAGCTATTGTGATCTTCTGCTAGGACTATCCTTGATATACTAATAATTACAAATGAGGGAAACCATGAGGCCTATTTTTTCTTTGGATCTGTCTTACTTCACTCAATATTATTTTTTTCCAAGTCTTTCCATTTCCTTATGAATGGGGTGATGTCATTCTTTCTGATGGAAGCATAGAATTCTATTGTGTATACATACATACATACATTTTCTTGATCCATCTACTGAGGGGCATCTGGGTCGGTTCTATATCTTAGCTATAGTAAATAATACTGCAATGAACATAGTTGTGCTGGTTGCTTTGGTGTGGCCTCATTTGTGATCATTTGGGCAAATGCCCAGGAGTATGATTGCTGGATCATAGGGGAGCTTCCAGTCTTTTGAGGAACCTCCATAATGCTTTTCAGAGTGTTTGAACCAGTTTACATTTCCACCAACAGTGTAGTAGTAGTCCCTTTTGGCCACATCCTGGACAGCATCTGTTATTTGTTTTCTTAATTATGGCCATTCTAACTGAGGTGAGATGGAATCTCAATGTAGTTTTGATTTGCATTTCTTTTTTGGACCTGTCCTAATTAATGAAGGCTGCAGCCTCTATAGTTAACAGTTTCCTATCAACTGGTTAGAAAAGTAAAAATGAAAACAATCTTAACCTTCTAACTTCATTTTTTGAATGATCTCTTTAATCATATGTACAAAATTCTATTGATTGTCACATTAAAACAAATTTCTTCCTGAAAGCTTAAATCTCTTCAGTTGCTCTAGCCTCAATAATATTATCTTTTGCCTTGATTAAATTGTGGCTATTTCTGGCTGCCTTCGAACTAATTGATCAGTCTGGAAGAGAAACTAAAAAGAACCCAAATTCTTTCATTTACAAACAAATGAAAAGACTGACAATGAAAGTTTCCATTATGATTGTCAACTTCAAAGTTATGATTGCCATTTTATCATTAATCGTCTCCATCTGTTGCATTTCTGAGCATGGTCGTGTGAAATGTAGCCACATCCATGAATGATAGTCATGTTTTTTATTCCAAATCTTAGCAATGGGATGGCTTGAGGAAAAATTGGCATCAGTGACTGACACTCCATCTGTATCCCATGAAACCACTGTAGCTTCCCCTGGATACAGGTACTAGCATAGTAGTTATGTATAGTTGGTACTGTTTAATACGACATTTTTCTAACTCTTCACATGCAATCCAGGCCAAACAACTGGTTAATATTTTATGGGGACTAAAGTTTAATGCAGTTATGAGGACCTTTGAAAGAAATGTACAAAGTTAGTCATAAAAGTATTTCTTCTGAATGACAACAGAAATAATAGTAAAATATGAGTTGAAAAACTCTTGGCTTCCTTAGGGCTCCAGCAATAGAAGAAAAAAATCTTGTCCATAATTGAACCATAAATGTCCTAAAGTTTAGAAAATATTCTAATTTTTTAAAATTATTTTTCTTTGCTCCATAGCTAAGTTGATTTCCTGTGTTTGAGATTCAAATGAGATTTTGTAGGAAAAAAATACTTTTTGGAACAGTTTCCAATATATAGAAAAATTATAGAAGGGTTTTCATAAACTCTTTATTTAAATTCCACTCTGGTTACTGTATTACACTAGTATGGCATACTTGTTACAATTGCTATGCTAGTAATAATAATTGATACTTTTTTTTTTTTTTATGGTTGGTCGTGAGGCTTGAACTCTGGGCTTAGGCGCTGTCCCTGGTTTATTGGAGATAAGAGTCTCATGGACTTTCCTGCCCGGGCTGGCTTTGAACCGTGATACTCAGATCTCAGCCTCCTGAGTAGCTAGGATTACAGGTGTGAGCCAACGGACTGGCTAATTGATACATTGTTATAACTAACACCCAACCATAATTAAACATTCCTTAATTTGTACCTATGTCCTTTTTTATGTTCCAGGATCCAAAGCAGGATAGCACATTACATTTAGGTGTTATGCCCCTTAGGCTCCTCTTAGTTATGGCTATTTCTTGGATTAGCTTTGTTTTATAGGGCCTATGCAGGGATACTGGTTGGGTATTTTGTAAAATATCCTTTGATTGGCATGTCCCTGCCTTTCTCCTAATTAGGATGATAGAGGCTGGGAAGAAGAGCACCCATCACTTAAAAAAAAAAATGGCAGTGCTGGGAATGGAAAGTAGGGCTTTTCACATATTGGGTAAGTGCTTTACAATTGTGCTACATTCCTAGCCCCATATGACATTTTTTAATACAATTTTCTATGAAGAAATAGAAAAAAAATCAATTTTTCCTTATGAGTACTTTGCTAGTACTTGAGTTTAAACTTAGGGTTTTACATGTACTAGACAGGTGCTCTATCATTTGAGCTTTGCAAACCCTCAGCCATTTAAAAATATTTTTTGGCTTTGTTTATTTTTTGAGATAGGATTATGCTTTTTCTCTGGGCCAGCTTGAGCCTGCTGCCCTCTATTTACACTTCCACTGTAGCTAGGATGACAAATATTATACCGCACCCAACTTTTTCAATGTTGAGATGAGGTCTCATGAACATTTTGCCTGGCTTGGCTTTCATTTGGGACCTTCCTGACCTCCACCTTCTGAGTAGCTAGGTTGAAAGGTGTGAGCCATCGCACCTGGCATGATAAGGCTTTGTTGTTTGTTTGTTCATTTGTTTCTTAAATGGAGAGTTTTGATTAGTGGTGAGACATGTTGGTGAGACATGAATCTAAAGCTTTCCATTTTGAATGAGGGCTGACAGGAAGGCTTTTCAGTAGTATGCTTTCCAGATATGTACATTTCATTCCCCATTTCTCTTTCTCTGACAACATGCTTCCAGGTGCCTTAGAACAGGTTAACATAGAGTCTCTTGCCAGAATGGTTGACGACTTGGCAGAGAGACTGGAGTAGTCCCGAAGGCATTCCTGTTAATGCAAATTTCACAAATACAGCTCCTCCAAACCAAACAAACGTAGGTGCAACCCTAGTTCCCCTTAGGTGGGTTCCAAAAATGACTCCAGCTACTTCAGTTTCTACCAAATGGGGGAATGGTAACAGAAGAGACTTGGTTGCCTCTTTCCGTTGATAGCACTCAATTGTCTTTTGTAAAGTTTGTAGAAATGTGCCCTGTGTGAGCATGTGGCCATAGCTCCTCCTTAAGTCTCACAAGGGGCTTCTGTGAGTGGCCCTGAAAACCAAGCTATGTTAGCTTCACAGTTAATCAATCTAATCCAGATAGGAAATCTCTTTTCTGGGTCACTGTTGTGACACTGTTTGGATTTGCTATCACAGGCTTTAGTAGGAAGGGAAAAGAGCCATGCTCACCAAAGCAACACTATTCTCAAAGTACTGATAATAACCACATAATCTTCAAGGGACCTAATTAAGCCCTATTTCTTTCTTTGACCACATCCATTTTATTTCCAAATGCACCTGACCCGTGAGTTTCATGAGGGAGAGTTAGTCCCTGCAGCTCCCAGTGGTTTCCCTGGGTTTCGCCCCCGTCCTTCTGAAGTAGAACCTGCCCGCTGTCCTAGCCTCAGACTCTCTCCTTCCTTTGCTATTCTGTAACCGTACAGAGCTATTGATGAGATCAAAATTTCCTGTGTCTTGAGGTAATATGAAGATTTTGTTTAACTGTTATCTCTCCATCTCAACTGGCTTCTCATTTTCAAACAGCACAATTCAAATTTATTCCAAGGTCCCCTCTGGCCCCTTTGTAACCGATCCCCGCTTCCTTGCCAACTCAGTTTGTTTGTCATACTCTTTCCCAGCTCGATGTAACGATCAGCAGGTGAAGAACCGTGAGCTTGGTGAAAGGTACATACATTTAAATTCCATTGCTTACTAGTTTTATACGTCAAAGCAAATATCTCTCAAATCCTTAGCTTTCTCATCTGCCAAGTGACTATGAAGCTTTACTGCATGAAGTTAAAAAAAAAAAAAACCACAAGCAACTGTAAGATATACTACTACTTTGCAAAATAATTTTTATTGAGATAAAGTGATTGCACAAATTTCACAGTACTGTAAGATAGTGATACTTAAAGTCACAAACACATTTTAACCTTCACAAGGCAAATTGTCATTATCGGGGTCTATAATGTGTGTGAATTCTATGAGCTTTGACAATACAACTATTTCTTCCACATCTGGTGATTTGTACATTCCTTTCCTTTTGCTTAGTGTCAGTTGTTCCTTCTTTCCCTCTCATTCCCTCCCTCCCATCACTGCCCTTGAGTTGCTTAGTTCATTTTCATCAATGTCCAGCTCAGCTGATGGGCCCCACTGTTGTATATTTTCCCCTTTTCCTCTGATTCTGTGTCCTTCTACTAGTTTCCCTCAGATGTGCACACACACACACACACACACACACACACACACACACACACACACACACACACACACACTATGTGGTCAAGAACATGGAGTCATTTAGAAATGATATGACAAATTGAGAGAGGAGGTCCTTTGTTTCTTGAATCCTGTTTACTTTGTCATATCTCCTTGCATTTTGGATTTAACATCCACATATCTGGGAGACTATGTGCTGTTTGTCTCTCTGCTCTTGGCTCACCTCGCTCAAAATGATTTGTTCTAATTCCATCCATTTCCCTGAGAATGCCATTATTTTGTTCTTTCTAATGGCTGCATAATATTCCATTGTATATAGGTACCACGATTTTTGGATCCTTCAATTGTAGTGGGGCATCTGGGTTGTTTCCATATCTGGGCTATTGTGAACAGTGCTGCAATTTCATGGAGGTGCATGTGTCCTTGTATCCTGTTCCTGTTGCTCAGGGTAGATGCCTAGGAGTGGTATGGCTGGGTCATAGGGGAGGTCTATATTTAGCTTTCTGAGGTATCTCCAGACTGCTTTCCAAAGGGTTGTATTAGTGTACATTCCCACCAGCAATGCAATAGGGTTCCTCTTTCTCCGCATCCCCTCCAACATTTGTCATTGGCTGAATTTAGGATGTGGGCCATTCTGACTATGGTAAGGTGATATCACAGGGTTGTTTTTATTTGCCTTCCCTTTATGGCCAGGGATGATGAACATTTCCTCATGTGTTTCCTTGCCATTGTTTCTTCTGAGAATTCTCTCCTTAGCTCCCTTGCCCATTTAATGATTGGTTTGTTAGATTTGGGAGGAATTAGTTTCTTGAGTTCCCTGTATATAATGGATATTAGATCCTTGTCTGATATATTTCTGGTAAATATTTTTTTCCCCAATTAGTTGGCTGTCTTTCTAGTTTGATAGCTCTATATTTAGCTGTGCAGAAACTTTTTACTTTAAGGTAGTCCCATTTTCCAATTTGTTGTGACCCTGGGATTCTATTCAGGAAGTTCCTGCCTGTGCCTATAAGTTCAAGTGTCTCTCCTATTCTGTCCTGCAGTAGTTTCAGGGTATCAGGTTTGATGTTAGGGTCTTTAATTCATTTTGAGTTGATGCTAGTGCATGGTGACCGACTGAGGTCCACTTTTAGTTTTCTGCATGTGCCCAGTTTTCCCAGCACCAATAGTTAAAGAGGCTATGCTTCTTCCACTGTATATCTTTGGCTCCTTTGTCAAATATCAGCTGAATATAGGTATGTGATTTTATTTCTGGATCTTCTAATCTGTACCATTTGTACCAAGCTGTCTTTGTTATTATGGCTCTATAGGAGAGTTTGAAATCTGGTGTCATGATCCCTCCCACATTGTTTCTTTTGCCTAGAATTGCTTTGGCTATTCTAGGTCTTTTGTTGTTCCATACGAATTTTTGGATTGTTTTCTCTATTTCAACAAAGAACATCATTGGGATTTTGATGGGAATTGCATTGATTTTGTGTATCATTTTTGGTAATATGGCCATTTTCACTATATTAATTCTGCCTATCCAAGAACATAGAAGTTCTTTCCATTTCCTGGTGTCCTCTATAATTTATTTCTTTTATACTACTATTTTTATGTATTCCTGAAAAACAAAAATTAAAAAAAACTGATCATTTTTATTGCAAGACATCATCACTCAGAGGATTCCCATCTATCAATTCGTTTTTGCCGTATAACAGTCACACCAAAACCTAGGTGCTTAAAACAATAGTTTTTGATTGGTTCATCCTTATATGGTTTGACTCTTGGGCTGGGTTCAGGTGAGTGGTTCTTCTGTTGATCTCAGCTTGGCTCTTTCTGCTGGGGGAACATCTGGGGTCCTGGGATGGTCTCATTCACAGGTTTGATGGTTGAAAAACTATGTGTTGAGGTCCTTCAGTTCTCCACAAAGACACTTCAGCAAGAGGGCTCAAGCACATTCAAATGGAGGCTGTCAATGCTCCAAATATAGAAAAAGGGACAAACCTCAATGTACAATTGCTTTTCTAGTCTTTGCATACATCATGTTTCCTGTATTCCCATTGATCAAAGCAAAACATGGTAAGTATTTATCAATATGGGAAAGGGTAACCAAGAACATGTATGCTAGAAATGGAATTGTGGTGGCCACATTGTAAATACTCTGCCAGATTCCATGGGTTTTAATACCTGAAAAGAAATATACCTAAGGATACATATACTATAGTAATAGTGTTTATCTCAAAAGCTTGCTAGGTGATCAGGTCTATAAAGTCCTTTGTACACAACTTCATCCTTAGTGAATGCTCTATATATTTTGGGAGTTCTGTTTCTCTTGGGAAGCTTTTGGATTTGGGCATCTTTCTTATTCATCCTACCAAACCTAACTCAGACATCGCTTTCCCCAGAATATGCACACATGGTTTGTTGTTTCCGGACTCTGTTACTCTATACTTCAGGTATACAGTCTTTGTTGCAGCAGCTTGTAATGGGAGCTTCTAGTCCTGGGAGCTTGAATTTGGTTGTTGACGGCAGACATTGAAGATAGTCAGTATTTTAGACACCTTCCACCTCCAAGCGAATAAGTGTCTGGTGCTTGATGCATGTTTATATAATTGAACTGACAAGTCACTTCTAATAACTTCTAATAGAACTCTTTTCCATTTTCTTGGTATAATGTCTCTTTCCTCTAGGGTGCCCTCACAGCTTTTTTTAAAAAAAATCATTTTTCCACCGAAGAACTTGTCACACTGAATTGTGACATGCACACATATAGAATGTCCCTTACTCAATTTTAATTTGACAGAGATCCTTAGCACCATGCCTCATGCTGGCTATGAAGACGATACATATATGTCAAATGAAGAAAAGCAGAGTTCCCTCTCACCATTCTAAGTCTATGGCTTAGAAATCTAATTTCAAATTAGATTAGTGCTTAAATCATCAATGGTTGTTTCTTACTCCATTCTTAAAATCTGAGGTCTGCTGGTCTTCTCACCTTTTTGGATTATAACACAGCTTCTTTATCAAGTGCAACAGAGAACATAAGCAAGCCCAATTCTGCCCATGTGGCCTAACACACATCCACTTACAAAATGTCTATGTGTCATACGCACACACATGCGCACACACACGCACAGACTTTTTAAATTTCCCTGAGTTGAATGCATCTATAAATAACATGGCAAACAGATAAGACTTGGGTCAGATCATTTTTACTATTTTCCTGTAAGCAGAACACTAGTATCCCTGGTACTGGGCTATCAGCTCAGAGGGATGCTGCGTTTGGATGAGTAGACACACATGCAGCCTCCCCCCCAAGTCTGCTTTCATTTCCTTCTCCACTGCACCAGGCAAGCACCAGCTCAACACCTCAGTTGGCTCTAAGCCTGCACCTCAGCTTTTTTGAGCCATGAATTCACCTCATAAACATTTCTCCTAAGTGTCCTGGTAGTTTCTTAAGGTTCCTAGCTCAAAGCAACTAATAAATTAAAAAGAACAATCACTTTGTAGTCTTTAAAGTCTAAAGACTACAGAGGCTAGCTCTACCACTTCTTTTGTGACTAATCTCTCTGAGCCTCAGTTTTCACATCTAAAAAGGAGGTATAACAGCTAGCACTGTAGTTTGCCACATAGTATGTCCTTTATTGTAACTTTCCAGCTGTGCCCATTACTGACAGCAGGGAGTTGCAGGTTCCCTAACAGTATACCTCACATCTGCATGTAATGGGTTGAAGCTTTCTCCTATGGGTGTGGCTTCATGTATTCACTTCAAAACATTGATTGGAGCCAGGCACCCATGGCTTATGCCTGTAATCCTAGCTACGCAGGAGGCTGAGATCTGGGGATTGTGGTTCAAAGCCAGCCTGGGCAAGAAAGTCTGTGAGACTCTTATCTCCAATTAACCACCAGAAAACCAGAAGTGGTACTGTGGCTCAAGTGGTAGTGTACTCAACTTGAGCTGAAATGCTCAGGGACACCACCCAGACCCAGAGTTCAAGCCCCACAACCAACAAAACAAAACAAAAAGACACTGGAATTTAACACAGAGATAAGTTGTGATATATTCATACGTGTGTGAGTGTGTGTTTGTGTGTGTGTGTGTGTGTGTGTGTGTGTGTGTGTGTATGTGTGTGTATACACCTGGCCTTGGTGTACAGAATAGAATACAATATGGAACCTCAGAGAACTCATTGCACGATGACCCAATGTTTGTCTCACCCCAGAATACAGTCTCTATTTTAAAGTTTTCAGCCCAAAACATTTTTATCTAAATTAGCCTTCTATAAAGGTTTATTGGTATCTCCAGCACTTTGGCCATGTGCTCAAAGTCCAGCCCTCCTCTCACTCCCTCATGTATCTGTGCATACACATTCTCTTCCTTGACTCTTGAGTTCAAAGCCAAGACTCTCTCTGAGGGGTATTCAAATTTTACTGAGGTTTCTTACAGCTGGATATAGCATGGCTTTGAAATTAGTTCAACATGATAAATATCAGTGTTTTTACTGACTGGATAAAATGGAATAGAATATTGTCCTCTGCAGAGGCAAAAGTTATTAAAAACATGTTTAGGAGGACTGATTTTATTTTTTGTCATGGCTTCAAATTCTTATTTATTTTCATACTTGTCAAACTATTTTTTAGTATGGTTCACCACTTAACGTGATGGCACCTTGTGACATTCAGAATATGTGGACTCACTGTTAGAAATAATTGGAAGCTTCTGTTTCTGGTCTCTTCTTCAACTGAATTACTCTTCCAGAATAAACTCTTGCATTGCCAAGCACCCTTTTTAAAAATAATAATAATATGAAAAGTTTAGACTTAGATAGTTGCAAATTTCTGAATTCTCTATCTCCTTTGTGATGTCTCTATTGAGGTATGATCAAGGATCTATCATTTTTATGTTAAGTTAAAAAAAAAGCACAATGGTCTATACTTTAATTGATTTGCTTCCATTTGCCTCCTTTCTTATATATGTATCTTTACCATTAGACAACATCTATTAAGCACCTACTGTTTTGTGATTCAGTCCACAAACCAACTATGACTATGTTGAGTTGGTCTAAAATTCACTAGGAAAAACCACTGGAGAATTGCAAAGATTGGGTCATGAAGTGGGAAGAACCACAACCATCTCCTAATAAGAACAATCTAGTCAGAATACTGCTTCCTACTCACAAGCCCTCACTACCATGGTGGCTATCATGGCATACTGCTGTCACAAGTCAATCCTAGCTCTCCTTTTACCTCTGTAACATTCATTCAAGAGTGAAACTTTAAGGCAAGAGTGTCAGATTGTCTACTTTTGGTCCTGAGCTTGTGCCTTGGCTGCCAAGGGTGGAGGTAGAGATCTCTCTTGCCCGGTGCTGATGGCTCATGCCTACAATCCTAGCTACTAAGGAGGCTCGATCTGAGGATCTAGTTTGAAGCCAGCCTGAGAAGAAAAGTCCATGAGGCTCTTATCTCCAATAAAATACTCAGGAAAAAGCTGGAAGTGTTGCTGTATCTCAAGTGGTAGAGTACTAGCCTTGAGCAAAAGAAACTCAGAGATGGCATCCAGCCCCTGAGTTCAAGCCCCAGGACCAGTACACACACACACACACACACACACACACACACACACACACAAACACACTCCATCTCTTTGCTTTGTCACCTACAGTTACCAATAGGGTACTATGTCCCCCATACCACTAAGTAGGAAAGGCAGAGAGGCAAAACTGACAGTATTCGCCACATAGTATACTCAATAAAATCAAAATATTTGAACTCACCATTGGAATCATCTGGATGCCCTGTTCCCACGTTCTCTTCTTCCAAGTCAATTAGATTACCAGAATCTGGATTTTTGTTGTTGTTGATGTTAATAATCTAGAGAGCTTCAATTTAGATAATTCTGGAATTAAGATTCATTTGGAAGGGTGGGTAGGGGAAGGATATCTGAGAATGTTGAAAGGGGTTCATTGATCAAGAGGCATTGTATTCACAGACCGCTTTGCTAAATGAAAACTCCTTTGAACAACTATGTAAAGATAATTTTTAAGAGAAATTTCATTTGATGAGGGGAAATAATTATTTCTTGGAGACAGAGTGGAGAATAATGGTAGACCTCACAATGGAGTAGACCCTTACAGCTTTAAAGAACAAGAATCAGGGGCTGGGAATGTGGCTTGTGGTAGAGTGCTTGCCTAGCATACATGAAGCCCTGGGTTCAATTCCTCAGTACCATACAAACGGAAAAACCTGGAAGTGGTGCTGTGGCTCAAGTGGTAGAGTGGAGTCCTCGCCTTGAACAAAAGAAGCTCAGGGATATTGCCCAGGCCCTGAGTTCAAACTCCAGGACTGGCAAAAAAAAAAAAAAAAAAAAAGAACCAGAATCATCAAACAGATTATATTAAGCCCAGGTAGAAATAATAGCTGTACAGAACACAGCATAAAATATAATATTGGCAGAATACAGTTAGAAAATATGACAGAAATAGAAGCTTTCCTTAACTAGCCTAGATGATTGGACCAGGTAATGGAGGGAACTGCACAGGTTTAGAGATGAGTCACTTCTGACATCTTTTAGAAAGCTCACTTGTACCATCTATGGAGAATGCATAGTGGTGTAGACCTGGAGAGTTTCTAATTGTTCCTCTTTCAATATTCAATATATGATCTGTCTAGGTCTCATTATTCTTTTTTATTGTGAAAATACTGTACAGAGGAGTTATAATTACATAGGCAAGATAATGAGTACATTTCTTATCAAGCATTGCTGCCTCCTCCTTTATTTCCCCTTCCTATTCCTTCCTATCTCCCCCCTCACTTGCTCTCCCTCTCCCCCATCTCATTATTCTTGCTATTACATTTTACATTTTTTGGTTAGTTAAGACAATTCTCATGTGGTCCGTTCTACCCTTAAGGTTCTAGGATTTAGTTACTCTTAAAGTCATATTGGAATATGAATATAAAAAGCCTTAAATTCCATGATAAAATATTCCAGTCAAATACATATTAGCATAATGAGTATTTATTGTTACTTACATGTCAAGCAGTGTGCTCTGCACTGAAGAAATAACAGTGGACAAATAACAAAAGTTTTGCCACTATGTGAAACATAGAATGGGCTCTGACATTCTAGCAAGGATGTGTTAGGGCTGGGGGGGGGAAGGGCGGTCTAGGCAACAATAAAGAAGTAGTTGTGCAATAATGTAAGGTAGGGATATGTAATATAATGAAAAGTAAAGCCAGGCTGAGAATGTGACTTGGTGGTAAATTGCTTGCCTAGCCTTCTGATGCCCAGTACAAGAAGAAAGGAAGGAAAGGAGGGATTGAGAGGAAGGGAAGGAAAAGTGAAGGAAGGGGAAGGTGGAAGGAAGGATGGAAGGACAGAAGGACAGAAGAAAGAAAGAAAGAAAGAAAGAAAGAAAGAAAGAAAGAAAGAAAGAAAGAAAGAAAGAAAGAAAGAAAGAAAAAAAGAAAGAAAGAAAGAAAGAAAGAAAGGAAGGAAGGAAGGAAGGAAGGAAGGAAGAAAGGAAGGAAGAGAGAGAAAGAGAAAAAAGAGAAAGAAAAAAAGAAAGAAAGAAAGAAAGAAAAAAAGAAAGAAAGAAAGAAAGAGAAAAGAGAAATTAGAGGGATTGAATGTCAGAAAGGAGAACTCGACATGCAAAGGCAGCAACCATTTCTCAAGGAAGTAGGAAGGATTTTGTATGGAGACTTAAGTGGAGGGAAGGATCAAGTTTCTTGGAAATAAACAGAAAAACTTTCCTTGCTGAAAAGTAAACAAATGATGAGGACAAAGTCTCAAAGTGTTATGGTTAAGGACAAGCAGGTGGGGGGAGAGAGGGGGGGCAGCTCTAGAACAGTTTCAGGTAAATTGAAGAATAAACACAAAAGCACAGAGTCATGTTTTAAAAGTCAAGAACATCAATAGGATATGACAGAGTGGGTGAGCAAAGGGTGATTTCAGATTAAAATAACCAAAGGAGGAATTCTACGCCAGGGAAATAATAAAAGCAAAGGCCTATCTGGGATCTGGCAAAGTATTAAGAATTGAACAGGCTGGGAATAGTGTCTCTTGCCAATATTTCTAGCACTGGGGAAGGAGGATCATGAGTGAAGGTCAGCCTTGGTAACACAGCAAGACCCTCAGAAACAAATCAGATGGAGAGTCATTCAAACATAAAGGGTTGCTTTTCTGTTTTATTTTTACCCACAGCACCTCCCATACTGCCTAAGGTAAGTACAGGTTGGTATATTGGGTTCTTCAACATGAATAAATCATAAGGAGTTGCTGCAGATGCGTATTTGGGAACATGACTTAAAAAAAATGCTGCTTCTGAGACTTAAGAAGAAAATTATCACACACTTTTTCTTTCTTTCTTTTGGGGGGGGGGTCCAGTCGTGGGGCCTGAACTCTGGGCCTGGGCGCTGTCCCTCAGCTCTTCAGCTCAAGGCTAGCACTCTACCACTTGAGCCACAGCACCACTTCTGACTTTTTTTCTTTTCGCTTATGTGGTGCTGAAGAATCGAACCCAGGGCCTCATGCATGCAAGGCAAGTGCTCTACCACTGAGCCACCTTCCCAGCCCCACACTTTTTCTTACAGGTGGAATTGAGACCAAAACAACAACAACAACCAGACAACATCCAAAAAGATCTGAGTGTATAAGGAAGAGTACTTGGGGAGAGGGTACCGAGTGTATCAAGAGGGACCAGGGAGGGAAATGAAGGTGCCTATGATTAAAGTACATTGTAGACATGAACCAAAATGCTACAATAAAACACATTCTTATAAAAGAAAAAGAAAGTACTTAACTGATAAATTTAAACTGTTGAGTGCCAGTAACTGATACCTATCATCCTAGCTTCTCAGGAGGCTGAGTTACACGTAAGGATTGCTGTTTGAAGCCATCCTGGGCAGGAAAGTTTGTGAGACTCTTTCTTATCTCCAATTGACCAGCAAAAAGGCAGAAGCCATGGCTCAAATGATAGAGCACTAGCTTTTAGCCAAAAAGCCCAGGGACATTACCAGGCCCTGAAGTTCAAGCCCCAGGACCAGTGTGCGCATGCACATCCCCCCCCCCCCCCCCCGAATAAATTTAACTAAGGAGAAAAATATATACACTGAAAAATGATAAAACATTGATGAAATAAGTTAAAGAAGATATAAGTAGGGCCTAACTAAGTGGGAAAATATCCACAAAAGAAGATGGGTGCTTTGGTGCAGTGTGATGAGGAACTATCTCTAAAGATAGTTTAAGAAAACAGTGTTTCTGCAAGATTAATCTGGCACCAGAGAGCAGACCCATCCTGGTCTGATGAAGTGAGGAGGAGTGGAGAAGACCATGTTCTGGGAGCAGGGTGATGTGGGTGTACCTATGAGACATTTGAAGGAATGCACAGAAGTTGATCTGGTATGAGGGACCAGATAGCAAGGGAGTCAAGGATGAAACCATGAACTGGGAAGATGGTGGTGAGTTTGTGGGGAGTATTGAGCAACAAGGAAGGAGGTAGTTGAAGGAGGTCTATCTTAGAAGAAGAGAAAAATGAGGGCAAAAAGAGGAGACTATGAAGAGAGAGTACCATATCTAACTGCTGAGGCATGTACCAGAGGTGCCTGTGGAAGGCATCAGGACCCATGAGAAAGGTTGCAGGCTCGAGGTGGCCCTGATTTTCATAAGCTAAGACCATTTTCCCTGAGATGTTTACAACCATGTAACAAGCTCATGAAATAACCACCAAGTCAGCAAAGCTTGCTTGCATTTTAATTCTGTGTGTTTTTTTCCTCCTTTTTTCCTCATTGTGTATGTGTATGTGTGTGTGTTCCAGTAGATGAAGGCTGTCTTTCATTTTTGGTGTGTTTCATATGTGGATACATGTTGAGTTTCACTTGCTTCTGATCTGAGAAACACCTTTGGTGAGGTCCTCAAAAGCCAGCAGAAGACAGTAGGGTAGACACTTACTCTCACTCTCATTCCACTTTTGGGGAGAAGATCCTAGTGAAAGCCACGGCCTGTCTATCTCTGGAACCTTCATCTGTGGAGCTCAGTACAGATGGAGCAGATTTCTGTCTGGACTAGACTACAAAAAGCCTTTTCTGAAGAAGGCAATGTGTGTTTAGATGATGGTTCCCAGCTGTTTTCTGTCCTGTAATTTGTATGCTCTCTTTTGGCGCACATTTGTGAAATACAGATAAAAATCACGTTAGAGTGAAGTACATCCAGCATCTGTTTTCTGTCCTCATCAAAAGATAACAATAACTCACAAAATTGCTGATGGTGATGCCAGCAATACTTGGAGGAGTAAGAAGAGTCCCCGTGGGAGTGAAGATGCCTTGCAGAGAGGTGGTAGCAGCGATGGCAGGGAGATGGCTCTATCTAGAAGATACTTTGGCAGCTAAATGTCATTGTTTCTGGTTAGATGGTTTTGGGTGGTGGTAGTAATGGTGGGGGGCAGTAGGAATAAGAATACAGAGCACTCACAGATTACTTCTAACTACTAATAGGTTTTTATCCTGTAAAGCTTGGTGGATCATGATGCTATTTACTGAGATGATATAGGAAGGAACTAGCATTGGGGGAGGATAAGAATTCTGTTTGTTGCTTGAGTAGAATTCAAACTAGTTGGTCAGATATACCCTGGGGATGAAGAATAGGGCTAGACACCTCTAATTTGCAAATCTGCTCTCTTTCTGGAAGCTACTCAATCAAGGTAAAAAGAAACAAAGAGGGATAATTTTAATTATATTTTTATTTAACCCAATATGTCCCAAATTAATGTCATCTTATCATTTATATCAACATTAAGTTATTACTGAGACATTTGAGACTCTTTATTTTTTTGGCATTACCTTCAAAACCTATTGTGTATCTTAAACAAACAGCACATCTCAGTTCAGATTAGCCACATTCCAAGTACCTAACAGCTACTCTGGGACAACACAGATCTAAAAAATGTGCAAAAGGTATTTAAAACTCTTTTGCTGAAAAGCACTGACTACACACTTGGGCCCAGACATTAAATAAAAGCAAGAGAAAAGCTTAACATCCCCACTTCCATTTTTGTATGGCTCTTTGCTCTAAGTTATTCTCTCTGTCAGCCATTTTGCAATCACCTTCAAATCAGAGAAGGACAGTACTGATGAAAATCTTTAGGACAAGGGATTGAAAATACCCCTAAGGAACTATAAAGCTTTCTCAGAACCTAACAACCACCAAACAACAGTGATTTACATTGCCTCCACTGATAAAGTGTTGTAAGATGAGAAAACAGAAAAACCACATTTTGAGAGATCAAATCTTGGAGTCTATTAAAGGCAGGTGACTGGCTTGGTCACAAAGACCAGCAGGCAGCAAATACACTTAAAACTGTCAGGAAATTGTACCATGAAGGCCAGAGAGGAAAGAAAGAACAAAAACAATACCAACAAACCAATTCAGCTCCAATGGAGAGCTGAATTGGGATGCCCTGGTGACCGGAGAAGAGCTAGGAGCCAAGAGACAGGACACAAACACAGAGACACGTGGCAGGGCAGGATGAAGCCTGTACTCTCCAGGCCTAAATAGGGTCAGGGCAGAAGGCAGGGTCACAGGAAACTCCACAGTCTCAAAACACAGGACTGACAGGTCCAGTAACCTATCAGTCAAAGTGCCCGCCTTTGCCTCCAGGGATTCAGGGAGATGGGGACTTCACCTTCTCCCACCATGAAGACAAGATTCCAGACCCTACCATTCACAGGGGGCCATGATGGTCTCCCTATTTCAAAAGCATAACAACTTCTCTGGAATCCCTTCAGAAACAAAGACTGAAATAATGATCAACTAAGTCCTCGTGACCAGGGCTGTTTAATCATTATCGCTCTCCACTCTGTTTATTTTAATCTAAAGCTTATGCCTGCATCCTGAAGACAGACAAAGATGGACTGAAGTGCTGTCTTCCCATAGCATGCTGATGCCACACAATAAATCTCCTTCGCTGCCCTTTGTTATGACTCTGTATTTGGCATATATGGGCCAGTGGCCAGACTTGACATGAAAAATTCTATGCGGACCCCAGGCTTAACACTCCAGTTTCAGATATTGTAACTTTGCCCCTGGATGTTTATCTCCCTTTCTTCTCCAAACATTGCCAATGGTTTATAGCTCCAGGTTGCCATAAAACAATGAGGCAGACACTCTGAGGATGGCAGCTCACAGCAAAACCATCCCTCATTCACAGTCTTGAAAGTTCAACAATGGCAGTCTTATCATACACATACCACCATCACACAGACAGGAATCCAGGTGTCCCCAGCCACACCTGGATTAATTAGGGAACCACAGAATGATAATTGCAGTTTGTTTTTAAACTGGAGCATTGTCACTCTACCTAATATAATTACAAGCAATGTGAAAAGAAATTGGTTTTCAATAGAAAACATTTTGATCCTCTAGACAACCTAGATAATTCCTTCTGTTATGTTTCCTTGACATTTTGGAGGGTAATTCTATTAGACAGTGTTTCTGTGTCTCCACTGTCTGGGGCTCAGAATGTGTTTGGCAGATAAACAAATACAGGGATGAGAACCTTGCATCATGATTCAGGTGAGGAAGAATGTGTGGGATTATGTTTTGGACATTGTTTCCTTCTAATGACAGGTGCATACTGATTCCTTATCTGTTACTGGGAGGAATCCACGTGGATGCCTTTTTCTTCATGTTGGTGACCACTTCTTGATAACAAGTAGTTCAAAGGTCAACAAAGAGCAAGTGCTGAGGTTGGAGAGTGGCTTTTGGAAATGTGAGAAGATCAGACAGGAATGTCTAGTTTTCCACAGTGAGATGGGCATTATCAGGGGATCACTGCTCAAGAACGGCCACTTTTTAAAAAGTATTTTATTATCTTTAAGTAGTTGTACTAAAGAGTTGCTATCAACAAAGCATTTTGTTAATACAGTGTGTCTTGATCAAAGTCATACCTACCCCTCTCAATCCACCCCTTCTCTCATTTTTCTTAATTTTTAGGCTATGCATTGATTTTTTGGCCACTTAACAAAGCAACTTATCTACGCAATACATCTTGATCTGTGCCATCTCTTCAACATATTCACCTCCCTTCCCTTATTTTTCTCAATTCTGTGGTCTATACAATGAATTCTTACCCACATTCTTCCCTCTTCATTCTTCTATTCCTCTCCCCATTGGTCTTCTCCTCCCCTCTTTGAAGTACCCATTTCCTGGTACTTATTTTTGTTGGGCTTTGACTTAGTCTTTCTAAGGAATTATACTATTTGTGCTCTCCATAGAGTCTATTATACTTCAGTTCATTCATGCGTAACCACTTGCTTACCACCCAGTGTGTATACTTATAGATTTATAGGCACTTTCTAGCTATCATAAATGAGGGAAACCATGCAACTTGTGTTTCTCTGGGTCTGGCTTACTTTGTTTAGTATAATTTTTTCCAAGTCTTTCCATTTCCTTGTGAATGGTACAATATCATTCTTTCTGATAGATGAGTAGAAGAGTAGCCATTTTCTCTTGACCATTTTGAGAAGTGGTTGTATGCAGGCATGCCCATGGCCATGTCTGTTTCCATGCTTGACTTTCCTCAAGTCCAAAGGCAGATTCAGGCCAGTGGTGGCACACATGTGGAAGTTTGCCCAGTTTTTCTATCTTTTGCTTTCTTTCATTCATCCTTCCTTTTCTAGAGAGTGAATACTCTCCTTCAGTTTCTGAGACTGCACTTGTGTCCTGTTGGGGATGGTGTTATCTGAGTCCTTTGAGGAACCACAGTGGAAGATTTGGTTAGGGAGCTGGAGAAATGTGGGCTTTCTTTCATACGACAATACAGCATGAACTCTACTGAGGGATGATAGAGTGGAAGTTTCATCAGCCTTCATGTAGTTAGCTCCCAAAAGCTCAGCAACGTGGAAAGGAAGTTCTGAGACAAAATTGGCTGACTTTCATGTCTCTCAGAGGTGCTTTTTCTGAGTGCCATTCAGGCCTGTGCCCAGGTTTTCTCATGGATAAGCTGTGTGGGTGCTGCTTGGTACATACACGCACAGGATAAATACTATACAACACAGTGGAATTTGCCCTGGAATTGGCAGCAAAGTTCTAGGTCCAGTCCCTGGTGGTAATGCAAGATCAGTTTTGTTTTAGTTGAGTCATCAAATGCTTTGGTCTGTTTTCTGTTGCAGGAATCAAATGTCACATACTATCTAACTTATAAAGAACAAAAGTTTATTCCACTTATGGTTCAGGGAGCTGGTGAAAGTCTTTTTTCTGGTGGGGAATCCAGAATTGGCACAATACTTCACATGCTGAGAGAACCCAAACTGGATTTTATTTCAGACCCCCTTTTGACTCATTTGTTCATTAATCAATGAAACCATTAATGGAGTAATCACTTATATGGGCAGAGCCCTCATGAGCTAATCATCTCTTGAAGAATCCCCTTGGTTCTTCAAGCTCTTAATAGCTCACAAGCTCTTAATAAATTTCAACCTGAGCTTTGGTGGGAACATTCAAACCAAAGCACTAAATCTCTCAAGCCTTGAGTCCTTGATTATAAAGCAGCACCTATCTTACAGTGTTGTGTAGAGTGAAATGGCTTTATATGACAAGGAATGTTTTGTGCAATATGGATACTCTTGTTGTAACAAAATCAACAGAGCCCAATTTGGGGGTGGGGGAAAGGGGTGGTTGGCAGAACTGGAGCTAGAATCCAGGGATTCATGCTAGTCAAGCAATTTACTCCTGAGCTAACTCCCATCTCCACAAAGCACAATTAGTGGAAATCAAAGACAGGAATTCTTGCATTTTCTATAAGAAGAGTTTGTGGTAATGGGAGAGTCATGCTTGTTTTGTGGTTATATATTTGCGCAATGTTGCATGCTGTTCTAGTGTTGCAATTCTACAGGGTCTCAGTCAGTAGAAGTCAGCAACCTCCACCATGTTCTGAGCAGATAATTACATAAACGAAAAATACACAAGGATTAGAGTAGATGAGGAGTATTTCAAAAATGGCTAAACAATTTTTAATTTAATTTTTACAAAAGGGGATGTTCTGCAGGTTATGAACAATTCACAGTTGGGGACAATGCACATTAGTCATTGCAGGCTGACCCCCTCTCTCTTCCCTGTGCCTCTGCTTCCCAGATGAGGAAAACAATAGTAGTGTTTTAGTTTAAGGACATCCCTTGGTTTTCTCTGAGAAAACTTGGAGATATAGAAGCAAAGCTCTTAGAAAGTCTAGGCTTAATATGGGGCTGGTGGCTCACACTTATAATCCTTCTGAGATCTGAGGATCGTGGTTTAAAGCCAGCCCAGGGGAAAAAAAGTTTGTGAGACTCTTATCTCCAATAAACCACCAGAAAAAACAGAAGTGGTACTGTGGCTCAAGCCTTGAGCTGAAGAGCTGAGGGACAGCGCCCAGGCCCAGAGTTCAAGCTCCATGACAAAAAACAGAAGAGAAAAAGAGAGGGGGGAGAAAGAGAGGGAGCAAGAAAGAAAGAGAGAGAGAGAGAGAGTGTCTAGGCTGAGATTGCAGCCATCAGCCATGGCTCAAAGACCTCACTCAGACCCTGAGATCCCTGGCAGATCATTCATTTTGAAGGAGATTCTAATAAGATGAAAAGAACAATACTAGAATGACGCCATGGGTTGGTAGATTCTGAACCAAGTGGATTCTATGCCAAACAAGAAGGATATGGAGATAGTCTGGTGTTAGAATCTCAGCACAGCCCTGAGGTTATAAGTAATTAGAAATTTAATGGTGAACTGGGGAGATGGGGTGTAGGCTGAACAAGTAATGAGTGATTCACACTGGGAAAAACTTACTTGGCTATGAGGAAATAGATAGATCATACCATCTGAAGATGGGGTGACAAAAGATGCCCAACCAGACAACTGGCTTGCCTGATTACCTCAGGGAAATTTTTCCTTCACTTTTGCAAACACCCATGGATTGAAAAGGCAGGGATTTCTTCTTCACATTCAGCCTGCCCATGGTAGATTTTCTCTTCTTTCCTTCTGACCATGCCACTTTATCCACCACATGACAAGCCATCAATCTAGGCTACTTTAAAGGGCATGTGGCATGTGACTACATATGAAGGAACAAATGGAACACTGACAAGACTATCTTACCAGGACTCTCACTCAGAGAGCCTAGGGATGGAGTGTAGCCCCGTGGTAGAGCACTTTCCTAGCATCTGTGAGGCCCTAGGTTCTATTGCCAAAGTTGCCAATAAATAAAAGATGTTATCTTCGTACTTTCCAATAGTACCACAACAGGGTGAATATAAGTTCCATAAGTACTATATTTGGAAAATAGCCACAAGAATGCCTGGGGGAGTATGGCTGAGTAAAACTGCTTGCCCTGCCCTGTTTGTCACCATGCACTAATATCAACTCAAAGTGGATCAAGGTTCTCAATGTCAGAAACTGCCTGAAACTTTGACAAGAAGGAGTAGGAGTAGGAGCAACACTAGAACTCATAGGTAGAGGCAGAAGAAACTTTCTGGGAAGAGCACATCAGATAGGAAACAGACGACAAATGGGATTACATCAAAATAAAAGGTTTCTGCACAGCAAAGGACATAGTTACTAAACTAGAAAGACAACCAACAGACTGGGAGGAGATCTTTACCAGAAATACATCTGACAAAGGGCTAATATCCAAAATATACAAAGAGATCCAGAAACGAACCTCTCCTAAAGCTAAGAAACCAATCACTAAATGGACAAAGGAGCTAAGTAGAAACTTCTTAGAAGACGAGGTAAGAATGACAAAGAAATACGTGAGGAAAAGCTCATCATACTTGATCACAAAGTAAATGCAAATCAAAACAACTCTGAGATTCCTTCTCATCCCAGTTAGATTGGCCAACATCATGAATTTGAACAATAAATGTTGGTGGGTTAAGGGGGGAAAGAAACCCTATTGCACTGTTGGTGGAAATGCAAACTACTCTGTACAGCCACTCTGTACAGCAGTCTGGAGTCTCCTCAAAAAACTAAACATAGTTCTTCCCTATGACCCAACCATGCCACTCTTGGCCATCTACCCAGAACATCACAAGCTGGACATCACAAAGACACTTGCAATCCATGTTCATTGCTGGTCTAGTCACAATAGCCAAGTTATGGAAACAGCCTATATCCCATACAATAGACAAATGGATCAAAAAATGGGGCACCTATACACAATGGAATTTTACACAGCCATTAGAAAGAATAGTATTGTGGCATTTGCAGGGAAATGGATGGACCTAGAACAAATCATGTTAAGTGAGCTAAGTCAAATCAGAGAGACAAGTGGCACATATTTTCTCTCATCTGTAGATCTAAAATATACTGGGACATGGTAAATTATACAGGTCTCTAGGCATTCACACACAGTGAGACCAAAGGAGGATAGTCTTAGGAGAGGAATATAAAGAAAAAAAAAAAAGCAAACTACAAGGAGGAATACAAAAAATGCCCATGTACAACTGATCAAACAAAATAATACTTATCAAAATGAACTTCAGGCAATGGAAACAATTTTTTTGTTTCTTTGTTGCTGTTCTTCTTTTCTTTTCTTTTTTGTCTTGTTTGTTCATTTATATATCTTTGGGAAAGTAAGGGGAGGCACAGAATTGTAGGGACAGAGGGTGAATAAATACAGCACTGGTATTCACTAGACAATATGTTGAAAATGAACTATATAATTTGTGGGTGGGGACAGGAGGGGAAAACCGGGAGGGGAAAGAGACAGGGGGGGGGGAGTGACATTGCTTGAAAAGAAATGTACTGTTAGGGCTGGGAAGGTGGCTCAGTGGTAGAGCGCTTGCCTTGCATGCCTGAGGCCCTGGGTTCGATTCCTCAGCACCACATAAGCAAACAGAAAAAAGCCAGAAATGGCGCTGTGGCTCAAGTGGTAGAGTGCTAGCCTTGAGCTGAAGAGCTGAGAGACAGTGCCCAGGCCCAGAGTTCAGGCCCCACGACTGGACCTCTCCCAAAAAAAAGAAAAAAGAAATGTACTGTTGGGGTTGGGAAGGTGGCTCAGTGGTAGAGCACTTACCTTGCATGCATGAGGCCCTGGGTTTGATTCCTCAGCACCACATAAGCAAACAGAAAAAAGCCAGAAGTGGCTCTGTGGCTCAAGTGGTAGAGTGCTAGCCTTGAGCTGAAGAGCTGAGAGACAGTGCCCAGGCCCAGAGTTCAAGCCCCATGACTGGATGGACCCCCCACCCCAAAAAAAGAAATGTACTTTTTACCTGACTTACATAACTGTAACCCCTCTGTACTCACCTCTGTAATAACAATAAACAATTTTTTTAAAAACCTGCTTGTCTGGTATGTGTGAGGCCTTAAATTAAATCCCCAGGACCACAAAACAAACAAACAAAAACAATTTACAAAACAAACAAATCTTCCACAGGATTGCATTATATATCACAATACTTTTCAAGTTAGAAAGCCACATATCCTGATTTTTCAAATAAGGAAAACAAACCCCCCAAATATGGAGAGGGGGGTAGATTCTTGATGAACTGAATAGTTTTACTTCAGAGCCTCCCTCTCGCTCTGATATGGTCTGCTCAAGCCCTATGAGGGACTCAGCACAGTGTTTATCAGGTCACATGTTCTGTAAATCATCAGAGGTGATAGATTTTAACTATAATTGGTTAAACGTGCCGATCCTCTTTACTTCATCCTCCACCACATTACTCCTTTGTCAGGCATCACAGGAGTTGTTCTGGACATTTTGAACAGCCAGTTAAGGGGAGATTGCATTCTACTTAGTTTGGGTAGCAGAGGTCATGTTGATGAGGCTTTCGGGAACTTCAACATGCTGTGATAACCGAGCATCCTTGGGTATAGGTGATTTACTCCTTGTTGTGTCCCTCAGCACGTGACACAAAAGCCCAAGAGCAAAGATCATATCACAGTGTGGCTGTCCTTTGGTATCTAGAGCTCGAACGAAAATACATGGGTCATTGGGGAAAATATAAGCTAGGAGAGTTCTTCAATTAGTACACATACGAAATTATAAGGATAATCTGTTTTTTTAATTAATTTAATTTAAAAATTTAGTGCATCACATGCTTCAAGAAAACATTGAGGGGCTGGGAAGGTGGCTCAGTGGTAGAGCACTTGCCTTGCATGCCAGAGGCCCTGGGTTCGATCCTCAGCACCACATAAGCAAAAAGAAAGAAGCCGGAAGTGGCGCTGTGGCTCAAGTGGTAGAGCGCTAGCCTTGAGCTGAAGAGCTGAGGGATAGTGCCCAGGCCCAGAGTTCAGGCCCCACGACCAAACCAAAAAAAAAAAAGAAAAAGAAAAAAGAAAACATTGAGATTAAAATGAAAGAAGTTCAGCAATATTACTGGATAGATGATCAATACATAAAAATTCAATTGCATTTCTGTGATCCTTTTTGGTGGGCTGGGCATTGAACTTGGGGTCTTGTGCTCATTCAGCAGGAGCTGTACCTGTTGAGTCATGCCCCAACTTTTTTTGCTTTATTTATTTATTCTTGTTAGGTTGAGTATAGTGCTTATGCTTGGGTCAGCCTGGACCATTTGTTCTCTTATTTTACCATCATGCCATAGCTGAGCTCACAGGCATGTACCACCACACCCAGCTATTGGTTGAATATTACTAACGTTTTGCCCTAACTGGCCTAACTGACCATTTTTCTAGTCTCTGCCTCCCAAGTAGTTAGGATTATAGGCATGGGCTACCATACCTGTTTCAGCTGTATGTCTATACAGGAAAAGTTCTTGAAGAATAGATTTAACTAAAGAAGTGCAAAGTCTATGCCCTAAAACTACAGAACATTATTGAGAGAAATTAAAGAACCAAATAAATGGAAAGTTATTCCATGTTTATGGATTAGAAGAGCCAATGTTGTTAAGATGGCAATATTCTTCAGGTATATCTATAGATTCAGCTCAATCCCTAGCAAAATCCCAGATGAAATTAACAAGATGATTCTGAAGTACTTATGGAAATTCAAGAGATTCAGGATGGCCCAAACTAACTACAATTCCTAAATACAAAGCTATACTAATCAATATAAGGTAGTCAATAGATAGGAAAAAAATCAATGAGAGAGAAATGGAAGTCTAGAAAGAAATACAAATTATAGAACACTTTGACTATGATAGCAAGACAATTCATTTGGTAAAGAACAGTACTGTGCAGAAATGATGGCACAAAAGATGAACAAATGCAGCAGTGATACTCACTAGACTCTATGTTGAAAACGAGCTATACAACTTGTAGGTGGGGAGGGGAGGGGAGGGAAAAAGTGGGAGAGCAAGGGAAGGGTTGACATTGTCCAAAAAGAAATATACTCTTTACCTGGTTTATATAACCATAACCCTTCTGTATATTAACTCTGTAATAACAATAAATATTTTTTTTAAAAAGAATAGTGCTGTGGCACTTGATACCTATAAGTAAAAATGGTTGTTGATCCTCTCCTTCACTCTATATTAAAAATTAACTAAAATGAGGTGGATTTATGAAAAAAGCTGAGTCTTTAACATTCTTAGAAAAGAAGATATTTAAGTCTCCATGACTGTGGTTTCTTAGATAAGACTCCAAAGCACAGCAAAAATAAGGAGAAATAGTTAAGTTGAACATAAGCAAAGTAAAATCCTTTGTACTTCAAAAAAAATACAGTCAAGAAAAGGAAAGGAAAGCACATAGAACAGAAGAAAATTTTTGGTTATATAGCATTCCTGCCACAAATTTATAACCTGAATCATTGTGAGGAAATGTCAGATAAACCTCTACTGAGGAACATCTTTAAAAACAATTGGCCTGTACTCTACAAAAACAGCAGCAACATACAGAGAAAATAAAAAAGTCAACTGCTTAAGACTATAAGAGTTCAAAGAAACACAAATATGAAAAGGAAGCCATGATTCCAGCCTGGAACCTAGATAGAAAAAAAAGAAATTGCTGCAAAAGATGCAATTAGTACAATTGGTGGGACCGGACGATAGCCTAGATTAGATAACAGTATTGCATTTTTTGGATTCAGTGACTATAATGTGGTTATGTCCCAGAATGTGGCATATACATACAAATGAAAAAAATTGTCATGATGAATGAAATATATTTTCAAGTGACACTATAAAAAAGAATAAATAGATACATCCACACACACCACACAAATAACACAACAAAAACAAGTAATAAAGACTTTGTCAGTTTGAGGTAAAAGGCGTATGGAACTATAGGGTGTCATTCTTGCAAATTTTCTGTAAGTTTGAAAGTTTTTCAAAATAACATTTAAAAAATTTGTGAGCAGGGAATGATACCTAGATAAAAGGGGGATTTTCCTTTACCTGGAATATGGTTAGCATGCACCATGCACCATTATAAATAAACCATATAAATATTTTTATCTACTTCTATATATAATCTAGAAGTTGATATGTGTTATAAGAAATGAATTGGGCTGGGAATGTGGCTTAGTGGAAGAGAGCTTGCTTAGCATGCATGAAGCCCTGGATTCCATTCCCCAGTACCACATGAACAGAAAAAAGCCAGAAGTGCGCTGTGGCTCAAGTGGTAGAATGCTAGCTTTGAGCAAAAGAAGCTGAAAGACAGTGCCCAAGCACTGAGTTCAAGCCCCAGGACTGGAAAATTGAATATCAAAATTATTTTTATTACCACCAATTAGTTGTACAGGGTGTTTTTACTTCAATATGTCCATTTATGCACACAACGTGTCTTGACCAGAGTTACTCCATTTGTCACTCTCCCACCTCCCTCCTTCCATTGTTCCATTTTCGCTTATGTACATTAAATATTTTGATCATATTTGCTCTCCTTCAAAACAAGTTCTAAATGATACAGAAATTAGAAAATCATTAAGAGAGGCAGATTTTAGATAGAAATAACTAATAGGCATTTAGATGGATTTTAAATCAGATTCTTAGGCTCTAGGCCCAAACTACTGGATTCTATATATCAGATCTGGCCACTGGTTCATATTTGCCAAATAAGATATGAACTATAGGGCTGGGAAGGTGGCTCAGTGGTAGAGTGCTTGCCTAGCATGCATGAGGCCCTGGATTTGACTCCTCAGCACCACATAAGCAGAAAAATCAGGAAGTGGTGCTGTGGCTCAAGTGGTAGAGTACTTGTCTTGCGCTGAAGAGCTGAGGAACAGTGCCCAGGCCCAGAGTTCAGGCCCCACAACTGACAAAAAAAACAAGATATGAACTATAATGAAGGAAGTGCAGAGACAGGTGATTATGTGGTATGTACATGCCACAGGGAGACTATATTTTAGCCATGTTCGGCCATTTTTAGGATGCAGACATAAGCTATAGGTTTAAATAGACAAATAACTGAAGGAAAGTGAGAAAGGTATGCCTCATTCAATAGTCTGGTGACCAGAAGTTCCAGCAGGTGATCTGACAGCTATTGTCTGGGCTTAGGTAGGTCTTTATTGCAATAAGAGTAATTGATACCTGGCAAGTGGTCTCTAATTTTCTTCCTGGGTTCCAAAATGGCTATAAAGTAACTGCAGAAAAGGATGGCTTGGGGCAAAAGACAGAGAAGCAAAATGGAAGCTGAAGCATTAAGATTTTCACTTACATATTAGTTAATTTGTGGGCCCAAGTAAGGAGTCAGTGCTTTTCAGCAAAAGCAGTTTTTAAGCACTGGTTACAGTTTGTCATTGCAATTGGAAGGGAGACTCTCATGAAACAACCAGGAAGACTGCAGGTCCTTAACGGGTGAGCAAATTTTGACAGAGAACTCATATGAAGACATTGATGACAGATTGGTCCATAAGTGAAATCGATTCAGAATGGTTTATAGTTGCAGGAAAAGTATGAAGGGTGAAGAGAAGTTTCCTTAATTTGACAGTACCTAAATGTACCGTGGTAATGTGTTATGAAGCTAGAAGAAGCTTTTTAAAAACTCTCAATAATAAAGAACAAATTCTAAGGAAGCATGCTGGAGGGAAGGTTCAATAACCCTTCTACTCCTATGTCTGATAATTCCATTGGGAAATCTGTGCCATATAACCAGGTGAAACAGTTATACAGAGTTCAAGAGTCACATCTTATTTTATGATGTGACTCTTCTGGACCATGGTTGTGATATTTATCAACTTTTAAACAGTTTCTAAATAAATTCTCACTTTTCTATGTAAGTTTCTTTACTTGTCACTTTATGTTCTTTTTCTTAAGGAAAGTTCCCCATGTTAAAACTTCTTTGCCCCAAAATCCAGATCTGTCCTTGGTGTAGTAACTTGTATAAAAAGTCATTTGATTTCTGTTTCAATTATGATTCTCTGCCACCACTATTCAGAGAAATGGGTTTGGATCGGATTCACTGAAGATGCTGTGTGAGAAATGAAATGTCCTAAGAGCATTTTCCAGAAGGTAGAAATGGCCATGGGGCCCTGAACAGGAGTCAAGTGAGCAGAATAGGTTAGGGACCAGAGGAAGAAGGATTATCGATGAGATCTGGAAAGAAACGGACAGCCACAGAGTCTATGAATGGAAGAGTTAACTCGCCACCCCCACCAAAAAAAAGACAGCTGGGTAGTTTGGGATCATGGGGTCAGGTATAATTTTATTGGGATTGGCAAAGGTTTCAAGATTTTTTGTTTTTGTTTTAATAATTGGAGAGGAATTCTAAAGACTTTAGTGAAGGAGAGCTAAATGAGGACTCAGATGATTATTGTGTTGATAATAGGGAGCCATTCCTTAATATTAATTAGCAGGATCAGGATACACACAAGCTGTTTTGGAAAAAACAAATCTATCTGTACTTGTGGTATGGTTCAGCAGGGATAGAAGCTGTAGGAGTGAGTAGGTCAGACTACCTCAGAACTTTCAGGAGGACACGCAAGAAAATGGTAACTGCTTGTCTCTAAGATGAGAGACAGTAATCTACTGTCAACTAGGATATGGGTCATCTATCAAGGGGATAGAATTCAGTTTACTGGTTACTGTTTATTTACATGTTCATGTGCTTTAATAAACTTTGGGGGGCAAGGGGGAGCGCGGGGAGGGGAAGAGATTGAATTTAGGGCCTGGGTGATATCCTTGAGCTTTTTTGTTCAACACTGGTGCTCTACCACTTGAGCCACAGCATCACTTCTGGTGTTTTTTGGTTTGTTGGCTGGTTAGTTGGTAGTTAATTGGAGATGATTCTTTTTATTTTCCACTCTAGGCTGGCTTCAAACTAGAAAAAGGTGAAATTATTCTTTTTTTTTTTTATGAGCCAGAGACATTTCCCATTTCTTGTATTGAGATCCTATGGCTTCTACCTATCCCTGCTCAGTCTGCGTGGTCAAGTTATGCCAGGATATCCAGGAATCACCAGGGATTTCACATAAAGTTTGTAAGCTCCCTGAATTACAAGCAAGATATTATTTTTATAGAAAGAAGATCCTTATAAACTTTCAACCCAGTTTTTAATGAGCAAGAGACTCCCAAAAGACCATGAAGCATTGCTCAAGTCCAAAATGATCTTAGCCAGTGGAAAGACACTTGATATATTGACTTAACATTTCAAGTTTTAATAGCAAGTCACCCTTGATCCTACTCTAATCTGGCTTTGGCCTTTGACTCAGTTCTTATAAGTGAACTTCAGCTCTATTCTTGAGACACATTTCTCATCTGGATCCTAGAAAAGTTCCATCCAATGGGGTACATAATATACAATTCATATAATTTCATTCATATGAAAAAGGAGACAAAACTGAACTTTGCTGTCAGACTTTGAGGGGTATAATGGATTAGCCATATGAAAGAACATGAAGGATTCTGGGGTGTAATAATAGGTTCTTACTCTGATTAAGCAAGAAAATTCATTTAATTATGCATATAGATATGTACAGTGTTCTATATGCATACATGTTAAGCTTTGTTTTCTTTGAGAGCCAAACTGTGATTCTGATTTTAATGACTCAAAAGTTGAGTGTAATTTTTCCTTTCTGAACTCTCATGATCTGAGCACTGTGATTTAGCATAATGGGAGAGAGCAAGGATTTCAAATTCAATCAAAATTAGAGCCCTGGCTTTAAATTTTACTCATTTCATTTCTTTCCTCAATTTTAATTCATGCTGTTGATTCTAATCCTCTTCATTTTCTAAGCAAGAGTAATTAAATGCCTACCTTTCAAGCTGGCCAAAAGGGATTAGAGATCACATAAATAAAATGGCTGGTATTATAAAAATTGTTAAGATGGAAATGGAATAAAAAAATATAATGATACATCCTGGCAGTTAGGAAGGAATGGATCTCATGCACTCATTCATGATAACAAGAACTTTTATTATAAAGGACTGGCAGAGTAGCTATGCACTGTAGCACTGAAACCTGCTGTGGCAAAGATGCATATCTTGCAGCTACCTCTTTAAGCATGGAACCATATACCTCTTGTTAATGATCCATGTAAGCCAAAACAGCTTATGCAATCCTCATTTTGCCTTAAAACTCTTCGCTTCTTTGAATAATTTACTACAGTCCACATATCCCCATGCAATGCTCTTCTAGAATAAATGTAAGTTTTGGAGAATCTCTATTACTAGGTTTGACAGCTGCATAAGAACAATGAATACTCACCCTCTGGGGTTGCTGTGGGGATTAGAGATAATATAAATCAAGTGCCTGACACTATTGGCTCCCTGTGCTCGGCCTCTTCCTTTCCAGTGTCCAATGCAGGTATTAGAAAGCTCAGACACTGACTCCCTAGAGCCACGTGGGTAAGTGTGGCCACGTGACACAGTTCCTGACAATGAGAGATCTGCTAGCGATGCTTGGGAAAGAGACAAACATAGCTGGTGTCTCTCTTTGGCCTTTTTCTTGTCTTAGGGATACCAGCCTGACTTGTTGCAGCCATCATGTGACTAATTGATGAAAAACATGAGGGAAAGGTGAAGAGAATGCTAAGAAATATTGTTGAGCTGCTGAATCACAGCAAACACATTTGTCTCCATGCCTCCCGCCTTGTGACTTTGTAAGCCTGTGAAAGTCACTTTTCTGGTCAGAATTCATTCTTATGTGTGTGAGAGAGAAGAGAACTGTGGAGTGAGCTCAGGAGCCAGAGCTCTTGCTTCACTTTTTCATTCACAGCTGGCACTCTACACTTGAGCCATGCCACCAGTTCTGGCTTTTTGCTGGTGAACTGGAGACAAGAGTGATATATTTGCTCACTTAGAGTGGCCCTATACTGAGATCCTGAGATCTCAGCCTCACTCTGTTTGGGATTACAGTTGAGAGTGACTGGCACTCAACTCAAACTTTCACCTGGCACATTCATGGTTTGCACCTAGAATCCTAGCTACTTGGGAGGTAAAGGGAGGAGGAGGAGGATCTGAGGCCAGCCCAGAAATTACAATTGCAAGATCATATCTGAAAAACAAAGACAAAAACCTCTTAGAGCAAAATAATGGGGAAAGAATTGTGGTTTAAGTGGTAAAGTACTTGTCTAGCAAGTGTGAAACCCTAAGTTCATTTCTCTACTATATAAAAAAAGAACCAACCTTTAAATTCTAACAAATCTCTTTCTGTAAGAAAGAGAGATGTGGGGCTGGGAAGGTGGCTCACTGGTAGAGCACTTGCCTTGCATGCCTGAGGCCCTGGGTTCGATTCCTCAGCACCACATAAGCAAAAAGAAAAAAGCCAGAAGTGGCATTGTGGCTCACATGGTAGAGCGCTAGCCTTGAGCTGAAGAGCTGAGGGATAGCACCCAGGCCCAGAGTTCAGGCCCCACGACCGGATCCCCCCCCCCCAAAAAAAAAGAGAGAGAGAGAGAGATGTTATGTCAATATTTCTTTCCTCTCAGCAAGATTTATATGAGATGACACATGAATCCACAGATCCATTTGTTGAACTGGGGATCTTTTTGTTGTCACTGTTACATTTCTGTACCATGTCCAGGTTAAGAGTAGGCTGTGTGACTTAAAGAGAGACTTCTCTGAAGAGGAAATAAGAATGGCCAATAGATACATGAAGAAATGTTCAACTTCTCTAGCCATAAAAGAAATACAAATCAAACCAACATTGAGATTCCATCTCACCCCAGTTAGAATGGCCACAATCAAGAAATCTAATAACAACAGATGCTGGAGGGGATGTGGCCAAAAGGGAACTCTATGGCATTGCTGGTGGGAGTGTAAACTTGTTCAACCACTTTGGAAAGTAGTATGGAGGTTCCTCAAAAGACTTCACATAGAGCTCCCCTACGACCCAGCAATCCCACTTCTGGGCATTTACCCAAACAATCACAAACAAGACCACACTAAAGCTACCAGCACACTATGTTTACTGCAGCATTATTCACCATAGCTAAGATAGGGAACCAACCCAGATGCCCTTCAGTAAATGAATGGACCAAGAAAATGTGGTATATATACACAATGGAATTCTATGCCTACATCAGAAAGACTCACATCGCCCTACTTGTTAGGAAATGGAAAGACTTGGAAAAAATTATATTAAGTGAAGTAAGCCAGACCCAAAGAAACATAGGTCCCATGGTTTCCCTTTTTTTGCAATAACTAGTACATGTCTAGTATAATCTTACCATTTAAACAGAAATAGGTCAAAAGCTATGTAAATATGACCATATAAAATGATGCTAAGTGAAATGAACTCCAAAATAAGGACACAATAGGTTTTATCTTTGTCGCTGTTGCTTTTAATGGACTATGTGATTTTTCTATTTCTTTTGCATGTTCTTCCCCCATGGTATAGGCCCTGTTGTCCTTGTATTTGATTCCAGTGCCCTGCATCTTGTCTATACATTTTTTTCTAATTTGGGGAGGAGGGAAGGGAAGTAAAAAAATGCTGAAACAAGGATACAAGTTGACCCATTGTACCAATGAGATGCACAAGACACTATGTTGAAAAATGAACTTTACTAGTTAGGCAGGAGGTTGGGTGGGAGTGTAGTTGTGGAGGTGGGAGGGAAGGGATGGTAGGGGAAAAACAAAGGAGGGGGTAACAATGCTTGATAGGAAATGTACTCATTACCTTACTGGTGTAACTGTAACCCCCCTGTACAGTATCTTTACAATAATATATATATGTCTACATAAATGATTTTTTTTAAAGAGTAGGCTATGTGAACATCGCTGCCCACTTACAGAGGCTCTCCCTGTGACATGAGCCAAGGTGCTTTGGGGCCATGCTGAATCTCAAGAGGAGCAGCAAATAACTGTTGTACCAACCAAAGGCAGAGCATCTGTCCAAATGCAAGGAAAGCAAGAAATCATTTTGAGGGTAGGAGCTGGTAGCTACTCAGGAGGCTGAGATTGGAGGATCATGTTTGAAGCCAGCCAGGCAAGAAAGACATCATCTCCAATTAACTTTTTTTTTTTTTTTTTGTCATCATGGGCCTGAACTCTGGGCCTGGGCGCTGCCCCTCTGCTCTTCAACTCAAGGCTAGTGCTCTACCACTTGAGCCGTAGTGCCACTTTCGGCTTTTTCTGCTTATGTGGTGCTGAGGAATTGAACCCAGGGCCTCATGCATGCAAGGCAAGCACTCTACCACTGAGCCACCTTCCCAGCCCCTTCAATTAACTTTTATAAAAAAGTTAATTTAAAAAAAAAAAAAAGCCAGAAATGGAGCCTGTGGCTCAAGTAGTAGAACACTAGCCTTGAAAAAAAAAAACTCAGACAGTGCTCAGGCCCTGAGTTTAACCCCCACGACTAGCAACCCATTCCCCCCCCACACACACACACCACATTATAAGTATTCCTAAAGAAGATCTTTGTTGAAACTGTTGGAAAGGAAGACCAAATCAGAGCCACTGACAGCTATGAAAGATAATGGTAACTGCAGTAGATTTCTAGGAAATGGAAAGAATATGGTGCCATTGCACATCATGTGTAGGGATAATTATTATAAGGTGTGAATTTGACAGTTTCTGGCTTATATGATATACCGCGTGACACACTGAATTTGACGGCTTCTGGCTTATATGATATAAAGTGTTATAAAAGAAGTAATAGACTGGGAACATAGTTCAAGTGGTAGAATGTCTGCTTAGCAGCCAGAAGGCCCTTGAGTTCAAATTCCAGTACAAACAAATAAAATGAAAAGCCTAACACAACAGCAAGAGCAGCAGCAGCAGCAGCTACAACAACAGTTATGGCAACAACAACCCACAGCGAATGCATTGTTCATGGGTAAGTACACAACTCCTGGTAACGTGATTTTTTTTTAAAAGTTTATGAACTATAGATTCTATTTTTTGGGGGGAGGGGTCCGGTCGTGGGGCCTCAACTCTGGGCCTGGGCACTGTCCCTCAGCTCTTCAGCTCAAAGCTAGTGCTCTACCACTTGAGCCACAGCACCACTTCCGGCTTTTTTTTCTTTTTTTGCTTATGTGGTGTTGAGGAATCGAACCCTGGGCCTCAGGCATGCAAGGCAAGCGCTCTACCACTGAGCCACCTTCCCAGCCCTGTAACGTGATTTTAACTGCATTAAGCACATTCGGAAAGGGGCTAGATGAGAAAAAAAAAAAATCACGGGACTATGTTTAACCAGAAGAAGAGTTAGGAAAATGCAATTTTGAAGAAGAAATGTGCTTCTTAAAAATAGGCAGGGGTGGGTCTGGGAAGGTGGCTCAGTGGTAGAGTGCTTGCCCACATGCATGAGGCTTGGGGTTTGATTCTTCAGCATCACATAAATAGAAAAAGTCAGAAGTGGCACTGTGGCTAAAGTGGTAGAGTGCTAGCCTTGAGCTGAAGAGCTGAGGGACAGTGCCCAGGGCCAGAGTTCAAGTCCCACGACCGATGGGAAGAGAAAACAAAAAAAGAAAGGTTATTCCTAGGCAAGTTCCAAAACCAGTTGGGTAACAATAGGATCCAATTCATGATGGAATAATGGTGAAGCGGCAAAGACACTATGTTTGAGAGGCGAGATCTGAAATTAACCACATTCATCGCAATGACTATCACTTGCTAGAAACCTGTAGAAAGCCAGAAGAAAATAAACTAGATCAAGAATTTTCATTCTTGATGATGCTTTGGAAGAAGGACACTCTTTGATGAACTTCATAAAGATCACAGGATGTATGGCACCATCAGATGAGGTAGTGTTGGATCACTCTGATCAGGGTGATGAAAGTGGTAGCAACAGTGAGGCCCAATGTTTAACCCAACAGAGGTCAGTCTGAGACTGTGACCATAGCCCTGGGACCAGCATGCAGGCTTAGGAATCAGTTGTGAAATGACAAGGGAAGGGGTAAACTGAAATTCACTATGAACATCATTGGTGATACTTGGCTCCTTCTAGTCTGGGTTTCCAGACCACTGTGCTGACTGCAAAGGCTTTTCCATGTCTCCATTGTTCCCCATCCCTGACCCTCTGCCCAGAGATTTCCTTTTTGAGAATGCCTCTCCTATTCAGACTGCTGGGATCCTTGCTGGTCCTGCTTCCTCTTCTCCTTCCTATGGTGTGCAAACAGCTTCTTTCCCATATCATGCTCCCCAAGGTATATGTTTCTGAGTGTTGCTCCTATTTCTCTGGTCTTCTCTCTCGAGACTAGACTTTAGATCATCTTTATCAATAAATACATTTATCGTAGTCTCCAAATCTGTGTTTTAAGAGTCAACTTTTTTTTTTTCCGCAAAGGCTGCTATTCTGTGTTCCTTTTTATATTGTCATCCTTTGAAACTTAACTCATCATCCATCCCCAAAACTTGCTCATTTCCTCACTTTGAAATTTTTGGAACATAAACAAATTTCCCTATTGTGTGTGATCTCTGGGCTTTCTTCCCTCCTTCCTTCTTTTGCTTCCTCCATTCCTTCCTCTTTCTTTCCTTCCTTCCTTCTTTCCATTTTTTTTCTTTTTGTCCTTTAAACTAATCACCCAGTCCCTTGGTCTCATTTCTGAGATCATTACAACTTACCTCTCTTTAGCCTAAGAACTCCAAGGCATCTCCTTAGCTGTCTCCAGCAGTCATCATCAGAATTTCTCTAGATTTTCTTCCTCAAGGACTGTTGTGGGAAGCAATGGTAACAACAACAATCTATTGTATCTAAATGCTTATTGTATCTTTGGTATTTTGATAGAAGTTTTAGATATTTTATCTCATTTAAACCTTTCAACCCTATGAATCGATACTGAGTTAGAATATGAAAACAGGATTACAGCAAGTTTAACTCTCTGGTTCCAATAGTCAAACAGCTATCAAAGAACATGGCCACAAACACGGATCTTGTCCAACTCCAAAGTTTGCCACACCACTTATGAATTAAGAAATTTACAATTCTTTGTTACTTAACCAGGGCAAGTCCAGCATTCTCATTCAACACCAAGCAGCTCCATAATCTGGCCTCACTAATCTGTCTAGTTTGCCATCTTCTCAGTAGTACGTTCTTAACTTCCTCCACCTTCCTGGGGAGTGGGTTAAGCACAACTTCCTCCAACTTCCTGGGGAGTGGGTTAAGCACAGACAATGAGTCAGGATTCTGTCATTTAAAACTTCTCTTAAACTGAGTTCTTGTGTTTCTAAATTTACTGCTTCATTGTGGGGATCATAGGTAATGACTATAAAGTTATGGCATAGCGCATGGCCTAGAATTGGTATATAACTAAGACCCACAGATATTTCTGTGCCTTTGTTTGTGATTTTCCCCACACATGAAATGCTTGCGTTCCTATTGCTCTAGCATAATAGTCTTAAAGTGCTAAACTCTGCCTTTATTCAGTGTTTCCATTACTGCAACACACGTTGCTATTTTTCCTCTCTGAATGCACTATATACTGGGGAACTCATATTCTAACTTGTTCTCAAATGGTTCCATGTAGACAAATCTCACAAATTGCTTATGAGCTTGTACATATTTCTTCTGTTCTCATCTCTTTTGTTCTTATCTCAAAGTACCTGGCAAAGTGTATGCTCCTTAATTGATGAGGACATCTAAACACTAGGGATAAAATTGAGGGGGAAGAAAAAGAGCAAATTTGTAAGGCATCTTGTTTGATTTGAGTTGGCCATTGATGGTTTGTGTTCAAACTGTACTGAAAAAGAACTGTGCTAGGAGAAAACAGGAAAACAAAGAGTGCAAACTATGTAGAAGAAAAGAGAGACATCTCTGTATTGCCAAGCTTTCTTTATTTCTTTTGAAGATTCTTTCTTTTAAGGAAAAGATAGATCCAAGTGAAAAAGATTTGAGGATAAATTTTCAGTGAATGGTGTTGAAAGAGACTACTCACAATAAGAAGCCACCAAAGGATTTGGAGTGGGCTGGAAATAATGAAAAGGGACACCAAGGCATATCGCATAGAAGATAACCAGAAGCAGAGGTTACATTAACAAGTGAGATTATGATTATTGCTAGAGAAAGAGGAAGAGTCTTAAATGAGTTCAGGGATCCAGCAAGAGATATTGCTTAACTAACTAGTGACTAATGATGAAAACCAGATAACCATATTATTTTCTAGGAAGCCAGATTACTGAATGGTCAGAACGAAACAAAAAGGAAAGACAGGAATGTTTGGTTTTAGTTTCCAAAGTTAAGTCACATAAAAGAGTCCATTTTCCTGTGTTCATGAAATGTCAAATTAGGAAGGAATTTTGACAGGCTTACGGCCTCTGACATGTAGGTCTGGCCACAGTGGATACCCAGTGGAGGTAAGTGGAGAGTATTTGTGGCTCTGAGTATCTTTTCTCACTCTGTTCAGATGTCAATCACATTACTCAACATGAAGGGTGTGCATCAGGAGAATTGTGAATCACTTGTGAAATACCATCTTTGATTATTCCACATAGCAAGGCTACTCTGAATAATCTGTGATCTTTAGAGTTTGTTCATCTTAAAGGAAAAAAAGAATGAATCTGTGAGGGTCTACTAGCTGCTTCATTGAACAGTCTCAGAAGTCTACTAACTTAACTTCACAATGCAACAGGTGTTTGACAGGTGACCTGCCAGGTACTAATCCAGACACATGACACCTTTCATGAAGTTCTGCCATTTCTGAGATGGGTTTCAAGGTCATCTTGATATCATCCACTCAACAAATGGAGAAACAACCAACAGGTGGCTATTGTACTGCTAGTAACTCATCCTAGGGCTGTAGCCAGGTGCAGTGGTGACTAGAGAATTCATTTGATTGTGTTTCCAAGAAAAGGAATTAGGTTTGATGAGTCAATCTCTCTCAATAGTGTTTATTTACATTTTGATTGGAGGAGAAACAATCTTAGTAATGACTTCATATTTTCTACCAAACAACATACTCATAAATATGAAATTACTTAATTTTCAGTTTCAGATAGGTATTTTATATTATAAAGATCTTTAAAAAATGCATACATCTCTCTTTCTCTCTGTCTCATAAAAGAGTATGAACAAGGCCAGGCGCCGGTGGCTCACACCTATAATCAGCTACTCAGAAAGCTGAGATCTGAGAACTGTGGTTCAAAGCCAGCCCAGGCAGGAAAGTCCATGAGACCATTATCTCCAATTAACCACTAGAAAACCAGAAGTGGCACTTTGGCTCAAATGGTAGAGCGCTAGCCTTGAGCTGAAGAGCTCAAGGATAGCACCCAGGCCCAGAGTTTAAGCTCCATGACTGTCCAAAAAAAAAATAAAAAGAGTGGTGCAAATAAGAAAGGTAGAAATGTATTTATTGAATGAATGCATTGCTGAATTAACAAAGCTGTCTTTTGCACTAAAGAAGTGTATAGGTCACAAATCATAGTCATATGGTAAGATTTAATGCTTCCTACCAAGAAACAAATTTTTAGCAGACAGAAGAAGTAGGCTGAAAATGAATTATTTAGCCAACAATTACAGCACATATTGAGAGACAAAAAGTACAGCACATTAAAAATAGTTGAAATCCAGTGACTCTAAATTTCCACAATAGCAACAGGGTGACATTTCCTTTTAAAGTTTTTTTCCAGCATTTTATGTCTCCAAATCACTTCAGATCATGCCTTTCATAAGGTAGTATAATGTCGAGAGTTGAGGATATTTTATAAAGGTGTCAGAGGTAAGTAGACTGTCAATAAAAAGCAAAATAAGCTGCTGGGACATAGTTTATGTATATTGAAAAAGTGAGCCTAAAATAATAGCATGATGGATATAAATGGGGAATGAAGACTAAGAGTCTTTACCTACTGTAGAGAAATTTCTAGAATTTCTTTCTTGAAGACAGGCTGGACTACCTAAAGACTAAAATAACATGGTTTCATCCTCCTAACTCTCATGTAACAGAAAGAATGCCTTGTCCCTTAATTCACAGAATTCTATAGCATGAAGATGTTGTATAATTTAAGGTCTATTTGGCTAGAAGTCTTAGAGTGGCAAAATGATTTACTGTGTTACAGTTGGAGTGGATATCCATTTCTCCTCCATAGCAATACTGGAATCCTATAGTATGTTGAAACAAAATAGTACAGGTCCTTTGACAAAATGGTAAAGAAAGATAAAGATGCAGGAGAGGTCCCTGAAGAAGCAGAAAATGAAAGGAATCTGGTTGGCAAGGTTTGAAAGCCAGGAGCAGACAGCCTTTGAGTATCCAGAGAATAAGGTACTGCGGTTCCATGAAATCTGTCTGTGGCAGAAACTAACATTACAGGTCAGTTCAAGTTCCAGGGTTGTGATCAGGTTGACTGCCAAGGCCACAGGTGCAAGGACCTGAGCAAAGCACCTCCAGCCAGGCCACCCGAACTAGGGTAGGCATGGTGCCTTCTTCACAAGGAAGATCTACCAAGTGCGTAAGGTATTGGAAGATGTGACTGGCGTTCCTGAGGAGGACAAGGCTTCCAGAGCAAGGGAGAAGTAAGGGCGGATTAGGCCCAGCAGCTCTGCCTCTCCTATGGGTCCTAGATGGGTCCTCTGAAGAGTTGGAATCGCAAATGACCTTCTTCATCAACTGGTTGTTTGGCCCTGGGAACATTGTCTGCACTCCCAAAACAGGAGGACAAAAGAAGACTATATCTCTTTCTTTGAAGAGACCTGGTAAAGGCGTTTTTAAAAAATTATATTATTTCTGTAGTTTTTGTATTTCTTTAAGAATGTGTTTTCTTACTTTTAAATTTCTGTAGTTTAAGATTTCTTGTTGACCATTTGTATTCTTTTCTGAGAATTCTCTTTTTAATGTGTGTGTGGGATATGTGTTCCTTTCTATTTAATATTTTTAGCCCTTTATATAGCATATTAAATAATATTCATTTGCAAAAAAGAGGCCTGGGGTTGTGGTTCAATGATATAACACTTGACTCACATATGCAAGACACTAGATTACATCCCCACATTGCAGAGATAGATAGTAGGTAGATAGATAGAAGACAGATGATGGCTAGCAGATGATAGATGATAGAAATATGATAGATGATAAAAGATTGACAGATAGTAGATAAGTGATAAATGATAGAAAGATGGTAGATGATGGAAGATGGATGATTGATAGATGATGGATAGACAATAGAGAGAGATGATGATGATGATGATGATGATGATGATGATGATGATGATGAAGAAGAAGAAGAAGAAGAATAGAAACTGACTCAGTGATGTCGTGACTTGCTAAAGTTCACTATCTGAGCAGATGGTTAGGTTGATGGAGGGTAGAAAGGCTTAGGCACATGGAAGAGCTTTCTAAACTGGAGCTGCCCAGGGTAGAGAAGCTGTTGACACTTTCAAGTTACTCCTTTTCTAGTTCAAACCAAAAATCCTTCCATATTTCACTTCTCAGGCCAGTTATACATATTTCCCTATGAGCAGGCCTTGAGGTAGACAGAGGTCAGTAAAAAAGGATTGCCTACCTAGATAACATCGCAACCTGCATTTATTTGTTACATGACGAGAAGTGAACATTTATTGAATCCTCCAACAGTCAGGCTCTGAGCCAGATGTTTTATATTCATCATCCTTCCCTCTTAATAACCCATCAACATAGTTTTTATGGTTAGCTCTAACTTACAGATAAGGATCCTGAGGGTCAGAGATGTTACAACTATTGAGAACTAGAATAAGGATTTGAACTAATTCCTGGTGATTTTGTAACCACCAGACCACATAGATTTCCCAAAGTAAGATCCTGAGAAAACAGGAGTAGAAGGCAGAGGAGGAATTGCCAAAGCGGGCAGCTGGAGATTTAGGGGAGAGGGAGATGAGAAGAACTGGAATGGGTGAGCAGCAATGTCAGCTTTTGTGGGAGAAATAGAGAAAGTAAAACTTGTCTTGGGAATCAGATTAAAATGAAGCCACCAGAGTTGGCTTTAGTCATCCATCACATATTCTCAATTAAAAATTTATTGAATAGTTTGAATTAAACATGCTGTCAGCCTTTAGGGGACTCAGATATTCATACACTTTCAAAAGATGGTTGGATGATGGCAGGGCTTTATGACAGGGAGGGATTGGAAATGACTGCCTAAAATAGGATGCAAAGCCAAAGGATACAGAAGGACTACAGACACAGACATTGGGTTCTCATTTGCAGAGCTCTTCCATCTCTTCCAACAGATCTTCAAAATCTGAACTCTTCGCCAGAGTAGGTGGGAAGTCTGCACTGTGAGCAAGAAGAGGGCTACTCACATAGGTATGACTCCCTCCCCAAATCCCAATAGAGATCAGACAAGAATGAACAAAAACTTAAGGTCAATCATTTAGAGAGAGGAAGGAGATGTAGAAATCCAGCCCCTGGGAATTTCTTATATTGCAAAGCTCTAGAATTATCTTCACTTTTGCTATGATGTAAGAGGAGTCCAAAATTAGTATCAGTTTCTTACAGACAAGATGATTAGTCAGTGCCTTGATTAACCTTGGCCAGTCATTCTCAGATCAACTCTGATAGTCTTTAGAAATCCAGTGGCCTATCCTCAAGACTTATTTCTGGACAATTACTATTATTGTGGTTGTTGCTGTTATTAATTCTCGGATTTGAACTCAGAGACTTACTCTTGCTAGACAGATGCTCTACCACTTAAGCCATAACCCTAATTTTTTCTTTAGTTATGTTTCAGATAGAGTGTTTCAATTTTGGCCCTGTCTAGCCTGGAACATGATCCTCCTTTATATGACTCCCATTAACTGGGATAACAAATGCATACCAAGCTTATTGTTTGACATGGGTCTCATTACTTTCCCCACCCCTAGAATTGCCTCAAATCATAATCCACCCCATCTTTGCTCCCAAGTAACTGATTGCAGTTGTAAACCAGAATACCTGGAATTGGACAGCTTTTTAAAGAAATAAAATCTTGGAACCAAAAGAGAGAACTCATAATCTTTTCAACACTAATGTAAGCTGCCATCAAAATGGAGCAGAAGGAACTGGTGTAGTGGTTCATGTGGTAGAATACCTGCTCAGCAAAAGCAAAGATCCTGAGTTCAAACCCACTACTGCTAAAAGTAAAAAAAAGTGGGACAGAGTGAGCATGGTGACACTTTTGCTAATAATTTGATTGATGGAAAATGCTATTGTGTTCATTTAATTTGCATTAGATTTGTGTCACAGCAGCTCTGACACCCCCAGTAGAGGAATCTGAAATGGGAGCACAGGTGACAGGTGACAAGGGAGGTGGGCATTGAGAAGTGGGGTTTAACAAGTCGTGCATATGGGGGGGGGAGGATTAGGTGGGGGGTGGGAGGAGGATAGGATGGGAAGGGGAAACAAAGGAGGCTACAATGCTTGATAAGAAATGTACTCATTATCTTGCCCATGTAATTGTAACCCCTCTGTACAGTATTTTCACAATAAAAAAAAAAGACGTGCGTATGATTTCTTTCACTTTGCTTGGGCAAATCTTTCTCATAGAATCTTTTAAAATAGATAAACAAAGTGTCCCATTGAATTGGTAAGTGTTGGGAGTCTTCTATTTTAATATCTGAATTTTGAAAGCATGATGGAATGCAGCAAGTGCATCAGGAGTAATCCTTGATTTGCCACCGGCTGTTTGCTAGATGCTTAACTTTGGGGCAACTCATGTAACTTCTCTATGCCTGGGTTAGAATAACTTCCTTGTTTACAGAGTTGTTGTGATGATTAAATATACACAACTATGTCTAGCAGAAGTACATGGCATGCACTAGGTGACTAACAAAATATATAAAGATGGAGTGCAGTAGCTCAGGCCTGTAATAATAGTAACTTAAGAGGCTAAGAATGTCAGGACTACAGTTCAAGGCCAGCCTGGACAAAAAAAATAGTTCATGAGACTCCCATACCAGCAATAAAAACTGATGTGGTGGTATGTACCTGTTAGACCAGCCATGTGGGGAGCACAAATAGAATGATCATGGCCTAGGCCAGCCAGGGCAAAAAGGAAGGAAAAAACACAACAAAAGCAAAAAAGGCTGGTGGTGTGGTTTAAGTGGTAGAGGCCTTACGTTGCAAGTGAGGGCCCTTGATTCAAAAATAATCCCAAAAACAATTTGTAAAGATTTATGATGTGATGATAGTTGGCAAAAAGAAATAAATTAGAATGATTAGAAGAAAACAAACAAATGCATTAATTACTGTTTTACATGTGTAAGAAAAAGGAAGTTGCAAGGAAGTTTTTATTGAAGTAACACATTAGGAAAAAGTGAGCAAATTGTATATATACACACAGTTCAATGGATTTTCCAAGCATCTCTCTCTCTCTCTCTCTCTCTCTCTCTCTCTCACACACACACACACACACACACACACACAATTATCTCCTATAAAAAGTAGAACATTGCCAGCAACCCAGGGGACCCACATGCTCCTCTTCCAGTAAGTACCCTCCTGTCTCTCAGTCTTTCCTATAGTAACTATCTTGACATTGACCACTGGTAAACTGGGCTTATCCATATTGAAAAACAAAGCTTGACCCTGATCTCATACCACAGACAAAGCGTGAAGCACCATTTTATGTTTGGTTCTTCCAAGCATAACTGTAAGTGAAAAAGTCATGTGTTGTTTATATAAAATATCACTTGATTTTCCAAAATGTTTGCCAATTATGTGGCTGTGGTCCACATGATTTCTTGTCTAAGGAATATTTCATTATCTCAAGATCATGAAAATATGATTTCCAGTCTTTGAAATGAACCCCAAGATAAGTATTCAAATATTTTTTTCTTTCATGCAATTGTTTCTAACGTATTTATAAGATGATTTCTTTGTTGCTTTGTATGTCCCTCCCCCATGGTGTAACCCCTGCTCTCACTGTATTTGATGTTGGTATAATTTGTGGAGGGGAAGGGCAAAAACAAATCGTTTAAAGGGATACAGGTGGACCCATTGCAACAACGAGATGTACAAGTCTTTATGTCGAAAAACGAACTTTACAACTTTGGTGGGGGGCGGGGATGGGAAGGGATGGGAAGGGGAAACAAAGGAGAAGGCAATAATGCTTAATAAGAAATGTACTCATTATTTTGGCCATGTAATTGTAACCCCTCTGTACAGTATTTTCACACACACAAAAAAAAGTTTAGATGTGTCTATGGTGTGAGGGAGGGATCAAGTTCTACGTTTCTTCCAGTGGATATTCAATTGACCTGATATATTTATTAAAAACATTTTCTGTAGGGGGAAAACAAGGAGGAGGTAACAGCGCTTGATAGGAAATGTATTCATTACCTTACTCATGTAACTGCAACCCCTTTGTACATTATTTTTAAAATAAAAAACATAAAAAAGGGAAAAAATTCTCTTTTCACTGCTCTTCCATGGCAACGTTGATAGAATTAAATGCCCATAGAGGTGTTGAAGTGGCTTTTTTTTCTTTTAACTTCTTATTTGGCTCTCCCTGAACAAATACCACATTGTCTTAATTAATGATGCTTAGTAGGGCCTTTATGGCCCTTTGAGTTTTCCTAATAAACTTTATATTCATTCTTTAAAAAAATAGTGTTTTTTTCGATAGATTAATTCAGGGAGATGGATATATTCTACATTATAAGGATTTACTATTTTAAAATTTCTCTATTATTTTATATTATGCTAAGTAGGTCTTATACAATTTTTCAGGTTTACACCTACCATTATGATTGTTATTATAAATGATTATAAATGATATATGATTGTTACACCTACCATTATGATTGCCATTATAAATGATATATTCAAAGATTACTCCTTTGCTTGTTATTGAGATAGAAAACTACAATTAATTTCCTTGGCATATCAATATACCCAACAACCTTGCTAAATTCATTAATAAAATTTAATAATTTATCTGCATATTCTATTAAATTTTTCTGTATATCTTACTTGCTTGTGGATAGGGCCAGTCTGTATTCTGTTGGTCTATATTTTGTACTTGTTTTCTTTATTTGCTAGAACATTCTTGTCTTATTCTCAGTTTTAGTGGGAAAGATTTTACTCTTCATCATAATGTTTGCATGTGTATTCACAGTTCTAGTTACATTTCGTGGCTATACTTCTGGCTATATGTGTGTGTGTGTGTGTGTGTGTGTATCACCATATCCAAGCCCTAAAAGCTGTGGTTATGTTATGTCACATGGCCAAAGGTACTTTGCAGAGGTGACTAAGAATTCAGAAGTGGGAAGATTAGCTTGCTTTACCTCCATAGGCCCATTGCAATTACAGGGAACCTCAAGAGAGTCAAGTTGGAGAGATACCTCAACAAGAGCATGGGCTGATACAGTGCCGGGGGGCGGGGGGAGGGGGGGGCGGGGGGAGGGGCGGGGGGGGCGGGGGTGAGGGGCGGGGGCGGGGGGGGGGGGGGGGAGTGAGACAAGAAATGCCGGTAGCCTCTAGTAAATGCAAAGAGCAAGGAAACAGCTTGTCTGTAGAGCCTCTAAGGGAACGTAATCCTGCTGACATCTAGATTTAGCCCTGTCAAATTGATTTCAGAATTCTAATCTCCAGAATGGAAGGAAGGTAATAAATTTGTCTTGTCTATCGCACTAAATTTGTGCTAGTTTGTGTCAGCAGCAATAAGGAACTGCCACCGTTACCCAGTTATGAATACTTTGTATTAAATTTTCTTTGTCAAAATAACTGATGTGATTTGGGTGTCCCAATTTGACTATGTATATTGCTCCTAGGGCCCCAGGACACTTGGAAACAAGCTCACTCCCATGTGAAACCAAGACTCAATGAATTAGTTAAATCAGTGAAATAAGTAACGGAATGAGTGATTGAAGACTAAGAGAATGGGGCTCTCCCATGTAAGCCTCAGTGACATACATTCAAGAGCATCTACCTAGAATGTGTTGAATACAAGAGCTTAGGATGGAACTCCTTTAATACCATTCTTCCAGGGAATCCTGCATCCCTACACATTGCCTTTTTCTCTTTCTGTTCATTTAATACTATTCAAGCTGTCTTACAAGAGTTGCTTGAGAATTTTATGTAATGAACAAGTTCATCCATTTTTTTAAAAAGATAAAGTTTTTATTATTTGGGGAGAATTTAGAGGAAATTTCCAATCATTAGGAAGCTTCTTCAGACCCAACTCAAATATTTATTCCCTGCATGGTTCCCTTTTGCAAGCAATGCCGGATCCCTTAGATTCACAAGACTTTTAGCAGCAAAAATCATCTTCCTCTCCCCTGCCTCAAGATTAAGTCAGCACCTTGTCCTCTTTCTAAGTTGTGAGCTGTACCCTGTTCACTCTGGGATCATAACCCACTTTGAAATCAAAACAAAAACTATTCAGTAAGGAAATAGTACCTGGATAGAATCCTCCAAGGATGAAAGTGGGAGCTTTGGGTTTTTTTTTGGTCAGTTTTTTTTTTTTGGGGGGGCGGGCTTGAACTCTGGGCCTGGGTGCTGTCCCTGAGCTCTTCAGCTCAAGGCTAACACTCTACCTCTTGAGCCATAACATCATTTCTGGTTTTCAGGTGGTTAATTGTAGTTAAGAGTCTCAAGGACTTTCCTTCCTGGGTTGGCCTTGAACCGTGATCCTCAGATCTCAACCTCCTGAGTAGCTAGGCATGAGCCACTGGTGCCCAGCTTTTGGGGGTGGGGGCAGGGCAGGGCTGGCCTGAAATGATGATCTTCCAGATCTCTGTCTCCTGAGCAGCTAGGATTATAAGCATGAGCTACCACTGTCTGATAACTTACACTTTTTTAAAATGACTTTAGAGATTTCCATTTTATGCATACTAATTGCTCACTGTGTAATCTATACTTTGGAAGTATAGTTGTCTCCTATTATAAACACCTTTGTAGCCAGTTCTGCACTCTAATCTGATTATTTTCTTGAGCTAAGTTCTTAGAAGAGGGATTCATAGAAGAAAGGATTTATATCTTAAAGCCATGTTACCTGTGTTGCCATATTCCTCTCCAAGATTGCTGTGCCAACTTATCTTCATGTTATCAGTGACCCATGTTTCTACATGGCTGCAAACCTTGGAGTTATCATTCTTTGAAATATCTGTAAAGCATATGAGCAGAAAAGTAGCGGTGTAATTTCCACTCTCTTTGCTTATATTTTCACATTTTTATTCAGATTTGACCTGTAAATCTGTTTAAAAATAACAACAACAATAACAACGAAATGTTAATTAGAAGCTGAGCATGGTAGTGCATACCTCTAATCCCAGCACTTGGGAGGCTGAGGTAAGAATACTGTGATTCTGAACCAGCTTTTACTACATAGTAAAAACTCTGTCTCAAAATCAAAACCCAAACCAAAAAAAAACCCCCAACAACAACAAGAAAATGAAACCTGTTGTTTCAGGGAAATCTTTGCAGTGGCTGATTTTGTTCAACAAGCTTCCATCAATGGAGGCCATAAACTATCACATAGTGAGACCCTGGCCAGGCTGAGAAATGTGAGCTTTGTGTCTCAACTCTGAGACTAGCACTGAAACCATGGACTTTCACAAGACACAAGCGGTGTCTCAAGGCTGAGGAAATACATCTCCTTTAGGCAGAGTCCATCCAGTGATGACATTTCTTGGCTAACAGGAACATTTTGGATGGAAGAGAATCTTTAGAAATCAGAATGTAAAACTTCCAATTTCAAGAAAAGCAGTTTCAAAGTTCTTCCATAATGGAGCAAAGATCACTCCAGAGCTAAAGCCTCAAACTTCCTCTCTAATAATTTACTAAGAAACTTTCTAACCCTGAGGTGACTTCTCTTATAGTGCCTGCAATTTCTTTCATGGACCGGAACCATGATCCTTCTATTTATGCATTCCACACAGCCTGGATGACAGGTGCATCCACCCATACCTAGCTTTTTTTGGTCGAGTGTCTGGGCTAGCCTGGAACCAGAGTCCTACTGATCTCACCTAGGAGTATCTAGGTATACAGGCACAAGCCATTGCAACTAGCTAAAATATTTTAACTCATGAAAAATAATAAGGAAGGAACGAACGAAGGAACGAAGGATAGCAATATTCTGTAAAAATCTAAGTAAGAGAAATTTGGAAGTTTTCTGCAGATTAAGCATTGGTCTGATATCCCATAGCTTTCAGTCAGTAATTATGGAACAATAGCATATAAAGAGGTTAATGTGAGACAGGAATATCATGTAGCTATCATGTGCAGTCTAAGGATCCACCTTTACAACAGACATTTCATATGATTTCATAGGTGGTCAGGGAAGACAGAAAATCTTCACTAATTACTTAAGTAACACAGCCTACTTTTAGCTTTCCATTAGGATTATTTTTTTTTAATTCTAGTAAGGACAATTTAACTGCAAGATTGGGATTATTATTTTTTTTAATTCTAGTAAGGACAATTTAACTGCAAGATGTGGACAATTAACCAACCTATCTCATTAGATCAAAGAGTTAGAAAAGTAGTGGTTGACAGATATGTACTTCCCAAATGCTATATTCTTGGTGATTGTAATCTCAACACAACGACAGAGGACTCTTTCGTAGTTCTTAGTAGTCTTCTGTAAGTGTCGGGCTAAAGAACTGCCACTGGATTATTGGAAGATCATGGAGAAAAGAAGACAAGAAACAGACAGCTCTTGATGCTGATGAAAGCTTTTTATAAAGAATGCTCGAAAAAGACAAGTATCTGTTTCTACCACTGTTGGAACAAGTGGTTCATGTGTTAGCTTTTCTTTGGCAAATCTAGGGAGACAGGTCCAATTCTGGGAAAGGGATAAGCCAAGAATGTTTCCCACTGGTCATCGTTTCTCATTTTGGATCAAATCCTATAGTCTGGGGGACATTTAAGAGCTATAGGAAAACATGGTCTTTCCTATTTTGCCTTAGGGTTATGGACTATCACAAGGACTCGGGGGAATTTGGCAGTATCTATCTAAATTATACATGCATTCACCATTCCCTCACCAATTCTCCTTCTGAGTATTTTCTGCTGGATACAGTTCTCCATTCTCTTTCCAGAATTGCCGCAGGGATTGTAATATCAAACAAGGGGAACTGACCCAATTGTTTTGTCCATTAGTAGTAGCAAAAAAGACACAGGACATTTATATCAAGGGGGGACTGTAAAGAGAAGGATGGAATGGATTTGATCAAAGTACCTTACATGCACACACGCAAACACACAGTGAGACGCCTTTGTACAATTAATATATACCAACTTAAAAAGATTAAAGAGAGGTGACCATCTTTCTTCCTTCTTTCTTTTCTTTTGTGAATAAAAAATATTTTGGCCAGGAATGGTAGTTTTAGCCCATAATCCTAGCTACTAAGAAAGCTGAGATAAGGAGAATCTCATTTCCAGAAACAAGAAGGAAGAAAGAAAGGAAGGAAAGTAGGAAAGAAGGAACAGAGGGAGGGGAGGAAGGAGGGAGGAGAAAGAGAAAGAGGGAGAGAGAGAGAAAGGCAAGAGGGCAAACCTATCTTTATGTGCTACTTGGGAGACTGAGGCAGAAGAGTTGCTTGAGCCAGGTGTTTGAATATAGACAGTGAAATAAGTTTCATTTTGCCTGAAAAGAAAGCTAGGGGCTTTGGAGGTGTAGTTCAGTGGTAGAGCTTATGCTAAGAATTCATAAAGCTTTGGGTTCAGTTCCAAGTGTCCCCAAAATAATGATAAAAATAAATTGATGAGTTTAAAGGAAGTACTGAAAGTGCTTATCTATAAATAGGGCAACCACAATACTTTTTGTCTAAATAGGATGTTCTACTGATATTTATACCAAGACAATGGGTACAGCTTGGGATTGTTCCAGACTTCCCTCTGGTCCCTCTAGCAGAAGAGGGTAGAGGACGAAGGGCTAGAAAAAAAAAAAGAGGACCCAAGGACAGGTGGAAATAAGATTTCTCAAGGTGTACCTTGTTACTTTTTTTTAAGACTTTGGAATTGTGTACACATTTTACCTGTTGAAAATAAGAAATAAAAATGTAGAAAATATTTGTGAGTACTCCGGTCAGTGTAAGACTCCTTGCTAGATTTTGCTGGTGGGCAAACCTTTAATGGTATCTGAATTCTACCGTCAGTATTTTAAGACAAGACTAGAGCAGACATGAGTATACAACTCTGAAGAGCTGAGAGCATTTTACCTTCACTTATTCATCCATGTATTTAGCCCTCGTTTAACTTTCAGCAAGTATTAGTGGAGTGTTTTATGTTTGGGTAGCAGGTAAGTATTAGAGACCACCCGGTGCTAGGAATAGATCCACAGCCTCCCATGGAGCTCTTGGTCTGCTGGAGGGGACAGACAGCAGGACATGAGGATGGTACGGCCAGGTGTAGTGCAGAGAAGTAGTCATGGGCTGGGCTTCTCGGAGGACACAGACCCGGTGAACTGAGTGGATTAGTGAATGAGTGAAATAGGATAACATATCTCTTACATCCCAGCGAAATCTGCAATTCCCTCATTGTATGGCACACAGTTTCTACCACTTTGAAAGAACAGGAATGGAATCAATCCAGATAGTTCTGCTTGGTTTAAAGGAAGGCTTTTGTTTCTACATTGTGGATTCCTACAGAACATTTTCCCTGACAAAAGTGTGCAAGATGCGGAGTAGGGCCTAATGGGAAAAAACTTAGCTCACCTCTTTTGAAAACATTTTTTCTTTTTTTTCTTCTTATTTGCTGGTCGTGAGGCTTGAACTCTGGGCCTAGGTGCTGTCCCTCAGCTCTTCAGCTCAAGGTTAGCGCTCTACCACTTGAGCCACAGCACCACTTCCGGCTTTTTCTGTTTATGTGGTGCTGAGGAATCGAACCCAGGGCTTCATGCATGCAAGGCAAGCACTCTACCATAGAGCCACCTTCCTAGCCCTGAAAACATTCTTATAGTGTATAATGCAGGGAGAAAAATGTTAATATAAAAGCAGAATTCTTGTTTAAGATAGAAATATTACTCAGGAAAAATACTTTGGTCATACACAATTTCAATGAGACTGGTTCTGAGGCTTGAACTCACTGACTTCCACTCTTGTTCAGTTTTTATGCTCAAGGTTGGCACTTGAGCTACACTTCCAGTTCTGATTTTGTTTGTCTGTTGCCGGTCAATTGGAGAAAAGAGTATCTCAGATTTGTCTGCCCAGGCTTGCTTAAACCATAATCCTAGCCTCCTGAGTAGCTAGGATTACAAGCATGAGCCACCAGCACCTGGCTCAAAAACACTATTATATAATGAGTATGTGTGATGTGTGTATGTGTGTATGAGAGATAGAGACAGAGATGGAGATAAAGACAGCATTAGACCAAGACAGAGATAGAGACAGATAGAGAGAGTTTTACATATACAGCCATCCAGTGTTCCTGGCTTTAGTTCCTCTTATCCACTGCCTTGCTGGAAGGAAATACAATGAGTCTCTCTGATCTTTTGAAAATATAAATATAAATGAATGGTATTAAGCAAATTTCTATCTTTGGTTTTTCTAAATCCTTAGTTCTGGGTTCTATCTGTAAATTTTTCTTCTCCGTATTTCCCATAATTCCTTCTCCTTTAGGAGCAGACATTTAATTTCATTACTCAGAACCTTTGCATGCTAAATTGGTTTGCTATAACCTTCCCAATCTGATAGGTGTCATTTTCATCTTTTCAAAAGTCTATTATCAAGGTCCTAAATCACACTCTGAAAATCAAACAACTGTGTTATATTCTGTTTGCTTCACAGTTCTTTTAATTTCCAGTATTTTGTCTGAAGTTTTAAGCTTAATAACACAGGAACAATGTCTGTCCTGTATCTCCAATGTCTAGCTCTAGGAAACAGTAGGTTCTGATAAGGATGTGTAGAATTAAATGAAAAAAAAAAACCTTTTTATTTAGTCATATTCTAATTTCCTGAGTTAAGTAGGGGTTTCTCAGGTCCTCATTTCTGTTTTGAAGAACTCCTGTGTCCTGCCCAGACTCCTTTAGCACCATCCTCCTGTATCACACACATTTTAGGAGAGAGGAGGTTGCCACACCTGCGTTATTACACACATCAATAATTACATACCCCGGGGTTGATTTGGGAGGCAGTAAATTATTTCCAAATCTGAGTGTTTCGAGATGTTAACTCTCACAGGACACAGGCTTCTCTGTCTGCATCTAATTTTTGCAAAACTGATGACTATTTATAACAGTTTATCCATCTCACATAAAATTCCACTGGGACCAAAGTGGCAGGCGTGACAAGAAGTTTGCCAGTGATGTATTATTTGGGAGCTTTTTGCAAAGCTCTGTTCTCCAAGAGACTAAAAATTGCTTTCATTTGGACCTTTTCCTTTGGGGGATTTTTGCCCCCTGCTCTAGTCTAGAATTGAACTTGGGAGGCCTCCACTAGCATCAAATGAGTCATTACCACTGGGGGCCTGTCACCTGCTCACGCTACACTAGACTCACCATTCATTTTTATCAATGACATCATTCAGGGCAGAAAAAAAAGCTGAAGAAAACCCAGCTAATGGACACAAAGTGTTAAAGTGGTTGAACTGGGCCCCGCACATTCATAGTTGTTTTGGAAATATTTTCGTAGTCATCACGTTTTCAACTGTCTTCTCCTCTTGCCTTCTACCATAGAACTAGAAAACGTGGAGCACCAGCTAGAGCTGGGAACACTTCCACTTCAGAAATTCATTTGAAGGTGACAATGTGAAGGCCTGGAGGGGACGGGGAGAGGGGAGAAGGGGGGGGCAAGGTTATGACCAGGTAGGAAGCAAAGCCTGCTTGGTGTCTCTGTCCTATTCCAGCATCCTCCTGCTCTTCAGCCCATCATTGTCAGGATCATGACCTACCAGGCTTCACCTGCCAGCATCAGAGTAGGATGGAGTCCGGGGTTTCTGTCTCGATGCAAATCAGTCTAATTTCCTGGTAGGGGGATGCTTCCTATTTATGTTAGTCTCTTTAGGCTGAGGTAATAGGGAACAACGAACTGGGTGCTTAACAGAATATTTTTTAATTTCCTATCTGGAGGCTAATCATGATGGATCACATGCCAGCAGATCTAAGAGGGAGAGCTGTTGTCTGACCCTTCCAGCTTTTGGTAGCTCCGGAATTCCATAGCTGTGGTGGCTTCACTCTGATCTCCACTTGCATCTTCACACATGTCCATCTTCCTCATGTGTCTCTGCTTTATCTTCTGTGTGTGTGTGTATGTGTGTGTGTGTGTGTGTGTGTCCCCTTTCTAAAAGGACAAGTTATATTGGAGTATGTTTTACCCTAATGGCCTAATTTAAACTTGATTACATCTATAAAGAGCCTGTTTCCAAATAAGGTCCCATTCTGAAGTGCTGTAGAGCTAAAAAGATAAGAAGTCTGTCTGGGCACTGGTGGCTCAAGCCTATGATACTATCTACACAAGAGACTGACAGCTGAGGATCACTGTTCAAAGCTAGCCCAGGCAGAAAAGTCTGTGAGATTCTTATCTCACAGCAGCATTAATCTGGAAGTGGAGATATGGCTCAAGTGATAGAGCACCAGCCTTGAGCAGAAAAACCCAAACAAGAATGCAGAGCCCTGAGTTCAAGCTCGAGTACTGATGCACACGTGCATGCATGGGGCATGCACTCGAGCATAAACACACACACACACACACACACACACACACACACACACAAAATAGAAAGTACTATCTTTTTGGAGTACACAATTCAACCTATAGTAACATCAAAAGCTCTATTCCTGTCAACTAAACTGCACTCTCTAACAGTTGTGAACACAAAGGATAATGAAACACAGCTAAGGGGAATCTTTCTAAACAGAAGTCGAATTTAAACAAATCAACAGGTTAAAAAGTTTTATTATTGCTACCTACTTTCAACATCCTTCCTGAGTTTTCTATCATCCACTCACTAATCATAGATTTGTTGACTCTGTGCTAGGCACAGTTGTAGGGCACTGTTGTTGGAACACAACAGACAAAAATTCTGTTCCTCACTACTGTGGTTTGGAACTGATTTTAAGTGTATCCCCTCAAAGGTCCATGTGTTGGAAATCATGTTCTCCAGTGCAGTGATGTGAAGAAATGGTAGGGCCTTTAAGATGTGGGGCATAGTGGGAGGTGGTCACTGGGCACTTACTCTTGAGAGTGAGTTACATAGTTCTTGTGAGACCCTATTCAGGCTTCCTGTTATTACTCTTCAGCACATACCTACCACTGCAATGCCATCTGCCAGGGGCCAACCTGGTGCCAGTACCAAGCCTTTGAACCTCCAGAACTCTGAGTTAAACTTTTTTTTTAAAGTAACTAGTTTTCTGGGTTTTGTTATAGATAAAGAGAATGGATTGTATATTTGCAGAACGTAGAGTCTGGTTTCAGGAGGAAGATGTAAACTAAATATGCATTTTTGTCAGAATAAGATAAATAATATAAAGGCAAAGCAAAAAATAGTAGTGTATCAAAGGAAAGAGTAGTAATTTTAGGTTGGGTAGTGAGTGAAGAGCATTGGGAATGGCGTTAGAGCAAAAGTATTCAGGAGGCATGAGGAAACCAGACCACTATCTGAGAGGAGAGCATTCCAGGCAGAAGGAACAGCACTTACACAGGCCATGAAGTCAGTATGTGTGGAGAAGCTGAGGACCAGCAAGAGAGGCCAATAGAGGTGGAGAAGGAGGGACTAGTGGGAAAAGGGTGATGTGATAGGAGGAGGTGAAGCTGGGGAGAGCAGAGAATGGAGAAGACATACAAGACCAGGATATTTTAAGCATTTTGGCCTTTGAGAGAGACTGTCAGATCTACTTCTCCCTGGGGCACTGAGAGGAATTAAGCATTGTTAGAGCACTGTTAAATACTGTTAAATCAAGGCTGACATTAATGATAGGACTATTGTAAACACCCCTTGTAATGTCTTTCAATGTCTTTTAAATAAGCTATTAGGAATGAAAGTGATCTGACTCCATAATAAACAGCTATTAGGACCTTCATTGGAGCCCCAGACATCTTAAAGAAAAGCTTATCAGCCAAGTAGCTGGCTAGACTGCCTTCTTGGCAGGAATGGCTGCTTTGAAGACTCCAGAGTAGCCTTGAGGAAACTGCACAGCAACCATAGCTACTTGCTGGTGAAGCACAACTCTGGCTCCTTGAAGGACCTCTTGTAGCCACAATATTAACTCTTGGTGAATGAGAAAGAGAGGGAGGGAGAAGGAGAAGAGGGAGAGGACTTCCGTGACTTCAAACTGCTGGCTGCACCCCTCCTTCCAGCCTCTCATCCCACATAGCCTAGGCTGTTATTTAACAATTTGGGCTGAGTATCTTGTCCCTCATGAGCATAAAAGCTGTCTGTGCTGAGCACCTGGTACATGCTCACTGATTCTGGTGTAGAGGAATTCACAGCTCTGGTTCATTTATTTTTGCTTGCAGAATCTTGCTCTCTAGGTACAACTTCACACCTACCCCTGTCTCCCCAGTTTCTCTGGGCTCCCCGCTATCCTAAACAGGTAAAGGATAGAAGGAAGGAGAGTGTGCATCATCAGCATTGAACTCTTGGCTTTGGTTTCGTATATAGCAGGCTTTTGATTCTTCTCTGCCTCACAGCCCTACCCTCCTGAGTCCAGTTAAATATTAGTACTTTTCTAAAGAGGTTGCATGGTGCTCTATAAACAATGTTAACACAAAAACAGACCAATTCAATTGCATGAAGTTTATGAGAGCAAAAATAAAAAAATTGTTCTAGGCAGAGGAAGTACTTCAGTTAAACATGGTTGTGAATATAACTCCCCCATCACTCTCCTATAATGTGGTGAAATAATTTTGTAAGCAGAAAGAAAGGCAGGAACAAATAAAGATGACCTGATTGGTGCAGTCTGGTGTTTACCTTGTTTGGGCACAATCTAGCAGACTTCAGCCTGTGATTGGCTGAGACACTAGCTGCTGTGACTAGTTGAGGCTGAATTGTTAAGCTACAAGACTGTTCTCTTTGGTTATATTGAAAACTGTTTGTACATTAACTAGATTGTAGTTCATTACCTATAAGACTCCTTTGGGCTAATTTATTAGTCAAGAGTGAGGTAGATTTAAGTAAATTAATTCAAGTTCAACAATAGCATGGACTTTGCTATAAGGTTGATTTAGACTTGAACTCCCATGCTACTACTTGCTACTTTACAACAGTAAAGTCCTTATATCATTCTTATCATGCTCATCTGAAAAATGTCACAAAGCAATGTTAAGTATAAATAAAGCAGTTATGACAGTGACATACATAGAAAACATACCAAGGGAAAATATTCCATCTTTCCTTAGAACATTCTATGATTCTTGTGCTGGACTATCCCAATTTAACATGATATGAGTTCCTTGCCTATTGGCTATGGTCAATTTCAGATCATAGTGTTCTGAGGACTCTCCAGAGTAAGCTCGGCTTAAGATAGCTACCCACAGGAGTGGATGACTGGTGTGGTCCAGGAATAACTAATGAGTAGAGGTCAGGTGGGAGAGGCAAAAAGAAATGATGGGAATTGCAAATGAACCTCATTCAAGACTCTTGGCCATGATCTAATAAAATGATGAGCTATGAGAATTTCTCTCGTATCTTGATACTTTACCTATCTTCTGTTGCCTTCAATAACCTATGTTCAAAGCTTTAAAGAAATTGTAAGCATTGATGGAGGGGGGAGGGATATGTGCAGAGGTGTGTGTTTCAATCAAAGAGAAAAAGAAGAGCCTGGAAAGTGATAGTAATAAAAAAAAGATGTATTCTGAGAAGGCTGCAGCCAATGATCAGGTAGAAGTGATGGTCAAGCGAAGGCCTCTGACATCTTCTGCATGGTTGAAACCAGAATGAACTGGTGTGGGCTGCTGCTCCTCCACACCCTAGGCATCACTGTTTGGTATCATTTGGAAGAATTAAAAGATGATGCAGCTATTGAAATGTTTTCAAAACACTTGGAAAGCCAATGGCTTTAAACTACCAAAATGTGGAAGTTCATTTGAATTTTTAAATTCATAAGTGAGATAAGATGGATGAAGATGAATTGGAATATCTCAAAGAAAAGAGATTGGGGGACTAAAGAAAGCTTAATAGCAGAACCAAAAGCAGCTTTCTACAGGGTATGAGGAATGCAAAGGCATTTTTAGTGAGAGAGACTTTTCAAGGAGTCAAAGGAAAGTTAAAAAAAAAAAAAGTAGTTTTCTATTTCTACAGAGACTTGTTATTCAGGTGTAAAATATTAAATAAACATTTGGTGAGCCTGTCTAAAAACACCCTGTGCCACGTTTTTGAAGCCAAGAGGTGAATGACTTGCAGCTTGGTCAGAAAAGTCCATGTAGCCAGGCGCGTTGGATTAGTGTGTGATTCTAGCTATTCAGGAGGCTGAGATCTGAAGATCACAGTTAGAAGCTAATTCAGACCAAAAGATCTCTGAGCTTCTTGTCTCCAACTAACCAGCCAAAAGCCAAAAGTGGAGGTGTGTGGCTCAAATAGTAAAGTGCCACCCTTGAGTGAAAAATCCAAACAAGAGACACTGAGTTCAAGTGGCAGAATTGGCACATGCAGATGCCTGCACGTGCATGTGTGCACATGCGCGCGCGCACACACGCACACACACACACACAAACACACACACAAGACCATGTAAAGTTAGAGCTAAGGAAGTCATGGTTTCTGAAAAGATTAATACTTTAAACAATATGCCAAGTACTCTCTGAATCAGGACCGTAAGAAAGTTGCTTTGAAAGTGTCTCAAGAACTACCCAGCCCCTGCCTGTGACAAACTCAAGAGAATGATAGTGGAAACTTATCTGATGGTAATTGGGGTTTTTTGTTGGTTTGTTTTTGTTTTGTCTGTTGTGGGGCTTGAACTCTGAGCCTGGGCACTGTCCCTTAGCTCTTGAGATCAAGGCAAGCACTCTACCACTTGAGCCACAGCTCTACTTCCTGGAAACTCATTTGAAAGACTCCTTTGAAAAGAGAGCACCACTAATGCTGTCTAGAAAGTTGCTTCCCTAGGATTCACTTCACCATGCTTAGTTACTCAGGCACTCAGACGCTGCTGCAGCTGTGGTCCAAGGTGGCCTGATAACTGCATGAACTAGTGGCAGGCTTTGTCGTCTTCCACGTGGTAAGATGCTCTCTCCCCCAAAGGCACCTGTGTCCTCTCTACAGCTATGTTCATCTCTCTTAATGCTGAGATTATAGCTACCTGGCCTCAGCCAAGATCTATACACCTAAGGAAGAAAGAAGGGATGGTGGACTTAAATTGCAGGAGAATGATTCTCTGCCATTCCTTCAGTACAATTGTGAAAGATATGATTCCACTTAATTCTTATCTTTCTCTGGGATGTGTAATCCCCAGGTTGCCCTGAGCAATGAAATAGTAGATCAAGCCACACGTTCTGATTCTTCTCTTCTGCCTTCATTGTAGGCATCAATCTCCATCTTTCTGTCCTCCAAGGATATGTGGCCATGAGCTCCTTGGCCTTCTAACTGCACATTTTTCTTCCTACTTGACTTTTTGAAAGGATGACTTACGTTACACTTTTTAAATGCCCATTTTTCTAGGAATTATGGGCTCAGCCCATGGAAGAACCTATCTGAAGGCCAGGACTTCCCTTTGCTTAACTTATCCAATATGCTATTGCCAAATCTGGGTAAATAAAACTGCCGTCTCCAAACTGACAGCAACAACAAAAAGTTGGACCCTTTAACCCTTTTTGGACCCCTTTCATACAGGATTGCAAGAGTGAAAAGCCTCCAGTGCCGCAGAACTTCTACCAGATAAATATTTGACAGCAAAGAGCACTGGGTTAAAAGTCTGTGCAAAGTTCTGTGTCATCAGCAGACTTCACCTTTGTCCCGGTTCCACCCCTCCCACCATCCCAAATCTGCAGGCTCAACGTGTTTGGCCTCTGGAGCCCAAACTACTCACAAGCATAGTAGACTTAACTCAACACTGGCAGATTTTTTGGTCCCTCCTGGGCTGTTTTGGTTCCCCAAATGAACCTTATCTTTGCCCTTATATTCAATAGACCTTATAGAGGTCTATTGAATCGTGTTTCTTGAACTTGAGTATCTGGTGCCAACCACATCAGTCATTGTTTCTTATTTTATCCTGTCATACCCTCTCCCAGAAAACAAAGCTTGTTCCTTTTGTTGGTAGTGGTGGTGGTTGTGGGGTTTGAACTCTGTCCCTGGGCTCTTAAGCTCAAGGTGAGTGCTCTATCAGTTGAGCCACAGCACAACTTCCAGTTTTCTTGTGGTTAATTGGAGATAAAGAGTCTCATAGGCTTTCTGCCCCGTGGCTCTGAACCATGATCCTCAGATCTCAGCCTCCCAGATTAGCTAGGATTTCAGGTGTGAGCCACCAGTACCCGGCTTACAAAGTTTGTTCCTGAAGAACCACTCCCCCCAACCCCCCACCTCCACCTTGGCACAAAATTTCACCTCCTGGCATGGTATCCAGTTCCAATATGTGACAATGGTACTAGCTCATTCTTCAGCCATAGCCTGCAAAGACTATTCTGCCTCCAAGACTTCTCTTAGTAAAGGCCTTTCAGTGTGTTTTCTAGAGACCTATTCTCAGAGACGCCTAGTTCCAGTTCTGATCCTCAAGGTCTGACTGACTCCTATAACAGATAACTAGGTCTTGTTGGCCATGACTGGAAGCAGGAAGATGCAAAATACATACATACATACATACATTCATACATTCATACATACATACATACATCATAAAGGGATTCCACTCATGGCTTTTTCATGAGTTGGCTAAGAGATGTCAGGTAAGTCATGTGACCACCCTGAACCTGCTTTAATCCTTCTATCTCAGAATAGGTGCTTATTCTAAAAGTGCCAAGCAGAGAGACAGATGGAGATGGATCTATAGAATCTAAAATTTGAAGATTTGTTTCACATTTTCATAATGAATAAGATAGAAAACCCTTCATATAAGTATATAAACTTGTATACCTGCTCTTATATACAATTCTTTTTTTTTTTTTGGTCAGTCATGGGGCCTGAACTCAGCCTGGACGCTGTCCCTCAGCTCTTCAGTTCAAGGCTAGCGCTCTATCACTTGAGCCACAGTGCCATTTCCATCTTTTTGTGCTTATGTGGTGCTGAGGAATCGAACCCAGGGCCTCATGCATGCAAGGCAAGCACTCTACCACTGAGCCACCTTCCCAGCCCTCTCATATACAATGTGCTTAAAACAACAACCACAAAATGAAAATGGTAGTGATCTGCTGCCAGCCTATATGTTGGGGCACCTTAGGTCCTTGGTGGACTGGATGCTTCTTACTTTCTTCCTCTAAGCCAAGTCTTGCCTGAGAGTCATTTTCAACATAGCACTCAAGGCAGCTAGAATGAGAAGCACACAGGGTACTGTTTGCAGCTACCCCTTCCCCAAGCTAAACCCACTGTGGGTAAGCACTACTCAGAAACATACTCACTCAAGTGAAAGCAGAGGCATACCAGAGGCAGGTTGGGAGAAGCAGGGCTGTCACCAAAGGATAGACAACCTGCTGGCTACTGGGGCTCTTCTTTCTATCCAGACCCCTATCCATGCCATATGCACATAGGAGCATGCCTCCTTCTTGCCCATTCCTTACTTGCTCAGCCACACCCTGTGCTGTAATTGACAAGCACAAGCTCCCTGCCAAACCTTCTTCACTGTGGCCAAAGCTATACCTCCACATATTTCAGGGCCAGAAGAGAGGAGAGTCCATCTAAATGGCCTATGTTGGACATTTTCAGATTTTTTTCTGTTTTTTTAAAGAGTCTTGCTACACTGGCCTAGAATTTGTTATAAAGTCCAGTCTGATCTCAAACTCAAGATCTTCCTAACTCAGCCTTCCAAGTGATGAAATTATAGACATGTGCCTCCATTTTCCACTCAGAATGAGTTACTGATTTTGTTGGTGGTGGTGGTGGTGGTTCATGGGCCTTGAACTCTGGGCCTGGGCACTGTCCCTGTGCTCTTCAGCTCAAGGCAAGTGCTCTTGAGCCACAGTGCCACTTCTAGTTTTCTGGTAGTTAATTGGAGATAAGAGTCTCATAGACTTTCCTGCCCAGGCTGGCTTGGATCTCAGCCTCCTGACTAACTAGGATTACAGGGGTGAGCCATTGGTGCCCAGCCAAGTTACTGATTTTTATAGACCAATAGAGGACATAATTTTCTCTCTGAAAAAAAAACTAACAAGGTAGATTTTCTTATAACTATATGTTTCAGTCTCCTGGACTAGCATATCCTATTTTCTATTTGTTCTCCAAATTTGAAAAGCTGGTTTTACTTTTAAAACTCATAGGGTAGAGGTCATAGGGAAAGAGAAGGAAGGCTCATGGCAGCCAGTGGTGTGTTCTGCACTGGTGTAACATGCATTAAGAAAGAATATATCTCCATTGATCGCCATAGTCTAAGAGGTACTTTGAACAAGTATTACTCTTAAGGTTTGAAGAGGCAAAAGTGCTGTTAGAAGGGTAACAGAATATGGTCCCTGATGATTCTTCTTGTGGGGACTCGTGGCTATGACAGTTCTGCTCTGACATGGCTTGTGACCTCTTCTCTCTATCTCAAGAGGATATATTTCCATGCCTTGAATCCTGGTGTACACCAGGGGCCCTTCTTGGTCACCAGCCAACCCTGAACTAAAGTGTTGCCTCAATTACATGATCCTCTAGGGAAGCAGGTAAGGGCCTAGGGAAGGAGGGAGGGAGAGAGAGAGGGAGGGAGAGAAAAGAAGGGTAGTTCAGCCTCCGTGTTGCCAGAATGTGCCTGTAGATCAAACTTAGTGCTTCAGAGTAAAGCACAGGTTAGAAATCTATTCGCATACTTGTCTGTTCCTATTCCAGGGGTTGTTTCTATTCCAACAATTGATCAGGCCCATTTTCTTACCCATCACTTACCACTGACTGACATGAGAAAATCAGTGAATGTCTCTCCATCTCTGGATCCTCATCTGTCAAATGAAGATACTAAAAAATTCTCCTCCTGGGTCATTATGCTGGTGAATTGAGATCAGAATGCTTTGTAAATAATAAGCTTCGGTAACACAATGTCACTGTTATTATTTTTAGGTCATTGGGTGTGTGGAATATAAAAAGAACAGATAGTTGTTTCTGCTTCCTCCTGAACAGATTACAATCTAAGAGGCATATAGATTCTAGTCACATGAACATGTTTTAAAGGAGAGTTCATTCCTGAAGAGCTAAATTATTCTAACTTCCTCTAACTCATGATCATGTCCAGGATATTTTCAATAGTACTGCCTTATAAAAGCTTAGCAAAGAGGAAAGATGTTACATTCTTTTCAAAACACCACTCATGGTGTGGTATACTTTCCTATTCAGGAGACTTGTAGGAGTATCCATTATCAAACTATGGGATAGCCACTAGTCAGGGCCTAAGTGTGGTATAAAGGTCATTTGATCAGTGCTCTGGTTTTGTTATGACATTCTGGAAATATGCTCTTTTGGAGGCACTCCCACAATTTCCACTGTTACCCATTTAGTGATACTTCATTATTTAAGATATACATAATTCAGGTTTATATGAAATGTGAATGTATCACTCAAACGACTTCTGAGTCTTCAGAATAAAAGTAAGAGCAACTGACTTGGGGTGGGGCTGTAACTGGAACATTTTTAGAAGGACGAACATTTTGAATGTGTGGGATAAAAAAAATGTATTCTGAATATGCCTGAATATAAAATCATTTGGAAAGTGTTGAATAGAAGAAACATTCTAATTACTATAATCTGACGATTTTTTTTTGGTACTGCTGGAAACTGCTCAGTCTCAGAATCAATAGTTGTGATTGCCGCACTTTTGAAAAGACCTTGGATCTTTTTTGTTTTGAAAAGTTCTGCTTTAGTCATCCTTCGGGTTTATTCTAAGGCACAATAAACAGCCAGGTGTGAGGAACAAGGCCATCTTCAAACTCCAAGGGTTTCTGCTTGAAATTCCTAAGGCCTTGAATTTAAACCTACTGTGTCAAGCCTGGCACATTTATTGTATGATTTTCCCCAATAATTAAAAGTAATTTACAATATCTGCCTGAAAGAAATAGCATGTGGGAGCTCTATCTTTGGTTGCTAAAGGTTACATTAAATTCTCTTTGGTATGTGTTTGAATAATAGAATAGATAGAGTCAGTTGCTTAGCTAAATGCAAAGCATATTTTTATCCTGGATGAACAATTAGAAACCCTCCCTTGAAAAGAGAGACATTCCTTCTCTGCTTGAATAAGCACATCAACCAGTTAATCAACAAATATTTATTAAGTTCCTGTAACCTAACCTTTGACTTCCCTGTTTTAATAACTCTTGGTAAATTCTCTAATAGCTTGTCAAAGAAAATATTTCCTCTACCAAATCTTGTTAAAAACATGTTTATTTTTCCATTTCATATTTGGACAACCTAAAAGTGTTTTTTTTCATCCCATAAAGATAGTTTATTTAATTCTACGTTCTAAATTCAGCAGTGCAAGTTTATGTTTCCATTGTTAAAAATTGGAATTGCAAGATAAGGTCACCTAAGACACCGGTCCTCTAATCTGGTTTGTACATCAGCAGCACATAGGGGTAGATGCATAATTGAATGCTTTACCTTAGATGGTAGTACATAGAATTCTATTGGAGAATCACGTATTTCATTTTATAGGGAAGAAAACGAAAGAACACACAATTTGTGGCAGACTTGTGTCATGAGACCTCAAACCTTCTTGCAATTCAGCACCTTGTTTTATCTCTAGTAAAGCTCTCATTATAGTCAACAGTCTCCTAGATTACAGTGGCAGCAATCTCTCCGTGAAATTCTAAGTTGATTTTTGGACTTAACCATTTAATTACTAAGATCTTCATCTCTAAGAATATATTGCGTCTCAAGGTCCTTAACAGCAAGAACTTTTATTATCAGGGACCGATAGCACAATATCCTACTTAGTCCTCTATACTACAAGGAGAAAATTGCATTTGTACTAAGCAGATGGGGAGTTTTTCTGGTCATTATTCCCTAAACAAGAGAGAAAAACAAGTATTTGCCTAATATTTACATTGCATTTGGTAAAATAAGTAATCTAGAAAGTATTAAAATATATGGGAGGATGTGCAGAGGTTTTATGCAGATAGTGTACCATATTCTTCAAGAACTTGAACATCCCTGGATTTTAGTGTCCTCAGGGGTCCTAGAACCCAATACTAATGAATACTAATGGGAAACTTCCCAAGTGATGTTCAAAACAAATCACAAAGGCCCAGTGTCACTGCATCTGAAGTCCTGTTCAGTGTTAACTAAAGGATCACTATATGATTTTATGCTAGGCTTTTTTAGATAGATGTGTCCTAAAGGTATTTTCAGTCTAATTGAGGTAACAACTAATGTGTGTAATAAGCTCATCTTCCAGGGTGTTTTAATGTCGTTAACTGCTATAACCCTCAAACCTCCCCCCCGCCTCCCCATGTGTAGCATGAATTCCTGGTGGGTGGGTAGTTCTTCTGCAGGTGGTGACTCAGGGTCTCCTTTTCTCATACTTCATTCACTATTCAGTTTCCAATGTCTTTCAAGCCCCTAAACATGGATGTAGCAATAGAAGGTCACCCATGGGAGCTTAGTCGTATCTCTTTTCCTTCACATTCTCTCCAGCAGGAATTCATACACAGTGAGACCAAAGGAGGATATGCTTAGAGGAGGAACACAAAGGTACCACGCCTATGTGTCTCTGATCATATACAATAATATATATTGAAATAAACTCCAAGCGATGGAAACAAGAGGTTTTTTCCTTTGTTACCATTTTTGTTTTCATTTTCATTTGTTTTGTTTATTCATTTATCTGTCTTTGGGAGGGTAAGGGGAGAACAGAACAAAGGGTGAACAAATAGATTGGTGATACCCACGAACTTTACAACTTTGGTGGGGGGGAGATGATTGGAGGGGCAGGGGGAGTGTGGGAAGGGATGGGAAGGGGAAACAAAGGAGTAGGCTATAATGCTTGATAAGAAATGTACTCATTATCTTGCCCATGTAATTGTAACCCCTCTGTACAGTATTTTCACAATAAAAAAAAATAAATAAAAAAAAAAAAAAGAAAGAAAATGAAGTATACAACTTGTGCGTGGGGACACAGGAGGAGAAAAGTGGGAGAAAGGGAGGGAAGGAGTGAAATTGTCCAAAAAGGTATGTTCTCTTTGCCTGGCTTATATAAGTGTAACCCCTTTGTACATCACCTTTATCAGAACAGTCAAAAAATTTTTCACACAAAAAAATCAGAGAATTAATTCTGGGGAAAAAAAATAAAAAGAAATTCAGTCATGCAACCAAAATGCCATTAAGATTCCCTAGGTCAAGCTTCGTTTAGATTAAGAGCTGTTCCAAAGTCTCTTTCAGACCAAGACCCCCGGGGCACAGTGGCTCACTTCTATAATCTTTGCTAGTCAGGAGGGTGAGATCTAAGGATTGGGATTCAAAGCAGACAGGACAGAAAAGTACCAGAGACTCTAGCCAACAGACCCACACAAAGGTCAAATTAGCGGCATGGCTCAAGTGGTAAAGCACTACATGTGAGCAAAAAACAGAGCCAGAGCTAGTGGCTCACTGCCTATAATCTTAGCTACCCAGGAGGCTGAGATCTGAGGATCATGTTTCAAAGCCAGCTCAGGCAGGGAAGTCTCTGAGACTCTTATCTCCAATTGACCACCAGAAAACCAGAAGTGGCGCTGTGGCTCAAGTGGTAGAGTGCTAGCCTTGAGCTGAAGAGCTGAAGAGCTAAGGGACTGTGCCTAGGCCCAGAGTTCAAGCCCCATCACCAATAAAACAAGCAAACAAACAAACAAAAAACAGAGCCAGAGCTTGAGGTCCTAAATTCAATCCCAGTGTTGACACAAAAACAAAACACCAACCAAAACAAAACAACCCACCAACCAAATCCTAATTCGTTCTTGTTTGGTCACCATTCGTTTCTGATATGGTTGGATGTAAAACAATCCCTAGGACTCATATATTAAAGATTAGTCCCCAGATGATTGACTGGATCATAGAGATGCTAAAGTCACCAATGAAGTCATAGCTGAATGGGTAAGTAGAAGGTGGGGCCTAATTGAAAGAAGTAGGTCTTTGAAGGATATATCTTATCCCAGCCTGTTCCTGCTCCTTCTCTCCTCCACCCTCCCTTACCCACTATGAAGTGAGCAGCTTTGCTCCACCATGCCCCTATTCCATCATGATCTACCTCATTTCAGGCCCAGAAACACTGTGTCAATTGGTCATCGACTGAAACCTCTGACACTGTGAGTCCAAGTAAATCCTTCTTGCCATAAGTTGTTTATCACAGAAGTGTGTCAATAATAATGATTAGTACATGCCCCTAACATTTACTCCAAGCTTTCTCAGAAGACAGCAACAGTGAGTTTGGCAACCTTATCTATTTTTTTGTCCTCAGTGGCCACCGTAGGGGACTATATATACACATAGCAGTTGCTGGACTCTGGATGAACTTAGATCTCCTGATAGTGCTTCAAAACACTTAGAGACACCGCCTCTCCCCAAAGCATAGTAATAAATCAGCTATCAGGTGACTCTTTGCCTGTAGCTCACAGCTATCTATCTGCCTGTCTACCCAACCTTTACAACTCTAGAAGCATCCTGTACACTGGTTCCCCTCCACCAACCTCTTAATGGTTTTTCTTTTTTTCTCATTTCCTTATTCAAAAAAATTTAAATACAGTGTATGTTTTTAAAATCTGAAACTTACAAATCTATTCAATAAAAGCAAACAAAACATACACAGACTGTATTGTCAATCAAATAATTTCATTTATTTATTTATGATTTGATTATCTTTAAGTAGTTGTACAAAGGAGTTGCCATTTAACAAAGCAGTTTATGAACACAGTATATCTTGATCAATAACCCCTTTCAACATTCTAATCCAACCCTTTCTTACCCACCCCTTCCCTCACTCTTAATTTTGTAGGATATACATTGGATTTTCTTTTTTTTTTTTGCCAGTCATGGGGCCTGAACTCTGGGCCTGAGCACTGTCCCTCATCTCTTCAGCTCAAGGCTAGCACTATACCACTTGAGCCACAGCACCACTTCTGGCTTTTTCTGCTTATGTGGTGCTGAGGGATCGAACCCAGGGCCTCATGCATGCAAGGCAAGCGCTCTACCACTGAGCCACCTTCCAGCCACTATACATTGGATTTTTAATTCCATTCTCTCCCTCTTCTCCTCTTCATTTGTCCTTTCCCCTCAACCCCATTCCATCCCTTTCAAGTTCCTACTAACTAAGTACAGTATGCATAAACAAATTAAATGTTACTCAATCCCAAGAGAACCTAGCACTCTTGGTACTGTGATGTTTCTTAATCTAAAGGAACCAGGAGCTTAACAGAGAGGGTTAGGTTCTGATCCTAAAATTTAACAAAGCAGCCTCTTCCTGGATTGGGTGGTGATGTCAGCCACTCAGTATGACAGAGATCTTTAGGAGTCCATAAGACTCTTTATCTCCAGCTAACCACCAAAAAGCCTGAAGTGGGACTGTGTATCAAATGGTAGAGCACCAGCCTTAAGTAAAAGAGCTAAAGGGAAGCGCCCAGACCCTGAGTTGAAGTATATAGGCACACACATACAAAAAGACCAGCATGAAGATTTTAATAAAACGTCTGCCAGTTTTGATGCCAAAAGCTTTCCTGGAGAAAAGAGCTAAAAGCAGGGATGGATGAATAGTTGTATTTTGAGTGCCAGTACTAAATATTTTGAGGTTTTAGAAACTTAAGTAGCCAATCTGTTATTCATTTATAAAAGTAGAAACAATTCTATTTTTACCTAATATGAATAATGCCACCAATCATACCACCCTCCAAAAAGATTTTTCCAGACTTTTTTCTGAGTGTTAAGAATGCAAATAGCTGTAGGAAGAGCTTCAGATCCCCTTCCTAGAACAGCATTCTTCTTCATGGAGAGGACGGTGGAAGGAAGGCAGTCTCACTTTCTCCCCTGGAATTATTCTCCCTCAAGTCCCTACGCCTCCTGGGCTGTCACTTTTGCTGTAGTGTCATCACTTGAACATCTTCACCCCCCCATCTGGCCCATCCCTTCCTTCCCTCCTATTTCTCAATTCTGTGGTATATACAAGGCATGTTTGACTGTGTTCGCCCCTTTTGCTTACTGTGAACAGTGCTGATGTGAACATTGCTAGGTAACTCATTTTCTTTTACAGTTGGCCTCACCTTGCAGGCTGGCAGGGTACTCTAGTGGAGACTGAAAGGCCCAAATGGGGAAGGGGAAAGGGGGCCTGTCCCAGCCCAGTGTCTCTATCCAGCGCTTTCCTTCAGGCTCCAGGCAGTGGGTCTGTATTGTTAGAGAAGCATTTGGCCTTTTAATATTGTCTTTCTGAGGCTGGAATCACCCCCATAATACCCCCTTCAATTATCTTTTTCCTGATCCTTCTCTTCCTTCTTCCTTTCTTTTGATAATGCTGGAGGTAGATCCCTGGGCTTTGGGGGGTTGGGGGGAGTTCAAGAGATATGACACCTTCTCAATGGATATCTGGATGAGAAGAAAGAAAGAAGAAGGAAGGAAGAAGGAAGGAAGGAAGGAAAAAAGATGGAAAGAGAGAGAGAAAGGAAGGAAGGAGAGAAAATAGAGAAAAGAAAGAAGAAAGGAAGGAGAGAGAGAGAGAGAGAGAGAGAGAGAGAGAGAGAGAGAGAGAGGCATTAAAGCTCTAATCTGCAAAGATCTAAACCTGCCCTACCAGAATAAAGACCCATGTCTCCCTCCAGCCATTCCTGTCACCCCAGGTCTCTGCTGACTGGATGTTATCTATACCATCTTGGCTGAAGACAATTTGTCCTTTGCATTTTTCACCTGGGCTTATCACATCATTTCCCAAGGAAGAAGAAGAGAACTTCCTGATCCTACTTGGGGTTTGAACAAACAGCCGGAGGCAGGTAAATAAATTCTTAAAGAGGAAAAGTCTACTTTTCTTCACAAGCTCCATGAGGGGCCATTGGTTTCTGTGAGCATCAGGTAAATTTCCCAGTAAGCAGTGAAACACACATATCCTCAGGCCCAAGCTAACAGTCCTGGGGACAGAAGCCCTAGGCTGTGCTTTTGGGGTCTTAACACAATGCCATAGACATGGCTTGGAGAGCATTTTCCCAGTTAGATACAGAGCAGGTTGAAGATGTTGGAGAAGGTCTGGGGCCAGCAGTGCCTGTGATTTGCAAGAGACGGAAGAACACAGAGGGCCTGGTGTTTTCCCAGAACTGCATTGCTCCCTGGCCGAGCTGGAACTTCCTCAGCACCACCACACTCTGTGCACAGCAGGCCTGGCTAAGCCGCAGACAGCTTCTAGGAACCCTATACTATGGTTATTCCATTGATTTGTCGGGTCCCCAGGCCAACACCAATGAGGAGCCTCAAGCTTCCAGCCCAGTCCTCTCTGGCCTGTCACCAGACTTGACAGCCAGAGCAGCTAGTAAAACAGATCATAGGAAAAGCCATGAATGCACCAGAGGAGGCCTGTGTATATCCAGCCCAAGTGGCTACACCAACCAATAAAGATTCCTGTCTTTCATTTGGGGCTTAAAGAGGACAACATTCACTTTACCTTCCTACCTTGTGGCTCTCACCATAATTGGTGCCATGTGCTGGTTGTTCAGGTATCTCAAAAAATGTGCAGATAGCTTACCATGTTTTATTTCTCCTAGAGAAGGTAGTGATTATGGAAACACTTCACCAAAAGGTCAATCAAGGTAGGTACCACGAATATACCCAAGAAACTGGCTATGTTTTTGGTTTAGGTGTTTAGGGAAAGGGGGACGGGGTGTATTAAGGTTTGAGGGCAAGGATTTTTGTTGTATTTCAAATAGAGTCTTACCCAAGCCATCTTGGGCTACAATTCTTCTATTTATTTCCTGTGTAGTTGGGATGACAGGCAGCTTTTTCTTGGTTAAGATAGGAGTCTCAAACTTTCCAATTTTAACCTCTTGAGTAGTTAAGATTATAGGTGTGATCCACCATACTTATCTTTACAACTAGCTATGGAAGTTCTATTTACTCTTTCATTCATCGTTTCGTTTAGATAAAACTCTGTGTGTGCTTGTGCACATGTGGGTGTGCGTATGTGTGTGTGTGTGTGTGTGTGTGTGTATGTGTGTGTGTGCATGTATGCATTAACTCTTCTTGCCTTACATACCTCCTAATTTACTTGGGGCCAACTAACTATTTTGCTATATTAAGGGCACACATAAGGCGCAGTGGTTTTTCCTTTGGGCTGAGAACAGATACTGGAGTCTGAACTCAGGGCCTTTTTTTAGGTTTGCTAGCTGGGCTCTACTTTTGAGCCACCCTGCCAGCTACAGGTAGGTAGGCTTTGCTTGAGTTCTCTTCCAGTATGGTTTTTGGTAAAGGGAATGTTGAAAAGCAGAAATGCTTAAAAAGAGTAGGAAGTTTGTTTGTTTTTAAAGATTGAGAAAAGGTCAGCTCCACAGCGAATAGAGGGTATTCAAGAGATTTAGTGGGCTCTAGTGAGTTGTGGTGTAAGTCCCAAAAACCCTCCATGAGAGATGCACACATATACCACAGCAAGTTTGCTAACAAGACATCAAGAAGTACTTCTGCCCCCGCCCCTAGGGACCCAGGAGCCCCGCTAATCAAGTAGCAGCATTCAAAGTTAATCTGGAAGGAATCTCTAGAAAGAGATAAATAGTTGAGTAGGTCTCAGAGACAATCCAAGAGTAGATGCTGGTTTTCTTTGGTCTGTGAGGAAAGGAGAAAAATAGAACACTATCCTTATCTAGTTTAGAGAAATTTGGGATTGGAGTGAGGTAGTCTCTACTTTTGGAATATTACCATTTCTGTTTCCCTTGTGAAATCGTGATGAAAATATATGGTAGATTGATCACTTCTATTGTTTCTTACGTGCTCTAATAAAAACAACACACAGCTGCAAACACTGGTGCCTCATGCCTGTAACCCTAGCTATTCAGGAGGCTGAGATATGAAGATCGCAGTTCAAAGCCAGCTTAGGTAGGAAAGTCTGTGAGACTCTTCTCTCCAATTAACTACCAAAAAAGTTCAAAGTGGAACTATGGCTCAAGTAGTAGAGTGCTAGCCTTGAGCAAAAAACTCTGACTACAAGCACCCATACCCACCCCCCCCCCCACATACACAGAAAAAAAACAAAAAACAACATTCTTTCATCATTTAAATTTCTTTTCCCTTCCTGCTTTAAAAAAAAATGCCCCAATCTTGGAAAGTTAATGGTGGAAGAATTGCAGGAAGCACACTTCATGTCAAAGCAATGGAAGGTCAAGTGCCCAGTCTGTCTCAGGGAAAGGCCATGTCATTGGAGATCTATCGAGGACCTAGTGTGTGGCAGGAGATGGCGACAGAGCAGCAGGTAACGTCCCATGGGTGAAGGTCTTTCACAAGTTGCTCAGACTTCATTTTTAAATAGGGCAGCAACCATAAATAGACACTGAGCCAGACTGTCTTTGTTTTATTCACAGATTAACTTGGTTTCAGCAAAGTAGATGGATTAAAGAAGAAAGAGATAAAACAAAAAGGTAAGGGATACAGTATTCCTGCTTCAAGAGGACATCAAGTATGACCTGTGTCAATAGAAACACGGAAACAGCAAGATTCACGAGGCTGTCTCAGGCAGCATTGGCCCTGAGGGAGCCATCAATGAACAGATACAACCAGCATTTCCAAGTATACCTGGAAATATCTCAAGGATGAGTCCTAAAGATGGAAACTAGTCAGTTAGTCCCAGTTTGTGGTAAACCACTCTGAGTAGTCAAGAGTGTTGGTGTTTCCCCAAGCCTAGGCCAACTAAAAATGTGCCTTTGGGTCCGTTGGCCAAGATATGAATCTGGTAGTCTTAAAAACTTGAGATGATTGAGTCAAAATTCTTTGTAGGGTGGCAGGTAACTTTAAAGATGCAGAATGGATTTGCAAATATCAAAGACAAACTGGAACTGACCCTTGACCTCAGAGGCAGGGCTTTCATAGGGAGACTGGAGACTGTGGCACACTGAAGCTCATGAGCGCTAAGGGAGCTACTGAGGTTCTGCACCATCTAGCCTTTGTAGTTTGGGAATGAGGCCAGATCTTTGGAACATGTGAATAAAGCTGGAGTTATGCATTTACACTGTCACCTCACTCAAATTTATAACACAACAATACTGTAAGACTGTAAGAGTCGACATCAGTTTTGTTTGCAAACTGTGTTTTTGTACCATTAACCTCCAACTGGAGACCTTGGGGGTAGGAATTAGATAATCATTATCCACAACTATTAAGTGAACATATTTACCTAGGAAAAAGAAACAGGAAGCCCTCCGTGATATGGGTGAAAGTTAAATCATCTGTGGGAAGAAAGAAGAGACTGAAAGCATTTAAAATTCAGAATGAACAAATCAATAATCCTGACACTGTACTTCTATTTCCACAAGATGTCATTCTCAATGTGTCATGGCAAAAACACTTATGACTCACAGGCAATGTGATTGCCATTTATCATGTGATTCTTCACAGCCTCTTTATAACCAAACCAAGAACACAGGCTGGTAAGAAGATACAGGCAGGGTGAGATCTGTAGTTTTCCTCAACTGGCTGATTGGGTCTACGGTTATTGTACTGGGCACCCATCTAACACAGCCCCCTCTGCTGGGCTCCCTGGTACATCGTTGCGGCAGGAGGTTTCTCTGCAGCTGGTGGCCTCTGGATGTACCTCAGCACTAATGGGCATGATTAACAGAGGGTACTGGAAGGACAGGCCATCCCTGGGAAGGCCTATGGTCTCAGGCTTGACCATTGGCCCAACAGAGGTAGGAATTGCAAGTAATCTAAGTGTGTGATGAGCCACCAGTCTTGCTTATGTAATCCCATGGGAGCTACATTGGGGCGGGGGGTGGGGGGGAGGTCACTGTCCCCAGTTCTTCCTATTGGGACAACATTCTTTTCTATTCTTTTTTTTTTTGGGGGGGGGTCCAGTCATGGGGCCTGAACTCTGGGCCTGGGCACTGTCCTTCAGCTCTTCAGCTCAAGGCTAGTGCTCTACCTCTTGAGCCACAGCACCACTTCCGGCTTTTTTTTCTGCTTATGTGGTGCTGAGGAATCGAACCCAGGGCCTCATGCATGCAAGGCAAGCGCTCTACCACTGAGCCACCTTCCCAGTCCCCCTATTCTTTTCTTTTATATATTTTTTTTCACCATTAATAAGTATTTAAAAGAGACTGGTTTTAGGACTCCTGGATTATTTTTAGGTTGCTAATTTTGAGGGACTGTGTGTGTGTGTGTGTGTGTGTGTGTGTGTGTGTGTGTCCTGAGGCTTGAAGTCAGAGCCTAGACACTGTCCCTGAGCTTTTGCATTCAAGGAGAGCACTCTATCTCTTGAGCAATGCTCTTCTTTCCGCTTTTTGGTGTTTAACTGGAGATAAGAATCTCATGGCTCACACTTGTAATCCTAGCTACTCAGGAGGCTGAGATCTGAGGGTTGCAATTCAAAGCCAGCCTGGGCAGAAAAGTCTTCATGAAAAGTCTAATCAACCACTCAAAAACTGGAAGTGGTGCTGTGGCTCAAGTGGTAGCATGCTAGCCTTGAGCACAAAGAGGTTCAGGGACAGTATCCAGGTCCTGAGTTCAAGCCCCACAACTGACAACAACAACAATACAGAATCCCATGGAGTTCTTTCCCAGTTTGGCTTTTAACCGCAATCCTCAAGTCTCAGCCTCCTTAGTAGCTAGGGTTATAGGTGTGAGCCACCAGCACCCAGTGTGGGGTCAGTACTGGGGTTTGAACTTAGAGCTTCATATTTGTTAGGCAAGTGCTCTACCATCTGAGTCATATCCCCAATCCTTTCTGCCGTGTTTTTACATGGGGTCTTGTGCTTTTGCTCAGATCAGCATACTGATCTCTTCAAATCTCTATCTTCCTACCTACTATCTGGGATGCCAGACATGTGCCACCATCCTCAGCTTTAGGGTCTTATTTTGAAAATCATTTTGTTGAGGCCATTTCAAATACTTGTATTTGCCTTTATAGAATGAATGAAGGCATGTATAATATTTGGAAAATATGCATATACATAAGCAATGATTTTTAAATGTATACCTGAGTAAAGTTGTATATGTAATAATGAATGAGGGGGTGGGGGGAACACACCAGAATTGTAGACTAGTTTGAAACAGGATTTAAAGCTAGGATGTCTGGGTTTAAATCCCAGCGCTACTGTTTGCTAGTTGGATACCCACGGGAACACACTTCCCATAAGCTTCCTAATATATTTATCTAGCTCATGATGCCATTAAGAAGAGTGAATGAGTGATGCAAGTTCGGTTGCCTGGGAAACAGACTGAATGGAGATTAGTCTGCAGGATTTTCTTGGAGGTTGCTCTTAGCATTGACTCCTGAAGGGGAAGTTGGACTGCAATGAACTCTCACCAAAGGTCTCAGCCAACCCCATGAGGAATTCTGCAGCTAGTGACCTGTCAGTTATCCTGAGCTGGGGGTGAAAGGCCCATCTTTCTATTCTCAAGTGGCTCAGTCATTGGATGGATACGGGCTGCCCCCAGAAGGCCCATATATTTCAGGTGAAGTGGCTTCCCTTCAGACAAGAGCATTTCTCAAAGACACTTGAGGACCTATTTGCTATTCATATGTTGGTGCGGGAAGGAGGACTTAAATCCTTCATTCCAAAATGGAGATCAGGGCGATCAGAATAGTACAACACAAAGCTTCCACTCAGCGAGACATTTCAAATGCCAATTTGATTCATGCATGGAGAAATACTAAAAATGACCTATGCATTATCATTTTCAAGTATTAAGGTCACTTACTTATTTCCAAGGTACAAACCAAAATGTCCAATCAGGAAACATCATAATCCTAGAAACTGAGTGGTATTTTAGGGTTTATCTCCTCTGGTTCCTTTATGTACAGATTAAACAAATTGAAGAAAAGGACAGAAATTTATTGACTAGCTCCAGGACATGTCCCCAGGTCTTGATTTAAATTTAGTTCCTTGGGGTTTAACTTCAGTTGAGTTTCCCATTATCACAACAGAAATCATTCATATCTTTTATGTCAGCTCTGCTCAGTGGGTCCTTGCTATCAGGATGGTAGGCTGAGAAGGAAAATCGCATTTGAGGTTTAACATAATCATCTTTTTAAAGTTTCATTCTGATTTTTAGAAATTCCTCAACACAGAGATGAGCACAAAAATGCCAAAGAAGTTGAAAATCAGATTCATAGAGAAAAAAATAGATTATTAGACAAAGGAGGACATTTGAGGCTTGGTTCTTGTTAAGATTTCAGTCTTGCTGGATGGCTTTTTCTCCCACAGAACATGGTTCTTTTCATTGTATTTGCTTTTCCTTCATTTGGAAAGCTAGGGTTTGAATACATAATTGTAGAAGTTGCCTTCAGCTAGGCCTCCAATGTATCCAGAAATTTCTACAGACAACCTAAATGAGCTGAGTTGTTTTGGGGAACCATGGAGAAGGATGGAGAAAATTCTAGAGCACTTTGGATGTATATGAGGGTGATCCTATGGCACCCACCCTTGTCTTCATACTAATGAGAGCTCAGGACTCCAGGATCAAAGCTTATCAAAGTAAGACCGACATCTTGATTGTGTAATCTCTCCATAACAAAATGTACTATTTAAGCATTTTTCAGTTTACAATGCAGTAAAGTTCATCCTCAGTGAGGTGTCACCATGGGCATGGCTGGGCAGTGTTTCATCATCACCAACAGAACTCTGCACTCATTAAGCAATAGCTTCCCAACCCTCTCCCCGTCTCCCTCCGGACCCCAGAGTGACCTGTAGCCTACTTTCTGCCTCTTCAGATTTTTCTAGGTCCCTCATATGGCCTATTCTGTCTAGCTTCTTTCACCTAGGATAAAATTGCCAAGGTTCATCCAAGTGGTAGAAAGAGCAATACTCCATCACTCTCAGGCTAAAAAGTAATCCCTGGTAAGACAAGCCATACTCTGCATGTCTGCAATCCTGTGGGCCTGCAGTGCATCTTCGTTCCTGTCTTTTGGCTATCAGGAATAATGCTGGTATGAAGGTTAGGGTGGAGATGATACGTCTTGCGTTCAATTCATGTCTGTAATGCCTTCCAATCATAAACTCCTTGGAGTTACCTAATGTGGTCTCTCAGGTAATATAACGAAGGCCAAGATATACTGAGTGTTTTGGCAGGACTAGCAGCAGGAACCAAAGTCATAGGATCTAAAACTTAGGTTCATCATTGGGTGGAATTATGGCAAAACAGGTGCATCATTTTTGACAATGCAGTTCAGTCTGTTTGTAGCAGACAGGTGTTTAGATTTTAAGTTAATATGATCTACTGTTATCAACTATCCAGTGTCAATCAAGCTAACTGGTCCAATTATCTATTGATTTATATTAGAGACTCCTAGGTGTAGTAACACATAACAAACTATTTTGTTAAGCTCAAAGAACCTAGATCAGGGTACAATGAAGATTGCTGGTAAGTTCAACAATTCTGTCTCCTCCTCAGCTGGGGAGTTCAAATACTAGAGGGAAACTAGCATGACTGGGCGCTAGAGTCATTTGCAAGTTTCCAGTGCCCATGCTAGAATAAGTCAAGGCTGCCCACCTTGGGCTGTTGCCTGGTGACCTGCATGGAAAAGAAAAGATCCTCAAAAAAGCAAACAACAACAAAAACAAAAACCAGAAAAGGCCAGGGGCTGCTGGCTCACACCTGTAATCCTAGCTACTCAGGAGGCTGAGACCTAGATGATGGCAATCCTGCAAATTGCTGGACTGAAGGTATGCACTAGCCATGAGCAAAAAAGGTGAGATTGAGAAGTCCTGAGTTCAAGTCCCAGTTGGTGCACACACACACACACACACGCACGCACGCACACGCACACACACGCACCAAACATAAATAAATAAAAACAATGGGGGGAAAATCCTTCCTCCCCTTCCTGGGGTGTCTTGATTTCAAACCTGCTTGGTGTATTCGTTTGCTATCTAGTGACAAGTCCTCCCAGGCACAAATGAATTCATCTGCCAAGCTTCCAGAGACTCACCCTGCAAACACTGTACTGGGCACGTTCACCTGGTGTTCATGCCCAGGCCCAGTAGCACTTAGGGAGGGGGGTGAGGGAATCTAGGGAGTCTGCAGGCAGCCAGGACCCAGCCCAGGGGGCAAAGGGAGGTGCCAAGTTCCTTCTCCAATGCCAGGCGTCCGTTCACGAGCAGGAAGCCAGCCTTGTGCAATAGACTCTGTAACAGAACTCTCATACTCAGTAAGTATTAATTCAGTCTCTTCTGTCCCTAAATGCGTTTGTGAAGATGAGAGGACATAATGTACATGAAATGCCCTTTACAAACGGTATTCAATGATTCAAACTTTTGCTTTTTCTTCCAAGATCTATCTGAAATGGTCAGCATGCATTTTTCTCCTTAGGAAGGCAGGACCAGAGAAAACCAGCAGTAGAAGCAAAGCTGTGTTGTTGTTGTTGTTGTTTTTAATTTATTTTCAGATATTAGTGTTATAAAGTCCTCCCGGGACAGAGAATGAGAAACATTAATTTTCATCTCTTTTCTTTATCTTCATGACCACCAGATACAACAAATAGGGATATTCAAGGTCCTGGAGCCAAGTGTAGTAGCTCACATATGAAATGCTAGCACCGGGGTAGAAACTGGGGAGGGAGGAAAAGCAGGAGAATCAACAGTTTGAGGGCAGCCTAGGCGATATAGCAAGACTCTGTCTCAAAAACCAAACCAGAGGGCTGGGTAGGTAGCTCAGTGGTAGAGCGCTTGCCTTGCATGCCTGAGGCCCTGGGTTCGATTCCTCAGCACCACATAAGCAAAAAGAAAAAAGCCGGAAGTGGCGCTGTAGCTCAAGTGGTAGAGCGCTAGCCTTGAGCTGAAGAGTTGAGGGACAGCGCCCAGGCCCAGAGTTCAGGCCCCATGACCAGACCCAAAACAAACAAACCAGAATAAAACAAGCCAGCCACTAGTGGCACATGCCTGTAATCCTAGCTATTTGGGATGTTGACATGGTTAGGATGGAGGTTCTAGACCAGCCTAGGATGAGAAAAATGTTGAGAGACCTCATCCCAGGGGAAAGCTGTTTGTAGTGGCATACTTGTTTGTCTACCAGGAAGCTTAAAACATACTTAGGTGTGTGCTGGGGCAGGAAGCCAAATCTTACCTCCTCAAACATTGCTTACCAACAAAAAAAAAATAGGGCTGGAGATGTGGCTCAGCAGTAAGAGCACCTCTCTAACTGCAGGTGCAAGGAATATATTTGCAATCACAATGTTTTTTTAACTTATTAGGAGTAATTATATTGCCAGCCTCTTATCACCACTAAAGATTTTGACATTTGTGTGCATTTTTGCTAAGGTTAAGAACATTTATGGGGAGGGGAGTTTAGGGTTTTATTCAGAGCCTCATACTGACTAGTCAGGCTCTACTACTTGAGGTGCTTACTCCACCAGACCTTTTTGGGTTGATTGTTTTCCATATAAGATTGACCTTTATGCCTGGGATAGTCTCCTATTTGTGATTCCCCTGGAACTGGAGTATCAGGCACACACCATTGTGCCCAGCCATTGGCAGATATGGAATTGCTCGATGTTTTTCTTTTCTTTTCTTTTTTTGTTTTTGTGCTAATTCTAGGACTTGAACTCAGGGCCTGGGTGCTTTTCTTGATCTTGTTTCACTCCAGGCTAGTGCTCTACCATGTGTGTCACAGCTCCATTTCTGGCTTTTGGGTGGTTAATTGATGATAAGAGTCTCAAGAACATTCCCGTTCAGTCTAGCTACGAACTGTGATTGTCAGATCTCAGCTTCTTGAGTGGCTAGGATTATATGCACGAGCCATCAGCATCTGGCGATGACCACAAATGTTTGCCAAACAGATCAGTAGCTAGATAGAGGCTGCCATGTACAACTACGAAAGCATATGAATGGAGTTTATTAATGGAGTCTCCCTAAAATTAAAATGTGCTGGAAGAATACATTGTAATGTAACATGATAAGAGAAAACAACATTTTTCAAACTCCTCTGATGGTCTGTGACTCTCAAGTTTCTTTGATAATTTGCTTGGAGAAGGGAGCTCAAGGGTCCTGTCAAAGGGTCCTTCAAGTAAACACTACAGCTGTTCATGAGGAAGGAGCTTTGAATGCTGGCACAAACTTGCTCTTCCTCCCCTTCCTGGGCTGTGTCCAGAGCCCACGGTCATTCTGCATAAAGACTCAGACAATAGGAACTGGAGGGACACCAGGTTATTATTACTCCACTTCAGGCATCACATATTTTACCTTAGTCTGATGGTTGGCACCAGGGCAGTAAACAAACAAGGTGTTTTGAGTTTTAGAGCTGGGATGGGCCTGAGAGTTTAATTACCTTAGCTCAAATGACACTTCTTGTTCTTGGCAGAGCCAGGACAGCACCAGGGTTGCTTGGATCACTGTGTCAGCACTTCATGCATGACCATGAGCTGTTGTTGACTGACTGTGAACAAGTCACTTGTCTTTAAGCTTCAGATTCTCCATCTGCAAGGGTTATAATGATTTGTTTTGAAGTATGATGGTGAACAATAAAAGCAGTTGGGAATGAAAAGCATATAAAGGAATAGGATGGGACAAGGGACCAGATCGGATGGGGTGGGATGGGAGAAGATACAATAGGGAAGACTATTGCTATGGTCTGAATGTTTTCTATGAATATGTTGAAATCCTACCACCACCATGTAATGGCATTTGTGGCTGAGGTCTTTGGAGGTAATTAGATCCTTATTGATGAGGACTTACAAAATAAGCCCTTAGATGACCCTTAGCCCCTTCTAACCCTGGGAATGTCACTTTCAGGTCCCATCTGTGAACCTAGAAGAAGGATCTTACCAGACATCATATCTGACTTCTTTTTTTTTTTTCTTCTAATCAGTTATGGGGCTTGAACTCAGGGCCTGGGTGCTGTCCCTGAGCTTTTTGGCTCAAAGCTAGTGCTCTGCTACTTTAAATCACAATGCCATTTCCAGTTTTCTGGCGGTTAAATTGGAGATAAGAGTCCCAGGGACTCTCCTGCCTACACTGGCTTTAAACCTTGATCCTCAGATCTCAGCCTTCTGAGTAGCTAGGATTATAGGTATGCACCTCCAGTGCCCAGCTTCTGCTGACTTCTTGACCTTGAATTTACCAGCTTCCAGATCTGTGGCAAATATATTTCTGTTGTTTATAAAGAAGTCCAAGCAGACAAAGACAAATAGCTAAGTATAGTGGGAAGGAGCTCTCATTCACCAAATGGCATAGTGGTCCCTAGGGTTATTATTAGAGACATTTTTCATTCTCTAGCTTTGGAGATCAGTATAGTTCTATCACCATCTAGCCTGAGTTAAAAACAATTATTTCTCTCCTACTTTATTCTCTTTTTTGTGTGTGCTTGTCCTGGACCTTGAATTCAGGGATTGGGTGCTGTGCCTGAGTATTTTTGTTCTAGGCTAACTAGTACTCTACCACTTGAGCCACAGAACCACTTCCAGCTTTTGGCAGGTTAATTAGAGATAAGAGTCTTATTGGCTTTCTGGCCCATGCTGGCTTCTAACCTCAATCCTCAGCTCTCAGTCTCCTGAGCCTCAGCTCTCAGTCTGCTTATAGGATTTCAGGTGCAAACCAACTTTTTATAAGCAATCTTCTTTTAAACCGTATATCAACCATATTGCATCAATTAGAAATTAATAGAGATAAGGAAAAACTTGAAATCCAACTTGCAACCTCTGTTGAGTCTCATGGACTTTCCTTCCCAGGCTGATTTTGAACTGCGATCCTCAGATCTAGTCTCCTGAGTAGCTAGGATTACAGATGTGAGCTACTGGTGCCTGGTGCATCTGTGGTTTTTAAAAGGGTTTCACCACAAAGTGTTTTCTTCAGGAGCACACAGATTTAATTTTTACAGGTTTCTGCTTTATACAGGCTTTTCATACTCATTACAGAAAAAAGAGCATTCTGTCCTTGATACACACAGATTTATCTACTGCAAATGATGTTCTACTTCATCAGTGACAAGTCAAGTGGTTTTAAGACAATCTAACGTAGAGACAGATGATGTAAAAAAAAAATAGAAAGAAAGTTAAGTCAAGGGCAGGGAAAACAAATCAAAGTGATCTAAAAGCCTGGAGCTAATTATAAATGAAATGTTAATAGGTAACTTGAAGTCTCCCCTTAGCAGTGAGCCATACTTTTAACTTGCATTAATGATTTGTTTTAGATAAGCACATCCTGAGAAAAATATCTCAAGAAAATTATTTAGTAAACTCAACTTTAGACTAAAAGAAAACCTCATCCAAGGGGAATAGGATCTCCTAAAGAAGAACTTTTCTATACCTAGAAGATTCGATAATCTGTACCCTCTGTGTCAAAGAGACTCTGGGACTCTTTAATTGTTTCAAAAACATAAGCCACAACCACAGGAAGGTTGTCAGAGTAGAGATGAATGGACCAGATGGCTGAAAGGAAAGAGCTTGCCGGGAGATAAGGACCTGTGACCCCTAGACTGAGTTAGGCCTCATAAATCCACAGACTTGGGGCTTCTCCTGAGCCCACATCTCCCACCTATTGCATGGGCTTATTTCTCACCTTTTGCTTGTCTTCCTGCTTTTCTTTTTTGCTAGATAAAACACCTATAAACCACACCTAACTAGTCTTCAGCTTTAACTTTGTTTTGGGTGATGTTGTACAGACTCAGCAGGCATCACAGTGACACAGGCCTGGCTCCCAAGGTCATAGCTGGGTGGAGCTTCATGCTCCCTGGGTTTGAATTGGTTCTGGTTCTGGTAATAGTCTGAGCAATTCATTATGAAAAGTGCTATTGTATTTCACATGCCTTATTGTTTACAGGAAGATTTGAGCAGGTAGGAGTGTGTCTCAATTGATACGGAACTTGACTAGGAAATGTGGGGCCCTGAGTTTAAACCCAGCATTGAAAACAAAACAAAACAAAAAAAGCTATGTCTGTAACATTTGTGAGGCTGGAGTTGTCCTGAGATTTAAACAAAGGAACTCACGAGTTCAGTGCTCCTCTCCTTTTGCTTTCTTCTTTATCAGAAAGGGTCTGTGTGCTTTTGCTGGAGGCCAGCCTAGAACTGGAAATCCTCCTGAAGCAGGATAACTCAAGGAAACTGAGGCCTGGTGGAGGCAACTCAGAAATATGGTATTTAGAGACTTAGAAACGCCATCTTGGCTTCAAAGAGCAACAACTGAATGCATTCTTTCCTGAGGGATGCATTTCTCACCCAGGGATTCCCAACCGCCTGACAGGATGCCCCGAAGTGCAGATACCTCCTTGTTTCAAGGATGAGGATCTGGTTTATGGCAGGATGCATTCTTACCTAAAAACTCAGAGGATAACACCAGGTGTAGTTAAAGCAAAGACAAAGCACTTAGCTTTGCATAACTTAAAGCCAGAGCCCCCTGCCCCCTTTACCCTATAAATACTCAACAGCCCAAAGAGCTGGGTGGCTCTCTGGGTGTCTCCGTGTGTGTGTGTGTGTGTGTGTGTGTGTGGTGTATGTGTGTGTGTGTGTGTGTGTGTGTCTGTGTGTGTCTGTGTGTCTGTGTGTGTCTGTGTCTGTGTATCTGTCTTTCTCCCTATCTCCCATTGTGAGCACCCATACTCTGCTAGAGTGTGTCTCTGCCCTTCTGTTTGTCTGCTTTTTTTGTCTGTCTGTCTGTTTGCCTGCTTGTTTACTTACTCAATAAAGCCCTGCCAAGTTTTCTTACCGTTGTGACTTGTCCAGAAATTCTTTTTCTGCGACTAACTGAAGTCAAGGACTCTAAGTGAAGAGTTCCTACATTTAAAGGGAAACTTCACTAAAGCTCACCTCTGTTCACTAACACTTCTACCTCCATCCCCATGCTGCATGCCCCCACTACATCCAGCTGGGTTTGGTTTTTTTTTTTGAGACAAAATCTAAGGAATTGCCCTCTCCCCGTTTGTCCCCCCCTCCCAACTGGCCTCAAACAGCAATCCTCCTATTGCTATCTCCTAAGTAACTGGGATTACAGGTTTGTGCCACATTTCCTGGTCCTGTAACATTTTTTATAACCTGTTCTTTAAGAAGTAGAGCTCCATACCCTCTCCTTGACGGAAAGCTGCGCTTGGTGACTAGTTGCTAATAACCAGAGTCCAGCACAGATCCTCATTTCCCTTGCTGCTATTTGCTTCCTGGTGATTGTCCCCATTTCTGTTTATGGCAACTGTCCCTCTCCCTTTCCTCTCTTACACCAGATATGCCATATTTGTCAGCGAATCTTGTCAGCTCCACCTTTAAATTCATACCCAGACCTCCTTCTCACCACGGCCTGTGCTACTACTCTAGACACAGTCAGCACCCACTCTCACCTGGATTTTACGCCCAATCTGTCTGCCTCAACCCTGTGTTCCTATGGTCTCTACTTCACATCCCGTCTCACGGTGCCTAGGCCTCAGCCAAGTAAAGAAGCTAGAGTGCTTTTAAATATCTTGTAGGCTTTATAATGATGCCATTTTTGTCAACACCCATCCCCCCCCTTTTTTCTTACCTCTTTGAGTTCTTTGTTTCTCTGAACTTGCTCAGCTTTGGTTGCTCTGGTGTTGTTTTGCCACTTTACCCACACCTCCAGCCTGGCCTTCTTTGGTTATTTTGGAGTCTAAACTTTGGAGTCCAAACTTTTCTGCCCTAGCTGCCTTTGAACTGTGGTCCTCTGGATTTCAGCCACCTGAGTAGCTAAGATTACGATGTGTGAGCCACAGGTACCCAGCTTGTTGGTTACTTTGAGGACAAGGGCACTGTTGCCTGTCTGGTATGTGCTTAGACTGTAATCCGTTGCTGGGATTACATGTATGAGTCACCAAGTCCAGTTTTGCTCTGTGGAGATGGAGTCTCTCTGATTATTCTGCCCAAGCTGGCCTGCTTTAACAGACCACCCCACCTCAGCCAGTTTAGAACAAAGGAAAGTGCTATTGTGCCCAGATGTGGGTTGCAACAGGATCTCATGGACTTTTCTTCCCAGGTTGGCATTAAATCACAATCTTCTTTATTTCAACCTCTCAAGTCTCTAAAATTACAGGAGTGCACCAACAACACTGGCATCCATTTAAACTATGTCGCAGGGTACTAATCAACAGCACAAAGTGCCTTCACAAAGCTGTGCAACCACACCACCTCCATGCATTTACAGCACTTTTTCGTCTTCTCAGGAAAAAAACTCCTCGTATTGTGATAATCTCCTATTTGCCACACTCCGTCTGTACGTACAGGGATTACAGATGTGAGCTACTGCATCTGGCACCTTCTCTGCTCTTGCAGATTGAAAGCCATTTTAATTTTTTGTCATACAGAGTCTTGCCATGCTGTCAGACTATTCTCAAACTTCCATGCCCTTTTATAAATAAAGTTTTATTGTAAGTACTGCCGAGCCAACTTGGTTTCATATCACTGATGTCTATTTACACACGCATTTTAACAGCAGAGATGAGAAGCATCAGAGAGCATTTGGTTGTAGGAATCACACAATATTTTCTCTTGCTCTTTACCGAAAGGCTCTGCTCACTCCTGATTTAGAAGGACCCATCAGAAGGGAAAACTCAGCTGCCCTTGATAGCTCTGACAGAAATCCAGCCATGAAACCCAAAGACTGAAGCCCATTTAAATATGGGTAGGTGAGCTGATCCCTCAGTTCCCAGCAAAGGTATTTGGAAGCAAAACCACACTTCTGCTTTAAAGGAAGACAAAGAAGTAGTTTATATTCTGAGCCAAACATGAGTAGCCAGGGTCAAGAACACAGACACATGATATGTTCTTCCGTGTAAGGGGTTATATGAACTTCAATAAGCACAGAACATGCTTGCCTGCACACATCATCAGTGGTGAGATGGAGGAAGTTAGGTCTACTATCGTGTTTCTACATCCATTAATCTTTCAAGACTTAAATCTTTCTCCCTGCTAATTTTTAATCAGATTACTTTGGAAGGGCCGTTGGTATCATATTCCTTTGACCCAATGATACATCTCAGCTCCTTAAAATAGAGTCTGCTCTCATTCATCTTGGAGACAGGGCTTCCAGAAGCACAAATTTACATGGTAAGGAAGCTAGGCTAGCAGCAAACACTCTCCCAGTATACTAGAACCTGCATCCTGGGCAGATAGGATAACTAAGCGAGGCCAGGGTAGTCAAGCAGGCCCTGTCTGCGGGGATCTGATGTGGCTGTTGGAATGACTCGTGTGCGGGGGCCACTCTGCAACTGTCCAGTGTTACCAGACTCAAGTATTTATCTATCTGCTTACTGTTGGAAAGTCAATCCTCAGAGACAAGAATTGATAGGAAGGAGATCATATTAATTTAAGGGCTGGCACTCGGAGAAGAAGAAGCAATCCGGGCTGGGAAGGTGGCTCAGTGGTAGAGTGCTTGCCTTGCATGCCTAAGGCCCTGGGTTCGATTCCTCAGCACAACATAAGCAAAAAGAAAAAAGCCAGAAGTGGTGCTGCGGCTCAAGTGGTAGAGTGCTAACCTTGAGCTGAAGAGCTGAGGGACAGCGCCCAGGCCCAGAGTTCAGGCCCCACAACCGGACCCCCCCCCCCAAAAAAGAAGCAATCCTTCACTTCCCCAAAACAACCTTGTAGGGAGCTTTGGGGTTCACATGGAGAGAAAGGAGGTACCATGGAACAGTGAAGAAGAGATGTGTGATCATCAAGGTCTTTGTTGTCTAGGGAGTGTGTCTCCTTTTAAAAAAAAAAAAATTATTTTTCCTGGCCAAACATCACAATTGACTTTGACCTTTTGGAGCTAAACTTCCCTATGCAAGCATATGAATTCTCTATTTTAGTCCTCACAGTAGTGTGTAAGCTTTGTGTTCACTGAAACAAATGACTAGAATAAGAAGGAGCATACATTCTGATGCTATCTTCAGGTCATCAAATGTTTAGATTTGGTAGACTTAAAGAAATACTATTTAGCAGTTCATGTCTGCAACATGTAAGCCTGGGTTTTCTTTTCAAATGTCGAATGCTGGCTAAATGGAGGAGATCAGAGGGCAACTTGAAAGGAGATGGTTGCTGCTCTCAACCTCGCTCCCAACTCCTTGGAATTGCAACACTCTGTAGAAAGGAGTTATGGAGAGCCACACAAAGTCTAGATTTATATGCCTGCAAAAGGCTGGAATCAGCCTAGCCCTGGACAACCCTTTCAACTGTGTTGTGCTGTCTTTGCTTTAGTTGCTAGAGAAAAATAGTTCTCCATTTCTTAGACAAAATTCTCCCTCTGGTTATAACTCCATGGGCAATGAGCCTTCCCTTGAGGAGAAAGGAATTCAATTTTGTCATAAGAAAAAGAGAATTCTGAGGCAGATCGATCTAGCAGTCCCCAAAGGATGGCCCCCCCAATCAAAACTTGGTAAAAACAAAAACAAAACTAAGAAGATTTAATGCCAGGCAAGTACTTAATTTCCATGTAAATTCTGCCTGACAACAAAGATGGTTAATCACTAAAAAAAAAAATGTATTTTCAAATGTCTAATTTAAGCTGATTATGAGCTAGGCATCTCTGGCTCACAATTATAATCCTAGCTAATCCAGAAGCTGGGATCTGAGGATCACCATTTAAAGCCAGTCTGGCAGAAAAGTCACAAGATTCTTATCTCCAAAGCAAAAACTCCAATAGTGGGGCTGTGGTTCAAGTGACAGAGCACCAGCCTTGAAAGGAAAAAGCTAAGGGATAGCTCCAGGCTCTGAGATCAAGCCCCAGTACAGACACACATAAACAAAAACCAAAATAATATTGTTTTTAATGGGGAAAGAAAGAGTCAGTGGGCTGATGGGAAGCTCTCTAGTCATTCAGTAAGCTGCCATGGATAAGCAAGGTAGGGGCTGCTCAGTCTGAGTGGTGTCATTGTTAGCAATGGTGGTGTTTCCTGCAAGACTGCTCATCTTCTAAGGAAAGTCAGGCAACCAGCAAAGCTACAGCAGAGTATTTTGAAGGCACTGTTGGTCTCTTTCAAAGCTTAGAGACAATCCAGAGGATAACAGTCTCATTGATGTATAACCTGAAAGTTAAGAAGAGAATATATCTGGAGCGTCAAATCCAATCAAGTTTCAGGCTTTCTTGGTGTGGAAATAAGAATTCATTACCAAAGTCAGGAGGTTGAGATTTGAAGATCTCCGTTTGGAGCCAACCTTGGGTAGACAAAACCACGAACTTCTCTGCTCCAATTAACCAGCAAAAAGCTGAAAAGGGGGAGGCATAGTTCAAGTGGGAGAGTGCAGCCATGAGCGAAGCAGCCAAGCAAGAACGCAAGGCCTTGCTGGGCACCAGTATCAGCATTTTTTAAAAAAAAAAACTCTGGCTTTTCTAAGAGGAATTGCTACCTGAAATGCCACCCTGCTCTATGCCTTCCCAGCAAGGCTGGTAGAACCTTGTCTGGGAAAATTCATCCCCTGATGAGAAGTCAAAGCAGTCCCTGACTTCAATGCCTTTCCAAGTCTGGCAGAATTTGTAGCTTGAGGACTTAGCTGCCTAGTGGTGTGCTCTGTCTGGCTTCTGCAGCGAACTGGAGATCAATAAGAGGAGAAGAAAGAAAGTGGAGCTTTCTTAAACCAGCCCCCACCTCAACCAGTGCTTGCTGCTACCGCTGGAATGTACCAGGAATAAATTCAACTAATCAACATAAATATTCCCTCGCGAAAGCTGACACCCTGTAGGATCACCTGGGGAATGTGTGTTCCTCTAATGAATGTGACTTGTAGCCATGATGTCTGTCTTAATTGTAAAATACCCTCTGCTCTCCATCCAGAGATTACAGACCACCTGTATCTGCGCCATCTCCAATCATTTGTCCCCTGAAAAAAAGCCAAGGGTGTTAAAGCAAACCAAATTTGGCCTAATGATCCTTCTTGATCAGCTAAATTTCTACTTGGGAACTTTGGCCTAACATCACCTAAACACACTGAAAAATGAATTGAAGAGTACATTGTGTAACGCCCTCTTGCGTCTTAACCAGTCACAGAGGCACATTCCAGCCAATCACAGGCTGCTAAATGGATCAGACCATGTTCCAATGGGGCAAACACCCATCTGTCAGCAATCAAGTTTCTGCTCACTTCTGGCCTCTGTCTATACATGTTTGCTGTCCTATGGAGCTCTCAGCCTCATTTGGTTCAGACAGATGTCTCATTCTTAAGTTGTTCTTTGCTCAAAGAGACCCTGTTACATTTCATTTGTCAACAATTTTGCCTTTAACAGGAATGAGGGGAAATTGTTGGTGGATTTCCCACTACACAGAGATTTCTTTTTGTGTCTGGAACTCCCTGGCCCCCGGGCACTTTGGTTTGCTCCTGATACGCCCTGCCAACAGAACTTGGAGCTGTTGGACTTCAGACTGCTTTCAGTTGCGCCTAGCCAGCTCAGTTAGGCCCCTAGAGGTTTCTCATTTGTCAAATCAGCTTCTCCACTCCCTCAAGGAGATGTCTACAAACAATGCAATGTGGGTGCAGTTCCCAGACTTGTGTAAGAGCAGGTAACTATTGTTAGGACTGCCTTGAATTACTTAGAGAAATTTCCTTTGGTCTTCTCACCCAAGATACAAAGTCGCTATCTTGTCCCAGACTTTAAAAAAAAAAAAAAAGGACAAGAATCTTGGTACTTTTGAACAGGAAGAAACTTGTGATTTAAGAATGAAACCTGAAAGCCGGGGTGCCTGTGGCTCATGCCTGTAATCCTCGCTGCTCAGGAGGCTGAGATCTGAGGATCATGGTTCAAAGCCAACCCTGGGCAGGAAAGTCTGTGAGACCCTTAGCTCCAATAAACCACTAGAAAACTGGAAGTGGCTCTGTGGCTTAAGCTGAAGAGCTGAGGAATAGCTCCCAAGCCCATAGTTCAAGCCCCACGACCAACCAACCAAAAAAAAAAAAAAAAGAATGAAACCTGATTGAGTCAAATGTGTAAATACCTGTCATCTTAGCTACTTGGGAGGCTGAGATAGGGAGAATGGGAGGCTGAGATAGAGAGAATGGGAGGCTGAGATAGAGAGAATTGTGGGTTAGGAAAGCCTGGGGAGAAAAAAAAAAAGTTCTCTAGAGCCCCATCTCAACTTATGAAAAGCTTGATTCTATAGTTTCCTATCATCCAGCTATTCAGCTATTCTGAATAGGAGGATCAAGTTCCAGGCCACCAAGTGCATAAACCCAAGAGAGGGTTCGAGGCTAACATAAGGCCTTGCGTTCAAATCTCAGTAGTGCCAAGAAGATGACAGAGGAAATGGAGGATGAAGAGGAGAGGGAGGAGGAGGAGAAGAAGAAAAAGAAAAAAAAACTGTTCTACTAATTACCATGATACTCTGATTTGATCTTGTATAGTATGTACATGTGCTGAAGATATCACACTGTACTCCATGAATAAGTAAAATTACCATATGTCAATTTACAATTGTGCAACAGACATAAAATAAAAATTAAAGGTATCATACTGTATTCATAAATATACATAATCACCATGTGCCCATTAAATTGTTTTAAAATAAGTGAATAAAAATTTTTAAAAGAAACCAAAGCCTGTATCAGAGGTCAAAGAGCTAAACTTGAACTCCTGATTTAACCCACTCACTTCCTACTGGACCAGGCTACCCTCAAGTCTTTAGTTCTAGTCAACTAATCTCTTTATTCTAAGGCTCAAAAGGTAACTCCTTTTCCAGAACTGATGCTCTGGGAGCATCAGAGAGGGAGCTGTAAAGATGAAGGGACAGTTTCTTCCCATAGAGTGCTCACCACAAGTGGCTTTTCTGAAGTCTTTTGTGCTTAGCCACCTCCCATAGCTCCTCCCATCCACAGGCCCCAGGCTCCAAGCTGAGTGTCTCACCCAGGCTGCTGTCCCAGCAGAAAGTCCAGCCCTCACAGCTGGAGAGATCACTTCAGTGTTCACGAGTGCCATCTTGGTTGAGTTTCATGTCCGTTTGCTGGAGAATGACCTGCATGGTGTGGACGTCTATGAATTTCCAGGTTCTTATCAGGTGGTTCATGGTTTTATGATCAGACACATTGTCTTCATAAGATACATTGTATTCATAAACCTCTCCAATGGCAACTCCTTTGTATAATTACTTAATGATAATAAAAATAAAATACTAAAAAAAAAACGAGAGAGATGAGCTCCGGGTGAGATTGGACATGAATTACCAGTGGTCCGTCTCCAGCTCCCCCAGGGCTTCTCCCTGCTTGGAAATGCTCCTTCCTTGGGCTATGGAGACATTTTTAAGCTTATTTTGCTTCTGTTGCTGGTAATGATTATTTCCTTCCTCTCCTCTTACCCAGCTATCCTCCCTCACACACAGATGAAGATGACACGGTGGCTGGTAGAGAGTGGAGCTCTGCAGAATGGCCCACTTTGCTCTGGCCCCAGTTCTCATAGTAATGGCCTCTACTTCCTCTTTTCTTCATCCCTTGTCTCCGGACTTCCTCGCCCCACTCCCTGTCAAATTGCCTGCACTTCTCCCTTGGCTTCTCATAGCCATGGCTTGCCACACAGTCAGATTTAATGACAGTGTCAGAATTTACTGTGCATTGTGCTTCCCTAAACATTAGCTTTCTTGCCCCAAATGCATTTTGAGTTCATTCTCCTCCTTTAGGGTCTTTTGGAGAAGACTCTATGAACACACTTACACCTGACTGGTAGCATATTAATATATCACTCCTCCTAGAGATCACTGAAAGGGTGCCTAGTCAGCTGTTACGATAGGAGGGCAAATACTGAAGGGTCTCTCCTGTTGGAGACAGTTTGTATATATTTGGTGAGGCTCTAGGTTAGACTGAGATTCACAACTCAAGTTATACAATACAGTAGAAAACTAATTTCTCTATTTGGAGCTCCAAGAATGAGAAAGAGACACAGAATGAAAAAGGAAGAGTTTAAGGAGAAACTCTTGCCTTAAAAGGGGGGCGGTAAGGGGGAGAGGAGAGCATGGACAAGAGGGAGAGCAAGTATGAGGCCTTTGTGATAGGATTCTCGCTCTCATATTTGAAGTTGTAAGGTCCATTCCTGCATGGCGAGCAGACCCCGCCCAGTACCTGCGTTACCTAGGCAACTGGGACACCTGGAAGAGGTCACATCTGCATCCGCTGAGGTCACCTCTGAATCTGATGTGGCCACACCTTTCTCCCACTGGTCCCACCTCTTACCTGCTCCCATTTCCTTTTACCTGGACACACCTTTCCCTGCCCCTACCTTATATAAGGCCTAACCCAGGCCCAGATGCTCTTTTTTGCCAGCCGCATGGAGTGCCAACCTTGCCTGGTCCCAGCAGGTCTACTAAATAAACCTACCTCTTACCTGAATACCACGTGCGTGGTGCTGTTCTTACTCAGCTACCTCTTTTTAAAAACCTAACAGAAGTCATAGTAACAAAATCCTACTTGCAAAGTAGGCATTCTGACAGGTTAATGAAGAAATGTTTTGCATGTAAACCTTTCCCAGGGACCTGAGAGAAGACATAGGTAACTGCTAAGTCTACCCACAAGTAAAGCTGCTCCTGTTCCTGGGTCATAATCCTGTTTTGATGGTGAAGACTCCTTGCCAGGACATCGAGTACTTGGGAGAAGAGGAGGTTAAGCTACACAGTTCCATAGGTCATAGAATTTCCAAGTATAAAGACATGGCCAAATTTTGTAGAGTACCATTCCTCCTAGGAGACTTAACATTCCTGCTGACAGGGAAGCAAAAACCACCACAGTATGCTTTGTTGTAAAAAGCAGCAGATCAAAGCTAAGTGCTAACCTGGGGCAGAGTGGCAGGTCACAGGATAGAAGAAGCAATCTGACCTTGGGTGAAAGGAGACAAAAAGAAGGAGAGAAACAGCTGGAAACAGGGGAAACAACGCTTGGAAGGAGGAGATCATTCCTGAAAGCAACAGGAGGAATTCTAGACAATTAAGCACATATGCAAAGTAAGCAAATCTGTAACATAGGCATGTGGTGTGTCCTTTCAGGATCTCTAGGGCAAAGTGAAGAAGAATGAAATCCAAGAGGGTTGGAAGAGTTGAAGAGAACTTTCTGGGCAAAAGAAAGTTTCAGCTGGCCTCCAAACATGTGGCTAGAGGTGTTCTTGAAGTTGGTGATGAAGACCAGATTAAGATGGTGTAGGAGTTGTTGCTTACCACCTGGGTGAAGGAAGAAGAGGCATGATTACAGCACCATAACCACAACCAAAACGTGGGCATAACAAATACACATGTATGTAAATATCACAGTGAGACCCTTTGTACAGGTGATATATGCTAATAAACATCTAAGTCTGTACCAGTGGCTCACTCCTGCAGTACTAGCTATTTAGTAAGCTGAGATCTAAAGATCACAGTTTGAAGCCAACCTTGGGCAGGAAAGTCTGGGAGACTGTTATCTCCAGTTAACCACCAAAAGCTGAAAGTGGAGCTGTGGCTCTGGTGGTAAAGTGCTAGTCTTGAATAGAACAGCTCAGGGATAGAACCAAGGCCCGGAGTTCAAGCCCCAGGATTGGCATATATACATACACAAAGGTTTTTTTTTTAAAAAAAAAAAAAAGCAAGAAAAGTAAAGTGTTTGAAGTTAGAGTGAACAACAAGAGTCAGACATGAGTTATCTTATGACCTTAATGATAGAAAGGCTTTATGAGAGAAAAACTTGAGAATGTCTGTCCTCATTCTGGACAAGTTGCAAAGAGAAGGGAGGGAGAAGCATCTTACACAGACCTAGGGGTAATTTGAGAGAGTGAACAAAGGTGAGGGATGGGGCTGTTGCAGATTGGTACGTCTGAAAGTCATCAGTCCAGGAGACGGAAACTTGGGTCTGGCTATGATGACTGGAATCTCAAGCAGTGCTAGGGTGGTGAGGTCTGGTGGCAAAAGTTGTCTCTTTGTTCCCATCAGAGAGGAAGTGGTACCTGTCATCTTTCTGTTCTTAAACATCTGTGGTGAGGGGCTGGGAAGGTGGCTCAGTGGTAGAGCGCTTGCCTTGCATGCATGAGGCCCTGGGTTCAATTCCCCAGCACCACATAAGCAAAAAGAAAAAAGCCAGAGGTGCGCTGTGGCTCAAGTGGTAGAGCGCTAGCCTTGAGCTGAAGAGCTGAGGGACAGCGCCCAGGCACAGAGTTCAGGCCCCATGACTGGACCCAAAAAAAACAAACAAACAAACAAAAAAAAATCTGTTTTGAGCAAGCTATGTCAGACACATAGATGAATATGTGAATATCTTTCCACAATGGTAAAATAAATAACAAATTCACAAGTTGCATCACTTTCCTTGGCTTTAATTGATCAAGTACTACAGGTTTCCTGTGGAGTTGTGACAGCAGTTTTTTTTTCTTGGGATATTAGTACTCATATCACTCTCAGTCACATATTATGCTTTCCACAATATTATAATATACTAAAAGATAAAAATAAAAAATACTATAATATACTTGTATACATGTATGTGTGTATACATACACAGTGTGCTTGGAGATGGTTGTTGTTTAGCTGTGTAAGCAAGAGATAAAGTCATTCTATTTTGGTGACTCAAAATGGGGTAACTTAGGTCAAAACCATTATTATGTAAGATGGAGAAACTCAAAGGCAGTCACAGCCCTAAAGTCCTATGTTCAATAGAACATAGTGCAAACCCAGCATGCTTGCCTCTGAACTTTCACCTGAACTAAGATGCTGAAATGTAAAGTTTTCAGTGAATGGCTCATGGAAGAATGGTGATCTTTCTATTACTCAAAGACTTCCCAAACCTTGAGTTGTTTGATCATCCAAAGGAAAGGAAGGCAAAGCCAAAATCAACCAGAAAGCAGTGCTGGTAGTTAACAGTTTAGAACCTGAGAACTAGTGTTGCCAGTAACAACTTATTCTAGCTTTTCCTGGAATCCTGTTATCAGATTGTTAATGTATTAATGGTTAATTAATGTCAAAATATTAGTAGTTCCACAACTGACCTACATAGGTAAGAGCAAATGGAGGTTAAATGTTTGGGTTTGGTTTTATTTCTCTTCTTTAATGACAGACTTTTTCCAACAGCAAAGGCTGTCAGGGACCCACCTAAGTCGGTTTCTTTTGGAACCACAGGTTGAAGGACTTGCCTTCCTGGTAAGCAAGGAGTGGCCATGCCCCAGGGACAGGGCAGGTTCTGGGAACAAGGGAATAGGTTATTACAGGGTAATGAAGAGCAATTATTGAAACAAGTCTTGGCACTAGTAGCTGCCAAGTATGTACAAGTGAAGGTGGTCTCCAGGTAATGGGGAAAAGGGTTGTTTTGGCTTACAATTTCAGAATAGGGTTTAATGTTCCATTGTATGAGTCTATCACTAAATGTTTATTTTTGTATTTCCAAGAATGTTTGCAGCTATTACCAAAGACTTCCTTGAGATCACCAGAGCAAAGATGTCAGATCTAGTTCCTGCCCTATGAGCAAGGTCAGCTTTCAGCCCTCTCTCCTACTGTGCAGTCTTGAGTACATAAGTACCTTCCTGTATTCCCAGGAGAATGTTTACAGGCTTGAGTGAATCTGGCATCAACAATCTGATCAAATATCTCTGGCCAATGACTCAGGAGTATTACTACAAAAAGGAGATTTCTGAATCCATGTACTATATATCTTCTGCAGGTGGTTATGAGTTTGCCCTCTGCCCCCAACAAAGAGAAGAATCAAGGAAACTAAACATTCTGCCTGTGACAGAATTAAAGCTAACAACCGATTGCCCTTTTTTCTAATTTGACCTTGAGCCATATCCATTTCCAGCTAAGTAACTGAAGTCAAACCATACATTCTTTTTATGTTCTTCTCCTTCTCATTTATTAGTAATAACATTGCTCTTGTCCTCAGTTAATAGAGGGCGAATATTGGATTGTACATCGCTTTTGTCCTGAGTTAATAGAGGAGAATATTGGATTGTCTTAGAGTTAACAAAGTATAAGTATTTAAATCTCCGTGGCTTGATTCAACAAAAGATTATGGTCTGGCTCTTGTAGGTCAAGTAGCACTCCTTCATGATACTCTTTCTAAAGTCATTCAAGGTCATTTTCTTTCCTATGGTTCCTCCATATAGTCCTGTGTGTGGAAGAGCCAGAAAGCAAAGAAGTACCTGGATAAATAAATGTCCCTGGATTGGAAACAGTATTTCACTTCTGTTCACATTCCATTGGTAAGAACTGGTCATGAAACACTGAGATGCAAAGGGAAAGGACTGGGAAATGTGTTCTTCCCTGTGTCCCCAGGGGAAAAAAATGATTTGATGATGACATAGTATCTTTGCTAACGTAACAGCATAGATAGCTTCCTCTTAGTCATCCTTTTTGAAACTAGTGAGGTCTTCAGTCAGTTCCTTGTCTAGAGCCAGGTGTGGTGCTGTACTCTTGGAATCCCAGCAGATGGGAAGCGAAGGCAGGAGAATGTCAAGTTTGAAGTGAGCACAGACTTCATCAGGAAACCTATATCAAGGTAACAACATTCTCAATTTAAAAGGGTGGCAAGCTTATTTTGGTTCACAGTTTCACAAGTTTCAGTCCACGATTTGCTGGCTCCATCATTTCTGGATCTGTACTGAAAAAAAAAGAGCATGTTGGCAGAAGGACACAGCAGAGCAGAGCTGTTCAACTCATGGTGGACAGGAAGTAGAGAGGAAGAGACTGGGACCAGGTGTAACATTTAAAGCTATACCTCCAGTGACCTATTTCTTCTAGATAGGCCTCACTCTCCAATATTTCCACCACCTTCTGAAATAATGTCACCAGCTGGGGACCAGGCCTTCGGTGCATGAGCCTATGGGAGACATTTCATACAAACCCACCAACTGCGGGTTGTCTGAGTACTTTAGATGTATCATTTCACTTAATTATCTAAATACTTTCACATATGATCATAATTACTTTATACGTGGGAAAAATGTTTTTGAATCAGTGAGTTGGTTTTCTAGGATTGCCATTTAAGAAGTACCACAGACTTGGGGTTTTACACAACAACAATTGTTTTCTCACAGTGCTGGAGGCTACATGTCTGAGCTCAGGACAGCTGCAGGATTTCTTCTAAGACTTGTTTCCTTAACCTGTAGGTGGCCGCCTTATTTCTGTGCTTCTACACAGTCTTCTCTCTGTGTGTAAGCAGACCTGTGTCTAGGTTCTTCTTCCCCCCTGAAAAGGGATCCAGGAGCCAGGTTAGGTTAGGGCTACCCTGAAGACTGCATTTTAACCTTCTTTTTCTTTTTTTTTTAAAGTCAGTTGTGGGGCTGGAATTGAGGACTGGGGAACACTGTCCCAGGGATTTTGTGCTCAAGGCTAGCTATCACTCTACCGCTTTGAGCCACAGTGCCACTTCTGGGGGGTTTTGGTGGTTAATTGGAGATAAGAGCCTCACAGACTTTCCTGCCCTGGCTGGCTTTGAACTGCAAGCCTCAGATCTCAGCCTCCTGAGTAGCTAGGATTAGAGGCATGAGCCACCAGAGCCCAGCCTTAGTTAGTTGTTGAAAGATTCCCCAACTCTAGTTGCATTCTAAAATACTAGAGGGTTAAGATTTCAACATGCAAACTTAGTGGGGGTATAATTCAGTCTCTTACATGTCCTAATTTGTCTTATGTGAATGTATCTAATAAAAGTGATGAAAGATATGTGCAAATATTTCATCATAAGTTGTTTATTGTAATAATAATAATAATAATAATGGTTAAGAATAGGTTCAGCTCTAATGAGCCAAAAACTCAAACATAACAGGATGTTTGATGTAGGTGGTTATGGATACTGGCTCAATGACCCTCTGAAAGTCTCTTACTTGTTGTTGCATGCCTCTCACCTCATAGGTATAAAGTAGCTACTGCAGCTCCAGACATCATATCATGTTTAAGGTAGGAGAAAGGAGAAAGAACAATTGCATCTTCTTTTTATCAAGAAAGGAAAAACTTCCCCAAAGCTTTCCACAGAAAACCTTTTCTAAGTCTCATGGATAACAATTGAATTCTATTCAGCTCCAGTTTTACAACTTAGTTGAACAAAGTAGTAAAACTTAGGGTGTATTTTAGGGTGTCGAAAGCTCTGGAGAATGGAGTGGTAGAGAGGGAAAATCTGTATAGGGGGAATTGATGCTATTCTAAGGAATAACATTATTAGAACTTCTGGGTAAATCAAGCTTGGCCCATTTAAAGGGAGAAGTCAGAAGGTGTGATGTGGAATTAGCAAATGAATCCAAGATCCACACCTACCTTCCAGGCTTGGGGCTCCTAGAAGAAGGTTAATTTCCCCTAAATTGAACCCCCAAAAAGCTCACACTTTTCAGGGGATACCAACTTTCCACCCACTTCTGTGACATCACCTCATTGCTTGAGAATGCACCTATCACCTCAAAAGATGGGCCATACCCAAGTCAGGGGTGGATGGGCATGGTCAAGGACTGTTTTCTACATTACCTCGGTTTTCCACCCTGCCTCTCTACACTATGGCATTGCTGTTCTGCCTTCTCACACATCAGCTGAGCTGAGTGAAAACGACATACATACATATCCAGGAATTTTGAGTTCTCTGATGGATAGGAACATAACTGGGGCAGGAGAAGGAACAAGACATTTGTTCTTCCCGAGTACATTCTCCCAAAATGGCAATCCTAGAGATAATATGCTTCCAGCTGAAATGGAGAAAGGTATTACCAGGATCCAGACTAGGGGCATGACACATGTTTTAGAGTACTTGTGCATGAGATCCTGAGCTCAATCCCCAGTTATGCAAAATAGTAATATACTAATAATAATAACTTCAGTTTAGCTACATTTATCTGTTAAAAGAGAGAGACGACTGATCTTCCAGTTACAGGAGACTCCAGGATGTTCATGGGGAAACTGAGAGGTGGAAGTTTCTAGGACAGTGCTCAGCCTTCCTCTGATGATTCAGGGTTTGGGCCCTGGAGATACTTCAAGGCCACCTGTTGAGCCTCAGTCCTCATAGCTCCAGATGTCACCAGCAGCCCCTTGATTTTGCCATGAGGTACTCTAGAAACGAGTTCTATTCACTTCAGTTCCATGGGAATGGATCCAATACAAGTCAAATGTCAAGTTCTCTGAACTGTAAGGTCTGAATTGGGGTTGAATAGCAATGTTTAGAGGACATCCATCAGCCACATGAAGCAGATGGTTCATCTTGTTCTGTGGATCATCTTGTTCCGAGGATCTCAGATCTGGTGGGCAGTTCAGACTTTAATTAACTTACCCAGTACCCCCAAAGCCCTGGGTGATTAGGCTCTTTTAGGTTATCACAAGAGCTCCAGCAACTTTCCAGCTTCCAACAATCTCCCCTACCCCTTCCCTCCCAGAGCCTGTCTGCACTCCACCTCTGCATTGCCACAGCAATCTGGATAGCCCACATGGATTTTCCACATGCACCTCCACTCAGCTGCTTCAGCAGAGCCTCCCAGCTCCCTGAGGAGCACATGCTTTTGTTCAAGCTGATAAACCTGAAGGCATCCTCTCTCCTTGGCTCCCTTTCCTGTTGAGCCAAATTGTTCTTTGAGGTCTGGGTCAGAAATTCTACTCAGGTGTAATCCTGAGCTTACCTGAGATTTCTGCCTACTTGCCTGATTTACTACAACAGTCTACCAACTGGTCTCCCTAGTGATATCCAGTCTCCATCCCTCCCACCCTCAACTCTGCCCCAGGGTCACTTGCTTGTGACCAGTCTGTTTGAAAGTCTGCCACAGATTAAATTCCAACTTTCCAGCTGGGCAAGCAAAGCATTTCAGTGTTTGATCTCATGTTCTCTGCAATGTGTTCTCCCACCTGCCTACCTGTTGCCAACTTTTAGCCATACAGAGAACATCTTCAAACCAGACCACATGTACACTGCACCCTCTGTGCTTTGTACATCCTGCTCCTTCTGTCTCTCACATCAAGTTCCTCACCCAGTGGGTAAACTCACCCTTCCTTGGTGACCCACCTACTCTGCCAAGTCTTAAAGTTCTTGAACAATGCTCATTTCTGCAAGTGTGTGTGTGTGTGTGTGTGTGTGTGTGCCTTCCACCTGCCTCTGAGCTTCTAGAAGGCAGGAAGCTGTTACTAAGGAAGGAAGTCATACACATAGATAGATGACCGGGACCTGATCTGACACTCTCTGCTCTCATCCAGGCAAATCTGGACAGTTCCATTGAACAGGTACAAAGGAAATTCTCCCCTTCCTAGGCCAAAGAACTCACTACAGTAGATAGCATGGACTGAGCATAGTAGTGGTCGTGCATTTGCCGAATCCTCGCTCAGCATGGTACAGCAGTAGTATTATCCAGAGCTCATGGGAAACCTGACTTTATAGCAGACTGATCCTCACAGAGGCTAAGTCACTTACCCAGGCCCCAAAGCCTGGACTCTGATCTACTGTACTGCCAGAGGAAAGGGTCAAGATGGTGTCCTTTTATACCCAACAGTGGTAGCTAAGGGCTGTGCTCCACACAAGGTATTCCTGGGGAACTTGCTATGGTTTCGGGTTGGCTGTGGGAAGGGGAAAGATATTGTCAGGTAAAGACATTCAATTGTCATTTTAATTGGTTGAATGTGGTATCTTTCCACCTTGGACTTGATCTTCTGATGTCATGTACATTCTGAGTACCCTCAGAATCCACCAACAAAGCAGCAACTCCAAGATCCTGGAGATCCAGCCGCTGAATAGTAATGAAGTAGAGCTGGTATCTTTGGTCATGGCGCCCATAAATTCCTGCTTAGGCAGGAACTCATCCAAAGTGAGAGGTACTACCCGACCTCTGCCATCACCTAACCAGGGCATCTTTCCCATGTTTGCTCCTAGCAGGACCTGTTCCAGCTCATCCTTCCTTTACAGGCCCTGTCTGCAGTTTAATCATGTTCTCTGTCTATTCTGAGCCACACTCATTTCCTGGGGGAGGGGAGAATTGGATGTTGACAGCATTCCTCTCACATTTCATCTCCTCATTCTAATTACCATCAGGCCACAGCTCAGTGAGTATTCCTTGAGGACTCCTTCTGGATGTTAGACTAATGTTTCTGCCAAGCCCAAGGTCCTATCTTCATTCTTCCTGTTTGTGGTTGACTAGTCCTTTTACTTCCACTCCACTAAAGCCTGGCCAGATAGAATTTGCCAAACAAAGGGACTCTTGGTAACAGAAGTGATTAACGAAGAGAGTGAGAGACTGGGAAAATGTTGTCACTCCTTTTCCTTCCTTCCTTTTCTATGGTTTGTTGGATGAAGAGAGTTCTGAATATAATATTATACTTAACTGTGTGTGTGTGTGTGTTTGTGTGTCTGTGTGTGTCTGTGTGTCTGTCTATCTGTACTGGGGCATAAACTCAGAGTCTGAGTGCTGTCCCTTAGCTTATTTGCTCAAAGCTGGCACTCTGTCACTTGAGCAACAGATCCTCTTCCAGCTTTTGGTTAATTGGAGATAAGAGTCTCCCAAACCTTCCTGCCCTGTCTGGCTTCAAACCCAGATCCTCAGATCTCAGCTTCCTGGGTAGTTAGCCACTAGTGCCTGGCTTTACATTACATTTTTGATTTGTCATTTCCATGAACTTAGCTTTGATCATCCTTTCTCCTGCATTGGGTCTAGGAATGTGTAGTAAAATGAATAATAACTGGAGACTATTGTGTTCAGTGAAATAAGCCAGTCCCACAAAGATAGGAACTGCATGTTTTCACTTATTTGCGGAAGCTACAAGACAAACTAAAATACCCAGGTTATGAAAGCAAGTTGTGAAGGACTACTAGTGAAAGGGAAAGGGAAAAAAAGCTAGGGAGAAAGGGATAACAGAGAATAATGGATGGATGAGTATGATCAAAGTGGATTAGATGCATTGTGGAAGTGTCATGAAATCCTCTACTATATGTTATTGAATATATGCCAATAAACAACAACAATAAGAATAAAATTCTTACTTTCAAAGTTCTCTGTTATCATCCCCCCAAAGTATTTTCAGGCATCTCATCATTTATGGGCACAGTAATCATCTGGCAACATAGAAGCCACAAGAAGTGGAAGAAGAGTCTCAATCATCAGTAACTGGATTTCCAGTCCTGCTTTGTCCACAGTGAGCCTGCTCCGTGGTCTTGGGAAAGTCATTGACCCCCCCAAGCCTCAGTTTCCTTAGTTGTCAGATGAGGATATTGAACTACAGAAGCTAAGATTGTATAAATTATGATGTATAATCATGAAATTGGTTGACATTTAGACTTCCTAAGGTCTGGTAGCAGTGAGAGGGACCAAACATGGAAGAAAACCAGTCTGTCCTTGGAAGGCTTTCTGGTATGTGAGCCCTAGGCATGTAAGGCTCCAGGGACTGGGCTCAAGGACACTCTGTTCCCACCTATAAATTATTCATGTCTTACATTCAGGCATAAAGGATGGATAATGGCTAGTTTGACCTCTGAGAGAAGATACACTGGGTTCTTTGCTAGAGGGGGTAGAATATGAGCTTTTCAGATGGAAAGGGACTTCAGAGATTGTTTACCAGATCAATGAGATTGGTTTCAGTGGTTGGCCAAGAACATATGGGTAGTCAACTGTGCAGTCAGAAACATCCATTGGGAGGAAAAGTCATTTTAAAGAGCAAGAAAAAGTTATAATATTTATAATCCAAATTATCCAATGGAGGAGTGTAACTAATGGGTACTAATTTTTAAAAAGGCATCCTAAAAGTAATGAAGCAGGAATTATGACTTCCTCAGGGCTCCTAACAATGAATATTTCCTGGTTTGCTCATCAGTATATTTTCACACTTTTAAATAGGAATGTTCTATGATTTTATGTGTGTGCGTGTGTATGCTGGTCCTGGGGCTTGAACTCAGGACCTGTGTGCTATCCCTGAACATTTTTGTTCAAGGTTAGTACTCTACCACTTAAGCCACAGCTCCAATTTTGGCTTTTTTGGGGGGCAGTTAATTGGAGATAAGCATCTCATGGGCTTTTCTGCCTAGGCTGGCTTTGAACTCCAATCCTCAAATCTCAGCCTCCTGAGTAGCTAGGATTATAGGCATTAGCCACTGGAGCTTGGCATATATCCTGTGATTTTAAAAGAATTCACAGAATAGTAGGTTAAATGTAACCCAACACACAGCTGCAGAACTATGCAAACCTTCTGTTAGGCCTACCTGAACCATGGCTCCCAAATAGGGATGAAGGGGGTACACACACTGAAATGTTTTCCCAACGTATTATCCTTTTGTTCATTGAAAGGCTCTTACTCTGAGTACTTCACATAGCACATCTTGGGGGGAAGATATTTCTGACAAACCTAATCATGTTAGAGCTACAAAGCTGAGTCCAGAGAGAGACTAGGTAGCCTAGCCAAGGTCACCTAGCTAGTTGATGGCAGAACCAGGGCTATGATCCAGCATTCTGTTGTTTCTCTCCATACAACATTAAGGTCAACAGAAGCCGTCCAATCAGACCAGCTGTACTGAGAAATCCTGCTGCAAACTGGAAGTAAACTGGCATGCAATATATTAAATAATATGCTTTCTAGAGATCAAAACAAAAGTGTGTGTGTGTGTGTGTGTGTGTGTGTGTGTGTGTGTGCGGTGTGCGTGTGTGTGTTCTAGTCACAATACCACTGAAAGACAAATTCCTACCAAAGATAGTTGAATCTTGCAAGTCCCATGTCAACCAGCGATGGTCTCCAAGTCCTCTGGCTCCTGGGAATGGAAAAGAACACATTGAGCTTTCATCACACTCTGGCCTGGGATGTCCCCAAACCTGGAGATGTTACTTTACATGAAAAAAAAAACTTTGCCACCATAAGGCTTTTGCAATAGAAAGATTGTCCAGATGGGCAAGGTAATCCTAAGTCCATACTAACAGGAAGGCAGAATGAAGTTGATTGTAAGACAAGAAATATATTGTGATGATGGTGAGGATGATAATAGTGATGACGATGATGGAGGAAGAAGAGGAGGAGGAGGAGGAGGAGGGAGGAGGGGGGAGGAGAAGGAAGAGGAGGGAGAAGAGATGATGACGATGGTGATGATAATGATGTGCTCTGAGGATGAGGATAGGGCCATAGTAAACACTGGAACTGGCTGGTAGAATTTGAAAAAGGGACAAAGACATGAATTCCCAGGTGCCTTCAGAGGAAATCAGCTCTGGAGATGTTGCAACATAGCCCAATGAAACGGATTTTGGATTTCTGGGTAAACTGGCATTCTTTGAAACCACTGTGTTTATAATCATCTTCCACAGAAGCAATGGCAACTTAAGGTTTCTAGTGTGCTGAGATCATCCCAATTCAATCTTCGCAGGTTGGGCCACCAGATAAGGTGAGAGTGGTATGACTGGCTGGCATGAGCAGCTAGGTCACCCCACACTGCCTGGAACCACCCAGAGGTCTCCAAGTACCATTTCATACTGAAGGAGTTGGGCCACGCCAGGTCTCCGGCTCAGAGATAAGGGTAGCTGTCTCTTCTGCAGAGCTGCACGAAGCAGGCAGTGATGGATTTATGACACCACACCTTACCCATATGCTTTTCAATGATTGTTTTCTTTGGCAACATCACAAGTGTACCAGTGCTGGAATTCGAGTCAAGCAAGTTAGGGCTGCTTGGAACTCATAGGTATACTGCTTATAAAACATTGCCACATTTCCAAGGGTGTATTTTTCTCCTACAAGTCTGAAATACTTTATGTCATTAGCATGCCTATCTGGTGTTTGGGCAACTTGACCAGAGCCTGACTATCTCTTTGCATGTTACATCCTCCTCAAACACCTACCTTGGGCTGGCACAGGACAGAACAGCGTATAACAGTGGAATAACAGAGCAGTGGTGCCTAAGAGTTTGAATCAAATATCACCCCATAATCTTCAGCAAATGAAAGAGCCACTTAGCCAGAGACACTGTATTCAGAACCTCTGGCCTGTAAGACCTTTATTTGGACTTAAGACATGGTTGGAAATTTTAGGAGAAATACCTATCAGGGTCTCGGAATTGGTAGTGAGGTGTTATGGGCTACCTGATGAAGTGGCAGGGCAAGACACGTAGAAATGATAATGAAATGATATATTGGACTTCTCTCTTCCAACAAGCTATTTTCAACTTAACCTATTGCCTTTTGATACCTAATTCACAAATTTGTTAATACACCAGCAAATGAATTTTGCTTATGAATCTTACCTAGGGAATTGCTTAATGAATTTTGTTTATGTTTTAGGAAAAAGAAGAGAATATAGAGTGGAAATGAGGAAAGGAAGAAAATGATTCTCAGGGGCTGGGAAGATGGCTCAGTGGTAGAGTGCTTGCCTTGCATGCATGAGGCCCTGGGTTTGATTCCTCAGCATCACATAAGCAGAAAATGCCGATGCTGTGGGTCAAGTGATAGGGCGCTAGCCTTGAGCTGAAGAGCTGAGGGACAGCGCCCAGGCCCAGAGTTCAGGTCTCACGACCAGCAAAAAGAAAAAAAAGAAAAGGAAAGAAAGGAAGGAAGGAGAAAAAAATGATTCTCAGTGAACAGGCTAAATATGTCTGATACAAAACAGTTCTAAATGACACCAGAATTACCATGACTGAAACTATACAATGACCTCATAATTGTTGAAAATGTCAAAAACAGCACAATTCATTGTTAGCCTTGTAAACAACTACACCTATTCTACATCTTGTGGAAATGTCTAAGTCTTCAGAAGTGCTAGCATTTTGGGTTTTGCTTTGCAGAAAGATTCAATGTGAACAGGTAAGCCCTTCCAGAGAGGTGATGCCCTGATCTATTACTACAAAATATGGCATGATTAATGTTTCACATTTAAGATATCTATTCCATAATTACCAATAAATTAATTTTTAAAAAGAGGATAAAAAGCAACATAGCAAACACTTTTAGAAGTTAAAATGCACAAATAAAGATAGAAGTGACAGGGGAAAAAAAACTATGTCATACTAAAATTTGCAATACTAGTGGTTAGAAATTGCCCATGTGGGATAGTTTGGAAATTCAAAAACATGTCCTACAAATGCTATCCAAGTGAGTCAAATTCTTGGATATTCTGTCAAAGTTTTCCATATAAAACACCAAGTTGTAGATTCTTAATATACTCATTCATAAGAGACCAATAATACCCTAAGACTGGTAGCTTTCAAGAAATAGAAGCTTACAGGGAAAAAAAAGCTTAAGTGAAAACATCTAAACAGAGGGTAGGGATAGTAGGAGAAAAACAAAGGAGGGAGTAACAATGCTCAACAAGAAATGTACTCGTTACCTTACTCACATAACTGTACAACATCATTACAATAAAATCATTTTTTTGTCGGTTGTGGAGTTGAACTCTGGGCTTGGGCACTGTCCCTGCACTCTTCAGCTCAAGGCAAGCACTCTACCACTTGAGCTACAGTGCTACTTCCGGTTATCTGGTGGTTTATTAGAAATAAGAGTCTCATAGACTCTCCTGCCCGGGCTGGCTTTGAACTGTGATCCTCAGATCTCAGCCTCCTGAGTAGCTAGGATTATAGGCTGAGCCACCCAGCTATAAAATAATTTTTTTAAAAAATCTAAATAGTTTTTTTTTGGTGCTGGTACTGGGGCTTGGACTCAGGGCCTCTTGGATTTTTCTGCTCAAGGTTGGCATTCTATCACTTGAGCCAGGCATCCAGTTCCTTAAAGCCATCTTATTGATCATGAATGATCAATTCAATAAGTCATACAATGTGTGATCTTGTCAGTTAATCTTATTACTGAACATGTAATTTTAGTAAATTAGCTTTAATCAAATTGACCGAAAATTAACTAAAATTCATCACGTCTTTGTGCACACGATCAATGCTCAATTATACGGTGGCATCAGAAAAAAAAAATTTTCATGCACTGACCACAATTTTCAAGCAACGCCAATTCTCCCATCTCAGTCTTGAGCTCTTGTGTATCAGTGGTTACTGTTTTGGTTTGGTTTGGTTTGGTTTTGGTGTGTGTCGGGGTGGGGGGGAACTACTGGATTGTAAGCAAAACCACAAACAAGAATAAGCCTCAAGGTTTATCCTTACTAGAAAAAGCATAAGGCCTTGGACAGTGTTAGTTTCTTGTGATTTCCATAACAAATTGAGTAAAACAATGGAAATCCATTCTCTCCAGTTCTGGAGGCTGAGAGTAAAGTCCAGCAGAGGGGCAGGCCAGGCTCTGGTCCACTCCTTGATCTTCCCTGCTGGCCTTGATGTTTCTTCTTGCCTTCATTGCCTCACTCCAGCCCCTCTCTTTGATTGTCATATGGTGTCCTGTCTCTCCCTTCACATGGCCTTTAAAAAGCCCCAGCCATACTGGATTTGTGGCTCACCTACTCCAGTACGATCTCATGTGACCTAGCTCCCTCTGCAATAGCGTACTTTCAATTAACCTAGCACTGGGAAGGACTGCAGTGTATCATTTTGGGGGGCACAATTCAACATGGCCTTTATCTTAACTTACAATGCTCTTATGGTTAGTAAATGCTATTTGGGCCAATTCCCTCTCAGGTATTGCACCATTTCTCTTTTCTAAGTTGCTTTAATATTATTTTTATTTTACAGTGCTAGGGATGAAACCTAGGCCCCCAAGAATGCCAGGCAAGTACCACCGAGCTATATCTCCAGGCCTTAAAAGCTGTTTTTAATGGACAGATCATACTATTTACACCACTCAATGAATGTAAAAACAGTTTGGGCTGGATTTATCTTCGGAAAGTTTCTTGCTGAAAAATTGGGCTTAAATCAAGTATACCATTCCCTTCCTTGTCTTTTTAATCCTCTTTGAATCTGATCTTTGAATCCACATTTCAAAAATAAAATCCAGGGCTGGGAAAGTGGCTCAGTGGTAGAGCGTTTGTCTTGCATGCATGAGGCCCTAGGTTCGATTCCCCAGCACCACATAAGCAGGAGAAAAAAAAAGGCGGAAGTGGCACTGTGGCTCAAGTGGTAGAGCGCTAGCCTTGAGCTGAAGAGCTGAGGGACAGCGCCCAGGCCCAGAGTTCAGGCCCATGACTGGACCCAAAAGATAGATAGATAGGTAAATAAATAAATAAATAAATAAAATCGAATATAGTGTCACTTTATTTCTTTTCAATGAAATTCATATAACAATCCCATAAACGCAATGTAAATATGTTTTTCAAGGCTTATTACACAGCTAATTCACAAGAAAGAAAACCTCCCGAGTGTCTCAATTTTTGGATCAGAATGCTTTCAGTACTGGAGACAAGAAGGAAGAGGCCCCATACGCAGCTGGGCAGAGGGAGGTGGGACTCTGCCACTGGCAGAAATCTGGTAGGAGGAGAACACAGGAATGGGCAGAAGGAACATCCTATCTGTGTTCCAGGAGCTGCATCCTGCCGGCAGGAAGGACAGAGTCACGAAATTCACAGGAAACTGAGACGTTCCTTCATAGAAAAGAGACAATGAAAATAGATCTTTTCTATGACAGTATGTTCTCCCTTCTTTTCTTCCTGGTAATTTAATGTCACAAGACACCTGCAGCCAAGACTAGCAAAGGAAATAGGCCAGTTGTTGGCACTGGCAAAGCAAAAGGCCCGTTAGCTAGGCTGAAGCCATACAAGGGGGTGGAAGAAGGTCAGGGAATTTGCCCAATTGGGTACCAGCTTCTCTCCTGCCCTGTTATCAGAGCAGGGACCTGGATTCAGGATTCCAGAATCCATTTTTGCAGAACAAGCCAAGTGCTGACACAACAGAAAGCTAAGAAAAATGCAAGCTATGCTGGGAAGGTGGCTCAGTGGTAGAGCGCTTGCCTTGCATGCATGAGGCCCTGGGTTCGATTCCTCAGCACCACATACGCAAAAAGAAAAAAGCTAGAAGTGGCACTGTGACTCAAGTGGTAGAGCGCTAGCCTTGAGCTGAAGAGCTGAGGGACAGCGCCCAGGCCCAGAGTTCAGGCCCCACAACCAAAACCAAAAAAAAAAAAAAAAAGAAAAATGCACGTTATAACATGAGCAAGGAGAATTTTCTCTCAAATTCTCAGTACTGAAGAATAGAGAAGAGCAATGAACCATCCCCCACCCCCACTCCCAGGGAAAGTAGAGTGTGGAACAGAAAAAAAAGACAGAACAGCTAATAACAAGTTGGAGTATTCCTCCAGGAAACATCAACTGGGCATGAGCAAGGTACTGCATTAGCACCTGTATTGAGATTATGAGAAGATACTGTCAGAGTATAAATTAATGACATTACTGTCATCTTAGAGCGATCACCAAAGGGCCTGGGCTTGTCTGAGCTGTGTTTCTTTTCTTTCTTTCCTGGGGGCTACACTGTGACTTGAACATGGGGCCTCAGGCTTGTTGTACAGCTCTACTGCTGAGCCACCACATGTCCAGCCCATTTTTGTACTGGTTATTTCTTTTTCAAGATAATAGCTCACTTCCTGCTCAGGGCTGCTTGGATCATACTCTGCCTGTTTTAGGCTTTCTGCCTAGCTGGGATGATGGGCTCACACAATGCCCAGCAGCTTTCTGTAGAGATGGAGCTTCATAGGCTTTTCTTCTCAGGCTGACCTGGAACCTCAATCCTCCTGATCTTAACCTCCCCACAAAGCGTAGGATGCTGAGCATGTGCTACCATACCTGGCTATGGGTTGAGAAGTGCTGTTGTGAACTTCTCTGGACAAGCTGGCTTTGAACCACAATCGTCCTGTTCTGGTTCAAGTAGCTGGGTTGAGTCTTCATGGAAGAGGAAACATTGCCAGAACAGAGGAAGGCATTATCCACTGAGGGCAATCACCCTGGGCAGAGATGGTGGAATTAAGAGCAACCAAGCAGCCATGTCAAGGAGAATTTGCAGCACAGAAAAAGGATTTTAAACTTGTTCTACTTTGGCATAGAAGGGGAGAGACTAGACACAGCAAGCTTGGAATAAGCCCACTGCCTCACTACCTCTGGATTGAGGTTTTGGCAGTAGTGGGACCAGGGCAGGGAGAGAAGTCAGTTAGTAAACAAAGGTAAAGTTATTTAAGGAAAATAGATAGTAGTATAGTACACACCTGTTTTCCCAGCATTCAGGAGGAAGAGATGGAGAATCATGAGGCAAGTGGAGGAAAGGAAGCCCCCTATTGTCACTGTCTCTGGGCAGCTGCAGGCAGTATTGCAATCACTGAGATGTGAACTACAGGCTGTGATTGTGGAGCAGAGCTATGTATAGAGAGGTTGCTGGGTCCTCTCCCATATGCACAGTGTGACTAATCTGCCTAAGGCCCAACCAAGGAGAAATCTCTGTCCAGCAGTCAGGAGAAGGGGAGGAAGGGATGGAGAGAGTTAGCTTAGTACAAGGAGCATGTAGGTGACAATTGAAAATAAGTTGTGAACAGATCATTCAAGCTGATGCAAGAGTGAAAAAGGACCTCAATATCTGGAAACAGAACCCTGGGAGCACAAATTTAAGAGATAAGCAAACTGGGCATGAGTGGCTCAGCTGAGGCAGGGAAGTCCAAGAGACACACTGTCCATTTCACTATAAAAAAAGCTAGGCTAGTGGGGCTGGGAAGGTGGCTCAGTGGTAGAGCGCTTGCCTTGCATGCCTGAGGCCCTGGGTCTGATTCCTCAGCACCACATAAGCAAAAAGAAAAAAGCCCCAAATGGCGCTGTGGCTCAAGTGGTAGAGCGCTAGCCTTGAGCTGAAGAGCTGAGGGACAGTGCCCAGGCCCAGAGTTCAGGCTCCACGACCGACAAAAAAAAAAAAGAGCCGGGCACTGGTGGCTCATGCCTGTAATCCTAGCTACTCAGGAGGCTGAGATCTGAGGATTGCGGTTCAAAGCCAGCCCGGGCAGGAAAGTCCATGAGACTCTTATCTCCAATAAACCACCAGAAAACCAGAAGTGCGCTATAGCTCAAGTGGTAGAGCACTCGCCTTGAGCTGAAGAGCTGAGGGACAGCGCCTAGGCCTAGAGTTTAAGCCCCACGACTGACAAAAAAAAAAAAGAAAGAAAGAAAGTGAATGAGGGTAAGAGGCCCCTGAATTAAATATCCAGTGCACGTGCGCGCACACACACACACACACACACACACACATACACACACACACAAAATAAGCAGAGGTTGGAAGCAGCAACTCATGCCTGTAACCCCAGATATTTGAGAGGGAAAGATGGAGAGGATTGATAGGCCAGCTCAGGCAAGAAGTAATCAAGACCCCATCTCAGCAAATAAGCAGTGCCCAGTTATGAAAGATCATAACAAAGAGGACTGGAGTCCAGGGCAGCCCCAGGGAAAAATGTGAGACCCTATCTGAAAACAAATAACTACCACAAAAAGTGTTAGAGCATGACTAATGTGGTATAGCATCTCCCTGGCAAGTGTAAGACCTTGAGTTCAAAGCCTAGGACCACTACCAAAAAGGCAAGCAGTGGGGGGAAAAAAACAAGATCCACAAAAAAGACTTTGAAGAGGCCAAAAGGCTAGGAAAGAGGTGTCACAGAAACTAGTCAAGTGAGGAGCGTGGAGTAGGGGCAGCTGGATCTCATGCGAAACTACATTAAGTGTCCATTGGACTTGGCTTCAGAGATGTCTAGGACAGTTTTAATGGTGGGATGAAATGGAACAGGACATGTGGAACTAGGGAATGGAGGCAGACGAGGGAACACATATTTTTATTGCTGCTAGATATTGGGCAAGGATTTTGCCTAGAGTAATACAGCTAGGAGTAACAGCAGACACAAGAAAGGGATTTCTACTGTTGGTTGTTTCGGGGTGTGAAAAATTCAAGTATATTTATATTCTCACTGAGAATGGAGAGAGATGCTCATATGGAAAAAGCAGGTGTCTAATGGAATGAATTCTTAGAAGAGGGAAGTGAACAGGATCCAGGAGGCTGGTAGGGGGGGTAGGGGAGGAGAAGGCCTAACAGAGCAGAGGGACTCCTCCCTTTCAGAGGGGAGAAGGAAGGGAATGAGTACAAGCAGACATGTGTGTGGGTAGAGCAGGAGAGCGAGCCATCTATGGTGATGGACTCACATAGCTGTCTGTGTTAGAAGCAACTATTCTCTTTGCAGAGTAAGACACCGAGACATCTGGAAGGAGGGATATTGGATCCTATGGAGGCAGTGTAGAGCAGAAAGCTTGGAATCACCACTGCTGAAATTGTGAAGTACATGCATGAGCATTGGGAAGAAGTCTTGAACGCAACTCGATGTTGTAAAAGTGAAGGGAGCCCATGCTTGCTGATCTGTACCCTATCCGTGTTCCTTAGGGCCCTGATTTAAAGGCGAGAAGCTGTAAAGTTGAATTTGTTCCGTGTTTACTATCCACCAAACAAGAATTGAGGCTGTCAAGGGAGCTGGTGTAGAGTGGTGGAAATTATGTACTGTGGGATCTGGGCTTAGAATGAAAAGAAGTAAAAGAAAGGGACTTGCCATGCCTGGTGAACGGGGAAGAAATCAGAATCCCTGCTCACCGTGAAATGACAATAATGCTTTTATTCCCAGCATGTGTGCTTCCATATGGAAACCTTTCATCATCTGGCTGTTCTCCTGCACTAAGTGGGAGCTCTACATGAGATGGGACCAGATCTACTTGGCCCATCAATGCATTCCAGTCTTAACACACCGAAGGTGCTATGTGTAGTCTCTAACACATAGTAGGTGTTAGTTAGGGTTTTCTTCTGAATATTTAATATAGGTCTAAAAGAGACTTGATTATGGCCAGACAGGTATCTCTCATGGGTGCACCGGTTCCAAGGAATGAGAAAACTCAAAGAGGGACTGGCTAACATACAGTAGAGACAGAGAGCTATGGGAGAGGTAACCTGTGGATGCATTGACAGGCCCCTAGCTCACATATGAAGGTTAAGTTAGGTAACTTGGAGGCAAAAATCACAGAGCTAAGACTAGGTGGACACTTCCTCTTGCCTTCTGGTATGTGAATCACAGGATATGAGACCACCAGCAAGTTCAACGTGAGGACAAGGAAATTGCTCAGGACTTAAGGAATACAGAAGAATGGAAACGTTGATGGTAAAGTTTACAGAGTGATGGTGGACTGAGGAGAAGCAGCTCAGAGCAGCAAGAATGAAGAGCAAAGGAATCAGTTTGGTGATGAGAGACTAAAATCAGCTGCTCTCACATGTCTGATTAGAACTTGTTTTGTGTCTCAGCAAGGCAAAAGTTACTTCTGCAGAAGGATACAACATCGGTCAAAAATCTGGAACGCACAGAGAAAGCGGGCAGGCAGGCTGCTGACCTATTTAATCCCTAATATAGCAGACCCCGCCCCTCTGCTCAGATTGGTTGAGCTAAGGTTCACAATCTGCTCTCAATTGGCTAGTTTGAATAGGGTAAATGCACTTATATAAGGTGACTTTGAAATAAGATTAACAGTATACAATTAGTCTCAATTTAGCCTCAATGTTAGTTCTTGAACAATCTGAGGTGTGTCTTCTGAGGCAGGTCTTAATTCCATCTTGCAAATAAACTAGTTTAAGACAAAATCCCTACATTTCAAAAATCCTTCCCAATCCCAAAACAGTTCTTCTTTCCCTTGACAAAGCAAGAACTTTTAAGCAACACACTTGGATAGAAAGGAGAGTTTTCTCACAATTTCCCCCTTTTATTTTCTATTCTTTTCTTCAAACTTTTCTTTAATATCAGTCTCCATATGAATTCTGACTAGGACTTTTTTTAAGTAGACTTTGGCTGTGCAGGAATCTTTAATTGTTAATTGTATCTGGTTCTGATACTTTCTTGAAAACCAATAGGAAGCAACTGAAAGCTTTGAAGTATTTAGAAAAATCACCCTAGAGTCGGGCGTTGGTGGCTCACCCCTGTAATTCTAGCTACTCAGGAGGCTGAGATCTGAGGATCGAGGTTCAAAGCCATCCCGGGCAGGAGAGACCATGAGACTCCTATCTCTAATAAATCACCAGAAAACCGGAAGGGGTGCTGTAGCTCAAGTGGTAGAGCGCTGGCCTTGAGCTGAAGAGCTGAGGGACAGCGCCCAGGCCCAGAGTTCAAGCCTCACGGCCGACCAAAAAAAAAGAAGAAAAGAAAAGAAAAATCACCCTAGAAAAAAGACATAAACAGATCACTTGCTAATGACAAAGAGTTGTCAGTATCCAGGGGAGAAATGATAGAAATGGTCAACCCTTTAATGCAAGAGAGAGGTGACCTGATTGCTCTCTACTGGACAGTATGTTTCTTGTGGGCAAGTCTGTTTGCCACTCTCTCCAGCAGCAAATGCAACAGTAGGCATGTTAAGGTTCTGCACAGATCAAGAACCTGTAAGAGACAAAAGAGACAGACACACAGACAGACACACACACATACACATGCGTGCACAGGTACATGCACACAAACACACATATGGATGGGATAGACAGATGACAGATAGTCAGGCAGGCAGGTAGGCAGACAGAAAGACAGACAGATAAGGGGAGGATTATATTTTCAGGAGTAGGCTCATGTGAAAGCCGTGAAGTATGAAGTCTTCAGGGCAGGTGTGCTGTGTTGAGACCCAGGGAAGAGTGGGAATAAGACAGCATGGAGGTAGAATTCCCTCTCTTTATAAGTATTATTTTTCTCTTAAAGCTTTCAGTTGGTTGGATAACGCCTGCCCATGTTATGAAGGCCCAAGTGCTCTGTTCAAAGAACACCAAACAAAATGTTTAGAAAACTCCTTCACCATCACATCTAGCCTAGTGTTTAACCAAGTCACTGGGCACCATACAAACCACCATCACACCAAGTGAAAACAAGGGCCTGAGAAATGTGTGCAGAGCAAACTGATGAACCTTGCTCATCTTGAGTTGCTCTAGTCTTCTTTTGTTCACCCCTATTTCTGCTTTTCTGATTTCCTTCTGCTTTTCCTTCCTTTTCCTCGTGTGTCTTTCTCCAGGCACACCAGGTGTGAGGGTGGGAGTCTCAATGGAGGAGATACAAAGGGAAGGGAAAGGGAGCAGGTAACCACGTGGACCCTCAGAGAAAAGAAACCACATGGAAAAGATCTGACAAACGACACCAGTAGACAGCCAGTCCCAGTGCCCAAGCCTCTTACCACCACCCATTCCACTCGCTGTAACCAAAGCGCCCTTTCAGGAGAACTTATTCCCACGCCCTGCTCCTCCAGAGCCTGTGGCACACCAACCCCTGCCCTCCTCCCACAAGCAGAAAACAACTCACTTCTGGTAGTCAAAGAGTTTAGGTGGGCACCAAATGTCTCGCATCAGAAGCTAGGGTTTTCTCAACCTCAGAGAGTCAGGTGATTGGTTGTTTTTGAAGCAGAGGCTTGCAGGCTCAACTCCACTCCACAAGCCTTTGTTCTTTCCTGACTCCTCTGGAGCAAATGCAATCAAGGCGAATCCACCTTGCCCTTCTGCCTTCCTCCATTTCAATATGAACATTGATTGAATCCTTTCTCCATGCCAAACCCTAGCAAGGCAAAGATGGATAGGGTCCCAAGCTTGTGTGACATGACAGCTGTGACAGGCAGCATGCACAGGACATACCTGCTTTCTGTTGAGGTTTCACCTTACAACTATCTCCCAGGAAGCCCTTGGATACCCTGACTTCTGTTTCAGACACCTTCATTCACCCTTCCTGATGCATACACAAAATCCTGCAGCCAGAGAGGGTAGGTGTCCTGTTTCCAAACAGGTTTCCAAACAGCTAGCTCCAAGAGGAAGTCAGTATCTATGATTTTATTTTTAGTTTTTGGTATTTTGTCCTGGGGCTTGAACTCAGGGCCTGAGTAATGTCCTTCTTTTGTTCCAGGCTACAACTTGAGTCAGAGCTCCATTTCTGTTTTTCTCCCTTGGGGGTGGGTTGTTTATTGGGGATAAGAGTCTAATAAACTTGTATGCTGGAACTGGTTTTGAACCGCAATCTTCAGATCTCAGCCTTTGAGTAGTTAGGCTTGCAGGTATGAGTCACTGCCTCAGCACCAAAGTTAATATCTTTTTTTTAAAGCAGCCTCAAATGACCATAACTTTTCCTAGAAAGGGTTGAATAGATGGAGAGGTGAATCAAGGTAAATATGGTCAAAATACTTTATGTGCATGTGTGACAATAGATTAATGAAACCTGTTGAAATTGTTTTAAGAAGATGGGAGGTGGTTAAGGGAGAAACAGGTGAGTTTGATTGAGACATATTGTAAGTAGGTAAGGAAATGTCACAATGATTTCTCTTTTGTATACACACACACACATACATATAATTTTAAAAAACGTTAAAAGTAAAAGTTGTTGAATAAGTTTCAACCACTAGAGGGCACCAACCAACCCTCCAATAGTTCCAAATACTTGCACATCTTCAAGTGGTCTCAGTCTTTGATGGCTCTGCACCCAGATGGGTGATAACACTTCCATCTTTTTAGCCAGTGTTCAAATGGGTCTTGCAACTCAGACAAATGTTAAATTGACTTTATGGCGTTTACTCCTGAGGCAATAAGAAGTGGGGGAGTCAGGTTGTACTAACATAAAGAAAAAAGGCCAAAGACATCAAAACCAAGGATAAACATCAGAACCAAGGAAATAAAAGATCTTTAAAAATATCACCACCAGATTCATCTGCCAGCATCTAATGTGAATACGAAAACTACAACGTAACCTTCAACAATGGTTTAAGCCACCATATATATATGTATATATGTATATATATGTATGAATGTATATGTATATATATATATGTGTATATATATATGGTGGCTTAAACTAATGTTGAAGGCTGTGTGTGTGTGTGTGTGAGTGTGAGTGTGTGTGTGTGTGTGTGTGTGTGTGTATCTCCATGGTACTAAATTAATTCCCATCCGTGACCTCAGAATCACATGAAGGTATTTTTTTTCTCCCTTCTTCTTTCCCTCCCCCCCTCCTCTATCTCTCTCTCCCCCCTTTCCTCTCCTCTCCTTCCTTGCTATATAAATTTCAAAGTCACACCGCAGAGATTATTCTTAATAGTCCTGGGTCTGGGGTGGGATCTAGGAATGTGTGTTCTTCAAAGACATATGAGATGTCAGATTTCAGAATCCATTACCATAAAACTGGAGCCTCAGAAATGAGCTTTATGTACGTGGCTGGGGAGAGGTATGCTGAGAACTCATCAATACACATATTGTCAAGTTTTCTACTACTGAGATCTGAAGCATCAAAAATGTGAAGAAGAGTGACAGAGAATGAGATTCAAATACTTGCTGAGTTTTTATGAACTTGCACCTCTTGAGAGCTGTACTGGCCCCTGGGCTGGTAACAATGTAAACCTTTCTTTGTGACAGTTTGTTGTTGAAAAGTGAGAGTGTGTCTCTTAGTTAAGAAGGCTCTCCAGTGGCATCTAACTTCTGGGATCTAGCAAGGGCACTGGTTTGGGAGCCAGACCAACTTTAGCTCTACCAGCTGAAGGCCCTGTGCCCTTGAACCAAGTGTCCTTGAGTTTCCCAAGTCTCAGTTTTCTTACCTGTAAGATGAAACATATATTCATCCCATTCTGGGGATTAAATGGAGAAAGATCTCACACACACAGAATGCTGGGCAGGAGGCAGGAGAAAGCATCTGCGTGTTGAATGTGGTCAGTATTAGGCTATGAGGAAGAAAATCAGGATGGGGCCACCACGGATGCTCTGTGAGGTACCTACAGCCACAGCTGGCTCACATCTGTGTCACACACTGTAATTGCCTGTTGCCATTTCCTGTAATTTCACTTTCGCAGATTTCAGTGACCCTCTGTCTGAAAATTGTTGGAAATAAATAATTCCTAGCTTTTAAATCATATGCTGTTCCAATTCACATGATGAAAATCTGCTGCTGGCCAGTTCCATCCCACCGGAGACATGAGGAAAATCCTTCCCTTGCCCAGAGCACTTGCACTTTACTCATTGCTGGCCACTTAGGAACTGCAGGGGGGTTGGGGAGGTGGCTCAGTGGTAGAGTGCTTGCCTTGCATGCATGAGGCCCTGGGTTCAATTCCCCAACACCACATAAGCAAAAAGAAAAAAGCCAGAAGTGGCACTGTGGCTCAAGTGGTAGAGCGCTAGCCTTGAGCTGAAGAGCTGAGGGACAACGCCCAGGCCCAGAGTTCAGGCCCCACGACCGGACCCAAAAAAAAAGGAACTGCAGGTTGCAGATTGACTGCTGGGGATCATAGCGCTTGTGCAATCCTTCCTGTACTTTCTAATGGCTTCAGAGCTCAAAGTTAGCAAGGCCTGGACGTCACAGTGCTGGCAATTTTATTCTCATAACAGTATATTGTTATAATTGTCCTACTGTATTACTAGTTATTGTTAATCGCTTACTGTATCTAATTGATAAATCAGTCTTTACCTGCTATCCAGGGGACTCAGTATTATTCCTGGTTTCAGGTGTCCCTGGATCTTGGAGTGTATCCCCACAGATAAGGGAGATGCTGTACAAGATACACTGGAACTGATTCACCAGCAGCTGAGCTATTTTCCAGCATGTCCTCTGAATCCGTCACCTGAGAAGCATGAGAGTATGAGTATACCCTCAAAATTCAAGTTGAGTGTTGGACATAGTAGTTCAAACCTGCGATCACAGCTGCATGGGAGGCAGAGTTCAGGAGAATCGAGGTTCCAGGCTAGCCTAGGCAAAATTTTAGTGAGACCCCTATCTCAATCAATTAGCCAGATGGAGTGACACATTTGTGTGATTCCAATTACAAAAGAGGCTCGATAGGAAGATCACCATCTGACTCTGAACCTAGGCAAAAAACGTAAGACCCTACATGAAAAGTAACTAAAAGTGAAAAGGACTGGGGATGTAGCTTATATGGTAGCTCACTTATTCAAACACCAATAGGACTGAAAGAAAGCGAGTTGGGACAGGGGAATCAAGAGATCAAGAAGGGTCCGTGACTCCCTTCTATTTCTACCATTCTTAAGAAACATGCAGAGTTTAATAACAACTTGCAAGATGAATCCGATGGGCCTTGAAAGTTTCCTGCTTCCCCTGCATTGGATCTGCCAAGCACTTCCTTCCTGGAGCCAGCTGCACCTTTACTTCCTCTTCTCCTTCCATCTACCTAATTGCTCCTTCTCCTCACCTACAGCTTCCCCTGGGACTCTCTGCTGACCCCTGCTGTACTTTAAACCCTGCCTAGGGGTCTTCACTCACTCTCAATGTCCCTCAGTATCTGCAGGCTGATGCTTCCCTTCCTATCCCTTAGTTTCATACTTCACCCCTCTTCTAGGCATTCATACAGAGTGTCCACATACACTCTGAAATCAATAAGTCCCCCCGCAATCCCCAAACGTTCCCACCTGCAAATGACCTCTCTTCCCCTTTATTACCAAACTTCATAAATGGAATCACTATCTTGTCAGTTCTCAGACCAGAAACCCAGCAGCTGTTTTTCTATTCTTCTTCCACATGCTATCCCTTTCCCAGCTGGCAAACATGTTCAGCCCATCCCCAGTCTTCATTTAGAACCTCAACTGAACCATGGTGATATAAAGATGTTCAGCTCCTTGGTGGCAAGTTCATGTGACCCATGACTGGACTCTCCATCCACTGTCTACCACATTCTTCTTTATAATTCACGACCTAGTGAAATCAGGAAAGATCAGAAAGCTATTGCATGCCCTTGTGCCTTTCTTTGTGCCAGCCTCCTGTTGAGAGGACCCTTTGTGCCTGCCTTTGCTTGGCTACCTCTAACTGTATGAGTTGAAATGGATCCCACTTGCGCCCAAAGAAATCTTGAATGTGACCACCTGAAACCTTGGATGTCACCACCTGAAACCTTGGATGTCATTTCATTTGGAAAAGGGTCTCACAAATGTAATCGAGTTGAAGATCTTGAGATTAAATGAAGATCTTGAGATTAAATCATCCTGGATTATCCAGGCAGATTCTAAATCTAATGACAAGTGTTCACTTAAAAGATACCAGGCATAGTAGTAAACATCTATAATCTCAGTAGTCAGGAGACTGAGGCAGTAATGATACTGAGTTTGAAGCCAGGTGGAGCTACATTTTTCCCTCAAAAAAAAAAAAAAAAAAAGGAGGAGGGAAATAATGCTGTGGCTCAAAGTAGTAGAGCATTAGCCAAGAGTGAAAAAGCTCAGAGATAGCACCCAGATCTTGAATTCAAGCCCTACAACTGATTTTTTTTTTTTAATGGAGGAAGTGGCACTGTGGTTCAGGTGGTAGAGGGCTAGCCTTGAGCTGAAGAGCTCAGGGACAATGCCCAGGCCCAGAGTTCAAGCCTCACCACCAACCCCCACCCCCAAAAAATGGAGGATAATAAAGAAGAGAAGGAAGAGGAGAAGGAAGGAGAGAAGACACAGAAGGAGAGACACATAGAGAAAGTGTCTGTGTATAGACAGGTATATAGAAGTGCTGCAGTCACAAAGGAATACTTTGAGCTACCTTAAGCTGAAAGAGAGAAGGAACAAGTAATAGAGCCTCCCCAAAACCTAAAAGGGAGGGTAGGTCGGCTGACATCTTAGTTTTGGACTGTGAGAATAAATTTCCATGTTTTGGAAATGACCAACTTGGCAATCATTTCTTATGCAGCCCTAGAAAAAGAATACATGGACTCCTCAGCACATTCCACCCAGCCTCTCCTCCAAGAAGTCATCCTTCTTCCCCTCCCATCCGCTCCTATTCACCCCTTCCTAGGGTCTATGCCTCTCTATAAACTCCAGGTGCTTGGCCCCAATCTAAAGTCTACTATGACCCACTGGAGATGGGAGGTAGAAGGAAGATCTGAAAGCTACGAGCCCAAACATTTAGTCTGAGAACAATTTAGCCTGCAATGACCACATAACCCATGCATTCTTCTTTTCCTTTCATCGCCTTCTTTTCTTTTCCAAAGGTACAAATAGTTAATGTCTAAAATTAGAAACACAAAAGAATCCATCTCTCAGGGTTTGGAAACTATAGAAATAGTATACATGTAACCATTTAAAAAAAAAAAATCTTCTGTTTGTGTTTTCTGTATGTTTTTAACAGAGGTCTTGAGATGCCAGGAAACTAAGCACAGGGTAATATTTCATTAGCTCTTCAGCTGAAAGTGAGGGCTCTATCACTGGAGTCAAGAGCCCGTACCAATTTTCTGGTGGTTAATTGGAGATAAGAGTCTTACTGACTTTCCTTGCCTGGGCTGGCTTTGAACCGTGATCCTCAGATCTCAGCATCCTGAGTAGCAAGGATAACAGGCATGAGCCACTGGTGCCTGGCTTTAATTCTTATTTTTAACGACATCCAATTGTACGTACTTATTATGTACAACATCAAATCAGCCAGCTTTTCATTGCTATACCTAAATACCAGAGGCGGTTAACTTGTTAAAAAAAAGTTTACTTAATTCAGTTTTGTAAGCTGAAGAGCTGGTGAGTGTTCTTCCAGAGGCAGCACACCATTTTCCATGCCACAGTGGGAGTGTGTAGAGGAGGAAGAGATCACATCCGGATAAAGGAGGCTAGAGGGCTCGGTGGGGCCAAGCTCAGGCTTTACTAATAAACCTTTCCATAGAACCACCCTCATCTCCTCTGAGGGTCAAGCCCCCAATAAGCTCAGACCTTCCTCTTCATTCCACCTCTTAAATTGCCACTGCCTCCCAGTGGTGCGATTCTGGGGCACAAGACTACACTCACATGGACCCTGGGAGGAGAAACCACATCCAAACCACAGCAAGCAGGATGTTTGAAGTCCACCGTTGTCTCTCAGCATGCATACTGGAGTAATAGTTGCATATACCTACACATACCCTTCTTCATACTTATATCTCCAGGTGACTTATAATACAATGTTTATGCTGTGGAAATCATCATTAAACTCCATGGAGAGGGGGGTAATGGCCCCCTCCACAAAACCTAGAATGTTTAGTACATCTACAGTTTGTCCTAATGAGTTCAATCCATGATTGGCCAAGTCTGTAGATGCACAGCTCCTAGATACAGAAAGCCAGTGGGATATCCACTATGGAGGGTTAATGCCACATGCCTTTCCTCATATGGTTATCATTCTGTGGGATGAACATAGCCCTTGCCTCAACTCCTGGCATTTCCAGAACACATATGTCCATATTAACCATGACTGAGCACTTGAACTCACTCCTCCTAACTGTAGATATGCATCTTCTCCAACACCTCCCCTCCCTAGCTTTGATTTCAGTGCTAATCCTTGAATTGTTGGTGGTCAAGGGGCTGCTGCACTTTGCAGCCACATTGGGAGAGCACAGCTAGATAGACAGCAAGCACAGGGTGATGTCACCTGTCACATCTCTGCCATAAGATGCTCATTCATTAGCCTGGTTTGCACCAACTTAACAAAATGCAGGGCAATCACTGTGACTTGTCCAGAGAGCAACTCTTTTTCAGTAATGAGAAAAATAGGAAATGAGAAAAAACAGATAATTATAACTATAATCATATATAATAGCATGCCTGTGCTTCCTTATTTCACCCTAGAAACCACCTTGTGACATAACAGACACAATTCTTATCCCCATTTGGCAGAAGAAGAGTTGGAGGCAAAGCAGAGCACTAACTCCCCTGGGTCTGGTGATGGGGCTGGATTTTGAAGTGGCTATTTGGCTCTAGAGACCGTGTATTCTATTTGGCTCTCCTTTTTGGATGGAAGCCAAGTTGGGACCCAGGGACACTTGATCCTCATCCCTACAAAGTAAGGAGAGGAGGACCACGTGAGCAACTCGAATTTCAGCTGTTGTGATTCAGGTAGGAAGGGATAAAATAAAGCACAAACCTGTCCCCCAACTCCTAGATGGAGATCCTGGAGCCCCAAATGACAAGGTGAGCATGCGCCTTTGTGTTTCCTAGCTGCACCCACGCGCACACACACACCCCACCTCGCCCAATTCCACCCAACACAGCAGGTTTGAGTCCTGGGTAAGCCTTGAGCCCAGCACCATCATCAAACCCGAGAAAATTAACCAGTAGGCATGGAATGAAGTGAGCTTGTGGAAGATGCCTGCAGCTGGTGGTTAACACCAGCAGTAAGAGGATCAACCCTTAGTCCACTGGCTTAAAAAAAAAAAAAAAAAGAGGGGTGTGCACACTCCCTTTTACCCATTCATGTTAGTTAATTTGGATGATAAGGGTTCCTGTTTAATCCTTTTGTATGCGGGTGAATATACTGAAATGGACAACCTCAAGAAGGCACCGCTGCAGGCCGGGCAACCTGCAGGAGAGTGCCCGTCCGGCTCAATCTGGCGTGAAGGAAGTAAAGAAACAACTAGGGGCAAAACTGCGAGGTACACCCTAGAGTCGGTGAAGCAGACAGAGCCTCACACCGCCCAGGCCACGGCAGCTGGGCGGCTGTTTCTCTGAGGCCCCTGCACCCCACACCTGGCTCTGCGCCCTAGAGCCTCTCCTGGCCTCACCGGCAAGCAGGGCTCTGCCCTGCCCATCCGTGCCACCCACTAGCACCACCCACCGGGAGAGCCCGGCGGGGCCAGCGCCTAGCAAAGTAGAGAGGATTTACCCGAGGATGGGGGGTGGGGGGGGGGGAATTGATGGTTAAAGAGAAGTCTTCCACGTTGGCCCATGGAAAATATTAGAAAAAGCTGAGAATCCGGAGGCTCTAAGTCAGACAGGAAAGATCATTCTTTAAAAATTCCATCTGCAAGAAAGTTCACCCACCACCCACACCCCGCAAGGCCGAAGCACGTCGAGCGAGGGTTCCGAGGCAGCGAACGTGAATGAGGACCGGCGGGGAAGGCCTCGGACCCCGGCCCGCTGCCCGCAGAGGCGCAGGCGGCCAAGCGAGTTCCCAGGCGTCACCACCTCCCCCTCCTTCCCTTTGGCTCTCTCCAGCCAATTTCCTCCCTCGTTTCTCTTCGTGCCTTCCCTCCCTCCTCCTCCCCCCGATATTTTCGCTTTCTAAAACCATAAAAAAGAGATCAACTTCCCTAACTTCACGGGGCCTTTTCCGTGACAAATATTGATGCCCAGAGTGTCCGCGCTCTCCCGCCCCCAAACGTTAAAGAAAAGGCACCCGCGAAAGGGGGACATAAAAAGTTAACAATGCTGTGAAAATATGTTTGCAGAAAATAGACAATCGTTGGATTAAACGTATTCAAGTATGAAATAATGCCTTTTTGTGTCAAAACTTGGGCGAGGGGCGGGTACAAAAGTTCACTGTGGCAGTTACTTGCTCCCTTTGTGAGCCGTGCGCTTTGGCGTCTCCACTAGGGCGCATTACCCAGAGCCTCTAAGCGCGATTGTTTCTCCCTTTCTAATGACATTTACCGGATCAAAACATGCTGTTAATTCGATCAGAAGGCTTCACCCTCCCTGACAAAGCCACAATAATTTCTCCTGAAGTTTGTTAAATTGACCAAAATTAGGCAAATGAATAGGGGGTCTGTAAGCGCCCCTCACGCAGGTGACGTCGCATAATGCTCGCCTGCGCCAGCTGCATTCCCCCTTTTCTTCTCGGCCCACTCTTCTCCGTGTTGCCCCCCCCAGTCCTCCCACCCCACCCCCCCCTACACTCTCACACGTACACACGCCCGCCTCCCTCTCCTCCCCCACCCTCTGGCATTATTAAAATTTAGCCCAATGAAAACTATTCATACTTTTCAATGGACATTTTCGTATAGGATAATAGGCTACAAATTGAGCCTCTTCCCCCCGCCAAGAGAGAGCCCGAAAGGCGGGGGGGAGGGAGAAAAGAAAGCTGGCGACTTGGTCAGAGAGTTAAGGGGGAGCGTCGCGTGCCAAAGGCCCGCGGGAGGGGCGAGGCGAGGCGGGAGCCTCGTGTGCCAGCCGCAGCCCCACACCTGCCGGGATGTCCGGACAAATAAAGCGGTGTAAACAAAAAAGGGGGAGATGGACGTGTCACCAAGTCTTGTGAGAAAAGCCTGGGAACAAACGGGGCGCCTCCGTCTCCAAGAGCTCTCCCTTGAACCCGGCGGAACAGCCTATTAAAGGCTTACTTAATTACTTTAATGACTCTGGACAGGCTTTAAAACGCACTCGGTGCTGGGACGGCGGGCTTGCTGGGATTTGTAAACAGGCGATCGTGTGAGACTCAGCGGTGGGACTAAAGGAGGCGACACTGTTTTGTGAGGGTCCTCGCCCCCCGGTGCCTACGGCCACTGCGCCCCTGCGCTCCGCGCCCCGCGACTGCTGCAGGCGCTCTCTCGCCCGCCGGCCCCTGTTTACCGCCTCCTTTTCCCGCCGGGGCGGTTGCCATGCAAATGTTATTCCTCAGGCGATCACGTGTCCTTTGAAGGGCCACGTGGATTAACAAAGCTGATCTGCCCCCAGCTCGCCCCCCTCGGCTGCTAATTTTTTTTTTCTCTTAACTTCTTTAAAACTGATCTTCAATGCATACATCCTCCAAACCCAGATCCCCTAATCCTATGGAATAATTCAACTCGTGAATGCCCTTGGAGCCCTAGATGACCGCTTTATAAGGCAGCCCCTTGGAGTTGGGAGGCCTGCAGTCTACCTGGGACCATCCGAGAGGCACACGAGGTGGAGAGTGGACGGGTGCCTGGCGCCACCGCCTCTCCCCGAGGGCGCGTACTGAGCAGGATGTCAGACAAGCTCAAGGAACGCAGAGTGAGTCCTTGCGCCCTGGCAATGGAGGCCTGGGCCTCACTGACCTGCCACCTGGCTGGACGGACCTCAAAGATGTAGCCACGCGAGACATTGAGTGTGGAGGAATCCTACGTGCTTTAGAAAGGGGATAGAGATAGAGAAGGGCGCGTGCTCAGCCCTGGAGAAGCTCATTCTCGGAGGCTGGCGGCGATCTCCCCAAAGTCACACGCTTAGCGTGCCTCAGTGGTCAGCTTGGGTTGGATGGTTTAAAGTGGGGCACACCTGTGCGGACCGGCGGGGAGAAAGCTCCTCGGCCTGAGTGTGGCCAGGCAGAGGTCCTTTCCAGGGGTTCGCCTCTGAGCGCGCAGCTATTATTAGCTCTTGCCTGGGGAAGGCAAGACACCCTAAATGTAAAAACAGAAAAAACCTCTCTGTTTACAGAGAACTCCGGTTTCCCATAAAGTGATAGAAAAGAGAAGGAGAGATCGAATCAACCGCTGCTTGAATGAGCTGGGCAAAACGGTGCCCATGGCCCTGGCAAAGCAGGTAACATCCACAGACTTGGGTGCCAGACGCTGGGAGCCCTGCGCGGCCCTCCGGACCCAGAGGCGATGGGCCTGTGTGGCGGACCTCTCTCCACGGGTGCAGATCCCCGGGGCCCGAAGGGGGGGTCACCTGAAGCCTGCTGGGGTTGCACTGGGATGGCTGAGCCGTCACAAGTAGCCTTTTCTCCTTTGGCAGAGTTCCGGGAAGCTGGAGAAGGCGGAGATCCTGGAGATGACGGTTCAGTACCTGAGAGCCCTGCACTCCGCCGATTTTCCCCGGGGAAGGGAAAAAGGTGGGTGAGGAGAAGGGAAGGAGTGGGGAGCCACATAGACTTGGGGCGGGGGGGGGGGGGAAGGAGGGGAAATGATGAGTGTAAGATCGTCGCCGAGAAATGCATCCTTGAGAACCTGCGAGATCAGGGGAAGGAAAGAGTCTTGCCAAAGCAAAGCCCCTCTCCAGCCGGAGCGCTGGCGGAGCCGTAATGGAGAAGATTTTTAAGGATGCTGGTTTTCTGGATCTCCCTCAGGGAAGGATGGAGGAAGGACGTACGGCTTTTGCCAGGGGAGGGGGGAAGAGAGGGGACAGGTTGTTTGCTGGAGCAGACCGAAAAGAAGAGATCAGCCCTCAAGAGGGACCTTGGGCCAGGAAATGTGGTAGCAGACGATCGACCAGCCCTAGCCCGCAGCCTCCCGGTGGGGAAGGGACAGCTCACGGTTTTCTTCTTCCTTACCATCTTTGCTGCCTCTCCAGCAGAACTTCTAGCGGAGTTTGCCAACTATTTCCACTACGGCTACCACGAATGCATGAAGAATCTGGTGCATTATCTCACCACCGTGGAGCGGATGGAGACCAAGGACACGAAGTACGCGCGTATCCTCGCCTTTTTGCAGTCCAAGGCCCGCCTGGGCGCAGAGCCCCCCTTCCCGGCCCTGACTTCGCTCCCAGAGCCGGATTTCTCTTATCAGCTGCACCCGGCGGGACCAGAGTTTGCGGGCCACACCCCGGGCGAGGCCTCCGTGTTCCCGCAGGGGGCTGCCCCGGGGTCTTTCTCCTGGCCACCTGGCACAGCCCGAAGCCCAGCGCTCTCCTATCTGCCCAGCACACCGGTGCCACTCTCGAGCCCCGCGCAGCAGCACAGTCCCTTCCTGTCGCAGGTCCAGGGCCTGGATAGGCATTACCTCAACCTGATCGGCCACGCCCACCCCAACGCCCTCAACCTGCACGCGCCCCAGCACCCCCAGGTGCTCTGACACACGCCAGATGGCCTTCCGCTCTGGGCGCGGTTTAGGGAAAATGTATATATTGTGATTGTACAGGTGTAAATATGCCCACTACACTGGGTGGGAGCAGGCCGCGAGCGAATTAGTCTTCAAAGGATTGTCCTCTGGCAATAAACGTTTTGTAATTAAGACCCCAAGACGTGGATTCCTTTGTTACCTTCTATCCTCTCCTAGACGCCAAGGGTACAAGAGGAGGCCCTTAGACGACTCTAAGAGACGGAAGGCTAAATGGAGGCTTAAGCGGCTATCCTTGGAACCATAGCTCCAATGGAGCCATAGCTTAGGGGTGGAACTGTTTTCGGTTGCTCCAATACGCGTTGGTCAGCAGCAAGCGGGTCTTTGCCTAGGCCTCAGAAGGGAGCTGAAGCTAGAAAAGAGGTTCTGGGCCCTGAGAACAGGCAAACGGAAGGACTCCAGGAGAAGAGGCTTTGAAGAACTTCTCTCCTGCCGCGGGACTTGGGTGTCCTTTCTCCCTCCAAGCAATTGTGACCCAGGGCGCACGCACGGGCTGGCGCGCAGGTCTGGAGCGCAGCAAAACCCGGGCCTGCGGGACACCGAGCTGTGCACGATCTTAACACAACCCTGGGGGGCACGGAGGAGAAAGTATACGGGTGTGTAGGAGAAGTAAGGTTCTGATACGTGACATAGAAACAACATCCATCCAAGTTTTCCTGTTTTCGGACACTAGAGAGTTCAGGGAAGCCGGCATTGCCTTTTTTACGCACAGATCAGCCCAGCTGCAGCAGCGCAAGGTGACTGGGTAGGCACTGCACCGGTTGGAAGATGTATTCCTTCCCCAGGGAATTGTGTGTGTGCCCCCCCCATCCAGCGAATGCCCCCTTCCTTCCCTCTCCCCCCGCCACTTTCCCTCCCCCCCATCACATCGATGGAGCTGGGGTTCAAGTTGTCGTGCCTGGAGACAAAGGTTCATCTTCCACCCCCACTTCGGCAGAATTTTAAAAAATTGTTTGCTCTCCAGACAGGGCATTTAGGGAAGTAGACTCCAGATAAAACTCGGCTAGTGACCTCTCTTAAGAGATGATGACTGTCGATCCCAGCACATCTGTGCTTTTCCACAAAATACTGAGAACATTTTCAATAGCAAGCTACAATCACTTTTTCTGAGACCCACATCGCCAAGTGGAACTCCATATTGCTTTACGTGAATGGGTAAAGTAAACTAGCTAGCTATCTAAATGTTTCCCCTGATCATCGATTGTTTTCTTGGAAATTCTATCTTTGGTACCTTTGAAATAAATAATTCGAAATGAGCTTGAACCATTTTCCTGTCTCCAGGAGTCATCAAGCTGAAGATTCGGGAGGCCAGACCATAGTAAATTAACTTCTTCTTTTTCTCTGGACAGGATTTAAGAGAACTCTGACCTACTTTGTTTACTGAGGTCAGAGAATGGGATGTCCTGCAATTTGTAAACCAACAAACTTCATTGCAAAGAGAAAGACAAACAAACAAAACTTTTCGTTGTGCCGTCCATAAAAAATGACACTTGTAATTGCGTATATTGTGAGGGGAGGGGAGCTATACATTGTAGTAAAGTTCTTGCATGTAAAGGATTCTTGAAGTAACATTGACAACATGGGACCTAGCACCTTCTTTATGAACTGATAGTGTGGACATGGACATGAACATCAGACCAGACGGTCTTTGTGGCTAGCAAATATACATGGAGCGATATGGGATAAGAGCAAATTATTCAGGGAAGGGAGAGTGGAAGGTGCCCATTATTGAAACACATGTCTTACACCCATTTCATCAGTACTGGATACAGAATATGAAGAAGGCCTTTCAAGGATTTTTCCCCCCTCTGAGCATTAAGCCAATCTGAATTCCCTTTGGCAGTGAAGCATTAAAGATATAGTGTTACCCTGGAAATATAAATTATTAATATATTCAGCATTTTTGTCGCTTCTCAACTGTTAACCAAATTAGACAAAACTTTCTTTGGCTAAGTAGATTTTCTCTCTGGGATTAGCTTTGGGTCACCATAGTAAAAAAAACTTTGCTCATTTACATATAATTTTACAAACTTCACTGGTCCACCACAGTCTTTGTACCTCAAATGTTGGTATTCTTGATTTTTTTTTCTTTCTCATTTAACTGTGGAGGATAAAACCCTGCTTTGGATTTACAATGACTTTAGGATAAAAGTTTCCCTCCCCCTTTCTCTCCTTCCTCATGCGTGTCTGTGTGTGTGTGTGTGTGTGTGTGTGTGTGTGTGTGTGTGTGTGTTGTGTCTTTTTTCTTTTTTTCTGAAACCTTCATCCGAATACCCAACTCTCTAGGGTTGGCCAAAAGTCAAACTTGGAATAGTTTAACTTTGTAAAAGATTAAAAATGTTACTACAAAATGGAATTGATTCAAATCTCATTGTGACTTTAATGTGTCCTTCTTGCACTTTCTCCAGCCTTCTGCTTCAGCCCCGCTCACATCCATCTCCCACACACACACACTCCAGCTCCCCATCTGAATCTCTTATGGCCAGTCCCTCCACTCTTTCTTTAAGTAAGTTGTATAGTAATGGTTTCCAAGAGAGGCCCAACCAAACCCAGAAATAACACAAAACAAAACCCAGTGGGTTTGGCTGGAGGTAAGCCATTGTGACGCCTCTGAAAAGGAAAACCTCTTGTTCCTTGAGCTTCATCCTTGAGTGGGCAAGAATAAAAATAATCATCCGCATGAAATCAAAGGTTTTCTCCCGAGGCTTGAGGAACAAAGCTCATGGCTGGTGCTTTGGGCCTGCCCCCTGGCTCTGCAAGGCTAGAACTAGTAGCTTCCAGGCACTCCAGCCACTTCTGGGGAAAGGCCAGTAATACAGAGCTCACTTGTGCTTCGAAGCGTTATTAAACAAAGACAGCTCCATGGAGAGTAGGGGCCCCTCTAGTCTGGGTCTCTAGATGCCAGGAAAGGAAGGCAAGAAGCTGTTATCTAAGTGCCTGAGCTTACCAACATTGGGAATTCCTAGGAAGTCTGAAATAGATGTCTTCAGGAAGTCACACAATTAGAAAATGAGCCAATACTGGACATGTAGTAGAAGCTCAATAAATATTTGTGGAATGATCGAATGAGCTGCCTCATAGGACTGAATTTCTTGGAATTCTGCATTAGCTCTTCCCTAAACCTCTGGACTCTGACATCAGTCCCTTCCTATGTCATCTGTGACAAGAAAGTCATTGTACACCCAACCAGCCAACTGTGGCATAATCCACCCACATTCTGAAGATGACAACCAAGAACAACTACCCCGCTTTTGCCTATGAAGTCAACTTTATGTCCATCAGCTTGAACTCAAGTCCTTGATGCTGTACCTTAGTTTTTCCCTTCAAGCTTTACCACTTGAGCTACAGCTTCACTTCTAGCTTTGTTTGTTTGGTTGTTGTTGTGGACCTTGAACTCAGGGCATGGTGCTGTCCCTGACATTTTTCACTCAATGTTAGAACACTACCACTTTAAACCACAGCCCCACTTCTGTTTTCTAGTGGTTTGTTGGAGATCTCAGCCTCATGAGTTGTTAGGATTACTGGTATGAGCCACCAGTGCTCAGCTTATCTCTAGCTTATTGATGGAAATGAGTCTTATGGAATTTCTTCCCCAAGCTGGTTTCAAACTATGATTCGCAGAGCTCTGCCCCCCCCCCCAGTAGCTTGTTTTTAATACTAATTTTAATTGTACAGGTAATATGCATATTTATGGGAAAGCATGACATTTTAAGGCATGTATACAATGTGTAATGATCAGATGGAAGTAACTGGCATATCTTTCACCTCAAACAAATATATCTTTGAATTAGAAACATTTTTAAATACTCTTGGGCTAGAGGGTGTGGCTCAAATAATAAAGCACCCACCTGGTAAACACAGGCTCTGAGTTCGCATCCTAGTACCAGCCCACCAAATCGTCTCTACTATTTTGAAATACACAAGTAATTATTGTCAATCATGGTTATCCAACTGCACTCTTGTAACTGTCTTCTCTCTGTTCCCCCGCCCTTCTTCCTAGCCCCCAGTAACTACCATTCTACTCTTTGTGTGTGTGTGTGTGTGTGTGTGTGTGTGTGTGTGTGTGTGTGTGTGTGTGTGTCAGTCATGAGGCTTGAACTCAAGCCCTGGGCACTGTCCCTGAGCTTTTTTGCTCAAGGCTAGTGCTCTACCACTTTGAGCCACAGTGTCATTTTTTTATTTCTGGTGGTTAATTGGAGATAGGAGTCTCATGGCCTTTCCTCAGACTGAGTAGCTAGGATTCTCAGTAAGTGTGAGCCACCAGCACCCAACTGCCATTCTACTCTTTATAATAGGGAAAATAGCAACTCATGAGAGTTGAAAAAAGTCACCCAGTGGGAGAAGAACTAGATGAGGTTTCTGGTCATTACATTTATATGATAGAAACACTTGGAGTGATCTCAGTGGAGCTGTTGTGCATTAAGAGGTTGAATCTCTTGACAGTGTGCCTTGCTGCCTCTCCTGATCTGACAGGGTGCTGGATGCTTTTATACTGCTACTCCATCCATCTCACAATAACCTCTGCGTAGGTTTGATTCCCCACAACTTGCTGATGGCTAGCTTGAAGAATTTGTCTTAGGCTACACATGAATTTTACAGCAGAATTGGATTTGAACTGCAATGTATGTATTTCCTATTTGTTAAAGTAAAGGAAGCTCTTGATTCTAGACAGTAGCTGCCACAATCAAGAACATTCTCCCACTTTCTTAGTGGGAGAATCAAGAATATTCTCCCACTTTCTTAGAATAGAATGAGCAGAGCCTAGGTTTAGGAATTCTTTTTATTCCTTGTGTAAAGTTTGGTCCCCTATGAGATTGGACAGCTGAAGGTTTCAATGTACAATCAGTTGTCCAAAAATCTATAGGTTGACCCATGAGTCAAAATCTTAGAGAAAACAATTGTATTCGTTCAGACATGATTTTTTTCTTGTCAATATTACGTAACAACTATATAACCATTGCAACAGTAACTGTTAAAAATAATAATAATTATAACAATGTAACAACTAGACACACAGCATTTGCATTATCCCCATAACCACACAAATGCATTGTTAAGTCTTTGTATTTAAAAGGGGGACTGCAGGGTGGGGATGGGATGGAAAAACTGAGAGAGTACAAGGGAAGGGGTGACATTGCCCAAAAAGAAACGTACCCTTATGTAACTGTAACCCCTCTGTATATCATTTTTATAATAACAATAATTTTTTTCTATTTAAAAAAGGGGACTGGAGTCATGCGGAGAAGTAGAATGCCTGCCTAGCAAACACAAGGCCAAGTGCAATCTGTGGTACTGCCACAGAAATAACCCATGCACTCTGGGCATGGTTCCAGCTCTTACCCTCCGCTCCCTCATTGCCTTCTACTCTCCACATCACTCTCTAGGCACCAAAGACCCTGGTCTTCCCTCAGCTGCCCTGAAATGCTCAGGTCCTCATCTGCATGGGGACCTTCAAACGTTCCTCCCCAACCCCATCTGTCATGATCAAGGCTTAGCAGTGCCTTCTCAGACCACCTCGCATCAATTAGACTCTCCTTCATTGACCTGCTGAATTCCCAAAGGTAGAAGCCTGTTGCATTTCTTTCCCTTCAAATTACTTATCATAATTACGTAGTAGTAAAACATGCATAATTTAATATTGCCCATGTCAACCATTTTTTCAAATTTTGCTGTTTTGTGCCATTACATTCGTGTAACCCTCACCCCTACCCTTGCCAGAACTTTTAATCTTCTCTAAATGAAATTCTACCCCTTAACCTTGTATTTTACCCTCGTCCCCCAGCTCCTGGTAACCACTTTCTATTTTTCTAATGTAATGAACTTGGCTACTCTTGGCACTTCATACATGTGGAATCAGTCAATATTTGCCCTTTTCTGAGCTGCTAGGGAAGACAGGGACCTGGAGGAACAAATCCCTACATGAAGACACCTCCAAAATATTCTTTTCATTTCCAGCTAAAACTGGAATGCCTTAGCATATTCTCAAGCATACCCTGAGATATTTCTGTCTGCAATTAAAAAAATTATAGTTAATGTTCATGATAAAGTTTAATGGAGTGAAATTAACAGGGCCACTCAAGTTAAAGTGACAAAACATAGAATTAAACACTTCATATGAAAATTCAAAGTTCTAGTCAACCTTGTTTCCATCACTCAGTAATATTCTAGGCTGCCAAATACTTGGCCAAAAGGTTGGTATCACTCAACTGCTACTGATAGGAAGATATTAACTAACAAAACCAGGATGAGCCTTATCCCAACCTTGCTGATAAATCAAGAGACACTGGTGAGAATTCAGTCTGAACTTTTAGGATCTGCACAATTCTGCCACTTCTAAATGGACCCTTTTAATTTTCTTATCACAGAATCGAATGTGTTAAACATAAATAAGAAAATAAAGCTATCCACAATTCCACCATCCAGATTTGAGTAGCCAATATTAACATTTTGATGTAGGGAGAAATGGTCACTTACTAAAGCTTCTTTTCCTTAAGACATTCTTCCCTCCTACACATTTAGTACTGATTTATTTGGACAACCACTAAAAGCATTGCCAAGAAACACTCTTCTGAAAAAGCTAAGCACAGTGTATTCAGAAAGAGTCCCTGTTGCACTCTGGTTAGAGGCATAGCTCACACACAGGTATGACCTGCCTGCCCCCATCTGGGACTGGCCAGGTGTGCGGCATAACCTGCTTCTAATCCTGGGTGCCTCCAGTAGCATATCACTTACTGTGATATGCTACAGTCTCATGCTACAGCATGAGACTTTTCTTCATCTCATTCTGAGAGCTGCCATTTTTGAGCTGCTTTTTTTTTTGGCTGTTTCTTTGCGTTCTTTCTATTTATTTTGCACGTCTGTCAGGATGGAAATAAAGCTGTTAATTTTTTAATATATTCATTGCTTGACACGTTACTGCAACCCCTATGTACATCACCTTTATAATAACAATAAGAAATACTTAAAGTTTTAAAATTAAAAATAAAAAATTATCTTTAAGTAGTTGTTTTCCATTCAACTAATCAGTTTATAAGTACAATGTGTCTTGATCAATAGCACCCTCCCATGATCTCGCCCACTTTTCCATCTTCCATTTTTTTATAATGAAAGACCCAGGAATGTTCCTGTCCACCATCTTTATAAGGCAAACTGAGCGTGTCCCAAAATGTTCTCTACAGTGCTTTCCTATATAAATACACATCAGCTCCTCAAATAAAATCCCCATGCTTCTTTTGTTTGAAGAAGACATTGCTTTGGAATTAACTCCTATGCTTTTCTTGCCTGTAGCAGGTAATAAAATGGTCTCCTCTCTTATTTCTTGGTCATGCTTGTCTCTAGTTTTGTACTCGCTAGTATGTGAAAACATTGCATTCTGTTACATTTCAGTAACTAGTTTATTTAACATCATATGTTCAGGGTTCATCTGTGTACAGTATGTGTTGGAATTTCCTTTCTTTCACCTCTAAGAATTGAAGTTGTTTGGTCAGGAGGTTATTCTATGTTTAGTTGAGAAACATCACACCATTGTCCACAGAGACTGTACTGTTTTACATTCCTATAATTCACTAGGGTTCTAATTTCTCTTTATCTCACAAACATTTACTTTCTTTCTTTACTTTTTAAGTAACAGCTATTCTAATGTGTGTGAGGTTGTTTTCCAACTGCAATTTATTTTTGGGGGGTGGGGGTCCGGTCGTGGGGCCTGAACTCTGGGCCTGGGCACTGTCCCTCAGCTCTTCAGCTCAAGGCTAGTGCTCTACCACTTGAGCCACAGTGCCACTTCTGGCTTTTTTCTTTTTGCTTACGTGGTGGTGAGGAATCGAACCCAGGGCCTCATGCGTGCAAGGCAAGCGCTCTACCGTTGAGCCATCTTCCCAGCCCTACAACTGCAATTTTTGACTTGAGTTTCTCTAATGTAAAGCAAATGCTCAATCAATGTTGAACATCTTTTCCTGTGTTTATTGGTCATTTGTAAATGTTTGGAGAAAGGTCTATTCAAGTTCAATTCTTAATTGTGCTGGTTTTATTCTTGCTGTTGCATTTTTGAAGTTTTTTATGTATTCTGGCTTTTTTTTGGATATATGATTTGTAAATATTTCCCCTTGTTCCATGTTTTGTCTTTCACTCTATTGATAGTAACCTGTGATCCGCAAAGATTTTTTTTTTAATTTTGATGAAGTTCAACTTACCCACTTTTTATTTCATCGCTTTCACTTTGGTTTTCTATACAAGGAATCATTTGCCATTTTTAATTATAAATTTATATTTTATTTTATGATAGACTATAGAAACACAAAGGCATAAACTTCTGTTTGATTACTATTAAATTTCCAGGACTTATATTGGGGTGATGAATTATCATGTTCCAATATATGTGCCTTTAATCTGATGTGTACATATCTTTTGATGTATCTGTTTGAACTCAGGGCCTTCCACTTGCCTGGATTTTTTGCTCTTCTGGTGCTTTGTAACAAACCACACCTCTAGCCTGACCTTTTGCTAGTTATTGTGAAGATAATACCTTATGGACTTTGCCTAGGCTTGTTTCAAACTACCATCTTCCAGAACCCAGCCTTCTGAGTAGCTAGGATTTATAGGTATGAGCCACAAGCACCTGGCTCTTTTAATGTTTCTAATCTGTGATATAGTATAGTACTATAGACAGTTGCATATTTACACAAGGAATATCAGTTAATAAAGGTAATTGTGTGTGATAGTCACACTAAATTAACTTGTCATTTTGACATGTTTAGGGAAATAAATACAACAGGAAATATGTCAATGTACATTTTTAAAACATTGACTTTATGATACAAATGTGACTCTATATTTCTTTATTCACTAGAAATTTTTTCAAAACATTCTTAGATCCAAGATAATGAGTCCCTTCACCAGCTAGAGCGAACAAAACCTTCCTTTGTCTTCTGATTTTGTAAACCTTCAGAGAAGGTTAACAAATATTAATCTTCCTTTTAAATCAAGTAAATCTGCAGGGATTTTCTTTCATTCTTGTTTCAGGGAGTTGTAATGTTGTCAGAAAAACGGTAGAGGGAGCACATGAGTTTTTGGCAGCTATTACTAACTACCCCTCCTCCAACAACCAACATTGCATTTCAGAATAGAGTTAACAGTACAAAAGAGAAATCTGAAGGAAGGAAAGAAGAAAAAAGCCTACTAATGAGAAAGTTAAAATTGCTCAAATCAATTTAATAATAAAGGATTTGTACAGTCGAGATTTTCAAGCCTACCTATCAGATAAGTAGTTTTTATTCCCCCCACCCCAAACTCAATGTGAACTTTATGTCCCATATCCATCACTGTTCTCAGTTCTTGAAAATCATTCCCGTGTATCAAAACAAAATTATTACTGGGTGCTGGTGGCTCAGCCTTTCAGGAGGCTGAGATCTGAGGATTGCAGTTTGAAGCCAACCCAGGCAGAAAAGTCTGTGAGACTCTTATCTCTAACCATCAAAAAGCTGGAAGTGGAGCTGTGGCTCAAGAGAGAGTGCTAGACTTGAACAAAAACAAAACAAAACAAAATAGCTCAGGGACCAGTCCCTGAGTTCAAGCCCCAGGACCTTCCTGACCCTCCACTTTAAATCTACTGTGCATTAGTTTTCTACACATATTTAAAGAATAATCAGTGAAATTCTCTGGGGAAAACTACTTACATAGTGCAAAAAATAAAGATTGCAAAGCACGGAATACAGAATATAGGAAATACAGGCTTTATTCATTGAAAGTGGTGAGAAGAGCCACAAGCCACACCCACGTTGTAGGAGCATGAGAAGGGCCCTCCCTGTGAGTGGTATGAGGTGTCTGAGATGAGCAAGACACTATTTCCTACCTGAAAGAAATGGTGTGTAACATTGACACTGCTTGCCTTATTCTACATTGAACCTTGGCGTCAGGCACGAGTTCATCAACATCTTCTAGTCAGACCTAACAGTACACTAAGCTGTGAAGCAAGCCACCCATGACTTATCAGGGACTTAGGCCTTTCTTGGGCCTCCCTAGGGTGGGTTGCCCAGAAAAGGGCTGTGCCAGGGATGAAGGTTTTACCTCTGTTTATAACTCTGTTCACAACTGAGCATCTGAGAACACATCTCAAGTAACTGTCACTTTTTGAGAGGAAGGGAGACTGCTTTTGGCCTTGGGAAAAATGCAGATTTTGATGGGTGTGCATGATCTCTTACTTTAAGTTCAGAATTTTGTGTTTGTTTTTTTTTATCAGTAGTTCACTGAGAATATAGATCTCCCTTTGTTATTTCAGAATGAATATTGAATCTCTGGGTAAAAGATGAGTTGTAATTCTATTGGCAACTTGAGGGACTGAATTTTGAAATGAACTAGGATAAATATATGACAATGGGTTTGTTATGTCTTGACATTATTTACAGAGCTTTACAGAAAAGTGAATCACTGCATTATAAAGTGGTTATTTTCAATCACTTTGCTCAAATGAGTTAGGTAAGATTACTAACTGCAACAAGTGATTTTCTCTTTTTAAAAAAAAACTTACTTTTTTCTCCCGAGTTAGATGATAATTTAGTTTTTGGTTAAGAGTACATTTAGAAAAGAAAGGAAACAGCAGGAGAGAAGGGCAGTGTTATGGCATGACCTTAAAAAAAATCTCTCTTAAGTAGAGTGCTAGTAGCTCACACCTATAACTAGCTACTCAGGAGGCTAAGATCTGAGGATAACAGTTTGAAGTCAGCCTGGGCAGGAAAGTCTGTGAGACTCTTAATGCCACTAAACTATCAGTAAAAGAGGAGGGTGGAGCTGTGACTCCAGTAATAGAGCTCTAGCCTTGAGCAAAAAGATCTCAGGGACAACGTCCAGTCCCTGAGTTCAAGTCACAGACCTAGCAAAAATAAATATCTTTAACAAAATTAGGTAAAAAAAATATACTGCCTGATAATGTTTAGAAACCAAAATTTTAAGCAACTTTTGGAATAAAAAAATGATAACGAGAGCTTTATTTTCTAAACACAGATTTAATTCATTTAGAATAAGAAGACTTTAGAACTAGATGTCAATTTTTACAGGCTACATAAAATGTTAGAATTGACCAGAACCTCCAAATTATAGTAATGTTGAGGACTCATAGGACAAACCAATTAGTCCACATAGCTTCAGGATAAATTTTAGATTTAACTACCAGGCAGAAGATAGAATATATGCTCCTTTCCTTGCAGTATTTATTCAATTAATTGTTAAAAGAAGTAAGGAAGAGCTAAGTGTCATGCCAATTCTTAGGGACTTCTTTTCCTCTTTAGAAAAATAAGGGATCTAGATTCAGTAAGATTCTTAGGTGTTTCATGGGGCTGGGAAGGTGGCTCAGTGGTAGAGTGCTTGCCTTGCATGCCTGAGGCCCTGGGTTCCTCGGCACCACATAAGCGAAAAGAAAAAAGCCGGAAGTGGCACTGTGGTTCAAGTGGTAGAGCGCTAGCCTTGAGCTGAAGAGCTGAGGAACAGCGCCCAGGTCCAGAGTTCAGGCCCCACAACCGGACCAAAAAAAAAAAATCTTAGGTGTCTTTTAAGATCTCACACTCTAGGCTTCTGATGATATAAGCATCCACCCCCAGAAGTTCTGTTAAACTACATGAAACACACAGGATGCACCTGCTTAAAGACTCTATATTACTACCTCATTTTAGGAATGAATGGATCACATTAGATGACCTTATCCTTTATAGAAACTGCGCTAGTGAAGAGAGAGGTGGGAACTAAAATTTCCCCTTGGTGACAGAAACTCAGCAGCAAAAAATAAAGGGAGGAATGAAAGAAGGAAGGAAGGAAGGAAAAGGTATATTAAATAGGTAGGTTTCATAAGTAGCTCATGAAGAGAACACCATGGACTATTCAGGCAGGAAAAGAACTTTATTTACCGAACTGCCCAACTGCTGCCCCTGCAGGGCATGGTGGAGAGGCATGGTTGGAAAGGAAGGGGCGACCCAAGCCTGAGCCAGGCCTATCTAGGCCAGGGACAGGAAGAGGTGTGGCCAGGTGGGAGAAAGGTGTGGCCACATTGGATCTGGATGTGACCTCAGGGCCTAGGACCCTCCTAAGGTCAGATGGGAGGCATGTGACCAGAGGTGGCCCAGGATGTGACCTAACAGGAGGGGAAGGTGACTGCTTCCAGGTCTGACCCTTACCTAGGTAACAGGTACTGGGTGGAAACTTAGCCAAGAGGTAGGGAGGTGTCCCTGTGCAGACCTTAAAGGAAGGAGGGAAGGAAGGAAGGAAGGAGAGGGAGGGGGGAGAGAGAGGGGAAGGGAGAGGGAGGAAGGAAGGCAAGACAATAAAACCTGAAGGATAGCTGAAAGTTGGTGGCTCACTCCTGTATTCCTATCTACTCAGGAGGATGGAATCTGAGAATGGCAATTGAAGCCAGCCTAGACAGGAAAGTGTCTGAGACTCTTATTTCCAGTTAACAAAAACAAAAACAAAAAAAACCCTGAAAGTAGAGTTGTGGGTCAATTAGTAGAGAGCTAGCCTTGAATGAAAAATGCTCAGGGATCAGGGACAGTGCCCCAGGCCCTGAATTCAAGCCCTAGGACCTGCACAAAGACAACAGAAAAGAAGGAACAGTACCCCAAATTTTACAAGTGTGAAGTCTTACACTCACTGGGTCAGTAGCTCAGGAACTGGCCCTGCATCTGATGAAGAGGGCCTCTCTCAGCCTCTTCTTATGGGCTAAACAAACATCTTTAGGACTGACTCCACCAAGTTCCAGTTGAACTACAAGTCTAAAGATTATCTCAGTTATTCATTCACTCCTTGTTGATTGCCACCCCTACAGAGGTAAGAAGCCTATAGCCTATACAGAATGATCCTTCACGGGTCAGGTGGGATTTTAGTCTGTGTTAGTCAGTTAGTATAACAAATAACTGAGCTAACTTGGCTTTGAAAGAGGAAAGGTTTACTTCAGTTGACAGTTTTAGAGATTTTGGTCCATGAATGGTTGGTCCCATTGTTTTAGGGTGATGTATGGTGGGAGCAGGTAGAGGAAGATGCTCATCTTTTGGTAACCATGAAGCAGAAGAGACAGAAGGAGCTGGGGTCCCAGTGTGCCCTTCAGGAGCCCACTTTCAATGACCCAATTTCCTTCAACTAGACCCTATCTCCTAAGGTGCCACCACCTCCAATAGCAGCACAGGCTGAGAACCAACCCTTGAGTGCATGAGCCTTTGGGAGAACAACTAAGACCCAAACTATATTCAAGGCTGAAACTACAACATGGCCAAAGGCATGCCTATGGTTCCCTTTTGAGACTCAAAAATGGACTCTCCAGTTCAGAGGGAGTTGCTGGCCTTTGGAGGTGTCTAGGGACTTTCCTTATTCCACTCACAGGTCCTTTGGGAAGACAGTTCAGGACATCATTTTTCTTTCCTCTTCCTAAGGATAAGGAGGACCCATTGTGCACTTGAAGAATAGATGAAATACTCCTGCTCTTGAGTTCAAAAATCTAGAAGCCATGTCAGCCTGATTCAGTGCTCACTGACTCTGACAGATGTTGAGATGTTGGGGTAAGTCAAGATTGCTATGAGAAAAAAGAGTATCCAAATCTTTTCGACTCTTTGTTTTCAAGGGATTCTGAAGGAAGGCTGGGGACCTGGCTCAGGTGGTAGCAGCACCTGCCTGCAAAGAAGTTCAAAATCCTGAATTCAAACCCTGTTATGGCGGCAGGCGGTAGGGGAGAAGTTCTGAGGGAGATGTGACAAAGTGCTACATCGAAAATAAACATTTTAATTAAAATTTACCTGTTATTTAGATTTAAAATAAATCATGCAAAATTAATTTTCTTCATCACCATCCCCAGAAATCTTTTTTTTTTTTTTGTCGTCAGCCGTGGGGCTTGAACTCTGGGCTTGGGCATGGTCCCTCAGCTCTACAGCTCAAGGCGAGTGCTCTACCACTTGAGCCACAGCACCACTTCTGGTTTTCTAGTGGTTTATTGGAGATAAGAGTCTCATGGACTTTCTTGCCCAGACTGGGTTTGAACTGTGATCCTCAGATCCTGAGTAGCTAGGATTACTGGCTTGAGCCACCGAAATCTTTGGGCTCCCAGAAATCTTTTCTGTATTCTATGTAGATAAACCACATGGCATTTATGTTTGTAGGATTTGCTTATAAACCCAGAAAAGGCATTAGATGCAATTATAGAAATACATATGGAGACAGACAAATCAGCTGTCTGTACAGATGATGTTGGATTTAGTCTCGACCATGAAGTGCAAGTGTACAACATTTGCCAGCTGAAATGCTTAGGAAAATGTAGGTTGCACGATAGAACATAAACAGCAACAGGGCAACTTGGATCAAGAAAGGCAGGCTTTCCCACTCAAGACTTCAACTATTGCTTGATCTTTTGAAACTTGTTTGATGAGCTCACAAACGTTTCTCTGTTAATTCCCTTAATTAAGGGAAGTCCAATATGGACTTTTTCCTTTTCTTCACCCACCCCGCCCCATGCTGAATATTGAACAACAGAGCCTCATGCATCTAAACATGCACTTTATCATTCAGCTACATCCCAGCCCCATCTTTGTGAGACAGGATCTCACTTTGTAGCCCTGGCTGGACTTGAATTCAAGCTCTTCTTTCCCCTGACCCTCCATTCTCTCAGTGTTTCTATACCAGGGTCTTGACATTATACCTGAAACTGGTGCTAATCAGAAGTCAATGGTGGTCTAGGCTCACTGACAAATCAATAGTTGGCCTAAATGTAACATTTTATGAAACATATCTCTTTCTTCTATGCTTTTTCAAAGTTTATTTCATTAATACATTGGCAATAGGCTGGTGGCCACCAAAAACAAACAAAAAGGAAAACCACCAAATTCTAAAGACTTGGCAGTCAGAAAACATGAAACACTTTAACAGAGTCACTGAGCTGTACTGACTTCAATTGATTTAAACAGCCACTATAAGTGGTTCCCATTAACTAAGACTATTATTCTATTTGGATGACTAGAGGCCTCCATTTTTTACCACTCAAAGAGCTGGCCTTTTGACAGAAAAGAGAATGCCCAGGGTGTGAACATTCTATACAGTGCAAGGAAGCCTCAACCAACGTTCAAAGCGACTTGGAGAACATAGACATTTGAGACTCGAGGATTCCTATCCTGGGGCTTGTGGCCTTCACAGGATGCTCAGAAGAGGTGTAAAATGAGGAACTGCTAGCAACTTCCCAGCTAGCTTTAAAAAACAAACAAACAAACCAAAAAAAACACAAAGCAGCCCTGGTCTTCATCAAGGTCCTTGAAGACCATGGAGCTGGTGCCATCATTGTTTAACTGATTTAAAGGGGAGGTGACCCAGCTCTTCCAAGACCCAGGAGACCTGACATAAGCATCCCCCACCCCCACCTCCCAAAGTGCACTAGGTAAAGAGCCTAGAAGAACACAATATCCCTTAATAGGTTGTGCTTGCGCTTGGTTGCATGAGGCACTGCTTCAGGAAGCTAGTGGCTAAAACCTTCCACGCTTTTGTATGAAGCCACAGCAAGTGTTATTCCATCCTTTCCTGAGGATGTTAAACAGAAGGCCTTTCGGGAGGCAGCGGAGTCTTCATGAGAGATGTGGATTTTAAGGGCAACCTTAGGTCATACAGAGCTAATCAAGCGCAAACAATAAGAAAATGAACCTGACAGTCAGCAAGTATCTGAGGACTTTATCAAAAAGAATTAGAAATGGACAAATTCACTGGACACTGCTTTGAGGATGAAATCTGCAAGGTGGCGTTGTGTGGCTGAGATTAAATTATTTATTCATTGTTAATTTATTTATTTATGGATGTGCAAATGTCCTTGCTGCTGCAGGTGCTCTGGGAACTCTGAAAAGACCAGTGCTTTTTTGTTTTTGGTTTTTTTTTCCTCTTAGATTCAAGCCTAGAATATTGGTCCATTTAACCCATTCTTCCCTTAAGGCCAAGAGCACTGACTTTTATCTCAGCAGAGAGGAGGGGAAATACATGGCAGGGAAGGATGGGCACTTGAGCAGACCTAAGCACCCCAGGAGTGCAGCTTTATTCAGGATTCTGGGGAAGCCTCCAAGCAGTTTAAATGTCCAACAAATTAGCAAATGAATGCCTATGTCAATAAGTGAAAAATCCTTCGTTAGTCTACACAGATAAAAAGTCTCTGGAGAAGGCGCACAAAACGTAGGCTCTTTTTCTTTGTCTTTTCAATGCATTTAATTTTTAAAGTTGGGTGGCACAGTGCTTCTAGAGTTCTATGAAAACCCACAAAAGTTATATACACACACACACACACACACACACACACACACACACACAATTTCTAAAGGGAAATAGCCTCCAAGTGTCTCTTGGGAGGAAAAAAGGGATGTAAACCAAGCAGTTTTTGCTATTCAATAGTACCCTCCCCAAAGGGAAAAGCCACAATCCATCTTCAGGAGTTCTCTACACATGGGGCAAAACAAATAATTACTCTGTGTGTGCACAAGGACATCATTTTCACCCTCAGGAAAACCTGAGGGTGAAAGCGATAACAATCTTACTTTCTTAGGGTTAGAGCAACAATGATGAATGAAAAATGGTTGTCCTGTGTTCCTGCTGACCCAGCCCAGTGAGAATGCTATGTAGGATGCGACCTTCAGGAAAGAAGCCTCGGCAAGGCGGATGCAGACATGAAGAGGCACCTCAGAAAGCAATGCCTGGAGTAAGCAGGAACGAGACCCACTTGTATGAAGTATGGGATGGCTCCAGAGCCCTGGAGCTGAATCTACTTGCTATAACTTGGTAAGGATGCTGAGCAAATAAGTTGACTTGGAAAATGCTGCATTTCATAATGTATAGTTGCCTTTTAAGGTGGATTAGAAATTTCTCTTGAAATGTAGTGGGAAGCCTCCACCAAAGGAGAGGGATACAGGATGACAACAGAATAGGAATCTCTTTTGAATATAATAGCAAGATTTTATTTCCCATGTTCAGTTATTCTTGATCCTTAAAATGTAATAGATTAGAACCAAAGTACTAAATAAACTAAGAAGTGTGTGTGTGTGTGTGTGTGTGTGTGTGTGTATGTGTGTGTGTGTGTGTGTGTGTGTGTGTGTGTGTGTGTGTGTGTGTGTGTACTGGCCTGCGGCTCAGGGCCTGAATATTGTCCTTGACCTTTTTTTTTTTAATCCCTCAAGGCTAGCACTCTACCATTGGAGCTCCACATCTGGCTTTTTGATAATTAATTGGAGATAAGAGTCTCATGGACTTCCCTACACAGGCTAGCTTTGAACCATGATCCTAAGCTTCTTGGATAGCTAGGATTATAGACATGAGTCATTGATGCCTGGCTGAAGAAAAAAAAAAAGCTAATAAGGTTTAAAGGAGAAAAAAATATAGATAGGACTTTTCTGTATTATTGATCATCACTGTCATTTTTAACTATTTAGATAGTTTCACATTATGTACCAATTTCCTGAAGAAAAAGCAATCTCAAAATAACCTCACCTTATCAGACTTCTTGGATTTGCCTAAGAGTAGAATCTGGTCAGTCTAAGATCAATAACAGGGCTAAACCAGAGCTTAAGGAAACTATTAATTCCTTAAGTAGGCTTTCAACTTCTGAATTCCATAATTTAATTTTTTGAAGAGGAAGTAAAATCCCTCCATTATAGAGGAGTTTTCATTCATAACATTGGTGCCCATTTAATTTTTCTCCAAAATAACAAGGTGAACCCTTCTTTCTATTATTTTAAGTTAAAAAACTTCTAATTTTAATAAAGAAGAGAATAAAAGGATAAAAGTGCAAATCTAGATGATATATTTTGATGTATTTTATTTGAAAAAAACTACCTAGGAATATAGTAGTTTACTCTCCTAGTATAAAACAGAACCTATCATTTTGAACAAAAACACAGTTTTGACACTTATGTGTGAATTTATGCTCAGTAGGGAACTTGCAAACAAGTAGTTTGGGATGGGGGAAAGAAGGGACTTCTTTCACTGTTTACTTATTTTCTTTTTCTTACTGAAGTTTGATTTACTGGAAAATGCTAGGGCAGTGCAGTTTCATCACAATGTTTTTTTTTCTGTTTGTGCAGTACAGGGACTTGAACTCGGGGCCTTAATACTTACTATCGTTTTTTGCTCAAGACTGGTGCTCTATATACTTGAGTCACAGCTCCATTTCCAACTTTTTGCTGGTTAACTGGAGATAAAAGTCCCATAGCCCTTTCTACCTGGACTAGTTTCAAACTAAGATCATCAGATCTCAGCTTCCTGAGTAGCTATGATTACACCTGTGAGATACCAGCACCTGGATGACTTTGACAGGCCTTGTGAGGGTTTCAGTGGAGGGTTTCTTCCTTTCCTCCAGAACCTCTGGCTCCCCCAGCTCCCCATCTCCCCTCCACTATGAGGCCTTCTAACCATCATCTCCTTCTTCTGCATTTTCTGCTTTATTACCTCTTTGTAGTGCTTGGTAATAATAGCACTTCTCTGTGCCAAACACTACTTACTGCTTTGCATATACTAACTAGTTATATACTCAAAATACCCTTTCTGGGAAGACTGAATCATTTGTTGTTATTTGCAGATATAGAATGGAGGCTCAGAGAGATCAAGTAATTTACTGTGTTCTGTGCCTAGCTCCTTGGACAGTTTGCATATGTGTTTCTGTCTGCCTCCTGTTTGTTTCCAGTAGATAAGTGGAGAAGAATGCCTGCCTTGCTCATCAATATGTCTACAGTAGTTGCACCAGAGTCTAGCATGCAGTAGATGATCAAGAAATTTGGCCAACTAACTGACAATTTCTTTGCTACCTTTCAGCTTCCAAAGGCATTTTTCGGATCTAGGTATTGCCAGATAGCCTAAGCACTTCATTATATTCATATGATAATGCACAGAGAAGCAGGTATGATCTTCTGGTCCTTCACTCTTTTCAGGTCTGGAGTGAGGTGAGAATTGGCATTTCTACTATGAAAAATCAAATACACCATGTTCTCATAGTGTACAGCTCTCTGAGATGGGAGAAACCTTAGAGATGCAATTCTCTGCCCTCCCTACAGACACCTGTCCCCTGAGCTTTCCGCTTTGGTGCCTCTGTCTTCCAGCTACCTTTGCCAATGAGAGAGCACAGCAGGAGATGTGATACACAGCTGCAAGGGAGCACTAACCCCATGGCTTCCTTGATTGGGCATCGTGATTCTGACTCTAGCCATTCCTCTTACAATTATCTCCTGAATGGTCCGTTCCAGATGTGGATGCATCTTTTAGACTCTCTGAAGAGCAGATGCTTCCTTGTTCTTCCAGGCTGTTACCAGTCCTTAGGGGCCTCAATATCCCTTGTAGAGTGCTTCAATCTGGATCACACCTCTGCAGAGGACTACGCATTGCCTCATTCTTGAGAAACCTGCTAAAATTCCTCCTCCTTCCTGCAGATACTAATGCAGAGGCCACAGCCTGATTCCTAGCTGATGCCGTACTTCCTTCCCTCTGCAGCAGGACCCATGTCTCTTTACCCATCTCCAGAATTCCAAGGGGTCTACTCTACTTATAGACTCCGCTGTTTATTAAAATGCTGTTTGTTGGGCTGTAGGTATAGCGCAGTTGTAGATCACTGGGCTAGTAGGTAAATTACACTTCAATGCATCAGAGTTAATTTTTTAAGTCATGTACCAGAAGACACAACCAAATAATTATATTTTATTTATTTTCATTACTGAAGGTTGAATTTAGTGCCTTGCTCTACCACTTGAGCCCTTTGTAGTGGTGGTTCCCTTTGCTTTATTGTTTTAATTTAAATTTTGTTGTAAAGGTGATGTACAGAGTGGTTAAAATTACATAAGTAATCAGTTCATTTCTTTTTGAACAGTGTTACCCCTCCCTCATTTTCTCCCACTTTCCCCCCTTCTGACCCTCTTTCTCCACCAAGTTGTAAAGTTCATTGCCAACCTAGTGTCTAGCGAGCATAACTGTTGAATTGGTTCATGCTTTGTCCCACCATTTCTGTAATTTTCCTTCCCTTTCCCAAACCACATAAACTTATATTTAAGACAAAGAGCAAAGAAATAAAAAACAGTGACAACAGAGAATAAAACAAAGGGGCAAAAAAAGAGAGAAATAACTGCAAGTAATACAATAAAAAAAACTCTTTTTTCCATTTCTTAGAATTCATTTCAATAAGCATTAATTTATATGGTCATATGCATATAACTATTGAGCTATTGTGATCCTTTCATAAGAATATCCTAGACATATTCTAGTTATTACAAATGAGGGAAACCATGCAGGCTTTGTTTCTTTGAGTCTGGCTTACTTCGATAATATAATCTTTTCCAACTCTTTCCATTTATGAATTTCCAATTTCTTAAGAATGTCATTCTTTCTGATGGAAACATTGTGTATATGTAACACATTTTATTATTATATTTTATTTTATTAATTATGTTTTATTTTTATTATATACCACATATATTATCACATTTTATTGATCCATTCATCTACTGAGGGGCATCTGGGTTGATTCCATATCTTAGCTGTGGTAAACAATACTGGTGGCTTTAGTGTTGGCTGGTTTGTGGTCATTTGAGTAAATACCCAGGAGTGGGATTGTTGGGTCATAAGGAAGTTCTATGTTTAGTCTTCTGAGGAATCTCCATACTGCTTTCTAGAGTGGTTGAACAAGTTTACATTTCCACCAAAGGTATAGGAGCATTCCTTTTTGGCCACAACCCCACCAGCATCTGTTATTATTAGTTTTCTTAATAATGGTCATTCTAACTGAAGTGAGGTAGAATCTCAATGTGGTTTTGATTTGCATTTCTTTTATGACCGGAGATATTGAACATTTCTTCATGTGTCTATTGGCCATTCTTATTTCTTCTTCAGAGAAGACTCTTTAAGTCTTTAGCCCATTTATTATGGGGTCATTGAAAGGCTGTATATGACAAGCCTACAGCTAGCATTATACTTAATGGTGAAAAGTTAAAACCATTTCCTCTAAAATCAGGAACAAGATAAGGATGTCCACTCAGTCTCTCCACTCGTCTTCAAGACATTATTGGAATTCCTAGCTAGAGCAATAAGGCAAAAGACAACCATAAGGGAGATCTAAATAAGGAATGAAGAAGTAAAACCTTCCCTCTTTGCAATGACATGATTCTGTATTTAAAGAACTGGTAGATTCCTCTCCCAAGTTACTTGAGTTGATCCAAAATTTTGGCAGAGTAGCAGGATATAAAATTAACCCACAAAAATCAGTAATTTTTCTGTATGCCAACAAGGAGAAGGGTGAGAGTGAAATCAGGAAAGCAACTCTTTTTGTAATAGTCTCAGAAACACAAAATACCTAGGAATCAATTTACCTAAAGGTGATGAAAACTTTAACAACCTGAAAAAGGAAATTACTGTAAAATAGACTTAGGGAAGTAGAAAAACCTCCCATGCTCCTGAATTGGGAGGATTTCCATCATGAAAATGGCAATACTGCCCTAAGCTATCTACAAATTCAATGAAATGCCCGTGGAAATCCCAACAACATTCTTCAATGATATCAAAGAAGCAGTCCAAAAATTCACATGGAATAGAAGATCCCAGTAACAAAAACAATCCTTAGAAGGAAGAACAGTGCCAGGGGAATATCAATACCAAACTTCAAACTCTATTACAATACTATAGCAATAAAAACAGCTTGGTACTGGCACAGTAACAGACCTGAGGACTGATGGAATAGACCTGAAGACCCAGAAATGAACCCACAGACCTATCGCCACCTAATCTTTGATAAGGGAGTCAAAAAACACAGGATGGAAGAAAGACAGCTTCTTCAACAAATGGTGCTGGCAGACTTGGCTATACATGTGCAGAAAACTGAAGTTAGATCCTTATATATTCACCTTGCACCACAATCAATTCCAAGTGAATCGGATACCTCAATGTAAGACCAGATACGCTGAAAATATTACAGGCAGGGATAAGGGAAACAGTAGGGCTCCTTGGCACAGGTTAAAAGCTCCTAAGTAAAGATCCAGATACACAAAAGAAATGCTGTATAAATGGGATTGCATCCAATTGAAAAGTTTCTGCACAGCAAAGGACATAGATAGCAAGGGAAACAGAAAGCCTATATAAAATGGAAGAAGATCTTTACCACCTATGTACCAGGCAAGGACCTTATATCTAAAATATACTTAAAGGCAAAAAAGTAAACCCCCAAAACAACTCCTCAAAGTCCCTTTGCTTTTAGCAATGTTTTTCAGATAGAGTCTCACACTAACTTTGCCAAGGGCAGCTTCAGACCATGAATTTCTTGTCTCCACTTCCCAAGTATCTGGGATTATAGATACCAAGTAAAATGCTGGGCCCTTCTCTAAATAGACAAATACACAAATATAAATCCTGGTTAGAATCAAGTGTTTGGTAATACAGAGCCTTGTACATGCTAGGTAAGTGCTCTACTGCACACCTGCATAAGACAACAGCATATAATATTGGGGGAAAGTGCTACTGTAAAGTCTCATTTAGAGATAAAACCAATATTTTATCACTATATCACTGTATGGGAGATAGTCAAAAGTGGTAACATAAGTTATTAATGCAGAACTAGATTGTAGTGTTTGGAATTAGACAACCTAATGTCTAATATTCTAACATTTGTTACCCCAAAATTTTGTCACAAATGTGTCAGGTTGCATTGGTTCTATGCCTATTCATTTCTTTAGGCACTTCCATGAAATTTTTAATAATATTTTCTTAACTTTTTTAGGATTAACCAATATAATAAGTTTTATAATATATAATGTTTCAAAACTTTTTTACTTGCCTTAATAGGTTTTCTCTCAGAAAATCTTTCATCGAATTTCACTATTTAAGAATAATCACTATGATCACCAATAAATATACAAATCTGAACTTACTGACTAGTCAATGTTTATGTAATACAGCATGGTTTTTAAAGAATTATCACCAGAGCTAGAAACCAGTGGCTCTTATCTATAATCCTAGTTACTCAAGAGGCTGAGATCTGAAGATCACCGTTCAAAGATAGCCCAGGCAGGAAAGTCTGTGAGACTCTTATCTCCAATTAATTACCAACAAGCTGAAAGTAGAACTGTGGGTCATGTGACCGAGTACCAGCCTTGAGCAAAAATGTACAGGGATAGTAGCCAGGCCCTTGAGAACAAACCCCAGTACACACACACACACACACACACAAATTATCTCAGCCTGTCATATTTCATTCCTTACACTGAAAAGAAAAACTTTATTGCTAAAATCAAAGCATAAGACAAATATTCTGAAATTCTTTTCTTAGATAAGCTAATTGAGCAAATGTGAATAATCTATGAAAATGAAGAAAGTGGTACTAGTAATTTATTCATTTATTTACCAGTAATACACTTCTCTATTAAGCCATTCTAAGACTTTTATTCAGACATAAAAAATAAATACACAACTCTCTTACATCTCTCCTAAAACAACAAAAAAAAATACCTGATAAACCTTCTAAAATGATGTTTAAGGATAAATCCACAAGAACTCAGACAATAGTAGTGAACGGTGCCTCCTATGACTTATCAACATGATTTTAATGTTGAAAAGTGGAGACATGAATGAGTCGCTGAAGAACAGAGCTAAAATCCCAGCACATGAAGAGACACATGCCGATAAGAAGGAAGTGAATTTACAAAGGAATTCTCATCTGGAAGCAGGAACCAAATTTGGATGCATTGTTCAAAAAGAAATGCATTTGTCAGGCATGGGGACTCATCTCTGTAATCCTAGCTACTCAGAAGGCTGAGATCTGAGGAATTTGGTTTGAAGCCAACCCCGGTGAAGGAAAGTTGACAAGACTCTCATCTCCAATAAACTATTCAGAAAAAAGCTGGAAGTGGTTCAAGTTGTAGAGTACTAGCCTTGAGCACAAACAGGCTCATGTACAGTGCCCAGGCCCTGAGTTCCAAGGACCAGCAAAAAAAAAAAATTTTTTTTAAGAGAAATGCACTCTTTACCTTATGTAATTGTAACCCCACTGTACATCACCTTTATAATACAATAAAACATTTAAAAAAAAGAATTGTGTAAATCAGGCAAAAGAAGAAATGAGAAAGAGGAGAAAGCTTGACTGAAGACTTCTTAGGCTCTCTGCAGACTTGTGATATTCATTTCCCTTCCCATGAAGAGAACAAAAAAATATTCTTTGGAGAAGTTATGGAATGAGGATCTGCATTTGATGACATCAGAGAAACTGGATCTAGCATCAGATGCTTTATTACTGATTTACTAAAATTGAGGATTAAATTAAAGTTTACTCACTCAGTGGTTAACTACTTGATTACATGACTCATTTGGCTCCAAATAGTAATGAGGATTATATTCCAAGGCAGAAAATGAAGATTCTCCATTAAGAAAGGTACTCAAAAGTCAGGCACATTGTTGCATCCCTGTAACCTCAGCACTCCGGAGGCTGAGCTAGGAAGATCATAGGCTCAATCTATGAGAGCTCAAGGATAGTATCAGATACATAGTGAAATCTGGTCTCAAACAGAAGAAAGAAGAGGAGGAGGAAGAGAAGGAGGAAGAGGAGGAGGGGAGGAAGAGAAAGAGCAGCAGAGAAGGATAGGAAGGGGGAAGAAGAAAGTGACACTCAATACGAGAAAAAAAATTCCAAAGTTGACATTTCAATGTCATCCAATGAAATGACTACGGTTTCAACAGATATTTATATGCTAGGAAGAATGTGTCTTTTGAAAGTAATTCTTTTGGTTTTTTGTTTTTGAGTACTTACTCTTTTTTTTTTTTTTTGGTCCGTTGTAAGGCTTGAACTCTGGGCCTGGGCGCTGTCCCTCAGCTCTACAGCTCAAGGCGAGCATCTACCACTTGAGCTACCGTACCACTTCCTAGAAAGTAACTCTTGCCAGGTGGCTCACACATGTAATCCTAGCTGCTCAGGAGGCTGAAATATGAGGATCCTGGTGACGGGCACACACACCCAAAAAAAGAAACTTACTGGAAGAACTTCTATTTATACTCATGCTATTCAACACAAATTCTGAAATAAGCATAGAAATCCTGATTCACCTCTTAGAAAAGTACTCGTTTATCTGCTGAAAGAGGGCGAATGCTTTGACAAAGATAGGCATGATCAAGGTCGGAACAAAGCTGTTTTCCATCATGCTAGTGTATTCCCTCTGTGCTTATGTTCCTCCAATGCAACATGGAAGACTTAGTAGCCTCATGCACAAATGATATACCTTAAGCATAGATTCATGACACAAGAGCTAAATGAGATTTTCTTTTTTTTTTGGGGGGGGGGGGTTGTGGGACCTGAATTCTGAGCCTGGGCGCTGTCCCTCAGCTCTTCAGCTCAAGGCTAGCACTCTACCACTTGAGCCACAGCGCCACTTCCGGCTTTTTTTCTTTTTGCTTATGTGGTGCTGAGGAATCGAACCCAGGGCCTCATGCATACAAGGCAAGCGCTCTACCACTGAGCCACCTTCCCAGCCCCTAAATGAAATTTTCTGAAGAGTAGTATCACGTGTTTAAGGACCAATATAAACACTTTCGTTAAATACTCTTGGCTTCTTAGCAGTGGTATGTAACCTTTTTCTGCTAAGAGCCATTTGGATACTTACACCATAATTCGAGGACCATATAAAGTTATCAATATAGGCAGATGACTATGGAAAAATGAGGAGAAATTGCATGTGTCTGTCTTGTCATATACTAAATAATTTTATGGACCTCATATGGCCAAAAGGCAGAACTGCTACAGGATTTCAGTATTTTCCCATCGGCCTAAGGATAAGGGTTCCATACCTTTTCCATAACTTTTAAGGCAGCAAAGCTACTTAGAATCTCTGCCTCAACAAGCACTTCTTACATGAAAAGGTGATAATGATGTCAGATTGGAAGTTAGTTTGTGGTCAATGCCTCAAGAAAGGCTAGAAGTCAGGAAAGAGTTTTATAAATAAGCAAGGTACAAAAGACTTGAGCTGTTTCATGTATTTAAGAGAAATATAACAGTCTCAGCATTGGGAAGAATTTAAAACATTTGGACCCAAAGGTCCAAATGTTTCCCATAAAAGTCAGTTTCGAATAGATAAAACGTATCGGTGTTTTCTTCTTGCAAAAATAAAATTGTAGTAATTTTAAAATAAAACAAAATGAAATTATTGTTGTTTGATTGTAAGAAATTATACAAAGGAGTTTCAATTGTACCAGTCAAATTATGAGTACAAATCATCATTCTTTTCTATCTTTCTCAATCCCATTCATACACTCAAGTCACATAATTCAATTTTTATATAATAATGTACATTGGATAAAATGACAAAGGGAAATTATTTTAAAAGACTAAAACTTTTAAAACTAATGGCCGATGAGGAAATCAAAGTAAAAACTTAATTTCAATTTGGAATATGATTACAAAGGCATAAAATCAGCAATTGAATGCTAAGCTTCTTTTATTTATATAAATTTCATTTTTCTTTTTAATTTTCCCAATTACTATAGGTCTAGTTTTTTTTTTACCTCTTCGTTTTTATTTTTATTTTTTGCATGTACTGGGGAGGGGGTAATCTTTATGAAAAATGTTTTCTACAATGTCCATTCATCTCTCCCTGTTTCCTGCTACTTGGACTTCTACCAAATGTGACTCACCCAGTTACATTCTTCTGCCAAATTCCCAATATCTATGTGAGTTCACTTAGGTTTCAAGCTACTGTTGAATTTTTCAATTTTTCTTGGTGTTCAGACCTATTGGAATCAATTGGTTAACAGCAGTAATATTTTTGGAGCAAATTCCTGTTGTTTATTAACCATGTATATACTTTATTACCCAAGTACAAATTTCAAAGTTAAGTGTCTTCACCAGATAGACTAAGAAAAACCCTAGACAGTTAGAAGACACCAGCCAGCCTCATGTTGCCAAAGAAAATAAGAAAGACCTGACAAAACTACAGGCTTAGCATTAGACAGACACATAGATCGAATTAATGTGCTTTTTCTCATGCAAAGGAAAAAAATTAGATGCAAACTTTACATTTAAAACTGTATTGTTCCCTTCTAATCTGGCCACCATCCGAGTGGTGATCTGGATGTAAGAAAGAGATGAATGGGAGACACTGGCAGGGATTGAAGCTTGGGGATGAATGTGGAAATGTAGAATGGATGTTTCTTTCTTTCTTTCTTTTTCTTTCTTTCTTTTTTTTTTTTTTTTTGGCTTTGAGTTGACTGTTGTTTCTGTCTGTGTTTTAGAACTGATCCGAGAGGACAGGGAAGTCAGTGAGGGCGATTCTAAGGAGCCTCCCTCTCTACAGCTGCTGCCGAAAGGATTACCGTGCTTCAACCACAAGGCAACATTGCACAAGTAGCCTTTGAACAAAAGTCATGGATACTATTAATGATATGGTAATCCTTAATCGAGCTACCTCCCAGTAGTGATTATACTGACATGGGAAGAATATCCAAGTCGTGGAGGCAGCCCACAACAACACTGTGTCATTGTTCACCCAAAGCTTGACCAGGACTAACTTTTAACAGCATCTCCAATTCCACCTTTCCCTCTGGAGCCTCCCCCCGCCCACCCCCTTCCACTCCTCACAACTCCTAACTCCTGCTCTCTCATTCCCACCCCATCCTGGTATGAAAAAAAAAAAAAAGAGTGGCAAAGAAAACCCTGCTCCTAAATCTTTTTTCTTTTTTCCTAGATTTGTTTTTTGCAAGTTCCCACACACATTTAGTGTCTTCTCAAAATTCATGCAGTCCACTGTCTGTAGGAACTATTTCCATGTGAGAGCAAGACCACACAAAGGTTAGTTCGGTGGGTCCCAGTGAAGATGTTTTAATTGTCTCACAATAGATCCTTCTATCATTTGACTTGCAAATCTTGCCCTTTTGCTCTCTGATAACATGTTCAGAATTAGACAATTTGTCAATAAAATTTTGAAAACTTCTTAACTATGATATGGAGAGACCAGTGGTTTCCCATTTGACGTGATTCAAACATTTAAGGGGAGCGAATCTTCTGTCTCTCTTTGCTGTACGTGTCCCTTAACACAGAGGATTCCTCTTCACAAGGAAAGTGATCTTCATGAAGAAGAAATATATTTATAATTTTATGATATTATTTATGTGTGATAAACATGAGTACGTTAACATTTCAAGTGAAATGATAAATGTGCTAATGATAAAGACTAACAATAAGCTATCTCCTTACAACCAGCCTGAAATTTACATTTTCTTAGGGCTTACCAAAAATATAAAATAATGCCATTTCCTTACTTATTCAAAACAAGCCTAAACAAAATGCATAACTAATATAGTGCTATGGGTTCTCTCCTATATTCATGAGGCCATGCAGATAATCTTTCTAAACCCCTTTCTAAGTCATGCTTACCAAATATTGTCATTGAGGTATGAAATAAGAATTTGTGTGTATTTTTAAAAATGAGATATCTCCATTTGATCATACAAAATAATATGCTTCAAGATGGACTCTAGGAAATGGAAACAGGAAATATTTTTCTTTGTTGCTGTTTTTGTTTTCTTTTTGTCTTGTTTGTTCATTTATCTGTCTTTGAGAGGGGAAGGGGACATAGAGATGTAGAGACAAAGAGTGAACAAATGCAGCAGCTGTACTCATTAGATACTATGTTGAAAATGAACTGTACAACTTGTAGGTGGGATGGGAGGGGAAAACTGGGAGACAGTGAGGAAAGGGGTGACAATGTCTAAAAGGAAATATACTCTTTATCTGACTTATGTGACAGTAACCTCTCTGTACGTCACTTTTATAATAACAATAAAAACTTAAAAAAAAAATAGGTATCCCTGGAAAGTACCATTATGACACTTTATCTTTCTTTAGTTGTTTGGAAAAATACTATTTTCTTTTGGAAATTTGTATGTATTTTAGTAAAACTGCCATCTTTAGTAACTATGCATATTTTATCTAATATATGACACACATCACATTGTTAGGGGGCGTATTCTATTTAATAGAACAATAAATAGTACAAAAGTTCATATGTCATTGTGACAATTTAGACAGTTCAGAACTAATAAAACTACTGACTTCTAGGCTAATACTAATCATCAGTTGGTTATTTTTAATCATTTTTCAGCCTTTTGGCTATGATAAAGAACAACTGGTTGTTTTTGAAGACTGAGCTTGTGGGAAGGGGATGGGAACAGAAAATTCCCCCCTTTTGACTTCATGCACATTTCTACAGTATTTCCATATATACAGTATATTTCAATATATACAAGATGTGTTGCTTTCCTCACTTAAAAGATAATAACAATAAAATTATATTGAGTGAAGTCAGGCTGAGTGAAACTAAGAACACATGTTTTCTTGCATATGTAGAAGTGAGATGTAAAATATTAATTTACATTAGAACATACACAAGGCTATATGAGTATATATACAAACTAAAGTATGGTATTCGCTGTGGTAGATTCCAGTAGTGTAACCCTTTAAACAGTTAACAGACAATTTAAGAAAATAAATACCAGGAAATGGAGACATACTTGGTCTGAGAAGAGTAAGGCCTAAGGAAAGGAGAGCAGACAAATGGAGAGAGAAATGGTGGGCAGCTACAGTCATAAGACTCAATGACATATGTGGAAATGAAGCCAGGTAACCTGAAGGGATGAGTGGAGTTGGAAGAGATAAGGGATTGAGTGATGGAAAAGGTAACAGTGATCAAGATTATTATTTAAAGGTAATAAAAATTAATTTAATTTACAAAAATGATAGTAACAATAGGGAGCCAGAAAATATGAATTGCATGGAATACCTGAACATCTTACTCTTTTTCAATACTTAGGCTTTGTGAAGTTATTTCATTCTGACAGTTTCAGCCACAGCAAAATACAGAGAAATGGTTCTAAAATTCTGGCTTGTGTCAAAATGTGTTACACAAACTAATATATCAAATAAAAGCATGGAAGCATGTTCAGGAATTGGAAGCAGAAAGACCACAAATTCAAGACCAGCCTGGGCTGCAAAGATTCTGATACCCCACCCCCAAAAAAGGTTGGAGGTACGACTGAACTACAAGGTTGTCTACCTAGTAACTAAGAGACCACCAAAAAATAAAAAATAAAACAACAGCAAACTCAGTATGTGATTTTAATCACCCCCCCTCTTTCTCCCCTTTTCCTGAGAGGAAGTATCTGATCACCGCACCTAAAACCTGAAAATCATTAACCATAATTTTATTACCTGGGAAGTATAATGAAAAAAAAAGTTGTCTTTTGACCTAATATTTTGGTCTCTTATCCAAGTGGGTAAAAAAAGCCTCTCTGATTATACTACCTGTAAAATGGTGATACCTGTTCTTACCACTTCATAGACTCATAGTATAGCAAATTATCATTGTGAAAATAAAACTGTAAAACCAGAAATGACTGTGTAACGCATCATATAAATATTTTGTCCTTGATTCAATGTCTGGAGTTCAAGATGTATATCTATTCTGTAAAAGACAATGATATGTTAATACCTCAAAATCCTATTTTATCTAAATGGGCTTCCATGAAAAGTTGGCTAGTCTTCCACAAACATTGGGTAAAATGATTCATAATTACTTTTGTTCAATAGTTAGTTAAATTAAACCTATGGAGGAAATTCAAGCATTCTACCTTTATAAAAAGAACACAGATAGAGACCTAAAGGGAACATGTCATATGACAAGCAGAGACACCAGACTAGAGTTACACAGCTGTAAAACAAGACACACCAGGAACTACCAGTCATCATCTAGTGCTAGCAAGGGCCCAGGAAGCATTCTACCTAGAGTGTCAGAGGAAGTGTGGTCCTGATCATGACTTTAGACTTGGAGCTTCCAGAGCTGCAAGACAACGTATTTCTGTTGTTTTAAGCCATCTAGCTTGTGATATATCATTACAACAGACATAAGGAACAAATACAAGTTCCCCTCCAATTAAAAAAATGCTTTTTCTTATAAGCAGACAAGGTTCTAGATGACTGAGAAACTGGTGATTGCAAAAATCTCATGAGGAATCTGAGGAGTTTTCATAAAACCTGAACAGGCTCACCTTCCAAAGTACTCTTAGGCTGTTCCTCGACGCCCTGTGTGCAATTTGGAGGGATATCCTACCTTTGGACATGGTATTTTTGTGTACTAGCTGCCTGTTGAAAGAATGAACTGAAGCCCAAACCCAGAGAAATAAGTACTGTTGCTTCCTCAGGATTAAACTGGAAAGAACATAGTACAACATCTGCCACTTGTTTTCCAAGGACTTGCTTATTTTCTTTGCTCATTTCTTCCAGATGTTCCAGAATAACCAAAATATTCATTTTAGCTGGATGCAGTGACTGGAGCCTGAAGTCTTAGCCACTTGGAAGATGGAGATCAGAGGATCAGGACTTGATCCTAGGCTAAAAAGTGTTGTGAAAGTCCAATTCAATCAATGGTTGAGTGTAAAGTGAGGCCATATTTCAAAAAATAGCCAACACCAAAGGACCGATGAATAGCCTAAGTGGTAGAGTGCCTGTCTAAAAAGTATGAGACCCTAACTTCAAATCCTAATAATATATACATACATATATGCATGTATATATACATACATGCATGCATGCATATGCCTATATATAATTACATTGTAGAATTATATAAATTATATATTGTTTTAAAATAAATTTTATGTTCTCAAAAATGTGTGTTAAATATAAGTGAGATCTTCAGAGATGTAAAACAAAAATAACATAAAGTTACATGGATTTTATACTGTAAAAACTTGTAATCTGGAAGTGGCACTGTGGCTCAAGTGGTTGAGCACTCGCCTTGAGCTGAAGAGCTCGGGATAGCACCCAGGCCCAGAGTTCAAGCCTCACAACTGACCAAAAAAAGGATGCAGAAATTTGACATTGTTGCTGGGCTCTGATGGCTCATGCCTGTAATCCTAGCTATTTAGGAGGCTGAGATCTAAGAATCACCGTTCAAAGACAGCCTGAGCAGGAAAGTCCATGAGACTCTTATCTCCAGTTAACCACCAGAAAACCAAAAGTGGTGCTGTGGCTCAAGGCTAACGCTCTACCACTTGTAACTCTACCACTTGAGTTACAAGTGGTAGAGCGCTAGCCTTGAGCTGAAGAGCTCAGGGACAGTGCCCAGGCCCAGGGTTCAAGTTCCATGACTGACAAAACAAACAAACAAAAAAACCAACATCAACAACAGAAAAACACCTTGGAATCATTAACCATTCTGCGTATTTCCTCCAATTCTTGATTCTGCTCAGTTACCTTAGTCCAGCTTCCTATGGAGTCATTTGGCCAGCTGTGAGGTGGCCACTACAGTTTTCCAGGAGTTCTAGGTAGGTGAGAAATTCCAATGCCAATAACTTGCTCATTGATCCAAGTAATGTTGACCTTCTTCCTTTTCTTGTTAACTTCTTGACTACCTCACCACTATTTGCTATGATTATCTTTGGAATAAAATATTTGTCTTGGGATCTACTTTTTTCTCTTTTCTTAGAGATTCACAACATATACTAACAATACAATAGACTCTTTAAGAAGTCTTTTAGGAAATAAAGAAGTTCATTTAATTTTTTATTCATTTTTTTGTCAGTAGTGGGGCTAGAATCCTGGGCCTGAGTGCTGTCCCTGAGCTCTTCAGCTCAAGGCAAGCGCTCTACCACTTGAGCCACAGCACCACTTCCAGTTTTCTGATGGTTAATTGGAGATAAGAGTCTCACGGGTGGAGGGGGGTGCTGCAAAGGTGGCTCAGTGGTAGAGAGCTTGCTTGCCTTGCATGCATGAGGCCTTGGGTTTGATTCCTCCTTAGCACATAAATAGAAAAAGCCAGAAGTGGCACTGTGGCTCAAGTGGTAGAGCACTAGCCATGAGCTGAAGAGCTGAGGGACAGTGCCCAGGCCCAGAGTTCAAGCCCCATGACCGACAAAAAGAGAGAGAGAGAGAGACAGACAGACAGACAGAGTATCTCACAGACTTTCCTGCCTGGGCTGGCTTTGAACCACGATTCGTTAGATCTCAGTCTCCTGATTAGCTAGGCATGAGCCACTGTCACCTGGCTTTATTTAACTTTTATCTTTTAGTAAAGTACTCGGATTTGAATTCAGGGCCTCATGCCTGGTGCTGTGCCACTTGAGCCAGGCCTCCAGTCCTGTGTAACTTTTGCTAAATCATAAATTCTACCTAGTACATTTTCCCTTTGGAGGTGTGATTTGACCGAGAGTGTACTTACTTATAAAATGCAAGGCCCTGAGTTCATACTCCAGAAGTGCAAAAATAAGTAAGTTTCACCAACTTATTCGGCCAGATGGAGCTTTTCAAGAATGAATTTTAGCCATTTATTGGATCTAGTCTTCCTTGGCTAGACTTAGAGAAATGTTGGAGTATTTATGAGGGACATGTTAATGTACTCATAAACTTCAGGAATCTGAGCATCTTCCCAGCTTTTTCTGCAGAAGACAAGGTCTTTTTGACTGAAAGAACTAGGTTTCCTAATGTGAGGACTCCAGTCTCATGGAAATGATTCTAGAGAGATCTGTCTTACTCAGTCCTTTGAATCAAACTATCTTGTCAAGAGCTGTCAAGAACTAACCTTAAGTTTTGCAGGCAATATGGAGGATAGACCATGAAGGCTCTTGTTTTCTATGATTATGGTGGTTAAAAAAAAGAAGTATCTAGGGAAGAAGGTGCTCAGTCCAAAACACCTGGAATGGCAAAGATGCTTGAAGGAATTTGAGGAAGAAAGTAGTCTGTGCTGATCAGAAGTTTGAAAACTAAACTTCTGAACTACCTTGGGAAACTGGTAAAACAAACAGATTTTGGACAAGAGTAAAACCTTGGCTTGGACATAGACATATAGATTGTGAACATTTTAGAATGAATTCCTGCCTTGCCTTTAATCCAAGCATTGCCAACAATCACATACTCCACTACACAAGTAGAAGGAAGTAAGAAGTATTGTAAGAGAATGGTCCTTGGGCAGCAAATGAGAGGGTGAAATGTCAGTGTGTTTGGAGGGTGCTGTGTTGAATGCTATTTAGGAGAGCTCATCCCCAGATGCTTTTGCCACTTAGAGCAAATTTCTTACCTACTTAGCAAACATTTTGTACTGGTTAATATAAACCAGCACCTGGTTTATAATAAATATTTTCAAATGCACCACTGCAACTCAACATTTAAAATTACTGTACTTTTAAAAAATTATCTTTAAGTAGTTGTACAAAGGGGTTTCAATTCCACATATCCATTTGTAAGTACAATGCATCTCTAAGCGATGTTACCCCTTCCATCATTCTCTCCCGTCTGTCCCAAATTCACTCATGTCCTCAAGTTATCAGATTCCATTTTCACACACATACACACAAACACACACACACACACACACACACACACACAGAATATAATGACTATTCATTCTCCATTTGGCTCTCTCTGACAATATATATTCCATGGTATTTATTCCATCAAAATTTAAGTTATTCAGAGGAGTTACACCTAGGGAATCCCCCACCCCCTCTCCCCTTGTTGGTCACGCTTTGGTCAATTTGTGTATGTAAGCATACTGGGCCCTGTATATGTTCTCATATACATTTATAATTGAGATACTAATGTTTTTATTAACATTATTCTGACACTTCTTTTGCCATTCACGTGGCATTCATATATGAGAAACAAGACAAGAAAGAGAAATTTTAAATAATCCTAGTACTGTTATGACAAAATATTATGAAGGAATTGGAGAATGTGAGAAAGGAGTACCAGAAGGCAAACATAGCTGTGAATTGGGTGTGGGGGGGGTGGGGGAGTGGAATCTGACATTTCCATCTTCATCAAGGGGGATTCTGTCAAGTAGCAACTCAAACTCTTCATCAGTAATCTCCACACCAAACCTGAAACAAATAGCAGTTAGCAGCAGTCACCCCCCAAGTTCACATTTGGGTCACACATACCCACAATACCCTAAGCATATGGCTTGCCATTAACGCTTTGTGACTGCTGCAGCCCTCAAGATCAAGAGCACCACGTGAATATCAGAGGTTAATCAGGGTTTTGATCGCCCCAGCTTTCTCAAAGAAAGAGATTCTACCACAGAATCCCTGCATAGGCAGAGCACAGAAATAGAAATACCGGCATGTTGAATTGCATGTGACTGTCTTCTATAAAAAGTCATTCATTACACTAAAACAGTGGTATTGCTTAAACAAGTTAACTTCTGAAAGGCCTTTCAATTGGACTGCTTAGCCTGAAAGAAAAGGTAGAGGAAAAAAAACTGCCTTTTGGGAAACAGCTTCCTAAAGCTCTTGCAAAGGATTTCATAATGGCTTTAAGGACATTTTGCATACACATATTTAAGAAGGGGCAGTGTTTATTCATCAGCAAGAAAGTGTTTTCATCTCTCAAGAACAATCAAAACATAATCCTTGAATCAGTGGCATAAATAAGAATGACTTAAGCAGTAATAATGAACAAGGCATTCATTCATCATTTTGCAAAGCTGATAAAACCCAGCTGACTTTTGGAAAAGAGAGGAATATATTTTCTTTGGGCAACGCAATGTAAGAATAACATCAAGAACTTTTTAATCTTCATTATTATTTCCTTAATTATTAGAGACAAAACATATATACCACCATCACTCAGTGAACAAAAATGTCTTTTTTTATATACCACCAGCAATTAAGTCTCATGTATTCCCAAACTGCTTGAATTTGAATAGTGTCTCAGGGCCTCTACAGTTACTTAATGTGGCACATAAACAGTATTTGTCTTATTCCCTTTTATTCTCTTTTTATTATTTCTTGCTAGTACTAGGGGATAACTTTTTGACATTTTTTTGCCTGAAAGATAATAATTGTTTCTTGGATTTTATCCAGATTTAAATGCTTGAGCTCAATATTTAATAGGAAATGTTTCCTCAGGTGCTGTTGGTTCACATCTGTAATCCTAGTTACTCAGGAGGCTTAAGTCTGAGGATCAAGGTTCAAAGTCAGCCTTGGCAGAAAAGATCATGGCACTCTTGGGCTGGAAAGGTGGCTCAGTGGTAGAGTGCTTGCCTTGCATGCATGAGGCCCTGGGTTCGATTCCTCAGCACCACATAAGCAGAAGAAAAAAAAAAAGCTGGAAGTGGCACCGTGGCTCAAGTGGTAGAGCACTAGCCTTGAGCTGAGGAGCTGAAGGACAGAGCCCAGGCCCAGAGTTCAGGCCCATAACTGGACCCCCCCCCCCCCAAAAAAAAAAAAGATCATGGCACTCTTATCTCCAATTAATCAGTAAAAAGCTAGAAGTGGAGATGTGGCTCAAATGGCACAATGACATCCTTGGTGAAAAAGCTAAAAGATAGCAGCTAGGCCCTGAGTTCAACCCTCGTACCAACAGCGACAGACAGACAGTGAGACAGAGAGACAGAGAAAAGAAAAAGGAAAAGAAACATTTTTATAAGCATACTGGCAAAATATAGTTTATATTCGCTACTCTAAAGCTATACGAGAAAAGAAATCACTTAGACTTTCATGCTTTTGTTGTCTCAGTTCCCTATGTCTTGCTAAATGGGAGACAGTGAAACAGTGGAAATAAAAGTGCTGTCAAGGGCTGGGAAGGTGGCTCAGTGGTAGAGCGCTTGCCTTGCATGCCTGAGGCCCTGGGTTCGATTCCTCAGCACCACATAAGCAAAAAGAAAAAAAGCCAGAAGTGGTGCTATGGCTCAGGTGGTAGAGTGCTAGCCTTGAGCTGAAGAGCTGAGGGATAGTGCCCAGGCCCAGAGTTCAGGCCCCACGACCAGACCGCCCCCCTCCCCCAAAAAGTGCTGTCAAACAGAAGGTATCATTTCAATTTCATGTACTGTTATTAGTGACATAGCACAAGTTTTAAAATTCCTCAGAATGTACTAGAATAGATTGATTAAATTTACCATTGACACAGTGATTCTTTTTCTCTCAAGATGTCTTTTCTTAGCTAGACGCTGGTAGCTCAAGCCTTTAGTCCTAGATATTCAGGAGACTGAGATCTGAGAATCGAAGTTAGAAGCCAGCCCACACACTAGTCTCTGTGAAACTCTTATCTTCAATTAACCACTCAAAAACCAGAAGTGGTGCTGTGGCTCAAGTGGTAGAGCGCTAGCCTTGAGCACAAAGAGGCTCAGGGACAGTGTCCAAGCCCTGAATTCAAGCATCATAACTGAGAGGAGGGGGAAGAAGAGGTCTCTTCTTGTAAGCAGCAAATGGTACGCTGGCCTCAGGTTCTGTGAGTTCTAGCTTCTCTGCCACTTAGTAGCTATTATATTAGCAGTTGGTTAAATTCTGAGTCTAAGTTTACATTGTTCAATAGGAAAGGTTATTTTGGAAATGGAACTTTATCTATCTATCTATCTATCTATCTATCTATCTATCTATCAGATGTGTGAACACACACATTCTGCAATAGACATATTTGAAAACCTCATGTTGTACATGATACATACATACAGTAGAATAGGAACTTGGAGGGTCTGCTGGGGTTTGAACGGAGGGCCTCATGCTTGCTAGGCAAGCTCTCCACCATTGGAGTCACACCCACAGCCTCCAAAGAGGAACTTGGGATAGTTTGTATTCTATTAGGTTGGATAGTTTGTATTCTATTAGAATTCTAATGGAATTTCCTGTATGACTCTTACTAGTGAAAAGTTAAGTCAGATTTTGTTTGTCTGGAATGCATTTGTATTTGTATATAAATGTGAATATCTTATATTCACTAAATCTGTTAGATGTCTAGTAAAATAATCAAACTGTATTTACTTACCCTCCTACTTATTTAACAAATAGGAGAGCCCCCCCCAACTATATACTATACAATGACAAAATACCTTACTTTATACCAGGAAGAAAGCAAATTAAAATAATAATCAGATGTGATGAACAAATATAGGATTTAAGAAGCTGTTAACCACATGTTCTAATTCTGTCTCAGGTGAAGAAGGGCTTCTAAGGAAGGGTGAACAGCAACTGAGCTGAGCAAAGAGCAGATGCTGATAGCCATGGCTCAAATCTATAATCCTAGCTACTTGGGAGACTAAAATCTGAGGATCATAGTTCAAAGCCAGCTCAGGTACATGAATCTCTGAGACTCCATCTCCAATTAACCAGCAAAAAGCCAGAACTTGAGGCTCAAGTAATAGGGCACCAGCAAATATGTGAGGCTCTGAGTTCAAGCCCCAGGACCTTCACAGAGAAAAGGGGGATGGGGGAGGAAAGGAGGGAGAGGGGGAAGATAGAGAGAGAGAGGAGGAGAGAAGGAAAGAGGGAGAGGGCCAGGGAGGGAGAGAGAGGGAGAATTAGAGGGGGGAAAAAGGGAAGAGGGAGGGAGATGGGGAGAGGGACAAGAGGGATAAGGAACATTTAGGTGCAGAACATGCATATCAATCTCATTAAAGGCTAAAGTTCAAGAGTGAGATCAAAGAGACAAGATAGGTAATGGTCCAAACAGACATTACTAAGCAACTATGCAGAAGTATGAGTTTTATTGAAAGGCAGAGGAAGTATTTGTGCTGGTCTTTTGGGTCCATCACTTTAAGATGTGTGTATACGTACGTATATGTGTATGTATGTATGTATGTACACACATACACACATATATATATGATTCTTGGGTTTTTTGTTTGTTTTTTGGTCATGGGGCTTGAACTCTGGGCCTGAACGTTGTCCCTCAGCTCCTCAGCTCAAGGCTAGCGCTCTACCACTTGAGGCACATCACCACTTCTGGTTCTCTGGTGGTTAATTGGAGATAATTGGCTTTGAACCACAATCCTCAGATCTCAGCCTCCTGAGTAGCTAAGATTACAGGCGTGAGTAGCTAAGATTACAGGCGTGAGCCACCAGCACCTGATTTTTGTTTTTAATCAAAGTACCATCCAAAAGGAAAGGGTAATTGAGACCACTGAGTAGTCCTTACCCAGAAGGAACACAGGTTAAAGATTTGAAATAATGACTTTTGTAAAGGAATTTCTTGGCATGAGTTGTAAAGTGAGAAGTCCTGGGCTTAAGTCATTGGTTTTGCTGCTTAGACTTGAGACCTTGGCAAATCTTAATCTCTCATAGATCATTTCTTCATTTATAAAATGGACAAGATGAGCACACTTAGTCTGCCAGTGAACAAGACTATTGCTAGGGTAAGTTGGTTAATAAGCCTACCATAAACATGTAAAGGACTTCTTAAACCCCAGATTCTTCATGTCAGACCTTCATAATATGAACAATACAACTTGCGGTGAGGTTTACCTGTACCCGACACTAAACCAGGAAAAAGTAGGTGGCTTGTTTGCTGCACACTCCCTCTGCATTTCTTACCCCTCCAGACAGTAAAATTCTGTTTGTGTAGAATTTGAGTCCACTTGAGTTATTAGGGAACAAAACCAGTCACACAATGAATAATAGCCCAGACGGACTAAAGCTGCAGATTTATGCAAAAAATGAAGAGGAAATGTTTAGATCCTGAGCAGGTGTTTTCCCTGATGACCTCATCTGCCACTGACTTTTGAAAATGTGGCTTGCTCCCAGGTGGGTCAGCCTTAGGGCTTCTGGTTGGGGGGGGGGGGGAGTGTTGTTGTGAAGAGATTAGGGAGATTTTCAAAGCCTTAAGGGACTAGGTAAAGATCCAACTTTGAAAGGTTTGTTATTACACAACAAGGCCCCTTCTTAACCTTAGGGCAAGACTCTCTGAGTCAGTGTATAGTCATGGGTAGCTGGTGGAGAGCTCCCCACAGGCCTATGGGTTAGCTCACTGTGGAAGCAGCTGTAGGGCATTCTGGAAAGGCAGTGGGCAAGTAAATGGCATGCTGGGAATGCCTGGAGCATGCTGGGAAGGCTATGGACAGAGGATGACATCTAGGAACCAAGGGGAAGTGTGTTTCTCCTATGGTTGTTCTGAAAAGAATGAGATTGCTTGAATCGTTTACAACCAGCATCTCTTCTTCAAGACAGGACTCCCGAGTTGAGTTGTCCTGACACCTCTCTTTGGATGGCCTGAAGCATTGCTTCCTGTGACCTTTCACACTGTCCCAAGTGTTAATGATCTCCATCTGGACTGGCTTCCGCATCCTAGTCTTTTCATTCTTCTCCGGCCTTTCTTTTTCTTCCTTTTTTTTTCCTCTTTCCTTTTTTTATTTTTTACAATACTATAGGGAGACATATCTTATGAATTTTATTCTTCTTCAACCTACAATGGATAAAACAGGCCTTCAAAATTTCCAAAATCATATTTTAAAGACTACTACACATTTTTCCATCTGAGACAACTAAGTTTCTACTGACATTAATTTGAGACAGAGCCTCAGCTCCACACAAGTAGATTATTGATGAAATCCTATTAAAGGGAAGTCCATTTGACCTGACTGCACAGGCAAACCGTCTGTGTCATTTGGAGCACAACAAAGCACTTACACTTTTGTGGTGGGGCTAGTCCTAAGATTTTTACAATGCATTACACTGGTTGATGTTCACTTAGGAGATTATCCTGAATTATGAGTGAAAGAATATCCAAACTCCCATTATCATTACTGTTTTGTCATTTGTAACCTGATATGGTTCTTTTGAAAGCTATGGAAAGTTAATCTAACTATACAGATTGAATACTATAATCCATTTAGCTTCTAAATGCTGCTTTTTCTAAATAACTGATTTAAAATATTTGATTATATTTATATCTTTGTAACATTTCTTGCTCTTTTTCCTTTTATTGCTTTGTGATTCCCTTGTGAGAGGCATCTATCACAAAAGCAATTAGAGTTTCATAAGATTTATATACTATAGTGAGAGAGCTAAATCTGAAGACAGTGTTGAACTATTAGAAAATATTAATTACATCACTGGGTAAACTATATTATGGTGAATTACACTATTTTGCTTTCCACCCTGAGAAGCGTGATATATATATATATATATATATATATATATATATATATATATATATATAACCAGACAGACCTGTATTTGCCATTTTGTATTAGACCAAATACAGACCTGTATTTGCCATTTTGTACTTTCTTTAACTTGCCTTTCTGCTTCTGTACACATGCTTGCTAAACCTTGAAGAATGCAGCTGCTATTCTACCCGCCCTTGAGCCCCTGACACTCCTGGATCTGGAGCTGAAATTAACGACCCTCTGGCAGGGAGTACCTGACACATTCCAGACCACTTTCCCGGGCCTAGGATCGGAGATAGTTGCTGCCTGGCAACCACTTCCCCCTGGTCAGGGTCAGAGATAGTGGCCATCTGGCAACCACTTCTTCTAAATTACCCTAGAAGTACTGTCTAATTAGTTTAGAGCACAATAGCTCGCTAGCCTGACCAATTATTAGCCCCAGCCCTTTTCCCGCTTTGTACTGTGCCAATCATCCGCTAGAATTATGATTTAAATTTCCCGTGTGGTGTATTGATTTGTTGCCAATACATACTGAGGCCTTACCCCTACCAAAGAACATATAAAAAGTGCTGTGACCCTGTGCTGGGGGCCTCTCTCTGCACTCGGACATCAGTGCACAGAGGGGTCCGTGCTCGAGCTCTCAATAAATGACTCATTGCCGCTTGCGTTGATCTTTGGTCTCTGGTGGTCTTTTTAGGCGCTTCAAGTCTCTGGGCATTACAACCCAACAAAGCATAATACAACATAGAATTGCAGTCATAATCATCACCTTTTAAAAGGTTGTACAATTTGTGCTGGGTGCTAGTGGCTCACACCTGTAATACTAGCCACTCAGGAGGCTGAAATCTGAGGATCAGAGTTTGAAGTCAACATGGGCAGGGAAGTCTGTGAGGCTCTTATTTCCAATTAGCTAGTAAAAAGTTGGAAATGGAGCTGTGGTTCAAGTGGCAAAGCACCAGCCTTGAGTGAAAAAGCCAAGGGAGAGTGTGAGGGCCTGACTGCAAGCCCCTGTACTGGTACATGCCCAAAAAAGAGTCAGTAAGTACTTAAAGGTTGGTGCTGTTGTAGGACTCATGAAATTAGGACTTTCACTTTGGAGATACCATTTCATATAGGTTTAGACATACCAGTGTATAGATTATCTGTTTTAAGCTTTTTGGTTTTGTGTTTCTTTATTTTTTTATTAGCAAATATTAGATGGTAAGAGGTTTTATTGTAACATTTCAACTCGTGCACACAATGGATCCCACCAGCTTGACCCCTCTATGTTTTCCCTTTTTCCATTCTCTTATTCTTTAATTGTCATTGTTGTGTTGTTATTGTTGTTGATGGTGGTGGTAGTGGTAGTGTTTATTTTTGGTTTGGGCTTTTTCTCTTCTGGGGGCCCGTAAAGGTGGGGCACAGAAAGGGAGGAAGGAAGGGCAAATAAATGCAGCTATTCCCATTCTTAAAACAATTTCAACAGGTTTTCGTTGCTCTATCTTCATACGTGCAAATCAACTACTTCAACCATATAAATGTCAAATTGTACTGCAAATTATAAACTTCTCCTTTTCTACTTGATATTGGTAATATGTCTTCTTTGCAACAGAGCTTTCTAAACTCATTACTGATTTTTCCTTATATGAAATGGGACATGATACAAATAGTTTGCATGAATGAAAGCAGAACAAGGAAGCTTGGTGAAATGGTTTTAAGACTGGGAAATGGGGTAGGGAGAGTGATCCAGGGGGTGAAGTTGATTCTGATACGTTGTATGCATGTGTGGACATGTCACTGTGAACTCCTTTGTACAACTGATGTATGCTAATAAAATGTTTTGAATAACACAAAGATGTGTTGTGTTCACATAAGCCCCTCTTCTAGTATTTATTTTCTCTCCCTTCCCCCAGGAATTCTACATTGGATACTTGCTACTTTACCTGCCAGATTTTTTTCCTCCATACACATGCTAAAATACATTGTAAAAACAAAACCATATTCAAAAACTTCAGCCTTACAATTTTTCTCTAAATGAATCTCAGAAACCTGTGCCAATAATTCTACCATTAATTCTTTTTAAAAATCTATGATATGAATGATATTGATCAAGTGCATTGTATTTATAAACTGATTTGTTGAGTTGAAACCCCTTTGCACAAACTACTCAAAGATAATAAACAAATGGTTCCAAGATGATTTTTTTAAAGAAATCTATGATATTCCATTGTGCAGCTTCATCAACTCCCTACTAATGTACATATTGGTAGGACCAATTTCGCCTTACCATTTAGCTTCTTCATCGGTTGTGACTTTTTCCTGTGCATTGCTCCCTACATCTCCAGCTCATCCCCATCCCGTGTTTCCTAGTGACCCAGAGCTTATTTATTTCTTTCTCATTGAGTATGTTTTCTGAAACGCCTTTTCTGACTTGAATTCGGGTCCTTCCCTCTTGCATCCTGCCATTTCCTCATCTTTTCCCCATTAAGGACAAAAGTTCCCCCTCACACCCCATCTCTCTCTCTGATACCAAGCACTCTCCTCCCTCTTCCCAATCCTAGCCATGGAGAGAAAAGGCCCCCGAGAAGACACAAGAGGCTGCTGCTGGCAGGGAGCCTTGTCAAGACCTCCTTCATTCTGAGCACTCCATTCCCACAGGAACAACAATGAATGGAGGTTTCACCCGCCCACCCTGCATTGTTGACCTTGTCCTTTGCCCTTTCCATCAAATCTTGGCACCCAGGAGACAGCAGAACATGTTCTGAATTCAACCCTGGGGAGCCACCGATCAATATCACTTGACTCTTCTTACCCATTAGTTGTTCCCTTTCTGTGCCTGACGTGAGCGATGTCTAAGCTATTCTTTGTCCTGGCCCCTTCTCGGTTGGCCCAGCTAACCCCTATAAGGGTGGGATGGCTGTCCACAGCTCCTGGGCAGAGCACCACGGACAGAGGCGTAGCTTGTGGACAAAGTGCAAAGCGGAGTCCCAGGACGGAGACTCTCCTATTGCTTTAGCTGTGGACTCAGAGGAGATGGCAGGAGCTCCTGTAATATCTTTGGGATCTTAGCTGTCAAACACTAAGAATGTTAACTGTCTAACATGGCATCATGTAAGAGTGGAAATTTATAAAATGCTTTGAAAATAAGCGTACAATAGGTAGTAATATATACATTTTTGGTGCCTGTATTAGAGCTTGAAGTCAAGACCTGATGCTCTCTCTCTCTCTCTGGACCTTTTTTTCCCCCTCACGGCTGGCACTATAACACTTGAGCCATAACCCTACTTCTGACTTCTAATTAGTTGGACATAAGAATTTTTTGTTGCAGCTGGCATTAAAGAATGATTCTCAGCTCTCAGCCTCCTGGGTAGCTTAGATTACAGGTGTGAGTTACCAGTGCCAGGCTTGATCTTTCTTTCTTTCTTTTAAAATATGTATCTATAATTCATTTCTCATTTTTCTAATATACTTAGTATTCTCCCCATAAATTGAATTCTTATTTATGAAATAGGCAATATATATTTATCTCTAATAAAGACTTCATTTAGTTTTGGTGTGAAGGAGATACAGAAAGAGAAAGGTGTGTAATTCAACATTTTTTAATCTTAATTTTTTAAATATTGTTCAAATTTCTTTTATAGTCATTAATGACAAAGTCATTAATTTTAACTAGCAACAGTCAAATAAGCATGAAAATTTTACACAGACTAAGTTCTTGTCTGATAGTAAGCCAGGATCTTAGAAAATTAGAGCAATTCTTTCGAGCCATAGATAAATTGGTCAAGAAAAACAGTCACCAAGATAACTTAGCAGGTGATTAAGTCTAGGCCAATATCTTTATCTATCTACATCTGAATTTTCCAACCTCAGTATTTAATCAAATATATTAAATATATTACCTTTAGTAATCAAATATCACATTGTGGGAGTGTTCGAACAAATCAGAACATATCACTGACTCTTTAGAATAAATATATCTTTAATTATTAGTAATAGTTGTTTATTATTATTATTATTATTTTGTGTCAGGGCTAGACTCAAAGCCTCATACTTACTCACAGCTGGTGTTCTACCACTTGGGTCATAAATCCAGTCCAGTTCTTTTGAGGAATAATTGGAAATGGAATCTCACAGACTTTTTGTCCCTGTTGACTTCAAGCCAAGATTCTCAGATCTCAGCCTCCTGAGTAGCTTGTATTTTAGGTGTGAGCCCTCAGCACCCAGCTTAAAGATGTCGATATTTTTCCATTTTGAAACTAAGAAACATTTTGAGAGCAAAATTAACAAGATCTTGTCTTCTGTCATAGTTTGTGGGAAAAAGAAAAGACTACGAAATTCTATTTTAATGTCATGATTTTTTTGGTGATGGGGGTGGAACCCAGCGTCTGGCACATGCCAGTCAAGTGTTCAACCAATGAGCTACACTCTAGCCCGTACCATAAAGTAGTTTTTGTGCGACTGAAAAAATAGTAAATGGTTTTGGTATTTTGCTTTGTTTTTTTTTCTTAAGCTCACATTACTATCACTTCTAATTCAGTTCTTACTTCTGAAGTTCAGTTTAGAAACATGATGACTTTGGCCTTTCATTTTTGAATAGGAAAAGCACAAATTTGCCTTTTTGTTCCTCAGTAGTAATCTCTAATAGACAGTCTCTTGACTTACCATGACCAGCCAAGTTCATCTGGATTTACAAGCACAACACTTAACCATAATAAAGAAAAGCCCAGAGATACAGAATTCGGGAGAATTATACAACAGTAAATATTGCTGCTGGTTAAAGTGATAATAACTTAATAATCCCACTGAGTATTTGTTCTCTGCGATACAAATGTCAGATTCAGGCCTGAAGGCAGGAAAGAAAGCCTTAGAAGACTATTACTAGTAATATGAGACTGTCAGTGTGCCATAGCTGACAATTTAGGTAATCTAAAGGAAGTTTGCATCTGTCAAGTTGGAAAATAACAATGTATTAAAAACCTCAGAAAGGGCTGGGCATAGTGTTAATCACTAGGACAGATTCCAAATAGCTCCATGGTTCTTAACAGCAAGAGATGACAAATGTGGCATCAAGTAAATGAATCACATATAAAACTCCAGGTTAAATCAAAGCTTCAGGGTGCCTTTCTCCAACATTCTTTAACAAGAGGAAGATCTTAGGAAATTCTGTCAGAGACTGCGACAGGCCCAGGGACCTCTGCTAGCTGGATAGATCATCTGATGTTATGATTCAGAATTTGTGATTGTATCAGTCCAATTTGGCTTGTCTCTCCTGGGACCTATATAAACTTACCCAGTCTGTGGAGGGGTTAGGAAATGGGAGCCCTGAAAAACATCTGTTGAAATAAGTCCCAGATCTAGATACTTCAGCGTCCATCTCTCAGCCTCTTCTCCCTGTGCTATCTTCTCAAATTTACATTCTATCTATCTAAAATCAAATGCATCCAGGCCGTGGGGGGGAGGGGGGAGGCTGGGAAGGGAGGTGAAGGGTAAACAAAGGAGGAGGCTGCAATGCTTGGTAAGAAATGTATGCATTATCCTGCCCATGTAATTGTAACCCCTCTGTACAGTATGTTCACAAATAAAATAAAATAAAATTTAAAAAAAATGCATCCAGGCCCTGTACATAATACTAAGGAAAAGTATACACTCTGGAGTACAAAGACTACCCTGGAGTCTCAGCCATACCTTCCAGCTGTGGGATCCTGGTCCAGTGTTCAATTTCTCCGAACCTGATTCCTCATCTGAGTACCTGAATCACATGGACAAAAGTACGTGTGACATGTAGTGATGTGAGGATTACTTATTGTAACACAGCACCTGAAATATTGCCTCCAAAAGACTGTATCTAGCATTATTAATACTAGGTTTCTTTTGTGGCCTTTATATGTCAGTCAGGTCAGGACAAATTAGAATAGATGATGGAATTAATACCTAATCCTTGGAAAGCATATCCTTTCCCACCAGAGGTCTTTCTTGATGATAATGTATGGGAGGCTGCAATGTAATGCTAATACACTTCACTTCATTGACAATAGAGCCATTGGAAATTAGTTATTTTCTGAAATTAATTTATTACCTATTCTTAATGCTTGTAGCATTTTTGGTTGACCACAAAATTGCTATAAAAGTAGTTAGAGTTCACAACATTTTTGGTTTTGGTTTTGCTTTTTTTTTTTTTTGCCAGTCCTTTGTCTTGAACTCAGGGCCTGGGTGCTGTCCTGGAACCTCTTTGTGTGCAAGGCTAGAGATCTACTTCAGCCACAGCGCCACTTCCAGCTTCTTCTGAGTAGTTTATTGGAGATAAGAATCTCACGACTTTCCTGCCCAGGCTGGCTGGGAACCATGATCCTCAGATCTCAGCTCCCTGAGTAGCTTGGATTACAAGTGTGAGCCACCAGCTCCCAACTTCACAATGCGATTTTAAAATGTAGCCTTTTTTAATTTTATTGAAGTCAAAACTTCTGCACTTCAAAAAGATGCCATTCAGAAAAGACATTGGGCTAACAAGCAGGGTGAATACAGGTGAATATAGTCTAAGTAAAGTGTTTGCATGTGTGAAAATAAAGGAATGAAAGCTATTGAGGTTGTTTCAGGAATCAGAGAGGGTCATAGAGGAGATTGACTGAAATATATTATATACACATGTGGAAATGTCACAATGCATACTCCCACCCTTTGTATAACTAACATATAACCAAAAGGACATCCAGAATATGTAAATAACTATTTCAAATCAGTAACAACATCAACAACTAACTATAAACAAGCAACCCTTTTCATCAGTTTTATGAAAAATGTATGGCTGTGAGCCAGGTGCTAGTGGTTCACAACTCTAATTCGAGGTACGTAGAGAGTATAGTCCCAAGGGATAGTGGTTCCAAGCCAGCCTGGGCAGAAAAGTCTGAGATTCCATCTCCAAATTTTTAAGCAACAAAATGCCGGGTTGAAGGAATGGTTCAAGTAGAACTGTAGCTGAGCAAGCAAAACCAAGCAAGCACGAGGTCCTGAGTATATACCTTGATCCTGGCAAAAAAAAAAAGTATGGCAGCTAGTACAGTCATGAAAATATGTGCAGCATTCTATGTACAAACTTACCTATAAAATAAACACATTTATATGTATACGATTTATTGTAAAATAAAATACATATTAAAAATATTGAACAAATAGCATAAAATGGTACCCTCACTTTTTAAATAAATCAAACTAGATATAAGAAAAGCAGGAGATAGGGGCTGGGAAGGTGGCTCAGTGGTAGAGCGCTTGCCTTGCATACATGAGGCCCTGGGTTCGATTCCTCAGCACCACATAAGCAAAAAGAAAAAAGCTGGAAGTGGTGCTGTGGCTCAAGTGGTAGAGCGCTAGCCTTGAGCTGAAGAGCTGAGGGACAGTGCCCAGGCCCAGAGTTCAGGCCCCACGACCGGACCCAAAAGAAAAAGAAAAAAAAAGAAAAAGAAAAGCAGGAGATAATGCACATCAACTAAGCAGCAAACATTACTTCTGCCAAGTGGGATGAGGTAAATAAAACAGGTTGTAATTTCTTATTCTGTATCAATAACTTCATAGATACCCTTAAAGGGTTTTTTGTTTGTTTTGTTTTGTCGGTCATGGGGCCTGAACTCTGGGCCTGGGCGCTGTCCCTCAGCTCTTCAGCTTAAGGCTAACACTCTACCACTCGAGCCACAGTTCCACTTCTGGCTTTATCTGTCTCATGCATGTAAGGCAAGCACTCTACCAGTGAGCCACTTTCCCAGCCCTCATTAAATGGTTTTTAAGGAATTTTTCAAAGTAACAAAGAAATAAATGTATATTAGGAAAATTTATGTCTTTCATTTTATTTCTTCAATTTCTACTTTAGGTTAAAAATACTGAGTCAACAAAGAAGAAAGCACACTGAAATTTTTAGCTTTTGTGTATGTGTGTGAAAGAGAGAGAGAGAGAGAGAGAGAAATATACATGTGCAGGTACCGAGGCTTAAACTCAGAGCCTCTCAATCTTGCTGAGCTTTTTTGCCTAAAGCTGGCACTCTACCACCTGAGCCTCATCTCCACTTCCAGCCTTTTGTTTGTTCATTGGAGATAAGAGTCACAGATTTGCCTGCCTAGGCTTGCTTCAAACTTTCATCCTCAGATCCCAGCCTTTTGTGTAGTGAGGATTACAGGCGTGAGCTGCCTATGCCCAGCCTTTTCACTTTTTCTCTTTTTCTTTCCTGTTGCAATGATGAGAATGGAGCCCAGGGCCCTTGTGTATGCTAGACCAGTGCTGTACCACAGACTGCTCACCCAGCCCTCAGCAAATTTAATCACAGCACTCCAAGAACCATACTGAAGTGCTCTCTACAGTCAAGTGTATGATTCCTTTCCCTCCTCACTTCTTTTTTTTTTTTCTCGACATTTATTGGACATATGGCAGGTAGCAGGCTCTCAGCTGTGTTGGCTTAGCAGTAGTAGCTCTTTCTCAGCCTCCCAGATGCTACCAAATGCTCCCAGCTGTCCAAAATCTCTCCAAAACTGTCCAGTATCTCCCCAGCTGAGACCCACTAGTGTAAAGAAACTAAATTTCTAGATCAACTCCCATGTTTTTCTCTGAAATTAATATACCCATATTATGTGAACATGAACACACTTCCCTCATCTTCGTGTTCTTTCTCCATGGCCCTTCTTCTTCAGGAGAAAGGTCCTTTTTCATTACTTCTTTCTTCCCAAGAATCTCACAGCGATGCTTTGCCGGGTGGGGGGAGGGGAATATCCTGTGCCCCTCCCCAAAGGGATGGTCACAACTCCTAATCCCTATCATGTATCTTTCCCATACATCTCAACTAATTTTTAAAAACGAACTTAAAAAATAAAAGTACATTGGCAACCATTTAACAAAGCAGCAAAGTGTTTGTGATGTAATGTCGGCTGACTTGCATCCTAGTAAAATGGTGGATCAGCATCTTAGAGGCACAAGAAATAAACAGCATTTAACTCCATTTATTTATATCCTGTTGTTAAGCTAGAGTGATCACAGCTTTGTAAGCATAAACTATGGTGTTAGATGCAATAGAATGAAGGAAATGAGATAGAAACTATGATTTGGGGTGGGGGTGGGGAGAGGAATGATGTAAATTTTCCAACTGTAAAAGATGAGCTTGTTTGGAATTTTTTTTAAAGTTGATAGTGGTTATCAAACCTTTGTGGATGTTTTGTTTCCAGTTCTACTTATTTAAAAAGTGAGGGTACAACTTTGTGCTATTCATTTAGCATTTCTAATATGCATTTTATTTTATACATAAATTGCATTCATACATTTATTTTACAGATAAATTTTAAGGTTTGGGGGGAGTTGTATATGTTCTCAAAATGATATTAAAGGTGTGTGATAACAGGTCTAAATGTCACTCACAATTGAACTATGTTTGATAATCAATGGAAGAAAAATGTGAGTTAGTCTAAACTAAAGAGACTCTGCCACCTGGTGGTAGAGAGATTTTTTATGGCCCACAAGGCATGACTAGAAGCTCTACTCCAAGCATGGGTGATTGACAGAATAATTTGTTATAATTTTTCCATAGATAACTTGTCACAACAGAATAATTTATGTTAACACAGTATCATTTAATAACATGGAAAATCAGAGCTGAAATAAGACATATAGGTACAGAGAAAGTAAAAAAAAAAAGCTAATTCTTCCGGGCTGGGGGAGGGGGCGAGTACTGGAGTTTGAACTCAGGACTTTATGATTGCTAGGCTAGCATTCCAATGTTTAACCATGCCTCCAGCTCAAAATGGCTAATTCTTGGTTTTATCATTCCAAATTCAGGAAATTTTCATTGGTAGCTTTTTGGTTTTTGTTTTGGGTTTTGTTTTTTTGTTTTTTGGCAAACAGATTGTGTTTGAAAGTGAAAGAAAGACTGTGAAAGTAAAGTAGCAAAACCTTATCTAGAGAGGAACCTAAAGAAGAGTCCCTTATTTGTAGCTTTTTTAACTGGGTAAAATAATGTCTAAAATATCTCCCCTGAGATCAACTACTTCTAATAATTCTTAAAAATGATAGTTCATATGCTTTTTTAAATAAACATACATAAAACAACTATTCTGTCAATGTATCCATTTATGTATACTACATAAAAGATGAAATTACCAAAGATGTCATTATTTATAATAATTTATTGAAAAATATCATCTATAAAGTTTTTTCCTTGGGGCTGGGAATGTGGCTTAGTGGTAGAGTACTTGCTTAGCATGCATGAAGCCCTGGGTTTGATTCCTCAGTACCACATAAATAGAAAAGGCTGGAGGTAAAACTGTAGTTAAAGTGGTAGAGTGCTAGTTTGAGCAAAAGAATCTCAAGGACAGTGTCCAGGCCCTGAGTTCAAAGCCGCAGAACTGGCACAAAAAAAAAAGTTTTTTCTATTGGTGGTACTAGAGATTGAATGGACTCAGGATTCATGCTTGATGAACAAGACCTCCACTGCCTGAACCACACCATAGGTCCTTTTCTTTTAGTTTGATTTTCAGATTGGGACTAACATTTTTGCTCTGCTGGCCTTGGACAAAAAAATTATCCTAACTCTGCTGCTTGAGGAGCTGGGGGTATAAGAATACACTACTACACTCAGCCTGCTTTATTGTCTGCTTTCAATGGCAGTTTGTTCATCTTTCTGTCAAAAATGAGCACAAGCAACGAAATATGGACCTTGTCATAGTTCTCATTTCCTGAAACTCATCCCAACAATTCCTTCAAATTACAAAAGAGTAGAACTTAAAAAATCATTCCAGGGGGAGGGGGGAGGCTGGGAAGGGAGGTGAAGGGTAAACAAAGGAGGAGGCTGCAATGCTTGGTAAGAAATGTATGCATTATCCTGCCCATGTAATTGTAACCCCTCTGTACAGTATGTTCTCAAATAAAATAAAATTAAATTAAAAAAAAATCATTCCATTTCTAGAGTTGATTTCCACACGTATGTATATTCTACTATGTTTTTTTGTTTTTTGTTTTTTTTTTTGTCGGTCATGGGGCTTGAACTCTGGGCCTGGGCGCTGTCCCTCAGCTCTTCAGCTCAAGGCGAGCGCTCTACCACTTGAGCTACAGCGCCACTTCCGGTTTTCTGGTGGTTTATTGGAGATAGGAGTCTCACGGTCTTTCCTGCCAGGGCTGGCTTTGAACCGCGATTCTCAGATCTCAGCCTCCTGAGTAGCTAGGATTACAGGCGTGAGCCACCAGCGCCCGGCTGTATATTCTACTATGTTTTGTAGACAATTTGCCATAGTGAAAGGAAAATTTATCCTGTGAGCATGAAGCTTCACAATCTTCAGAATTACTAATGACATTTAAACCAAACTCCAAACAAATACAGAACTCTCTCATCTACTAGAAGTGTCAGTTAAAGCATATTTCTTTGTACATGTCTCTGTCCAAAAATGCTTCCAATTTAACAGGTCCTGTGAATAATGACTGTTTTTAAAAATTCTCATAAGAGGAAAGTGTAACCACTGTAGAAACAAAGCACAAAACAAACATAGAAACAAAGCTGTCCTATTCACCTGAATTATTTACCTCAATCAAATGCTTATTTAAAAGTAGTCAAGAGTGAAAGTCAGGCTATCAGATTCTACATCTGGGAGCTGCAGGAAGCAACTCTTAATAGACTAACCAAACCTAAAAGAATTGAAAGTGTGGCTCAAATGGTGGAATGCCTGACTAGCAAGCACCAGGTCCTGAGTTCAAACCCAAGTATCACCAAAAACATCTCTGAGAGACACTTCCACTAACCAACTGCTTATTGTCTTCCACATATGTTTACCATTGATTTACTTTTTCACATTTAATAAGGGCCTACCCCGTGGTACTGTGATCTGGCAAAACAATGAACATGACAGACACAGTCTCAAATCTCATGGATGAAGAAATCAGAAAACCTTGTGAGCCTTTCCTTTTGGGGAGACACCTTGAAATTCTTTTCATATGTGGCTCTCAAGTTCTTGGATTTTGTATGTAAGCTGGGAGGCTGGAAAAACAAAACAAAAACCTTACCCCTTATTCAAGAACACTTCACGTATTCGTGGATTAATGGGCTGTTGAGGGATGGGTTACTTATGATAAGAACGGTTCTATTATAAGGGTTGCTTTGGCCATCTCTCATGAGCCCTCTGCTGTGATGTCTGGTGTCTCTGAGGGCTCTACAGAACTTCTTGGCTAGCAGGAGGATCGAACCAGACACAAGCCCTTGACATTAGACTTCCTAATCTCTAGAAGTGTAAGAAATAAATGTTTTCTCTTTATAGATTACCCAGGTTCAGGTGTTTAGTAATGGTACGAGGAAACACACTTATACATAGCATTTCATGATTAAAATTTTTTATAATCATTTTTAAAGAGTGTACAGTATTTTAGTTAATGAATCTTCCATGATTTACGTACTTTTATTTTTTGAAGGTTGCTTCCAAAACTTTTTGTTATTTTTAAATAAATATTTTTGAATACACATACCACATTAAAATACATTTTGCTAAGTGTAAGATTATACTAGTTTCTTTTTTATTTTTGCCAGTCCTGGGGGCTTGAACTCAGGGCCTGAGCACTGTCCCTGAGTTTCTTTGGCTCAAGGTGAGCACTCTATCACTTGAGCCACAGCCCCACTTCTGGCTTTCTCTGTTTATGTGGTACTGGCATCAAACCCAGGGCTTCACACATGGTAGGCCAACACTCTACCACTAAGCCACACACACACACACACACACACCCCAGCCCTATACTAATTTCTTGAAGAAGAGGGAAGAACAGATATAAAAGATCCTAGATCCGATTGGCATGGAAATGTTACTAAAGGAGTGTATGTATGTGTGTGCACATGCACTCACATACATGCATGTATTGTGTATCTGAGGCAATCTTACTTTCTCCTAAATGATGGCTCTGAATTGAAGCTCTTACAAGAAGGCAATCTAATGCATACATCCCCAAGTTGCCTGCAACAGGAAGGCTATGAATTTGCACTCCACAGTATATTTCTGTATCCAGGGAAAAGGTCAAGTGCTGCAGAAGGCTGAGTCTAAAAATAAAGTGTGGCACTGGGAAAAATGAAGAAGTTATTCAGGGGGAAGTGAGTCAGACCAAATTTGTCCTCTGTCCTGCCGTGCACTGTGGGAAGCTTCCAGGAAGTCAGGCTGCTTCTTGCATGAAAGTAACTCAGTACTCACACTAATAACTTAGGGACGATGAAGACTAGTTTCTTTCCTATACTGCTTTTGAATCCAAAGGCCACCTTTTCCTGGGCTATCTGTGGCCTGGCTGCCTCTTGCCCATTAGTATAAGATCTCCAGGGAGATGGATTACATATCTGTATATATACAACAGAGTGCACTTAAATGCTTAAGCCAGTCCAGACAGGGCAGCCTCACACCTTGCTAGAACATCCAGAAAAATAAAAATGGAAGGAGATTTTTGTTTAGAATTAGAACCTGTGTGTTTAAGGCTAAATAAGTCTAGAATGTTACGAAGTTGTACCATGATATATATAACACATAGATCAAGCATCTCTTATAGTTAATATTACTTAAACTAAAGAGTATTTTAACTAAGGGATTCTTAGTGGCATGCATAGATGTTCCTGGGTATGGCACTGTGGGCTAAAGGCTCCTTTCTCTTACTGCTCTTCCCCCCCATCCGCACCCCCTGACATGGAGTTCCTGGGAAGGCCTAGGTGTTCCCAGCTAGACCTCCATTTCCTGGGCTACAGTGGCCTGTCTCCTGGATAAAGGGAAAGTAAGTCCTGAGGTACTCTGCTTTTTATCTTTCTTTAACAAAATTTACAGCCAAAGCAAATTAGGTTGATTTAATATTATCCTTTCTCCCACTGTCTAGATATACTGCCTAGTTCAGAGACATCTTTTTCAGGAACTCCTAATAAAGAGGAGAAGAAAACAGAAGGCATTGATAAAATGTAAACTGGATAATCAAGATGATTATCTATATGAATAGGAACTGTATATCCTGTGAATCTTGATATTGATACAAACAATGTCAAAGAAATTATTTTACAATAAGTAACTAAGCTGGGCACCAGTGGCTCAGGCTTATAATCCTAGCTGAGGTCTGAGAATCTTGGTTCAAAGCCTGCCAGGGTAGAAAAATCCTTGAGACTATACTTCTTTCTTTTCTTTTTAATTTTTTTAAAAAATTGTTATTATAAAGTTGATGTACTGAGGGGTTGCAGTTACATAAGTCAGGTAAAGAGTACATTTCTTTTTGGACAATGGCACCCCTTTCCAAGTCCAGCTTTTTAGAGGATTAATTGGAGATGGAATTCCTAATTGACTACTTTTCCACTGGAGTTGGAGTCAAACCTTGACCCTCAGATCTGAGTCTCCTGAGAAGTTAGGATTATAAGTGTGAACCATTTTCCCCCAGTATAAAGTTTGTGTGGTCTGCAACTGATGGTGCTGTTTTCTTAGTCCCTTCTTGTCTTACTCCCTTCTTCCTGTCCACCATGAGGAAGTATTCCTCTACCAAGATATTCTCCATCATGGGCCCAGAATCAATGAAGCCAAGGACTATGTACTGAAAGCATCAGATAAAATAAGTGATTCCCTACTCCCTAGGTTGTTTATGCCAGGTATTTTGTTAGTGATGAAAAGTCTAAGACAGCTACCATGAAGTAGAGGCCCAGTTCAAATACAAAACTGTGTCCTGAGTAATAGAGAACAGTTATGCTTTGTTTGGCTTTGCTGTTATTTAATACTACCATGGGATTAACAATTAAATCATTTTATTAGCTTTCTCTTTATTGGTTAGAGAGGAACGCATAGGATAAATTCATCTAAGAAGTATATTTTCTTTGTTCTGCTGTATTTTCTTTGTTCTGCTGTAACAAGATGACTTGAAATGAACTTGACTTGATAATTATCATATATCCTCAGGCCCAGGGGTCATGATATATGTAGAATGAGGTGGGTAGAGAGATTTCATAATCCTTAAATTTGTTTGCTTTAGTACGACAGGCACTTTAAAAAAAACAAAACAAAAAACAGTGTACTCTTGTGGAGGCTGAGACCAGACACACGTTGAAGTGATTCGTGATTCTGCTCAGGCAAAGGCTTCTTTATCACCTTCAGCAAATTGCTTTCAAAACTGAAGCAGGCAATTCTTACCTCTGAGCTTGGTTGAAAGTGTACACAAAATGAATTTTGATATAAATGAAGGAATTAGCCCATTCCTCCCCCCTCCCGCCCCCGCTCCGCCTTCTTTCCTAACTTGCCTGGCAGGGTACACTGGCCACTGTGGGACTGGCCCTGGGTACTACTTTCCAGAAGGGCTGGGCGTATGGAGCCTTCCTTCTTCCACTATCCCAGGATGCACCGTGCACCCAGAGTCTCTCTGGGGCCAGACAGGTGCCACCATCCTCGGAGAAGAACGCATGGACCTGTGCACCTGGAGGACAGAAGCCGGGCCCATCACTTCTGAACTGGCTGCGAGGAGGACCTTGCTCAAGGTCCCTGCATGCTGCCTTCCGGCCAGCTGGGATTACAAGCTTAGAAAGGAACACTGAGATTCACGGTGAAAAGGCTCTGATTAGAACCTGTTCCTTTCCAGCAGCTCACCACCGCTGCTCTCCCTGGGACTCCCCTTTAGGAGCCCTGGGCTCCAGGACACAGGTTAACTCCAGGCTGGCTGGAAGTTGCCCTTGGCAACGGGCAAGTGCCCCCGCTTCCATCCCTGCCTGCATCCCTGGGAAGAGCCTCACAAAGGGTCTGTTCCCAGAGAAGGGAAAAAAATGCAGAACATAGACTTCCACCACATCTGGCAGGGCCATCCGGCCCAGCACCCAGCTCCTCTGCGGCAGGCTCCAGGAGCCAGCAGAGGATGCGCCAGCAGAGGCCTGGTTATCCCTGACCTGGAGACCTCGAATGGTGTCCCCACTCTTTTGTGCTGGTGTCTGGGGAAGGGGACTGGACCGGTGGCGCCTCCCATCGCAGAGGCCCGCGCTTCTCAGAACCCAGAATAGGGCCTGACAGGGGAAGGAACTACGAGGAAAGAGTTCATCTGAAGGTAGACCAACTCTTTCTATATACCTAGCAAACCATCCCATTCTATCTGGGGTAAATCAGAAAAATGGTGTGCACCGGGTACTTTAGTCCTTTGTGGTCCAGTGTCTTTTGAGGCTGCACTTGTAAGTCTTACATGTACAGAGGGAGGCTTTCACTTTATTAGTATAAGTTTTCATTAGTTGGGCAAACGAAGGCCAAACAACGTGCCAGGCAAGTGCCCTACGTCTTCAGCCATTACTTTCAGCCCATTTTTGGTATTGTATCTGAAGTAGTCTCACCAACTGCCTAGGCTAACCTTCCTCGGGTCTCTGCCTCCAGAGTGTAGGTCCGCCCCGGAAGGCGGGGTAGACTCCTCCCTCCTCTTGGCTAAAGTCTCCGCCCAGTACCTGCGTTACCTAGGCAACTGGCACACCTGGAGGCAGTCACCCTTCCTCCAAGGTCACATTCTGGGCCGCCCCCAGCACACCTCCTACTGGACAGGGAAGGGTCACAGCCCTGAGGTCACATCCGCATCCGGTGTGGCCACACCTTCCCACACCTGTCCGCACCTTCTCCCCCCCCCACCCCCGTTTTGGCCACGTGCAGGGCGGGGGCAAGCAGTTTGGAATAAACTTCTCTTCCTCCCTGAATATGTTACATGGTGTTTTCTCTTCATCGGCTACATAAGTAAGCCTATTGAATTTACCTAACACGGAGTAGCTGGGATTGCATACCATACCCCACCACCATGCCTGGCTGTTGACAGATTTAAAATAAAAATCAGAAACCCAAAAACAAAAACCGAAACAACGTTTGACGATAGCTGTACATTGTCTCCCTCTAGTGGCTACGTTAAACAATGTAACTAATTTCAAACAGTATAGAGCTGAATTTTTGAGTGTTTGACAAGTGTGTCACTTTCTTATCCATTTGCTTTATTGTTTACTGCTGTAATGTATAAAATGGGCGTCAGGGTCGGTGTGCAAGAGAAATAGCCTGGAAAATAGCAAAGTAGTAGCCTTTATGTAACAGCATTGGATTTACTAGCTTTTAAGTAACAGTTAAAGCTCTTTGATGTGTAACTCAGAAACACATAGTGGTTGACCTAGCATGGCCATGGAAGGTGCTGGAAATTGTCACTTTGAATCCATACATTTTTCAAAATGAAATTTTAAAATTTTCCATGTCCATAACAAGTGGAAATGGATCTAAAGTCTTTAAAATCATACCAAATAGATCTTTAAAAGAAGAAGGAGGAGGAGGAGGAGAAGGAGGGGAGGAAGAGGAGGAGGAGGAAGAAGAAGACCAAGATAAAATGGGTTACCTAGAACGGTAGGAAGTAAAGTGATTTAAAAAAAAAAAAGATCTCACTAACCAAAGGAAAATAACTATTGCTCTATTACTTTAAGGGAAAAATAAACTTTAAGACAAAAAAATATGCTACAGAAAATATGGGACACAACTGATAAGTAATGCGACACAAATGATAAGCAATTAAATGATAAGCAATTAAATTCACCAAAAGATGTAATATGCCTTTAGATCAAAACAAAGCCTTACAACAATGAAAGAGAAATCAATTAATGTAATAATAAAGTATTTGTGATTTTTGGTATGGCAGATATAGATTTCAGAAAAGCATATTTCTGTTAACACAACTATTTGTAATTTTATAGTGAAATTTTACATACCCACACTTCACAGTGTTACAGAAAAATTATAGTGGGTTCCACATACTTCATCATTGGAAAAATTGAGAACTCTTGCACTAGACGTTGAAGTGTGGTATTTCCATCGAACAATTTTTGAGCAATTATACACTTAAGGTATCACAGAATTTATACATGAAAAGAGCCATTTGTGGTTTCTTTTATTTAGTTTATTTAATAGAAATATATAGTCTACATACATGCAGTTTCATAGAGATTCATAGAGAAATTGCACTGAAGTTACTTAGCATTCCAAAATTCTCTCTCTCTCTCTCTCTCTCTCTCTCTCTCACACACACACACACATCTGAGTCTTCTAAGAAATACGTTTTGGGCTGGTACAGTAGCTCAAGTGGTAGAGCATTTCCTTATTAAGCCCAAGGTCCTGAATTCAAGTCTCAGTAGCATCAAATGAAATGTTCTGGATAGGGAGAGAAACACTACAGAGCTTTTTAAAAAATCTGAATATGTCTCTAGTGTGTTATTTTTCACAAAGAAGAAAACAGCAAAACAAATATTGATCTACACACTCAGCTGTGCAAGGCAATTTGATTTCTCTTAACGGACTTCGTTCTGCCAAGAGGTGACAGCAATTGCGTCTCCTTTTCTCTTGTTCTTTTCAGTGGACAGTATCTGAAGTCGAGATGTCTGTAGTGTTCAGGACGGAAGGCACGTGGTGTGGATCTGCCTATGCTAGCACCAGCTGCTTCTTCCTTGTCTTCAGTCCCAGCTCCATCAAGGTCATTTCTGACACTTCCTACTTCTAGCTACCAGGCACTTCAGGTCTGGCTTGTTTTCAGCCAACCTTGGTGTCCTTGGAAACCAAGTGTTATTCTGCTGCTCCAGCAAACACACCATGGCAGGAGAAATTCAATGGGGCTGCGAGGTCTTCCAAAGTCCTCTGTGCCTGCAAGCAAAACTGCAGGTGCCTGAGATTCCCTCTCCTGCCCTCCTGCTCTCCGGCTCCTGGATTACTCACTCCACCGGGCTGCCTGGGACCTCTGCACCAATCGCCAGAGAGCCATTTCCACTCTGGTGCCTACCTTGCCATCTTCTGGGGCTGGGGCAGAATGCAGAGACCTTCTTTCTCAGAGTTTCAGACGAAAGTCTCATTCTTTTCCTTCTCTTTACCATCTTCCTTTCTAGGGCTTGTAACCTCTGAGTCTTTCTGAGTCTTTTTCTTTTTCCTATGGCATTGCCACTGAATGTCTAGCTAACACTATGAGAAAATGTCTTGGGGAGAAAGAAAGGAAGGAAGGAAGGAAGGAAGAAAGAAAGAAAGGAAGGAAGGAAGAAAGAAAGAAAGAAAGAAAGAAAGAAAGAAAGAAAGAAAGAAAGAAAGAAAGAAAGAAAGAAAGAAAGAAAGAAAGAAAGAAAGAAAGAAAGAAAGAAAGAGAAAGAGAGAGGGGGAGGGAGGGAGGAAGGGAGGAAGGAAGGAAGGGAGAGAGACAGGGAGGGAAGGAAAGGAAGGAAGAAAGAAAGAAAAGAAGGAAGGAAGGAAGGAAGGAACGAGCGAAGAAAGGAAGCTATTCAAAACACACACACTTTAGAAAAGCAAAATACTGTTCTCCATCAGTACAGACGGCAAAAAAAAAATCACAAAAACCATCTCTGACAACATTTGTTATTGGCTTTAATAGTAACAGAAATAGAGCAAGTGTTTCATAAAAGTGGTAAATAGGATGGATGAAAATCAATCATGTGAGCTCCAAGCAAGTGAAGGCTTCATTCTCCAGAAGATGACCATAGTGAAGGTCATGACAAATGTGGTGAGAAGCTTTCATTTGTGTGTACATAGACACATACATATGAATTTATATGCACATCTATCACCATATGTATGATTAATATGCTATAAAACTACGTATCATATATATTAATAGTGCCATAAAATAAAACATTGGCTGGACTATCGGATATTGTGTGCAGAGATTAGGGATTGAAGAATGGCTGGGGTTGCGTGTGTTGGGGGAGGGGATGTGGAGCCACCGGGTTCCCTTGTTTCCCACAACCAAAGGCTATCCTGACTCGATTTCCCCAGGAAATCCTCTGGATTGTATTTTCCAGAAATTTCCCACCCTCCACCCGTTAGGTAAATTAAATAGGTACGCTTAATTAGGTAGCCGATAAAGAGAACACCACGCGGTATTCAGGCAAGAGAGAGAAGTTCATTTATGAAGAACCTGGCCTCCCCAGGCATGGTGGAGACCGCACAGCCGAAAGGGGCTGCAGGGCTGTTTTACTCGGCCTGAACTAGGGAAGGAGCGGGGAGGTGTGGCCAGGTAAGGGAAGGCACTGGTAGCACTGGATTCTGAGGGACCTCAGGGCCTGGGACCTTCCCCCAGTCAGATGGGAGGCGTGACCTAGGATGGCTCAGGACGTGACCTTGGAAGAGGGGGAGGTGACTGCCTCCAGGTGTGCCAGTTACCTAGGTGACACAGGGCGGAGACTTAGCCAAGAGGAGGGAGGAGTCTGCCTAGCCTCCCCAGGGCGGACCTTGCACCACCTTTGCTCCCATTTCTTCCTTTAAATACCTAGGCTCCAATTTTTGCTCACAAGCCTTTTTGTTCGTCATTTATAAAATGGTCTAAAAAAGTACAGCTTCTTGAATGACGAAGAAGTAAATGGGCTCTGTTTGGAAGTGGGAGGGGGGATGCCAGCAGGAGGGAGGAGAGCTAAGGAACAGCGTGAACGAGGATGAACACAGCTTAAGATATTGAGGTTGTTTTGGGAAGGGGTCTGGGATAGGGAGAGTGGTAGATGAAGTGAAATTGGTCAGACACATTGTATACAGGTATGGAAATGCCACTGTGAAAACCCTCTTGAATGTGTGCTGGTTGAAAAAAAAAAGTACTTTTTTACTTGCAATTTTGCTTCCATAGACTAAAGAAAAATCAATAAACACTTTAAGTACTGACTGAGGTAACACATTCAAGAAGCACATTTACCCAGAAGCACCAGGGCCTTTGCTTGAAACATTCTTTCACTGAAATTGGGGTAGCTCTGTGGGCACACCGACTGCCTGCTCCTGTCATGGGTGCTTCCTCAGTGCTGTGACTTACTCTCCTGAGCAGTATAGGGTACTGGGTTCAAGTGCCAGAACCTACACAACATTTGGCGTTTGGAGTAGACATCCAACAATGCTTGTAAGAAGAAGAAAAGGACAAAAATGAGTGAATGAGTTAGGTACAAGTGGTTCACAGACTAAGAGAAAAATGGATACCCAAGGAAACCCACTGAAGAGTAAAGCTTGTGGAATAAATGATAGAGGTTTATAAAGGACACACGTTGCAGCTTTATAATTTCACTTGGCCTTAGCTAACTATCAGTGGTTGAAAATTTTTACATTAAACATCATTATTTCTGCAAGATGTGTATGTAGTGGGTGTCCATTATTGTTTGTTATTCATTCATTTATTTTTTTCTTGGTGTGGTTGGGCCTTGTGCTTGCTGGCAGATGCTCTACTACTTGAATAATGCCCCTAGCCTTTAATTTGCTTTTTTTAATTTTTATTTTTTTTTGTCGGTCATGAGACTTGAACTCTAAGCCTGGGCACTGTCCCTCTGCTCTTCAGCTCAAGGCTAGCACCACAGTACCACTTTCAGTTTTCTGGTGGGTAATTGGAGATAAGTCTCATGGACCTGCCCAGGCTGGCTTTGAACGGCAATCCTCAGATCTCAGCCTCTGAGTAGCTAGCATTACAGGCGTGAGTCACCCGCCCCCCCCCCCCCCCCAGCTTGCTTTTACTTTTTGAATAGGGTCTTGCATTTATACCAGGACTGCTCTGGACCACGTTTCTCCTATTTATGCTTCTGGTGTAGCTGGGATGACGTGTGTACCATTGTGCTTAACTTTTTATTGGTTGAAATGAGTTCACACAGTTTTGTTTTTTTCCCTAGCTGACCTCTAACTAGGATCTCTCTGGTTTGAGCCTCCCAAGTAGCTAAGATTACAGACATGAGCCACAGCTCCCAGCTGTGAAACTGGTATTTAGCAAATAACTTACATAGAGGCATTTGATTATAAGTGAATTTGTTACATTTTTACATATTATAAATATTAATATACTATCTTACATATAACATCTAAGATTAATATATTTATATTTACATCTTAATATAATTTTATATTATAAAATATAACATCTTTGTAATTATTAAATATAATGTAATTCTATTATAATATGGTTTTTATTATAATTAATAGGTTATTAATATTATTATATAATCATCATATAATGTTCTCGTTCATTAAGCTACTCTGAGCAAGAATGATGAAAAAAATAGTCATCTTTTGTTTTATCTTTCCAGAGCAGTGCAGCCTGTGAACCAGTCTATGTCAACCCAGCCAATCAAAATATACATGTTCTGATATTCTGCTGCTGAAAGTCACCACGCAGTGTGGTCTGATTGAGATGTCCATCTACACATACGCATCACATTATCCCGACCACCAAGTCCTTAAGTGTTTTTCTTAGTTCTTGGTTTTTTTTTACTCTTTGGCAGCTCCTATGCTTTCTTTTCTCACTTAGCACAAGAGATTAATTGTGACAAGCTTCCAGTGAAAATGACAAAGTCTGGCTTCGTGTCCTATTCTCATTTCTACAGACCCTGTGCCTGGCCCCCAAGACATCATGCTACATTTGAAAGCACACTTTGCCCTTCTCTCCTAGAGACCTTGCTCTTTCTCCAGCTGGCAGAAGTCCACTGGAGATAGACACTGGCCGGGAGACACATGGTCTGCACACACTATTCTCTCCCTTCTCCCTGGCCCGTGTAAGCGATACGCACACCTTGTGACCACAGGCAGCCCATGTTCCCGAGGGCATCTGAGGCCTCTCTTTCCTGAGAAAGACCATGGAAGGAGAGGACAGTGTCCACCTGGGCTTCCAGGAAACCTTTGGTCAAGAATTCTGGGTGTAGGGGCTGGGAAGGTGGCTCATTGGTGGAGTGCTTGCCTTGCATACCTGAGGCCCTTGGTTCGATTCCTCAGCACCACATAAGCGAAAAGAAAAAAGCCGGAAGTGGCGCTGTGGCTCAAGTGGTAGAGTGCTAGCCTTGAGCTGAAAAGCTGAGGGACAGCGCCCAGGCCCGGAGTTCAGGCCCCATGATCGGACCCAAAACAAACAAAAAAAAGGATTCTGGGCGTAGTTCCCCCTGCCCTACCAGAGCAGGACAACTGGAGAAAAGCCAAGGCAAAATATGATACCATCTACACAGAAAATACAGAAAGAACCAGGTGCAATCGAGTGTAACAAAGATGACAATACTGCCTGGGTCAATATGTTAATTTAAGTGTTTGTTAAAAATCTTCTGGTGGTATTTAAATACTTGAGAAACCTGATGGGGGAAAAAAAATCCAGGCATACAAATAGACAAACCTTTGTATCTTCTTTAAATGTTTGTTTTATGGCTGTATCCTGATTTGAACTCTAGGCCTTGCAATTGCTGTGCAGAAGCTTTACCACTTGAGCTATGCCCAATCTATTTTTGCTTTAGTTATATTTCAAATGGGGGGGGCGTTGCTTGTTTTTATGCCTTAGCTGGCTTAGACCACCAACCTTCTGGCTTTCCCTTTCCAGATAGCTTAGAAAACAATCACATACCACCATGCCTAACTTTTATTGCCCAGGTTGGCCTTGGACTCCATGTCCCAAGGATTACAGATGTATGCCACCATAACTGGCCAACATAGCAATACCTGAATACAACAATGACCACAAACAAAAGACCGAGTAAATATGCCATTGCATGAAGAATTCATAAACTAAAGCTTTTATAAGAATTTCATATGTGACAAATTAGAATTAGTAGCATATGAGAAATAATGGAGAGGAAAAGTATCTACTTAAGAACTAGTGCTGTTGGGGCTGGGAAGGTGGCTCAGTGGTAGAGCACTTGCCTTCCATGCATGAGGCCCTGGGTTCGATTCCTCAACACCACATAAGCAGAAAAAGCTGGAAGTGGCGCTGTGGCTCAAGTGGTAGAGCGCTAGCCTTGAGCTGAAGAGCTGAGGGACAGTGCCCAGGCCCACAGTTCAGACCCCACGTCCAGCAAAAAAAAAAAAAACTAGTGCTGGAATTAAAAACACAAAAAATATCTACTGAAGAATTAGTGCAATAAGTAAAAAGGCTCAGAAATGTTGAAATGAAACCCCTTTTATACAAGTAATTTATGCTAAGCAAACAAAACAACATCAAAAGTAAATCAATCAATACATTCACTAAGAAGAAGAAAAAAGAATTAGTGCTGAGATTCCCCAAGAATGGTACAAAACAAAAGTGAAATTGTCTCCATATCTCCATACCATAAATCATGTAGATATCTTACAACCAAAAGTCTTTTTCTTCCAAAAGAAAAAGAAAATAGATTAATGTATCTGTATGAGAACCATATTTACACCGAAACATGGAGTATATCTTCATAATACAGATCTGTTCATATATGAGTAAATAATACTGATAGAAGAATATAACAAGAAAAATATCAAAAAGAAAACAACAAAAGAAATACTAAATACATATTTACTGACCAACTATAATAAAGGATTGTTAATATAAATTCTTTCACTCTCTTAGAAGATTAAAATTTTGTACAAAAGGGAAATCCTGCCAATTTAAATTGAATAATATAAAATAGATGCAACTTCATAGCACGTTAAGGGTGCACATTAGAACTAAAGATGGCAAAAATAATTTAAAAGGACAAATTTTGAAGGACAAAAACTCATAGTTGAGTGACAACAGTGTTGGTTTTTAGTAATAGACACAATTTTTTTGAAGCCAGTATTAGGGGAAGAAGAGCACATCATTCATACTGATGACTCTACATTTACAAAGCAATTTCTCAATATAGAGAAGGAGTTGTAAAACCTTAAAAATATTTAACCTATGCATTCAACCTTGGGAATAGATGGGATTAAAAATTAAAGGGAGAAAAGCAAAATGTTTTCAAGAGTGTTTAATTTTTACAATAAAAATAAAAACTCTAATGCACAATTAAAGGAAAGCAGCTCAAGCTACTGTTCAGTATTAAGAAAGTAGGATGCAATATGCCATTATAAGAGAAAAGGACTAACAGGTTGATCAAGTTATCCATGGGAATCTCTTCAGAAAATTAGTCAAAATAAGTGACAGGCACACTGAACAACAAGGTTTTGTTTTTTTTTCCATAGAGTCATATTTTACTTACATTGAATCTACACTATCCAAGTTTATCCTTATTACACAATAAATGATCTACAAATGTTTGTTGAATGAATGCATGCATGCCCACTTTTGTTTGCCTGTGTCTCTGTTCAACCTCTGCCAATTTTGCAAGAGTTCCAAGCTTTCATACTGCTCACCTGGTCCAAACTCTAGCCTACCTCAACCTTGTGTAAATGCGTATCCTCCATGGTCCTGCCATCTCATGACCTCTGCTCTACTTAAGTCTTTAGGCCAAGAGTGACACATAGCTGTGCCTCCATACACACCTAGCATGAGGCCTGCCAGCATGATGCTGCCAGGGTGCCAGCAGGCATGAAAAATTGTGCAAAAATGAGTAATTATTGCAGATGTACAGATAAACAGTAGGGAACATGGCAGGGAAACAGATTGAGAGATTAAAATTGAATTGCACTCGTGGTAGGAAAAGCAGAATTTGAAAATCTGTATGGTTATTCCAACTGTCTTAAAAGAAGGGATGAGGAAAAGTTAAGTTCATGTGAATATTAAAAAAAAATAATCGCAAGCTAAGTATGGATGGCTCACACCTGTAATCCTAGCTCCTCGGGAGGCAAGATCAGAGGATCAAGAATCAAAGCCAGCTGGGAGAGAAAAGTCCCAGAGACTCTTATTTCCAATTAATCAGCAAAAAGCTGGAAGTAGAGCTGTGGGTCAAGGGGTAGAGAGCTAGCTTTGAGTGGAAAAAGATAAAGGACAAACCCCAGCCCCTGAGTTCAAGCCCTAAAACCAGCACATCATCATCAATTATCATCATCAGCAGTAGCAGCATCATCATCATCATAGCAATAAATTTCTTGGGACTTGATCACGTCTCTGGGACCCCCCAGCTGCCAACGAAAGAGGCAAATTTAGCCAAGAATTCGACCTTCTCTGAAAGGCTGTACAGCTCTATGATCTTTAAGAAGGTGCCAGCTCCTAAGGACGTTCTGCCCAGGTATGTGCTGACTTTCCATTGAGGTGGTACCTTACTTGTGAACTACGAGATGTATGACAGACACAAAAGGAGTGTCCTGTCTTAAAAGTCATCAGGCTGTGTGTCACAGTGTGTGTGTGTGTGTGTGTGTGTGTGTGTGTGTGTGTGTGTGTGTGTATACGCGCGCGCGCGCGCAACACTTGCACCTATTTACTAAAACTACCCAGTGGCAAACGCCTGGGCATTTCGCCACATCGATACTCGGTACCAGAATGAATGAAGCGAAGTGGAAGGCAGTAGGTTGCCAGATTACATGAGGCAACCCCACCATCAAGTGACAACAGGATTTATACCGGATCCTCCGGATCCTAATTTATTTGTGAGGGCGCACAGCTCTGAAGGTCTCCAAACCCAGGCAATGCATTGTGGTGAGGAACGCCTTTACGAAAAGGGGGAGAGGAGGGAAGGCTGGCGATCTCTTGGTCGGGATGGCGTCCAGTGAAGGCCCCGGGGTTAAAGAAAGCCTTGCTCCAGAGACTGTCCCCAGGTCGGCCCCAGGATAAGCCTTCTGGTGCTATAAATACTAGCGGCCACAGGCTGCAGTGAGACACCGTGTTCCCTGTGCTTGCTGGGACTGATAAAATGAATTTGCCCTTTAAACGTCCCCAGCAATAAGCACAGCCCCCCAGCCCACCCCTACCTCCTCCCGGAAGCGCATTCGCCCCCAATGCCCTCTGCAAAGCGGGGACGAAGAGTGGGTGTCACTCACCAGCCCAGCCAATGCGCACTGCGCGCACCACCCGAATCCTCCTTCTCTCGCGAGAGGCCAGGCGGGGACTATAAAAGGCGGACTGCGGCCGGCCGATCGGCCCCTTTGCACCGCGCAGGGACTGTGCAGCCGGGGACGGCGTGGCGGTGCCTGGTCAGGGCGTAGGCGAGAGCCAGAGCCAGAGCGCGCGGTTCCTTGCAGACTGACTGTGTGTGCCCGGCTGTCATCATGAGTGATCAGGCGCTAAGCTTCCTGAAGGACTTCCTGGCAGGTGGCATCGCCGCCGCCGTCTCCAAAACTGCAGTCGCCCCCATCGAGAGGGTCAAATTGCTGCTGCAGGTAAGGACAACAGCTGGCACAGGGCCGGGCGCGGATGCAGCGAGCGGGGGTGCGGGCCCGGCGGGGTACTGGCCGGGCAGGGTGCCGGGGGATGCGGCGCGAGCCCGCGGTGACGTAGGGTGCGGGCTGCTGCAGCAAATCTGTGCTAGGCCTCAGGCGCCTGGCCTACACCAAGGGGAAGGTGCCCTCTGCGTAGATGCAGGCCCGGCGTCGGTGGCAGATTGCTGGTGTCGGGTGGCGCCCAGCGTTCGGGTGGCTATATATGGAAACCCATCCGGAGTCAGTTTACAGGGACGCCAGATCCTGCGCCGGGGACAGCCCTTGGATTCTATGCCAGCCAGGCCTCTTAAGCGGAGCCTCGTCATCTTTTGATTTCCTCCCCCCCCCCCCCAACATCCTTATCTGCAATCACCTTTTCTAATAAACCAATCATCACTACCTGAGAGCTCGCCTGTGCCCATATACTGTGCTATATATTGGTGGACGCATATTTCGGTCCATTTTATGCTAGCTTTGTAAGATAAGAATCATCCTCCATTTTGTGGATGAAGAAAAACTTAAGGCGTTGGGAGATAAAGACATAGTTTTCAGATCACCTTACTCATCCTGTCTCCAAATCGTTTTTCTCCTCTGCCTGGTCACTGTGGGGTTTTTTTTTTTGGTTTTTTGGTTTTGTTTTTTTTTTCCTTCTTTAAGTGCCCAAAAGGCAGGTGCTGCTCAATGAAGAAAAGCTTAATTTGGGCGTTAAAATGGCCGGCGTCGGGGGGAGGGAACAATAAATCACCTACAACCGCTACAAATTCTACCGATTGATGACTTGGATAATCTGCTTGAAAGATTTCAGGCGCTAATGCCTCCTGGGGTTTATTCTCCATATTAGAGCATCTACTACGGAAAGGCCCTCTGCTCTAGGAGAGCAGAGTAACCCTGAGGAATTGTCACATGTCTGGTAACCAGGAGTCCTTTGAAGGCAATGTCTAGCTCCCAGTAAACCCTTAGGAAAAATGGATTAAATGCATGACTATCTTTACCCGATTAAATCAGCTTTCCAGTTTATTTGAGGAGAAGTTTTCTCTTCAGTGCCCTGATAACTGAGGCAGACTTGGACCTTTTGGCTTGCTATCCCAGTAACTAATGTGCTCATTTGCATATTCTCAATGCCCGTTTGATTTTTGGATACTTTTTCAGACACAGTAGACCAGTGTATAATATGTATGTAAATATGGCTACATATATTGATGGATGTTTTTCAAAAGGAAATTGAGTTTATTTTGTCTCTTGGAAACGAGTGAAGAGAGGAGAGGGGTAGGGGGTACAGTGACCCATGCTTCTAATCCCAGCAGTCCTGATCCTGAAACAAGGGGCCGAGCTGGGCTACTAGCTAGACCTTGTCTTAAAAAGGAAGTACAAACCCTTTTTCTCCTCTACCCTTCTCTTGACCTTGTGTGTCCTCTGCCACTTCCTCCCCTCCCTTCTCTTCCTCCAGGTCCAGCATGCTAGCAAACAAATCAGTGCTGAGAAACAGTACAAAGGAATCATGGATTGTGTCGTGAGAATCCCCAAGGAGCAGGGCTTTCTCTCCTTCTGGAGGGGTAACCTGGCCAATGTGATTCGTTACTTCCCCACCCAAGCTCTCAACTTCGCGTTCAAGGACAAGTACAAGCAGATCTTCCTGGGGGGTGTCGATCGGCATAAGCAGTTCTGGCGCTACTTTGCCGGAAACCTGGCTTCCGGTGGGGCAGCTGGGGCTACCTCCCTCTGCTTTGTCTATCCTCTGGATTTCGCTAGGACCAGGTTGGCCGCTGATGTGGGCAAGGGCGCCTCCCAGCGCGAGTTCAATGGGCTGGGCGACTGTCTTACCAAGATCTTCAAGTCCGATGGCCTGAAGGGGCTCTACCAGGGCTTTAGCGTCTCTGTCCAGGGCATCATTATCTACAGAGCTGCATACTTCGGAGTGTATGATACGGCCAAGGGTGAGAGAGGGTCCTGGGGGTGGGAGCGGGGAGGGAGGAGGGGAGGGGGAGAGGATGCTATAACACAAAAAAGACTAGATTTATTCTGTTCTTCCTCATCTCTGGGCCAGACTCAGGATTCTGCATGGGAAGGGCACAAATATGGCCTGGACATGTGAATGAGTAAACAATGTTTTGTGTCCTACTGACAGATACTCTGGCTTTGAGTAAGTCAGCAAGGGAGACTGAGATCTGAATTCCTTCCTGACACAGCTGCTTCAGTTACCTATTTTAACATGAAGCAACTTCAACAAGCAGAACTCTGGCTGGATCAGAGAGGGTAGAGAGGGTTCTTTTGGAAGGGCAGGTAGAGGAGGTGCAGTAGCCTCTTCCTTTCTTTTCTTTTTTGGTGTGTGTGTGTGCTGGTAGAGGGGCTCAAACTCAGGGTCTGGGCACTGTCCCTTGGCATGTTTTGCTTAAGGCTAGCACTCTACCACTTGAGCCACAGCTCCACATCCACCTGATTTTTTTTTTTTTTTTTTTTTTTTTTGCTGAGCTGCTGAGAGCAGTCACCTGATAACTGCTTGTCTTCTTGGCTCTGTTCACAGGTATGTTGCCTGACCCCAAGAATGTGCACATTATCGTAAGTTGGATGATTGCCCAGAGTGTGACCGCAGTTGCAGGGCTGGTGTCCTACCCCTTTGACACTGTTCGTCGTAGGATGATGATGCAGTCTGGCCGGAAAGGGGGTAAGTATGATCTTTATTAATGTGAATCTTCTTGATTTTTATTTTCCTCAACTAATCAGCAGTAAGAACTTAGGCCAGGCACTGGTAGCTCACGCTCAGCTCAGGAGGCTGAGATCTGAGGATCACAGTTTGAAGCCAGCCTAGACAAACCCAAGAGACTCATCTCCAAAAACCAGGAAGTGGAAGTCTTGAGTGAAAAAGCTAAGGGAGAGTGGGAGGGCCCAAGTTCAAGCTATAGTTCAGCACGCACACACAAAAAATCTTGAAAGACTATAATCCCTCCTGCTATTAAAAAAAAAAGCCTTTACAGAATTTTTTTTATTAAAGAGCTGATAGAACATCAAAAATGAGCTATTTAATAGTGAAACTAAAATGGCCACTAAAACATCTTCATAAAAAAAAAGTGAAACTAAGTAGTAGTATTTAGACCTTAACTCTAACTGCTATAAGGCAGAAACAAAGGGTAGGGAGATATTTGCTAATTCATTTTAAAAAGAATTTTTGTTTCTTTTATGTAGTTATTGCTTCATGCAGGATAGGGTGTTTTTAGGTGGGTGAGAGATGGCCTGAAGCACTGTTAATTTGTTTTGAAAGCACTGTACACTAAGCCACATTTCCAGCCCAAAAAGTTGAACTTTTATAGATGAAATTGCAGTTATAAAAGAAAATACTGAATGTTAGGCAGATTCATATGGCTCAATTCAAAGATTACAGTCTTTTATTTCAGTTATATCAACTTGGGCAGTATAAATAGGTGTAGTCTTCTCATCCATGGTAAAAGCTACACCAGGTGCTGGTGGGTCACAGCTGTAATCTTAGCTACTCAGCAGGCTGATGTCTGTGGGTTGCATTAGAAGACAATAAACTATTCAAAAAAAACTGGAGGTGGAGGTGTGCCTCAAGTGGTAGAGTGCTAATCTTGAGCAAAAGAAGCTCAGGGACAGGGCACAGGCCCTAAGTTCAAGACTCAGGACTAGTACGAAAAAGAACAACATAGCAACTACATGGTTTCATAGATCCATTCCCCCTTGCTCTTATCCTGCTCTACTTTTTGACAGTGTGCAAACTAGTTGGTTGCCTCATGTCTTAACTGATCTCAAGTCAGAAGGGTAGAAATGACTAAGAGTTATGTGAGGAAGTCATCCAATTGGCGTGTTGAAAAATCTGGGGCTTACTTATAAAACTGCCAACTGTATGTAGGTGTCTATCTGGGGAAAAGTCTCTTTTCTCCATGTATGGAGCCCTGATCTACATTTGTCTCCACAGCTGATATCATGTACACGGGGACACTTGACTGCTGGAGGAAGATTGCAAAAGATGAAGGAGGGAAAGCTTTCTTCAAAGGTGCCTGGTCCAATGTGTTGAGAGGCATGGGTGGTGCTTTTGTATTGGTATTGTATGATGAGATCAAGAAATATGTCTAATGTGATTAAAACTCAAGTTCACTGGCTCACAGTGAACTTGGTTCACAAACAGATCCATTGTGTGGTTTAATCAACTATTCCTGGGGAAATAAGAAGACAGATCTGGGATAAAACCAGGCCATCAAGAATACTTTAAGAAAAAAAAAGTGCTTCATTGACCATTCATTAAACCACAAGTGTATTTTATATTTATTTTACACTTAAATTCCCACAGCAAATAGAAAATAACTTATCATACTTGTACAATTAACTCAAGAACTGATAATCAAGAAATAACTGAATGTGAATCATCAATAAAGACCACTTAATGCATGTTCTCTATTGAGTTCTTATTAACTGCTAAATGGATTACAAACACAAAACCTTAAATGCACATTTTCTAGTATGACTCATTTTATTAGTGAACAAGCTTCTGTTAGATATTATATACTGTGTTAGGTGCTTTCTGGTATATAAACTTCAGCAAATGACACACTATCTTGTCACACAACACTGCTATTGGCATAGATCATGTTTCCATAGTCATACTTTATTTTTCACACTTTCATATAATCCATAGAATTTTTGAGATTGTGCTAAAAACTTTAAATCACATGTGCAAATAATTTTGTATGGTAAGGAAGTACTGTTTTAGTCCTTTTGGAGACTTTTCCATTCTTGGAATTTTAAAACAAATGGACACAGTAAGTAGTTATTAAAAATCAGTTGTCCTGGTTTGGGCTGGTAAAACGAAGTACTAGCTGGTTTATGAAACCAATTCGGAAGCTGGGAAGATGGTTTGAGGTGCCAGTATGGTAGGGTTGTGGGGCAGCCATCTTTTCTGGTATCTTCACAAGATACAAAGAACCAGAGAACTCTGTGGAGGTTTATTAACCTACTTTGATGTTAATTAACTTGCATGATGAAGCCCCTCCTCATCACCTCCCAAAGGCACCATCTCCTAATACCATAAACTTGAGGGGTAAGGATATCAAAGCACAGACAGGTGTGTGTGATAAAAACATTGTCTGTAACACAAGTTGTCAAGTGAGTTCTTTATACTGACTAGTTTCTGTGGAAGATTACAGAAAGAAGCCAATCAATCATTCTGTCCCGAAAGAAGCTCAAGGCAGAGGTGAGAGTAAAATGGCATTGTTAAATAGCATTTTGATACAGTAACTCTCTTGGATAAAAGAGAAGTGGGTGTATGATAAAATGGCAAGGGGAATGATAGGAAAGACTCCTTGAAACAATTAGATTTAGGTACTTGGGTATACAAAGTATCCCATAGTACTTTTTTGTAAGTTTTTTGAGACCTGGAGAAGTCAGTTTACATTGTATCCAAACCTTACTCACTCTAGCCTCTCATGAAAATACCAGCAGCTTTTGTTTTACCCCAATAATCAAGGCCTGAGGACTTTACCATATCTAATGTTATATCCAACCTCACCTAGTAGATACCCAGGGGCATGAACAAAGCTAAAAGAGCTAAGAGCAAGCATCTGTCCATCATGCTATTCTAGAATGGGAATGATTTAATACTGCTGCTAATAGATAGACAATAACAGCAGCGCAGGCTAGTAAGACAAATTTCTTTTGTGCAGGGAATCTAAGTGCAGAGCTAGGACTTTAAGTATTTTCAAACTTCATGGTTTAGGGGGACACAAAGAGACCATGCAATACTGCTGGAAACTGGACATCCCAGGCCAACCAAGAGCCATTTTTTTTTCTAGCCTTTAAACTATCCAGCCTGACATGCATTGGGGATGGGAGATGAGTGACATGTATTAAATACATCTCATCTACATTCTGCATGTGTCCCAGATGCTGGCTTCCCTCTCCTGCTAAGGTTACCTCTAATGTACTTTGTCTGGAGTCCTGCTGAGTTAGTTCCATTATAACCATTCAGCAGGAATTTCTAAAATCCAGCTTCTCATACTATGCCATGATCTGGCAGGGGGCACAGACAAGGATTCCTTTTACTGTTGTATCAACACCAGTGTACAAAAGGGTTCATTTTAAAAGTAACAAATAGAACTGAGTGTGGCTGGGCACTGGTGGCTCACACCTGTAATCCTTACTACTCGAGAAGCTGAGACCTAAGGATCACAATTCAAAGCTAACCCAGGTAGGAAAAAGTCCATGAGACTGTTTTCTCCTATTAACTACCAGAAAATTGGAGGTGTAGCTGTGACTCAAAGTGGTAGAGTATGGAAAAGAGCTCAGAGATAGTCCCCAGGCCCTGAGTTCAAGCCCCACAACCGACCAAAAAAAAAAAAAAAAAAAAAAATTGAATGTCTTGGGTAACCTATCCCAGGGAATTTTTCATAAAGTCCCTTTCCCCCAAAAGCTTTCTTCCTAAATATAGTCCTCACTACTCTTGACCTTTGCTCATGTAGTTTGTCCTTTAGACATTTTATATCTTAGTTAAATTTTAAATGAGTAAAAGTACTAGGCTTTTTTTCTTTTGGCCTCAATTCTTTGTGCTGAAGTTGCAATTAACTGGATGGCTGCTTCCATTCCTTGAATTTTATAAAACACATAGCAACTTGTGTTGAGCAATATAAATAGCCATAAAATACTAAATAACCACAAAAGGGGCAAAGCTTGGAGGAAAAGCTCTCTAAGGACACTTGTATTTAAGAGTGTCTGGGACATAGAAAGTGTTTAGTAACTGCTGAGTGTGAGAATGGCAAGAAAAAAACATCTACAAAGCACATAGAGTCTAGGCAAAAATTAGGAAAAGGAAACTCATTTTGATGACACGTTGAACTCTGAAAGACTACTGTGAGTGCCAGATAAGCTTATTTGAGTCATATAGTGCAATGGACAAAAGTATACAACTTCCTTACATTCAAAGTTCAAGTCCTTAAATAATAAAAAAAATTGTAGTTTACATTGACATTCTTCCTCTTATTTTTCTGCTCTTCCTGAAGACAACATTTTGTCATATTGGTTTTGAAGAAGAAAAAAAAAAAAAACCCGAGGGCAGCTGAAGTCAGAGGCAGCACTTGAGAAAAGGTGACTCCAATGTTGATAAAACTTTTTACTGAATAGTAAAAATAACCAGGAGGAATATGAAAAGTAAAAGACTATATAAAAGAGCGGAAGACTAGACAATGAGGAATAATAAGGCAAAAAAAAAAAAAGCTCTTTCTAGGTTATCTGGTTAGGTAAGGGCAACACTGTCTCTCCTCAAATTAAGAATGTCTTATATGAGGGCTGGGAAGGTGGCTCAGTGGTAGAGCACTTGCCTTGCATGCATTAGGCCTTGGGTTCGATTCCTCAGCACCACATAAGCAAAAAGAAAAAAGCCGGAAGTGGCACTATGGCTCAAGTGGTGGAGCTCTAGCCTTGAGCTGAAGAGCTGAGGGACAGCGTCCAGGCCCAGAGTTCAGGCCCCACGACCGGACCCCCCCCCCCAAAAAAAAATGTCTTATATGAAGCCCAGGAGTAAGAGGGAAAGAGTAAAGGGAAGCCAGGTGCTGGTGGCTCATACCACCTAACTACTAAGATCTGAGGATCCTGGTTCAAAGCCAGCTCAGGCAGAAAACTCCATGAAACTTATCTGCACTCAAAACCACTCAAAAACCAGAAGTGGCACTGTGGCTCAAGTGGTAGAGTGCTAGCCTTGAGCAAAAGCAGCTCAGGACAGCACCCAAGCCCTAAATCCAAGCCCCACAACTGACCAAAAAAAAAAAAAAAAAGTAAAAGGAATGGTTGTATGAAACATCTTTTTCATTACATTATTTGAATACTTGTTATCTCTTGAGGATATAGTCAAATACATCTGAAATATATCTTTAGGGAACCTTAGGGACTAAAGGTTTTCTGGGAGTGATTCTGGAGCTCTTTTTAGTAGGTATTAATTAGCTAGGTAATGACAGGAATGTAAGAGGCATGAGGTCAGTTACTGATGCAGCATGACATAAGACCCCAGGTAGTGAGTTGAGATGCCTCCAGTTTTCTCAAAGGTATTTGCGGGAAGCTGCAGGTGAGGCTAAATAAGAAAGCCCTTAGTGTGCTCTTCTGAGGATGTTCTGTCATACCACAACACAACTTGTAGTGGTTCAGAGTAAAATTTCCATTTTAATACTTTCTCAGTAGTAGGGAGACTAGATGGGGGGAGGGGCAACGAGATCATATAGGAGGTGAGCAATGATTATGGCTCCAAAGCTGTAACAGGATAATGTGAGGACTACTATATAGGGCTTAGATGGTGTTTAACAGGCAAGTAAACAGAGGAAAGAGACAAGAATTACTTGTAGGTTTCTGCCTCCGTGGGAACTAGGAACAATCACCATCAATTCTAGCAGGAACATGGGGGGTGGGGTGGTACTGACTCACTTGACAGCTGCATAGTTTGTTTTAGATTCAAGATGAACATCACTCAGCAAAATTTTGCTATAAGATCTAGGAGTTATCTTCAGAAATTAAGTTTATTAATGGTCTGGGATTTCCATATTGGTGGAGTAGGTAGTGTGAACTAATGCTCTCTCAGAAAATGCTTAGAAATGGAGCTCAAATTATTTAAAATGAAAATCTGCTAATAGCACTGGAAAGCTAAGGAAAGCACAGAACATTATGGGGCCAAGGTTTCAGAAGAGAAAGAAAACCCTGAGGTTGAGTCTGGCATTGTGAGCTAATTTCCACATGGGGTTTCTGCCTGCTATGGAAAAGGCTGAGGAAGTGCTGAGAGATTCTGAAACTGCTCAAGAGACAGAGGGACAAACACTGGAGTCTAGGCTTATCAAGGAAGAGGAAACCTAGTAGGCTGCTCAGTTGGAAGTTGTTGGGACCTTGCAGTTGTTGCCAAATTTCACACCATATCCTTAATTATATTAAGTCACCTGAGATATTTCATACCCCTGATGCTACTAGAAGCAATGGAAAACCCAAAGTAGAAGGTAACATCTTTTTTTTCCTCCTGTAAAAGATAGTAAATACTTTACACTTTGCTGGCCAGATGGTCTTTGATCACACAGCAATGTCACATTGCACAAACAATCCTAGACAAGGCATAAAAGGAATGAATGTGGCTGTGTTCCATAAGTCTTATTGTAGACATTGACCTTTGAAAAGCAATAGTCTTCACATGTCATAAAACATTATTACAGGATTACATCAAACTAGAAAGTTTCTGCAAAACAAAGGAAACATCTAAGGCAAGAACTAAGAGCAACCTAAATCTCTACCAATGGATGTAGAAAACATGGGACACCTGTTTACCACAGTGTATTATTTCAGCTGTAAAAAAAAAGAATGAAATCTTGTCATTTGGGATAGCATGGAATAGGTGAAATGAAATAAGTCCAATACAGAAAGACAAGTACCACATGATCCCACTCTCATAAAAGTTGAGAGTAGAAACGTGGTTACTAGATGCTGACAAAGGTAGCAGGGAGGGCGCATAGGGAAAAGTTGATCAGTGGACATTAATTCTAGTGTTCAGCAAGGTGACTACAGATATTCTGTATATTTCTAAAAGCTAACTTTTGGTATTTGTCTTTCAAACATTTGAATAGATGCTTAACCTTATTTAAAGATCATAAAATATATACATGGAATAAAAATAGCTCAGAAAAAAATTACACAGTACTTCCATTAGTATATATTATTCCTACTACATTTAAAATTTAAGAAATGGCCGGGCGCCGGTGGCTCACACCTGTAATCCTAGCTACTCAGGAGGCTGAGATCTGAGAATCGCGGTTCAAACCCAGCCCGGGCAGGAAAGACGGTGAGACTCCTATCTCCAATAAACCACTAGAAAACCGGAAGTGGCGCTGTAGCTCAAGTGGTAGAGCTCTTGCCTTGAGCTGAAGAGCTGAGGGACAGCGCCCAGGCCCAGAGTTCAAGCCCCATGACCGACAAAAAAAATAAATAAATAAAATAAAATTTAAGAAATGTCAATAACCACATTATTCTTTGATTCTGAGGTGCAAAGGTAGAAGAATCACACTTAAGTGGGCCAAGCAAAGTGTTAAACCTCCTCTGAAAAAATATAAAGCAAAAAAAGGCCTGGGGGCATGACCCAAGTATCAGAGCATGCCTATTCCAAGAGTGAGGTTCCTCAGTTCTCCATAAATCAAAAGGCTATTCTGACAGCTCACCCTCTTGTGTCAGCTTCCCATCACCCTAACTAAACACCTGAGATAACTTCAAAAGATGGAAGTTTTATTTTGGTCCCTATTTTTGAAGGTTTCAGCCCAGTTGATTGGCTTTGTGGTAAAGCAGTGCAACACTGCATTAGTGAAGCAAAGCTGGTTATCTCATGGGGCTGGGAAGCAAAACATAGAGGAAAAGACCAGCCTCATACCTTTCAGGGCACACCTCTCCTTAGGACCTACCATTTAAAAGTTCTAACACTTCCCAATAACTCCACCTGGGGGGGCCTCATGGGCCGTGGTGGGAATGGGGGTTGAAGAGGGGAGAGAAGCAAGACATTCTATAGATCCAAACTATAACCCAAGCCATATAAAACACCAGGCTGCAGGTTTTATCTCTCATGAACTATAATTTGGTGGCATCTGATATAGAACTCCTAAGTTGTGTTTTTTTTTAAATTGTGATTTTTATATAAGTCAACAAACATATAATTTAGGGCATTCTGTTAAAATATACTCTAAAGAGTTTATGGGTTGAACATGGAAATCATAGAGAAATTTGGAAGTATTTTTAACTTAATGAAAATTAAAAGGCCACATTATCAAAATTTGAGCTCCAGTCACTGAGCTGCTCCAGGACACGGATGCCTCCCCACTGTGCCCCTTTGCTTGCCCACACTCTGTGTTGACCCACTGCTGCCTTCTGTAGGCCACTTCCACAGAGGAAAAGGAATCATATCACGTCTACTATCCAGATCCTCCACTCTTTTGACCACTTTGTTGATGCAAGTTAGGGTACTAACCTGCTTCCTGTTGGCACTGAAACGTCAAGAAGAGCCTTACTACTGTCCAAGGGATTGCTGATTATATTAAGTAAGCCAGACCCAAAGAAATATAGGTCCCATGGTTTCCCTCATTTGCAATAATTAGCATATATTTAGGATAATTTTATCAGACTAGCAGAAAAACTCAAAGGCTTTGTACATATGATCATATAAAATGATGCTAAGTGAAATGAATTCCAAGATATGGACACAAGAGGTTTTTGTTGTTGTTTTTAATGTACTATGTGTTTTTTGTTTCCTTCGTCTGTTCTTTCCCCTATGGTATATGCCCTGTTGATTTTGGTATCCTGCATCTAGTATATACATTTGTCTAATTTGGGGAAGGGAAGGGGAATAACAAAAGGATGAAACAAGGATACAGGATGACCCACTGTAACAATGATACCCACAAGACAGTATATTGGAAATGAACTTTACAACTTTGGGGGGGGGCGAGGAAGGGGAGGGATGAAGGAGGTGGAGGAGGAATGGGATAGTGGGAGAACATAGGAGGGGGAAACAATGCTTGAGAAGAAATGTACTCATTGCCTTACTCATGTAACTGTAACCCCTCTGTACAGCATCTTTACAGTAAAATAAAATTAAAAAAAAAATAAAAAGAAACTAGTGAAGGTGTTTAAGAAGAAATTTGCTTGCAATGGAGCTTGGTTTTTTTTTTGAGCATCCAGAATATAGAGAAATAATTAAACTTCAGGATAATCAGCACAAGAACACATGCCAGTTCCTGGTAGAGGCTGCGGGTTCATGGGTTTTAAGTGCTTGTGGGTCACTAAAGCTTCAGTAAGGATTTCCTTGCAGTGAGAGTTTCTTTTCTGTTCTTTATCACAAGTTTAAAAATCTCACAGCTTGTGTAATCATTTGGGATCCACTTATAATTTGAACTAGTGTAACTCCTTCATGCAATAAACTGAAAAGAGCCGATATACAAAACAAAAAAAAAAACTTGAGCCAATATACAAAACAAAAAAAACTTGCTTGAAAACAGTTAAACCTATCCTTAGAATAAATTTCTGCCACAATATAATATTGTTAACACCAAGTATACTTTAATTTTCTAGTTCAGAGTTCAGATATATCAGTTTTGGAGCTACAGATTTATTCCAGTGATATATTTTTATTAAACCTTAATTAAAAAAACCCTTTAAAATTGTGTGCTTTAGCACCAAATTGTAAAAAGAGTATCATATATGACATGCACTACATTAGTGAAATGCTGGTGTGTATAGTCACTTTTAAACTGTACTCTACCAGCTTAGGGAAATAGACCAGGTCAGAAAATCTGCCGTGGATATACAGGTCAGGGGTTTCATCCCTAGCACTGAAAAACAAAACCATTCCTTCGGGCTCTACAAGAATGTCCATTGAATTGTGGCACCATAACAATTTTACAGAACGAATGGATGATGTGGCTTAAAATAGTGCTATCAATGTCATTTTTAACCCTTTCAAAAATGTTAATAATCAATATCCTCTTCCCAACTTCTTTCCAATTCTTAGTCTTATAAAGCACATAGAAGATATTAATCTTATTAAAAATAAATAGAAACAAGACATGAGATCAAGGTTCAATTATCTTTAATTCTTTTATTTCCTTTTCCACTACTCCAAGCTAGTTCTTCATGCCTAAAATCCATGACAATAGACTACAGATGTTTTTCAAGTTTCTTCCTAATCTTTACTCATGAAAATAAAGTTAGCTACTAACCTTAATTACATTTTCTAAGATGGTATAAAAATCAATTATAGGTTAAGACTTCAGCATTTAAGATAGTAAACTTTTTATGAATTTAATTATTAAAATAAAATCACATCTCTTAGTTGGTCTTAATACTTTGCAGAGCTGCAGTATTTGAGAAGCACACAGTCATACCTATCACAATCATATTTTAAAAGTTGTCTAAATATCCACTCTGGGCATTGGAATAATAGGTTTGAAACAACTGCTTAACACTACATTTATAACTGAACCAGAAAACTTTATTTGGAACAGTAGCTAAGGAAGCATTTTTTTAAAATTGAGAATTGAAAAAGGAATAGAACAAGTATGAGACACTAGCTATCCCTTAATTTTACTAGTTTAAAATCTTCCACAGAAACTATTATAAGGGAGGCAATGTCAGTTTAACACCTGACAGAGTAGGGATCCGGTCAAATAACTAGACCTCAGACTGGTACACTGTCTAGTTACACATGTAAATCTTCAAAGGACACATATTAAACAAATACAAAACAGTGCTAGATCTTTTATTTTTTTCCGTCCTTGAAAATGCAGAGTGATATATTTAGGATTATTTTATAGAGAATACTTCATAAGCCATAACTACTTCAAAGTACCTTGAGTTATATCAGAACACATTTTCAACTCCTGTCCATCTATTTTGTTTATATTCATCATATATAATCTACCGTGACAACAATATTGTAAATTCTGGTTAAGATATCATTATTCTACCCAATTTTTCCTTCAAGTTGGATGCTTGTTAATACTTAAGACAAACTTCTCTTTCAAGGTACTAAACACTAAAGGCATTAAATTAGGATATAAAATCCAAGTACTGTTTTATTTATGAAATTAGGTATTTCTTACCCTGGCACTTGGCAGTAGAAAACATAAATGTACTCCAAGACTAAGGCCACTATGAACATAAAGTTATACATGAGAATTTTTTTTCACCTCAACAAAGTCTATTTTTAAAAGGTACTCACTATTGCGCAAATGTCTAAAGGCTGAGTTTTCCAATTCAGCATTTATCTTATCTCTCCTTAAAGAGAAGTTGCCATACAAACAGTAAAAAATGCAATAAGTTAAAAAACAAAAGAAAATAAATCTTGGTTTATTATAGTTCAAGTGTATATGTAAAGCAGGCATAAAAACTGCATCAAAAAATGCATCAAAACATTGTTGACAACTGCTATAGCTCAAAGAAAGCAGCAGAAAACCCTCACAGAAAAGTGACATTCTCATCAATTTTTAACTCCAATGCCCTAAGCAAACTCTATGAATACAAACTAAGAGCAAGAAGTTGTGAATTGATGTTTGTAAAGTGCAGTTTGCCTCAATGCTAAAGGTGCTAAAAAAAAAGCAGGTGTAGCACACATACTACCGAGTTTGAGTACTGGAAAAATCAAATCTTACTGGTGCTATGCTAATAAAAAGGCCAGTAGTAAGTAGCAGTGCTATCTATCAGATTTTGTTCTATGAAACAAGAGATTACTGACTGAGGGAAAAATGTTCTGATTTCAAAAATCAACTCTTCTCTACTTTATCTATCATCAAGAATCCCATCCAGATCACTGGGCCCTTAAATGGTAAAACTGGTAAAAAACAGACTTCCTAGATTCAACCAAATAAACCAAATCAAACTAAAACAGAAAATTCACTAGTATTTAAAAGCAGTAGTCTCAACCAATGTGTGATTTATTTCTCCTACTGGTCATGTTTTCCTTCCCAGACCTTATAACACCAGCTGTTATTTCTAAAGCATCTCTTTCTTGTTCTAAACCTTCTTCTAACATAGTAAGCACGAAACTACAGCACAACATGATAATAGTATCATTTAAAACACTGCTCTGACACATCTCAGGATCTGCTTGTCTCTCTGGATTGGTTTGTGGTGCTAGTCACTAATTTAACGAATGTTTGCTTTCACTTATGATGCAACTGATATGTTCTGTGGACAAACTCATCACAGGCAGTACCCTGTAGCTATAAAGCCAACCTCCTTTCTCTGAATCATTAAAAGTACTTCACTTGAGTGTATGCAAACATAAAAGAGGAGCTTGCAAGTTAACCTTTCTATTATTCAAAGTGTGAAATGGTCTAGAATGGCTAATCAAAATTTTAAAGCCTGACTCTTACATAGTCTTCAAGATATCTCTGGTGGACTAGCAAGGATTTCCCCAGTACAAACTGCTTTCAATCTGCTCATCAAATCTAAGTCAGTTCCATTCATGCAAACAATTTCAAGATTTGTTTCATAATAAGCATAATGCTCATACAATCAAGTTGTGTCTCTCACCAAGCTCTAAAGCAAACAGGAAAGTAAGTCAAATTGAGGAGATAAACCCTCAGTTTAAAACTTACAAAAACAACAACAACAAAAAAATGAAGTGAGAATTATATGAACACCTTGCTTCAGCATGCAACAACACTATTACTACTGTTTTGTCAGCATGACACCTGATCAGTTTCTATACTAAGGAAACATACATGCATATTACCAAATATGTATCTCATATAAATACGTCATCATAAGAAATACTGATTTCACATTAAATTATCTTTTAGATGACAATTGTGTACTTAATAAATTACAACTGCTACACAAATTTCTGAAAAACAATATGAATGTTTTTACAGAGACAGTAATATACACAAGCCCATCAGTAAAATGTGGATGAACAATGTATAAACTAAAAAAGGTTTTATAACCAAGCAGTACGAACATTATGGGGTTTAGGTCTTAGCAACAGGCTACTGGGTTTGTCAAAAAGTGATCTTTCAGTCTTACAACTGAGACCACTGGTAGCACTTGATGTCCTGGAAGCACCTCCTAAAAATACACAAAGAAGAAATTATTTCAGTTATTTAAACACAGCAATCATCTGATAAGCTTCCTCTTCTAATTTTTTAAAAAATTGTTATTATTAAGGTGATACACAGAGGGGTTACAGTTTCATAAGCCAGATAATGAGTACATTTCTTCTTGGCTTCCTCTCTTAATTTTAAGTCCAGAATAACTTTACTTCTTTAGCCTATATGTGTCTAACACTCAAATACTTTTATACATTCTCTCATGAGGAATCCCTGTAAAACTTTAAGTGATTCGCTAAAGTGATTCAAGTGAAAACAAAAACACTTTGTGTAGCCATTTATAATGGTTTTTCACATTAGTTTATTACGTTCAAGACTCAGTGCTAAATACATGTTACAATAGAATAACCCTATCTTAGTCACTACAGTAAGGAAGCAATATGTGTAAAATGAATAAAAAGAATTGTCAGTCACTGTTTTAAGACTCACAAAAATATCAGGAAGTTGTGACACTCTTTAAGTGGTTCCACTTTTAGTACTGGCTTCTATTTTTATATAGTTTAGAATGCAAACATGCAGGAACAGCATCAACATCTACATAGGAATTGTCTGGACCTTTTCTAGATGGTATATGCTTTTCTAGATAGTATAGAGTTACTCCCTTTCTATATCAAACATTAAAAAGCATTATATCTGATACTATTGTTTCCTAATTTTGTTTTAGTTATCCAATTTTGTAAAAGCACACATAAGGACTAGAAGATATTAGAAATAACTCATAACTAGGGAGAATATTTCAGCAACTTTCAAACGGTATTCATTTCTCCCTTGAAAGCACTGATATTTTCAGTTGTTTTATTTCTTTACAAAACCTAAAATTAAGTGAACTATTACAAAGCAAAAAAGGCCAGTAAAAGAAGGAATAAAATGAATTCCAGAAGATAGCATTTTAAAACTCTGTCATAAAAACATTTTTTACCAAAAGGATAAAAGATACAAATACAAAACAGTCTTGCATATTCTTACGTAATGAACTGTATTGGCTAAGAGTAGATCTCACTCGTCTTGAGGGTGTAACTGGGTTGAGATAAGCCATATTGCGATGGTAGTCCATTAGCTGATCTGAGCGCTTCATACCAACTGTTGGTTTCACAGCTTCAAGCCTTTTCAATAAAGCCTTCATTAAAAGTGATATGAAAGTCAGTATTAGCTAAATATAAAGTTTAAAAAAGTAAATACTTTCTAGAACCCGCATTTTTGCTAAAATAGAAAATATTTTAAGTCATTCCTGGTACATGTGAAAGAAACATTTCATTCAAGATGCATCAGAAAAAAAACCTAAGGGTTTTTAAAAAAATTTTTTTGTTTTGCCTAACCTATAGGTAAGAAAACCAGTATGTTTAAAACAACTTACTATGATAGGTTTGGGTATAAAGCGTCTCTCCAAAATACATACGTGTTGAAGGCTTGGTCCTCAGTGTAGCACTTTTAGAAAGTGACTGTATTATGAATGCTCTGAGCTCATCAATGGACTAATGCACTGGTGGAGTTATAATTGCATTACTGGGAGTGATGGAAACTGTAGAAGGTAGGGTTTTATTTGGAGGAAGTAGGTCACTGGGAGCATATTTTTGAAGACTATTTTTTGTCTCTAACACCTTCTTTTATCTCTGAGGTGAACAGGTTTCCTCTGCCATGACCTTTTGACATGTTTCTGTCTTGCCAAAGGCTATGGAGCCAGAATAAATCTTTTTTTCTATGTAAGTTGCTTATCTCAGGTATTTTGTCATAGCAACATAAAGCTAACACACAACTCAGTTCTCAAGGGCATCTCATGTCAAGTTATAACCTTAACAAAGGTATTATATGTTGAAATATGGTAAATACAGAAACAGCATAGTAAGCTTTGTAATACTAGGAACTCAAGTGTTAAACCTTTAACATTATCACAAATATATCTAAGCAAATACTATTAATTCTATCTGCATACATTGGAGAGCAATGGTTTTAACTGTTTCCTTATATTAATATCTCAGGGGCTCCTAGGATATAAGGGTCCAAAATGAATAGGGTCTTTATATATTCTGATATTTTTACTTAAGATTTTAAGTAAAATTTACTTTTGAAAAAAAAAGTGCTTCTTTTTTTTTTTTTTTTTGGGTCCGGTCGTGGGGCCTGAACTCTGGGCCTGGGCGCTGTCCCTCAGCTCTTCAGCCCAGGGATACCGCTCTACCACTTGAGCCATAGCTCCCCTTCCAGCTTTTTTCTTTTTTCTTATGTGGTACTGGGGAATCAAACCCTGGGCCTCAGGCATGCAAGGCAAGCGCTCTATCACTGAGCCACCTTCCCAGCCCCAAAAGGTGCTTCTTTTCTTTGCTGTTAAATTACACGATGGAAGTGGATGTGTGACTTAAGTGGCAGAGTACCAGCTGTGAATAAAAAAGATAAGCAAGAGCTTGAGGCCTTGTTCAAGCTTGAATACTGGCACACAAAAGAAAAAAAAATTAGGGGGCTGGGAAAGAGGCTCAGTTGTAGAGTGCTTGCCTCGCATGCATGAGGCCCTGGGTTCGATTCCTTAGTACCACATAAACAGAAAAAGCTGGAAGTGGCATTGGGTCAAGGGGTACAGCACTAGCCTTGAGCTGAAGAGCTCAGGGATAGGAAAAAGAAAAGAATTTGGTTAGCAAGAAAACCAATTACTAAAAGAGAATGCTTTAAAAGGTATATAAATTAACAGCCCAAAGCAATTTAGTATCTGATAGCATAGTATTTTCTTATTGATTCATTGTAAGTCTAATGTATAACATTCCAAACTCTAATTCTTTCTTAAATCAAAAAGTGAAAAAGAGTTTCTTTGGCTTAATTTCAAAGGCATTTTTGGGAAAGGAATATGCAGACGAAATTGGTTAGGAGATTGATCCATAGTTCTATTACTCTCTCCACTGCCTTAAAATGTCTTTGGATCAAGCTGATCTTTATTGCAAGAGTGTATTGATAAGTACTAAGATTCACATAAAAAAATCAGTCTCATAAATTCATAAGACAAACTTTTCTCCATATAATCATTTTCTTTTTCTGTGATATAGTAAAGGATTGATCAATTTGAACATTTAAAAAGGTATAATTTACTTGGTGCTGGTAGCCCACGCTTGTAATCCTACTTACTCAAGAGGCTGAGATATGAGGATCACAGTTCAAAGCCAGCCTTGGCAGAAAAGCCCATGACACTCTTATCTCCAATTAACCACCAAAAAACCGGAAGTGGTGCTGTGGCTCAAGTGGTAGAGCGCTAGTCTTGAGTTGAAGAGCTGAGGGACAGTGCCCAGACCCAGAGTTCAGGCCCCATGACCGACAAAAAGAAAAAAAAAAAAGAATCTCCTGGACTTTCCTTCTCAGGATGGCTTTTAACCATGATCCTTAGATCTCAGCCTCCTGAATAGCTAAGACTATAGGTATGAGCCGCTGGGGTACCCAGCTATCTAGTAAAGATTTTGACATCATTAACATTGCTTTATATTACATTCTAGTTATTTGACATGCAACAATATTATCTTTCTGGCTAAGTTATAAAACTGCATGATAAGTAAGATATTGTTTTTCATACTTCCTACTGTCTTACTCAGCTCATGACACATTAAATACTTGTTTAGTGGAATGAAAAATGGTAAGAATGGTTACTTAAAATCCAACTTATGGTTTACAAAATCTTAGGTGATCCTAAGATTAGTTTCTACTAATGAATTTCAAAATTTTATCCGTAATTTTTTTGGAAATTGTATTTTACCTGAAACTATATATATTTAGGGCACACAACTTGATGTTTTGATAAATATATACACTGTGAAGCCATCTACAGACCTGATGTCCAGCACAGTGACTATCGTTATTATATTTGTCCAAAATTTTTTTTACATCCAGAAAATGGTAGTTTTTTTTCAAAAGAAAATTACCTTACCCTGCATCTGGCCCATCTTCTGAGTTTGAAAGATGAAAACAAATTAATGAATAATGTGTTTGTGATTTCTGTAGCTATTAGCAGAAAAGATTTCTAAAGGTCGATTAAGAGATAACAAGTTTCCCAACCTCAGGGAAGATCAAGATAATTGCTCCTTACAGTTTTCCACAGCTAGAGTCTAACGTAGTCATCAGTTTTTTTTTCTGTTACAGAAGCAGCTAACATTATTTGAAAACTAGACAAGAAAGGAAATAAGTAAGCTATACATATAAACAAAATACAGTTCTAATATAATTCTAATGTAAATTCCATTATAGCTGACTATATGGATCAAGCACTCCCTCTAGTGGACAAAATTACTTTTTGTTATTTATTGATTGATTTTCCAGTCCTGGGGCTTGAACTCAAGGCTGGAGCAGTGTCCTTGAAATTCTTTTGCTCAAGGCTAGCACTCTACCACTTGAGCCACAGTGCCACTTCCAGCCCTTTCTGTTTATGTGGTACTGAGGAATCAAAACCAGGGCTTCATACATGCCAGGCAAGCACTCTACCACTGAGCCACCTTCCCAGCCCCGGACTCTATTTTTTTATACATTTGCCTTCCTCTGCTTTTTGTGTACAGTGCTTCTTTATTCTCCTGATTATATCCAGTTAAATAGCTTTTAAAATGCTAATGGAAAAGTACTAAAACATAAGTACTAAGAATGTCATACCTTTTAGCCACTGAGAACTACCTGTCATTGGTGACTGGGCTAAAAAGGGATATAAATAATAAAATCTACAAACTAATGGATGCTTGTGCACACAACCAACATAGAAACAACTACAGAAGTGTGTGTGTGTACAGATGTACATGAATTTAGTGTATAAACAGCCTAGAAAACAGGTTAAAAGGCATATCAGATCACATGGAAGAACTATTAAAGCCAATATGGCTCTATTAAATAGAATTTGGTAGGTGGCTGATTATATAAACAAATACGTAAAAAGAGCTTCACTGAAGCAGCATACTAAGAAATGTAATGAAAAAGTTTCATGTACCATAGCATAAAAAAAGTTATTAAGAGGCTGGGAAGGTGGCTCAGTGGTAGAACGCTTGCCTTGCATGCCTGAGGCCCTGGGTTCGATTCCCAGCACCACATAAGCAAAAAGAAAAAAGCCAGAAGTGGCGCTGTGGCTCAAGTGGTAGAATGCTAGCCTTGAGCTGAAGAGCTAAGGGACAGCGCCCAGGCCCAGAGTTCAGGCCCCACGACCAGACCCCCCCCAAAAAAAGTTATTAACTAAACTATAAAACCTTACTAAGGAAGGTTACAAGACAGTTTGTAAAATGGAAAAAATGTCACTTTACTGTTTGAGCTCTGCAACTTGGGGCGACAATACTGTGTCATAAGGTAGCTATGAGAGTTAAATGACCTTAGATGGGAGGGAGAGAAAACAAGGGAGTAGGTGACACTGTTCAAAAGGAAAGATGCGCAGTACCTGACTTACGTAACTGTAACTTCTCCATATATCACCTTTACAATAAAATAAAAACAAAAGAATGACCTAACATTAGTAAAATAGGCACTGATCACATCTTAAATAAAAAACACTTCAGAGTCAAGTGAGTAAAGACAAAAAACAAACCCAAATGTTGGTGACATTTAATTTCACAAAATGTGAACAAATCAAATATTGCTAACTAAGTACAGAAAACTATCAAATAGCATCTCATCACCTGCCAACCTAACTTGCTTTATTGTTATCTATTTTCTGCTAAGCACAGACTAAATTGTTTAATAAATATACTAATTCAGCTAGACTTGTTAACAAATTGAGGGATTATGTGGCTCAACAGGATCTTACTGATGATGAAATTTAATGAGGATTAATATTGGAGATTGTCTTGGGAGTTTTAAAAACCTCAAAAACAATTTTAGGTATGAGTTTTTGAGTGCTTATTAAAGGTCTAACTTTAAGTTACTTAGTTTAAGACACTAACTAGGTTTAAGATCTTGGCTTAACCATATATTGAATTATTTAAACACTTGAGGCCTCAGTTTTTTCATCTATAAGGTATGTATTTAAAAAGTGCCTGCCTCAAAGATTTTTCAAAATTAAATAAGACAATATTTGAAAGATAATATGCTCTACCACTTGAGCCACAGCACCACTTCCGGCTTTTTCTGGTTATGTGGTACTGAGGAATCGAACCTAGGGCCTCACACATGCAAGGCAAGCACTCTACCACTGAGCCACCTTCCCAGCCTTGAAAGATATTTAGTACAATGCCTAGTTTTTAAATAAATGCTTACTATCAACAATTACTATGAACTGAATTTTATGAAGATGATGTTATAATATAATCAAGGGTTTCAGTAGTCCTTGTGTGTATATATATATGCAATATATCATATATATGTAGTATTTATGTGATATACAGAAAGCTATGAAGCAACTCATGTCAACCTTGTATCAACTAGCTTTTGTATGTGTGTACATACACAAAAACATCTCAACCTGCAACCATTGGTTTGAAACAATGTTTCAGTAGATATACTATCAAACTTATTCCAGATATAGTTATTCTTTAAAATAAATGATATATAATTTATTACCTTTCTAGGATATAATGAAGCAAAACAGATTGAACCAGTGACTGAACAATATTTCACAAAAAGAGAATGCATCCGATCCTGAGTATCATTTCTTTTTTTTCCTTTTTTTTCCTTTTTTTGGCTTGAACTCTGGGCCTGAGCGCTGTCCCTGCACTCTTCAGCTTAAGGTGAGCACTCTACTGCTTGAGCCACAGGGCCACTTCCTGAATATCATTTCTTGTATTACTGCAGTGATTTAACTAGACAAAAGTTTTCAGTATTTTCCTCTAATGGTCCCTTTTAATATACACTTTACCAGATTTAAAAAACCATACGTATCTTCAGACTCATAGCTCATCACACAGTTCATGCCACACATATCTATACTTGATTTTATGTAATTAAGATTGAAAATGTGGCTGCTTAAGTTTCCTCTAAGTTGTACTTTTAAATTAGCACAAATTTTTTTTTTTTAAATGATTAAAAGATTTCAGTTACTTACCAGATTTTCTCTTTCAATCCTTTGTTGTTCCCTCTGCCTGTTGAGAGCACTATGATACAACTTAGGAGGATGGCCAATTGATCTCCCGGGAATACTTTTGCTTCCTGGTTTTTCAGCCTGTCTTGAGAGTTCTCTCAAAAGCCTCTGATTTTCCCGGTCAATCTGTCTCACCTCCTCTCTTGTGAAAGAGTAGTTTTTCCTAGGTAGTACCGAAGGCTGATCAAAGTGCTGCTTTTGTGATCCCTTTTTATCTAATTGTAGAAAAGCTAAGAAGTGAACAAAAAGAGTGAAGATGGCTAAATGAAGTAGCTATGATGGTACATACTTTAACCTTCGAAATACAATTAATGAAAAGGTAAGTATAAAATAATCCTAATGGCTTTATTTAGAAGAAAAATTAAGAGTTCCTTAGGCACAAAAGCTATACACAGACCAATGAAAGTGTCTGAATAATACGTATTAATTTTTTTTTCTCGAGGGGTGGTACTCAGGGCCTTATACTTACTAGGTGCTCTATAACTATAGCCATGCTTCTACTCCTAAAAATGGTTTAACCTGAATAAACTTTCAGACATAGATATATTTATATAAATAAATCTACTTAAACTTACATACTTAGAAATACTGCTTTCTCCTAATTTTTCTTAGTGAAACATTCTGTTCAAACTCTTTAAATATATTTTGCTCTAGCTTCACTAGAAGCACTGCTGAAGTAATTTAATTCTAATTTGTTAGTTTCTCCATTATTAGATGTACTTTTCACTTAGCTATTTGAGTTAAAACAGCATTTATAAATTTATGCATGATGTCAATGTTTAGGTTTCTGAAAATTTTATCCCAAGCTCTACTCTCATATTAGTTCTTTAAAAGTATTAAAACTAGAGGAATATTCATGATCCCTATGTGTGTGTGTGTGTGCTAGTACTGGGGCTTTAATTTAGGACTTTACACTCTTATTCGGCTTTTTAACCGATGTCTGGGATTCTACCAACTGCCTCCAGTTCTGGCTTTATATTAGTTAAATGGAGGTAAGAGTCTCAGATTTGTCTGTCCAGGCAGGCTTCAAATCTCCCTTCTCCAATGAGTAAGGATTAAAGTGTAAGCCACTAGATCCCAGCTGGGTCTCTTTTAAGAGATTTTAAAAAGGGACATGCATGTAGCTCAGATAAGTAATCTCAGCTATATGGGAGACATAGGCAGGAGGATCACATTCTGAGGTGGGCTGGTATAAAATGGGCAAAAGGGCTGAAGACAAATGAGATGGCCGAGCACTTCATACCAAACTCAATGCCCTGAGTTTGTCAATAAACACATAATGACTTAAAAAATTCAGTCCTTACAACAGAAGTCCTAATTCAGGGAATAACCAAATTTACTAAGCAAATCTCCCTTTATCAGTAAGTTGCTAGATAAGAAATTCTGTGACAGTCTTCCTATTCCCTTTCTTTGAATATGGGCAGGCTTGTAACTGCCTTGACCAATATGGCATAATCAAAATGATGAAAGGACTTTCAAAGTTAAGTAATAAGAGGAGAAATAGCCCCTCACACACGTTTCGTTTTTGGAATCCCTGTGCTCAGAGCCCTATGTTACTACACATATCTGACTGTCTTGAGACTTCAAGCAATGAGGAAACCAAATCACATAAAGTGGCAAGTATAGGCATGACGACGCACAGTGCTATTAGAAAAAGTTAATCAAGAAGCCCTAAAATCCATGGCACTAGGTTTGAGACGTGATGGCAAGTAAAGGTAGAGGAGCCTGGTGATGATTGCTGATGAAATCTGAGAGGATAAACTGGCGGATAGTTTAGTAATACAACTGTTGCCTATGATAACAAGAAAAATGGAAAAAGATCTCATACACTGATGCACTTGGCTAAGATCTCCAAATGAACTACTTAATATATAATTGCTTATTTTATCCATAAAAAGACAGAATAGAGATGAGCTAGGAGGAAAAAAACAAACTACTGAAGCAAAGGTATTGGTCAGTTTTCAAGTAAAACAGGCAATAATAGAGGCAGGAGTTAGAGGATTCAGAATGAAACTACCACCCTCATTTTTCCCAACTTTAAGAAGATTCTTAAAGTATTTAAAAAGAATTCTACATTTTGCTGTACCTGAAGAACAATTTTTTCCCAACTTTAAGAAGATTCTTAAAGCATTTAAAAAGAATTCTACATTTTGCTGTACCTGAAGAACAATACCCAAGAAATCTCAGCTGTACCTGGACGTGATCTAGGTCCTGGATCTTGAGGTTGGGGGCATCTTTGGAAAGGGGAAATATATTTTTGCATATGGGAGGAACAAAAATGTGTGGCCAAAAATATCACTGAAGAGATTTTAAGCTATGGCTATGAGCTATTTGCCATTCCTCCTATTAAAAAGTAAGGTCTTTGTCCTTCTACTTGTAATTTGAGAGGGTTTATGATGAGTTGCACTAAGAGTATAAAAGAAACAATGCTATGTGACTTCAAGTGCTAGGTCATAAAAGGCAGTGAGATGTCTGTACTGCTTCCTAGAAAACTTCTGCCACCCTCAGCCAATTATCCTGAGGCTCCCATGTGAAAGTCAGGCCATCTGTGAAGAAGTCACAAGGAGAGTCTGTGTTTGGTTTTCTGGTTAGCAGCCCTTGTCTGTAGTTGTCCCAATGCCAAGTATCTGACACGTGAGTAAATGGGTACTCAAAGGAGTTCAATCCTCAGCCAGCGGGTCATCCTTACTTTTGAGTTACTCCACATTAAGTGATAGGGAAACTGCTTATGCAGCAATAACTCATTTCTTTTTAAAGCCAAAACATCAATGACAGTGCAGTCTACAAATACTTAAAAAAAATTTTTTTTTGTGTAAGTTATTACAGTCTTCCCTTATAGTTGCGCCTTCCTCAATTTCACTACCTAGTTCTGTTTTTGGTGCTGAGCTTGAACTCAGGACATGAGTCCTGTCTCTGTCTTTTGGTTCAAGGATAGCACTCTACCATTTGAACCACAGTTCCATTTCCAGCTTTTTGCTGTTTAATTGAGGATGGGATTCTTATACTTCTGACCGAGCTGGCTTTGAATTGGGATCCTCAGAACCTCAGACTCCTCAGTAGCTAAGATCTACCAGCACCCACCCTTTTGTCTTGCTTTAACTATACATTTTATGTGTCTATTTGGTATACTAAGTTCATTTACTAATCTAAAAACTTTCTTCTTAGTCCCTTGTTACTTTTTTCATCTTTTTTTTTTTTTTTTGTAGGTCGTAGGGCTTGAACTCTGGTCTTGGGTGCTGTTCCTGCACTCTTCGGTTCAAGGTGAGTGCTCTACCGTTTGAGCCACAGCACCAGTTCCGATTTTCTAGTTATTTACTGGAAATAAGAGTCTCACAGAGTTTCCTGCCTGGGCTGGCTTTGAACCATGATCCTCAGATCTCAGCCTCCTGAGCAGCTAGGATTACAGGCATGAGCCACTGGCACCGGCCTTTATATCTTCATTTCTATCTTGTATGCTAATATATTTCCTCTTTTTTTTTTTTTGGGTCCGGTTGTGGGGCCTGAACTCTGGGCCTGGGCGCTGTCCCTCAGCTCTTCAGCTCAAGGCTAGCACTCTACCACTTGAGCCACAGCACCACTTCCGGCTTTTTTTTTTTCTGCTTATGTGGTGCTGAGGAATCAAACCCAGGGCCTCAAGTATGCAAGGCAAGCGCTCTACCATTGAGCCACCTTCCCAGCCCATATTTCCTCTTTTTTAAAGGAACATAACTAGCATCTCTTTTTAAAGTCTTTATCATCCTTCCTATGCTATTTCAAACATCCTTTTAGGTTGTTTATCTTCCCACCCCCGAATTAAACTGGTATTTAATGAACACAACAGGAATTGACTTCCCATCTTTTTATTGTAATAAAAACATACATGACAAAATTTACCATCTTAACTATTTTTCATGTATTACATACATTCAGTGTTGTGCAGCCATAACCATCATCTATAACTCATTACCTTGGAAAACTGAAAAAACTATACTAGTTAATTTCCATCTTCTTTTTTCCAACCCCTTGCAATCACAGTTCTTCTATCTCCATAATTTTTTTTTTTTTTTGGTTGGTTGGGGGGCCTGAACTCTGGGCCTGGGCGCTGTTCCTCAGCTCTTCAGCTCAAAGCTAGAGCTCTACCACTTGAGCCACAGCGCCACTTCTACTTTTTCTGCTTATGTGGTGCTGAAGAATCAAAACCAGGGCCTCACACATGCATGGCAAGCATTCTACCACTGAGCCACCTTCCCAGCCCTCTCTATGATTTTTATTTAACTACCTTATATAAATGGAATCACACATTATTTGTCTTCTTCAGACTTGTGTATTTCACTTGGTAGAATGTACTGTAGGATCATCTGTACTGTGGCAGGTGTCCCTTTTAAGGCTGAACAGTTATTGCTACTTTAATACAATAACAGTGCCTTCTGATAAATTAAAATCATTCATGTATATTGTCAGGTCTCTTTTCCAATATTTTAAAATGTTTTTGTTGCTGTGTTTTGTTTTCTCTTTTGGAAGATCGCTTAAGTTAAAAAAATTCTTTCCCTAAGATTTTCTCCAAATTTAGAACACTATGAACACTGCAATCACATATTCAAATTCTGTTCTCCTAGAGGTTCTTAATCTTTTTTTATCTGAGGACTTCATACTCCTCTAAAAGTTGAAATCTAAATGTTTATATGTGTTACATCTATCACTATCACATATTAAAAGTGAAGGGGCTGTAAGTGGTCGCTCAGTGATGGAGGGCCTGCCTGGCAAGCATAGGTTCCTGGGCTCAAACCCCAGCACTGAAAAAGAAAAAAAATTAAAAAGAGAAAAACTTTATAGAGATGTTTATTTTTTTCTGATGTTAACTACACCAATATGCATTATTACAGTAAGTTTTAAAAACATTTAGTGAAAGCTTGATTCTCATAGCTGCTCTGCACTGTTATGTTCATCATTTAGCACATTTTACTTCACAATACATAGGGAAGGGGACTGTAAAGGCTAGTTAAACATAGTTTTATTGGTGAAAACAGTTTTGTCCTTCCAGAGCCTTTCTGAAATCATTGAGCTGTTTTCAACAATTCCAATATTATGTACTTTATCATAATAATAAGGAAACTTGGGTCTTCTCTGTTGTTTTTAGCTAATGTTTCACAAATGCTTGCTAACACTTGGCTGTGTGTTGAGGGTATTAATATTTCCTACAATTTGCCAGGGAATGGATCAAATGTGCTGCCAGGTAGGATATGCTGATCTCATCACAGGCATCTCCTTCTCATTTTGGAGAATAACAAGGTTTGTATATTTCCTCTTCCACAAAGTACCTACTTCATTCCTCCCCTACAGGAAGTTAAAAAAACTAATAAACTAACCAGTGAATTAATCAGTTTCTTTCCTCATCCATGCTTGCTTTGTCCCATTTCTTATATTCAGTTGCCTTCTCAAAATACATCCCACAGTTATTATTTCATTCTTAATCAAAGTGATAAAATTTATTTTGCCCTGAAAGATTCTTCCTAAACTGACCTAATTTTACATATACAAAATATGAAACATACCTTCAAATTCAGTCTTATCAACTTCTTCAGAATTTTGCAAATGTCACTCACATCATAACTAGGCGTCAAAATTCTGTTACTATTCCATTTTATAAAGCCTTCGATGCTTATTCAATGATTTTATGGCTCAATGTGAAAGACCTAACTCCAATCACATTTTTTTCAACATTTATATAGCAAAAGCACAGTTGGGATGGGGATGAAAAATTCCCAAGTCAACCTCCTCACTGGGTCTAAAAGAGGCTGGATACTGAGAAATTCTACTAATCTTTCAAAGTTCACTTTAACACCACATATCTAATAGCCAGTCTACATTATTCTTCCCTTTTTCTAATATTTCTCACAGATGCACCCAGAACTTTGAATCTAGAATGGATCCTAACAACCTAAAACAATTATCTTACAAATGAAGAATCAGGAATTCAGGAGAGTTACTTGCTAGTTGATAGTCATAGGGAACAACAAAAAGCCTAAACATTTCTGCTTTAACTTTCACAACTTTCTCTACTTTGCTATATAAGTATCTAATACAGTACTATCGCACCGTTCTGGACCACACTTGTATTTTTTTTTATTTTCTGCTTCAAGGGCTTATTTTATGTTCAAATTTATATTTAACAGTAAGTTTTTTAATTTAAATAGTGCTTTTAACACTGTTACCAACACAGGCATTCCTATCTGAACACTTGCCTAATATCTGCTTTAACAACCTGTTGTTAATCTTTTTACTCCAAATTCACTACTGGAGTCAATAAACTCTTCAAATGAATCTCTATGAGTAAGCCAGTGAAAATGCTTAAATTGAGAGAATGTTGAATGTGTTCTGAGTTTCTACCTCAGCTATTCATTGATAGGATCATGTTATGATTAAAGAAAAATTAAGCATATCATACATTATCACCTCCCCCATATTAAGAGGATTTATCTTTTAAGAAAATCAAACAGAGACGGGTGCCAGAGGCTCATGTCTATAATCCTAGCTACTCAGGAGGATGAGATCTGAGGACTGCAGTTCAAAGCCAGCCTGGGCAGGAAAGTCCATGAGACTCTTATCTCCAATAAACCACTAAAACACCAGAAGTGGTGCTGTGGCTCAAGCGGCAGAGCGCTGGCCTTGAGTTGAAGAGTACAGGAACAGTGCCCAAGCCCAGAGTTCAAGCCCCATGACAAACAAACAAAAAAAAAGAAAATGAAACAGGGCCTTGAAAAAAAACTGGTGAGCCAAGGAAGCTAAGCCTAGAAAAACTGAAAGTGATAAAGTTGAAAATGATAAAATGTATCATAAAATGTAGAAAAAGCACAAGCCTGGATATGCAATCATGTCCATCTACCATGACCACGACCATGTTTAGTTATATGGGAAAAGATACAAAAATTTTAGGAAAAAAATATTAGAACTGGAGAACTTTATTGGGTAAGTCAAATATGAATAACTAAAGACATACCTTATACAATGTGCTGATAGTGACTTTAATGCTTAAAATGCTTCATTATAAAGAATGCTAGGTGGGCTTATGTATTCCAACAGAAAATGTCCCAATTGGCAAAAAGCCACCTTTGTTCCAGTACCTTAAAAAGCCTGAGCACCATTTACTGGTAAGTCTCTCAGAGCAGGGTTCTCTACTGTGCAGAATGAGGCATGCCTCAATTCAGCTCAGCTCTATGTTGAAAATTTTCCTCACTATTTTAATTACAGGTGAGAAAAAGGAATCAAGAATTTTACAACTTAAAATAGATTTTCTTATATCCAGATAAGTTTCAGAGATGGGATAGATAAGCATAGTGAGAGATGACTTCCTGTATTCCCAATGGAACCCAACAGCTTAGTGTTTTGATACTGCTATTGCATGAGTTGCATATTGGGTTCTATTTTGTTTTTCTGATCCAGAATCTTAATTTTTACAAGAGTGACCTGTGTGCACTTTAAAGTTTGAGGAATTATGGTGGAGAAAGTTGACTAATTCATATATATTCTTACTTGCCTTTTTTGGGGGGGGCGGGGGGTGGTACTGGTTTGAACTCAGAGCCTAAATCTTTCTAGGTTGGTCTAGCTCTCCCACTTGGATCATGCATTCAGCCCTGCTTCTTGCTATTCTGGGGATAGCTTTGAGCCACAATTCTTGAGCAATTAGTCTCTTGAGTAGCTAAGATTATAGGTATGAACCTCCCGGGCCTGGCTTCCTATTCCACTCCTGTACAGATCTTTCTTCTCCAAATTCCCACTGTTTAATATAGGGTGATTCTGACTGGCTCAGGATAATCTTATTTCCTTTGCCAATAACTGGATCAGAAATGGGAGCAGGGGAAGGTGGCTCAGTGGTAGAGCGCTTGCCTTGCATGCCTGAGGCCCTGGGTTTGATTCCTCAGCACCACATAAGCAAAAAGAAAAAAGCTGGAAGAGGTGCTGTGGCTCAAGTGGTAGAGCGCTACCTTGAGCTCAATAGCTGAGGGACAGTGCCCAGGCCCAGAGTTCAGGCTCCACGACTGGAACCCCCCCCCCCCCCCACAAAAAAAAGAAATGGGAGTAGGAAGCCAGGTGCCAGTGGCTCATACCTGTAATCCTAACTACTCAGGAGATCTGAGGATTGCAGTTCAAAGCCAGCCCTGGCAGGAAAGTCTGTGAGACTCTTATCTCCAATAAACCACTAGAAAACCGGAAGTGGCGCTGTGGCTCAAGCGGTAGAGTGCTGGCCTTGAGCTGAAGAGCACAGGTACAGTGCCCAAGCCCAGAGTTCAAGTCCCACAACTGACAAAAATGGGAGTAGGAGTATAACTTAATTCTGGGCATGAGACGAAGTGGAAGTTAGCTAGGAATGTTTCCTTACAATGTTTCCTTACTCTCTGGACATTGCAATGTCTCAAGTGAAAACTGATGCAGATAGGCTAAAAATGAAGACAGAAAAGCACCAGGCAGGAAAAAGAGTAGTAAGCATTTTGAGTCTTCTATAAGGCCATTAAAATTAGTCTAAATGTTATATTCCTAGTTAATTGACTTTGCGACCAATCTTATGTGGTAATGGAAATGACATTCCAGATATTTATGGTAAAATAGGATATTGGGTAAAACTGCTAAATTATCAATCATTTAAAATAAAAATCTTATTAATCAGCAAAAATTCATAAGGTATATTTAAGCTTGGTATCTAGTTTTTAATATAAAAATGTTGAAAATTACCTTTTAAAAGATGATTCAGGTCCATTGTGTCATGCAAGACTTTCTGTTTATGTCTTTGGTCTAAATTAGACTCTAACACTGGTGACTTTGGGGCAAGATGGGGCACGTGTTTTTCTTTTCCTTTTTTGATTGCTTTCAAATATTTGGAATCCTTTCTTAAAACCTCAACATCTTCATAAACTTCTTGGTTCACATTTTCTTGTTTTTTAACTTTTACTTTTTGATGATTTGATGTTCCCAGTTCAAAAGACTGAACAGGGCTGATGTCTGGAGTTGACAAAGGAGTAACATCTGTCACAGTATCTTCAGATTCTTCAGTGTCTCCCATTTTTGGCTTACTACTTGAAGGTTGTGTCCCTGTTAATTTTTTTCTTGGCTTATTTTTTTGTTTTGGTGATAAGACAGTTACACTAGGTATTTGTTTCTTTGATGAAGATTTACGGACATTAGCTTCAGTATCTGAAAAGTCTGTACCTGAATCTGAAGATGAGGAAGATAAAGATGAAGAGGAACTGACCTTAGAATACTTTTTACTTACATTTTTTTTAAAGTTATTAGATGGTTTAGCTGACTTTGATCTCACAAGATGTTTTTTTCCATCATCACTGCTTTCTTCTCCATCTGTATAGTAATCATCCTCACCTTCTTTTACAATTTTAGGAATTCTACTCGGCATGGGCAAGTGTATTTTATGTCCTGTTGTAGTATCACGTAATTTTTTTGATCTCGAACAAGTAGTTAATGATGAACTTTTGATTTGTATATCATTTGCTACAGGGTGTTCATCTAAAACAAGTTTTGCTTTTCTTTCATTTCCTTTTTCATTAAGGTAATTTTCCTTTGTTTGTATTCCAAATGTCAAATGTACATGTTCTGTATCTTTATCTATTCTCTCTTTAAGACCATCATTCTGTCTGTCAAAAACTAATAAGTTATTTTCACATTTATTTGCTTCTTCAAAGTCACTGTCAAAAAAAGAATGGTCCACTTCACCTTCTGATATATCTCCAAACCGATCCATGATGGCAAAAATATATCTGAAAAGTAGTAAAGTGTAACTATTAGATTGAAAAGTAATTTCCAAATAGTTTTCATTTTTAGACTGTAAGTACATAATTTTACTCAACTGAGAAATTTGGTTAGTAGCTAAAGAGAAACATTACAAAACACAGTCAATTGATGATGGGGCTTTAGGCATAAATAAAATTGTACCAATTATTGGAGACAAAGAAGTCTAATAGTTAAATTCACAAAGATCATCAAGGTAGGCACATCACAGAGATAGGTATTTACATGAACCATAAGAAAAATCTGTTTCATGGGGGAGGGAGAGGGGGGAGGCTGGGAAGGGATGTGAAGGATAAACAAAGGAGGAGGCTGCAATGCTTGGTAAGAAATGTACACATTATCCTGCCCATGTAATTGTAACCCCTCTGTACAGTATGTTCACAAATAAAATAAAATAAAAAAAGAAAAATCTGTTTCATAGTTTAAATTCAGTTTAAAGTTTAGAAGGAAGGATAATGTGTTAGCCAGTTTTTTACTGTGGTGACAATATTTTATCAAAAGAACTTGAAAAAGGATTTATTTTAATCCACGTTCTCAGGTTTCAGGTCATTACAGCAGGGAGGACACCACACAGCAGCAAGAACCAAATAGCAACCAGGAAGCACAGCATAGCCAGAAGAGACCAACACAAGTCCTTCAAGGACAGATCCTCAAAATGTTCTACTGCTTCCAAACAATCCATATATTTCAATTCCCATTACTTCCCTACTCCTCCTAAGAGTATACTCAAAATTTTAATCCATCAAAAGATTAAGTTATTCATGAATGATTTAAAGTCATATCTAGAAACACCCTTCACAGGCACATACAGAAGTGTGTTTTACAAATTTCTAGGCATCTCTTGACAGTGAAGATTAACAATTATATAGATAGTATTAAAATTTCACAAGATCAGTTATTCCAATGTCAGTAGTATAATGGAAACTAACAAAATCTCATGTTTTAGTACTTACTTTGTTCTATTAAAAGTTCTCCCATCCTTTCTCATTGAGGAATAAAAACTAATGCTTACATAGACTGTACACATAGCTTAGAGTCAAACTTCTGATGATTATTATTATCATAATCTGTCATATAAATACATAGGCAAGATTATAGGGGAAGAGTATATATTTCTCACTGCCTTAAAGGGAGACTTGTATAAGAGACATTTTCTAGCAGACAGCCAATAACCATCAAAAAATAGAAAAAACAAAGCATACTTTTTAAATATTAAGTTAAACAGTAGAATAAATGGGCAGAGACCTGTTTTTGTCGTAAACTTTAACTTACTTGTTGACCTATACATTTTTTTTTTGGTCAGTTGTGGGGCTTGAACTCTGGTCCTGGGTGCTGTCCCTCAGCTCTTCAGCTTAAGGGGAGCACTCTACCAGTTGAGCCACAGCGCCACTTCCGGTTTTCTGGTGGTTTATTGGTTGTTAAGAGTCTCATGAACTTTCCTCCTGGGTTGGCTTTGAACCACGATCCTCAGATCTCAGCCTCCTTAGTAGCTAGGCTTACAGGCATGAGCCACTGGCACCCAGCTGACCTATAAAGTTTTATAGGTACAATTATTTAAATAATAAAATATTTAATTTAAATCTTAATTTAAAAAAATAATTAAATATTTAAATGGGGCTGGGAAGGTGGCTCAGTGGTAGAGTGCTTGCCTTGTATGCATGAGGACCTGGGTCCAATTCTGCAGAACCACATAAACAAAAAAATGCCAGAAGTGGCACTGTGGCTCAAGTTGTAAAGCAGTATCTTTGAGCTGAAGAGCTGAGGAGCAGTGCCCAGGCCCAGAGTTCAGGCCTCAGGACCTACCAAAAAAAAAAAAAAAATCTTAATACCTAAAACAATTTGAATTAAACTAGAATTATTATTATGGAGTTTAAAGTTTTTAAAATGTTTAGAATTACTAGAGTAGCCTTAGAAGCAGTGTCTCATTATCTATTATTAATCTTGAGTTCAGAGATTGATTTCTCCACTATAAATGCACAGGATTCCCTAGAAGCCAGCAAAGAAAAACAAGCATCTTACTAGACCATCTACTGTTGCCAGAAAGCACAATATTCAAATATTCCTGGAGTAGTGGTAATAAAGGATTCAATTTGTGTTAGCTCTGTCATTGTGACAAAAACACCTGGTAGAAGCAATTTAAAGGAAGGAATTATTTATTTTGGCTCATGGTTTTAGATATTTAAGTTTATCATGGCAGGGAGACCAGAGCAGAGTAGTTCACACATAGCAAATGAAGCAATGTGGTAGAGGCCGCTCATCTCATGGTCCATGAGATGAAAAGAGTATCTGGGCTATAGTGGGCTTTCTGTTTTTATTTCATCCTATAGAATAGTTCTGCTCACATTCAGGATGTCTTACTCTCTTATTTAATTCTCTCTGAAAATGTCCTCACAGACATACTCAGAAATGTGTCATAGTAATATCAGGTATTTATCAATCCAACTAAATTAACCATCATGCCATTTAAAGTGGTATCACTACACAGGCAGGCAAAACCCTCATGAATCCCAACACATATATATGTAGTAATAAAAAAATATTCTGTGGCAAGCCATGAGTCCATAATGACATTCAAAGGGAATATTCGTTATGTGAAAAGACATAAATACCTCCAACAAGAATCATGTAGCCAACAATGCAACTCTGTACTTAATGTATTCAAATTAGGACCAATTACAGTAAAGCAAATTGGACAGTAAAGATTATATAATGTATAATCTGCACTAACCAGGACATCCTATAGCAAAGCAGAGTAGCATCATAATCTAAGGGAAGATTAACTTGTATTAATGGTGTTACAGTTAAATAGGTTCAATATGTATATTTTATTACCACTTACAAGAAAACTTGTCAGCCTTTAAGAGCCTTTTGTACACTTGATTTATAAATTTTGTTTTTGTGGAACTGAAGATCAAACCAAAGCTTTCAGCATGCTAGGCAAACACTCTACCACTTACACTCAACTTAGTCCTTAGACTTATAAAAATCAAACTCTAACCTACTTTTAAATACTTAATGGATTTTTAGGTTTATAAGCAAAGTCTAAATGCTTAGGAACATTTCCTATGAGTGAATCTTGTTAGGAATTTGAGGTTTATATAATAAAAAAGACTGTGATAATAAACAGGGTTGCAAATGATGTACAGTGTTCAGGGAAATGGTTATATATACATTATATATATTTGTACATAGACCTAAATATGTACACAAATACATTATATACTTGATCCTAAGAGCTCAGCCTCCTGAGTTCATAGGATTACAAATGAGGGCCACTGGCATCTGACAGAAAACTTAGTATTTTCTATAAGCTAAGTGATCACTGACCAAATACAAGTTGGGTTTTTAAGTTTTAGCATAAAATTTAAACAGAAACATAATGTGTGAAAGTACACCTTAAAAGTTAAGAAATATCAGCTTATCAAATTCATGTCTAGTACTTATTAAGATCGAAGATGTATAGCATAGATATATGCTGTATTTACATTACAAAATTAAATTTTAAGAGGAAACCTGGGGTGTAGCTTAGTTATAAGAAAGCTTGCCTAACTAGTCACGGGCAAAACCACAAAAGAAAAACTCAAAAAACAGCTTTTACACTACAATTGGAGTTGAGCAGTTGAAAGAGAGACCTTATGGCTACTAATGTTCATCATATGATCTTTAACTAAACAGTTTGTAAATCTGGTTAGATAATATGCTAGCATGAAAAAGAAAATAAAGTTGTTTTTATAATACAATATATACATAAGCAAAACTTGTGTGAAGGGGATACCAAGAATTAACCTGATAGAAGAAAAATTAACAATCACTTAAATAAATAAATATTTCCACTACTGTTATTGTGATGTTTGGGCAATAAATAATGAGTCTACTTAGTATTTGAAGATTGATGACTTACAGGAGAATTCTGCTACTTTCTGGCTGTGTGACCCTGGATATTATGTAAGAGTTTCTATCAGAGAGCTATGTTTTTTGTTTTTATAATTTTTTATTGTGATTAAGTGAATACAAAAATTTCAGTACTGTGAGATAGTGATAGTTAATCTAACCTTCATGAGACAAATTGTCATTATTGTGGTATACAGAGTTTGTCAATTCTTCTTTTTTTTGTCAGTCGTGGGGCTTGAACTTTGGGCCTGGGTGCTGTCCCTCAGCTCTTTAGCTCAAGGTGAGCACTCTACCACTTGAGCCACAGCGCCACTAATTACCACTAAATGAAGGTTGGACAGTTTTTTTTTTCAACATCTAGAAAAGTTACTTCTTTGTGAAATAATTGACCTTGGAAACCAAATTAGAATAAGAGTTGTGATTATACTCCTTTTAACTTTATTTCATGGTTATGAATACCTCTGCAATTATATTTTTAATGTATCTTCAAATTATTTGAGTATTTCACACTAATTGTTAAAGAAAAGTAGAATACCATGTAAAAATCAAAATACATTTATGTATATAATATCTATGATTTTTTTTGGTGGCCCAGTAGTAATTTTTACAAGGAAAATGAGACCTTGTTGAAGGATACCAGTGGCTCATGCCTGTAATCCTACTCAGAAGGTTGAGATCTGAGGATCATGGTTTGACATTAGCACAGGCAGTTAGGTCTATGAGACTCTGATCTCCTACTAACCACACAAATGCTAGAAATGAAGCTGTGGCTCAAGTGGTAGAGCACTAGCCTTGTGCACCAAAGCTCAGGAACAATGCCAGGCCATAAATTCAAGCCCCAATGAGCAGCACACACACGAACATATGGGACCTGTTTAGTCATATTGCTAAAAAAAAAATCAGTTTTGCAGTTTGTCATAAATCATACTGGATGGATTTGCTATGTACTGTTTTCCTCTACTAAAGTGAACAAATTATATTTTTACCACAAATTAAATAAACCAATAGCCCTAGGTAGGAAGACTTTTGAATTCCAAACAAAGTATTGGCTGAGCTTATGATTAAAATCCTTTTTCAAAGATAGCAGTATTTTCCAGTATAGACATTGGCAATTTTGGACTCTGATGTTTACAGTATTCCGTGTGTGTGTGTGAGTGTGTGTGTGTGAGAGAGAGAGAGAGAGAGAGAGAGAGAGAAAGAGAGAGAGAGAGAGAGACATAACAAGAATTTGTTAGTAATCCTTGAAAATTTTACAAGAGATCTATGTAAAAAAAATCTATAATAACATATGGCACATTGTGTTAGTGTTGACACTTTTCCCAACCCCTACCCTCACAGTGCCCCAATTAGACTTGAAACAAGTTTTCTACAACTTGACTGGACTAATGCAGGCCTAGAGGAGTCATAAAACTCAAGAAATACTTTGCCCTTGTATGAATGAAGAAATGAGTGATGTGCTATTACACCCCTGATGTTGAGATCCAAGCCAACCAGGGATATATAGTGAGAACTTCTCTCAAAAAGAAAGAAAAAGGTTCATTTGAAAAAGGAGCTAGAGGGCTGGGAAGGTGGCTCAGTGGTAGAGCACTTGCCTTGCATGCATGAGGCCCTGGGTTTGATTCCTCAGCACATAAGAGAAAAGAAAAAAGCTGGAAGTGGCACTGTGGCTCAAGCCACAAGCGCTAGCCTTGAGCTGAAGAGCTGAGGGACAGTGCCCAGGCCCAGAGTTCAAGCCCCACGACCAGACCCCCTCCCCCCCCCCCCCAAAAAAAGAAAAAGGAGCTAGATTAGCTCACCAAAGGACAAACTGTAACTTAGAAACCAAAATATTATGCTCTTAAATCATACTGGGATAGTAGTATACAGTCCCAAACTGGTTGCATTTTGTTTGGTAAAGCAACTTCTTAAATGATCTATTTTGGAGACATATAGTAAAATGTCTAGAATCTAAGTCATAAACACAAGGGGCTCATAAAAAAAGGAAAGGAAATGGGCAGAACTTTTCATTTCAGGACTGTGATATCAGAAAGGATTCTAGATGGTTTATTTGTAGTTTCAGGGGTTAAACACTTGAATCAAAAGATGGAGTAAATATGAAAGCTATTTTAACAAAGGAATGCCTCAAAAATAGAATGCGCTACTTTGTAAGACTTAAACCTTAAGACGCTAGACAGGCTGGAGCAAAAACTGAATGAGCACTTGCTGGGATGCTACAAAGGATTATACATTAGGAGAAAAGCATCTTTCCTAATTTCCTAATAGGTCTAAATTCTAAAGTTTACCCACAAGTGAAATGACCATAGAATCTTCCTTGAAATCCCTAGTTTTCATCCCTATTTCCCATCTTTCTTGTGATCTTTATTTAGCATAAAGATCATTTTCAGCTGAATCGAGAATAAACAAATATATAAAGAGGCCCTCTCATACCAGCAACTTGTGAAAAATGAAGACTCCTCAGTTTTTCTGGCCATGAATAAGAAAGGTGACACTGAGATGGGCTTGCAAAAATAAAGCTTGCTAAAATGGCTTTTATTATGTTTCTCCTATTTAACTCCCACAGTTTAAATTCCCTAAAGAGATAAACCCCCCTTCTTCCTTTTTCTTGCTTCCATAACTTTATCAATGTTTGTTTACATGAACTCTTTGGGTGATCCCTTTGCTTCCTTTTCCAGGAAGACCCCAGGTCCATAAAAATTAACATCAAATAAAAGTGTGTAGTCTTTTTCTCCCATTAATCTGTCTTTCTCTTTTAATGTAGTTTTAGCTATCTGGAAGGTTGAGAGATAAGAGGATTATTAGACTCCAGGAGCTGGAGATAAGCCTCTGTAACTTAGCAAGGCCTGACTAAAAAAACAAGCAGCCCCTTCCAACCTTTTCCTTATTGAATGGGAGCTTCTGATGCCTAGTTCATTTTCACGTTTCCTAGGCCATTTAATTAGGACCTAACAAATAGTTTCCAACCTAGCATCTTTTATTGTTTTCTGCCCTGTCCCTTCACCCCCTCCACAAATACACAAGCCAGAACTACCTCCTTTATGCACATTTTGTTATGTACCAAGCCACCTGCTGCCCTAGGTGGCCATAGTTCATGAGAGGTGGTGTGCTGTCTGGTGTCTGGGAAACTTTTCAGGTATAAGTTTACATTCACAATATCTACAAAGACAAGGCTTACGGTAAGGACTTCAAGACTTCTCTATCACTCAATTTCCAGGAAAACGTATCTTGACAATACTATCCACTAAGCGATTCTTTTGCTAACATTTACTTCAGAGTTAGGCTCGATTCACATCAGAGTAAGAGAAGCAGTGGTTTTTTCACCAAGGACCTATGATTCTCTCTAGAACGCATAGGGAAAGGGTAAAAAAAAAAAAAAATCAAATGAATAATAGTTCGTCAGACCACAATAACCCCTCTCTCAGGTGCTGGATCACAGTAGGTTTTTTGCCAAAGCTGCCTGGGAGTCACTTGGGACCGTCCTCTGGAACTCATGCAGAGAAAGCAAAAGAAAGATTAGTGCTTTCATGACACATTAATATATAAAGGACCCTGGAATTTTTTTTTTTAAGAAAAGACGTCATTTTTGTCCAGCTGACATCACACTTCCCAAGAAGAGCCCCCCGCCCCCTCCCCACTGGAAAACCCAGTCACCACCAGTTTTTGCACGACCACCGTGTCACCACCACCTCCAACCCCGGCAGGGAGGAGGAGAAAACTAGCGGCCCCTCAGGTCCTCCGGATTCGAGCACCCAGAGGCGGGCAGCAAACCGCCCGAGCCAACTGCACGCCGTTCTCCTCCAGCTTTGTTTTGGTTACCCCCCACCCCCTGCACCTCCGAGCTGGGGGGGTGGGGGCCGGGCTGGGAGGTCGCAGGGCACACAGCGGGGAACCACGGCGGGCCCGCCTCCCGAGCTTCCGCGCCACGCTTCCCCCGTACCCACCCCGACGGCTCACAGCCGCTCCTGAGCTCCGGACCCGGGAAACGGATCCCGAACGGAGAAGAAGGGTGGCGGGCGCACCGCGGCAGGGAGGAAGGAGGGGCTCGCGCAACGCTCACCTGGGAGCCGTGGCGGCTACGGCTCCTGGAACGCCGCGAGGAGCGTTCGCGGCTGCCTCGCGCTTTCGCTCGTACCTTATCACGCACGCACGTACGCACGCACGCACGCGCCTGCGCGCTCCCCAGACCCGGCAAGCTCCCTGCTCCCGGCGGCGCGCGCGCGCGCGTCCCCCGAGCTCCGTAAACCAGACTGCGGCTTCCGGAAACGGAAGATGTCGGGATGGGAAGGAGGGAAAGTTTGGGAGTCGCGAACCCAGCGGCGGGGTGCGGTGGACGGCGGGGTCCGCGCGTGTCGCTACTGCCTGCGGCGTCACAGAGCAATCGCGGGAGGGGAAGGTCAGCCCAGGCCTGCCTGCCGGCCTGCGGGCCTTGGATACATTCACAGCCTCTCTCCGACCTGGAGTGGTCGGTTGTGAGCGTGAGTTATGAATGGGGAAAGCTGTTTCGGTCATGTTATTATTATTATTTACCAAGTGACAGTAAGTGAAATGGGTCGTGGGGCTTGAACTCTGGGCCTGGGCGCTTCCCCTGAGCTTTTCAGCTCAAGGCTGGCGGCGCTCAACCACTTGAGCCACAGCGCCACTTCCTTTTTCTGCGTATGTGGTGCTGAGGAATCGAACCCAGGGCCTCAGGCATGCAAGGCAAGCACTCTACCACTGAGTCACCTTCCCAGCCCCGTCTTCATGGTATTTTAATATCAGCACCCCAGTCCTCTGCACCAGGGAAAGCCCTCCTACGGGTCCAGGAGGTGTAGCTAAGACCATCTAAAATAAAAATGATGCCAGAGCTGGTGGCTCACGATATTCATCCCAGCTATTCAGGAGGCTGAGATATGAGGATCATGGTTCAAAGTCAGCAAGAAAATCAGAGCGCTCATCTCTAATTGACCACTAGAAAGCTGGGAGTGGAGCTGTGATTCAAATAATAGAGGGCTAGACCTTGAGCAGCAACGCTCAGGGACAGTACCCACGCCCTGAGTTTAAGCCCCCCAACTGGTGCTCCACCCCTCCAAAGCTCAAGGACAGTGCCCAGGCCTTGAATTCAAGGCCCAGTATCGGTGTACATATTCTTCATAATGTATTGAGTGCTCTACTTCCTTGCATTTGAACAATCAGACATATGGTTGACACCGCGGAATAACGGCACCCCCAAAATGTCCACCACCTCTGATCCCCAGAACACATGAATATGTTGCTTCACACGGCAAATGGAATTTATGTGATGTGATTGGACACACAAATTTAAAAAATTGAATTATTCACATCACTAGAGTCCTTATGAGACAAAAAGTTCAAAACTATAAAAATGAGACTGAAGTGATGTAGGGGAGAGGCAATGAGCCAAGGGATACAGGCTACCTCTGGAAGCTGAAAAGGGAGGGGAAATGGATTCTCCTCTGAAAGAATGTAGCACAGCTAACTGACATCTTGATTTTAAATTCCAGAATTATAATATGAATTCTAGAATATAACCCAATAAATCTGTGCTGTTTTGAACCTTTACATTGTGTTATTTGTTATGCAACAATAGGATACTAATACAGTAAGTGCTGAGAAAAAATATTATTTACGTGAGAAAACAAACTTAAGGAAATACCGATTTAACTATAGCCTAAGGAATCCCAGACAAGGAACAATGTACCTTCTAAACAAGTTTTATTTCTGTGCCAGTAAATAAAAACAATCGTTTATGTTATGTTTTGTTGGCTAAATGAAAGGATTTCATTTCAATTCTGCTTTATGAAACTTTTGACACTAGTGTACTACCTTTTCACCCCTGCATGGGTGGCTATATTTTAAAGATGCTTCCTGGAAAGAAAATACGTAACAAAAAAGGATTGTCTAAGCTGTATAGGTATTTTAACCCTTGTGTACTGCTTATGTGAATGTAAAATAGAACAGAAAACCATGTAGCATCTCTTCGAAAAGTTAAACAATGAAAATTATATTGAGCCAATTATTATATATACTTCAGGGTATATATATATATATATATATATATATATGTATGTATACCTAACAATCAAAATAGGGTGTCAAACATAATTGTATGCTTTCATAACCGCATTATTCCTAATAGCTTAAAGGTAGAAACAACCCAAACATCCATCAACACACAGATAAAATGTTGTATATGTGGTTATATACGTACAAAAAGACATTTAGCCATAATGAATAAAGTTCTGATACATGCTAAATAACATGGATGAGCTTTAAAGATACTCTACTAGTAGTATAGGGAAATAAGATACAAGAGGACAGGTATTGTATAATTGGTATGAGGTTACTCAGAATTATCACATTCATAAAGTCAAAAAGCAGAATCCTGGCTCCCAGGAAATGGGAATTATTTGATGGACTTAGGGTTTAAGTATGAATTGATAGTTTTGGAGATGATAATGGTGATAATTACAAAACAATGTAAATTTACTTAATGTTACTAAACTGTACTTATATATAACCAAAGTACTTTATATGGATGTATAAAAATAGAATGAGACAAAAATTGTTTAGAGGAGGAGTAAGAATGTAATACAGCAATTAAGGTATGTCAAATGCATGTATGGAAATACCACAATGAAATCCTTTTGTACAATTAATAGATGCTGATGAAAAAAATAAAACTACTTGTTAAGTAACAAATTTTATATTGTATATATTTTACCACAATAAAAAAATAACGATTTGAAAGTGCAGATCTTAAAAGTAATTTTGACTATTTTGGTGGGGGCTATCAATTTGTAAGCATCATCTTACCCCAGGTGTTAGTCACTCAGGTTGCTACAACAAAATCTTGTTGGCTTATGAACAACAAACCTTTGTTTCTCACAGTTCTGGAGATTGGGAAGTTCAAGACCAAGATGCTAATAGATTGTCTAGTGAGGGCTTGGTTCCTGGCTCAGAGATAGTTTCTTTTCTGTCTGTCCTCATGTAGTCTAAGAGGTATAGTCTTTTTATGATGGCATTGATCCTGTCATGTAAACTGCCCTTGTGACCTAATAACCTTCAGCAGCCCTCCTCCTAATATCAACACATTGATGACTAGATTTCATTGTAGGAATTTTGTAGGAGATATAACAATTCAGATCATAGTAAATTATTCAGACCCTAGTTATCTGCATTATTCAGACAAGCATTTACTCAATAATTGAACTATAACAAATACAGTTTAATAGCATATAGATGAATTCAGAGTTTTGGCTAATTTGTATTTTGGAGAAATTAGTTATTAAGAAGTCACAATTTCTCTTCCTGTAAGTGGCCAGAGGTGACCTGTGAAAATGGTTCGCTACTCTCTAGACCCAGAAAACTCCACAAAATCATGCAAGTCAAGAGGTTCCAATCTTCGTGTACACTTTAAGAATACCAGAGAAACAGCCCAGGCCATCAAGGGTATGCATATCTGAAAAGCGACCAAGTATCTGAAAGATGTCACCTTAAAGAAGCAATGTGTGCCATTCCGGCGTTACAATGGTGGAGTTGGCAGGTGTGCCCAGGCCAAACAGTGGGGCTGGACTCAGGGTCCGTGGCCCAAAAAGAGTGCTGAATTTCTGCTGCACATGCTTAAGAATGTAGAGAGTAATGCAGAACTGAAGGGTTTAGATGTAGATCCCTGGTCATTGAACACATCCAGGTGAACAAAGCACCTAAGATGCGCCATCGAACTTACAGAGCCCAATGGTAGGATTAACCCATACATGAGCTCCCCCTGCCACATTGAGATGATCCTTACTGAGAAGAAGCAAATTGTTCCTAAATCAGAGGAGGAGGTTGCACAGAAGAAAAAGGTGTCCCAAAGAAACTGAAGAAACAAAAACTTATGGCACAGGAATAAATTTAGCATAAAATAAACGCAAATAAAAAAGAAGTCACAATTTATTTTCTTTATAATTTTCCAATCCACTAGTACTAGAGAGCAAATCGAGGTAAGTTTGTATTTCCTTGTTTTATGTTTCATAACTTGAAAATAGATACGTTTGGGATTTATTAATAAATTCCAATCTGCCAATGGTTGTCCTAATTAGTTGTCTACTATCTCCTTTGATCCTGTTCTCAATCGAGTTCTTTTTGTATCCTAAACAGACTAAGAAAATTTTCAACTCCTGGGACCAGAAATGTGAATTTAAACAGATTTTCAATGTCACTAGATGCTACTGGTTTGAACATTCAGATGATCCACTAGAACACTGATTAATTTATCTAATGGTGGTAAGTTGTTAAAGCAATGAAACAAATAAACACACTTGAATTAAAAAAAAATTCACATGTAAGCTGCTGCTTTATTCCTAGATGGCTCATATAATTTGCTTTGATTAAGGGGATATTAGGAAACACAATAGGAACAACAGCTTAAAAGAACTCACACACTAGTATCCCTGAGACTTTGGTGATGTGTAGCCCAAGCTAACCTCTTGGAGGATTAAAAACAAAAGACACAGAAACCATTTTAACGGAGATTCTATAGAGCAAACATCCCTTAGGCTGTGTAGCAGTAGGCTAAGATTAGTAATAGAGCTGACCTCAGCCCACATTCCTGAGCTACAAAATAAGGAAACAATGTAACTGTTATTAGGGGTAGAGGTTTGTTATGAGAAAGCATATAATCAACACAGTATTTTCCTCAATTAAACGTTAACACTTAGATAAGTTGAAATCGTCCTTTTTATGATCTACCTTTTAATTGTCTTGAGACCAGCTAATTTAGTTTCCATTATCTTTTTTTCCAATTTTTATTTATTTTAGTATTTATTGTTATTTTAAAGGTGATCTATAGAGGAGTTACAGTTTCCAGTCTTACTGAATTTCTTTAAAGATTAATAACAGAGGTAGTTCTGTCTATATTTTCTAGTATCTTTACCTATCAGTATGGAACCCCAGTCACTATTTTATTCATAGGTTCATTATTTTCCAAGCATTACTATATGTTTCTGTTAAGCTTTAGAAGTTTACTACTTGTTTTTATGGTTTTTATAGTTTATTGCCTTTTATTCCCTTTTACCAGGGTCAGGTGAGGGCCTTACACACTCAGTTTGGTTTCTTGATCTGACTGGCACTTGAGCCATGCCTCCAATCCTACTTTTTGCTGGTTATTTTGGAGATAGAGTCTCATGGACTTTTCTGCCATGGCTGGCTTAAAACCTCGATCCTCTTGATTTTAGCCTCCTGATTACAGGTGTGTGCCACTGCCACCTGCCTCCTTTTCAAAGTTTTGTAATATTTCTCCTTTTCTCTCACTCATCCCTTTCCCTCTCCTTAGACATTGATATCCTTTTATCTCTTTATGTATTTTCCATAAACCACACTTCGCTGTTAAGTTTATAAGGAATGTTTACTGACTTGAAAAACAGTTTTTCCACCCTAGCTTTACATCTCTCCAGTTCTACATTACTCTTGGGGACAATGTAGCTGTGTTTTAAGATTATGGTCATAAGTTGTTAAGACCTGGGATGGCAGTTTTTCCTTTACTGGTTCAACATATAGTCACTTGGCATTTGTTAGTGTGCTAAAGTGCTGCTATTTCGCAAAGCAACAACACTAAACATCTTAAAGCACGGTAGCTCATGAACTTAAATGTTTTTTTTTTTTTCCTCCTCTGAACTATGAGATGACTAAATCATGGTTTTTCGTAAGTGCTATGTTATGGTGGTTATGTGTTATAAGTTCTAGATGTACAAGATCTATAAAGTTAAATGAGTAACTACTAAAGATAGCCCCTACACCTAGATAACCAAATCCTAGGTGTAATACATATTAGCTTTGTAATGTTGAGCATGCTGATTTATCCATGCCTGTTTCCCCATGTGTCAAAAGGCATAACAGTATCAAAGTTGTAGTGAAAATGAAATATTTCCAGCAGTCGATATGGCATTATCACTTTTGGTACAAGTTACTGTCCTTATTTTTGACTTACAAAGTACAAGAGAATGAAATGCCTTACCAATGCTAATAAATATTAAAAACAAAAAGCTTTATAAAAATGGAAAATGTAAATATATTTAATATACACATACATAAAATAACTACTTGTATGCCATTTTGTTAGGATTAAATGTTAGGGATCATTTTTTGATATCTTCATTTGCAATTTGCAATCCATTTCAGGCAAATTTATTATGAATCCCTGGAATGAATATGTAGGTTGGCAGTATATAATGGACACCATAGTCCTGGGTAATAGTTTTGTGTTAAACCAATAAATATTTCGTATGAACTTACAATCTTTTGCTTGTTGAAGTGACAGTAATACTACTTATTCACAGATGGAATTATTCCTTACTAAAAAACACAGTATAGTGCCGGGCGCTGGTGGCTCACATCTGTAATACTAGCTACTCAGGAGGCTGAGATTTGAGGATCATGGTTCAGAGCCAGCTCGAGCAGGAAAGGCCGTGAGACTCTTAATCTCCAATAAACCTCTCGAAAACCGGAAGTGGTGCTGTGGCTCAAGCGGTGGAGTGCTCGCCTTGAGCTGAAGAGCACAGGGACAGTTCTCAAACCCCAAGACCGACAAAAACAAAACAAAAAATAAAACACAGTATAGTCACAGTATCTGAAAAATACATTTTAATGCTTATGTTTCTCTTGTAGTCCCAGGTAATCAGAACATAAATACATTTATTGGAAACCAGTAGTTTTCCGATATTGAAATTCTTCATTAAAAAGCGTGAGGAGAGTTTCTAGGCTGTTACCTTTAGACAGTGCTGATACCATTACTTCTAATTTACCTTTCTTCCTGTTTCCATTCCTAATTTGTTCACTGGAATCTTTCACTCCTGTTAAGGAAACCATTAATCTCTTCAGGATTCTATTTCCATTATCCATCAAGGACGTTTGCTGCTTTATTAGTCTTAGCAGTGCAGTGATTGCAGCATATTGACATGTATCTTGGCAAGCATCATCAGTATACTACCGGCTGGGACTGTAACAAGAGAAGAGACGAATACGAACTGTAAACATTATTTGGACCACTCTCGTTTGCGTGGGTAACAGCATGTATATTGAACAGTTGGCAAGAAAAAACACAGAACTGGAGCCAAACTGATTATTGGCAGCTGTACACACCCTCTGGCACCAGGTGGAGTTCTTCCGGCCTTTTTCCTAACTAGATCACATCTCCACATTTATCTGATTCCTCTCCTATGGCGGTTGAGTGGGGAAGGAGAGAAAGTATTAGTGACAAACTGTTAAATGTGAGGCTCAGGACGGGTGCCGTTTAATCCTAACGGAGCAAACAGTAGAAATTGGGTGTACTCGGGGGCGGGGGGCGCTGCGATCTGTAAGCAAGGCTGGGAGGATTTAAAGGGATGGCCTGAGAATTACAATCGTTCCTGACACCTGCAGCAAAAATTTCCACCAACTGACTCTGTCCTGGCAGAGTGGAGAGGAGGGGGGAGCGCGGGAAAGAGCAGGGCGCTCTGCGATTGGTCGCGCCCCCTCCTCTGGGGCCCGCCCCCGCGCCGTGGGTGGGCGGCCCGGCGGCCCCTCCCCGCTGTCAGTCAGCGGCTCGCGAGGCCCCTCCTCCCCCTCCAGCCGCTCCGGGCCGCCCCCGCCCCCGCCCCGCCCGCGTCAGGCCTCGCGGGCTTCAGTCACAACACGGTCCCGCTACCTGGGTGCGCCCGGCGGTCCGGCTGCTGCGGGCCCGGCACCGGCTGGCGGTGCTGAGCGGGCGCCGGGAGGGGCTTCGGCGGTGTCTGTGGGAGCGGTTCCCTCGGAGGCCCGCCGGCGAGGGCATGAGCGCGGGCTCCCTCAGCCTCCCGAGCGGCGGCGGGAGCGGCGAGGCCAGGAGGCGCCGCGCAGAGGCCACCGTCCAGGGCAGTGCCGGGGGGCAGCGGGGCGGGAGATGTGCCTGTCCTTAGCGGCCCAGGAAACAGCATGCACCCCGATGCCACCGACAGCAGCGGCGCCGGCCTGGGCCCCGCGCCGGCCGCAGGCGTGCGCGGCCGTCCCGCCCCGGGCTCCGCGGGCCGGCAGCGGAGGGAGTCTGAGGAGAGCGCGCCGGCGACCGCGGCGCCTGGGGGCCCGCGAGGCGGCAGCCGGTGGGTGCCGGTGGTCCTGCCCGCTCTCGCCGCCGTGGTCTTCTCCTTCTTGGGACCCGGCTGCTGGCTGGTGGCGGGAGGCGGGGGCCCGTGCACCGTCCTGCTCCGCCTCCTCCTGTACCTGAGCTCTGCCGCGGCCGCCCTCTTGCTGGGGACCCTCTGCGCCCTCGTCTGCCGGAGCCTGCGCGCCCCGCCGCCCGACTTCGTTTCCGCCTGGAGCCGGGTGGCCACGGCCGCCCGCTGCCCGCTGGGGGTGAGTACCGGTCTCGGCTGCCCCGCGCGCCCCGCGGCCTCCCTTCCCGCCCCCCGGCGCGAGCCGTCCGCCCTCGGAGACCCCGCCGCCCGCGGCGTGGCCTTCTCCGTCCGCCCGAGTCCCCTCCGGCAGCCCGAAGCCGGAGAACTACCGGGCTAGGGTATGGAGATGGGGAGCGACGCCCCACGCGGCCGGGCTGTGGGTTCCCCGGGCTGTGCCGACATGCCCTGCGCTCTGTGGTTACTCATCCACGGTCCACAGCCACAACCTACGTGGCTGAAGCCAAACGTGCGGCGGGCGCGGTGCCTGGGAACTGGGGACACAACACTCCCCGCACCCAGGCACCGCGCTCTGCGCCCGCGATCGCATGGGGTTCTTCCAGCCGTTCTCGGTGGCAGAGAACTTTCTGACCATTTACAGACCGGGAAACTTAGTTAGGTTACCGACACTGTACCCAGTACTTCACATGCCCGGTGCCTGTCCACTTCCTGTCACACCAGGCTGTCTTCCACCATGTTGTTGGTGAAGTAGTAGTAACGCAGCTCCAGTGCGGCCCTCCACGGTGTCTGATTTTTTAAACGGAACGCCAGAAACGGCTGTTGTTTGCCGAGCAAGGAAAGCTGGCCTCAGCCAGGTCTGGGACATTAGGGAGGTGGTTAGGGAATGTAGGAAATGACTATTGTAAATGAACCTTTTTTTTTCCTTCCCCAGTGTCAAATTTTCTCTACCTCCTTGTTTCCTTTCTCATAACATTTTATTGTGGCCTGAACTCACAGCTTAACCCATGACCCTGTCATGAGAGGAAAAAAGCCCAAATACTTTGGGCTCACAGTGGCTCACCTTGCTAAGAATGTTTGTTAATGACAGAACATTCTTCCGAAGGTTTGTACTTGTTTATGCCTTAAGCTGTTTACTGCTTTGTTAAAAAAAAAAAAAAAGCATCCCAGTGTGTCAGTTCAGACTGGTGTTGAGATCACCACTGAAGGATTGTAGGTAGGCCGGCGGGCAGGCAGGCAGGCACCCTCACTTAGTAAATGGATAAGTGATTCATGGTATTAAGGATAGAGCACTTCAGTAGCCTCAAGCGTAAGTCGTGTTTATTTCTCTTACTGGTAAATGCTTTTCATTTCTAATTCAGCGAGTGGTTGAGCAAATGTAGTCCTTCCTTTGCTATTTTTTCCCCCATACAGTGATAGACCTCAAAATTTTATCCCAACATTTTAAAAAATAGATCTACAAAAGATGTACCAGTTCTTAAATATTGTAAGAAGTCATTATTCATTCAGTACATATTTCTTAAGCATCTTGTATGAATCAAGTTCTTAGGTGTTGTGGAACCTGAGATTGAATCAAAACCCAATCTTAACTATTTTCTGGAGAATATATTCCTGTGTTGGACCAGACTAAATAGATAATTAAATAAGTAAATAAATGACTTTAGTACAGCGATAAATGCTTCTGAAATAGTGAATAAAAGTGACTTGTGAGGAAGGACAGAAGTTTAAATGGTGAAGTCAGGGTCAAAGTCATAGTATTTAGGTCCATCTCTGAGCGCCAGGAAACCTCACATTTTGGGTTACCACTGTTTTCTGCAAAATATATTCCTCCAAATCTACTGGTTCACTTACTAGATTTGGCATTCTATAGGTAAAATTTGGATTGCCATCTAGAGATACAGCTTTCTAAAGGGATTAGAAAAAAATAACACTTGAAAAGTGACAGAAAACAAGCAGCAGATGTAATCTCTCAGGTATAGTATCTGCCGATTGTAGATAATAGAAGGGGTAAAATATACCCTCAGGAAAGTGACAATTGATTGTGCTTTTTGAACTTGAATTTCTCTAATAGCTTTAAATAAGAAAATAAGTAGAGATGGGAAGGTGGCTCAGTGGTAGAGTGCTTGCCTCACATGCATGAGGCCCTGGGTTTAATTTCTCAGCACCGCATAAACTGGAAAGGCTGGAAGTGGTGCTGTGGCTCAAGTGGTAGAGTGCTACTAGCCTTGAGCTGAAGAGCTCAGGGATGGTGCCTGGGCCTAGAGTTCAAGCCCCACAAGACCAACAAAAAGAAAAAGAAAGAAAGAAAGAAAAGAAGAAATTAGGAAATTACTTTCAAAGCTATGCATTACTTAGAATTGAAATGCATATTATTCACACAAAATTCTATTGTCCTTATGGTACTGGTGCTATTTAATCAAGCTAATATTTTGCTATATTTGTAATAATTCGTGTTTTAAAAATGTTCTTTTCTTTATGAATGGAAGGATGAGAAGAATAACATGTGGTGTAGTATAAAGTATCTGTTCTGTGGGGGTAGGAACTGGACCAGATGGGTCATCTAACATATGTGGAGGAGGAGTCTGTTAAACAGTGAGCCAAATGGAACATCTTAGGATAACTGATTCCTTCACTACACAAATTTCCATTTAATGGGAAGGAAAAGATCCTCTTATTTTTTGAGGGTACTGGGTAGGAAAGTACTATTCTTTTTTTTTTTTATCTTTATTGATTTTTTTAAAAAATAGGGTCCTTGTGTTTTTGCACCAGTTGGGCCTCAGATGGAGCTCCTTCTACATGTACCTCCTTCTTAGCTTTGATTACAGGTGTGTAGCACCGTGGCTTGTTTTGCTTGAGATGGCTTGTTTTTTGCTGAGGCTGGCCTCAAAACTGCAATCATCCCTGTCTTTGCCTCCTGAATAGCTGAGAGTACAGGTGTGCATCTTCTATGCAAGCTAGAAGAAAGACTTTCCTGACTGGAAAACAATCTTTTATAAATAGTGCATTTTGAATTCTTGTCTGAGCTCAATATGACAGACACTGGTATCTAGCTTTCTATTTTTTTCCCAGTTTTTTTTATTCTTATGTGGAAAGAATAATGCATATTGTTAAAAGTAGGAAATTAGAGAAGGCTAAACTTAGAGGACAAAAAAAGTGTTTTTTTTAAAAATCATAAACTAATGCTTTTTTCCTCCAATTAATCTTAGTATCTATCTATTGGACTTTTTCTTTATGTAAAGGCTTTGATTTTACTTGAGAACCACTACTGATAAAGTAGATAAAAGTAGTTTTTATCCCAGATAGAAGTTTTGTTTCAAACACTAGGTAGTATTTTCAGTGTTGAAAAGCTTCTGAGTACAATCAGGAAGGTTGCTGCCAAAGTCTTGATAATTGATATCTGGGCCTCACTTCAGAAAAACTTGGATTTTAGAGCTTGTTCCTAGTGTGATGTGGTTGTTTAGCTTTGCTGAGTGGCTTGTCATGGTGTTTCTAGTCCAAGGTTATTTGATAGTTTAGTATTCTTGTAGGCCACTTAAATTGCTTAGGTGTAAGCCACAGACTCACTGGTCATCAGTGCTTGACTCTAGCACTTGATCCAATTGGGATTAGAGCAAGGTAGGGCTATGAGTGGGAAATGTTTTATTTATTTTTTTAATTTTTTTTCGTTGTTCATGGGACTTGAATTCTAGGCCTGGGCACTGTCTCTGAGGTCTTCAGCTCAAGGCTAGTGTTCTTCCACTTGAGCCACAGTGCCACTTCTGGCCTTTTCTGTTCATGTGGTGCTGAGGTATCAAACCCAGGGCCTCATGCATGTGAGGCAAGCACTCTACCATTGAGCCACCTTCCCAGCCCCAGTTTTTTTTTTTAAAATTGTTATTATAAGGGTGATGTATAGAGGGGTTACAGTTACATAAGTCAGGTAATGAGTAAATGTCTTTTGGGACAATGTCACCACTTCCCTCGCTTTCTCCTAGTTTTTCCTTCCTGTCCTCATCTATAAGTTGTTAGATCATTTTCAACATAGTGTCTAGTGTCTGTCCCTCCATTTCTGTGAGGAAATCTTTTTATCATTATGAGAGCAGCAAATCAGTCTGTCTCATATTGGAAAATAAGGAAATACTGTTTATTTTGATGATAGGAAGGTAAAAGAGAGAATAACTTTTCAACTTTTTCTCTGGAAAAGTCTATGGCTTAGTAGGTATTTCAAAAATTTTATTGTAAATTAATTTATAATTGGGTATACTTATAGGGTGTAAGATGCTAAGAGTTATGAACACAATGTAGAATAATTAAAAAGCTAACTAATATATCCATTATCTCAAATACATTTTTTACTTTAAGTACTTGATTTGCTCTTTATAGATAAACGAGCCATTAATGGGAACTGGACAAATTACTCTACAAAAGTTGGGTGGTTAACAGTATATGGAAAACTAAAGGTTGTGACCTTATGAAGAAAACATTAATGAAAGGCTTCAAAGTTCAGCCAGAAACAAGTGTTCAAGAAGTTCACCAACTCTAATTAATAAACATTGAATGAGTATCTGCTATATATCTCATAATCTGATCTCCTTAGTTTCTTACCACCAGTATCAGACATAAAGTATGTAATCAATAGGTGGACTTTATTTTATTTTTGGTGGTGGTGTCACTAGGCTTCGAATTTAGGGCCTTGTGTTGCTAGGCAGATGTTCTACCTCTTGAACCATACCTCCAGCCTGAGTAGGCTGATTTTAATGAGAATAACTTTAAGAAGCCAACTGACATTTTCAGATTTGCAGTTTCAACCAGTTTCCTAGGGAAGAGTCTGTGCCTTGTAATAGGTAATATTAGAGCTTGATTAATTGTTTGATTAATTGTTTGCCTGGCACAGTGTGTGGTATCGGGGAGGATTCCAAGGTCAACAGGAAGGAGTATTCCCTGTCCTTCCTCTTAGCCTGAGTAGATTACAGTGGTTGAGAAGCCTGAATTGGAAAGCAGATGTTTATAGAGACAGTGAAAACATTCATACGGTGATCCACCACTCTACTTTGCTTGGGCTGGACTTCTAGATTTCCTAAATGGGTTCATTTACCAATACAAATGTTCTTTGAGTAAAACAAATTTAATTTGCTTGAGAGGGAAAGGAAAAGATACAGGAATTAGGGAGACTCTACATAGCCTCTCTGTGCCTTTGTTATGCTAATGTGATAAACTAATCCTGGGTGATTTAATAATGAATAATGGCTTTGTACATTTACTGTCTTTAGAATATTTGTTTGCATTTTAGCTAGGGGATTTAGTCACAATGGACAGTGGGGAAAATTTTTACTGGGGCTTGAGCTGGGGCCTAGATGCTGTCCTTTAGCTTTTTTCCTCAAGGCTATGCTACTTTCAGCTTTTTGCTAATTGATTTGAGCTAAGAGACTCAAGGACTTTTCTGAATCCTTAGATCTCAGCCTTCTGTGTAGCTAAGATTATAGGTATGAATCACTGGCACTTGTTTTTGAGGAAGGTAGATTTTCAAAAACCCTTAAGCTGGGCTCTGGGCGCTGGCCGCTGCGCTGGTCGCTGGTTGCTCACACCTGTAATCCTAGCTACTCAGGAGGCTGAGATCTGAGAATTGTGGTTCAAAGCCAGCCCGGGCAGGAAAGTCCATGAGACTCTTGTCTCCAATAAACCACCAGAAAACCTGGAAGTGGCTCAAGGAGGTAGAGCGCTACTTTTGAGCTGAAGAGCTCATGGACAGCGCCCAGGCCCAGAGTTCAGGCTGCATGACCAACCAAAAAAACCCTCCAAAACCAAAACCTTTAATGTTATAGAATCTTACCTAGTTCTTTGTGGTATAAGAGACCATTGCACTTTAAACTCACACTATTTCAAATTATTAACTAAATTTATATGTTAATGTAATCATATAAGTGGTAATATCAAAAAATAATGGAAAATCTTCCTTTCCTATATGCAGCCACTAATAATAGTTGTTGTAGAATATTTATTTATACATATACCATCATGCAAATATGTATTCAAGAGGATATATTTTTTATACATCTTGATCTGTGAAGTGATTACACATAAGGGAACATTACTTTCTCTTGATTCTTTTTAGGAAGATTGATAAAAGATTAAGTTATATATGAATAGTAATAACTTCAAAGTAGGAAGAAATAGTACATGGAACAGTAAAAATGCCAATCAAAAATGTATTGTAGGAAATAATGTGTATTTGAAGTTAGCAAAATTGACTAAAGAAAGCTATACACACACACACACACACACACACACACACACACACACACACACACACACACACACACACATGTATTTATAATTTATTAAAAGAATCTGGAGAACTGGTTTAGAGACAGTAAAAGGACCATTTGAGATTTGAGTTGCCAGTGAGTATGGGAAATGGGTCAGGAGAGTGAGGACTGGAAAGCTGGCTTTGGCCAAATCATTGTTAGCAGTCCTCAAATAACATGAGACCTGTTCTGTGCATGGCAGCTGTTGATATTTTCTGAGCAATGAGAGTATGGTATGAGAGCAGTAACTTCAGACTAGCTTTAGTCAAATGGAAATGTAATTAGTCTGTACAGCTGCTATGATTAAATAAAAAAAAATTGAGTCTGTGGAGTTGCATGGCTGGAAAGAAGAAGCAGTACATCCAAGAGTAATTGACATCTTTCTTTGGTGTTAGATGTCTCTGGTTACCATTACAAATAGGTTCAATGAAATTCTCCAGTGTCTTAATATTCCTTTTAGCCAATACATTCAGTCCCAAACCAAAAGTCCTATTCACAAATAGGAAGACTCAAGTCTTGAGATGTGAACACCATACTTTAAGCCTTCAAAATTCTGGGAAGTTTTTCTACTTCTCTTGAATTGTAAGGTAGTTTTGTTAAAGGTGTGTATGTACTAAGATGTTACGTTGGTAATTGATGTTGCCAGCTTAAGACTATCTGGTTTCATTTCCAAATGGTATTATTATTTTTTCAAATTCTTTATTGTGCCAAATGGTATTATTTTGGGGATAGAAAATGTCCTAGATTTTTTAAAATGTATACTTTGTAATCAAAATGGTGCAGACAGTTGTACTAAAATGATGAATCAGCAAGTTTGCTGCTGAGGGTTCAGACACGGTAGTTTCTGGGAAAGGCTGCTAATACTCAAATGATTGCACAAAAACTTGATTTTTGTTTTAAAGGCACAGCTTTCTTATGCAAGAAAAAATGCAAATTTGGAACTTGTATTTTTGTCCTTTACTGTTAGTTCACCTTTTAATCTAATGTTGACTGGTTGAATGAGGAAGGCAAGGATAAGTTGTTAGCCTTTCCCAGGGGTCTCTCCTGGCTACCTGAGAGCCAGGGTTTAGGTCCAGGCCACACTCAGTTTTAATCCTGGGGTATGTTCCTATAAATTCTCCAAGAACAGTGGAACTTTCTGCAACACTCATGAATTAGGACATGTGTTAGGCTTCTTTGTTCATATGCGGCTTTGGGAGAAGGTAGCTGGGAATTTGTTTGCCTCCGTTCATGAGGGGAACCTTCATTTAATCAGCTGTTTTTGACACTGTCTAGTTCTGGCAGACTTGTCATCCTGAGGTTTCCATGCATGGAGAGCCACAAGCTAATATGAAGAAACATAAATACAGTAATTTGAAGTAAAATGCCTCTGGGTCCAAAGTTTGCAAAAAGTAGTACATTGTGTATGAACTTGTTTAAACTACTCAGATCTATTTAATAAACTTCCTACTTTAACATTGAGTACACTTTTTGAGAAATCAGTTTACAAGTATTCATTTCTAAAGGAAATGAATTTCTTCATGTCTGCATGCCTGAGTGAGCTTGCCTAAAGTAATAGTAACTAAAATTGTACAGATATTTACTCCTATCTGTTCCTACAGAAACTCATCCCTTTGCACACCCTACTGCCTCCCTTGCCACCTCCTCCACAAATCTATAATAAGCTCATTTGTGTTCATTCTTATTTCCTGAGGCATATTGGAGGGAGGTTTCCGTACTGTACCACCATAGCCAGTTTTTTAAAGTTCATTTCCTTCTGAAGTACCACTGTCTTCATCTCCCAAAGCTGCATATCTTTTGTCTTCTTGAGCCAAGCCCATATAATGTGTTCTTTTTTTTTTTTTTTTTTTTTGAGGGAAGGGGGAGGCTTGAACTCAAGGGTTATACTGTCTTTTACCATTCTTGCTCAAGGCTATGGTGCTCTACCACTTTATCCACAGTTTCACTTTTGGTTTCTTCTTTTTTTAGTGGTTAATTTGGAGTTGAGTCACAGGGACTTTTCTGCCCAGGCTGACTTTGAACCACAATCCTTAGATCTTAGCCTCCTGATTAGATAAGATTACAGGTGTGAGCCACTAACTCCTGTCCTATTTTTCAATTACTGCTATAAATAATTTTAAACAACAACTTTTTCCATCACCTGTTATTTAGTTTCATAGTGGTAAGCATATGTAGAAAAGTTTTAAAAAAAGTTTCCAAGACAATGTGTTGGTTCCCTATCATCCTCTGCGGGTCCTGTTTAATATGTTAAATATTATTACAAATTCCTGGATTTAAAAATATGGTTATCTTTTTTTTTCTTTTGAGATGCATAGCCCAAGCTGCCTTTGAATATGACATCATCCTGCCTCAGCCTCCTGAGAGCACCATCATGGCCTGCTCATTATCATTCTTGAAGTTTATATTATTTCATCTTTGGCCAATAGAAGCCTTGTCAAGTTGGCTTATGAGTCCTTTTGCCATGACTCTAGTGGTCTTTGAGAGTTTCCTGCTATAATATGATTGCCTCACATTTAAATAAGCCCCATTCCTATCTGGAATTAGTTGTTTGTCCCAAAATAACCTTGGTTTCTTTTTTGCTTGTTTTTTTGTTTGTTTTGGTCAGTTGTGGGGCTTGAACTCAGGGCTTGGGCACTGTCCCTGAGCACTCTCTCTGCTCAAGGGTAACGCTCTACCACTTGAGATAAAAGGGCCACTTCTGGTTTTTGAATGGTTAATTGGAGATAAGAGTCTCATGGGGACTTTTCTTTTTTTTTTTTTTGTCGGTTGTAGGGCTTGAACTCTGGGCCTGGGCGCTGTCCCTCAGCTCTTCAGCTCAAGGCGAGCACTCTACCACTTGAGCTACAGCGCCACTTCCGGTTTTCTGGTGGTTTATTGGAGATAGGAGTCTCACAGTCTCTCCTGCCCGGGCTGGCTTTGAACCGTGATCCTCAGATCTCAGCCTCCTGAGTAGCTAGGATTACAGGCGTGAGCCACCAGTGCCCGGCTCATGGGGACTTTTCTATCTGGGCTAGCTTCTACCCCAAATCCTCAGATCTCAGCCTCCCGAGTAGTTAAGATTATAGGCATGAGCCACTGATGCCTGACAAAACCTTGGCTTCTTTTAGTGAAAATTGTGCTTTAAGAATTATTTTGTGTGTCAGGAAAAGCTGTGTTACAGGATTGGTCATTATTTTTTGATCTCCTCTTTGGAGACATCCTGAAAAATTATGTATGAAACCTGTGTTTTACACAGACTATTTAGATTTATATACTCTGTGTGCCCTCTTAAAAGCAAGTACCTCATACTTTGAATTTCAGAACCATCTTTGCCATTTGCGCATAGTATGTATTAGCATTGTTGATGGATTCAGAGGATATTTCTATAGCCTCAGTTTAATTTATAATCATTCATTTCTGACAAGGAACATTTGGATATTTGTAACATAATTTTTGAGCTGTTCAAATGATCAATATAGACACATAGTCATGAGCCACTGACAGGAGAAGCATATGAGAAATATCCCTGTCTGTCTTATCATTACTTTCAAGGATTGTACATGGCTGGTGTTCACATGTTCTCCACTCCTGCTGTAGTCTATTATTGTAAACATAGTAGACAAATGTAGAAGTTGTAATGTGAATGCCTTAGAGCAAACGCCTTAATAAGCTAAACTATATTTATTGTTCTTGCACTTGGCAAGTAAACATATACATTATCCATTTTAATTTTTACCCTGTTGTAATGTGGAGACTGAAATTCTCATTTCACAGATAGAAAAACTAAGGTTTCAAAAGGCTAAATGTGCCCCAGCTATGAAGCAAGTAGAGAACTATGAGTTAGACCTCGGTCCTTTCTACTCTGGAGCCTGCACACCTACCTACTTTAATATGTTTTTGATTGCAAAAGTTAGTTTGACATGATTCAGATTTATTTTTAAACTACTTGGAAATCTTTGGGATGGTTCTAAGATTTGTGTAGGAATGAATATCATTTTGCAGGTCTCAGAATGAACTTAAATGATATTTTATCTGCCTCTTCTATGCTCATGACAATGTTTATTAGTCAAGGAAGGGAGTTGTTTTTTTTTTTTTTCCTGCTGCATCTGGGTAAAGACCACAGAATCCCTTTTAATACAGCATTCCAGGAAGCCTGTAAAATATTACTAGAGTTGACTTACAATGTGAAACTCCATCTAGCATTATAAGTGAGAACCTCCTAGAATGCCAGTGATTCCCTGTATGCCTATATTTGTCTGTAATCACAATTTGATCTCTTCTCAGAGTTTCTAGAACTATGGTCCATTAATGCTTTTCTCTCTCTCCCCCCCTCTGTCTCTCTCTCTCCCTCTCCCTCCCTCTCTGTCTCCTTCCCTCCGTCCCTCCCTCCTCCTCTCTTTCTCTTTCTCTCTCTCTCTCTTTCCCTCTCTTTCTTTCTTTCCTTCCTTCCTTCCTTTCTTTCTTTGGCAAGCCAATTTTTATTGTGGAACTACTATTGAGTTTAGCCATCACATATTAATCACATGATTGGATTAACCCATTCCTGAAGATTGAGTGCTTTTTAAAAAAATTTGAAAATTGTTATTGTAAAGGTGTGATATACATAAGTCAGGTAAAGAGTACATTTCTTTTTGTCATCCCTTCCTTTACTCTCTCCCAGTTTTTCCTTCCTGACGCCACCCACAAATTTTCAATATCCTGTCTAGTGAATACAATTGCTGTCACAATTTGTCCCTCCATATCTGTGCCTCCCTTTACTTTCCCAAAGATAAATAAATAGAAAAAAAAAGAAAACTAAGAGAGCTAAAAAAAGCAAACAAACAAAAAAAATCTTTTGTTTCCATTTCCTGGAGAGTTAATGCTTAATTCTAGGAAATGGTTCAGGTCCATTACAAAACAACAAAAATATGTTTGAGCCAGGTGCCGGTGGCTCATGTCTGTAATCCTAGCTACTCAGGTGGCTGAGATCTGAGGATCGTGGTTTAAAGCCAGCCCAGGCAGGGAAGTTGGTGACACTCTTTATCTCCAATTAACCACCAGAAAATCAGAAATGACACTGTGGCTCAAATGGTCGAGCAATGGCCTTGAGCTGAAGAGCTCAGGAACAGTGCCCAGGTGCAGAGTTCATGCCCCACAACCAACCAAAATAAAAATAGTTTGGAGGACTCCTAAGTTTGAAAAAGAAAAACCATATTTCTGAAGCTTTATAGAATGTAGTATTGTATTAAGATTTTGAGAAATCCCACAGTAAAGACACTCATTTAACTCTGTAAATCATCCTTTTTCTTAAAATAATGAGATTTATTATTATTAAGAAATAACACATAAGTAGAGGTAAGATAGGCTCTGATTAAGGAAGGATTCAGGTAGGGAACATGGAGTAGTATCAACACCATTTCTCCATACTTTCCTCTGAATATCTTGGCTGTTTCCCTCCCCTGTGAGTCAGGTAAATTCTTGGGCTCTCAGATGACTGCATCAGTATTGGGAACCACAGCCACTCTGGATGGTTATCCAGTAGAAAAATAAGGAAAATGTTTGGTACAAGGAGAATGTTCTTAGAAATGTCCTTGGCAATGTTCCTCTCACATCTCATTGGCCAGGTTTGGGCAAGTGCCCATTCCTAACAAATTGTTGGCAAGGGGTACAGAATTTCTAACTGGCCTACATCACTCATTTAGACAGGAAGGAGTTTGTGGAGTCAAAACTAATGAACATTTTACTCTAGACTAATGCTAAGTTTCCTTGTTAGCCTTTAGCACCTCTGATTCCTCACTTTAGAATTAAACTACTTGCTGTTCTTCAATTTACCTTAATGCAGCATAGGTGTGGGCCTTTATAAGCACTCATTTTTAATTGCTAGATATGTAACTCAATTGGCCTTCCATATAGTCAGCTTTACCATATTCTCCATTTTTGTCAATAAACTTTTTGAAGGGAAAAGAGGAAATATTCTAATTTAATTCCAGATTTTGGCTTGTGTGATTGAATAGATGAAAGTGCCATGTGTATAGATTTGGCATGGTAGAAGAGGAAGATAGATAAATTTTGAGATGCAATGATTATGACTAGCTTTCAGCTCATTTGTTAAGCAAATCTGCAGAAGTACATTTGTTTTTGGTAGTCAGTATGCCCAGAGCATATATCACTGTAGTCTTATGATTAAATAGTAATGAGCCACAAGGTAGGAAAAGGAAGAACAGCCCTTGGAAGAGGGACAGAATGAGCATTCAGAAACTTAGTAGGCGAGAAACCCTGGAGAAGCACAAGAGAAACAGAGTAAATGGCCAGCAGTGTCAGGTAGAGCCTAGATCTGGACCAGAAGAAAGCTTGAATAGCATCCCCTGGAATTGGCAAGTTGGAGCCTTTGTAGACCCGTGCCATTAATGTTTGGGTCTTAATGTGGAGTGGTGAGAGTGGAGTTGGAGGCAGAAATAACACAACTTTCTCAAGTGACTGAAAATTTAGAATGTTTTTAAACTGTGCATAGTGGTTTCCTGGTGTGAACAAGAACAAAAGAAACCCAGAGTCATTTGGTATATCCAAGCATGTTTATATTCCCATACATGCAAACATGTGGTCCTCTCTGTGCAAAGATGGAATGGCTACTGCACAAAGGTCTGCCTTAACACAGTGCTTTTTCTTTCTTTTTTTTTTTTTTAATTTCTTGGGAGATTTTAGTTGTAGAAATTCAGCACATTTATTTTAGATAAAATGGAAGAATTTATTATTTTTTGCACTATATCTAGTACTGGATAAATTTTTATTCAGAAGGTAGAAGAAATGTAAAACTTTTCTTGTATGGATTGTTGAATTGTATTTCTATAATATAACTTGTATATATTGTAGTAATTCATGTCATACATCTCAGTATGATATGTATGTGTGTGTTGTCTAAGTTACTTTTTATGGGACTCAAGATGGTTGTTTCAAGAGGCCTACAAAATAAAAAGTCCCAATGAATAAAATTAGTTATATTTTTAAACTAAGCCCTAAATGTTTTATCACTATTTTTTATTAAGCCAATCAAGCAATAAATAGATTACTGTGGTATTTCCTGGCAGTAATAAGTTATGAAACAGTGAAAAAATAGGATTTCTGTTTGACTCTAGTTGTTGAATCACATAAAAAGCTTTCAAGCAGAGATGTATTTTAGTTCCTCCATCATTTATGTTCAGTAGTATCACTCATCAAAAATAATATATGTAAATCTCAAAATTCTTATGAAATGATTTCATGGCTTGATTTTACTTTTGAGTGGCTTTATTCCATGACACAGACTGGAGAATAAAATGTAAAGAAGATTTCAGAATAGGAAGAATAGTAGAATTCTATAGTATGGCTCATTAGTTACTTGATTATGAGTTTCCTTTAAGATCAAGCTATACTTCTTGAACACAGAGCATATATTTTATTTATAGTGCCCAACGAAGTGTTAGGCACACAGAGCTCACATCTCAGTAAATATTAGAAAATTGAATGAATTGGTGGAAATATGGCTCTTATCATAGAAACTACATGTCCTCAGAATTACAATAGAACCCGTAGTAAAATGGTTACAGAGCACGCAAACTGGTTTTAGGAATGCAAAAGTATAGTGACAGTGTTTTCAATGATCTTTTCCTAAGCTAGTTTGCTTTTTTCATTCTTTTGCTTCAGTCCCAGTAGGCATTCTATATTTGCCAATCCATATCAATTTATACAGCTGTCTGCCTATGTATTTTCAAGTGCTTCTTATGATTTCTGTTTCCAAATCTGGAACTGGTTTAAATATACTTAAATGTCTTTTAATGAAGTGGAGCATATTTTTTAGTATCATCATATTTGTATCTAAGAAATAAAATATGTTTTTCCCCAGAAGTGTCATTCTTCCAACTAAATGGAAATACATGCCTACATATTATTAACTTACCTTAAAATTTGTCTCTACTTACAGATTTGTAGAGATTTTTCTTCCTTGTTAATATTCATTTTTCTTTTAGAAAGCCAATTAATCACTAAGAAGCTTTTCTAAAGTGATCTCCTTGTAACAAAATCTGAAAGTATGAAAAGACATAGCATCAATCAATCCTCTCTAATGATGCTATAATCATTCTTTGGAAAGGAAATGTAAAAAAAAATTAGACTGTGCCTTGGAAGCATAATAGAAAACACTATCAGTGTAATGCTTTGTAATTTTAAGTAGTTCTACTATGGAATCTATAGTAATACTTTAAATAGTGCTGGCATTATTTCAAATTGAAGTGAAGAAATGGACATGTTCAGTATAATTTGTCAGGTTAATTGCAAAGAATCAATGACAGTCTTGCCATTCATTGCTTTTAGTTCCACTATATTGTGATGTCCTGTGTTTTTGCCATAGTGTGTAGTTCATTTCAATTTCATGATTGTTCAGAGAAAAGATGTGATTTCATATTCTTTCCTAGGATCTAGTCTCAGGCTTTTTCTTAATAGATGATTATCTTTCATTATGAATATACACATAATCTTGATTCTTATGCTATACATTCAGACAGACTTGTTCTTTGGCCTGAATACAACATGGACTTTGACAACTGATAAATGGTGTAATAAGCTACAGAAGTTGTCGGTGATCTAATTCACCATTTCTTGAAAGGTAAAATCATGTTAGGGCTTTATACTTCAGGAGAATGAGTTGGCTTTATTTTACTAAAGAGAAGGCCCCCACCTGCCCCTTAGGAATGGCTATCTGTTACTCATTTTCTATCTAGAGGTATACTTTTGGGAGAAGAGGCTAGAAAGAGATGTTTTCAGGTACCTATGCATAGTTTATACTCAAAAGCTAGAAAAGCTCAGTCCTTCTCTTCCAACTTCTCACCCCAATTTGTTCCTTCAGCTTTTTATCACTTGGTGGAAGACTCTTCCCAAAGTACAAGAACGTTCTTGAGGCATTACATACGTTAGAATCCAATACTACTATATTTCATAGACACTTTAAGATGTCTTAAAATATTTTGTACTATTATATGTAGAAAAGTAATATAGAAATGATTTTTTTAAAAGAAAGATGGAAGCCGGGCGCTGGTGGCTCACGCCTGTAATCCTAGCTACTCAGGAGGCTGAGATCTGAGGATCGCGGTTCAAAGCCAGCCCGGGCAGGAGAGACCGTGAGACTCCTATCTCCAATAAACCACCAGAAAACCGGAAGTGGTGCTGTAGCTCAAGTGATAGAGCGCTTGCCTTGAGCTGAAGAGCTAAGGGACAGCACTCAGGCCCAGAGTTCAAGCCCCACGACTGACAAAAAAAAAAAAAGATGGAGACAAACTAAAACTAAAAGTAGAATGAGAGAATAGTTGAATTATGGCACAAGCCATTCAAAATATATTTCAAGTCTTCTGTTACAGAAACGATGTTCATAATACGTTACCTTTTTAAAATTTTTGTTTGTTATTGTAAAGGGTTTACAGTTCCATAAGTAAGTTATGAGTACATTTCAGTTTGAACAAAGTCATCCCTTCCCTTGCTTTCTCTGTTTTCCCTCCCTGCCACCTGTTGTATAGTTCATTTTCAACAGTGTCTATTAGAGCATCACTGCTGCATTTGTTCACCCATTTCTGTGCTCCTCGTCCTCCCCCAAACAGATAAACTTACAAACAAGACAAAATGTACAGAAAACAAAGACAGCAACAAAGGAAAAAAATTGTTTCCATTTCTTGGAGTTCATTTAGATAAATATCATTTTATATGATCATATACACATAGCTGTTGAGCCTTTATGAGCCTTTTTTGTTGTTGTTGTTGGTGGTGGTGGTCCTTGGACTTGAACTCTGGGCCTGGGCGCTGTCCCTCCGCTCTTCAGCTCAAGGCTAGTGCTTTACCACTTGAGCCACAGTGCCACTTCTGGCTTTTTCTGCTTATGTGGTGCTGAGGAATCTAATCTAGGGCCTCATGTATGCAAGGTAAGTACTCTACCACTGAGCCACCTTCCCAACCCGAGCCTTTAAAATAAAAAAAAGATATGGAATTGATTCTAAATTTCCTTTAAAATTATACATATGGAAAGAGTACTGATAATAATTTTACAATTATTAATATGTTCTCAGACAATGCTGTACTTTGCATCAGTTCACCAAATGCTCACACTGACCTTAAACAGTAGGTGTTATACACTGACCTTAAACAATAGTTTACTATTACTATTTTACTGAGAAAACTGAGGAACAGAATAACTTGCCCAAAATTAAATAGTGAGAGTTGAATATATTAACAAGAAGTAAACCCAGCAAAATACCAGTAATCTTCTCTGGGATGGTTTTATGGTTCAGCTTAATTCTTTACATCTACAAGGTTTTATAGAATTTATCTCCTCTTTATTTACTTGAAAATAATCTTTTAAAAAGACAATGTATTGAGATGCCAGCAGCTTATACCTGAATTCCTAGCTACTGAGGAGGCTGTGATCTGAGGATCACTGTTCACAGCCAGCCCAAGGAGGAAAGTCCCGAGACTCTTATCAGCAGTTAATCACCAAAAAGCCAGAAGTGGAGCTATGGCAAAGTGGTAGAGAGATAATCTTGAACAAAAAGCTCAAGGACATTGCCTATGCCTTGAGTTCAAGGCTTAATACTGGTACACACACACACACACACACACACACACACACACACACACACACACACACACACACACACACACACACACACACACACACACACACGAAAGGCTGAATTTCAAAAGTTAACTTTTCTTTTGGGTATTTAAAGTGGAAATGATGGGTGGCTTGGAGGGGAAATTCTGTTGTGCTATTATTACCCAATAGAGTGATTACAGATACAATAATGTGTCTATTTAAAAAAGCAACAAAAATATATATTAAAAAAAGAAAGATGAAAAGATTAAAAAAAATTAAATATGGTCTCACAGTGTTGCCTAGGTTAGCCTCATCCATGTTCTCAGGTGATCCTCCTGCTTCAGCTTTCTGAGTAGCTGGCATTACAGGCATGCACTACTTATGTCCAGCTTAGAAGAAAGAATTCAAGGTTTTCATCATAAAGAAATTATAAATGTTGGAGATGATATGTGTATTTAATGTGAATTTTACAACTTCTATTGGAAAAATGGGAGGAGATATAAATACACTTTTTCTATCAATACAAAACACCCCATATGATCAATCACTTTTTAGTGTAATTGTTTGACAATTTTCTTTATGGCTGAGGAAAAGAAGATATTCTTTAACTTTTGATTTTGGAGAATAAAATACAAACCTGGCTTTTTGTCAAATTAGCCATTGTTTAGATACTTAAATATTTGTCCAATAATGGGAAGTAAAGGCATAGGCCCAGCAGAACATCTCCAGAAAATGTGCACTTCTCTAAAGCATAACTTCAACGGCAAAATACTTGCAAATGGTACATTCCATTATGCTTCTTAAGAAACTCCCTGCTGGGCGCCAGTGGCTCATGCCTGTAATCCTAGTTACTCAGGAGGGTGAGATCTGAGGATCGTGGTTCAAAGCCAGCCCAGGCAGGAAAGTCTGTGAGACTCTTATCTCCACCAGAAAATGGGACGTGGTGCTGTGGCTCAAGTGGTAGAGTGCTGGCCTTGAGCTGAAGAGCTCAGGGACAGCACCTAGGCCCAGAGTTCAAACCCCACCATGAACAACAAAGAAAGAGAGAGGGGGAAGGGAGAGAGGGAGGGAGGAAGGAAGGAAGGAAGAAAGGAAGGAAGAAAGGAAGGAAGGAAGGAAGGAAGGAAGGAAGGAAGGAAGGAAGGAAGGAAGGAAGAAGCTCCCTTTGCTTAACTTTTTAATTCTTTTCCACCATTCTGTCCCTTTAGAATCAGTTATCAGTCATCCATCCACACAATAAAGCAACTTTCTTAACAGTTGGTAACATTTTAAATTTTATTATTGATAACAGCTATCTATACTCAGCTGCCTCTGTCAGGCATTCTGCCAAGTCCTTTATGTGAATGAATAGTTGCAGATAGATGTCCTTGGGTCAGACAAGATTCAGTTTGGTCCAACAGTGTAAACACACAGTATGCAATAACATTGAATTAGTTGGAAATATCACCTAAAAGTTTTGATTTCTATTTATTTTAATAAAAGTTAGAACATGTATCAGTATAATGGTCACAAACCTCCTTCACTCATTTATAGTGCTTAAAGGATTACTTTGAGAATAATATAGTTTGTGAGAATGTTAGTCATGAGACCCCAGTGGATTGTCAGATGCTCAGAACCCTTGGGAAGACTTAGCCACATGACCTGCTTCATAGAGCCAGAGCTCTACCACTTGAGCCACAGTGCCATTTCCGGTTTTCTGGTGGTTTATTGGAGATAAGAGTTTCACAGCCTTACCTGTTGGGGCCAGCTTTGAACTGTGATCCTCAGATCTCAGTCTCCTGAGTAGCTAGGATTACAGGCTTTAGCCACTGGTGCCCAACTTTAAAAAGTAATTTATATGCATAGTAACTCAGTTATTTTTGGCCTAGGGTTTTTGTTTTCTGCTTTTTTTTTGTCCTTTCTATTCTTTTTAAGAATTTTATTTATTTTTGTAAGTAGAGACAGGGTCTCCTTGTGTAGTCAAGCTAACCTTGAGCTCATTCTTGATTAAGATCTTCCTGTCTCAGCCTCCCAAGTACTGGGATTAGAGCCTTATACCATAGTGCCTGTTTTTTTTTTTTTTTGTTTAGTATCACCATCTTGATAAACTGATCTCAAATTTGTGGTTCCAGTGATCATTCAACCTCAACCCCTGGCCTGGCCCATTGTGTCCAATTTTCTAATCTTCTCTATTCTCCTTCATTATTGAATATCTGTCAGGCTTTGGTGTTGTGATAAGGATATGAACTTTTTTTCTTTCTGATAAAGGATAGTGAGTCCTAATGGAGGAGGTGTATGTGTTTGGGGGAAATTCAGAACCAGATTAGAAAATCAGATTGACAAAATAACAGGGCTTTAAATGAAAATAAAAACAAATGTTACTCATGAACTAGCCTTCTCTTTATGTGACAAAATACTCATAGAATTTACCATCTTAAATATTAATTGTACATCTCAGTGGTACTAAATTCATTCATAATCCTTTTTAACCATCTCACTAAGTTTTAATCTTATAAAACTGAAACTCTATTCTCATTAAAGAATTACTTTCTGTCTCTTGGCAACCACCATTCTAATTTCCTTCTTACCCTTTTAAAACTAAAGATACCAGAGGCCTTATTTAGATTCAGTCAGTAATGACAAACATATGTTTATATAAGTTTTTCAAATGAGGAGCTAAAAGAAATCTGCAGACATATGGCAAGAGGCAGTAGATCCATAACCAGAGAGAGAAAAAAAGTGGAACTGATGTTTAAATTAAAGGTTTTGAAGGAAGTTGTAATGTGTTTCAAATGTGCATGCTGTTTTAGTTAAGTATTCTGTTGCTGTAACAAATCCCTGAATTAAATCAACTGATAAAGGAGAAAATGTTTTGGCTCACAGTCAATTGTCACTTGCTCTGTTGCCTTTGGGCCTGTGGGCAATCATGGTGGATAGCTTGTCGTCAAGAAAACTGATCACCTCATGGTGGTCAGGAAACAGAGGGAGGAGTAGCGGTCTGAATACTGCCTTTAAGGTCATGCCTCCAATAGCCTAATGGTTTTTCACTTCCTACCCCACTTCCTAAAGGCTCTACCACCTCCTACTAATACCACAGAATGGGAACCAAGCCTTTAGTTAAGCCTGTGGCCTTTGGGTAACATTCAGGTTGCAAACTGTAACTGGTCATTGAGGCTCACATTTGTAATCCTAGCTACTTAGGTAGCTGAAATCTGACTGGTCCAAAGCCACTCTGGGCAGGAAAATCCATGAGACTCCATAAGCAGCCAAATAAAAGGCTGGACTTGAGGCATGGCATATGTGGTAGAGTGCCAGCTATAATAGAAAGAGCCAAGCCACAGTATCAGGCCCTGAGTTCAAGCCCTGGTACTTGTGTGTGTGTATGTATGTGTATGTATGCACGCACACATGTGTAATACATGCACTGCATGTCACTCACATTCATACCTCTTTCTCTCCCAGCCCTTTAAAGACTGTTTGCATTTTAAGGATTTCTGATCAGGGCTTTATCAACTAAGTGGTTTTGTTTTTTTTCAAGTATGGGTCAGTAAAGCTACCATAGTCATACTTGGAAAACTATAACCAGACTACTTATCAAAGCTTTGATAGGTAGTGATTAAACTTATTTGTTGATCGTATAGCCTTCTTAAATATTTAATTCAATTAAAGATTACCCAGAAAATTTGTAAGTTTTTAAAATGTCTATCTGATTTTTTTTTTTTTTTGGTCCGGTCGTGGGACCTGAACTCTGGGCTTGGGTGCTGTCCCTCTGCTCTTCAGCTCAAGGCTAGCACTCTACCACTTGAGCCACAGCGTCACTTCCGGCTTTTTTTTTCCTGCTTATGTGGTGCTGAGGAATCAAACCCAGAGCCTCATGCATGCAAGGCAAGCGCTCTCCCACTGAGCCACCTTCCCTGCCCCTATCTGATGTTTAAAAAAAAAATTATAATCCTTATCATTTCCTCAATTTTTTCTTTAATGAAATAGACAAAAATAAGAATAAAATCTACTGACCATATAATTTTATTGCTTGAAAGGATCTTTGGTCTTTTTAGTTCATAAAATAAATTTATTAGTTTATGATTTTTTTTAATTCCATGGGAAAGTATTGAATGTTTGTTGAGTTATAACATAAGGATATGTCTGTTCTTTTGTGGGTGTAATGCATACATCTTAAGATTTGTTTGTTTGTTTAAAAAGTATTTCTACTAAGAAATCTTAAAGCTATGGCTTTTGGATTTTAATAACAATAATCATGAACAGCAATGACATTCTTGGCACTTGTCCCAAGGACAGCATGAAACTAAGCCAAGGAGGAGAAATTGACTACTTCCAATTTGGTGACCTAGAGCCATGGAATTAACTGCAGCTGTGTTGATGTGGCATGCTTGAGAACAAAGTGATTTCCTCATGCTTGTTTGCTGGATGAAAGCAATAATAGAGATAGCCATTTAGAGCTCCTTAGTGACATGGTAATGCTGATTAAGCACTGGGAGTATTTCTTATGCACTGAAAAGGCTTTGTGATTAAAAAAAAAAAAGTTATGTGCCTCTGGGCCAAGAAGTAGGCTTCAATTACATTATACTTGCTTTTGATCACTTTGTGTATACTCCAATTATTTTTATTAGGGTCTTACCTGCCAAATAATGGTATTTTAATGTTGTAGATAATCTCTCTTTTTGTTATTTAAAAATTCCAAACAATATGGCTATAATAGTAATTTAAAACATTATTATTATACATTATATTATATAATCTATTATTATTACATATTTGCTATTATATTATTATAGAGAATAAGAAGTTAAAAATTAATGCCATCTGGGCTGGGAAGGTGGCTGAGTTGTAGAGTGCTTGCTTTGCATGCATGAGGCCCTAGGTTAGATTCCTCAGCACCACATAAGCAGAAAAAGCCAGAAGTGGTACTGTGGCTCAAGTGGTAGAGCATTAGCTTTGAGCTGAAGAGCTGAGGGACAGCACCCAGGCTCAGAGTTCAGGCTCCATGACCGACCAAAAAAAAAAAAAAAAAAAAAATATATATATATATATATATATTTATGCCATCTAAGAATCAACTTTTAATAGTTTGGTGTTTGTGGTTATAAAACTTTTCATTTAGGTGTATGTGTGTGTACACACATATATATATAGCTAAAGGATATTTTTAAGAAAAATTAATGTGCAATAGCTTGTCATTTTTTTTTTTTGTGGTGCTGAAGATTGAATCTAGGACCTTGCACATGCAATGCAAATGCTGTACCACTGAGCTATGCATCTAATCCTTTTTTAAACTCCTTTGACAGTACCAGTTTTTATAATTTTCAATATAAAGGTCTTTTACCTCCTTAATTGGGATTTCCTTATTATTTTTTTCAGGACTTCGGGTTTGAATACAGGGACATGCCCTTGCTAGGCAAGAACTCTACTGCTGAACTGCACCTCCTGCCTTTTTTTGTGGTAGTTATTTTGGAAAAATTTTTTTTTTTTTTCTGCCTGGTCATGTGTCTGGATCACAGTCTACCTGTTTTAGGCTTCCCATAGTTGGTGGAATGGTGCAGCTTCCCACTGTTGAGAAAAAATCTTTTGAACTCCATTGCCCAGATTGGCCTGGAATTGCTGCTTCTTGATGTCAGCCTCTCATGTAGGATGAAAGGCATGAACCACTATACTTGTCAGTGGAGCAGGGGTCTTATGAACTCTTTTTCCCTGGGTGTCCTTAAACTACAATCCTCCCAATCTTAGCCTCTCAAGTAGATAATTGCAAGTTAAACTACCAGCACTCAGCTGGTATTTTATGTTTTGTTTTTTTATCAGTTGTGCAGCTTGAATTAAAGGCCTGGGCTCTGTCTTTGAGCTTTTTTCGCTCAAGGCTAGTGCTATTCAACTTTGAGTCACAACACTACTTCCAGTTTTCTGTTGGTTAATTGGAGATATGAGTCTCACGGATTTCCCTGCTTGGGCTGGCTTCAGACCATGAGCCTCAGATCTCAACCTCCTGAGTAGTTAGATTACAGGCATGAGACACTGGTGCCCAGCTTGGTATTTTGTTTTTGGAGGCTATTATGAATGGTATTTTCCTGCTTTCGTTCTTGGCTGGTTTATTGTTGGTGTATAGAAATGTTACTGGAGGAACTGGGAAGGTGGCTCATTGGTAGAGTGCTTGCCTTGCATGCATAAGGCCCTGGGTTAGATTCCTCAGCACCACATAAGCAGAAAAAGCTGGAAGTGGTGCTGTGGCTCAAGTGGTAGGGCGCTAGCCTTGAGCTGAAGAGCTGAGGGACAGTGCCTAGGCCCAGAGTTCAGGCCCCACGCCCGACCAAAAAAAAAAAAAGAGAGAGAGAAAAAAATGTTACTGGCTTTTCTACTTATTTTTTTTATCCTACTACTTAGATGAAAGTGTTTGTCAAATCTAAAAAGTTTTCTGATAGAATTTTTAGGGTCTCATAAGTATAGGAACATATCATCTATAAATAAAAATAATTTGATTTCTCTTTTATTAGTATCCTTTTAATTTTTTCTCTTTCATTTTTGTCTGAGAATAATTTGTCAGTCTGATGGTATGTCATTACTTGGGTTTATGTTTCTCTAATAAAAAGCTTGCATTTTTCATATATTTATTGGATATTTATTATCTTTTATGATTGCTCTTTCGATTTCTTTGCTTGGTTTTCTTGAGTTATTTTTCTTATGTTAGTTGCTAATCGTAGATAATTATTTTATAGCCTATCATTTATATTTTATATTTTGTTAATAGAATCTTTTATCAACTAGGAATTTTTCATTTTAAATAGTTGTGTGTATCTTTGTTTTCCTTCATTAAATTTGGATTTTGTACCATTGCTTTTCTTTATAAAATAAAATATTATTTTAAATAGACCTCCTCTATTCCAAGATTAAACAGCATTTCACATATTTTTTTTTTTTTTGGGTCCGGTCGTGGGGCCTGAACTCTGGGCTTGGGCGCTGTCCCTCAGCTCTTCAACTCAAGGCTAGCGCTCTACCACTTGAGCCACAGCACCACTTCTGGCTTTTTTCTTTTTGCTTATGTGGTGCTGAGGAATCGAACCCAGGGCCTCATGCATGCAAGGCAAGCGCTCTCCCACTGAGCCACCTTCCCAGCCCTCACATATTTTGTTTTAATTCTTTTTTTTTTTAGTTTAAGAAAATGTTTAGGTCTACAATCAGTTTGAAGTTATTTATAAAGTATAAGTAAGCTTGCTACTTTTTCTCACATGAATCTAAAATTACTTCAGTGTCATTTATTGAATAGTGTGTGTGTGTCTACTCATTGATTTCAAATTTTTCTTAATCTTGGGTTCCCATTTCATATTTTCCTATTTTTCTATTTATTTCTGTATTCCTACACTTGCCATTATGCTGCAGTGATACCTGGGAGGGGAAAAATTCTTTTTTTCCAAAAATTTTAACTGGTATCAGCAATTTATTTTTCAGAAGAACATTAGTTCTTATCCTAATACTTTTTTTAGTCTAGTACTCCAGGTTTCATTTTTATATGTTGTTTATTTAGTTCGTCTTTTTCCCTTTCCATTTCAGAAGCTGGAGTGTGGAAACTCACAAGAGACAGTTCAGCCTAGAAGGGTAGTCATTTCTCATAATATGGATAAAGCTTTGAAAGAAGGTAAGAATTATATAATTTCATTGTAAGACAATTCATTTATGTTCTAAAAGGAAAATAATAATCCAGCACATTTATCATTAGGAATTTTTCTATGAATTAGTATTTGATAACTATACCAGAAATATCTGTATTTTTGGTTGAGTGGAAGTAATTTAAAAACTTACTGAACAGGAATATCCGTATCACATGAAGCTACCCAGCCAGATGGAGCTTGGTCTACTGTGCGAAGTACAGGTCTGCTGTCTGTCTCTCAAGTACATATCAAAAATCACATTTTTTCTTCTAGATATAGCCTAGGGAAAATGTGTTAGAGATGAAGCTATTGTTTTATGCTAGAGACCCTTAAATTTTTCCTAAAGCTACATTTCCTTGAAATATAGATAGAAGACTTGTAAGCATCTTTTTAATTTACTATTAAATCTGATTAGTTCTATTGTCTAATTTTCACTAGACTAACTTGAATTGTCTTACAGGTATGGACCAGGTAATTTTGCAATTACTGAGTAATAGCCATTTGCCCAGTCATTTCCTGAATGCTAGGTTCAATTGCTTATTTCGATGGTCCTTTAGTATTTGTGAAGATTTTTCTTTTCCTTTTTAATGTGGAAGATTGAACCCAGCGTTTAGTGAGTGGTAAGCATGTGCTGAATTGAAAATATAACACTTCATGTGATTTTATCCTTTGCATAGTATTGTGGATGTTACCTTAGACTTTGTCTTGTAAGTTACTGTTGGAATGGCTTAGAAATACCATTACCTTAACTATTTTTTATGATGGGTTTCACAAATGCATTGTTAAATGTATATTTCACAGTGAATACATTTCTATTAGTTTTGATTGGCTTTCAGTGGGTTTCTATTTGTTATTGCTATGTTGTAGATCAAACATGGGACTTTAGGCATGATAGGCAAATCTTTAACTACTGAGTAAAAACTCTCAGCCCATTAGTACTTTTCTAAATTTCAGTGACAAATTATCCTACCTATACAAAGGGTCAAAACAATCAGGTAACAGAAGATATCTGTTCTTGATAAGGTGAATCTAATGTGTAATAATTTTGTGGGATGGGTCCTGGACTTGAACTCAGGGTCTCACACATGCTAGGAAGATGCTATATCACTTGAGCTGTTTTTCCTAGCCCTTGTAGTTTTTACTAGACTTCCCTGTTGGCTATTCCAGAGGAGGCTAGCCTATTCAGAAATTATATGGTGATACTAAGGAAGCAAAGTTTATATCTGAAAGGCTTTGACTTCATGCACCCCTTTAGACTCATCTTATTTAGTTTGTTACTTTTTGCCAATTGGCATGCAATATTTAGACCTTTTTGTTCAATGAATAAACTGATCAATTGATACAAAAAGGAAATAATCCTAAATTCAGGGGATTATTACTCATGCCTATAACCCTTCTCAGGAGGCTGAGATGTGGAAGATTGAGGTTCTGAGATGTGGAAGATTGAGGTTCAAAACTAGCCAGGTCTCCATTTTCAATAAACAGGCAAAATTCTAAACTGAAGCACATACACACACATAAACACACACACACATACACAATTGCACATATTTTTACTAGGCTTTGGGTTCAATACCCCACATAAAAAAGGAAACATATTCCATAAAGAACCATGGAAATGAGCAATAGAATTATTGATGTGCTTTATTGTTATAAGTAGATCAGGAGGACTAGTTATTTGTTCCAGGAGATCCAGGCCCTAGACTTTTATGATGTGTTGTGGAGAGACCTCATATGATTATCCTAGATAATATCCTAGATATGATTATAATCATATGAGGTCTATCTAGGATAATCATAATGAGGTAGGATTCTTCCTAAATTAATTGACCTCTTATTGAAGACAGAAACCAAATAATAATTGAACAGGAAAAATTAAATATTAAAAACTTTTATATATGCAATTAATCACTAAGGGGGTAAAGAGAATAAATAATATAGGAGGAATATATAATGGGAGTGGCCAGTAGCTCTAGGTACTGAAGCAAAACATTTGAGGATGGAATAAATTTGGAAGAAATGTACTTCACTTCAGTACTCAGTTGTAGGGCTCTTGGAAAAGGTGTAGCATTGGCCTACATAATGGTTGAGAAGTTTGGGACAACATCACAGGCTAGGGAAAGTATATTACTACTTTAAGTGGATGTGTGTGTATATGTATTGTATGTGTATATATGACATACACGCATATACACATGTACTTAACTGAGTGTTTTCAAAATTAGATTATTTAAAAAATCTAGAGCATGTAGTTTTAGTTAGATGAGGGTCTTTAAAAGATGTAGTGATAATTACCTGTCTTGTCTTGAGTTTTCTATGTTGTTTATATTTTAAACAATATTAAACACTAGGCAGCTAGTGTCTTGTAAAAATGCTGCCTTGGCATTTGGTTCTTTCATCTGAGATTTACTCATTGCTTTGTTTATTCCTGATAGTGTTTGACTACAGTTACAGAGATTATATCCTCTCTTGGTATGGTAACCTCAGCAGAGATGAGGGACAGCTTTACCATCTGCTCTTGGAAGACTTTTGGGAAATTGCCAGACAGCTACGCCACAGGCTGAGTCATGTGGATGTGGTTAAAGTTGTCTGCAATGATGTTGTGAGGACTCTACTCACTCACTTCTGTGACCTGAAAGCAGCTAATGCCAGGTAACTATTACATCAATAGTTTCTTCCCTTTTCAGTTCTTTTATTGAGTAAAGGGTCAAAATCAAAGTAATCCTATAGAGTAGTCTGTCTCTTATTGGCACTTGACCTGAAAATATAAACATTTGGAGTGAGAGTAATTATGATGTTCTGATAAAGTGGAATTTTTTGGTAACTTTTTAATATAAACTATTCAAATAGGTGGTTTATATTTTAATTTTTTAAATAAGATAATGAAATGAATTTTATTAAGATTGTACCATTACTTCCAGTAATATGGGTACTTGGAGATAGAAAAATTTAAATATAGCATTTTATAATGTAGAGTTTGCAAAGTTTAGAAAACTTTAAGCATACTTTATTTTCTCGTATTTATTTATTTATTATTAAGAGAAGTTCCTGTATTAATAGTGTAGTGACATCACAATATCTTGGAAACCGTTTTTTTTTGTTTTTGTTTTTTTTTTGGTGTGTGTACACTGGTCCTGGGGCTTGAACTCAGGGCCTAGGCATTGTATCTGAGCTTTTTTGCTCATGGTTAGAGCTCTATCACTTGACCCACAGCTCTATTTCTGGCTTTTTGGTGGTTAATTGGAGATAAAAGCCTCATGGATTTTTCTGCCCATTGAATTGGGATCCTCAGATCTCAGCTTCCTAAGTAGCTAGGATTACAGGTGTGAGCCACTGGTGTCTGGTTTAGAAGCTGATTTCTTTTGTCCAGTCCTGGGGCTTGAACTCAGGGCCTGGGCACTGTTCCTTAGCTTCTTTTACTCAAGGCTAGCATTCTGCCACTTGAGCCACAGTACCACTCCTGGCTTTTTCTGGGTATGTGGTACTGAGAAATTGAACCCAGGCCTTCTACCACTAAGGCACCTTCCCAGCCCCAGGAACTGATTTTTAAAGGAACTTAATATTAGAGTTTCTGGGCTCTAATTAGAGAATTTGCTTCATTATGTTTCATTATGAAAATAGTGGGTATAGGCTTTGGAGATGCTTATATGGCTAAGTTGAAAAGGTTTGTCTGTTCCAATTAGGTAAGAACCTGCCTTTGGAAGAAGACTTAAAACTATTTTTGTGTTCATAAACTAATTCTTATTTTCTTTAGTTTGTTGATAAGATCTTAAATGTACCTCTTACCTTGCATTGCAGCACTTATAACTTGTGCATAAAAACATGGTCTTAAAAAATGAATAACTTTCTGCCTAATTGAATATGGACTTGGTTGAATGGAATGGGAATACCTTTAGTAAATATGGTCTGTTCTCACTTTCACAGAAAAGTTGAAGTATTTAAGCTACATCAGGTTCAGTCAGCATTAGTAGCTCTCCTTAGAAGCTCTCTTGTATAAATTTATCAAAATAGTCCCTGTCCTGTGACATTATCCTTGCAGTGGGTTCTGATGGCTAAATGTGATTATGTGGCAGGTCTCCATTCACATTTATATTGTCTGTTCCTATGAACTGTCTTCTCTCCCCAAATCTACCAACCTGAAGGTTTATGAGGCCAAAATCCAGAACCATCAGTTACCAGTTGTTTTCTAGCTTGCTGTTTCAGTGTTTTTCAAACTTTAACTGTGACACATCATGAAGTAGATATTTTTTTATTTTTTATTATCTTTAAGTAGTTGTACAAAGAAGTTCCTATTCTACAAGATAGTATATGAATACAAAGTATCTGATAATATTGTCACCCTTCGCTCCTAAGTGAGATAGACATTTTAAGTTGCTAAAGATGAAGCTAAGTGTTTGAGTGCTTGCCTACCATGTGGAAGACCCTAGGTTCAATTTTTAGTACCATAAAATCAATCAATAGATAAACAAAGTGACCCACATAAAATAATGCTGTTATTGTGATAAGCTTTGAATTTTTAAAAATGTTTTTAAAAAACGCAGTCTGTGACTTAGTTTTATGTTGTTATTTCCTGATCGTAATGACCTATGGTTTGGAAGACTTTTTCATATTTTTTTATCTCTGGATCCCACTACAGTCTTAAAAAGCTGTTGAAAACCTTTTTGATCCCTGGATTCCTTACAATCTTAAAATCAATCAAGAACCTCCTAGAGCTTTTGTTTATGTGTGTCATGTTATAGTGCTTTTACTGGCACATGGGAGCTGAATGTGCCTATCTCTTCCCAACTCTCTAGTGAAATCTGTTTACATTGTGAGAATGGCAAATACTTCAAATGGTAATTTTCCCCCATGGGGGAAGTTGTTAAACAATGTTTACCATGTTAGATATTAAAACCAAGACATCTTTAAAGTTTAAGAGTACACAATACACTTCCCATTTACTATAAAAGCAGTGATGTCCTCACACTTGACACAAGCAGTGGATACCTCCACTACACTTGTAAGAATGACAGCAAAAGACAAATGACCTTTTTATATTACTAAGAATTACAGTTTTAACTTCACAGATTCCCAGAAGGAGCCTGGAGATAAAACTCTCTGGGATACTTTTGGGAAATTGTGGTAAGTTTCAATAAGGAGAAAGGGAGAGAAGCAAGGAAAGTGAGAGAAGCAAGACTTTTGGGGTCACATCTTTAAAGTCTCAATAGTCAATGCCTCTTCTTTTGAAGTATAGGTCAGTGTCTTGAAGTACTTGCTAATTTGCTGTGGTACTCAAAAATAAGTTGTTCTGCCTGAAACAATCAGGCAGTAACAACTGCCACAGAATTGATTGAATTAGTGGAAACTCATTTTAAATTACTTAAATTACACTCCAATAGGAGACATTATTTTTATTTTAAATCACTTAAAAGAATGATGGGTTTAAGTGAAAAGGACAAGTGAGTAGAGAAATTTTGTGTCTTTATAATTACCAAATTTATTTTTTAAATTGTATTTTTAGTCTTTTAGTCTTTTTTTGGCACTGGGGATCGAACCCAGGAAGGTGCACTTGCTAGGCAAGTGCTACATCCCAGTACTACTGAGCTACATCCCAGCTCATAAATACCGAATTTCATCATGAGAATTTATTTATCATTAGGACATTAATCAGCTTCTGAGGTTAATTATTTTTTTTAATTGTGACTGTAGGTTAATTATTTTTGAAGGTAATATAAATATAAATTATAAGTAAAACATCAAAATAATAGAAACAATGGATTCCATGGTAGAAGCTTCATTTCTTTGGCCTTTTAGTTTTCTTACATCCTTACTATTGTCTAGGCTATTCCTAGATAATGGTTGATGATAAAAAACAAAGAATAAAGAACAAAATAATGGGGGAGAAAAGCGTAGTATTATTCTCTGAAGTTTATAGATATTTGGGAAAGTGCCTTTAGGTTACTGATATTTTGCATATAGATGATTGCTATGGAGAACTAATATTATCTGTGTATCATAACCTACTAATCAAATAGCAAGGCTGGCAGAAAATGAATCTAGGTTTGGTTGTTGTATTCATATCTGCTTGCTCCAGGTAAAGTATTTTTTCCTAGAAATTTCCACTGGTGTGCAAGTCTTCACTGGCTTACAAATGACTTTGGCAGCTTGAAAAAGCCCAATTGAATTGGCCACTATCAGACAAAAAAAATAATGAATTGCATTAATTAAAGCAACATATCTTTTGGCTGACTGTTCGGCACTTATATGGCGACAGCTTTCCGGTCAACCTGGATTTATCTCTAGCTTGTCATTCTGTTACAACTTCAAGCCAATCCAGATCACATTTAAGTGATGCTTCCCATTTTTTTAACCCATTTGTCTTGTTTCAGCATGATGGAAAATCTAAAAACAATTGTTTTTATACTACTAATTCAGTTTTTTTTCGGGGAGAGGGGGTTGATGGTCATGGGGCTTGAACTTGGCTTAGGCCTGTCCCTGAGCTCTTTTGCTTGCTCATGGCTAGCATTCTACCACTTTGAGCCTCAGTGCCACTTCCGGTTATCTGGTGATTAATTGAAGATTCGAGTTTCAAGGACTTCCTGCTTGGGCTGGCTTTGAACCATGATCTGAGTTGCTAGGATTACAGGTGTGAGCCACTGTTGCTCGGCTTAATTCAATGTACCTTTAATTTCATAGTTTCTTTACAGTCTGTTTGCATGTACTGGCATGCTGTGTGAGGAAAAACGTTTTTACTCATATATTTTCCTTTTTCTTCTCTGGCATTTTTCCTTTTGTAATCTGATTATGGCATCATGTAGAGTCAACTTGAGAGTCAGACTGAATTGTGACTTCATTCACATAGCCATGCAGAACTTAATTTTCTCTATAGAACAATGATGATGAAAAATACTTTCTGTAGTTGGGAGGATTAAGTAATCTGGTGAGAAGAAATTTATAAAAAGTTAATATCCATTTCCTCACCAAAGGATGAGAACCCAAAGGTAAGTAGTAGCAATTACAGTAAAGAAATTATTATTTTTTTTTTGGGGGGGTGTTCAGTTGTGGGGCCTGACCTCTGGGCCTGGGTGCTGTCCCTCAGCTCTTCAGCTCAAGGCTAGCGCTTGAAGCCACACCGCCACTTCTGGCTTTTTTCTTTTTGCTTATGTGGTGCTGAGGAATCGAACCCAGTGCCTCATGCACCACTTGAAGCCACACCGCCACTTCTGGCTTTTTTCTTTTTGCTTATATGGTGCTGAGGAATCGAACCCAGGGCCTCATGCATGCAAGGCAAGCACTCTATCACTGAGCCACCTTCCCAGCCACAGTAAAGACATTATTGATCCATGCCAATAGAAGGGTGCTACAAAGATGAATGCTGGAATCTACTAGAAAGCTATCAAGACTCATAATCGTCATGACTCTTGTCTTCTAAAGCTCTACCTATGTCTTTTTACAAGAGGGTAATGAAAATTTTCTGCTCAGAGTTCATACAGAGATTTGAGGGAAGTCTTTCTAAGAAGTCTGACCAACTCTTAGGCCTTGACACGCTCAGGTTTTTATTTCTTCTAACTCAGTTTTATGAGGGAGAGGAATTATGGCATTCTGAGTTTGCCCCACTTTTTAAAAATAGCTCTCCCATTGGTATAGAAGACAAAGAACTATGCACTTTGAGAAAGGGATTTTCATATTCCCTTATAAAAGTGGATTTTCCTTTGGCTAACTGCCTTCAATAAATAATAACTAAATTAATATTTTACAGTAAAAAAAAACCTTTAAGGGTGCTTGCCATGACTAAGGAGTAGTATCTTATTATATTCAAATATCAAGTCTAATTGGCAGCTATCCTTTAAAATAATTCAAGATACCATTTTTAAAAGTCAACAAATGTCAGTGTATGAATAAATGTTTACACTTAAAATTTCTTTGTGTGTTGTTTGCATATTAGGGTATATTTTTCTAGCATGCTATAGAAGACAGAGGAAATTTTTCTTTTCTTAAGGTGCACATACTCTCAAGTCTTTCATCTCTAGAGCGAAAAAAATCATGTTAATTTTCTGAGAGACATTTTGTCACAAAGACACCAACATGCATTTTCTTATTCATTTCATTTACTATGTGATATCTAGCATGTTTCTTCTTCTCTGCTTATGGTATTTTCTCAGTATTGTACACTAGTTATTATAAGAATGTTTTTTAAACTGTTTCATAGCTAGAAGATACTAGAAAACTTAGTTTCCCACTGTTTTCTTGATTGCTATTAAGATACTATGGAAAGGAAAAGTCTAGACAGTTCTTTCTTCTTTCACTCAGATCTCTCAAATTAATTGGTCTTGGGATGGAGTCCATGTTGATAGAGAAGTCCATGCCTAATGTTGGAAAACAACCTAGATCCTCACAACAGGCAATTTATAACATCAAGTTATGGTTCTTCTCCTTAATAAAAATAACACATAGATATATTAGCCTGTGATATCCTAGTCAAGAAAAGTAGTTAATGACACTAGTTTATGCTGTGTGTGTGTGTGTGTGTGTGTGTGTGTGTGTGTGTGTGTGTGTGTGTGGTTCTTTAGAAAAAGGTGTAGATTATACCTAAAAAGATAGCTAGAGCTGGGTGCCGGTGGCTCATGCCTTTAATCCTAGCTACTCAGGAGGCTGAGATCTGAGGATCACAGTTCAAAGCCAGCCTGGGCAGGAAAGTCTGTGGGACTCTTATCTCCAATAAACCACTAGAAAACTGGAAGTGGCGCTGTTGCTCAAGTGCTTGCCTTGAGTGAAAGAGCTGAGGGATAATGCCCAGGCCCAGAGTTCACACCCCACGATGGACAAAAAAATTAAAAAAAAGGTGCCTAGAAAATTTTAAAGTAGGCCAGCTAACATTTTTTGGATTATTTTTAGGATTTGCAGTTACCTATGATTCTTTGTGCTACTTGATATTTTATTTAAATTTCTGCAAGGCTATGTATTGCACTTATCCCAGCACAAATTTTCCAGATTATTCTGATTAAGGAAATTGTTGATCATTTGTATTGTTGAGGTAAAAGAGTTATAATCAGTATGTTGAGATACTGAATTGTTTCTAGAAATTTTCTTCCTTCCTTTTACCTTTCTTATTTAGACATGAGGAACAGCCAAGACCTTTTGTGTTGCATACATGCTTGAGGAACGCAAATGATGAAGTAAGATTCCTACAAATGTGTTCTCGAGTTCTGGTGTTTTGTCTCCTCCCCTCAAAGGATACCCAGTCTCTCAGCTTACGTATCATGCTTGCGGAAATACTCACTGCAAAAGGTAGAATTATAAAATTAATACTACTAATTTGATAAGTATATAGTTTATGTAATATGAAAACAGTTCCCTTAAAGTGAAAATTTTTTCAGTGGAGCTTTTTCTTCTTCCCACAGTCTTAAAGCCAGTGATAGAATTGTTAAGTAATCCAAATTATATTAACCAAATGCTGCTTGCCCAGTTGGAATATAGAGAACAGATGAATGAGCATCACAAGAGAGCCTACACATACGCTCCTTCTTATGAAGAGTTCATCAAGCTTATCAACAGCAACTCTGATGTGGAGTTCTTGAAACAACTAAGGTACCTGGTCTATGACTTTAGCACAATAGCTACTAATTATCATCTTCTGTATAGGTAGGCTAATGTATGTATATGGTTTTCAGAGAAGTCCATAAATTTTTACCATTTGTTGACAACTAAATTTATGCAACTTCTTACCTAAATTTATACAACTTAACTACTGAATTAGAATGTTTTTTTGAAGTGTTTATGATTCTAATAATTAGATTCTAATAAACTGAAAGCTCTTTGGTTGTTAGGTGCTTAGATACTTAATTTTTTAAAAGTACTTGAAAGAGACATGATTTTTAATTACAATTTAGAACACTATTGGTTTTTTACTTTTCTTGGAAAATACAGAGGTTGGGTATGGGAATAAGAGGTTTCTGACTAATTATTTTGAGAAATCATACTTGGAAATGTCACAAGAATCTCTTATATGGGACCATATCTGAGATATTTTAACAGTGAGTGTGTATTTTTCCTTTTACATTATATACTTTATAGTATGATTATGTAGTATTATCTAGTTTGTGGATTTTATAGGCTTTTTTTTCTTCTTACCCTTCCCTTTTAATATTTTTCAATGAAAATACTTGGAGAAGAAAGATGGAATGTTAGTTTTGATTTTCATTAGTAATTTGGTAAATCATTAATGTAAAGGTAAAATATTAACTAAAATTGGGTCTTTGAACTACTCAAGATTAGATTTCTCATATTTGCTGTTGAAATAGGGTTAATATTAAAGTGTCTCAAGCTGTGTAATTTTCCAACCTAAATAATAAATTCACTATTCAAGAGGCATACACTGTTTTGATAAAAATTGTGTCATATGTTAATCTAGGTTCCACAAGTGTATAATGTTCAATTCAATTGTATGCCTTTACTTACAAATAATCTATGTGGGCTATAATACTTGGATAATATTTTATTTTCCTTCCTAGCATAATCTTTAATGAACTAAGTGGTAGTCATGTATTATAGATTTGTGAGTGTATGTGAATCTACAAACTACATTTTGAGAATTGTTACACGTGAGCTTATAGGGAACCCAACAGCCAGTATTCCATATTTGTCATCTGAGGCTTGCAGGTAGATCATCCCTTATCATGACTTATCATAAAGAAATGATAACTTTATGGAGCTAGGTATAGTGATGTATGACTATAATTCCAGCACTCTAAAAGATGGCAAGATGGCAAGTTTGAGGCCAACCTAAGCTATATAGTGAGTTACAAGATGGCGTGAACAACATAATGAGGCCCCGTCCCCAAAACAAAAACCAAGCATGTTTCTTACAAGGACACACTTATGCTGCCTGTTTTCCTTAAAACAGTATGTATACTATTTATAAGATTATGTCTTCGTTGCCTTGTATGTCCCTCCCCCATAGTATAACCCCTGCTTTCACCATATATGATGTTGGTATATGTGGAGGGGAAGGGAAAAAACAAATTGTTAAAACAGGGATACAGGAGGACCCATTGCACCAATGAGATGTACAAATCGTTATGTTGAAAAACGAACTTTACAACTTTGGTGGGGGGACGAGGGAAGGGGGAGGATATGAAGGGATGGGAAGGGGAATAAAAGGAGGAGGCTACAATGCTTGATAAGATAACAAAAAAAAAACCAGTATGTATACATACCAAGCTTCTGCCAAACCATTCAACCATTCAGCTCCATTACTCATCCATCTGGTGGTTTTCTGCCTACTTTCTAGATAACTTGTGTGGTGTGAACAAAGTAACATATGCTAGCCACTCTGTAGAATTATAATTTCTTCCTAAGTCCTTGTTTAAGAACAGATGTAAGAACACTTGTGTTCATAAACAGTGAGTGCACTCATTTTCTAAGCATTTTTCTTCTGGTATAGTGAAGAGTCTTTCCACAATAAAAGTTAGACATGGATCATTTACAACTCTTAAGAGTTTAAGCTAGCTAACCATAGTCAAATATAGTGAATCAGTATTCATTGTTCTGCTCAGATTTGTGGATGGATATCATTTTGTGTGCCAAAAGAATTCCAGAACTGCATGCTGGTGACATAGTTAATGATGTTAAAAAAACGTTGTTAGAGATTTCATTTTAAATCAGAGTAGCCAACTGTTTGTAATTGTAATGGCCAACGATTGCTTTTGTAGCACCAGCTGTCATCTTCTATTTGAGCACTATTCCTGTGTTATAAGATGAATGAATCTTGATAAGAATTAATAATTAGTTCATCTTCTTAAAAATGTACTAGCCAGATGCTCAGACTTGTTTGCATGTTGCAGTTCATCTTCTAGTTCTAGTAGATAAATAAGAAGCTCAGCAAATGCTGCCCTTAAAAGGATCAATACATGGTATCTAGAATGACTGAACAACTTTCTGTGTAACAGTAGAAACATTGTAGATCCTAACTTGAGTGACCAGAGATTGCTTCTGAAATCCAGAATTTACATTTTCCCTTTTCCACTTCAATGTGTGATGGAATAGAAATGCTGTGAGCACTTACGTCTTTTTCAAAGATGACTTCCTCTTGCTCTCATAAATAGGGCTACATTGAAAGACAGCACCCAGAGAGAGTTCTAGGATGTAGGTTCTCTGTTGAGCACTAAGACATTTAAGGGACAATAAAAATACAGAACTTAAAGAATGCCTTATTTTTTTAGAAATGAAGATGTAATCTATAGACCATATACAACTCACCATTTGAAAGCATGGATATGGTGACTTGTGTCTATAATCCTAAACTACTTGGGAGGTGGAGAATTGGAGGATGGGAGTTCAAAACCAGCCCAGACAGAAAGTTGGCAAGACTCCATACCAGTTTAATAAAAATCTGAGTGTGGTGGCATGTAGTTATGATTCCAGCTATCCCAGTAGCATAAATTGGATCTGGATCCTGGCTAGTTTGGACATAAATGTGAAACTATTCAAAATAAAGCAATTCAGAATTAAAGCAACAGATTGGCTATGTGGCTTATTTGGTAAAGCTCCTGTCTAGCAAGTATAAACCTCTGAGTTAAAAGCCCATGATGCCAAAAAAAAAGTGTAGAGCTTAGTGGTTTTTTTTAGTGTATTCAAAGATTGGACAACCAGTACCTATATTTAATTCCATCACTGTCAAAGCAACTTTGTATCCATTCATTAACAGTCACTTCCCATTCTTCCCCTTCCCCTTCACTTGGCAACCACTAATCTACCTTATATCTCTCGTACTATGCCTATAGTAGTTATTCCAAATAAATGGATTAATGCACTCTGTAGCTTTGTATGTGGCTTCTTTTACTCATTATATTTTCACTGTTTATTCATTTTACAGTATGTATCAGTACTTTCATTCCTCTTTTTGGCTAAATAATTTGCCATTGGCTAAAGATAAAGCAATTTGTTTATCCAGTTGTCATTTAATGGACAATTTGAGTTGAATGCCTTTTGAGTACATTATTTTCTGTAGTATTTTAGAAGCATTATTATTGACTGATGATAAATGGGAGTAACATTAAATGTAGTAGATTCTTAATCTTTTTTTCTTGCCATGTACCCCTTACCATGTGCCTACCACCAAGGAGTGATTGGAAAACAAGGGATAATGCTTTTTTATATTATTCTTGATCCATATATCATATTACCATTTGTATCTTCCATCTTACTGTTAGATTTTGCATTTCCAGCAGAATTTACATTCAATGGGGAGAAGACTTATTAGAAGGCAAGTACATTTTTCAGGTTTAAGTTTAGAAAGGAACTGAGTCCACTTAGAATGACAGTTCTGCTGACCTCTGTCCCTTTATAAACTCTCAGTTCCTTGTTTAAGTCTTGGGAAATATACTGATGTCTTCCTCTAGAAGGGCTAAAAAAATGTCTCAAATAACAAGCAGCTGAAAAGGTCTTTCCCTTGAAAGAATCTATACAACTGACGTTAACTATGAAATCATGTTAATTCCCTCAACAACCTTATCAAACAACCCTGGGAGTAAATAATATAGAAATCATTTTTCTTAGTGATAGCTACACATCCAGAGTCATGTTTTGAATACTTTTGTAAATATTACATATCCAGAGCCATTTTCCCTGTAACTGTGACTGAGATCATTCTTTGGGCTTTATTGTATGGTAGAATTTCAGGCAGTTCTGGGGGATATGGCACTGAGGTATCTTTATTAATGAGTTATTTTTCTTTATCTACAGCATCCTAGATAGATGAACCTTTATGTTCTGTTTCTTGTACAGGTGTAACTAGAAAGGTTATCAGGAATGACCATAACAAACAAATTGATCCCTTTGTTCCAAAATGTAGGTGATACTCTGTAAATAATCTTGTGATTTAGTTAGTTACAATTTGACATAAAAATTTTCTCTACTCAAGGGTAGAGAACAGTAAACTGTTCACTGTTTTACGGTTTACTGTTATTGACAGCCATAGTTTCTTTTTATTAGATACTTGTCTAAATTTGCTGAGGCTTATTATACTCCTGGCACTAATGGAGCTGATTTCTTCAGTAAAAGCTGGAACTATTCTGTTGCTTTTTTCTGGTACAATTAGAGTACTCTACTGTCAGACTTTATTGGTGTTTAAATAACTGTCTTCAAATTGCTCTCAGTAAAATGTATGAAAAAGATGCCTAAGGTAGCGAATGTGTTTTAGTTTGACTCAGCAGCTGATGAAATCATGTACTTTTATTTTCTACATATTTGGAAGATAGCTGCATATTTTTAAAGGGAATAAAGTCATTAGACTCAGCTTGGTTGCAGTGTTTTAAAAAACAAAACAACAACAACAACAAACCCTTGAAGATGGTATTTATAGTTCTAGGAAGGTTTGTTTATTTTCTGTGTCAGCATGAAGTACTTTCACAGAAGGATTATAGAGCTGGAAATGCTTCTGTCATATTCTACATTACTAGTGTTGTTTTTAACCCTAGCTCTGTACTGGAGCCTCCTAGGCTTTAACAAAATTACAATTGGACATCACACTGTTTTTTATAGCTACTTTCTTTTCTTCTTTTCTAGCACCTAAGATGTGGAAGTCAAGATCCAGTGGTTACACTGATGTAGTAGTTTGATTCTTCCTGGTTTCTAGTAGGAGCAGTGATCAATTTTCCTTACAGCACAGGAGCTAAGAATATGAATGCCACATTGGTGCAGACTTTAAAGTGCAGCTAGATAGACCTACTACTATTGGTGTGGTGGGAGATGTTGCCATATTCCAAGAAGGCAAACTAGAGTTCAGAATCATTCTAGAGGAAGGACTGAGTATTCCTTTATTATGAAGATAAAGTAGGGTCAAAATACAGAGTACAGGAGAGAATGAAAGATTCTGTCCTTACAGAACCTTTTGCAAATGAGTGAAACCTATTATAATCCAGAAAATATTCAGTGATGCCTATTACTCTATACTTCTACAGCTTATTTGTAAGACATAATCCATTGGAAATTATTTGCTTTTCAGAAAATACCTCTCTGGGCTTCACAGTGAAGAAATTTAAAAATTATTAAGTAGTTGTACAAACTGGTTACAATTCCATAAGTCAGGAATTTTTAAGTAGTTGATTTAGTCAGTCTTTCATCACTGTAACAGAATACCTGAGACAAACAGGGAGGGAGAGAATTTGTTTTGGTTCACAATTTCAGAGGTTTTAACCTATGATTAATTGGTGTCATTGCTTCTGAGACTGTGCATGGTTATACAGAACATCTTTGTTTTTGTGGCAAAGCAAAAGCTCCTCACCTAAGGGCAGACAGGAAACAGGGACAAGAAGGTGGCAGGAAAAAGATACACACTTCAAAGGCACAACCCTACTAAGTAGCCAGCCTTTTGAATAGCTCACTCAATATGAACTCATCAATGAGTTAACCCATTGAATAACTTAGTGCCTTCATGATCCAAGCATCTATTAACAGTGTTACCAGCTGGTGTTCAAGACTAACACATGAACCTTGGGAATCATTTTATATCCAGATCAAAGCAGGGTGCCAGGGAGGGGAGTGGCATTAGTATTTTTAGAATACTTCCCAATTGATTTTAATATGTAACAGTATTATCTACTTTAAATGAAAAATTCTTCCAAATGCTATCAGTCTACAGTCTTGGCTAGGTGTCACAATATATAATTCAGTATATTCTAATTGTTTGACAGCTAGTTTGGATACATGGTAATTCTGTTGAAGAGAATATTGATCAACGAGGACAATCAAAACACTTCATTCTTCTTACATATAATGAACCAAAGGCTCTTTTCTTTAAATCACCTACCTTTAAGAGAGATGTTTAACTTAAAATTTTCCAATTATGGTAAAATTGGCATGTTGGATTAGATAGGTCTATAATGAAGGAATGTTCTTTTCATTGTAGAATGCTTAACAGAATTCCTGGCCTCAGTAGAAGGAGGCTAGTAGTATCTTACCATTGTGATGAATTATTCATAAAGTAGTTCTCAATCAGGGGCAACTTTTTTTTCCTAAAGGGACATTTAATGATGTCTCAAACATTCTTAGTTGTCACAACTGTTCATACATTAGAGTTCCAGATGTTATTTATCTGCAGAACTGGATATTTGTACTGCTAGAATCTCCCCCATTCCTCTGACATCCAGCCCTTAATTACTACTGTTGTCTTCCCTGCTTTTATAAATTTGACTTTTAGATTTCACAATATTTGCCTTTTGGTGTCTGCCTTGTGATTCCTGCAACATAGTATCCTCCATGTTCTCATATGTTGCTGAATAATAGTAAAATATGTATCCAGGACTGGCTTGGAGGCTCTGTCCTCTGCAAAGACCTAGGCTAATTCCAACTAACTGTTCTGTTGCCTGTAAATTTCATAGTTCTCATTGTCCTGGATGATTCCAGAATGCTATCCATCACACCTGATCCAGGGAGCAGATTGAAGGCAAAGGAAGATGGTGTAATGTATAAGTCCAGGCTATTAAAGAAATTTCTGGAAGCTTCCACATGATATTTCTGCTTATGTTTTATTGACCAGAATCATTGATATTTATTAGGCAATTGGACACTCTTAGGCCAAGTTGTGTTACTAAGGAGGAAAGAATGGTAAAGAGCTGTTTGTACTACTGCACCACAGATCTAATGTATTTTCTGTACAAGCATTGGAAAAATATGAGCTTTCCTAGACTGGGCATTTACCAGGGCCTAAGAGATTTCAAGCACATGCTCACAGAAAAACTTGTTCTTTTAAACTACCATTTGCAGAACATCTCTTATTTATTGAACACTACTGTTTTATTAATCATTATAATAGCCATGTAAGTTAAATACTACCATTTCTATTTTGTGATCAAAGAAAGTAAAGTCACTTGCCCAGGATCTCAAAGCCAGTGAGTGAATAGGGGTGGGATTTGAACTCAGCTCTGCCTGACTTCAAATTTAAAGAAGAATGGCCTGTTAGCCAGGCAGAAAACAGCAATGACACATGGCCACACCTTTGTGGGGTTCCCACCAAGTGTAGAGGTAATGATCTACTGTGAGTTGTGGCTCTCATCTGAAATACCATTGTCTATTGTTAAGATACTAATAGATTATCAAAGCAACAAGTAGTAGTAAAATTAGAATTGCCTTTGCTTATCACTGTTACATTTCATTTTTTACCAATCCAGTCTTCATTAGATTTTTGTGTGTATGTGCCAGTTCAGGCCTGGGCACTGTCCTTTCACTCTTTTGACCATGGCTAGCAATCTACCACTTGAGCCACAGCTCCACTTCTGTCTTTTTGCTGGTTAATTAGAGATAAGAAGTCTCAAGGAGGGGGAGGGGATGGGAAGGGATAGTAAGGAGAAACAAAGGAAGTGGCAACAAGTTTGCTTGATAAGAAATGTACTCATTACCTTGCCCATGTAATTGTAACCCCTCTGTATGGTATTTTCACAATAAGAAAAAAAAGAAATCTCAAGGAGTTTCTTTGGACTGGCTTAAAACTGCCATCTTCAGATCTCAGCTTCCTGAGTGGCTAGGACTCCAGAGGATCTCAGCCTCTTGAGGAGCAATGATTACAGCACCTGGCCTTTATTGGGCTTTTCAGTTCTATATTTCTTTTTTCCATTCTTTGTTTTTATGTTGTGTTTGTTTTCATTTTTTAATAGAGGATCTCCCTATTAAGATTAGAACTGTATAGTACAAGTTGGCCCTGCATTTAGTAATCTTCTTCCTTATACCTTCTAAGTGCTGAAATTATAACAATGTGCCACCATGCTGTTCAGATTTATTTATTTATTTCAGATTTATTTAGGTAGTAAAATAGAAATTATGAAACTATATAGTACAGATGAAACTTGAACTAAAAACTTTAGAAAAAAGTAAAAGAGAAATGTACTCATTACCTGACTTACATAACTGTAAGCCCTCAGTTACATCATTTCTACAATAACAATAAAACACATTTTTTTAAAAAAGACAAAGGATATTGGACATCAGTAGCTCCAACCTATAATCCTAGCTACTCAGGAACCTGAGATCTGAGGATCATGGTTTAAAGCCAGCTTGGGCAAGAAAGTCTATGAGAATCTACTATTCAATTAACCACCAAAAAGCCAGAAATGGAGCTGTGGCTCAAGTGGTATGCACTAGCCTTGAACAAAATAGCTCATGGACAGTGCCCAGGTCCTGAGTTCAAGCCTCAGGACCAGCACACACAAAAAAGAAGGGTGCTTGACATGTGTGCAATAACTATAATCCCAGCATTAGGGTAGCAGAAGTAGGGAGAATCTAGAGTTTGGGACTGTGTGCTACATAGCAAGACCATGTCTCGAACCGACCAAGCAACTAACTAACCAAAAGTAATGAAAGAGTGATGGTTATTTAACTTGAAGATAAAAAGGAAACCACTGAGATTAAGACGGTGTTTCTGTTTTACTAAAATGAAGCAAGAGGTAAGAGGGCATGGACATAATAAATGGGTTAATTTAAGAGACCATAAGGATGGAGCAGGTTATTGGAGGACTTTGCTAGATATTTCTCTTTAGAAAGTGAATTTTTAACCTCTGAATGGCTTAGGTGCATTTGTACGTGAAGACATTAAATAGTAAAATTCTCAAAATTACATAGTTTTGTGGAGGACTTAAATTGTTTGAATTATTTAGTGTTTTGAATAGTGGAAACATACTGTGAATCCTGAGTAATAAAATAAAATTAAGTTGTAAAAGAAGAAATTGAGTGTACCTCAAAACAAACTAATGTATCATGTCAGAAGTCTGAGCACACATGAACCACCCAGGAAAAATCAGTGTGGGGGACAAGGAGATGGAAAAACATCAAGTATAAAAGAACTCTGACAAGTTTTATGAAAAGGATAATAATAATATGTAATATAATAATAATAAGTAATATAAGTTTACTTTTAGAAAACTGCAATAAGATGTGAGTCTGCTTATGAAAAACATCCTAAAAGATCTTTTCTTTTACCAAGAAATGGAAGGACATGGACTTCAGTGTGTACTTCCTCCTGTTGGTGGGTGAGAGGCAGCAGAGGGCACAGGAGTGGGAGGCAAACATATCAGATGACACATATAAGTCCATTTAGAAGGAAAGACAGTTCAAGATTTGTGTGAAATCTACTACCTTTTGCACACTACAAGACAGAAAACACAGCCTCTCATTTCTCCAGTCCAAACTTAAAATACTTCTCATTTGTGCTCCTGACACTCCCTGAGTAACACCATTGAACATATCTCATGAAAAGATAGCTTGGAACCTTTTTATTCTCAATAGTACACAAAGACAGGAAGTAAAATAAAGATGCGTTTTATTTAACCACGATAGTGATGAAATTAAAACATTTAATGACAGCTAATGTTGACAAGGATGTGGGAAATAGACAATCTCATGTTTACTCATAGGTGAATAAATTACTACCTTTCTGTAACACTAATTTCTACTGTGAAAATGTACATTCTGGTTTATCCATTATTACTGATACTTTAAAGAAATCATCCTGATCTATGGAGAGATTTTCCTTCCCCACCCAGGACTATTTCTTGCAGTTTTACTGTAAGTGCAGAAAAGCTAGAAATAACCAGAATGCTTCTTTGAGCAATAAAGGTTTGGTTAAAAGGAATGATAAATTTATACAGTGAATTTACATATATTGTTATTTACTCTGCATTAGCATATTTAAATATAATTTCTACTGCTATACTATAAATTAATTAGTTAAAGGAATTCTAAGGCTGTATGTGTATCATAAACTCAGTCTTATAAAGTAGATTTTCACATAGAAAAAAATGAAAGATGACATTGTACCAATTTTAATAACAGTGGTTAACTTTGGAATAGTGTACTTTGTATGTTTTCTTATTTTCTTAAGTGAACATATGCTACTTAAAAGGAAGGATTGAGGAAATAAAGATTGGCTTGGCCTGAGAAAATAAAGTCTGCTCATCCATTTATCAGGCTGGAATAACAGATGCTGGAGCCAGCTATAAAGTTTTCAGGAAACACTGTCTCCCACTCTCCCAATACACACCATGGCTATAAAATGTCATATAATCCCCTTTGAGCTTCCCTAATCACCAAGACATTTAGTTCTTTAAAAGGTTAGACCATCTAACACTAATTCTTTGGAATTGTGTCAGTCACAATGACACATTCTAGTCTTTCTTGGGGAGACTGAGTCAGTTTGACACATTGAGAAGCAGCTTTGATATATAGTCCCAATGCAAAGCTGCAGATGAGCAGTGCGTGGGCTTAATGGCTCATAGTCCTCAAACCCAAGTTGCACAGCCTTACGAGCCAGCCTTTTGCAGAGCTTTTGCATAGCCCTGCTTTGAGTCTATCAGAATGCTGCTTTGTGGCTGATGTGTTGGTACATCCATATAATCCTAGTTTCTTGGGAGCTGAAAACCAGGAATGTCCTGGTTCAAGGACAACCCAGGATTAAAAAAAAAAGTTAGTGAGACATAAGCCAGGTGTGAAGGTTCATCCTTCACACATTCGTCCGTAGGAAGCATAGGTAAGAGGATTGCCATCTAAGGCCAGCCTCAGGTGAAAACTCAAGACTTATCTGAAAAGTTGTTAAAAGAGGTCCTGAAGGCATGGCTTAAGTGCTTGCCTAGCAAGTACTAGGCTCTGAGTTCAAACTTCAGTACTGTTCCCACCAAAACCGCTGATCATTTTGCATTCTATACAAACTTCACTATTCCCTACACCCCAGAGTAACTTTATTTTTTTCTTTATATGAGGGACCCTATAGTTCTGGTGTGTAGCCTCTGGCCCATTGCAGGGGCCATAAACCTGGTTTGTCAGATTGCAGGGATCCTTGTAGGCTTAGGTCTCAGGACAAAGTATGACTACTTTAAAAACAATTATTTTACAAACATATGTACCACCTCCCTATATCATACATACCTAAAGAGTCAAAAACAGTAGTAAAGAACAATAATATTAACGTTTATTAAGCTCTTACTGTGAATGTAAGTACTGGGTAGATATTTTTAAAGTATTATCTAAAGTATTATTTAAAGCATTATCTAAAATATCATCAACCCTGTGAGGCAAAATACTGCTATTACTGTGTTTGCAGATGAGAGAGGTTGAAATTTAGAAAACTTTAGTCATTTTCCTATGTTGACACAGTGTATGTTAGGGATAGGGTTTGAAAATAGGCTCATCTGAATGAGAGTGAAGTACTGTGACTGGGTTCTTGGATTAGTACCATAGATATGAGAAACAGCATTGGCTTAGCTGATTGTAAACATCCTGGCTTGAAGTTGCTTTAATTAAAACATTCTCCCTAGCCTATGGCAACTCTGAGAATATGCATTTAAAGTTTTTAGGTTTTCGTCCAGCTGTGGTGGTTCACACTAGTAATCCCAGCCACTGGGAAGGCAGAGATTGGGAGGATATTTACAAGTATGTCTTCATGATTCCCCTAACATATTCAGCACTAGTAAGGCGATATTTTTTGTAAGAAGAAAGCTGTGTGAATGCTGAGTACTTCTGAATATCTTCCTGGAGTTCTCAGCTTTTAGATGTTATGTATGGTTTTGTTACGAAAAATTAAAATAAAAAAGCCATCCATTTTTTTGGGGGGATGGGGAGCTGGTTGTGGGGTTTGAACTCTGGGGCTAGGCACTCTCCCAGAGCTCTGCAGCTCAAAGCTAGTGCTCTACCAGTTGAGCCACAGCACCACTTCTGGTTTTCTCGTGGTTAATTGAAGATAAGAGTCTGATGGACTTTCTTGCCCGGGTAAGCCATCCATTTTTGACTTTTCTAAACATGCCAAGTGAAAGTTATTTCAACAAGATTTAACAATCATCTTAAAGTTCCAGTGGTGCAAAGCACTACTAAGAAGGTGTGGTGTATGTAAAGATGAATTGATTCTGGGTCCTTAGATTCCATCCTCTGCCTTTGAGATTATGCTATAAATAATCGAACATAGGAGACTCATACGGATATAAATAGCTAGGCTTTAAGCAGGATGTTAGGGCCCAGAGTGGAGTGTGAAGAACTCAGAAGTGGATAGAGCAAATATTTTGTTATGAGAGAGAAGATCTGAAGAAAGCTTCAGAGAGGGATGGCCATAAATTGAGTGTTTAAGAGTTAATGGGATTTTAACAGATGTGAAGGCAGTAATGATGACTGTGTATAAGAGAGAGAAAAAAACGAGAGCAAAAGAAGAAGGGAGTCAGCCAAGTTCTAGAGTGTATTTTTTTTTGTTTTGTTTTCTTTTTAATGCAGATGCTAGGGCTTGAACTTGGAGCTTTGAGCTCTCATTCAACATCTTCTTCCATGACTGGATCTCTACCACTTTAGCCATACTTCCAGTTCCAGATTTTTTACTGGTTAATTGAAGATAAGGGTCTTGAGGACTTGTCTGTTCAGGTTGGTCTGAACCTCAAAGCCTTCTCATTAGCTCGAATTATAGGTGTGACACAACAGCTCTAGAAGCAGAGTAGCCAGAAGTGATACAGGGCAGTAAGTCTGGAAACATTATCTGCTACTAGCCATGATTATATACTTTGAAAAACTTTTGACAAGATTAAGTATTGACCTATATTAAATTTTAGAATAGAAAATTAGTTAATAGCATAAGCTGTAAGCTGAACAACTTTAGTTGTAATTCTGGCTTTAGTACTTAAAAGCAATAGAACATCACATGGATTTCTTAATCCACCTGAATTCCAGTTTTCTCCCCTGCAGTATGGAGATAATTATAGCACCAATTATGAGGATTAAATGAGATCACATAAATTAAAACATCTACAAGCCACATGACACCTAATGAAATTTATAAATGTTAGCTGGAATTATGTTGTAATGTTATGGATTTGCTGAAAAAAAAGTTAACTCTTTATTCAGGTAGTGTATATTTTTAAAAATTCTGTTGGTGACTCATTTATTCCAAAAAGATGAATCACTAAGAATATCAGAAGAACAAACTGTTCAGAATATTATGTGTACCTGTTAGGTATTAGAGATGTTAACTCTTGTTAATTTAGTTCACTAATATTTATTGAATATTTACCATATGTTAGTTCCCAGCTTGTACTGGAACAGAAAACAAGACACAAAAGATTTCTTTAAGAGGTTTATCTTTTAGATGGAGAGGAAAAGACAAATATGCCTATATTTTTATTATAGACTAGGCCACAATTTTTATCTGGTACAAAAATGTGTCACCATTTTTTAGGCCACATTAGGCTCTGAAATGACTCAACACATTTTAACAATTTTTGTGGAAATATGACTCTTTTAAACAGCAAGGTAGAATAGCAAATGAATCAGCACTCTTACAGAATAGAAATAATTTAAAATTTCAATGAAGACAGATTGTAATGTGAATTACAAGTACTGGAGAAGACTGGAGGGAAGAAGTAAGTACATGTAGAATCTTCACCTTCCTGAAGGAAGCAGAACGAAAGCAACAACCTAGAGACCAATTTTGAGAGGGCATTAGAGAAACTGATGTGATTGAAGTCCATGCAGAAAGAACCTCTAGGGAAAAAACAAGGGAGCCAGAGTCAATTTGCATGTAGAAAGGAGTGGCAGGCTGGAATATAGAGTTACTCCTTTGAAGATGGTGTGAAAATGGTCTTGAAGGAAGGTGATGTGATCAGTGCTCAAGCAAGTTGCCATGATAGCCAGTTACATGACACCAGAGAGACTACGAGACTTCGTCAGTTCAGTGACTTACATGTGAGGTTGCCCAAAACAGATGGGTGCCAGAGGGGAGACTAAAAAGAAGGTTATTTAAAGATGGAAAATCCTCCTCTCTCTGCTCTTGTCTAGCTCTTCTCAAGCTCTTTTCTCTCTCTTTCCCAGCTCTCTCTCTTTCCTAGGCCTTTCCCAGCCGTGTGGAGTCTCTCTCTTCTCTCTCTCTTCTCTCTCTTCTCTCTCTCTGCTCTCTCTCTGCTCTTTTCTAGCTCTCTCTGCTCTCTGCTCTCTCCTCTCTCTCTGCTCTCTCTCTGTTCTTTTCTAGCTCTTTTCTCTCTCTGTCCTCTCTTTCCCAGCTCTTGCTCTTTCCCAGACCTTTCCCAGCCACGTGGAGTGCCAACCTTGCCTGGTCCCAGCAGGTCTACTGAATAAACCAACCCCTTACCTGAATTAAAAAAAAAAAAAAAAGATGGAAAATCCATGAATGAATAAGTAGGACTTTGAGATTGATGTTTACTAATAGAATAGATGGCTAAAATAAGATTTTGAGAAAAAAGATGATATCTGTGTAGAAATGGAGAGGTCAGGAAAGCTTTCAGGCAGGAAAGAAAGTAGTTCGAGTAGCTAAGATATGGACATCAAAGGAGAGACAGAGATGGAGAGGGAGAAGGAGAGGAGTTTGGGAAAAGTTAAAATAATGATTCACAATTCTGCCATTTTAACACAACTGACCCTCCTTCATATCCACTTTGCCTTGTAGTCCTAGTTTTTATACTCACATATGCCATTTTGCATTTTAAAAATGTTTTGTACACATTGATTTTTATATAATTATAAGGCTGAGTACTTTACCTTTAATTTGTTCTTTCCCCAGAGCTTCCTGAAAGCAGGGACCATATTGATGTTGTTTATGCCTTTGTGTCCAGAAAATAGGAAAATACTAACATATGTCCACTTCTGACCCCCTACATTATTTTCATACTTTTCTTTATAAAAATTGCTACCACAGATACGTATATGATATTTTTGGTTGTTTTGCTTCTGTTACATTGTTTCCTTATGATGAATTCTCAAAGTTAAAATTTTCAAGGTTGGAATTGCTGTGGGTAGACATGGAATCTATTAGCAGAACATCCAGATGCCAATATGAGTTGCTATTAGAAGACATGCTTTGAAGTTTGGTGAAAATTAGTCCCCAAAGTTAAATTAAGGACTTGATTAGAAGATATTGGGCTTTGATAGGTCTAGGTTTTTGTATGTTTCTTATAAGCCATTTCCTTGTCCATTAAGTAACTGGCAGGAAAATTCATACAGTGAACTGTTTTTGTGCTTGCCATTATTTGGAATAATGAAAGCACCTAAATACCTCCTGTTTTGTGACTGCACCATCTTTAGTCTGCAGTCTCTCTCTCTCATATTTCCTGAAGGATGAAAGTAGATATTGTACCTTTGTCCTATGTATCTTTGTTTCATAGAAGACAAAAAGCACAAAGGGTAAGGACAGAAGGTTACAAGTGCTTTTTTAATGGCATCTGCTGCCCTGGTATTTCTTATTTTAGTTCCTCTGCTAGAAGTGTATCAGATGGCCATCACTCAACACTAAGGGGAAGGCTAGCATTTTTGGCTGGACGTATTGTTTTCCCTGATAGAACTGTCATTCCTTTAAGGTAGGAAGGAGGAAGGATGCATGGATGTTGGACAGGCACATGGTGTCTGGCACAATCTTCAGGTGACAGACCAACAAAGCTCCTAACAGCCAGCTCTTGGGTTGGTGTGAGGAAGACATTGATATTTATGTTACACATATGAAGAACAAAAGATGCAAATTTGAGAGGAGTCTAGAAATAGCTCTGACTTTGATGAATCTGTTTCTCTCCTTTGGATTTCAGTTGAAAAGCAAAAAGGACATATGATATTTTGTTCTTTAAAAGCCAGCAAATGTAGCATTGAATTCTAGAATATTGCAAAAGTGTACATTCACAGTAAGGGTTAATGATAAATGACTTCATTGCTGGCAGATTTTAGTTATTGAAATTAAGGGCTAAGAAACACTCAGGGCAGATCACTTTGGTTAAGGAAATACCTAATAACCATTGTCTGGCCCTTAGGAACTGTCTTTATAAAACCCAGCTGCATATGCTTAACAGAGCCACAGTTCCAGGATATATTAAATATTTAAAATGTAAAATTTTGTTTATTTTTCCTGACTCAGGTCTTTTAGTTATCTACACATATACTTGGTGATTTAATTTAATAGTTCTCAGCTCTCACTGCAAATTAGAATTATTGAGAGAGTTTTAGAAAAAAAATGATGCTGGAGTCTCAATGCAGACATTCTAACTTTTGGGTTGGCCTGGTCTTATAAGTGAGAAGTAATGAAGGAGTACATTGAAGCAGGGGTAGTAGGGCAAGAGGAGAGGGGATAACTTTGAAAACTATTTAGGAAGCATTTTCTGGTTGAACTGTCTGCACACATGGAAATGTCCTTATTCCTACTGTCTAGTGTGGTCCAGAAATCACATGTGACTATTGAGCACTGTGACTATTGGCTAGTGTGACTAAAGAACTACAAGTTTGTTTTTTGGTTTTTGGTTTTTGAGATAGTATCTCATTATTGTCTTTGTACTTAAGGCAGGCCTAAATGTTGGGATTACAGGTTCACACTACTGCACCTGGCAGTGTACGTAATTTTGATGAGATGAGGCGGGATTCACAGCTCCTATGTTATATTTGCTTAGTATAAATGCAGTGTAGCGATGTCTCTGAAAATAGTTTTTTCTTACTATTTAATCTCTCTCTCTCTTTCTAACACCAGGTATCAGATTGTAGTAGAAATAATTCAAGCGACTACAATTAGCAGCTTTCCCCAACTGAAGAGACACAAGGGTAAGAACCAATTTATTCTGTTATACATTTGAAAGGTTCTGGGTCTATCCATAGTCTCTGTCTCCTATCAGACCTTTGGCAAATAATGAACATTCTTCTGACCTATATTTCAATCTCACAGTAGCTAAATAAGCTAGACTTGAGTGCCTCACATCTATAATCCTAGCTACTCAGGAGGCTAAGATCTGAGGATTGCATTTTGAAGCCAGCCAAGGAGGAAAGTTTATGAGATTCTTATCTCCATTTAACCAAAACTGCAGCTGGAGTGATAGATTGCTAGCCTTGAGCAAAAAAGTTCAGGAATGGCATCCAGACTCTTGGGAGCAAGCCTCAGGAGCACCGCAGGCATGTATGCGTGTGCGTACACACGTGCGTGTGCACGCATGCACACACATACACACCCTAATATTAAAAAAGTAAATGATATTTTATTCTATCAAGAATCTTGGTTTGCATTTTTTTAATTCTCTTACAACTTTTTTATGTGTAAGTCATTGATTTTATAAGGTTGGAGTGCTTGACCGTGTAGTATTTCTCTTTTGATTTTAAATGAAACACGACTACATACTTTTCCTTACACTGAAATTGAAACTTGATATTTGTTCATCTTTTAGTCTTAAAGCATTTTATTGATAAACAACCCCAGCAAGTTGTTTAATATTCACTTCATCTTCCCCATGAAATATTGTTAATAGCTTTCTTTATTTCTACATTTGGGTTCTGGATTTACTTTTTCTTTTGTTTATTTCTTTTCGAATGAAGTGAAACTTTTACTGAGGCCAGATTCTGAGGAAGGGCTAGGCATGTGGATAGCTTTCAGTCCTTGTCGTTGGCCTCATGCTAGCATATGCACCTTTGTATATGTGGAGTTGGAGAACATGCAGAGAAAAATCTTGTTTTGCTCTTAAAACCTGTATATGAAACTTTCACAAAAATCTCCATACCTACTCCAGTCCTTGTCAGGGAGCAGAATGCTAAATTATGAGTAGTTGATCCAAAACTTCTTAGATCTGTTCTCTCCCCAAGTTTCTAGTTATCACAGAAAGACAAAAGAAATGTCTCAAGACTTACAACCATGAGGCACTAACTGAGGTAGGAACTATTAGAAGGGAAGTGGTCAAATGCCATTCAGTGGAAAAATGGATCAAGAAAATGTAACACACACAGTGGAATTTTGTTCATCTGTCAGGGAAAAATATGTCATCTGTAAGGAAAATGGATGGGCTTGAAGAAAACATAGTTAAGTAAAGTAAGTCAGGCTCAGAGAGACAAAGGCCACATGTTTTCTCTCATGTGGAAGTGTCATAAGCATATATGCTCATATATATCAACTAAAGTATGGTGTACCTAGGGGAAGATTGCAATGGTATAACTCCTTTGAATAACTAACTTATACCTTAACAAAATGAATCCCAAGAAGCTAGAATTTGTGGCATCAGGTAGGGTATCAAGGAGAAGAAGGTAGAGAAATGGAGAAAGAAAGGGTGGGTGAATGCAGTCATAATATTCAATGTGTACATCTATCTATCTATCTATCTATCTATCTATCTATCTATCTATCTATCTATCATAAAATGGAACTGGGAAATTTGAGAGATTGATCAAGATGTAATATACTCATGAACTGACATGTTGAAATGAAACCTCCCTGTACAACTACTTAATGATAATAAAAAATAAAATTGAAAATATTTTTAGAAAGGAACTGAAGGTAGAGGGTATGAATTGACACTAATTCTTAATTTCTGCCTACAAGAGAAACTTTTATTGAACACCTGTTTTTTACATGATAATGATACAAAGGTAAACAAAACAGTGTTACTTTAGATGGTGATATGTGCCTCAGAGAAAAACAAAGTATGGGTTTGGGGGATGAATGCAGTGATAGGAAATGCTAGTTCAGCTAGAGCCCAGGGTGATTTTTGTATTCAAATGGTGTGTTAAGGAAGAACTAACCCCTATCTGACCATTGCCCAGCATTGAGCTGGGCCTTGAGCATAACTGGGGAAAGAAGGGCAAGTATAAATCCCTAGGCCTAAACTTGCAGGCTGTGTGAGGAAGCTTAAGTGGCTCTGAAAGGTCCCGGGAAATCTGATGGGTGACAGGCACCGTTCCTCTCCTTATTCTCATTTTTATTGCAAGACAGTTGCTTCAGTTTCAACAGTTTGACAGATACTTTAAGGAGAATACTGGATTTCCTCTCACCACCATTATTTTCCCTATAGGTCTTAGTAAAAGACAGGCTACATAGGCTTACTGACAAGGCTAAGCAAGGTCTCTGTCTGCTCATTAGCAAATGCATGGTTCCACTGGCTACTCCTGCCATGGTGTCTGCTTATTTCTTAAATAGGCTTTTCACTGAAATGGAGTGACACTTTAGATTATGAAATTTCAGACGTTTGATGTGGTAGTCCCATTTGCTCTTTCAAAAAAAAAAAAAAAGGAACCAGACTTGAGTTGAAAAGCAAGGTAAATAATTTTGAGTTTCTGGTCAGTTTTGAGGTGATTTTCAGGTAAGTACTAATGAGAATTGTTGCCAGTTTCATCTTACCTGCTAAAGCACCCTTAACTCATTTTAAACCTTGATTAATCATTAAGTAAATACATAACCTCTTTCTGGAACCTTCCCATCAAGAGGATTTGGTGAAACTTCTATTTCAATGTGTAAGAACAGTTAAAGGCTGGTCTTTCAGGGTGCATATTGGTTGAGGAATGGAGGCCATCAAGTATGTTTTAGTAGTGAGGCAGTCCCCCTTTCTTACCTTGATGATCTGGGCCTTAAGAAGATCTGTGGATCCTGGGGAGAGAATGAGAACCTCTGAGGAGTCAGGGAAAGGGAGCTTGTGTAGCCTTGCCCTCTCCATGGTCACACAGTTGCCTCTTTATCTTACTTCTCACTGGAAGTGGAGTGTAGCAGATTTGACAGTGTCTGCAGACATTTTTGGTTGTCATATCTGGGAGCAAGGATGCTACTGGCATCTAGTGGTAGAGCCAGGGATGCTACTAAAATCTCTACTACTCTACTACTAAAATCTCTGCTACTATACACAGCACAGCACCCCACAGCTCCCCATACAATCTGTTGAAAATGTTGTTGTTGGTAAATCCCTTAGAACATGGTATCATGCTACCAGAGAACAGTCTACTGTCTACAATTTTTATACTTCAAAACCACAGTGGTAGATACTCTTGTACTCTTTCTGGAGTCACCAATTTGTACTGTAAGCTACATTGTACTCTTGTGCCTCATGAAAGAAAGCACCCAATAATTGCTCGTGGGTGTTTTATTTGAGGTCGTTCATTGCCTCAAGGAAGAACTTACACTGGACAGAAGACTTATAGGAAAATACTTTCTATGATATGTCCACAGAAATTTATTGTAATGTCATTATAGCCAGAAGGATTCACCTAAATGTCTAATTGAAATGTGTTGAGCAGATTAGCCCATATTCTTTTGTTGTAATCTCAGTAGAAACTAGACTGTCTAAGAGAAAGAATATTCTATCACTTGTACATTCATCCTGGCACAACTTAAAGGAACCACTGTAGTCCACCACTGTTTGTTATCTTGACTTCTGTTTTAAACTAGATTAAGTGTTTGTGATTAACCCAGTTTTAACAATGATAGCATTACTACTTAGGACTGTAGAAAAATAGCTCTGAGTCTGGCTTGAGTTGGGTCACAGCATGTTGCCGCACACCCACTGCTTATACTTTTCTTGACATGAATATTTCTTCAATGAATGGGCTTTAAGGCCAAAAGAAACGTATTCATCTTCATTGCTGGATTTATAGGGATTTTTTTCATGCCAGAAGCATAGATGCAAGAGTTAGTTCTGTGTTAGCCATTTAATTCTGAACATGATTTTCATTTTCTGAGGCAAAATAAGCAGAATTGTCTGTGTAACAAGCAGTGATTACATTTGTTACTGTCAAGCTTTGTGATCAGACAGTGGTATTGTATTACCCTTTAACACAGAGAACTGCATTCACGTGAGAAGGCTACATTCAAGCTAAGTGGGAAAATATTCTCAGCCTTGCAGCTGGGTTTTAGGGGAAGATTTATTCTCTTATTCTTCCATCTCTTTGGAACTTGCTTCTAGTTTTTGTTCTTTAGAACAGCTTTTAAGCTTTCTTGGGAGGAAGAAGAATGTGGTGGTTGATAGATGAATGTCAATTTCTTCCTGGATCTCTTTCTCATTATTAGCATGTTTTAAGTCCAAACTAAAATTAAGTTCCAGGTTTGTTGTCTAAAACAATTTTTGGCCCTAAAGTTTTAGGTTAGTTTAAATGTTGCACACAGTTTTACAGTTTAAAGATACATGTTTTGAAAGCAAACATTTTTCTGAAAATTTGGCCTTTCCAGGCAAGTGTTTCTCACACACAAAGTATCTTACTTTGCAATAATCTTATTTGGGGCAAAATACAGTTACTTTTTTTCTTTTACAAAGGGACTCCAACATACTAATTTTTTCCTGTTGAGATAAATGCTAAGTTAGTGAGTTTTTTTGGCCATTCAAGCATAGGGTAGGTTCAGAAGCCATTATTGAAGTCAAATAAAAAACATTTCAGTGAATATGGGAAAACATTCCATAATTTTTGGCAGCACATTGAATAATATTTTCTATTGACCTGTGACTCTTTGTGGTAAGTACTTTTCTGACAGGTAAACATGTTTTATGATACTGTGTGCAAGTTTTTAACTTGGTGTTTGAGACTCAAAGACCAATTTTTTTCATCCCAGGCAAGTTTTTTAGATTCTAGCATGAAAGGAAATCGAAGACAATGAACAATTAAAAGTATAATGTGAATCTGGGTGCCCCTGGCTCATGCCTGTAATCCTAGCTACTCAGAAGTGTGAGATGAGAGGATTTGAAGCCAGCCTGGGCAGACAAGTTGCAGAGACTCTTATTTCCAATTAACCAGAAAAAAGCCAGAAGTGAGGTATAGATATTTCAAATGGTAGAGTTCCAGCTGTGAAAGAAGAGGCTTAGTCAGAGCTTTAGGTCTTGAGTTCAAGCCTCAGTACCAGCACACACACACAAATGTGTAAGATGGGTTATGCAAGTTCCATTAAACTGACATGAGATTCTAACCTAGGCTTTAAGAAAAATACATTCACAAAACTCTGCAAAACTTGGCATGACTCAGAAGTCAAGATATCTTATAAATATGTTAGAAACAATAGCAAGAAAGAAAAAAACACTTGTGTCCTTATCTTGGGGTTCATTTTGCCTAACATCATCTTATTTAACCTTTTCAGCTTGTCTCAGACATATACTAGTTATTGCAAATAAGGGAAACCATGGGACCTATGTTTCTTTGGGCCTGGCTCTTTGTATGTCCCTCTCCCATGGTATCACTCCTGTTTTCGCTGTATTTGCTTATGTGGTGCTGAGGAATCGAACCCAGGGCCTCAGGCATGCAAGGCAAGCGCTCTACCACTGAGCCACCTTCCCAGCCCTTTTTCGCTGTATTTGATGTTGGTATAATTTGGGGAGGGGAAGGGAATAAAACAAATAGTTTAAATAGGGATACAGGTGGACCCATTGCAACAATAAGATGTACAAAATGCTATGTTGAAAAATGAACTTTACAACTTTGGTGGAGCTGGGGAGTATAGTCGTGGAGATGGGAGGGCAGGGATGGTAGGGGGAAAACAAAGGAGGAGGCAACAATGCTTGATAAGAAATGTACTTATTACTTTGCTCATGTAATTGTAACCCCTCTGTATGGTATTTTCACAATAAAAAAACTTATTAAATAAAATTTTTAAAAAAGATATCATATGTTAGCTGGGCACCAGTGGCTCACACGGTGTAATCCTAGCTACCCAGGAGATTGAGGCCTGAGAATTACAGTTTGAAGCCAGAAAAGTCCCTGTGAGACTCTCATATCTATCAACCATTCAAACCCTGGAAGTGGCACTGTGGCTCAAAGTGGTAGAGCACTATCCTTGAGCAAAAGAGCTCAGGAACAGTGCCCAGGCTCTGAGTTCAAGTCCCATGACTGATTTAAAAAAAAAAAAAGCATAGTAAAACAGAACTAGTTACAAGTTGGAGTGAGATTCTGATCTTTGTGAGCTACGTCACCTACAGATATTTTTGAGTATTAGTAGTCAATATTTTGGGATATTCCTTCACCTCATTTTGTGCCAGATCATGGTGATGGATGTTCATTCCCAGCATTGTTCTGATTGGCTGGTGCCACAGTAGATTTCCTATACATAATCAAAGTCTGAGGTCAGGCCTCTTCACTTTCCCAGGGATATGAAGACCCCAAGAAAATGTTCACTTGGTCATTTGTTTTGTAAAACTTTCTCCAAATAAAATGCTTTCTGCCTGACAGAAAATGAGTACCCAATAAATACATGGTTATAAAAGAATATGCATACCTGCACACCTATACAAAGCCATCAAATAGAGGGACAAAGGGTGAACAAATGCAGCATTGATACTGGACACTATGTTGAAAACAAGCTATACAATTTATGAGTGGAGACAGGAGGGAAAAACTGGGAGAGAGTTAGGAAAGGGGTGCCATTTTCCAAAAGGAAATGTGCTCTTGGAGGGGAGGGTAATGGTAGGAGGGAGATGAGAAGGGATGGGAAGGGGAAACAAAGGAGGAGGCAACAATGCTTGATAAGAAATGTACTCATTACCTTGCCCATGTAATTGTAACCCCTCTATATGATATTTTCACAATAAAAACAAAAAAAAGAAATGTACTCTTGCCAGGCACCAGTGGCTCACACCTGTAATTCTAGCTACTCAGAGTCTGAGATCTGAGGATTGCTGTTCAAAGCCAGTCCAGGCAGGAAAGTCCACGAGACTCTTACCTCCAGTAAACCACCAGAAAACCAGAAGTGGCGCAGTGGCTCAAGTGGTAGAGTGCTTGCCTTGAGCTGAAGAGCTGAGAGACAGTGTTCAGGTTGAGTTCAAGCCCCATGACTAACCAAAAAAAAAAGAAATGTACTCTTTACCTAACTGATGTAACTAACCCCTCTATATATCACCTTTATAATAACAATAGTTTTTTTTTCGGTCATGGGGCTTGAGCTTGGGCACTGTCCCTGCACTCTTCAGCTCAAGGGAAGCACTCTACCGCTTGAGCCACAGTGCCACTTCTGGTTTTCTGGTGGTTTATTGGAGATAAGAATCTCATGGACTTTATTGCCCAGGCTGGCTTTGAGCCACAATCCTCAGATCTCAGCTTCCTTAGTAGCTGGGATTACAGGCATGAGCCACCGGCACCTGGCTAAGTATTTAGCTTGAGATTCAGATACTTCTTTTTTATTTTTGGTCGGTCTTGGGGCTTGAACTCTGGGCCTGGGTGCTGTCCCTCAGCTCTTCAGCTCAAGGCTAGCATTCTACCACTTGGGCCACAGTGCCATTTCTAGCTTTTTCTGTTTATGTGGTGCTGAGGAATCAAACCCAGGGCCTCATGCTTGCCAGGCAAGCACTCTACCACTGAGCCACCTTCCCAGCCCTAAAAGAAAAAAATACATCAAATATGTATATACATGCAAGATAATTTATGTGTATATTAACAGGTTTTTCCCCACTAAATGCATAATGAATTTATGTCATATTCATACATTAAAATCCTATGCAGTGTTCAAAATAGACCAACTAGACCTGTATTTGCTAATAGGGATGAATCTAAAAGTTAGTGTGGAGATCTAACTTTAAAAAGAAATATCTATATTTATATATCTATATTTATATGATGTTACTTATTGTATGAGTTTTATAAAATATTTTCTATTTGAATAATTTGTCAGTGATATATTTAGAAATTATATTTAGAAGCTATTCGTATTGTATTGAGAATATACATCTATTTATTATGAATTCTATCATTTTGTGTAGAATCCAGTTGTTCAGAATATTCCACATCAGGCACTAATCTAGTTGAGAGCTATTGTATTCCCTCTTTTATACTTTGTCCTCTAAATGGGTTCTTTCATCACTCTGACTCAAGGTAAGGAATCTGCTGCAATGAAAGCTGATCTCCTGAGGGCCAGAAATATGAAAAGGTACATTAACCAGCTGACTGTGGCCAAGAAACAGTGTGAAAAGAGAATAAGAATCCTTGGAGGTCCCTCCTATGATCAGCAGGATGATGGGGCCTTTGATGATGGGGAAGGGCCTCAAAGTCAGAAGGTACAGCTTTGTAGTTTCTTATTTTTGCTATAACAAGTTTCCATAAATCCAACATAAGCATATATAGTTATTTAATCTTTTAATATTTAGCTTAATACACATAGTTCATATCTACAGCCTCACATAGTTTTATAAGTCAAAGAGCTTTGTTACTTTGTGTCCTTGTCTTCTGTAAATTGTAATAGATATGATAGGTGGGAAGTGTGTGTGTATATGTATCTGTCTATCAGTCTGTCTGGACACTCACCTGCATGTTTTTTCAACTCCCCTTTGTCCTCCTGTGGTCAAAGATGAGCGCGTTTATATTTGAAAGTACCCAGTGAAGTCACATTATCATTTGGGCAGAAATAGTTACTATGAAGTAGATGACATCTTAAAGTTATTTTTCTTACTTGATATCCTAATTTTGTCCATTTTGTGGTGAATTTAAGACTAAGATTATATAAAAACTACCTAAGACTACATAAAGAGGATGAAGCAGAACTAGATGAAAGCCTAGGTATAGGTTGCTTCACAAATCTGAAAATTTTCTCACTCAGGTAACAATGGCTGTTTTGGTACAACAAACCTTTGGACTATCCTGAAATCACAGAGCCTAGGAATGTTCTATTTTGGGACTTCTCCTAACTCTGAAGACCAAGTTTGTCTTCCAACAACTAAAGCAAGCTAGGATTAAAAGAAACAGCCACAGTATTTCTAAGAAGCTTGACTATGCCAGCCAGGACTTTGTGCAAATGCCACACTCCACTTTTGTGAGATGACAGTTGACCACAAAAAAACTAATATCAGTATAATTTTACCTGGATATATCCCTCTTAACATTTACCTGTTCTGATTTTTAGTCTCAGGGTGTTTTCCTGTTTATCTCTTGGTTTAAGTTCAAGTTCTGTGATTTTCCCCTGTCCCCGTGCTCCAGTGATGAGCTTTTGTCTTTGAACGTTTTCCTGGTGCAGTCTGCACCAAAGCCTCTTCAGCAACACTGGAATGTACCCCAGGATTCTATGCTAGAGTGAAGGAAGTTTTTTTGTTGTTGTTGGTAGAATTATTTCTGACTCATCTTCCCTAATCCACGTTTGTATGAACTTCTTAGAGCATGGTGGAGGCTTCAAATAATGCTTCATTGCTATGTGAATATAAAGACAGATATTGCGATCTCTCAAAGTTAGTAAAGTAACTACTTAGTAGTGGTCTGAAACAATTCTGGAAACTAATTATTAGTTGTCTATAGCAATGAATAGCCATCTCCTTGAATGAGCTACTAGAACTTGTTAAAAGAATGCTCTTCCCTTTCATCTCATAAAATAGGTCATTATCCGTAATAGAAAAGTTGAATTGATCACATTTATGTGATTTTAGAAATACTGTTGTACTGGTAATACTTCAGAAAATTTGCTACTGCCATAATATCTCAAAATGTAAATTTTTTATTTAAGTGAATTGGAGTCCCATTTATTAGATACCACTTACTACTAATTCAGAATAACAATGTATGTCTTAAGTTCCTTCTAAATTAATTTAAGACTTTTCTTCTAATTGAGTCATAAATCATTGAGAGTCACCTACTTTCTTACAGTACAACAGTCAATGTTCAAAATGGTTCCTACTGTGTCTTCATAAAGGTGGCTCTTTTTTATGTGTGAACATTAAATATTAAAGATATAATAGAATTTATTTTTATAACCATACAATGGAATATTAGGGACAATTGAAATGATGCTTGCAAAAGACTTTTTTTGGGGGCCAGTCCTAGAGCTTCAACTGTGGGTCTGGGCATTTATCCCTGGGCTCCTTTTGCTCAAGACTAGCGCTCTATTACTTGTGCCACAATGCCACTTTGGCTTTGTCTGTGATTAATTGCAGAAAACAGTCTCACAGACTTTCCTGACTTTCCTCTGCAGGCTGGCTTTGAACTGCGATCCTCAGATCTCAGCCTCCTGAGTAGCTAGCATTACAGGCATAAGCCACTAGCGTCTGGCTTAAAAAGACTTTTCTTTTAAATGAGTATGGTGTTACAAAAAGTGAGGAAGGCGGGATGTCGAACCATTTCTCTTCAGTTTTTTTAAAAAAATGATTGATAACTACTGCTTTTCATGTACCACATCCATGCAATAGTGCAAGGATTTTTTCTGTTGTTACCAAGTACTGTGTTTGATATCAGGTAGATGTCAAAATCTGTTGAATAAGTGACTGATTAATATGAACTTGGTATATTTTGAATATGTGCATTTTAATATTCAGTAAACTTTATTCCATTTAAGATTTAAGGTGATAAAAGAGATCTTTCAATTTACTTGAGATACTCTATTACATTGGCTAAGATTGTAAAAGTGTATTTTTCCATGAATGGAGAAGTTAATTAATTGGAAGCTAAAGAAAACTTATTTAAAATGTGACTTGCAAAAACCTACTGTTCAATTTCCTTAATAGATTCTTCAATTTGAAGATATTTTGGGCAGTCCTTTCTATAGAGAACACTTTCGAATATACATGGAAAGGATGGACAAGAGAGCTCTGATTGGTTTTTGGGAGTCTGTGGAACATTTAAAGAGTGCTAACAAGGTAAGGCAAATAGGCTTAAAGGCTATTAACCACTAGCTTAATGTTAAGCCTAGCTGATGAAAACTTGCATGTTAGAAAGTCAGCAATCTTCTTTTTAATGAAACTGTTAAGGTAAACAAATATTAAAAGCGTACATCTTAAATGTTCATTTAAATATTCAATTTAACAATAATAACATATCTCAGCCCATTATGGTACTTTATTTTTATAGAAGTTATTTTTATAATAATAGCTTTACTGTAATACACTACATTTTTATGAAGATGCTTCTGAATAAATAGCAAGGAAGCAAGTCATTTATAGATGTCCTAAGAGGTTGAATTTTATTTCAGGTAGTTATTTTTAACACACTGTAAAAATGCAGGTATATATCCACATTGCTATTACAATAAGCTTGTCACCTACCTATCAGTCTCCTAATACTGTCATTTGCTATAATACATACTTTTCCTCTTTGTGTTTTTATTCTTTTTTAAAAAATTAATTAATTTATTTTTTATTGTGAAAATACTATACAGAGGGGTTACAATTACATGGGCAAGATAATGAGTACATTTCTTATCAAGCATTGTAGCCTCCTCGTGTTTTTATTCTTATCTTCGTTCATAATGTACATTTTTGCATTAGTCTTGTTTTATTTCATGAAATAATTTACTTATTATTAAGTAAAGGAGCGTAAAAGCATTTAAAATATATTTTTATTTCCTTTAGATAGTTGTACAAGGAATTACCATTCAACAGAGCAGTTTGAATACAGTGTCTCTTGATCAATGTCACCCTTTTAAAATGTTAAAAACATTATCATTACACATATATGAATATATGTATAGTATCTATAAATGTATATAACCATGTAAAATATAAATGTATGTGATATATCAAGTATATAATTTTGAGACATTTCATTAATTAAGATATTTATTAAATCAAGACTTTGGTTTATATAACTTGGAAACTCATTTTGCCCTCTTCAAAGTAAAAGGAATATTTCATACATCATATTGCTTATTTGCATGAGTGCTGTTAGGACAAAATATAAATTTAAAACATACCACAACCCTACACTAGTATTTTAAAATCTTAATAGGAATACCTTTCATTGCTCAGTTACTAGCCACAAATTACGTCAATTTACCCAGAGTTGGTGTGGTGTTTGCCAAGGTTATTAATTATCAGGCTGGGCCCCAGCTGACTTTGGGGTGCTCATAAAAGGATATCATGAAGAATGATTTAGGGTAAATTACTGAGTACCATAGAAACTGTCAGTGAAGTAAAGCACATTAACAGTACACTGACTAGTCGCTCATATTTTCTTTGTTTACTGCTACTGTGAAGGACTTTGTATACCATTCCTAGAGAAAATGCAATAATTTTGTTAAATTATTTGTGTATTTATGAAGAAGGCTGATGATGGCCCAGGTATACTGCCTAAGATTAAGCTGCCCAATATAGGTGATGACAATGTAATTATCCTGAAGTAATGATTTTGAAAGATATTAATCTCCTTAAAATGTACAATAATTATACCAACTTCAGGGGAAATTATATTTGTGGAGTGAGCACTTCAATGATTTATACTAGTTAAAAATCAAATAGAGTTTAGTTTATATAATGTATCTATGGAATTGACATTATGGAAAACAGTCCATTGAAGGTAGAGTATTCTCATAATTATTTGTTTTTTTTTTCTCTAGCACTTAAAAGAAATTGCTCAATATAAAGTGTTCATTTTAAGGATCTTGCTGTTTCTGAAGCATAAGTCCCACAACTGTACTAGGAGCAGGGTATATCCCAAATAACTCCTTTTCATCTTTAACATGCACACAATTTAGTGGAAAGAATTTTTCTGGGAGATGATATTCTTTATCTTTGTCTTTTTTCTCTTTGTCTTTTCAGAATGAAATCCCACAATTAGTTGGTGAAATTTACCAGAATTTCTTTGTGGAAAGCAAAGAAATCTCAGTGGAAAAATCCCTTTACAAAGAAATCCAGCAGTGTCTTGTAGGAAATAAGGGGATTGAGGTATTCTATAAAATCCAGGGAGATGTTTATGAGATACTAAAGGAGAGGTACTACCCTTCATTTATTGTCAGTGACCTGTATGAGAAATTGATGATGAAAGAGGAAGAGAAACATGCTTCCCATTTGATTTCCAACAAGGATGAAATGGTGAGTCACACACAATTTGCTGTTCCTCTTTTTTAATTAGATAAACTTTATAATTAGATGAGTGAAATTTGGTGTGCAACAGTCTTTTAACATAGAAGACTAAGTGGAATATAAACAGTAACTTAAATTACCATGTTTCTTGTAGTCTTGAATACTTGTTTTTGTTTTTGTTTTCTGTTGGTCATGGGGCTTGAACTCTGGGCCTGGGCACTGTCCCTCAGCTCTTCAGCCCAAGGCTAGCACTCTACCACTTGAGCTACAGTTCCATGTCTAATTTTCTGGTGGTTTATTGGAGATAAAAGTCTCATGGACTTTCCTGCCCGGGCTGGCTTTAAACCATGATCTTCAGATCTTAGCCTCCTTAGTAATTAGGATTATAGGCATGAGCCACTGGTACCCAGCTTGAGTACTTCTTTGTCCACCTCTTGTGCTTACTCACTTGCTGCCCCTACTCCATTGAGTCAGAGATTTCTAAGTGTCTTTGATATACCCCTAGTTTGACTCCTAAATGGGAGGCAAAAAATCTTTGTGTGAGGTATTTGTGCCTTTCACCAGTTTAGAGAATAAGTAGGCTAGTGTCCTGCTTTTGAATAAAGAAAGAAAGAATGAGGAAAAGATGAATAAAGGATGGTAATGTGGGAAGAATTATAGAAAATGATTGGGAGTTTAAGAAAAACCAGATAAAAGTATAATGTTCCAAAAGAAGCTTATAAAGCCATATCTTCAGTCTAACTTTATTATAGTATACTTGATCATTGTGGATAACTTCAGTTAACATTTCTCATTTCCTAGCATAGTGATTTTTATAAGCTTTAAGACTGATATATAGAATGCTAATAGTGTATCTTGGATTTTTTTCCTGCCCAGTTCACTGTATCTCTAACCCTTGGGAATCAAGTGAGTGTTTTTGATGGTATCAGAAGTCAGTTTGAGGTTTCTGAACTATTGTTAAATTCCATGATGTTCATATAGACTTCCTTTCTTTTGGTTTTGTTATCTGTTTTGTTTTGTTTTATATATAAAAGCACTGAACTGATAGGTCCAAACTCACTACTTACTATAGTTTATTTATTTATTTATTTTTTTTTCAGGTAAGGGGTAGGTTTATTTAGTAGACCTGCTGGGACCAGGCCAGGTTGGCCCTCCACGGGGTGGGAAAAGGCCTGGGAAAGAGAGCTGGGAGATCTGGGAAAGAGAGAAAAGAGCTAGAAAAGAGAGGAAAGAGCTAGGAAAGAGAGCAGGTGGGAAAGAGCAAGCTAGGAAAGAGCTGAGAAAGAGCTAGAAAAGAGCAGAGAGAGCTTACTATAGTTTATTTTTGATAGTTCACAGTTTGTTTTAACTGTGTTGTCTTTCTACTGCAAGAAATAAAGTGATGGGGCTGGGAAGGTGGCTCAGTGGTAGAGCACTTGCCTTGCATGTATGAGACCCTGGGTTTGATTCCTCAGCACCACATAAGCAAAAAGAAAAAAAGCCAGAAGTGGCGCTGTGGCTCAAGTGGTAGAGTGCTAGCCTTGAGCTGAAGAGCTGAGGGACAGTGCCCAGGCCCAGAGTTCAGGCTCCATCACCGGAACAAAAAAAAAAAAAAAGAAATAAAGTGATTTGGCAAATGTCTAAATAAGGTCATTTAAATCAATAAAAGTGTCAATACCTAATAAGTCAATTGCATAAATACTTGAATTGACAGTTCACATGAGAGGAATTAGTAAACAGATGGAAAAATATCCATATTCCCAGGACTCAAAGAAGGTCAGTTTATACAGCTGAACTTTTGGAAGCTATTAGCATTCTGTATTCCAATAATCCCTAGAAGTGGGAATATCCTAGATATGTATCCTAAGAAAATAATTAAAGTGTAGAAAGTATGATTTTGTTGTAGTTTATTTTAGTATATCTGAGAAAACAAGCAAAATCAACCCACAGCAGGAAGATACCTCAAAAATGCAGTATAAGACCATGCATCTGTAAAATTTAGAATTTGTAAGCCTATAACAGCTTATTACAAAAAAAACATTTTTTTTCCAAAAAAGAGAATATTCTTGTGAATGACTACAAGTCATAGGATTTTGTCAAGTGTATATATTTATACATAAGTAGAACCAAAATACAGAATTGAAATCAGCTTTTTTCTTTAGAACTATCTGTAGTTTTTCTTTAAAACATCTTTAATTTGTTATAACTAATAAAAATTACAAGAAAAAATCTAGGAGAAAGGTGGTAGTGAACAAACTAGAAATAGTCCTTAGCAGCAGTTTGTTTCAGTGCCCTGAATGCTGTTGGCTGTTTCTGACACTAATTAATATGCTATTCAGATTTTCCTACGTTTCATAGTTCTTTGTAAGCCACTTTTAAATGCTAATGTTTTTACTTGTACAATAAAGTGTCTTCAGATGTATAATATACATCTTCAAGAACAACATTCATGCTGAAAATACTAGTGGGGTTTTGAAATTTTTATTTTAAAATGATTTGCATTCATTTTTTTGTAGTATTGATAGAAGACCAGAAAAGCTAGATCTTTGTCAAAGATGAGGCATATAATATTCAGATAGAGTTGCAATGTTAACTTAGGGGCCTTCTCTTTTTCTGTGTGGATTCCCTTGGATGTACCAAATGAGAAATAATGGCATGGAATCCTCCTCCTTTCTTTAGTTTATTATGCATTTCCTTTTTTACTACAACTCTGAATGCCAGTTACTTTGGTTCCAGATACTTTGATTTTTCTCTTTGACTGAAAAAAATCCCCCATTCTAACATTCTAGCCCTTTGGAAGAGTGTTTTGTACTGATACAGGATCTTTAAAGTAGATGATTACTGAATTTTCTGTTATCATAAGATGATGGTATGCAACTTTCCCCAGGTTCCAGGAGGTGAGGCTGGGGAGGATACAGTGGATGAAGGCACCAGTGGAATTAGTGAACAAGCCAGCTTTACTGTAAGCAAACTAAGAGAGCTAAGTGAGAAACTCGAATACAAAAAACAAGCTCTAAGTTCTATTCAGAATGCGCCAAAACCTGACAAGAAGGTAAATATTGTGCTGTCAAAGCTGACTCTGAATATTTCCATTTGTCTCCTTTGATAAATAATGCTTTTCAGTTTATATTGAGAAGTTCTACTTTCTTTAAAAAGAATTTATTTATTTACTTATTTATTTACTTATTTATTTATTTATTTATTGTCAGTCCTGGGGCTTGAACTCTAGGCCTAGGCCCTGTCCCTGTGCTCTTCAGCTAAAGGCGAGCACTCTACCTTTTGAGCCACAGCGCCACTTCCAGTTTTCTAGTGGTTTATTGGAGATCAGAGTCTCACAGACTTTTCTGCCCAAGCTGGCTTTGAACCGCTATCCTCAGATTTCAGCCTCCTGAGTAGCTAGGATTACAGGCATGAGCCACCAGTGCCCGGCTTTAAAAAGAATTTTAACTGAGAGCAAGTTCCATGTTTTTTTTGTTGTTGTTGTTATGGCTTTGTTTATTGCTTCTGGAATAGTGTTAGAAAAGAATTTGGAATTCTTTTGGTTTGGAATTCTTTCTCACCATCATCTTTGACTTGACTATTCTTTCTAACTAGCCTGACTATAGGGCTTTTAAGGAAGGGGGGTAAGGCTGGGTTTTTTGTTTTGTTTTGTTTTGTTTTGTTGTTTGTTTTTGTGATGGTCCTGGGGCTTCAACCCAGGCCTTGGGCTTTTTTGATCAAGGCTAGCTATCTACCGCTTGAGCCACAGCTCCACTGTTGTTTTTCTTTTTTACCTGAAATGGTGGAGCTTTTTTTTTTCATTTCACCTGCCACAAACACAAATTAAGGAACTTTGCAGAATTACTCAAACAGCTGTTTTGCTAAAAACTAACAGATCTTGCTAATTGGCATTTTTCTTTTTTCTTTTTTTTTCTTTGTTTGCTGTACTAGGGTTGTACTTTGGACCTCACGATTGCTAGGTCTACCGCTTCAGGCATGTGTCCAGCTAAATTGGCATTTTTTAAACCAAGCTTTGCGTTGCCTGTGTACCTCTGAAGTCTAACAAGGAGGTCTCTCTGATGTAGGTGGTAATAAAGCTCTGTGCTCTGCCACATGGTCTCCTCTGGCACTTTACTTCATGTGACAGGAAGGCAACTTTGAATTTAAAAAAATTTAGTGAATCACATTTTTTTTTTTTTAGTACTTTTTAGTACTTATGTACTACTATCATGAATATCTGAATGTTTTTGTAATGAAAGAATATTCCTGAGATAAAATGTAGAGAAATCGGCATATTATGAACCTATTGATGATCTAGTCAGCAGAGTTATTCATAGGTAAGCCAGTTACTATCTAGTTAAAACCATTGTATGTTTTTCTTTCTGTTTTTGTTTTTTGCATTACAGGAGGTAGAATCTAGTTCATCTTGCATGCTGGGTAGCCCATCCACTACCTTTCCCTCACTATTTTTTTTTAGAAAGAAAAAAAAAGGGAAAGTCTTATATAGGAGTACAATATTTGTCAATAGTTATCTTTTTTACAAAATTGTAAGGCAAAAAGAAGTTTAATATGCAATTCATTTTAATAATCCTAATAGTACTCTGAAAAGAAACAGCTAGGTTTCTTGGTTCATCATAAGAAACAGGTTTTGTGCATAGAGAACTTGTAGAGGCTTTGAGTATTCCTGGTAAAAACAACAGCTATGAGATAACAGAATTAGCTGGACCGGTAAATAATCAGTATCTTCAATGTGGCAGATTCCCGAAGACTAGTTATCTTATTTGTTATGAACTCATTGTAAATCAAAATGTATTTATGGAGAATAGCATGAAAGATGAACTAGAAAATGTTATTGAATTAGTTTCTGTTTGGTTCATAATTTGGTTGAAAGACAGTCTTTAGTCTTAAAAGAAATTTTAAAACCATGGAATGTACATTCTGAGCTATAATTACATGAAAGAATTCTCAGGAGACTTGGAAAGATTCACTAATATGATGGTTTAATTTGAATGCTAGTCTCTGATCCCTCCAAAAGCAGGCTACATTTCCTGATAAATCAAATTGTCCACTGTTGTGTGAGTTCACAGGACTCCAGAAGCAGACATTGTACTCTTTTCATTCATGTTGGTAAATATGAAATGTAAATATAAAATTAAGGTTTTAATATTCAAGACTGACATTGAAAAGGTTTTAATGATCTAGAAGTTAATACATGCCTCAAAGGAACTTTTATTAGAATGATTTTTCTGTATTAAATATGTAATTGTGAGTCAGAACATTTTTGCATGTGTTAATACTGGTGAAAGTTTTCTTTCCCCAGAGAAGCAAGCCAGGAATATGCTTAGAACTCCTCTCAGATCTTGGCACCAGCTGCTGAACGTGAACTTAGTCTTGTAGTTTGATTGCTTGAAATCTACTGTCAGGGTTTATCTTATTTCTTTGGAGAGATTTTGTGAGTCTGAAGCAAACTGTCCATTCTGCGTTATTATTGGGAGTAAATCATTAGGATCTTAGTAGCAGAAGTAACATGTAAATGCATGATGCATGAATAATCAGTGAAACAGTTTGACACACCTGCTCTAAAGGAGCAGCCATGACTATGGAATTAAAACATTCATGAAAATAAAATGGTCACAATCTTTTTTGATGATCAGATGCAGGATGATGGTATATACAAGAGACACTTCCTGTAGGTCTTCTGAGGAAGAGGAAGACTGGTAGACTGTGTGTTCAGAAGAGTTTAGGGACAAAGATGCTGTTCTTACCCTTTGGGGTTCATAAAAAGATGAGTGAAATACAAGAAGATAACAAGCATAGCATTTTAAAACATTTTAACTACTTCATTTGAGTAGAATCATACAGTATTTGTTCTTTATGCTGGCTTGTTTCATTTTGCACGATGTCTCCAGTGTTTTCTTTATGTACGTGTTCAAATTTCATTACATTGTAAGGCTAATATATCACATTTTATTGTGTGAACCATTCTTCCATCAATAAACATTTCAGTTTGTTTTCATCGGTTGGCTATTTTTCACTAGTAATGTTGCTGTGGAGGTGTTTATACAGGTATCTTTTAGAGATCCTGTTTCCATTTCTTTGGTGTGTATGCTTAGAGGTGGAATTGGTGGGTCATATGGTAATCTGTTTTAATTTTTGAGAACTACCTTACTATTTTCCACAGCATTTGAACTATGTCCCTTATTTACTTACTCCCTTATTAACTACCTATTCTTTCTTCCCTCCCCTCACTACTTTCTTGCTTCTCTTTCCTTCCTTTTCTTGCTTTTCTCCTGCCTTTCTTCCTTCCTCCCATTCTAAAAACTATAAAGTAACAACTCATTGTGACTCTAATTTGTATTTCCCCACTAAATAGTGTGGAATGGCATGATTGTATGTGTTTATTAACCATTTCTTTATCTTCTTTAGAGAAATACCTATTCATGTCCCTTTTTTTGGGGGGGGAGGAGGTTTTGGGGGTTGAACTCTGGGCCTGAGCACTGTCCTTCAGCTCTTCAGCTCAAGGCTAGCACTCTACCACTTGAGCTACAGCTCCACTTCCGGTTTTCTGGTGGTTTATTGGAGATAAGAGTTTCACGGACTTTCCTGTCCAGGCTGGCTTTGAACCGCAGTCCTCAGATCTCAACTTCCTGAGTAGCTAGGATTAAAGGCATGAGCCACTGGCGCCTAGCTTGTCCTTTTTGTTTGCTGTCGAATTTTAGAAGTTCCCTGTATGTTCTGACTATAAAACTTTACCAAATATTTTATTTGTAAATGTTTGATCCTAGTTTGCAGTTTGCCTTTTTGCTTTATTGTTAGTGCTCTTTGATGTACAGAAGTTTTGAATTTTGATGAAATACACTTTGTTCATTTTTCTTTTGTTGTCCATGTCTCTGGGGATCATACTATTAAATTATAGCCAAAACTCATGTTGTGAAGCTTTCCCCCTGTGTTTTCTTCTAAGATTTTTAATTTTTATAGTTCTGTTTTTTTCAAAAAGATTTTTGTCAGTGATGTACAGAGGAGTTACAGTTACATAAGTAAGGTAATAAGTACATTTCTTGTCAAATATGTTACCCCTTCCCTCATTTTTCTCCTGCTTTCCCTCCGCCCCACCCTCCTCACCCCTAAGTTGTGCAGATAATTCCCAACATAGTGTCTTGTGTATATTGCTATTGCATTGGTTCTTTGTCTCACCATTCTGTTGTTCCCTTTACCTTCACTCATTCAAATAAACTTACAATACCACGGTACCAAAATCAAATACAGTGACAACAGGATATACCATAGGGGGAAGAACATACAAAAGAAACAAAAAATCACTTGAAAAAAATCATATTAAGTAAAATAAGCCAGACCCAAAGAAACATATGTCCCAGGGTTTTCCTTATTTGAAATAATTATTATACATCTAGGATGATCTTAGCAGATGTGTGCAGAATAGCTGAATATGACCATGTAAAATGATGCTAAGTGAAATGAACTCCAAGACAGGGACACAAGAGGTTTTTCTTTGTTGTTGTTTTTAATGTACTATGTGATTTTTCTGTTTTCTGTTATATGTTCTTCCCCCTATGGTATATCCCCTGATGTTACTGTATCTGATAGGTTTTTAATTCATTTTGAATTAATTGTAGTGGTAAGGTCCCAACTTCTTTCCGTTGCCTGTGGAGATAGATGCCTTGCACAGTTTGTTGAAAACATTTTTCTTTCCACATTAAGTGGTCATGTTATCCTTGTAGGTAAATGGACTCTGTTCTCCTCCTCCTCCTCTTTTTTTTTTTTTTTTTTTGAGTTCAAGTCCAAGGGCTTGAACTCAGGGCCTGGACAATGTCCCTGAGCTTCTTTTTGCTCAAGGCTAGAACTCTACCATTTGAGCTGGCTTTTTCTGTTTCTGAGGTCCTGAGGAATAAAACTCGAGGCTTCATGCATGTTAGATGAGCACTCTACCACTAAGCCACATTCCCAGCCCCCTCCTCCTCTTTCTCTTCTTTTTTAATTTCCTCTTCTTCTCCATCATTATTTTCTTCTTCTTCTTCTTTGTTGTTGTTGTTGGTACTAGGGATTGAATTTAGGGTCTAATGCTTGTTAGACTAGCATTCTCCCATTTGAGCTATACTCCTGGCCTTTTTTTTTTTTTTTTGAGCTTTAATTATTTTTCAGATAAGGTCTGTTTGTCAAAGGCTATCTTCTTCAACCATGATCCTTCTACTATGACCTCCTGCATAACTGGAATCATAGGTATGCATTATCACACCTGGCTCCTTTGTTGAGATGGAACCTCAGTAACATTATGCCCAAACTGGCATGGCATGGTGATCCTCTCAGTCTCTACTTCTCTGCTAGTCAGGATTACAGGCATGAGCCATCCTGCTCAGCCTGTCCTAAGTCTTTACCCAAGTCTGTAATGTTTTTTTTTTTTTTTTTGGGTCCGGTCATGGGCCTGAACTCTGGGCCTGGGCGCTGTCCCTCAGCTCTTCAGCTCAAGGCTAGCGCTCTACCACTTGAGCCATAGCACCACTTCCGGCTTTTTTCTTTTTGTTTATGTGGTGCTGAGGGATCGAACCCAGGGCCTCCTGCATGCAAGGCAAGCGCTCTACCACTGAGCCACCTTCCCAGCCCCCCAAGTCTGTAATGTTTTGAGTAATGAAGTTTTCTAAAAGTTTTGAAGTCAGGAAGCATAAGTCCATCAACTTTTGGGGGGCTGTTTTGTGTCCCCTGAGATTCTACATGAAGTTTAGGGTGAATGTTTCTATTTCTACTAAATATGTTATTAAAATTATGGTAGTGCTTACATTGAACCTATCGGTTGCTCTGGTTAGTACTGATACCTTAAAAATATTATATCTTTATGAACTTGGAATGCCTTATGAAGATTTGTCATTTTTAATTTCTTTTATCAATGTTTTGTAGCTTTCTTTATAGGAACATTTCATTTCCTTGGTTAATTCCTATGTATTTTATTCTTTTTGGTGCTACTATAAATGGAATTTTTAAAATAACATTTGTGGATTGCTCATTGTTAGCTTATAGAAACAACTGGCTTGTGTATGACAAGTTGCATAGCTTTTAAAATGTTTCCATAAACACCAGGATGTTTTTCTTGTGGCAGATTGTTTCCAAGTTGAAGGATGAAATACTTTTAATAGAGAAAGAACGCACAGATCTTCAGCTGCACATGGCAAGAACAGACTGGTGGTGTGAGAACCTTGGCATGTGGAAAGCCTCCATTACCAGTGGAGAGGTAGGCTTTGCTGCTTTTCCACTTACTCCCTAAGTTTTGCTTTGCTTTGCTTTGCTTTGCTTTGCTTTGCCTTGCCTTGCCTTGCCTTGCCTTGCCCTGCCTTGCCCTTCCCTTCCCTTCCCTTCCCTTTCCCTTTCCCTTTCCCTTTCCCTTCCCTTCCCTTTCCCTTTCCCTTCCCTTTCCCTTTCCCTTTCCCTTTTCCTTCCCTTCCCTTCCCTTCCCTTTCCCTTTCCCTTTCCCTTTCCCTTCCCTTTCCTTTCCTTTCTTTCCTTTCCTTCCTCCTTTCTTCTTTCTTTGTCTCTCACACTTTCTTTCTCACTTCTTTTTTCCTTCCTCATGCTCTCTTTCTCTCACACTTTTTCTCTTTCTCCTTTCCTCCCTTCTTCCCTTCCTCCCTTTCTCTCATTCTCTTTCTTTTTTCTTCCCTCTTCTTCCCTCCTTCCCTCTCTTTCTTTTTTCTTTTTTTCTCTTTCTCTTTCTTTCTGTCTTTGTCTCTCCCTCTTTTCGTTCCTTTCCTTTCCTTTTCTTTTCTTTTGTCTTTCATGCTGGTCCTGGGGCTTGAATGCTGTCCCTGAGTGCTCTCCCTGAGCTTTTGTGCTCACTTGAGTCACAACTCCACTTCTGGCTAATTGGACAGGTGAGTTTCTTGGCAGGTTTTGAAAAGTGATCCTCAAATCTCACCATTCTGAATAAGTAGGGTTATAGTCATGAGCCACCTGTGCTTGGAAATTTGACTTTATAAGACAAGATTTTGTCCACATTCTTATAGATCATATTTGCCCATTGCCTTCCCCTCTGTTTCACTCTGGTTTGTCCATGATTAGAAGGTATCCCTGGAAGCATAGCTTGGAATGATCTCACCCACCTCAAACAGAAAATTGTCCTGTTCACTGGAAAATTATCAGCAACATTGGTAGGAGACTATTTAAGATCCCTGAGATACTTATTTATTTTTTTATTGATGATTGAAATAAATGGAAAATATTTTTTGAAATGTGAAAATAAAAAACTAAAAGTTTAGATACGTCTGTTCCATTCTGCTGCTGTGACTTCAGTAACTTAAATCTCAGAAGTTTAAAGATCTTTAATAATGAATTTTTTTCCTTTTTACTGTCTAAATGTTCTTCAAGGACTGTGGGATACTAATTTGCAGACTATGCTTGATCCCTTTTCATTTGTCTATAAAACATTGCAGGTTGGAGTAAAGATGCTTCTAAGCTTTGACTGTACATTGTTATTCTTGCTAGTTCCTCCCTCCCACCTATCAGTGAAGTGGAAAGTGAAAGATGAAAGTCACATCATTCACATTATGCTCACATAGCAAGATCCCGAGCAAGATGGTATTAGTGATATGTTTCATCACTATTTGAAAGGCTTATTGTTGTTCGTCTCTTTCATTTTCTCAGTGGCTTGGCACTCTTTATAATTTATAATCTTAATTTCACATCTAGATAGCAAAACAGGATATATTCTCTGGGAACTGTTGTGGAAGAATTTATAGTATGTGAATGTTTAATCAAGTACTTATTGGCACTTACTAGTACTCCCATTAAGCTATATTGCAGTATTGCACACATTTTTTGAGGTAAGTTAGGGAGCAGTAGAACAGGGAAAACTGTTTTCAACCTTAGATATCATATAGAAAATATAATAATTGATAACTTTGGATGGAACTACTATTTTAGTATAGATAGGAATGTGCTAAACTCAGAGATATGTGTCAGACGGTCATAGAAGAGGACTGTGGGAGGAGCCACTCAGTTTTACTTAGAGCTGCCTGTGACATTTCTCAATATGTTGAAATCATCTTACAAAGGCAGACATGGAAGGTGGGAGGGAAGCAGTAGAAACATCTACAAAGAACTTTGCCCTAGAAATCAGGTTTTTATTCAAAAGTTTGCTGAAAAGATAAAGGAAATAGATAGGAGTGAGAGAGGTCAGCTGACCTCAAGCATTCACAGATCACTCCAAATAGGAAGTATGTGGACGTTTTTGTTTATTTTGAGGTAGACTCCTGACTTTTCATCCTAGCCAAACCTTGTACTATATATGTGGTTCCAGGAAACTGACCCTGTCAGTGACTTTACTTCTCCATCCACACAGAGGGATAGTATTTTTCCCTCACAAAGAATAATGGAGTGCTCATTCAACCTTACATGGCTTTCCTGCGGACGGCTCTCTAGTTTTATGGTACAAATTGAAGCTCAGATCAGTGCATTTTCTGTTTTCTTTTTCTTACTTGTTGAAGTGTGTGATGTCTAAGTTGAGAAGTAAACAAGTTATGTTTCTCTATAAAATTTCATGAGGTAAAGTTATGTTCATGGCAAAAAAAATTTTTTTCCTGAGGAATTTTGGAGGCTAGGTATGGTAGTAACATGCCAGTAATTCTCACACTTCAGAGGTTTACAAGTTCAAGGATAGCATATGCTATGTAGCAAGACCCTGTTTCAAAAAAAGAGAAATCATGGTTTTTGAATCCTGAAGTAAAGCTTAGGAAGCCCTCAGACAGAAGGTTAAGTCTCTTGTATTAACTTTCTTTTGCTATGTAACATATCATGGCATTCATTTATCAGCTCATAGTTGTAAAGACAAAAAAATTCAGCATAAGACTGTATTCTGTGCTCATTGGATCACATGACTGAAAACCAAGGTATTGGCCCAACCTAGCTCTTGTCTGGAAGACTGGGGAAGAAACTTGTCCAAACTTTTTTTAGGTTATTGGCAGAATTTATTTTCTTGTGATTGTAGATCTAACGACTCTGGCTTCTTCATGGCTTCTTTCTTGGACTTCCAATCTTTCTGACTTTATTTTCTGTTATTTGCCAGACAAACTTCTTCACTTAAAAAATTAGATCCACGGGGCTGGGAAGGTGGCTCAGTGGTAGAGCGCTTGCCTTGCATGCCTGAGGCCCTGGGTTCGATTCCTCAGCACTACATAAGCAAAAAGAAAAAAGCTGGAAGTGGCGCTGTGGCTCAAGTGGTAGAGCGCTAGCCTTGAGCTGAAAGGCTGAGGGACAGTGCCTAGGCCCAGAGTTCAGGCCCCACTACTGGACCTCCCCCCCCCAAAAAAAAATTAGATCCACCCAAGGAATGTCTCTGTTTTAAAGTATAAAACCCTCCACATTCATAATCCTGGAGTTACTCATGGAAGGCATACGAGGAAGAGGAAAATGTTGGAGAATTTCAAATCTTCATTCCACATTCATTTACCTTGTCTTTGTTGTTGATTTTGATTTCTTCTCAAGGTTACAGAAGAGAATGGTGAGCAGATGCCTTGTTACTTTGTCACAGTGAGCTTACAAGAAGTCGGAGGAGTTGAAACTAAGAATTGGACTGTCCCAAGAAGACTCAGTGAATTTCAGAATTTACACCGGAAGCTTAGTGAGGTATGGATGCATATGAACACAGAGCCTAAAGTTGCTGAGCACCAACAGATCCCAGAGGCTACAACAGGATTTATTCTCATTTTTTTATGTTGGTATTAGAGCTTGAACTCATGAGTTGGGTACTGTGCTTTTTTGCTTTTCTGCTCAAGGCTGGCACTCTATCACTTGAACCACAGCTCCATTTCTGGCTTTTTGGTGGTTATTTGGAGGAGTCTCACAGACTTTTCCGGCCTATGTGAATCCCTATCATCATATCTCAGCCATCTGGGTAGCTGGGATTACAGGAGTGAGCCACGGGTACCTGGTTTATTGCAGGCTCTATGAATTAGGATACTGGTTAATCTTTTTCCTTGCTGCTGATACTGACATGGTGACATTTTCAGCCTGACATTTTAAGGTTACTCATAGATCAAACCACCTAGTTTAGATAAATTCTTCGGGACTATTGTCTGATTTCATTAAAAATTACCACAAAAGCCCAGAGATGAGATCCCAGGGATTATCTAGGGCAAGTGGTTTTGAACCTGCCTATTGTGACCCTTTAATGGGTAATGAATGCAATTATGACTTGCAGCAATAGAAATAGAATAGAATTTGTTGTATTTTTGTTATTGTTGTTGTTTTTTCTATCAGTCCTGGGGCTTGAACTCAGGGCCTGGGCACTGTCCCTGAGCTTCTTTTGCTCAAGGCTAGCACTCTACCACTTGAGCCACAGCACCACTTTTTTTTCCCTTTTGTTTATGTGGTACTGAGGAATTGAACCCAGGGTTTCATGCATGCTCCCATTATGTTGGATTTTTATCACATACATTGAAGGACACAGAAAAGTTCTTGTTCTCAACCTTGAATGCCAAGTGTGCTGTTAATTTGTTTTGTGACCTGAGATTTGCACTGGACCTTTTGGATTTCTTTTTCCTCATCAGTTAGCTGCAGATATTCATAGTCCCTAAGAAAATAGTTCTTATTAAGAGAAGAAATATATACAAAGCATGTAGAAAAATATATGGCACATAACCAGACGTGGTGGCTCATCTTGTAATTCTAGCTATTTGGGAAAAAGAAATGACAGTGCATGGCCAGCCTCAGGCCCTCCCCCCAAAAAACAACAACAACAACAACAACAAATGCCTTCTTGAGAAGCTATCTCAAACAGTGGTTGGACATAGAGGTGTAAGCTTGTCATTCTTAGCAACCTGGGAAAGCACAAATAGGAGGATTACAGTCCAGACATGTCTGGGCATAGAGCAAGAGCAAGATCCTATCTTGAAAATAACCAGTGCAAAGTAACCTACACACACACACACACACACACACACACACACACACACACACTCACATATAATACACACATCCATAGTTTGCAGTACATCCCTGCTATCGATTTTAGTTAACAATGTTTGAAAGCCACTCATTGAGGTCAATTTTATTTATTTGATAGATGAGGGAAAGTAATTCCAGAACTTAATTGATTTATAGGATGTATATACAGTAGACTAATCAGGAGTACAATCTAAGTCATCTCACTTTCACATTTCCTGATGAACTGCATCTAACTCTCTTTCTGTTGAATATAATTACCCTTTAGTCCAGTAATAAAAAGCTTTTCAATCACTTCCACTTTTATTTATGTCCATTCTTCTCTTGCTCAGAATAAACTAATACTGCCAGAGTCCTGTGGTCAACTCTCAGACTCCTTTTTGGACAATATTACTCCTTCCTTTGTTCTTTCCCAGTTTTTCCCTGCCATCTCCACCCCAAGCCATATAGTTCATTTTCAACATAGTTTCTACAAAGTACTATTGTTACATTTGTTTAGTCTATGTTCCTCCATTTTTGTCATTGACTTCTGCACGCTATACCTACTTTAAAAGCATACTATTGTTTCTCATCCTATGGTCATTCCATAGAATAGAAAACAAAATATTTATTTCAAGGTAAGAGTAAATTCTTCCCCAGGTTGTTAAGTAAAATTGACAGTACAGAAACCTGCATTGTTTACTGCATGACAAATCACTAAAGTTTAGTGTAGTTTCTAATAAATATAGAAAGGAAAAATAAGTTGGGGATGATTTTGAAATAAAACATAATTGAAAAGTGAAGTGTATTTAGGATATAAATACCCTGAAGCATTAGAAGAAGAAACAAACCTTTTACTGTTCTGTGACTATCCTTTTGCCTCATTAGCATCTTTCCTATCTGTGGCCTGATGGCTGGGCTCTTTTCTTACCCTTGCTATTTCTGATTATGTCTGTCTTCCTACTATGAGAACATCTCCTGTTGACAGCTGTAATTGGAAGCACCTTTTGGGACCCTGGAGATTTTAATCTTGCCTTCCAAATGTCACTGCCTGTTTCATTTCTCTAAAATTTCATATGGCTGGTCTTAAGGATAAAATAACAGCAAATTTCTAGCACAGTGTCTGATCGAACGTAAGATTTTTGTCTATGAAAAGTAACATTGGGGCTGGGAAGGTGGCTCAGTGGTAGAGTGCTTGCCTTGTATGCTTGAGGCCCTGGGTTTGATTCCTCAGCACCACATAAGCAAAAAGAAAAAAGCCAGAAGTGGCGCTGTGGCTCAAGTGGTAGAGTGCTAGCCTTGAGCTGAAGAGCTGAGGGACAGCGCCCAGGCCCAGAGTTCAAGCCCAACGACCGGACCTCCCCCCACCAAAAAAAGAAAAGTAACATTGTCAATAATTATATCACTGATACATTATTTATGTTAATTTTCATGACAGTAATAAAGCTGAAGACGAGGTTTTCTTTTCATTTGTTTCTATTAGTGTTGATAACTGTTTTCAAAGTATTAAAAATACAACTTGTATTTATTTATTTTCCTGGTACTGGGACTGGAACTAGGGGTTTCAAGCTCTTGCTTGGTTTTCTGTTTGTGGCTGGTTAATTGGAGATAATTTTGCAGACATTTTTACCTGGGCTGGATGTGAACCATAACCTTAGATTTCAGCCTCCTTAAAGCTATGATTACAAATGTGGGCCACTAGTCTGCAGCAAAATACACTTCTAAGAGAAAACTTCTGTGACCTGTACTTAACATATATAGCATTGTCAGCATGACCTTATGATTTCTTAGTTTCTAGGAATTTGTAGGTCTGTGGATGATATGTCCATCAAATTTAGCTTAAATGGGTAGATTTTAGCAGGGTATGGTGATCCACATCAGTATCCCTGTACTCGGAAGGCTGAGGCAGGAGGATCATGAATTTGAGTCCAGCTTGGACTGCATAGCAAAACTGTCTCAACGAAAGCAGAAAAAAAATCAGAGTCTTAAATAGCAGAGAAATTCAAAACGAAGATACTGGTTTGTTCTGATTATTACTGTAAAACATGTTTTAAGACTGAAGTGTATTTTCAAAGCACTAACATTTATTTTTTTTTCCCCCTCTCAGTGTGTCCCTTCTTTAAAAAAAGTCCAGTTGCCTTCTCTTAGCAAGCTGCCTTTCAAATCTGTAGATCACAAGTTTCTGGAAAAGTCAAAGAATCAGTTAAATAAGTTTTTACAGGTAAGCAACTGAAAGGTTTTGGCTATGAGAGGAAACAGTTTGATATTTGGAGTTAAACAGCCCCATCCTAAGAGCCAACTAGTTTTCTTTTTGTTTTTACAAGACATGCTAAACTTGTTATCACTAGTGGCATACAGTTTTCTCCCCATCACTGCCAGTACCACCACCAAAGATAACTAACTAGCTGCCGTGGATCTTAATGAACAGCCACCAGTGGGTGATAGTTTCCATTGGTTATTCACTCATAAATTCTGTCTTATCAAAGTGCACACAGCATCTTACTGTCATGTATAAACATGTTATGTTTATGTATAAGAAAAGGCTTATACATAAACTTGATTTATTTTCTGGTTCCCTCTTTCCTAGGCCAGATAAATATGTACAAATCTCAAGGAGATTTTCAGTTCACAGGTCAATGAAAACAGTTATACAATTATATAAACAAACAATGTTTGGAAAGTGGTGGGATACAGTGGAATGATACAGTGAAAATGAATGGTACGTGGGTCCACCCTGTCATAACTCTCAGCAGGCATACAAAGTCTGAATGCAATTATAAGAATTTTTAGTGATATCTATGAATTTGCAAAACTCTTAAGTTGCTCAAACACAAATGAGGAAATTGTCTTTCAAGGCAATAGCTCCTTATATCTGTGAGTCAGGAGCAAGGTAAGAACCATTTGTGGCACCAAGCAGAACTGAGTAGAGGGAGTTCTGTTCTCTGCATGGGATTCTCCCATGCAGAATGACTAGCACAGAGTGACTTACCCCAGACAGGAACATTTGCCACTAAAATTACTGAAAATAATCACATACAGTTTATTGCAGAGAAAAAGGGAAACAGTTTTTAAGTTCAGAATTTGACACGTCCACTTTTATCTTGTTTGCCATGCTTGTAGTGGCTCCCACCAGCTCAGAATTTCCTGTGTAGCAGTAATCAATGCATCAATCCTCCTTTTCCCACAGAATTTACTTTCAGATGAACGACTGTGTCAGAGCGAAGCACTTTATGCCTTTTTGAGCCCTTCTCCTGACTACCTCAAGGTTATTGATGTGCAGGGGAAAAAAAACTCCTTTTCATTATCCTCATTTTTGGAAAAACTTCCTCGTGACTTTTTCTCCCATCAGGAGGTGAGTGGTCAAAAGGTTTTACCTCTCTTGTAGAATATTCATCTACAAAAGTCTGTTTGAAGTAACATACTGCTTGAAATATTGCTACTAATGCAAAGCAAATGCATCCATTTTCTGTAATGTTTTGCTCTCGTATTTTGGATCATCTTCTTGTTACCCCTTGTAAGTCAGCTGGAAAAATGAAGATACAGGACCATCACTGTAGAGGAGTTGGCTGTGTTGAAAGTTCAGGGGAGAAAGTTCAGGTTCTATTTATGAGATAATAGTCATTGGATTGTAGACAATTGGCAGGTTTCTGTGCTATTTTCCTAATACATAAGGAAAGGCTTTATGCCAGGCTGGGAGTTTCAATTTCATTTTAAGAAGTGGAGAACATGGATTATTTTGAAGCAAGATGACCTGGCAGCAATATATATGGCCAAAGAAATGTCTAAAGAGAGAGAGGCTGTATTCATTTTCTTCTTTCTTTTTTTTTTTTATGGAGGGGGGGTCTTGTTGTGGGGCCTGAATTCTGGGCCTGGGCACTGTCCCTCAGCTCTTCAGCTCAAGGCTAGCACTCTACCACTTGAGCCACAGCGCCACTTCTGACTTTTTTCTTTTTGCTTATGTGGTGCTGAGGAATCTAACCCAGGGCCTCAGGCATGCAAGGCAGGCGCTCTACCACTGAGTCACCTTCCTAGCCGAGGCTGTATTCATTTCAATCTCATATTCTGACCTGGATGTCTTGATCCATAGGTAAAAAGTTGCAGAAAACCTGTCCAGAATTTGGCTTTTCCTTAGTCTTTTGCCAAATAGCTCTGCTCTTTACCAGGGTTGGCTTAATGAGCTTGCAAAGAGGGACTGAACACTGAAAGGAATATGTTGCTTTGCTATGTTCTTTGTCAGGAGTTATCTGTTCACCATAGACAAGCCCACATCTCTGACTAAGTCTGTGTATAAATCAACTTCTCCCACCCAACTCCTTCCCACAGCCTTCCATTGAGGCTCTATGGCTTACCTCTATTGCCTCCCTTTCGTACCACCCCTTGGGAAATGCATGTGGCTCAGTCACTCTGTGAAGTGATTCGTAGATATTAGCTATTGTTGGACTTCAGTGATGCTGCTTCTGAGAATTCTCAGTCCTTTACTCTTATTATCTGATGTTTCCAGAGGCCTGTCATAGCCCACTGTCTGATCCTATGACTTTTACCTCTATGCAGACATAATTGAACATCCTCAGGTCTTCCACTGCCTGTTGTTTGGGCCTTCATGACAGCACGTCATCTTGTTCTATAGATATAGCTCTGTGTGCCGGGCACCGGTGGCTCATACCTGTAATCCTAGCTACTCAGGGGACTGAGATCTGAGGGTTGCGGTTCAAAGCCAGCTTGGGCAGGAAAGTCCACAAGACTCTTATCTCCAATAAACCACTCAGAAAACTGGAAGTGGTGTTATAGCTAAAATGGTAGAGTGCTTGCCTTGAGCTGAAGAGTTGAGGGATAGTGCTCAGGCCCAGAGTTCAAGCCCTACGACCGACAAAAAGAAAAAGAAAGAAATAGCTCTGTATGCGTGTATGTGTGTGTGTGTGTGTGTGTATGTGTGTGTGTGTGTGTGTGTGTGTGTGTATCACTGCTAAAAGTTTATATTCTCCATTGCATTCATGTGTACTGACTTGGTATGTGGCCCATAATAATCTTAGAGCTGAAACTTGATGATGTGCAGAACAGGAAATGAGCCTACATAGTGAAAGCTTGAGGAGAGCTTCAAAAATAATTGTAAGTGGGAAGGTGGCTCAGTGGTAGAGTGATTGCCCTTCATACATGAGGCCCTGGGTTCGATTCCTCAACACCACATAAACAGAAAAAGTTGGAAGTGGCACTATGGCTCAAGTGGTTGAGCGTTAGCCTTGAGCTGAAGAGCTCAGGGAGAGCGCCCAGACCTAGAGTTCAGGCCCCAAGACCGACAAAAAAACCAAACAAAACAAAAAGTCTATGACTTTAAAATACACATATTTAGATTAAAAAAGAGTAGTTTATGAACTCAAAATCATTTGTGTGAAAAGCTTAATACTTTTCTATAATTTTTAGAAAAGTGTCCTATCTACTAATTGAAATTTTAGTCCAGGGGTAGAGAGTATTTTTTTTTATTAGCTTGTTTTATTAAACTTTGAATGAGGCTTTAAGAATAAAACATTTTCTTCAGAAAAAGCACTTTGTCTTCCACATTGAAAAAGGATGGATCTCTGCATAAACGTTGAGGAATTATGTAAGGCTAAAATAAGAGCAACTACTTTATATTTGAAGAAGGAAAACAGCTATGATTTCCATGGATAAGTGACCTGTATCCTATTACTTGTCATATCCCCAGGAAGAGATAGAGGAAGACAGTGACCTGTCAGATTATGGTGATGATGTGGATGGGAAGAAAGACTCCTTGGCTGAACCATGTTTCATGCTGATTGGAGAGATTTTTGAACTTCGAGGAAGTAAGCTTGTTATTTTTGTTATTGTTTAATAGTATTGCCTGGGTAAGTGAGGCTCAGTTAATTTTGCTTTATTCCTAAAATTCATCAGATATGTATTTATGTTCATGCATTCATTCATTTAGCAAATAGTCTGAAGGACCAACCAGATGATGAAGGTATTCTTTGAGCTTCATGTTAGTGCTGAAGACACTTAAGATAGACAGCAACTCTGTATTCCCAAGTTTGATCCTGATTTGTTCCTATAGTATCTTCTCAATACAAAAGGATAAAATGCAGTTCATTTCTTTTATGGGATCCAACATACAAAAGGTATTTTGTATGTTGCTAACAGAGGGAGAATCTTCTTGTTTAAAGGTATAGTTTTGTTGCCAGGATAGCATTATGGCCAGGGATGGTAGAAAAGCCTTTATCCCATTTTTCATTCTCATTCCTATAGTGCAGTGATTCTTGGTAGAGGGAGGTGGGTGACACTGAAAAACATGCTACAATGCTCACTATAGCACCTAGCTAGCCACAGTGACAGTGCTGGGCTGAGAAATCCTGCCCTAGAGATTCCTAAAAAAACATTCACAAGCTTGGGATCAAAATACTCTTTTCTTAAGAGTTACATGAGTGCCTGCCCCAGAACGGTGTTTTGGTGAAAGGTAAACTACATGCCTTAGTCTTGAGTCCTGAATAGAACTTAGTACTCTCTGCTCACCTGTTCACAGCTCTGGAACACTCACACTTATAAGACCTGTCTAATTGGTCATGCCTGGAGATTCAGTACTACCTGGAGATACGGCATGTGCCTACATACCTTCTAACCACTTAGAAGAGGAAGCAAAGGAAAAGAGCAAGAGTATATGAGACACATTGATGTCACCCACTAATAAAATGTTAACCTATGATTATCCTGGCTTCCCCTACTCAGTCAAGCATCCTTGTCTCTTGAGGGGAAATATGGTAGGCAAAGAGTGGTCTTACATAGAAAATGAAGCTGAGTATCTTTCACACTTATAAATCCCCTAACATGTAACTTAGATATGTAAAAATTATTACCAGAAGAAAAAGTGCTAATATAATCCTAAACATATCTTCTATGTATTTTAATCTTCAGTGTCTTTTACAGTGCACCTGATCTTGAGTGGGTGATCAATAAAATGTATACATCAATAAGATGGCTACATTGATAAGTAAACAGATGAGAATTTCAAGTGCCAGAATTAACAAACTTTGTTCATTGAACCTTTTCATCAAAGCCAAAACTAAGAAAATACATAATTTCAATCATCATCACTTTGGATATATATGTTTTATAAAATACTTTGTAGGGAAACAAAAATTGATATGGATTTTTCTTTCTATAAATTAGCATTGAAAGAATCCAAAAGCATAATTGACATTAAGCAATCAATGTATTGCATTCTGCACTGAAGGCAGATATATATATATATATGTATATATATGGAAGTTCATTTTAGCATAATTTCATAATTTTAGCACAATTTCAATAATGAAAGTTAGAACTAAGATAAACTTAAACTTTAGGAGTGGGAAATAGTTATTTTAGAAGTATCCATGTGGTAGAATATCATACAAATATTAAAGATTCTTTCATTTGAAAAATCTGTGACATTTCCATATTTGGACTTTGAAAGCTATATACACTATTAATTTAATGTAAGAAGAGAAACAGAGTTTTCCACCTAAGATTTGTGTCTTCCTCAAAGAAAGCTGGCCCCTGAAATCATGAATTCTCCCAGTGTCCCTTGTGCTGTTAAACATGAAGGATGCACTATTCTAGCCTTGGCTGGCGTGCCCCTTTCCATAAATACTGAGAGATTAAGAGACCTGGTAGATGTGCCAGAGCCAGGCAGCAGCCAGAATAGAGCTCAAAATTATGTCCTCACAGTGTGCATGTCTTCCATGGAATGCCTGTTCAGAAGCATGTTTGATTCTCCAGGGACATTTCAAAGGGGAATAAATAGAACATCCTTTATAATGAGATGTGATATATTTGCCATCAGCAAAATCTTCATGCTGCTGCAGCTGCTTCTGTGGCTTTGAACAAATGAGAAAGGAGGAATGGGCCTATTTTGTGAGGGAGGGATCCTGAAGGCATGGAAAAATTGGAGCAGGAGGATATCAGTGATAAGAGAGTATTTGTAATAAAATGAGTTGGGGTTCTGCTCAAGGTCAGTATATAAAAATGACTCAGGAGCAGCATTTTGTTTTATTTTGTACCTGCTTAGCTGTCAGTCTCCTAGAAGTTGCTTTTGTCCTCAGGCCCTCTGTGTATGAGCTACTTTCTTGTCCCAGAAAGGCAGAAAAGTTATCATAACGGACATGCTAATCCAGCCTAAAAGAGGGCCTAAAATAAACATGTCTACATACTTGACAGTATTCCAGCAAATTTCGTCTTAAGAGTTCAAGGCAGTTTTGAGGCATGGATCTGATTCTAAGGATTGACTGTTAATTTGGAGGATTAATAGTAGGTTAACTGGGCATTTAAATCAAGGTATATTGTAATTATAAGCTGCTTTCTTAAAGGTAACTCTTTTGTTCAACCACTTAAAAATAATTTTTTTAAAATTAGAAATGACTTTGGATATCTTTATCTAGTAATAGATCTATTCTTTGTCGATGTTTTTTTTTTTAATTGTTATTATAAAGGTGAAATAAAGGGAGGTTACAGTTATGTTCTTGACCTTTATTTCTGTGGCTGGTCCAATGAAAATTTCTTTGTGAATTTGCTCCTTTTAGGTTTTGTTGATGAATGCATGAGGCTTGAATTTTTGTCTCGATTATAGCCAAGTCTGAATTTCTCTTTTCCTCAAATGTTACTAGCTAAGCATTTCAGGAGCTGGAGATAAATTTTATGAAATCATAGCTTTTTTTACCTTTTGTAGTTTATGTTCATATTATGGACCTACAAAATGTATCCTCTTATCAATAATAAAAATTGGAATCTGTAGAGCCCCTCTCACACAGAAGACCCTCAGGGGGGAAAAATAAAGCCCATGTTAATCTCATCCTTTTCCAGATGAAAAATCTGAGGTTCTGACAAATGTCTGACTACCTGCTTTAGAAAGTGGTGTTGGAGATTGTGGAATTCAGATCCCATTCACAATTCTGGCTGAGGATTTCCTTTCTTACCCTAAATACATAAAACGTAAAAGTACATAATGTTCTACAGGCTACTATTCAAATGGGAACAGTTAGACATGCCATTTTACAATATTCGACAATATTTGTCTACAATATTTGACTATAGATGTTTCTCATTCAGAATTGTGCGTTAGAAAATTGGGTTCAGCAAGCCAGACAGAAATCTAAATTTAGAACTCTACTGTCTGCTAGTGGGAAACAGGCATGTTGTCAGTAGCTTCGGGACATAGAAAGTGAAGTATTATTTTCACATGCTAGCACAGCTGTTCTGTAGACCCTGGACTGGAAGTTGGGTTGGGGGGTGCCCTCTTAGATTTCATCTCATCAGTTGCTTAGTAATAAAATGAAAACTTGGTCTGAGGAATTTTCCTGAGCAGAACTGTGTCTATTAAAACCCAAATTCTGTAAAAAGCAAATTTTAATTGATGTCAGGACCCAGACTGAATTAAGTGATAAGATTTATGTTTTGTACAGCTATAAAATCTGCATAATTGTGCTATTCTGTGATAAATTTTTTCTCTGATTTACATTTCAGTGTTTAAGTGGGTGAGAAGAACATTAATTGCTCTTGTTCAGGTCACATTTGGAAGAACCATCAACAAGTAAGTTAAACAAAATCAGTGTTTGAATACATGACAATCAAATACTTTAGGAATAATAGCCAATGATTCTCTTATTTTACTATATAAAATTTATAAATTATATAGGAATTATAAAGAAAATGTGGTGTTCTTTTATATTAATTTACAAATAGATTATATTTTCCTTGTGGTCATAACCAAATTTCTAAGATTGAAAAAAAAAGTTGTATATGTAACTTGAGGGCAGGAAGAGGAAGAGGAAAGTAGGGAAAGCGAAAGAAGGGGTGACACTTTCCATAAGAGAAATAACACTAGAATTATAATGAAAATAGTTTCAGTTGTCCATCAGAGGATTGTTTAGTTGCCTTGGTATTTTGTTTTACCATAAAAATAGTATGTTTAACTTATTTCCACCTTAGGCAAACTTCAGTATTGATGGGCCTTAGTAGAAAATTTCCAAAATGGCCTTCTTTTCCTCAGTGTTGCTTATTTGTTTTTCTTGTCAGTTTCAGAAAATCAGGAATACATTTCTTGTTCCTTTTTATGATATTGACTTCTACTTGTAAAATGAGCAGCTGTGGTTTATGAGTGATGAAGTTACTTTGCTTGTTGTTTTCATGGAAATGGAGAGAAGGTTTAGAGAATTTTTAGTCTTTTCATTATCAGGTGGAGAGTTTTGGAGCACCTGGTACTTTGTTATTTTTGCCTTTAGCAGATGATGATATAACATTAAGCAGCATAGGCCTTTGGTCTGGAATAATTAGAGTCTCACATACCTTCCTACAGGTTTTGGCTGATAGAATCTATTTAGATAATAACTTCTGGAAAGTAAGAGTTACCTGATTTTAAATCAGAGAGTGAAATTCTGTCCTTTGACTTCTTGGGAGTACCATGGTTAACTCAAAGCAAAGACTACAGAGGGAACCATGATGTTGCTTTGATATGGCTTTTTCTTAAAAGATAATTAAGAAGGCAGGTCAGGGTTGAGAAGTTGGCTCAGTGGTACAGTGCTTGCCTCGCATGCATGAGGCCCTGGGTTTGATTCCTCAGCACCAAATATGCAGAAAAAAGCCAGAAGTAGCTCTGTGGCTCAAGTGGTAGGGCGCTAGCCTTGAGCTGGAGCTGAGGGACAGTGCCCAGGTCCAGAGGTCAGCCCCCATGACTGACCAAAAAAAGAAAGCAGGTCAGCAGGTGTTCTCTTAAATTCAAAATCCTTGGGGCAGCACAGCTATCAAAAAACTCAGCTATCGGGCTGGGAAGGTGGCTCAGTGGTAGAGCGCTTGCCTTGCATGCATGAGGCCCTGGGTTTGATTCCTCAGCACCACATAAGCAGAAAAAAAAAAAAAAGCCGGAAGTGGCGCTGTGGCTCAAGTGGTCAAGTGCTAGCCTTGACCTGAAGAGCTGAGGGACAATGCCCAGGCCCAGAGTTCAGGCCTCACGACCGGATCCAAAAAAAAAAAACCCAAAACTCAGCTATCAACTCTATGTACCCAAAACAGCCATAAACAGTAATATACTCCGGGTGGCATTCAATAAAATTTAATTATATAAAAAAGCACAGAAATTCCACTAAACTAATAGAATGGCTCTATTTGGTCTAGGCTTGAATTGTAGAGTTCTAAGCAACATAAAGAAGTATCGTAGGAAACAATATTAGAACAGAATTAATATTACAGCTTGACTCAGTAGAGTTTAAATACTCATTCAAAAGTGACTGATAAGATGTGCAAAGTACTAGGTTTGAAATACTGGTTTTGGAGCCATTTCTGAAACTCTTACAATTATCGTATTTAAAAGTTTGGTTGGAAGTCAGATTCTTTAAAGAATTTTTTATTATTATAAATTTATTATAAAAATTTGAAGCTTTAGGTCTTTCTGGCATTAACAGTCTAAATTCTTTTCTCATTTTGAACAGAAAGGCTTCCTCCTTCCAAATTCATTTCTGTTTACTTGTCTTTTGGTAGTGGAACTGATTAAAATTTGACCAACTAATAGGATTGTATGAAAGACTTTAGTAACTAGATAAAATCCATTTATGCATAACTGCAAGTAAAATACTTGCCAATTTTCATTCCCATGAATATTTGAAATTGTCTAGCTAGTACTACACTAGCCAGGCATAAAAATTCACATGACTCCCTTCTCAACCCATAACTGGGCACAGGAGTACACATCTCTTTTCTTAGCTACATGGGAGGCTCAAATCAGAGGATGGTGATTCCAGACCAGCCTGGGCACAGGAAAGTTTGCAAGACTCCATTTCAACAGAAGAAACTAGAGAAGTGGCACACTCCTGTCATCCCAGCCATGATGGGAAGCCTAAAATAGGTAGATTATAGTCTAGGTGTGTACTCAAGACAGTAAGTAAGATCCTATTTGAAAGAAAGCAGTGTAGAAAATGCCTGGAAGTGTAACCCAAGGGATAGATTGCCTAGAAAATATGTCACCTGAGTTCAAACCCCAAAAAGGAAGAAGTGGATTTATATTTCAGGTTATAATGCTTCATAGATAAATTAATTAGGGCAGTTACAAGCTTAAACAAATCAGTCTCTTGGTTCTTGTCATACAGACTGGAACTTCAGGGCAAATGTTTAGAGAGGCTGGTGCCAATGAAAACATGAACCACGAAAATGAGAAAAAGGCTTTTATAGCCAGAGTTGGAAAATTCCATTTCTAGTTGTATTTATCAAACATTTCGATCAGGTTGCATCTTCACCTACCCTTGAATGCATACCTTTTCAAAACAGAGTACACACTTTTTGAAAAACCTCATCTAAGCAAAATTTTTCCTCTTACAAGACAAATCCGGGACACAGTGAACTGGATTTTCAGTGAGCAAATGTTGGTTTACTACATCGGTGTTTTCCGGGATGCTTTTTGGCCAAATGGGAAATTGGCAGCACCATCTGCAATTAGAAGTGATGCAGGAAGTCAGGAAACAAAACAGAAGGCGCAGCAAAAGCTACTTGAAAACATTCCAGGTGAGGCTGGCTGGCTACCAGGGGATGCAGCGATAAGAAGGAAATGGCAGCACTGTGAAAATATTTTCATTTCTGTCTCTCAGGAAACATTATTTACAATTTTAAACATCAGGCTTTTCTGTTAAAGCCATTTCTTACTAAGAAGTTATACTGAGAATCTTAAGAATGTATACAGAAATGTGCTAATAATAAATGTGCTTTAGAGATCAGGCTACTGTGCAATGCAAAATGCATACATTTTGTAAACTAGTAATAGCAATAGTAATTGTTTTTTATAAAAACCTTATGTTGAAAATTTCTAAATGGACATTATTTTAAACATTTGCAAGAACTGACCACTCACACTTTTACCACGTTAGTACTAACTGGTGCTTTTTTGAACTATATATGTATCTGAAGACATCTCCCACTGAATGCACACTGCATTTTGTCAGTAGCCACTTTAGACACAATCTTGATGGTTTTCAGTGCTGGGTATGTGGCTTAGTGATAGAATTCACTTTTCAACAATGCACCAAAAAACAGAAGTGTTAATTTTACAGATACACTTCAAAGCCTTGTTGGACAGCAGAATGCCCGTCATGGTATAATAAAAATATTCAAGGCACTTCAAGAAAGAAGAGCTAACAAGCATCTATTATATGTGAGTAAATCAAAGCCTATCAGATAATTATTTCTTGAATTTTATGTTTCTGTTCAAATATGGGTAAATGTTAATCCTTTTATTTATTTTGCTAGTCCTAGGCTTGAACTTATGCCCTGGGCATTGTCCCTGAGCCTCTTTGTGCTCAAGGCTAACAGTGCTACTTCTAGCTCTTTCTGAGTAGTTTTTGTTGGGGATAAGAGTCTCATGGACTTTTTTGCCAGGGCTGGCTTTAAACTGCCATCCTCAGATCTCAGCCTCCTGAGTAGCTAGGATTATAGGCATGAGCCATTGGTGCCTGTCCCCTATATTCTTAATTACTGTGACAATGTTGTATCTATTTTCCTTGCCTCATTTTTTTTGTCTGTTCTTTAATTAGAAAAAAACAAAATACCACAGTGTGTACAGCACGATCATCTTCATATCTCCTCTTTCTACTCTGATGCAAATTTCCAATGATTGCTTAGTTTTAGCTTATAACATATTCTGTTTGCCATTCATCTTTATTTCTTCTTTTTTGTGCTGACACTGGGGCTTAAACTCAAGGTCTCACTCTCACTTGACTTTTTTATTCAAGGCTAGCACTCTCTTACCACTTGAGCTCCACCTCCACTTCCTCTCAGTCATCTGATTAGAGTTACCAATATTAAATAGTATGGATGGCATGACAGTGGTTAGGCTATGAAATAAACTGAGTTTATATAGGTTCAGTTCCTTTTAAGAGTCCCTTGTGTACTAAGAGTAATTTTGGAACTAAAATTGGACTTTGATCTTAGACATAGAGGATCTTTGAGCAAACTCTTGGAAGAACCCTCATCCTTCTTTTTCTTCTTTCTTGGTACAGGTGCTGATGGAGCTGCTGCTAATTGAACTGTGTCCTGAGCTAAGAACTCACTTAGATCAATTCAAGGCTGGTCAAGTCTGAGACTGCACAATTCAGCCACCAGAGAAATGTCTGTGTAATAATAGACATGAAACATTTTCCTCTTTTCCACAGAGGGCCTGACTGAGAACCATAGCAATTTTTATTTTTATTTTAGATCCTCCCTCTAATTTCATGTAAAACAAGCAGAATTGAGGGGCGGGGAGGGAGACTAGATACTATAGTAGGCCACAACAAAATTGTTTATTGATTTTATTTAAATACTATAAATACTTTAAAGTTCAACATGCTGGTTGCAATACAAATGTTAATAGGTGATAAGAATCTAGGACATATTTTAAATATTTATGGAAATCAGTTTTGTTTTAAAATGAAGAACTATGAATATTGTACAGTTAATTTCCTCACTGAGGATTCTAGACATTCCTGTGTTATTTCATGTGTATGAGAAACATTGTTGTGCAATGCTTTGTGTAAAGTTACTGTGAAAATTTTATTGTCTTTATTTTTACCAAAGATTTACCATAGTTTGAAGCATTTGAAGCAATAAAATATAAAAATGAATTATAGTGCTCAATATTAAAGATGTTTATATCTCAAAAAGAGAAGTTGAAATAATTCAAGCAATTCAAAATATTTTTTATTATCTGTAGGTAGTTGTACAGAGGTGTTGCCATTTAACAAAGCAGTGTCACCTTTTTAAAATTCCCACTCATCCCTCCCCTAGCTACCCCTTTCATCATTCATTTTAATTTTATAGGATTATACATTGAATTATTGACTGTATTCTTCCCCTCTTCTCTCTTCAATTTATCCATCCCTTTCCCACCCCACCCCTCTCAAGTACTTGATTTGATTTCTGCTCTGGCCATAAGTAAAATGCAAATCAAAACAACATTGAAATTCCACCATTATGAAGAAAATAATAACATATGTTGATGAGGATGCAGCCAAAATAGAACCCTATTTTATCACTGTTGGTGCAGATGTAAACTTGTTCAACCACAATATGGAGGTTCCTCAAAAAATGAAACATAAGAGTACTCTATGATCCATCATTTCCATTCTTGGTCATTTATCTTAAAGATTATAAACCAGGATACAGGAAAGCCACCAGCACAACCATGTTCTTTACAGCACTGTTCGCCATAACCAAGCTTATGGAATGAGCTCAGATGCTCCTCAACCGACAAATGGATCAAGAAAATGTGATATACAAACACAATAGAATTTTATTCATTCATTAGAAATAACGATGTACCATTTGTAAAGAAATGGGAAGACGGAAAAATTATCTTAAGTGAAGTAAGTCAGGCTCAGAGAAACAAAGGATGCCTGTTTTCCCTTATATGTGGAAGCAAGAATTAGCTTATAAACTTATAATACATTGGGTTGTATGCAAGTATATACAAATATATTGAAATATGGTAGATTCAAGGGAGAACTCAGTGTGATTCTTTACAAAAGGCAAAGTTCATCAAAATATTGAGTTCTTTGTAGAAAACACAGTCCACTAAAGAACTTCTGCAAGAAGATACTTCTTTGTTCAGGCATACATATATGAAATACATGTGTTTTATTGTATGAAAAGAGCCAAATTAGTGCTAAAATGAGGTGAACTGAACCTTGCAGGAAGGTCAGGAAAATAGGGGAGGGATGTTACTTCAGAGACTTTGTAGACTTGATTATGTCATTAAGTCTTACTTTTGAGGGGCATTGGTGAGGCCCAGAATACAGAAGTTTTGTTTTTGACAGTGGGGCCATGGACAAGTCACTTAATCAGTTTACTGGGGCTTTACCATTTCCTGAGCAGTGATATAACTTCACTAGCTCCCAAAAGTAGTGAAAACAGAACAATTAAAATTTAAAATTTATTTGATATAAAAGAAAATTACTGACTATATTCAAGTGGTATATAGCTTATTGATAGCTCATACTTGATAAATTTTTGATAAATTCTGAATTAGTATTAAAAACTAGTACACCAAATTTCATCTTTGAGATTCTTCTAGTGACTTTTTGATCCTTTTTCAAACCAAGATATTTGAGACTTCAGAAAAACCCAAGGTTGGTTATTTTGTATTGTCCCTTCAAAGTGATATTGAAAATACTACTTAAAATGCATTTAGTGTAGCTAAAAAATTTGAAGGTGCCAAGCCTAAAATACTTACCATAACAGTTACTGGAAATGTCTGTCTTCTGCATAACTCCATTCTGTCACTTCAATTCTTGCTGTTAATTTATGTGAGGGAAGGTATTCAGACTCCTCAGTATTTCTTAATAATAAATTCTCATTTTTATGAGTTAGTAACTATAATGAATATTACAGGAGTTTTTAAAACAATCTGGAAGCCTCAGCTAACTTGAGTTAAAGACAGATGGCACTTAGAGGTTAAGGTAGTGATTTGCAGGTCCCAGATCATCACTTTTGTTAAGTACAGTGAACTGAAATTCTAAATTCCAAGTTGGGTTCACATATAGGGATGGCATAGTACCACATGTGCATCAGATTCTTAATGTTTAGGATTTCTCTGATGTATACTTTGTTCTGTTTTCCAAGTGTTAAGAGATCAAGCTCTGGGCCTCACTCATGCTAAGCAAGCCATTTTACCATTGGTCTACATTCCCAACCCTGAAACATGTATTTTTATGGCAGTTTAAAAAGTGGTCTTTACTTTGGGATGAAGATAGCAGATCCATTAAATGTGTCACTAATGTCATCATTACTCTGTTACTATGTTTTCTTGTATCTGGGAGCATTGGTTCATTCCTGCCCTAGCTACTCAGGAGACTAAGGAGCTTGAGACCAGCTTGGGCAACACAGCAAGAAACCTTATCTAAAACAACAATGAAAATACTGTGTTCTTTTTTTTGAAGGGGGGGTCTGGTTGTGGGGCCTGAACTCTGGGCCTGAGTGCTGTCCCTCGGCTCTTCAGCTCAAGGCTAGTGCTCTACCACTTAAGCCACAGCGCTACTTCCAGCTTTTTTCTTTTTGCTTATGTGATGCTGAGGAATCAAACACAGGGCCTCATGCATGCAAGGCAAGCGCTCTACCACTGAGCCACCTTCCCAGCCCCGTGTGTTCCTTTGTTTGCATTCTAAAAGGAAAGCTTTTGGAACTGCAAAATCTGGATTTCAAATACCTGAAGAATATTACAACAATGGTATTCAGACTAGAGCAAAGCAAGTTTATGGACAGAAATTAGATTCGTATTATACAACATTGTATGGTTTGGGGACACAATAGTAATAGAGAATAATGTAGTGTCCAACTACAATTTTAGAAGCAAGGGACTTGTTCAGGCTAATATTTTTTAGGTGTCAGAAGTATATACTTGAGGCTATCTCACATCCCTGTATTGAAACTTCTTCCCTTTTTATAAAAGACAAATTAAGCCAAAACAGTCCATGAAATTAAAACAAGATCAGGTAGTTTTCTGCTATGCACCAGTTGCAGTGACATCACATATATTAACTGATTTTTCCCCCAACTCTAAAAGAGGTCCTGTTTATAAAATCTATTGGAAAGAGTATTTTGATGTATAAAACCTGTTTCAGTTTAATAGAGAAAATGTATTGACAAGAAGATGTTACATTATCTTTAATATGTTTATATATGTAACTCACAGATACATGATTGCTTTACAATTTTATGCATTTGAGTGATAGTGTTCTTTCTATTTCTGTCAAGATAGACTTTTCATATGAGATGGTTTAAATCTGAATTTTTTTCTTTATCCTAAAATGTAGAAAATGAAGTAAAGCAAAGGAAAATAAGGAAAAACATTTTGTGTTAATTCATAGTAAATGGTTTTTCTGTGGAAGACTTGGAAAGATTGGAGAGATATAATTCTAAGCAATTTCTTTTTTTTTTTAATTTTTATTTTTTTTTATTTTTTTAATTGTAAAGATACTATACAGAGGGTTACAGTTACATGAGTGAGGTAATGAGTACACTTCCTCTTGAACATTGTTACCCCCTCCATTGTTTTCCCCCTACCATCCCCTCCCTCCCTCCCTTCCCCGAGGTTCTTTTTTTTTTTTTTTTTTTTTGATTGTGATTAAGTGATTACATAATTTCAAAGTCACAAGTTCATTCTAACTTCCCTGGAGCAAATTGTCTACCACAGTCTGTAATATATAACAGTGTTCACATGTTATATACCATATTTGTGATCAGCAGCATGGGGATATTTAGTAGTGGTTCAACCAGATGAGCAGGAGTTCTTTGTTTCTTAAGTCCTGTTAGTTTTGTCGTATCACCTAACATTTTGGATTTAGCATCCACTTATCAGGGAGACCATGTACCGTTTGTCTCTTCGTTCTTGGCTTACCTCGCTCAACATGATTCCTTCTAGCTCCATCCATTTCCCTGCAAATGCCATTATTTTGTCATTTCTAAAGGCTGCATAATATTCCATTGTGTATAGATACCACAATTCTTGGATCCATTCATCTGTGGTGGGGCATCTAGGTTGTTTCCATATCCTAGCTATTGCGAACAGTGCTGCAATAAACATGGAGGTGCACGTGTCCTTGTATATTGGTTCCTGTTGTTCAGGGTAGATGCCTAGAAGTGGTATGACTGGGTCGTAAGGGAGGTCAATCTTTAGCTTTCTAAGGACCCTCCAGACTGTTTTCCAAAGTGGTTGTATAAGTGTACATTCCCACCAGCAGTGTAATAGGGTTCCTCTTTCTCCACATCCCCTCCAGCATTTGTCGTTGGCTGATTTGTGGATGTGGGACATTCTGACTGGGGTGAGGTGGTATCTCAGGGTTGTCTTTATTTGCATTTCCTTCACCACCAGGGATGATGAACATTTCCTCATGTGTTTCTTTGCCATTTTTATTTCTTCATTTGAGAAGTCCCTCTTTAGTTCCCTTGCCCATTTAGTAATTGGTTTGTTAGGTTTGGGAGGGATTAGTTTCTTGAGTTCCCTGTATATACAGGATGTTAACCCCTTGTCTGATATATTGCTGGTAAATATTTTTTCTCAATTAGTTGGTTGTCTTTCTAGCTTAGTTGCGATAGATTTAGCTGTGCAGAAGCTTTTTATTTTAAGGTAGTCCCATTTGTCGAGTCTCTCTCCAACTTGTTGTGACCCTGGGACTCTGTTCAGGAAGTTCCTTCCTGTGCCTATTAGTTTAAGTGTCTCTCCTACTCTGTCCTGCAGTAGTTTCAGAGATTCAGGTTTAATGTTAAGGTCTTTAATCCATTTTGAGTTGATGTTAGTGCATGGTGATAGGCTGGGGTCCACTTTTAGTTTTCTGCATGTGGCTGCCCAGTTTTCCCAGCACCAACGGTTGAAGAGGCTGTGTTTCTTCCATTGTATGTCTTTGGCTCCTTTGTCGAATATCAGCTGGCTGTAGGCCTGTGGATTTATTTCTGGATCTTCTATTCTGTTCCATGGGTCTTCGGGTCTGTTTTTGTGCCAGTACCATGCTGTCTTTGTTATTATAGCTCTGTAGTAGAGTTTGAAGTTCGGCATGGATAGCCCTCCCATATTGTCTTTATCCCCTAGAATTGTTTTGGCTATTCTAGGTCTTTTGTTGTTCCATATAAATTTTTGGACTGTTTTCTGTATTTCAGTGATGTACGTCATTGGGATTTTAATAGGAATTGCATTGAATTTGTATATTAGTTTTGGAAGTATTACTATCTTTACTATATTAAGTCGGCCTATCCAGGAGCATGGGAGGTCTTTCCATTTCCTAGTGTCTTCTGCAATTTCTTTCTTTAACTTTTTATAGTTCTCATTAAATAGTTCTTTTACATCTTTGGTTAGGTTAATTCCTAAATATTTTATTTTTTGGGAGGTTATTGTGAATGGGGTTGCTCCCTTTATTTCCCTCTCTTCCTGTACGTTATCAGTGTATAGGAAGGCAACTGATTTTTGTGGGTTTATTTTGTATCCTGCTATTTTGCCGAAGTGACTTATGATTTCTAAAAGTTTGGGGATGGAGCTTTTGGGATCGTGGAGGTATAGTATCATGTCGTCTGCAAAAAGGGATAGTTTAACTTCTTCTTTCCCTATGCGGATCCCTTTAATGTCTTTTTCTTGCCTTATTGCCCTGGCTAAGGGTTCTAGGACTATGTTGAAGAGGAGTGGAGACAGTGGGCATCCTTGCCTTGTTCCTGTTTTTAGGAGGATTGGTTGTAGCCTTTCCCCATTAAGTATAATATTGGCTATTGGTCTGTCATAAATGGCTTTTATTGTTTTTAGAAATGTTCCTTCTATTCCTATTTTCTCCAGAGCTTTTAGCATGAATGAATGTTGAATTTTATCAAAGGCCTTTTCTGCATCTGTGGCGATAATCATGTGATTCTTGACCTTGGCTCTGTTGATATGCTGGATTACATTTATTGACTTACGTATGTTAAACCATCCCTGTGTCTCTGGGATGAAGCCTACCTGATCATAGTGTATTATTTTTTTTATGTGTTTCTGGATTCTGTTAGCTAGAATCTTGTTAAGGATCTTTGCATCTGTGTGCCAGGAGATTGGCCTGTAATTCTCCTTTTTGGTTGGGTCTTTGCCTGGTTTGGGGATGAGTGTGATATTGGCTTCGTAGAATGAGTTTGGGATAGCTCCCTCCTTCTCTGTTTCTCTGAAGAGCTTGAGGAGTATGGGTATTAGTTCTTCTTTAAAGGTCTTATAGAATTCTGCTGTGAATCCATCTGGTCCTGGGCTTTTTTTTGTTGGAAGACTTTTGATAGCTTCCTGTATCTCATTATAGGATATTGGCTTATTTAATTGGTTAACTTCTTCTTTGCTCAGTTTGGGTAACTTGTATTTCTCTAAAAATGCATCCATTTCTGCCAGATTTTCTTCCTTTAGAGAGTATAGCTTTTGAAAGTAGTCTGTTAGAATTGTTTGGATATCTTGGGTACGTGTTGTGATGTTTCCCGTGGCATCCCTAATCCTATTAATATGGGTTTCCTCTCTTCTTTTAATTAATCTTGCCAACGGGCCATCAATTTTGTTTAGTTTTTCAAAGAACCAGCTTTTTGTTTGGTTTATTTTGGTTATGGTTTTCTGATTTTCTAATTGGTTAATCTCTGCTCTCAATTTGGTTAGCTGGCTTTGTCTAGTAGCTTTAGATCCCATTTTTTCTTGTTTTTCTAGCTGTTTTAGTTGCAACATGAGATTATTTACTTGGTCTGTCTCCATTCTCTTGATGTGGGCACTGAGGGCAATAAATTTGCCCCTCAGGACTGCTTTTGCTGTGTCCCACAAGTTTCTTTGTGAGGTGTTTTCATTTTCATTGAGTTGTAGGAAATGCTTTATTTCTTCTCTGATCTCTTCTGTTACCCAGGTATTGTTAAGGAGTGTGCTGTTCAATTTCCATGTATTAGAGAAATTTCTGCGGTATGCTTTGTTATTGAGAGCTAGCTTGATTCCACTGTGGTCAGATAGGATACAGGGGATTATGTCGATCCCTTTGTATTTGCTTAAGTTCCTTGCATGAACTATGATATGGTCTATTTTGGAGAAAGTTCCATGAGCTGCTGAGAAGAATGTGTACTGTGTTGTTTTAGGGTGAAATACTCAGTAGATGTCAGTTAATTCCGCTTGAAGTATGGCCTTACTTAGTTCGGTAGCTTCTTTGCCAATCCTCTGGTTGGTAGACCTGTCCTTTGGTGAGAGTGGCGTGTTAAAAGTCTCCTAGTATTATCGTATTGGGATCTATTTTATTCTGTAAGTTTGAGAGCATTTGTTTGTCATATCTGGGTGCACCGATATTTGGGGCATATAAGTTGATGATGGTTATATCCTCCTCTTGGATTGTTCCCTTTATTAATATGTAGTGTCCATCCTTGTCTTTCTGTACTGATTTTAATTAAAAGTTTATTTTGTCAGATATCAGGATAGCTACACCTGCTTTCTTACTGGGGGCATTTGATTGGTAGATCCTTTTCCACCCCTTCACTCTGAGTTTGTTTGTATGTTTGGCTGAGAGGTGGGTCTCCTGAAGGCAACAGATGGATGGGTCTTGTTTTCTGATCCAGTCCTCAGTTCGTTTTCTTTTAATTGGCGAATTCAGCCCATTTATATTAAGAGAAAGTATAGAGAGATGCATTGTTGTCCCTGCCATTCCGTTTTCCTAAGTTTTTCTTCTTTCCTTTCCTCCTGTGCTTGCTCAGTTAGACTTTGAGTAATGCCTGTTTGGGGCAGGTCCCAGTTCCTGGTTGCTTTCTTCAGGTTGTGTCCCCCCTCTTAGAATTCTTTGTAATGCTGGCTTAATGTTTATGTATTCATTGTTTTTCTTTGCTATTAAAAGTTTTCAGTTCTCCATCGAATGTGAATGCTAGCTTTGCCGGGTATATCAGTCTGGGTTGGCAGTTATTGGCTCTCAGGGCTCGTATGGTGCTTTCCCAGGCTTTTCTTGCATTCATTGTTTGTGTGGAGAGATCTGCAGTGATTCTAATTTTTTTCCCGTTGTAGTATAGCTCCTTCTTCATTTTTGCTGCATGCAGGATTGTTTCCTTATTATTCAGATCCATCATTTTTACTATAATGTGTCTAGAAGTGTTTCTCCTGGGATCTTGCTTGTTGGGTGTTCGATAAGCTTTTGTGATGTAGTTAAAATGGTCGTTTTTGAGGTGGGGAAAATTTTCATTGACTATCTTGTTAAATAGGTGTTGCATTCCCTTGCTCTGGAATTCCTCACCTTCGTCCACTCTGATTATCTTGCTCTTGAATTTCCCTTTGGTTTAATTTGAGTGATTTTTCCATATCTGTCACTTTTTGGTCCAGTTGGTGTATTCTGTCTTCTGTATCTGACACTCTACCTTCCATTTCATTCACTCTGTTGACCGTGGCTTCTATTGTGGTTTGCATGGAGGAAATGGATCCTTTTATGGATTCAATGTTGGTTCTCAGAGTACTGATCTCACCTCCCTATGAGGTGAGATCAGTATGCATTACCTCTAATTTGGCGTTTATCTCACTTCTTACTGAGGTTTGTGCAGCTTCTATTTTTGCATCCAACTTTTGTTTGATATCCTGTATATCTTTTGATAGTTCATCCTTGTGCTCTTTCAATTTCTGATCCATTTCTCACTTTATTTCTTGAGTCATTGCCTCCAGCAACCCTTGGATGTAGCTTTTGTCTTCCATTCCTGCTTTGCTCCCACTGGGGCTCTCCCCTGCGTGGCTGCTGGCTTTTGAGGTGAGCTTGCTGTCCTGGGTAGTGGTAAACCTTGTGATTTTTCTCTGTGATTTTCACATGGGGGTTCAGGAGACTGCTCTTCAATCTTGTTTTGGTGTGTCTGTCTTTGCTTGGTTGCTGATTCTGTATTGGTAGAGAGAGTCTGTGCCTGATCTGGATTTTGTTGGGAGCCTATTTCCAGCTGCTGTTCTGACTTACTTAGGATTCTCAGCTCTCTGCTGTAGATTGCTGGCAATTCCCGCCTTTGGAAGGGTTGAGCAGCCTAGACTGCTTGTGTTTGCTCCTACGGGTGCTCTTGGGAAGATCAGATGCTCTGGATGCACTCTCCCAAATACTGGAGTCTGCTATGGGCTCCTGATGTGTTTTTGTTTGTTTTGGGCTGGTTGTGGGTTTGAACTCTAGGTTTGGGTGCTGTCCCTCAGCTCTTCAGCTCAAGGCTGGCACCCTACCATTTGAGCCACAGCCCCACTTCTGACCCTTTTTGCTTTGTTTGTCCCCGGGCCTGGTTCCGGCCCCAGCCTGGAGCGCGCTCATTAGGCCTGTGCTAATGTGTATACCACCTAGGTTATGCAGCCTGGAGGACACAGTTCAAATTTCTTCTACTGTTGGTAGTCTTGACCCAGGGGCGCTGTTCCTGGCTTGGGCATTTAAGCTCCCTTCCAGGGGCGCTCTTGCTCTGGCCTGGCCAGCAGAGTGTGCTCCACCGGCTGGTGGAGCTCTCAAACAGTTCCCAGTTTTAGTGGGTCCTGTGGTCCAGGTGTTGGGGTAGGGAGTCTAGGTCAGGGTCTGGGGATTCCCTCCAGCTCTGGTCTCCCTTGAGGGATTCACTGTCCCCTGTGGGGTACTCACCCTGTAGGTTGTCAGTTGTTGTTGCAATCCGAGTTCAGTTGGGGTGGTTGCGGGCTGGGTTGGGCGGCCCCCCGCCGGGTCGTTGCGATCGCGATTGGGCGGGTGGTCTGCGGACAGGTCTCTTTGTCGCGCTGCTGGTGCCGGGCGGCTTTGGTGGGATGGAGCCTCTCCGCTCCAGTGGAGAGTGAGGGGTGGGGGTGGGATCCTCATGGAGACTCCCGGCTGGTAGGTTTCTCTGTTCCTGGCGATCCGCTGTTCTGCAATCCAGTACCTGGTGATCTGCAAGCAGCCCCCTGTGTCTCTGTGGCTCTGGCAGCCCCCGCCGGGCCGGCTGGCCGGCGGCTTGGCGCACTGCCGCGCGGCCAGTAAAGGTTGGGGGAGGGGTCTTCGCTCTTCTCTGTTCTGAATTTCTTCTTTTCCTCTCTTTCTTTTTTTGTTATTTTCCACCTCTGGTTTTTCTCTGAGTGTTCATCTTTTTGTTGTTGTCGGTCTCTTGGGGAGATTAAGCATTGGAACTCGAACTCTCTTTTTGGTTGGAGAGAGCTGTGGCGTTTCCCTACTGCCCCGTCGCCATCTTGGTCCCCCCCTCTAAGCAATTTCTTAATCCCCTTCCCCCTTCCTTTTTTTTTTTTTGCCGGTCCTGGAGCTTGAACTCTGAGCCTGGACACTGTCTATGAGCTTCTTTGTACTCAAGGCTAGCACTCTACCACTTGAGCCACAGTGCCACTTCTGATTTTTTCTGAGTAGTTTATTGAACATAGAGTCTCATGGACTTTTCTGCCCAGACTGGCTTTGAACAGCAAACCTCAGATCTTAGCCTCTTGAGTAGCTAGGATAACAGGCATGAACCACTGGCACGTGGGTTTTAAACCACTTTTCATGTTAATAATCAATTAACTTTTAACAAGAACTGCTTACAGAGATGATTATCATAAATATTGTTTGAAAGCCTAATTCTGTACATTTCTTTGGTCCTTATTTTTGTGAAAAAATTAAGTGACTGGAACAAAAAACAATGGACATTCATATAAGTGCCAGAGAAAATGTGAAGAATTCAACTTTTAAATGATAACTTTTAAATAAGTTTTCAGTGTTTGTTTCAGAACTTATTAAACTGAAACCGCACTGAGTCATTCAAGACACTGTATTTAGGAAAGCAAAAAGATACTTTATGGAACGGTTTCAAATTTACTATTATCTAGGCCACTCAGGACTCTTCCAGAAATATGATTCTGTGGCTAAGTTTCAGGTTGCAAGAATTATAGCATACAAATTCGAGAATGAAGGTAACATATCATCTATCAAATACCCCAAACAGTGTAACTTGGGATGCAGAAAATAACAAACATAGCTGCTATAAAAGTGCACACAATATATGATGTTTGAATGCTGATCTGGATTGAAATTCGTTGTAGTCTAAATTCTTTGACAAATAAGTAATGCATGAAGTTTATCTGCCAATGTAGGATTCAGACGACAAGCCTTTAAAAGCAAAGAGAGAAGAGAGTTACTTGTGTCTTTTTTATTTCTTTTTAATTTTGCTTTTTTTTTATGTTGTTTCAAGAATAGTACAGTAATATAGTGGAGGGTGTTGCAATGCTAAGGATTGAACCTAGTACCTTCCTGCTAGGCAAGTACCTTCTTGCTAGGCAAGTACTCTATCTCTGAGCTATGTTCCCTCCTGCAAGGAATTGCTTTTTTTCTATTTTGATTTCCTACTTAATATATGAGCTTTCAAATTACCTATGTGAAGCAGGTTATAGTCAAAATATCATTGATATTTTGAAAGAGATGAAACTTGATCAAGGGCAAGAATAAGTAAAATAGTGTTTACTTTTGCCTCAAGGGTGTTATAGTTCATTGAATGGCAAAATCTAAGGTCTTATTTTCAAATGCAGTTTTACTTTAAATAGTGATGCGATTTCTCAAATATCAAGCATTTCACAGATGTCAGAGATTATCTGGCACAAACCCTATTCTTTGCAGAAATTGTTCAGTGCTCAAAACAGTCACCAGATATTTGCTTGGTTGTTGCCTCCTGGTAGAAAGTCATTAAGGAGAAAGCTTTTGTTTTTGTTTTCTAAACTGCTGAATTAGAGTCCTCCTTACATTCAGCTGAAATTTCCTGTACTTTAGAACCATTGAAAGGTCCTGGGAATTACAAAATCCTTCAAAACCCTAAGAAGCAAAGCAGTTGGCAGAGTCACCCAGCCTGACAGTGGCAGTACCTTATTGTAACACCTTCATTGGCTCTGGTGCTGCTCCTGACCCCACATTTACTTTTCTATACATGCTAATCCATATGGTGAAGCTTGCTCTCAGAACCTTGTCACGTTTCACTCTGAAACATTCTCCGTTTCTCTTCTCATGCTTCCTATATGCTTATTCCGGACTCTGAATGCTGGGGAATGTTCCCCATTTTAGCAGCATCCCCTAGTGAATACTGTATTCTAGATGTCTTACTAGAGCTGAGTAATGACTTGTCATCATCTATGAGTTATAGAGGATTATTATATGGGAAATATTGCTGTCATTGTAGTCTGTTGTACTGCTTTTCAGGCTATATATAACAAATTTCAAGCTATGTCTTACCCAGATTTTTCTTTGCCTTTGTTTATTTAGAAAGTGGGGATCATAGGATAGGTTGAACCTGAACTCGACTTGGTTTGAAACTGTTACCATATTACCATTTAGACTTTCTAAACATTAACAAAGATGACTTTTTAAACATATATACTTCTCAGAAGAATAGGGTAGTGATAAGTATCCCACAGTTTTGTGTACTGTTTCTATATTTCTGTGGTTACCAGATGTGTTGATACTTTGAAAGTTTTATTTATTTTATTTTTATTTTTATTTTTTTTTGGGTCCGGTCATGGGGCCTGAACTCTGGGCCTGGGCGCTGTCCCTCAGCTCTTCAGCTCAAGGCTCTACCACTTGAGCCACAGCGCCACTTCTGGCTTTTTTCTTTTTGCTTATGTGGTGTTGAGGAATCGAACCCAGGGCCTCTGGCATGCAAGGCATGCGCTCTACCACTGAGCCACCTTCCCAGCCCTGAAAGTTTTAATTCCAAGCACAATCAGTGTTCCCAAACTTGCCTGTACATTAAAATCTATTAAGAGAGCGTGGTCCTCACTTTCTGCTGGTCCCCAGTTCTTCACAGCTTTGGAATGAAGCCTTCAGCACAGACAAGTTTTGGAATCACTACGATCATGTCAGACCTCAGACTAAGAAAATTCTTCCTCTGCTCAAGCTCAACAATTGGTGCTGTATACAAGTTGCCTTACAAAAACTAATGGCATAATGTCAATTTGCACTCCAGAATGTCATGGATCTAAATCAGCACAGGATTTTTGGTTTGGCATAGGTTTGAGGATTTTGTTTTTATTTTTGTCCTTTTTAAAGAATGCTAATAACCTATCAGGGTTGTGTGAAAGTCATCTGTAAGTCTTAGAACATCTTTTACTAGACAGGCTATCTGCATAATGATTCCCATAGACAAAAACAATAATCCATGAAATTAAGTCTTAATGAAAAACCCAGCCTTTCTATTGAGTAATTTGTAGTTGGTTCTAGAGCTTACTTTGGAGAAATAGAGTTTAGCTGTCACTTCATCTTTTGTGATGCCTAAGCCAAGCTGAAGACACCGAGCATAATAGAAAGACGCCAGGGCCATGCCTCTCTTGATGAACTCGGGGAGACAGTCGGTGACCTGAGCTATCATGGGGATCTCGTGAACTTCGTCGTAGTCGGCAATCCTGACAGGACATTAAAATTCAAAATTAAGAAACCCATGGAAACTTAAATCTGGATGATGGCCACATGGACCAGAAAACACTTAAGAAACTAGCACAAAAATGCTTTAGAAATGAGCAATGAAAGCTGGGTGCAAGTGCTTAAATCCTAGCAACTCAAGAGGCTGATATGTGAGGCTCTTTCTTTGAAGCCAACCCAGACAGACAAATCCAAAAATGATTTAACTCTCAGTAACTACCCTGACATTTCAGGAGGCCGCAGGAGGGATTATGGTTCTAGTAAGCTGGCAAAATTTTTTCAAGCCCCCATCTCAACAGAGAAAGCTGGGCATGGTGGTGTGCATCTGTCATTCCAACTACAATGGAAATCACAACTAGGAAGAATTCAAGCTGGCCCTGGCAAAAATGAGAGTAATCAGAGCCAAAATGGTTGTATGTATGGCTAAAACAGCAGAGCACCTGCTAAGCCCTGAGTCAAGCCTCAGTACCACCACACACATACACACAAAAATTTTCTCTGTAAGTACTTTATATACGTTTTGTTATATTCCTGCTGTAAAGGTATTTTCTTACAAATTAAGCAGTTGATGTTTTAAAAAGTTAAGAAATTTGTTTCAGCTACAGTACTGAAATCCTGCATTAATGGCATAGAACTGTGTTATCGAGTATGGCAGCTGAGAGCCGTGTATTGCTACTTAAACAACATAAAATGGACTAAGACAATCACCTTTTGGAAAACGTAACACACTTTGTAAAAAATTTCATCTTGTAGTAATACTCCACCAAAATCCCTTGGGCATAGACATTCCCACGCTCTGCTGCTTCTCGTAAGCAGTTCAGGGCAACTTCAGTGTTCTGGGGGATGCCTTGTCCATAAAAGTACATGAGACCAAGTGCACCCTGGGATTCCAGATTTCCATTGCCGCATGCTTCTGAATGCCAGTAAAATGCCTAAGAAAGAGCACAATGTTGTCATTAACAAGGGGGAAGGTCACTGTAAGTTTCTACACACATACACACACACAATGTATTTCAACTAATCCCCTCCATGTTCTTTTATTCCACTCCCAATAAAATTTGAACTAGTTTCATCGTTCTATTTTCATATATGCCAACAGACTATATCAATCTATTTCAACCATACTCATCCTCTTCTACTCTCATTAGACTGTTCCCTCTAATATCCATCCCCCCACAAAAGTGCCCGTGTGTTTCCTCTCCACATCAAACCCCCTTTAATTTTAATTCTTTGTATGTTTAACTTATAGGATCATTCCTCAAGTCTAAGGCAGTATTATTTTATTCATACTTTAGGAGGATCTGAGCCTTAGTGTCAGGACTGTCCCTCTTTTTTTTTCCAGCTTTTATAATACATTGTATAACTTTTTATAGCACTCACAATATTCTCACATCATAGTTTTCTTCAGTATAGGTAGGGATCAAATCAGTCAATAAGAAGAAAGGGAAATAATACCTTCTGTAAATCTTTTGGTTCTTTTGTTGAATAATACAGTCCTAGGGTACTTTGAGCTTTCACACTAGCTTTTGGATTTCCATTGTCTGCAGCAAAAAGCCACAGTCTAAAAGAGAAACAAGGCAAGTTATTCTTTGCTTTAGCATTTTGTGAAAACAAAATTTTGTTTTCAGGTAGACTCACCTTTCAGCTTCTTCTTCTGATCGTTTAACACCTCTTCCTTCAAAGTAAGCTCTTCCAAGGTTGTAAGCAGCAGCAAATTTTAAGTGTCCTGTTTTGGGACATGGGGAATCAAGAATTTTCTTCATACATTCCACTCCTTTATCCTTCCACAAAGTAAAAGAACAAACAAAAAAATCCCCTGATTTTTAGTTTTACTTCAACTGTATTTTGACACGACGTGTAAAATAAATCTATGCCGAAGGGATAATTGTTCTATATTTTCAGGGCTGGAGTTAAAGAAAGATAGAAATAATGAAAGTGCATCTTGGTGGCATATGCTTATGTCCCAGCTACTTGAAAGGTAGGTAGAGATTAGGAAGACTGTGGTTCTAGGCTAGCCCAGGAAAAGTTGATTGAGAACCCATCTCAACCAACAAATCTCGGTTTGGTGGTGAATGCCTATCCTTGCAGCTATATGAGAAGCATAGTGTGGGTATATTAACTTCCAGATTGGGGTAGAACTAGTCATAGGAGATTGTAAAGCCAGAGACAATTCTCCATGAAGGGCAAGCCTCTTATCAGGCAGAAATGATTGATAAGCAAACTTTTAGCCTAATGACTTTATTTATTTTTGTCAATTGTGGAGCTTGGACTCTGGGCCTGGGCACTGTCCCTGAGCTCTTCAGCTCAAGGTGAGAGTTCTACTAGTTGAGCCACAGCTCCACTTCTGGCTTTCTAGTGGCTTATTGGAGCTCAGAGTCTCACAGACTTTCCAGTCAGGGCTGGCTTTGAACCATGATCCTCAGATCTCAGCCTCCTGAGTAGGATTACAGGCAAGAGCCACCAGCACCTGGCAGCCTAATGATTTTGAATGTTCTTTCTGACTTTAATACCTGACTCAATCAGTTATGTATTTATAATGAATATTTGTATATGGTGGTAGAATTTGGAGCAATGGGGTTTGAACTCTGGGCTTGGGCACTAACCCTGCACTCTTCAGCTCAAGGGGAGCACTCTACTGCTTGAGCCACAGCACCACTTCCGGTTTTCTAGTGGTTAACTGGAGATAAGAGTCTCACAGATTTTTCTGCCTGGACTTGCTTTGAACCGTGATCCTCAGATCTCAGCCTCCTCGGTAGCTAGGATTACAGGTGTGAGCCACCAGTGCCCGTTTCTAAAACACTTTTATAACTACTGAAAGAAGGAAATAATTTCCATGGTACATTAGAGATGTACCAGACTCAGACTCAAAAAAAGTTCATGGAAAATTGACAATATAATTTGTCATCCAAGTTTATCTGATTTTCTCACTATTTGTTTCTAACCTAGTATCTCAAGAAAATAAAAATCTACAGATATCGTTATACTTACACAGTGTATACAAATTCAACTTCTAAGATCATTAAGCTTAGAAGAAATAAAATAGTTTCAAAGATTCTGTTGTTATTTATGAGAACTATGTTCAGAAAAGGATTGCCTCTTTCCTTCCCTGTCCCTTAATAAAGTGAACCTCTCAGTGGTAGAGTTAATATTTTCCAGAACAGACAAACTGACCCAAATGATAGCCAATTAACAAGAAACTCTAACAGATTTTTTTTCAACATGTGAGCAAAAATATAATTGCCAATTCAACATTGAGGCAATTCCTTACAATAACCCAACTTACAATAACCCAACTTTATTAAGTGTAAAAGAATTGATGGAAAAAATTAAGCACTTTTCTAGCATTGGAGGTGAGTCATTCAAAGTAAGCACAAAAATTCAATAGAGACAGGCTCATTACTTTTTGATAGTTTCAAAAAGCATCTGGAAGGATTTTGGAGATAAGCTACAAGGCTAGGGATAGAGTTGGTGAAGGAAAAGAAAAAAAAAGACGGGCCAGAAGGAATCAATTTTGTTTCAGGTGTAAATGGATATTAATATACTTTATGCTATAACCTTAAGTACAAAAATACAAAATTAGATATATTACTAAAGCATAATTTTGTTGTGTATGGTGCCAATCCAGGGGCTTAAACTCAGAACCGAGGTGCTATCACTGAATAATTGTGCTCAAGGTTAGTCCTCCACCACTTGAGCCACAGCTCCACTTCTGGCTTTTTTTTTCTTTTTTGGTGGTTAAATTGTGATGACCATATCATGCACTTTGCTGCCAGAGCTGGCTTCAAATCACAATCCTCAGATCTCAGCCTTCTGAGTAGCTAGGCTTATAGGAGTGAGCCGTCAGCATCTGGTTTAAAACATAATTTTATTGTATCAAATAATCCACTGGCAATGAAATCTTAGGCACTGTGAATCAGATAGTAACTTACAGCATTAGGAGCAGTCCCCAGTCCATCATAATGCATTACTCCTAGCTGGTATGTTGCTTGATGATCATTCTCCGCAATTTCTTCAAACTGTTCTAATGCTTCTTGATACCATCCCTGCAAGCCCCAAGAAACAGTTCATTGTTTTATAATGGCCCAAAAGTTATCCCAAACTGAGGCACCAAGAGGTTATTTGTGCCCAAGAACAGTTAACAAGTTAATAACACAATCATACTGGACCCAATGGCCAAAGGTGGGAAGTCATGCTCTTAGCCATCTAGGAGGGATAAGTTCATACTAACTCATGAACAAAAACTTGTCTCCAGGATAAGTGAAGGTGCCATCATCAAAATATTAGCAGGAAAATGGGATATGGGTGAACAACTGCCCAAATATTAAATTTGAAATCATGAGGGTTTGTGACAGTCTCCTCTCGGATTTTCTCTCAAGTTCAGTGGAGAATCAGAGCTATCTTACTCAACTCCAGTTGATATCTTGCATAGCTTTTCTGAGGTCTACTTCCCAGGCCATCTCAATAGAAAGTCATTAAAAAGGGAAATAACCTTAGCCAGGTGCAGGGGGCTCACACCTAGAATCCTAGCTACTCAGGAGGCTGAGATCTGAAGATAATGGTTTAAAGCCAGCTCAGGCAGGAAAATCTGTGAGACTCTTCTAATTAAGCAGCAAAATGTCAGAAGGGGATCTGTGGTTCAAGTGACAGAGTGGTAACCTTGAACAAAGAAACGTAAGGCACAGTGCCTAAACCCTGTATTCAAGCCCTAATATTGTGTGTGGCGGGAGGGGGGTGGAAAGTGGGGGGGGGATGGCGGGGATTGCCTCTTCACATTCTGTAGGAACACATAAAGCTACTTTTAGCACTAGATAAAAGGTAGGCCTTGAATTGTTATTATATGAAGATATTTTATAGATAATATCGAGAAATTATAAACACTATGCTTTAAATTTGTTCTGAGAAACTGATTTTGATACCAAAATGACTCCCTTAAATGATAATGTTCTTAATGAAGAAAATTCAGGTATCTCCTTTAGATGGTTAACACTATATCATTCTTAAAGCTACAGCCATAATGTAATTGATTTCACAGAATTTCCTTGGTGTAATAATGAAAAGAAGTCTTCTTGAAATTTTGATATGAACATCTGATAACAGATAGATGTTTTTGGATTTTGAACCCAGGATGTTGCCATACTAGCCAAGTAATATCATTGAGTAATGCCCCAATAGTGAGTCACTAACAATAAGATTAATAAGAATGGAAATAAAAAATAGATACCTCTTCAAAATATAGTTGACCTCTTAGAAAATATGCCAGACTATCCCCTCTTCTTATTCTTTCTTTCAAGAGCTGCAATGCTTTATCCACCAAAATAGCATGGGTATAATGATCTGATTTTAAAAGGTAAAAATTCCATTAACCATTTCATGTGACTATTCTCTCTTGAAATAATTAGAACTCATCTCACATTGCTAATATTAGTTTATTCCCTAATTTTTATTCCTAAAACTGGCCTCTTTGGCTCAAGGGAAAAGGATGACCTAAATAAAAGCATTATCACAGGACCTAAACCTAAACTTACAATCAAGAAATATTCATTGATTGATTTTTTCAAACCTCTTTTCATTGCCAGATAGGACTTCTAACAAGGTGCAGGGATTGGTTTTTCTTTTGGTAGAGCTGATCTGTAGGTGAGTTAAATTCTTAACCTATAGCTTAATTAGAACTTTAACCAAATAAGCTGATCATTCTGGTTTAATTTCTTTGAGTCTATTTAACAATACCTTCAAATACCTTCATTTCAAGTAAGGCAAATAAAACAGGATATTCTATCTTGAACAAAAATGACATATGACCTCTTTTTCTAGGAGCATGTTTGTCACATCCTGAAAGTAATATTAGAACCTAGACCAAATTGGGAGACTTCTCCACTGATAATTTGTTCCCAGAATAAGAAGCAATTTCACAGATTCTTGCAGGAAAGCTAGAACTAGAAAATCAACCATCTCCTTAAAATCAATAAGATGCATTTCCTGGCTTTTTTTCTAGCATAAACAATGAAATTTCAGTATAAACATTTTCTAAGGGAAGATTAAATGTCCAAGAGAAGATTAAAAATATTGTCCAAAGGAAGATTAAATACCAGGTTTATCATTTTTCCACTGGAAGAATTTTTGGTGCTTAGCAGCATACTGAGCTATAGAGGCATAAAAAGGATTCTTGGGCAACTTTTCACTGGTCAAGTCCATCTTGTTTTCACAATGTGTATTCTGTAAACAAGAAACAAAAATGGGAGACATTTGTTTCTCCTGAAAAATCACAGCGAGATTCCATTCCTATAGTTGGTACCCATTGTAAAAAGCATCTTCACCTATTCACCTATCAGTAGACACCAAAGTACCAGGGTTGTGAACATTCCTACATAGGCTATATCTCTCATAGCCATCCTTCTGCCTTTTTTTGCACAGGGGATAATGAGGAACCATGTTAGCAAGTCCTGTCTGGCTTTAAGTTCACACACTGGAGAGTCATGTTACTTTTTATAACTGCTGCCTCTTGGTGAGAACTGGTGATGCTGTTCTTATATATGAAATATATATATGTACATATATATTTCTTAATATATATGTACATATACATATTTCTTGTATATACTTCTTATATTAAGAAATATCTATCTATCTATCTATCTATCTATCTATCTATATATACATATATATATTTCTTGTGCACTGGTGTCTTCCTATTGCTTTATAACTGAAGCACATCAAGGAATCCATTTCAACTTAAAGCATATGTCTATTTTACCTGGGGAAATGTTTTAGCTGTGTTGCTCAGTTTTAGCCTTCCTTCTGCAATGGATTCCCATGTGATGAGACAGGTCACAGCTGAATGGTAAATCAGAGCCTTAATAACAATGTAGAGGCCACCTCATTTGGAATGAAGGAGTCCAGGTGGGCCTGGGCTGAGAGTAGTTGAGACAGCAAACTCTGTCACTCTGTGTTGCTATGCTTTTTTGTTTTTGTTTATTTCTTGACATTCTATTGTTACAATCTATTTTCACCAATAAGGGGCCACATTCCAGTCAAGGTTCCTGATTGGTGGTCAAGGGAAGAGCTCAAGAGACTCTTCGTGTGATTGGAAAGATGCATTTACAGAACTAGAGGGTACTATTTTAATTGCTGTATTAAATGAGATGAAATGTAGAAAGGGGAGAGCATTCGATACATTAGCAAAAAGAAAATTTCCTGAACTATCTTCATGAATCTGGAAGAGTTGTTTTATTTAGAAGTTTATTTAGCAGTTTCCAGTGGGATGCCAGTGGCTCCTACTGGTAATCTTAGCTACTCAGGAGGCTGAGATCTAAGGAACTAGACTGAAGCCAGCTGGGCAGGAAAGTCCATGAGACTCTTAGCTCCAATATACCACCAAAAGGCCAGAAATTGAGCTGTGGCTCAATTGGCAGAGCATTAGCTTTGAGCAGAAAAGCTCAGGGACAGCACTCAGACTCTGAGTCTGAGGATTGGCTCACAGGTGCATGTGCATACACACTCCCCCCCCCCCCCCCCCCCCCTCCACACACAGGTTTCTTAGCCAGGCACCATTAAGTGACTCATGCCTGTAATCCTAGCTGAGAGTCTGAGGATTACACTTCAAGGTCTGCTTGAGCAGGAAAGTCAGAAAGAATGCTGGGCAGATTGTGATTCATGTGTGTACCTGGCCAGGAAGGAAGACCCTATCTAAAACATAACCAGTGCAAAAGAGGGCTGGAGGTACGGCTCAACAATAGGGTACCTGCCTAGCAAATGTGTGGCCCTGAATTCAAACCCTGGTACTGCCAAAACATAATGTCTTTTTTTTTTTTGCCTATAGTTTGGACTTTTATAGGTAGTTTGAACTAAAAGATTGAAAACTATATATCCCCTTCCTAGATATATAAAATTATTTGATTATATGATCTCCCAAATCTATTGTTGCATTAATAAATACGAAATCCCAAGGAGCTTTAGAATGAAGCAATCTAGAGAAGGTATTTAGGAGAAAAACATTTCAAGTGGGATGGTGCAGATCCTGCAGTATCAGATATTACTCAGAAACTGGGTGCAGAAGTGTTTATTTTCACTTCAAACAACCCCCTTTATTAAGCTGTATCCAAAAGGCTGAAGAAAGAAGCTTGACATATGCAGGAAGGGACTCAACAATGAAATGAATCATAAGCAATAATGTGTTGAGCTCACATTGTCTTCTGTTATGGTAAGACTGTCCATCGTGTTTGCTGCTGCAGCTTAAAAGAAATGTTGACGAGAGTCTGGAAAAGAAAAGATTTATTTAACTCCTATGACATGTCAGGTACTGCTCTCTGTTCCACTTTACAAGCACTCCTTCAAAACCTCATGAAATTGGGACTGTTCTAATGAGGCCCATTTAACATAGGAGGAAGCCGAGGCATCCACCGTGAGGAAGTTGCAATACCTTACCTGATATCAGGGGCATTGTGCCTTTCTTAAAGAGATTGATTCAATTAAGAACAGAAAAAGGTACATTCAGAGAAGGAAAAATGGTACTCTCCCTGAATTAAAAAAAGACACCAAGATTCCTACTATTACCATTATTATTATTTTCCAGGCCTGGGTGGCTTGAACTCAGGGCCTGCACTGTTGCTGAGCAATCTACCACTTGATACACAGTGTCACTTCCAGTTTTTTTCTGTTTGTGTGGTACTGAGGAATTGAACTCAGGGCTTCATGCATGCTAGGCAAGCACTCTACCACTAAGTCACATTTCCAGCTCCTACTATTGCCATTTTTAACTTGTAATATTTAACAATCTAATAATAACTGTCTCCCACTGTTGCTTGTTTTTTTTCTTCTCAAGGCTGGTACCCTACCATTTGAGATGCCCCTCCACTCTGGCTTTTTGCTGCTTAGTTGGAGATAAGAATCTCAAGGACTTTTTCTGGTTGAGCTGGCTCTGAATCAAAATTCTCAGATCTTAACCTCCCGAGTAGCTAGGATTACAGATATGAGTTACCAGTGCCTGGCAGAAAACCATAATGAGGGAAACATAATGATTTAAGTTGCTTCTAATCATCTTTTCCTTCACCCAGTTTTCACCATGGTTAACATTACTATGGTGTTTCTCACAAGTAAGACATCAACATTGGTACACTGTCATTAGAATTTCACCAAGTTTTCCATTGATGCTATCCAAATGACCACACTGCAATTCATCATCATGTATTTTGGTTTCCTCTGGTTTGCCCGTAGTTTCTCAAACATTTGTTTGAAGAGTGTCAGGTAACTTACAAAGTGTGCTCCAATCTGGGTTTATATGATGTCTTACGACTAGCTGGACTTGGGTTACATATAGGTTTGGGAATGACTAGCATAGAGAGGAACTGGTCTTCTCATCATTATATCAAGAGTTTATGCTGCCCACATAATTTATCATTGATGATGTTAACAATTACTTAGCCAAAGTTATTTTGGACACGTTTCTCCATAGTGTACACTCTGGAAGCAAGGAGGTTGTGATGGTGGATTAGTCTCAACTCTAGACAATATGTATATAAATTATGTGGAATTTCCTAAAGAAGCATTATCCTTCATCTCCTACCAAAATAAACTTATTTATTTATATCACTAAGGATTCATGGAGATTTCGGTTACAGAATTTTAATCCAACAGTAGCATGGTGTTTAAATTCTTCCAGTTTTGGCCATTGGGGACTCTTGTCCAGCTGATCTGTGTCTCTCTGCCATGTCCCTATCCTATTGTTTTTCAAATATTTCCTTAGTTTCTGGAAATACAGAAGGCACCAGACACAAATTCTATTTTCCCTGCTCTAGCTCTAGAATTAAGAAGGAGTCTCTGTTTCTTTTATTAAAGGATGGTATTAGAAATCAAATGGTAAAGCTGGGTGACTTTGGCTCATGTCTGTAATGCTAACTACTCAGGAGGCTTTGACTTGGAGTATAGATGTTGGTACTCAGCTTGGGCAGGAATGTCTGTATGATTTCATATTCAGTTAACCAGCCAACAGGCCAGACTGGAGATGTGACTCAAGTGGTAGAACACCATGAGCAAGAAAGGTGAGCAAGTGTGAAGTCCTGAGTTCAAACTCTAGTATTCACGCACACCACAAAAGAACCCAAAGGGTATTTAATGTTTATTGCTTATAGGGCTTCTCAGGGTAGGAAGCTAGGAAATGTATACATCCTAATTCATATAGACATACATACCTATACTTATTTCTACATCCATCCTTCTGAATCTACATTAATGCAACTATGAGTTATGATGTCTTTGACAAACCAGTATCATATGGCTCATTTTAGCTCTCTCCACACTTCACTAAAACTTCCCAATGATATGAAACCTCTTATCTATAAAGTTTAATCTTTTTTGGTCAGTCATGGGGCTTGAACTCTGGGCCTGGGCGCTGTCCTTCAGCTCTTCAGTTCAAGGCGAGAGTCCTACCACTTGAGCCACAGCACCACTTCCATAAAGTTTAATCTTAAGGGCCAACTTTCCAATTTTTTTCCATTTCACTCAATATTTTTTATATATCTCCTGTAATTTCTACACTTCACTGAAAGAACAATATGGCCTGGAGAAATAATGAAACAATAAAACACTCTTCAAGGTGCTTTCCATTTCTTATTATTTTATATTTCATTTTATTCAGCAATACTGTAGGTTAAATTGAGTACCTGAGTTGAACTCAAGCTTACAAGTGCTATATCACTTGAGCTACTCTTCCTGCCCCGAAGTGAACATCTGAATACATGTCACCAGTGAAGATACTAGAGCCTTCATGAACACATTTGCAAGACATTAATCACCATCAAGTGAGGATGAATGTACATACCTTCCTCACAATACCCTGATGCAATTGGGTAGAACTATGTAGCTTGTCAACTTTCTCAAGAAGTCTGAGTAACCAATGCTGGAAGAATTTATTTATCAGGAATGAAGAATTTTTTGGTGGAAAATTCCTATGTATAATCAATATTAGAGTATGATTTTTCTAATGATGGTCATAACTGAATCAATTAGTTCAAGTTATTTGAATTTGTGAAAGTTTAAATTTGTGAATGGTTAAAACCAAAGGCTATTTGTTGAAATTCCAGATTTGTCTATAATCATCTATTCTATCTTTGTAAAGTTTTCTTTAGGGATAGATCATCTTTAGCTATAGAATTATCATCACAATATTGTTAATAAAAAAAAAAAAACTAGGGACAGTACCCAAGCCAAGTTCAGGCCCTATGACCAACAAAATTAATTAAACTTAAAAAATTAAAAATAAATAAAAAACTAGTTTTCACAGTAGAACTCTGGTCAGTCTTGACCTATCTTGGGCACCTGGGTAGTAATACAATTATCACATTTAGAAATATTTGATGAATATTACTTGAATGTATTTTGCTCTTATTCATTTTTCTTAGAAGAGCTGAGATTGTTTCACATATTGAAATTAAGCCAACTATTAAGATTTTTAGGATTACTTTATGTTCTTTCCCTTAATTTAGAGCTAATTTTTAAGGACTTTATGTATACAACTTAATTAGATGCTATATGGTAGTGAAAAGGGGATTATTAGTAGATATCCAATTTCTCCTCTTTTCAGTATTGTGCATTTAAGAAACATGTTTCAGTATCTTTTTGGCAAAAAAGAAACATTCTGGAAAGAAATGGAATTGAAGTAGGGATGCTGAATTAATGTGGCTTTCTTACTGTACAAAAAAAATTAGCCTATTGATTCCACTTTCATATTTTTTAGTTTCTATTACATATTCATATATTCAAAGGCATTCTTTCAATACAGGCAGTAGGCTAAGCACTGTGGAAGATTCAATTCTAGGAACAAAGTAATATTAATCACTATTTTATTGAATGCAAAAATTATTTTTCTGCAGATTATACTAATTTATTAAAGACTGCTGCTTTCATGAAAATAACCTTAGTAATTTGAACTTACCAAAATTCTTTGTCGTTATTTTTTGAGTCAGCATACATTTGTAATATGAGGGGGTTTCATTGTGATATTTTCATGCACTGACGCAGTGTACTTTTGAACAAATTTACTATATTCTTATACCTCCAATCCCTCCTCCCCATTTTTTCAAACAGTATTTAGTGGGCTTCATTATACTGCAATCCTGTGTGTGTGTGTGTGTGTGTGTGTGTGTGTGTGTGTGTGTGTGTATTCAATTCTGTTTACTCTTTAGTATCCATTCCTTTCTCCCACCAATCTTTTCCTGGACAAGTCCTCATTTTATATTCATAAGAGAGGACCAAAATATTTTTTAAATGCTTAGGAACAAAAAGAATGTGGGCTCAAAGGTCAAACAGCTTGAGCTAAAATATCAGTGTTACTTCTCAGTAATTACATGACACTAGACAAGTTTTAGAGATCCTCTCTGAGTTATTTTTTTCTGTAAAATAGACAAGATAATTATAATCACTAGTGTTAATTTTACTACATAGCAATACTGATTTAATCTCCATATAATAACCTGGAATATACATTAGTGGCATTGAAGAATTCGTCACTTGGAAGCTTTTCGCTTTATTTCATGGTGTATGTCTCATGTACTGTCACCAGACTGAGCTGCACATACTTCTCCCTACAGCAGAAGATACTTTACACTTCTTAGAAATACCCTGCCCTCTTTGAATCAATTAGCCAACTCACCCCACACATCTCTCCTTCGATGGTCATCTCATTTTTTTTTTTTTAATACTAATTCTATTTTGTCCCAGATGGAGGCATTTTCTTGCTTTAGTATTGTTTCCTTTGGAGCTCAGGTTCTTGGTCAGCTGGTTTCAGAAGGAAGCTAGCTGCCTCTCTCCCTGTGATTGGTAGAACTTTCTCACTTGTCTCTTTCGTTTGTTTCCATATCCTATGGATTTTTTCATTTTTGTTTTTTGGTCGGTGATAGGGCCTGAACTCTGGGCCTGGATGCTGTCCCTCCAGTTCACGGCTAGCGCTCTACCACTTGAGCCATAGTGCCACTTCTGGCTTTTTCTGATTATGTGGTGCTGAAGAATTGAACCCAGGGCCTCATGCATGCGAGGCAAGGACTCTACCACTGAGCCACCTTCCCAGCCCTGGATTTCTTTGTTTTATGACACATAACCTTTTCTGTGTTCAGAATTTAGCCTCATTACAAAATTGTGGAGATTATGGGTTTGAATTAGGTAGTTCATCATACTTTTTTATATACCTGTGGTAATATGCTTGTTTTTGTGTGTGTGTTAAGGATTATTCCCATATAAATGTGTAAAGTAACTGTAATTGGGAAATTTAATACATGTTAATAGCAAAAAAACAAAAATAAAAACAAAAGAAACCACTCATTCTAAATGGCATTCTTCTAAACACCTCTACTAGCAAATAAAATATGTAAGAGTTAGCAATGCTCAGGAGAGTGTCTATTGAATTATGTGTCTTAGACCACCTTCCTCATTGAAAATCCACCCTACCTGCTACATATTCAGTAAAAATTCTAGTGTTCAATGTCTCATAATGCACTTGCTCTCTGTGTTTCTGTGCCAGATTGCTTCATACAGTTCTAAATAAGCTAAAGGTTTATTTAGAGCATTCCTAAGCATTTAGAGCATATCCAGTTGAGATAGAAAACATTTTTTTTTTCTGAATCAAAGTGAGCAATGGAAAGTTATTGAGCGATCAAAGGAAATAAAGCTGTAATAACTTCTGAGGATGTCTCTTTTCCTGGGAAACAACCAGACTAAACGCACCTGTTTTATAGGAAAAGGATGTAACTTAGAGCCATTTTTCCACACCTCACATCCCATTATGTGAGCTAATCACATATGTTTTTTAAAACTCTAAGAAACTCTCACATCTTTGATCAGGAAATTCTAAAAATGGACATCTGTGCAAACCTGAAGCATAATTTCATGTGCCTTTAGAAAAGATGTTCACCTAACTAAATAAATCAGGAGACTGGAACCATGTGGTCTGCTACGTCTGACAGCTCTTCTGCAGTACCATCCTTCACCTCAAAAGGTATTGCGAGGTTAAATATTAAAAACCCAGAACATAAGTACTATTTCAAATATACACTCATATACACATGAAAACAAATGTTTAAACCTTACTCCCTTGGGTTAATGCATATGTGTAAGAAAAATTTATGACTGAAAATGTTCTGCATCCAAAACTGGAGCTAAAAGACCGCTGACATTGAAAAGACATCTGTGCTTGTTTTCCCAATGTATGATTATATAGTTTTTCCAGACCTAGATAGAAGGAAGTTACTAGGATATTAGAGGAAAAGAGATGGCTGAAGCTTTGATTTTTAGCTAGGTTAATCTGAAAGAGTACTCAGGGAGAGTCATGGACTGACTATGATGCCAGGGGCTACTATTCGAAGCCAGTCTGATTCTCAAGTTTATAGAAGAGAACGAATGAGGCTCAGGCGACACAGCCATATTCCTGCCTTGCTTTCCCTAAGAGGATGGGGTTACAGTCAGCTCCTACTTCCTGTCGGTTCATTGTCCAAAGAACTGTTCCCAAACCGGGCAAGGCCCATCTTGGGCCCAGCGCTCAGGGTTCGCACACGACAATGGGGTGGGGGGGGATCACCCTTTAGACCCCAGGCCTGGCAGGGTAATCCAGCCCATTGGGGGAGGCTGGTTCTTCTAGTACTGATCCCCTGAATGCTCAGGTGCACGATCTCGGGCCCGGGCTTGGGGGTAACAGGCGTCTGGGACGACTCTGAACTTGAGGCAGAGGTGTCACTCCTCTCCAGCTGGTGGCTGCTTCCAGAGGCGGTGACTGGTCTGGCCAGCCTGGGAACTGCTTGTGGTTTCCTCTTTTCCGGGATACGTGCGTGCTCGCAGAACTCAAAACCTTTGGCCCGGAGGCCGGCTTCTCTAGAGGATTAAAGGGCTTGGCAATGGAGCACGGTACGTGTCTAACCGAGCGCGTCTCATGGCGGATGCTGAAGATCAACCACTCGGGCTCTGAGTCCACGTCGCCCGCCTACTCCGAAGCGCATGCTCGTGTCGGAGCTCCCAGACCGACCCCAGGGACCACCCCCCCCAGTAGGCGTTCCCGACGTCTCCTAGCACGGCTCAACGAATCGGCTGGCGGATTCGCCCTGCCAGCCCCTCCTCCCGCCCTGCCAGTCACTCGGGTGTGTGTGTGTGTGTGTGTGTGAGTGCGCGCGCGCTCGCGGCGGCTGGGCGGGGGGGTGGGGGGGGGGTGGGGCGTTGTATTCGCTTCCGCACGTGGGAGTGTTTGTGTACGTGCGGGGGCCGCGGGGCTGGGAATGTTCGGGCGGTTGGCGGTTGGGGATTCATTAAGCTGCCGGGGCGCGGCCCGAGCGACCTTTAAATAATCGGGCCTCCAGGCCGGCGGGTGCGACGCTTACCTGCGGGTCTGCGCCGAGCCTGGCCAGCAGCACACTCAGAGTCGGGGCGTTCGCGTCCGGCGGGAGATGCTGTTGCTAGATCGCACCCCTGAGGTGAGCACCGTCCCTCCGGGTCTCGCAGGCCGCAGCCCGTGGACGGAGGGGGAGACAGCTGCAAGCTCAGCCGTGTTAGGAGGAAGGCTCTCGCCGGCGCGGGCGATGGAGAGGGGCGCTGAGTCTGTTCTCTTCTCCGCAGGTGGAGGGTCTCAGGCCTTTGCTGGAGTCGGGGGCTTCGGTCAACGCGCCCCCGGATCCCTACGAGCAGTCGCCCGTCCACTTGGCCGCGGGCGGCGGGCTCGCTGGCTTCCTCCTCCGGCAGCTGCAAGCGGGCGCTGACCTCAACCAACAGGTAACTAGGTAACTGATTGTTGCCGTGCGCACCGCCCTCCGCGTACACACGGACGCTTGCGAGCTGCGGGAATCTACTCCCTGGCTGCGGGACACGCGTCCCTAGCGGAGATGTCCAGGCTGGAATCTACTCCCTGGCTGCGGGACACGCGTCCCTAGCAGAGGTGTCCAGGCTGCATGTCGCGCAAGCCACAGAAGTAACCTAAGCAGGTTGAGTGTCCACATCCGTCAGACAAAACGTGACATGACCTTATCTAATGCCCGATCAGTATAGTTTTGACACGTATTTTACACTTTCATACTGCATCTCACAATTCAGGACCTACTTTACTTTTAAAAACAACAGTCCTGGGCTTGGATTCGGGGCCCGGGCTCCGTCCCTGAGCCTCTTTTCTGATTCGAGGCCACCACAGCGCCACTTCCTTTTTTTTTGATTTTTGGTTTTTTTTCCTTGGTGTGTGTGGTGCTGAGGAATCCACCCAGGGCTTGCTTCCTGCATGCTAGGCAAGCTCCTTCCACCAAGCCACCTTCCCTGCCCCCTGTATTTTACCCTCATAGCATATCTCAACCACCTTTCAAATGCTTCTTCGCTGTAAGTGGTTACTGCACTAGGTCAACAGTTTTTTGGTGGTCCCCTCCCCCTCTTAAATTTTGACAAGGTCTTCTTGGTAGTACAAGCTGGCCTTGAACTCCTGATTGTTGGGATTTCAGGAATAGGCTACCCTAGTTGACTGGTTTATTTCAAAAAAAGTAATCGTTACATTACCACTCTCAGCACAACGGCTGAAGTAACTGCCAGCCATGCCCACAATCATCATAGTTTACTACTGAATTTCCTTGGGGTGATGTGCGTATTTCACTGAATATTTGAAGTCTAGTGAAATTTTAACTTATAACTATTGGTGCTTGCCTTCACTTAAATATTGATATATAAGGATGTAGCTGCACATGTTTTAATGGATGGAAAGAGTTTCCATCTTTTCAATGAAAGATTGAAAATTTTAGTCTATACAATGGTTTGAACTGTTTTCCTCAAATAGCTATTAGACTTCCTCCTTACCAGCTTCCACAAGGTCATGGTAAGTGAGAGACTCAGAAATATGCTCTTATTTTAAAGGATGTTTGGGGAGAAGCACCTCTTCACAAGGCAGCAAAAGCGGGAAGCCTGCAGTGTCTTAGCCTGCTTATTGCCAGTGATGCCCAAATTGAGTGAGTAGCAAATCAGTGCTTTCAGATTTTGTTTTGTTGGATTAATCAAACTTTTTACTTGTCTAATTGGAAACTTGGTGTTAGTATTGAAATGTTTATCTAAGCTCTTAAGTGATTTATTAATATCAATTTGAGCAAGTGAAAAAAATGGATCCTGAGCAATCAGAGCTGCAGTTCTTCAGCATGGCAGTATTCTATTTCAGTTTTGCCTTAGGAGAACCTATTCTACCGTTTTCATCAATGATGTTTGGTGACTCATTGACAGGGAACATTAAATACTCGGTATTCATCAAACAGTAAAAAATGATCATAAAAATCTACGGAATGCTTATGTTGAATCTGTTAGCCACTAGTGATAATAGTGTGTGCAAAAACAAAATTTCCCTTTACCTCTTTATGCCCTTCTTGTTCCTTGTCCTCCTTCCTATTTCCCCTTTTCTTTCTTCTTCCTCCTGGCCTGTTATTGTTTGTTTATGTGCTGGGAATTAAATAAGGGTCCTCCACTAACCTGCATCCAAACTGAGATGAGCCGGAATTGTTAGTTTTTTAAAAAGGCTGGACAATTGTCAACTTTTATTGAACTCACCTTTTGTCTAATTTCAGTTTATGTAATAAGAATGGGCAAACAGCAGAAGATCTTGCTTGGTCATGTGGATTTCCAGAATGTGCCAAGTTTCTCACAATGATTAAATGTATGCAGACAGTAAAATCAAGTGAACAATCCAATAGAGATGACTGTGTCCCATCACTTAAACAGAAACGATGTATTGGAAGTGTAGAAAATACCAATGTGAAACGGAAGTGTTGGTAAGTAACATAAGCTGCTTCTTTCCCCCTTAAGAATATCTCTTCTAGCATAGATTTAGTGTTTCATTTAAATACCAGCATTCTTATTTCTAGCATTATTTGTATCTATTTATTTTGGCAGTGCTGGTACTGGAGTGTGAACTTGAGACTTCATACTTGCTAGGCAATTGCTCTACCATTTGACACACTCCTAGTTTAGGGTCTTGTATTTCTTTCTTTGCTTCTTTTTCTCTCTCTTCTCTTCTGTTTTCCCTTCCCTTCCTTTCTCTGCTCCCTATCCTTTACCCTTTTCCATTTCCTTCTGTACTTGGGACTAGCCTCAGACCATGATACTCTTACTCTGCGTCTATCATTGGGATTTACCCTTTAGTTTTCATTAACATTTTAATATTATTTGCAGTTCCTACTGCTAGATTCTAAGACCTATAGAAGTATAGGGAGAAAAACTTATTTTAAGTCTTTAAGTTAACATGTTTTCAAAACAGATATTCTGTGGATTTTGAAGAAGTTAGAAGAAGTGATTCATTGCATGCAAGCAATGGCCTTTGGCTTATCATATACATCTAACTCCTTCTGAGAAGGAAGAAAATTTGCTTCCAAGTGAAGAGAACATTTAAGAAATACATGTATTTACATGCCTGTAATATTCTGGTTGTACATACTCTGACTTTCAAGTTATTAAAATGTGTAAAGGATAAAAGTGTCCATGCAGTTATTTACTACCTTTGGGGGAAAAATAATTTGCACGATCAAACTATGCCCAGGATTTAATTTGATATTAAGCATTTTTATTAACAGATTTATTATAGCAGTTTACTTCAGTTTCTGAATCCGAGATTATATAATCTTTGGCCGCTGAGGTAGACATAAATTATAGTAAGCATCCTTGTTCCAAAAGTCTGGGCCTTTCCATCCACACCAGCCCTGGAGAAGGAAAGGAAATGTTTACAACATTATGAGACTTCAGGGTAGAAATTCTAAAATGAAGCTCTATCAGTGACATAGAATTCCCAGATTTTAAAACTTTTATTTCTACACGAGTCTTTGTAAAAACTGAATTCAGATACTATATGTTATTCCTTTGAAGATGGAAGTTTCACAGCTCAGGTGACTGATAACATGTAATGCCCTGATTTGCTGATGGACTGTGTTATCTTAGTTATACCCATGAGTGCAAATAGGTAACCTTCAGTGCATTTAGGTTTGAGGAAATGTAGTGAGAAAGCTCAGCTTGCCCGATGCATTAGTGTGTTTTCATTTTCCTCATGCTACAAGCAGTTCTCCTTTGCATTATTCATCTTTAGCATATAAGACTGAAGATTACTTTCTAGCACAGTCTTGTTATGAATATGGATGTTTATCACATTTCTGATTTTTAATTAAATATATATCTTTTATTGTAACCATACTGTACAGAGGGCTTACAGTCACATGAGTAAGGTATGAGTACATTTCCTATCCAGCATTGTTAGCCCCTCCTTTGTTTTTCCCCTACCAGTCCTTTCCTCCCTACCTCCCCAACACCTCCCTCCCCTCTTCCCAAGTTGTAAAGTTTTTGTTTTCAACATAGGGTACTTGTTATGAATATGGAAGTTGATCACATTTGATTTATTTAAAGAAGAAAAAGCAGAGGACTGGTCTATATAAGGCTACATAATACTCAAATGAGTTGGTTTGAGAAACACTAGTGAGGCTTGTTACCACGGTGTGACAAGTGGATTAACTGTAGCTGACTCAAACTGCTGGGCATTGTGGCAGGGCTGAAAGCCAAAGTGCGTTAGGACAACTGTGAACTAGCTCTAGCTCTCTTCTCACATGGAGGGCTGGCTCACTGTAGATGGCCTTTTCTTTTTGATTGTAAAGATAAGATACATACTGAAAGATCAAAGTAAAATTATCAGCCCTTTCCAGGTAAGCACCATAAAGTTTCAATAACTGTTGAATTGTTTCTATACATTATAACTCCCTTATATTTTTATAAAAATATTAAAAAAAATCTGAGCTCTTAAATCTGTCTTCTTAGAACAAGTATAAAAAAGACTTACATTATCTCTTGTTTAGTCTTTTTTTGTCAGTTGTGGGGCCTGAACCCTGGGCCTAGATGCTGTCCTTGAGTTCTTTTGCTCAAGGCTGGCATTCTAGCATTTTGAGCCACAGTGCCACTTCTGGTTTTTTGGTTAATTGGAGATAAGAGTCTCATCCACTTTCCTGCTCTGGCAGGCTCTGAACCGTAATCCTCAGATCTTAGCCTCCTGAGTAGCTAGGATTATAGGCATAAGCCACCAGCACCTGACTTTGGTTTAGCCTTTATTGTTTCTTCACATCAATAGTACTTCTGAGGCTGTGTTGTGGCTTCAAGGTTCTCTCTCTCTCTCTGTCTCTCTCTTTCCCTCCCCTCTTTTTCCATCCTCTCCTTCCTCCTCCTCACCCCTTCTGCTCTTCCTTTCCTTCCTCTGATACAGAACGCAGGGCATTATACCTTCTAGACAAGCATTCTTTGGCTTCATTCATTCATTTATTCAGTCATTCACTTGCCAATCCTGGGGATTTCACTCAAGGCCTGGGTGCAGTCCCTGAGCTCTTTTGCTCAAGGCTACTACTCCTACCACTGGAGCCACAACTCCACTTCCAGCGTTTTATGGTTAATTGGAGATAAGAGTCTTATGGACTTTTCCTGCCCAAGCTGGCTTTGAACTGTCATCTTCAGAGCTCAGTTTTCTGAGTAGCTAGGAACATCGGTGTGAGCCACTGGTGCCCAGCTGCTCAGTTGCTATATATTTTTTAAAATAAAGTTTATTCTATTCTATTGGAAGACATTGTAAACTTCAATATGTTTGTCTATGCAAAGTTATAAAGAGTATTCCAAAGGAATATATCATGAACTTTGTGTTTAATAACTGAAAAGATTTTTTGTTTTTACAAATTTAACCTAAATTTTGCCTTTTGCAGGTTAAGTGTTTTTCTTGTCCTCCCTATTTGAGACCCTTCACCTTAGAATACCTTCTTAGAGTGTAATCTGCCCTTGGTTTAATAGCTAGGGTGCTACCCTTCACTTCTGGATTCTTTACATTGTATCTAAATTTGTATTAAATGGTTACATACCTTTTCTAAAATAACTTGCAGATCTTCAGCACCTGTGTAATGGGGGTCTAGAATCAGAAATTTTATCTGTCCTGTAATCTCATTCCATGCAACACCTAGTATAGTGTGAGCCAACACTCCTCCTCCTAAGAAGAAACAGGAGATACAAGAGGCATAAATGAGTCCCAATTGACTATTCAATTCAAATTTGAAAAAATCATTTGGCCTATTAACTGTCTTGAAACAGCAATAATGTTGACTGCTCTCCCTATACTGTAAAAGACCATGATGGCAAATATACTGTGAAAAGAATGAATCTTTAAGACATAAAAATGCAATCCCAGCTTTAATCATATCTCCTTTCAAATTTCCTAAAGTATATCTAGAAAGGGTCTTAGAGGTCCGACCTCCTCCAAACAGTTGTCATCAGTGCTGTTGTACCTCTTACAGTAGATGGTGCTGCTGCCTCTGCTCTGAGCATTGCCAGTCATCTGGCCCATCCACTTGCAAACGTTCTTTGTGATGTGCTGCTGACATTGGCCTATCTCCATCCCCACATAGTAGTCTTAGCTTGCCATTTCATTACAGAACAAATGTTATCCTTTATTCAATCATGAGTCATTAGATCAGTGAATCCAATCATTTTATAAAATTACAGAATCACACAGCCAGCCAAATTGTAAAAGAGCCATGACTTATAATGCTGTGTCAAATGACTTGTCACTTCCTTTTTTCATTGCCCTTGGGTCTTTAAATGTTTAAACATAGTCCTTATTTCTCTTTTCAACTTTTATGTCTGCTATTACAGACTTTATTATTAGTAAATTTTTGTAACCTCTCCATTTTGGAAACTGAAAAAAAATTCCAAAGATCAATATGTTATAAAAGTTAAAAATTTTAAATGTTGAAAATGGTTTATTTTCTATAACATTAATACTATATATCTGTAAGTTTTATTGAGTCTCTACTCCACTGCCAAAAGAACCCAAGGTCACCGAAAGAACTCACCAATCATCACTGGAGTGCCTTCACTCTGGAAGTGACTGGCCAGTTCCCGTCCTTGAGAAGCCATTTCTGAACCTTGGCTAGAAAGAGACAATTTTCTATCAGTTAACCTACTGCTCACACTAAGATGAAATATTGACCTTTTTTTTCTTTATGGTTTGTTATTGAAAATAAGAGCTAAAATTTAAATGATAGGATTGACAGCTTCTTTCTATCTATCTATCTATCTATCTATCTATCTATCTATCTATCTATCTATCTATCTATCTATCTATCTATCTATCTATCTATCTATCTATCTATTTTAAGCTGGTCCTGGGACTTGAACTCAGTGTCTGGTTGCTGTCTCTGAGCTTTTTCCCTCAATCAAGGCTGGCACTCTACTACTTGAGCCACAGCTTCACTTCAGCTCTTTAGTAGATTAGTCTTCCTGGACTTTCCTGCCCCAGTATGGCTTTGAATTGCAATCCTCAAATTTCAGCCTCCTGGGTAGCCATGGTTCCAGGCATGAGCCATTGGTAGAGACCATTAACTGTTAGGAAAGAAGCAGAAAGACCTTGATGTTTTGCTTTTGTAACTGGATGAAAGTTGTGGATTTTTAACATGATACTGAAGCTGGTCACACCTTGATGCCCAGGGGGCTCTTATGGGTAGATTTAACTATCAGCAAAATGAGTTTTAAGTCTTAGCTTCTTGCACAAACATTCTACCAACTTGAGCTATCTTGAGCTATGTACCCAGCTCAAGGTTTGAGTTTTTGTCATCTTGCTGTGGGACTTCAGAGTTTGTATTCTCTTCATTAAGTTAGAACCAATAAGCTGGGCACTGGTTGTTCACGCCTGTAATCCTAGCTACTTGGGAGGCTGAGATCTGAGTATCATAGTTCAAAGCCAGCCCCAGCAGAAAAGTCAAGAGACTCTTATCTCCAGTTAATAACAACAACAAATAAAAGCTGGAAGTGGATCTGTGGCTCTAGTGGTAGAGTAGTAGCCTTGAGCAACAAAGCTCAGGGACAGCATCCAGGCATCCAGGACAGCAATAACATTAGGACCAACACACACACACACACACATACACACACACACACACACAAAACCAAACAAAACAAATTATGCCTAATAATACCTGCCCTCTGTACATGATAGAAGATATTCTAGGACAGTATACTTGCCTGTGAAGCCAATATGAAAACAGCAAAATGTTTTCAGGTACAACACACTATTATTTTAGGAAGTATTCTGATATAGCATTTAATTGTTTTCTTTTTGAGAAAACAAAGATGGTTCTGAAATGGATGGTGAACTTAGAACTACTGAACTTTACATACCATTATCAAAAAATAGTAAAAAAATAGTAAATTGAACCATCTTAAGCTGAGGTTTTTTTCATTTGTTTGTTTGGTTTTTTTTTGGACGTGCTAGGCAGTACTAAATCTTAGCTCTTGGCTTAGTGGATAACAAGGCAAATACAGTTGTTTGTTTGTTTGTTTGTTTGTTTTGGGTTCGGTCATGGGGCCTGAACTCTGGGCCTGGGCACTGTCTCTCAGCTCTTCAGCTCAAGGCTAGCGCTCTACCACTTGAGCCACAGCACCACTTCCGGCTTTTTTCTTTTTGCTTATGTGGTGCTGAGGAATCGAACCCAGGTCCTCAGGCATGCAAGGCAAGTGCTCTACCACTGCGCCACCTTCCCAGCTTGGCAAATATAGTTTTAATGTACCCAAACTTTGACTTTTTAAAAACAGTCCTTTTCTTCTTAGTCTCCTGTCAATATTTGGCATTGATTTCCATAACCACTCCAAAATGTTATTGTGAAGTCAAACATATTAAGTCCTTGGTTAATAAGAAGCCTGCCACTAAAATTTTCAATAGGAAATATATTTTAGTGCATAAGTTCACCCAGTAAGGAGTAAGTAGTAGCAAAAGCTGTGTGCTCATGCCTCTAATTCTACATACTTCAGAGGCTGAGATCTAGAGCATGAAAGTTCAAAGTCAGCCTGGGCAGAAAAGTGTCCTACATACCATCTCAAATAACCACAACCACAAAAATCCAAACCCAAGACCCCCACAAAAACACAACAAACAAAAGTAAGGCTAGAGGTGGCATAGATCAAGCATTCTAGCTGAGCAAGCAAGATGAGCAAGACTGAGAGGCTCTAAATTCAAGGCCTGGCACTAGAAAAGAGAGAGAAAGAAAGACAGACAGACAGAGGAGAAGAGGAGAAAAGGAGAAAAGATGAAAAGGAGAAAAGGTGTGGTCAGAAATAGCAACAGTCATTAACTTATATTTTCTTATATTTAAATATTAGAATTGTGGAAAAGATAAAATGTTAACTGTTGATTTATTAGCATAAAAGAAAAAAGCAGGAAGCAAACATAAAGGTTAGCTGCAGATTAACATTTGATTTTCTCCTTTTAGGACTTAAAAGATTTTTTTCTTTTTTTAAAATTTAATTTTATTGTAAAGGTAATATACAGAGGGGTTACAGTTGTATAAGCAAGGTAATAAGTACGTTTCTTTTCAAACAGTATAACCCCTTCCTCGTTTTCTCCCATTTCTTTTTTTTTTCCTGACTATACCTCTCTCTCTTTCTGGAGCCAGGGAACTGTTTGCTTAGGTTTTTTGCTCAGGGTTGGCATTCTACCACTTGAACTCCATTTCTAATTTGTTGGTGGTTAATTAGAGATAAGAATCTCACAGAATTTCCTGCTTTGAACCATGATCCTCAGATCTCAGCCTCTTGACTAGCTAGGATTATAGGCATGAATCATTGGCACCCAGCTGACATTTTGAAGATTTAAGCACAACAAAATTAGACTATCTAGCTACAACGTGACTGGAAGTTAATGTATTTCTAAGTTTCCCTTGTTTGGTCTAAAGTGGGGCAAGGATAATTCAAGTACATATCACAGTTTAGTCATGAAAATCTTATTAGCAAGTAATATATAAATAACAAATATATACTTGTAGAGTTAAAATGAAACTTATAAAGCAATGGGATAATAAAGAGGAAGAGAAAGGAATGAAAATAAATGAGGGAAGAAGATACCAGTTTTTTTAAAATTAGTTTAATAAAATGACAGCCTATCACTTTGAAAGGATTTAGCTAATTTCACAAAGCTTCCTTACCTGACAAACAGTATTTTTGAAGTTACACCAATCAGTTGGTTCAGTACCAGCTGTACCTCAATGGATCCAATCCATTGTCGTGATCCCACAAATGTTGCTGGTTTGTCACCGGCATCAACTAGAGCCTTTATATATTAAAAATATTTTTAAAAAAATCCATATTTAAGACAATTTTAGGGTATTTTTTTCCTGATTTACAAGTACAAGAATATTTTTCCCAAAGCAGAAATACATCTCAACTAGTAGGTAATTTGATTATCAATGGTCTAGTAAGAGCTGAGCTAATACAATGTACAATTGATTGTAATTTCAAATGGCATGTTTAATACCTGCTGAATCTCTCTGTGTGTTGGAATGGACCTCTCTGTGTATCCCTGATGTTTGAACCAAGAGCAGATTGTCTGCAGCGATCGATAGGCACAGCCCCAGCCATTGTCGTCCAGCCGATCTTGCATATAATGATGGTAACCGTATGTGCCCTGGACCACATAAGTCTATATAAAAGAAGAAATATACTCAAGTACTAACCCAGAAGCATAATACTTGCATATATGCCTCCATCCTGTGTGCTGTTCTGAGAGCTGGACTTCTACTTTAGATCCTTATAAAAATGTTCACAGATCTATGGTTTAATTTGATATCTTCTTGTTTTTTTTCCCCCTACACATCCATAGTCCTTGCCAAAGATCTAGAAAGGCCTGCCTTCTCACTTCCTTTGCAACTTTATCTTCTACACATTTCCTCATCTGTTAATTTGCTTTTGTTTCAAATTTACCATGGACAATCTGGCATCAAAGCCTTACAGTTCTCTTGGTTTTAAACACGTTTTTCCCAAATAATTTTAGAGTTTTCAGCCTTCCTTCACAAAGGAAGACCTCTACCTTCAAATGGTGGAGGTCTTTCCCTGATCAACCAACTAACTAACTAACTAAATTCATACATGTAATACGATATACATCTATAAATATGCACATATTCTTACACTGATACACAATATTTATTCAAAGTACTTACTGCTATTTCACACATAACCTATTATTATTTTTTAAATATCTACCTATCCACAGTAATATGTGAGCTGCTGAGAACATGCAGTATTGTATTCATTCTGGGCCCAAGCTTTTTCAGCAGGCTGGCACACAGTTGATGTAAATTTTGTTGAATAAATGATGGCTTGCTGAGCACAGGAAGGAATAAAGAATGTATTAAAAAAAAAACAAAATGGGGAAGAATACTTGTGTAATTTTGTAAACCTGACAGCTCAGGGATATAACTTAATGATTAAAATACTGACAGCACATAATCATGTAATTCTTACTTGTTGTATAATGCTGACGTTCACATGTCTTTTTCAAAAATGTTGATATTTTTTAAAAGTCAATACAGAAGAGTTAGGGAATGAGTTTAAAAAATGAGTTTAAAAAATAGGTAATAGAGAAATACACACATGGTAATGTTCAGTTCTGAAATAGGAGCTCCCTGGTACTCATTTCCTTGCTGTGTTATTCAATGCAGTATTTATATATGCTATACACACAGGCCAAGTGCTATAAAATAAATGTTAAAAATATATAAAGGCTTTTGTATTTTTGTAATACAGATAAGGAATGCATATCACTGCCTAAAATCAGCCAGGTGCTGGTGGTTCATGCCTGTAATCCTAGCTATTGAGAAGGCTCAGATCTGAGGGTAGTAGTTAGCCAGCTGGGGCAGAGAAAGGTCACTGAAACTCTTATCTCCAATTAACCTATGGTTCAAGTGGTAGCGTGCTAGCCTGGAGCACAAAAGAAATTCAGAGACAGCACCCAGGGCCTGAGTTCAAGCCCCAAGACTAACACAGAAACCAAAAACTAAAATCATTCTGCATTTACTTAGAAATTTATGGGTATTTTGATTAGTAAGGAAATATTGAGAATGGAAAATGAATATATGATACAATACTTACCCTGAAGGAGTTCTAAATATTGTTTGATAGAGAAAACACTTATGTTACCATATACTAGAAAACAATCAAGAATTTTCTTGTTGGCTGGAAAGTTAAGTTTTGTAACTTTGACTAAATCCAATCTACTAGTATCTGAGTTAGCTCTAATGAGCATCTATGTTCCTTGCAACCAGGTACATGGTATACAGAAAGTAAGTTTAACACTCTATTTAGAGTGTTTCTAGAGTGTAATTTGTGTATATTCATTCTTAATTAGCATGAATTCTCAGGTTTAAACAAGACAGACCATTAAATTAGAGAATGAAATCTTAGGAAGAGAAATATGGTATATCTTCTCTACTCCTAAACTTTAACTTAGATCATTGTTAATTACTACTACCTTAAATGATGACTGTTGAGAGAGATAAGAGATTTTTTTAGAGATGATATACACTAAAATTCTCCAACAACAATAACAACACAAAAACAAATACTTTTAATGATCAATTGACTCTTATAAACAATTGGTTAACTTACCATACCAGTCTCTATGTTAGGTGGATTAAGATAAGTATGTGGGTTTCTAATGTAACCATCTTTGTATGGCTCATCTGGGAAATGATAAGCATTAGACCTTTTGAAATAAGGTCTGTCATGAGGCAGACTGAAGAGATCATGCAACTCCTAAATGAAATGAAAATCAATAGATAAAAAGTTAATTATTACATTCCTAATTAATGAATAAATTCAAACTATGCAAGTTATACAACAAAAAAAGGAAAGATATTGATTATAAGTTTGTAAACACATGATTTAATTCATTAAGGCCAGACGAACCTAACAAAATTCCTTTTTATGTTCATAAATGTATAGAAACTGGGCGAGATGGGAAGGGATGGTAAGGGGAAACCAAGGAGGAGGCAACAATGCTTGATAAGAAATGTACTTATTACCTTGCTCATGTAATTGTAACCCCTCTGTACAGTATTTTCACAATAAAAAATAAATTTAAAAAAAAAGGAGAAAAAAAATGTATAGAAACTGAAAGGGAACACAAAAAATAAAAATAATTTGTTAGAGCAAGAGACCTGGGATGTTTTATTCATTATAGCATACTCTATTAAAATACATGTAGGCTAAAGACTGGTTTTGAAACTAAATGAAAATTATAATGAACAATTTTATCATATTTTAATATTAGAATTGTGGAAAGGAAAAATATATTAATTGGCCACATTGTTGGTTTATTATCATTGAAGAAAAGCGCAGGAGTCAGATGCTGGTGGCTCACACCTATAATTCTAGCTATTCAGGAGGCTGAGATCTGAGAATTGTGGTTTAAAGCCAGCCAGGCCAGGAAAGGCCCTGAGACTCTTATATCCAATTAACCACCAGAAAACAGGAAGTGGTACTGTGGCCCTAGTGGTAGAGTGCTTGCCTTGAGCTGAAGAGTTCAGGGATAGCGCCCAGGCCCAGAGTTCAATCCCCATGACCAACCAAAAAACAAAAACAAAAAACAAGAAAGAAAAGCACAGGAGGCAAACATAAAAGTCAGTTGAAGATCAACATTTGATTTTCTCCTTTCAAGACATACAAAAAATTAAGACTCTCTCTATATAACACTAGTGGAAGTTAACAGGCTCACAATTGCACCAAGCTACTCAGGAGGCTGAGATCTGAGGATCTCAGTTGAAAGCCAGCAACACAGTCTGTGGGACTCTTATCTCCAATTAAAAGGCAAAAAGCCAGAAGTGGAGCTGTGGCTCAAGTGGTAGATCAGCAACTTTCAGAGATAAAGCTAAGGTACAGCACTCAGGCCCTTAGTTTAAGCCCTGGTTCTGGCACACACACACAAATGATATTTTCTCATCTACATAAAAATGTATAATAGTTAAAAAAAAGTTTAGCACAGCGATATACTAGTGGTTTCAACAGATCAGCTTGTGTGGTATTGCCTCAGAGAGCCAATTCACCAGATTCAGAGTGTTATAGTATCACACCTTTGCAACAGAGGTGAGGAAGATGCTACATGCTATAATTTGATGAGTATCTGGCCTCAGATAAAAAAAATATCCTTAAAAAAAACAACACCCCTTTTGCCAATGAATTTCATTTCTTTCGATGGTGGACATGTTTCCTCCAGAATTCCTTTTGTAACAACCAAATAATCTTAGTCACAGAGAATATTACTAAAATCATAACAATTAGCACATATTCTTTTTTAATCTAATTTCTTCACAAACCACAAATAAATCACAATATAATTTCTATTTACTGAAAACTGAAATTACAAAATAAATGATAGTCATTATTGTATTTCTCAGCATAAATGAACTGGTTTTACCTTTCTATAGGCCTGCAGCTGACCATCTGGTATTCCTGATGGATATGAGATTGTTACAAGACCTTTCTCCCCTGGTAATGAAAAGTGAAGTGGTTCAGGGATCACAATAGATGTTCCTTTCATATATCTCAAAAGGCATTTTTCCATATCAGTTAGCTGATTATGAATTGCAGCCACTAGAAATTTACGAACTCTGTGGGGGAAACATTAACATGCATTAACTGTAACTAACTGCACAGTCAGTATATCCCTAATATAGTCGAAAACAAAATAGAACAAAAATTACATTTGATTGGACCAGGTAAATTATACGTAATTGTTCTGAGTGGATAAAGGGAAACCTAGGTTTTTGAATGTCCTACTACTTCCTTCAAATAAACATTTCCTGACTAGATGACTCTAGTTGATATTAAACAAGGAGCAAATCAGAGTAAAAACGACCACCACCCTGGATATTCTTAAGTATCATTGTAAAAATGGGTTCTGATTGCTTTCAGGACAGATCCTTATTATAATATGATGGTAACACCATAAAGATACTTACTTTCCCCATGTTTCTTCTGGAGCGATAGAAACAACTGCGTCAACTGGCAAGGTCATATTAACATAGTGGTGTCCTCTGCTTTCCCTTTCAATAATGGGGGTTACAGCCGCCAGAGAGGTTGACATTTCCAGCATAAGATCTATATTTACTATTTGTTGCTATACAGATAAACAGTAACAATCAGCTTGAGGAACATGAAACACTAAAGAGTAAAAGGACTTTTTAAAGGACAATAAAGTTATGTTAAGTTGCTTAAAAGCAATTACAAGCCGGGCACCGGTAGCTCACGTCTGTAATCTTAGCTACTCAGGAGGCTGAGGTCTGAGGATGGCCACTCAATGCCAGCCTGGGCAGCAGGGTAGAAAAGTCTGTGAGACTCTTGTCTCTAATAAACCACCACCAGAAAACTGGAAGTGGTGCAGTGGCTCAAGTGGTAGAGGGTTCACCTTGAGCTGAAGAGCTGAGGGACAGTGCCCAGGCCCAGAGTCAAGCCCCACAACCAACCAACCAATAAACAAACAAAAAAAACCCAATTATAACCCAGGGCCTTCAGCATGCTAGGGAAGTACCCTACCACTATTGAACTACAGTCCCTAAAAGAAGTTCCTTTCTGCTCAAAAATAGTCTATGGAAAAATGGAAAGAGAGTAGGATGTAAAGATGAAACCAGACCAGCCATGTGTAGATAAATGTTAAAACTAGGTGTAGGTTCACTGGGGTTCATTATACTACTCTCTCAACTTTTGTATAGACTGAAATCTTTTTACAGTCATATGAATAACATAAAAAAAAACCTACTGACTTACAGTTTAACAAAACGAATACCCAGAAGTTGGAACATGTATTGTTGGTGAGGGGGAGATTAGAGAAGGGGCAGACAAATGGAGAGAAGAAGAATGGGAAAATGTAGTTATTAATACTAAATGTCTATGTGTGCAAATGGAACTAGGAAAAGGAGGGAATGAGTGGGTTTGGGAGGGAAAATGATAGAAGGGGTGATAGTGACCAAGGTGCATTGTACTCACAAACTGACATGAACTGTACAACTTGTGATGTAGAACTACTTAAGGACAATAAAAAGAAATCAAATGAATACCATAAAATAGCCACACCAACATAACTTTAAAAATAGAATTATATGCCCCTGGTTTAAATACATAAAGAACCATAAGAAAATGTTGAGTTCTACTTACTACGTTAAATCTGTGCAGTGGTATAGAACAATGCTGAAACTACCTTCTGTGTATTGAACAAAGCTAGAAAAATAGAGGAATTTGGGAGTTAGGAACTCTGGGGAGGCTGAAGTAGAATTGGAGGCACAAATAAGACTTATAGAGGTAAATTGGAATAAGTGTTATGTGTGTGTTTGTGTTTGCAGAGTGTGTGTGTGTGTGTGTTCCATGTAAAATGAATGCTTCCTGAGCTAGAGCAGGTAGAGGTCCAGGTGCACTTGGAACATCTTACAGAGGAAAATACAAGTACAGAGGGCTCAAAATGCCAGAGCCAACTTGAAGAGGATTTTAGTAGCTGAATCTTGGAAAATATGGGGGTCAAAATATCTAATGACAATAAATTTATAAGCTCCTATATAAAATAAGAAGCCGTATTTCCATTAGGAAAGCTCTTCCTCTCTGTATAATGCTATCTAATAAAGACAAAGGAAATGACAGACCTAGAAAAATCACTGTGGGGCTGGGAAGGTGGCTCAGTGGTAGAATGCTTGCCTTGCAAGCATGAGGCCCTGGGTTAGATTCCTCAGCACCACATAAGCAGAAAAAGCAGAAAGTGGCTCTGTGGCTCAAGTGGTAGGGTGCTAGCCTTGAGCTGAAGAGCTGAGGGACAGTGCCCAGGCCCAGAGTTCAGGCCCCATGACTGGTGAAAAAAAAAAAAAAAAAAGAAAAGAAAGAAAGAAAAATCACTGTGGTACAACTATCAGATCAATACTAAATTCTGGCAGGTTTTATCAGTGGATGCTAAAAGTGGTGGGTAAAAATCTGATGAATTAGAAGTCTCAATGCATGTTCCCATGACATACTGATCACAATGGGAAAATACAGTACCTAAACAGTGGAGGAAACAGGTGGATACCATCAAAAGTACGTGATTAAAGCTACCATGACCCATGGCAGAAAGAGATTGGTAGCATTTGCTACAGTTTTGGTTAATATACTGTGCAGAAAAGGACATAACAACTCTTCTATGATATTCTGCCAATAATGCAGGAATCTAATCACAAAGAGGCAACAAAACCAATCCAAAGTAGGGGACATAATAGAAAGTAACTGCCACATATTACTTAAAACACGAAGCTCCAAATCTTGCTAATGTTCAAATTGCCTCTGTCCACAATCTTTTGTACACTCTATGTTGATAAATTTAACAGTTCATCCCAGTGGTATGTTACACATGACCAACACTGAGCCCATCCTCCCATCTTCCAGCTTTAGCCAACAAGAAACTAATTATGATGCTGTATCTGAGAGGTTCAAAGCCCAACCCACCGATTCTCCTAATAATCTCTGGCATTCAGTCTCTTTTTATTATTTCCCTAACTAGTGAGTCAGTTAGGTCTCTCCAACCATGTTCACCATTTATTACCTAATCACCTAGGGAAACACTGAAGCAATATCAACTTTGTACAACTTCTTGAAGAAATGAACTCATTTTTATCACCAGCATCTGGCAAAGTTTGTAGCAAAGGGAAGATACTTGGTAATACTGGAATCAGTAGAACCCGAAGAAATACTTAACATTTGTTATCTTTCAGAGCATAATGTGTCACTACATCATGTTTAGGAATGAGTCCTTTATCTGCAGAACTATTTATCACAGCACTGTTTACAATAGTAAACTGTAGAATTAGCTTACATCCCCAAAAGCTGATAAACAGGTAAAGGCAATGTGGTACACAGCTATTAAAGAAGAATGAAATATGTCATTTTTAGAAAACTGGATCGAACTGGAGATAACTGAGTTGAACAAGATAAGGCAAAAGTAAAAAGCTAAGTAGCACATGTTGTTGCTCATAGGTAGAATCTAGACCTAAAATGAAGGTGATGGTGATAATTATAAAAATTAGACATGAGCATAAAAGGAGCACTTTCTGTAGGAAGAGGGATCAGCAAGAAGGAGGCAGGGGAAAAGAGGATAGTGGGGGACAGGATAAAGAGCATAAAAGTACATTATACCCACATTCACACACATACACACATATCACACACACACATATATATGAAAACAACATACTGAAATCACCGAACACTGATTTAAAAAGGGAGGAGGTGGGAGGCAGGTTGGAGGAATATAATGGAAGGGGTAAATATGTTCAAAATACATTGAACACATCTATAGAATTACCACAGTGAAGTTCCCTTGAACTATGAATGTATATATAAAAGAATGTGTTTTTCATATTTACTTTAACATAATTTGTAAATGTGCTCAAGTGTGTTTAATTTTTGTGGGAGTAAAGAAGGCATTCAAAGGCCTTTCTTCTAAAAGTTTAGATATGTAAAACAGATGTATAACCACTTTGGACTTCAATAATCTGATCCATAAAAATAAAAGGGTTACATGAAATGATCTCTCAGATCTCACTCAGCTCCAAATGGAAGGATAGAACATTTTTACCACCAGAGAAGGCAGATGAATTGCTTACCATGTCTGGCAGCCTTTTGTCTTTCTTTCTCATGAATTTCCATTTTGTATCTTCTTCCTGCTCAAACCTAAATTTTTAACAGACATTTACAACTGTGAAATGATGTTTGGCAATGATTTCTAGAAGTCCTTGAGCATACTCACTGAATAAAGCGCATTATGTTCTTACAAGCAGAGCTATCAGTCAGCTCTCCTGGGATGGTGTTTATGTCGCTGTTAGGCCAGACATATAGGGAACTGTGGCAAATTCTAAATACGAGGGCGTCTGAGGAAAGCTTTGCTGACAGGTCACTCAGTGCATGTTTTAGTACCTTTCTGATAAAAATTTCTAAAATAAAAGGATAAAAACAGACATGAAAAAATTTCAACATGAATAAATCCAAACTCACACAAAAGGAGAATATAGTAAGGGTGACTCTCAAACACCCATTTGCATTTTCAATAATTAGAACAACTCTTTGCTTGTCTTCTTAAAAAATAAAGACAAAGCTGGGCGTCAGTGGCTCATGCCTGTAATCCTAGTTACTCAGGAGGCTGAGCTCTGAGGATCGTGGTTCAAAACCAGCTCAGGCAGGAAAGTACTTGAAATGCTTATCTCCAATAAGCCACCAGAAAAATGTACAACACCAGAAAAATGTAAATTCATTTTTATCTCAAGTGGTAGAGCGCTAGCTTTGAGCTGAAGAGCTGAGGGACAAAGCCCAGGCCCAGAGTTCAAGCCCCACAACCAAAATAAATAAACAAATAAATAAAGACAAAATTTATAGACTATACAATCCATTCTTTTCAATTATACCATTCAGTGGCTTTTAGAATAGCCACAAGGCTTTACAATCATTACTCTATAACCACAGAACATTTTAACCATTTTCAAAGAAATCCTGCTCTATCAGTAGTTACTCTTCATTCCGCATTCACTTTGCACTTATAATCTTACAAAGCTTCTCTGCAGCGCTAGCACACGAATCATACCTTTCATAAATGATTTCATTTGATACAAGCGTATGAGCTATCATCCTTTAGAGATGTCAAGTTCTCTAGCTCCCACTCTGACCACTCTACACTAAGTTTTGGACTCAACCAAATGCTTATTGGGAACTTTCATTGGTGGTTCCATCTCAAAAGAAACAAGCCCCAAACACAGCTCATCATACTCCTCCTCTGATATTCTTTATCTCAGTTTGGGGAAACAGCCCAAGTTGCAAGCAGGAAGACATCCTGATATTTGCTTTACACAAATCTAGTCGATGTTTCTCCCACAAATTTCTAGTATCATCTCAATCTAATACAGGATTTAAAAGAATGGGTTCTGGAAATATAGGATTATTATGTATAGCTGCAAGTCTGCAATGTTCAAATCTAGATATATCAATCATATTATATTTATTTTATATTTATTATGACAATTTATTTGAGAAGGTTGTAAAGTTTCCTTAGGTAGGGGACATCTTTTTCTGATTTTTCACAGAGTTATTCCCTTGGGCTGGTAAATTTAAATTTCATTTAATCTACTTTCTAAATATATAATCTTAGGAGTGATAAGAATATCACTGATTTCATTGGCAAATTAAATTTAATTTAACATACTAAATTTAAATTTGATTTAATCTGCTTTCCAAATATATAATCTTGTGAGTGATAGGAATGCTACTCATTTCATTTGCAAAATGGAAAAGTGGTCATTATAGCTCATCATCAGTTCTATAATAAAGGGGAGACTTCCTTGGAAAACCTACCGTCAGCAGTTGCCAGCTGAAAAGCCAGATCAAGGCCTCCTCTTATTCTGAAGAGTATATCGGCAGTTTCTGAAATTACCTACAATAGATAAACCCAAAACTCCCTTGTAAAGCAAAATACATGCATCATAATATAAATTAGAATCTATATGAGTTCAGGGTAATCTTCAAATTATTTGCATTAACTCCTTGTTTCACACAGAAATACAGAACAATCCCATTCCTAAATTCTATTCCAACCTTTGCTCCATACTTGAAATCATCTGAGGAACTTAAAATTCTGAAACCTGGGCTGTAGCCCAGATTTTTTTTTTTTTTTTTTGGTGAATTGGTATAAGGTGGGTTTAGGCACAAGGCACCAATGATTCTAATGTGAAAAAAATGCTGGGAAGTACTGCTTTAAGCCAATTATTTCCAACTTATAGTCTAGGTAGATTTAGCAAGAACAGAATATATCAATGGTAAAGATCTAGTTCAAGAATGTGACAAGAGCATTAAACTTAACACGATGACACCTAGTGGTCAAGACGATGAGAGAAAACTAATACTTAGCAAGCCAATTAGAACTCGTCTTACAAGGTGGCAAATAGCGATTTTGCATTTACAAAGTTACAGTCTAAGAACATTTACAACCCAGACAGAGATTATGATATAAGGATGTTAACCAATCAACAAGAAAGTGGTTACATAATTATGAATTCACAGAAAGGGTAATTTTAGAGAAAGACTAAATGGTATAGGTGAATGGCTTGTTACTTATAAAGGAAAAAAGTAATTGTAAAATAAAAATGACTATCCATTCTTAACTTGGGTCCACATGCTGAGCTCTAGCATGGATGATATATGATAAATGACTATTCTATTTTATGTGTGTGTGGGGGGGAGGGAAAGGGGAAGGATCTTGTGTGGGGAGAGATTACATTTAAGAAAAACTTTCAAAGATTTTATCAGATTGTCAACAGATGTCACAAATAGGCTGAAGAACCACACTATACCACTATGAAATAATTACTAATATCTACTTACTAAATAGATTATTACTAAATAGATATGAGGGAGGTGGAAGTAGGAGGATCGGCGTCAGAGGCTTGTCCAAAATTTCTCAAGAACTTATCTGAACAGTTAAAGTAAAAAAGAGCTGGGAGCTTGGCTCAAGGGGTAGCGGAAGTCTTTAAGTTCAAACCCCAGTACCACACACACACACAAATTCAGTTAAATAAAGAACAATACTAACACACAAAATTGTCTGTGCCCATTTTGGAATGGGGGTGCGGGGAGTGGAGGTCGGTTGTGGGGCGGTCGGTTGTGGGGCTTGAACACAGGGCCTGAGCACTCCACCACTTTGAGCCATAGCTCCACTTGGTGGTTAATTGAAGATAAGAGTCTCATAGACTTTCCTTCCTGAGTTGGCTTTGAACCATGATCCTCAGATCTCAGCTTGCTGAATTACTAGGACTACAGGTATGAACCACCAGCAGGGTGTCTGTGCCTATTTGAATAAAGAATCCTTTTTTTAAAGAATCATTTTTAAAGTAATAAACTGAAGATAAAAGTCAAAAAAGACAAGCAAAAGAATATTTAATTGTGCTACTGTAAGATTTTGTATAATTTAATTGCTCATCTATTCCTTTGCATAAAACTGGAAAAGGATAGAAGGGATAACATTGATCAAATGTTATCTCCCCTTGCACAACTAAAGGAAAGAAGGGGACTGGAGGTGGGGAAGCCACTTCCACACAGGGACAGAGTGGTGAGGGCCTGTTTAAGGAGAATATTTCATGGTTAGACCTGATGGTGGCAAGGACATGAAGGACAACATCTATTTAGGAGTAGAATCCAAAGGACATGATTAGGAGAGAATCTTGGGGAGCTAAGAAAAGGGAAGTATCCGGGGTGATTTCCAGGTTTGCAGCAGGCAGGCCCAGCAGGAATGGGCTGCGCTGCCATCTGCAGAGATAGGTATTTCTGGAGGAAGAGCAAATGCGGGGAGAGGGACGGTGGACGCGACGAGTCCCTTGTGAACTTGATGAAACACACACGAACTACCCAAGTGGAGGCACAGTCGGCGCTGGTGTGGCTTGGGGGCTCAGAAGAAAGGTCCAAGCAGGAGATACCAACTTGGTGGGAAGCATCCTCGAGGAACACGGGCATCAGGACGAGGAGCTACGAGCAGCGCCCGTCCCAGCGAGGCAGGCCCGGGGCATTTTAGTGCATCGGGGGAGCAGTTTCCATGCAGCTGCAATTACAGCGGGGAGGCCGAGAAGAGGGCTGCCCGCGCCACACAATTCGCAGCTGCCACTGAAAGCCTTTCAGGGGCCTGAATCCGAAGGGAAAGGCAAGCGTCGCGGACAAGCAGTGGCACTTACCATGTCTGCGACTTGGCTGTGACTGGAGTGCGGAAACGTCAGTCTACGGGTTCCGTGAGCCGAACAGGAAGTTGCGTCATCGCCGACTACGAGGTAGGGTTTGGACTTCCAGACTACAACTCCCAGCATGCCCAGCAGCACTACGTTATGGAGCGTACCACTCTGTGCCTCCTCGCTGCTGGCTGGAAGCGCGGGAAAAGGAAGACTTCTTCCGGTTGAGTTGTTTTAATATTCTGAGGACTATTTATTACTATTGATCGTAAATCACTCTTTGTCTTTTCTGGTGCGCGTTCGAGCTCCTCTCGTGCCTTCCCGAAGCGAACTGGAAATGGATTCTCCCGTACCCATGGCAACGCCGCACAACAAAGGCCAGCCAGGGGAAGAACGCTCAGAAAGGACTGGGCAGCCATTCCCGGGGTGCTCGTGCTTAGCGTAGAGCGCGCCCTCGCGGCTGCTGCAGCGGAGTTAATCCGGCCTGAAGGTGGGACAGTCTTATCTGGGTGGTCGGATCCAGCTCCCTTGGAAGAGGTGACCTCGCGGACACCAGGGGTCCCTTAAATACCTAGATACCTGGCGACTCGGTACCTCCCCAGCGACCATGAATTTGCCCACCGCCTCAGTTGGAGCATTCGTCTTGTACAGCATCCCGTCCACGGCACGCTGGCCACACACCTTTTGTGGGGAACTTGCCATTCTCCACTCTTGTTATACTTCTGGATTGTAATATCTGTTCGGGAGGAAATCTATGCCTTTTGCAGTCTCAATTTTCCTACTTGGGAACCCGCCTCGAAGGAGAGTTTGCAAAGCATGTGTTCAATGAGTGAATGGATGGATGGATGTGTGAACGCTGCTCAATAAAAATTTAGGAGAATTAAGTAGGGGGAAAACGTCAAAGGCAACCACTTTCCTCCCTGTCCTCCTCCCTGGCTGACTTAATTGTGTACCCGACATTACATAGACCGGAATTCTGTGGTAAAGTAGAACCAAAGTTGCTCCCAGGGTTGTGGGATAGCGAGCCATTTGTAGTCCCAGCTTGAACTAGTAGTTTAAATCCAACCTGGGTAGCATAAATAAGTCCCCCAAAAAGTAGTGAAGAACTAAAGTTTAGTGGGGGAATGTGTTACACTTATTTTCCAGTCTACTAGATTTGTGTAGTAGACCAAAACAAATTTCTTATGTTGGAGCTGTAAAACGATGACCCATTAGAAAAACCATGATGAAAACTTGAGAGGAGATGAGCATGCTGCTATGATAGGATAAAGAAGTGAAAAACAAGCAGTCTGAAAGAAAGATCAGTGTTAATTGGGATGTGGGGACAGAGAAGGCACAAAGAAGAACCTGGATAACAAAAAAAGTGCAATAGCACTGTTGCTAATTACCCAACCTGAGAATTAGAACGAGAAGCCCAATCAGAGTGCTGTATCCCAGCATTTTGTAGGCCATGATGAGAGGATCTTTATTTGAAGGCTAGACCTTATTTTAAAAAACAACCCTGAAAAGGGGAGTAGGGTATGATGAATTTCAGTGGCGACATATATCACTGACTGCTAGTAGGCCTTGTGTACTTGAACCCTTAAGGCTTTGCATGGGCAATATAAAGCGATGAAACAATCTTTAACCAAATACCACTGATGTTTAAAGTCTTCAAGTGTACTCGGTAGAGGAAAAGGGGTAGGGTATTTTTTTTTTCTTAACTGAATCTACATTTGCCCTTTGATGCAGCAAATTAGCAATGATTCACACATAGATAAACCATAGTTGCAAATAGGTAAGGGTATCAAGGAGCATGGAAACAGCTTACTATGAACTCAGGTTCTTAACTTGTTTTGGAGGTAGAACAGGAGTCTGGCCAGGTGATATAGCCTTGATCTGTATCCAAGGGTCCCTTACTGAGAATGGACTTTACTCTCATCTGTACTCAGGTCTCCCTGTAAATTTACTGACCTACTTGTGCTCCATCCCCTTATTCTGAAAAGGAGGATAATAGCAACGAAGTATCAATAGCAAAATAGGCATCTAGGGAGAGTGCTTATCATTGGTCCTAGCATGAGCTCCATAGGACACTATGGAGTTTGATCACTAATGCATGCCTGGGCCCACATTGTAGTTTATGCTGAAATAAAAAAAGCATTGATATGAAAGTGTTATTAGCTCATTTGGCTTCCTTTTAAGAATGTATGTAATTAAAACATTAATTTCTAAAGTAATACTTGCAGGTTGAATGTGATATTTCACCTTTTGTTTGTGAAATCATTTCTAAAGCAATCTCACTAGGGTCTGAGCTTTACATATTCATAATTCATCACAAAGTGTTGTCTGTTTAGTTGTTTGTATTTTCATTTTGCCTAAGCCACTGTCTTCTCCCTTCCTGATCCCATTAATGAACTAATTGTGCCAGTGACTCATTTCTTATATTCATTTAAATTTGAAAAGAAATCCCCCACATACTACAGAATGCTGTGCATTCTGAAAAGCTGTTATAAGTTTCAATGTTTTAGACAAATGTAGGATGTCAAATTCATCCCAACTATGCCTACCACATATAATTATGGTTTTAAAAATCTATCTTGAACTTCTCAAATGAAGCATATCACTTATCCATGTTTCTACTATATGGTAGTAATTTTATTTCCAACAAATAATCAGACGATGCTATCATACATGTTCCTTGGTAATTTGTATGCATTTCACATAGAGGCAAAAGCTGTCTTCTTGGTGATAATTTTGATTCCTGGTGTTATTCTCCACACAGCCAAGTAGATTCTTTTCCCAGTAGTTTGGGATACTATTATTATTATTAATTACATAGTTGTACATAGTGATTTTAATTCAACATGTCTATTTATGAGTATAATGTATTTTGTTCACTGTCACCCCTATTGTTTTATAGTAAATATTAGAAATCTTAGCTGAAAATAACTTGGGTTGAAATTTAGTAATCACTTTTTCGGCTAAAGTTTTTCCTCCTATTTTTCAGTGTAAAGCAATAATTTGTTTTAAGAGTTGCTGCCTAGCAGCTTTAAGGAAGCTTTAGACGTTGCCAGTATAAGAAGCAATCATGCCTGCTGAAGGAGGAAAAACAGACATGGAGAGGATTGGCCTCTTCAGCGAGATGGAATACGTAACTGTTGGTGATAAATATGTATCATCATATAATCGTAAGTATATTTGATAGCATATGGCTGAATAGTGAGTGTTTTCTGTCAAACAATTGTACTTAATATGTAAGGTAAATGCTATTTTAGTGGTCTGTGTATTACAGTACTGAGTTCTAAACAAGGCAATACAGTTAAGAGACGACTTAACTTTCCAAGAGTAGGAAGCTCATTGTATTACTTCCTTGACTTTTCTTTGTTGTTCTCAAAAGTAATTTCATTTCTTTCCATAAAGGTTCCTAGGAAGTTTCTCCAAGAATATTTTGCTTTAAGATGGAGTGGACACGAGACTATGCAAACAACATTTCCACTTGTATCCCAAAAGGCTCTCCATTACCACTTTCCTGAAAACTGAAATGCTAAATGAAAAGCTGAGGGAATTTTTAGAAAAGTTATAATTAAAATGCCTAAATGTGCACTTTGTATGTATTAGTTAAATTTGTTGACATCTAGAGATTGTTGTGACAAGGAAAAATGCTCTGATATGGAAATATCTCAAGATAAAATGTTAAAATTTTAAAAACCAAGACAAGCATTTTTTGCTAAGCATTAAAATGACAAAAAGGCTATCCAATATTTACTCTGTCTGTTGAAGGGAATGGGGTGACCAAGTGCTAAAAGAAGATATTTGTACTATTGAATTTGAGTTGAATATTAAACGTATCACCTTTTGGTGATCCAAATTCACATTTTATTAACCACTTGAACTATGGGTTGTATGCACTTCAAAAAATGTTTTCCTATTTTAAGGCTTTCCAAATTAAGCTGTCCCAAATTCAAACTATAAACCAAATTACTTTTAAACCAAATTACTGGGATGCTAGTATTTTTATACAAACATAACAATTTAAAAGTTTGTTCTGTTGATGGGCATTTGGGCTGTGTCTTGTTTTTGATGATTAAGCCCAGAAGTGCCCTCCTGCCTTGTACAATTAGTAAATGTTATTAAAGATCTATGAACCAAGCAGAGTGCTAGTGGCTCATGCCTGTAATTCTTGCTACTCAGGAGGCTGGCATCTGAGGATGGCAATTCAAAGCTAGCCTGAGCAGTAAAGTCCATTGAGACTCTTATCTCCAATTAATCACCAGAAAGTGGTGCTGTGGCTCAGAGTGGTAGAATGCCAGGCTTGAGTAAAAGAGCTCAGCAGACAATGCCTAGGCCCCAAGTTCAAGCCCCATGACCACAAAAAACAAACAAACAAAAATCTATGAACCATTCTTGTTCATAGGTGGACATAGCCCTCATGTGTTCTGAGCGTATCCTTAGGGGCAGAATCGCTCCAGTTTGGAGGTACACTGTTCTCTCCAGCCTGTATATTCTTACTGATCACACACAAACATTATTTCCCAGTTGCTGGAGAAACATTGGATTAGGTGATCCTTAAGTTTTCTTTTACCTCTAGAATTCAGACTGCATAACATTTAACCCCACTTGTTCAGATAAAATCTCTTAGATTTTATAATTGTAACCCCTCTGTACGGTATTTTCACAATAAAAAAAAACAAAAAGAATCTCTTAGATTTTAATGCCTCCTTCCCTCCTCCCTCCCTCCCTCCCTCCATCTCTCTCTCTCTCCTTCCTTCCTTCCTTCCTTCCTGCCTTCCTTCCTTCCTTCCTCCCTCCCTCCCTCCCTCCCTTCTTTTCTTCCTTCCTCCCTTCCTCCCTTGCTCCTTCCTTCCTTTCTTTCCTTTCTCTCCCTCCTTCCCTCCTTCCTTCCCTTCCCTCCCTCCCTCCCTTCCTTCCTTCTTTCCTTCCTTCCTTCCTTCCTTCCTTCCTTCCTTCCTTCCTTCCTTCCTGCCTTCCTTCTTTCCTTCCTCCCTCCCTCCCTCTCTCCCTCCCTCTCTCCTTCCCTCTCTCTCTCCCTCCCTCCCTTCTTTCCTTCCTTCCTACCTTCCTCTCTTGCTCCTTCCCTCCTTTCTTTCCTTTCTCTCCCTCCCTCCCTCCTTTCTTCCCTTCCCTCCCTCCCCTCCCCCCCCTCCTTCCCTTCCTTCCTTCCTTCCTTCCTTCCTTCCTTCCTTCCTTCCTTCCTTCCTTCCTTCCTTCCTTCCTTCCTTCCTTCCTTCCTTCCTTCCTTCCTTCTTTCTCTTTTTTCCTGGTGTTGGGCTTGAACTCAGGACCTTGGACACTGTCCCTAGCCTTTTTGCTCAAGACTAACACTCTACCACTTGAATCACAGCTCCACTTCCAGCTTTTTGGTAGTTAATAGGAGATCTCTGGACTTATCTGCCTGGGCTGACTTCAAAACACCAGTTTCAGATCTCAGTCTCCCCAGAGGCTAGTATTGCAGGCATGAGCCACCAGCACCTGGGTTGTCAATACTGCATTTAACACAGATTTCAGTAGACATGTTGAAACAGTGTTTATAGAGCTCAAACTCATAACTGTCCTCAATCACATTGGAAACTTTTCTGATATAAAAGATTTTTATGCCTTTAATTACTAAATTTCAAAATTACAATTTTTTCTTTGTTTTTAAAGGAGCATTTAATGAGGCTGCAACCAAAAATAGACAGATGCTACCTGGGGGATCCAAAGCAATGTCAGCCCTCCAGGCAGGTTATTTTGATCCTCAGTTTTCAAGGATTTTTGAAGGTGAAGGCTATATAAATATGAATCAAGTGAGGAGACGGGCTATGATGGAAGAAGCCAAAAAGAACATAACCAGAGCCTTCATCCCCAGTAGCGGAGGGAAGAAGCCGTAAGTGTTCGGGGAGAAATGTCTTCAATACACTTTCTGCACTTTTTCCCATCTAGCTGAAAAAACATGTATGTTTTTCTGTAGGATTTCCAAATGACAGTCCATATTTAGTGTGATTTGTAGGCTAGTTTGTTTATTGGGCAATTGAAGTTAGCAGGTAACTGGAAATATATTCCCATAATCATACTAATTTTTATTTTTATTTATTTTTATTTTTTTGTCGATCTTGGGGCTTCAATTCTGGGTTTGGGTGCTGTCCCTGCACTCTTCAGCTCAAGGCGACCGCTCTACCGCTTGAGCCACAGAGCCACTTCCATACTAATTTTTAATTATCTTTGTCACTATTAGAGCGTATGATAAAGCCAACTAAATGATGGAGATAAATTTGTTCAAGAACTTCGCAAGAGACAAATCAGGGGAAAAATTATCTTGGTTTATCACCTTTATATTCTTCATTACTTTTGTACTCAAGTATTTTAAAGGTACAGATTTTAAATGGAATTAGGAGAAATTAAGAGGAATCTTTTTTGATGAAAAAAATCTAGTTTAGGGGCTGGGAAGGTGGCTCAGTGGTAGAGTGCTTGCTTTGCATGCCTGAGGCCCTGGGTTCGATTCCTCAGCACCACATAAGCAAAAACAAAAAAGCCGGAAGTGGCGCTGTGGCTCAAGTGGTAGAGCACTAGCCTTGAGCTGAAGAGCTGAGGGACAGTGCCCAGGCCCAGAGTTCAGGCCCCATGACTGGACCCAAAAAAAAAAAATCTAATTTATAAGAAATACAGTATTTTTAAGTCACTGAGATGAGTGAGTGAGGATGAATATGGTTAATGGAGTTTCTTTTTGTACATTTGAAAATGGAATGTTAAAATCTGTTGAAATTGTTTAAAGAAGGGGGAGGGTTCTAGGAGAGTGACCAGGGGGTGAAATCAATTATGATACATTGTTTTACATTTGTGGAAATGTCCCAATGAAATCCTTTTGTACAATTTAACGTGTGCTGATAAAAACAATAAAATCACTGTGATGATACACTGTAGGGATTTAACAATAGTTTGACAGTTATTAATGTGAAAGTTTCTTTTTTAATCATTAAATAAATGTCTTAATGAATAAGACTGGGTAGTCTATATTATGTTATAAAGCTAAGATTTAGAATATCATTCATTCATATTAATGACTCTCCTGATTTAGAATTTATGATAGGATTGCTTAGTCTTATTTGGTGCTTACTTGCTATATTTTCTTTACTAGGAATACTTTTCTCTCTCTCTTTTTTTTTTTCTTCTTTTTTTGGAGGTGTTGAGGCCTGAACTCAAGGCGTTGCTCTTGCTAGGCTGGCACTTAACCACTTGAGCCTTCCTCCAACTCTTCTTTTGCTGTTTATTTTGGAGTTGGAGTCTTACAAACTTTTCTGTCTGGGCTGGCCTCAAACTGTGAGTCTCTAGATCTCTCAGCCTTCTGAGCTAGCAATCAAGTGTGAAGCACTGGCGATAGGCTCTTACTACATTTCCATCATTCAGACTTACTTCTCATAAGCAATCTTGTCTTCTCTGCAAACATTATGCTCTTTATTAGGAGTGAGTACATTTTCCATTGAAATTCTCCTTAGGGCTTAATATTTTATTTTTCAATACTTTCAATAGGTGTGAATATTTATTTTAAATATTATTTTTGTTTCTTGAACTTCTTCATTTTTCTAGGTATAAATGTTGAACTGTGTTTCTTGTTTTTCCTTCAAGTTATTTATTGGTTGATGAGTAACACAGTCAAATACCTCATATATCAAGTTGTCAAAATGTATAACAAAAAAAATGAGAACTTATACCTCTCCATAAAAACTCTCCTCTGTTTAGATATTCACTCCCATTTAATAAGGCAGTAAGCATCCCATTATGTTAAGGTACATGACCACAAATTCAAGCATACATAGACATAGATACACATTTCACCTCAAAAGTTAGCATATCATTCAATTTCTTATGCTGTGCTTTTATTTAATATACATAATTAAATGTTCACACTTAATTTTGGAACATTTCATTGAGAGGTTGAAGTTTCTTGGATATTTTTATTATACACTTTGGCCACATTTTAATATCAATGTACATTTATCTAATAAAAATCGGAAAATTAAAATAACTTCAAGAGCTTGACTTTAGAGATTTGGTTGAGTTCTGCAAAAATATTTAGATCTTGGGCTTTTCTGAGACAATTCTTGAAATCAGTCCTTTATTACCTTTGGAAACCAAATGATAGATTTCAAATCACCAAATTTGGTATATTAGTTTGCTTCAGACATTACAAGCTTCATAAAAGTTTATAATACATTGATCATCAGTTATACAAAGTGAATATTCTTTCATCTTTTCCAGTTAATTTTTCTCTTATCACATTAAACATGTATATTATCTTTTCTCATTATGTATCATAACACATTGCCTGTTTTTACCATTATTTTCAAGGATAATAGTTTTTTTTGTCGGTCATGGGGTCTGAACTCTGGGCCTGGGCAGACTCAGCTCAGCAATTCAGCTCAAGGCTAGCGCTCTACCACTTGAGCCACAGCGCATTTCCGGCTTTTTCTGCTTATGTGGTACTGAAGATTTGAACCCAGGGCCTCATGCATGCAAGGCAAGCACTCTACCACTGAGTCACCTTCCCAGCCCAAAGATAATAGTTTGAAATAGTCTAATATTTGAATGTAAAATTTTTCCTTCTTCTTAGTCTCTGCTTATAAGTATTAATTCCTCTTGCTTTAATTCAGAATACTATACCTTCAGTACATTTTACTGATTTAATTTATTGCTTTCTTTTAGTTACCATAACATTTTTAGATTTTAGAAATTTCCTAAACACATTGTTTTACTTGTATTATTTAGGTTCCATCATAAAATAAATATTCTCCTTATTATTGTTTTAAGAAGAGCTTAAATTATGTTATGTTATTTTTCCAAGAGTTTCTATTTGCTAGCTTTTAAATTTTTGCAGAAAAAAGGTTATTTTACTACCCATTTCATTTCTAATTTTTAAGTGTTGTATTAATATCAGAAAAATGAGAATTATATTTGCTCTTTTTAAAAATGTACAATGAGTACATTCCTTCTTGAGCATTGTTACCCCTTCCCTTGTTGTTCTCCCACTATCCCTTCCCTCCCTCCCTCCTCCCCCCACCCCTGTCCAAAGTTGTAAAGTCCATTTCCAATATACTGTCTTATATCATTGTTGCAGTGGGTCATCCTGTGTCCTTGTTTCAGTGTTTTGTTATTCCCCTTCCACTCCCCAAATTAGACAAATGTGTATACAAGATGCAGGGTACCAAAATCAAGTACAGTGATAACAGGGGATATACCATAGCGGGGAAGAACATACAAAGGAAAAAAAAAATCACATAGTACATTAAAAACAACAAGAACAAAGAAAGGACTTTTGTATCCATATCTTCGGGTTCATTTCACTTAGCATCATCTTTTTTTTTTAAATTGTGACAATAAGGTACAGAGGGGTTACAGTTACATGAGTAGGGTAATGAGTACATTTCTTATCAAGCATTGTTGCCTCCTTCTTTGTTTCCCCTTACCATCCCTTCCCACCTCCCCCACCCACTATTCCCCCAGCCCCTCCCGCCCCCTCCACCCCAAGGCAAAGCTGTAAAGTTCGTTTCTTCGACATAACATCTTGTACATCTCATTGTTGCAATGGGCCACCTGTATCGCTATTTAAACAATTTGTTTTTTCCCTTCCCCTCCACAAATTATACCAACATCAAATACAGTGAAAACAGGGGTTATACCATGGGGGAGGGACATACAAAGCAACAAAGAAATACCTTATAAATATCTTAGAAACAATAGCAAGAAAGAAAAAAGAAACATTTGAGTCCTTATCTTGGGGTTCATTTTTCGCCTACCATCAACTTATCTGACCTTTTCTGCTTGACTCAGACATATACTAGTTATTGCAAATGAGGGAAACCATGGAACCTATGTTTCTTTGGGTCTGGCTTACTTCACTTAATATGATTTTTCCAAGTCTTTCCATTTCTTAACAAATGGTGAGGCCATGTCATTCTTTCTGAAGGAGGTATAGAATTCCATTATTTTGATCCATTCATCTACTGAGGGGCACCTGGATTGGTTCCATATCTTAGTTATGGCGAATAATGCTGCAATAAACGGAGTTGTGCTGGTAGCTTTAGTATGGCCTTGTTTGTGTTTCTTTTTGTCATTACTTCATTATTTTTCCATGTACTATGTTTTACCTTTTAAATTATGTTTTCTTGTTGCTCAGTCTTTCTACTACCTGTAATAAACTTTTCCTTACGGTAGTGTCTTTGAATTGACACACTGATACACTAACTTATAATATGCCTATATTTGTTCATCAAGCAATAACAATTTTATAACTAGGTTAGCTTTCCTTTATTTGAAAAGTTCATAGATACAAAATAAAAACTTGTAATTTGGTGGGATATAGAAAGTGTTTCCAAAAAGAGAGATGGATGATTTAAATAAACAGCCCTGATACAGGCACTTACTCAACATCGAAGTATGGAGACAAAGATATTTTCTTCTTCATGATTATTTTATTCATATATACTTCTTACTGACAGATTTTATTTTTTATTAAGTATCATCATTGTTTTTTCCAGGTGCCATCTACTCAGGAGGCATAGAACTGAAAATCATGATTCAAAGCCAATTGGGGCAGAAAAGTCCTTGAGACTCTTATCTCCATCTAATTGGGTAAAAGCTGAAGTGGAGGTGTGGCTCAAGTGGTTGAGCACAAGCTTTGAGTAGAAAAGCCGAGCAAGAGCGTGAGGTCCCAAGTTCAAGCCTCAGTACTGACAAAAAATCCATGAAACATTTTTATTATCATATATTCATTGCATATATTAATGGGTTCCAACAAATTCATACAGTGTGTATTGATCAATCCAGCCTCCCATTATCTACCCGCCCCTAGCCACAGTCATTGAATACATTCTAAATGTAGTGACTTTCAGTGATTGCTTTAATCATGTTCTAGTTAAAGCTAGTCTAGAATTCTTTTTCACTGCAATATCCTTACATAATACTATTCCTCATTGCATTTAAAAATGTTATCACATATGATCATAAGTAGGAGTTAATAAAAATAGGCAATGAATGTTACTATTGTACCAAATTTATGTTTTCAGTACTAGGGTTTGAACCTGGGGCCTTTCTACTACTTAGCCATGCCTCCAGCCCTTTTTTGTACTAGCTGTTTGACTTTTTGTCAGAACACATGGTTGGACAGTGAATCTCCTATTTTAGACTTCCTGTAGGAGCTCGATGACAGGTACACATCACCCTGCACAGCTTCTTCTACTGAGATGGAATCACCCAAACATTTTAGACCGTTTTGGCCTGAACCATAATCTTTCTGATTTCATTCTCCTTTGTAGCTAGCTGATAGGTACACCTACTGCACTCAACAACTGGTGGAGAAGTGGTCTTGTGAATTTTGTACCCAGACTGGTCTTGAACCATGATCCTCTTGGTCTCTGCTTCCTGAGTAGCTAGGATTCTAGGTGTGAGCCACTGGAACCAAGTTTAGTTTAAAAAATTTAACATAAATGTATGGTATTTCATTTTTGTAGACTATTTCATTAATGTAAAAAGTTGTTTAAGTGTAACTTGGAAATTAATATGATTGTTAATGCATTAATTATCCTTTCAAATTTATAAAAAATGTAAAGAAAACATTTGATAAAACAGTGCTGGGTAATAAATTCTTTGATTATATAACTTAGATGTAATCAAACAATGTTATGGTTTTTTCTGTCCAACAGTAACAGTTTGAAATATATATTTTGAAAGTATACTTTTCAGAATAAATCATTTATTAACCAACTTGCCTAAAAATGCCTAAAAAGTCATCTAAAAACACTAAAATTCTGTTTATAGGCTCCTAGACAAATGGGAACCATCCTAATTGCCTAGATTATGATGTTTATATGTAAAGTTTTATTTATGTGGAACATTTGAAACATACATTAAAAAATCAAAAGCATATCTCAAAATGCGTGACTTTAGCCGGGCACTGGCTGCTCAAGAGTCTGAGATCCGAGGATTGCAGTTCAAAGCCAGCTCAGACCTTGAGACTTTTATTTCCAGAAAAAGCAGGAAGAGGCACTGTGGCTCTAGTGCTAGAGTGCTGGCTTTGACACAAAGAAGCTCAGGGACAGTGTTCAGACCCTGAGTCCAAGCTTCAAGACTGGCACAAAAGAAAAAGTTGCCTTTGAAAAATAAGGAAAATAGATTAAAGTGAACAGAAAGAGGTTCTGGTTTGCTTACTAGAGTCAAGCGGGCCAATCCCTTTATATACTTTTAAAAAAAATCAGTATTTGAAACATTTTCAGTGAAATATTTAAGATGCAATTACATTTTAACCTCTTCATTTTTCCAAACCAACCCCATTTGTCATGAAGGTGTGGATTGGGAAGTTACTATGGAACCATAGGTGGTCCAATCCCATTCTTCAGTGCGCAGGCAAAACCTAAGGATAAGTATGAACCACCTGGAAAGAATTTATACACAAACCCAGGAAAGAAAGGAACTGGATATGGGTAAGGCACTCTGCATTGCTTTATGTATTTGTTTTGAATTAAAAACAAAACCCTGTATAACTCACCATTGCTTATTTTTCCTCCTTTAGCTATGCAAATGTGACAATAGGCAAGCAATTATCACACTCTGCTGATTTCTATGATGAGGCGAAAGTAAATTATAAGGTAAAATAACTTGTAACTTTTCAAATCTTATTGTCTGACTTAGAAGATTTACTTGTGATCAAACTGGTTTCATCTCTTTGTATCATTGAGGCAATAGTAGATGGACGCTTATAAATTGGTAATCATTTTAATTTTCCTGTTGGGAGATTTCTGGTTTTGCTTTAGATCCTGTCTGTTCTTTCCAGGATGAATTTGTATCTCCTGCTGTTGTTGTTCACATCTGTCTTGAATTTCTCTGAACTAGCTGTAAGTCTGTTAACTTGGCCGGATCAAGTTTGTTTATTTGCTTTTTAGTGGAGTCATGTCTGTCTAAATCTGCAGCCTCATCTCTACCACATGTCTTATATCTTATGCTTAGGAACATAATGGCAAATTTCCCTACTTTGCCTTATTAGTAATATTCAGGCAGGCACTGGAAGCCTTGGCCTTGTTGAGTGCTGTATATTTTTGTATTTTTATATTCTTGGGTTGTACTTTGGAAGGTAGTTAAATTACTCAAATGTTTAATATTAAGTGGGACAAGAGCTGGGCTAGATCTAGGGCAAATAATTACTCACTAACGAGACAAAACTTTTTGGGGTATTTTATTCCATACCCTGTGAATCATGAAGTTTCTGCATAGCTACTAAGATCTCCCCTGTACCAAGCTCTGTGTCAGAACTAGACACCATTACCACCATTCTTTAAGAAGGATCTTTTCTCTGTGTTCAGTACTCACTGAGGAGTCTAGTTCAGGTGTCATTATAAAATATACCGTATTTTTCTGATAACAATAATTACACTGAGTAAAAACACAATCCTTAAATATTAACCTCATAATAACATGCATCAGAATCATTAAGAGTATCTGCAAATTGATGGAACATACAGAATATCAATATAATCAGAAATCGATGAGGTAAGATTTTGGTTATTTATAATTTAAATAGCTTAAAAAGTGATTCCTATGAAATCTAAATTTGAAATATGCTATGCCCAAAATATACATAGAATAAATGGTCAGTACCACTTGGTGATATGGGATGGAGAGGGCAGATGCAAAGAACTGGTCAAAGTCTTGCAGAGTGGAGAAAGGAACAGAGCACAGAGGAGCAGGGAAAAAAAAATCTTAAAAGGAATGAAAAAAAATCCAAAAGAAAATTTCGGCCTGTGTCAAGGAGACCTAGGGTTTCTCCTATTCCATCCTGTAATATTTTCAGAGTGTCTGCTTTGACTCCGAGGTCTTTGATCCATTTGGAGTTGATTCTGGTGCAGGGTAATATATAAGGATCTAGCTTTAGTTTTCTACAAGTAGTTAACCAATTTTGCCAGCACCATTTACGGAAGAGGCTGTCTTTCTTCCATTCTATTTTTTTAGTTCCCTTATCGAAGATTAGATGGCTATAGGTCTGTAGGTTCATTTCTGGGTTTTCCATTCTATTCCATTGGTCCTGAGGTCTGTTCTTGTGCCAGTACCAAGCTGTTTTGATTACTATGGCTTTATAGTAGAGTTTGAAATTTGGTATTGATATTCCTCCAGCACTGCTCTTTCTGTTGAGGATCATTTTTGCTATTCAGGGTCTTTTATTGTTCCATATGAATTTTGCCTCTTCTATTGCCTTGAAGAATGAGGTTGGAATATTGATAGGTATCGCATTGAATTTGTAGATAGCCTTGGGAAGTATTTCCATTTTCACGATGTTGATCTTTCCAATCCAGGAGCATGGGAGTTTTTGCCACTTTCTAAGTTATGTTTTGATTTCCTTTTTCAAGTTTTTAAAGTAAATGGTGCTTAGGGTTAGGGTTAGGGTTAGGGTAAAAAAAAAAAATAAAAAAAAAATAAAGTAAATGGTGCTGGCAAACTACTTGCTGGTTAACTACTTGTAGAAAACTAAAGCTAGATCCTTATATATCACCCTGCACCAGAATGAACTCCAAATGGATCAAAGACTTCGGAGTCAAAGCAGACACCCTGAAAACATTACAGGATGGAATAGGAGAAACCCTAGGTCTCCTTGGCGCAGGCCGAAATTTTCTTAATAGAAACCCAGAAACACAAGAAATCAAAGAAAGGTTGGACAAATGGGATTGCAGAGCTTCTGCATGGCAAAGGACATAGCTAGCAAGATCAATAGAAAGCCCATGGATTGGGAGAAGATCTTCACTAGCCATACAATGGACAAGGGTCTCATATCTAAAATATACCTGGAACTCAAAAAATTAAACCCCCCAACAACAAATCTTCAAAGAAACAACTGCCCAAGAAATAAGTGGGCTAAAGACTTAAAGAGAAACTTCTCTGAAGAGGAAAGAAGGATGGCCAATAGACACATGAAGAAATGCTCAACCTTCCTAGCCATAAAAGAAATGCAAATCAAAACAACATTGAGATACCACCTCACCCAGTTAGAATGGCTATAATCAAGAACTCTAATAACAACAGATGCTGGAGGGGATGTGGACAGAAGGGAACCTTACTACATTGTTGCTGGGAGAGTAAACTTGTTCAAGCACTTTGGAAAGCAGTATGGAGGTTCCTCAAAAGACTCCACATAGAGCTCCCCTATGACCCAGCAATCCCACTTTTGGACATTTACCCAAATGTTCACAAACAAGACCACACTAAAGCTACCAGCACGACTATGTTTATTGCAGCATTATTTACCATAGCTAAGATATGGAACCAACCCAGATGCCCCTCAGTAGATGAATGGATCAAGAAAATGTGGTATATATACACAATGGAATTCTATGCCTCCATCAGAAAGAATGACATTGCCCCATTTGTTAGGAAATGGAAAGACATGGAAAAAATTATATTAAGTGAAGTAAGCCAGGCCCAAGAAACATAGGTTCCATGGTTTCCCTTATTTGCAATATCTAGTATATGTATGAGTCAAGCAGAAAAGGTCAGATAAGTTGACATTAGGGAAATGAACCCTAAGATATGTATTCAAATGTTGTCTTTCATGCGATTGTTTCTAACACATTTATAAGATTATTTCTTTGTTGCTTTGTATGTGTCTCCCCCACGGTATAACCCCTGCCTTGGTATGGGTATAATTTGTGGAGGGGAAGGGAAAAACAAATCCTTTAACTAGGGATACAGGTGGACCCTTGCAACAATGAGATGTACAAATCATTATTTCGAAAACGAACTTTACAACTTTGGTGAGGGGTGGGGAGGAGGATTGGGTAGGGGGACGTGGGTGGGGAGGATGGGAAGGGATGGGAAGGGGAAACAAAGGAGGAGGCTATAATGCTTGATAAGAAATGTACTCATACATGTAGATAGGAAGACAAAAATAGATTCCTTGTCAAAGTATGCAGCAGTTTGAGAACTTTGGCTTCCTCTTTTGGTACCTTTAGAACCAAGACTCACCAAGCACCATCATTTAAGCTATTAGAACACATTCTGTACCTGAAATTTCTTCCTCTTCTTATAACTGAATAATGGCTTTTAGAAGGCAAAGAGAACATAAGGTGATCTGTATATTTATATTGCATCTGAAAACACAATTCAAGGGAATTCTGGTCTTCCCTACTCCCCCTCCCCTCAACTGAGGGATCTAATTTATACCCTGATATCCACAGCTTCCGGTCACCCCCATTGTGGTGTTTGTAAGTCCGGGCATATTCAAGTTGATTTAGAATTGGAATGATAAAAGATCCAGTCTCAGACCCCATCTGTTCTTTGATTTTTTTTTGTTTTATTTTTAAATTTTTTTGTCTTTTTTGGATTCCTCCTTTCTCTTGATTATCCATTTCACAAGCTGACTTGTTGTGAACATGATTGTAGTGCTTTGCCAGCTGAGCTCTCCCCACGTGGGAAGACAACGTGAAAGGTTTGAAAAAAATAATACTCAATTCTCTTCTGGCAGTGTGGGTCGTCGTATTTTCGTCTTCTGATCTACATGTATGACCTAAGTCAGGTAAATTACGCCTGGTTTACTTTTAACATTTTTTTTTATTTTTGGGACCGGTCTGGGGCCTGAACTCTGGGCCTGGGCGCTGTCCCTCAGCTCTTCAGCTCAAGGCTAGCACTCTACCACTTGAGCCACAGTACCACTTCCGGCTTTTTTCTTTTTGCTTATGTGATGATGAGGAATCGAACCCAGGCAAGCGCTCTACCACTGAGCCACCTTCCCAGCCCTACTTTTTAACATTTTTTTAATGCAGACAGTCTGTTATGCACTGTGGTTTCAGATGTGCAATAATTTGTACAATGGTTTATTCCCAAGCATGCCTTAAGCAGAACAAATGTGGTTTTCTATGTAGTTCTTTGCCTTAATAAATATGTAATATAAATTTAAGCAAACTTCTATTTTGTATATTTGTAAACTACAAAGTAAAAAAAATTGAACATTTTGTGGAGTTTGTATTTTGCATACTCAAGGTGAGAATTAAGTTTTAAATAAACCTATAATATTTTATCTGAAAAAAAAGAAATGTACTCATTATCTTGCCCATGTAATTGTAACCCCTCTGCACAGTATTTTCACACACACACACACACACACACACACACACACACACACACACACACACACACAAATCCAAAAGAGCTTTGGGTAGTGGTCCTACTAGTGAAAATAATTTCTCTCAAGTAACTATTTGAGATTTCAGTTAAATTCAGTTTGTTGAATGATAAAATGTCAGCAATGTTAATTTCTTAGATGTCTTTATATATATGTATGTGTGTGTGTGTGTGTGTGCGTGTGTGTGTATATGTGTGTGTGTGTGTGTGTGTGTGTGTAGAGTTCAAGTCCTGTGACTTGAACTCTAGGCCTGGGCACTGTCCCTGAGCTCTTTAGCTCAAGGCTAGCATTCTACCACTTGGGCCATGGCACTGTTTCTGGTTTTCTGGTGGTAAAATTGGAGATAAGTGTCTCCCGGACTTTCTGGGCTGGCTTTGAACCGCGATCCTAAGATCTCAGCCTCCTGAGTAGCTAGGATTACAGGCATGACCATTTGGGCCTGGCTAAAATATATAGTGAATTTTTTTGGGAGGGGGGTCTGGTTGTGGGGCCTGAACTATGGGCCTGGGCATTGTCCCTCAGCTCTTCAGCTCAAGGTTAGCGCTCTACCACTAGAATCACAGCACTACTTCCGACTTTTTTCTTTTTGCTTATGTGGTGCTGAGGAATTGAACCCAGGGCCTCAGGCATGCAAGGCAAGTGCTCTACCACTGAGCCACCTTCCCAGCCCCATTTAGTGAATTTTAGAAATAATTTGTTTTCACGTAAATTATTTTGCTAGTTTATTAACAGCTAGCAATTTTTATACTTAGTACTGTCCTACAAAAAGATTGCAACGTAAGTACAAAATAAATCTTTGTTTTACTTGAGGACTAAGTAGCTAAAATCTTGTAATATAAAATAGATACAAAGTAAAATAAAGCTTTTTTGTTGTAATAAAATGAATTTAACTGAGGATGTACTATATATACTGGGTGCTTTAGATCCATAATTTTATCTTATTCTTCACAACATATTAATGGGTGGGGAATAGTCTCATTTACAATTATAGAAGATGTAACACTATAAAAGTTAAGTAACTTTCTAAAAATTCTCTGAGAAATCCTTAAAAAGCAAGAAGGAACTGGGATTTGAACAGTACACAAGAGATCAATCAAATTTTTTAAATAGAATTAATATTGCCCAGAAAGTAAAGCTTTGATCCGGTAATACATTCTATGCTTCAAAAAATGTACACACCAAACAAATAAGACATATACTTCTTCAGAGATCGGCATATTTTTCATTTGTAAAACAAAAATTTAAAAGTGTATTCAGCAATATATGTCATAGAGCCTACATGTTTATATTAAAATGTAAACGAATTTTACTCTAAATTCTTTTCAGATTGCATTACTTACGCTGTGTAATTTCATTCAATTTATAGAAACACATAGAGGACCACCGCCGTTTGATGAAGGGGGCTGCATTCAAGTTGAATCTTTACCCGAAGGATTACTTTGATGCTAATCCTTACGTATTTGAGGAAACTTTGCCTCCAATCAAAAAAGAAGCGAAAAGAGAATTACTTTCAGGTGCTTTTAAACCCTCTTCTCCTGGAAAAAAAGTAAGTAAAATTCATTTTAATCAATTCATTTTTCATTTTCAATAATTACTTTTCATTAGTTGTACAAAAGGGTTGCTTTTCCTCCTCCTCCTCCTCCTCCTCCTCTTCCTCCTCCTCCTCCTCCTCCTCCTCCCCCCCTCCTCCTCCTCCTCCTCCTCCTCCTCCTCCTCCCCCCTGTCCTCCTCCTCCTCCTCCTCCCCCCCCCCCCTCCTCCTCCCCCATCCTCCCCCTCCCCCTCCTCCTCCTCCTCCTCCTCCCCCCTGTCCTCCTCCTCCTCCTCCTCCCCCCCTCCTCCTCCCCCATCCTCCCCCTCCCCCTCCTCCTCCTCCTCCCCCCTCCCCCTCCTCCCCCCTCCCCATCCTCCCCCTCCCCCTCCTCCTCCTCCTCCCCCCTCTCCCTCCCCCCTCCTCCCCCTCCCCCCCTCCTCCTCCTCCTCCTCCTCCTCCCCCTCCTTCTCCCCCCCTTCCTCCTCGTGCTCTCCTGGGGTTTAAGTTCAGGGCTTGGGCATGAGCTTTTTTTTTTTTGTCTCAAGGCTTCAGATTTTACCAGTTGAGCCACAGCTCCACTTCTGACTTTTTGGTAGTTTATTGGAGATAAGAATCTCATATATTTTTCCTGCCTTGCTTGGCTTTAAACCACAAGACTCAGATATTAGCCTTCTGAGTAGTTAGGATTACAGAAGTGAGTCACCAGTGCTTGGTTTCAGTTGTATCTTTAAGTAATTGTACAGAGGGGTACATTCAACAAATCCATTTATAAATGCAGTACATCTTGATCAGTATCACTGGTATAAAGGAGTTTCAATTCAACATGTCAGTTTATGAGTACAATGCATCTTGATCAATGTCATCACTTCCAGCATTCTTCCCACCTTTCCCAGCCCTGTCCATAAAGAATAGATAGCTTTTGTAACCAACTTTATAGACTACCAAAATATGAAGGAAATTCTTCAGGATCTAATTGTGCAGAAGCATTTCACAAAATCCCATGAGACAGTCTATTTTTTCTTGGTAGCCTGGTGGAATGAAGGCTGGAACATTTGACCCATATCCGTCACATTCTGTTGAACCAGCTGTGGTTAAATTCAGAAAGGAGCCTGTCGGAAAAAGTGAGAAGATTTTCCATCCACCAAATGGACCAAAAAGCAGACCAGTTGAAAGTATAGTGGCTTTGAATGTCAAAAGGTAGGAAGATCTTTTACTTGTCTCAACAATCAAGATGTCTACCTTTTATACTTTCAAAGTAATCTTTTATTTCCCATAATTCTTCTTCTTAAATTATGCTTTCTGACTTTATGTGTGTATGTATATATGTATCATCATCATCATCATCAATCATCATCATCATCGTCATCATTATTTTGCTTGTCCTGGGGCTCAAACTCTGGGATTGGACTCTGTCCTTGAGCTTTTTGCTCAAGGCTAGTGCTCTACCACTTGAGCCACAGCACTATTTCTGGCTTTTTCTGTGATTAATAGGAGAGTCTCACAGACTTTCCTGCCCAGGCTAGCTTTGATCCAGGATCCTCAGATCTCAGCCTCCTATGTAGCTAGGATTACAGACATGAGTTACTGGCTCCCTGATATATCTGACTTTAATAAAGATAAAGGTTTTAAGTTGACAAGAATATTTTGTTTGTGGGCTGAAGATGTGTATTGCTCAGTGGGAGACTACATGCTTCGCATGTATAACATGTCAAAGTGCTAGGTTAGATACTCACAACTATAAAAGGAAGGAAACATTTTATGGATAATTAGCATGCTAGGAAATTATGAGAATGTTAACAAATTATGAGAGGGCACAGATTTTCACCTATAAAATATAACTATAAAATTGTGTGTTATTTTCTAATTGTAGAACACTGAATACAAATAATTACAAGACTGCTTCAGTACAGTCCTATTAACTGGAAGACAAGTAGCTTTTAGATTCTGACGACCAATGACTCCTTATGAAGAGCTAATTGTTGGGAAAAAAATACAAAATGTGGAACAGATAGCTCAAGTATCTCAAAGAAATTTCAACCTGAAACTCTGATATTCTTTTTGATTTCAATACTATCAATTAATAAAGAGTATTTGCTAATAATTGAAGTGGGCTTTCTGACTTATGTCTTTAGATCTATATTTCTAAGTAGAATATGCTGTCTACTAAATGTTGAAATGTAGCCTATCATTTTTAAGGAGTTTTAGTTTTAAGAAATTGTAAGGGGGATGGGAGGGGCAGTGGTAAGGATCGGAGGTGAGAAAGTGCACAGCACATTCTTAAGTTGCTTATTCTTCGAGGCATTTTCAATAGTGATATTCAAATGTCATAACCTATCAATATGCTCAATAGCAAATACAAATGAGATTTGTTTATATTGTATCATGCATGCTATGATACAGGGTGCTATGTCTTCTGTTTTTAACTTACGCAAGCAACAGATTATGAGTTGAGGGAAATGAGAATGAACTTATTGGCTTGGCGTCTTACAAGGAGAAGAAGGATGAGCTTTGTGGTTGGCAGTCTTTCGTATTTGTCCCTAGCTGCGTACAGCTGCCTCTCCTGGAGCATCCATCCCTCCTCAGCCCTACTGACGCAGCACAAAGTAAAAGGATGCAAATAGGTATACTCTGCAAATATAAAAAAAACTATGGTTTCTATATCAAAAATTTCATAATATGAGATCTCACCAGGGATAGCCATTTCATAATAATAAAAAGGGGTCAGCTCACCAACAGGACATACACATGCTGAAAAGTACATCAGTGTGCTTTATACATGTGTAACAAAAACAGGTAGAATGAAATCTATTTATTCTTCCATCAGTAATTGTTAGAACCAGTAGAAAGAAGACCAGTAAAAATACAGATTTTTTTTCAGCGCTTGTCAGTGCTGAGTTGATATTTATAAAACAATTCATGCAACAACAGCAGAATATTCTAAGTTCACATTAAGTGTTAGTGAATGTAAACCATATTCTGGGAAATTAAACAAGTCTCAGTAAAAGACAAACTATACAGACATGTTCTCTGATTATAACAGAATTAGAAAAATTAAAATTAGAAAAGTATCTGAAAATATCCAATTCAGTTATAATTCTCCATCTAGTGGAGAATAACAAGAGAAACAAGGAATATTTTGAATAAGAAAACATATCAAACTAGATAATTCATTTATATAAGTACTTGAAAGGAAAGTTAAAGTTTTAAACATACATGGTAGAGAAAAATAAGGGCCCTTCCTCCTTAAAAAAGTAGAAAAGAAATGAATTAAGCCCCAAAGAAAGCTAAGGACTGATTGATTAAATAGAAAAACAAATCAATGGACTCAAGCAAATTGATAGAGAAAAACCAGAAACAAGAAGCTGATTTTACAGAAGAATAATGAAATAAACTCTAGATAGGCCAAACAACCCCAAACAACCAGTATCAGCAATATAACACATTATATCACAGGATCTCTGGACATTAAATCATAATAATATTACAAATTCATGACAATTTGAAAATTTACATGATAAACTCAAATCCCTCAGAACATACAATTTACCAAAACTGACTAAATCATAATACCTGAATAGTTCCATATTTATTAATGAAATACATTTTGCAATTTAAAATCTTCTCAGAAGATTAGAAAATCCCAATCTCTCTGGTGGATTAGATTTAGTATGAATAATGACAATGTTAACTTTATACTACTACTATCAGTAAACAGAGGAGGGAACACTTCTCAACAATTATTTGTAAGACCAGGATTTTCCTGATACTAAAACCAGACCAGCTGTAGACAATAAAAAATAAATTCCCTCTATCTGTCTGTCTGTCCATTCATCTACTCATCTATCTATCTATCTATCTATCTATCTATCTATCTATCTATCTATGGAAGACTAATACCATATGATTTGGTAGGGTTAACTCTAGGAATGCAAGGTTGGTATGATGTTTCAAAATTAATGTTATTTACCATATTAACAGATCAAAAAGAAAGAAAATACATGATTATCTAAAGTGCAGGAAAAGGCATTTTGCAGCATTTAACAAGGAATTCTAAGGCCAACAGTTCTAAAAGATATTATTGCCATCTGGAGCAAAGAGTAATTTTGCTTACAGCCTTGGAAGCTAGAGGGAGGCGGCAGGGCAGACATCTTACTGTCAGCAATAATGTTTCCATACAGAAAAGAAAAAGGCAAGTTTGTTGCACCCTATAAAAGATTTAGCTTCTGTAATATCAAGGCTACTCTCCTATGCATCCCACTGCATGGTGGTGGTCTTTAAGTTGCTTATAGGAAATTGAGACGAGACTTATGCAAAAATACTAATGCTGTAAGCTACTATACCATTGCAAGTAGCAAATTCTCCTATGTTGCTGATCCAAGACTTCCATGTCTTTCCCTAGACTCCGTGAAATTGTAGTAGGATACTAAACTAGCTTATTAAATGGATAAATGATCCGATTCTTCACACTTCTTGACAGTCTAATTATATATGTATGTACACACATATATGTATGTATATATGCACATCTATCTATCTATCTATCTATATAGATATATATGTTTAAATGCCTAATTCCAATTTCTAATTTTGAAAACTAATTTGTTTGGGTGAGTTACAAGGTTATTATTATAATATATAAAATTAATTTAAGATTATTTAGTGTGGAGAGGGGGAAAGAAGTTTTGAAACACTGATGTTTTAGAAATTTTATTTACATTGTCTTGGATGGAACCAATTGATATAGCTTATTTGGAATTCCTGAAAAAGAGAAAAGAAATATGTTTAAGGTGCGAATGCTCAATATATTTCAGAATAATTTAAAAATATTTGCTTCCTGCCAAAGAAGTATAGTTCACATTTAATATATGTAAATGTTAAAAGTGGAATAGGGATTTCATCCAGGGCACAAAATTCTTAAATAATTCTATAATCTAATAAATTTGAGCTAAGCTTCATTGCCACTCTGGAAACAGAATTATGAGTCTGAATACAGTTTGACATATATAGTGTGACAGTCCCTCAAAAAGCCAAACAGAATAGATAAATGCAAAACTTTCAAAACTCAATTATGTTCATCTTCAAGTCTCATTCTTACTTCTGTACTCTAAAGTGTCCAATAGGCTAGAGCAATCTTACATACATAGCTACTCGTGGATCACAGCATACACACCTTTTAAATCTGGGGCTAAAGGTCTGTTCCTGGATCTAGTAGTGTCTTCATAGTTGTCAAAATGGAATTTCTCTCTTCTGGAAGCATAAGTAATTTTTGGTCGGTCATTATGCTGATTACACATTTTACCGCTCAAATTCAAGTAGTCTCGCTGCAGATTCCGCATCTCAAATTCCAAGGTGTCCCTTTCATTTTCTATGCTTCTTACATAGTTTTCTAAAAATACTTTGTCTTCAGTCAGTCGGCTGATGCTCTTTTCAAACTTGGTGTTTTCTTGAGTGTGCTTCTTTAGTTCTCCTTTCAGAATTTGATTGTCCGTCTTAATTTCCCTCACCATTTTGGATAACATTTCACATTCCTCGCGCATTTCTGACAAGCTGTTTTTGTAAATACTTGCTTCTGCTTTTGCATTTTTTATTTCTTTCAGGAAATTCTCTTCGGCCGTGGACTGGTAGCTTTGGACGTTCTCCATTTCTTGTTCCATCCTTTGCCTAGCGGCAGTGGAATCTTCTAGGGCTGTTTCGAGATTCAGCTTTTCATGCTTCAATGATTCTAGAATTTGAAGAAGTGCTTCTTGCTCCGTTTGGGCAAGTTTTTCTTTCTCCTTTAACTGCAGCATCTCTAGCTGGTTTTCTTTCAGTTGGTTTTCCAGCAGGTTTTTATCCTTCAGTAGATGGTAGGCATTTTTCTCCAACTCATCCTTTTCATCTTGTACCAATAGGATGTTGCTTTTCATTGCTTCCATTTCTATGCTCATTCGATTGTTTTCATTATGGATAAGGACCATGTCATTCTGAGTTTTGTGATCTTTACTTTTGAGTTGTTCCAATGCTTCGGACATTTGCTGCTTCTCCAAAGAGAGTTGACTGTTTCTTTCCTCTAGAATTTTATTTTGGCTTTGGAGAACATTATACTTACTAATTAGTTTCTTAAATTCTTTCAGGCATTCTTGGCTCTCTTCTTCTTCTTTAAGTAACTTGGAGTGAATGACACTCTTTTCCTCAACCAGACTGGTGAGTTGCTTTTCATACATTTCCATCTTTTGGATCATTGATTGTGTGGTATAGATAAGAGGTTTCATTTTGGCCTTAAGGGTTCGATTTTCACTCTCCAGTTCTGCAACTTTTCTCTGTACATGCATGGAGTCTTTTAGGTAATGCTGTAAGTATTGAATTTTGGCAACACAGTCAGCAACAGAATTGACACTGGAGTTCTTCTCATCTTCCAATAGCATGGATCCTGGGTTTACTACAAATGGCTGCCTCTCTGCCTCTTTCACTTCGTGTTTTCTTTGGTCAAGGCATGACAGCGTGTGTTTTGGAACTCTCGAGTGGAATTTTAAGTCTGTGATATTCTTGCTGGTGAGAGGAATGTCTTTACTGTTTCTCTCATTCCTTCTTCCCCAGTGCATTTCACTCTTAGATAGCTTTCTACATTTCCTGCAAAAACTCACGTGGAATTTTGCCACCGTGTCCTTGAGTGGGAGTAATTTATTGATTAATGCCTCTAATTCTGAAATTCTTTTTGATTTTAGATCATCATTTATGTTAGCACCTATGTTTTCTTCCTTAACAAAGTTCATTTGCTCCTTCTGAATGGGGCATAGGTTGAATTTGCCATTACTGTATGTATTTGTGTCTGTTTTTAAGTTTTGAAGTTCACTTGTTAGTGCCAGTTCCCTCTCCTGTGACTTCTGAAGCTTTTCCTTCATGTGTTTAATGGAGAAGCAAATATCCTCTAAATTCTCACAGAATCCATGCTTCAGAAATTGTTCAGCAACTTTAGATTTTTCAAGAAGGTCTGTGCCAGATGATGACATATTTTGAGGTCCTATAGGTAGAAAACTGTATACCTTATTGCAGTTCCTCACTATATCAGAATTTTCTGAAGAACCCATAGTTGTACTTGAAGCTGAATTATCTGTTGACCTCGTCAAGTTCTCCGGTGTTAATGTGTCCTTGAAATGTGTCTGGCATGGAGTAGTTACATGTTGAGAGAGACCATTAACAATATTACTATTAAATTTTTCTTCCCTTGAATGAAAAGCTTTGGGATCCTCAAAATGATGATTTTTTTCCATAGAAAGGGTATTTTCTTGCTTCTCTAGAGGCTAGCATTATAAAGGGCATATATAAATGTCCTGCCATTTGTCACATGATCAAAAAATTAAGATTTTTGTGTTTTATTTATACAACTGAATTAAGCATTTTATCCATTTATATTGCAAAGAAACATAACAAGCATGGTCCCTCTCTGTCTCTGTCTCTGTCCCTATTTCTCTCTGTCCCTGTTTCTCTCCGTCCCTGTCTCTATCTCTGTCTCGTGTCTGTCTGTCTGTCTGTCTTTCTCTCTCCCTGTGTCCCCAGGTGGTATCCTTAAGTTGGGAAGAACAATTGTTTCAAGATTTATAATTCTGACATTCACAATTTACTCATTAAAACCACACATTTCTTTATGGGTGAAGGAGCATGGCCAATCCTTCAATTTCAGAACTAGAAGGTTAGCATTTTTAAAGACTATCTTAGGTGATGGAGTAGATCACATGGAGCGGTTTCCATGTGAAACTGAAAGGAAGAAAATATTTTTACTTATGGGCTATTTGTCAATGGTTGCTTGCATTCCTAGTTCTGGGACTGTGATGGTCCTGCAAATGTGATTTCTAATTAGCATGGACAGTGGTAGTCACTGTGGTTTGGAGCTGCTTTGGGGAATTCCTCCTAAGTCTACATCAATCCTAAGTGGATGGTTAGATATACAAATTTGCATAGAATGTACTTGGAAACATCTCAGGTATCTGGCCTAAGACAGACATTCTGCTTCTCAGAGACTCTCTTAAAAGAAATAGGAAAACTGTCAAACTACAGAGGTAAACGCACATCTTTTGAGGTTTTCAGTATGGGAATTTCCTTGTTTTCCTCTTTGACAGCCCATTCTTCCTGTGAAGAAGGAGAGAGGTAATGGTGAAGATAGACTAGTCGTAACACTTTTGAAGTACACAAATATAGGGGCAATGTGTAGATGACATACCAAATCCTTTTCAGTGAAGGGGCTGAATACGAGAGCTTTTTCTGAGCTGAACTGTGGGCTTTCTACTTCAATAATGCTCTTGTTCAATATCTCACTGATTTCAGACTGCACCTTTAAAAGACAAGGTGAGAACGTTAAAGCTTGATTGTGTACCTTATACATGGACAGGAATAATACACCTAAAATGGCAAGATACCTTCATATTTCCTGCACATAAAAATCATTTCCCATAATAGAGAAGGTCAATTGTTTACTTACTGTAAACTTTATCATCGAAGGCATCTTTCAGAAAATTATGCCTTGATTTTAAGATTATGAAGTCAGAACGGCAATATAGTAAAACAGTAAGATTTTTACAAACTACATGCCAGTAATGTTAGATGTCTGACCTTGTGAAGAACTAAGAGATATTTTATTTCTGTCAGCAGAAAAGAATCCTTTCCATCACTCAGAGGCTTTCTCTCATTCCCTGTAGTTGCTTTGAGTATAGCATAATGAGCCCGCACTGATATCGAGTTAGCATATATTGCATTATGTACCCAAATATCGGTACCCTGTCTTACTTACAGTGCTCCTTTCCCCCGTATGAAGTCTTTTGCCTTGGATGATGCTGATATTTGTCTTCTAGCACCAAGAATACACGATGGGCATATGACTCAATATGTCAAAGAACCACCTCCTTCTAAACAGTGATTGTTCAAGTACTGAATGTGACTCAATCTTGGGCAATAAAAACCAAAATCTGGCCAAGACTCTTAGTATAAACTACGAAAAGTACATCGTGTGCGCTCCTCTTTATTTGAATTGATTCTAGGAAAACAAATGCTAGAGGGCCTCTCAGTCCAGCTGACAACATATAAACTCTGGGAACATACCATCCTAGAAAGCAGAACTGAAATAAGGAATGAGACTTGCTTCTTATGGCAGGAGTCCCGATCCTATGAAACCAGTGATTTCTAGGACTGGAGGTAATAGAATGTTTTACCCAGACATCTTGCCTTTCCTTCCCTCCTGCCCTAAGATCCTCCTACCTCCACTTCTTGAGTTGCTGGGACTAGTTATAAACCACCAAGCCTCATTTGTTTTTAGGTGAGTTTTGCTAATTTTTCCCCCAACTGGAATTGAATTGCAATCCTTCTACTTCAGTTACATTTTAAATCTTACGAAAGTTTCTGTGAGATGGTATGCAGGTAACACTTTAATAGTGTATTTAAAAATTCAGGAAATGCTATTTCTTTTTGGTTTCACATCCAAATAAGTATAACAGAGAGAAGAATATACTTTTCCCAAGAAAAAATTTGAACCTGAAATAGTCACCTGTTAATATTGAATTCTATCTGGACATAATAATTAGCAAGTGCTCCCTTAGTTGAGAAATGGAATGCTACCTGAAGTTAGGCTATTTCACATATAGATAAATAGATAGGAAAGATAGATAGGTAGATGATAAAAGTTGTACCATGGTAACATTTTGTAGAGTCTGCATTCGCAAAGCCTGGAATGATTCCAGTTGATGTTGAAGGACCTATAATGACATTAACCAATGTATTAGATTTAAAAAGAGGGCTAACTATTTCTTCAATTATTATCTTTTTCCTCTATTCCTAAAAGTTACTTGATACCAGGAAGGATCACATAAAAGTCAGGTCACCACGTGCTTAAGTCATTTCCCTGGCTTGCCAGTGCACTTACATGAATGTCTCTGAAGATTTAAGTGAAGGAAACTATATGCATTAAAGAAGTATTTGTTCTGAACAAGATCAGACTTTACCTGGGATTTTGAAGATAATAAAATTATATACACTCACTTTCAGAGCTGATTGTGGTTGGATTTGATTTTCTGATTCTGATACAGAACCATATTCTAAAAAGTAAATAGAAAAATTATGTCATTTAATCCTTAAAGTTTATATTTAACAGTTACTATGACAAAAGAGCCTCCAAACTTTCTTGGGTAGTGGGACAGTCAGTGAGCATATTTAATATTTGCACTAGACTACTGTCAAAATAAATTTAGGAAATAATTTCTCACTTTGGGCTGGGAAGGTAGCTCAGTGGTAGAGCGCTTGCCTTGCATGCATGAGGCCCTGGGTTCGGTTCTTCAGCACCACATAAACAGAAAAAAAAAAAAAGCTGGAAGTGGTGCTGTGGCTCAAGTGGTCGAGTGCTAGCCTTGAGCTGAAGAGCCGAGGGACAGAGCCCAGGCCCAGAGTTCAGGCCCCACAACCGGATCTCCCCGCCCTCCCGCAAAAAAAGAAACAATCCTCACTTTAAGAAAATACCTACAAGCTGGGAAGCTCTGTGGCTCAAGTGTTAGGGTGCTAGCCTTGAGCTGAAGAGCTGAGGGACAGTGTCCAGGCCCAGAGCTCAGCCCCCACTAATGACAAAAAAAGAAGATACCTCCTTAAGATTACAATAGTGTTCTCATTCTTATAACAAACCATTAGCTGGCATCAGCAAAATATAAAAAATTTAAAAGATGTAAATATCTCTGTTTCAGAGATTCTAAAGAAATGCTTTTTGTGAAAACTGAACATATCATGAAAAGGTTTAAGTGGTTAGGATCTTTGTGGGTTTAACACATGCATTTCTACTGTACTCTGTGTTGATTTATTCATTGTGAATAAAAAGGAGAAAATAAGGATTATATTCTCTTCCACATCAGCTCAGAATTTTTCATGCTACTTGCTGTTTACCTTCTACAGTGTTCTCTTATGTGTGCACAAAGCTCTTCACTTAAACACTAGGATATTATTCTTGCAATTTTTCATCCTTCCATTTTATTTTATTGGTGTGGGTTCTGGGGCTTGAACTCATGGTCTGAGTGCTATCCTTGATCCTTTTGGCTCAAGGCTAGCATTCTACTAGTAGAGCTACAACACCACTTCTGGTGCTTTTTTTTGGTGGTTAATTGTGTTACTTTACTGGTTTCTAACCACTGCTCCTCAGATCTCAGCCTCCTTAGCAACCAGGATTATAGGAGCCACCGGATACTTCTTATTTGGCACCTGGCACCTGGCTCTATTCTTTGCTACCTGTGTGAACTGGGGGAGTTGGTTAGCTTCTCTGGGCTTGTTTCTTCATTTGTAAAGTGGTGGTAATGACAGTATCTATTTCCTAGGACTTAGGTGAAGTCTGAGTCCTTAGTACTCTGGCACGAAGTGTCGTGTTAGCTGCTGTTGGTATGATAATAGGTGCTAGATAGTTCATTGCATTCAAGCTCATCCAGGGATGTAGGCCATGGGCCTGTTCCTGCAGTCAGTACGAGGCAGAATCATCACTATCATTGCAGCCTTGACCCTGGAGACGTTTACCTGCTTCGCTGCCACCACTTTCCTGTACCCCCTCGGAGGAATTTAGGATCTTGGACGCTGAAAGGAGAAAGGCATCGACTTCATTCTCTTCTTCAGGATGCTTTTCTGTAACAGAATCCAGCAAGGTTTTTAGTTCTGTTGCGAGGAAGCACTGACAGGTAGCCAGGGAGGGGAGAGGTAGGGATTCCGATCGTCCATGTCCTTGGTGGCCACCGGGGGGCGCGCTGGGGCCACGCAGCGGCGGTGGGAGAAGGGGAGGGGGGCGGGCGCGTTTCTCCCGGGACTGAGCCCAGGCTGTGTGCAGTTGGTGAGGATGCTCACAGCGGCCCCGCGCGGTGGCGCACGGAATCCCAGCCCTCGGGAGGGGCTGAGGCCGTTCAAGGCCAATCTGGGCTACGTACCGAGTTCAAGGCCAGCCTGGGCAACACAGCCAGGCCCTGTCTCAAACAAAACAAAGCAAAACATAACAAGTTCTCACTCCAGGCCGGCCTTAGAAACACCTCGTGCCACCTCCCTCCTATGGCTCCCCCTCCAAGGACAGCCCCCCTCGACCGCTTCCTACCCGGGCTCATTTCTGCTGCTCAAGATCTTTCTGCCAACTGCCTGGCCGCACGCATTCCGCGCCCCACGCCCAGGGCATCCCGTTGCCTAGCAACCGGGGGGGGCGGGGGAGTGGGGAGGGCGCGCCGCGCGCCCTTCCCCCCGCCCCCCCCCCAGTCCTGGGGGGGAGGGCTGCGAGACTAAGACAAACTGCAAGGTGCCCTCCCACACTCCAGGCACAATCCCACTCCGACCCCTCCCTGCGCATCCCGTCCTCCCTGCCCAGGGGAACGGCTCTCCATCCGATTTAAATGCTGGTGGAGACCTAACAGGTTCCAGAACAAGCACTTGGAAAGGGTTTTTTTTTTTTCTTCCTTCTTCTTTCTCCTTCCTGCCTTTTCCTTGTTTTATGTTTTATTTGGTTGCCTTACTCCTTTTATTTCAACTCATCCTTTAGCGTTGTCTTAGCATTTAGGGATGTAAAAGAGATCGCTATGTTGGAGGACTTTTGTCTGATGCAGTTAAAAAGAAGGCTTCTATTTCCTAATGGTAAACGTAGCGGAGTGATGTCTCCGTTTGTGAAACCTGCTAATTTTCTATGTACTTGAGCCAACCCATTGCAAAAGGTAACATGTTGGAGATGAGGGTTTGTTTACTGATTGGGTGGCATGCTTGCTTTGAATTCTTGTCCCATTTAGACAAGGGATCTACAAGTGAAAGCTTGAAGAGCATATATTATTTACTTGGTAATCTCAAACATTACTCGTAAACCATTTCATAAGTTATATTTTATTCTATAGCATGCCTTATTAACAATTTTTTGAGGCCTTGATGTAGTTTTCAAACTAACATCAGTGAAAACAGGATTGAGATGTATCCTAGTTCTAGTATATTGATATTTTTGGTATTTATGTATTTTTTAGACGTGATCATCAACTTGCAGTAAATTGGAAAAAAGTATGATGTATTAAAAGTAAGTAGCTGTCATGATATTCCATCTCCTCGTAAATACTTTGTTGTGTCACGTATAAGAATATTCTCAGGAGCTGGCTCAGTGGTAGAGCGCTTGCCTTGCATGCATGAGGCCCTGGGTTTGATTCCTCAGCACCACATAAGCAAAAAGAAAAAAAACCGGAAGTGGCGCTGTGGCTCAAGTGGTAGAGCGCTAGCCTTGAGCTGAAGAGCTGAGGGACAGCGCCCAGGTCCAGAGTTCAGGACCCACGACCAGACCACACCCCCCAAAAATAAATAAAGAATATTCTCAGCTAAAATCAGAGATTAGCCCAGATACTTTAGCCCTACTTTTGCTCTACAGGCTTCATTTAGGCTTCACTAGTTCTACCAACAATGTCCTACAGAACAAACAGACACAGCACAAGATCTTGCCTTGCATTTAATTGCCATGATATGTCTGTTTATTGTGTGTCAGTCAGAACAGTTTCCAGGTTTTTGACCTTGACACCTTGGAAGATGATAGCCCAGTTAACTGTGTAAAATATTCTCTCCTGTGGATTTTGTCGCCATTTCCCAGTGATCATGCATCTTCATCAGGACCATCAAAGTGATGCGCATCCTTCTTTTCGCCTCTCGTTAGGTGCCACGTGACTGTGATCATACTCACTTGAAGACTCGCCTCAGGTTGTATATTCCAGTGTTCTCCACTCTAAAGTTATTTTTTTGTAATTAATAAGTACTTCTTAGGGAGATACTTCGAACTAGGCAAACAATTCATTTCCCACCATCTTTCATGAGCTGGAGATGTGGGGTTCAAGTGGTAGAGTGCCTGCTGAACAAGCAAGCCAAGTGGGCTCAAGCCCCTGGATCCAAACCCTGGTACCACAAATAACTCCAGAACCAAAACACCAAAAACATTTGTGAGAAGGAGTGGGTGGAAGAGGGGTGAAGACATAGTCAGGTTGCATTGTACACTTAAACTGCCTGGTTAAATTGCGAATAATTCAATACAAGGTAAGCAAGGAAAGAGGAGGGTTGAGAGGGGCGGGTGAGAATGTGGAAAGGGGCGACACTGATCAAGATGCTCTGTATCCACAACCTGCTTCGGTTAATGGCAACTCCTTTGCACAACTACTTACAGATAATAAAATAGTAAAAAAAAAATTTGTGGGGCATGGTGGCCTGTGCCTGTAGTTCCAGTTACTCAGTGGACTGAGGAAGATTGCTTGAATTCAGGAGTGCTGAGCTGTAGTGTACTATGCTCATCAGGTGTCAGCCATCAATATGGCAACCTCCTGGGAGCCGGGGACCACCAGATTGTTTAATGAGGGGTGAACTAGCTAGGTAGGAAACAGAGCTGGTCATACATACATACATAATTATCTGTATGGATCAGAGTGGTTTGGATTACTCAATAAGTTACAATGATTATCCTCTATTAATACTACCCAGATTGTTACTCAGAACACTTACTCTGGGGGAAGTTAAATTTCCTCCCTTATTAATGTGATTATCCTCAAATAGTTGGATTTATGGTGCAATATTTTTGCTTATTTTGCATGGTGTTGAGAATTGTTGTATTTTATGAATTTTTGTTTCTAGATCTCCATGGGGAAAAATGGAAAGATGGGGAAGTTTAGGAACTTTTCAAAAAAGTCTTTGAAATAGAAGCCAGTGGTAAACTTCCTGATTCAGAAACCTTGGTTTTATATTGTTCTGTACATCTTCAAAGTTTCTCCCTCCTTCCTTAACATACCAGAGTTTTAGGAGGTACGCCAGTATTTTATCTATTTATTTATATTTGTAATTAGATAGAGGGTACCTAACTATATTTGATGCTACCAGTTCCTGGATCCTGAGATGATCACATTTCATGAATACCATCTTCTCCACATGGTAAGCAATTTCTATTTCATATCTTCTTACACTACATAGACAGCAGAGCCTGTTAGTCAGATGATACATCTTCTCTATGACATAAGTCCATCAGTCCACCAACTACTCTGAAAAAACACTTTTACTCCTTTAGATGGTGAAGTTCATTGCTAAAGGATGGAATTAAAAATTTGACTACCAATTTCAAAAGGACTCTATGAGTTACAGTATTTTTAAAAATCTTCACATTCTCTTTTTTGAGAATCTGCTTTCACCTGCTCACCAACAGCTGCAGAGTGAAGAATCTGGAGTGATCTCAAGAGCATTGCACAAAAACAAGCTAGTCAAATCTATTCTTAGCAACTTGTTACCAGACTAAAATACTTGTGGAGCTTTTTTATTTCCATAAGATCTTCATGAGATCACAAGGCTATCATTACTCATAGATGAAATTCATAGTAGTATGAAGAAATGACCAAGTCATAGGAAGAATATAGGATATTTGGACAAATACCCTAAAGATTATGCTTGGATCACAGAGAGGGACCATATGCTGTCTTATTTCTATTTTGTTTATCTTGCAGTGTTCCTGTGTTGGACAACTGAGAAATATATCTTATGCAGAGATGAGAAAACTCTAAGTGGGTGGCATTGGCTATTGTGTCTTGCTGTACTCTGCTTATACATGTGCAAAAATAGGTAGTAATGGAATTCTTTTCTTCCAATCAATCATCTATTGGTGGAGAGGGTAGCAATTCTTTCCCACAGGTACTCTGAAAGAACAGCTAGTTGATAACTAGTTGATGATGAGTTCAAAGAGTTGAGATGATGAGTTCACAGAGCTACAACTTTTTAAAATTTATTTTTATCTTTAGTTGTACAAAGGAGTTAAAGAGGTCCAATTTTTAACAATGGATAATTTCACTGATTATTGTTTGCTTCCAAAAGCTTACAAGTCTAAACACAGAGCCTATGACCAGGTCTTTTTTTTCCTTAAAAAATATGATATTCTCTGAGGAAGGTAAGACACTGGCTGGCATCCTTTGCTTATGATATGAATCCCTTATTGCTGGCTTTTTATTTGTTTGCTTTTTTTTTTTTTTTGGTCCAGTCGTGGGAGGCCTGGGCGCTGTCTCTCAGCTCTTCAGCTCAAGGCTAGCGCTCTACCACTTGAGCCACAGCGCCACTTCCGGCTTTTTTCTTTTTGCTTATGTGGTGCTGAGGAATTGAACCCAGGGCCTCAGGCATGCAAGGCAAGTGCTCTACCACTGAACCACCTTCCCAGCCCGTTTGCTTTTTTTGAAAACAGAGTTTTTTAAACTTCCACTTGAGCTCAGGGCCTAGCATTGTCCCTGAGCTGTTTTGCTCAAGACTAGCACTCTAGCATTTGAGCCATAGCTCTACTTCCATTAAGAATATAGGGTATGCTTCATAGGCTTTTTTTGTTACGCAGTCTAACCTACCTATGTTGTATCTTTCCTAAATTTCAGATTAGTGTTATACTAGTTTATGTTTATTATAAATTTCCTTTCTAAACCAAAACTTAAGCAGTCATTATGCACTCTGCAACAAATAAAATCTAATATTATGCAAAACACTATTCAATGTCTGATCTGGAGTGGACATCCATGTAAATTTTTCTCATGAGTCTTTCATGGTTTCTTAATTTATCTTCTTTTTAGTACAGTACCTAGATCACCCAGGATTTTTCCCCCTTTTTATCCTCAAAAATGCTCCATTTCAGCTTTTTGAGATAAATGCTCACAGTCCTCCAGTAGTGTGTATGGCTGTGTAAGGAGAAGGAGTCTCTTGGGATTAAATGCTTCTAAACTGGTTTCTACTCAGTCCTCCTCATGGTAGTCCTAACTTTCATCCTCTGGCCCGTAAGTTGCTGGTGCTTTGAATTCTTGTGCTATTTCAAAATTCCAGACAGTAAATTGAGGTTGATTTTCAGGTTTTTTTCCGCCCCCCCTTAGCTACTTTTCACTTTCTGTGTCAGCATTGAGAAAAAATCCTGGATAGACCTTGAACCTTCAGTTTGACTGCATTTACACGAAAGAGAATTTCAACTCCAAAGAGACCGGGTCCGAGCAAAATACACTTTTAATTGGAAATAGACAGACCTATGTTCATTTAGCAGAATTAAGTGTCCCTCCCATCAACAGAAGTGTGGGGCTCATTAGAAAGAGTGAGCTATAAAAATGAAAGAAGACAGTTCCCTTTAAATAGTGTGGCTATGCCAAAGGAGGAGCTGGCCCTCTGGTTGAAAGGTTGATTTTTCAACTAAATTTAGGCATTTAAAAAATGCTTTATGTATGGCATTTTGAGATATTGAGATATGGAGCTAGAGGAATCCTGGGAATTTCTTTCTGACATGCATCATAATAGTTGAAACAAATGAAGACCACCGCAGAATAGTTAGAATACAAGATTGTTATTTGGTGTTTCCTGTAATTGCCCCTCCCTCCAATCAACCATCAAAGTAAGACAACTAGACCCTCCCAGTCCCCAGTGTCTTGGTGTTTACACACAGGATGCTTGTACTAAAACTGTAAATGGTGGGCAGTGACATAGAAAAAGTTATTGCTTTAAAAAGCCTCCCATTTCTTCTCATCAATACACAATAAGATAATGTCGAAAAGCTTTGGCCTCGGGTCTGGGGGCTCCTGCTCTAAGCCGGGGGTAAGGATGTATGGGTGCGGGGGCTGCGTGAGTGTGTGCCAAGGACTTAAGCTTTGGGGTACAGAGTTACTGTGTCGTAGCCCTCTGGGGGCCTCGTGCGAGCTCTTGCGTGAGTTTCACAGTACAGCTCCCCCTCCACGAAGAAGTAGCCCTTCTGTTTGAGGTTGAGATTGCAGTCAGCACATACGAAGCACTCAGGATGCCGGTATTTATCTCTGGCCTTCACCACGGCACCACTGTGGGGAAATCAAATTCAAGTCAGAGACTCACAGCGGCATACAGGACCCCTAAGACAGGAATTAGCTGGTTGGAAGCCAGCCTCCAGCTGTAAAACTGTGCACAGCTGGGCGCAGGCAAATGAAGACAGCTGTCTATCACAAACCATCCTAGGCTGCCCTTAGACCCTGATGTGTAGTTTTCAGATCCTCAAACAAAAACTCTATAGAAAAAAAAAGTAGGGTCTTGCCTGTGGTCATGCCTGACCCCTATTTCTCTGTGAGAGAGAGAGGTGAGCCAGGTGCTGGTGGCTTAGCCTGTAATCCTAGCTAATCAGGAGGCTGAGATCTGAGGAGCATGGTTTGAAGCCATTCAAGGCAGAAAAGTCCCTGAGACTCTTCTTCAATAAACTACTCAGAAAAATCCAGGAGTGGAGCTATGGCTTAAGTGGTAGAGCACTGGCCTTGAGCAAAAGAAGCTTTAGACAGTGCCCAGGTCCTGAGTTCAAACCCCAGGACAAAAAAAAAAAAAAAGAAGAGGGAGAGGTATGTCACACACATCCTGCAAATGATTCTGACTTGGACCAAAGTTGTAGGTTGTCTACAGCCCCTATCACTTGAGCCATGCCCCCAGTTCTTTTGTATTCTGCTTCTGAGATAAGATTTGGGTAATTTCCCCCTTAATTCGTGATTCATAATTGCTGATTCCCTGGTCTCTTGCCTCTTCCTTCTCCTGAGTAGCTGGGATTACAAGCATGCCTCACCTCACCATGCCTGGTTGCCATATTTTCCTTTTGGTCCCCAATTCCTTTTCTGGTTCTAGTCAGGCTCATCCTCCATTGCCCTCTTACATGTACTTTAGATAACAGGACAGATATTTCCTGCTGAGGACAAATGCTGCCTAAGCTCATGAGGGGAGCAGATAAAAGGTGGATGCAATCATGTGGGACACATGAAATGGAGAGATGAAAATAATTTTGTTCAATTAGAGATCTGAATTAGCAAGTGTGGCTTTTAAGCATGAAGTCCCTTGGAATGGGACATGAATGTATGCCTTAAACTTATTTTTTAAATTGCTGTCTCATTTAAGAAATCAGGTAAAGATAGTTTGTGTCAGGGAAAAACCTGAAGACCAGTTTATATGCTTCCTTGGATCTATACAGAAAGGATGCTCAAAGATTATTCACTAACAAAAAGAGAGTTTTTAAAAGTGCAACCATGGTTCTTGATATTATTTTTACACACACATTTGGACCTTTCTTTGGTACTGGAATTTGAACTCATGGCCTTGAGCTTTCTCAGTTTGCTTGGCTGGTACTCTACCACTTGAACCATGCCTCCAGCAGGCTTTGCTGCCTAGGCTGGATTTGAACCATGATTCTCAAAATCTCATTTTCCTGAGTTGCTAGGGTGCCCAGCAGGTACACTTATTTTTCAAGAGTATTTCTGAAAGTAAAGCCAAAATTTGATTCATATTATATGCCAATCTGGCATTACAGCTAAGCAACCGTCAACATATTATACAGGTAATTAAAGTCAAGGAGTTGAAATTGAACTTTTTCACAATTGTCTTTCCTGTATAAGGTCTTAACGTTAAAAATGAGACGTACACAATGCCACTCCCGCACTTATCACAGAGGGGCATCCTCGGGGCACTGCCAGCACCTCCGTGGGGTTTGGTAACGGGAGCTCTCACACTTCGGGTCCCAGCAGGACGGTCATCTGAAAGGCAAAAGTGTTTCTATTTATGGAAAGAAGCAGCTGGCTCCTGCGTGGTCTTTGCCTCTACTTTACCTCATGCACTTTAGACTAAGGAATCCTTAGTCTGAGGATTCCTGCACCTGCACTGCCATTTTAGAAGGAGAGGGATGGGGAGGAGACTTGGTTCTTGCAAGAGAGCTTTCAAAATGGAACCCGTAACCAGACGGTGTTATTGGAGGGAGCTGTTTTAAATGCTCAGATCTACAGAAGTCATCTTTCTTATGAAGATCATGGGTAACAGAGAATGGAGAGTTTTAACCACTTTTAAAGGTGCAGGTCAGTGTCATTAAGTCCATCCACAATGTGGAAAACCACTAGTATCCTTTCCCAGAATTTCCCAACATCCCTAGCCAAAAACTTTCTCCATCCCTCCTCCTCACAGCCCCTGGCAGCTGCTATTGGATTTCCTGTCACTCTGAATTAGTGTATTCTAGACATCTCATGTAAGTAGAATCAGAGAATCTCATCCTTCATGTCTGGCTTCTCCATTAGCATAATGTTTTCAAGGATCTGCCATGTTGCAGCATGTATCAGCAATCATCACTTTTGAAGGCTGAATAATATTCTATCAGATGTATGTATATTATATGTTAGGTATCATCTGTCAATAAACATTTGAGTTTTGTTGCCCTCTTTAGTTCTTATGAATAATGTAAACATTGGTGTACAAATACCTATCTTTTTTTCTTTTGTGTGCATATCTAGGTGTGGAATGCCAGATCATCTGTGAATTTGATGTTTAACTTTTTTGAAGAACCATCATTCTGTTTTCCACGATGGCTGTGCATTTGCACCAGGAAGGCACAAAAATTCCCCTTAGCTCCACATCCTTACCAACATTCATTCCCATTTTTTTTTGTTAGAACCTATCCTGATAGGGCATTGTGTATTTTTGTCAGTCTTGGGGCTTGAACTCATGAGCCTGGATACTGTCCCCGAGATTTTTTTTTGGTGCAAGGCTAGTTCTCTACCACTTGTGCCACAACACCACTTCCAGGCTTTTCTGTTGATGTGGTACTGAGGGATTGAACCCAGGGCTTCATGCATGCTAGGCAAGCACTCTACCACTAAGCCACATTCGCAGCCTGTTTTTGTGGCTTTTATAGAAAAGTATGTATCTTCTGGGATATGAAAGCATCGGTTGAAGTATAAGCCCAGAGGAGGGCAGGAGCGGCAAGCAGTCCAGCTTACTGTCTGTGTGGCCTTGCACAAGTCCATCTTCCCCATGCCTGTGTCTTATTTGTTAACTAGGGAACATAATAACTGCTCCCTTATTGACTTTTGTGACTGTTAATGAGAATGTATGCCAGGTATTTCACACAATGCAGAATACAGTAAAGGCTCACTATTAGAATTAATTTTTGATGGTATTGGGGTTTGAATCAGTCAGGGATCACTATGATTTATTTACTTTTCCTTGAACATGGATGATAGCCTAAAGGATGAGGAGAAGCTGAGAAGTTACAGCATATTTGTTTAAAATGGAACCTTATGATACCCAATCTGAGCTAGCCCACGACTACCATGGATGGAATGTATCTCTGCTGCTTTCAACTATATTTTTGTGAATGACTGGCTTCATTTTGTGGCTCTCTGCACATGTCCTGCCAACTTTTCCTAAACAAGACATTGCCCAAGTCCTTAGCACAGGTGCCCTTGCTGGCCCATGAAGAAATCACGTGGAGCCTTCTACTTCAGTGCGTAGCTGTCCCTCCCTCCCATGCCCTCCTAGTAACATCGGGATCAGAACGTTTTAGCAGATGCTAATGGCTGCTCACCTGCACCGTCATTCACTAACTCCTGGAGAACCCTGAAGGAGCCGGATTGGCGCGGCTGGGTAGGTTCATCTCGGTTGTCATGGAGCATCCGGTACACATCTGATTGAGGGGGCACCGAAGCTGTGGGTTCACTGAAACACAAGGACTCAAGGTGAGGCACCATTAGGAGATCTGAGAGATAGCAGACACCCCAAGCATCAGCACGCTGTCTACAGCTGGGCAGGGGTTTTCTTCCAGCAAACCTCTACTCTAATGGAAGATACGATGGGTTACTTCAAAAGCATCATAAAGCAACAACTTTGGAGTCACCTCCACACTTTTCTGTCTAGCCAAAACATTTTGGAGGGCAAACGTGACTGTTAGGGCTCAACAATTTTACAAAGCAAGTCTGTGTATGGATGTATAACATTACACATATGAACAAAAGTAACTTTTCTCAGAAAAATGATGACAATCCAGATATAGATTGGGAATGAATCCAACTGGATCGTTCACAGTCATAAAGGTTGTAATAACATTCAGATTTATTTTGTTATTAAACTAAGATTATGCTATCATCTCGCTTGTAAATTGGTAAAACTGACTTATCAGAGTTGAAAAACATCTAATGTGGAAACTTTTTTCTGTGCATCAGTCAAACTGTTTAAATAATGTATTTACAGTAAGCACTTTAATTTTATTTACAATGACAGCTGCTTTGTTTTAATTTTATATTTACAAATAGAGTCATGATAATTAAAAATGCCACCATAGTATCATTTGTCAGGCAATAAATATTATCTAGAGAATATGGTTTTAACTTCACATATTTTAATTGTGCATATCTGAAAATAAGCATCTTTATATACAAGAAACTGGTTGCAAAATGACATAGTCTATTATTAGCCTGCTGTATTCACCCTGAGTCATTTTGGGGAAATTGTTACATAGCACACACAATCATTTATAAAAAGTGACTTTGCAATATTGAAAGAAGTAATAATCTCATAATAAATCATTTTGAGAAAAGCTTGGTGGCAAAAAATACTGGCAACAAATACTCATAATGAAAAAAAATTAGTCAAAATGAAAACGTGAGCTTTTCACCTATCAAACATAATCACAAGGCAAACGTTTTAAGTAGAAGAATTATTACCTCTCAGTCCTCTGACATTAGGGAAAGAAGTCGCATCTTATAAACATTCTCTAGTCTCTACCCCTCTCCTAATTTCTGACCCACAGGAGACAGACCCTCTGTTTAGGGGATTCTAGATTGCAATCACGTTTAGCAAGTGGTAAGTAAGACTTTTGTATAAACTATTTTTGAGAAGTACTAAATCAGTACTTGTCCACTGTAGCGTTCAAAAGACACACCCATTATTAGATTCTTATATGATTTCATTTCATTGCTTCTGGCCACATTTATTACTTAAAGATTCCTCAAATCATCTTTACTCTCAATTCTAGGTGTTTACAATAATTTCTTAGTAGCATTTCTTTAAAGTTTTTCCACGTATCTTTCTCTCTATTAAAACAATGTAACCAGACACCATTAAAGATGATATCACCCACGAGTTTAGTTAATATGCCAAGGGTTCCAAAAGAGTCATATTACCTCATTGAAGGTGTTTCCCCTAGAGCTGTGGAGACCTGACCCTGAAGGGTTTCCATAATATTGTCATCTGAGTACAACTGCATAGGTGTATTAAACTGAGCATGAACAATCTTCACACCGGGAAGGTCCATTTCCAAGGGAATGTTAGGGGCCATCTTAGCAGCAACTTTCAAGTCACCAGGGCAAATAGAACTTAGGGTACTGACAGAAGAAGGGGTGCTACGTCCACTGCCACCATCAATACCGGAAGGAGTACTGCATCCACTGTGTTAATGACCACGTGACACAGACAGGAGATACAGAATGGAACATGGAGAACAAGACAGAGGTTACAGGAATTGAAGACAAAAAGTAAGAGGTGAATTGTAGCAAACTGAAACACTGGCTAGAATGTGCCTTCGATACAATGTTAGAAAAATTCACAATTGGAGAAAGTTTAATAAAATTAAAAAGCACAAGGTGATATTACATTTGTTGGTTCTATTTTACTTGATTTGTAAGTTGATGGTTATATATATGTATATATAGATAGAATGGCATATAGAGTAAAAACATACAGCTAGCTTCACTTTCTAAAACTAGATCAAATAATTCTCTACCTGACAATAATATGAATGAATAACAGAAGAAATTACATTGCTGTACACTCCTTTCAGTTTCTGAACTATAGTTTTTAAAATTAGAAGACTCATGAATAATTCTTCACAAATAACAAACAAATATGCAACTGGAAGATCTAATAGAAGATTTAGGCTAAAAGTTTCATGAATAATTAACCTTTATTCTAATAATAATTGGCAATTTGTTCAACCTTCATTCAAATAATAATTGACAATAATTTGGCAATTTACTTTGCAAATATATTGTAATTGTTATATTGTACGTACGTATTGATGTTTATTGTACATTATATAGTATAAATATAATATATTGTAAATATTTAATTCCAACAATTGAAATGTTTTATAATTTCATTGTGTGAAGGATACACTTTCGAAAGGTGTTCTGTAGCTAAATACAGGAATGAGAAACAGTCAAGAAATCACTTTAAAATGAATGACTGTGGGAGAAATAAGTTTGTCTCAGAATACTGGACTATATCTTAGGGCCAAGACATATTTCCTCTACACATACGTATTTTATGTAAACATTTGGAAACACACATACATCTCCATGCATTTCTCATTTCATTTAAGACAAACTATAAGGCTTTAGGTAAAAGATTATAAAGGCCAGGCATGCAAGTTAAAAGCTAAGGAGATTTCATGTTCTTTATGGAATTGGATAGAAAGCCAATCATAGCTGAACAATTTCCTGCATGCTTGTTGTCTGTTTAATTTTGCACTGTGGATTGAACACAGGGCCTCATGCATGTTAAACACCCACTCTACCACTGAGCTACACCCTAAGCTACCTACATTCATGAAAGGAAACTCTCTCTCTCTCTCTCTTTTTCTCTCTCTCTCCTCTATCTCAATAGTTAACTTGAACCTAGAGTTTTGTGAATGGTAAGTACTCTGCCTCTTGAACCATATCCCCTGCCTTGATGTTTTGGAATTTGTTTCTGAGGTAGCATCTTGTTAACTTTTCTTGGGTTAGCCTTGAATTTAAGTTCCTACTATCTCTGAATGGCTGGGATTACAAGTGTACATCACTTTCCCTGGCTCACTGAGAGGATTAAAAACAAATTGTGTTGAGTTATCCAGTTCGATTAGCTATATAGCTTAAATCACAGGTTTGTTCCAGAGAGGGCAGTAATTTCTAGGGAAGTTGGCCTATTACAAGTTTAGCAATTCAATTTGACTCTGATTAAATAAGTTGTGCATCAATAGTGTACTAGTAGTTTGGAACATTGCCCCTCAAAATTTTGCCTTGATGAATTGTTGAAAAAAAAGAAAAAGTTCAGAACCTCCAGCACAGGGTAAAGGGGGTTCAGGGTGAGGGAAGGATGAGAGGAATGTTTAACATTTGTGTTTTGACACCTATTTTTTTTTTTAAAAACAAATCTCATTCTTGTTCCTTTCCTCCTCTCTCCAAAATTCAGCTATATATATTTCCTGGTCCTGTGGCTTGAACTCAGGGCCTGGGCACTGTCCCTAAGCCTAGCATTCTGTCACTTGAGCCACAAAACCACTTCTGGCTATTTTTGAGCAGTGTATTGGAGATAAGAGTCATGGACTTTCCTGCCTGGGGTTGGCTTTGAACCATGATTCTCACCTACTGAGTAGGTAGGATTACAAGTGTGAACCTCTGATGCCTGGCCATTCAGCTCTATTAAAGATAGCTTTAAATGATAAACTCATGAATGTCCTGTCCTTATCATTATAGTAAAATTAAAAAGATATATAAAAGGATTATGTAACTAGGTCTTTTTTTTTAAATAAAATTTGTTGTATGTCTTTAGGAAAGCCATATAGCCAGAATTAGTAGACTTAAAGTCATGGTAACTCAGAAAATGAAGTATATTAATTTCATTGTGCTTCTTTGGAAATTGTATTTATACTTACTTTACAGTGAAATAGCATTTAAGCTTCTAATATGATGTTGTTATTACTGAAGGAGTGATAGTGTAGAGAAGATATTGAAAATACAAAACCAAGGAAATGATGCAGTGGAAACAGAATGGGAATCAGGAACAAAGAGGTCATACGGGATGGCCCCAAGTTGCCTGCATGAAGCACATTTGCTGAGCATTTATTATTCTGTTCCAGCTTCATTTCTAGGTGTCAGACAAGTCCTGGGCTGGTATGGGGCTTTTTCTAGGAGGAAAGCTGTCTTTGGTAGTCATCACCTTCTTAACACTTTCTTCCTTCTCTTCTACTCCAGATTTCCTTTCTGGGGCTGAAATAATAAAACTGCTTTGTTTTGAGGTGTTTTTGGCACCTGCTTCTAGCTGATTGAAAGGTTTGTATTTGGCAGTCACGAATTAAGTGACAATTTACCACTTGCAGAAGAAGCAAGTCCAGTGTCTACAGGTGCTAATAGCATACACCTAATAGCGACGAGCATTTTGAAAAGCTGGTGAGTAGATGTCTCACTTAAAAGCACTTAATTTTGTTGGTCATGGGGCTTGAACTCAGGTCCTGAGTGCTGTCTCTGAGTTCTTCTGTTCAAGTTTGGCACTCTACCACTTTCAGTCACAGTGCCAACTCTTACCTCTGGAGGTAAGAGTCATTGGGACTATTCAGCTTTCGCTGGCTTTGAACTGCAATCCTCAGATCTCAGCCTTTTGAGTAGCTAGGATTACAGGAGTGAGCCACCAGCCCTGGCATCTTAAATTATTTTTGAAGAACAGAAGGATTAAATAAATTATGAGATCAATCCACCTATGTCTCTTCCCCCCCCAATTTGTATGTAAGTCATTATTCAATGTTCTTAACCCAAAGATGACCTCAGTCTAACCGCAGATTCCTCTCCTCCTTGCTGACTAGTTGGGTTGAGTCAGAACAATGAGTGTGAGATTTTCTGATGTTACTTTTTCAGATTTTAGTTTCTTTTCCCATATGTTGAAGCTCCATTTCTGGAGAAGACACTTGAAAAGGAGTAGCTGGAGCTGGTCAGTTTCCCTGACTGACAGGTAAGAATTTACATCTTGCTCATGATTATTTGTCTTGGAATAATGGATTGGCTATGAGAATCAGAAACCTCTCTCTCTAGTCTTACCTTATGCTTGTTTCACCCAGGTGGAAAAAGTTCCTTTTCCAGGGGCGTTTCTTTCTTTGCAAGTTTCCATGAGAATGAAAATTAATAATAATAATAGCAATAATAATAATTATTATCACTATTATCGATAAGCAAATATCCATCAATGTGTCTTTCCCCAGTCCTTTTACTTTTAGTTTTTTTTTTTTTTTTTTGTCATTCATGGGGCCTGAACTCTGGGCCTGGGCACTGTCTCTCAGCTCTTCAGCTCAAGGCTAGCGCTCTACCACTTGAGCCACAGTGCCACTTCCAACTTTTTCTGCTTATGTGGTACTGAGGAATTGAACCCAGGGCCTCATGCATTCAAGGCAAGTGCTCTACCACTGAGCCACCTTCCCAGGCCCTTAGTTTGTTTTTAGATAGGGTCTTGTGCTAACTTTGCCAGAGCTGGCCTCACACCATTATATTCCTTTCTCTATCTCCTGAGTAGCTAGGATTATAGGCATTCACTATCATGCTTAGCCCTGAACATTTCTTTTTAACTAAGGGCTAGAAGGAGTAAGATTTGAAGAATCTTTGAGAAGTATTGCGGTGGGATGACCAGTGTCTGTCAAACAGATAAAGCAACCCCAGCCAGATTAGCTCCCTAATTCTGACCAGGGGCTAGTTTCCATTTTCTGTTCCTGTCGGCTAGGCTTTCCTGACCTGAGGCAAACTAGTCTCCCAGATTCAAATATCACCATGTTCTGGATAGGGACACTAGTTATAAATACACACGATGAGGCCTGCCTAAGATTACATCTGTCATCCTGCCAATAGTTACTCTTATAAGGAAGCAATTCGGCTACTCTTCTCTGCTGAGTGAGTTTGTTTCTTTTTGCTTCTGACATAAGCCTTACAAAGAGAAAAGTCACTCCAAGCACCTAACAGTTACTTTTCTTTGTGATTAGTAAGAATTGTTTAAAAGAGCATGCACTTCAAACTTCACAATCTCAGTTTATGACCTGCTACGGCCTGGGATTATGAAAGGTTTGGGCCGAATATTGTGCTTGTGTTCAAAGTAGTTCATGTCCTGTAAAAACAAAGGGTTAAAAAAAGTCCCTCAGTGGAAGATCTATTTTGGGTAAGATCGGGTGAATGATAATTGTCTACAGAGAATTATTTACCACCAAATATTGAGCAATATGAGCTTAATGATGGACCTAGAGACATTTCTTCCCTGTCTGATCACTCAATGTTTAGAAACTGGCAAATGGGCTCTAAAAGTGGTCTTTAAAAATAACAACAATAATAAAACAACCCTCTAGTGCTTTTAGGAAAGCAAAAAGAAAACCACAAGAGTTGGACTTTTGGAAGGAAGGCAAAACATTTTATCACTGTCAAGAACATCGTGACGACAACTAAGAACCCAGTACTTACTTTTGAGGAGAACTAGGAATGAGACCTCGCAGCTGTCCGTGCAGGGCATCTTGGATATTGCTGGTTGAATAGAGCCCAATTGGCGAGTTATAGGAAGCGCTCACTACCTGTCTTTTGTCATCAATGTTTGCGGCTGCAACAAAAGGCTGGGCCCTTCTGTTGTGTGCAGTACCAATGGGTTTGAATTCCTGTACATGGCAGACAAAACACACAGCCACAGAATGCACACAAAGCCATTAGTGAGCAAGACTAAAGGCATTGCTGTTGTTAATGAAGGCATCTTTACTTGCTTTGGGATGGATAGAATGGTTACAGGAAGAGTTAGGGAGACATCTTTCTACCATCCCTCTGAAAATTACATGCGAGCGATATCTTACCATGCATAGGGATGGGCCATCTGTACAGATATTATAGCATATCTAAACACTGTATCTCTTGCCAGTCAGCTTCTGCCTTGTTCATCCACTTATTTCTAATGACTTATTTGAATACTGAAAGTTTGCGTAAGAACTGTGCTTTTTAAAAAACTATTAATAGACTTAACTTTTTCTTATTTAGAAATCATGAATCTTTTTATTCTATTAATATCTTCTTTGTGTGTGTGTGTGTGTGTAGTGCTGGGGATTGAACCCAGGGCCCCATTCATACTTGCTTAGCACAAGGTCTTGGGGTTACCTTCCTCTGCAGGAATGCTGGGCTCATGTCAGAAAGTGAGCCACAGCAGCATGTATGAGTTGAAGAGGATTTTTACTTTGTTTCTTGGGACACAGGATCACAGAGTCTTAGACACTGAATTTGAAATATACTAGAATAATTGGAAACCTATATTTATATTTTTACCATAGGAATAATACTTTTGAGTTTGGAACACATGTATAATTTGTAAAGGTATTAAATCTTACTTTTCTATTCTATACAACAGAAGAAACCAGCAGGGAATACTAAACTAGATGTGAACCAGTTCAGTTCCACAAACAGTCAATCCTATGATTCTGTCTCCAGGAGAGTGTCTCAGTGCAGAGGTGCTGGCATGAAGCATTATTGCCATTTCTGTTAGGCAGCAGACTGACTGTAACAACCATCTGGAACTGTAGAAATGTTCCAGCTTTGAATTACAGAACAGAAGAAAATATGTGCAGTCCAACATCCACATAGTGGCACAGTGTGATTGTTTTAGCTGCTTAATCATGAATTTGCATTGGCTCTCTTTTATCTTAAACATTTTGATTAGCTATTAGTAGAGCCTGAAAAAAGTGAACTGGAAATAATTGTAAGTAATAGAAATGGCCACGATTTAGAGCTTTGTAACTATTTCTGGTATGAAAGAAGACAGGAGGCTAATCGCCTAATATATTTGTGGTGGATTATAAAATTTTTCAGGCTAATTAAAGTGTGAATCATGAAGGAAAGAACCACTCGAGGTTTTCGTGAAGCTTAGTTTTTTTTTCTTAACAAAGTATGATTAAAAATCATGGTAAACAATTAAATTGACAATAATTAGTTTCCTCAGCATCTTCACTGGAAAAAAAATCTCTGCTTTTATCTTTGCCTTGAAATAATGACCAAATATGGATAGTGATTGTTCTGTAAATGAAGCAAGTTCTCTGCAACATTTGTGCATTAGTAATTTCTACTAGACTTCTAAATAATAGCACATATGTTAATTGGCTCCAAGCTTTCTCTTTACCATTTTTAGTTTTGGTTATATACATTACCAATGTCACAACTGAGTAATATGTTGTTTGTTTTTAAACTCTATTTTGAACTCAGGTCACAGAAAAGAAGTCTTTGTAAAACAGGCTTAAAACATTTTTATTTAGGCTTTGCAAAGCATTAGTTTATTGGCTTCTAGAGTCATTCTTCCAAGCGCAGTGAGTTGTATGCACCAAAGGTAAACAAGGACCTGAAAAGTATGGTACTAGGAAGCAATGTCACACAGAATGAAAGGACAAAACCCATTAGAAGTTTGCTGTTCTACTTTCATTCCTTTTTGCTTTTCTTGGAAAAGCATGTACAACCCTTTTTTTTTTTTTTTTAAAAAAAAAACCCATTATATAGCAGCTAAGAACATCTAGCTCTTGTTTATTCTATCCAGATTGACAAAAAAAAAATCATCAAATAATATTCTCTCTCAGGGTTTCAAAAAGTAATCATTCAAGTTAAAATGATTATTTTGAATATTAGGAGCTTATAGTAAGTAATAATATTTTCAAAGAATGAAATGGTGAGGCTGCCAGAGTGAAAACTAGTGAATTTGATGGAGCTCTGGTAACACTGGGAGAATGTGGGTCCTGATTGTCTATTTCCCCAGTCTTTGAAATGACCTTAGGAATGACAACACTCACAGACAGTTCAGCTTCAATTTTTCCTACGTGAAGAAGTTGCGCATAGATGATGATTTATTACCAACTCCATCCGAAAGAGTAAGTTTTCCCCATACAATTCATTTTTTCTCTTATTTTCCTGTGGCTTATATTTTCACATAAAAAGGGCAGGAAAATAAGAGAAACAAAGCTGTGAATGAACATTTATTTGATGAAGGCCCAGTGAAGACATTTTGTATTTCATCAGGCTTGAAACTTATGAACACCCTTGCTATGCATGCTCACTATTCAAATGCAAAATAAAGTCACCCTTAAAAACATTTTATTTTCTCCAGTGATGTGTTTCAAGTGTTCCCATAGCTCACTGGGAAAAAGTCTGGGGAAATGGTGATTATGAAATTTGTTCTGTGTAGGCTGCCTTCTACTTTTGAAAACATTGTAAGTTGAAGTTGATTTTACAAAAATAAATTGTGACTGCCCAAGTAAGTTATGTCTTTATTATAAACTGTGAGGAGGAGTCAGTCGTGTATACAGAAATGGAGACAGCTTTCTTCCTGTGCAACCATTTTTGTTTCTGAAAGGCATTTCCCTACTGTGATAGCCACCTTATACTTTTGAGTCATCCAATTGCCATTAAACTAAAATAGACAAAACAGTTTATCTGAAAACAAATATACCCTTATTCTAGAGCAATGCTTTGCTTAGGAAAAGGCATAGACCGACAAGATTGTATGAAAGGAATTTATTCAGTTGTTGAGAAATGATCTAAACAACTTCTAATGTCTTTTTTGAGCTACAATTCAAGTTAAATCTATAAAAACACAAAGTTAACTCTTTAGCAACAGCACAGAGAAAAAGAAAATCTAGGTATTAAAATTTGATATCAATTGTTACTATAACTGTTTATCGAAAAGTCCAGGCCTAAACTTATTGATAGAGAAAAATATATCCATTAACATATTATTACTTAAGGTTGGACCATAGATGGCAGGAAATAATACATATATATGTATATATATTATTTATTTATTTATTTTTATTTCTGGTACTGGGGCTTGAACTCAGGTCCTAGACACTATCCCTGGGCTTTTTTGCTCAAGGCTAGTGTTCTGTTGTTTGAGCCATAGCCTGACCTATGGCCTTTTGGTAGTTAATTGGAGAGAAAGTATCACAGACTTTCCTGCCTGGATTGGCTTTGAACTGTGATCCTCAAATCTTAGCTTCCTGAGTAGCTAGGATTACAGGTATGAGCCACTAGTGTGAATATTTTATTCTAATAGCAAAAGTCACTTTTGATCGAAGTGTGACTTGGGTAGAGAAACATTGTATTGATCACCAACATTTTACTACTAATCTATTTATTTCTCAAACAGGCCTCTGTTGTTCAAAGGACTGCTATATTTGCAGAGTTTTTATCAAAAGAAATCTCTTTGCTTAACTTTGTATTGCTTACAAAAACCCCAAATAACCATAACTTAGTTTTTTTCTAGTTGATTATATATATTGCACAGGTCACAAATGTGTAATAATTAAAAAAAAGATCTAACATTTTCTTTTTAGTTCTTTTTAATTATTTTTATTATCTTCAAATAGTTGTACAAGGAGGTACAAGTGTGTACTTTGTTCAAAGAAAATTCCTCTATGTTCTCAGAACATTCTGTTTTCGGAAATGCTGGTTCTGAAGTACTACATTATATGAGATGGTCATGAAGGAATCTGGCCGAAGAGTCTCCATAAGGAATAGAAATACTTTGGTCCAATAAGAAAAGGGCTGAAATTGTTCTTATCTCTGAGCCCTTCAAACACTGGCCTCTTGGAGAGGATGCCAGGAAGAATTAGTCATGACTCAAGCTAGTGGAATTTTTAAAGGCTCCTTCTGACTGGCTTCTTTCGTTCTTAACCTAATCTTCACCTTCAACGAAAAGAAATCTCATTTCCTTTTTTGTCATTTGTAGGGTCATAAATATTCATGTTTCTAACCTCAAAATGCAGGACATATGGACCAATACATGATTGAAAAGAGAGACCAGTGTATTTAAGATCAGGATTAGGCCTGAAAATCCAATTCTTAGAAAAGTTAAAAATGAATGCTAACAGATTAGCCAAAGAGGAGTTACTCTTAATCTCCAATTCTGGAGAGATATTAGCAAAGCACAGACTCTCATAGTAGCCTAAGCTTTAATAAATAGCTGTGCTTTAATAAATGGTCACTGGATTACCTACATGCCAGAATGGGAGAACAGACCAGTGATTGAGGATTTCTGGGGCATTGGTCAGTCTGTCTACTACTTGGTCCTATGATGAAACAGGGCTTAAGAAATTAGGAGAAACAATTTCCAAAAGGGTGCTGTACAATTTTGGTTGTGTGCCATATATGGAAAAAGAAATGTAGAATTGGTCAACAAATGAATGTGTGCATAAGGCACTTAAATTTCTTGTTCCCTTCCCTCTCTCCCTCCCTCCTTTCCTCCTTCCTTTTTCCTTTCCTCCCTCTTTCCAGGCCTTGGTAGCTCATACTTGCAACTTACCCATAATCTTAGTTACTCAGGAGGTTGAGACCTGAGTTTCATAGTTGAAAGCCAACTCAGGAAGAAATGTCCATAAGAAATACCTCCAATTAACCAGTAGAAATGTGTACTGAAGGTATGGCCCAAATGGTAGAGATTTGGACGTGAATGAAAAAGCTGAATAAAGAGCACAAGACCCTGAGTATCACAATAGAAAAAAAATGCTAGGATAAGAAACTTGTAAACTCCCTCTAAAGAGCACATAAGATGTTTCTCCTGGGGAAGTGTTATATTTTAACCAAAAATAAGGCTTTGATCCCGTAAGTATATCTTTCATGATAACAATGAAGAAAGCCACCATTATTATAAAATAGCTAAAATAGTCATAATGAGAACAGGAATCTCTTTCACTTAGGCACTTTTCTACCTCACTATCAAGAAAGCCAACGAGGCTTTCTGCTCACAGTCTGAAACTGGATGGCGAATCTAACTAATGGTGACAGACACTACTTATTTGACTATGAACAATTGCATGTGCCAAGTTCTTTGCTTATACTGATTTATTTAAATCTTTGAGAAGCCCTCTGAGATACTTATATTTATGTAGTGCTACCTCTGTGTCATCCAGAAGGAAGAAGAGGCTTACAGATGCAAATGAAAGGCATGGAAGATAAACTCAGGGGGTAATGATCCGGAAAGGGAGTCCACTACTGAAGTATAAGTGACAAATATGCTTTCAGCTCATCCTCATTAGATATATAGAAAAAGGACATGCTCAAATATCTAGCCATTTTATAGGAGAGCTTGTTTAAAAGGGATATTGAATTCACTTTAAGCCTTGTGAGTTTCTGAGTAGAGCTTCCTAAATCCTGTTCTTAATTAGATTTTTCAGTATATCACAATTGAAGTTTGATTTAATTTCAGTCGATTTGGACTTTCTGAAAGTAGACATAATCAGATAAGCATCAGATTATTAGCTCGTGACATAGAGTTTCATCAAGGAAAAATCCTCTGTTTTGTAACACTGGCTAAATAGGTACATGATAACATAATTTAAATCCTTTTTCTAAGATAAATTTAATTATATAATTCCAGAACTGGTAACTAAAGAAAGATGTAAAAATAAGATCTCTGTGAGAACCTTAAAGCAGTGAAGTTTGAAATAAGAATAAGATCAGAGACACCTGTTACAAATGTAAAGCCTATTTTGTTTTGTGTTAATAGCATAAACTTCATAGATTACCTCATTTGGCCTAAGTCCATTATAAGAAGTGAAAAAGTGAACTCTATGTAGAGCCAGCCAAATTCTTCCTTATGAAATATACTTATTTTTATCAAACTATTCACCTAGGTTTACTTTCCCTTTTCCTGCCTCTGTCTCTGTGGTTTGAATGGTAGTTTGAACTCAAGGCCTCATGTTCTCTAGACAGGCACTATGCCATTTGAACCAACACCCTCTCACTCGTTTTTTGGTTTTAGTTTTGTTTTTGGATAAGATTTTGTGTTTTTGCCTGGATCCTGGCTTATCCTGGATCTCGAACTTCCTACCTCTGACTTCCCACATAGCTGGGATATATGCGTGTTCCATCATGTCCTGTTTATTGACTGAAATGAGAATTGTACATCTTTTTGTCTGAAAGTGCAGTCTTCCTCATCTCCACCTCTTCAAGTAGCTGGGATTACATGAATGAGTCACCGTGCCTATTGCCTTTTTTTCTTGATCTAAGAAAGTATGGATCATAATAGATTAATTTTAGAGAGTAAAGATAGATCACTACTTCATTAGATGACTTGTTCCAATGTTTGCATTTGTATTGTCCCCTCTCTGCTGCATCCCCAGCATTGGAAAGGAAATATACTGTGAGTGTGTATCATTTATGATAAAATTCATACCTGTGGTTCTGCTTCTAAGTTGATTTTGAAAGGATGAGCTTTTCCATCTTCTGATACCTGTGGAGACCATAAGCGTGTTTCTGCCCTGAAAATCAAACAAAGTTTGTAAATGTCCAATTCGAGTAGAACTTCTAGGTTTAGTATCCCTTAATTTCCATTGTGATTTTTGAGGACACTAACAGCCCTTAATAAGTAAATCAAGAAGAAAATTTTTGCTTACTAATTTTTATTTTCCCATTCAATTAGATTCCTTTTAGGGAATCTTGAATAGATCAGGGCCAGTTGTAGTGCAGTGTGTGATATCTAGAGAAAGCAGGATTCCCAATACATGTAGGAATCAACAGAAGAGGGAAGTTCTGAAGGCATATCTTAAAGATAGTAGGAGGTAGACTATGTCTCCCCTCAGCCCCTCTATTCTACTCAAGGCATCATAGAAAACAGAGAGGGGCTGGCCAGATGGATTTACTACTGACATCAAAGAACTAAGCTGTGTTTAACTCTTCTTGAGCATCTGAGACCCAGTGTCTTCTAAGGGACTGGGTACTTAGGAGAGGTACAATATTATGAAGACATAGGAACAGAATCTATTATTTCACAGGCCACTGGTAGAGTAGCTAAGTGATTGAGATTTTTCTACCTCAAACATGTGTGACTATTGCATCAACAATGTAATCATGCACAGATAACCATGAAAACCAATAGCTGAGATTCCAACTGGGGTTCTGTTAAGAATATCTTATTGGAAGGGGGACAGAATCAGAAATATCTCAGTATTTAACATCCATATGCACACGTATTTCCCACTTTATAATATTCTTTTGTTTGAAATCTCTACAAAACAGAAAACAGGCTGGATGCCAGTGGATCACACCTGTAATCCTAGCTACTCAGGAGGCTACTCAGACCTGAGCAAAGTGGGGCAGGAAAGTCTGTGAGTCTCTTATCTCTAAGTAATCACCAAAAAGCCAGAAATGGAGCTTTGGCTCAAGTGGTAGAGTACTAGCCTTGAGCAAAAAAGCTCAGAGAAGGCACCTAGGGCCTGAGATCAAGACTTAAAATGGGCACAAACAAAACAAACCAAAACAAACTTCTCCCCCATCAAACAGCATACAATATTAACCACCAGTTTTAACATGATGACATTTTGGTGCATCAAGAGATTCTTTTAGTTGCATCTCTACATTCTATGCCACCATTTCATTCTATGCTACCGTGAAAAGAGCAGGGCAATGAGCCATTTTCTTCCGAGTTTTTAGGGCCAATGTCTATTTTTATAATTAAGCAACTGGACTACTATCTGGAGAAACATTTCATTTGGCCTCTTTGATTATTTTGACATTGCAAAAAATTGTATTTCAAATTGGCTTATCCAATCCACATCTACTAGGTTAGCTGACTGTAGTGAAGATCAGAATAAAGTAGCCAATATATACAAAGAGCCCATCACAAGTGTAGGCCCTGCCACAACTCTCATTCGGAAGAGGAAATCATCTGTAGTGCTGGTTCAGATTCGTCCCCCTAACAAGCTTTATCACCACAAATTCAAGAACACCTGTCAATTTTGAGACACAGCTGATGGGCTGCTGCCTTAATTCTGTCCTGTGCGTCAGCATGCGTCATGGACTCTGTGCCAAAGCCATCAATCGCCAGGATCACGTCTCCAGGACACAGGTTGGCAGCTGCCGCCTTGCTTCCGGGAGTAATCTGGAAGAAATCAAAGCATAATTTCAAAACAACATCTGGAATTATCTTGAATTTTGTGCCTGACATTTATATTTTAGCCTGGAAGACTATTTTTTAAATGTTTCATGAGGCAGGAAATCTTAAGATAATTCTTAGCTGACCCACGATATTAGCTCTGTTTTATTACCATGCTAACCAGTTGTATCTCTTTACAAATTACATTGATCTACTATTGTGTTTCTTACTTTCATTCAAAATACCTTCCATACACCTCCACCTGTGAATTTTTTGATCGTTTAAAAGAAATAGTTAACAAGTCTTTTTTTTGTTGTTGTTGTTCCAGGATTTTCTGTTTGGGAATAGTGTCTTACTATATTCACGCCACTTTCATATTTGAATTAAAGGTGATTTTTGCATTCTGATGATTAGCATCTTTAAAATTCACTTGAGAGAGTACAATGGACTGAATGTGTATCTACCCACACTTCTGTGTTAAAACTTAACCCTTCCAGATGGTGTTTAGAAGTGGGGCTTTTGGGTGGTGATCAGGTCAGAAGTATGGAGCCTGTATGAATGAGATTAATACCTTTAGAAAGAGAGAGCCTAGGGAGAATTCTTTCTACCACGAGGAGTCTGTAATCTCAGTCTCAGTCATGCTGATACCCTAATTTCAGGTTTCTAGGCTCCAGAAATGCAAGGAATAACTTTCTATTGTTTATAACCCACCTGGTCTGTTTTGGTTTGTTATAATACCTTGAACTAAGAGAATGAAGTATAGAAATCTGCAGGATTCACTGCAGGATTCACAGCAAGAAGCCTGACCATATACAGATTTATGACTTTTCTTGTACTCTTCAGAGATCTGAAATAGCAGGGTAGAAGCCTCATCTTGAGCATAGGGTCATCTTCCACAGAGGAAAAGGTAGTCTCACATTAGCCATAAAAAAATTCAGCTAAAATAACAAATTGTTAAAGGTTGATTGTGAATTAAGTGAATGTCCTGATCCTTAGGAACTACCAACACTAGGGAGGTCTGTATTTACTCATTGAGTCCTCTCCATGAATGAAGAACAGATGGAATACACAGAACACAATTAAGCTGATAGATTTTAATTGAGCCACATCAGTATTCACATTGAGTGTAAATGGTCTAGACATAACCACTTTAAAACACAGATTGCCAAACTGAGGAAAAGGACGGTCCATTTCATTGCTGTCTACAAGAAAATCCCTATTGATGATATGTTTGGAAGGAGAAGATGAAAAGAAGAGTTAAGGATTTTGAGAAAATGTTTCTCTGTATTTTCAAATGTTTAAAAACAGAAAATATGAACTATTATGAATGTAAAATATTTGGTTAAAATGAGTAATTCTTTCGATTGCTACCCCTACTGTCAGTTTTCCTTGGTAAATTCCAAGGTATGGCCTACATGGACCATACTTCGAATTCTGACATTTTCCTAATGAGTGATTTTTCTCTTGTGTTGCTGGGTTAATTAGTAGCAAGCTACAGAGTATAGGCATTCATATGATCAGTAGGGTGAACAATGAATACTCTATACTGTTGTGAAGCTATGGTATGATATTTGGTAACATAAACGTACTAAATATATTTTGGAGTGTGGGGGTGAGCGTGGGGGTGAAACATATGGTCTCATTGTTGCTAAGTGAGCACTCACTATCACCTGAACCATTTAATTTATCTGATGACTTTACTGGGATTTAGTCCTATCGTAAGTCAAAGAGCATTGTGTGTCTAAAAATTCACTGTGTATACTGCAGTATTTAGAATGAATGAATAAATAATGAAGAATGAATAAAACACCTATTTATATCACAGCTCAGAAAATAAAAGAAGCTAATCTTTATATACCCAAAGACTATAGCTATCCATGCCAATTTATTATTGCTATGTTTGCAAGTTCCCAATATTTAGAGTAGACTAATTGATAAGACTTGACGTAAATCCTAAACTGCTCCCAGAATAAACTGTATTGTTCCTAACTGGGCAGTCATTAATTCATCTTTTTTCTCTATTTGTTTATATTCTGGTTATCCTATTTTACTTTGTGGATCCAAGGGTTCCAAGTTAATCTAAACAAATAATACTTAAAGGTCTCAGTGTCACCACTAAAATGCTGGTTCATTTTATTTCTGTGATCAGCTTGTGATTTCCCAGCAGGGGCAGCTGATAGAAGCAAGGTGATGACAAGTGGTGTTTGTTATATCTTCGCCTTTGGGAAGTATTTCTTTTTTTTATATGTAAGTTTTTTTACTGTGAAAATACTGTACAGAGGGGTTACAGTTACATGAGCAAGGTAATGAGTACATTTCTTATCAAGTATTGTTGCCTCCTCCTTTGTTTTTCCCTTCCCATCCCTTCCCTCCCACCTCCACATCTACACTCCCCCTCCTGCCTAGATTGTAAAGTTCGTTTTTCAACATAGTGTCTTGTACATCTCATTGTTACAATGGGTCAACCTGTATCCTTATTTAAACATTTTGTTTTTTCCCTTCCCCTCCCCAAATTATACCAACATCAAACACAGTGAAAACAGGGGTTATACCATGGGTGAGGGACATACAAAGCAACAAAAAAAAATCACATGGTACCTTATAAATATGTTAGAAACAATAGCAATAAAGAAAAAACCACTTGTGTCCCTACCTTGGGGTTCATTTCACTTAACTTCATCTTATCTGGTCATATGTACATAGCTTTTGACCTTTTTTCTTTTTTTTTTGGTCCGGTCGTGGGGCCTGAACTCTGGGCCTGGGTGTTGTCCCTCAGCTCTTCAGCTCAAGGCTAGCGCTCTACCACTTGAGCCACAGCACCACTTCCGGCTTTTTTCTTTTTGCTTATGTGGTGCTGAGGAATCGAACCCAGGGCCTCAGGCATGCAAGGCAAGCGCTCTACCACTGAGCCACCTTCCCAGCCCCTTGACCTTTTTTCTACTTGTCCCAGACATATACTAGTTACTGCAAATAAGGGAAACCATGGGACCTATGTTTCTTTGGGCTTGGCTTACTTCACTTAATATAATTTTTTCCAAGTCTTTCCATTTCCTAACAAATGAGGTGATATCATTCTTTCTGATGGAGGCATAGAATTCCATTGTGTATCTATATATGTATACATACACATACACACGAACACACATATATATCACATTTTCTTGATTCATTCATCTACTGAGGGGCATCTGGGTTGGTTCCATATCTTAGCTATGGTAAATAGTGCTGAAATAAACATAGTTGTGCTGGTAGTTTTATTATGGTCTTGTTTGTGATCAGTTGGGTAAATGCCCAAAAGTGGGTTTGCTGGGTCATAGGGGAGCTCTATGTGGAGTCTTTTGAGGAACCTCCATACTACTTTCCAAAGTGGTTGAACAAGTTTACACTCCCACCAACAATGCAGTTGGGTTGGGAACTGATTTCCATTTAGTTTTCCCAGACCCAGATCTATTAGAAGAACAAAAGTTTCCATCCTCAGTAAAACATAGAGGGATAAAAATAATGTTAAACTTTGGAGTTGTCTCTAGATATAGTATGCCAAAGTCAGTACTTGCTATTTTTAAACTTTTAAGACAAGGATGCTTTTCTCTGAGTTAACACAAGAAAGTATGGTTTAATGTGTTTGCTTTTAAAGCTCTTCGAAGCTTCACTAATACACTTGAGTGGATTTGAGTTATCTGACACCCATTTCTGACTTTGGAAAGTTCTTTATTTTTTTAGCTTTGGTTAGGATGAGCAGAAGGTAGAGTTGTTTGTAAATGTGCACAGTTATTAGAACTCAGAGAATGCCTAAGTAACAGATATTGAATTTATATGTTAAAAAGTATTGGGTGACTTATTTAAATATATTAAATATTCAATATTACTAAAATGTATTAACAGTAATACAAAAGTTAAGAATGTTTCCTATTCATACAAAATGTTATATTTTAGAAAGTATTTTTTCTCCACCTTTGCTCTGACAGACAATGTGAATAGAGAAGATGAGGAAAGGTATCTGAATAACTTTTGGCTTTCTGGTAAGTGGACAGCAGCTACCTAACTATGTCACCAAGAGTTCAGATACTAGTAGGAAAAGTGTTTGACAGCAATGGCTAGAATGCACTGGTGACTTTATATTCAACTTCACAATTGCTGAGGAAGAATAAAAGATGTAGACAGAGTACGAGAAAGAGAAAATATGATGCCTTTACTTTTTCTTAATTTTCCATTTCCACTAGGTTGGTGATCAGAATATGACAATTATATTGGTCTGGTTTTAATAAGTTAAGCCATTTGTTTAAACATAAAAACCTATTACTTCCTAGAATCACTTTATGATTTACTATTATTTTTATGCTATAATAGTCTTACATCATAATTAGTATATTACAAGAGGTCTTTGTTGAACATAAAGACTCTATCCTATTCCAGATGTCTGGGATCAAGAGTTAGAATCTATGGGAGAAGAGCCAGGGAATTTGTGTCAACAGCTGCCGCTGATGATTTCTTTTGGTCACATTAAACTATTACGTGGGTCCATTTGGGAAAAAATACTAATTCAAAACAAAACAGTGCATCTGTTATGTCTTATTTACTATGAAAGACACAAGAGAAGCTCAACATATGCCTCTGTTACGTTGCTGATATTAAGAATAAACATGGAACTGGGCACAATGGTATAGAGAGACCTGTGGTCCTAAGTATGCAACAGGCTGAGGTAAGAGGACCCTCCCTCATGAGTCCAGGGGTTCTAATAACACCGCAACGAGAAAAATCAAAATGGTCAAGATTTTAGAGCAGGGCAAGAACGTACTGAACAACAGCACTGAGAACACTGATCAAATAAACTTCATAAGCCATTACTTATCAAATAAACGTTACATGGCTTCCCTGGCAACAGGAATTCTCCAGCACCTGGTTGCAGTAGATGTTTCTAGAGGCATATCCATGGTCAGTTACAGCACAATCCTTGCATGCAGCTGGGCATGTATACTCAAAAGTTATCTGGGTGTTTCTCTTGTGTGGCTGACATAAAAACTACTCTTTTATTGTTATATTGAGTGACTGTTATTTCAATTAATCCTTAAGACAATCTTGAAAATAACTACCTTGATTTTAACACAAGAAAAGTGATTTTGAGTGAGTGTAAGAAACTTGCTTAGGATTAGACATCCAATTAAAATATAAAATTCCCACTTTGGACTGGCTTTAGAGCCTTATAGCTCTCTCTCTCTCCCTTCCTCTCTCCCACCCTCCCTCCCTCCCTCCTTCCTTCCTCTCTCTCTCCCTCCCTCCTTCCCTTTCTCTCTTTCTCTCTCTCTTCTCTCTCTCCTCCTATCTCTTTGGCCATACTTTTCTTGTGGTATCCTGGACAGAGTGTATAATCATAGTTTATGTACATGACCTACCTTTTCCACTTGAAGTATGAGCTTCTCAGGCAGAGAACAGAAATCTTTCTAAATTATGATTGTGTCCACATAGGGTCTTCCACATCTGTTATTGTATACATATAATAGATATTTTGGAAATATGAATATCGTGAATATATAAACCAGTGTTTCCACATGGAAATAATCTTTACTAGCATGAATTGTATAGGTTTTTTTTAAATTTCATATCAACCCTGCTACTACATTTGCTTTAACCGGGAAAAAGGATTGATTTCAAAAGAAACATTCCTTTCTAAAAGTTCAAATTTCAAATATAGTTTACATTGCTATGCTTTTTTCTGTGTTAAAACCTGCAAAAATACAGAACACATTAACAGTGGCTCTGTTGATACTCAGGACCATCTTGGCCTTGCCTGTTACAATGATCTTATGCTCTGAGAAGAAGAGGGGCTGAGTGAAGGGAGGAAGAAGAATTTGGTAAGAAAGGCACACTGTCATCAGGACTCACTTTGTCATGCAAAGTAAATAATATATAACTTGTTTGTGTGAGTAGATGGTTTCTAGATGGTTTAAGAACCTCAGAGAGAGACTCCTTAGCATCATCTTGCAAGAAAAATAGAAGAAGCTCACTGGGAGATGTAAATCTTCAACACTATTCTATGAACTACTTAGGCCAATTATAGACAGTGTTTGAAAGACCACTTCCTCCCTTAAACTGAACATCCCAAACTTAAATTTTATCTTGCACAAAGTATATGGTACACTGGTCTAGAAACTGCTGGTGACTCTTGTAGACTTACCTCTGTCGATGTTTCCCCACCCTGCCCCCGGCCTGCCCCCTTTTGCTGGTACTGGGGTTTGAACTTGGAACTAGTGGTGTTGTACTGCTTAAGTAATGCCCCATCCAAGATTTTTGCTAGTTATTTTGGAGATGGAATCTTACTGACATTTCTGCCAAGGCTGGCTTTGAACCATGATCCTTCAGATCTCAACTTCATAGCTAGGATTAGATGTGTGAGCCACTGGTACCAGGCTTTATCTGCCTTTTGGTGTGTGTGTGTGTAGTGCATTCATATACTCCACGGATTGACCTCAGGTTTTTCCATTAGATACAATGCTTGCCTAAGCATTCTATCACTTGAGCCATGTCCTAATCCCTTTTGCTTTTAGCTTTTTGTTTTGTTTTGTTTTCAGATGCTGTGTTAACTTTTTGTTGGAACTCACCTTTGAAACATGACTCTACTCTCTCTGCCTCCTGAGTGTCTTGGATAGCAGACATGTCCCACCATGCTTGGCCTGATATATGTGTTTTTTAAATGATATAAAGATTCACTCCACTGGTTAATTGGTTTGTGAGTTGTTAAGAAGCAGAGACTGTCTCAATTTTGTGAACTGCTATTTCAAGTTTATGGAGAGAGTTACACTTGTCACTTTCCTACAAACTCTGGACAGAGCCTCATTATCTAGGGGCATTGATATTCAGATACCCTTTGGTCTCTAATGAAGTTATGTCCCGAGAAACACCAAGTTCTTTATGCAGCCTAAAATATTGTTAAGTTGAAGTACATTTAGTAGGCCTTATCTATTGACCATTATATACTATAGCAGTGTAGTACAACATGAAGTTTTTGTTGTTACTCTCATGACTGAGCATAGCACCAAGACAGATTAGCATAGCATTTATTCTAACCCAGGAAACAACCCAAACTCAAAATCCCAAGTATGGGATTGATGCATTGTGACTTTCATATCTTTAGGAAGTAGCACTATTGTTAATTGGGGACCAATTAATGTGTGCATTGGCATAGTGTAAGGCAGGAAAAGAGAAGAGAGAAGAGAAGAGAGCAGCACAGGAGAAAAGAAGAGGACAGGAGTAGCTTAGAGAACAAAAAATGACTTCAAGAAATACATCTCATGGATTTCTTTAACGTTAAGTATGAACACTGGCATTTCATTTCTTTCTATGATTTTCTAAAATAGACAACTAACAAACTTACTTTCCTTGATTCTTATGATGGAATATCTTTGGCATATAAAATTACACAAAAAGTGACCAGTTTAGTCGGTCAATCATATTGTCTGTATTCATGATGTACTAGCCACTATACTAGGCATCACACGGCACATCACAAAGCAGAAAGTTTCTGCTCTCTGTGAGTAGACAATCTGGCAGGACCTTGATATGTTTAAACATCTGTGGAACAGGCATGACAATAGGAGAGGGAAGAGCCCATCAACTGATGAGATGACTATTACTAGAAGAAGGCTCGGGGACTGATGCTTGAATGCCTTTCCATAGACAAAGAGGAAGTGGGGCTGTGGTGAGCAAAATAATTCTGGGGATAGGGATGCATCTTAGAAGCAAAGACATGCGAAGGACATTTAAGCAGCCCAGAACAGCAGCATGGAGTGAAAGAGGTGAAAGGGAGAGAAAAGGAAGATTGAGGGAAAGAAAGAAAGTTGGAAATGAGGATGAAAAGTTGTAAATGCCCTGCAAAAGAACACAAATTTAATTAAAAACTGGGAGCGATGGGCAAAATTTGTATTTCAAAGATGAATGATAAAGATATGCAGGGTGAATTGAAGAGAGGAGACAGATCTCTGGGTGTGAACTCAGGGAATTTTGAATAATCAGGGTGGTTAAAAATGGGAAATAGCAGATTTTGAAAGTAGACTTGATGGGACCTTGTCACAATGGATGGTATAAAACACCTGTTCAGAAATATCTGAGTGGTAAGTGGGATTTTTTCCCCCCGCTTGTGGAAATGACAGAAGGCAGGCTTGGGAGCAGGTTGACATGGTATCCAATCCATGTAATTACTGGTAGGCTAATGACCTCTTAAAGATTCATACTTCTCACCTTCAAAAGGCAAATCTACTACTCTCCTCGCATAGGATCATTGTGAGTCTGAAGTGAGTTATGAATATAAAGGGCTGAGAAAAACACACAGCAAGCTCAAGCATATAACAACACATACATAACCTTATTTGCCACTTTCTAAAACAATATAAAAGTTATCAAATAAGTGTAATAGCCACATGGGTTGTTTTAAAATAATACATCTTAGGACTCCCCCCACCCCAAATGATTCTGAATGCGCTTATAGTTTCAATGCAAGTATTCTTAAGTAGGTATTCACCAAGGAATACATGGCCAAGAGAACACGCCTTCATTTATTCAACATAAATCCACCATATGCATGGTTTTAGGCATGCATGGGACATGAACACTTTAGTTGAACCTGATGTCCTGGAGGTAAAAAATAATTGGAAAACAAAAACCAGACTCCAACAAAATAATCATGTCTAGTCATGCACTGTTAATAAATCAAGTATCAAATTTTGGGGCACAAACTAGGTAAGAGTTAGAAATACAAGACAGAATTGGTTTTTCAGATAATAAGGATCATTAACAATAGCTTTTGTAGTCTATCTGCAGAGGTAAACATTGTTTATGACATCAACAACTCAAAAATTCAAGCATACCATCATACAGACATGTTACATGTAATAGCAAAATATTTCTTTTACAAATTCCCTAAAATGTTTTCCTGACATAATTATTTCTTTTGGATTTAATCTACATATGATTTATTCTTTGTTATGATTCAAGAGCTTATTTCATTTAATATAAGCAAATGAAGGCAGTACTCCATAAACGAAACATATTTCTTAGCAGAGTTAATGGTGACTGTTTTCTTTGGGACATCTATAAAAGGAATTGCTTGGCCCAGATCACAGAAGCATGTTCTGCTTAGTTTACTTAAGAACGATTTGGGGGGTATGTTAAGTTTTCATGTCTGATATAAAAACATATGTCAAATGTGTTTATATGTTTTTGAAAAATGTAAAACAAAGCTTAAAATGATCCACTGTATGCATCTGGATGATAAGTGTTTTAAGACATTTTACAAAGAACACTGGTTCCCAAATGTCATAAACAAATGTAAATAGAACAGAATGAAAAAGGTATATCCTTGTTAAAATCTGTAAGTGATCAGATTATGAAGCACACATTTATAAAATAGGGCATAAGCAGTAGGAAAAAATTTTCCAAAAGTACGACACTCCAGAAGTTTATGCCTTTAAATTAACCTTAAAATGCTTTATACGTGAGAGCTCAAATGATAATATTTCTATTTCTTAAAAAAACCAAAAAATTCATGTTAGAAAAATATCAACCAGACCAAATAATGCTTTAGAATTAATTCTAGAAGTTTTCTGACGGGACACAAAAGTTTTTAACTTTTAAAATTCTTTTCTCATTGGGCAGAGCTTCAGACAACATGAAGGAAAAGTTTGACTTTGATATTAAAGTTTTTTGTTTTTTAAAGAGTTACTCCTCTGTGGTACTTGCTCTCCGGTAAACAATCTAAAGTTTTCTTTGTAGTTTGAATTATAGGTAACGATTCTTCAGCCAAGTTCTCAGTTTTGGAAAAATATTTATTCTAAATGCCTAGAAACCCAGGAATACACATTAGTAATATTTTCCCCGTCTGAAGTGATATGGGCTGTGCCAACTTGGCCAACTCAGGTTGCATCCTCAGAACAGCCTGGTGCTCGAGTTTTCACCCAGACCAGAACCTCGCAGTAGTCGGGCCTTCACCCCTCCCACGGGGCACCCCATCTCTTTGTTCCCAGAAGAAGATGGGGTGCAGGGAGTGCCGAGGCACCCTGACCTTTCCAGCTTCTTGGAACCCAGGGAAATAGCAATGTCAGTTGACTTCTCAGAAAGTTGCCAGGGACCAAGAGTGGGCAGGACTTTGGGGCTGACTTAGTGACACCCCAGAACTGGCGTTGCATTCTTCAAACCTCAACTTACCCAGTGGTTGCTGCCCAGCTGGGAGCCAGCAGCCCGGGACCCCCAGGTGAACCGTCCCGCCCCTCCCCACCCGGGGTCCGCCCTCCTCCCCTTCCCAGGCGCACTCTGCCATCCAGAGGCGCTCGCTGCGCCTTCCCGGGGACCCCACAATCCGGCGCTTGCACAAACAGTTAAGAACGGAGAACACCTACCCTGGTGATGACCAAAGGCTGGTTGAAGTCTATGCCCCCCGAGAGTCTGAAGCCCCAGGGCGCAGGGCCCGGGAGGATCACGTTCTGGGGCATGGTGCCTTTTGTGGGGCGACCTTCCACAGGTGAGGGCGCAGCGAGGGGAGGCGCAGCACACCGCCAGGGTCCCCGACGGGCCAGCCCCCTCCGCCGCACCGCGTCCCGGCGCTGGGGGGCGGCCCGCCAGCTTTATTCCCGCGGCCGAGGACGTCACCGCCCCGCCCCGCCCCGCCCGCCCAGGAGAGCTCCAACTTTGGAAGTGGGAGAGGCGCCGGGCCCCGGGGAGCAGCCACCCCGGGCCGCGCAGGAGGAGGCTTCGGGTTACAGCCTCCATCATCCCCTTAAAGTTACACCTGTCCTGTGTATCCTCTCCCCCCATCTCGGCAGAGCACTTTGTTGGAAGTGGAAAAGCCATCAAGCCATACAGGTTGCACGCTTTCCCTGGCGCACCGCGTGTGGTTAGGATCTGGGTTTGAGTGTGCTGATCTTCACTCACTGGCTGTGCGGCTTGGGTGAAGTCACTGAAAGTCCTGACAACTTCGCTTCCTCCTCTGTGCAAATCGGAGTGATCATTGTATTTGTTTCATAGGATCCTGCGAGAGTTATGTGAGAATTAAATGAGCTGCATCTGCAGAGTATCTGGCACAGGAAAGGCGCTCAACAAATAGCAAGCCTTTCTGCCGTTAGAATATATGTGTAGGGGCTAGGAAGGTGGCTCAGTGGTAGAGTGCTTGCTTTGCATGCATGAGGCCCTGGGTTCGATTCCTCAGCACCACATAAGCAGAAAAAGCCGGAAGTGGCGCTGTGGCTCAAGTGGTAGAGTGCTAGCCTTGAACTGAAGACCTGGGGGACAGTGACCAGGCCCAGAGTTCAGGCTCCACGACTGACAAACGAACGTGTGTGTGTGTGTGTGTGTGTGTGTGTGTGTGTGTGTGTGTGTGAGTCCAGCACTGGTAGCTCACGCCTGTAATCCTAGCTACTCAGGAGGCTGAGATCTGAGGATCACCCTCAAAGCCCGCCTGGGTAGAAAAGTCTCTGAGACCCATGTCACCAATAAACTACTCAGAAAAAGCTGGAAGTGGTGCTGTGGCTCAAGTGGTAGAGTGCTGTCCTAGAACAAAAGAAGCTCTGAGTTCAAGCCCCAGGACTAGCAAAAATAAATAAATATACCAATATAAAAAATAAAAAATATATGTACATGTGCATACATATTTGTAGGAATCTATGATTTACACTTATATTTGTACACATAAATAAATTCAAGTGAGTGCATGTGTGTGTGTACTTCTGCTTTTGCTTGGCTTTTTCACTCAAGGCTGGCACTCTACCACTTGAGTCACACATTCATTTCGGACGTTTTGCTGGTTAGTTGGTGGTAAGAATATCAGAGACTTAAAAAACATTTTTTAAAATCCTGGGCTGGTTTCAAACTGGCATCCTCAGATTTCAACCTCATGAGTAGGTAACATTACAGGCATGAGGGACTAGCAGGCACAGCGATGTATTAAAGATATAAATTTAAATCGTTTTGAGTTAAGCAAGTGTCATCTTCCTCCCATTGGTCTCTACCTGTGGGAGGTGGGGCAACAGTGGCCTAGGAACTGAAGCTGCTCTGTGTGGAAGCTGCAGCCACAGTGAGCATGCCCAAAAAGTGTGAATGAAAAGGACTCACAGGCCCCTGGCACAGGAGAAAACCCCTGGGAGAAGGGAAGGGATGAATTGCCACAGTGCCTGGTGGGCCACCAGACTGCCTCACACATGTGGTCATAGTTCATCCTCAGGAGCCATTCAGATTGCTGCTATGATTAGGAGTAAAGGTCAAGAGACTCTCTGGGTAGTGTCCTTGGGTCCTCTCATGTGCAATCAAGTATTTCTGGTGCGATGAGTCAGGATGCTTTGATTCCCAAGGAGGGGGTAAGGATGAGGGACATGCTTTGAAAACCCAGGAATGAAAGTTTAGAATTCATGCCCAATAGAACAGAGCCATCTTGGACCAGGGGAGAGCTGCAACACACTCTGAATAGAGCAGGCTGTTTGGATGCATTTTAAAGTCTGAAAGAGGAAGGAGAAAGGGGATTCAGGAAGCTGTAAACAAAGTGGTCCAGTCTGGGAAACTGTAAATCAGTGAACCAAGATGGGTCTGCTATGATTGTAAGAGTATTGGGAGATTCCTGAGGTGTTTTTTGAGCTCCAGTCAATTTCCAGTGTGGAGAATTGTATTCTTTTAATTTTGCCTTGTTGCACTGGCTATATAATTGCAAAACAGATTTCCTTTGTCAATCCTTGTCTGGCTATGTCTGCCTGGTACACACACACACACACACACACACACACATCCATTCAGGAAAAAAATAGACAAGTTATTTGATATCCCATAATTGTCATCTCAATTGTTATAAAATGAACAAAACTGGTTCTCTAGTTGGTTAAATGATTCTCTTTTTTTCATCGGTTTGCTGGGTATTTTAGCATTTAGATTTAGGCAAAATCTATACAACCTCAATATATTTCAATATACTTGATGGGTTCTTTAGGGTTACAGAGATTAAAAAAAAGTCAGGGATACAAAATGAGTGGTTTTCCTACACCCTAAATTCAGGGAGCTCAGTGGGAGGGTTCTCAGAGGTAACTGTCAAGGAGGGAGTGAGAGCAGGTGTTTTCCAGGGATTGCCCATGGTACAGACATTGGCTGAATCCTGTGGACTCCGGAGAGTCTTGCTTTGGTTTGGGTACTGGTCTAAGAAGAATTTTTTTTTACTGTATGGCTCTTTCATTTCTTTTCTATCTTCTCCTCTCCTCCACCATTTGCCTCTTTTTGGTGGTATTGGGGTTTTTACTCCAGGCCTTGAGCTTGATAGGTAGGTACTCTACAAATTGCTCTACACCCTAATCTTACCTTTTAGGTATTTTTCAGGTATTGTCTTCTGATTTTGCTCAGGACTGGTCTAACATTATGATCCTCCTATCTCCACTTACCGTGTAGCTAGGGTGACAGATATACTCCCTGCCTCCTCATTTTATGAGACATTGAGACTCCCAAAGATAAGTACTTGAGATGATGGATATGGATTTGACTATTTCACATTATAAATATATACTATGACATCATATGGCACTCTTTAAACATGAATGAATATTACATGTTATTTATAAGTAATTTAGGAAATGTTAAAAATGGGCAAAGAGTGACTGAAGTTAAGCAGGTAAATTAAGTCCCAAATATCTAGAACTGTGCCTAGCACATACAAATACCTAGAATCACATGCTGTTATTTTCATTAGTGGTAGTAGTGATTGCATATACAAATTGGACATACTAATTTAGGCCAGAGCTTGAATATTTTGAAGTTATAGCAGAACCTGTGGCTATGGATATGAGATAGTTTAAAAGAAAATGGAAGCTACAAATTACTTTTTTTCTTTTCTGGTCCTAGGGCTTGAACTCAGGGCCCAGGCTCGGTCCCTGAGCCTCTTTGTGCTCAAGACTGGTGTTCTACCACTTGAGCCATGGTGCCACTTTGAACTTTTTTTCTGAGTGGTTTATTGGAGATAAGAGTCTCTAGGACCTTCCTGCCTTGGCTGGCTTCAAACTGTGATCCTCAGATCTCAGCCTCCTGAGTAGCTAAGATTATAGGTGTGAGCCACAGGCTTGACTTTTTTTTTTTTAATCTCAAGAGATGACACCTATATCTTCTCCCCCTGAAATTGCACAGGTGTTTGACTCTTAAGTTACTAATAAAATGGTGTGGGAGTGAGATTGTGACTTCTGAGGGAAGGCCAGAAAAGATGATGAAGCTGATGTCTTATTGATGTTAATATGCATGCCTGAAGCTCCAAGTTGCCTTGCTGTGCGGAAACCTAGGCTGCATGGAGAGTCACATGTTGGAAATACATGGTCATGGAATTCATGGAGTTGATAACTCCAGTCAAGGCATTAGATGTGAGGAAAGATTCCTCTTAGACAAGGATTCCTCCTCCTCCTCCTCCTCCTTCTCCTCCTCCTCCCCCTTCTCCTCCTCCTCCTCCTTCTCCTTCCTCCTTCTTCTCCTTCCTCCTCCTCCCTTCCCCCTCCCCTCTCCCTCCCCTCTGCTTCCTTTCCCTTTTTTCTCCTCCTCCCCCTCTTCCTCCTCTTCTTCCTCCTCCTCCTCCCCCTCTTCTTGCTCCTCCTCCTCCTCCTCCCCCTCCTCCTCCTCCCCCTCCTCCTCCTCCAACTTCCACTAATCCCACTATAGGAGCCCCCACTCTCATGGCCTCTTCTAAGCCTAATTACTTCCAAAAGGTTCGTACTTCAGTATACTATCACATTGAGTTTTAGCATTTCAAAATGTGAATTTCAGAATACACACACATTCATCCCATCGAAGTTCTCCCTTCTAAGTCACCCCCAGTTTCTGCATCCTGTTTAGCTCAGGCCTCAGGCATTTTGAGGTAAAGACAAGTCCTTCCCACTGTACCCTCGCCATATTCTTGGCCCACAACATCCCTGAGCATATTCAAGTGGTTAAGTCAAAGTCGAACAAAATAAATGCCAGGAAGCAGGTACTTGAAAAGGGGTGGGGCAGGGTCAAGGCAAAAGGGGTAGATGAATGAAGAAGAGAATTGGGGGAGAATGCAGTGAAGAATTCAATGTATATCCTACAAAATTAAGAAGAGTGAGTAGGGGAGGGGTGGACGAGAATGTTAAAAGGGGTGACATTGATCAAGATGCATTTTACTCATTAATTGCTTTGTTAAATAGAAACTCATTTGAACAGCTACTTAAAGATAATAATTAAACAATTGTTTCAAGCCAGGTACCAGTGGCTCATATCTCTAATTTCAGTTACTCAGGAAGTTGAGATCTGAGAATCATGGTTCAAAACCAGCCTGGTCAGGAAAGTCCATGTGATTCTTTTTTTTTTTTTGGGGGGGGGGACCCAGTCATGGTGCCTGAACTCTGGGCCTGAGCACTGTCCCTCAGCTCTTCAGCTCAAGGCTAGCGCTCTACCACTTGAGCCACAGCACCACTTCCGGCTTTTTTCTTTTTGCTTATGTGGTGCTGAGGAATCGAACCCAGAGCCTCTTTTTGCATGCAAGGCAAGTGCTCTACCACTGAGCCACCTTCCCAGCCGTGTGATTCTTATCTCCAATTAACCTCCCAAAATCTAGAAGTGGAGTTGTGGCTCAAGTGGTAGAGGGCTAGTTTGAACAGAAACCTCAGAGACAGTGCCCAAGCCCTGAGATGAAACCCTAGGATCCTCAAACATGTCAAAAACAAGGTTGTTTCAAGTTTCTCAGTTCTGAGGTAATTTGTTACCCAGTTGTATTTAACAGATATTGGATGAACTTGCTCAAGGAGATTAGAGATGAAAAGCAAGAAGGACAGATGCTCATAGGCTGATTAAACCCTGAAGAACAGTGGGAAGGACAGCCTTAAAGGGCAGGAGAATAAGAGGACTGGAGATGACTTTTCTCTTATACTAAATTTAATGAAACCATGAACGTGTTGACATGGAGGACAAATGAGAAAAGTTCAAGGAGAGAAGACAGATATTATAAGGAAGTGAAGTCAGGCTACAAGGAAGTGAAGTTAGGTTATGCCTGTTGGATTTGGCAATTATGAAGTCACTAGAGTTTGGAGAGCCAGGTGAATAGAATGATGAAGACAGAGGCAGCCTGCCATGATTGGAAAACTAGCAGGTGTGCAGGTAGACATAAAAATCCTTTCAAGGAATTGTGAATGACAGTAAAGAGGAGGAGGCCTAGGATGATCATGATGATGGAATGTCGGGGGTGAAGGAGAAAGAAGTCTCTTATTTTAAGATGGAAAGGAGTTGGCAAAATTTTCTGAAATCATAGAAAAAAAAAGATGTCAAGGAAACAGAAAGGAACAAAGACCAAAGTAAGGCCGTGGGCTTTCAAGAGAGGAGCAGGGTGGATGTGTAGGGATCAAAGGGGCCCACTTTGGTCTAAGAATGTTGGAAGTCCACACAAATTGAGAAGCATTTGCAGTTATAAGAGTAGAGACTTGGGCAGAAGGGCTCTGACTCTTCCTATATGTTTTTCTATCCAGTAATTAACTATTTCTTCTTTTCCCTTCTTTCATTCTTTCCCTCCATCTTTGTCTTTCTGTCTTCTCCTCTCCTTCTTTGTTCTCTACCTTCTTTACTTTCTGCCAATCATTTTTTTTTGTCGGTCATGAGGCTTGAACTCTGGGCCTGGGCATTGTCCCTTAGCTCTTCAGCTCAAGGCTAGTACTCTGCCACTTGAGCCACAGTTCCACTTCCAGTTTTCTGGTGGTTTATTGGAGATAAGAGTCTCATGGGCTTCCTTCCCTGGCTGGCTTTGAATGGCGATTCTCAGATCTCAGCCTCCTGAGTAGGTAGTATTACAGATGTGAGCCACTGGCGCCAAGCCTTTCTGTCTATCTTTAAGGGAAGACTATTGGTTCAATTTTAACTTGCCCTTAACCAGATCATTTTTCGTGTGCATTAAAATAATTTAGGTGCTTATTTGAAATACTAATTTCTGGACCCTGTACTCAAGAGATTTGAATTCAGTTGCTGAGGCAACTGAATTGTAGGTGGTCTGCAGACCACACATTATGAAATAATTCCAAGTAGCACATAATATTATCGTTTCTTATACTGGATCTGTGCTTTCCCTTCTTTCTTGTGTTCTTTTTTTTCTGTATCACATCCTACTATCTTTCCTACTCCTTTTCAGGGAAGATTCAGCCAAAGTCAAACATCTGCAGCCACATCAAACTCTTTCCTCACTTGATATTTATCTATATTTATAGTTCAGGAGATCAAAACCAAAATCTCATACACACCAGGCAAATACTCTATCAATGAGCTATACACCCATCCCATACCATTTATATCTGGTATCTGTGACTTGATTTTGAACTTAATTTTACTTCCACTTAAGTGAAACACTTGAGACTGGGGGATTAAACAAACTAACCAAAACAAACCAAAAAAACTAAAAGAAACCAGAGGCACATGTTCTTACAGGAATGACTTTCCTAAGGGCTATTACTGCATTCCAAATCAGACAGTAGTTTGTCATTGTCTTTCTTCGGAGTCTACCTCAAGGGCTCTCCCTGTGCTGGGCATTGAGTTAATGGTCAATAATTAGGTAGAAACAAGTTTTAGTTCTGAGATTGTTGGACACAGAATCTGACTCTTGCTTTCCGATTTTTCCTTCAATGACAGCCTTATCAAGAAGCATCTTTCTGGAGAATTGTTATCATGTCCATTGTTTACAATTTCATCTCCCACACGTTCACTTTGCCTTTGCTACATTTTCATGTATTTTTAGTCTGACAGGGCACACCAACTTATCCACCCAAGGGCCTGGGCAGCTAGCCAGTGCTCCCAAGCCCTTCCACACATTGTGTCTAACTTCCTCTTTGGTAAGAACCCACGTGATTTTCATGCTTTGGAGGATTTGGGCCCTTGTGAAATCTCTTTTGGGGAATTAGCCACACTGAATTCTGTTTTGTGTCTGCCCTCAGAGCTGGCAGGAGACTCTTGTTGTTTTATTTCCACATTTTAACACTCTTTGGGGTGATTTGATGGTTCAGCTCAAGTTCATTTGGTATTCCCCTCCGAAATGTCATTGAGTTTTCCAATGTTTATTCTGAATTAACTAATAACAATCGAGGGGATCATTAGCATGCTGGGAAACACCAACTGAAGCATGGTTGCATGTGACAAAAATGGAGACCTTTTCTGGGCACTGGAGTCTTGCTATAGAAGCTGACATTTTAATATTAGTGCTTTTGCTGATTTTAGAGTTGTAAAGAAAGATGGTATGTGTGTGTGTGTGTGTGCGTGCGCGTGTGTTTGTCCACGAGAGAGATGAGAGAAAAAGGTAGAAGGGAGGGGGAGAGGGAGGAGAGGGAGAGGGAGAGAAAAAAGAGAGAGTTTTTCTTCCACTTAAGCTCTGGGGCATTTTCATCTTTACTAGATTGTCCTTGGATTAGACTTCAAGCCAAGTGAAGACATGTTGCTTCCTGCACAGGCAGTTTAAGAAAGATGTTTCATTCTTTGTATACTAATGACTTGTTTCTGGTTCTGTGAAAGTGAACTTGATTAGAAGAGCTACCATGAAGTGTTAGGATAAGTATTGAACATGTTCACTGCTACAAAGTCTTACAACAATTCTGCAAAATAGCTATGATTACCCTAAAGTAATATAGAGACTGTAAGAAGGTGAGGATTTTTTGGCAGGTGTCAGAGCTGGCTTCCAGCCTAGCTCTGCTTCTTTCTTCTTCTTCATGGTACCTGTTAACAATGCACACATTCAAGATTTATTCACCTTAGAGTTCTTCTAACAACTATTAGTGCCTTTGCACAAACCAATTAGTGTAATGGCTTGAATTCGTGAAAATCCAACAGATTCAATCATATTCAAGTTTTCTTTTCTCCAAGGATTAGGGTAGGCTACACAATACTGTGGAGAAGGGGGGTTCTGCTGAAAGCAGAAGTTGCTCACATCAGCCCAGATGTTCTTATTGTGTCTGTGCAAATCAACACTATCTCATTTTCTGTTGAATGGTGTTCTACTTGCTATAGGGTTAACTGGACTCTCGATGTCCCTTCCTGTGTTTTTTAACAATATTAGGGAAAGATCAGGAGAACCAGAGTGTATATTTATCATAGAAACACATCTAAACCTATTCTCTAGTAACAAAGACCATGTGTTGTGGAACTTTTCTATTTAGAGTCAGTTTATCATTGCTATAAAATCCTTTCAAATGAGAATGGAGCGGAGAGAAGCCCTGGGGAATTGTACAGGGAGCTCTGGGTTTGGATGGCTGGATGCCTGGCCTTTGGTTTAGTCACTCAGAAGATTTGAAGCAAAACACTCATGCTAGCATTTAATGTATCCCAGACTCCCTGGCCTTCTCCCTGAGTGTTCCCACCTGGTTTACCATTGGGCTCCATGGCTGCTCTTGCTGCAAATAAAATGTGTGTGTTCTGGGCTAGGAAGGTAGCTCAGTGGTAGCGCTTGTCTTGCATGCCTGAGGCCCTAGGTTCGATTCCTCAGCACCACATAAGCAAAAAGAAAAAAGCCGGAAGTGGCACTGTGGTTCAAGTGGTAGAGCACTAGCCTTGAGCTGAAGAGCTTAAGGACAGTGCCCAGGCCCAGCGTTCAGGCCTCATGACCGCCCCCCCTCCCCCAAAAATGTGTGTGTTCCCTACTAGACATGTCATTTAAGTCAGAGAAAACTGGGTTCCATACATAGCCATCTTAGTGGTGTCTACTTTCATGTTTTTAAAAGGTTCTTTGAGGAACAGTGAAAAATGGTGATAATAACTAATTACTACCTTGTTTTGCTCATTTAAATTATCCTTATTCTATGATAAATGAATAATTTTAAGAGACTCCTCTTAAAAGGAAGCCACATTCTGGAGCAGAGGAAAATGAATACTTCTGTACTGATCTTCAGTTTTCATTTTACTTTCTGTTGATAATGAGCAGAAAGATAAGCATTTTATTACTTTGTATCCTGCTTGTAGTTGGAGGAAAAGTCTTCTCTCTGCAGAAAACCATCAAGACCATCTGCTCATCATGGAGTTTTAGACATTGATGGGATATTCATGATATAAGTTAAAGCCAGACTCATTGAAGGCTATGGGATTTAGGTATGTAGTTAAAATGTCCAGCCCTTGGATCCTGGAATACTAGGATATTGCAGGTTTTCTCTGACATATACACTGGATGTTTCTGAGTTTTGGGAAAGGTAACTTCTGTAATTACATCTTTTTTTTTTTTTTTTTGTAATTACTTCTTAAATGCCAGCCATTCACAGACTCATAGTATGCTTTGCAATCTCACTGGATAGTTTCATTAAAATCCACGATGCTTTCCCAATCAACTGTGTATTTCCTACCTTCCCTTATCTTCTTTCTCTCCCTCCTTTCCTTTCTTTTTTCTCCTTTCATCCTTTCCTCCCTCCCTTTGTGCTTTTCTTCCTTCTTCTCCTTCTCCTCCCTGGATGTAAGAGTCACCACATTCAACTTTTCTCCCAAGGAAACAAATTCAGGTTTTCCAAAATCCAAATCTTTTGCTCCCTTCCCTTCTCCTGTTTGTTTTGTCAAAGAGAAGGCGCAGACAACTTCACACAGGGTTCTCTGGAAGATTCTCTCCAGAGGGGGGTGATTTAAACAGAGATCTTTCTTCAGGGAACAGTCGTGTAGTCTAGAGAAACAGAAAGTGTGGAGTCCGTGTTTTGAGAACGTCCTGAATGTTTTGAACAAGTGTTTTGAAGATCTGTGTGGATAAAGTTCAGAGGCTGGAGGAGTGGGAAAAGAGGATGAAGAGATAGGCCAGTCAAATGGGGTTAGACCTTGAAGACATGGCAAACATTCTCTTTTTTTTTTCATTTAAACTGGGGAATGCAATGCTTAGATGAACATTTTTAAGGTAGATCTGAAACAACACAGATTTGCAGATGTGGAGACTGGGAGCTCCTATATGGTAGGTGGGAATATTGCCTGGTGCAGCTGCTGAAGACCTGGGTAGATCCTAAGCAGGCGACCTCACAGCGTTACCACACAAGCAGCAGGTCACTTTTAGCTATAGACCCAGCATCATTCAAAGCAGGTGTTCAAACAAAGACTTGTATAAAGATCTTCACAGCAGCTCTGTGTAAAATAGAAAAAAATGTAGAAGCAATCCTAATGTCCATCAACTATGAATGAAAAATAAAACCAAAATGTAATGTATCTGTAGAGTAGGATGTCACCTAGGGATAAAAAATAAATAAAATATTTATATATGCTAAAGCATGGATAAGCTTTGAGAACATGAGACTCTGGGGGAAGAAGACAGACAGGTCAGGTGCATGGAAGGCTGGGGCAGCAAAAGAGTTTGAGGCCATTTTGTTCTACACAGTGAGATCCTGTCTCAAGCACCTGAACCAAAAGCTCAGAAACCAAGAAAAAATAACAATGATGATAGACCAAAATGCCAAACACCATACGGCTCAACTTATATGAATATTCAGAATAAGCAAGTTCTTATTGCTTCCATTTTGCTACTATTTGGTAGAAAAAAAAACTCAATGGTAACTACCAGATGAAAAAAAATGGAGCGTTAATACCTAATGGGTGTACGATTTCTTTTTTGGTATACTAAGACAGAAAACTCTTTTCCTCACAGTTTTGGGGGCTTTGTAGTCCAAAATCAAGGGGTTACCACCAGAGTTGCTGTCTGGGGATGGCTCTCCACTTGGGCTATAAATGGTCACTTTCTTGCTGTGACCTTTTTTCACTGTGTGTATGTGTTGGGATGAGAAAAAGAGTGAGAGCAAAAGAGAGAGAAAAAAGAGAAGGAGAGGGAGAAAAAGTTATCTGGTGATTTCTCTTGTAAGGATATTAAAACCTTATGACCTCATTTAAAATGAACTACGTTCATACTCTAAATATAGTCAGATTGGCAGTTAGAGCTTCAATGCATACATTTTAGCAATTCAGTCCATAATATTCTGTATATCTTAGAAAACGTTTTGGTTACTCCCTCATAGTGAAAGTAGGGAGACTAATTAAGACTGTAGTTAGTAAAAAGGAGATGGAGATCAAACGGGGGGTGCTAGAGGAGAGCGCTTAGTCTACACCCTTTATTTTCATGTGGAGAAACTTCTCTGATATAACATTCTTGGCTTCTGACCCCACCCCTCATTTGCTCTTCTTGTGCTTTGGTTGGTAGATAGAGGATATTGGTCAACATTTCTAAGTGGGTGGGGCACAATAAGCTACCAATAACTTATAAGGATTGGGGACTCTGTGTCTTTTCTTCTCCCTGTTTCCAGGCCCAAGGTGAGGTCTTGATTCTCTACTTCAGATTCGAATTTTCTATCTGTGGTGGGCAGGGCTGGGGCAAAGAGTATTAACAAGCTCAGATGACTGAAAACATCTTTCTTCTAGTACTTTTGCCATGAGGGTGCTAATTTGATTTCCATCTTCTTGGCTTACTTTCCTCCCCAGATCTTTCAAGTCTTATTGCTAGTGTTACTTTCTCTGTAAACTATCTTTACTTCTTTGACTCTTCTCACTCTCACCCTCCAGTGTGGTTTGGTTGCCTCTTGGATGCTTTTAAATATGGCCAAGTGTATTCCCCTAGCTTAACCCACACCAGAGAATACTACAGTCACTATTTTAAGTGTCTTTTGTGATAGAGATAAAAGCCATTCGTTCCCTATTCTCATCCTGTTTCCCATGATCAAAATTTACAAGTTCTAAAGACATTAAGTTTCCTAAAGGTTGGGCCGGTATTAATCGCTTCCCATTTCTCACATCAGATACAACACATGACACACAGCAGAGTCCAATAAATGTTGGATGGCTCTATCGGAATGTTCAGTGTTCCTGTCTCACTGTTCTCTATACAAGAATCAGAGAACATAAGAAAGCCTCAAAAGGATCTCCACTTAAACATCAGCAGTTAGCTTGGACCATGGATAAGATTTGACCAGTAAATCACACTGTCTCATCTCTCATTAGCTTCCTCATCACGGTGATAAAATGCCTGAGTTCTGAAATGACTTAGGGAAAGGAAAGATTTATTTTAGCTCCTGATTTCAGAGATTTCAGTCCATAGTCCTTAACTGCATTCACTTTGGGCCCATCATACAGCAAATCATCATAGTCTGGTAAGAAGGAAGCTGTTCATGATGCACAGGAAATAGATGGTGGAGATGGTGGTCAGTGAATGACCTGCTTTCTTTTTTTTAATGCTTCATTTTTTGTAATATGTACCTTTATTTTGTTACTTGTGAGTCAGTATATATATTATAGTATTTTAGTGCAATATTATTTATTTATTTTTTTATTGCAAAAATACTGTACAGAGGGGTTACAATTACAAGGGCAAGATAATGAGTACATTTCTTATCAAGCATTGTAGCCTCCTCCTTTGTTTCCCCTTCCCATCCCTTCCCATCCTCCCCCTGCCCCCCCCCACCCAATCTTCCCCGCTCCCCCTTTCTCCCTCCCCCCGCACCAAAGTTGTAAAGTTCGTTTTCGACATAATGACTTGTACATCTCATTGTTGCGATGGGTCCACCTCTATCCCTACTTAAACGATTTGTTTTTTCCCTTCCCTTCCACAAATTATACCGACATCAAATACAGTGAAATCAGGGGTTATACTGTGGGGGAGGGACATACAAAGCAACAAAGAAATAATCTTATAAATGTTTTAGAAACAGTCGCATGAAAGAAAAAAAATCATTTGAATACATATCTTAGGGTTCATTTCCCTAACATCACCTTATCTGACCTTTTCTGCTTGACATATACTAGATACTGCAAATAAGGGAAACCATGGGACCTATGTTTCTTTGGGCCTGGCTTACTTCACTTAATATAATTTTTTCCAAGGAATGACCTGCTTTCTGTAACTAGTTCTACCTCTTAATGTTTCTAGAATCTTACCAAATAGAGCTACAGCAGAGGACCAAGTGATCAATACATGAGCCCGTGTAGAGCATGTCATATTTAGACACATAAATTGATAGAACACATCACATATTCGACCTATGAACATATTCAATTTATCAACACACATGTTCAACTTATAGAAGGTGGCTAATGAGGCAGATGGGGCCCTTTCATGCTTTTGATAAATGCACAACTGTGGTATTCGACTTGAGTCTCTAGACTTCTCTGATGGTTTTATGACTTGACACAGTCACATCTTGAAGTTGATTTCCTGATGATCAGTGAGGTACATCAAGGTGTTGGAATGGTAAAAAGTAGCAATTGTAACCTGGATTTTTGAAAACTGGAAAAACAGATGTAAATCATATATATGTTTAGGTAAAAATGACTCTTTACCAAAGAGTCACGTATTTGGGAAATATTTCCTAACTGAGGGTTGTTGAATTTTGTTGTCTGTGCAAACATTCTCATCTAGTTTTGCTTGCCTCTAGGGACCAGTCTTCATTCCACAGTTGCCTGGGCTCAAGGTTGTGAAATGGATCCGAGATAGTTTGTTAACATGAGCACATAAATCCTTTGATGTATGTTTCTTTAATTTCTATTCTCTGACTAGAAGGCTGACTTGTCACAGATGACAAATCTCTTGAAAATTAAACTGTCCAATGATTTAAAAGCTATTTTGAGATGTGCCAAAAGTCTTAAAAATATTTTAGCTGATTATGTATTTCTTAAGATAGTGTGCCGCCTAAAAAAGACAAACAAACTAGTTTGAACATTATGTTAGCCTACAAGTAAAGTATAAATAATGGATTGTACATTTCTATGGAAGCCTGATCTTTACAAGAAGCCAAGATTAAAAGGGGAAACTTACAAGCATATGTGCCACAGAGAAGTGACTGTCATGTCTGCCTGCCATCCATGTGGCACATAGCAATTTGTTCAGCTGTGGTAGTCTCCTTCATTCTAGGAAAGTACTGAAATTGGATCTTCCTTTGTCATAGGTTAAATTTATGCCTTGAACTAACTATACATAATAGTGCAGAAGTTCACTGGAGTCAAGATATCTTTCAGCTAAATATCTTTTTAAATTAAAGTTGCTTATTAGTTTCATAATTGAGGCTGGTCTTATTGAATACATTGATGAACGTTACATGGTTTCATTACCTATTTTGAGAGAAAATAGTGTTTGCAAAGGTGAATAAATTTCTTTTGAAGGTAGATGAGATGGCTGTTGACATGAGCGGGAAGCTTAGCTGGCATTCCTAGAATTGCTGACATTTCAGTTTCATGTTATAAAGCATTTTAAAATAGAGGACACAGAATTACTCTCTCCTCATGCTTTAATAGTGTCTTTTCATCCAGCTCTGATGAGACGGTTGGAGCAATACCAGTGGAAGCATTTCAAACCCATAGTATATCAGCTTTTTCTTTCTGCTATTTTAATGGGACTTCAAATTAGAAAGGAAACCACTACCAAACTATTGCTTAAGAGAATCTCAAGATCCTTACATTGTCCCAACTGAGATCTGGTTAGGAAATACATGTTTAATTGGATACTACAGTTTTAAATCATTTGTCAGGAATCTGAAACTTCTTTTATCATTGCTCCTAAGATTTTTGGCCTCTTCCATTAAGGTCTTGGTGAGTACTTTTGGGATTCGTACCCATATTTTAATTTTTTTTTTTTTGGGTCTGGTCGTGGGGCCTGAACTCTGGGCCTGGGCGCTGTCCCTCAGCTCTTCAGCTCAAGGCTAGCGCTCTACCACTTGAGCCACAGCGCCACTTCCGGCTTTTTTCTTTTTGCTTATGTGGTGCTGAGGAATCGAATCCAGGGCCTCAGGCATGCAAGGCAAGCACTCTACCACTGAGCCACCTTCCCAGCCCCCCCATATTTTAATTTACTGAGGGAATGTTATGGTGATACTTTTGGAGACACAAAGAAAACATACATAAGATAATCTGTGATTCAAAATCGAGCCAATTGCCTAAGCAAACAACTCCAAGTTTAGAACTTGTACTTTCTTTCACCACTTGGCATCAATAAAAAAGATAAGACTATTTCTGATTGTTTTCTGTATGTATTCTTTCTTTGTGTTCTTTCTTTAAAGTAAGTATTCTTAATGAAGGAAAAGACATATTTCTAACATGTTGGATATATATGGATGATGTGATTTCACCAGTTAGAAATGGCAATTTAGCAGGCAACCCATTCAGAGGACAACAAGCTTAAAGATGAGAGAATAAGAACTTGAATAAATATCCCAAGATTAGAACAAGGTAGAAGTTATTCTAAGTGTACCCCAGCAGTTATCATTTCAGATTAGTCATATCAATGCATTTCTAAATCCTAAGTGTATAAATTATACATAAATTAGGAAGAATGATTTCATGAAGTATCTATGGAATTTTAGCATTCTTGCCAGTTAAAATAGTGCCAGAAAACAAGTGGCTCCAAAAGGCAACTTCTTGAATCAACAACACACAAATTGGCATAAACACCTGTTGGGCATTAGTGGCCTTGGAACATAAGTAGGTAGACATTAGCAGTGGTATCATGGTGTCCAAGTGAGCACAACATGAACTTGTCTTAGCCTTGTTGTCCATTTTCCTAGGAACTGTTATCAGGACCAATGATTGTAGTGGGCATCAATAGGAAAAATGGCAACTCCTTTGAGCACTGGTGGTTTTCACTTTATGATGGTAAATTTTATGTATCAACTTGACTGGGCCAGAGGATGACAAGGAAACTGATTATACATGATCTCTGTGTATGTCTGTGAGGGTATTTCTGGAAGAGGTTAGGTTAGCATTTGAATGGTGGACTGAATGAAGTGGGTGAACATTATTCAAGTCCACTTTGGGCCTAAATAGAACAAAAAGTTGAAGGAAAGCTGAAGATACATAGTGTGACTATTTCACCTGCTCTTGAACTCCTGATTCTCAGACCTTCAAATCTAAACTGGAATCTATGCCAATGGCCCTTCATCTCTTGGGTCTTTAAGCTATGCTGCCAACTTTTCTGGGACTTCAGATTACAGATGGAAGATCATGGAAATTCTCAGCCTCCATAGATATATGAGCCAATATCTTATAATAAATCTATCTATCTATTTATCTATCTATTCATCCACTTATATACTTATATGTTAACTGATATATTCACAGATGTTTGCTATACATTCTATTGGTACTGTTTTTTTTGAAGAATTCTAAATAATATAGATTTAATCTAAATTAATTGGTATAAACTACCGCTATTAGTTTAAACCTTATAGGAGTTGGCTTATACAAAAAAGCATTCTAGAAAAACAAACTACAATTTAGGAGGGGTGAGGGTGGGGGTGGGGTGAGAGTATAGTTGAGGTGGGAGGGATGGGATGGTAGATAAGAAATGTACTCATTACCTTGCTCATGTAACTCTAACCCCTCTGTACAGTATTTTCACAATAAAAAACTTATTTTTTAAAAAAAAGCATTCTAGAGCATGTGTGAGATACTCCTTGGAAGATTAAAAAAATGGTTTGAGTTTAAGGAGAGTTAGAGTTCCTACAGAATTGAGGAATAGAGTTGTGCTGCAGTCATCTGACCTTAACGGTAGTCTTTTTAAATCTCAGGATAGAACAATGTGAGAATGAGACTTGACATGTGAACCAGACAGAATTCAGCTGCAAATTTTGAGCTGGTATTTTGAGATTGCAGGTGTTTTGGAGGGAACTGATGAATAATTGAGGAAGACAGTCAGACACACTTACACTCTCAACACTTTGGAGGCTGAGGTAGGAGGACCATGAGTTTGAAGTCAGCCAGGGTTTTTTCATGAGGTTTTATTGAGAGAGAGAGAGAGAGAGAGAGAGAGAGAGACAGAGAGAGAGACAGAGAGAGACAGAGAGACAGAGACAGAGAGGCAGAGAGACAGAGAGACAGAGACAGAGACAGACAGAGACAGAGACAGATAGGGACAGAGACAGAGAGAGAGACACAGAGAGAGACACAGAGAGAGACAGAGAGACACACAGACAGACAGAGGGGGGAAGGGGGGAAGGAGGGGAGGAGAGAGGTAGCATTCTTTTTTCTATTTTACTTCAACCTTTCTTCTATTTATCTTAAACATTCTTAGTATTTCCTAAAATTCCCAACTTAATTTATGTTTCTTTTTATTCCTCTTTAAACTATGAATAACACTTTCAATAATATACTTCTTCTAGGCAGATTAAATAAGGACTCATAAAATCATAATGAACTTTGGACATCTAATAACATTTAGCTATGTCCACATTTTTACCTTTCTTGTTAGCCTTTTTCCTTTCAAAGTCTTTGCACTTCTATCTGAAATTATTTTTCTTTGGTCAAAAAATTACTCTTGTTTTTTTTCTTAATTTTTTTGTTTTGTTTTCAAAGAATGAGTATTGAGCTCAGGCCCTTAAAGAGTATTTAAGTAAATATTTCATTAACATTCCTTCCACAAAGAAATGGAACATAAATGAAGCTATGTTTTATTGAGGGCTCACAGTCCAGAGCCAACGAGATAGGTCTTTAAAATGTATATGATGGTAGTTACTGTGGAAATTGAGCGTCATTACTTTCCATTCTACCATTTATGCCCCAGTGGTTTAGCTCCATGTTGATCATTAGTATTAAACTGCTCCTCTGAGTCTGGCACAAAAGCTGCTTTGTTTGGTTGAGGGCTAAGACTATTCTGGCAAAGAAGATGGAGCAGATTGTTCCAGAAGACATGGTTTGAATTGAAATGGTGTGGAAGCCTGTAGAGCGGTAGGGGTCAGAGTGAATGCCTGCAATATTCACGCTCTGTTAGCTCGCCTGCTGTGGTGCAGGTAAAATCTAGGCTCGGGCCTGTGTGCTAAAGGATCAAATATTGAAGTGTGAAGTCAGAAGAACCAAATTGTGTAATGCATGCTCTCAGATCATGGCAGCTTCTTGTTTATTTGATCATCTAATAAATTTCTATGTGTCTGGCATTTTGGAAGAGGCCAAAGAAATGCTTTGTAAAATAACCAGAGTCTAATTCAACCCAAGTATGACAGGTCCCAAAAGATAAAGGCAATTCTGAAAAGAATAGCATTGGAATAGAGAAGAACACTTGAATATCATTTATCTTGTGAAAACAAATTGATCTTTGCTGGCAGAGGAGGATTCTGCTCTACATAGCAAAACTATATAGGTAACAACAATAGCAAAACCATCTTATATGGATTAAAGGTAAAGAAAGAATCAGTGGGAACATAGGCAAAGATTAGAGCGAAGGAGGACTGAATAGTGAGAAGACCAGTCTTAACACTTTTTACGGAAGAAAACATTGAGTAGTAGCTCAGGTGGCTGATCTGACAGAGGCTCTTAAATGGCTACAAGAGCCTTTGGGCTACAATTCATTCATTAATTTAGATACCAAATGTTTAAGTGTTAGGCATTTGGACTAGTCACTGGAGGTCAACAAGAGTAATGTTTGCCCTAAGGAATCCATATTAACAGAGAGTGGCACAGAACAGTTTATTGCTTAATAATAGCTCTGAAAAGCTGGGCACTGATGGCTTACACTTGTAATGCTAGGTACTTGGAAGGCTGAAATTACGGTTTCAAAGGATTCCGGTTCAAAGCTAGCCCAGGCAGAAAAGTCTGTGAGATTCTTATCTCCAGTGAAATACTTAGAAAAAGCTGGAAGTGGTGCTGTGGCTCAAGTGGTTAAGTGCTAGCCTTGAGCAAAAGAAGCTCAGGGACAGCAGCCTGGCCCTGAGTTCAAGCCCCATGATTGGCACACACATACAAAAACAGTTGTAAAAAAAGATCTGCGGAGAGCACTCTGACAACAAAGATTAATTTAAGCAAAGGATACACTTTAACCTGGACTGGGGCCAGGGATAAAACGTTTTGAAGTAGATAGAACTAAAGAAACACCTTGTAGAAGCTGTTGTAGAACAATCCAAATAGAACGAGAACAGAGTAAATGCTGTAACATAAGCTGTAGTTGGTGTTGACAGTCAAGCGCACAGCTGAAAGATCTTGAAGATGTAGCAAAGCACAATTGTGCAGGAGACCTAAGTTATGATCTTCTAATAAGCCATACAGAGTTTGGTGTTTCCAATTAGAAATTGCTGGCACTGTAGGCAGACATGATTGCTTGGCATCATTGCAAGTAGCAACCTGCTTTGTGGAAAGCAAATTCCCATTCATGGGGACGGCATTCTTTGTCATTTTCGTTGCTGTTCTTCTATTATTTAGGGCACTTTTTATCCCTCTAAACCTGAATCATACTTTTCTTCTCCCACACTTTAGTGCTCAAGAGAATCTGTGTCATCTTTAAACTGCTACTACTCTAATGCAATTTCTCTATCCTTTAGGTAAATAGTTCTACTTGGTATGTAGTACTCATTTGACACAAATTATGTTTGGGTATTTTCATGTTGCCCTAGATGGCTCACTCTTCAAAGACAGGACTATATTTTATTTATACAAAGTACAAGGACTGAGCTTAGTCTTTACTTGGAATCTCCTGATTTAGAACTTATTTGCCCTGAGATTTTAAGACACGTGCAAATTTGTCTATATCCCAGGTTCTTCATTTATCAGAAAGAGTAAATAATATTTACCTAATAAGATAAATAAGGGATGGTAGCAATGGAAGGATAGGAATATGAGTGAATTTGATTAACATACGTTGTGTGAATATATAGAAATATATTCTGAAAACACCCTCATATTAGAAATGTATGTTAACTCAAAGTAAAATAAAAAATAACACTACTGATTGAAATTACTGAAAAAATTAGTTAAGATCATACATATAAAACATGTAAGTTATAGGTTCACAGAAACTCAATAAAAATGATTTTCTTTTCTTGTGTTTTCTAGTTGTTTAATAAACATTAGTTGAACTTAAGAAATATTAAAGCTTTATGACTGCTTATCACATCTTAGTGATGTTTCTAAACTTTGCAGTTGTATACAAACTCATTTGGCACTTTCCACAAGGAAAGTATCATTAATATTTCAATTTAACTTATGGGAAAAACTAAGCTACAAAAAGTGAAATATTTCCCTCAGGAAGCCCAATGAAGGTAAGTTTTAAATCCAAGTAGATGTAACTCTAAAGTTTATAGTTTTATGCTTCTTTTTCCTTTGTCAGTTGTGGGGCTTGAATTCAGGGCCTAGGTGCTGCCCCTGAGCTTTTACAGTCAAGGCTAGTGCTTTACCACCTAGAGTCACTGCACCACTTCTGGTTTTCAGATGGTTAACTAGAGGTAAAAGTCTCAGGGACTTTCCTGCGAGGCTGGCTTTCAACTGTGTGATCCTCAGATCTCAGCCTCTTGAGTAGCTAGGATTATAGGCATGAGCCACCAGTGCTCGGCTCACAATGATCTTAACTAATACTCTACAGGTTGGGTTTTTATATAGTTTACAGATGACTCTGAGTCTTCTGGAAATTTTCTTCCAGGGATGATCTGGCCCATTCAGAGTGTTCTAAAAATACGCTTGCCATGTGCTTTATCTGAACCCATCTGCAGCATTTAGCTTCAAGGGCATTTGAGATGCTCTTAAAGCACACTGACAAAGTATTTCCCATAAAAGAAAAGAGCCAATTCTGTCTTGGAAACTTATCCATTATTCTGGACAGCCATTCATACTTGCCTATAAGTTGACTAGGTAACAAATTCATCAGACTTCTACTGAGAATTTGGTTGTTGTCCCACTGAGGTAGTATATGACATGGTAGCTGCCAGAGTCATAGTGACTATAACCACCACTGTGACCAAGTGGCATTTACTGGACTTCGTGGTGGCAAATATCCCAAGTCCTGCTGTGGTTCCAATTCTGCATCTGAGACGCTGGGAGTTAGAATCTAATTTGCTCATGGTTACACAGCCAGCCAAGGCTCTGTGACTCAGATCCTATTTGGGGAAACAAGCCCAACTTAATGAGAAAAAATGATGATATTCTGTCATAGCTTATCTAGTGAGGAAAGAAGAAAAGCTTTGTTATCAACACTCTCTGTAGTAGTTTTTGAGATTATACCACTCTTAGATACCATATCTTGGAAAAGAAAACCTTTTCTTTCTCCTAAGAAACAAGCACTTCTAATTAAAGAAAATAAAAGTACATTGTAAAATTCTCTTTCAATCATTCCTGATTTCAATACTAGTTCTGAGTTCTGGTTTGTGTAAAGGAAGGAGTACTTGGCTTAAAACAATAGTGACTTGAAAAATCAAACACGTATTTTAAGGTAAGTAAAAAAAGCTACTAGCTCATTTCATCTTCAAAAATATGTTTTGGAAATTTTTTTTAACCATAAAATTTACTAGGAAGTTAAGCAATGTGTGGAAATGAGGTTTTTCTTTGTTGCTGTTTTTAATGTGCTAGGTGCAGTCATTTCTTTTTTATTGCATTGTTTTTCTTTTTTCCCCCCAGGGTTTATCCCTTTTTCACTGTATTTGACTTTGGTACCCTGTGTATTGTATATATGTTTATCTGAATTAGGGAAGGGAAGGGGAACAACAAAATGGAGAGACAAAGGACAAAGGGAGAACCAATGCAACAGTGATTCTCATGAGACAACGTGTTGGAAATGAACTGTACAACGGAGGGAAGCATTGTGGGGGAGGGAGAGTGGGAGAAAAATGAGGGAAGGGGTGACAAGGTTTGACAAGAGATGTACTTGTTACCTTACTCATGTAAATGTAACCCCTCTGTACAGTATCTTTACAATTAAATAAAATTTAAAATATTAAGCAATAGAACTAGTGTTTTCTTTTTGCCTAACTTACAATGAAGTTTTTTTTTTCAATTTGTAGGGAAATCAGAAGATGAATTTCTTTGTAGGAAATAGAACAAAATGTGTAAATATTTTCTCAGAAGGGGGCATGTACAGGCAATGTTAATTACAAGTGCTGAAATGGTATAACCTATGACATTTAATTTTGGTTGTGTTGTAGTTCATTGATTGATGGAAGCCAATTTCCTCTTACTTTATTTAAACTCATCTTGTGGTTCCTGAGCAAAAAAAAGCTCAGAACTGAAAAAGTGTAATAAGTCAGAGTAATACGCACTTTCCAAAGTAGAAAGGAATAGCATCGATTCACCCCACTCTCTGCCACCATTTTGCCAGCTAAGTCAAATCAAGCATAAAATCATGAACTTCTAATAAGCAGTGTTGAGTGTTGTTTTATTATCTTTAAGCAAAGGATTTGCCATTTAACAAAGTAGTTTGTGAATACAATGCATCTTTGTCAATGTCATCTCTTTCAACATTCTTACCCATCCCTCCCCCACCCATCCCTTCTCTCACTCTTCTTAATTTTGTAGGCTATACATTGAATTCTTGACTAAATTCTTCCATACCACATGAACAGAAAAAGCCAGAAGTGGCACTGTGGCTCAAGTAGTAGAACGGTGCCCAGGCCCGTGAGTTCAAACTCCAGGATTGGGAAAAAAAATTTTTCTGACTGGATTCCATTTCATTCTCCTCCTGAAATGAAAAGTTCTATAATTGTGAGACTTTGTCAAGTGGTGTGATACTAAAGAGATTCTCTTTAAATCACTACCTCAATAGCTGGGTTTGATCACTTTCCTAGCTCCTGGGGATGTGATATTTATTCTTGGAACAGTCTCCCACTGTCTTCTTAGGCAGACTTGCTACTCTGAGAAAAAAATTCAAGTTTATGGATCATAACAGGATCTTTTTTTAAATTTTATTTTATTTTATTTTTTTCAGGTAAGGGGTGGGTTTATTCATCATTCTGGCTGGCACCAGGCCATCTTGGCCCTCCACACTTGGGGGGGGGGAGGGGGGGAAGGCCTGGGAAAGAGGTGGAAAGAGCTGGACAAGAGAAGAGAGCTGGGAAAGAGCTAGAAAAGAGCTAGAAAAGAGCAAACAGAATCTTTTTAAAGAGAATAAAATTCAAGTTTGTGGATCATAACAGCATCTTTTAAAAAATTTTCACCCTTAAGTAGTTGACCAAGGGGGTTTCAGTTCAACATGTCAGTTTGTAAGTACAATGCATCTCCATAATTGCATCTTGTTTGATGTTTCTAAGGCTGATTCCTTTCTGATTCTGAGCTTTCATGGGTGATCACATCCATGCCCTGCATTGGGAAGAAGGTCTTAGCAGAGCCTGCTCCTAAGGATTGGAGGCAGGTTGCTGGAAAAAATGACATCATTTGAAGACCAGAGAGGAGCTAAGTTAGAAAGCTGCCAACCACCTCAGGAGGGAAAATAAAGCTCAGTAAACCTGTCTAGTAGTAGATGCTTCTTGGTGGGGTTTGTGTTAGTTTCTAAAGAAGGGCATTGGGGAAAAGGCAGAAGAACATTTGAAACCAAGATGGAGGCTAGTCAGTAATGGATGTTAACACAAAGGCAATGATGAGAGAAATATAGTATTAAGGGCTGACTGGTCTCACAACCTTCCTCTACCTACAGGAACTAGCTTCCATGATAGCAAGGAAGGGCTATGTGGAAGACGGCTGAGACAGTTTGCTTTGCTTTGGCAAAGAAAGTCAAATTTACAATACTAAAAAGAATGTTGGCCATGTTGACCAAATATAAACACTCATTTCTAATTTATTAACTGATACTTTACAGTCAATTTCATTGAGGGATAGTTTATGTGCAGTAAAAAGCATCTACTTAAAGTGTACATCTCAGCTTAGAAGTGTACAATTAGCTGTGCTTTGGCAGTGTAGATCCAGGAAATCACAACGACAATAAAGATAAAGGATATTATTTGGAAAAGAATGAAGTCATTACTCAGTGATGCACATTTAACATGTGTTTCCTATGGCTTTAATTAGAGTGAGTATATCTTGCTATAAAAAGATACTAATAAAAAAGATAAAGGATATTTTTTGTTACCTCAGAACATTTCTTTCTGCCCCTTGAAGTATTCTTCTTTCCTTCTATTCCTGGCCTCAGGCAATCATAGACCTGCTCTCTGTCACAGTGGACTAGTTAGCATTTTTCTAGAATTTTATACAAACAGTATAATGCAGTATGGGCTGTTTTGTGTCTGGCTTCTTTTATTCAGCATAATGATTTGAGATTCACCCACATGTTGGCATATCAATTGTTTTCTATCCTTACCATCCCATTACTTTCTATTCTCCAAGTAATATTCTACTTAACATCTAGATATATCGCCATTTGTTTATCAGTGGATACATATTTGGGGTTTTTACACTTTTCATTATTATAAACAATCCTGTTGTGAATGTTCATGTACAAGGCTTCATGTGGACTTGTACTTTTATTTCTTTGGAGTAAAATCCTAGGGATGGAATGATTGGATCCTATAGAAAGAATATTCTTCCTTTTGAGAAACTGACAATACAGATATATTTTTTTTGAAGCTTGAATTTGGGGCTTAGGCACTGTCCCTGAACTCTTTTGCTCAAGGTTAGCTCTCTACCACTTCGAGCCACAGCATCACTTCCAGTTTTCTGGTGGAGATAAGCATCTTACAGACTTCCCTGCTCAAGCTGGCTTTGAACCACAGTCCTTAGCCTCCTCAGTAGCTAGGAGTACAGGCATGAGCCACCAGCGCCCAGCTTAGACTGACTTTTTATAAGTGGCTGTGACATTTTGCACTTAGCAATGTGGGAAAATTCTTGTTGCTTCATATCCTGGATAACATTTAGCACTGTAGTATTCATCATATTTTCTTCAAGTGTAAATTTATGTTGGAAGAAGATATAATTGTGTTTAACACAAATAATCCTAAAGAATGTTTGAGTTATAGTGACTGAAGTTTTTGCATCTCTCTTTTCCTTTTCTTTTCTTATGTTATATTAGATCAGGTACTTAGGAAGTAAAATAGATATTCTTCAACTTACCCTGAGACACTGCAGCTGCGATTATAACAACTCCATCACCACACCTTATCCTGAAAGAACATTGTTAAACGTCAAGAACAAGAACTTGTTAAATATATGACATATAACTGAAGAGGAACAAAGTGGAAACTGTGGTTAAAATTGTGTGTGCAAGAAGATGAACTAGGTTCAAATGTGGTAATTCTCATAACAGTTTTCATTATGAATGCTCCCCTTATTTCCCTCCAGCTATAGCTTCACTTAAAGATCGAAAAGGCTGGCAGCTGAGTTAAGCCACACTACCTTTGCTAACCTCTAGGATGCACTTCTCCAGCTTTTCATACTCCATTGTTACTCATGGGGCCAAGTAAGAGGTCAATATTCTTCAGCAAAAGTAGCTCTTAAGTACCCCTTACCCCAGGGGACTGAAGGTCATAAGAGAAAGCAGTAAGCTGTGGAGAATTCTCTATTTTTGCCTGAAAGTCTTATTACCAACCATTTTCCCCTGGACCCTGCTGTTATCAACAGGCAAAGCTTCTGCAGTGAAGTAAAGTAGGGATTTCCTGGGTGAGTAGGAAGACACAGGTAGGGTAGTGACTGTAGTTATCAGCTGGCCATAGCGAGTATACAAGAAGACCAGTTCAGTGTGAACTGGTGTTGAGGAAATGGTAAGGATCCAGTGGTGCTTGTTTAAAAGTGAAGGAGAGGGGGCTGGGAAGGTGGCTCAGTGGTAGAGTGCTTGCCTTGCATGCATGAGGCCCTGGGTTCAATTCCTCAGTACCACATAAACAGAAAAAGCCAGAAGTGGTGCTGTGGCTCAAGTGGTAGAGCGCTAGCCTTGAGCTGAAGAGCTGAGGGACAGTGCCCAGGCCCAGAGTTCAAGCCCCACAACTGACAAAAAAAAAAGTGAAGGAGAGAGAGAGAGAGAGAGAGAGAGAGAGAGAGAGAGAGAGAGAGAGAGAGAGAGCGAGAGAGAGAGAGCGTTATTTATGACCAAGATAGTAAGTATTCTAACAATAAAAAATAATACATCCAATATTCGCCATAGCTGGGCGCTGGTGGCTCAAACCTGCAATCCTACCTGTTCAGGAGACTGAGATATGAGGATTGCAATTCAAAGCCAGCCAGGGCAGAAAAGTCTGGGAGATTCTTATCACCAATTAACCACCAAAAAGCCAGATATAGGGCTGTGGCTCAAATGGTTGACCACTAGCCTTGAGAAATGGAATTTGAAAAGCAGAAGATACTAACTGGTATACTTTTTTTTTTTTTTTTAAAAAAAAAACCAGGTAAATTGTTTTTATCAGATAGGATCCAGGAACTGTGGATTCCATGTTAACAGTGTGACCAATACAAGTGTCCCTTCTAGTCATGCTATCTGTGTACTTGGAGGAGTTTTAAGGAATTTATGTGTACGTGTAGTACAGAAATGGGACTCCAATACATCACATTTGTCCCCTTTAGAATGGCAGTCCCAGTGGCAGGAATGGTTGCCATCATGGCCTAATGGGTATAGTTTTGACCTCAGTGTCCTTCAAGTCTCATGCAGTAAAGCCTTGGTCTCTAGCTTGGCTCCCTTAGGAGCCCCTTAGTAAAAATTATCATCCTTTCCAGTTTCGAAACGATATCAACGGGAGTTCAGTTCTGAACAATCTTTTGTCATATGTGTACAAGAAAGCAATGGGAAAATAGATTAAAAATGATTGTGGATGTCTTTTACTTCTGTTCCTCTGATGATTAGTCACTCAGCTACTACTCCACAGGAAGCTCTTCAAGGACAAAGATCATGGCTCACCTAAAGTTCACTCTCCATAGCCTCAGTGAAGACTTCATTCTATCTTGTTTTACAGACAATTGCCCCCAAACTTGGTCTTTGTACTTGAAGATTTTCCATGATTTCTTCTTATGTAAACCCTGAAATGAATTTTGTCTCCAAGATGTCTGCGGTTTCCATGCCAACCCATTCTGTTTCCCCAACTGGCTGTTCTCAGGCTGACAAGAGGGAACTGACGCTACTCCAGAAACTTTTAACTTCCTGGAAGATTAAAGGGCCCGTCTTCCTCCCACAGGCCTTCTGCAGCGTTCTTGGTTAAGGTCAACTTCATGTGTTCTTTCCAACAATGTGATGATTTTTCTGCAAGTCTCTATCTGAACTGTAGCATCCATCAGAAGTTGTTCTGCAGCTGCCAACACAAAGGCTTATTTCTTTGCCATTCTTCCCACTCACACTCTGATCTCCGGCTGCTGTAAGGGGTGATTTTGGTTCTAGAACTTTACCTGTTCTGATGAACAAGCAATCTTTGAATGTTCTTGACGATGTTTTCCTCACGGTGCTTGATGCTCAAGACTAAAAATAGTAAGATGAAGCCTGGAGCATTCTCTAAGGAAATAAAATTGAATAATGTAACTAGATTATTCTTAGTTTATCTTGCAGATAATGGCATGACCAGACGTCTCCAAATGGCGATGAGATCATTTCTAGTCGCCTTTTAATCTGTCGGCTTCTGAAAGTTTCTTGAGAGTTTTTTTTTTTCGTCTTTCTTTCAGGAAGCCAAAGTATGTATTTTTTTCTTTCCCAAAGCCAGCAGTATTGAAACTCTGCGAACTGGACTGTCATTTTGACTTTTACAAGCATCTTTGTATGGTTCATTTCCCATTCTCATTTCAGGCTTTTATATTTGGGGGAGGGGAGAGCTACTGTTTCAAAGTGGTTGCTAAGAAAGAATCTTCTCTGTTTATAGGCTCCTAACAAATCATGGCAGCTGAAAGACAAATATGGTGTTGTGTTTGCAGGAAAGGGCTGGAAGGAGGCCAGCAATTAGCAGCCTCCAGTACAAAAGCTCACAATGAAGCCTTTGAGAGAGCTGGCTGGCGTTATAATTCCTCCGATTGCTTCAAACAATTCAAAAAAGGTGTTTGCCTTGTGCTTTCAATGACAAATTTATTTCCAGAAATCAGCCCCAGTTGCAACTTGATAGGATTGTAAGCAGCAGAATAATTTTTTTAATACATAGAATCTCTAAGTAGGTTTTGTTTCACAGGAATCAAACCTCAGAGTGCTTTGTATCCATTTGTACAGCAACAATTAAAAAAAATATTTTTAATTGTAAAGACACTGTACAGAGGGGTTACAGTTATGTGAGTAAGGTAATGAGTACATTTCTTAGGGAGCATTGTTATCCCCTCTTTTGTCCCCCCCTCACTATCCCTTCCCTCCCCACCTCCCCAACTTCTCCCTCTCCTCCTCCCCAAGTTGGTCAGAGGCCTGAATGCCACAAATCAATTCTCAGCCCTTTATCGGGAGGATTGATTCTATTCTTATGCTATTGTTTGGAGCAGGATGGTGGTGCCTGGGCTGGAGTTTTTGTTGTTGTTGTTGTTTATTCCTTGCAATGCTGGGGATTGAACCCTGAGCCTTGCTTGGTGCTCTATCAGTTGAACCATGCTCCTAGCCCTTTTGTTTGTATTTTGCTTTTGATGCTAGCCTCAGTCTTGAGATCCTCCTATCATCTACCCAGAAATAGCCAGGATTACAGGAGTTCACCACCATACCAGGCTTAGAAATGTTATGGAAAAAATAAAGAAAAGAAAAAACTGAAAGGAGATAATGGTGTCTGTCTATTTAACAACAATATGTAAGTGGTGTTATGATTTGATCATGTTCTCCAAAGTCCCTGTGTTAAAACGTACTTCTTAGTGTTGAGAGGTAGATCCTTATTACATGATGATTAGGTCATTGGGACTCTGTGCTCATGAATAGATTAATGCTGTTATTCTGGGAGTGGGTTAATGATCATAGTTGTGGGTTTCTGATGAAAAGATGACATCCCTCTCTCTTCTGGTCTCTTGATCTCTTACTTTCTCCTATGGTATGCTAGAGCAAGATGGCCCAGACCAGAGGTAGCCTAGAACCGGAGACTTCTCAGCCTCCACACTATAGGAAATAAGTATCTGTTTTTTAAAATTCAAATATGAATCACTCTATCTCAGGTATTTCATAATTGGAGCACAAAACAGACTAAGAGAACAAATATTTGGATTTTTCATTTCATAATTACAGCATAAAAATTGGTTACCTGAAATAAACCAGAGGACCCTGACATGATGTTTGTTGAAGAGCTCTAGGGAGGGTGAAATGGACATGCCACGTTCTTTCAGGGAGAATAGTACAAAGTCAAATGAGCATTGGCTGTGATGGTGACAGTGGATGAGGAAAAGACCACCAACGTGTTGCCAGATAACTCTTCAAATCACTCTCTACCTTCAGATCAGCAAATTCTGTCCTCTTTATAGCACTAGTAGGTACTATCCTTACCTTGATCTACAAGCAAGTAGAGAACATATATAACTTGTCCAAAACACTCAGTAAATGTTGGAGTGGTGGCCTGAATCCAGGCAGTCTGGCCCAGGATCATTGCTCACATGCACTGCAGTAGGCTTCTATTAGTGTCCAGGGATTCTCAAAGCCTGACATTCCGTATTTTTTTTAAAAACACTACTCCCGGTTACATGGAGATTGCCTACCCTGAAAATGTATTTTTGGTTTTTATTGACTAATAAAATCAATCTTGATAACTTTTCATCTTCTCCCTGAAGCCTACTGAAGATTTTATGCATAAAATCCTGGAAAACTTGGAATGATTTCATGTTAACTTGTAATATAGCACACAGTACAAAATCTGAACTTTTCAATTCAGTATCACCACTCCAGATTTCTTTTTGTAATATGGAAGTGTCTACACTGTTTTTTTTTTTTTGTTGTTGTTGTTTTTTACTTTGGATTCTAAAGTGTGCAGAAAGCTGTGTATAAGAAAATGGTGGAAGAAAGGAGATCAGCAGTCTTTAGCATAGAAATATTTGAGTTCCTATAGACAGATTTCAGTTCTGCTGTAGTGCTGAGATACACACACGTCAGTAGAAGCTGATTAAGCAGGTGTTGATACTGTCTTCAAAATGAAATCCATAGTCTTGGTTGACAAGTCCCCTACTTTTCTTTTCAGGATCTGAACAGTTATTTTGCAAAGTGTTTCTCTGCCTATAGTTCATTCAGACAATTCTTCCTTAGAAAATGCTGTAAATGGTCTCTTTTATCAACAGAGACTCATCTAAAACTGGGAGAGCAGAATACTGGGAACAACATAATTTTTCATATATCTGAGATTACTTAAAACTGTTTGAGCATTAGTAGAGACTTACCTTTCATTTTATACTTACTTGTGTCATATGAATTATTTTATAAAAGGTACCTATTATTATTTTAAAATGTATAAGTGAAGTAAGCCAGGCACAAAGAAACATAGGTCCCATGGTTTCCCTTATTTACAATAACTGGTATATATCTGAGACAAGCAGAAAAGGTCAGATAAGATGATGTTAAGCTAAATGAACCCCAAGATAAGGACACAAGTGGTTTTTTCTTTCTTGCTATTGTTTCTAATGTATTTATAAGGTACTATGTGATTTTTTTTGTTGCTTTGTATGTCCCTCCCCCATGGTATAATCCCTGTTTTCACTGTATTTGATGTTGGTATAATTTGGGGAGCGGAAGGGAAAAAGCAAATTGTTTAAATAGGGATACAGGTGGACCCATTGCAACAATGAGATGTACAAGATGCTATGCTGAAAAACAAACTTTACAATTTAGGCGCAGGGAGGGGGATGAGTTGTGGAAAGGGAGGGAAGGGATGGAGGGAAAAAAACAAAGGAGGAGGCAACATGCTTGATAAGAAATGTACTCATTCCCTTGTTCATGTGATTGTACAGTATTTCCACAATAAAAACCTTATTAAAATGTGAAAAAAAGAAAAAAAGAAAATGTCATAATTCAATCCATCATTTTGCATAATTAATATATACTAATAAAATAAGTAAAAAGGAAAAAAAATTAAATCTAGTTAATTATAAATGTCAAAATTTCAATTATTTTTTGTATTATTTATGGAGCATATCATTTATGTGATGAGGATATTGGTAGTTGATTACCTGGGCAGAGAGGTTCATGACACACAGGAGATGCACACATATAATGGACTGTAACACAAACTAACAAATACTACACTTGGCAGCGAGATTTTTCTTCCAACACAGTACAGAGAAAACAGTGGGGCAAAAGGATGGGCAAAGGTCATGCAGAGGAGATTGTTTATCTACAAGATAGTTTATCTAAAAGGCCTTATTCCCTCATCCTCAAGACATCGTTGAATGAATTCTATATGCCAGACACCATAACAGGTGCAGGTATGAAGTGGTGGAAAGAAAGGCCAATGTCCATCCCCAGATAGACCAGAGGGGCTGAGAGAATCATGAGCGGGCAAAGCTTGGAGCTGAGAAGAGCAGATAGCCAGGGGAAGCGGTCATGATGGCTGGAGGTAGCACTGGTCTCAGATGTCACAGCAGGGATGCTATTATCTGCCAAGGAACCGGTCAAGGACCAGTTGTACCCAAGTGTGTACTATCCCTGCAGAAGCCAGCGGGAAAGACAGGAAGCTCTTCCACCATTGCCAGAAGGACTCTTCAGATTTCCTTTGCCCCAGATCACTTGTGAAGGAAAAAGGAAAGGGAGAAACAATCTGTACTTGGAGCTTAGCTAGTGTTTACCACACTTTAGTTGTATTGAACTGGAAACATCTGAAGCAATCTGAATTGCTAAATTTGAGCTCAAGCATATTTTTACTGCCACCCAGCTAAGTAGTTCATAGGGGCAATATAGTTAGCTATACCATGAATGATTCCATTTGTATGAAATACCTAACGTGGGCAAATTCATAGAGATAGGAAATACAATAGTGATTGCCAGCAACTCAGGGAAACGGTAATGGAGAGCCAAAGTTAATGAACTTGGGGATTTCTTTCGGGGTGATAAAAATGCTCTAGAACTTGACAGTGCTGATGGCTGCACATTTTTTGAATATCCTTAGAACCACTTGTATACCTTAAAGGGACGTGGTTTATGGATTATGATCCAACAACAAAAAATAAAACAGATGAAATTGCCTAAAGGAACAAAGCTATGATTTTCGTCATGCATCTGTTCGATCCACTTCAGGATGTTGGGGTGCCATGTAAGAATAAGGGCACCAACTTGAAAGGGATTTGGCAAGATGAAATTCATTTCTGCAGAAAGGTGTACCATTAGCTGGGCTAATTAGGTGGGCGGTTCCCCTTTTATCCCTAATGAGCTGGCCCTGCCCCTCTGCTCAGACTGGTTGAGCTCTGGCTCACAATCTACAACAGGATGCACCTTAATTAATAGAACAGGATGTAACTAAAATTCAATAAGCTTGTTCCAGGATGCTTCAAGTGTAAAAGGAATAGGATATAACCAAAATACAATCAACCAGGGCCAAGCCACCTGGTCAAAACAAACAGTTCTCAGGAGATTGACAGAAAGGCACATGCTTTGATAGAAAAGACTATTCCCCTGCCAGCTACCCTGATTCAGATGATCAGCTCCCTGAGCCTGGGCAGCCATGATTCCTACTGGCAGTGAAACTCCAGAATCATCTTCCCTAAAGCACCTTGCTGCCAGCCACAGTCTGAACACTGTCACACCATGCCTCACCCCGCTTAAATTACTGCTTGCATCTTCATCTAAGGTTCTTTTTTTTTTTTGTCACAAACTCTCTCATTTCCAACATAGGTTTCTTTTCTGAATTCTGTTTTGTCTTTTCAAGCCTGGGACTTTATGATTTTTTTGGTTAATGTATCTTTTATTTGAAGCTTCTTGATTGCTTACTTTTCTTGTCCAGTGAGAGTTAATGCTGGTAGCTGCCTAAAATTCTTTTGGGAACAGGACGTCTTCGTTAGTCTTGGTCTCTTGTAAATTTTATGTCCATGGCAGGAAGTTTGTGTGCATAACTGCTTCTCTGTGAAGCAACTTGAGTACTCTGAGAAACATTAAATGTTACAAATAAAAATATATGATTTAAAATTTCTCCTTGCTTACATGTTCTCTGTATTTCCCACTGATTTCTCCAATTCCCTTTGTTAGGTATCAGTGTCTTCCAAGTTGCATATCAAAGCTACCTTCTCCTTCTCCTTATGTCTTTCTATTTTATACATTTACTATGAACTTTTTTTCTTAAATAAACTTATGATGGAGATAAGGTTTCAAAATGATCTTTTTGTTAGTTTTCTGGTTTTTGCTGTTGTTTGGCTTGACTCAAAAGTCTTTATCTCAGGCGGAGACTGTGGCTTCGTATTAGAGTCCTTGAGTAGCATGCATGAAGCCCTGGGTTCAATTGCTCAGTACCACATAAACAGAAAGAGCTGGCATTGGCTCAAGTGGTAGAGTGATAGCCTTGAGCAAAAGAAGCTCAGGGACAGTGCCCAGAGTTCAAGGGCCAGAACTGCTCTCCCCTCCCCCCACCAATCTTTGTCTCTTCTGCTCTTATCACTTACCTAACATTCTAAATGTAAGTTCTGTAGGAGTTATGCCAAGGGATAGATCAAGGTCATATTCAACATTCATATCTGATGATTCAAAAACGGATGATATAAGCTATTACCTTGAACAAAGATACTTATATCTGTTTACTAAGTTAATCAGTAAGCACAGAAGCCTCTTTTTAGATATTTTTTCCCATAATGCCACGAATACCACCCTGTATAATTTATGGATAGTTTAAAAAAATGAAAGGATGTTGATGATTCACTTAGCCAGTGAGGATTTTGGTATCCTAGTCATGCAAATAGCTTTCTGATTGGAACAGATTAGCTGAAGGTAGACAAAGGTTCATAATGTCAGACACCTCGTCTGTGTGTGTGTGTGTGTGTGTGTGTGTGTGTGTGTGTGTGTGGCCATCATCCCTGAGTTTTATTCTGGATCCATAGCCTGGCATAGCCCTGGCCTTTGTGGAGGAATTATTCCAACAGATATGGGCTAATGGTGCTATATTATCATATTCTGGCTTTTCTCTTTTTATCTTTTTATTTCTGGCTTCTAACTCAGTTTTGATGTCACTTGCTTCTTAAGTACTGTTTGGCTTACTGTGAATAAATTGCAATAGCTAGGTTTTCTATAATGTTTACTTTTAAGTCTCCTTATTGGCTTGAAACATATCTAGAATGCTGTAGTCTGGAGTTCTTCCAACTTTTAGGCTAATAAAACTTGACAGTACAACCAAGAAGCACTAGCAAGTAAATCCCAATGTTCTAGGTTGGTTAGGATCAGCCAACATGGAACTTCAAAAGGAAAAGAAAGCTTTTATAGCAAATCATGCATTAGATTGTTGAAGTTTTAGCTCATTTATTTCTCAGCTAAATGTTATATAGTATTATTTTTATTATACTCATTTTACAAGCTAATTGTAGTTGTCATCAATCCAGGTTCACTTCCTTAGAAACTCGAGACTGAGTTTGAAAAATATGCTTTACATATTATACAGGAGAATTGTACTAAGCAAGATATTCACTCTCTTATATGTTTTCTTTTTTGAAACTGAAATCCAGAACAATTTTCAAATAATATCATGATCAGTACCCACATACAGTAAAAAGGAAACTTAGAATTTTAGGGTTTGCAGTTGACACAGTGATCCTTGTTATTGCTTTACATGTTTTCATGCAGAAGGAAAAAAAGACTCCCCAAGTAGGAGGATTATTCATGACTGGATTTGGAAAGCAGGTCATCTCATCTTTGCAGCCTCAGTGTTAGAAGTATGCTGTGGTTTCAATACAGCTGTCTAGCAATTTATCTTTGATAGTGAAAGAGATACTATGCTCAGTAAATCCACAAACAGATGTCTAAGTTTTTTTTCTCATATCATCTGACAGCTGACCAAATGTGGATGTGTGTTTTGAAGGATGTTAGGTAGGCAGGAGGTCTGGAAAAATACTAACTTTGGAGCCTATACGCATTTTAAGATTTAGTTTTTAGTGGAGGGAAGGAGAGAAAAAGTGATAGAAAGGAGATTAGATTGGGTCAGGGGAACTTAATTTTAAGTACTTTGTACAGGATCAGAAACTTCCTCTGTGTAACTCCATGAATAGAGTCAACTATTACAGAGAAAAAGAGAGGAACACCATCAGGAATCAAGAGAAGTGACAGGATGACTGAAAAGCACCAAGAAACAGGAGTTTTATGAAAGAAAAGTAGGAAAGAACCCACAGCTCAAACTCTGGCTTTAGACTGAGCGGAAATCGAAGCTTCAACTACATTGTAAGGCAGAGAGCTGTAGTGACTACAGATTGGCAGTCCTGGTCCCAAGCCTATACTGTACAATTGTTTAGTTATTAGAGTAGAATGGGATCAGCACCCTCATAAAAGAGTTCCAAAGAGTCCCTTCTGCTTCCACTAAGTAGCAACGCTCCAGCCCCAAATGTCTCCATACTTTGTCAAGTGTCACTCAGGGAGAAGCGAAAATCATCCAATGTAAGTAGCTCTATGATAGCATATTATAAAAATACTTTAGCTCGAACTCTCGTCAGGATTATACAGGCTTTTAAAATGAACTATTATTTTTTCTGGAAGTATTAATTTAGAACTTAGGCAGTTTGCTTACTCTCAAGCTGTTTTGGATCTTCTAATTACTGTGTCATTCACCTATTTCTCAACTTGATCTCTCTCTTTCCCTTTCCTTCTCTTTTCTTTCTTTCTTTCTCTTCCTTTTGTTCTTTTTTTCGTTCTTTCTTTCCCTCTTCCTTCCTTCCTTCCTTTCTTTCTTTTTTCTTTCCCTCTCTTTTCTTCCCTCCTCTTCCTCCCTCCCTCCCTTCTTTCTTTCTTTCTGTCTGTCTGTCTGTCTGTCTTTCTTTCTTTCTTCCTTTGCAGAGCTTTATTGAGTAAGTAATCAAGCAAGCAAGCAGACTTGCAGACAAAAAGCAGACAAGCAGAAAGGAAGGGGCGACTCTAACAGAGTGTGGGTGCTCTAGAGGAGAGACAGAGAGACCTCTCTTTTTCTTTAGCTATCACGTAGCTGGAAAAAACCCCAATGCATGTAGGGAGATACTGAATATTATTTTCTCTTTTTATCTTACCTTTCTCTCTGTATCTGTTTCTCAAAGTACATTAGATTTTCTAGCCTGGTGGTAGTTGTTTATTGCCTTGGGTTTAGAATTCATTGCAGTTTCATGAATCATGGGGATTGACTTGAACTTTCCATTCTTTTTATAGACTTTGGCATTGTCAAATTAACATTCATTTTATTTCAGAGTCCAATTTAAGAATAGGTACAGGTTATAAAATTGTGTGTCCCATTGGTCAAAAAGGAATGTATTCATTACCTCACTTACACAACTGTAACCCCTCTATACAATGAACCAAAAAACCAAAAAAATCCCTAAAGCATACTGAACCCAGTTTGGTTACATGTACCACTTCAACACAAGTGTTAAAAATTCTCTGGATGGAAGGAAATATTCCAAAGTATAATCATCATTCAAGTGGAACTCTTCAAGTATCCTATTTTTATCCATTTATAGCATCCAATTTTTTTTTCTAGCAAAAGTATCTATCATTTGGTCAATTACCAATCTTAAAAAGTCTCTTAAAAGTGGTTGTAAAGCTTGTGACTGTGTCCATGAGAGATTTGGTACCCATCTATTGATACTGTTAATAGTAACAAGAGTTTTATTTGAAATGACATTTATTTTTGGAAGACACAGGGACAACTGAGTCACCTGCCATATTTTAGGGGAAAGGATGAAACAAGAAACGTCCTAGGAACAGGTGAAGATTTGCGAGGCAGATGTCTGTCTTGTACTAAAAGTTTTTGGGGTCAAGATATATGTATGTGTATGAGCTCAGAGAGAGCTTTCCTGAACTCTGGAGGGGCTGAATTTAGCAGTGAGCTAAGGCCCCGGGCTACTTAGAGTCACCCAGCAGAGAATGACTAGTGTATCCTAGGGCTTTGTGTATATCAAAGCCATCCAGCAGGCACACTGTGTTCCTAGAGCCCGCTGGGCTTGCCTGTCCCTAGGAGAATGGAGGATATAAAACACTTTCTCAAACACCACCAGTTGCTGAGCTCACTAGCATCAACCTTTCGTAAAGTGATGAATCACAGCTCATGGACTGTTCATGCTCAGTTAAATCATTGTACCCTCACTGAGTACATTTAGAAACCAAAGTTAGCTTTGTTCAGGGAAATACATTATGCTGGATTGGGCATGTGCCTTTATCTTGTCATCTTGTGCTGTCATGAGAGAGCAGCTGTGGGTGATTTGAATGAAGGAGGGGAAAGCAGACAAAGGTAGCCTTTGAGTGCATAGTTTTATCCACAGTGGGTATGGTCCTTTGCTTGGTTGGTGTAGAATAAGGAATTTAGGCTTTGAAAAGATAGACATATCACATTAGGGATCCATTTTTGTGATGTAATACCTTCTACATATGGAATGACTATTTATCCTCTGATTTCAGTTTCTTTAATGTATGAAATGGGCATAAAGTAGATTTCTTCTTGCACTTATTGTGAGAATCAAGTCCTAGAACTAGCTAAGATCGTGCTATTCACTTTCTAGGTTGGTTAGTGATAATCGGAACAGACCAAGAATTTACAACCCCTTCCTTTTTTAAAATAAAGGATCAAATGTTTTGTGTGCCAGGAGGCAAAATTGAGGGTTCATGTGCATATTCTCATAATAAAAAGAGAAAACACATTCCTGCCAGTTTTTATTGATGGAATTAAGAGGACAGTCATAAAATGGAGTATTTTTCCTAATATTAACTCACTAATGAAAACAAAAGAACTTCTATAGAGTGAGATAACATTAAATGTTTCCTATTATCAAATTGATGGATATTGTATTCTAAACAAAGTATTCGTAATTTCATGGCATATTAAAACAAGTTGTGGATTGAATTTATATCACAGGTCATAGTATGAGAATAATTACTCCAAAGTATTCACTAATACTGTATGCTCATGCTATGAACCAAATCATTATTGATGAATAATTTGAAATCATAACTGATCTATCAACAACTGCTTCCAGAAGGTTACCATCTGAGAAGGAGGCTGAAATAATTAAATTAAGACACTTGGAAGCTGACAGAGTGTTTAGTCTTATTCAATCAAATAATTCTTTAAAGTATATCTTCCTTGTGGCTGCAACCTGGTTAACAGTAGGGAGAAATTATCAGGTCCCCAAAATTGACCACTACAAGGAAAGATCAAGTAGATGATGATGATAAAAACAGTGTTACTCAAGTAGACTTGCTCTGCTTTTGATCAAATAAGAAATGGCCACATCTGTTTTTTTTGTTTTTTTTTGTTTTTGTTTTTGTTTTTTTTAGTGATAATAGAAAGGAGGCATTCACATTTAGCACATAAGTGTCAGGGAGTCCCTTCCTCTTTCTCTTCTTCTAGCCTGATTCTAAATAGGATCAGATTGATCTTGGTAAGATACTCAACAATGGTCCAGTGAAATCAGGACAATAACAATATAATGGGATATGTCTTTCAGGAAATCTTAGTGGAAAGCCAACATGAAGTGAAATTGCCCATTGGAATAGAGATCTAAGTGGGTATTATGGTAAATAACTGACTTGACAACTGAGTGGCTAAGAGAGCAATGTCCATCTTGCTGACATTTGATCAATATGGACAAGAGTTCAAACAGATAGACCAAAAAGTTACAGTACATTAGAAAGCATCCAATCTGGAAAACTAGCTCTTTACTATTCAGGTGACCAAAAAGAATGATCTCACTGCTTCACTCATTTGAGATTCGTTGAAAGCAAGTGTGAGGAAGTGTAGGCATATATATATATATATATATATATATATATATATATATATATATATATATGTTGCTTACCTTTGTAAGCTATATATATATATATATATATATATACATATGTTGCTTATCTTTGTAAGCTATATACATTTATATATATACACACACACAAAGGTATATATACAAAGTATATATACAAAGCTATATATATACATATATACCTCTTTGTAAGCTATATATATACATATATATATACATATATATACCTTTGTAAGCTATATATATATATATATATATATATATATATATATAGCTTACAAAGCGCGTGTTGTGGTAATGCATTTTCATGGTATCAAGTATTCAAAAAACAAAAATGGGAACTCTGTACACGTTTTTACCCAATTTATAGCTCCAGTATTAGAAATGGAATGAAAAGATGAAATACACAGCTCATGAATTAATTATGAAGGAAGGAAAGAAAGAAAGAAGCGAGAAAGAGTTGAATTAGAAACGACATGAAGATGAAATACATAGCATATGAATTACTTATGAAAGGAAGGAATGAAAGACAAAAGAAAGAATTTATATTTCTTTCAACAAACTCCTCAGAAAATTAACCAGTTTTGTATCAGACATTAAAAAAATATTAACCGATGGGAAATTTTTTTAGCCAAAGAATATTTAACCAATGAGTTTTGGTGGCAGATTTTAAAATACTTCTGATTTGATGCTAGCAGATGTTTTCTCCATTTATGTAGCAAGAGAAAACAGAGCAAATGCATTTTCTTATATTGGCCAATAAACTGGAATAAAATATACACGTTAAGGATAAATATCAGAAAGAGAAAGTGAAGTATACTTCCAAGCAAAATTTATTAGATGTCTCTCAAGAAAAACACAACGACCTTTGCTTGTAAGAATTCAAAGTCAAATACCTGAACACCAGGTGTGAATATTTTTCCTTTTAAAATCAGATACAGAGAGTAGAAACAGTATTTTTCTTAAATATGACAGGCAACAGATATTGAAATCTTGTTTTGTAAATGGCATCAAAGAGAATTCTTTGTTAGCAAAGCTGCATGCAGTTGACTTAATTCCAAACCCAGAGCCTTGAAAATATAAAGCTGGCTATGAACTAGGTAGTAATCGAAGTGGGCTGCTCAAAGATGTTCCTTTACCTTCTCCCAATGGAATTTCTTTGCATTCTATAGTACCTATGAGCAGTTCAGTTTGGCTACTAAGATCTTTTGAATTTTTGCATAAATGCTATCTTAGAGAGTCACACTACCCAGGGGGGCTTGTGATCTGTAAAATACATAAAAGGTCATCTGCTGAATGTGTTTTAGCTTGGTGTAAGTGCAGAATAAAGACCAAAATTGGGAAGCTTCCCTGGTTTCTCAACAACTAAATAGTCTGTACAAAAAAATCCCCAAACATATGTACAAAATCTGAAATTATGTATTGTGAAAAGATCAGTCACTATCCACTGAAGAAATGCCATAAAAAGTTTTATCTATTATAAGGTGCTCAAGATCCAAAGATGAATCATTCTTATGCAAAGTCATAAGAAATACAAAGCTAGTTCTCAGGGTGTGTGTAGGTCAGGCACTGTTAGCCCTATTAAATCTTTCAGGTTCAATATTTTGTAAATTTCTGCTGTGAGGCAGAAAGTATAACCTGAATGATTTAACACTGTCATTAAAACATGCCTAATTTATTTCTAAGACATATTTTACGCACACCAGGAAAATTAAGCTTAACATATTCCTGTCCTCAAATGTAGCCAGGATTCTGGGTTCCATAGAAGAAAAATAATTATCATAGTAAAAATAATTGTATTAACCATAATCCTTGCTAAAACCAGCCTTAACACTTGTGATGCTTCTGAAGTATTCTATTTCTATAATATAATATGTGGGATTCTTTTACATTTTCATAAAATGTACAACCTATCGTATGCATTCTATGTTCTCATACAATCTCAAATGTGTACAGGTACACACAGTGAAATCTTACCTACTAATATTGCTTACAGATACTTTCAAGCGTCTATGTTTGGATAGTTCTTTGCACTTCTCACTAACACTGCTTTATTTAAGTTTTCTCAGATAAATAAAACACTAAGAGCTCATTGTCCAAGATGCTGATGATTACATTTTAATATAAAATAGCAATGCAACTTTACAACACAATAGATTTTTTTCCTGCTGTCTAGCTAAACCTCTTGTAGTCTTATGATAATCACCAAAGGCTCTTATTCCCTCACTGTTTGCACTTCTAAAAAAGTACAACAAAAATTGCAGGTCAAGACTCCTACCTGAAAATGTATATTTGATCAACAGTCGCACCCATCCAAATTAACTTTCCTACTCTTGCTTTAGATTTTGCAATCACTGTGCATATAACAACATATAAGTGCAGGCAAACAATAGCTGAAGTACAGTTTTCCTATAGTGTAAACCAGGACACTAGGCAAACTTGTGAAAGAAACATATACTTCCAAGCTAAGAAGGGGAAGAAACAAACCACAGCAAGTCAGAATAAACAATCTTCTGGTTGCCCTGTGAGGGAGAGCATCTTCCAGAGAAGTTGAAATATCACCATGACACCAGAGAGCCTCTTGGAGACATTCTCCTTTACTGACGATTTTCTTTCTGATCTCAGCCATGAGATTTTCAAAGTCTGGAGCAGAAAGCAGGAAAACGTGCTTGCATGTGGTTGTGTGTCTGCCATGCTTCTCCAAGGCTCACAGTGGCAGTCAACTTTGCTGATGGCTTGGTGATGGCAGGTGGATGGAGATGGTGATGATATTACTGGAAACCAAAGGCCTGCAAGGGGGGGGGGGCGGTGGTGGTGTTTGAGGCAAGTTTATGCAGATGTGTTGCTGAAATGCGGCTTAAATAAGGAAGGAGAGTGATTCACAGCCTCTTGACATAGTTTCCCGGAAAAGTACCAAAAAATTTGGTTCTTCTTGAGGTTCCTGAAAATAGGAGCAATGGGTGAAAAGGTGTACACAATGAACTATCCATCAGTTCTTTCCTGTCAACTGTACTTACAGGATTCACTAAGAGAACAAGTCCTGAAAGGTTTAGAAATGAAAGGGACCTCACATTAAAACAATAAGAATTAAAAATATACTTAGTTGTCTTGTCTGATGTATTCATTACTTCATATACATAGATGATTTGTTTGGCTCCTAGCAAACTTCATGGAAATGCTTAGTCTCTTAAGCTACAAAGGGATCTTAATCCTCCTTCAGAAGAGCTGGGCTCAGGTCTCCAGATCTGCTAAAATTCAGGAATGAGGAGTAAGGATGAAGGCTGATAGAGTAAGAGGATGGCTGGAAAAGCACACAAGAGCAAGGCCTAGTTCAGGGTCAAGAGGCCTTTTCTACCAGGCATCACCTTTGACACAGACTACATCAAAACTTTGTCATTTTCTCCTGCTCAGGACTGCCTCATTCATTCTTCAAAATGTAGCTCAAGTGATATAGCACTTGCCTAGCCAGCTCAAAGTCCCAGGTTCAATCCCCACAAAATATAAGCAGACAAAAAAGCAAACAAATGAATAACAATGTGAAAATCTTCAAAAATTCAGAAATTTTGAAAAATTTAGGGTCACTATAGAAAGCAAAAGAATGTCCACGACTTGTGTGTGCCTTCTGGACCTGTTATAGAGACAGAAAGCTCTAGTTTTTTTCATTTTTTGCTTTTCTCTACCCTCTTATACCTCAATTTTCTTTCCAGATTTTCTTCTTTCCACATGTTCTTCCGTATTGATTGTTCTGTCTATGAATGTTTCCTTGGAAAACCTCCTTTCTCCTCTTCCTCCTTTTCTTCCTCCTCCTAGTTTCTTCTTTCACTATTCTTTTCCTTTCTCCTCCTCCTCCTCCCCCACCTCCTCCCCTTCCTCCTCCCCCTCCTCCTCCTCCTCCTCCTCCTTCTTTCTTTCCCTCTCCATCTCTTTCTTTTCCCTCTTGTGTGTGTGTGTTTAGGAGTTGAACATAAGGACATAAGGTTCCTACATGCTAAGCATTCACTGCTGAATTAAAGACTCCAGCCTTTTAAGATGGTCAGAATGGAATTGTCTTTGAAGCAATAAGAATGAAACTTTTCTTCTGTTACAAATTGAAGCTAAGGAGAATGATTGGACTTTTAGGCTAACCGCCTCAGACCTAAAGGTCAGCTCTTCACTCCGTCTTGCTCCCTCTCAAATGTGGTTTTTACTGTTGACAACTAACATTTTTCACTGAACAGAGCAACGATAGTGTTTATCTGGAGAACAATTACTGTTTTGCTTGCTTTATGATTCAATAATAGTCTTTCATGGTTGAGGCTGTTTAAAGAAAATTTCTTTTCTCAGTTGACTTGGAACAAAACTAGCAAATATCATATACACCAGAAACAGTAAATATCAAATGGCATGAAAATGCAGTGGCCTTGGGATTACATAATGCATATAGATTCATGAAATATCAATTAAATGAATTCAAAGAAAGCTTGCTCACAGTGACCCATGCAAATGAACAAACTCAAGCAAGTGATAAAACAGGGTGCTAGGCAAAGGAATGTCTACCTACCCACAAACCATCCGTCATCACACTTTTCCATTACATCAATGACGTCACTTTCTCTGAGTTCCAACTCATCTGCATTCCTAGGGGTATAGTTATATAGAGCCTGAAACCTTAAACAGGACAAATGGGTGTGTTTAATTTTGTTTTACATCTTTGCAAAATTACAGAAGACTATACAATATTCGTTTTTCTGATTAATATATTAGATAGTAGATATACAAATAATGAAGACTACAATATTAATGAATTGGCTTAAAACATTCAGAACTTCAGTTCAATTGTCCAATCATGTAATGTCTCTAATTCAGACACAGAGTATAAAATAGACAATACATGTGTTATCTAGCTACATTAAGAAGAAATTGCAGTTGTAGTCAGCCACAATCACATGAAATTTTCAAATGACTAAATTGAGATGTATAAAATATCTCAAGTGTATAAAATATCTCAGATCTATGTCTTCTAAATCACTGTGTGGAATTGCTATAAGAGGAGAAGTTATGTTTTTTTTTTTTAATCAAGGGGATTCTTTAGAGGGGATTAATCACTGTTTTAAGATTAGATACAATTCATCTATAAAACTGAGTGATATAGTTTATCCTAGGTTACCTCTAAGCCAGTCTCAAAGTGTAGATTCTGGACATAAATATTATTAAAAATTGGCCCTGGAAGAATTATGTTTGACTTAAAAATCTCCATGGAAAAAAGTTTTTATATGAAGAAGAATTACCGATCCAGTGTTACCATTTTATTCTCTCTGTGACAGGCATTCTGATGATCTTGATCATTAATGATTTCAAAGTTTGAATTCATGGTAAAAAATAATATTTTATTTATTATATATTTTATTTATTATAATCGATTAAAAATGATATTAACATGGACTGGCATTTTGGAAAGTGAAGACAGAAATGATAACCATTAAGAAGGTCAGGAAGAATTTGGCTTGCAGTTTATATGAAAACTTCACAAATATTTAGTAAACATTTGGTAGTGTACTTGTGCGCATAGATATAAATCAGTGACAATTTGAGTAACATCGGTAGCACTTTGATTTGCTTGGGCCACCTTTAAAAAACTTGATCATACTGAATTCTGTTCAAGAACAAGAATGATTTATTTATAATTACTTTATTGAGCCAGAAAAGAATCTTATTTTGGTAGAATCAAACTATTCTCCCACTCAGACTCAAAAATTTTGTTATGAGTATAAAATGCTGATCCACTGGCCTTTCTCTTTGTTCCTGAACTTTCTCATATGGGTGGATGTGAATAAAGTAGAATGAGCTGGTTAGAGCCAGAAGTCTCACACCCTTCAGTAAAAGACCATAATCTTCCCTTTCCTACAAAAGCCCGGAGTTTCAACGTCAGACATCGCTTCTCTGTAAATACTTTGTCCTTCTAGTAAACTATTTTAGCTATTTATATTCTTTTGAGTTTAGTCTTCTGACGTCCTTTGTTGGCAGAAGATTCTGATTGTGGCTATGGTACAGAAGGCCAGAATCCCAGAGAAATGCTGAAACAGATCAGCAGTACTGGATGTGGATGGGCTTGAGGCCAGCCTGAAGGGGATAATGAGATTATCTTGTTGCTTATGCTAATTTGGTTTTGAGGCCAGTTCAGGTGAAGGAATGGTATCTTTTGTATCTTCATGGGAAAAGTGAATAGTCCCCTTCTTGCTCTCACACTGGAAAGAGGTGGTTATACCTGGGCTGCTATTTAGATGGATTTACACCTTGTCTCTCACTCTGGGAAACTGAGAGACACAGGCTTTTTAACCTTCACCTAGGCCCATCTCCAGCCAATTTCTGAGACAGGACTATTTAAGGCACAAACCCCAGCTGCTTCAAGAATCTCAAGGTCCCTTCCTAGAGCGAACAAATCAAAATTGGCCTGGACTCCTACTTCATTTTTGTATTATGAAAGTCAGCATGCTTGTCAAGTTGACTTACCACTCTGGTTTAGTTAAAACATACAGAAAAAGAGTTTTATGGAAACATCAACAAATCTTCTACCATTTCTTCCTACCTCTGCTGCCTTTCAAAATCAGTACTACGTGGCAGGAAATGCTGAATGGCAATGAAAAACAATGCTCTTTTGAAAAATGTGTTGGTAAAATGAACGACAGTGCTGGCGGTCAGGATGGCTCCCAAAAGAAATTTGCCTTTTAGCTAGGAAATGATGAGCCAAGCTGGAAACTAAAACATCACCTGTTTCTAGGCCATAACGTCCCCAAACTGAATTACAGCAACATAAGATTATGTTTTTGTTTTTGCTTCAAAACCTAGTTTTTAAAGAACAGAATTAAGTAACACCCCATCATCCCTTTAATTGAGGTTGTAATCAAGCAGAAAGTTTAGCTAAGTATGGTGGAATATACTTATAATCCCAGCTCAGCATTTAGGAGATAGAGACAGGATAATCTTGAATTAGAGGCTGACCTGGGCTATATGTTTGGACCCTGTCTCCAAAAAGAGCAATTTTTTATTAATGTTTTGCAATATCCGAAGTAGGACTTCCAACATGTTTCTTCGCCCTGCTGTGGGCTGTGTGCTTTCACAATAGCCGAATGACCACAGTTATATGTGATATAAAACAGGGTAATGATACAATGTATCATCCTGAATTTCTCAAAAATGCTTTAATAGAACATGTGGATAATGAGAGGAACTTAAGATGAGAAGTGGAATTTGTATTTGAGTATGTTTTCATGATTATTGTTAGCATAAATAAGAGAACAAACAGACACTTTAGCAAGCCATGTTTAAATAAGGGTTTTCAACTATCTGAGATTTTAAATGAATATTACCTTTAACCTATTTGGTTCATGATAATGGACTCTTCTTCAATAAGAACACCTTCTGTGAGAGACAGTCTCCAAGAAGGATGGATTTTCTAAAGAGTTTGCTTTTAAGCTTGAGGAACAAGGGGTCTTGATGCTGCTAAAGGCGCCAGGTCACAGGCTAGAACGATCTTTTGTCACGTGATCAGAGCTTGGGTAGAAGGCTAGATAGAGGCAGGAGGTCTCCAGGATGTAGGGCCAAGCTTAGGCCCACAATGGGTCCTCCATGTGTCTAGCTACAGATTCAAATTAGGCCAACCGGAAGGTGAATATCCACTTGTGAATTACCACAGGTAAATATCTCTTGTGGTTAAGACACACACAAAAAAAAGAATCTTAAAGACAAGACCACCTTCAGGTTGATTTAAGTTGTGTGGCAGGAAGTAAAGGGAATTTGAAAGCAAAGTTTATTAAGTTATTTTCTTGGTGCTGCAGAAGTAATATGTAACGGAATGCAGAATGCGCCTCTTTCTCTCTCTCTCTCTCTCTCTCTCTCTCTCTCTCTCTCTCTCTCTCTCTCTCTCTCTCTCTCCCTCCCTTGCCCTCCCCTCTCTGTGTAGGGGGTACTAGGGAACCCAGGTCCTTATACATGTAAAGTTAATGCTCTACCATTGAGATAGATCTCCAATGTTTTAATACTGGCATTTTCAAAAGACACTTAAAAGCATGTAACATTGGAATTGTGTCATTAAAGCAGGCTTTATGTCTACTTTCAAAGCAGTCAAGGGTCGCTTTGTTTGTTCTTAATAAAACGATGCTGGGACATGTTTTGCAACTTTATAGCTGTAGTTAGTAATTAGATAGCCAGGGGAATGGGGGAAGAGACATTTATACATATTAAGGATGACTGCCCCATTGGAAGGATTTCTTAGGGCATCAGTAAAAACCTTTTCTTTGTTCTTTTAAACATTAGCTTTAGATTTCAGCTATAAAAGATGGACTATTGCAATTTCTCTTAAGAGCACTCATGTTAGTTATTTTGAACTCTCCTGCTTGCTAACTTATCTCCTGAGTTGGCATATCCATTGACCATTTTATGAGTTGAGGTCTAGTCTTGAGTTTAGAAGACAAGAAGAATACTTACGGTTCCCCCCCACCTTGAATGTTTTCATGAGTGAACACAGGACGCTGAGGCTGAAATGAAATGATTTTAGCAATGTAATCAATGTTTAAATTGGTACAAATTAATAGATAGTTTGGATAATGTCATGGGTACTTTTCTTGACATTTACTATTTCCTGTTGTAAAAAACCAAGAGGAAGAAGAAAAGAAAACCATCATATAAAGGGCTTCTGCTGGATTAATAGTTAAAATATTAAGATATTTTGAAGGATGCTTTAAAATGGCCAAGGTTCAATTTTTTTTGAACACATCCACAATTGAGTATTCTCTAGCATTTAGGAAAAGCAGAGGTTTAGTCCCATTGATTTTTCCAAGGTCAGGAATAGGGCAAGAGCATGTACAGCACTGAAATAGGGATGGAGACCTTCATTCGATCAGATTTTCCAGCTTTGTCTCAGACAAGCAGAAAATAAGCCACATTTAGCTTAACAGCAAAATATCCACATTCACTCTAAACTTTTTGCCACAGACAACATTTTCACATACGGTACATATGAAAAATAGCCAGAGGCAGACATCCCATGCTACATTTGAATTAACATTCTCTGTTCTCAGTGTGGAGAATGCACATGCATTTTTTTTAAAAAAAGAGTAAACAGAGAAATTTAACTAGAATGAAACAAACAATATCCAGGTAACATGTAACATTTTACCTTAGAAGAGAAATATTGGTAGAAATTTCCAGTGCACTGAACTCTCAAAAGAGTTTCCTTTCTTTTTAAACTAAGCATCAAGACCAGTATCTGTAATAGATACTTATAATATTGGAAATGACAAGCCTTTATATCCCATACAGCTACATAAATACTTGAATGAATGAAAGTTACCACATTTGTTGAATATGTCAACTTGGTGTAATTAGTATTGATTGTGTGTTACCTTTTAGGACGAGAAATGCATACTTTATTCACAACACATTTCAAAAGCATTCTCTTAAAAAAAAAGCATTCTCTTCTCAATAATAGTTGCATGGTGAAATAATAAAATAAATTTTTGCATGATGATTATATATGTGGTTTTTTTTTTATTGTTTTTGTTTGTAGGTTGTTTGTTTTTTTTTTTTTGTCAGTCGTGGAGCCTGAACTCTGGGCCAGGGCACTGTCGCTCAGCTCTTCTCAAGGCTAGCGCTCTACCACTTGAGTCACAACCACTTCTGGCTTTTTCTGCTTATGTGGTGCTGAAGAATCGAACCCAGGGCCACATGCATGCAAGGCAAGCACTCTACCACTGAGCCACCTTCCCAGCCCCAAATACGTGGCTTTTTAATGACATTAGATTATGTTCTTAGATATCAGGCTCAGTTCTTGGGTTTCCATCATTATGAGAGCATTACGGGAGACCGGGAAGTTTTCTTGCAAATTGTTTATAGCAACCCCATTGCTCCAAGCTTGAATGGGGAACTCTTGAGATTATCTGCTGCCTTCCTAAATCCTTTGCTCATATTCTTTCTACCCATACTACTATTAATTGGAAGCATTTATTAACAACATTATTAGAAATTTTACTCAATAGTCTATGTAAAGAATATATCAATGTAAAACTAAAGTTACTGGCCACATGGCTACCTCAAAACAGTGACAAAATTTACTCCTATAAGGCAGTATAAAATTACTAATAGTACTTAAATTGATCAAGCTAGATTATTAAAATATAAGGTATTAAATATATTATTTTAAGAACGAGTAAGATTAACTTACCATCCAGATATTTGAGATTATTTAGTCCAATATATTACCAAATCAAATTTAAATTTATAAAAAGAAGCAACTGTAAGTTATTCAGAAACATATATATGTATTCTCTACGTCTCTACATGATATAGATAAGCTATAGATATGAAACTTTCACATGGCACAGTTGTATATACTAATTGCTATTAATAGCATGTTACATTATTTCATAATTTCTTGGTTTTCTTATTTTAAATTACTTCACAGTAATGTTCACTTGCATATGTTTCTATAAACTACAAGTAAACTTTTAGCTCTGTTTTTTTCTTTCTGAAGTTACAATTGGGCTAATCTTTTTACTCTAATATAGGTAATGATATTTTAAACATTCTATCCAGGGAGCAGTTTCTTTCCTTCAAATTTTCCTTGGAACACATTCAAAGAGTATGCATTAGAGTTGCATGATGTTGAAAATTCTCTTGTTAATCAAAAATAAATATAAAAGAAACTTTAGAAAAATCGAATTTCCCTACATTTCAAGTGACAATCAAAAGGATGACAGTTGTCTCAAAAATAATCACAAGCTGGACACTGGTGGCTCACACCTGTAATCCTAGCTACACAGGAGGCTTTGATCTGAGGATTGTCGTTCAAAGCCAACCGTGGGCAGAGTCTCTGAGACTCTTATCTCCAATTACCCACTAGAAAAATGGGAAGTGGTGCTGCGGCTCAAAGTGGTAGAGCACTAGCCTTGAGAAAGCAAGCTTAAGGGTAGCACCCAGGCCCCGAGTTCAAGCCCCACAACTGAAAAATCACAGCATTATCTGTGGTGCATAGCATCATTTGTTATAAGAAAATATGATCTGCTCTTTTAATGAAGAGAGAAAATATTTTGTTAAATACATGCCTATTTCCATATATTTAAATCATTCTAATATGGTTTAAATAGAGTAATAATTGAAGTGTGTGTGTGTGTGTGTGTGTGTGTGTGTGTGCGCGCGCCTGTGTGTCCTGGGTCTTGAACTCAGGGTCTGGACATTGGTCAGTGAGCTTCTTTTGCTGAAGGCTAGCACTCTACCACTTGAGCCACAGCTTTATTTTCAGCTTTTTTGATAGTTTTCTTTTTAATTGGAGATAAGAGTTTTATGGACTTTCTGTATGAACTAGCTTTAAACCAAGTCAGATCTCAGCTTCCTGAATAGCTCAATTACAGGCATGAGCTACCATTTGCCCTGCAAAATTGAAGCTTTTATACATGATATTTAGTGTTGGATAAAACAGGCTGGCCTTACATTAAAATATATCACTTTGACTGTTCATGAATGTAAAGCAGTGTACTTTCAGTCGATATCTCCCCTTTTACTAGCATCACTGTGATGCAATCTATTCAATTTTCACTCTACTTTCCCAATCATTTAAATGAATTGTCCCTTTACCAATACTGGGCTATTACTTAAGTGGGTAGCTCCCTAAATTCCACAGCTCCCTTCATGTCAACTTGTGTTCCTGGGTGTGTCAGACAATAATAGCCTTACTTTTCATCATCTTTCCCAATATTCTTCTCCTCCTTTCCTATCCTTCAAAACATCTTGTTTCCATCTAAGTAATCCCCTTTTTTACACTGCCTACTTTTCAGTCCAGAATGAATCACAATTTTCTTTAACAAGGAAGTTTCAAAGCTTGCCTAGCACAGCCATTGCCCTCGTGTTAACAGATAACTAGAAACTAGTTTGGAAGAGACTTACTTAATCACAGTCAAATTAATTTATTTTAAAAGCATCTGAACAATAGAAGAGCAAGTAGAGCTAGTAGTTATTTGTGAGGGCATATTTCTATCTATCTTCCTGTCTTGAGCATTGTCTTACACTTGAATGCATCCCAGCTTCCTTATCTCTACCATCAATGAGCTGGAAAAAAAACTATGATTTCTCTTTCTCTCCTCAGGAAACCCATACAGAAATCCACAGGTTTTCAGACATTTTCCCTCTGCTGTGTGAAGGTGTCTCTCATTACCTTATATGTTCATTTGTTAGACAGCTGTTATAACTGATGCTCATTTGTTAATTCTTACATGTCCTCATCATATGGAAATTATAAGATAATGATTCAACATTATATTTCAGATTAATATACTAGAACTAAAATATATTGGATACTTTCTTCATATTACAAATAACTTTTAGAAAGGAATAGAGTAGTGTTTTTAAACACTCTCTTGAGTAGAATATTTTTAGGACGGAATAGATGGCGTAACTTGTTTAAAATCAGCATCTTTGCTTTGTCTCTAAGGCCAGTATTTCTGTTCTGTATGGTTATTCAAGCAAACTGTCTCAGGAGAGGAGCTTTTGTCCTGTCTTCCCAGGTTGAAACTCTCAGCAGTTACCCTAAGACTGGCACCGTGTCTTTACTCTGTTGCCACCTAGTGGTGACTAGTAGTAGCAACAAGTTGAAAGTTGTTTTTGCCTTTGGTTAAGTCTGGCCAAATTTTAATTCTGAAAGGATATTTTAAAGACCACAATAATGTGAGAAGACAATCATTTATTTCTCTGTCTATGTTCTTTCCATCCCAGGTTTGAAGTTTTTGAGGAGGAATTAATTGTTAGCCAGGAATATTTTTGTCCTATGTTCATTTCTATTTTAGCTATCTGCTCAGGCATTTCTATTACTCATAACTTCTTAGCAGTTCTGAGATAAATATAGAACAATATACATCTGTGACATTCAGAGAGGCTTACTTGAACTGTGAGATTAAGAAAATAGTTTTCAAGTTAACACATTGCTATCACTGTGTTGGAAATTTTGAGCAAGAATTGTATCATATTTCCTTGCTGAGTCTTAAGAACACAATTAAACTATTAAACTTAGAAAAATCCAATGAAATATAATTCTATTTGCATGGCATCTTTAATATTTATTTTTTGAATCTTTTGTTTTTTTAGCGTGTCTAGTTTTTAGGTATCATACAATAATCATACAAAAATTATGGGTTTTGTTATGGTATACATAATATTTTTTAGTACTGTCAAAATGGATGCATAGAGACAGGTTCCAAACACATGCTAATTTTCAAAGCCAGGATTATTTGTGAGTCACTGAAGGCTTGTTTGGGATCTATTATCTTAGCTTTAGTAGAGAGCACATACTTCCTAGAGGGGGAGACATAGTTGTCTGACAGCCATCTACTTAGGCTTTTGCAAAGAAAGATATATGTGAAAGATTAGCCATGTCTTCTATTCAATAATTCTTAAATAAAGCTAAATTGTTACTTTAAATACTAATGTAAAAAATTGAACTCATTAAAAGCTCAGAGTTAAGGTTTTTTTGTTTTTGTTTTTTTGGTCAGTCATAGGGCTTGAACTCAGAGCCTGGAAATGGTCCCTGAGCTACTTCCCTCAAAGCTAGCACTCTACCACTTGGAGCCACAGCACCACTTCTGGTTTCCTGGTGGTTAATAGGAGGTAAGAGTCTCATGGACTTTTCTGCCTGGGTTACCTTTGAACCTCGATCCTCAGATCTGAGTCTCCTGAGTAGCTAGAATTACAGGCATGAGTTACCAGTGCCAGGCAGAACTAAGGTTCTTAAGGGAACTTTTTTTCAGAGAGTGTTTGTTGAAGTACTAGTCAATCAGAGTTAAATGATGCTAGTAACAGCACTATGTTTATAGGGTTATTTTTCTTTTTTTGATTCTGAAGGTAGAGCACAACCTTGCATAAGTTGAAAGAAAAATAGAGTGTTTATGGTCCACACAAACATATGTCTAATGTACAAATTCATGGTGTAAAATTATGGCAAAGAAAGAATTTAGGATGATCTCAGTGAATTATGGGAATTTATGCGTAAGTTCTAATGATTTTGGAAAAAGCTTTGTTTTTGTGTTCACTTTGAAGGCTGTTCATAGAGTCTAAAAACTCTACCAATCCACATTCCCCTCTTTCTCTATGGCAACAGGAGGAGTTGTTTCAACAACTCCTGATTTTTGTTGTAAAACTCACAAGATGGCATAGGCACTGAACAGTATCGACATTTAGAAACTAAGAAAGGAAGATTTAAACATTAAGCTTTTGAGGATTTGAAATGTAGAGCCATCAGCTGTGAAATAAACCTATTACAGCTAAATCAAGGTCCATTAAAATAGAGATGGCGACTGAAATCCTGACCTAGGAAAATCCCCAAATTCCTTGCCTGCATTCCTCAGACTCCATTGGCTGTAAACCTCGGTAGATATTAAAGAGCTGTGTAGCTAAAGAAAAAGCAGTTTGGAATTGAAAGCAGTCAAATCAGGAGCCCATGTGTTTGGGATAAAAGGGACATTGGGTGAGTGAATCACATATTACCAGAGCAACAAAATACTGTGAAATAAGAATCATGGATTAAAAAAAAAAACCAAACAAATTGAATGACATTGAAGCCAACACATAGATTCCTTCAGAGTATGATTAGCAACATTTTTGTTATTTGTAGTAAAAACACTGACTAGAAAGCACTGAGAGAGTCTACCAACATGAGGCAGTTGTAGAAAACACCATCTGTTCTTGCTGGTGTACTGGTGAATGTGACCATGGTGGTTTTTCTTTTCCTTTTTCTTTTCTCTTTCTCTCTCTTTCTTTCTTTCTTTCTTTCTTTCTTTCTTTCTTTCTTTCTTTCTTTCTTTCTTTCTTTCTTTCTTTCTTTCTTTCTTTCTTTCTTTCTTTCTTTCTTTCTTTCCTCTCTCTCTCTCTCTCTCTCTCCCTCTCTTTTCCCATTTGAGAAACTCAACACTCAGTAGGGAAGCACACAATCCAAAGACTTAGGATCTGATTTTATATCTCATAGCCTCCTGAGCACTTCTGTCAAGGGAATCTACCATTTGACGTTACTGCTAGCTGCAAGCAAAGGAACTAGAGAAGAGCCAGCCCACAGACAGAGAGGGTGGCCAGGATGATTGAGACAAGATGGGGGTGTTTGACCCTACCCTGTTGAGTGGCGAGCCGCAGGACCTCTTAGACATCACTGGGCTGAGAGGAGGTTTACCCAGGACAAATAACTCTTGCTTTAAATCAGCCTGGAAAAGCCGTAAGAAGTTAGTTAGATCTCATCTTCATGATGCAATCTTTAGGAAGGTTCTTTCTGGGACTTTGTTTTCCATACACACACAGCATGCCGAAGTTAGGACAGGGCAGGAAGATGAGCAGTCTGCACACAGTTCTCCTGGCTCCTCCATTTAGCTTCCAACTGCCCAGGATGAGCTACTGCTTTGATAAGGGACTCAGAGGCAGAGTGAAAAAGGTTTGTAGAAGGAAGCTGGCAGGCTAGAGTTACTGGATGCCACGTACCTGGCTAAGAACATATATAAGAAATGTTCTATATTTAGCAGAAGCCGTAACCATTGGGTTCAAAACTGACGTTTTTCTTTGTGCGTACTGATTAGACAAAGTGGGATTGAGATTAAACAAAAAACAAATTTAGTACCCATGAAATTTCATGGCAAGTATTAAACTGTTGCTAGGGGCAAAAGTGTCTACCAAAATACGTAAGGAAAAAAAACTCATAAAGCTTCTTTTTGGAAAAACGGTGGACTATAAATACTCATTTCTGTCCTACCAACAAATTTGATTCTTTTGATATTTTTTTTTAAAGTAAATTCTTTTTTTTTTTGGGTCCGGTCGTGGGGCCTGAACTCTGGGCCTGGGCACTGTCCCTCAGGTCTTCAGCTCAAGGCTAGTGCTCTACCACTTGAGCCATAACGCCACTTCCGGCTTTTTTCTTTTTGCTTATGTGGTGTTGAGGAATTGAACCCAGGGCCTCAGGCATGCAAGGCAAGCACTCTACCACTGAGCCACCTTCCCAGCCCAGTAAATTCTTTTTTTAATACATCAAATTAGCTAATCTTCATTTAAGTTTTTAGTAGTAGACAGTATCTAGCAATGTTGTATCTTGTAGTTAATTTGGCTTAAGAGAAGTTTAGTAGGACTAAATAATTTTTATTAAAAACATGTGGCTTTCTTAATTCTCATTTAGGCAAAATTTAGTAATCATTAGAAATTTTTGACTTATATCTTTAATCTCTTAAGATAAAACACGTGTGGCTTGTTTGCTTAAAGGTCCTGGCAGAGAATTCTTAATGTTCTCTTATTTTCTTCAGTAATGGGGGCAAGGGTGCTAGTTGACTCAAACCCACTCTATATGAAGACACATTTCCTGTTTTCCTTGTTCCTGGATATGCTCAAGTACTATATTTTGAATATTGGGATAGAAGTAATTTCTTGGAATCTTCTGTATTTCCTGATGTCTTTGAAGTCATCATACCTCTCTAGGGTACTTTATAGTATATGCAAGAGACACATATTTCTACCTTATTTTTAGTTTACTGCAAACACAACTACTTCACTCTTGACTAATGCAGAGTTCCTATAACTATCAAGAGTCATAGATAAAAGGCAAATGATGGACAATAATAGCTAAAAGGATCATATGATTATACTAGAAAGAATCAGGGCTTAATTATTTTTGTGTACCAGTTTTGGGGCTTGAACTTAGGACTTAGGTGCTGTCCCTGAGCTTCATTTGCTCAAGGCTAGCACTTGAGCCACAGTGCCTCTTCTGGCTTTTTCTGAGTAGTTTATTGGAGACCAGAGTCTCAGGAACTTTCCTGCCCCAGCTGACTCTTTGAACCAGGATTCTCAGATCTCAGCCTCCTGAATAGCTAGGATTACAGGCATGAGCTACCAGGGCCCAGTCGGGCTTAACTTCCTATTAGGAAAGGGGTCAAAGGCACCACCTTTTGATGTAATTGCTTAAGGGTGATGAGACTTCCTCATAGAATCACAAGAGCTGAGTTTCTAGAAAGAAGCCCAAGACAAAGACATCGTTGGTCCTCATTAATCACTTCCTTTGCAACTTGAGCCCACAACCAACAAGTTTCTTTTTTATAAAGTATTCTGAAACATGGAGAAAGATCTGAGATTCACAGTAAGCTTTATGGTGAAAAACATTATTTTAAAAACAGATAATGAAAAAGTCAGGGGAGCTGAATGAATAGAGGAATGGTGGGAGAATGCAGTTACAATATTCAATGTGTATCTGTGGAAATGGACCTTGAGACATGAGGGAAATGGGAAGGGTTGGGAGAGATGGAGGATGTTGGAAGAGGTGCCATTGATCAAGATGTATTGTAGTCAAAGCTGATATGTTGAATTGAAACTCCTCAGTACAACTATTTAAAGATCAAAGTATAATAAAAAATAAAACACTAGGGAAAGTATTGACTATATGCCAAGCCTACAATCTGTTTATCTTTTAAGCAGTCTGTAATCCACAAAGCAGTGGTAAATGAGTAGCAGCAAATTTTGCTCTTGTGGAAGAATTTTGGATCGCAGATGCAATTAAAAATGCAGTGGGAAATTAAAGCAACATTTATTGCCAAACATGAGAAAAGAGTTTGTTTTTGTGGAACGTACTCTTTTGTGTAGTTATTAAAACATTCTTGTGAAATATAGTTATTGTGAATACCTACATTCCATCATATCATTCTGGATATAATTGAAATGAGCTTGGCTTTTGTAGCATAATGAACTTCTAAATCTTAGGTTTTCATTGATACTGCAATCTAAGCTCTCTATCTCTTTAAATGGGAGGACTAAGATTCCAGAGCTTTTTCTCATTTATTGATTGAGCTTAAGGCACAAGAGGTAATAAGAAAAGGCAATGGGTAAATATGCTGGCCTTAAAAATAATACCACAGACTGGCAGGCACCGGTAACTCACACTCTACCTACTCAGGAGGCTGAGATCTGAGAATCATCAAAAATCCTAAGACTCTTGTCTCCAATGAACCACCAAAAATGTTGGAAGTGGAACTGTGGCTCAAGTGGTAGAATGCTAGCGTTGAGTTAAGAAAACAAGCTCAAGGATAGTGCCCAGGCCCTGAATTCAAGCCCCAGGATCACACACACACACACACACACACACACACACACACACACACACACACACACACACACACACACAAACACATAAGAATAAAAACCCATAAAAGGGAAGGCAAATTCTTAAGTCATTATAAAACGAATTTATAGTAGTTAAAATGAAATTATAGTAGTTAAAATTTGTGGCAATTTTTCTTCCTGTTAAAAGAAAAATTCACTAAGCAAAAAGCAATTTAAAATATGTTGTTTTATCAGAAGTTTCCTCCACACTAGAGGTGAAATCACACAGACTGGCTGAAGTAGTGGAGGCATCAGAATGTTGAAGATCATATTAATGGCAATGCTCACGTATCACACAGGTGTATCAGAATATGGAGACATTGCTGTATCAGAGCTTTATTCTTTCACTAATCTGTAGATGTTCTCATTTTTATGGTCAAAAATTAAATATGAGGATAAGTTACTACGTAAAGGCTATATCACCTTTTGTATAAAAGAGGTTTCAAGATCATTCTTGAAACCTTCTGTGATGAACTGATTCCACACTGTCAGTGTCATGATCTCTTTCCAAGGTTAATCATTCATTTTGTCTAAAACAACACTTTTTATTTTTAATTTTTTTTTTTTTCGTCGGTCATGGGGCCTGAACTCTGGGCCTGGGCGCTGTCCCTCAGCTCTTCAGCTCAAGGCTAGAACTCTACCACTTGAGCTACAGCGCCACTTCCGGCTTTTTTTTTTCTGCGTATGTGGTGCTGAGGAATCGAACCCAGGGCCTCAGGCATGGAAGGCAAGCGCTCTACCACTGAGCCACTTTCCCAGTCCCACTTTTTATTTTTAAATGATATCTTTTGGGAGACCAAAATACCAACATGGCACTAGCATAAAGGTGTTAGAGATGAAGGCTCTGACAGTTGCTACCAACAAAGCATCCCTCTTACATCCTTATTTTCTTTACCTTGGGGGAAGAGCAAAACTTAAAATAGTCACTGTTGGACCATGCTGCTTTGCTACTCTTCTGCACCTGCTCAAGTTGGGAAATACATCCACTGTGGTATAACAGAAGACAGCAGACACAAAGCTGGTTTCTTTGAATGAGATGGTTCTCAAGCAGATTCTAGCCTTCTTAAAATCCTGATGCTTACTTGTGATCATAATATAAATTTTACTTTGCTTTTCTCTTGAATGTGAGTAAGTATAGCTGTTTTGCAGATGTACCTTTTCAAGTGTTGAGCAGAGGCCATGCTAATGATGCTACAAGTTGTTAGCCATCACTACATATTTTCTTAGATTTTGTAAGGAGGCACACATTGAAATGTACATCTCTACTGAAGTTCATTCAAAGACATGCAATAAACCACACTCAAGATGCAGTTACCTTTACTTTTGGTGAACTTATCTCCTGCTGATAAGAGTATTTAGGGAGGAGAGGAGGTGAGTAAGGCTGGGTGGGCTGAGAAAGTGCAGAGACCAAAGGAGGATGAAATGGAGGGGAGGAAAACAGACAGCTGGGGAAAGGTGTAGTCCTTGGATCTCCGGAAGAAAACGAAGGTGGCTTAAACATTGAGAAAAGACAAGATTTGAATACGTTTATGTCCAAGATGAGGATTCATGGCTTCTAGAGTATTTTCCCAACTTAACTAATTTTAATGACACCAACCCTTGGAAATGACATTTCTGAAAGCACTTGCATTTGGAGTTTGATTTAAAAAGTTAGATAGGTATCATCAGTTTAATTTTTTTTGGATGTAGATGGCTGGACATAAGAATATCTGGATTGTACTTCATGATATATTTATAGGAAGACACTTTCTAAATGTGAAGGAAATCAAGTAGCTAAAGCCCTAAAATGATTCTTTCTAGTCTGTTGGAAGCTGGCTACGAACTGCTGAGTAGCTTATTAGACAGCTAGGGAAGTGATGTGTCACCATGCCTCGTTACACTATTCTTTCCTTAATGTTTTTGTGGGGAGGGTAGCACTGAAGTTTGATCTTAAGATCTTTTACTTGTTGTACCACTTTACTCATGCCATACTATTTTTGATGACTTGAGGGTCTCACTTTTTCCTCGGGTCAGCCAGGACTTTGATCCTGCATATCTGGGATAGCAGGTACTTATCACTGAGTCCAGCTTGAATCATTCTTTTTGTTTAATATTTTCTTTTTTTTTTTTTTTGGGGTCCGGTCGTGGGGCCTGAACTCTGGGCCTGGGCGCTGTCCCTCAGCTCTTCAGCTCAAGGCTAGCGCTCTACCACTTGAGCCACAGTGCCACTTCCGGCTTTTTTCTTTTTGCTTATGTGGTGCTGAGAAATCGAACCCAGGGCCTCGAGCATGCAAAGCAAGCGCTCTACCACTGAGCCATCTTCCCAGCCTTGTTTAATATTTTCAAGTAATTATACTCACTTTTAAAATCTGATGACATAGATTTGAGAGAGCATTATTATTTTTTTTAAAGAAGAGGTTTATACATTAAAGTTTCAGAACATTTTCTTCCTTCTTTGGTTAAAACTATGGTTCAAGATACCTTGTTTGTAAGAGAAAGATTCAGGATCCAGTTCTTAAGCAATTATCAACTTGAATATAATGATCACTTCAGAAAAGTCAAATGGGGACTGAAATAGTATTTTTTCTCCTTTTCCTTATTTTCTTTATTTCTTTGTCCTTATTTTAAATGTCTATTTATTTTTTGCAAGGTGTTTTCACATCAAGGGCATGCTGTGTATATATGTTTTTTCCCCCTGGAGTTGAATTAATCTGTCTCTATAGTGGGGTAATAACATCTCTCACCTCTCCAAGATCTAAAAGTTAAAGATGGAAAAGCCTGAGAATATTACCTGGCAGTAAGAGTCAACCATCAGTTGTCATTATTAATATTAGAAAACTAGAAAGAGTATATAAATGAAAAAAAACTTGAAGTAGGAATTTATAGTCAGAAATAATGGGACAATGGGACTAGATATTTATGTCAATTTATCAAACTATAGTATGTTTTTATGTATCCCTCCACCCTCTGACTCACTCAATTCTTTTAGGCCTTGTAAGAAAATATGCTAAGGCAGTACCAAAACAGATGTTTATTACTATGGCTAACTAACTATCCTAGCTAATTGTAGTAAGGTCAGTTAGTTCTTTAGCAATTAGATACTATCTAAATACCTCATTGATATCTTTTGCTGTGTTGCTCTTTTCCTTGGGGATCCTAGTGTCTGTGGGTGTGCCTACCAGAGCTTTTAAGCAGCTGGGTTTCTCCTCTTCCTCCTCTTCAATTTGCAGCTTTGGTGTCACTTTTGCAGCCTCATGGTCACACCACAAGGCTTCATGCTCTTCAGATTCTGGTTGCCATCTCTGGTATACAACCCCCTCACAGATTTCCTCCTCTTCCTCTCCAATGGCAGGGAGGGTGACAGGCAAGGCACTCACACTGGTGCATGCAGAGGCCACAAATTTATCACCCAGGACTTCAAGAGCCTTTTTAGGGTCTGAAGAGCAGCTCCTCAGTTTTTTCAAATGTACCAGCTTGTTTTGCGTGGTCGTTGTAGGATCCTGCAGTGGTGCTGTAAGGTAAGGCCTGGCTGCACGTGAGGTCACACTCGAGTTGGGGAGGGACAAGAGAGAGTAAGATGACTCCACAGGTAAGGGTGCTGGAGGCAGTGGGAGGGGCACTGGGGGCTCTTCCTTGATTTCAAGGATGGTGTCCTTTAGGGTATTTGGTTTGGCTTGATCAGCTGGTAAGATTAAGGCACTAAATTTCTCTAATTCATCCAAGAAGTTGTCCAGAAAAGAAGCGGTGGTTGTTGGGGCCACAGAGTTTGTTGGTGGACACCTGTCAGTCAGAGACAGTCCTTCCTGATGAACTCCCTGAGGAGAATTAATGTCAGAGCCAGGTGGAGCTTTGGATATAAGAGGAGGGGATGGTTCACTGGAAGCCAACTTAGAAATGAGCAGGGACCATGAAATTAAACACAATAAACAAAGAAAAAGAACAATCAAGCATGAAAACGCAGAGACAGAGAAATGCAGAGAAAGTATGGCATTGAATCGAATAATCATTTGGTATAACACGGATTTGAAGACATGTAGAAGAAATCTAAGTTTGAAGGTATTTTATTGAGATTCAAATATATAACATCATTTATGCTAATTAAAAATGTACACAATGAAACTTGACTAGTTCTGAAGTGGTCTTAGGTATCAGATGAGAAGATACTACCAGGACAGTGAAATCTTAAGAGGTTTCACTGTCCATCTCGTACACTAAGGATAGTGTTGGTTTCCAGATATTGGGTCAGTTCAAATGTTTTTTAAGTGTGTTAATGTAGAAAGAAACCCAACAGGAAAGCTTTCCTTGGTCCTTTTTATTTACTGTTTTCCCTTTCTGAAACAGTGCCCATTCTTTGAACTTTCAAATCTTCTCATTTATGTCTGTGAGATGATAATAACACATGTAATAAATATTGTATACATGAACATATTTCTATCTAGGTAAGTTCATGACTACAATGAATCAATGTCCATAACTACTGCTTCAAAGTTCAATACTTCTACAGAAAGAGGGAGTAAGAGTAACCTGCAAAGACTCCCGTTCTTTCTCAAAGTTTCGACTGTTATTGCAAATTTGAGGAGTATAATTTCTGAAGATTAATCTCCTGAAGTGAAACATACTCCTGTATATCTTAGTATTATTGATGTATTTTGGAATGCTTCAAACAAAAGAGTAAAAGGCAAATTTTTATACAAACTCATGAAAACTAATTCTAGTATCTTATCTTGCTCCTTCCTTCCTTCCTTCCTTCCTTCCTTCTTTCCTTCTTTCCTTCCTTCCTTCCTTCCTTCCTTCCTTCCTTCCTTCCTTTCCCTCTCCCTCCCTCTCTCCCTTTTTCTACTTTCTTTCTCTCTTCCCCCTTCCTTCCTTCCTTCCTTCGTTACTTCGTTCCTTCGTTCGTTCCTTCCTTCCTTTTCTTTCCTTGTTTAAGGTTCTTTCTCAGATTGCTTGTTCACAGATGGTGCTCCTCCATTTGAACTGTATCAACAGTTAGACAGTTTGCTGATTAATTGGAGGTGCAATCTCTCAGACTTTCCTCCAGAAATGGCTTTGAACCATAGCAATGGTGTTGTTTAATATTTCAAAAAAAAGAAAGAAGAAATAGAACACCATGATCATGGGGTTGTGTGAATGGCATAAGACTAAAGTGAGCATCTCAAGAGAAGATTCAGAACCTGAGGCTGCTTAACACCTGATACAAAGTGAGACTGCATGTGAGCTTTGGAACTACTAAGTCCTGAAGACACTGAACTATTCACTGAGATATAAATCATCTGCATTTCATTTCAGTCTATAGAATTTCTTCTACTGGCTAAAGTTCTGTTTTATGAATTTTGTTATACAAAAAAAGTTAGATTTGATTTTAATTATTTGATTTTGAAATTCACTTTTTGCTTCCTCTCACAGACAGCAATAATATGAATGAGAAAGAAAGACCTGTAAAGTCCACGGTCATTGCTATTCAGTATTGCTATTGCTCTTTACCTCTTCTACTATATCCATTAGCCCCAGTGTCACCAATATACATCTTAGCAGGTTAACAGTGCTTAGTTTGATCATGGATTTGATTATCCTCAAAGTCAAATCTAGTATTGGGGAGTACTTATACCACCACAATATACCCATAATACCACAGTTATACAATTACCTTGTCTTCCAAAGCATAAGAAGTGGATTCTATTGTACTAAAAGGAGAAATAATACTAGCTTACATTTCAGTCTCCCCTAAAATTCTGATAACATGCCAAGAAACATGCAAGTGTTTTAAAGGGACGTTAAAAACCATTAGTGAGCTCTTCTCTATTTGAAAGTATCAGCCATGAAATAGGACATGTTCAGGGCAATAGCACTGAGAAATTTCCTTTCACTAAGCAAATTACACCGTAGCATGATTTCTAGTTGTACTGAAACCAGTAAGAATTTTTCTCAAATTTGTGGACATAAACTTTTAACTTATTTTTTCTTTTCAGTAAGATTAAAATACTAATTAGTTACTAATGAAATCTGTACCTTCTTATGTTTAAAACCTGGTATGCTAAGAAAAGCTGAAAATATATTTAAACCACATTTGAAATCAAGATAAAACATTGTGTTCTAAATGATTACATTGTCATTGTTAATTAGGCTACATGGTTCTTAATGCTAAGTAATCCCTTGTTTAAACAACTTCCTGACATTTTATAAGAGCTTAGACACTTGATTTATCTGGCAGGTCTTTTAAGCTAGCTGGGTGATGGGTAAGACACATCTATGCCTGAAGATTCTTATCTTTTCTCTATCAATAGGAATTATTGCAGAAGGATATTGATCTCAAAATGCAAATAGCTCAATAAAGATATATTGACCGGTAAATACTTAAGTATATTTACTGGTAAATATATTTACTGGTAGGAAGATATTAGAGAACTTTACAATAATCAAATAAAATCAGATAGGATGAGACTTTCATTATCTAATGCTGGATGATTGAGGCTAATTACTCCCATCCAAATCTCTGTCTTCAAAGAGGATCAGAATAAGTAAAATACCTAGATTTAGCTCATTTAATGGAAAAGCACCTCTCTAAAGATCGATTTGTAGATCATTTACTTATGTAAATGAATCTTATCATCTTTCAGGAGTGATTTCCATTACCTAGTATGCTATCTGGAAATGATCTGGGACAGGAAAGGACTTGCTAGCTGGAGATGCATAATTTTTACATCTCTCAGCATCCATGTTACAAACAACTACTATACTATGCAAATTATTAAACTATGTATCTCAGTAGATGTTTTGAGATGTTGGGAAGTAATTCATTGGGAATTTTAATTTTTATGCTATGAAGTTAGTGAGGAGAAGGCAATTACTAAGTACTCTTTATAAAAAATAGAATTCAACAGAAAAAAAAGAAGAAATCTACATAGTGAAAAAAGAAGGATAGTTTTTTCTAATAAGCAAACTCAAAAAGAAAATCCCCTTTTAAGTTACATCTTGAAGAAAATAACCATCTTTAGTTACTAGTTCACGTGAAACAGTAGAATTGATAGTTCTGAAACAAATGAAATAAGACTGAAAACTTCCAATATGCACATTTTCATTCAAACGAATAAATAAGTGGAATTAATGATACAATTTAAATGTTGAGTTCTTGCAAAAGATTCCCAAGACTTCTGTAGAATTTTATTAATAACCATGTGTTTTTGAGCTACATCATTTTGGAAAATATATTATATGTTCATATATATGTTCATATATGCATATATTTATATGCACATATATACATAATGTATAGACATGTTATTTGCATGTGTCCACATATATATTTGTATAATTTTGTAACCATATCTATACAGGTACATAATTACCTTATTTATACATTGTGACACAAATAATCAACTTTCAGAAATAAAATTGTTTTCTAAAATATATATACACAGAAATATATGTAATGTGCAAGCTGATGACACTGATGTTTTCTTTACCTCTTTCAGTTTTTTAAACTTGATAATGGAACCATCAAAATGAAGCATTAAACCTTTATGCCAGCACCTATTTGGGCAAAACTAGGTTATACTTACGACGTGGTACTCTCAGGTATAACTATATAATATATAAATTCCTTTCCTTGCAATAGATATGATGTTCTAATCTGATATCCCCCAAATCACATGCTGGTTATCTTTCTCCAGCCCCCAAGTACTATATTAATTATTGTGATAGAATATCTCCTTACCTTGTTGGAACTCAAGCCATGGATTCTATCACTAGAGTAGCTGTGGGGTATTGGAGGGTCAGGGTAATCATCAGCACCTTTTGTGTTCTTCTTGACCACTTCCACGTAGGAAACTGGGAAGATGCCTTGTCTGTTGGTTCCTGGAATTTTACCTTCATACCAGTTTTGATCAACTCTTTTCAGAAGAATAATTCTATCTCCCTGAAATAAACATTAAGAAAATGCATCATAAATACATAATAATATAAAAAGCATAATTTTTATTGTTTTCTCACAAATAATAGTTTTCTATAGGGAAAGGTTTATATCCCAGTTTTTGTTTAGCCAAAGGAACATAAATAAGGGCTAGTGCTTAGTAGAAAAATACAGATGATCAACCACATTCATGCAATTAAGTCATCGAGTCGTCACAGTAGATTCTTCTTTAATGGTACTCGGTTAATATGAATGGGTTTATACATTTCATACTGGTACTGTATATGATGACTTGCATAAGTTTTTTTTAAAGACTTGGTTTGAAAGATAATAACTTAATGAGCATAACACATTCCTGTTTCTTCCAGATTTGATGGAATGAACCTGTAGCAATTGCTTGAGTCTGAAAATGAGTGGCAGAGGTCAAACCTCTGGTAGGATAAGATTGAAATGTCCATATGCTAACCAGTGATAAAGAGTGAATGGAAAGGATTCAGGCGATATCCATCGCTGTGGCCCAGGACTGACAGCCTCCCATCTGCATCAGGAAGGAGGAGTACCTTCTGATTGTGTGATGGCCATGACATGACTGTTCACTACGTATTTGAACAGAATCCTTGGCTCTTGCAGTCATAAAACTACTCACGGTTCTGCCACCTGTAGCCACCAAATCAATGCTACAGAACATAATTTAAATTTGAACTCAAAACTATGTCTGATACAGAATTAAATCAGCAAATTGCTGCTGAACAGCAAAATTTAAAGCCGCATCCAAAAAGGATATAGAAGTTGAAATCACCGTATGTCAAATAAGGATAAGGAGATATATCCAACAACTTCAGGACCAAATGAGACTCTTGTTTAAGGACTACCTATTGAAGATTCTCTTTTCTTTTGTTGTCCAAGTTGTGGATATTTTACCTAGTGAGTCCTAATCTCAGAACATACTGAAAAGGAAAAGTGAATTTACACAAATCTTAAAAATTCTTAGTATATTTTAGATATGAGACCCTTGTTTGTTGTATGGCTAGTGAAGATCTTCTCCCAATCCGTGGGCTTTCTATGGATCTTGCTACCTATGTCCTTTGTCATGCAGAACCTCTGCAGTTTCATGCAATCCCATTTGTCCAAACTTTCTTTGATTTGTTGTATTTCTGGGTCTTTATTAAGAAAATTTGGGCCTGTGCCAAGGAGCCCTAGAGTTTCTCCTATTCCTTTCTGTAATGTTTTCAGGGTGTCTGCTTTAACTTCAAGGTCTTTGATCCAGTTGGAGTTGATTCTGGTGCAGGGTGATATATAAAGATCTAGCTTTAGTTTTCTACAGGTGTTTAACCAATTTTGCCAGCACCATTTACTGAAGAGGCTGTCTTTCCTCCATTCTGCTTTTTTTTTTTTTTTAGCTCCCCTATTGAAGATTAGGTGGTCATAGAGACACAAGTGGTTTTATCTTTCTTACTGTTGTTTTTAATGTATTTATAATGAACCATGTGATTTTTTTTGTTTCATTTGTATGTTCTTCTATGGTATAACCCCTGTTTTCACTATATTTGATTCCAGTGCCCTGGATCTGGTATATATATTTTTCTAATTTGAGGAGAGGAAGGGAAATAATAAAATGTCGAAATAAGGATATAAGCTGATCCATTGTAACAATGAGAAGTACAAGACACTATGTTGAAAATGAAGGTGGAGGGAGGAGTTGGGGAGGTGGGAGGGAAGGGATGGTAGGGGAAAAATAAAGGAGGAGGTAACAATGCTGGATAGGAAATGGACTCATTACCTTGCTCATGTAATTCCTCTGTACAGTATTTTTACAATAAAAAATCAATACAAAAATTCTTATTATACCCAAAACAGTCAGTGACAAGGCTGTTTTGGGGTTAAACTGAGAAATCCTTTATTTCCTTGTTTGTTTAGTGTTGGTAGTACTTGAAAATCAGACTTAAGGCTTCATGCTTGCCAGGTTGGTGTTCTACCACCTGAGTCATATCATTTTTTTTTTTTTGTCAGTAATGGGCCTCAAACTTGGGGCCTGGACATTGTCCTTGAGCAAAAGTATGCTCTACCACTTTGAGCCACAGGGCTACTTCCAGTTTTCTAGTAGTTACCTGGAGATAAGAGTGTCACCAACTTTCCTGCCTGGACTGGCTTTGAGCTGCGATCCTTAGATCTCAGCCTCCTGAGTAGATAGGATCACAGGCATGAGCCACCAGAGCCTGGTTTACATTGTTCTTTTGCTTTTGTTTATTCGTTAAACAGAGTCTCACACTTCTGCCAGGAGTGGTCTTGGGCAGAAATGTTCCTATCTCCATCTTCTGAATATCTGGGATTATAGATAGGCATCATCATATCCAGGCCTGGAAAAGGCTTTCTTCATAGTATGAAACAGAAGATGGGTACTGTTTATGTCATGCTACATGGCTGTCTATGTTTAGTAGTGCAAAAAGGAATGTAGCAGAGAATCAACAGAGTACAATTAGAATTGAAAAGAGAATGAGATGTGGATCCTTTAGGACCACAACTGTGGAATTTGCCTTCCTTTTACCTGGCTAAATATTTGACCTGTAGGCCTCGGACATCCAGATGATTCTAATTAATAAAGAATTGTTATTATTATTTATTATTAATCTGTTCTTACTTTGTGTAGTAGTGATTGACTATTACAAATATATGCCATTGTTTAACAAACAAAATGGCCTATAATTGTTTTTAATTAATTCCCCTGTCCCATGTCTAAAATAACAAGGTAACTACAATTGTAGTTTCAGAAACCTGCTATCATTTCAAACACATCTATGAAGAACCCAGCCAGCTTACCTTTCTCAGTGACAGCTCCACATTTGTGTCTGCGTTGAAATTGTATTTAGCTATGGCTTCTCCAATCTCTCCAGGCTGAGCTGGGGGAGGGGGTCTTGCAGGCTGTGCTTTTTCAGGAGGGGTGAGTTTCTGCACGGAAAACACACATTGGTCCTTCAACTGGTGGGGATTTTTTTTTTTGAAACAATCAGTCAGGAGGGAAGGGGAAAGACCTTACCTCTACGTATGAGATTGGAAAAATGCCTACTCGTCCATAATGCTCTCCCTCATACCAATTTTGATCAATTTTCCTTAGGATGTAGACAGTATCCCCTTTCTTAAAGGACAACTCCCTGAAAGAGATGGGTTAGAGGTGTTTTTGTTTTTTCCCTCCCTGGATGACTAGCAATTATTCTTAAGATCAGCACCCTCCTTAGATCTGTGTTTGTCTGGGAAATATCCTTCCAACCAGTAACAATCTATTAAGCTCTGTTAGGTAAATTTTTTTTCTTGAAAATCCCTCGAATTCACTTACAATATGAAATTAGAAATGACTCAGAAAAGTACAAGCATCACATTCTGTATAAATCCCAGGCAGTTGGACAGGAAATGTAAAAAAAGAACAGATTATTGCTATTTCATCATTAGTTTAGTAGAAATGTTATAATGCTTGGAAAATGATGGATTCGTGCTATACTGAGTTCTTCTTTTGTCCTGAAGCTAGTTAGTAGAGACTAATCCCATATCGACACACAAATACACACACATACACATACACACATACAACACAATCTTTAGATAGTTATAGAAAGGAGTTTTATTCAACGTACCAGTTTATGTGTACAATGTGTCCTATCAGTTTACTCTTCCATCATTCTCACCTGAATTTATCCCCCACCCAATCTCCTCAAGTTACTTGGTTCCATTTTCACACTGAGTATTATGATTAAATTCACTCATCCGCTCTCTCCACTCAACAGCTCCTCTCTCCTTCAGCCCTATCCTCAGACCAGATATGGCTCTACTTCCTGGTATTCATTTTGTTACATTGTGCAAAAGGTTTACACTATGGAAATCCACTCCCCCAGTATACCTTTAATGTGCCAAAATTCATAAGAAAGACAAACACCAGGTAGTCTCAAGGAAAATAAAAACAGAAAAAATTTATTAGTAAATTTTTGAGGTTCAGAGGTATTTAAGGTATTTTTGATAAGCAATTACTTTTGTGTGACAGAAAAGATCTTATTCTTTGAAGTGTCTGGTGGGGCACAAAGATGAATCTTTTAAATCCAAACACAGTCAAAAATTCTCATCATCTTTATACATTTTGTTTTTAAAAAATAAAAATGTTTTAATGGTATTAAGCCTATTTTCCATTTTGACTCTTTAGAAGACAATAGGTGAATTAGGGACTTTTAAAAATGTAAACTCTAAAGACCTTATTCATTTTGAGTAACACAGACATCAATTTATCATTATGTCTACATCAGTATTCGGTGCCCATGTTCTACCAAGAGACTACTGGCTCCTATTTCATTCTATCATGTGCTCAGTTCTAACCTTCAAACACTTCTTTTAGATGAAAAAGTTCCCAAACAAACTGAGTCAGGGAAATAGTGGAGCACAAGACTATGAAAGTAACAGGAAGGAGTTTTGGTCAAAATCTCTGAGCTTTGAGGGCTGAGAGATGGAGATTTCCCTATAGGAATGTCTGAACATTTCCTTATCCATTTCAGAGACCATCTTTGACAGACCTGACAAATAAGTCTCAAGTTTTCTCAGCTATGGTTAATTACTCCCTGTAACTTTATTTTAAATTAATTCTTGACCAAAAAATTTAGAAAAAGAATCAAGAGCTGGTGGCTCACACCTGTAATCTTAGCTATTTAGGAGGCTGAGATTTGAAGATCATGTGGTTCAAGTGGTAGACTCCAGCTTTGGTGGAAGCTTTGGGACAACACCCAGGCCTTGAATAAAAGCTCTAGTACCAGCACACACACACACACACACACACACACACACACACACACACACACACACACACACACTCTCTCTCTCTCTCTCTCTCTCTCTAGAAAAAGAGATTTCTTATTTCTTTTTCATTTTTCCTATTTACATTGTGCTCTAACATGCTCATGTAAATTTGAGGCTTAGTGTTTCCCAACTGAATTCAAAATGAAAATAAAATAGTTGCATCTCAATTACTAATTCTAAATGAACAAAGTAATTCAAGTGGAAGATGGAATTAGTCTGAGGTCTTAGCTGTAACCCATTCTATTGTAATACTTACCTCCTGAGGTTTTACCAGCACAGTTAAATCTCACCTAAATCATATGGAAAATGTGTGTCCTACTTACTTAGATGTCTGAGCCTTAAAATCATAAACAGCTTTTGCAGGCAATTTCTGAAAAGAAAGATCAGCAATTAGCACTAGTGTAGAATGCTGATTTCCTGCAAGAAAGCAATTCCACAAGTGTTAAAGGAAAATGACACTTCAAGGAATGATTAAACCTATGTAGTGTAACTCCTACATTCAATTTACAATTAAACCAGTGAATTCTAAATCTAGATTTATCAATTATAATGGTGAGCTAGCTGGCCTCTTTACCATCAGATTTCATTTTAGGAATTAACAGGGACAATGCTATTATAAGAAAATAAAGTACCTGCTGAGAATTTGGTGAAAAGTATAATTTTGGTAACTATTTTCTTGAGACAGGGGCGGAGGGACCATTGCTCTATGTTCTGTGCACTGATAGAAGTCTGAGTCTCAAGAGAAGGACCAAAAGACATGTGGAGAGCCAGCATCTTCTTCATAAACATTGTGGACATATTAGCCAAGAACTATTAGTCCAGTTATCACTGGGAGGCCAAAAAGTATAGGTGTGATTGTCTTATATCCTCAAGTGAGCTCAGGAATGCACACACAGCCAGCTGGCTGTTCATCATTTGGTTACTACGTGACACAAGCTCTGGGCTCATAAATCTAGTACTTTATGGTTGGTGGCATTTTAGCCCATTCTCTGAACTTCAAGAAACCTGGACAGTATTTGACTTTGGGGTTGTCCCTCAGGCACTTCCACACCTGGAAGTTCCTCCTGGAATGGTTATCAGTCCTACACTGGCTTTCAATGTTGGTTGAACTCTCATAGCTCCAGGACAGGAACAAATGTTCTGGTACTGGAGGCCACGGACTAAGAGCCAGTTGGTCCCTTTTTAAGGTATCCTCTCCAATAAAAGCAAGCCAGAAAAATTATTTATATAGAATTTGTATTTGCATCAAGGTTGACCTTGAGTTCACTCCTAGACCAGTAGGGCAAGGAGACAGTACAGAGAAAAGCTTTGTGCCATCAGCGATTCAGGATTCTTTACAGCTGTTAACTCTGAGGCCTCAGATAGGCCTCACAGCCCAAACCGGATCAAGTGGAGCCGGAGTCAACTGCCTCCAGGGCTTGGCTCCAATTCCAAGGAAAGCTCTTCCTGGTTTCTCAGCTGTTAGCTACCGTTCCAAACTCAGTTCTTTCCAAGGTTGGGATATATACTGGGCAGGTGAATACCTCATCGTATACATTGTTAGAAGAGATTCCAGTGCTGTGTAATGAGCTACCTCTTTATCTGGAGTTCCTCGTCGGTCCCTCTGCGCACTTCGCCCCAGGTCTGTCAAAACCGATGGGTAACTTCTCGGGGACTCTTGGTCTATTGGAAAGGACAAGACCAATCAGAGGGAATATTCTTTTTTTTTTTTTTTTTGCACTGAGTACAGATTTCTCATCCTTTTCCCTGCTGCCCCCTCCCCCTCCCCCCCACCGCCCACCCTGTGACAACTAATTTTTCCTCCACATTGGAGAGACATCACTGATGAAAATGTAGGTGCAAAAGCCATAGTCCACGATAATGGTGAGATGTAACACACATAAAATGAGAACGTTTCAAAAGCATAGATTCCCAAGGGAGTAGCATTCTTTTTTGGGGGGGGGAGTGGGTCCGGTCATGGGGCCTGAACTCTGGGCCGGGGCGCTGTCCCTCAGCTCTTCAGCTCAAGGTTAGTGCTCTACCACTTGAGCCACAGCGCCACTTCCAGCTTTTTTTTTTGTGCTTATGTGGTGCTGAGGAATCGAACCCAGGGCCTCAGGCATGCAAGGCAAGGGCTCTACCACTGAGCCACCTTCCCAGCCCGGGAGTAGCATTCTAATATACATAAATATGATTGCTTCACTGCTGATTGATTGCACCGCAGCAATGTAGACAGTAAAAGAGATTTTTCAAGTAAAACTTCCTTTTCCATAGTTACCACTTCTGTTTGTTTCATATTTATTACTATTGCTATAAGGATGGAAGATGGAGAATATGGAAACAACAAGAATTTGTAGAAACAGAAATGTTTTGTGGAACAACACTTTAAGCAGATATTAATGAAAGAGAGATGAATAAATATGATGATGACAAAACCGTGGTTGTTTCTTCCCTTTCTCTCTTTCTCTCCTTCTGTCTTGGCTTCTCCTTCTTCCTCTCCATCTACTTCTCTGTTTTTAAAATACTGATTGAGTCTTAAGATGTTTATAGGCTTATGAGAAAGAATTTATTTTAAAAAACAAAGGGTTAAACAGAGCCTCCTATCAGTCACCAAATGGTTTATGAATTATTGAGGAGTTTGTTCATCTTAAAGCAAGTATGAATTATTTCATTACAAAATAATTATTACAATTTTTTTAGCAGCATCTTACTCCTTACCCACTTATATGACTTGTATGTGTCAATGTGTGTAGATTGAAACTATCCCAGCACACTATGCTACAGAACTTTACTGGTGTAATTGGGTCAGTCTGTCAATTCTTTTATCTCTTTAAAAATTTCTGTTACATTAAATAGCAAGAAATATTAAATAGCAAGTTACATTAAATAGCAAGAAATGAAGCAAACTTTATTTTATATGAAGAAAACACTGTTTAGTGTTTGAGTACTTTGCCTTTATGGAAGAAATTTTTGACTGCTTTTACATGGTATAGCTAATTCTGTCTGAGGTGTTATTTCCAAAGGCTTTAGGTATAGAAAGGTAACATGGTGATGAACATCCTCTTCCTTGCTCCCTCCCTTTCTTCCTTCCTTCCTTCCTTCCTTCCTTCCTTCCTTCCTTCCTTCCTCCCTCCCTCCCTCCCTCCCTCCCTTCTTTCCTTCCTTCCTTCCTCCCTTCCTTTCTTCCTTCCTTCCTCCATTCCTTTCTTCCTTCTTTCCTTCCTTCCAGTGTTGGTGGTACTAGGATTTGAACATAGGACCTCAAGCTCTCTACCACTTGAGCCACATCGCTAGCCCTTTTAGCTTCTAGTTCATTTTCAGACAGTCTTATGCTGTTGCGTGATGCTAGTCTCAGGCCACAATCCTCCTACCTCTGTCTCTAGTCTAGCTGGAATTACAGATTTGAACCACCCCCTGTTCTTTGAGATAGGGTCACACTAACATTTTCTTTTTATTGTAGGTAGGCTTCAACTGAGGCTTCAAAATGAGATCCTTCTATCTCCATCTTCCAAGTTGCTGGGTTACAGGCATGAACCAATGAACGTGTCTTTACAAATGTTTCAGGTAAAATGAGGGCAATTATTTTCATATATTAGAAGATGATGTATGGTACATTTTCACTCTTAGTTACTATATTGTGAATATGAGGTCTTCATAATGATCAAAAATTCTAAATTACTTTTAAGTATTGGAATATAGACTACTTTTACTGGGGTTGAACATAATTACAAAGTAAATATTTTATAAGGAGCAAAATATTCTTTCACTGATTCCTAAGACCTTTTAAGGTCATGTTTCCCTAATATGACCTATCTGTACATAAAAATGAGATGTGACTGATTCAGGATATTGGAAAGTTTTTAAAAATTGTATTCGGACCTTCCTCTGAAAATTTCTTATTGTAGAAATTGATTTTAAAGGTTCTAATTTGTTGTTTTTGAAGCATGTTGCATAAATAAAAAAGTAAGGGTAAATACTAACAAAATAAATTTGTGAAATGATAATTAAATTTTTTGTCATATATTATAGAAAGGTGAAATTTTGTTTGTATCTCTTTTTGTCTGCAGAAATTGCTTTTATGATAAGAACTATGAACCAAAAGGGGCTTGACTCACTTTCTTAGTTACCTGCCAATGGTGCTATCTTGAGCAAGTTTCTTGTCATCTTTTGGGTCTCAGTTTTGTCAGTTGTTCAACAGAGCACCCCATTGGATTATGCCAGTCAGGGATTATATTAAGGATTATACCTTAATTAGGTAAGGTAGATAAAGTACTTGGTTGTACCTGGCATATAGAAACTTTCCTGGATTGTGTGTTCTAGCCACCTCTAATTGATATGCTACACAGGGCACTTTAAGAATGAATGGAGTCTGTAGCTGGTGGTTCACTCTTGTAATCCTAACTCAGGAGGCTGAGATCTGAGGATCGCAGTTCAAAGCCAGCCCAGGAAGAAAAGTCTGAGAGACTCTTATCTCCAATTAACCACCAAAAAATATGAAGTGGTGCTATGGCTCAAGGGTAGAGCACTCTGCTTGAGCTGAAGAGCTCAGTGTCAGCGCCCAGGCCCAGAGTTCAAGTCCCATGACTGACAAAAAAAACCAATGAATGGAATAATTGGATAAAATATTGGAAAAGCTTATGTTTTTAAGTTATGTAAAGTTCAAGTAAACATCTCTACGTTTGAATTACTATGTGGCTTTGTATTGGCATGTTGACATTGACTATGACAATGTAGTTGAAAGTCATCTTAACCTAGACATTTTCAAATTCCAATGTACAAATTATTTTAGCAGAAATAAAAAATTAATTGAGTAATGGAAAAGAAGAGAAGATGGATACACTGAATGATGGAAATGAAACTTTTATATGTACAACTTAAAGAAATATTCATAAAAAATTTATCCCAATTGTGTTCTTTAAATGGAGAAAGGAATAACATAAATTCTAATCTCTTTGGTGGCTCATCAATCACAAATCACAGATTCAGTTTTGTTTGCTGGGTGTTTTGAGGCTGTATCTTCTACATAGAACATGAACAAACTATACGAGTCAATGGGAATAAAGATTCAAAGGTAAAAAAACTTTATGTTAAGTGTTTTTCTTTTCATTTTACACTAAAAAATAATATTTGTTGAGGCTACTGACATGTTGTTATAGTGTCTGTCTCAAGATAGTCTTTTTAATGCCATAGATAATTTAATTTGTTGTCTGTATGTACCTGTCATCTTAACCCTAACATTAAACTACAACATGGTTTTCCCTTCATTTTGGAATGAGGAAAATGTTTCTGAATTGATGATCACTTTAAACTACAGTGAAGTCTGACTATCACATGGCAAATGAGAAGTAGTCAGTAAGACAAGTTAGCACAAGAGCATTTGCTTTGTGACACACAAACATGTCAAGGGGTCGGTCTCACAGCTCAGGAATGATGAAGATGCACGAATGAAAAAATGGAAGAGCTGGAGAGGGAATAGCTGAAGGACAAGAATAAAGAAAGAAAAGCTCATCCACCTTGGAAACTCAGTGCACACTCAGGGTCCTGGTGGTGGTAATTGATGGTTGTGTCCACTTCTTGGAAAGAGGCACTGCGAGGCATTCTCTCGCAATCATTTGGGTACAATGGACAATGGATAGCACCATCTCGAGGCAGGGGGTGGAAAGGCTGGTGGGAGGGGCTCCTTCTTAGAACTTTTAGGGAGGAATTCCTTTCAGGAATGTCTGGCAGCAGTTCACTGATGAGACGGTGCAATAGACTGTTATCTGGCAAACTTCCTCTTCTCTTTTCAGCTTTGATTTGGTCACAGATATCTTTAAGGGCAGAATCCAGAGCCTCAAACACAGAGGCTTTACATTTGGCCTTTTCAGCTTGCTTTTTGGGAGTTACATTTTTTTTCCTCCTGAAAGGCACAGGGCTGACCAGAAATGCAAGTTTAGACAAGCCAGGGTCCATGTCTTGTCTTCTGGGTGGTTCAATGTTTTCATGTTTGGCTCTTTCGTGTTTTAACATGGTGGTGAATCGAGTGTAGGAGGCGGGGCACCGGCCTTTGCAGGAGCTGATAAGGTGCCGGTGATGGTGGTGGTGGTGGTGATGGTGGTGGTGATGGCTGGATCCGTAGAAACTTTCCGAGGAGGTGAAGGAGAAATGATCAAAGTCACTTTCGCTGCAGAAGGAGGACCCTTCCACGTGAATGTAGTCACTGTGGTCTGACACGACTCCATCCTGGTCACTGTCGGAGAACTCGACGTGAGCCCTGGGCTGCTCGTCGCTGGTGACTTCGATGTGAACGGGCACCAGGGTTTTAGACGGGTAGCTGCGTTGAACCTGCGAAGTGTGTCTGCTTGGAGTGTCTTCTTCCAGCAAAGACTCGATGGAAAACCGCCTCTTGGGACACAGACCATTCTGTTGGGGCTCTAGGGTTATGGGAGATAACGTTTCATCTCCTAAATTTGGCATCGATTTGGACTTTTGGATCAACTTCTCAAATTCGGAGATGCGGGTGGGTACCATGTCCCTGGGCACCTCCTCCGTGGAAGACTGGCTCCATCCCTGCAGCAGGCCCTGCAGCTGCCGCTCCTTTTCATACTGCAGGATTCGCGACTTCACAGAGCAGATCACCTCCGAGTTCATCAGATCCTTGCGGTTGATGCGATGCATCTTCTTGTACATCTTGAGGAATCCGGGGGCATTGTGCGCCGCCCTGTGCCTGGTCCTTGGCCTGCCATTACCATGACCCTCTTGGATGTAGGGAGATGCCCATGCCTCTGAACCGTTCTCCTTGGAGTCTTCTTCGCAGAGGAGGGAGCCCATACTTTCCGATTTGATTTTGGGGTCTGGAAAGCTATCACAGTCATCATTTAAGAGGTCGTCACAGCTCCGGGATTTGATTTTGGGGGACACCGTTTCTTCGGTGCTGCTCCAGATCTCTGCATTTTGTCGGGCCATCTGCCAGCCGTTCTTGAAAGTGATGGCCCTGGGAGAGTCCCGGGGGACATCCAAGTGCTGTCTATACTTGCTACAGTACTCTAACTCACTGCAGGGGGCGCCGTTGAGCCCTGAGTAACTGCAAAGGGATGGACATAGGTTGCTATCATCCCCACCTTTCAATCCAGAGCAGCATGGCAGGAAAGAGACATTGGGAGAAGTTAAAAGGTTCACCAAGAGAGGAGAGCGTGTCAGTATCAGACAGCATAGCAAAGAGAAGGCAGTTAGTGTGGCATACTCTAGACACGATTGTTAACACACCGGAGAGTGGGAGAAAAAAGTCTAACTCTAAGGCAAGCTTGTACTTTTTCAATGAAGATAGCTCTGCAGAGTTCAAAGTCAGCATATAATGCACCAACATGCCACCAGGAGCCAGTACACCTAATTCATACTGCATAGTTCTTGTAGCTCTCCATCAGCATGGTGGGCAGATCATAGCACCTCTTAAACAGATAGTATGACGAGATAGAAGTTTCAAGGCTTAACAATTCAATTAAATAGGGATAAGATTTGAAAATTTACATTGAACAAATTGTAATTATAATAACTTTCCCTGGATTGCCAATAGAAAAAGCCATATGACAAAAGGATTTTGTCAAAATTTGGTAATAGTTACGATCAATGGTTTTTTCCTGGAAAATAACTATGGCCTCTTTAAACAAAATACTTTTTATAAGTTGTTGATACCCAGCCTTTTATTGCATATATTATTCACATGAAGATAACTGGACAGAATGTAAAACTATCTGAGGTAAATGCATCATGCTTTCTTTCTCTATTTTCTTAGAATCAATTGCAATTGGATAATTGGAAACCAAACTAATAAACTAATTGAGATAAAGCCAAATTTACATCAACTTAAGATTATCTGTGGAAATATTCTTTTGCTTTGCAGAGTTAAGTAATAATGGAGAGACTAAACCACATGTCTCAAGATTGCTTCCTCTTAGCAATAAAACATAGGGGAGGAACATATCTAATAACAACTTAAGAGTTAAGATCTTCCCGGAATTCTTCAAAGTACGTAAGCACATTAAATAGATATATGGTGTTTGGGAAAGGAAGTTGACTTGATACTCCTTATGATAAAATAGTTATCCAAATTCGTCAAAATCCTTTTAACTTTTGGGTGGTATCCAAGAATAATAAATCAATACGATTTCATAACCAACTAGTTACTTTAAAGCATAGGATCTAATAAAAGAATCACTGTTCATGAAGAAAGGTATAAAGAATGATCTCACTAAAGAATGAGTCTTACTCCTTCTGACCATCCAGTTACTACTCAGAGCTTTGACCAGGCCTTAGGAAATCTCAGCTTCTTTCACCTACCCAGAGTCTGTCCATCACAACTAGTCTATCTCTCACCCATGAGATAGCCTGGTTACCTTTAACTATCATGTAATTTGTTTGTGTAACATTGGTATGTGGAGCTGAATCTGTCTTAATTCATGGAAACTTCTGTTAGTGTACATTTTCTGCACACATTTTAAAATTCTTTCTTCCTTCTATTTCAGCTTCAACAGACTGGAAAAGATTGGAGAATCCCAAAATTTGAAGGACCCTAGATCCACAAAGATGGAAGTTCAATTCTCACTCTCCATCTCAGAAATCTCCAAGGCAATAATGCACTCAATGATCCTCTAAACTAGTGACATGTTCCCTTTCCTTAGCTTAATACATTTCCAAAGAGGAGACAGATCAGCCAGGAAAGTGGCTTATTGGCTTCTAAATTTTGTAACTGTGGCTTAAAACCACATATTTCACACTATTGTGAGTTGACCACATGTTAGATGGCTCAATGTGGAAATTCTAATATAGATATATAAAAGTGGATCAGAATATAGATTGAATAAAGAAATGACTTTGAATAGAAACCAATGAATATGTTAGGCAATAACTTTCTCTGTTACTACTTAAAATTCTTAGCTCAGAAATTTAATTCATTTGCTACTATAGAAAACATAAGAAAATTTCAGCTATTTCTAAATGCTCATAAATGTCATCCTTATATACGTGACTAGTTATTTCATATTTTGACATTGTTTAAAAAAAACTAGTTGGGGGACAAAACACTTACAGATGTTAGTCCAAGTCCTTGAAGCTACACATTATTCAAAACATATAGGTAAAAAAGATAGGTAAAGGAGCATGTATCATTGCTACTGGATCGGCTCTCCCGACTGTAGTCTAAATCTAGAACTAGAACATTGCTGTGTTCACTCATTCTTGCTCACCTTTTGCTCTTGAGGGAGAGGAAGGAGAAGAACTAATAAAAGACTTGGTAAGGGTGGCGCTTGATCCTGGGAGGTCCCGATCTGCGCCGGTTCTGCTTTGCTCTGCTAAGCCCCTAGGTGGCCCAACTGTAGGCTCGCTCTTCCTCCGTTTCCTAAAGTCACTGGCCATGCTTGCAGAGCTGAAAGAGGAAGTGGGCATCAGTGTGTTCACAACGGGAGGAGAGGGTAGGTTAGCATGTGCACTAGAAAGACCTGTGGGATATGCTAGAGTTGGTGGTGTCATCTCCCAAACCTCCACTCCCCCAAACTTCCTGTGTTTTGAAGGACTCAAAATGATCTTATTAGAATTCAATTTTTTTTTTTTTTGGCATGAGGTATGATACATTGTGAACTATATAAGGAATTCTATTTTTTAGAATGTCTTTTAAAGATTTTTATTTTACAGACGTAGCTTTTTTTAAAAAAGCAATTTCAAGCTTATAGAAAGATTGCCTAGAATGTATAGGCCCTCCATATCTGTGGGTTCTGAATTTATAGACGTAATTGTAATTGGAAATAATTTTTAAAAATTGCATCTGTACTTATTTGGGCAGTACTCCCTAAGAAATACAATATAACAATGATTATATCATTTTACTATATTCACACTGTATTAGTTATTGTAAGTACAAATAGTTATTTCCAGGTATGCTATAAAATGTGAGCAGGTTGTACAAATATTATGGTAGTTATTTAAGAGACTTGAGCAGCTGTAGATTTTGGTATCCTTTGAGTTCCTAGATCCATCCCTTGTAGGTATCAAAAGACAATTATATAGAGAATCTCTCTCTCTCTTTCTCTGTCTCTGTCTCTCTCTCTCTCTCCTGTGCACCCTTTTCTCTATTATTTATATCTTATATGATACTTTTGGGACAACGGGTGAGTCTATTTTTGACTTGTCTTTATTTAAATCTAGAGTTTACACAGAGATCATGCTATGTACTACACATCCTTGCAGATGTTGGAGTAACATTCTTTTATTTAAATCATGAAAAAGCTGGTGGTAAAGTAAATTATTAAAAGATCCCTTTTACCCAGTTTGTATAAAATGATGTTGATGGTCTAAAATGGCAGGGAGTGAGTATCATAACATTTGGGGAAAACATTTATGAGCAAAGGGATCCACTATACATTGTACTGTCTGAGAAATCCTTGGGTTGGATAATGGAAACAATAATGATTTATGTAAACAATGTAAGGACACTGGGTATGACTCTTATGGAGTCCAGTAGTGTGTTACATGCTGTCTTCATATTTTCATCTTATTTAGCATCCTATGAAGATTATCACATGTCTGCAAATGAGCACATGAAACACGCATGCCTGATAGTACAGAGATAGAGCCAGACCTCTTTTTAAAGAGAATGCTGCAGCTCCCACACATGCATTTCCAAGGTTATCCTGCCATGGGAAGGTCACTGTGTCCTCGTAACAATTATTAGGTCAGATCAAAACACTAGAGTTCAAACATTTCAAACATTTTAGGTGCATGCAGAGATGCAAAAGGCAACATGAATTTCTTCTCCCATGATATTAATGTAAGTGGATATCACATATGAATTCAAATTGTAAAGGGCTGAGTTCACCAAGTTTACTATTTAGATTGCTAAAAATTTACAGAATGGTAAATTTATGTGCTAGAACTTTTTCTCAATGATACAATATGTCTAAGTTTGTTGTTTAATACTGTTACTGGATGGTATCTGAATTTGGTAATATTTTCAAGTCAGTGTGACATTGTAAGTATAGTAACACAATTACTTTAGTCAGAATCTGAATGTACTTCAAACTACCTTGGTTTAATTCTGTTTTACCTCCCTCTTTCTGGCTATGTAAACTTGGGTTACTGAGTCTAAGAGTTAAGGTTCTTTAGAGACCAGTAGCAACAGTGATATTTAGATCATAGTAGTGTCTTTGGACTGAATCATGTCTAAGCTTAAAATGCTTAGTAGATAGTAAGCCATTATTTATTGCTAGTAAAAGCACTTGATTTATGTGGTCAGAATATAATTAATAAATATGCACATAACAGTTTCTATAAAAATTTTATATTATTACCTGACAATCACCTGAAAATTACTTATTATTACTTATCATTTCCATTAGAATGAAAGAACACTGAGTATATCAGAGACAAGAAAAGGAAAATTTCATTCATTTGGAGAGGAATTCATAATTATTTCACTTATTTTTATAAATTCTTGAATATTATATGAAGTAATATGTAAAAATAAATAAATTTCATGAATTATGGCATTTAAAATAAAAATGAATGATATGTCATTTCACTGTCATTGCACTGAGTGAAGTCAATATTGAAAGAGAAGCTACTGACTTTGACTTTCCTGGTTGTGAATGTATTGAGATTCTTACCTACTGGGCCTTTCCAAGCTTCTGTCTATAGAGGACTGATATACGGAGGCCTGTTAAGATAGAATAATAGATCCATGAGTTATTGCAATGGCAATTTTCACTTGTCTGACAACATTAGGTTAGATTGCTGAAAGAAATGTTACAAACATCAAGATTAAAAATAACGTTTATTACTATTTTAAAGATGTCTTCCCAAGGAGAAACTGTACAACCTGATTTCACTTTTTGTCCTGTCTTTTTTTTCTTTTCTGATACACTAAATTGCATTTCTCGATGCAAAACAAGCTAATCACATCCCAACAATTCACCGACTAGAAGAAAAAAGAAAAATGAGCATTTTCTTAGGAGTACTGAATTGAATAAAGAGTGAAGATATTCTATACCACTGACTCCAAAACTTTGCTCATAGACTGATGGGAAGTGGAAATGAGAGTTTTTTAAAATATATTTTCCTTCACCATTAAATCTTTTTGAAATATAAGCCTTTATAATTTTGTTCTTATTGTGGGGAGTTATCTTTAAAATATAACATATAAACAAACTTGAGATACCTTTCATCTGTCAATGGAAGCTTGATATTTTAATAAAACTTAACAGGATCTGTCTAAAATAAACTCTAGAATATAACAAATTATAACCTCTTCAAATGGTACTTAAACATTTCCTCTATTCTGGGCAGTACATTAAAACGGAGAGCATACAAAACTGATAGAGGTATGTAGTTTTCATTTCCCATGAGCTTCACTGGGCCAATTGTTGAGGTATCTTAAGATGAGAGGGCTGGTGTTGAGCTCCTCTACATATTGGAGATGACAATATATGATGCAAGTATCTGTGCTTCAGTCCAGGATGCAAAGGGAAAGGTACACTGACTAAATACACCTTGGGCTTTGATCATAGTCATTGCTCAGTTCATCATGATAGACCAATTGTGCCTTGTTGAAAAACTGAAACGTTAGTTTGAAAATGTTTATCTATGGAAAGTTAAAAAATATCAGTTAGAAAGGGGCAATTTATCAAAACTTATCTTAAATTCTTACCACACATACACATTTCACAGAATATTATAAGTTATATAAAGGCAATTAATCCTCACTGTACAAGCGACTTCATAATTATTTCTATTAAATGCCAAATCAGTATCAATTAGTGTCAATAAATTAAATTAGTACCAGTTAACCAAGTAAACATTAGCGTGTAAATTTGAAATTTTTTATGCAGTTCAATCTGCCAAGCACCCTAATGGATAGCTCTAAAGTTGCATCTACTAACTGCCATCTGAATTTGATTCTATTTTCCTGAATGAAAATGCAACCTTTCCAGAGACAAAGAAAGACCTCTCACAGGACAATGGCCTCCTCGTTTTAGACACAAGAAGCATATTTAGTTCCTAGATAATGTTAAACTATAAGGTTCTCAACAAATAAGAAATTAGAGGAAATGATCTGCTGGTAGGATAAGTTTATGTGATTATTTTAAGTTGCTAAATACATTAAAATAATTAGCACACTGTGAATTAGACACTAGGAAGGAAGAAAAACTTAAATAAGAAAGGAAATAATCAAGTTAAAAATAAAAAGAGATATATTATGATTTAGAAATTTTAATTCTATATCTTTGCAGAAGAGCAACACCAAGGAGTTTCAGAACATGCCATTGGTGTGTATCAGAGTTGTCATGGGAAGCCAAACAAACAGCTCATCACCAAAAAGGCTCTAGTTCAGACTCCTCTTGTAACACCTCTAGAGAGATTAGAAATTCTGACTTGTCCATTTGTGATGAGGTTGAGCAATAGTATAATATGAAATAAAATGTTGTGTAGAGTTATTAAGTCAATTGCATTTTTATTTTAGCCTAGGAAACTCCAATTATTCATTCTGTGCTGGTTCTCACACACAAAAGAAATGAAAACTTGTTTGTTATTATGCATACATACAGAAAGTTCAGTATTAAATTTTACTAAAAGCATAGATTGATGACACAAGAATAACATAGAACTTCTCAATATAGAAATTATCTCCAGTAAAGAGGAAGTGTGTTTACCCCTGATTTTCTCCTGAGTATTGACATGTTAGTATTATTTTTAACACATCCACCATGCCATTTCAGTAAGGTATAGATACTGAATCACTGTAAAATAATTATGTGATTAAGCTCTCCTTAGAAGTTCTTAACTTTTCATTAGCATAAGTGTTTCAGTTATATTTATGCATTAAAAAGTATGATGTTTGTGACATATTCCAGTCACTTGATAAAGAGTAGTTGAGCTAATCTTTGCCAGAAAAGACTATCAAAGAAGAAAAATGAAAATATCTTATGGGAATATATTTGCTTCCATGTTGAAAAACCATGATCTTAAATAAATAACATAGATAATGTGTCATTAAAATCATAAAAATGTCTGCCCCAATTCTTAAGAGATAATGAAAAATAGTTTAAATACCAGTAAAGGGCTCTTGGATGTGATTATTTTTGCCATTACTGAACATTAAAGAATGTGCCAAATTAAGTTTCTCCTGTTTCAATGCTTAAGAATTATTGTTCAATTTTCAGTTTCAAGATTCATTTCACATAAATTCAGCAGAGAAAGTATTAAGTAGTAATTTGTTTGAGAAAGCTCACGCTCTAAATCTTTTGGATGAGGTTAAAAATGGTATAAAGAAAACTGCAATGAAAAACAGGCTGAGAGGTCAGTACTGATTTTCTTGGCAACTATCTTACAATGATTTTGGACATGTTTCTTAAAATTGTTAAGACACACCTGTTTCAACTAGAAAGTGAGTGAATGGACATAATGCTTTCTAAATTCCATTTCCATTCTCAGTGAGCCCACAGTTTTCAATGGTACTGTGATTTAAACTCACACTTGCTAGGAAGGTGCTCTACCATTTGAACAGCACTGTTTCTTGCTTTTTTCCCGATTTTTCTTGCTTTAGTTATTTTTCAGATAGGATCTTTCAGTTTTGACAAAGTTAGCTTAGAGTCTTGATCTTCTGAGGATCAAGGATCCTCTTGATCCAATAATTTTACATCCTAGAAAGATTTCAGCAAAATACCTGAGAAAAATGTCACACTAAGTCGAATTTCAAAATAAATTCTTAAGTTATATTCAAATGCTGAACTGATAGCATTTCTTCATATAAAAAGATAATATACAGAGTAGAATCGCGTGTTTTATTTAATTTTCTCTAGAGAATATGCTAGAAAACAAAATATAAGCCTAGAAAAAAAGGAATAACCCAGATTGCTCCTTATTGTTCCATTTTACGTTTTATTTAATACTTTTTATTTAATTGCTGGCTACTCTGATTCTTATTACAAGGATATAATTTGGAATTGTAAATGGGATCTCTAGAAATTGAGGTTGTTTGTCAAGGCTTGCAATTCCAGAGATTAACACTATGTGTCAGTTCTCTTCCTACAACGTAAGTTTTCAATTAGTTTTGTTTCTTAGTTGTACATATTTAATCGAGTGAGGTCTTTTCGTGTAGATGTTCATGTGCTGCATTAATTTAAGACAATAGAGCAAATAGTATGAAAAATAAGTTTGTTCCAGTTGCTCCTATCCTAGCTGCTTCTGAGAGATCCCACAAAGAAGACTTTTTTACATGAGAGCTAACAAAACAGCACCATTTTTACTTTGTCTTCTAATAGCTGTGTATTTTTAAAAATAATTTTCCTATTTTCTTTGTAGACATCAGTGGTTGATTCAGGACCATTTCTGGGATTTATTTTCAAATTCTCTTTGCCTATTGCAAATTAGGCAAACTTACATGAACTGGCATAACTGTTTTCACTTAGCAATTTGGCAAAAACATTCTATTGTTATTATTGTTGTGGGCTTGAACTAGGGGGTTGGGTGCTCTCCTTGAGCTCTTTTTCTCAAGGCTTGTGCTCCACCACTTTGAGTCAAGGCTCTATTTCTGGCTTTTGAGTGGTTAATTGAAGATAAGAGTCTCTCTGGGACTTTTCTGTCTGGACTGGCTTTGAACCATGATCTTCAGATCTCAGCCTCCTGATAGCTAGGATTACAGGCATGAGCCACCAGCGCCTGATGGCACAATCATTCTTAAGTAGAGATTTAAAGTAAAATTTATCACATAAACCAGTGATGATATGCTAGAACAGCTTCCTGAATTACAGAATGTAGGGAGATTAGTGATGTCTGTCAAAGGTGGGGACTTGGGACATTGTAACACCTGCCAGGTATTTGTCATCCCTATTCTTGATTGATAATAAAACTCACAAATTATAAGTATTTAGGAAAATGAAAGAATAAGTACACATTTTAGGCAAATGTAGGGCATGTATCTAAGAACCTAAACTCCTAATCTATATGGCCCTAAACTTGATAATGAGGTGGCTTTTAGCTTTGTAGTTGTAATTTACTCAGTCTAATAAAAAAGTGGTTTATATCCATATATATATTATATATATATAATAAGGCTGATACTATTGAGTTTTGATTTTCCTAGTACTGAATATGAAAGCTCCATTAAATAGCTTAATTAAAACTCGTAGCTAGAACAATCTTCACCTGACATTCAGAAAAAGCCAATCTGTTTGGAATAAAAAATGTGTAAAGCTACAGTGGACACAACACAATGATACAAAGACAGATTTTGAAAACTAACTGAGACATTACAGCAGACTATAAAACATGAAGCTCAGATTCACAATAACAGCCCCTCCGGAGAACTCTGAAAAAAGAGAGAATAAGTTGTTTTTACCTCATTGGAAACACCAGGAGAATGATCTTGAACATAGTCCAGAGCCTTTTTAGGAGGCTGGGTGGAGACGGAACCACATAAGCAGAAGTTCAGAGATGGAATGGAGGAGAATCAATGGCAGCAAGGAGTGAACATGGAGAGAAGGTGACAACAGTTAGAAATTGAGTGTTGAGAGCATCAGATACACATACAGAGGAACACAAATGGAGCAAAATGGGGTAGCCTAAGAGGAAGAGTACAGTGTTTGTAACTATTCTCAAGCACTGGGCAAAATTGCTGGTGTTTGATTAGTATATTTATAAAACTCATCTCATCAAATAAAAAAATGAATACTCCTAGGCTTTGGCCACAGAGGGATGCAAGTACATTAAAGAAACATTAAAGGAGCAAGTGGAGAGCATGCTAGTCAGTTTCCCTTGTGTGGCTGAGAATGATGATAGAAAATGAGAATCCTTTAAGCTCAGTGCAGAAATTGGCATAGTCCCTATAGACTCTGTCATCAGTAACAACACATATAAAACAAAGCAATGCAATGGATTCCCTCTGAAATAAAATGCATTGATAGTGATACTAGGATACAACTTAGAGAAAAATAAGAGTAATATTTCTCTTATTAAGTTCTTTGTTTATATTTGTTTATAATCATGTTTGATTCAGTTTGACAAAATGTAATGAATCTAGACAAATGTCTTTACATTTTTAATGGATAAAACCCATAACTACCCAGTATGTAACAAATGATCAGAACAAAGTGTGTATCTTAAAAATATATCATGGGGTCCAGGAATGATCAGAAACCTCTGACTTCTACTCAAAATTGCTTTACAGTTGAGTCCAGGAATGATCAGAAACCTCTGACTTCTACTCAAAATTGCTTTACAGTGTAGTTGACACGTTTTGAACAGTTGAAACCTTATAAAACATGTGACTGACACATCAAATTCACTGTTTTTGGCAGGCATAACTCCACACTAAAGGGAGTTGTAATTTCAAGCTTGAGACCAAGCAATTACCCTAAGGTTCAATCAGGGAATTTTCTCTGGTTGGGGTCTGGGAATAATATAATAATGGCTTTCACTACTAAGACTAGAAATAAAGTTCCACAGGAGTTTCTGTTTTTTTTTTCTTTCTTTATATTCTTATTGTCAAATCTGATATTTTATATTAGGAATAATCTGGTAGTATATTAGAGTGATAATTGCCCAAGAGGATTTTTTTTTGTTATCATTAGTGGTTTTTAACAGGCTTATGATTAACTTCTCATTTTGTGAGTTACAATTTTGGGCAAATTTCTTGATCCCTTTTGGTCCACTTTATTCTTATTAGAGGATTAATCTAGTGAATCAGAACCAAGCCCAGTACTCTGCAATGGTTTGGTGATTCCTTAGCACATAGTAACCATAGTAATTATTATAAATGGCCATGGCTTATTGTTTGAAGTAGACCAAAATGAACTGTAAACACATACCCATTTTCCTTAAAGTTTTAATAATTCCTAGATATTCCGAGCAAGAAAGTGCCTTAACATGTTAAATTTGCAATTAATTAGATATAAAGTAATTCCAATTGTGATTTGGTAAAGCCACATACGAGATGTGAGGCCACGTCGACTCATCAAAGCAGAATGGTATTTGTGTGCATTTTCTGGGTTCAGCTCTCTTTTCTCTGCATGACACACTTCCCTCTTCCAGTAATGATATATTTAATAAGCCAAACAACATTCTCCTATTTGTCTTATAGTAATAGACTAGCCTCACTTACCGGGCGTCCAAACTCCAGTTCTGAAAAGAATTTATACCAGGGCTCATTTTCTAAATCTATGTCATCTGGATTTATGCGATCAGTCTAGAGCAGATGTGAAGGAAAAGGGAAGGAAAAGGCACACTGAGCGAAGTGAGGGACCCGGCGTGTGATGAAAACCACCGTGCATTCATTCACACACAGACGTGCACCCGCTCTCATTCCCACGCACCTCAGCAGGAGAGAATGGAAGAAGCAAAGTAAAATGAATAACATTAGGAGATGAAGGTGAGTGCCCATGGCTCTGCTTGCATCCCTTGCTACTTCCTCGGCTCACCATTGCTAATCCTCTCCTTGGCTTGATAGAGGAATGGAAAATTCACCAGGGCAGGGACAATGGGCCTTGGGTTGTTAAAAATACTCGGAGTTAAAATGGACTCAATTCAGGCACCGAAGGGGTCTTTTGGGGGCCAGTCACTCCATGATCCCTCTCCCCCTGATGGTTGACTGGCAGTCTCAACATAAGGAGCTGAAATCTAGGGACAATTCCCTCCGGAGGAGGAGCAGGCATCTGGGGAGCCCTGGGGTGGGGCAGGGAAAAGTGGGGCGAGGAATCAGAGGTAACGGGCAGGTCTGTTGGCATGATGGAGACTCCCAAGGTCCTAGTCTCAAGAAAAAGGGTCAGCCTGGCTCAGTCTGATTGGCTCAGTTTCCTTAGCCCTTGGACAACCAAGGCTACCTTTGATCTTCAAGCAGGCAGGCAGGGGTGGGGGTGGTGGATTGGAGAAGGAAGGAGCTCACCCGAGTGGGAGAGAGCGCAGGGCCGCAGGAGCCAGGCCTGGGGATGGCACTCCGGGGCGGAGGGGAAGGGCTACGTAGCCCTTCTCCCACTTCTCCGTAGGGCGAGCTGGAAAGAGGCTTCCGGCCAGGTTCCCTTGGGACAGGTGTCGGAGATGTTGGGAGAGGGGGCTGAAAAAAAGAGGGGTGATGGAGATGCTGATTGATTAGACACTGATTCCGTGGGGCAGGGCCTTGTCTCCTGCTTTAAGTCTGGGAGAAAGGAAACAAGCAAAACAGGCCGCAACGGCCCCTGGTGGAGATGGAGAGGAGATTTCTCAGGGATGGTCTGGACCACTGAAAAGATGGGGAAGATCAGGATCTCCTGGAGAGCGAGGAGAGATCTCCTTTCCTAAGACACCTCAAGGTGGACCTTTTTACATGCCTACTTTGGATAGGGGTGGGAGGAAGCAGGACTTTCACAGTAGGTTCGGTGTATGGCTAGAGGCCCCGAAGGAGTTGGGGTGCAATCCCGTCTTGGCTTCTGGGTCATTCTGATTTAGAGAAAAATCTAATTCTTATGATATATGTATGTATATATATATATACATATATATATATACATACATATATATTGCTCAGATCCTCAGGGATTTTCTGAATGTTGTAGTTAAGATGGAAAAACTAAGGGTGTTAAAACAGTTTGAGAAATTCTATCCAGTTTCTTCAGTAATAGAAACCAGACACCCTTCCATAGCCCAGTAATATTCTTAATATATTCACATAATACATACTTGGCTAAATTGATCCAAACCGTAGATTTTATATAAATCCTGGGCACTTAAAGTGATATATGTGCATTGCTACTTCTTTGATATTATTACGTGAGCTTAAGTAAATGTGATACTACTGAACTATATAGTATATTAAGTAATAAAAGTTCTGAAAAATTATTTGGTTCCATAAAAGCTGTTTCCCCTCACCAGGAGACAAACTGTGACTCCAGGGACTTATTTCCAGAGAGTTCTTAAGCCATCAGTACTTTGAAGCCATTCCATATTATTTTCATAGGATTCCAAGTCTTCCAGTTCGTAATTATAACTCAGATCTGAAAGAAATGCTCTATAACTTTTGCACTGTTGGAAGCCTTCAAACATTCCATAGTCCAACAAAAGTCACTATTTGACATGAACTTGTTATAGTGTTTTATTGACTTGTTACATTTATAATAGTCTTGATAATGATACATAGTCTATGTTGAGTGATAAATTATACCCCAAGTGTTTTCTGTGAGGTAGCTTAGTCTTAGTGTAGCTTAGTTTCAGTGCTTTATAATAGAAGATTATAAAAGTAACTACACACAAGGCTAGAAAACTTTGAGCATTGTAATGTAATAGTGCAAAGGTCTAACTTATCCAACATTTGTAGTGATCATTATAATGACTGTTGTAAGTCTGGCAAATGTTTCTGAGAGGACACAAAGTGTTAAAAGCAATATAGCCATGCACTTGTACAGTAGTTAAGAAGACACTGCAAGCTGCTCTTTCTCTGATCATAGTAAAGAAATGCACAGAAAGAATATTCTATCCTACATGGGAAAATGTTGCAGAAATCCTGAGATATTTTCCCTTTTATATGCCAGTATCATTTTCTACTTACATTTCAGAAGTAACAGGTTCATAGAAAGAAAATATTCAAGTAACTAATCTACTACTTTAGAATTAATTAAAAAATTTATTTGGTAGCTGCAAAGGCACTAAGACATGGCTATTTATTGAATATCATTTTACTTCAAATATTTTTTAGCTTATAAAATTAATTTTTATTGCAATAATAGCAATGGTATTTATTTATTTAGTGTCATTTGTTTTTGCACAGAGGTTCACCACTTTACCTATACTTATTGCAAATATTTAGTCAATTTTATTTATTTATTTATTTTTATTTTTGGGTCCGGTTGTGGGGCCTGAACTCTGGGCCTGGGTGCTGTCTCTCAGCTCTTGAGCTCAAGGACAGCGCTCTGCCACTTGAGCCACAGCACCTATTTAGTCAATTTTAGATGACATATATAATTATTTCAGAGGATTGTTTTTCTGGAGCTGTTTCTCAGCTTCTTAACATTTGAAATTTCTAGTGAATTTTGCTCTTTAGAGAGGCATACTATTTCTTTCACAGGAAATTAAGCTCTAATTGTTTCAAATGCCATATATGCTCATATTGATGTAGTTTACCCTTACTAATCCTTGATTTTTATGATCTTTGCTTTCAGGTACAGTAATTTGTTTAGCTAAGGAGGGAAGAGAGAAACAAACTTGGAAGATACAAATTTGCTTAAAAATTTAAACAGCAGAGGGCAGTAATGTGACTAAACCCAGAAGTGTAGCTATTTCCATTCTAACTTCACTGTGACTTGCACCTTAAGAAAAATGTACAACAAATGAATAGATTAAATTCTGGTCCATCAAATCCTTTTATAAAAAAATATGGGAAAGGGATGAAAACATTTATAATTCTACATCATAATAATCTCTTAATAATTACATGCTTCTCTGCTAAAATCCAACTTACAGGATGCCACTAATTAAGATCTATGATGATAAATAACAGAAAAAAAAACACCCTAAGTAATAATGACCACTCATCATTAACTTTGGGACATGGTGAACCATAGACACATGAACAGAACCTTTAAAGAAAGTCTAAATGGCAGGACTGGAATGGAATTGACTAGTTGAATCCTTTAAATAATATAAAAATTAAATGTATTATGCAGCAGTTCAGGGCTACTAAAAGGGCACACAAAAACCTCACAGTGATCAGTGAAACACAGGCAAACAGGCAACCAACAGAAGTGGATATATGACAATAATCTCACTAATTCAATAGTTCCCTCTTTAATACAGAAGTTCCTTTGTGTCTTGTATAAATATTTACACTTAAGAAAAAATGCATTTTAGCTATTCATAGGCCTTTTGATGCTTATCTTTGTCTGATTTATTATTATGTGTAGACTTGGTAATTGCAGGGAAAGTTAACATTTCCATTTTTAAATTTTTATTTAATTTATTTTTTGCTTGTGTGATACCAAGGAATTGAACCCAGGGCCTCATGCATGCTAGGCAACCACTCTACCACTAAGCCACATTCCCAACCCTTATTTTTTTTTAATCTTATTAAACAGAGTTCCCCAAAGAAATACTCTCTTAAAATTAGAAAAAAGTTAGCTTAGCTCCTTTTTAAGTGTATACAACTTAGATGAGATGTAAAGCCTTTTATTCTATAATTTTAGTAAAGACTGTTATAATTGTCTCAAGATAAATAAACTGTGGAAATATGTTTCTGACTTGTGGAAAAACCAGTTAAACCCCAGGTGACTAAAAAGTCCTTTTTTGCATCAAACATTAAATCTACATATAAATCTATGATTAAGTGAATATTTATGTGCTTCAAAGAAGTGCCCTTACTTTCTATTTCTTATTAAAGAACATAAATTCATATGCCATGAATGCCCAAAGAAGAACTGATTTTTTTTGGGGGGGGCAGGATTTGGCAAGACATTTGCCTAACCAGTGTTGCCCTCTCCACTTCCCTTGTACTCCAGGGTAAGAGGGAAACTGTGAGCTACAGTTATTAATGACAGAGTGTTGATTCTCCTGTATACTTTGATGGAGCCTCATTGGACCTTTTATAACTGGAAATGTACAGATTTCATTGATGAGTACTAGAATAAAGATCCAGTCTTGCCCACTAACTGCAAAGGTAAAGCCTATACTCATTCCTCATGTTATGCCCGACATTGTGCTAGGTATGAGACACAAGCTCACAGCAGACAAGATCCCTATGAAGGTCGCAAACAGGTGAGCTGACCATTACAGCCCAGTGTGGAAAAGCTATGAGAGTAAGGGACCACAATTAGCCAATGGTACACAGCTGGGTCAGCTTAAGGCTAGTATTGAGAAAGAGCAAGTCCAGGGAGAAAGTGGGACTAAGCTGGGACATAAAGCATGGGATGAACTTTCCCATGAGAGAGGAGAGGTGGCCGCAAGAGCTTCCTGGAGAAGAGAAGGCACCATCAGAATGCAGCAAAAAGGGGATTGAAAGTTCTGTGTCTCTGTAGCACAGGGAGGTAGGAGGGTGGGGAGAGAGGTGAAGCTGGGGTCATGTTGGGCCAAAATATAAGGCTGGTTTTCAAAATAATTAAATAAATTATGTGAAGGGTTTGGATTTTGCAAGAAGAGGAGGAGCAAATTTGGGGCTGAAGATTTCATACAGATTTTCTCAAGATTTCTCTAGAAGTGGTATGGACACTGGACTTGAGGATTAGAGAAATGGATCAGGTGCCATTGTTAACCAGACAATGGGTAATTTTGAACTGGTAAAGGGAAATGGGTAGGATTCGCTGTTCATTTGAAGAAAGAGGAATCCATACGATGCCTAAGAAAATTGGGCAGCTGGAGGGGCTGTCTCAGAATTCTAAAGCACAGTTCAAAAGAATTTCTAGCTGGTGTGTATAACTTTTAAAAATTAGAAACAAAACCCAAAAAGAAATGATCTCATGCTGCCACAAGTAAAAAAAGACACCTTGAAATTCCTAAGATTTTCCCTTTGCTGTTATGTCCTCTTCATCTTGTATGGTCATGACACCAAGTTCCTCTGTCAACTACATTAATATGTAGCCAGTCTCTGCCACCTCACTGTTGATCAAACCCTTTATGTTTCTGACTTATACAGGCAACTGGGATTAATTTAAGATTGATTAATTTAAGATGTGATTAGACATATATCTGATTAGACATATATAATATAATTAGACATCTGTGTGCATATGATATATGTCTAATCATATACTAGAAAGATTAGTCCTATAACAAAAATACTTGGTGCAAATAATATACATGACTTGCTCAATCCATTTTCATAATACTGGCACCAGCAACTTCAGGAGAAACAGAAGGCTTTTTTCTTCCTATTGCTTCATAAGATATCCATTCTTTTTTTCCTACCACATTTTTAGGTTCCTTTTATTTTTGTTTTTCTGTGACTGTAGGAATTTGAGTCTCTAGTAAAACCCAGGACTCCTGATCATTCTTTCTTCTGAGTACCAGTTAAACATACTGATTTTGTATGATAGTTACTTAGGGCTCTGGTTTCTGTTAAAGTTAGTCAAATGCACTAATGTATTATGATCTAGCTACTACATAAACCCATTTATATTGTAAAAAAATTAGACTAATATAAATCTGATTAGTTGGATAGTGACTGCTAGCTAAAGGCTTCCTACTGGAGTAATGTGATATGGTAGTAATCAAGTAAGTGTATCAGGCTTCGTTTTACCTGACTTCCTGCATCCCCTAACTATGTGGCCCTGTGGCAGTTTTAGTGCATGTTCAGACTGTTCATGTGTAAAATGGAAATACCAATGCATGTGTTTCATACGGCTGATGGGAATACTGAGATCAAGAACATATTATGAATTACAGTGTCTGGTACAAAGTAGGTGCTCAGTGAAGATTTGGAGCTACTGTTACTGCTTTAGAACAAAGAACTTTCAAAGCTCTAATCCAAAGACTTGAGGGATGTAGGAATTTCAGTCACAATGATAGAATCCATAAATGAGTCCCAGAAGAGGCACAGTGAAATGCTATAGATATGACTCTGTTTTAACCATTTCAGGGTTATCTTTCACGGGTTCTGTCATTGTCCTCACAAATTATTAGAATAAGCATTAAAGTTTTATATTTAAATATAAATATTTTTATGCCATTTTTATTCTAAGTAATGGTAACATTGTGATCCAAGTCTCATCTCAGAAACCTCAGCCATATTGATACTTGATCAGATGATCTAGTTGATGAGTTGTAAGTTTACAATGGAGTCTGAAAACCAGTGGATTTTTTTGTTTTGTTTTGTTTTGTTTTTATCAGGTTTCCTGTTGAAGTCTTGTTAATCACATGTTGGGTATGGTAAGGGTTGGCCTTACATTCTACGTACGTACATAAACATGTGACTTCTTTGAGACTCCAAAAAGAGTTAACAAAGAAGATTCACTGATTCTGTTCACTGATTCTTTTAAAGTCAGGAGAAAAGTAAGTTACTATGAACATGTTTGTTGAGAAGCAGACTTAATGAGGCAGAGCAAATTGCTGAGTTATAAAGAGAAGAGGAAGACATTGATCTCCCCGAGAAAACAAAGGCCACAGAAGAAGGAATGGGCGAAATCAAAAGAAAAGAGGTCAATGAAAAGCTTTTTGTTAATGTGCATTTAGAATAGGTAAGTGGGTTTTATCAGATTTATGTGTCTTTTTGTTTGCATAGGATGGAAATAAGTGAAAACATATTGCCAAGTGAAATTATTATCTTGATCCATTAGCATGGCAACCAATCAGGAAGCTTGAGGCTTGGTAACCTGAGAGGGATTTAATAAGAATCAATTAAACAAACTTGTTGGAAAAATATATTTAGAAAATATCCTCTTAAAGGAAAGAAATATTAAGAAGTCAACGTGGAGGCCAAGGAATGGACCTACCAGTGTCTGTATAAACTAGCTAGATTAACTAATGATTTTTCTCATTAGCAACCTGTAACCAGTTAATGTTACATTTATGAGTGCTTAAAAATATACCCAATCCCATAATCAGGCATAGTTAATTATATGTTGGTGAACTCTTCCTAGGTATGTATACCCATACATACATATATATATATATATGTATATATATATATATATATGTACAAATATATACACTCAATTCTGAGACAATAAACAAATCGTGACTCAAAATAAACACAATTTCTCAATTATATGAGACAGTAAATTACCTTTGTAATAATAATAATTGCTATGCAGATTGAAATTCAGGTTTGTTGGGGAACCCTGGTAGCCTCACCCTATGGTATGCTAAAGAACGATGAATGCTTACGGGTCTCTCATGCTGCAGAATAGATGACTTCCCAGGTTCATATTCAAAAATACTCCTTGGTTCAGACCGGAATTTTCTGGTGTCCACTTTTCTGTCTGGAGGATCCCAGTCATGCCTAGGAATAGACAATGAATCACACATTAAAGTGATCTTATGGGCTGAATGTGGTTGTGTAATACCACTCACTATCAACTTTCAAAGGTAATTTTAGCATGGCTTAAAAAATAAGCTTAATTTATGATAAATGTCACATTTATGTTTTGCTTTTTTAAATTTATTTTTCCGTGTGTGTGTGTGTGTGTGTGTGTGTGTGTGTGTGTGTGTGTGTATTGCTAGCTAAAACTCAATTGAAGAGTTTGTAGTCATGCAGACAGTGACTTCTTATGGACTCCCTGGGTCACTAATGGCAGCTGTGTGTGTTTGCATTTAAAGTAAGTTGACAATGTGCTCTGTGGAGCTGTGAGTTTAGTCTACCACTATGTGATTGGCTTATTAATCTACAGAGACAAGGAATCAAACACATACACACACACACACACACACACACACACACACACACACACACACTATTTGGTCTTACTTCTTGCAAGTGGCATCTGCAAGAAGTGTATTTGCATTATGAGATGTATGGAGAACACTTGGGTCAGCATGCATAACAACAAGTAGAGTGATGGGGGTATCTCTTTGGGGATTAGCTCCGAAACACTGGAGTGGAACATCTTACTGGAATCTGCTCTTTTTCCTGAACTACTGGCATTCAGAGGCTATTGAAGAAGGACTTCCAAGTAAAGCTTCAATGATAATTTCAACTCAAGCATTTCCTGGGCAATTGGGACTAAAGAGAAAGGTTTCCTTTGGAGGAAGAAATGATTGATTACAAGTGCTTTAGGAAGGATTTTGTGACTTTATATATTGGGGAAAACTGATTTCATGGAATGAAATGGAATTCTAGCCTCACAGTATGCTGGGAATAAAATCCTCTTGCTGTAAGCAAGAGGATTAGAAGCAAGTCCTAGCTTTCTGCCCAGATTTTTTTTTTTTAATGAGCTAAACTTAAAGTAAAATTTCTGTTTTAGTTTCCCATCCTTATAAAATACAGAAACCAACTTCTCTCCTCTTTCTTCAAGTAGAATCTAAGCTTTATAATACATGAAAACTCTTTGTGTTCTTTTTAAATAAGGTATAATAATATTTCTTCCCCCACATCAGAGGCTGAACACAGGGCTCTGTATATGCTTATTCAGCTGGCACACTACTACTTGAGCCATGCCTCCAGTTGAAGTTTTTGCTGGTTATTTTGGGTACAGAGCCTCGTGGATGAACTAATCTGCCCAGGCTGGCTTCGAACCAGCATCCTTTGCATCTTAACCTCCTGAGTAGCTAGGATTACAGGTGTGAGCCACTGGTGCCCAGTAGGATCAACTCATTTTTTCTGAGAGAAAAATTTTTACTGTCATATAGGACAAATAATCCATTCAACTCTGAGTTAATTTGGATCATACCACTTTAGATATAGGCACCTATTTCTAAGTTTCAAGAAATCATGTTTCCTAAACACAGAATTCATTGTGAGGAGATGTGTATTAAAATGAGAATTCCTTTATACATGTTATGAATTTATTTTTATATCTTATACCTTATATGGTTATCAGTTACTTTTAATGGCACAATAGGGTGCTGAATGTAATTTTTCTGAAATGTATGTGATAGAGGATGTTAAAAACTTGTATTAATAAAAATAAGTTTTTAATGCCTATTAGTAAATATAGGACAGGTTTGAGATTCTGGCCAAGTTGAGTTTGACTCTTGGCTTAGACTTTCCAGTAGTATGAACTAAGACAAATTCTCTGTCTCAAAAGTAGAATTCATCTCATTGGTTGATCTCATAATTAAATGATATAATATAAGTGCTTAGCTTAGTGCTTAGCTCCTAGTGAACTCTCAAAAACTTTCCTATAGCTAGAAATATTCATCATAATCCCAGTTAAAAATGACATCATAGAATTGTGTTTATAAATATTTTTGAATGTGAAGAGTAAGTACAAAAAAGAGTAAGTACAAAAAGCTCCAAAAGCTGGTGGAAATGAATCACAGACAGACATTAATAACTAATGTCTTACTTAGGATTTATGAATAAAAGATATCTTATTAATAGTCCCAACACTTCAAATCTGTAGAAACCAAAAATTAATTTCCTAGTCTCTTGATAGCAAAGTAGGCCAATTTTTCTTTTTCTATTTCTGTGTGTGTGTGTGTGTGTGTGTGTGTGTGTGTGAGAGAGAGAGAGAGAGAGAGAGAGAGAGAGAGAGAGAGAGAGAGAGAGAGAGAGAGAGAGAGAGAGAAAGTTTATTTGTTTTTAGTCATCAAATCCAGATTCTGGTGTGTACCTGCTCAGCCACTGAGCTACCCTCGCCAGCCCAAGAACACAATATGTGTATGGCTTTTACTTGCTTTTTGAAGGGCACCGGGTCCCAATTAAGGACTCCCCTAGCCCTAAACAAGTGCTTTTTTTTCTTGCTGAGCTATACCTTCTCTCTCTTATATGCAATGGTGGCTCAAAAGTAGAGATTGTATTCAATGACTTTGAGTTCAACTTAAAGCACCGTGAGAGCATGGACCACGGTGAAATCATTTGCTGCCATCTCGATAAAGAGGCCAACGTGGCCTACGCACAGAACTGTAACGACGTGCACAAACTCTGCGTGAATGAAGCGCTGGTTCTCCTACTCAGTGATGGCAGCTTCGGCTTCATCCTAGAGGAACTATAGGTCGCCTTGGGGGAAACCGCCTTACTTTTCTGATGAAGACCGGTCCCTTGGCCGTGGTGGAACCTGTGGGGGAGGCACTGGGGAGGACGCATCCTTAAAGGCATCTGTGCCGTTGTCAGAGTGGCTTTTGGGCAGAGGTCTGTAGGTTTGGGTCTTAGCAGCAGGGTGTGACTGAGCGCTGTAGGGTGCGTTGTACAGACCTAACACCAAAAGACAACAACAACAGTAACGAAAAGACAAACAAAAAGAAGGAAACAACATTTTAGAAGGGCATTAACTTGTCTACCCCTGAGAATACCCAATGATTTTGCTCAAGTTTTAGTAAGCGTATGCATAATGGCCCATTGCATATTAATATTTTGATATGTATTTACTAGTCACTGTTAATTACTGATTTGTTCTACATTTAGGCACTGATTATAATACAGCTTTATCAGCGATCAGTTTTGGGGGATTAATCACAATTCAAACTGGTAATCAGAATAACTTTACAGGGACTTAGCACATTTTCTTCTTGGTCGTACAAGCTAATGAATGACAGGCAGGGTTTCAGATGAAGTTTAAAAGATCCTAGAATTGCTTCAAAACCCCTGCTAATACTTAAAATACTCTCACACATGTGATTACACTGCAACAAAATATTAAACAAGCTAGATATTGAGGCATGAGACAGCATCATCTCTCAATAAACTTACTGTCTCTAGGGAATGAGACACAAATAGAACATTGAAACTAATTGGTAACATTTAATAAAGATCTAATGAGGAAATATATACATTAATAATGTTAGAAACATGGTTAGTTGGTCAGAGGAGGTATTATGGAGTCCACAGGCCTGGAGTTAACGCTGAACAATTGATTGGCTTGGAGACAGAAGAGGATGTCAGGGACAGCACAAGGGGGAAAGGCAGAAGAGTGCAGGACACAAAGCAGGAGAAGGCTGTGCTGGCAGGAAAAAGGACTAGATAGAGTTGCTTTGCATACTGTGCCTGGCTCTGCATGCACGGTGAACTCTCGTTCAATTCACTAATTACTGATGGGTTACAAACCTGTGTGAAAGAGCTTCTGGGAATTCTAAATTTCCTACAACCTCTGTTTCCTGGGCTAAATCTGTTTATACTCATCTGCTTCTCCTGCAGGTTCATGAACATTTCCACAACAAAAGCAAGTGGATTATACCTACAGTTACTTCCCCCCCCCCCCTTCATTTCACAGGTAGACTTCAAGTTTTGAGTTAGATAAAGGAAGCAAGTTTGGTGCAAAATCAGGAATAAAGGTGGAGGAAAGTATTTTAACAAATTTCTTGCTATCATTTGAGGAACACTGGATCTAATCCAAGAGGTTATAGAGCTTTCCAAACTTGCTCTATTCATTTCCCCTACATTTGTCTTTGAGACCAGTAGCAAAATTCTTAACTTAGTTAAAGGGCTTGAGTACTGGACGTCAGGTGTCAAGGAGGGAGTGGCTTCCGGGTGTTCACTGCCAGGCTGGCAAACGGACCCCCAAATGAAGGTACAGCTGGTGGAGAATGTGTGACAGTCATGGGCCTGCATTTGGGCTGGGTGCCTGCGTTCTCTGACCCCATGCACCATTTAGAAGAAAGGTGTTGGCTCCCTTAGACTAGAGTCAGGACACACTTCTCATGAAGCCAGTACATTCAAATACAAGTGGAAATGCCCGGAATTGAAGTTATTCTACTATGATCACTGGCTACTCTGAGTCAGAAAAGTGGCCCAGCCAAGAAGGAGTTTTTAAAACCTTTCAATGAATGGCTCTATTTTGGAGCAAAAGCCTGGATAAAGGGCACAAAACACTTTGCTTGACTTGTTTTGGGAATTTGACGCAATTGGCAATCCCTCTCTTTGCTGACAAAAGAAGATTTTTATCTGATTTTGTAACTCCAGTCACAGCATGTTCTTTAACACTGTCCTTGGCACTTTGGTGAAACATTCCTGGAGCTGAGAATACACTCACAGTGAGAATGAGTGAGATAACACAGTATTAGTTCTCATACCCACGAGAAAGGATCAATCATTTTGATTATGCATGCTCTGAGAAAAGAAATCAAGCAGTTCCTAACAATAGGAAATGACAGCCCACGTGTGTGGTCAGGTAGAGAGGTAAGGCAAGTGGCTATAGTTCTTCCCAACATCCCTGAGCATAAAGTAGTCATTGCAAGCAATCAAAGCCATCCTACCTGCATTGTATGTGTAAGGAGTATTATACATGTCTGTGTCATCATCTAGAAAATGAAACATAAATATTATGGCAATACAGATTCCATCACCTTGTCACAAGACAGTTGAGCTTCAGAGAGATGATACATATCTGCCAGGAAAACAATACATCTTTCCTCATGTATGAATACTATTTTGAATTTCCCAATACTGGCTTTTCCTGAGCCTCTGCCGACTGCCTTTCTGGTCTGTAACTTTCATTTACTGTGGTGCCCTGGTCAAAGCATGTAAAGCCAGTCCTTTGTTCTCCCTTCCCTAGACAGAAGTCTCTTCTGGGCCTTGATGTTTTTTAGTAAGTGATTTAAGGATCTGTTGTCCTATGGAGCAGATAGGGGAGACAGAGGAGCGCTGAGTCTGTTGAAGCAGGCAACACATCAGGGTAGCTGTGGATAAGGATGGGCAGAGGTCTAAGACCAGGATGCCTGGCAATTGTCCAAGGCTACAGGCTAGGAGGTTTCTTGGCAGCCTGGGTGAGTAAGGCAGAGGCACAGATCTATGCTTTGAGGGGTGATAAAAGTAGAACAGGAGGAATGCAGATAAAAAAGAGGGGTGTGCAGTTTGCAGAGGGCCATGGCATTTTTTTCTGAACAAAATCTACAGGAAACGAGTGAATATATCCTTGAGCCCACCAGGGGCACACACATACCTGGTTTGTGCACCATGTGAATCTGCTTGAACATTGTCTTGTACCAGTCCTTCGGCCGGTCCACTGTCTGTAAGAGAGATTATCCCAATGTGACAAAGCTAGTTTCAAGTCAACAATGATTTCAATGTTTTTCTCTCTCTCATATTTGTACCTCTTTTTCTTTTTGTATTTCAGTGCTGGGGATTGAAATCAGGGCCTCATAGTTGCTAGGCAAGTACTCTACCACCTTGAGCTACAATCCTAATCCTTTTGCTTTTAGTTTGTTTTTCAAAGTCTCATGGTAAACTTTGCCTGTGCTGGCTTTCCACCGTGATCTTCCTATCTCTGCCCCCTCTAGTGAGTGTTCTATTAAGGCATTATTTTTAGAATTAGCTGGGGAATATTTTTGAATCAAATGGTATTCTGATCAGTTTCAATGAAGAGAAATCTGGTCTTTACTAGTCCAATACTCAGTCTATTATCCTAGAGCAAATTAAAGAAAAAAATGCACAGTTTCAAATTTCTTTGGGTGTTCGGTCAAAGAGGATGACCATCCCCAATAGAGGAGGACCGGGTCCTCGGTCAAGGGTGTACGAGTAGCTGCGCTCCCCTGCTAGAACCTACAAACAAGCTCTCAAATTTTGTTTAATCAGGATTTTCTTTAATAGGATACACACAACTTAGTCGTACATCCCTTATGTAGACTTTAGATATGAGAGAGAGAGTAGGCTGTAGTGGAAAAACAAAATTAACATTCAGTCTTGAACAAAAATTCAAACCTGGCTTGCTTTCATTGTAATTTTTAATACCTTCTAGCACTAAAATTGAAAAAAATATGGGGGTTGGGAAGGTGGCTCAGTGGTAGAGCGCTTGCCTTGCATGCCTGAGGCCCTGGGTTCGATGCCTCAGCACCACATAAGCAAAAAGAAAAAAAAGCCGGAAGTGGTGCTGTGGCTCAAGTGGTAGAGCGCTAGCCTTGAGCTGAAGAGCTGAGGGACAGTGCCCAGGCCCAGAGTTCAGGCCCCACGACTGATAAAAAAAAAAAAAAGAAAAAAAAAAAAGAAAAAAATATGAATTGGGGCAAGTTATGTGATCCTTTAAAATTGTACTTTTTTCCTCTTTAGAGTGAAATACCAGTATCTATATTATAGTATTTTTTATAGAAATTGAATGAAATAATGTCTACACAAAGGCTTAGAATAGTTCCTAGAGGGCTGGGAAGGTGGCTCAGTGGTAGAGCGCTTGCCTTGCATGCATGAGGCCCTGGGTTCGATTCCTCAGCACCACATACGCAAAAAGAAAAAAGCTGGAAGTGGCGCTGTGGCTCAAGTGGTAGAGCGCTAGCCTTGAGCTGAAGAGCTGAGGGACAGCGCCCAGGCCCAGAGTTCAGGCCCCATGACCGGATCCCCCCCCCAAAAAAAAAAGAAAAAAAAGAAAAAAAAAGAATAGTTCCTAGAATGAACTAAATGTTCAATAAATAAAAGGTAATCTCAAATATTTGTAAAGTAATGAATGAATTTAGTTTATTGGGCGTAATTATTATTTATCTATGAAAGAAGACATACATCCTTATAATCACAATTAAATGTTTGGTTTGGCATGATCTTTATCTCAACTCAGAGACACTTGGGCAAAAAAAGTAATTGTTCTGGGTATAGCTAATTACGTATGTCAGATTTTTAGGGATAGTTGTCTTGATTAAAAAAATGGTTGGGGGAGGAGGCTACAATGTTTGATAAGAAATGTACTCATTATCTTGTCCATGTAATTGTAACCCCTCTGTACAGTATTTTCACAATAAATTTTTTTTTAAAAAAATTAAAAAAATGGTTGGGACTGTTTCTAATCTAGTCTTGTGCTTGTTTGAGCATTGGTTTTGATTTTTCACCCTGGTCTTTCTTTCAGAACTGTGGGTACTGCATTCTTCATCTGGAAATCAAAGGTGTGGTGCTATATTTAAAGTTATTTTGATCTCTGAGAATAAATGATGTCATCAACTGTCCCACATGGAGAATAAGGGCCAGAGACTTTGTTGTGAGTCATGTCTGCATTTTTGGCTTTTCTACAATGGAAAGCTGAGTTGTTGACTGAATATTTAGTCAAATGGTGGAAACTAGTGGAGGGAGTGGTCATGATGGAGCAGCAGAACAGCTGAAACTTTAAGGGACACTTATCTGCCTAAAAGATTGATTTCTCTCTCATGGGGCATTGTTTCCTTTATAGCATTACAACAACCACAAAACGAAAATAACTGTATAAAACGTTTTCTACCCATAGCTGGACATAACCACAGAAAGAAGCAAGCAAGCCTAGTAAGTGAGTTATCTCACTGTATATGGCAATGCATCCTGACAGACAGGGTTTCCTCTGCACTTGCTGGAGGGCCTGCTTCAGTCAAGATCTCCCAGTCAGGCCATCTGCTAGCTTTATATGGTGAGCACAGAGATGCCAGGAAATGCTCAGTTGTTTGGCAAGTCAGACAGGAAAGTAGATAAATAGGAATACCCACACTCAATGTCCCTTTGGAAAATAAGTACTATGACATTGAAAGCACCTTTTAGCATTGCCATCATTGAGACTGTTATGTCCAATATCAAGATTGTAACAGTAGAAGGCCAGTCAAATGGAAGTTTACATCTGCATGCATTGTACACATCATTTTTCCATGGACCCTAACAACTAGGACTGCACTCTGCAGTTGTCTATCACCTTGACTGAATAGACTTCAGTTTTTATGTTCCTGGATTGTGAAATGTCAGAGTTTCATGCTGATTTAGACTGCAGAGACTTCCAAAAAGAACACAGACTTATTTACTATACACCAGTATATAGTGATTCTTTTTTTGCCCCTTTCTAGTTTTGAACATGCTCAGATGAGTGTTATATTTGAATTAGAAGAAAGGAATCTTGAATGTTACTTAACTAGCTGGCCTTAATTACACAGTCTCATGGACCTGATCCCTAGTGATTTGGGCTGTTTTTAAGATTGGCAGTAAGAGGCTCACATGAATCACATGAGAAGGGGCAATCTGGAGTGCTGATTCCCTTTATTAAGATAACTCAAAAATAGTAGATAGAGACTCATAGCTGTCTGAGGTTTCTGGATTACTTTACATGAGTCTTTGGCATGGTATACGCTGGTTGTATAAGAGGATACCATGACACAGTACATTGAGACCCTGATACGGACATTGGGTAGAAAACTAATTGGAAGCAATTTGAATCCAATAACCATTGCTTTCTACACAGATGAGGGAGGAAAATAACCTCAGAGATTCCTGACCTGCTGTGAGGCAACATTTATAAACACAATTAGACTTGCTCCGTAGGGCTGCAAGTACTGAACATGAGGAAGAGAAGCGTCTTCACAGACCTGAACCTCTCTTAGGATATTTCATTGTCTGAGTTAGAGAACAGTTGTAAACAAAAATGAGAGGCCCTTATAAGGAACTTTAGGGTTGTTTATATTTTCTAGTTTATATGGGAGAAAAACCAGCATAACATGTTAAGAGTATATTTGCTTATATATATATATATATATATATATATATATATATATATGCATGCTTTTGATTTGACAGTTAACAAATATTAAGATGAAAATCTTAATATTACTTGATTTTTTATTAATCATCTTCAACAATTCAGGGCTTCATTTTTTCCCCTTAAAAATTAGTAGCTAAAAACTTGCCAGTTACAAATTAAGGTGCCTTATGCAGTACAGCAATGGATCATGTTTTCATGGTCATTTAATAATTTAAAAATATACTCAGAGGTTTCAGGTAAAATCTTTTTTTTTTCCTTTGGATAGAACTCTAATTACATAGGAAGCAATGATCATTGAATTCATGAACCCCAGGGTTGATAAACTCAACCCACGCCTTCCTGACTCAGTATTTCTATGATATTAGGAGACAAATTTCAAATGGCTAACACTGGAGGCAGAAATCCTAAAAGAGACACAAACATCAAAACACCACCACCAGAAACATGTAATCATCCTAAACAAAAAAGTCACAATCGCTGCCTGAACTTTTCCTGTTAAATGTGATCATTATCAGTTCCAACCCAGACCTCTAGGAATATATAGTCACATTTAACATTCAGGTCTAAGTATCTAACAGGTCTACAAAGCCCAGCACCTGCTGTGCTGATTTACTGTGACATCAACCCTAATACAGATGCTTAGAACAATCAGGTCTTAACTTTTCTCTCAGTATGTAAAATGTGTGAGTCTCATCCAACAAATACGCACTTCAAAAGACAAGAAAACCCCCTCTGTTTTATCCTTAATTCAGCTGGGATGTTTCCAATGTTACTGCAGCTTCCCCCCCCCCCCCCCCTTTCTTTCCCATTCTTCGTGTGCCTTCCCTTCCATGTTTCGCATTCCAGGGAAGCCCCTCTTGGCAACACCTCAGCCCTTTATGTGGGTTCACCAGGAACAGCATATTCAGCCCCAGATCCCAGCTCATAGCCCCTGCCCCTTCCTACCCCCCACCTCCAGTTTCACCTGCAAAGAAGTCGAGGCGATCATCCTGGTTTCCCAGGCTTCTTTCTGCCGACTAGCACAAGCCTCCTCCTCAAGTGGACTTGCCTGGCACCAGCAGCTGCCTGCCCAGGCTCTGCTACTGAGGAGCTGTGCCAGAAGAGGCTGCCCCAACACACTGAGCAATGCTTTGGCAGAGTTTAAAGACTAAAAAAGAATTAATAAAAAAAAAAATCCCAACACTTTCACTGATCGTCCGGGGAGGGAGAGCTCTCAGCAGGCCCAGCTGAAGCGGGCCACTGGGTGTGTGCGGTGCCTTGCTTCCTTTAGCTCTTCCTGCCTTGCTCCAGCTGATCTCACCTCGCTAATACTCCCAGTCTCCTGGTGTTAACACACATCCATTTCAAGAAACACATCGCTGGGTTCTTTGCAGGGCATGTGGGAATTCATGCTGCCAAGAGAATTCACTATTTTATTTTTGTTGTTGTTTTTGCTGTTTCATCTCTGTTTCTATTTTCTCTCTATGGCTCTATGTCTCCTTGGTAAACAGGTTTTTTTTTTGAAAAGAAATGTCATTTCATAAAATCACAATGTTCATGGTCTGTAATGCAATGGCAAACCGGATTGCCTGATTGTCTTCAGTGGACAGCTCTGTGTCTTTGTGACAGAGCGCAATATTCCCGGGAGCTCAGATAGCTGGGAGGGCATCCTCATTATGTAAGACCCCAGGCATGCACAAAGCCGCGCACAATCCACCCTTTGTCGTGGCTGCGCGCAGACCCAGGCAGACGCCCATGCTGGCGATTCTCACCGTTCTAATTGCTGTGGGGATTCCAGACTCATCCACCGGGCCGATCCCCGGGTAATGCGGGGCTTTGATGACGGTCACTCTCTTCTCTTCCTCGGACGATCTGTACAGGGGGATTGAGCTGCCTGTGGTGCCGTCCAGAGACTGCACATGCTGGGAGGACGCTTCTGCAGAATCTGGGCCGAAAACACATCGTAAATTAGCGGGGCCTCTTGAACCTTGTTGCCAGTTGTGACTTACGAGTCCTTATTTCCATGACCATGTTTTAACACGCATGGATCTTATTTTTGCCCTACTCACATGTAGATAGATCGTGTAGGTGTGTACCGGACAGGCTTCAAACAGCAAAGACCTCACCGTCTTGTACAGAACGGTGGGGAGAGAGCACTTTACTGTGTTGCCTCCTCTTTCCATTGGGGTAGGGGAGGAGGAGGGAGAGGATAAAAATCAATTTTATGGATGCGAAGCCCAAGTCCAGACAAGTTTAGTAATTTTTCCCGGCTCCTAATTTATACAAATATTAATCTTGTGAGATTGCTGACAGCTATTTTAGAAAAAGCAATAAAATGTACTTTGAGAAGAAAAGATTAGATTATTGAGCCAATGACAGAGATTTCATTTAAAAAACAACAACACAAATCACTTAAAAGTTTTATGTTCAATTCAGTCTGGTACCTGGAATTTTAACAACTAAAAGGTGAGAATGGAAGGGTCACAATTCCTCGTTAGCCTGGGCAGAGAAGTCGGTGTGACTCCTTCTCTATGGAGAGATGCTGGACACGGTGGGGCGGGTGTGTGAGGCACCCCTACCCCCACCAAGCTCAAAAGTGTACCCAGATGGGAAGTGAGACCCTATCTCTATCTCAAAGTTACTAGCAAAATCAAGACTGGAGACATGGCTCAAGTGGCAGAGCCAATATAAGGACCTGAATTCAAACTCTAACAGTGGAACAAATGAATTATATAACATTAATGTGGAGGTGAAGGATTATGAATAACTTTTATTTTTTTTATTTTTTTATTTTTTGGGTCTGGTCGTGGGGCCTGAACTCTGGGCCTGTGCGCTGTCCCTCAGCTCTTTTAGCTCAAGGCTAGCACTCTACCACTTGAGCCACAGCGCCACTTCTGGCTTTTTTCTTTTTGCTTATGTGGTGCTGGGGAATCGAACCCAGGAACTCATGCATGCAAGGCAAGCACTCGACCACTGAGCCACCTCCCCAGCCCATGAATAACTTTTAAAATGATTGTCATGAACTGAAGTTGATTTAAGTATCCAAGATAGGCATGATATCTTTGGTTAGGCCTTAAAATACCAAAGCCATGACTTTTTATCTTTTGAAGGAAATAATTTATCTGAGGATATAAACTAGATAAGGTGGAACACATTTCTATCTTCTTGTTATTTTCACTAACTTCCAGTGTACTTTCAGAAATAACAGAAAGCACAAATATGCACTATACCTTCCATTTACTCTGAGTGCAAAAGTACTTGGAAAGATCAACATACCGTCACCCACCTGACACAATTAGTAATATGACTTCCTGCTTTTCAGCAGTTAATGTCAAAATTTTAGAGACCAAGAATGACACTTCATTTATACAATTTAGGTCACAATTTGGCAGGTGGACCACTTAGGAAGTTCTTTTACAAATGGAAACAGAAAAGCCTTTCTATACCAGGATAGGATTCATTTACTTCACTCAAACACACATGTATATGAGGGGAATTATGCACAAAGATGATACAATACATACACATGGATTTTGCATGAAAAATTTATATAAAGCAACTCGAGTAAGCATTAAACAAACTTAACTGGTTTTTCTGTACTATGTATTAAACACAGGGCTGTAAGCATGCTTTTCTCAACTTTATAAGGATAGAATTAAGATCTCTCAGCTAGTCCAGTGACTACCTCCCAGCTATTCAGGAGTCTGAGATCTGGAGGACTGGGGTTCTAGGTCAGCCTAAATATAAAAGTCTGAGAGGTCTAATCTCTCTATAACCAACAAAAAGCTGGGCTAGAGGCATGTCCAGCTGAGCAAGAAAGCCAAGCAAAGGCAAGGTTGTGAATTCTAACCCTGGTACATCTTCTAAGATAAGAATTATAACATTTAAAATAGATACTATTATTATAGCTATTATTTACTTTTGTTAGCATGTAACAGAAAAAATTTCTTATTACATTTTTGAAAAGAATGGATGTGGCTAGGACTAAGAATACTTTAGGTGCTATTGGCTATAAAACATTATTTTTTCCAAGCTATCCCAAATTAAGAAATGATATGATTTTCGGCTCTGATAAACTACTTAATTCCATAAAAGGACTGAGTACTTATTATGTACAAAGACTTACCCAAAGCAGAAAGTATCAAATCTATCTTCACCTATGGCTCATAAGATTGTATAAACAGCATATGAACTGGAAATGAGCTCTTTAGTTATTATATATGGCTCATTCACTGATTGATACCTTTACAATTTTTTCTCTTCAGCTGAATATAAAATTTACTGAGTGAGAGGAGACTTATAATTTCTTATAACTGCTTCTCCTTTCCCAGCCCTAACCAACTGGAATTCGTTCAACGTTTATATAGGGAACTTCTCTTTCTGTTGTATAACTTCCATGTAATCTATCTATTGATATGGTCCAACACCAAAGCCTGTCTATATTTGTGTGGTTTTATATTTGTGTGAGCTAAAATTGTTCATGACTACCAGCAATGGAATGAAGAGTTACATTTTGATCCTAATTATTTGGGAAAATGTTACAGCTAGAATAATGGATGGCATTTTACTTTGTATATGTGATAATGCATAGTTCCATTAAAAAAATCTGGATAGAGTGGACTCCTATTAGCACACCAGACTACATGCTGATTGTTAAAGGGGAAAAATTTTGGCACAAAAAAGTTCTAGTTTCTTATACTCCAAAAAAAGAGATCATTATAGGATGCAAAGATGGTTCCCAGGAGTAGCATTAGAGCCGGCACAAGTATATTTAGACTTCTTTAATGAGTCCCATGGCTATATTTAAAGTCTTATAGAGATTTTTGTTGACCATAGAAGCTGAGTTCCACCATATACAGGCTGAAGACGGACATAAAATGTTCATTAGTAAGCTAGGGGTATCATATTCTTTCTGGGCAGAGGCTGTGGAGTGAAGGGAGAGTGTTTGCTGTCTGCTGTGAACCAAAAAAGTGGTAGAGGCCTGTATTCTAGTGAGTCTGTGCATTGCGGGTTTGTGGGGTCTAGAGGATGCACGCTCTCTTTCTTTTGAGGAGTGTTTGTAGGCTCATTCTCTTCAGCTTCCTCTTTGCTTTGCTTCTTGTTGTTCCAGATGCTTCTAGTTTATCAACCTGACAGAAAGCTTTTCAGTCTGAATTCCCATAGTTCATTTTGGCATTTAAAAATATCATTTGAAGTTTTAATTTTAAAAACTGAGAAATATTGGTTGCATTCTTTCCCTAACCTATAGAATGTTTGTTATCTTTACATAGCACAGCATCTGTTCAAGATTCATGAGACCCTCAAAATTATATGCTTATTTTTAAAAAATATCTCTAAATCACTGTAAAAAGGAGTTTTTATTCAACCTGTCAGTTTATGAGTACAATGTATCTTGATCCATGTTACCCCTTTCATCATTCTCCCCATCTCTCCACACTCTACCTATCCCCTCAATTTTCCTAGTTCCATTTTCACATATATGCATTGAGTATTAACAAATATTCATACATCCAATTTTTTTCCTGGAGGAGAATTACATCTTTAATCTAATTTGTAATCTCTCCAGAGCTTAAGAGCTGTCTCTGTATAAAATCGTGGAGTCATACTTTCAGGGAGTTCTGTAGTCTCTTTGTCTTTCTATTCCCAAATCCTGACTAATGGCCTTCAAGCCACAGTCTATGACTGTGTGACTTGGTACTTTATGGTTTTACTGCTTTGCGAAGCAACCTGTTCTTTTGTTACACAGTGTGAACTGTGTAACAATTCTTACGTTCCATATATATGTACCTATATACACATACATAAATGTATATATGCATATGTAGCACACACATATATGTGTGTTATATGTATGTAACATGTAACATATATACATAAAACACTTACACTATGTTCTAGAACAAAAGGTCTTCCACCAAGGAATAGGCTGTTTTAATACAAAACTGTTATATGAATGTTCTGTGGGCCACATAAGCTCTTGCTTTCCTAACCACACAGTTTCTCCTCCTCATCTGCAACAGGAAATTTCAAATAACCTTCTCTGGGCTCAGATATAAATGCAGGCCTCCTCTCAGCACAGTCAGATGCCCATTTTCTCCAGGTGAATCCTCGGCTCCAACTTCTCCCTAAGCTAGGGTTGTCACATGGGGGAGTACTGCATGCTCCTTGCATACGATTGCCACCTGGCTTGGAACTGCCATGGCCATCACAGGAATGGAATGACTCACCGAGGGATCTGCCATGCTGCATGATCATGCTCGAGTTGAGAGAGGCTGGAAGAGAGTAGGCTGACGGGGAGAATGGCCTTTGATAGTAACTCATGGGACTCACAGCTCCTCCAGCGTTGCCGTTCACTGTTACCTGGCTCTGAGAAAAGCACACAGAGTCCCATTACAGCGCATAGTTCCCTGCAAACACCTCTCCTGTAGGTGACACTAAAGGACTGCTGAACAACTGCCAAATTTTTATTCTGAAAACGGACGCCAAAGAGGCAGGGCAGACTTTTTTCACTGTCTCTTTTCTCCCTTCTTTTATTGCCGAAAATCATTCCTACTTGTCAGAGGGCAGCAAAGACGGTTAGGAAGAATGGAAGCTGCCGGCCAGAGGATATGCCCCTTTGCCAATGTCCAATGTCAGTAGGAGTCACTGCCAAATAAATAGGGGGAAAATATGGCCTAACAGTTATGACTTACGCAGTGAGAACATAGACCTTGTCCTGCATACAGGATTTGAAAGGGATGGTCTTTGAGAAGAGGAAAGGGTTTGGTTCACAGACTTAGTCAGGGATATCCTGTGGTGAATGCATATTTCCAAAGCAAGGTGACTAACTTAAAACTGAAATGCTTAGATTTAGATGTCACATAGCAACCTATTCTAGAACAGTCTCTACTTGGTACAGCCTCAAAATGACAGACGCCAACACTAGTTTCTCCCTACGTCAGTCTCATTTAGTTCTCTCCCTAATAATTTTGTTTAGATTGTTGCACTATTTTATAACCTCAATAATATACATGTCTTGTTGGAGACAGTCACATATATACTTCTTTTATACTTTTACAAGATATATCTTAGTGCTGTTAATATCAATGATACTCAATAGTTTATATATATATAAATATATAATAGAATTGGATCATTTTAGTTCATTGAAGTTAAGCCCAGTACAATCTATGCACTGTACAGCATCCAGTCCTGTGCAGATTACACACTGCATGCAAATTATTAGTAAGAACATTTAGTCAAAATGACCTATAAACATGCTAACATTCATACATACAGAGAGAAAAACTCATAATTCATTGAACCTTTTCTACCTATTTTAAACTGATATTATTTACATAGGTTTCACACGCAGAAAAGTAATTGCATATTTCTGTGATTTCACTTGAAAATAATTTTTCCTCCAAAATGACCTAAAAGAAGCCCAGTGTCAGTACTTTATAGCCATGTCCCGTATGTCTTAGGATTGTACTTAATAAATACTTCAAGCTGCTAGAAAATCTTGAGAACTTTCTAGCTGAAGGGAACGAGACATTCAAATAACTGTGAGACACAGGATAGGTGAAAAGCTTCAGGACCCTCTGCGGAATGACTTGGAAAGGTTTGCCTCCTGGCCTGTATCAAGTTTAGTAGATCTTTGTTAAGCATAATTCTAGTTTTATTGTTATAATGTGTTATAATGAATGCTAAAAGCACGAGAATCAATTTTTTCGTTAAAAATTGTCAAGTTACCACAACTTGAGTATCCCTTATCCATAATTTTGGGGACCAAAAGTGTTTCAGTTTTCATATTCCTTGGATTTTGGAATATATGTATATGTGTCTACATACACACACACACACATATATATATATATATATATATATATATACACACACACACATAATGAAACCTCTTGAGGATGTACCCAAAATTAAACATAAAATTCACTTATGTTTCATATAGGAAGGAATTTATACAGTAGTTTTAGTGCCCCTGTGTTTTGAATGTAGTCTGTCACATGAAGTCAGGGTGTGAAAATTTCCACTTACAGATTCATGTTAGTCCTCAAAAAGTTTCAGATTTTGTAGAATTTTTGAATTTGGATATTGGGATTAGGGCTACTTAAGTTGTATGTTACTATGGGGTTACGAAACTGATTCTGAATCCTATTTTGATAGTTTTAATGATATTGAACAGAGATTCAAGTAGTGATTTAAAAATAAAGTCTATTTCTTTCTATTATGGTAAAGTCTATTTGTTCTATTGTGGTAAACCAATCCAAGTACTATTGGCTTTTAGAGAACATGTTATCATTAGAATGAAGTAATGATTATGATAAACATCATGGGAAATCTATATATAATACACTGATAATTGGAATCAATTTCAGCCATAGGCATGTCTAATTATTCATGCATAACTATACACACAACAGGATGCAATAGAGTCTTACAGATAGAAAATTAAATAGGTTTGTACATGAGTTCATTTACTTTTACTACTTGTCATTTTTTAAAGAATATTCCTTAATGTTTCTGAATTTAAGAACCAATTAAAAAACAGTAGTTCTTGGGAGGGAGAGCCATCTCTGACAAACTTGGTACCACTAGTACCAATGGCTGGTTATCTGTAGTGATGGGGTTAATATTTTAGTAGGGTTAATATTGGAAAATACTTTATAACAAGCCATAGGATCAACACTGAATCATTTCAAATGAAATGAAAAAAATAAAACACCCAAGTATATTCTATTTTTTGTAACTTCATGTCTTAAAATTTTATGGCTTCCTGTAACATTTCCCTATGCATTAAAGTTACAGACCTATGGCCTTGGTATAATTTCAAAACAACACAACACAAATTTTATCAATGATAGAGATCACTGGGAAGTTCTTGATATCAGTGTTAGAAAAAATTCCCATACTTTGATCTCTAATTAAGTTTCATTCAAATGGAAGCCGTACCTCCACATTATATACATGAGAATCTATGCCATAGAAGTTTCAAGCACATTAACAACTCATAAATCATTTACTAGTGCGTGGTTAACATATAGACAAAGATATACTATATAATATATGTGGAAACAAAGGAGGAGGCAACAATGCTCAAAGAGAAATGTACTTATTACCTTGCTCATGTAACTGTAACCTCTCTGTACAGCATTTTTACAATAAAAATGTAATATATATATATATATGTGTGGAAAACGTATTTCTGTAGTAGAAAAGATATCACTGATATATAATATAAAATTATATTCACAAGTTTCCAAATTAGATATAATTGCTTAGAAAAAAAGAATTTAAAAAATCACAGGGTGAAATTTCTAGAGTATAGATAAAATTATTTACATCTTTCCTAAATGACAAAGAAGTTTAAAAGATTCAGCAGTTAGTGAAAGAAAAGTAAGAAAAACTAGTATCATGCAGTGAAGTAATCATATAAAAAACAAAGATATCTGAACTATTTACTCAGGACATATTAATGTAAAAGTGTGAGTGGTATAAATACTGGGCTAAAACTTTTTAAAAAAAATTTAGATTTTCTGCATAATGTAACCGTGGCAACATTTGTCTAAATTCCTGAGGTCCATTCTTCTTGTTCTTTTAAGATAAATCACGATTGTGCTCACGAGCCACAGCCACAGAGCAAACCACACCATAGCAGCGCCACCTTAAGTCATTCCAAACTGAATGAAGGGAATATAAGTCAGATTTTCAGCATAAAGTGGGCTTAATGAGGGTAACTAGTGGAGTTCCCTGACAGATGGTATAGGATTGGTTTGCTAATCAACACCTACACGAATATCGAATTGCTCAGCTGCAAAACCAGATGGCAAATAAGAAATCAGTCGTTTAAAAAAAATGGTGGAGGCAAAGGAAGGAAGAATAATTACATGACTAGCAGCAGGGGTAGTTAAGAGGGTGCCATCTGTCACAGCGGACCTCTGACCCCTCCCCGTCCCTCCCCCCATCCAGGTTGGGGAAGGTGTCTCAGAGCAGTCAGTGGTGTCAGCTTCATCCAGCTGTAGCTCTGCAGACTACCTGTGGAGGAGTCACTCTCAGAGTGGGAGGAGCTCATCCAAGGTGGAGACAGCCTGTGGTCGGGCTGTGGATAAAACTTTCAGGAGCCAGAGGAAAGTGCTTATATAGACAATGCAGATGGCTCTGGAGCTTCTCAAGGTGAAAGAGCTCCAGATTATCAATCATGTTGGGCTGAGCCAATGTCTGGTGAAAAGGTGGACTGGTTCAAAGGCATCCCATGAAAAGGGGATGAAGAGGCTTCTGGTGTGGTTTGTCTGTGTGTCTGTGAAGCAGTTCCCTCCAACACACTGGCAGTTAAGTGTTGATTCCCAAGCTGTGTTTGGAGAAAAAATAAGAAGAGATATAAATCATCCAATTAATAAAAACAGCTCTCTTTTGCAACTGGCAGAGAAGGCAGAGTACTGGTTTTATTTGCAAGCACTTTAAGGAAACTATATTCAGATGGATTAGGTGCCAAACACACAGCACAGAAGAAGCTTGAAAAACATGAAAATGAATCCAGCCAGTGATTTTTGGAAACGAGACCAGTTTTCACACAGCACAGTAATGTGAGTTTGGATAACAGCGTGAGTGTTGGCATAATGGAATTTCTTTCTAACAAGTTTTTGTCCTGGTGATGGTGAAATGATATGGGGTTGGCAGAACTGGTTGGCAGATTGGTTGGCAGAATTAGTTTGGCCTTTAAAACAATCTCATAACATAGTTTCTCTTATTGACTTTCCACTGGCAAATTGACTCCCAAGAATAAATCAATATGCCTAATACTACCCCCTGATTTATAGATTTCAGCATTCATCAAACTAGAAACCACTGAATAGAAAGGGTATATTGGGACTCTTTTCCACTTACTGGGTCTGTTCTTTAATTTCTCTAGAAAATACTAAAAGAATTGCACATTAGAGTGTCCTAGCAGTGCAAACTAGGTGCTTACATGTGAAAGTGAGTGAAGACAAACACCAGCCTCTGATAAATGGTTAGAACTACTAATGGTATTAACTCTCAGGGAAAGGAGAAAGAAACTGAAGGAGAAATAGAAGGTTTAAGATTGTCAAAGCTATCTATGTAGGACCTAGCTAGACTTGATGAAGGAAAGGGAAAACCTAACTGGGACAGGTTTTTGTAGCCTTCAGGTACAGTGCTACTGTCTGACCACATATGTTGGATATGATGATAAACATCAAACTCAATAAATGAACTAAACTCTGAGTTTGTTCCCCTTATCCTTCCCCACCTGCCAGAATAGAAGGTTTTCTTTTGGAAGTGTGTTTGAGGTGGTGCTGATTGTAAGATGCTTAGGAGTATTATGGGATACTAGTACAAAGATGAGGAACGGATGAAAGAGAAAGGTCTAAACTTAGAGCTATTGCTTAATAAAGATTTTTCAGGGTACCATTGGGTGTCTTGTTCAATCATAATTGTAACAGTCCCTTCTGTCATGCAGACTGTTGGTTTTATAAAAGTCATAATTACATGTTTCTTCAGATTTTTACTACAAAACACCAGGTGCTGTTGGCTCATGCCTATAATCTTAACTACTCAGGAGTCAGATCGGAGAATCTGGTTCAAAGTCAGACTGAACAGAGAAACCTATGAGATGCTTATCTCCAATTCACCAACAAAAAGCTGGAAATGGAGGGGTGGCTCAAGTGGTAGAATGCCGGCCTTAGGTGAGAAAGTCAAGTGAGAGTGTGAGGTCCTGAGTTCAAGCTCTAGTACCAGCACCCACCCTTGCAAAACAAAAACAAAAACAAAAACAAACCTTTAAAAGTCTCTCTGGGCCATAGATTACTTAGAACTTTGATGAATGTTATTGATTGTTCTTGGAAGAAAACCCACATAAACTTCAGGGGTTTAAAAACACTTGAAAGCACATTTTTAATCTACCTAGGTTAAGAAACTTTATCCTTTCATATATATATATATATATATATATAATATGATATGATATGTATGTCCTTGTTCTATTTTTTAAGTATTGTTATTTTAAATGTGATACATTTTACTTCTGTGATTTTTAAATTCCTAGGTTTAACTGACAGAACCTTCACCTCGACTTAAAATACTTTATTAGAAATCTATCCCTTTCACTAGTAAATATTTAAATATTTACAAAAGTTTCAGATTTGATTGGAAGTAGAATTATAATATTATAAAACTATAATGATTATAATTTACTATACTCCAATTTTGTCCAATTCTTAATGGACTTGGGCATAAAGCAGTCCCTGGACAGTGTCAGCAGAATCTCTATGCAAATATGAAGTTTTACTTAGTTTCCATATAACCTGAATTTTAAAAAATTGCTTGTGTTAAATAACATAAATTGTAAAAAGGATTTGTCAGCTCAAATGCAATTTTTTCCTTCTAAAATCAGAAGGTAAATTAAAAGACTGACATGGAATTCTAATTGACTTTGGCTGGAAACATGTCAAAAACTAAGGTATATTCTTTCTAAAATTGCCACAGTTGTAGATAATTTGATCATTGGTTCGATTTTAAAGTATTGTGTCTAGGAATGGTTTCTAATCCATTCATTTATTCTTCCAAAGAAAATGCCCACAGAAAGATTTCACCTTTGGAGTTTCTGTCACCTTCTCCTGTTATCTTTTAAAGCATAGATATAGACATTTATGAATGTATGTGTGCGTGCATGCATATGCATGTGAGTCTGTATGTGAGTACATGTGCACATGAGTGCATGTGTGTGAATATATGCATGGCTGCATATATGTGTGTGTAAGTTACAGATGAAATACATGACTCTTAATAAATCACAGTACATTTGAATTTACGTAACTAGTTCTGTGAAATCCAGTAGCTGTAAAAGGATTTGAAATACTTCTGAGATTGTGCCCTTGGAGTTCTTCTATATTACCTTGATCTGGACATTAACACTCAAGAAGAAAGAGAACCATCTCAGATGTGATTTCCCCAGAGGAAAGTATGAGAAAAGAAGCAAGATTCTGTGGGAAAAGGAAGAAACAGTTTTTTCCCCACTCTGGATTACATTGCAACAAGGGAAGTTAGCTTTAAAACAGACCCACATGCACACTGCATTTATTGGCAGAAAAAAGTCACCCTACTTGCTTTGTGCTTTCTTTATGTCAAAACCATGCGAGGATAAGGCATTAGAAGATGGATCAAGGGGCACTAACTTTTTGATGAATCTAAGTTGATTTTGCTGTCTTTACCTATTCAGGGAGGAGCTAGAAACACCAAGCTTACCTAGTCTTCAGCAAAGAAAGACAGAGTAAGCAAACCTGAACATACCTACATACTAACAGAGAACACCTGTAATTCAAAACCACATTGAGCCACTCTGTCCAAACAAGTTCAACCCAGAACAGGAGGAAAAAACCCAGGGTTTTTTTTTTGGGGGGGGGCAGGTGGGGAGGGCAATTTAGAGCTCCTTGAGGAATTAAGGAGGCGTGAACTCCAAAGAGGCTGAACATTAGAGGGGAAAAAGCACATTATGTTAGATGCATTGCAAATACAAGAGTTGGTCATGGGCCAGGAAGATATTTGGAATACACAAATCAAGGAGGCTATAAGGAGACAGAGAATGACAAGACTGTGACAGAGTAGAGAAAGCACATCCCCACAAGGGTGGGCAGACTTCCTCTGATTTAAAGCATGGCCGAAGCTAACTCATATTTTCTCTAAAAATCACATGGTCACTGATGATTTCATTGATTTGATTATAAAGTAATTAAAAATTGAAAACAGGTGTTTCTCAAGAACATATTTTTGTTTTGTTTTTGACAGTCCTGGGGTTTGAACTCAGGGCTTTGTGCTTGCTAGGTATGAGCTTACTCAATGTCAGAACGAGCAAGCAAAGGGATTTTTGTTGGTTTTTATTTTTGCATTTAAAAAATTTGAGTTAATAACACACTAAGAAAAACTATTACCCTTGGATTTATATGAAAATCAGTTTTTACCTCCTACCCCAAGATCCATCCTCAATGCTCTGTCTTCTCTTTTGACAGGGCATACTTTCCTAAGTGGCTGGGAAAAGCTGCCCAGCAACTGTGTTTGTACCATGAGAGACCTTTTTCTGGTCACAGCTGTCTGTGTAGAAGAAGGAAAATTCACAGAAATAAACTAGGTCACTTGGGCTCTGCTTACATCTAGAAATTTAAATTCTGTGATCCTAAATGCCCTAGTCCAGATACTCAAATGCATGGAGCTAGAGAATGTTACATGTATCACAAGCAAACTAAAAGAAGAAAAAAGGCAGGACAGGGAATTAAGGAGATACTAGGACTGAGTGGCTTCCTGTCATTCCCTTGGTCCCCTAAGGCTACTTGCATCCCAAGGATACAGGATGGCCCCATGGCCTTGCCATTAAGAACTATCTTAAGCAGAGACCTCCACAGACAAGGTCCTGGTATAACTGGTGGTCTAAAATGGCTGCACAGATACAGGAACATGGATGGAATGTGGCTTGTGAAACAGGAAAGGAAATATGTCTTCTGTATTCTGTGGTATTCAGATTTGGAACATGGTATTACACTTAGGAAGCTGTCTTATTTTCAGAACATTGCAGAAGATGGGTAATAAGTATCAGATGGCATGCAAAACAGAGAGAAGAATCTGCTGGTCGTTGCTCTAGACAGCTCTGGACCTTTGCTTAATCTCCCTTGATCTTAGTATCTTCACGTGTAAAGTCCAAAGCCCATCACCTGAAGTTTGTGAAAATCCAGTGAGATCAGGCAAATGTTGAGTGCAGTGTCTGGGATATGGCCTCAGCTATAAAAAATGAGAATTATTGGAAGGGAAAAGGCATAGAAGGAGCAGGGATTCTTTGCACCAAGCCAAGTGCAGCAAAGAGAAAACAGTTACAAGAAAGCTATCTTGGAGAAGGAAGAAAAATCTCATCTTTCTTTTTCCCAGGAGATGAATATGTTGAGTTTAAGGAGGGCAGACCAATATTGTAACTACTTTCTAGGAATTTGATCTCATGTTTGTCCAAGCACTGAATTACTGTCTCATATATAGTGGAGCTCTTCATTCAAGAAGGGGCTGATTTTTAATTTGATTTGGAGACATTGAAAGGAGGAATCTATGTGATTTTAAAGTTCATATTGCACACCCAAATGCACTGCCTTCTTTAACTTCTCTGCCTTGATCCCATAGAGCAAACCAAGTGAGTGTTCCCTCCTTTCTACATGACAGTCAGACAAATTCTCTTCCGAGTTCCCAAATTAAGTGCAGTAGCAGCTGTGGGAGTGAGGCATGGGCAGATGATTGATTATGTTGTTTTATAAGGGAAGGACTAAGTTTATCCTTCAAAAGCAAAAGGCACAGTTTGAAAATTCATGGAACTCCAGGGTGTGGCCTTTTGCTAGCTCTTCAAGCTTCTGGCTCATCACTGAGCTGACATGACAATTTTAGCAACTACATATTTGTTTTCCCAATAGCATACCTTATTTAGTGGACTTGCAATGCATAAATTTGTGGGAAGTACACTTAAAAGTTTACAGTATAGAAAACCATACATCAAATTTGTCACATAGGAAGATAATTCCCAACAGTGACCTATAGCTTTCTTTTTACACTAATGGTCAATCTGTGGGGCTAACAAACACACCGATGAAACTTCTAAACTGTAAAAACTTACTTTTCATTTCTTACCAGGGTGTGTTTCTATTTTTTGTGTTTGCTAGTTTCATGGGAGTCTAATTCTTTACCACAGCATATAGTTGGATTATTCATAGAGAGTACAGTTTACAAGACTTGACATTTACTAAGTGTTTGTGTCAGGATGTGGAATGTAAGTATTAAAGATGGAAAGGTCACATTGTAGAAGACCACCACATAGAAAATGATGCCTAACTACGAAGTTTATCACAATAATAAAAGTGGGGAAACTAAATACCCATTGATGGATGAACACACAAAGAATATGTAGTATATTTATTCAAAGGACTATTCTTCAGCAATTACAAAAAGAAGTAAGGCTATGGTTATGTCATGGAAAAGCTTAGAGGATGTTATATAGGGGGTCTTAAACAGTCAAAGAAAGACAAATATGGCATGTTCCACTTATTTGAGGCATCTTCAATAGTTGAACCCATAGAAGCAGAGAGAAGAATGGTTGTTAGTGGCTGTGGTTAGGATACGATGAAGACCATGTTTAAGTGTCGATTTCAGTTGTACAAGAGGAGCAAATTCTGTTGAGCATCATCCCTACAGTGTATAGTACAGTGCACCTAAAAGTTGTCAAGAGGTTAGATCTCATGCTATACGGGCTTGATCAAATTTAAAAAAATCACAGCTTTATGCTGTCCTTTGACAAAGTACTGTCAGACTATTCGCTCTCTTGAAGCAAACCGTTAGTCTGATGAAATAAATGTGTCTGAAATACACTTGATGAAATAACCTCGTAAACTTATAGCTACCAAAAAGGGCTGTTGAAAATAATTCATTTTCCACTCAGGTGCACAGTTTGGAAAGACGCTTAAAGACTCATCTAGTAAATGGAAGGAATTTCTACATAGCAGATACTATACCACAATCCCTACATACATCATCTCACTCAACCCTCACAGCATCTCTCAGAGGTGAGGGCTATTATTAGCCCCCTTTTATAGTTGAGAACATGAGGCTCAGCCAAGATTAATAGCTGTACATGAGGTCTGGTGATAATCACATCTTGAAAGAGGCGACTGTGCAATTGCTGAGCTACAGGTGTTTCTGAATTTCACACCAACAGAGTCCCCACCCCCACCTCCAATCAATGTGAGTTCTCATAGCTCATGTTATACTTGCCATTTCAGTAACACCACACAGTTAACTGTCTCTTTTCCTTCATCTTTTCCTTTCTCGGCATCCAGCAATGCCACGCATTTTTCTGGATTTCTTTTTCCTTATCAGGACACTGATTTCAATCTCCACAGCTGGTTTTGCTTTCCTAATGTTGGTATTTCCTTAGTCTTAAACCTTGGCCTCTCTCACTTCTATACTCTAATTTTTCTGTTGATCTCACTTAGTCTCAAAGCTACAAAGGCCATCCATAAGTTGATGATAGCTTGTATTTCCAACCTGGCTCAGGACACTCTGCTTCTCCTCAGGAGTGTCTACGAGACACCTCAAATTTTTCATGTTCCCTGCTCTAACCTTAATACTTGCCCCAAACTGCCTCTCTCCCCACAGCCAATGGGAATCCATGGATGGTAATTCTATCTCCCTAATGGAATCAACCTTGACTTCTCTTTCTCTCACGTCTCCCTCACACAAGCTGTCAGAAAATCCTGTTTGCTCTACTTAGTAAATATTTGATGAATTAACAAAATGTGCCAAGATTTTAAATCTTAATTTTGGAGTCAGGCTGATACTCTGTATAATTTAGCCTACTATTTCAGGTCAGCCTGGAGAGTCACAAAAGCATGGAAATGGAAATCTGTCAAACTTAGATTTTCAAATATAATACAGCCATTCTGAGGATATGTTAGATGAGTTAAGCAGTTATAAATATTCCTATGACTTCTCCTGACTCCTGGAGTGACAGGTGAGCCGTAGTTTTCCCCTATTTCAGGCCCATCTGTAAAGTCTCAGGTTGATTTTGCTCCCTCAGCCCTTGCTGGGATTCCCCCATGTATATCTGCCTTAATCCCCATTGTGTCATGGCTTGTGTCTCCTTGTTTTCCGTGACTGCCCATTTCATAATGACCACTAGCCTAGAGGATACGCCTTGTGGTCACTGAGTTTATATTCTGACTTACTCCCTGCCAGCTGAATGTTGTGAATCGATTTGTTTTGGTGCCTCAGTTCCCTTCTCTTTAAAATAGGGATGGTAATCACAATTCCTACCTCATGGGGAGTATGGAAATTTTGTATGTAATTTTATATAATACATTATATACAATGTGTATATAATATACAACATCTAACAAAATACATAATATATATAGTATATACTATATATAGTATATACTATATATACAGCTAGGTGTATATATAGTATATATACATTGAAACAATACTTGCATATAGTAAAATGTATGTTATTGTCTTTATCAGCTGCCATTATTATTGTTGTTGTTTACTTATTTCATCAGGGTTCTCAGAAAATTTTACCTTAATTACAAAATTCTCTACCAAATGAATTTTACAACTTATGGTTTGCTAATGAAGGTAGTACTTTAAGAGATAATAAAACATCCACTTTTCTTTTAACTTACAAATCATCCATGTTTAAGTTTTCTCCATTATGGGCAAGTGATAGAGATCTAGTGTCAATCAGATATCTGTTTTCTATATTTAAAAAAATCTCTCTCTCTAGAATATATTCTGGATGATATTTCATACATCAGCTGTAGGAAATAGTGGTATACAAACTTTTTATTTTGGTACAAGTACTTTTTATACTATCAGTAGTACTGTTGTGTTATAATCGTATCTTTTTTAGTGGCTCTTGTTTACTGAGTGTTGGCTCTGTCTTGGGTAGCTGACATCTAATAGCTTTATAGTCTTGCTAGAAATGAAGGATTAATGAATATCTCATTTCATGGTTTAGGCTCACAGAGAACTTACTGTGAAGGGCACATCACACAGCCAGTGAATGAGCCTGAATTAAAATCTGTAGTTTATCCTTAAAGCTTACTCTCTTGCATTATTTAGTGGAGAAGCTGATAAGAAGGCCATATGTCTCTTTGAAACAGATAATGTCAAAAGAATGATGCTATGATAGAAAAGCGTTTGATCAGTGTACTATCTGCAGAGGTGAACTGGATAAGTTTCAGTGAAACTGAATAGTGAGCCCCAAAGGCACACTCTGCTTAAAATTAAGATAAATGTCTTCTACCCAATCATATTAGAATGGACAATTATTTGAAAAGATCTCACACCTTTAAATAAAGTGCCTCTAGCAACCAGAAGGTCTTATAGGAAACCTAGACGTTTTATGACCTCTTGAAAACCTGAAAGTAATTTAAGTATTGAATTGGTCTCAGTTTCTGACGCGATTATTCATGCAATAAGGGCTTTCAATAAATATTTTGAAGGAAGAAACTTGCAGAACACAAATTCTGGACAAAAGATCTGTGTGTATTTATTTCATGTAAAAGAGATTTTAAAAACTTGCTGACGAATTTGGTTATGTTTAAAATTATAAGATGGTTTCGTTCTCCTTTCCCTTCATGTCTGGAAACTAATGAAGCAGGAGGTTACATAAGTCGCCCAAACCAAAGGAGTTAGGGTCTCTACCATACACATAGAAGAAGAGATTGGAAAACATAAGGTACCAGTGGGTAGTCTGAGGACTGAGAGGCTGTAGTATCTGCAGACTTTGGTCTCGCTTGAGAAGGAGGTGTCTTTGGAGTCTCTGGAGAAAGCTCAGGTAGCTGTCTGTGGCTTTCAGGATTGTGTCCTGAGTGGGGAGCTATCTGAATGGATAGAGATGCTGTGTGTATCTCAGGCACTGAGGTAGAGGGCGGTAAGCAAGGATCATTGGGAAAGGATGACCCTTCAACAGGTTTGGGAAATTGTGGAGTACTACTTCCTACATCCTGGTTATGGGTTAGTTTCAAGGCAGAAATTCTCCGAGTTTGAGAATCTTGCATGTATTCCTCCTGGAGATACAGGGTATTTTCAGTTGCTGGTATAGGATCTACTGGTCGTGGATTAGTGATTTTCTGTGTATATGACACAGTGGTGTTGGATTCTTCTGAATATATGATTGTCTGGCTAGAATCTTCATTAGAAGGCATGGTTCCCTGAAGAGGTTTTTGGTTCGTAAGGTACTCTGTACAGGAGGGAGTTGGTGCATCAGTTACGAATGAGTCTAAGATGTCACCCTTTGTATGACTGGTTAGCAAGGACCTACAAAAACTCTCTTTTCTGATTGGTAGGAAGGGTTCCTAGATGGTCAAAAGTGTCCAGAAAATATGTTGAAGGAAAAATGGAGAGAAAGTCAAAGTTAGTCATGGAAGAAACCAGTGCTAATGGTATACTTAAAGATAAAGCAATGTTATAGTTTCATATTTTGCTATGTATTAAGCTGGCTGCATTTCCTTTCCTTTCCCATTAAGAATGCATTTTAACTTAATAGCAATAGTTACCCTTTCAGGAAAAAGTTTGTTTTGTTTTATTTTAGAATATACTATAAACTTTGGCTCCACTCACCTCCTGGGAAATGATGTTAATATATTTTCTTGGAGCTTATGGTTTATTTATATTATTTTTATAACAATTTTTCCTGAGTGAGGCACAGTGTAACTCACATCTCCAATCCAGAGAGTCCCATTAATTAACATCCTAACCGTTATATAGGACATAGCTATAGAATGCACAATATAGTTATTGCTGGCTTTGTACTCCAAAGCATTAGTTGTCAGCTTTTTAAGAATTAGAACAGATTCTAAATATTATGCTGAAAACTGCCACTTTCTGAGGTTAATTGGGGGAGAAAAAGCCCAAACAACAGAAGAACATATCAATATTCAATATTCAACATTTCAATATTCGAAATCCAAATCTGGCCAACAACAACAAAATACAAAAGCAAAAATATATTTAAAACAAAACACTAAGAAAGACATTGCTGAGAAAGAATCTCCAAAGCAGTAGTTTAATAACCACACAGTAGACACAAGCATGTAGGATTACCTGGGTTGGTGATCTTTTATCTTGTAGGTTTGGACGAACGCTTCTAAAGCCTTTGGCTGCAAGAGAGGAATATGTACCATCTCCATTCAATGCCTCTGGGCTTCCATCATTGTAAGCTCTCCAAGCTTTTATTAAGGAAAAACAAATTGGACACACACACACAAAAATCTACATTCACTTCAACATTTATAAAGAAAATTAAATTTTCAAAAGATAAAGTTTTCTACTAAAATTTAATGTAATATGCATCACAATGTTTGAAACTTGAGTTTCATATGAGATCAATGTGTGATGGTGAATACAGCAAAAAACAAATCTTCACAATAAATGTAATAGTTATTCAGAATATCTTTTCTGTACCTGAGTCTGGAGACTGAGAATCTCGCCCTGAAAAAACAAAAGCAGTTGAAATGAACATAAGGGAAAAACAAATGACACTGCAGTAAAAGTACTTGGCAAAGGGCCACATGCACTGTTTGTGGAGATGCTATCTCAGTTTTAAAACCCGGTACATTAAATATATTAATGAGAGGTTTGTGCCCTAGCTTTGACTTCAGTGAGGGTATCATTTATTAAATACCTATAGCATGTAATTAACTCGTGTATCAAACACTATTTTCCCCCCTCAATAATATTGCAACCATGTAATTTTAAGCTTATTCTTACCCAAGGTGAATACATGAATTTCTGAATATAAAATTAAAGGATTAAAAAGGAACTTGGTTTGTAAACAATGGATGTTCTTATAACATTATGTTACTAACTATACTTAATTCCAGTGTTAGAGTCTTTTAGTTTGTACTTTATCTTTTCACAAGGGAAAAAATGTAACTACTACATTATATGGTATTTCCAAACTACTTTCTAGACTTTTAGGATTGCTTGTCATCTTTTAAAAGTCATTTTTTTTTGGTGTCAGTCATGGGACCTGAACTCTGAGCCTGGATGCTGTCCTTAAGCTCTTCAGCTCAAGGCTAGCGCTCTACCACTTGAGCCTGCTTATGTGATACTGAGGAATTGAACCCAGGGCCTCATGCATGCAAGGCAAGCACTCTACCACTGAGCCACCTTCCCAGCCTTCACAAGTCATTTTTACTCAAACATGAAAGAGCTAAAATCTAGTTGCATATGGAAAAGAAATTCCATTTGGTAATGTGGTTAGGAATTGCCTCATCATATATTAATTATCAGTTTTATTAAGATTGTAGATTTAAGAGTCATCTATATGCCTTTTTGAGGTAATCTGTTTATATTTCTGAGTTCTGTTATATCATCTGACTCACTTCATGTAGATGTAGATAGCCTCAAATTTGGAAAGAATTGTAGGAGTCATTTAGTTTAATGCCCTGGCTTCCTTTATGTATTCCTTGGGACCATTTAAAAATTGCTATTATTTCAATCATTCTTTGTTTTCCTTCTAATGCTTCTCCAATAATGATTTTGAAGTTCAAACACATAAATTTGGAATCATAAAAATGGGTAAAGAGGCTGCCGCCATCGTACCAGCCCCTCGGGTCTCAGCGAGGCTGGGTGACTCCAGGATGGGAGACAAGCCAATTTGGGAGCAGACTGGATCCAGCTTCATCCAACCTTACTACCAGTTGTTTGATAATGACAGAACCCAACTAGGCGCAATTTGTGTCGATGCATCATGCCTTACATGGGAAGGATAGTAGTTCCAGGGAAAAGCTGCCATTGTATAGTTGTCTAGCTTTCCGTTCCAGAAAATCCAGCACAGTATCACAGCACAGGATCATCAGCCCACGCCAGATAGCTGTATCATCAGTAAGGTTGTGGGACAGCTCAAGGCTGATGAAGACCCCATCACGGGGTTCCACCAGATGTTTCTATTAAAGAACATCAATGATGCTTGGGTTTGCACCAATGACATGTGCAGGCTTGCCCTGCACAACTTTGGCTGACCTCCTCCTGACCACTTACTCATGCTGTTTCCTCCTCCCTCCTTTTTCTGATACTATCAAACTCCTCCAGATCCTCCACATATCATACACAAACAAGCAGGGCCGAAGTGGGGGTAGGTGCAGTGCTCTACCCCCCCACCAAGGTGTTGTGCATGATGTTTGGATGTTAGATTAGTTGCATCTGACAAGAGACGTTTGTGTTGTACTAGCGCATGCCTTGGAAAGCCTTAAGTAATGCAAAAGGTTGTCTTTTTTTTTTTTTTTAATCTACTGACAAGAAGTGAAGGAGAAAGCAGCTGTCTCACCGCCCAGATACTGATTTGTTCAGATGTTTCAAATGCCTCGTGATACAATAAAACCACAAAAATTTTCTTAACCAAAAAAAGTGGGTAAAGAAATACAAGTATTAAAGTATTTGCTTACTTATTTTCTTTTCATTATTGGAGTTTGAACTCAGCCTTGAGCTTGTTAAACAAGCGTAAACTACATATCTACTCTTTTGCTTTTAAGGCACCAGGTTAATTTTTCCTGGGCTGACCTTGAAATGTGATTTTCCTATCCTTACTTCCTAAGCAGCTGGAATTACAGGTGTATACCTCCAAACAAAGCTCCAAATGTTCAATTTTAGATAAAATATTTGAGACTTTATTTTCCAATTAAAGAAATAAAAAAATACACGCAAATCAGTACTGAGCACCTTACCATGACTTCAGCTCAGGTGACTAACAAATTCTCATTGTTTATTATACCTGATAACTTTATTATATGAGAATTAAGAGTCTATAAAGCAAATAGACACTATTAAATAATGTAGAGCATTATTAGAATTCTGCTCTTGGGCACTCAAGGGGAGAGATTTAATGACTGCTCAGGTGCCACACAGCGTGGACAAAAAAACAAATATGGAGGCTGAAGAAAGGAAAACCAAAAGGACAGCATTAATACTAATTATTTATAATTACTTGCTTGAGAATAGAAAGTCTATTTTAATCTCAGAGAATAATAAAATTCTCACAGAGGCAGGAAAATGGAAAATTCCATTTTTCCCCCTAAGGAAGGAAACTTGAGACACAAACCACAAGTTTCCTTAAGGGCATGAGCCAGTCCAATGGTAGTGTCAGGACCCTGTTCCTCACAGTGGCCTTGTCACCATGTGAGATATAGCACCCTTACCAACACTATCTGACTGTCATATTTTTTGTGAGATGAAATGTACTCCAATTGTTTATCTAACGGTTCTTGTTTTGGTTCTTCATAGTTTTGGCATATTGGTCTGTGTTATGATGAATTATCTAGTGGATACAACCTCTTATAAATGGAAGTAAGAGGACAAGACTGGCCCCCCAGTCGACTTTCTAGTAGGCAAGGGAACACAGAAGGCTTGGAACCTTTTCTGGAGGGAGTCTAACCCCTATATACAGTCTGTTGTATGTCAGCCATATCAACTTTGATAAATATTTATTAATTCCCTTTCAACTAACATTGAATCTGGCTAAATAAGTTCTGATAAAAGTGACTATGAGAAGTGGCACTGTGGATCAAAGTGGTAGAGCACTAGCATAAAGAGCTCAAGGCCCCATGATTGACAATAATAATAATAATAATAATAATAATAATAATAATAATAATGTGACTACAGAATGAAATTAGGCAGAAAAGATGATAACTTATTTTTTGAAATTGTAATTAAAACTTACTTGAAAAAGACCTGTCTAATAGATACCAAAAAGTCCTGTTTTAAAAATTAGATCCAAAATGCAGGAGAAATCATTCTCTGTGAATCATAGTCCTAGTGATAAAAAAATTAAAATAACCCAGAGCCAGTAGATACTCTTGTTGCTGAAGAATATTTCCTATTTCTGGAATACATCAAATTCCTATCTTGATAGTAAAGCATTACTTCTGTTCTAATAAGGTAAATAATATGAAATTTCTCCTATTCTAGTTTTAAGTATCCAAAAGGGCAATCTCTAGCATAACTTCATATTCTCTTTTGATGATTATGTTGATTCAGGATGGCAAATCTGCATGGTAAAAGTGATGTCATTCCCTAACATGTGCATGACTGGTCCATTTACTTGGTTGAAATGTCAATGATATTCATGGCATAGGAATTCCAATATATGATGGCCTGGGCTTTATATTTTCCTACTTCCCTTTATCCTCATTTCCCTGAGGTTTTCAATGTAAGCATGTCTGTAGTTTTTCTAACATCTTTACATATTCATACACACATGAGTAAATATTTTTCAACCAAAATGAAATCATTGTACATGCACTGCAATGCAACTTACATTTATTTAAACTTAATATATTACAGAACATTGGTCATTGAAATCACTTGTGGACTAGAGGTGGTGAAATGGAAGTGGAATTCTTGGAAGCCTGTTTTTGTTTTTATCCCAACAAAGCTGGGTAAGTTGGGGATCAAGTAGTTTTAAAGCCAAAATCACCTTAAATATGTAATCTGCTAGTAAATGTATATATGCCAAAGTCTGAGAAAACAGGCTGAGAATTGAAATTATTTTAAAATTCTCTATTTCTTTCCTACTTCTGTTCCAAAACTCATTAATCTTAAAAACAAAAACCAAGGAAACCATAAAGTGCAACTCAAAACTCAGTAATAAAACCAACCGAAAGCCACCAAGTAGTCTGGGTATTTTATTCAGGATCTAAGGAGAGGCTGGCTGGGCTTTATAACTAAAGTCCCTGTGCAGTAAAGGCGATATCTGTAGGTATAGGTATTGCCTTCATTGAGCAGGAGATCTTGTAAAAGAGACCTACTTTACTGAAGGTAGAAATGGCACATCCTCAATTCCTTTCTACAATGTATTTTGGGGTCTGGGAGGGTGGCTTAGTGGTGGAGTGCTTGCCTGGGCTCTATTCCTCAGTACCACATACACAGAAAAAGCCAGAAGTGGTTCTGTGGCTCAAGTGGTAGAGTGTTAGCCTTGAGCAAAAGCAGGTTAAGGACAGTGCCAAAGCCCTGAGTTCAAGCCCCAGGACTGGCTAAATAAACAAACAAACAAACAAACAAACAAAATAAAAATGTATTTTTATCTGTGGGAATGTTAATCTATACTGTTCAAGATTTTACTATGTTTAAAAACATATGTGCCGGGCGCTGGTGGCTCACGCCTGTAATCCTAGCTACTCAGGAGGCTAAGATCTGAGGATCGCGGTTCAAAGCCAGCCCGGGCAGGAAAGACTGTGAGACTCCTATCTCCAATAAACCACCAGAAAACCGGAAGTGGTGCTGTAGCTCAAGTGGCAGAGCGCTCATCTTGAGCTGAAGAGCTGAGGGACAGCGCCCAGGCCCAGAGTTCAAGCCCCACGACCGACAAAAAAAAAAAAAAAACATATGAAAAGAGCCAGGTTCTGGTGGCTTATACCTATAATCCTAGCTACTCAGGAGGCTGAGACCTGAGGATAGTGGTTTGATGCCAGCCTGGGCGGGAAAGTCCATGAGATTTTATTTCCAATTAGCTATCAAGTAAAGTTTGAAGTGGAGCTATGATAGAGTAGTAGAGTGCTAGCCTTGAGCAAAAAAAAAAAAAAAATCTCAGGGATAGCATCCAGGCCCTGAGTTCAAGCCCTGAGTTCAGTTCCCAGGACTAGCACACACACAAAAAAGTATCTTTGCAGATTGGACTCTAAAATGTTAGTCTTTCTAGTGTTTTGTTTATAATGTGAGCAAATTGCTCTTACCTTCTTGTATTGTGTTTTCTTAACAAAGTCTCAAGTTATTTTAGATAATGAGATAAAAATTTAGTCATTAGCATTTGAGTTAATTAACGTATTTCTGGCAAGTGACTCCTTTCAATTAGATTAAAAATTTTTTTTAACATTATATCAGTTTCGTCTGACTTCCTATTTTTAGAGCAAAACCAGGGGAGATAGAAGCTATTCCTGGGAAAAGAAAAATAAGGTAAGTGGGGAGAGGGGGCATTTGAAAGGTATTTACACACACTGTAGTCATCCAAACAGGCAAATTTTGGAAAAAGAGAGAGGTCAGGTAAAGCCATTTAGGTGTGACATTCTGTGAGTTAGTGGTATTATACCTGCAGCCAATAGGTTTGGAGAACTTTGAACTCTCTTCACAGATGTTAATGTAACAGACATGGCGGCACGTTTGCGAGCACACCCACCGCTATCTGGAAGCAAAAACACAATATAGCACAGGCCAAGGCAACAGAAAGCACATGCAATATCATGCATTTAAGTGAAATGTGCCAGATGTTCATGAGAAAGATGAAGTCAGAATTAGTAACCCTAAACTGCATCTGCACATCTCATCCCCCCCCAAAAGTAAAACCAGCAAAGGAAAACCAAAACAGAAGTCTGTCTTTGAAATAGATGTCAATACAATAAAGAACAAACTATATTCAACACTCAATGGTTTCTTTGCAATGAAAACTCAGACATAGAACTCAAGTGTGTTTATACATTTGAATTTGATGCATGCCGAATCAATAAACAATGCCAGTAGCTTCTAGATTAATATATCTTATCTATGTTTCAGGATTCAGAGCTATAGGAAAGTACACTTTGTACATATCATTTAGATTTTCCTGTTTTTTTTTTGTTTTTTTTTTTTTTTTTACCAATCAGATATTTGAATATAATCACAAATGAGTCACCTTGATCGAATTCATTATTGAAGTGAAAGTTATTAGCTAGTAGTTATTAGCTTAGTTATGATACATTTGATGTACAAGATTCACATGAATGTAAATACTTCATGAATACGTATGAATCTTCATGTCTTCTAATAGATATGGAATTATTAGCTTATTCAAAATTAGGGACAGCATTATATATTACAGTATTGAATGACCTTCTGTTAAAACCAAATTTACAAATGAACAATATGAACTATGAATTGCATGTAAACCCAAACAAACTACCAGGCACAATTTATGTACTGTGAGAAGGCTAGACTTCTAAATTTGGAAGACAAGTCTCCCGAAACTGAAAGGTTACTGTTCTATTTATGAGTAGTTTCCAATTCCATTCCCACATTCCTTTGTAATACAACATGCGCAAGAAATAGTTTCCCTCATTCCCTTCACTTTGCTCAGCTCATTTTGCTGATACTCTTTGAAGATATTTTTTAAGGACTCAAAGACAAATCATATATTCACAAATATGATAATATAATCATTAGTTATTGTTACATGCTGTCCCTTTTTGTTCTTTGCTTTTACTTTACAGGAAAACTACCTAGTTTGTTATTTTTTAGACATGAGCAAATTGAAATTAGCAAAGACACTTGGAAGTACGATTTGAATTAACTATACTTAAATTCACAAATATGTTGCTAAATCTTAGAATTGGTGGAATTATTTTTATATTAAAATAACTTAAACTTTGTTTAACATGGTAATTTCTTAATACTAAAAGCAATTAAAACAGAAACTTGATTTGAAACATTAAATAAAATAAGCCTAATGATTCAACCACAGTAAGAATAAAAAGAGAAAGATACAAAAGGTAGAAATCTACAACTGACTCCTCCAAGAGAGGTACCAGTAGGATTCTGGCAAACTTGACAAACTGAAAATAGCCATGAGAGACAACTGTGCATGCTAAACTGAGGGAATGCTTTTGAACAGTGGTGCTTAGTAGGTCCTGACTGATCTAAAATCGCTGAGTAACGAGGGTGAGGAAAAGCTGACATCACTCTCAATGATTTCATTTTCTGTTTCTACAACTCTGAGCATGACAAGGTCCACAACCATTGTTTAAATGTTATGAGGATTGAAGTACAGGCTGAGATTCCCTGGACCACCTCTGTGAGTCCACAGGAGGCTGGGTATACTTCTGATCGTTGGGAAAGCAGTGGTTATCTATAGTGTACTTCATGACCTATTTAGGGGCTTGAAGTGGGTCATGGTCCCACATCATGGATAAATCTCTACTCCTTGAATGACATGGCACCTCAGTTAAAGTGGATTTTTGGTGGTTGCTATATTAAAAAAATGATGACACTGCAAAAGTCATTTCATACATTTAAACAGACATTGTCATGTACAATTCTACATCTTGTAAAGTTTTTCAGTGCTCAGCAGGCATATACATACCATTCACAAGTAATGCTGGCTATACAGAATGAAAGAAAGCAACTATATTTCCTTCAACTTACATGTATTGTTTTGTGGAATGGTTTCTTAAGTTGTTAGAACATAAATGCTTATTAAGTGATTATTTGGAGCTTAAGTTGTTCACATCAAACTATTTAATAACCAGAGATTTTTTTCATTTGGTGTGAAAAACTATCAGAAAAATTACTGAGACACTGCCATTGTAAGCCAAGGAAGTTTGGGGAACTTTGGGTTAAACATGTCTTGTGTTTTAGGAAGCTTTATGATACAGATCAAGTAAACAGAAAATCTGTTTTATTAATATTTAGTAAAGAGCTTATTTCAAAAAGTCGAGGTATTGGTGAAAAGTTTTGTAATTGGTAGAAGAGAAATATATTTTGTTCTGTTTCAACTTAGCACTGATAGCTTGCTGATATTCTTTGAAAATAAGAATAGTTTTTCACACTTTTGGTCATCTTGAGGAATCCTAATGCTCTTCTCCCACTCCTTCTCATTCAGGACTGACAGCCTATTAATCTTGCTTCTGGGCAGCCTGATAAAATAAATGGCGAGGTATAAAAGAATATCTTCAGCTATTGTTTTTGCCTTGTACAGGAGGAACTGGCTAACACAACTGTTTCACAAGTACTTGGTAGGAAATAGCGTTGTTTAAAAAAGAAGTGACAGAATTTCAATGAGTACATTATTTTCCTGAGTTACTTAATACTGTGCAAAGAAGTGGGGGGAGGGGAAAGAAGGGAGAAAAGGTGAAATTATAAACCAAAATATTTCTACTGTGGAACAAAACTTATACTTTGTATGTACATGCATGTATCAAGACAGTTTTGCAATTAAAATGTATACAACAGAATTCAGAGGTATGAATGTTAAACTAATTAAAAACATTTAAAATACTCATAGCTGAACTACATTGAGAATTTGAATTAATTAAAATGCTTTTTCTATGAAGCTTTAGCATTCTATCTGCTGACTGGGAAAGTTAAAATATTATTCACTGGAGCAACATACCTTTGAACTTAGCCTGTTTTAAGTAAGAGATTTTTAGCATCTATAAGTCAATTTCAAAACATGACTACAGAAAAAGGGAGCAATAAAATATTCTTATTTTCATGGCTATGAAATTGGAATATAAAGATAATGAAATAAACTAATGCATTTAACAATCTACTCAGAAACTAAGTATTACATTTAGGATTAGCAGGTGCTAAGCTAATGATTTAGGGCAAAACTTATTTTTAGAGAGCAAAGCTAAGAAGTCCGAAACTAAGAGAGATAGCATACCTGTATTCATTTTGACCTTGGAGGGTTTGTTATTAAAATCTTCAGGTTTCCTGTAAGGGAAAAAATGATGCATAATTTGTTCACTACAATATGGATATAAAAATGCTTTTATTTTTGGTATACCTATAAATTATTAGTTACTATTATTTAGACTCAGTTTAATAAGGAGTGCTCTTCTGAAGTTAAATTCAATTATTCCTGATCCTATGATCATAAACATATTTTTAAAAAATAATGACCATTAATGAATAAAAATGAAAAACTTCCTTCCTTCCTTCTTCCTCTTCCTCCAGCCCTCTGTTCCACGCTATCTGACAACCCTCCTTCCTCCATGTCCTATGCTAGGGATTGAACTGAGGTCCTCATACACACTAGGCAAGCACTGTACCACACAGTTATAAACATAGCCCAAATTTTCACTTTTAAAATTTTAAATTCTGTGCCTAACATGCATGAGGCCATGGGCTCCAACCCCAGCATCACAAAATAAAAAGAAAAATCATATTTTTGTATAAACATTCCTATCAGTTTTTGTTCTTTAAGCCTGAAGTAATCATCGTTGTAACGTATTTTCTACCAAAACTGTAAAATGTACACTGGTACTTTGAAGTCAATGCCTTACACTTATGGATTAATTTCACAGTCCAATTTGCTTTAAAAAGTAATTGAGGCAAGCACTCTACCACTGAGCCACCTTCCCAGCCCTCAGTTGGCTCAGTGGTAGAGTGCTTGCCTTGCATGCCTGAGGCCCTGGGTTTGATTCCTCAGCACCACATAAGAAAAAAGAAAAAAGCCGGAAGTGGCGCTGTGGCTCAAGTGGTAGGGCACTAGCCTTGAGCTGAAGAGCTGAGGGATAGTGCTCAAGCCCAGAGTTCAGGCTCCACAACCGGACCAAAATAAAAAAAGTAATTGAGGGAAATATTATTAAGATACTTTTATTTTTTTGTTTTTTTTTTTTCAGTGTATAAATACATAGGAATATGTGTAGGTTTATTTTGTTGTTGTTGTAATTTGACTTTTTTTTTTTTCCAGAATCTGGACTTTTTCTAACATCTGGACTCAGTAGCCCCTGGCCTGTATGGAAAGGATACAATGAAGAAAAGAAGGTTGGGTAGGGGGAGGGTAGAATGAAGCTTCCTGAAAGTTCCTTCAAATCATTTATTTCAACTTCTGAGTAGCAACACTCCTAATGTATTAACCTTACATGGAGAAAATACATGGGAAAGTGTCTCAGGGGATGACTGTGACCAAGGCCAAGGCCAAAGCCAAATGACTTCTAAAACAGGAGGGGATAAATAGGACTATAAAGACATTTCCCAAATTCTACTTGGCCATTCCTTGTGGAACTCGGAAACACTTGCTGCTTAAAACTGAATTCCAAAGACAGAATTTGCACTAGAGTAAATCTGATTGATCAGGAAAACACCCAATACATAAGGAAAGTTAACATGGGAATCACAAAACGTGCTAATGTATCAGACCATGTTTTTGATACCAAATTAGAGAATTAATAATGATCAGCACTGTTGTTTAATTCAAACACACATATATATTTACAAAACATCTGAAGCTCAAAAAAAAATCAAATAACATGAGCTAAATAAAGCAAGGCGTCACAAACCCTTGAGCTTTTCATTTTTAAAATGATGTATCCTGTTTCTTATTGGGTAATTTGTGAGGTTTTCAAACGTGGCATTGTTTTAGATGTCAAAATGTAAAATGACTAACTTCCTAATCAAGCAAGACATTTTCTAATTTGTTAAAGGAAGAGTTGTGGTGACTGAACTCTTAAGAAGAACCTGAAACCCCGAGGCCTCTTGGGTAACTAATAAATAATGTGTGATTTTGTTTCCCTTGTATGTACTAAGGCCATTAACAAATCCACAAATGAGAGAATGTCTTAGACAATTTTAAACTAAGGCAAATAGGATATCTTTTGTTCTGCTCTGCAAAAATGTCTTTGATTGTCCTCATATAACAAATACAGGGTATCCTGGAAGGAATCGAGTTCCTAGAGTGTTTGCATGCTACTGAAAGACAGCATTTCAGTATTCTCTTGAGTCGGGATTGAAGCAGAGCCAAAGCTTTGACAATACAGATTATAAAATGCAGACGACTCCGAACCCACAAAGCAAAGCAATCCTTTGTACATTAGGGTATCTGAATGGTTTTCCCCAGGTTGTGTGAGGCCAGATTTACTTTAGTTCATTCAGGATAGCATTTATGCAGAAAGCAACATTATATGTATTCTAATATGTATATGGCAATGGGTATGTTTTACTAAAGGGTCAGATTAGCCTTTATCTCTAAAAGCAGGTGGCAATAGATTATTCTAGTGGTTCATGGAGGGACAGCAACACGTCTACCATCTTGATTTTTCTTAAGAATTTTCCCTATTACCAGGTATCTTGTTATTTTGTAGATAGCAGTTCCTTCAAATCATTTATTTCAATCTCTCAGCAGCAACACACCTAATATATTAGCCTAAAATGGAGAAAATACATGGGAGACACATGCACTGTATATGGGAGAAGAGACTGAGTGATTTAACTTTTCAGTGAAGTTAGATGGTTGTGCCTTGGTAGCAACATGCCCAAGGATGTAATTTTACTTAGATTTTCTCTCTCTCTCTCTCTCTCTCTCTCTCTCTCTGTCAGTTATCAGGTATCATCTGGGAGTAAAGAGTTGAAACAAAGCCTTTCTACAATTGTGGTCAAGAATCCTGTGTAGGTCATTTTATTTGTATCAAGCTGAGTTTAAGCATCAAAGCCATTAATAAAACCAAAGAATTAACTTGGAGCTCAAATTCAATGTGAAGAGTTGACACAAAAGCATTTCCTATTCAATAATTTTTGATCCAATAAATTGATATGGTTGTTTTGGGGCTAATCTATTGTCAGCTTATATATTATTTAGAAGAAAGAACATACAGTCTTAAGTGGTGGGAAAGTATTGCAATATATGATTATTTTGAGGTATATTTTAAATATAAGGATATTTCAAAATAGGATACACATTAAGATAACCTGAATATGCATTCTTTTGAAATGAGAGCATTTCTGGTTAAACTGTTCTAAGTGCCAATGCATTTCTCTTTCTGTGTCTGATTGTGGTAAGATGAGAAAAAAGTTGAAGGAGTTCACTTTTCAATTAAACTCCAATGACTTAATTCAAGTTGACATTTATCTTTACTTATCTTTTTTGAGTGTGTCAAATATTTACTGGGAAATTCCAAGTAGTTCATTTTGTATTTTAGAGTCCAAGTTTAGAAACATAAAAGCCACCTCAACCTCATTTCTGAGTACTTCCTTTACTTTAGTGCCCTGTGTGTGATGCCAAGTCAGGGCCTTTTCTGTCGCCAAGAGAGTAGTAGAGACTCATCACCTTCAATAGCATCGCCATGGTTGCCCATGCTCAGAAGAACATGACATCCCTTGCATCATTCTTAAGCTAATGGCTCTCGAATGTAGGCCTGGAGTATTTACAGCCAAATTATACACAGTATTTATGAGTGTATACAGAGGTCAGAACTGATCCAACATCATTTCTAAGAAGGAGGAATAGTTATTACCACAAGATACAAAGGAAGATAAAAAGGTAGTCAACCATTGGTTATTTTAATCATACTAAGTTTTCTGATACCTAGAAAATTTTTCTGATTGAAAGAAGACTGTATGACTTTCATGGAAACTTGAAACTTTCAAATCTTTACAATGCAAGTTGCTCAAAATATGGATTTTTTTTCCTTCAAGACATTGATTAGAAGCAGATCTTCTGATAGATGACTCTTTCTGGTGTCTTTCCAAAGCTTCAAGCTCAAAGAACCCTCAATTTAGAAGCACTCAAAATGGATGTTGATTTTTGTTTTGCTGTAAATAGTCACGTGATTTCATATTGCTCCAGCATCCTGCTTTCCTTGCAGATAATTAAAGTATGCCTGTAAATACTTAAAAGTGCATCTTCTTTATTCTAAGACAAAGTTGTTAGATTGAATCATAGCAGGAAAATGGTATGGGCATATATGACGTAAATCAAAAGCCAACTGGATTCTAATGAAAAGAAACAAGGTCTCCAAGGGGCATCTGGTGAGTGACACATTGTGAAAGAGACATGCATGCAGTCAATGAGAAGGATGGATTTAGAAGGAAGGATGCATGGTTTGGAAATGGCTTGAGTGTGCTTCCCCAAAGCTTCTTGTATTGGAAGTTAATCTCTGCCTGGAGACATTAAGACAGTGGACACTTAACCCAACATTTAGAGGCGGAACCTTTGGGAATTGATTAGGATTAGACAAGGTCATTAGAATTGAGCCCCAGTGATTGAATCCTAGTGACGTTATAGGAAGGAGAAAGACTAGAACATTCACACACACACACACACACATACACACACACACACACAAACATGTGCGCACACACTTCCTGTTCCTTGACATGTGATGCTGTGTGCTGCTTCCAGACTCTGCCAACAAGAAGACCTTGGAGGGATGTGGCCTCTGGTCCCTTGTGCCTCCAGAACTATGAGCCAAAATAAGCCTCTTTCCTTTATAATATATCTAGTCTGTGGTGTTCTATTATTAGCAACAGAAATGGGGCTGATATAGAGGGATTGTGGGACTATGCAGGCCTGGATTCAAATCCTACTTGTAGCTAATCGTTAGTATCATCATCATCATTATTTTCAGCTCTTCAGCAGGATAAAAACTTCTCCCCTCCTGCAACTGACTGGAAGTCATGCTTGGTTTGGCAAATGGACATAATTCTTATTCACCAATATTTTAAAGCAGCCCCTTACCTTTCTGTCTTCAGAAAATAACCTATACTTTCTTGACAAAAGACATGGAGTTCTTTACTTTTTTCATTTCTTTTAGTTTTTAATAGTCCTGGAGATTAAATGTAAGGCTTCATATCTATACTTAGTACTCTGCTACATGCGTCATAGTTCTATTCTTTTTGCTTTAGATTGCTTTTCAGATACAGTCTCACACTAACTTTGCCAATGCTGGTCTTGAACCTTGATCCTACCTCCACCATCTGAGTAGCTGGGCTTCTAGCTCTGCCACACCACATCCTGGCTACTAGGTTAAATTGTATGGATTCTCGCATCTCCCAGTGATCTCATCTCAACTTATCCATATGTTGTCTTTGAGATGGAATTCTGCTTTCTGGGCATCTTTCTTTTCTCTTTATTCCACAACAGATATTTCACTTAGTTGAGATTTCCTCCCTCCACCCCTGCAGTGATAAGCTATTGTCTAATCAAACACAAGCTTCATAGACCAGCTCAAGTCAAAGCTACTGAATCTGAAGTAGGCAGCCAAAAGGTTGTTGTTATGATAAACCTAAATATCTGTCCCATTACAATTGACAGCTTATAGTTCAAAGTGATGATTAGAGGAAAAGAGATGTCTATAAAATGTCACATAATTAATTCACTGATACGTTATAGAATAAGAGGAATAACACCCCATAGCAGCATTCCTGCCTTTAATTCACCAAGTGGAAGTTGCCCTCTCCTTCCCACCAGAACAAGTATCAATCTCGTCTTTGAGGAGCACCAATCTCTATCTTGAAGGGGAAGTCTGATTTTATAAAGAAGTATTTTTAATTGTGTGCTTGGTGAATTTTCCCTCTACTTTTAATTTTTAAATCTTCCTGAATATGCATCTGACATAAAAGACAGTAATTTAAAGCTCCGTGCTAGTGGCTCATGCTTGTAATCTTAGCTACTCAGGAGGCTGAGACCTGATCACTGTTCAAAGCTAGGAAAGTCCATGAAACTCTTATATCCAATTAGACATCAAAAAAGCCCAAACTGGTGTTAAAACCTTGAGCAATAAAGCTCAGAGACAGTGCCCAAGCCCTGAGTTCAAGCCCTAGGACTTCCTCCCCAACAAAGGTGATTTATGTAGCTTAGTTTTAGATGTTTCATTCTTAGAATTTAAGTGGGAGCAAACATCAAATGCTTTAGGAGGAATAGAGAGTTGCACTTTCTGTGTGTTTTATTTTTTTAAATTCCAACTCTGAAAAGGGCTTTAGATTAATTACCCTATTTTTGAGGTTAGCTATTTGAGGAGAAAAGAAATGATTGTGCTAAGATGAAAATGACAATCTGACAAGCAGATACCTCACCCTGTCTCTGAGAAAAGAAGAGATACCTTCTGTGGAGGTGTCTTAAAATATTTCACATCAAGACCAACCCCACAGGCTGCACAGTGTTGAACTCAATGTTGAATCATTTGAGACAGGTGTAGGGAGGAAAGAATAAAATGTATAGTAGAAGACTAAAATGGTTTTGCTGAATAAAATAAAAAGAACTAATATAGGGTCTATATATTTATTTTTCTAAGACAAGTAGGGCTACAAATAGTTCCTTGTGACAGAAACTCCTTTGGCCCAGCTGCTACACCAGTCCGAATGGAAACCATTATTCTGATTTTTCGAAGCCCTGGCCAATAACCGTTTCTAATTTCCTTGGAAACCTCAGAATTTTAATAAGCATGCATATTCTAAAGAATTTCCATGGCAATGTTGTTTTATGAAATTACTGCAGTTCAATAATCTGATGTATTTCTAATTGACTCTTAAGGATTATAGCCATCTTTTTCTTCTGATTAAATAACTTGTTTCCTGAATGCCAGGAAAAATGTTTTGAGCAACTTAGCAATGTCAGAGTTTATTGTATACTGCTGGTATTATTATAAATATGTGTTCATATATGTTTCACAGGTGAACTCATCAAATTTCACTTACTATGTGGAGTTAAGTTTTGGATAGGTGGGAAGTAGAAATATCCATTACATTAGTCTTTTAATCTTAAATTTTAAGTAATATATTTCTTATAATATGCTAAAAGAAGAAAATATGTCTTTGAAGAAATATGCAATTTATTAAAATATAGTAATTTTGATTTCCCCCTGGGGGGGGGGGACTGTAATCTTTCTATTTCCCCTTCCTGTGTAATTGGAATCACAAGCATGTACCACTATGCACAACTTGATTTGGTGATTGAGACAGGGTCTTGATAGCTTGCCTGGTCTATTTTCAAACCATTGTCTTTCTATTTCTCCTTCCTGAATAGCTGGATTATAGGTGTCCACCACCATGTCTAGCCCCAGGCTTATTTTATTTATTTTACTCTCAGAAAACTCATCTTGGACACCCTTTGGGTTAGTGGTCTGAATTAGCCTAAATTTGTGTTCTGGGTTGACAGAATGTTTGGGTAACAGTTGCAACTAGGTGTGCCAATGTTCTTGTAAGGATTTACCTGAATTAAATTAAATTAAATTAATTTAAGAAACATGACAACCAAATATGATTGTTATTTAGTTCTGTTTTTTTTCAGCAGTCCATTTTATAATGCTCACAAGAATGGAAAGATTACAAACAGACCCATCCTACAACTAAGTGCTTTAAAACTTCTGAGTAGTACAACAAAATGGGATTTAATATCTAATTGCACTTCTGTTGAGCACAATGCCAACCCAAATAACTTCACTTTTAAGCTTTACCAGCTCCTATGTTCCCAGCAGTCTTTATTTTTTCTACCTAATATAGTCTTGCATACCCTGCCACTATTTAAAGCTAAAACTTTCACTCAATCCACCAAAAATAGTCAAAGAAAACAACATACAAATTTTTACTTAAATTATACATCGGGGAACAGGGGAACTTACTTGAACAAAGATTTTTTTTTCCAGTTTTCACTTCCTAAATCCCTTATATGACATTGTGGTTAAGTCTGAGGTGGTTGGAAGATTCAGTATGAGGACCGACAAGCAAATTTTAATATATGTAATTAAATTGTACCTGGGTTAACCACTACTAGCCATTTTTCACCCTTTCAACCTTTGTCTATCATGGATTCTTATAGCTCTTAGAAAAGGAGGTAAGAGCTCCTCTTAATGCTCCAACTGCGCAGACACAAACTCCTAATGACAATCTGGATTCATCACCAGTGAAGGTTCAACTTGTCATGTGGGAATATGAACTACCATACAGACCCAAGCTAGACCCAGGCTATGATTCTTGGTTGAATGGACTCTTAGCTTTAGCATCCACGGGCTGTTCAACTTCAGGTTTACAGGTGCAGACTGTGTTGATCAATGATAAAATTTGATATTGACTTAAGCAACAGCTTCATAAGCAAGAGCTGATTATTTTTAATGAAAAGCACAAGAATTTCCTCACTTATTTTGATAGTAAAAACACTGGAAGTGTGTTGTAAATAATGTGGAGAATTCTAGAAAAATGCTTGAGGAAGACAATCTCTTCTCTGTAGAATATAGAAAATTTCTAATATGTGCAATTATTATTGAGATGTGGTTGTCTGCGCTCCTTGTACAGGATTGAAGGAAGGAAATGTTACTTATAATAGAAGCACAAGTGACTTAAGAATGTGGGCAACTTTTTCTTTTGCTAATGGCAATTTCACACACACACACACACACACACACACACACACAGACATACACACACACACAGACACACACACACACCACACCACACCATCTAGTGAGAGGCAGAATCAGGATTCAACCTCAAGCTTCTAGATCGAATCACATGTTTTTGCTGCCCTAATGCTGAGGTCACATTAAGTCCCTTGAATGAAGTTGTGCTGGACAGACCACTTCTATGCATTTGATTTTTAAAATTCATAATGAAGGACTTGTTTTCAAACACAAAACACACAAAAGAAAGGTCTCTTCCTGGCCCAAAGTTTTGCCAAATGTAAGGTTTGTTTAGTCAACAATTATTTTGCTTACACCATGGTCACCTTCAAACTTGAAGCCAAAATTTAATGACTCATTTGCATATCAGTATTCAGAAGAGATTGCTAAAGATTTGTATTCTGAAAGCATCAAGGTGAGGTTGGTTCTCTACTAGCCAAAATGTACTACAATATCCAAGGCAAAGTATGTAGGCTCTCTCTATGAGGCATACCTTTTTGTATTTTCTGAGATTCTCCATGTTTGAATTTGATTGTCAGATAATATCCATTTTCGTAAGTATACACCCAAAACAAAGAAACAGCCAACCTCCCCTAACTGCAGTCCATAAATCATTACCACTTGTGAAAAGTTTTCCTCACTATGAGTTGTGATAGGGATATTGAGAGTGACAAGAATTATTGATAATTTCTTTTTCATTTTCTTCTGGAATTTATAGTCGAAAAGTACTTCAAAGCAGATTAATCCAAATGCACGTTACAATTCCAAATGCCATATTCTCGTACCCAGCTCCTGTTTATGGAGGGAAGTGCATTGACTTTGCAGAAGCATGTCTGAAAGATGTAAGTACTTTGGATTTCTAGCCAATATTTTCATCACATTTTCTTACTGGTTGCATTAGTCATGTCATCACTTGCTAAATTACAGCAGCACGGGGAACACAGTGACAGTTCAAGTTATTTTTCATGTAAATCCTGCTGTTCTAAGGGTTTGGTGACTGTTAAAAAATTGCCAAGGTCACTAACATTTGCCAAAGTCTCATTAAAATTCCCTCAGGAATTTTAATCAGTTTGTTCCCCTATTCAGAAATATTAGAATTTTTACTTAATCTAAGTTATGATTTAGTATGCTTGGCTATTTTTAAGCCTAATTTGTGATATGTAAATATGTTAATAGATTGTTAACTTATGATGATCGGGAAAAGCAATCATCTGAATTAGAGACAAGAGTGAATTATGGGTTTAGCTTTGGTGATACCCGGGGTTTGAACACAAAAAGGCCTTGCATTTGGCAGGCTGGTCTGATACATGACTCAAGGATCCAGCCCTATGAATTATGAAATGTTTGTAAAGAAACAACTAATTTTCTTTAAAACTTCAGATAAATTTTAGGCCCAGTAACAATATCCACATAAATAGAACTGGCTTATTTGAATGACTACATAATTAATGATCTGCACAAGTATTAAGTCCCCCCCAAAACAAACCCTCAAAGAAACAATTGCCCATTAATAAGTGGGCTAAAAACTTAGAGAGAGACTTCTCGGAAGAGGAAATGATTGGCCAATAGACACATGAAGCAATGCTCAATATCTCTGGCCATAAAAGAAATGCAAATCAAAACAACATTGAGATTCTACCTCATCTCAGTTAGAATGGTCATTATCAAGAAATCTAATAAAAAAGCTGAGAATGTGGCTTAGTGGCAGAGTGCTTGCCTAGTATGCATGAAGCCCTGGGTTTGATTCCTCAGTACCACATAAACAGAAAAAACCAGAAGTAGCACTGTGGCTTAAATGGTAGAGTGCTAGCAAAAAAAGAAAGAAAGAAAGAAAAAGAAAAGAAATATAATAACAACAGATGCTGGTGGGATTGTGGCCAAAATGGAATACTACTACACTGTTGGTGGGAGTGTAAACTTGTTCAACCACTCTGGAAAACAGTGTGGAGTTTCCTCAAAAGACTACACATAGAGCTCCCATATGACCCAGCAATCCCACTTCTGGGCATTTACCCAAATGACCGTAAACAAGGCCATACTAAAGCTACCTGAACATGTCAATTTACATGTAGTAAATGTTCTTTTTAAAGGCTTCTTTATGTAACTTAAGCTTCTATATTAGTATTTTCTGTAAGAACTTGGCTTTAAATATCATAACCACAAGAAATATACTCATTACTTATGTAACTAAAACCCCTCTATACCTCATCTTGACGATATAAAAAAAGAATAAATAAAAAATTACACCTAAGATTCTCACTGTATCATCCCAATTTTTAAGTTTTTATATATAAGCTAAGATTAAAATAGAATTCATACTTAATTTTCATTGTGTACTGGATTTATGAAATTCTCTTGTCCCTAGGCCTCACTCCAGACTTTCATCTCCTACCTAGAAACATGGTGTCATTTGTTCATTTTCTAACACATTGATCTGTCATTTCTAGAGCCCATTTCATTTCACCTATCTCTTGTAAGCCAGAATCTGAGGTTTGCCCTTCACATTGCCCTGCTCTCAAGTCTGCATGTTTTGAGAAGTAAAACAAGAAGCATTTTGCTGTAGAAAGAGCTATTGCTATTATTTCTTATGCTTCTACTTTAGTCACACTTCATTTGACCAAGAGCTTTGGTTAGGACAATAAGTAAGAATTTTTAGTCAATTTGAGTTCATATAGGATAAGTTTAAATTAAGCATTGTTGGGCACAGACTTGGGAAGGTGGAAGTTAATGATAAAATAATGGTGGCATAGGGGGCTAATATTGTTGCTTACCATCCCATGGCAACAACCAACTTAAAAAGATGATATGCCAAGGATACAGACGTGGGGGCCTACAGGGCAAAGAGTGAAAGGAAAAGCATTGTGTCACTTATACACACAGACATGCAAACACAAACCCAGATACTCACATACACACAGTTTAGATTTTCTGCTCTGTTGTCTTATGGGACATTTGTCTGTAGATATTTTTATTTTCTTAGAATAGATCTGACTACTACAACACTAGGAGAAGTTAAAGCTTCAAAAGACTAATCATATCACTTTGGTTCAAATTTGTTATCTAATCCTCTTTGCTTCACAAAAATATCTTAAGAATGCATCCATGGAGAAGGATTCACTTAGTACCAGACATATTCATTGCAATGGTGATGTATAGCTTAACATTGCTTTATTCTGTGTATACATACCTAGTTGGATATTTGCAGTTTTTCTACTTAGGGGCTTATACAGCTCCTAAAATATATAGTAGTTTGCATTCACTCAGCAAATACTTCAGAACCAAGTCTCATTTACTCACATGATGGAATGGTGGCCATGGGGGAGCGGATCATCAGGGAGAGAGAGCCAGGCAAAGCATCTGGGAGATCCCCTTCATTTGTCTATGACATTCCACCCCTTGGCTCCTGCTAGTTGTCGAGAGCCTTTCCAAGGGCTTCTTGGACACCCTGAATGTAGTGGTGTCCCTAGATGTTTATAATGCCTCTGGTATGTGTCACTTGGGTGCTTTCTGCATGATTTAGAGGGGCCAGGCTAATAAATCCACACTCACAAAATCTCTCGCAGATGTTATGGGTTACTGAACTGACATTTTGGCACGTGGCTGGGATGGGTTTATTAGACGTGTGCAGCGTATTTCAGCAATGATTTGGGATTGCTGAGTACAAACCATCATCATAAAAATCCTGTGCTTGCCCCACTGTTTATCAACTTGAAATGACCAGTGTACAGACTACATGTATATGTTAGGTAAAAGTATCTTCACTGTGGAACACTTACACACTGACGTGACCATGATTTAACATGCTTTTCTTTTTCCAAGAGAATACTAAAAACGGTATTTATTTTAGGAAAATCCTCTGTATTTAGACTGTGCATATTTATCTTACCTATCCCAATCAAAGTTAAATCAACAAGGAACTAAGTTTGACTCTTTGTCTTTGAGTTGTTTAAAACATAACATAGATGGAATTGTTCTAACACTGGATACTGATGTTATTTTGATATATCTTTCTCATTAGATAAATCAACTTTTAATGCATGACCAAGTTTTATATTAGTCCATCCGCTCTCCTCTTTCTTCCTCCTTTCTGTCTACTATTAAACATCTGCACACATGTCATCTAAAACAAAAGACAGGCCTTGGTTAGAACCTACCTCTCACCAGGTGTTCTGCTGCTAAAATCATAGCTCTCATCTCTGATCAACTAAGTAGCTAGCATTCTGAGTTCCTTATCATGGTTTTATTTTCTTTTTTTACAGCATTTCACTGTAGCTAGATACTTCTAAATGTATATTTGTTTTAATTGTCTTTTTTTTATTTTATTTTATTTTATTTGAGAACATACTGTACAGAGGGGTTACAATTACATGGGCAGGATAATGCATACATTTCTTACCAAGCATTGCAGCCTCCTCCTTTGTTTACCCTTCACCTCCCTTCCCAGCCTCCCCCCTCCTCCTGTTTTAATTGTCTTAATCTTTATGTCACACAACATTATATATAGTTACAGTGCTCAGGTTCATTCTTTTTTCAATAAGTTTTTTATTGTGAAAATATTGTAGAGAGGGGTTACAATTACATGAGCAAGGTAATGAGTACATTTCTTTTTCTTTTTCTTTTTTTTTTTTGGGTTCGGTCGTGGGGCCTTCAGCTCAAGGCTAGTGCTCTACCACTTGAGCCACAGCGCCACTCCCAGCTTTTTTCTTTTTCCTTATGAGGAATCGAACCCAGGGCCTCAGGCATGTAAGGCAAGCGCTCTACCACTGAGCCACCTTCCCAGCCCCTCTTTTTTTTTTTTTTTTTAAATTTCAGAATGAGGTGCTTTAACAATGAGGGTTATATAGCTGGGATTCAAACCAAGATTGCTTCCATTTAGAGCCTTCGTGTCTCCTTTTTTTCCCCTATTAATAAGTTTTTTTTATTGTGAAAATACCGTACAGAGGGGTTACAATTACATGAGCAAGGTAATGAGTACATTTCTTATCAAGCATTGTTGCCTCCTCCTTTGTTTTCCCCTACCATCCCTGCCCTCCCATCTCTACAACTACACCCCCTGCCCCGGTCTAAAGTGTAAAGTTCATTTTTGGACATAGAATCTTGTACATCTCATTGTTGCAATGGGTCCACCTGTATCCCTATTTAAACAAGTTGTTTTTTTCCCTTCCCTTCCACAAATTATACCAACATCAATTACAGTGAAAATAAGGATTATACCGTGGAGGAGGGACATACAAACCAACAAAAAATATCACCTTATAAATACATTAGAAACAATAGCAAGCAAGAAAAAAACCACTTGTGTCCTTATCTTGGGGTTCATTTCGCCTAACATCATCTTAATCTAATGTTTTCTACTTGTCTCAGACATATACTAGCTATTGCAAATAAGGGAAACCATAGGACCTATGTTTCTTTGGGCCTGGCTTACTTCACTTAATATAGTTTTTTCCAAGTCTTTCCATTTCCTAACAAATGGGACAATGTCATTCTTTCTGATGGAGGCATAGAATTCCATTGTGTATATATACCACATTTTCTTGATCCATTCATCTACTGAGGGGCATCTGGGTTAGTTCCATATCTTAGCTATGGCAAATAATGCTGCAATAAACATAGTTGTGCTGGTAGCTTTAGTGTGGTCTTGTTTATGATCATTTGGGTAAATGCCCAACAGTGGGATTGCTGGGTCATAAGGGAGCTCTATGTGGAGTCTTTTGAGGAACCTCCATACTACTTTCCAAGGTGGTTGAACAAGTTTACACTCCCACCAACAATGCAGTAAGGTTCCCTTCTGGCCACATCCCCTCCAGCATCTGGTGTTATAAGAGTTCTTGATTATAGCCACTCTAACTGGGGTGAGGTGGTATCTCAGTGTTGTTTTGATTTGCATTTCTTTTATGGCTAGAGAGGTTGAGCATTTCTTCATGTGTCTATTGGCCATCCTTCTTTCTCTTCAGAGAAGTTTCTCTGTAAGTCTTTAGCCCACTTATTTACTGGGCAGGTGTTTCTTTGAGGATTTGTTGTTGGGGGATTTAATTTTTTGAGTTCCAGGTATATTTTAGATATGAGACCCTTGTCTGTTGTATGGCTAGTGATGATCTTCTCCCAATCTGTGGATCTTGCTAGTTATATCCTTTGCCATGCAGAAGCTCTGCAACTTCATGCAATCCCATTTGTCCAATAAGGTTCATTCTTTGTGTTGGTTATTTCTGTAGGTACTTATTTCACTTCCTGTTTAACATTGTAAATTTTGTGTATCTGCTTTCCTGAGCGGGAGTATTTAGGTTGCTTCTAAATTGTTGCTACTTCAGATAAGGAAGCAATGAACACATGTGTATATGTTCTTATTGCTTTGCTTGTTAGTTAACTGCTTACCAGAGAGGATAAGTGATAATATTAGATGTGCTTTTAAAAAGTTCTTTCTATGTTACAAGAAGCGTTCTGTGAATGTTTCTGTATATAGAGCCTCACAATAACCAAACAAGATAAATACTACTATTTTATTTCATTTTTTAAAAAGAACTCAAAACAGAGAAGGGTAAGAAAATTCCCCCAAATCACCCAGCTAGTAAGTAGCCACATCAAGCTTAGGAATTTAGGCAGTGTGATTTCAGAGTTTGTATTCTTCAAGATTGTTCTAATACCAATATTTATTAGAACAAAGAGCCTGATGCATTTCAATGGAATCTCTCTCTATATCTCTATGTCTATATACTTATATATCTAGATATACTTATACATCTAGATATAGATGTATATTTGTTATTGTTGTTACTGACCAACATTTGAATATAAAAGTGTAATTTGTATTGACCAAGGCACAACATATCCAGCAATAAGCAGTATTGAAATGTTTGTGTTTTTATTGTCTACCATAATATGAATTTCAATTTCTCTTATTTATTAATCGCAGGCATAAAGCTCTTTGCATTTTAATAAGCAAGTATCCCGCTATTTGGGTATCACTCTCAGCCCTTTTTGCTTTAACTAATTTTCAGATAGGGCCTCTTGCTTTTTGTTGAGGATCAGATTAAGAACGAGAACTTCCTATCTCTACTTTCTTTGTAGCTGTGATTATAGATATGTGCTACCATATCTGATTTGTTCTTAGAATCTCACTAACATTTTTTTTTGCATGAGCTAGCTTTAAAGTGTAATCTTCCTATTTCTACCTCCTGAGTTTCTGGCATTACAGATATGAGCAACTGTACCTGGTAATTTTAATGGCTTCAATGCGGAAGGAATCACTGAAAGCTCTCTCTAACCTGGAATTCTCTGTATTTCACTGACACACATCATGATTCTTGATCAGTCATCACAGGATATTCTAGTTCCATCTGTATTCTCCTCAAAGGAGCCACAGTTTATTCTGTGGTCCAGTGCTAAGGTTAGGGTGATTGGAATTCTCATTCCTTAGAAGAGGAACAGCTACTCAATAATGAGTAAATCCCTTCCCAAGTCAGGAGAGAAGGACTCAAAGGGCCAAGGCAGGCAGATCCTGAGTTCAAGGCCAGTCTGGGATACACAGAAAGTTCAAGGAAAGACAGCCACACAGTGAGTTTGAGGTCTTCCTGAGTTCCATATTTGTACTCTGTGTTTGTGAATATATATGTGTGTGTATGTGTATATTACAAATGTATATGTGTATATACATTATATATGTATATGGTCTATGTCTATAGTAAACATATGCAATGTGACTTTCCTTAAGTTCACATATATTGCTAAGTAATAATTATTAAAATAAATATGTTGGGTCAGACTATGTTGTCATAGATACAAATGTAAACTGCAAAGACAGGATGCACCTACAGCCTTTGTTTATATGGCAAGGGCCAAAGCCATCATCAGAAACCTCCCCGCCCACGTCACTGCTCTATTAATTTATTTTGTACATCCTGATTTGGAAGTTTCTATCCCAAGAGGAAGAATGAGCCATCAGATAGATGAGTCACACATTATAGTTATAATCACTGGAATGCTCGAAAATGAAATCATTTCGTTCAGCTGAACCAACTTTATAAAAAATAAATTACTTCATATACACTTGGCATAGGGCTAATTAGTTATTTTGGGTTTTTCCTGGAATTATCTCATTTATTCTCTCTACCCTCTGTTAAGTCAGTTTCCCTCTTTCTCCATTCCAAGAGCTTTCTTGGTCATGTTAATGAGGAAGAAACAGATCAAAGAATACATAGCATGGATGACTTTCAGACCATTAAAACAAGCAAGGGAGAAGGTGTCCTAAAAGTTAGTATTTTAGTAATGAGTATCTTTTTAGGCATAAAGAAAGGGTTTTCAAGATAGTTTGTTACCTTTATCATTAGCGTATCCTCTCCCTTAAAGTCTGTATTGGAACTTTATTTCTAGATTTCTATTCATCATTCTACATTTCACCCCAGATGTGTTTGAATATGTATATTTCTTATTTCTTCTTTTTTCATACAGATTTTCAATATATATGAACACTTACCATATAACCAGAGATAATTTAGTAGCACTCAGAATACCTTTCAATCTATTTGTCAACAGTTTTAATTCAGTCTTGTAAACTAGAGAAATCTTTAACTTTTTAATTTGTAATAAAAGGATAAACTAAGTATAATAAAGAAACATATTTTCTTGAAATGTTTAAATGAAAGACTAACCTTCTGTACTAGGGTGGGGATACATTTTGGAGACTGTTTTCCTTTCAGTTTTCCAAATGTTTGTAATGTAGTACTCTACTTTCTAAATGCATTTTTGTTATTTTTAATGAAGGAAAAATAAGATATAGCTAAATTGTACGTGAATGTGTGCACAGGCACACTCATAAGTATCTATGATTAAAAGAATATATTTTGTAATAAGGCAGGGAAATTTATATATGCTTCCTAAACATAAACCTTTCTAGTCCATTTGCTCTTCTTAAATCCTGTCTTTCCTCATCTAAACCCCACTTCCCTGCTCTTCAGGTCTTCTTACTCTTGCCTGGTCATCCACACTTTTGCATTGCAGGATTACCACATGGGCCACTCATTGGACAGGATCTATAAATGTGTAACCTTTCTAATATTACTGCCATTCCAGTGGGGCACCAATGGCTCACACCTGTAATCTTAGCTACTCAGGAGGCTGAGATCTGAGAATAGTGGTTTGCAGCCAACCCCGGTAGTAAAGTCTGTGAGACTCTTATCGGCAATAAACTATTCAGAAAAAAATGGAAGTGGCATTGTGGATCAAGTGGTAGAACACTAGTCTTGAGCATAAAGAGGACAGGGACAATGCCCAGGCCCTGAGTTCAAGCCCCAGAACTGGGGGGAAAATATTACTGCTATTTCATGTACCTGTACATGTTTGGCTATGAGTCTCTTAACCGCAGAGATTGTTGCATAAACTATGTGGCCTCAGTTTCATTCCTCATCTGTAAAATGGGGCCAGTTTTTTTTTCTTTCTCATTTCTGAACTTTGCCAATTCCCATCCAGTAGAGATGGGAATTGCTCTGCTTATTATAGTACTATTTACAATAGCTAAGCTATGGAATCAACCTGAGTACCCATCAACACATGGATGAAAAAATAAAATGCAGTAAATGCAGTACACATCATCAATGGAATATTTTTTTTGTCAGTTGTGGGGCTTGAACTAAAAGAAAGAAGGAAAGGAAAGAAGGAAAGAAAAGAGGAAGAAGGAAGAAGAAAAAGAGGAAAGGAAAAGAAAAGACAGAAAATAAAGAAATGTTGGGAGTCACATGGGAAAATATGATCAAAACACATTGTATGTATATACAAAAATATCACAATAAAACCCTTCACTTTGTGCCACTAATATAGTTCAATAAATATATAAGTAAATTTCATTTATTTTAAAGTTGTAATTTCTTTTCCTAAGACTGAAAACAATGAGTAATATTTCTGCTATTTTGTTATCTGACATTTCCTCAACTCAGATCTTAACCCTGGACTAGAAGACTTGGAATGTCTCTGTCTTCAGGATTCTTGGAAGGGGATGTCTTTTTTATTTATAATTTGAACTCTGGGCTTGGGCACTATCCTTCAGCTCTTCAGCTTAAGGCAAGCACTGTACCCCTTCAGCCACAACACCACTTCCAGTTTTCTAGTGGTTTATTGGAGATAAGAGTCTCAGGACTTTTCTGCCTGGGCTGGCTTTGAACCATGATCCTCAAATCTCAGCCTCCTGAGTAGCTAGATTACAGGCATGAGCCACCCGGCGGGGTTATTTTATTGTTGTGACATAAAAATAACAGCACAATGGACAAAGTTATTCAAACTTCATTCAAATTTCCCAGGTTATATACCTTTAAAAAATAAGCAAGAAGAAATTGTTCTATTGGCAATCAAAAGTGTTGAAATTCTTACATTTTTTTTATTACATCTTCATTTACTTGAATTTGTTTTTCACGATGGATTGCTTTCCCCGATATTTAGCACTTCAGTTCTTTCCCATGTGGTTCCTGTATTTGCTTAATGATCACAGGATTCTAGCTCTGAAAATGGATTTTGATGTTTTTTTTTGTGTATGTTTTGTGGGGGTTATTGTTGCTCTGATGTGTATAAGTTCCCATTTTATGAGTTAGAGAAATATAAGTTGTGTACTAATATGACTACTGGTGGTGAATTGACTGTACACTAGTCTGCGGGTCACAGTGCCTGGGAGACAAATAGGTATGCTGCCAGTAGAAAGATGGACGGTCATGCTGCCCGTTGGCATTTAGAAAAATCCTGACTTTTTGAATAAGCACTGATGTGCTTTCACAGAAACAACACTGAGTCATAGCCCTATCAGTAAATTTCAGATGAATACATCCAAAGTACACAAATCACACTAATTAGACATGAGCAATAATTTGAAAGCCAACTTAGTGCCTTCTACATTTAAACAAAACAGTGATTGTATAACAGAACCAACAAAAACAACTTTTGAGTACAGATCTTTCATGTGTCAAGTTCAGCTATACCACTGTGAAGAAGGTTAGAGGTCTGGGGCTAACGTTTCCGTTCAGACAGGCTCTGGCCATTGAGCACTCCCCAAATGAGTTGGGAGTCAAACCACCACCTTGCATCTTTGTGTCCAATCACCTTTTTCTGTTTTCACTTCTTAGGATCTGGTTTTTGTTTCCATTCTTTTCCTTCTCATTGCACTCTATGTTCCTCCCAATTAAACTTCTCAACATTTGTTGGGGTTTAGCAAATTGCACTTGAGGCAATCACAGATTAAAATATGAATGTGCTTGGAGAGAGGACTATTTGACCTCAATTACAGCTATTGGAAGATGCCTGAATTTACTTCCTCACTTGTCTTAAAATACCAGACTTTTGATACAAACTTCCTGTTTAGTATACTCACGTAGCAATGTCTAACAGGTGCATCACGTGGGGCTTGTGGCCCACCCCAGGAGCTCTCTGTAAATGGCATCCACATTGTCCCTCTCCAAAGCATTGTTTGACTCAATTCTTCTTTTACCATCCTCATTGATAAACAAACCCCACTATCCCTCCCTCCCTGCAAAGGACATGTAGAACCCAGACATGTCAATTTCTTCGTGACTGTCTTGTATCTTGGATTCTGTCTTAAGTTTCAATTCCTTATGATTATTCTTCCTTTCTCAACTTATTTCACCTGTATTGTATTCAGACAGTATTCATACTGATGCCTCTAACATCATAGAGCACTCATCTGCTGCTCAAAACCCTTCATCTGCCATTGTTTATAAGTCATGGCCTGCCAGGGCCTCCTTGTTCTAGAGGCTTACTCTATTCCAGGTTCCCTGACCACTTCATTTCTCCTGGAATATGCAAGCTCACAACTATCCCAGAGTCTGTTCTTCTGCTTCCAACATTTCCTTTATATTATGTCCATCATTAACCTTCAGTTCTTCAGGTTAATGCTCAGATGCTATTGGTTCAGAGAAGACTTCCCTAACTAACCCCATATTGAATTCCCTTTTCCATATGTCCCGTTTAGAAGCTTTTCTGCAGAACACTTCTTAACACCTCGCATCTTACACATTGGCTTATTGTGTCTTTCTCAACATCGGGGAATGTGATTCAGAGGCAGGAAATGTAATCATGGGGTGGAACCTACTGGGAGGTTCAGCCCACACACTGGCATCAGGGAACGAATGAGTATTACAAATCGTGAAAATCAAGATTTCTTTCTCCTTTGGGAAGTGCAAAGAGACATTCTACTTCACCGCCTAGGCAACTGTGGAAATACTGTAGGGCTGTGGTACATAAGAAAGCTAGACAAAGTCAAAGAGTGGAATAAATCCGTGATTCATAATTTGGTCAGTAGAAACTCTAATCATTATTATTTTCTGGTTTTCCCGCTGTCTTTATGTTGTAACACTGTATAAATTATTTCTTCTTCTGTGTATTCACATTGACCACTATTATTTGTCTTTGTTAACGTGTGTGTGTGTGTGTGTGTGTGTGTGTGTGTGTGTGTGTGTGTGTGTGTGTGTGTACATGGGCAAGTCTGGGGCCTGAACTCAGGGCCTGGGTACTATACCTGACCCTTTTTGCTCAAGGCTAGTTCTGAACATATGGAAAATCCTGCCCAGTCTGGCTTTGAACAGTAATCCTCAGATTTCAGCCTTCTGAGTAGCTAAGATTGTTTTCTGTCTCATCTCAGCCAGTGCCCTGTGTTTTGCTATCTTATGAGAGACCAGAGAAGCATCATATTCTAACTTTGGCATCTGATTATTGGCACTGATTCCAAATCATGATGATGCAGTTTAGTGAAATTTGGAACTACCACCACATCTTGCAGTCTTAATTTTGAATTCTTTAATGAGGTGAAATACTTACCATCTATCCTTAAGTATAAGGAGAAAATTTCTTTCTTTGTTTTTTTTTTTTTATTTCGTGTGTGTGTGTGTGTGTGTGTGTGTGTGTGTGTATGTGTGTGTGTGTGTATACACTGTTACTAGAGCTTGAAATCAGGACCCTGTGCTCATGCTGAATTTTTTTTTCGAGTCCTGGGGCTTGAATTCAAGGTCTGGGCACTGTCCCTGAGCTTCTTTTGCTCAAGGATAGCACTCTACCACTTGAGCCACAGAGCCACATCTGGCTTTTTCTGTTTATGTGGTACAGAGGAATTGAACTAAGGGCTTCATGCATGCTAGGCAAGCACTCTACCACTAAGCCACATTCCAAGCTCTGCTTAACTATTTTGCTCATGGCTGGCACTTTACTATGGGATTCATAATCCACTTCTACTTTTTTGCTGGTTGGTTTCAGATAAGAGTCTCTTGGATTTGTCTGGCCAGGATAGCTTTGAACTTCCATCTTCTGATTAGAGCCTCCTGAATGGCTAGAATAAACATTGTAAGCCACTGGTACCTGCCAAAAATTACTTTCTTGATGATAAGAATCTTTGTAATTTTGCTTGGACGTATTTTTAAAAAGAGAAATGGATTTAAAAATACTTTATGTAGCAAGTAGAAAATTTGTGAAGCTCCATTACTGAAATATAAATCACTGAAAATGTTCACAGTATCTAGATCCTGCAGGAGAAAGTGTGAGTGACAGCTCCCTGCAGTGTCCCCCTCCCCCAGCCTATAGATTTAGAGACAAAGATCATAAAGACTGAAAAATATTAAACATTCAATAGATAGATAACAAATACTAACTTCCCCATAAATGTTGTTGGAAAGTAGTCACCAAGGGCTCATGCCTATAATCCTAGCTACTCAGGAGGCTGAGATATGAGGATCAAAGTTCAAAGTCAGTCCAGGTAGACAAATTTGAGACTCTTACCTCCAATTAACTGGCAAAAAGTTAGAAATAGAGGTGTAACTCAAGTCATAGAGCTCCTGTCTTGAGTAGAAAAGCCAATAGAGAGCATAAAGCCCCAAATTCAAGCCCCAGTACCACTGTATACATGGTGGCGAGCGCGCGCACGCACAAACACACACACACACACACACACACACACACACGGTGTTTTCAAATGAAGGCTTCTCTTAATAGTGACACTTCCTGCTTATTTCCCATGATACTACAGTGAGCAAGCTTAAGTAAGTCACATTTTTCTAGCCTGCTCACAATGATGGTCATTTTCTTTATCAAAATTGCTCCGTAAGAAACCCAAAGATGGGATGTCTATTTATTCCTCTTCATAGCACAAAAAAATAGACACTCTTTTTGTATGGGAGGGTTTCAAAGGAGAAGTTTCTCAGAACAAATGTTTATGGTCCAGAGTATGAACTCTTTTAAGCAACAGCAGTATCACTGGCTGTCTTCTGTTTCCAGAAAGAAATTGGAATGGTGGACCCTAGTGCCTCTTGCTGGACCAGGCTAGAGCAATAAGCCAGAGCAATGTCATTGATACATACTCATTTTTGTTAAAAGTCCCTTCCACCATATGCCGATGGATAACTGTTTGAAACTAATTGAGTTTCCTCCTCTAGAAAAAGAAATGAAAATGATGACTAATTTTAACTTGTCAAATACATTTGTAGGATACTTAGAAATGGTTCTGATAAACAGTGCCAAAAACACTACATCTACGTGATTTAAAAAATGAATGCTTCCTTGGTACTAAAACATGTGAATAGTATCCAAATCATTTTAATTGAGTCCTTATCTTGTTTTGGTCATTCATGCAAATGAATTCTCTATTTAAGGTCTTTTTTTATCAACATGTTAAGATGAAATGAATTATTCTGGAGTCATATCGTTGTTGTTTTCTTAACTGAACAGATGGCTGAATAAAATCTGTGCTGATTTCATCTTCATTTGATGCATTAAGGCTCTGAGCAGCAGCTTTCTGGGAATGAGTAGAAGGCAGTTTTGATTGACTGGTCTTACCAGCACACCAGACTGCGGGGGGCAGAGAAGAAACCCACTGGGAGAAAATGCCAGAGAAGGTGAGGTTGCTGTGATGTAGTCCACCCCTGAGTGACAGATGTCCCTCTATATGAGAGAGGTGGAAATAGGCTTCCTCAGCAAAGTAGCAAGATGATTGTAATCACAAATGACTTCTAATTGTGACTGGGTTTTTTTTTTTTTTAAAGAAGATGCTAACACTCTTCAGTATCTTTTACATAAAGTCACCTATGCTTGGGATGCTTTAGTGCTTATTTTTTGATGCCATCATCAAAAACATGTTCTGCATATTGAAAGGAATGAGTGGTCAAGTCTGAGAGCTCTGTTGGCTTTGAACTTACAAGTTTCATGCACTTACACTCAGCCCCGTAAATTATTCCCTGAGAGTAATCTTCAGTGGGTTGCTAGGAGATGACCAGTTTGTGTTCTCCTTTGATTATAGGGCCTAACTGCCCCACTGTCATAGTGCCAAGAAAAAAAAAGTGATGGCTTAACATTATTTTTTCCTATTGCTTGCAGTGAGATATTAAAACTCAGGCTGCTTTGCACAAAGGGAGGAATCTGAGAGCCATCAATACCTATAGGAGAATTTGAACTGTTAGCTGACCAAGGCCACTTTCTTTCAAAAATTGCCCAGTGTTCAACATCTTTTACTAATGTATTAATACATGTTAATATATAAATCAAACTAATCATCTGCTTTGGTCATTTCTTAAATTACTACTAATAGGAGGCTTCTGGTTTAAAAGAAGAGCATATGTAGAGAGAGAGAGAGAGAGAAAGCATATGTATGGATATATATATAGAGAGAGAGAGGGAGAGAGAAACTTATAAATGTCAAAGGATAAAGTGGCTCCAACCAAGGACTGTAATTAGCTCAATTCTTTGGACTGAGTTAAAATAATAGAAGATTGACTTTCCTGGCCTCAAGACCAGAGCTTACTTCATATGAATGTATGTACATACAGTTTCCTGTACATGTACAGTTATGAGATATGTAATTCTTTTTTTTGTGATAGCCAACAATGGTGAAATGACTAAAAGTGACAACCTGAGCTTTAATCATAACTTTGTTGCTTGCTAGCTTCTGGACTTGAAGTGAATTAGTTCTGTGCTCAGTTTCTGTAATTCTAAATAAGATATGATCTATGTGAGAACTGGATAACACACGGTATGTGATAGAGAAGAATCTGGCACATAAAGTAAAGGAATAGAGTTATGTGACTGTTAGCATTATTGGCATTATTTTACAGACCCTAACTGCAACTCCCAAGAGGCAGAGGATCTGTTGTATGCCTCTGCTATTGGAAAGCCCTTGGTACTAGAAGTTTAGATAAATAGAATATGGTAGCTATAGTAGGAAAAAGTTCAAGTTCAAGACAAAATGGAAAGCTTTTCTTCCCCCTTTGGTTTTGTTAATTGCTAACCACTTTATTCAATTAGAATTACAAATTTTCTGTATATTCACCTGGTTTCTGAGCATGTGCTACGTGCAAGGACACACATTTATTCCACCTAAAAGTCTTCTGTTGTCCTGAGCATCAAAAAACAAAGAAAACTTCTCTCAGTTTGGGAGAGAAGCCACCCAGTGGTTACTTGGGTGGATATCTTAGTTATTGTTCAACTTCTGTAATTTTTTTCCTTATTTGAAGTAGGAGAGACATGATTAGATGGTATGTCTTTAATTTTTATAATTTTATAACCTAACTTTACAAGGTCAATTTCTTTGTGGGTTAGCTGTAAGCTAACCTGAGTAAAAACCCAGTTACGAACCAGGAACAGTTGGATCATGTATTTTTGCTCTATAAAGGATTCACACCCTCTCTCTACACAAAGGTTTCATGAAGCCCCAGTTCACTCAATCACTCTCAAATGGAATATATTTCTCAAAACATCAGCTTGTCTATTGTCAATTATATACAGAAAGATATGACATCATGTCATCAAATTAAAAACAGCTCTGACAAATCATTTCCTTTGAAATGACCAAAAAGAAAGAAGAGGCAACTGTAAAGGTTGGAGGCATGGCTTGATGTGTAGAGAACCTGTCTAGCAAGCATGAAGCCATGAGTTCAAAAGAGAAATTTATACTTCCTGGTTTGGAGAAGCAGTAAGATATGAGCTGTAGTTCTGAATTAAAGTGAGAAAACTCTCTGAAGCACAGGGTAAGCAGACCTGCCAATATTATTTTTATAGAGACTTTTAGGCCAGGGTGACTGTATTATTACATGTAATACAGGCTAGGCAGTCTATACTAACACAGTTCAGACATTTTTTTCTCCTCCAGCATTTGGTTGTTTGTTATATGATCTACAGAGCAATCATTATAAGGATCAGTTTCTGTAACTCCATTCCTTAACCTACTTTTCTATTGTAAATAAACAAAATGGGGGAAAAAAAGACAGTGGGATAAAGTGGCACACTTCAAGAAAATTTGTCTTGATATTTTGGTGGCAAGCATAATCAAATTAATAATATTTGGCTCTGACTAGCTTAACATAAGGTGTCAGTTTCTAGCTACACATGAGTATCACTGGACAAGGTGAGAAGTTTTCCTTTGACTATTGAAATCATTCAGCATGCATTCTAAATCAGCAAAAGCCCTAGTAATAGTAATGCAGACCAAGAACTCATTGCTTATATAGAGCTGGGTTCTGTAGCCGAGAGAGCTGATTTTCCTCAGATACCCAATCTCTCCTAACCTTATTTAAAGAAGTTTTATCTGGGCACATGGCTTCACCCAAGCTAAGATAACAGTTCTCAATTTCTCTTACATTGTGACCACATTTTTGCCAGTGCGCAGGAGAGGAAGTGAGGCTTGTGCCTTCCAGGACAGCGTGGCCTTAACTGGGAAGGGTCACGGCTCCTCCTTTTTCCTCCTCATTTCTGCTAGCTGGAATGTAGACTTAATGTTAAGATCCAGAGTAAGATACTGGCCACAAAAAAGAAGACTGTCAAGAGTGGAGGAAGGCAGAATGATGAATGGAAGGAGCAAAGGCTCCCTGGAAATTGTACAGCTGCCATCTGACTGTTAAACCACCGATTTCTACTTCCACATGAGTGAGCAGGAAAGATCTCTCTTCCTTAAGCCTCTGTTACATGGTATTTCAGTTTTAGCAGCTGACATTTTACCCCGCTGGTGTCATGCCACAGCTGGAATTCAGAAAATGATAACGATTCCAATAAATGTATGTTTTGTTGTAAGGAAAAAGTGGCCAATTTCATACTAAATTTTGTTTTCCTTCTGTTACAAGCTGGCTGAAATGTTGATTATTAAATATATTCCTGGTGACACTAGAACTCAAGAATAATGTGATAAAATTGTTTTCACTTGCTTAGTCCTAGATCACCTCATCTACACCTCATTCAAAGATCTTATTTCCTCCCTACTTTGGTCCCTCCATCTTCTCCTCCTGCCATGTTTCCTTCCCTCATTCTCTTTTATCTTGCTTTCTTCCCTCCTTCCCTCCATTGACTCTTACAAGTTAGGCTGTGGTATCCTGGAAGGCACACATATCATTTCCTCTCTTGTCCAGTGGCTTACATGTGGCCACAAAGTAAGAGAAACTGAGAACTGTAATCTTAGCTTGGGTGAAGCATTCTATATATAACGCCCAGTGTCCTGGCAATAAAGAAAATAGGACAAGGTTAAACTTTTTGCACATTTTCTAAAATATTCCAAGGCTATATCTTGGCAATAAAAATTAAGTGGAGTCTTTCCTATATCTAAGAGGCTAGCCTAGGCCCCAGTGTTACACTTTGTCAATCAATCTTATGTGCTGGATGACATTTTTCTTATCAGCTTAAAAAATTAGGTCTTGAGTATGCGCTCTATGGAGTTTTTGAAAGCTATTTATGTTATCATCCTACAGAAGGAGCTGCGGTTTTTCAGAGTGGAGGTGTTGGTAATCTATCTCTTGAAGTGGGACAGGGTGAGATGAACCATAGAGGACCAGGACTTAGGAAGCTTTGATTCAAGTCCTGGCACTGATATGTGTCTTTGGAACTTGTTTCCCTAGGTATTAGATGTTTTCACTTTTGCGGTGGGAATGATCCTGAAGTTCCCAGTGTGCCTACCTGTGGGACTGTTCCAAGGACTTTGCAAGATAAAGTACAGCTTATTGCAACACACACACACACACACACACACACACACACACACACACACACACACACACTACATGGAAGGCTAACTTCCTGACTCATTCTATACCCCCTACTCTTTAACAAGGAAAGATATAAACGTTTGATCTGTTATCTCTGCAGACAAGCCTGCCTGGTGATTGGCCAACCCTTGCCCTAACTTCCTGTGGGAACAACAGCACAGGTAGCCGGAAGCCTTTGAAGCTCCATTGGCAAACTCTTTGGAGCAGTCTGTGAAAGTCTTAATCCCTCCCCCCACCCTTTTTTTTTTTATATCACTTTCCATTGGCATTTTGATTCCAATGGGAAATGCAAACAGACTAGAAAGAAAACATGACAGGAAAAATAGTTTTTTTTTTTTTCTGGTCTAACCAGACAATGAACCCTAGACCACATTTTCAGAGAAACCAAATAATTTACTGTAAAGTAGAAGAAAATACCCAGATCTTTCTGCACAATAGAATGTCTTCTGTTTGAACATGCACTGGGTGAAAGGAGAAAGCAAGGGTTGTTTGAGGAGAGTAAGTAAATCACTTTAGGAATGACCCCATGCCAGACAACTGAAGTCTCCTAGAAATTACAGGCTTTTGTTCACTATAATCAAACACTGGGTTGCTCAAATTCCAAATCACTTAGAGAAAAATATCATGAAGGATTGTAATTTTTCTCTAAAACAACCTTTACAATGTGTAATAAAATGTAATAAGGACGAAAAAAAAGAGGAAAGTTCTTTAGGTGTTAGCCAAAACAAAAATTTAAGTCCCAAGACATCACCTATATCAACACCATTTATATAGGTGTTAGCCAAACAAAAATTTAAGTCCCATGGCATTACCTATATGAACACCATTTATACTGCGGGTTCAGGAATGTTAGAACAAATAGAACTTCAGAACCGTCCACAAATACTAATGGACGAGGCATCATGGGTTGGAATGGATGAAAAAGCCAAGACCATGTGTAAACTTCATTTCTCTATTAGGAGAGGAATATCAGGGATTGATGTAATTTCAATTCTGCTTAAAAATACAAAAGCATCTATGAAGTCTAACGAGATGAGAGTTGTTTCTTTCTATTTTGAGAGCTTACATTTTTTTTATTGTCAAGGTGATGTACAGAGGGGTTACAGTGGTATAAGTAAGGTAATAAGTACATTTCTTGTCAAAATTGTTACCCCTTCCCTCATTTTTCTCCTACTTTCCCCCAAGTTGTACAGCTCATTTCCAACGTATTGTCGTGTGTATGTCCCTGTTGCATTGATTACCCGCTCTTCCTTTGTCTCACCATTTTGTTGTTCCTCTTCCCTTCCCCATGTCAAATAAAGCTATATACAATACCAGGGTAGCAAAATCAAATACAGTGACAACACAGCATATACCATAGGGGGAATAACATACAAAGGAAACAAAAAAAAATCACATAGTACATTAAAATCAACAACAAAGAAAAATCTCTGTGTCCATGTTTGGGGATCATTTCCCTTAGTGTCATCTTATACGGTCATATGTACATAGCTATTGAGCTATTCTGCTCATCTGCTAAGATTATCTTAGACATATACTAATTATTGCAAATAAGGGAAACTATGGGACCTATGCAAGAGTTCTTCTTTCTTTGGATCACAAAGATTCATCTGTTCTGATTTCTCATTGATATATGGAGGTATTTAATTAAAAAGTGGAATTATTTAGAAAACATTCTGCAATTCATTCAAATGGTGTTTAACACAAAGCAGCTGTATTGTCTTTCACTGGGTATTTTTAAAGGTGTGAAAACTCTGACTATCCCTTCAGGCTTTGTAGAATGGTTCTCTGCAATAAATCTGTGTTTGGTGGTATGGTCGATGTTAAAATAAAATCAACAGTGGATCCTCAAATGATAGAATTTGGCGAAAACTTGATGACAGTGTGAGGCCCCGGGATCCCATAAGCATCTTCTTCCTTCATCTTTACCCTTGGACCTGAGATCCGTCTCCTTTTTCCTGGAATTTGGAGCAGGAACCTCAATATTACTGTTCATATCAAATGTCTACTCACCAGAAGCACATAAAAGTTTTCTTAGCGTTCCTTTTATGTTATTCAAAACGTTAGCCAACGTTGCCCAGTGAAAAAAATCACCAGTTTTCTAAATTAAATATAATTTTATTTTATTTAGTAGTAGATGTGGCTTAAGAAAAACATCGGAGAAATTAATGCAATTCAGAGCCAGTAAAGCTATGTTGTTCGTTGGGCATGACTTTGGCCTTACAGACAAGCACCTGGAATAACACAGGTGCCTTCCTGCTGGTGTGCACAGGAACCATTTCACTGAAAACACAAAGACAGGACTCTTTTGCTCTATCTCCCTTCCCTTCAGAAATTTGAAAATGATCTTCTGTTTTGGGGGAAGTAAATGCCCTTATTATCCATTATGAAACACATAAAGCAGGAATTTATTGATGTACTTTTTGACCAGGGTCTTACTATGTAACTCAGGCCTACCTCTAACATGGATTCTTCTTCTGTCTCAGTCTTCATCACTCCTGGCTTGAGAATATGTTTTAATGAAGTAAAGCCTTAGCAAAATACATTTAATAGAGCTAAGCAACTCCAGTACTTCCAAACACATTACTTATTTTAAGCTTCTCTTAGTTTGCCCTGTACATACAAAACAGATGCTTAAAACCTAAAAAGCAATAATTTTCAACAACAACTTGTTAGTACCTGTTACTCCAAGCTATTTCTCTCCTTTCTTCCGTATACCAACATCTTTATAGTTGAATGGCAGGGAAGGTTTATGAGGATATAATAAATTATCTGTTCCTAATTCAATTTCCAAGTGGAGTTAACAACCCAGAAACTTTAGCATCATAAAGATCTCTCTTTTTTTTTTTTTTTTTTAAAAAGCCTATACATACTCTCTTTCATTCCAGCTTTGGCTTTTTATGATGCTTAGGTGTTTTGAAGGAGAACATATAATAAATTTAGATCTTAAACTGTGAGGGGATTATTTCTACATGTTTTACTGAATACTTTGGATGGTTTCTTTCACACTGAAAATAGAAAGAAAGGAAACACTTCTATCTAATAGTCTTCATAGCCATGAGATGCTTCCTCAATGCTGATAATTTCCTAGAATATTCTGATACCTGTACAATTGTCATGTACCCAATTCTCCTAGTGAGCCAATAGATGATCAGATTAACAGTCTGTCCTTGAGACCTTGAATAGGTATGCCTAATTAAATTTCTTTTCCTCATTGACATACTGTTGTACAAGAGTTCTTCCTAAAACTTTGCCAATTAGGTCACTCCATTCCAGGGTCTTCCTGCTGTGCTTCTAAGCATATACCATAACCTCAAGGCTGCCTCATGATGTGGCTTCTTTGTCCCTTTTCAGTACCATATTCTACCACTTCCCATCATTCAGCTCAGTCTGTCTGTTACTCTTCTTGAGCATCTTCATGGGCTTTTCGATTTAGAATTGCTTTAGCCTTTTTATTCAATCAAATTCTATATTTACTCCCATATTGCTATTTTTCTATCCTTAGAAATGCTTCCTCTAAGCAATGATAGAATATTTATTTCCTTTATGTCTGTCTTTTCTCTGTAATTTCTGTGAAAATGAAGGATAATTTCCTTTTACCATCTATCTCTCACTCTGACTTCAGTGCCTTGCATCTCTTGACATGCTCAGTGCATTAAAAATCATCTATAAAATTGTGTGGTCAGTTTATATGTTAACAAAGAGCCTTTTGAAAGTAGTTATGGTAAATCTTTGACTAGTTTCATAAAAAGATCTTGGTCTGTTTTTGAGCATTTCTCTTGTTAATATTTACTTTGAACTTCAGCCTTTTGTAGGTCAGCAGTTACCTGCCTATAATCCAGTAGTTACAAAAGGATCAGAAGTATCTGGCAAAAAGCACCATAATGAGAGGTCATACTTTAGAATGATTACCAGATGTGCTGGATATTCTAACTACTCATTTGTGTTCAACAGAGAAGCTGCATTTGACAGTGTAAGTAATGGTAGCTTTCTAATATTTGCCATGAAAATTCTATGCCAAAGGTTAAAAAAAAAGTCACCATTAGAACATCCAAAACTAGCTTCTATGGGAGCTTCCTTGAGGAAGTTATTGTCTAGAATCAGTCTGTTTTTTTATTATATATTTGTCTGTCTGTCTGTCTGTCTGTCTGTCTACCTACCTTTCTATTGTTTAGGGTAGAACTCAGGGCCGCATTCTTACTAGGCAATTACTTAACCATTAAGCTACAACCTTACCCCATTTTGCTTTAGATTTTTTTTTGCGATCTTCCTACCCCACTCCCTGTGTTGCTAGGTTTATAGGCATCCCAAACCACACCCGGATTGTTCTCTGATTAGGATTTTTTAAAACTACTTTTTACCCATACTGGCTTCCTACCACGGTCCTGGTTCTTCTATGTTTGCCTTAAAAGAAGCTGTGAATATAGGAATTAGCCACTGTACCTATCGCTGAGAAAGTTAATCTCTTGAGTCTTAATTTACTCACCCATGCCCTTGTGAATAATAACTTTGTCTTGTAAGAATCCTAAAAGGTTATTAATCAAAATTCTGTCTTTGTGCTTGGTTCATCAGAAGCACTGATTAGAAACAAATATCTCCTGTTATTGCTATTGTTCATATAGTACTTGCTGCTATTGCCATTAATTTCAGGCTTATTATTTCTGTCATTTGATCTTATCAATTAAATTACCACGGGCATCTTTTAATTAGCTTTCCAGTCTCTTCTCTCCTTGTCTTACTCTCTGTTTTCATGCCAAGCTGAAGTTTTAAGGTTAGTATTTTGAAAAGGACTTGCTATTATCTATGAATAAATTCCAAGTCAAGTTCAACACAGTATATAGTCCCAAACCTAATTTTCAAGCCATTATTCCTGATTTCTACTCTCATATTTTATTCTACAGGACATTATTTGCTGCCTTTCTTAATACATCTTTTATGCTTTAACCTTCATTTGAGTTTAATCAGCACGTCTCACCTGGGTACCCATGAAAGGTTTGGCTTTAGGGGTGAAAGTTCCTGTGTTGTAGGAAGGAACACAGTGCTGGTGTGGCAAAACAAATATGATTTTAAGTCATCCTTGTAATAGAATTTTCTTTGTGATATGATATAATGTGATACAATAGGATCACTACTAACTGCTTTTAAAATCACATACATTTTTAGAAGTTCATTAAATTAACTCCCATCCATTTCTCTTCTCTTTAAATGAACACAGCACCTTGTCTTTACCATTTCATCTGGTCTAACTTTGTGTTTCTATTTTCTTGAGAGCAGGAACATGATTTATTTATGCATAGGGGTACATATAATGCACCTTATGCATAGTAGGCTTTCAATAAATATTTGTAGAATACCAAAGGAACATAAATTGTAGATTTTGTTTATAAGCAGGAAAATACTCAAAGTTTCATGGGCTGAACTTAGTCTATACACCTTCCTTGATATGAAACATATAACAGCTTAGTAATCACTTTTAAAAAGTCAATAAACTTGATTTAAGTTAAATGAATAAGGAGATTGATTGATTATTTTCTTGATGTTAACTACTTATTTGGTTGTACAAATATATACATATTAATATATTAGAAAATCATGGAAACTGATACAGGAAAGGAAAGATATAAATATAGAATGGGAGTCTGAACACTGGCCAGGGATTTCAGAAATAGAAGGGGCAGAAATTTGTCTGGGAGGGGAATCTGTTTTTAGCACATTTTGGCCATGCATCTTTAAATATGAGACACATTTCTGGAAAGAACATAGGGTCCTGTGGAGAAAGGATTGGGTTGCTTTGTATTATATTTACTTGAGACCATTATAGGGAATCAACAAAAGTGAGAAGGGAAAGCAAAATCAAATGTGTTTGGTTTTAGCAATGGTAAGTGTTTTTCTTACAGATTAGGAGCTGGAACAGATGTCTCCACAAAAGCAGCAACATCTGAAAATACACACACACACACACATAACACAACATACACACACATTATCATCTCTCTGTGCAGCACTGTTTCCATGGTTACTAAATGAGTTACTCACTTCAGTCAGCATCAATGTGATATAAACAGCCTCAGCCAACTGAGTTTTCATCCTCTCTGAAAAGTGGACAGAGTACTAGAGAATGTCCATAGTTAACACGAATGATGCTACTGCTTAGTTGGACATAATGATAGCTCATCAAATGCAGCAATTGGCTTTTTACTGCACTCATGTGTAGGACGTTTATAATAAGCATCTCTGGTTTGATTAAGTCAATGCCTTTTGCTTATTTAAAAATTTATAAAAAATTTAACAGTTTTGCTTAAAAGTTATTAAATTTCCTATTGTGAGATTGTGTTGATATAAAAATTAAAAGTCAGAGCATGAATTTTACTTCATTAGGAAGCAAGCCTTGATCCTAAAGATTATTAACTATTACATAAAAACAAGACATGATTTCCAAAATGCTTCATGAGTAGGCCTATTTTAACAAAAACAATGTTTGCTCCAGATTTTAATGTAAAGCAAGATAAATAGCTTGTTCATGAAGAATTAAGGCCCAGAAAAGCACACTTGGGACACCATTTTGAATTAGTAGTTAATGATTTTTGTCCTCTTTGATGACTGACTCATTGCAATCTGATGGCATAAACCAATGCTTATGGTATAGTTCTCGACTAAGGGTCAGATATTGACCAACACCATGCTGGCCTTCTTGTAATTAATTCAGTCTTTATTAAACCTGTGCAGAAAAACTTCTGGAGAGATTACTAGCATGATCAAATTATATTAAAAAGCTTTTTATTCCCCAAACAAAAAGCTTGCTTTCTGGACATGTGTTTCTATCTGGAAGAACCAGGAATAGGATTAAGGTTCTGTCTTCCATTATGGAAACAAGAGGTTTTACTAAAGAAGCCATGCTGAAAAAATCTGGGGAGCAACTAATGCTTCCAGCTCTAGTTCTACCATTTGTCACCTAGAAAATGTAGTGGCTAGTAAGATTATTTTAGGGGGACTGCCAACCCAATGGGCTTTATGGTTAACATTTGCCTTCTGTATGTAGCTAGTTGTCATAAAGCAATGCACAGTATGCCAATTATTTTAATCAGAGCATCATTCCTATTTCTAAAGTTAATCAGGGTATTCTTATATCAAGAAGATAAGAAATTAAAGTGTGGTGCCACTTAATGGTACCCAGGTTTCTTATGAGATCAAGGGGCTACTTACTACACTAATGAGGAATCTAGGCCCTGGTTTCTTGCAAGAGTAGTTCATGAAATCACATTGCTTTCATTGCTTTGGAGAAAGTTAGTCCAGATAAAAACACCATGTCTGCAACATGAGGAGGTAAGGATGATGACCATGTGGCCATGTGGCTCAGAGTTTCCCCTGCAGTGAGGTGGACTCATCAGGAGCTAAACATATATTTTCTGTGGGTACTAAGTGGAAGAGTGAATGGAAGCCTTCCCAGCTTTCCTTCTTTTATGGTAAAATAGAATATTTGCCACTAGTTGCCATGAGGATTAAATGACACATGAAAAGCATTTAGCACAGAAAATGATATGGGATAAGAATTCTTTTTTTGGGGGGGGGAGGGTTGGGTTGTGGGGCCTGAACTCTGGGCCTGGGTGCTGTCCCTCAGCTCTTCAGCTCAAGGCTAGCGCTCTACCACTTGAGCCACAGGGCCATTTCCGGCTTTTTTTTTCTTTTTGCTTATGTGGTGCTGAGGAATCGAACCCAAGGCATCATGCATGCAAGACAAGTGCTCTACCACTGAGCCACCTTCCCAGCCCTGGGATAAGAATTCTACAAGTGATCATTGTTCACTTTCCTTCAGGTAGGCTACAGTTCTGATACATAGAAACTGCATCTTTTATCTTACTCTCCTGCATTTTCTTGCATAGTCCAGGATAAGTTATACCACTCTTTAAAAGTTAAACCTCTTGATCCGGATAGAGCTGCTAAAAGCTGTTAAGCCTATGTGTAGGGTGAAAAGGTAAGGGACTACAGCTTTTTCATTGATTCTCTATTCAGTTCTCTCAGAGTCAAATTCCCCTTTAGCGACCAGAATAAGATGCCCTTCTGGATTTTCTCTTGTAGTTCTTTTCTTTTGTTTGTTTGTTTAACCAAAGAGCAAAACTGGATGCATAGGGCCTACTCTGTCTGCCACATCCTTATGTTAAACTCATTTAGGATAACACCCTTCACCATCCAGTCAATTGGGAACCACAGCTCTGTAACACATGAGTCATAAGTTCTTAGGGCTCATTAATTCTGGAAAATAATTCAGTTATCTTTTGCTTACATCCTTCATTCTCAGTCTGTGAAAGACAAGGAACAATGCAGACTTTCAATTTTCTGGAGAAGGGCTTTGTTAGGTTTTGCTTTTACTTAGTCTAATGACCTACAATCCAGATGGTTTTGTTTCCAGTGAGCATAATCATTTTCTTTGTAGAAAAAAAACTCTAGCCGGGAGCCGGTGGTTCATGCCTGTAATCCTAGCTACTCAGGAGGCTGAGATCTGAGGATCACCGCAGGAAAGTCCGTGAGACTCTTATCTCCAATAAACCACTTGAAAACCGGAAGTGGTTCTGTGGCTCAAGTGGTAGAGTGCTCGCCTTGAGCTGAAGAGCTGAGGGGCAGCACCCAGGCCCAGAGTTAAGCCCCACAACCGACCAAAAAAAAAAAAAAAAGCAAAAAAACCTCCAAACACAGTATTTCATGTATAGTACAATTTATGTAAGTTTTCCCCCAGGGAGTTGAAATAGCACTGAATGTGGAAGAGTTTCTAGTTCCTTTAATATCAGAAGATGTCAGCTGTCAGTAGTCTATCCTTAGAGATGTAATTTACTTTGATACTGGCTAATTTCCTGCATAGATAATAAATTAAAAATTTCAAAGAACAGGGGCTGGGAAGGTGGCTCAGTGGTAGAGCGCTTGCCTTGCATGCCTGAGGCCCTGGGTTCGATTTCTCAGCACCACATAAGCAAAAAGAAAAAAGCCAAAGTGGCGCTGTGGCTCAAGTGGTAGAGCGCTAGCCTTGAGCTGAAGAGCTGAGGGACAGCACCCAGGCCCAGAACCTGGCTTGTCTATTGTCAGGTAAGTAGGTAAAAGTCATCATGAAACCAGGGAAAGGTTTCTTCCTGACTGGGCTGTGGATCAGCACTTGACTCTTCTTGATAAAGTAATGTTAATTAATATATGTTTACTGACCACTTCCATAGAGACCATCAATCAGTACATTTTCTTCTCTTGGGAGAAAATAACTACTGTCTCTCACTACTTTGTAGGTTTCTCTCATGGCCAATCAGCCCTAAGGAAATGGTTTAAACAAACTTTAAAAACTTGAAGAGGTTAATTTTAATACTTTCCTTCACCAATGATACACAGAGCTCACTTGAATACAGTCTCATCCTGACAGATTCAAATACAGAGACTCTAATTCTTCCCACCTAAAATAGGAGGAGCTGGAACTTAGAATAGAGCATTGCTCCAAATGGAAAACAGCTCAGCTGGTTAATGCAAATGAGGAATTTCAATTGGCTTTGAGTGTAGCATAGGCAAAATAACTACCTCACAAATCACTTTCTCTCAGATACACTGAGAAAAATGTTTATGAAATGTCTCTGCAGTATTATATCTAACTAAGGCTCTTGGTATTTCTTTTTCAGTAGGATTATCTTTGTCCTTACATAAAAAACAGATGCAATAACCAAGAGCTGACTTCTAGAAAGTGCCCTCTGTCACTCACTTACTCTCTTTCTCAATATTTATTCAAATCCAGATGCAGTTGGAAGACTAAAAATATCACATAGATTAGCACTGTTGATTACAAACAATCTGACATCTGTGCCCTGATGTCTGACTTTTTCTGAAAAACATACACGTGAAATTTGACTTACAATGGAAGAAGTCAAACTTTCCCTTTCGTAAGTAATACATCAGTAGAAAATGTGAAGTTCAATAGAGACTGGTGACCTTCTAAATTGTTTGCATGGGAGCAAACAACTCTGGTATTCAGTAGCTCTCTAAATTCAGAACAATCAAAGGGCATGTCAGGCAGGAATAAAAACTCATACTTGGAAATAACTATCTCAATTTGGCGTGGGAATAGAAAAAGTGTTGAAATATGACAGAAAGAATGTTAAGCAGAAGAGTTATCAATTACAAGGAGGACCCTCATACCTGGGAAAAAGTGAGTTGTGACCATATATAGATGTTCATAGACATATTTTTAAGGGTTTCTCCATTCCCAGGAAAAGCAAGTGGTAGGATAAAAGGTGAGGTTATTAAGTTATCTGTATGCTGGTGTCACCCACTAATCAGGACTTAGGTTATGCCCTTCCTGGCCCCTGCAGAGTTGGCTAGTTTCATGAATGTAGAAGGGATGAATTGAGTTTGGGGATTGAAAGATGTACTTTGAGTCTGCAATAGACATCTCCTAATTGGAGATGACCCAGTGTCTAAAAGAGGTTGCTCTAGGATGAGTTGTGTCTCCCCCAAAGATATGCTGAAGTCCTAAATCTCAGTCCATGAAAGTTCCCTTACTTGGAAATAGGATCTTTGCAGATACAATCAAGTTAATTGATGACACTCTAGAATTGGGTAAGCCCTAATTCTGAACAATAATATTCTTATAAAAAGAGAGAGAGAGATTTACAAAAAGACAGGTATATGGGAAGAAGGACATGATATGACAACACAGGCAGAGACTGAAGGGATGTCACCCTAAGCCATGGGGGTCAAGGGTCATTGGTTACTACCAGAAGGTTGGAAGAGACAGCCTTCTCTCCCCGAACCTTTAGAGGAAATATCTTCATTTCAGAGTTGTAGTCTTCAAAACTGGAAAATGGTATTTCTCTTTTGTATTAAGTGTTTCTCTTTTGTTGGTAGCCCTAGGAAATTAATATGGTCTCTACTAAGGGCTAAGCTATGGTTTCTTGGCTTCTCTTCTTTGGCATTTCAAAAGAAGAGAAGTGATTTGACCTGAAGAGGTAAGGGAATTAAAGAAAAGGTTTTTCTGGGGGGCAGAGGAAGTAAATTTGGGTAAATTCCTCTTGAGGAGAGTTAGATCAGCAATATGTGACCTGGAATTAGAAGTCTGATACCTAGTCAGAAGTCTGACACTCGGAGTGTGTGTGGTGAAAACACATTTGCATTCCCTATAAAGTGTCAATGAGCAAGAGACATTCTGTGTCATAGGTATAGACGATACAGGGAATGGTCACTATCCAGGAGCCAGAAGAAAGGTGGTTCTGGGATTGGTGGGGTTAGAATACCATTTCTTCCCATTGTGTGTGCCCGGGATGTGGCTTAGATAGGTGATCACTTGCTTAGAATTCATGAAATCCCGGGTTCCACCCCAAGTATGGAAATAACAAAAATTAATGGTTAAATAAAACATGACAAAAGACCCAAAGCAAACAATTACCTGCCCCCTAGACAAATACTTTGAGAAAGACAAAAAAGCAAGTTATCTTGATCCCTCATGCCTGGCCTCCTTCTCCTCCCCGCATGGGTTCTTTTAAATCAAGAATATCTCTGAAGAATCTTGGGACAGAAATTCTGCTGGAAATACCAGAGACACAAATGTCAGAGGGCAGGGGAGGGCACACTCATATTCTTGGGTGCTCACTGTCTTATTTTCTTAACTTTGCCAAGAAATATTTTGTTAAGGTACATGCATGCAATTTCTTCCTGACTTTGTCAACCCCGTACCCCTTGAGGTCAGCATACCTTCTGAAGAAATGCACCCAGATCACAATGGTATATGAGTCTGTTCTATTCTGCCTCTAGAAGAGAAATATTACAGTAAATAGGTATGTGGGCTCTCCCCAATTGCAAAACCTAGCAGACACAGAAGCTCAAATCTGGAAAAAACTTAACTTGACCATGATACATTTTTGTAAACCAAGTTTGAGACCTATTTCCTAGAAAGATATTTTCAAAAAAATAAAAAAAACGAAACACCATATGTAAACACTTGCTATTATTTTTACATTGCTACATGCCACATAAGTTACCATTTAGCAATTATATAGATGGAGATAAGCCAGAGACATTTCACCACTTTGGCAGATTGTGACCTGTTCGGTTGATTCATTTGCTCTCCTCCTTCTCCTTAGTTAATACAAAATCCCCCTAAGAGAGCTTCATGTGTGACCTTAGTTAATACAAAATTCCCATAGGAAAGCTTCATGTGTGACTGATCCTCATGTTAATACGATGGAGCCATGCAGTGTAAAGACTATAGTATTAATATACTCCATCTGTCATATTCATTGCATCTGTGCTTTTTCTAGTCCTTTCCCAATCGGTGTGGAGTGGGATAGGGGAAGAGAGAGTAATACAGGGAAGAAGAGGAAGGAACTGATTTCCCACATCACCTTTCCCAAAGGACTCTCATTGTACACCTCCACTTGGTTCTACCGTGCCTTTCCTCTTCCTAAAGCCAATTTACAATGTCCAAAGGTCCTTGTGTGTCCCCACTCAGCCTAAACATCTTTTCTTGATCATTATGCTAGTTCTAGAGGATCCTTTCTCTATCACTCAAATTTCTATTGTATACACTCTTATCATTCATTAGATGTCACCTGCCAGGGACAGATCTCTGCAGCCTAGGGGGCGGGACAAAAGCTTATCTGACCATTTTAGGCTCTAAGCTGTGCTGATGGAAGGGAAGCTGAGACCACATGACTCTCAGGTAAATTATAAGATACTTTAAACAAGTTTTTTTTTAAAATCTAAATTTAGGTTTGACCCCTGTAGTAGGAACTTGAGACTAGGTAATTAATGTGTCATGGGAAATGAGGCAGCCACTGGGGACCAGAGGAAATTTGTCACAGGTCTTTGTCTCTCTTCTTCAGCTTGTTTCAAGAAATGGCTCTGATTCTTCTTGTGAAAAGCAATGCATGTTTCTGCAGACAAACCAACCTTCGAACAGTAATACATATTCCATTCTGGGCAGAATACTATTTGCAGGTATTTAAAAGTTTGGGAAGGGCAAACTACAAATAATTACATGAGCATAAACCCTGCCCCATCTCCCGAATCTCTTTTAGCCTTTATTCTGCTAAATCTACCTGTTATATAAAAATAATATCAGATCATAATCTCACTGACATATACTTGCTTCTGTGTTATCCTTTATCATTCGTTTGTCATCTCTGGGCTACAGTATTGCTTATATTTGACTGTGTACCTGTGCATGTAAGTGTAATTTTGTTAGCATATAAGGGATCAACATAAGTAGTTTACCAACAGACGATTAAAATTCTGCACCAGGTGCCTTGATGAAATTCCCCTCACTTAACAGTAGCAATTAATAAATATCCTGAAAAACCTTTAGAATTTAGCAAGGTAGTATAATCCTAATGTTGAATTCCCAATAACACAAAGATAGTATTCACTGCGGCCAACACTTCCCATGATTACTATGTGGTAAGTCCCTCTCTAAGATTTTATATTAAACGAGGTTATCCTTCCAACCACAGACAAGGTAAAGCTTATTTTCGCCATCTAAAGATGGATAACAGGGCCATAGCCAGAGGCCAAGTTTACCCAGCTATCAATAGTGGGGTAAGTCTTCTACACCAGCATCCTGGCTTTCAAATCAGTACCAAGAAGTGGCGGTGTGGTTCATGTGGTAGAGAACACTAGCTTTGAGCACAAAGAGGCTCAGGGATAGTGCCCAGCCCCTGAGTTCAAGTTCCACAACTGACAAAAAAAATCTGTTCAAATCAGTGTCAAATTCATTCTGCTATGCTGCTGTCAATGTGATCTATTGTGAGAGTCCCAAGTAGTTTTCTTCAGCATTGCTTTTTGGATACTGAGTCAATGAAAATGAAATCTCTGAAGTAAACTTTGTAGCTTGGTCATCCCACCCACCCCCACTTCAGTGACTAACTTACATGAAAGACTAAGTCTGAGATCATACCAGATTAAAAAGTGTGCATGAACCTAAGGCAATCATAGATCAAAACAAACAGCAAATCAATATTCTCATCAAGTTAAAGGAACTCAGATGACATAAGAATTGGGTCATCTGGACGTTACTGAAGACAGACCATAGGACCCCAGGGCAGGTATTAACAGAAGGAGGATCAAGAAGAGTTGAAGCCATTATGTAGCTCTTGCTATATGCTGAGCTCAGTATTATTTTTTAATGCCTATAACAGCCTAGAAATATCTTTTCTAAATGGAGCCAAAGTTTGCTTCACTGAAGTTATGCAATGTTTTTGAGGCCCAATGCTCATCGGTTTTCCAGAGTTGTTTATGGGGTCTTCTTCCATCCTGGTCCACTCTAACAACCCCTCAGGTGATGCCAGGGTACTCTAAGACTCTGAGCATCATTCATTTGTACTACTACTTTATTTTCCCCAAAGCCATGGTGGAGTAAAAATATGTCATTTATACAACACCCTGCTATATCAGCAATGATCTGGAAGAGCAAAAGCTGATAGCCCATTTAAGGTACATGGAAAAGTTCCCAAACAAGAAGTCTTGACCCATTTTACCACACAATACCATACACAGTGGCATAATTTCTCCCTGTGTCCCATTGCTAATATGTGTATTCCAAGTTAACATCCCAAGTAAAGCATAATTTTTCTAAAAAACAAAAAAGGAGTTCAGTTGTGGGTTGCATTTAGCAACACCTATTAATCTGAGCTTCTTTACCAAACAATAGAAAGCAAGGTAAGAACTGAACATCAAGATCGCCCACAATGTCTCCATTTTCTGTAATTATGTAAGTGCCTGAAAACACTATTTCTTTTGCTGTTTCTAAAGGTAAGATAGAAGGAAGGATTGTTTTTCTAATGACTGTTCTAATTTGGCAATTGAATTCGAATTTCCACTGCTTTCAAGCTTCAGGTTTGGGACTTAAATTAGCTTGTTACAGAGGAGCTTTGGTGGTCCCAGCGTTAGAATTGGCAGGAAGAAAGAAAAGATGGAGAACAAGGGGACCATGAAGAGCTGGGCAGGGGTGGGACAGGAGAAGTCTCCTATTCCCCTAATCAACGGCAAGTTCTTTTCTGCTCTAAATTGTACTGTTTCGGGAGGCTTATATTGTCAGTATCAGAGCAATTCAAAAGAATTAAAAAGGAACAGCAATTGGGAATGGGGAGAAGTGGAAAATGTTGTCAAAAAAATAGAAAGCTTTAAAATACTGTCTAGTCAAAATCGAAGAGTGCCACAAGTCCCCTGAGAGTTCAGATGCATGCTAAGGCTGGTGCACACGGACCCACCCCTTCCAGAAGACTCACATTTTACATACATGGGAGGGCAGGTGTGGGGAATTTAAAGGATTTCCCCAGCGAAATAGTACAGTCTCCACAAAAGCTGGTTCTGTCTACTGTCTAAACAGCTAGACCACATTCTGAGCCCCAAGGTAAAAATGGAAAAAAAATTAATAGGACAGTAAAGTTTCATTTCAGTTAACAGACTTTTCTGTTCTCCACTCAGCAAACAAAAACACACTTTGTTGACTCAAAACAGAGGGCCAAAAGAGTGCCATTCTTTACCCATTGAGAAGAATAAATTCACCGGTTCAGCAAAGCACATACATGAAATATAATCTGAGAGGGAAAGCACTGAGCAGTGGGAAGCTAGAGGCTTCATGAGGAAAAACAACAGTACATGTCTGTGATTTCCAACATGTGTCTTCACTAGTAATTGAATCAAGGCCGTCTGTTTATGCATAGCTTTTAGCAGAGAAAAACTTTACTGACCTAGGAGAAGACATTATCCACCTTTCAAGCAATTTTCGTGTGAATGATGGTATTGTTAACCTCTAAGGGTTATTCAAATATTTTTTTTCTGAGAAACTGGCTGCTTTTGGTTCTTTCTTAAATGTCACATGTTTCAATTTTGTGCAGAATAGATGACAGGCTGGACATTCCAACGGAGGTTTAATTAATTTAACTAATTTCCGTCAGGAGCAGTGGAGTGACAGGACTCAGATGGCTAGTCCATTCCAGCATAGGGATTTTCCTACTTCAATAGCAGTAAAAGCCAAGCATACTGTGTGGTTTTTGTAACTGGACAAGTTTAGAGACATTTTGATGCTCCTGCTCCACCAAGTGTTCATAAAATCTATTTTCTTTCTACTTCATGCCAAAAATGCCACACACACACACACACACACACACACACATCCCTAAATATTTTTCCCCATATCTGGACACATGTCCAAGATTTCTTCTCTTCTAAGAATAAATAATTTTTTTCTGGGTTATAAAAATGCCCACTTGGTCTATTAGATTAAACATATCTTTATATAGAAAAAGCATTTGAAACATCTGCTAGTGAGTCTAAGGAAGGATTCTGGCTCAATATGACTTTGTTAAATTAATTTGGATAAAATAAAAGGTTGGGAAGTCTGTTAGGAACTCAAAGTTCAGGCTTGATTTTTAATCTTCTTAGGTTTGCTTTTTTTCCCTCTCATTGTCCTTACACTATTCCTTTGTATTAGGAAGCATTAAATCAGAAGTAATTCCTGTCTTTGACCAAAATAATTCCCTGGAAACAATACCAATGTAAGGGATCTCTCTGGTTCCATTCTCTAGTTGCTCAGTCAGCTGTGGTTCCAAGAGTTCCACTGTCAGAGTTTCAAAATTTCTAGTATTAAAAAAACTGTGAACTTGCAAATTAGCTGTCAAGTTTAATAGAAAATGAATAGTGCAGCTGAGAGCAGACTTATTTCTACACCTGGTAGCCTATTGATCTTACATCCGGGGTAGAGCACAAAACACTGGAAAGTTAGCAGTTGGTTTGGTATTTTCTTTCTTTTTTAAAAAAAAAAACCAGCTAATTACATTCATCAAGGCAAAAAAGATGAAAGGTAGTATGGTAATTGGATATAAAGGGTGAGATAGCTACCTGCATGGAAAAGAATATCTGTGCATCTAAAATGAGGTAAATACTCATAGAAATAAGCTCAATGGTGTTAGCTCTTATTAAAACCATTAAAGAGAGACAAACTACACTACATATTTAAAGCTTCAAGTTGGGCAACTTGAAATATATTTATTTTTTACGGATAATTAAAGATTAAAAATAAAATTACTATAAGCAGAAAGTATTCTAAGATGGTAGATACTGCTATTTATCCTTAACAGGTTAATTTTTAAAGTCAGTATTTGTTAGCATGTGAAGATGTGTGTGTGTGTGTGTGTGTGTGTGTGTGTGTGTGTGTGTGTGTGTGTACATGTTCAAGAAACAGGGAAAATTTCTAGTCTTTATAAGTGGTGCTCCTTACACTTCTTAGCAGATCTTTGTTCTTTTTTTAAATCTAAAAATGCAACAACATTGTATTTGGAGAACTTACAAGGATAAAGAAAAACATTTCAGATAGAGCTATAAACATTTCAGATACAGCATGTGGAAATATGATTCTGAAATATCATAAAAATTCCTCAAAATCAAAATACTATTAAAAAATCAAAATACTATTAAAGATCAATGATAGCTCAAGAAACTAGAGGATGTGACAAATTTTCCTGCAGTCTGCAACCCACCATCATCCTTCTAGAAATTGTACTAAGTGATTATTTCATCTCTCTCCCATTTTATTTTTCCATAACCCATTCTCCCCTCATGCATGGGGATTGGATATGTACCTTGTGAAACCATTAAGCATCTTAGAAGACTTACGTTTTGTTGAACCAGATCTCCCATGGTAAAATGATAAAATGCAACACAGTAGAAACAGTAAATCAGCATCGTGATGCACCCAGGTCAGAAATAATACCCTTCATTTGCTGCAATTGCTTTAGTATCAGTGTTATAAAAAATAGATGATGGAAAACTGGAGCTCTGGGCAGAAACAGAAGTCTGCTGTGTGTGGCTTGCACAGGAACAGAGCAGACAGAAATGGTGGTCTTGTCTATTCCTCAATCTTAAGGCTTGTCTGTGCTGACAAGTAGCAGCCCATGCAGTATACACATCTGTCAGGGATTTAGCACTGTGGGCACAGGCAATGCCTGATTCAATTTACATAAATGGCAGCGAGCTAAACATACACACTCCTGCTAGAATTTAATGAGCATGGAATATCACTGTACAGTGGTCAGGCCAAGTTCTTTAAGGCTTGGGTTTTCCTGTTTGCTTTTGCAAAAACATAATTTCCAACCGAAGAATGTGCTATGGGTATGGCTTAAAGAAAGTTGAAAGTCAGTGACATAAAGGCTTAAAGTTTTCCCCCATCTCCAGGTGGTATGGAATAACTCTGGGAAGCCAAAATATATAAGAGGCAGCTCATCCCAGTACCAACTACATGTTCTGACATGGACTCAAAGCACAAAGATATGTAGAGAAAAATGAACCACTAACTGCAATGGTAAGACTTGTAGTCTGTGCCTTGTGTAGAATCTATAATGCCTATGAATGTATGTATACAAAATATGACATAAGGTGATTAAAGAGAAACACCACTTAACAATAAGAAAAACCAAGAGACATCAAGAAGAGAGGCAAAGAGAAGACTTGGAAGATAGGTGTTCAAAATCCCCTTTGTTCCTTTCCCTTAATCATCATCATCATCATCATCATCATCATCATCATCATCATCATCATCATCATCATCATCATCATCATTATTGGTGCCAGTACTGGAGCTTGAACTTTGGGCTTGGAAGCTACCCCTGAGCATTTTTGCTCAAAGCTGGTACTCTTCCACTTGAGCCACAGCTCCACTTCCAGCTTTTTGGTGGTTAATGGGAGGTGAGAGTCTCAAGGACTTCTCTGCCTTGGCTGGTTTTGAACTGCAATCCTCAGGTCTCAGCCTCCTCAATTTATAGGAGTGAGCCACCATCGCCCAGCTAACCTATCATTATTTTAAAGCACAGACCCAGGCCAAGACTCACCTTTCTCCTCTCTTTTCACTATGCCCTTGCTTTTGTTATCCTGTTTGGTTACTCTACCAAATAAACTGGAGATGTGTTCTTGTTTTTATTATGTGCTTCATTTCTAGTCCATTAAGTTGGACGAACTCTACACCATCCAGAGTATGATTATGATTTGCAAGAGCAAACTTGAAATCCTGGCCTTGGAAATAAATACTGAGATGCCTACCAACTCCTTGAGCCTGGTCTGCATTTGCTTTATCTTCTAAGTTTCAGACCTGTTAGTTCGTGTTTGGTATACTCCTAGTCCTTCCAAGATTGGAGACTCTTCCTGACTTGCTTTTCTCTGAAGTTCATTTCTCAACGCCCTTGCATTATTTCTGATTTTAATTTGCCTCTTTGGCTTGTTTTCCTTGCTAATTTTTAGTGAAGATATAATCTCTCATTCTCTGGGCCCTGCCCTGGCTCAAAACTTTGGGTGTAGAGTATAAACAACCTTTTTTTTCAAACCTGCTAACTGGTACTTTGGAGCTACTCAACTCCGAAAGCAACCAGTACCAGTGAATACAAACAAAACAAAACAAAGCCAAAACAACTAATCTAAGAAAAGGTGAGACTTAGTCACACTGGCAGCATGACTGGGATTAAAAGGCCTGGCTCTGAATTTGGCTGCTATAATTAATTTACTTTCACATCAGAAAATGAAAATCTATTTTATGTGTTGTGCTTTCACTCAGCAAATTCATATTGATCACTAATACTTCCCAGGTAAAAGGGATCCTGAAGTAGTCAGAACAGAAAAGAATCTCTGCCTTCCTGAAGTTGACGTTTTAATGATGCTTATAGGGATCAAATAAAATAACCATCTAACTGCACAGCAAAAGGCCTTAAATGTGGGAAATACTCCAGAGCTGTTAGTTATTATGCTAACCATAAGAAATAACTTGTAGCAGAGTTTTAACTACATGAAGCAAAAAAAATATATAAGTAAAGGAGAGAAAATATAGGAAAGTCAGGGAAGGGGAATTTTTTTTTTTTTTTTTTGGTAAAAATAGGATAGGAATATGATACTGTGTAGGTTTAGAGTGTTTCCTGGATCTATGCTAGTAGATGCGCTGCCATACCTGGAACTGGTAATTCAGATCCATATGTATCTGCTCATTCAATACCACATTGCCCTTCTTCCCACATTTGTCGCACAGCAATGCCAGCAAGCCTGCTGAGCATTGCCATGAGCAGCTCCTAGCCCTTTGGCCCCCATCAACACCAGCTTCATTTTCCTGGAAAGGCATCTTGTTTACACCTACCTACAAAAGCAACTCAGATCTGAACCTTAGATCTTAACATCAGAAAGAGGGCAGGATTGAAGTTTGTAGTATTCTTTATTCCATACACTGTCCTCTTTAAGTTATCATAGATTTACAGTCATTTCCATGTATTGGTTTTTATAGCATTCTAGTACGGAGAAATTTCCTGTTCATAAGTCATTTGACCTCACAGCAGGGGGGGGCAGTAATAGCATGTTTTCAACTCTCTCTCTCTCTCTCTCTCTCTCTCTCTCTCTCTCTCTGTGGGTTGTGGGGCTTGAACTCTGAACCTGGGTGCTGTCCCTTAGCTCTTCAGCTCAAGGCTAACGCTCTACCACTTGAGCCACAGCACCACTTCTGGTTTTCTGGTGGATTATTGGACAAGGGTCTCATGGAACTTCCTGCCCAGGCTGACTTTGAACTGTAATCCTCATATCTCAGCCTCCTGAGTAGCTAGGATTGCAGGCGTGAGCCACTGGCACCTGACTTGAATCTCTTTTATATACCCACTTTATTCCTGATAGCTCAGTTAGAAAGCAAGTTTCATTTTTCATTTTGATTTTGCAAATATTTTCCACCTAATTGTTACCTAGAATGATAAAGAACAGATAATCCATCAATAGCAAGTCTAAAACAAGGATGAGTCTTGACATTGTTTATTCCGTATTATATTTTAGTGATGAAGATGAAGACATACAGCTAAAAATTATGATACATGATGGCTTATGGCATCCTTTAACTATGCTATTCTAGTAATTTAGAACTCTTTTAATCTTCCTATGCTCCCTAATCTATTGAATTCTTTTGTGTTTCCCACATCTCACTGATATCCAAGGAAGAGTTGGACAAAGCAACCTATAAGATGATGTTTCATTTTCCTCCTCCATCCCTTCCTCTGCTTTCCTTCTCTGTTTTTTTGTTCTTCCATCTCCATTTTTTGCTCCCTTAAACTTCATGTGGTTGGATGCCATTATAATTCCATAATCACTCTATGACCACATGTGGGATAGTGGTTTCAAAACAATATTCCCTGTCGTATAAGTGATTGCATTCATATGGAACTTGGAACCTCTGTAGGTTCATGTGGCCTTTACTAGGCTTCCCAGGTTTAATTGGTTTTGAATCCAGTTTTCTGTTTCACTAAATCAGTGAGTTATTCTAGTTTGTTCTGCAACTGTCAGGAGAGGAACAAACTAGTGAGTATTTTTGACTCTGAGTCAGTAAAAGAAACCTGTGGTTTTGATTCACACAGGGCAGAATTAACAAGTTTTCATCTTTCAGATCACCAGATTTCTCTAGCTCAGGTCAGACAATAAAGTTATATAATTTTGCAAGCTATACATACAAGTGACTGTACTAATAAGCCCAATTATGTTAACTAATATTTCAATTTTCAGAATCCCAGAAATGAGAACATTTTTTATTTTATTTTTTACACATTCAATAATGCTTGGCAGACTGAAAATATAGACCATTCAGAATGAAGTTGTATGACACTAACAACCTCATGGCCATAATACACTGAAAATCAAGCTACTAAAAGTCTTACCTACCATTAATGATTTTCTTAGAAATATGATGTAAGATTTCCTTCTTAACTTTGGCGATGGAATTCTTACTACTAGTAAACCTTCTTTTGGAACAGGGGTTCAGATGAGAGAGAGTTGCCAAATTCTTTGATCTAGCTCTTTTGTTTGACATGCAGGTATAAGGAGATGGTAAATCAAAGAAAGGACACTATGCTTTAGATCAAGAATGGAGAGTAGCAATGGCTTGTATTGAGATACACAGACATATGGAGCGGGGGTGGGGTGATTACTTTCCCATTCACTGTAGGAAATTTTTGAAGTGATAATGAACATGGAGGAGGAAAATGTTACCACAGAAATGGCCCAGTGGGTGGTATCAATGAGTTTAGAAGCAATAGTGTCCATCCAAAATGTTCTGAAGAGAACCAACGAGAACAGAAGTCAGATCAGCAAGATCCCTGAAATAAGGAGTTGATGTAGTAGAGCCTTTGATTTGCACTCCTTGTAGGAAGGTATGTTGAAAAATATTTGATTCATGGTACCTTTGTACTACATAGCAGCATTCTGATTTAAGAATGTCAATATATTTCAATTTGCTTGAATAGTTTATAATCACAGCTTGTAGCACCCTTAGCTTAATACTCGTGGATTATATACAGCTAGATACTATTATATATAAAACATAAAAATATACCATCAGAAAAACATCATTTCTCAATTGGTTCAATCTTTTTCTTTTTAGGTGATAGAGTTTTTTTAGGCACATATCCCTTCCCTCCCATATACACAGCAATTTGAAGACATCAGCTTAGGATGTTTACAGGATGTACATGATGAAAAACTGTTTAATTGGTCTTTGTAGTCACTATATCTTGGCCTTGACGTTTACTACAATTTAGAGCATCTCAAAAAGTTAGGGACAATCCCACTGTCAGAAAATTTTATGTCTTCTTGGTCTACTTTTGGTCATTCGATATAGCAGCAAAACCCTAGCTATGCCTTTCTACAATGTGAAATAATGGAAAAAGAATCAGAAGGCACAGAAAGAATAACAATGACAGGCTTTCACCTGGGCTGCTTTTCAGGATGATTTATCTAAGTGGCTTGAAAAGTTTACAGGCAGAAGCTGATTCCGTAAGGATATAAAGCAAACACATTGTCTTGTGTCTGAAAGTATTCCAACATCACTATCAGTCAGGGCTTTTTCCAGAAGTGTGATAGATTATAGGTTTTTATATCATCTCTTATCTGATTAGAATTACCTAAGTGGGAATGGAGTCTGTGATTACAGACTGAGACAAGCACTGACAAGCTAACGCATGCATCCTGGGATAGATTCCTCATTAGGAACACCCAGTACGAGATTCAGGCACTCTATGACAACAGATAAACTAGATTGTTTCTTAAATTAGCTGCAGTTAATAAGTTATGTTTACTCCAAATTCATATGTTGAAGCCCTGCCCCTACCTCACTCTAGTATTTGGAGATAGGCCTTCTAAAAGAGAGATTAATGAAAAGTAACTCATTGTGTTTGACTTTAATCTAACATAGTTAGTATTCTAAAAAGAAAAGGACAAGCAAAAGGGACACCAGAGATGTATGCACAGGAAAAGAATAGTGATCTGGTGAGGACCAGAGAGTGAGAAAGTGTCCATTGGCAAGATGAAGAACAAGCTATGTTTGTGTAGTGAGCTGGGAGAGCTCGCTGGCAATTCAGTCCTGGGCTTCTAATCTCCAGATCTTTGAGAAATAAACTTTTGTTATCTAAGTCACCAATCTGAGGCATGTCCTTTAGTATTACTAGCAGACTAATACAAGCCTATGGGCTTGAAACTTTGAGTACAGGATGCAATTTTATTGTAGGCGAGATAATGTCAATTTAGATGCAGATGTTTGCCAGCATTCAGTACTGTGATTGGAAAGGACTAGAAGGCAACAGTTCCTAGACAGTGTGCTCAGAGTACTTGACTTCTTTCAGTAAAAACCACCTAGAAAAGAAGGCCTTGTGGTTCTCTGTCAGAAGCAACTGGATTCCAATATGGCACCATTGCCAGTATCCTGATGGTGCCCACCATTGCCAATATCCTGATGGTGCCCACCATAGCCTAAGACAAATGAGCTAATTCTTCACAAGTGGTCAGGCCAATAGCATCTCCTTGCCACACCCCTCAGCATGCATTCCTCTATACCTGGAGTAGGGTACACTGATTTTCTCTCTTCTGAATTGTTAAGCATCCTTCTGTTTCTCTTTGGCTTAGTCTACAAAGTTTGCTTTTATTTGAAGTATACTTTGTGAGTTTTGGGGTGACCCACTTTACATAGAGAAGCTTGCTCTCAGTAGAACTGGGAAATCAGTATTTAATTGTAACACCTGGTTATTCCATCTTGGTCTTATTGGTTGGTTATGGGCCTTTTAATGAAAGGAAGTTCAACCCAGGGCCATCATGTGTGTGAATGGGGTGACTGAGAAGGACTAGTTCCATTAACAGAAGCCTCATATATTCACCAAGAAAACACCTTAATTATGCAGACTTTGGTTTATGCAACACATTCTTGAAAATATTTTCAATTTATTTTCCATCAATCTTACCATTTTATATTTATATTTGCTTCAGGAATTTGGAATAAAGTGAGCTGGCAGTGTGGTTTTAAAATCCTTTAAAGGATCGCACACATCTCCCTTACATGAAAGCAACTACAACATCCATAACTAAACTAAGTTATCCAGGAAAGGCTGAGGGACAATTTTATGGTGGTACCTGACATTAATGGTTAGAGAAGGTTTATTGTGTTTTGTATATAGGGTTTTGATATTAGTAGCATTTTAAGCGTGAAGTTGTTTAGTTCAGTGAAATAATTCTTGCATACAATTAGATTTTGCTAGTGAACGTATCCATCAGCTTTTGTAATCTAAGTAATGTTCTGGAAAATAGTAAGTAACTCTGACTTTTTATTAGATCTGGTTTACTTTCTACTTTTGATGGCTATGAGTGTCCCTGGGAAATATCTGAAGTCAAATGTGTTGAGAAACTTCTGTGCTCTCCTGCAAGAAGAAATATTATCCTGACTGAAGAGAGTAATTCATCCCACCAACAGTATTCTCCAAAGAAAAGCTGAGAAGGAATAAAGGAGAATCTCAAGCTATGATGGGAAACTGTTCTCAAATACTAAATGGAAATCTAAAAAAGTATTCAAAAGTATGATTCTGTTTGCTATACGTATCGCTTTTTTGTAGTTGTTGAAATGTACCTTTACAGAACTTGGAGTAAGATCTTACCATAAAAGTGTTTTCTTGAATAATCTTATCAGATGAGCTGGAAAGCTCAAACGCTATGTACATATGCTCATGTAAGATGATGCTAAGTGAAATGAAACCCAATATAGGGACACAAGAGGTCTGTCTTTGATGTTGTTTTAAATGTACTATGTGTTTTTTTTGTTTTGTTTGTATGTTCCTCCTATGGCATATTCCCTGATGTCACCGTACTTGATTTTGGTACCCTGCATCTTGTATCTACATTTGTCTAGTCTCGGGAGGGGAAGGGGAATCACAAAATGGCGAAACAAGGACCCAGGATGCCCCATTGCAGCAAAGATACCCACAGGACAGTATATTGGAAACGAATTTTACAACTTTAATGGGGGTCGGGTGGGGTAGGGGGGTGGGGAGGAGTGTGGGAAGTGGGGGAGGGAGGGGCTAGTGGGACAACAACAGGGGAAGGGGTAACAATGATCGACAAGTAATGTACTCATTGCCTTACTCGTGCAACTGCAACCCCTCTGTACAGCATCTTTCCAATACAATAAAAATTTTAAAAAGTTTCCTTGAAAAAAGCCAGGAAATTCTGCCACTCCCCACCCAACAGAGAACTTCCTTATGCAACCATTGACTAACCACTGTCTAACCCCTGAGGTGGCGCCATGAGGGGAGGCTACTCAGCTTCCCTGAATATAGAAGAACAGTCAGCAGACAAAACTGGGATCTTGGAACACCACAGCTCCACAGCCTAATGACGCTCCAGCACTGTTGCTTAGAGCCACTCCAGCAATCACACTTGCTCAGAGCTACCTCTGGGAGCATCAGAGACAGTCAGGGAAGATTTAATTGGTTTGACCTTCATGCCTTCCTGATATCCCATTGAGAGTCGGCCCTTGGAGACAGGGTGAGAAAGTCTTCATTTGGATTAAGAAACAAGAGAGAGACAAAACAAAAAAAAAATAAAATAAACCCCTTTCATCTGAATTCTTGATGGTATTGGAAACCAGTTATTCAATCACACAGGTGTCTGACTCCCATAATTTGGATTCAGAATTACAAAGACCAGTGTGATTCAATTGTGTAACCTTTGGTAACATGGACTTTTAGACCAGTAGCATTTTATGCAGGGAAGAAACTGGAAAGATAAGTTAGTCCATTAATGTATGAGGAAGTAAGTTTGCTGGTGTTGGACAGGTAAAAGCAGGATGTGCCAGAGTAAACTAGTTCAGCAGGACTTACTAGAGCTGAAAGAAGAGTTTCAGTTGCCCATTTAGACAGAAACAAATTGTGTAAAGAAATGAGACCAAAGCCATGTAAGCAAAGGTGGGAAAAAACCCATATGTCTACCAAATGTATATCCTTTAAGAAACTTATAAACAAAACTTTAGAAATTGTTCATTGGGAATTCCTGTTTGCCTGCTGGCCTACTTTGGTGTATGGCTTCATTTTGTGTCACAAACACTGGTTGAACTGGTTGCTAAGTGGATTATCTGTGGAGATACTTAACTGTTTAAAGGAGACCACTTGTAGGTATACATTTAAATATACTCTCTGATGGTATTGATTTGTTGATGATAGATCTAATGTGATACTATCCACTGAGCTGACTTATAAATTAAGTCAGAATCACTGTTCTCATAAACTGGATATGTGACTTGGAGCAAGATTTTTTTTTAACTCTCCTCAGGCTTTTCCTAGATGTGTGATGGGAACAACTGTGGTAGATCATTTCTAAGTATCAACTGCGTACTTATGAACATGTTATAAAACCCTGCCTTAAGTTCATCACTTTTGAACAGGAGCTTTAAATTTGTTCATAACCCAATGATGGTAGTAGTGTCTTTCTCATTGTTAAGTATGAATTTAGAGCACATCTATGTTCTACAGCCACACTGCTCAAACCGTATGTTTGAAAAGACTCTCATGAATTCAATATGATCCTATCACCTACAACACCCTAACAGCTAAGATGACTGGTATGTACTGTTCACATATCCAAGTCATATTACACACCAGGAAATCCAAAGTAGACCAATTGCTGCTGTGGAGTCTCCAACATTGGGTGTTGATGGACATTTACACAGTTAATTTGTACCATACTGAAAATATATTAACTATCCGAAATAGCAAGTAGACCTGCCCCTTCTAACCACATCGACTAATAAGTTACTCATTTGAAAATGAAATACTTCCTCTTAGTACAGCGAATCTTACTCAATAGTGACAGGAAATTTGCATAAGAAAATAGGGCTCTTTTTGTTGTTGTTCTTTCATTTCTATTTTAAATCTTGGGGGTTACCTCCTCCATGCTGAAGGACACTAAATTCTCTCTCCCTCTCTCTCTCTCTCTCTCTCTCTCTAGCTCAAAGGACTTATACACATAGTTTTTGTCTCAAAAAGTTTATAGTTTTATTTAGGGAGACAAAAAATACCCCTCACTCCCTGAGAAGCTCATGATAGAGGACTTAAACAAGAGCATAAATGGTTACATAACAAGGGAACATTCAAGAATATGTTCAAGAATATGAACTCATTGAAAATGACATGGGTGGCTAAGTCAGTTTGGCTAGAACTGACACTAAGCATGAAGTGAAGAGAAAAATCAATGGCAACCTGATATGAGACGGGCCTGTTAAAAATCGCAACAAACAGAAGGTTGGTGATCATCTTTGATATTTTACAAAATTAGGGGACAGTGGGCATGACCCTAGGGCAAAGCTGATTTCTCTCTTGACTTGATGAGGGCTGATTAAAGAGTGGTATACTGTTAAAAGAAGATGTCCAGATGCTTCGAGAGATGGCACCAGCACTCTGAACAAGTAGCAGAATGTGGATCACAGCAGAGACAATTTTGTGTACATGTGTACATGCATGTAAAAGGACAGTGGTGTCAGAGAAGAGAGCAAACCCAACAAAGAGAGTAAGGAAAGACACCAAGTACTGCCAGAGAAGGGTTTTGACTTGTTCTAGCATCTACAATAAAGCAAAATTGCCTTAATATGTGAAAGTTAGGAATATTGTATTATCTAAGACAATGGTGTTTAGCCATGATGATTTTGTTCCCCATGGCTCATGGGACAGTCTGGAGATTGCGACTGTCATTAGCTGGGCTGTGAGGAAATGTTAGCTGACATCTCAGGGTGAAAAAAAAAGGGATGCTACTAAATATCTAGTAGTGTTGGTTTCCAGTGGCTCATGTGTATAACCTCAAAGACTCAGGAAGCTGAGATCTAAGGATCAGATCACATTTGGAAGCCAGTTCCTGCAAGAAAGTACATGAGATTCTTTTCTCCAATTAATCACCAAAAAAGGCTTGAAGTGGAACTGTGGCTCAAGTGTTAAGCACTAGCCTAGAGAAAAAAAAAATCAAAGACTCAGGGACAGTGCCCAGGCCCTGAGTTCAAGCCCCAGGACTAGCACTAAAAAAGAAATGTCAAGGGGAGAAGGAAGTGGGTAGGTGAATGAAGACAGGAAAGTGGCAGGGAGTGTATAGGGGGATGCAGTCATAAAATTCAATGCATAGCCTACAAAATTAAGAAAATCGAGGGAAAGGCTAGGGTTGGAAGAAATGTGGGGAGAAGGATGGAAGGTGTGACATTGGTCAAGATACATCATACTCATAAACTGCTCTATTGAAGGGCAATTCCTTTGTGTAACTACTTACAGATAATACAATGCAGTAAAAAATAGCTGGTCAAATATTAATGGTGCCTAAAGTAGGAAACCTAATTCAAAGGATCCTACTGAAAATAGAACAATATCTGAAAAATAAATGATATTACTTATTTGCAAAATAGTCTCACCCAATTGACATATATAACATTGTGCATTTATTAAAATTGAACCTCAGCAACAGTTATTATATTTCTAGTTTTCTAAAATCTTTCCATGTACCATAAAATGGAGGTGGGGAGGGAAGGAACGGTAGGGGAAAAACAAAGGAGAGGTAACAATGCTGGATAGGAAATGTACTCATTACCTTACTCATGTAACTGTAACTCCTCTATACAGTATCTTTACAATTAAAATACACATGAAAAAAAGAAATGTACTCATTATCTTGCCCATGTAATTGTAACTCCTCTGTATGGCATTTTCACAATAAAAAAAGATATTTCAAAAAATAGATTGAGCTCTGTCAACTTCCACCCAAATGATTCCAATGGTAAGCGCAGTCCTTTCCAGAAATAATGCAAGTGTAAAGAGTAGAAAATTATCTTAAAGTTTAAAAGAAATGGTAACTTAATGAACCTATACATTCCATCTTGTATTTATCTTTCCAAATTGCTAGTGAATGTTGATCCATTTAAGTGGAGACAAAATTGTATATCCTAAATAATCTTTTGTGATATTCTTCTGATAGATGTGTAGCAAAAAGAAAATATTTCATGTCATGTACTCACAATAGTGTATCTCTAAATTGGCAGTAATAGGCCACATTTAGAACGTTAGAGGCAGCTCCAGACAGATCTGTGGAGCAGCCACTGAGATGCAAGTCGTTTCTCAAGGGGAAGCCTATCTTAGAACCAGTTAACACAACCATGAGTGCTTCATGGGTTGTGCCAACACATTAGCCACAAACAATTTCCATCCTAGGAAGTATACTTAGTGGATTTACTGGTGCATAATAAATATTTGATCCTAATTTGACTTAATGAATTTTAATTCTGAATTGGTGATGTCTTTATAGGACACTGAGTAAATGGATATTAAAAAAAAAGACTAGTGCAGAATGGGTTTAGAACTGTAATTATTTTAATACCACTGCTATCATTTTCCATTTTTTATTAATTTTCAGAAAGCAATGCTAATGAAGAACCAACTAGAAGTCTTTTATAAATAAAAGATAGATGTAGTTAAGAAAGCATCAGAAAGAAAGAAAGCATCAGGAGCATTTTAAATTACATTAAGATCTAGTGTAATATACTTCATATGAATAAAAAAATTCCTTGGTTTAATTAATTTTATTTCCTTGAGAAGGTCAAGTTATAGACGCTTTTTAAAAATATAGTTTGGCAGTCAGGCGCTGATGGCTCACGTCTGTAATCCTAGCTACTCAGGAGGCTGAATTCTAAGAATCGCAGTTCAAAGCCAGCCCAGGCAGGAAAGTCTGTGAGACCCTTATCTCCAATAAACCACTCAGAAAACCAGAAGTGGCACAGTGGCTCAAGTGTTAGAGCACTATTCTTGAGATGAAGAGCTGAGGGACAGCACCCAGGCCCAGAGTTCAAGTCCCACGACTGACCCCCCAAAAAATCTCTGACCCCCCCAAAAATCTCTATCTCTATCCATATATAGTTTGGCAAATATATAGTTATATCTTATACAACATACATATTATAGCTATATAGTTTGGGTTACACATTTGTAATTTGACTAGGTTAATGTCTATTTTGCTTTTTATTTCTTTTTGGTTTTGGGTTTTGAAACTCATGGCCTTATGCTCACTCAGCTGGTGCTCTGCCAGTTGAGCTAAACTTCCAGCTCTGCTTTCCCACTGGTTAGTTTGAAGATGGGAAGTTACTTTTTTGACAGGGCTGGTCTTGAATCATGATCCTCCAGGTTTCAGCCTCTTGAGTAGCTATGTTTATAGGTCCTAACCACCACCAACATCAGGATTTCAAATGTGTTTTTAAAGATTAGTTGTAATATATATACATATATATGTATTCCTCTAAGATGAAGTAAAAAGGATAATAATTTTTGGAATAATTTTTTTAATGCCTGTTCTTTTAGTTGTTTTTTTTTTTATTTGCTTGTTTTGTGTGTCATTCCTGGGGCTTAAACTCAGGGCCTTAGCGTTGTCCCTTATCTTTTCTTTTGCTCAAGGCTAGCATTCTACCACTTGAGACACAGATTCATTTCTGGCTTTTTTTCTGGTTAACTGGAGGTGTCTCATGGACTTTCCTGCCCTGAGGGGCTTCAAACTATGATTCTCAGATCTCAGTCTCCTGAGTAGCTAGGATTACCACTGGTACCCTGCCTTCCTTTAGTTTTAATAAGATAATTTGTTCTGGGGTGGAAATATTTCAGCTGCATTTTTCAAAGACAAACTATGTATGTTAGTTGAATGTTTTTCAAATGGAATAGCAAAGTTAAATTCTCTAATCTTATTTTCTATTCCTTTAAGGTTACAGTATTATTGGATAGGTGTTTTTTAAACTTGTTTACGTATGTTTAAAATTTTACCTATGAGGAAATACAATTTCATATATAGTCACAAAATCTATTAAGGCATATTTACGTATTATAGAGTTATGTAATTCTACAGGTTCATCAACCATGAAAGGTTAGTCATCTTGTGTCACCCATACTTCCTAGATCTTAGTTGGTTTAACACTAGAAATTAAACATCCAGTGCACATCAGTGGGAGACAGGGATGTTTCTCTGTGTAGCAGTCACTTAGGAATAAGGCTGCTTTCATCTGTTATTACTCAGGGTCTCAAGGGGTTTCTACATTACATGAACTCATCTGGCTGATATAAGAAAGAGGAAATCTGGAGGCAAGGCTCAGACTTTAAGAGGCAGATCCTGAAGCAGAAATACAACATTTGTGCTGGTCAGAAATCAGTCAAAAGACTCCTTTTAACTGCTGGGAATGCAATCTACCTGTGTGCCCTGGAATGGAGGAAAAACATTTACTTAAACACATAGCATCATTTCTGACAATTACATTGGAAAGGAAAGGTGTCATTCTATGCTTGGTAGGTATCAACCATCACTTCTCTTCCTTGACAGAATAATGATCTGAAGTATAGTTTTGAACTTAAGGCCCGTGTCAAGATGATCCAAGTGTACCTGCATTAGCTGGCCCTACACTGAGTCAAAAGTCATACCTCCCAGGTGACCTCCCTGCCTGCCAGGATGATATGGTCATCTTTGGACTTGTGATTGCCTGTTTTGCTGCTTATGAAAGTATGAGGAAATATTTGATTAGTGTCACTTGTTTCTTCATGGGGAAGAAATCACTGTTTTTGGGAATGTGACTAGAGATTCTACTATCTTTATCCTACATCAGGATCATACTCCTTTAAAGGAAAAGCCACAAGAAAAAAGGTCCCTGAGATGTACACGAATGGGCAGAGTTTGCCACAGAAGTTAGTCATAAATACATAACTTGACATTTGGTATAAACAGCAGAGTCTGAAGAATGCCAGCCACATTTCTTCCAGGCAGGCATTAGCAGGAGATGACACCATGCGAAGTGTCATAAAGCAAGGAAATAGCAAAAAGCTTGAAAACCAATGTGTGACCATCAAAGCAGAGGCTGGATTGCAAAGGGATGTGTCACACAGGCTAAAAGTCTCTTTGAGGCTTTCTTATCCTTCTGCATTAAAACTAGGTGGTTCTCATACTCATTCTTTCAAGACATTTCCTTTTAACTTCCTGTAAGAAAGGAAACATCTCAAAATTTCTCATATTTCTCGTCTCATGTTTCTTCCTCTTATTTGTCTTGCCCGCATACCTAGTCATATTGGTATACCATACGGATCATATACCTAGCCATGTTAGCTAAAATTTCACTCAGAGCATCATAAAACAAATTCAAGTATATACCAGCCAAGATGCAAAAATAAAAATAAAATGTAACAAAACAAAATTTAAAATTCCCAGCTTTTTACAAATGTTGTTTTAAAGGAACTATCAAATAGTTCTAAACAAAGGCGTCCAAGAATTTTAATAGTGTATGGACTATTTGGATCATTGGCTGCCAAACTAGATATTAGATCAGTACAGCTCTTCATTTGTATCTTCCTAAAGAGAGCATGTACTAAGAATATCTAGTCCTACATGTTCTACATGCTCTGCTCTATCCAGTTCATAAATATCACTTTGTTTATTCCAATACAGCCCATTACTCACAATGGAATTTATAGCTCTGTAAAATTTAAAGATTATTATAAATCAAATAAAAAATTTCCCCCTTAGTAGAGCTGTAATTTTACTGTTTGTAGCTAATGGAGTTTTAATTGTGTATACCTTTCAAGATCACAGGCTTGATAACTGGAATATTTTTGTGACATTTTACTGTTGTGTTCTTGGATCTTGGTCTGAGGTAGAATACTGTCCATCAGTCCACAGACTTAATAAAGTGTGCGTGTAAGTCATCCCCAAACACTAGTACTGCCTCTTGTTGAGTGTGGCTGGGTATCTGTGTTTGCCCTACATATTTGGTATATGAGCACCTACTTCATGTAGGTAAAGCCTTTGTTTCACTATGGGGATGGCTAGACTGCAGGATACGTAAGCAGCACTGTGTTTCAAAGGGCCTGGTCTATGAAAAAAAGCCTTCAAGATATTGCAAAGTTATTTCTCTTCTTTGGACCCCAATGACTTCTACCATGGCATAACACAGAGCTATGATGAAGATCCCTTCAGCACATAGGGCTTTTATAAGTACTGTCGGGTTGATTACGTTGTCCCTTTAGCCTCAGAAATACGACAGAATATTCACGGATGGAAAGAAGTCAGAGCAGGGCATGATACCTATATGCTTCTTTTCAAATTTGTATTTTCTAAGTGTGAAAAAAACATACAAGGGGCTGGGAAGGTGGCTCAGTGGTAGAGCGCTTGCCTTGCATGCATGAGGCCCTGGGTTCGATTCCTCAGCACCACATAAGCAAAAAGGAAAAAGCCGGAAGTGGCTCTGTGGCTCAAGTGGTAGAGCGCTAGCCTTGAGCTGAAGAGCTGAGGGACAGAGCCCAGGCCCAGAGTTCAGGCCCCATGACCGGACCCCCCTCTCCCCCGCCAAAACAAACAAACAAACAAAAAACCCATACAATTAGACCTCCTATGAGTCTTGCTTTTGTTGTTTGTGATTTGATTTAGTTTGCTTTGGGGGCAGAATCTCAATGGGCTGGGATTATTGGCATGTGCAGTCACATTTGTCCAACTCTTAGTTTGTACTATTCATTCTTTTATTTTAGTTTGTACTATTCATTCTTTTATCTTAGTTTGTACTATTTATTCTGACTTTTAGATATTTTTTTAAAATGATTTCCTTTCTTTTTTTAGTTTATGATGAGTCAAGAAACCTTAGAAATCAATGCTTTAAAAAAAAGTTGGAGTTGCTCAATGATGTGTCCCGAGTCCTTGGAACAGTTCTTTGCTCTTAGAAGCTTCTCAAATTGAGTGCATATGAGGGAATGGCTGAGCTATCTCAAGAGTGGCGAGCACGTCAGTCTTTCTAAGTTTAGACTGGAAGCTCATCCAGTAGTACGTCAAAAGGCTTCAAGGAAGATAACTGCTTTTTGCTGAGAGATAGAAACTATTTCTGTATAATATACAGAAGGCAGCTTTCCGGCGGCAACCTCTAAGACGGGCTGTGCTTTCCCTCAGTAATACTCATAGCACCATGTACCATCAAGTTCTGTTCCTTTCTGGTTATAGGTGATGGTCAGTGCAGATTAAATGGTGCATGTGGGAGGAAGGCATCATTTCCCAAGGACGGAGCTACATGATGACGTGATACGACATACTTAGCTACCACTCACACATTCTCACCATCAAGAGCGAAATTCTGAAACATGAGCTTCCTGTGAATTCAAAAGGCTTTCCTCACAATTTAAAGAGATATGGAACAATGGGCTAATTTGGTAAGATTCAGCCGTGTTTCAGAATTTATCGCTAGTCATAACTAGTGAACAACTGATGGTGATGCTCTAGAGAAAAATCAGTAGCATAATCCTGTGAGATGCCATTGTGATAATTCTCCATGTTGGTTTCATGGTCTTATTTTACTCTGATCTTAGTGTTTTCAATGTTCATCACATTTTGAGGAGCCCTATATTTACTCTCAATATTCGAAGTGAATGTTAGCAGACAATGAAGGTTAGAGTTTCAACTTCTTTAAAATAGTCTAACCATAGCACTTTGCTATTCCTTTGTGGCACATTTCAGTCTGGCTCAGGAAACGTTACAGACTCAAAGATAGCTTACAACATTCCATGCCATGAAGGCTTCTCATTTATTGAACATATACTCATTTCCCATCCTGGCTCCATTTCTCACCTTAAGTTCCAATCTTGTATCAGAAATAACCTTTATGTAGTATATTGTGCTTAGTGTCCACTAAACTGGAAGTAATTTGTCTTTTTAAATTTCTGTGTGATTCTGCCAAACATGAAGATGGGATGCTCCAAAAATTAATAACATACCCTGTCCCAGGCCTCTATATCTGTATAATGCATCTCTGCAGTCTCTGTGACTTTAGCAGCATTCCTTGCTAAAGAAGAATACTGAGCTCTGATAAAGAAAATCCATAAGGGAGCTCTGCTCCCTTCCACAAATGCAAGTTCACAAACAGATCCAGAAAAACAAAAAATGTGCAAAGCAATATGAAAAAAAAATCTCTTTGTATCTGCATGCAGATATTTTTATTTGAAAACATTGATATCATTAAAATAAATCAGCCCTGTTGCCAATTTCAAGAAAGCAAATGAAAAAAAAAAAGCAAATGACAGAGTAGGGTACAGAGGGAAGAATTATAAATCCTATATAATATATACATATATAATAATTTGTCATCACACTTGGAAAAGATAATATATTATATATTAAATGAGTGTGTGTGTTTCAATTGCATAATGAAAGTTAATTGGTATAACCCTGAACACACGAAGTTTAGTTCAAACACATGCACATATAGATTTGTTTTGGCCTATGGAGAAAATATATCATTTATAGTACAACTACATATTTCCTTTGAATGAGGTTCACAGTGAAGAAGCAAACTTTAAACATTTTCTTTCACTTCTAACTCCTTACATGACCCAAAGCAAACACCTGAACATATGTTCAAACACTCCAATTCATAGTTGCAGTCAGTAATGTCTTTATTCATTGAGAAATCTTGTTTGAATATTCTTCTGTTAAACTTTTTTGGAAGAATGTTTATCTTGTACTGGAAGCTCAGAAAAGTTTTTTTTTTTCCCTTAAAGTTGTATTCGTCTTTTATAGACTGTTTCAGAAATAATACTCCTGTAATATTTAAACAGGAACAAAACCAACAATATTATCACAACCCATGAATAATTTTATATACACTAGTACAGGTAGCTATCATTCTTGAGATTGTCTTCCCAAAGGACAAAGGTCATCATTTAAATTTACCTATGTTTAGAGAGCAGCTGTCTGAAAGGTCAAACTGATGTCTTTTTGTGATGGTTCTGTAGCAATTGTCTCCATTTTTTCTTTAGTTTTCACCTTCAGTTAGGGATGCAAAGGACTCTTAGTCTAGCACGCCTCCATGCTCCATCGATTCTTAAACTACCTAGTTGATCTTCTTTTTTTTAAATTTTATTTTATTTTATTTTATTTGAGAACATACTGTACAGAGGGGTTACAATTACATGGGCAGGATAATGCATACATTTCTTACCAAGCATTGCAGCCTCCTCCTTTGTTTACCCTTCACCTCCCTTCCCAGCCTCCCTCCTCCCCCCCACCCAATCATACCCCCTCCCCCCCCACACCGACATTGTAAAGCTGGTTTTGACATGACATTTTGTAGTTGATCTTCTTAATCATTTCTTTAAGCTCAAGTCTAAAAGTCTTTTTGTCCTGTATGGCTGGTCTTAATAGATTCTGCTCTCCTCATCTCTGCAGCTTCCTTACATAGCACTTATTATGATGTTAGGTACGTACATAATTGGGTAATTCCCCTTTTGTTGGTACCAGTCCCAGACTTTGAGTTCAGGGCCAAGCACTGTCCTGGAGCTTTTGTGCTCCAGGACAGCATTCTACCACTTGAGCCACAACTCCACTTCTGAATTTTTGGTAGAGATAAGAATCTCATAGACCTTCCTGCCTGGGTTGGCTTTGAACCATGATCATCAGATCTCTGTCTCCTTAGTAGCTAGGATTACAGGCATGAACCACCAGTGCTGGGTGGGTAATTGCCTGTGTCTCTTCTGCATTTATGTTCCATGATGAAGCCAAAGACTATGTCCTTAACATTCATCACAGAGGCCAATACAGAGTACCCAGTAGATTCTCCCCAGTGATAAAATGCTGGAATAAATGGTAGAAGAGCTAGGAGTTTAATTATTTAGAATTCAATGAATGCAATTCAATGAATGATTACTCTAGGATGTCCCAAAGTACGACTCCATCCCATGTTTCTTTCTTTTTAAGAGATAAGAGTCTTGCTATATAGTACAAGTTTGCCTGGAACTCATGTTGCTCCTTCCTCAGCCTCCCAAATTCTAGGATTATAGGCTGACATCACCAGACCTGGCTCATTATTATTATTATTATTTTCTGGACATCATAACTTGGTATTTTTAACACTATTTTGTTTATTTATTTAAAATGAATGATCTTGTGTAAGAATCATCGAAGAATCTAGAAGTTTAGTCATAAAATAAAATGGTGTTTTCAATTATCATGAACTAAATTCCTTAAGCATTTTTATTTTGTTGAATGAAGTATTGTCATAATATTTTGTGGTGTTTCATTTATTTCTTAATATTATATATGGAGTCTTTCCTAGTAACTATGAATGATATGGAGTTAGTGTTTTTGACCTCTGCAAGTTATTGGTAGGCCAATTTTGTAACAAAAATGCTTTAAGTTAGCCTTTGCTCTTAACAAATGCGGCAAATCATTTGTGAGCATTGTTAGCATCGTATCAAGAGAATCTGACACGAGAAATAGGGCTGACAGTGGATTTCCATTCTAAGCCCATCACAGTAAGTCACACCCTTTCCTTACTAATGATTCGAAAATGTTGCCAACTCTGTTTTGTATCTTGGGACACATAGAGCTATTTACACCTAAATAGGATGCACTGAGTTTACATCCATAGGTTGACAGAGTCTATTTTGGAAAGTTGCTATATGATAAGAGAGTTTGGTGGATGAAGAGTTAACATGGAAAGCTTGTTTATTTTGGCAAGATAATTATTGCTGCAGGAGGTAAGACAGGAAGGCAGAGAGAAAAGAGGCAAAGAGAAGTCAGAATGCTGCGGAGAAATTCTAATCAAGTGTTGCAGTAAATAGGCAAATGAAATGAGTGGATAGTTGTGAAAAGAAGTACAAATGGTAAATGAACACGGGAAGAAATGTTCAGCATTTTTAAGAAATCAAACTAGCATTGGGATTCTAGCATACACCTGTCAGCATGGCCGTCATCAGGCAAACAAAATATAACAAATGTTGGAGAGGATGGGACAGAGGGAGGAGCCCATATATCTGTTGGCAGGAATGTAAAGTAGCGTAGCCACTATGCAAATCAGTAAGGATATTTCTCAAAAACTAAAAATAGAACTACCATATGATCCTGCTATTCCACTCCTGGGTGTATACATATAGTATATGTATATATATATATATATATATACATATATATACATATAGTATATACATATATACATATATGTATATATGTATATACATAGTATATACATATATATACATATAGTATATGTATATATATATATGTACATATATATATATATATGAATGTAAGTTTGCATACAATAGAGACACCTGTACACAAATATAATTAAAGCATTCTTTACAATGGCCAAAATATAGAACCAACCTAGGCGCCCAAGAACTAATGAATTGCTAAAGAAAATGCAGTATATGTACACTGGACCATGAATATAAGTAAAATTATGTTATTTGCCTTGCTGAACAAAATCATACTACCTCAGAAATACAAGTATCACTTTTTTTCTCATATACAGAAACTACACAATAATAATAATAACAATAATAATAATAAGGCATGACTGCAAATAGGAACTGCCTTGAGGTGAGTCCGTGACAGAGGAAGGGGAAGAGGAGAGGATAATGGGGGTAAATAGGATCAAAGCAGATGGTATAATATGAAAACAGCATAATAAAATCCACTAAAAACTGATAGAAGGATGAGTTTGATGAAAACACATTATATGCTTTACAGAAATGTTCTAATAAAAAGGCGTTTGTACAATTAGTTTGTGCGAATAAAAAATAACTGTTGCAATAATCCTGTATCTAGTGAAGAATTCATGAGTTATCACCATTTTGGTGTGAATATCTTGTGAATGCTTATCAAAGATACCCCATTATCAAGATTCAGCCCATGGAGGAAGGACGGATGGGTAGTTGCAAGAGGGTGAGTTTTAGAAGGGTGAGTGCCCTCCATAAAGGTACTCAACATACTCAAAGGTACTCAGAGGAACCTCCATACTACTTTCCGAAGTGGTTGAACAAGTTTATACTCCCACCAACAATGCAGTAGGGTTCCCTTCTGGCCACATCCCCTCCAGCATCTAGTGTTATTAGAGTTGATTCTAGCCATTCTAATCGGGGTGAGGTAGTATCTCAATGCTGTGTGCATTTCTTTTATGGCTAGAGAGGTTGAGTATTTCTTCATGTGTCTATTTGCCATTCTTATTTCCTCTTCAGAAAAATACTATTAAGTGAAGTAAGCCCGGCCCAATGAAACATAGGTCCCATTGTTTCCTTTATTCGCAATTACTAGTATATGACTGAGACAAGCAGAAAAGCTCAGATAAGATGATGTTAAGCGAAATGAACCCCAAGATAGGGACACAAGTGGTTTTTTCTTCCCTTCTATTGTTTCTAACATATTTATAAGGTACCATGTGATTTTTTTGGTCACTTTATATGTCCCTCCCCCATGGTATAACCTTATTTTCACTGTATTTAATGTTGGTATAATTTGGGGATTGGAAGGAAAAAACAAATTCTTTAAACAGAGATACAGGTTGACCCATTGCAACAATGAGATGTACAAGACACTATGTCGAGAAACGAACTTTACAATTTAGGTGGGAGGTGGGAGGATGTAGTTGTGGAGATGGAAAGGAAGGGATGGTAGGGGAAAAACAAAGGAGGAGACAACAATGCTTGATAAGAAATGTACTTATTACCTTGCTCATGTTACTGTAATCCTTCCTCTGTACAGTATTCTCACAATAAAAAACTTATTTAAAAATAAAAAAGGTACACAAAGGGCACTCTAGTGAGCTACTTGAAGAAGTGAGTTTGGAACCCATGAGGGAGATCAGGGTCAGAGATGTAGATTTCAGAATCATGGTGAAGGAATAAACAGCTGGATTCAGGCAAGGCAAGAAGAGAATTAACACGGAATCCATGGGAATGAGTGCAAGGCTAGGCAAAGAAAAAGACATGTAAGTGGAATTCAGAGGGTGAAATCAGAGACTCTGAAGAGGAATTGAGAGCTGCCTATGTCATAGAACGCACAGGAGAAGAGATTTTAATGAAGGTCAAGGAGTCAACAGTGTCCAATGCCAGTAATCTAAGTCTTTTCCTACCATTCATTTGCAAATATTATTCTTGCTAATTATGTGATACTTGGCTTCCTGCTTTAACAACAATGACACGAGGAAATACAAGGTGATTCTTTGTGTGACTAGAACTGCAGGATTTCTCACAATATATTTATTGCTTATTTTTTAGAGTAGTTTTATATTCTTTCAGTTTTTTCCTATAAAAGAGTTAAAAATGTGTTATCCCAAAATGTGCCACTTTAGTACACTGACATTTTTAAATCAAAGGTACTCCATGAACAGCAGTTTTAAGATTTGTCTGACCTCCTTTCTGTTCATTAAAAGCAGAATTCCAAATTCGTTTCTGCTCCTGAAGGAGAGTAACCATTCTCACCACCAAGGACTAGAAGCTGAAGTAAAGGGAAATCTGTGCAAACATGACTGGTTAGATTAACCCTTACTTTTCTTGGCCTCACTCTACCGAATGGAAACCTCTCTTCTCCCACTTACCCTAGACCATCCTTTGTCTTTGACTTGTCACATTGTCACAATTTACTATTTTTACCATTTTTGGGGGGTGGGGTGGGAGGAGATGTGTAATTCAGCATGTAAGTGTTGATTGTAACCTTGTCTTTGGTTCTTTACTTTCAAAATATGAAGGCTCCCGTGGCATATACATTCTTGGGTTGAATAAATTTTTATGCATTCATCCTTTTAACCTGTCTCATGCCAATTTAATTTTATGCTCATTCCACTTTCAACTCTAAAAAATTAGCGCAGAAACAAAAAACTAGTTTTTCTTTCAAATTAATGGTTTAAAATTATAAGCTAGGTGGCAAATGGCTCTTGCCTGTAAGCTTAGCTATTCAGGAGGCTGAGATGTGGAAATGAGGCTGTGGTTCAAAGCCAGCCTAGTCAGAAAAGCCTATCAGACTCTATCTGCCAAAAGAAACAGCCAAAAAAATAAAGGAGTTAAGGTGTGGCCCAAGTAGTAGAATGCCAACTGTGAGCAAGCAAGCTGAAGTCCTGAGCTCAAATCCCTATACATCACTGAAATAAAAAATAAAAGATATATGTATCTACCAGTATTTCCAATTTAACATATTGGACTAAGTCTAGGGGATAAAACAAACAGAAAAAATGGAATTTTAAAAAATTAAGCGATTTCTGCCAAGTGATGATGAAAAGCAACCAAATTTTCCCTGTGCTATTAAAGAAGTGTTGAATATAAATATTAATGAACAGCTGTGAATAACATTTTTGAATAAATTATATTGCAAGAAATGTATTAACTTATAGAATGAAGTCCTTACATTAAAAAAGCAATCACAGCCTGCTGTTGGTGCTCTGTGTCTGGGTTGGACTTGTGGCTCAAGTGGTAGAGCAGCAGCCCAGTGAGCAATCAAGCTGATAGTGGGTGAAGTCCTGAGTGTGAAGGAGAAGGGTTTTTCATGCAGGTGTTTATTCAGACATTAAGTAGGTAAGAACAATAGGAAGAAATAATATGTCATGTTCTTATCCTTTGTTTTAAAATGTATGTTATTAGTTTGATTAAAACCCATTGTACATCAGTCTAATTAAAATCTCCTTCCTTTCTCCCAGAGTAACCGTATATGAATTTATTGTTTATCAATTCATTTATTTCTCTATACTATGGCAAAGTAGATTTTAATAGATTCTCTTTTTAATATGAAAGTAATACTTTCCTATGTCTGGTTTTGAGATTTTTTTTTAATTAAGAGCTTTTCCAGTCTCCATTTACCATATGTTCTACAAAGTGCTTCATAAAACTTTGTTTAACTATAATATTTATCATTTATTTCTTTGCTTTTTTATTGGCATATATTAAATTATGTATCATAAGTGGTTTCTTTTTATCTTGAAAAGCTGTTATTCAATTAATGTTTTTACATTAGTATTGCTTGGTAGACTATAACTTTTATTTTTATTTATTTATTTTTTTAAAAAGCTAGACTATAAGTTTTAAATCACAAACTTCAGGTGATCCCTACAAATAGTCTTTTTTCCCCCCCCTCTCTCTTTTTCTTTTTTTTACAGTTCTGGGGCTTGAACTCAGAGCCTGAGCACTGTCCCCGAGCTTCTTTTTTTGCTCAAGTCTAGCACTCTACCACTTGAGCCACAGCACCACTTCAGGCTTTTTCTCTTTTATGTGGTACTGAGGAATCGAACCCGGGTCTTCATACATGCTAGGGAAGCACTCTCACTAAGCCACATTCCCAGCCCCAAATACAGTCTTAAAACACAAGCAATTGAAGTACTGTACAAAGATCCTTCTGAAAATATCTAATTCCATGAATATAAAATTGCTCAAGGCATTAGAAGTAGTTATTTGTGTTCACTTAAAGCACAATTGGCTTTATTAGTAATTTTTTTCTTTCAGGTTTATTTGTAAGATTGTTCTTTAGGTTAATAAGAATAAGTCACATGCTAAGATTTTACTGTTCCCTGAAAATTCAGACTGATCTGCTAAATATTTTCATGCATATGCTCTTGTTTAGTCTTATAGAATATTGATTATAAGAAGGATTTATGTGCATATGCAAAATTATAATGTGATTACAAATGATTTTTAGTTTTCAAATAAAATAATGTAAGAATAAAAATCAAACTGCACTCAGGTTTTCTAAACATAGCATAAAAGTTACCCCCTGTGCTTTTAGATGATACATTATCATTATTGAGCAAGTCTAAAAAAGCATACACATAAATACCTCATGATGAATAAGGCCATTTGAAACTCAAAATTTATTTTGTAGACAGACAAGACATGATCATAAAAGTAACTCTCATAGTTTTCATAATATATCATCCACTAATTTATATTTTCACTCAGTTTCTTTCTTTGTTTTTCATTGCAAATCATGGTCTTTTATGATCTCACTATAAGATTGAGGAACATTTTAGCACATAATTTAGCTCCTACTCTTTGCCTTAAATGAAAATGATCATAGAAGATACAAAAGAAAATCCCAATGATTTCATCATTGGAAAGGTCATTTTCTGCAGGCTATACCCATCTCCCCAAAGTTCGTGTATTGCTGTTCTGTACAAGCAGGACACAGTCTGTTTCTTATACCAGAATAAGGCATTTAATGCCCTTCTTGGATTAACATGAGCCCTACCATCTTTATCTGCAACATTTCTCTGGAATCCTCCCTTACAGGTTCACTGCTCTGGCATGTGAAGGCCACACCTTCCAACATGAATGTGGTCTCTGATGCAAGCACATTAAGATAGCCATATTTGGTTTTGTAGTCTCCAATACCTAACCACAGTCTTTACCCATTTTATTAAAAAGTAGGAGCTTGGAGTGTACTTTAATGGTAGAGCACATAATCTATTGGGGAAGCCATGGGTTCAATCCCCAGCAATACCTTACTCCCAGAAACCAAATGTTCTCATAGTACAAAAAGATAAATATAGACTTGAAACGCTTTTGTTTTTGGAAATTATATATTAGATTGTAGTTTCATGAAACTCATTCACTAAGTAACCATAAATAACTTTTTCAACATTCTTGTGTTTTTCTTTAAATTAAGAATTTGTTCAAAAATGTGTTATATAGTTTCAAGATATTTCCAAGGTCAAACAAACAAAGACAAAACTTCTGAATACCATCTGCCGTTAAATTTGAAACCAAGCAAATTTCTTAGGTTTGTGAAATTGAATAAAAGAAGTACTACTGGGCTGAATGCCTGTTAAGACTGAGAACTCCACTAGAATTCTGTTGTACTTGGACCAGTATATTCATGCGTCAAAGAAACCAAATGCAATACTTTAAAAAACACATGCTGATTTTAAAGGTATGCATTATCCTAGTAAGACAAATTCAATCTTTTTGAAAATGTATCTTTAGAATAAGAAATGGATATTTCCATCCTATCCTTTGTGATGCTGAATTGCCTTTTTATAAGATTAACATTTTCAATTTAAACTGCATTGAGTTGTTGATTCATTACCTTTCATTCATTAAACCACTGGTATATTCATGTCTTTCTCTGTAATCTTCACCCCTTTTTGGCTTACTTTCCTTTCAGTGGAGTTAAAACTAGAAATGTCTCATTCCAAATTTAAGACGAGTATCCCTGTCTTGGTTAGTGATAACATTTTCGATAGAAGGAACCAGAGCTCTTTTAGGTAACAGCTGATTTTAGGATGAGAATTAGGAATACAAAAAAAAGAGCCTGGAACATCTTGTAGTGGCAGGAGGAGAATCCCAAAATGATGGGAATAAAATGCCAAAGGAATCGGAGCCACAAAGTAAGTATGGGATTATAACCCAAAGTCAAATAAATATTCATAGATGACATGAATAAATGATTGCCTTTAAAACAATGGAGGAGTATAGATGAATCTCCCATATGTAAAAGTCCATAATTTATGTGGATATTCTGCTCAGAAGGTAAAGTGACTTAACTGCCAGACTTCTCTCTGGTGGTTTGTGCAGATCTGTGTCCTCAGTAGTGAAACTTGTCCAACACTAGTATGTGATCAAAGATATCAAAAATAGTCATATGCCCAGTTGATACTATGTGTCTTGGATTAGCATATGATGAGAATGGTACTTTTTCTCTCTGATTTTCCTGTCTCTAGCCTGTAACTTCAGTTTAATCAAAGAAACACATCTGAGAAATCTCAATGGAAGATTTCAGAAAGATTTGACCCAGTCGACTCCAAAACCGTCAAAAACAAGGAAGGGAAACTGTCACAGCTAAAAGGAATCTATGGAAAGATGGTGAATAATGTAATATGATATTCTGGGCAGGATCCCAGCACAGAAGAAGGACATTAGGTTAAAACTAAGAAAGCTGGGCTCTGGTGGCTAACACCTGTAATCTTAGCTATTTAGGAGGCTGAGATATGAAGATTGACGCATGAAGCCAACCTGAGAAGAAAAACCCCCAAACTGCAATTAGCAGTAAAATGCTGGTCAGAAGATGTGGCTCAAGTGACAACAATTTAGTTTCATCATGAATCTGTGTTACTGAATTTATTCTGACTACATTTTTGTGGAGGTCACAAGCTCATTTTTATGAAAAGTCTTCAGATATATTCCCAAATCTTCCAACAAAGTGCCAAGCCCCATCTTAGTTTCTTGGGTGACTTTGCATTATGATGGGCATAGAACCTTAAATATTTTTTCAGAGACAGACTCATGCAAATTAATCTACAGCTATGCAATTCTCTCTCCCCAATGGCCTTATTTTCTTTGGAGATTATTCACTATTTCTGGCATCCTCAGGCTCGATGTCTTTAATGAGAAAAATAATACAAAAAGATTTCAGGATCCAGCCAACACAAATTTATATCATCAACAAATGAATGTTTTCAGATCCTGGGCTTGATTATTTTTGTTTCTAATGGGAGAGATTTTGCTGAACAAAGCTCCTCCCTTTCTATTCATTACTCCTTCCCAACACACACACACACACACACACACACACACACACCTTCAGAACAAGTGTCCATTTGACTGTTAACTCACATATCAGCTCTAGCTCTAGAGATTTTTTTTTGAGGGAAACTGACTCGAACTGATTTATTTTTTATACTCAGTACTTTACAAGTAATAGTACCAAACTCTTGAATGCTTACAATGTTCCCTAGGAGTATATCAGTTGAACAGGCGAAAAAAAAATCTGGAAGTTTATTATTTTTCTACTAATATATTTGACACCACCTTTGTAGAGCCAACAAAAGGGATACTGTCAAGCAGACAGAGCTGCACAAAATGTTAACATTTGTTCCCAGGAGCTCAGAGGCATATTTAAGGGAAGAAAGACATTCCATGACTCTCCAGGGATTTCTTCCCTTCAGCTGAATTATACCAACATGTTCACACCACTGTGGTAGAGACTGCATTGGAATCGAAAATGCAGACTCCTGTTTGCCAGTTCTTAAATACCACAGCTACAAAAATTCATATTTGAATCAAAGTTCACTTTGAAATGTCGTAGGAAAAATAGAGGGAAAAATGCCTATGCATGTGAAATAAGGAAAGTCCTGTACTGTAAGGAAGCTTCTGTACTCATACAACAAAGCCTCAAAGTTGCCAGAAGTCACCTGGCTTTGGATTGGGTTTCAAACTCGGGCTCGCTGACATTCATGAAACTTTGGGCAAACATGGCCAAGTTTCGAGCAAGGCCGGGTTAGCAGAATACTTCTTTCATGTAGAACCTGTGTGAAACTCAGTGGCTTTGGCTAGGTTTCACCTTGAGTTTTGCACTCCAACCAGCCCAAATTTCAAAGTAAAATTACAAGGCAAACAGTAACAGGGTGGAGGATGAGGTACGAGATACCAACAAGTACAACTAATTCAATGGCTTGAGTGGGAATGGGATGGCTGGCTCCCATCTTCCAAACAGATTTCTTCCTGGTGCCATTTAATTTTGCAACTGCATTTATACTGCCTTTTGCAAGACATTTGTAGCTGCTATTACTGGGCCAAGCCCAGTGAAGGGGTAGCATTCAAGACCTTTCCAAGATTCTGAGAAGCAAAGAAGCACTTTGCTTAAAATAACTGGGGATATAAAAAATTGACCACTCACAGAAACGCGATAAATGAATACATTCCTTATAATGTAGATTAGAAAGAGGGAAAGTAACAATGAATTGTCCAGGTTTGGGAAAGAAAAAAATATACTAAACATCTCAATGTTTTCCAAAGTGTGTTCATATCACATGTGCTCCTTATGGGGGATGGGGTGGGAGCAGGAGAAGAGATTCTCCCTGAGATTCTCCTTAGCTCCACCCCTTGAAGGCCCTGTGGCCACTTGCTTCCTCTCTAGCAAGGTGCAGATGGCTAAGAGCAGATTGTGACAGCTCTGTGGAGCCAATCTGGAGCTTCACAGTCTTCTGACAGGATGGGCTCATTGTGTGCCTCACCTTCACAGAGTGTGCAGGGATGTGAGTAGTAGACTGTCCACACCTGAGTCTTGATACCCTATGCTTGGGATAGGAAGGAGAAGAGTAACCAGCACAGGTAACAACTCACTAGAACTTTCCTTAAAATAGGGGCAACTTAACCGATGTTTGATTGACAAGTAATGTACTGTTTTGTTCATTTCAGAAAACACTTTTTTAAAAATATTATCTCTTCATAGAAAATTTTTCACTAATATAACAGACTGTTGGCTACTGAAGAGTTCTCTTTAATGGTTTGTTTTTTAATCTCCTTTTTCTTTAATTTTTTTCCTTCTTGCTTGTTTATTTTCTTTCTTTCTTTTCCCTTTTGCTACTCAGAAGATCACCATGAGTTTAAATGCATGTTTTCCTCTGAAATGTGGTCTGTGATACCAATAACCTTGTTTGGAAAAAGGAATCACTAAACTCCAAGGGTTTCAGTGTTCATGTTTTTAAAAGCAACAATTAGGTCCCAAGCCACATGGCATTTTGGAGGAAGTTAAACACTCAAATGGAGGTTGATAGAATCAGTTCTGGAGCAGTCATTTGCTGCTTGCTTGTGTGTGTGTGTGTGTGTGTGTGTGTGTGTGTGTGTGTGTGTGTGCGTGTGTACATACAATCCTTTAGCTTTTTTGCTTGAGGTTGGAGCTCTACCACTTGAGCCACAGCTCCATTTCTAGCTGTTTGGTGATTAATTGGAGTGTGAAGAGTTTCATGAACATCCTTTCCCAGGCTAGTTTCAAATAGTGATCCTCAGATCTCAACCTCTTGTTTAGCTAGGATTACAGGCACAAGCTGCTGACTGCTTTTAGACATCTACTTTGGAGAAGAGCATTTAGTTTGTTGGAATGTGTATATACTGAAAGAACGTTGCCAGAAAACCCTTTTCTTTCACTTGGGGGGGGGTCCCTTTAAAAATAAAATCTAAGACATACCAGTGAGAAAAATAAAATCCCAATAAATTATTTGAAGACAACATTATCAGGACACTACACATACACACACACACACACACACACACACACAAAGCGTTTTACTAAACTTAGTAAATACTCACAAAGTAAATGTCATGTTTGAAGTTAAAGTCCACAAGATCAAAGTTCTTTGTGAAATGTCTAGTGCAAGTATATAAGGATGAGAGGGGAGGCCCAGAAAACTATCTGAAACAATTTTTGGTGAGTCCTGTGAAGTATTCCAAGAATATAACAACAACTAGAAATGTAACTTGGCTAATTCCACACTAGGAATATACAAGACAAGGATGAAACACATTGATGTTCTCAGCCACTGCGTTGTCATTACTAATATATTTTCTAATTACTAATATATTTTCTTCACCCAGGTGATTGCATCTTTTCCCTGTTTTTAAAAATACCCCCAGAAAGTTAAAAATAAGAGCAGTCTAAACAACAAAATTATAGTGTCTGAGATTATCTCCTCCTGATGTGGCAATCAGGCTTAATAAGAGCTCTGACCCAACATTCAGCTACAGCCAGGTCTGTACCACAGACAGCTTTAGGCAAAGTTTAAAATTAGAGCCATAAAAATGCCCGGATGCTATTGCTGGGTGTTGGAACCCAGTATTTTCTGTGGAATCCCTCACAGCCTCCCTTTATTTTTATTTTAAAGAAGTTACATTGAAAACAAGGGTCAGAACATATCGGAAAACAATTCAGTAAGTCCAGAATGAAAACCTTACCTACTGGCAGCTGAGTTTCACAGTTGATCTTCACAGAGGAAGCAGGAGTTGGTGGCCTTTTACACGTAGAGATTGTTTATTTAGCCCTTTTTAAAAGGTCTTGAACTCCAGAGGTTTGAGATTAAGTCCAATCCAAGTGCCTGAAGAGGGGGAAGAAAAGGACAGGAGAGAAGGCAAATGAACGAGAGAAGAATCCCAGCTGCTGGGTGGCGCTTCTGTTCTGGGAGCATTGGAGCTATTTCCAGAATTAACAGTGAAGGGATGAAAATACCTCCCTTCCCACCCCCACCCCAGGGGGGAAAAACAACACAAACCAGGAAACCCACAACAACTTGGTTCATTGTACAAACATTCATGTAAGTTTTGAAGGCCACTGCCAGCCCTATTGAAAATATACTCTCTCTCTCTCTCTCTCTCTCTCTCTCTCTCTCTCTCTCTCTCTCTCTCTCTCTCTCTCTCATACACGTCTGTCTTGATTCTTAAAGAGACACAATACCTTGCTATATTCAAATTTTCAAAGCCATGTACCTGGTCTGTTGAAAATCAGATGTTGCAGCTTATTAACAGGGAGATTTTTTTTTCTTCAAATCGTTGCTTGTTTATATGGGTTTTAAAACTATATTTTTGATCCCTCAGGTAGGTATATCTTTTTGTTACCCTATTCTTCTGAGGACTGAAGCCAAATGGTTTCTTTCTAGCACGTAACTAAATTTCTAGTTTCATCAACTATGCTATTTTTGAAAGCTACAGGGGTAAGCTGTTGACATTTCTTATCTCCTGGCAGAGGCCTGGGACCATTCAGTGACATGCCATAGACAGATGCTCATGTCCTGCTGTTGTTTCCCAGACAAATGAAGAAATAATTCACATTGGGTCCAATATTGATTGACCAACTCTTAACTTTTTTTCAGTTTCTAGAACTAGCTACTAAGATCTAGATATTGCATCCATCCATCCATCCATTCATTCATTCATTCATTCAATCTCTCTGTGTCAGACCCTCTAAAAAGGCAGTGATAGATAGAATAAATTATGCTCTGGCCTTCAGTTTTACAGCACATTCATGCCGCAAGAATAAATAAAAATAGAATTTGTGACATTTTCCAGCCTCTTTTTTTCATGAGACTTCAAATCCTGCCAGCTCAAAACAGAGATCTTATTGGAGACATATAAGCCTCTATTGTACCACTGAAAAGGAGAAGTAGCAATTACCTGAAAAGAAATCCTTCAATGGTTTGACTTGGGGTGTGTGTGCTGGTCCTGGGGCTTGAACTCAGGGTCTGGCTGCTGTCCCTGACCTTTATTTTCCCCCTCCACTCAGGGCTGGTGCTCTACCACTTGAGCCGCAGCTCAACTTGTGGCTTTTAATTGGAGGTAAGAGTCTTACAGACTTTCCTGCCTGGGCTGGCTTTGAACTACAGTCCTGAGATCTTAGCCTTCAGAGTAGCTAGAATTACAGAAGGGAGACACTGGTGCCTGGTTGAAATCCCTGAATTTTTTCCCCCTTCCCTGCTGCCCATAATCCATCAGAAAAGGAAGTAGAGATATTGCCAGAACAAAAACCTCCATACTTTTCACAGTTAATATTATGAGGAATAGTTGCTGGTACTTATGTCAAGTCCAATTCTTTGCCATAAAGACACTGGGACTTGTTACAGAAAATAATGAAGATTACATACGACACAAAATGGGGATAGTGTGTGGCTACTTCAAATATTATTAAAGTTGGTAAAGTATTATTAAAGTTGGCATATTCTTCTGCTCAGTCCCAGCTGACATGAAACCTGCAGATATTTCAATTAAATCAAAGAACTTCAATTTAAGTTTCAAATATTCTAAAATTCAAAAAATTCCAATTTTCAAAAATTCTAATCAGAATTTTACCAAAGATTAACTTCCACACACACACACACACACACACACACACACACACACAAAGTAGAATATAAACCATAGAAAAATTACTGCAGAATAATGAATTTTTGTTTGTTTATTTTAGTTAGTCATACTCAATCCTATCTTAAATGCCTACTGGTTTAAAATAAGATACTTGTTTTACCTGATGAATGGTAATTCTGACATAAAACTGAGAATCTATTCTCAGACAAATTAAAAATATTTTGTTTTCCTCCTTACAATATTATGTAAGAAAACAGAAAAACATGTAATAATTGGCCTTCTTTGAGAAACTATGGACAAGAAAGAAACAAATAAAGATTAACAATGTGACTCCTAAATGAATGATTTTAAAATTCCAGATTGCCTGCTCCCCACAGGAATCCTAGGGAAAGCCCACTGCCTCACCTAGCCTAACAGAGTGAAATTCCATCAAAGCCTGAACTTGAAAGCTAGGTGCTGGTGATTCACACTTATAATTCTAGCTACTCATAAGGCTGAGAGTATGGTACTAGGCCAGCTCTGTCAGAAGAACCTGAGAGATTCCATAGCAAAAACAACTAGCACAAAACTGAGTTGGAAGCATTCTTCAAGTGATAGAATTACCAGCTGAGCAAGCAAGCTGAGCAAGATCAAGGCCTTGAGTTCAAAACACAGTACTGGCAATAAATAAATAAATAGGAAATAAATAAGTAAATCCTGTTCTGTTCATTTGTCATTAAGGTCTCCTCTCCTTTGTTCCCCAAGGATCCTGATGTAGCTCCAGTCACAAGCAGTTTTCAACAGCTCCGATGTCACATAAGAGTCATATTTTTTAATCATATTTTTTTAAGTGCTGGAGAACAATAAATTCTACTGCTTCCACTTATTCAGTTATTTACACATACTTGCTGTCTTCCTGAATGCCATTAATTTTTTTAAAATCTTGTTTCTATTTTTTCTCTCATCCTCCCTTTTTCTTTTATGAATAAATAAATGAACTGGAAATAAATCCAAAAGGATTATGTTAGAATGAGCTCCCGAAGTTGCCATTAGAAAGGCACAAATGAGGTGATCAATGACTGTATGGTAGATCTAAAAGACGCCCGAGTGAACTCTGTTGTCCAGCAAGCATTTGATCCAAGTTAGTGCGATGGTCACTTTTGTAAATCTAGAACAGTGCTATCCAAAATGACAGGGGCTATGTGCAGTTATTGAGTTTCTAAAACGTACCTAGTGGGAAATGAAATGTTTACATAAATAGAGCATGCACACTGGATTTCATCAAATTTATTTTATATTGATTACATGTTGGCATGATATCTTGTGCATTTGGGGTTAAAAAGATACTGCCTTCAAATAAATTTTACCTGTGTCTTAAACTATAACTACTAGAAAATTTAAAAGTTACACATATTTCATTGTTTTTTCCTTTCCTTCCTTCCTTCCTTCCTTCCTTCCTTCCTTCCTTCCTTCCTTCCTTCCTTCCTTCCTTCCTTCCTCCCTCCCTCCCTCCCTCCCTTCCTCTTTCTTTTTCTTTCTCTTTCTTTCTTCCTTTCCTTTCTTTCTTCCTTCCTTCCTTCCTTCCTTCCTCCCTCCCTCCCTCCCTCCCTTCCTCTTTCTTTTTCTTTCTCTTTCTTTCTTCCTTTCCTTTCTTTCTTCCTTCCTTCCTTCCTTCCTTCCTTCCTTCCTTTCTTTCTTTCTTTCTTTCTTTCTTTCTTTCTTTCTTTCTTTCTTTCTTTCCTTCCTTCCTTCCTTCCTTTCTTTCTTTCTTTTTTTCCTTCCTTCCTTCCTTCCTTCCTTCCTTCCTTCCTTCCTTCCTTCCTTCCTTCCTTCCTTTCTTTCTTTCTTTCTTTCTTTTTTTCCTTCCTTCCTTCCTTTCTTTCTTTCTTTCTTTCTTTCTTTCTTTCTTTCTTTCTTTCTTTCTTTCTTTCTTTCTTTCTTTCTTTTTCTTTCTTTCTTTCTCTTCTTTCTTCCTTCTTTCCTTCTTCTCTCTCTCCCCCGTCTTTCCTTTGTCTTTTCTTTAAAGTACTTGAAATTATACCCAGGTCTTATACTTGCTAGGCAGGTGATCTCTCAATTGAGCCATGACTTTTCTCCAGTCTTTTTCGGCTTTAGTGATTTTTCAGATAGAGTCTCACATTGTTTTACTAGGCCCAGCCTTGAACCACAAACCTACTACCCATTTGTCCCATATAATTGTGACTTAGAAGCATAACCACTGTTCCTGGTTTGTTTGTGGAGATGAGTTTTGCTAACGTTTTCCCGGTAGATACTCAAGTTTCAATCCTCCCAATCTCTGAGTCCTGAGTATCTAGGACTACAAGAATGAGCCGCTTAGCTATTTTCATTGTACTTTTATTGGGCAGTGTCATCTCATCAATGGTTCTGTACCAAGCTCTGGTCAACGGAAGATAGATAAACACAAACAGCTGAGTCCAGTCTCTGAAGTTCCCAGTTCATCGGATTCAAGGACAGTTGGGAAATTGTATTTCTAATAAATTCCTAGATGATTCTTCACTATACTTGGAGAATATTTGGTTCTACTCTTTTTAAGTAGCCTCCCTATTTAAAAGAATTCCATGCAGCTAGGCTCTGGTGGCTCATGCCTGTACTCCAAGCTAATCAGTAGGCTGAGATCTGAGAATTGCGGTTCATAGCCAGCCCTGACAAAAAAGTCCCCATGAGACTCTTATCTTCAATTAACCACTCAAAAAATAACATAGTGGCTCAAAGTGGTAGAGCACTAGCTTTGAGCAAAAGAGCTCAGGGGCAGTGCCAAGGCCTGGAGTTCAAGCCCCATAACTGACAAAAAAAAAAAAAAAGAATTCATGTTTCAATGTTAATGTCATCACATGGGATCTTGTTAGAAATGCAAAAATCTTGGGCAGCATCCAGACCTACGCATAGATTGGTACAGAAATAGAGAGGGTGCATTCAAGAATTACCAAAAACAAACAAACAAAACTCCCAGTAACCTAGACTCACCTCTAAAAAGTGTTATTTAATCAATCTTACAGACACCTAGATAATTCCAATGTGTAAGCAAGCATGGAGTTGTGGGTAGTGAGGCCCAGCAGAAAACAGCTGTTTCTTCCTGTGAGGGGCAGGTTCTATGCCTCTTCTTTATTTGGGATTATTAGTATGCACCACTACATCCAGAGCTTTTTGTTGAGATGAAGTGTCACTAACTTTTTGCCAGGGATGACCTTGAACAAAATTCTTTTGGTCTCTATCTCCTGAATAGCTGATTTTATAGTCATGAACCACTGCACTTAGCCCTCTTCTGTTATTCTGTATTATACCTGTGTTCTGCCCTAAATAAATGTGCATACTTGTCAAATAATTCCTCACTTTGTCAAGTGGCTCGGGAACTTCATAGAAGTTTACAAAAGATGGTGTCCCATAATGCTCATTCAAAGTCAGTCTTCACTGGAAGAGAACATCCAGGTTCTGGATCAGTGGCATCTCAAACACTCAATTCAGGGGCTCAGACCTCTGGTTTATTCACTAGCACCGACACCCAAGCCAAAAACTATGTGTCAATTCTGTATGTTGGGAACTTTCTGTATCTTCTTATCTTTTATTTTGGTTGATCATCTTGAAAACTGAAAACAAAACTGTGCTGCGACTGGAGCTTGAATTTAGGGACTTGCACTCTTCCTTGCCATTCTTCTGCTCACAGATGGCATTCTACAACTTGAGCCACACCTCCCATTCAAACTTTCTGCTGATTGATTGGACATAGAGTCTAGTTGGCTTTTCTTCCTGGCCTGAATTTGAACTAAGATCCTCAAATCTCACCACTCAGATACTCCTGAATAGGTAGAATAACAGGCTTATACCACCAACCCTCAACCCTCAGCTTCAAACTTTTAGAGGGTGGTAATGGTTCAAAGCAGTTTAGAGCCAAGGTGCCTGGGCCTGGACCTTGGTTCTGTACTTATATATGACTTTGGCCCATTTAACGTTTAACCTCTCCTTGCCTCAGTTTCCTCCTCTTAACAGGATCCATCTTTGTGTTGTTGTGATGATCAAAACTGCTGTTAACTTGGCCAAAATAAAGCCTGTTGTATCACCAATGTTTTATTCATATTAAATAACAAAAATATATTTGACTAATGTGTAGATTTTCATATATGGCTAAACTGAGTAATTAATTTCAGATACCACATGATTTTGACTATACACACATATATATATACACACATTCATATATATGCATACAAACTTTGAGACTTTCTGAGTGCTGTGTAATTTTTTTCCCAAGAGAACTCAGAATTCTCCATTGATTCATCATCATTTCCTATATTCCAGAGGATCTCAGTAGGAAGGAAGGGGATGTCGTTTTCCCATGAATATTGTTTTCAAGAGTATATTTTTTTTCCTCCCAAAGTCCTTTGAAAAGTGAATTGCACTGTAGATGTTTGGAGTCTTTTGTGGCCCATGTCAGCTCAGCAGCATTGTCTAATCTTCCAGTGGAACAATGTGTCATTCTCCCAATGAAATGTTTTAGTGTTGAGGGATAGGCAACAGGACTGTCTGAAACCCCAGGCAAGTGTTTCGAAAATGTACTGAATAGATAGTCAGTCAATCCCACACTGTGGAGACTATAGAAACCAGATAAGTCTGGTTAAAGGAAAGAGTGGATCACTGGTATGAGACATGCAAAATGAGGTAGAAAACGACTGCGATAATAATGCTTTTACACTTGCTTACTTCAACTATATTCAGCAAAGCAAGTCACACACAAAGAATAAGGATGATTGGTAGCATCATGCACTAAACATCTACCAGGTTATCCTTGGGAGCCTTGAGTCAGGTGTATGACGAGAATCACAAATGTGCTGAGTGGGAAAACCTAAGACTAAAGCTTGAGGGCCTTCAGGTGAGTCACATGAGACCCCTATGCTCACATAATGCAATTAGATGACTAGAAATCAATGCTAGGTACCTTCAAAAAATCTATACTTTTATATGAGCTTATATAAATTATATTTGGTGTCTCCATAATTTACATCTCCATAATTTACAAGTGGTCATGTGGAAATAACTCAGTAAATGTTTGTTAAAACTCAACTTTCTTTCTTTTTTAATTAATAATTTTTTTATTATGAAAATACAGTACAGAGGGGTTTCAATTACATGAACAAGGTAATGAATACATTGTTGTCTCCTCCTTTATTTCCCCTACCATCCCTTTCCATCTCCCCGGCCCCGACCCACGCCAAAGTTGTAAAGTTCGTTTTTCGACATAACATCTTGTACATCTCATTGTTGCAATGGGTCCACCTGTATCCCTATTAAAACAATTTGTTTTTTCCCTTCCCCTCCAAAAATTATACCCACATCAAATACAGTGAAAACAGGGGTTATACCATGGGGAAGGGACATGCAAAGCAACAAAGAAATCATCGATATGTTAGAAACAATAGCGTAAAACTCAACTTTCTAAGTAAAACGTTGTTATTTTTAAATCCATTGCTTTAATTCTTTATGCATTTCAGAAGTACTTCTGCTACGTAACAAGTAAGATTTACCCTTTCTTGGTATTTATATTCTATTTGAGTTGAACATTTACAAAAGTTGCTGCTAGATAGGATATAAAAGTCATATAAGGTAAGCCCTCTATGGTGGCTAACTTATGGCCCCACTGGACTAGTACCCTCCAATATCTTTAGCCCACTTCCAGTAAGTTCATTCTATTTCCATTTCTTTCCGTTTTTGTGGCCTTCTCTTAATCTCTGGAAAGTTCCACATTCAAGGCCTCGGTGAGTGTAATGCCCTGCAAGTGGAAGCCTTTACCTTCCCCACTCAGCACTTAATGGCCTGCATCCTTGGGCTTTTAGTTGGTATGTCCTTCCTCAGGAAGGCCTTTCCTCATCCACCCTCCTACGTCACGTTTTCTCCATTTAGCTCTTATGTAATCACATTCCTCCTACAAACTCAGGTCCCTTTGCTGGAGTGATGGGTTGGTTAGTGAGTTTTTCCTCCTCTGTCTCTGAGCTCCTGTTTTCCTCTCACACTGACTCCCTGCCTAGGTACTGTACTTGTGCCTGGTGCGGTGTGATTGTCCCCTACAGATTTGTTGAATGTCTGAATGATTAAATAAATCCTTAGACATTATTCAACATACAAGTACATTTTCTTTCAGATACTTCAGAACTTGTGAAATTAGAAACTACTGTGAAAATAACAACAGAAATAAACCCAAATGATCTCATCAAGCAGTTGTTTCCAACAAAGATGTTTCTCTGAAGTCCACTGCTTTATAGCTACATATTTGGCTTAAATTAAAAACTATCTTAAGAGACAGATGTCACTGGATTTCCTCTGAGGATTTAATAAATTCTGTTGTCTTGATAATTTGCATTTACCTTCTGAAATAGATTTGAAACAAAACATATTCTCAGCATACATAGACTCACAGACACAGACACATGCGCATGTGTGCATACACACACACACACACACATACACACTGTCTCCAGACCTTTTGTTAAATTGTGTTATACTCTGATGGATTAATCCCTTACATGTGGTTCATAATAAGTATTTCTTCTGACTAATGTTGCTGAGGAAATTATATGCTGATCTACGTATTATCAGCCAATTACTTTACTTGGTTCTCTGTAAACTGTATCTGATGTTGTTTATGAGACAGTTTACACACACACTACCAGACATGTATGAAGTATCATATCAACCAGGCCACCAGCAATGGCTAGGTCTACTACTTTCTCATTGTGTGAAAGCCTTTCTCCTATTCATATTGTGGATTAGTTACAGACGTACAATGACTTACTAGTCACTGACTGAGAAGTTGGGAGGTTTGTAACCTTGTTTCCTGGCAAAGGCACAAGTCATGCCAAAGAAGAATCTAGGATACCTGGGAAGATTCTGGCTCAAAATCAGAAAGAAAAAAAGAAAGAAGGAACTATGGACTTACTATGCTACCTGCATAGCACAAACTTGTTCTTAAATAAATGCAGGCTGGACATAGGAATAGTCTCCACCCTGCCCATCCTTTCAGCCATAACCTCCCTGCTTGTTCATGTGGCCTGTTTGTGTGGGCCACAGATCTACCTGCATCTCACTGCTGAACTTAGTCCCTCAGTTCTCAGGTGTCCAGTAGAGGTCTCGGTGCTGAGGTCCCTGGACCTGTCACTGCTGGCTATTCTCAACCTTTCAGGAAATGGGCCTACAGATATTTTCACATGTACCATGACACACAGAAGTCAGGGTGGAAATATTTTAACCAGCAAGAACAGCTTCCTAAAAATAGCAACAAAAATAAAGAAACACAAAAAGTAAGGGAGCATGGGGGCATGGTATAGAGAAACCAGTAATGGTATCTTTATTTTCAGTTTTCTGTCCTAGCCCAAACAAGAGCACAAATAGGATCTTTGCTCAGACCCTCTTGACTGAGCTAGACTGGGCAGAGGCCTGCAAAGATGGGTGCTGTGTGTCCAGGAAGAGAGATGGGGGTTGACTTCTGAATCAGAGGAAGTAAACATAGGAGCCATTTATTATTTGTTTTCCTTGGTTTCTTTGTATACTTTTTTTTTTTTTGTCAGTCATGAGGTTTGAACTCTGGGCCTGAGCACTGTTCCTCAGCTCTTCAGCTCAAGGCTAGTGCTCTACCACTTGAGCCACAGCACCACTACCAGTTTTTAGGTGGTTTATTGGAGATAAGAGTCTCACCCACTTTCCTGCCTGGACTGTCTTTGAACTGCGATCCTCAGATCTCAGCTTCCTGAGTAGCTAGGATTACCTGTGTGAGCCACCAGAGTCTGGCAAAGTATACTCTTTACATACACAGCACCACAAAACTTCCTTAACCTTTTTGGTTCTTTGTACCTTCTACTGTTGTCATTATTCACTGAAACAAGGTACCATCCTGGGAAACCCAGGCTAAGGTAGAGAAAACTGAATCTATTCTGGCTGTCTTTCCCTGGACTTCTTGTTTAAAGCAAATTCAGTCTCTCATCTGGTTAGTTAAATGGCTGAATTGAGGTAGTCTGTTACTTCAAACAATTAACTCAATCCTCTAAAATCAACTCTTACGTGAGGTTGGCTGAAAGATAGCAGGAAACTATTAGGCCTGCCATTACAATATCATGTAAAATAATAGTTTCAGATGTTTTGAAAGAACTTCTGGACATCAACAACCAGCTCTTACAATCATTGTGGCATTAGGTTTCAGGCCTATTATCATTTCTTAATGGAGTCAAAATCACAAGGAAAAAGAGAGCCAACATGCTTGATGTGCTAGGAGGTGCATTTAAAGTATTTAGATCTAAATAAGAGCAAAGTAGTTAATTCTTCTAAAACATGTAATGTTCAGCAATATCAAGAGAAATAAGAACATAGCAAAAATCCACAGGAAATACATAACAGGAACCCAGTGTTTATCCTGTTCTCAGTGTCCATTGCCAGGTCATTGTTCAGAAAACTTTGAGCAGGGTCACTCGATGCCACTTACAGAGCTTTTAAGATCTAAACTGAAAGATGGCATTTGTCTTTGTTACCGAAAAGGTGATTTTGAAAGATAAGACTAGCAATATATTGACTTCGTATATTAAAAATACCCTTAAGTATACTACTTAAAATTTTCTTAAAATAGTGAATGCTGTCAGTCATACTTGAAGCATAGGTATGTGAGATTAGGAACTTAAAAAAACTTTCCAGAACTAAATAAACTTTTGGAAATATGTGTAATAGTTATATAACATATATTATATGTGTTTTAATATATAATGTTATCGTTACATATAAAGCATAAGAATTATTATGGGCTTTCTTGTTCATGGTTTCTAATTAAATGCTTTAAGCTGGAAAACATATTATAAAATGTAACACGTGTGATGTTACAATAGGTAGTCACTGTATTGTCAAAGCTCATAGAATTCACAAACTTTATAGACCATGATAAAGACAATTTGCCCCATGAAGGTTAGAATGTGTTTGTGACTTTAACTACATACCACTATCTCACAATACTGTGAAATTTGTGAAATTTATGTAATCACTTAATCACAATAAAGAAATAGGTAGTCTCTTATAAATGCTTCAGCTTTTATCCATAGATGCCAAGAATTTCATTAGAGTAAATACTGCCCACCAAATCGACTGTTTCTAATTGGCATGGCTATTCCAATTGTCCTGTGTTTCAGATTTCTTAGTAGCATAATAAGAACCATAGAAGCACTTCCCTCATAGGGCTATTATGGAGTTTAAAAGAGTTAGCAGATGTAAAATTCTTAAAACAATGCCTGGCACACAGTGGCCACTCAACATCGATTAATGCTATAAGTTATCATGGTCATCACCACCACCACCAAAAAGCAACAGCAGCAGAAATTGTAGCAGCAAAAGCATATCAATGCCCAATACTGTGTAGCTAAAAGCCTGGGCACTCTGCATAAGTAGTTCTAAATTAAACATCTGGTTCTGTTTTTAATATCCCATGGTTTTGGGCATAATCTCTGAACGTCAATGATGATTTATCATTCAATGGCTGAAAGCATTTTAAAAAATAGTTTGTAGAACAGAGTGCATGGGAAACTATACCAGGAATACATTCATTATTAGAAAAGAACTTTTAACTTTCTCATAGAAAATTATTTGTAAATATAACTGATCCTCAAAATTGATGTACTTTACTTTTACTTTGCTGATGGGGAAAATAAAATGGATTGCAGACACCTAGATGTGGAATTTATGTTTTTCCTAGTTCGTTTTCGAGATCTCACATTCAGAGTTTGATGTTCTCTTTTTATAGCATCTTTAAAGAAGAATTAAGGGGATTGTCTAACAACTGGATTAAGAAAATTCTCATCATCCTATAGTTAATTTAATAATCGACTTAAATTAATGGCATTATCATTACCCCATGTGCTAAGCAGAAGGTAGAAGTGAGAAGATACTGGCATTAAAAGGAACAACTGGAAGAAACAGAAAAGAATTGACTTTGTCAGAGCCTGGAGGACTTTCATTCCCTTAACAGGTGAGAGGAATAGATTTCATTTGCTTGGGAGCTGCCTTGATAGACTGGCAATTTCAAAGCTTGGTGAGCTTGTTGCTCACAATAGCAAGCTCATTTAAGTATCAGATGATAGTTTCAATGGAGCAGAAAAAAAAGGGACTTGATGGAGAAACCTGAAAATGAACACAATGACCAGCAAAGATGAGATGTGAAAAATTTTAGAGAGAATGAAATTAGCAAGGAAAGAAACGAATAGATTCTTTTCCTTAAGAGAAAGACAAAAATTTGGAGCTTTGAAGTTCAAAAATATTTTAGTTGAAGTGTAACCAGACATTTGAGTGGAATAAATCTTAGGATCAACTAGTTATGAAGGGAGAATAAAATAGTATATAATAATTAGGAAACATGACTCAAGAAATAAGATAATTCTGAGATAACTGGATTGAATATTTGTCAAGCCTGCTTAGTCAAATTCTACTGAAAAGAGAAAAACCTTGCAGAATTCATTGACTAACGTTCTATTGGGGGTATATTACACAGTCAATTTTATAGTTATACCTTACAATGGATCCTACCAGCAAAGACAGATAAAGAGACTAAATTTGAGTTGTTCTTGGACTTGCATATGCAGTGTTGGGTAAGAGAAGGAGGAACTAGAAGGATTATAACAAATAATACCCATCATATGGGCCAATCTGGCTACAGCTCTCTCTCTCATCCTGTAACGTGAACTCTGTGTTCATGTTACTGATTAAGATCTATCCACTTGGCCTCTTTTTTAAGAGACGTACACACATCTGAACACACCATAGAGACTCCAGATCAGACTCCACATTCTGTTTGTAGTCATCACAAAAGTACTGGAAAATTCGGGTAGAAACAAACGCCTTGGACCTATAAACTTCAGAACATAAACTGGTGAATACAGGAATTGAGGGTTATAGAACACACCTGAGGGCTCTTGTTATTCTTTGGGGTGTTTGACTTGCTGATCAGTTCCAGGTTATGTCATCTTTGTTGTGATGTTTCTATTCTTTTTGTTAATAGAATAATTCTCTCTCTCTCTTTCTCTAACTCTCAAAAATCAGCTTAAGGTCTGATTTGAAGCCTGTAGTGTGTTAGGATGAACAATAGGTACCTTTATGATTCAGAGGAAATGAGACCGCCTTCTTTATTTCTTCTTAGAAAAACCCACTAAGAGTATTATTTACAATTTTCTTTTCTATTTTTTTTTTGTCGGTCGTAGGGCTTGAACTCTGGGCTTGGGCGCTGTCCCTGCATTCTTCAGCTTAAGGCAAGTGCTCTACTGCTTGAGCCACAGTGCCACTTGCTACAATTTTCTTAAAATAGTGAATGATACTGGTCAGAAGTGAAGGACAGGTATGTGAGATTAGGAACTTAAGATTTTTTCAGAGCTGAAGTGATGGAAATACATGGAAATATAAAGTTCTGGAAATATACTTCTAATTAGAAATATAGAAAATTTATCTTAGGTTCCTGTAGGAGTTATTTAAATTAAAATTATAATAATGACTTTATTGACCAAATTGTAGCTTCTCAAATGAATTATAGATTATGGTAATAATATGCTCTTACATATAATATCATATATAATGTTATTTATTAAATACTATCTAAGGTATTTTTCAAATAATGAACCATATTTTATAAGGAATTATATAAGTAAATTTTAACAAATAAAGTAATAATTATATTCCACCTTCTTTCTTTTTTTTACTTAAAAAAGATAAAGTTGCAATATGCTTTCAGAATCTGTTTTATAATACGGTCCATTCAAGAAAGGAGTCATAATATTTAGACTTCACATTGTCTAAATTTTCAATGAAATTTTTTATTACGCTCTTATTCTAAGTATTTAAAGTTTATTGGAGATTTGTTTCATAATTTTGCTAAACTGGCTTCTTGGCCATTATCTGTTTTTCTTAGTGTATTTAGAAATGACCTTTGACTGTGAACTTTCTTCCTACACATTAAATACATAAAACACCTGCATCATTTTAAAGTGAGTATTTTAAATGATTCCACCACTGGTTGCCCTTGTGGTTGGCATTTCCTTGAACAAACACGTTCCTTCCACATTTAACAGGCTTATGTATGGTGTTTGTTAATATCTAGGCTGAGGAGGTGTCTCTAATTTCACAGCTTTCAAGGAGGCAGGAGGTTTAGAGTTTCATTTCTGATTACAGTTATCTCTATTCCCTGCTTCAGTGGTTATGTTAACTTGTCTTACAAGAAACTAGTGCTGGGGTAAGATTCAATATTCCCAAATAATGAAGAAAGTAAACCAGGCCATTAACACATACTGATTATCATCCATACTCACACAAAGACACATTATAATGAAAACATTCCTCATTCTCACTTACATGACTCCCATTGTGGTTTTACAAGTCAAATAAAGGTATCTTTGTCAATTCATCTGTTGGATATGTTCTAATAGCTTCCCCTAAGTAGATGAGGGCTACCAAATGTAGGGATGATTACAAGGTACCTGAGTAGCTGGGGGACTCTAGCACTGAAAATGACTTCTCAAGAAAGAGCTAAGAAATCTCTACTTGTGCTTGATTCCATGAATGTTGTGTACAGCTAGTAGAAATGTCCTATCCATGTAAAAGAAATTTTGGTATCATTAAGTGCTAATAATATAAAGATCCTTATTCATAAAATAGTCCCTGGAACTGGTAGGAAATCTCTCCCATTTCTCAAAAACTCAAAAATGTGTTTATTACTTAACAAAAGACTTCATTAATTTAGGGCCCAGCTAAAGATTGCCTGCTTACATGTCCCTAGAATCAACCACATTCATGTCTTGGCATTTAATGTACTTCCTTCTTCTACATCGGATAAGTGGAAAGAAGTTCCAACTTCTGGTACTTAGTTATAATAGTCCACAGTGTCTGTCCTCTGAAAAATTTGAACACCAAATTAAAAACCATGAGCAAGAGAAAGAAATGTTAAATTTTGATGATGAGCTTTAAAGAGCATAACACTGCAATAATGGTTATTAAGTGCTCTTTTTCATTGGCAACTTAAAGGTTTCTCAAATTACTAATTTTGAAAATTATGCCACTTATAAATTAGAAGCTCAATTTATTTAAATTAGAATGAGTACATTTTTGCCACAAGTTATATTTTATTATCTTTCAATGGCATGTGTAAGTGCTTCACTTACAGAAGGACAAAAGATAGGAAACACATTTATATAGTATATACTTAAGAAAAATTACTCAGATTTTGTTCATATAGGTCCATGATTTAGTCATTTAATCCTCATACACAAAGTATAAGTGAACCTAAATAGTAAATAAATTTTTTGAGTTCAAGGATCTCTATTCATATAATTCTAGATGACCAGATAAAATTTACCTTATGTCAACAAAATATACATAATGGATATATAAGGCTAGCCAGGGCCACCAGCATTGTGTGGAATGAATGGTGAATGCCTTGTGGAGGTGTGGAATTGTTCTTTATTTTTCCTTACTCTATTTATTTTATTACATTTTGGTGCTAGGGGTTAAAGTCAGGGCCTTATGGTCTAGGGTTCAGTGAGTTTTATCACTGAGACCCAACCAACCCCTTTTTCAAATTGGTAAATGAACTCTTTGACCTAGCAAGTTAAGATTTATTTAACTGTGAAATGGAATTTATCAGTTAGTGCTCATGTTTTCTGTCTATCATACAAGATAGTCTCTTAACCATGTAGAGAAAGTAAGATAGATAGTTTCCACCCAAGAACACAACTCTAAGACAGAATTTCCTTCTTTATATCAGAGAGCTACAGTCCACAAAGGGAAATTGTTCACCAGAGGACAAAGCCGTAAGACTGTTGATTCTTTTCGAACTCCAGCTAAACCGTATTTGGTTCCAAAGTAGAGTTAATCACTCCTAATCCAGAAGTAAAACCATCTTTGCCGATAAACACACGCCACTGACATTGAGCAGAGAATATCAAGTTGTCAGTGACCAGTTTTCCAATGGTATGTATTTTTGAATAAATCTCCCACAGTGAAGTAGATGCAACATTTTAAGAATGAATAGAAATTGATAAAATATTTGCATTTGGCTTATTTGAATCTTTTTTTTTTTGATCTCCCTTGCTTAGTTCTGTAACATCATAACCAGATACGTAAACATGATTGGAACCCCACAAATTCCCTTTAATCCTCATTTCAAAGTGTCTCCTTATTTTAAAAATTTCAGAACTTAGAAATTTCAGACTTAGAAAGTATGATTATACAAAAAGAAATGACACTCGAGGAAAATTATTAACATGTAGATTCTTTCCCCATGCCAAAATATTGTGTTATTTCTGGCCTTTGAGAATTAAAAAGGCATTTGGTATATGCCTATAAATAATTGCGTAACAGAGCCCACAAGAAAAACTAGACAGAGAATGATCAAATGAGAATTATTACATTTTCTTTTGACTGGCATGAAAAGCAAAGAGTTTGGAATCTGACCGATTCAAGTTTGAATCCTACTTTCCCCACACGTATGACCCTGTACAAGTTGTTTAGCTTCAGTGGAGCTGTTTCCTCTTCTGTAAAAGGAGAATAATACCCTCATCTGAGTCCTTTTGTGACTACTCAATGAGAAGTATTTAAAGAATTTGGCATGCTGCCTGACACAGTATGCATCCAGTGAATGGTAGCCTACATTATTGTTATTTGTAAGAATACTTACATTATTTTACATTCCTAATTCAGCCTGCAGATCCCAAAAGTTCAATACTATGGGCTGTAAAAACTAATTTTAGATTAGCTCAAAAAAACAATTAGGTAAGCAGGCAATTCACTTGGGTAAAACAATATGCATTCTAGCCATATAATATATATAATATATATAATATTATATACATATTTTTTTTCTACCCAAAGAATAATTGACATTATTGAACTGTAATCCAGGTGGGACTAGAAGACAAGCAAGTGAGCTAATATGCTCTTCTGGAAATTTAAGAACATACTGATCATTGAAAGTCTGTTTTTTGTTTGTTTCTTGTTGTTGTTTTGTCAATCGAGGGAATTGAACTCTGGGCCTGGGTGCTGTCCCTCAGCTCTTTAGCTCAAGGTGAGCACTCTACCATTGAGCCACAGCACCACTTCTGGTTTTCTGGTCATTTATTGGGGACAAGAGTCTCATGGAATTTCCCACCCAGGCTGGTTTTGAACCATGATCCTCAGACTTCAGCCTCCTGAGTAGTTAAGATTACAGGTGTGAGCCACCGGCACCTGGCTGGTTTTATAGTAAACATCTTAACTTTTTTTGTGTGTAAGGTTTTTGTTTGTTTTTGTTTTTGTTTTGTTCTGGGCCTACTCAAAATTTATTATGTCAAAATTTCTGTGAGATTCCTCATTCCTCTGTTTATCCTATAAGTTATATTATTGGTTTGCTGACAAAGTTATTACTTAATCTGAGCCAGTTATATGCCAGGCATAAACTGTTTCATATGATATAATGAATAGTCCTTTCCTCTGGATGTATCTCTTTTTTTTCAGATGCCAAAAGATAGAGCTTGGAACAAGTTGCCCCCAAATATAGATGATGTGGTATTCAAGAAAACAATAGAAATATTTTGGCCTCTCCTCACCTTTCTCTTCTGAGAATAAAAGAACATTCTGACCCTTTTCTAAAGTAGGCACTCATATGAGAGGAACTCACTCTACTCCTAGAGAAAAGACATGCCCATCTCTGAAGACAGGGGACAAGAGAAAACTTGTGGGACCCTTTGGCTGCTTCCCCCTTGTTGCTACAGACCATACAGCTTTGTCCAATCACACGTGTCCATAACTCTCTACTTCTTCACCAAACTTAGAAGAGAAATGCATGTGCAGCTTTCCAGTGTATATTTGGGTCTTCATTTCCTTGGAAAGCTCCTCGTCATGTAAAATTTATAACAAATTTGCATGCTTTACTGCCATTAATCTATTTTTTTTTAATTATTGGTGCCTCAGCCAGGAATCTAGCACTATAGAAGGAAAGAAATCATATCCTCTACACAAACTGTGGTTAAAAGACATTCAGACTTATGCATGCCAAAGTCTTTGCCTGGACTTCAGTCTCTAGTTCTGCAGATTCCTGCTTAGTCTGTCCCCTCCTTTTCGGGAAAACTGGAGGATTTAAATGCTGAACTGGAGAAGGCTTGTCTTTACACCCCAAACTGGTCATTACTTTTCCCACTTAAAGAAACTCCAATGATTATTTCTCCTCCTCCCCATCCTTCCCCTCCTTCCTCTCCTCCCCCTCCTCCTCCTCCCCCTCCTCTTCCTTCACCTCTTCCTCCTTCTCCTTGTTTCTTCCCCTCCTCCTTATTTCTTCCCCTCCTCCTCCTCCTCCTCTTCCTCCTTCTTGTTTCTCCCCCCCCCTCCTCTTCTTCCTGCCCCTCCTCCTCCTCTTCCTCCCACTCTTCTTTTTGGAAAGTTGTAACTGCTTAGCCTGGTACTGGCAATAGAAACAGGTGTTACTCCCATCCATCCTGTGTCTACGATGTTTCAAGAGTTATGCTGATTATTTTGCAATCATATCAGTCTACCCTGAAGGGGAGGTTCAGGAGTGAATGTAGGAAAAAGAGTTACAGAGAAGCCTGGAACATGTTGACATTCCCTAAGTCATAAATTACAATCCTGGGAATGAATTCCAAGTTCATGTGACTGCAAAGACCTTGTATTCGCCCGAAAACATACCAGGCCAGATTACCATTATTGTCCCTACATTCCAGAAGCAGGAACCTACCACTGGCATTCTTCCATGGCCTGCTCACCTGCACAGGGGTCTCTTTCCATCACAGGCCTGTGTTTTCCCTTGTCTGAAATGGGCTATATAGGACCAATCATATCAATTCCATGCCTTCCCTTATACAGCTTGCTCACTTTTTCTTGGACCTGTGACTGTGTGATTCTTAACTTCCTTTGTCCCTAGTGATTGAAATGTCTCCAACAGCAGCAACTCTGACTAGTTACCACTGAGTCACATAGCCAGGAGACTCAGGGGACCTCAGCACTTGTCTTTCCAGTAAACTCTCTTGTATGATAAGAACAATAGTATTGCTAACATTTTTTGAATACTTTTTACATGTCAGACACTGTTCTGCACAATTAGAACACATAATCCATTTAATCTGCACAAGTCTCTTTAACGTAATTTATCACTTGCCTCCTTAGGCATGTCCTACACAAACTAAGTTTGCAATATAAACTTCAGTGGAAAAAAACCCCTTTGTTCAATATCAAAGTACAAAACAACTAGAATTGTCAGGCATCAGTGGCTCATGCTTGTAATCCTAGCTGTGTAGGATCCTGGGTCAAAGCTGGCCTGTGCAGTAAAGTCCATGAGACTCTTATCTCCAGTTAATTACCAAAACGACCTGAGGTGCATCTGTGGCTCAAGTGACTGACTCAGCATACTGCAAGAAAATCATTCAATATTGTTAACTATGGTCACCATTACCTGCTCAGGACATACTATTTTTATAACTGAATATTTGTATGTTTTTACCTGTATCTCCTCCATTTTCTCTACTCCTCAGCCCCTCACAACTACCCTCCTACTATTTTTGTAAATTCCACATGCTTAGATTCCACATATAATTGAGATCATTTTCCTCTCTTCTCAGTTCTTCCCTTTCTCTTACCCTCTCTTCTCTGCTCCCTACTGTACTTCTTTCTTTTCTAGCATTGTCTTATATGTATCCCAGGCTGGCCTTGAATTCCCAGTCTTCCTGCCTCCGCTTTATAAGCGCCCAGATTGCAGGCATGTGCCACAACATCTAGCTTATTTGGCTTGTTGTATTTAGCATAATGATCTCAAGGTTCATCTATATCATTGGAAACAACTGGACTTCTTAACTTTTTTTAAAAAGGCCAAGTAGGATTCTATTGTTTTGAACAGCTCTGTTCATCTATTGGTGGACACTAGGTTGTTTCCGTGTTTCTTATTTACATATACACGCAGAAGTGGGATTTCTAGGTCACCTGGCAATTACAGATTTTATTTTGGAAGAGCCTCCATACTGTTTTCCACAGTGGCTGCACCCATTTATGTTTTCACCAATGGCATAGTTAAACAATATTTAAATTTGGCCTTGAGTGAGGTGATAGTTATAATTTGCTTAAAAAAAACAAGCTTTGTGGCATCTAGAATAACTTCACACAACAAGCATCAGTTTAGCAAGACCTCATGTTTTCATGCAGAGTCTTAATTGGCAGAGCAATCCAATGAGGATTGAACTGTCATTATTGCTTCTCCCAAGCCATCTGCCTGACCCTCTAAGAAATCTGCTAGTGGTGTGGTGCAGAGGTAGAGCACCTGCCTACAAGCTGGAGGCTGTGAGTTCAAACCCCATTACCTGAAAAAAAAAACAACAAGCAAATAAAGAAAGGAAACCTCTTTCTCTGAGCCATTTATTGCTATCCTCTGGACTGTATGTCTTGAGACCCAGAGTTTCTATACTATATAAGTAACTTCTACACAGATCTTTCTGAAGGGATAAATCAAGGCATTGATGGTACCTAACTTAAAGCACTTTAATACCTTCTCTCTTCCGTTATAATAATTGGAATCCCTAATTTAAAAAATTAGAGGGGCTGGGAAGGTGGCTCAGTGGTAGAGCGCTTGCCTTGCATGCCTGAGGCCCTGGGTTCGATTCCTCAGCACCACATAAGCAAAAAGAAAAAAGCCGGAAGTGACACTGTGGCTCAAGTGGTAGAGCGCTAGCCTTGAGCTGAAGAGCTGAGGGACAGCGCCCAGGCCCAGAGTTCAGGCCCCACGACCGGACCCAAAAAAAAAAATTAGAATCCCTGCCTTATTTCTTTCACTGAACTGCAGACTTCCTGGATTATCTTTTCAACCTTTTCCTCTACCCTAAATTCATGACACATCTTTGACAGGTGTGAAGTAAATACTTTATGTGGAAAATATCTTTTAAAATATAAAATAACAATTTTGACATCTACCCTCAAGTCCTATGACTCTTTAAATTATACCTGAAGGTTAGGATATTTCTCATATTCTCTATTCCCTCATCAAGATTTTGCTTTCAATACCAGATAAAATTTAAAATGGGCATGACCAAGTACCTTATACAAATGGGTCAAAAATCAAGAGATAGTCTTTAAAATCTGGAAAATATAAGTTAGGACATGAATTATGATGATGCCTATAATCGTGGAAAGGGTAACTCCAGACATTCTAGACCAACTGGCAGATAGGAACTCATGGTGCTGATAATGTTGGCTAAGTGAATGTACTTCTAATAGACTTAAAATTATTTTGATACCTGGCATGCTACTTGTCAAGTGAGATTATGACTTTCTTTCCCATGAGGGTGCATTGGCCAATGAATAATCTGACCTTTGGGAAGTAACATTTCCCAATATAAGTCAGCAAGGAGCCATTCTGTTGTGTTGGCCTGTGTTCTCTAAGCATATATACATTTCTTGAAAATGATTTACTGTGAGTTAGAAATGGAAACACTTCAATTTTAAATGAACACTTTTCTTAATTCTTTTTGAACCTAAAGCTCCTTTGGCTAGGTGGCCATATGAATAACAAGTGTTCTGAGAGCTAAAGTCCTTTTGATTTTTTTCATTATGGTCCTTGAGGTAGGTCCTTACACTGCTCTTACAGGCCTATCTCTACCATGGAAATATAGCACCTCTTCTCACAGGTTAGGCTAGAAGCTACATGCAAAATGACATAGAAGTCTTGGAATGAAGCAGTTTGTGAATATTTCCTCAGAAACTTAATTTTATAATCACAATCATTTTATTCTTAGCAGTTGCCAAAGTAAGTATGGGAGTCAAAAGGGTGAAACATGAGTTTTGAGGGTATGTTTTCCTCACCCATTCTAAAGGAAGTAAAAGTTGAAGGTTCAAACTGATTATGATGTAATAGCATATCACATAATAATCTATAGATCGAATCCAGTTGTTTTGCCAGATAACTGTCATTATTAATCACTGAGAGGACATTTGAAACTTTGGGCTAAAGGAAGATGATTTTCAAACTGAGCTGTTATTCATGGTTTTAATTATCATTTGCTTTTATTAAATACGGAAGATGGTAATTTCCCTTTCTGGCCAATAAATCTAAAAATTAATTTAAAAATGTAGTAAAAAATGCTTTGCCACTTTAGAAGAAAGGCATTTTTAATTTTAAACTTTAAATTCCTCTCAATTTAAGGGAAAAGTTCATTAGTAATGATAGTTTTATAAAACTAAAGCTATAGTTGAAAGGAAGTCAACTATATAACCCGATTTCAGGGCACATACCAATAAGGAGGCATGTTTCCAGGTATTCAGCAAATTCAAGATGTATTTTTAGACATCTGAGATTTAACCTAAGAAAAACTTTTTTGCAAAATAGATACAAAAGGTGAACAACTTATTTTCTGGAAGAGGAGATAACTCTTTATTATTATTATTATTATTGGAAGTTTAACCTGGATGTTTATTCTATTACTGGACCTGGGCCAGGTAAGGATTCTTTTCTTTTCCCCTTCTACTTTTTTTTTTTGTTGGTCTTGGGGCTTGAACTCTGGGCCTGGGCACTGTCCCTCAGCTCTTCAGCTCAAGACGAGCGCTCTACCACTTGAGCCACAGAGCCACTTCTGGTTTTCTGTTGCTTTATTGGATATGAGTCTCACAGACTTTCCTGCCTAGGCTGGCTTTGAACCACAATCCTCAGATCTCAGCCTCCTGAGTAGCTAGGATTACAGTGAGCCACGGCCACCCAGCATTGGGGCAGGGGGTTGATTGGCAGAAATAACTAACATTTCAATACATACATTGTTCAAAAGATTAAAATCTGGAGAACAATGTCTAGAGTGGCTTAAATGAGCCAAGTGTTTTTATGTTGTTGATATCTTGATGACTTCAAAGGATTGTGTGAACATTCAGTTTAGTACTTTGCACAAAAAACAGCCTCAAACAAAAATCCTATAAAAAAACAAGCGAAGTATATATAAGTCAACTTAATCTTCTCAATGTACTCATATAATGAGTATACAGAGGGGTGCATTGGCCAATGAATAATCTGACCTTTGGGAAGTGACATTTCCCAATATAAGTCAGCAAGGAGCCATTCTGTTGTGTTGGCCTGTGTTCTCTAAGCATATATACATTTCTTGAAAATGATTTACTGTGAGTTAGAAATGAAAACACTTCAATTTTAAATGAACACTTTTCTTAATTCTTTTTGAACCTAAAGCTCCTTTGGCTAGGTGGCCATATGAATAACAAGTGTTCTGAGAGCTAAAGTCCTTTTGCGTTTTATCATTATGGTCCTTGAGGTAGGTTCTTACACTGCTCTTTGAGTAACACCTTATTTTACTCTGGGTAGATGTTTAGTCTTTCACATAAATTTTATGTTTAACATTCCATAAAATAACCAACTGTCTAACAGCCATCGAGCCTTCATTGAGTTCTGGTCAGGATCACAGCAAGAAGATAGGACAAAAACATAAATTAAATACTATTGCTTTCCATTGGACTTTACTTTTACATGGAAAGATTGGGTCCAAAAGGAAAATCTTAAATAAGATGACATAAAAATATAATGGAGCAAAGTGGTTTGAGAATATTTAGCAAGGAAGAAGTAAATGTTAAATCATTGTGAAAATAGTTTAAGATCAGTGGAAATAGTCTTTTCCTTTTTTCCTTCTTCCTTTTTCTTTCTCCTTCCTGTTTCCTTTTTCTTTCTCTTTCCTTCTTCCTTTCCTTCCTTCCTTCCTTCCTTCCTTCTTTCCTTCCTTCCGTCCCTCCTCCCTCCCACCCTCCCTCTCTTCCTTCCTCCCTCCCACCCTCCCTTCCTCCCTCCCACCCTCCCTCTCTCTCCCCCTCTCTTTCTCTCTCTCTTTCTTTCTTTCTCTCTCTCTTTCTCTCCCTTTCCCTCTTTCTCTCCCTCTTTCCCTCTTTCTCTCTTTCTTTCTTTCCTTCCTTCCTTCCTTCCTTCCTTCCTTCCGTCCGTCCGTCTGTCTTTCTTTCTTTCTGTCTTTCTTTCTCCATTACTGCAGTTTGAAATCAGGACCTCTGATTTTAGTTATCTTTTTGAACAAGGACTGTAATTTATCTCCATCCTGGATATAAACTCTCCTACTTACAGTCCCTGAGTAGCTGGGATGATAGGTAGAAACACACACCCAGCTATGCATTGGTTGAGTTGGGGTCTCATTGTTTTATGTGCCCTGCACCAAGATAGCATTCATTTTCTCTGTGACAGAGAACTGCCTGGAAACCCTTGGGAGGCCCAGGAGGATTGAATCTCTTCTATTCATCTTCTTCCCAAGATACTCCTATGTTCTTCCAGTTTTACCAGTCCATTAACTCTTTGGGGGCTTGACCCAGCTCTTGGATACAGTCTGAAACATTTAAACCATCATAGGAGCACCATTGAAAACTTACTGCCATGTCTCAATTTATCTCTTAATCTGACTGCCTTGCAACTTTGAGATTCACTCACAGCGATGAAATAGATTTATAAAACATCAGCCACATCATGGGCTGTTCAGCCCCAAGATAATACCAAGAAAGCACTCAAAACACTTGTCTTTGTAAGGCATCAGAAATTCATGGCAGTAATCCTAGTTAGTCAGGACGCTGAGACTGGAGGACTGAGGTTTGAAGCCAACCCAGGAAAGTCCTTGAGACTCATCTCCAATTAACTCCTAAGAATCTGGAAGTGGAGCTGTGGTTCACGTGGTAAAGTGTTAGCCTTGAGCAAAAAAGCTCAGGGACAGTACCCAGGCCCTAAATTCAAGCCCCAGCCAAACAAAACAAAACAAACTCACTTCTCTTAAAAAATAAACAAACCCTTCAAATTCAATAGAGTACCTAGTTCCATCAGATAGAATATTTTACATCATGTTTAATAGCATTTCATATCAAAAGCTTTGCATTTCAATCACCATCATCATCTCCAATATTTAGGATGAACATATTTCCCAGGACACTTTAAACTTTTTATCTCTGATAAAAATAAATCTTGCACAAATTAAAAATGGACATTCTTTTCGGTTTCAGTACTTGTTAAAGAGTAATAATAATAATAATAAGCTGGACACCAATGGCTCACACCTGTAATCCTAGCTACTCAAGAGGCTGATATCTGAGGATAGCAGTTCAAAGCCAGCCTGGACAAGAAAGTCCATGAGTCTTTTATCTCCAATAAACCACTCAGAGAACCAGAAGTGGTGCTGTAGCTCAAATGGTAGAGCGCTAATGTTGAACTGAAGAGCTAAGGAACAGTGCCCCGGCCCAGAGTTCAAGCCCCACGACCCACCAAAAAAAATAATAATAATTGAAATACATAGGGTTTTTAATCTCTGGACTCCATAGGATTACTAATACTTTTGCTTTCCTGACTTTACTGAAAAGCAGGCAGTGTGATCCTGCAAACTCTTGTAGCTCTTATGAGTTTGTCAGCCTGAATGGATCACCCTGACTATCTTTAACACTTCTAGTGTGTTAAAGGCTGTTTTGTTTATACTCCAAAGCATAAAAAATAAAGCTCTTAAATGTTGTGACTGTATAGGTAAAATTTCTCTCCTATGCTTATTTAAAGAGAAAAATTTTAATTCTTCAGTGTTGATCATATTTTTTTTATTCGTATGACTATAACCAGAAGACCTCAGACAGTTCAGGGAGCAGTTGTTTAGGAATTATGTTTCAGCTTTATCTAAAGTTCTGGTAATACTCCTTTGTAAAAAACAAATGTTAAAATACAGGGTTTCTCAGAAACATTACATTTTATTTTTTTAATTTTATTTTATTGTAAAGATGCTGTACAGAGGGGTTACAGTTACATGAGTAAGGCAATGAGCACATTTCTTGGGGAGCATTGTTACCCCCTCCTTTGTTGTTCTCCCACTATCCCATCCCTCCCCCACCTCCTTCACTCCTCCCCTTCCCCCTCCCCAAGTTGTAAAGTTCATTTCCAATATACTGTCTTGTGGTATCATTGTTGCAATGGGTCATCCTGTTTCTATGTTTTGTGATTCCCCTTCCCCTCCCCAAATTAGATAAATGTATGGAACAAAATATGGAACCAATCCAGATGCCCTCAGTATGAATGGATCAAAAAATGTGATATATATATATATGTATATATATATATATATATATATATAATGGAATTCCATATTTCCATCAGAAAGAATGATACTGCCCCATTTGTTAGGAAATGGAAAGACTTGGGGAAAATAATATTAAATGAAGTAAGCCAGACCAAAGAAATATAGGTCCCATGGTTTCCCTTGTTTATTTTTAAAAATAACACTTTCTAAAATTTTCCTGTTTCTTTTCATCTGTTTTATAACATCAAAAAAGAAAAAAGTTTCTAAAGTTTCCTTTTATGCGTAGTTGCAAACATCCACTTCTTAATCCCATGTTAGCATTAGCACAACACCAGGACATGATTCCATTAATGTGAGCCATTCATTCATTCATTCATTCATTCATTCATTCATTCAACAAATGCTGACTGAATATTTAATAGGCCGACCTGTTTGCTGAATGCCTGCAATATCCCAGCTGCCATTCTAAATAAAGCAAGTTGACTTTTTTCCTGTGGTGTTTTTTTGGGGGGAGGGGAGGTCCAGTCGTGGGGCCTGAACTCTGGGCCTGGGCACTGTCCTTCAGCTCTTCAGCTCAAGGCTAGCACTCTACCACTTGAGCCACAGCGCCACTTCCAGCTCTTTTCTTTTTGCTTATGTGGTGCTGAGGAATCGAATCCAGGGCCTCTGGCTTGCAAGGCAAGTGCTCTACCACTGAGCCACCTTCCCAGCCCCTCCTGTGGCTTTTATTCTGCCTAAACAACCTGTAGCTTTTGTTTGTTTGTTTGTTGTTTGCCACTGGCTTCCATTTACCTAAATCGATGTAAACTGGTGTTCTACATACATAAAACCATAGGAGACTATTCCCAATCTAGCAGAACAACAAGGTAGCCACAAAACAAATACTAATCTTTTTTATCTGAACCACCAGTAAATGCTATGCTAGATAAATGTTCAGCTCTAGATAGCGAGAGGCAAGTTTTTAATTTTATTTTTAAAGTTGCTTATCTCCCTAGTACTTCCTCTAGTGCAACAATACATCTAACAGATTAACTGTACTTGTTTCAGTAAATGGGAAAACTTCAGCAGATACCACTGAGAACAGGAATAGCTGGAGGTATTGTTATCTAATCTCCATTCTGTTAACTTTAGCACAGAGAACTGTAATGGGTAGGTGTGAAGGCACCTTGATAAGCTATAAAAAGTCAGCTCACTTTTAAAGCATCTAAGTGTGTACTTCTTAAACTTCTGTTTAAATATTTTGTGAAATATAAGCAAATGGTATAAAGTATTAAGATGTGGTACTGAAATACCCCATTGAGGCAGAGATAGCTAATTCTCATCAATAGGTGGAAGATGACTCTCCATACAGCCCAAAGCGTAAGCATGTTTCAACCAACAGGGATGCAGCCTCGGCAATGCACTTGCTTGCAAGACTCCTTGACCCTGAGAAGCGGTTATTCTCAGCTAGAAGCAGGCAGAGAGACTCCTTTGTAGAGGGGGATGAAATGAAGATGTATGCAAATTCATTTTCACCAATGAGGTCAGAATGTTTCACATAGTTGTATTTCTTTTGCTGTCTATTTAAAATTTATCTTTCTTTCTCTCAGTCCTTGCTTGTGCTCAATGTATCCTCTGCTTTATTTCGTTGTAGCTCTTAGTTTAAAGGCTACTTTTCATAGGAGCTTGTAGGATCCTTAGAACTGAGACTCATAATTCTATTTTAGTCTCTAGGAGGATGCAGATTGATAGGACATCAGGAGAATGGGTACCTGAGGAATTGATGTTTCCCTTGCACTCCACTTCAGTCATTCCAGAAAAAGGTCATGAGAAAAAGAAATCTGAAAATATTCATTTTACACACTGGTTGGTAAGAAATCAGGTTCATAATATACCAAAAGCTTAGCTTAGGTTTTTTTTTTCTTCAAGCAAGCAGGTTTTGTTTCTTAAACTTTTGTTTTTCAGTACTATACAAAGCTATATGCTTCTCAAGGGAAATGATAGAACTTCATTGTGATAAAGTACTGTTGACACTATGCCAACTATTGAGAAAGTATCTCTAAGGAAAGATAGAAGAACTAAATGTCTTAATAGCCAAAATAGATAAAAGCACACTAAAACCTGTAAACAATGCAATAGTATAAAATGACAGAAAATAAATTACAAGCTTCTTTCTAACTTTTCCTAAATTTTAACATGGATAAAAAAGAAATTAGGAAATATGAGAATGTTTTGATGAGAACATTGTCTTTGTCTGGATTCTTGGTTAAATGAAAAAAAAGCACAGGTTTCTGGATAGTTGCTCAAAAAAATACTTTTTCAAGTTGTAATATTACACAAAAATGAACTGTGCAAATGTGGACAGGGATCGGAAGGCGAAACTGAGGAAAAGCAAAAGAAAGAGTGACATTATCCAAGAGTTGTACTCATTACCTGACTTATGGAATTGTAACTCTTCTGTAAAACACCTTAATGAAAGCAAAATTGTGTTAATTAAGATATGTAATGCTGGACCTCTGTATATTTGATCTTTATAGGAAGAAAGAAACCACTGCCTTTTCTTGCCCAGAATTCCTACTTAGTGAACTAATATATTTCTAGTTTGAAGATAATAAAATACTGTACAGTTCTGTGTAAACATGCTATGCTATAAAGGCTTAGATTCCTTGTCTTTCATTCCACTAATATAATAACTGAGCTTAAGACGAAATGAGAGTTATTCACCAATATTTAGAACTCACCATTATGGAAGCATTTCATATAGCTATATATATATGTATATATATGTCTTTAAAGAAATGACATACAGATACTTTGAAATCCTCAATATAATTCTTGGCGGTAAGTTCAAAATTCAGCAGGTAGATCTATAGTTAAGTCATTCCTTTAAACTTTTAGAAAATCATTGATTAAAAGTGCAACTCATTTCATTATTCTACCCAACGTATTTATATATATTTTATAGCTTAAGAATATAATTTAAAATACAAAATGTTGAAATGGCACAGGAGTACTATGAAATTATGCACCCTCAAATCTAATTATGATATATGATTTGAGATAATTTATGAAATATGGCTAACCTTTAAGATGAATTTCAACCTATGATGTCAGCTTTAACTATCATTTAATTATAGCATGTAATACATTAAAATTGACTGGACGATATCCAAAATAAACCTTTAAGGGACAACATAACAATTAAGAACCACTTTTAATATTATTTTTGTAAGAAAATATAATACTGGAATAGTAATGTAAAACTATCTAGAAATATAAATTTAAGTAATTATCTGAATTTTTTGCTATTTCATTCCAAACATCTGGATATTTTTGAAGTTCCTAATCTACATTGCTTTATTTGCCAAAACTTTACTACTTACAACTTCTGCTTTCAACCTGGCTATCTATAGAAGAGAGACTATGTATGCAAGTCCGCTATGTTCTTATTTTTGATGACAACATTGTAGCAATTTTTCCAGAAAAATGTTATTTAAAATTAGAGCATTTAAAAAGTAATAGTGCCATCTAATATCAAAAATGATGAATTTATATAACAAAACTATGTCTATATCAAGAGTGGTATACTTTTTTTAATCTATGAATTTAAGTTATAGAAAATACTTAGATAATTTGCAATTACCAGCAAACTTCCAGGATTATTTAGGAAAATTACAAGCAGTCCCACTAGTATTGACTTTATTTGATTATTTGCTCATGATAATTCACTGTTTTCTGAGTTCAGTATGAGCAACAATTGCATAAATATCTTATATTATAATCAGTTTAATCAATTAAACAGTAGTTTTAAACAGTTTTATATTACAGCAAATTCCAAATAGGAATATATATATTTCCCTTTAAAATTTTGTAACAGTTAAAGAGAAAAATAGCATTACCTCTGTATTAAAGCTTACAAGTTATTTTGTTTACAACTTATATGTTGTAAAATTCTCCCTCAGAAAATTTTGATCTAATAGAGAACATTTATAGCTTTTATAAAATTATGATCTGGAAGGAATATTTTCGTATTAGAGAAGTTAAATCCTCCTTACTGGTTTTAGAAATGATTTGCATTTCTCTGACTAAAAAAAACCAGACAAACTAGTATTAGGATTTCTGTTTTGAGGTCAAGTTTATAATAAGTAACAAATAATAAAGTCCAAGTTTAGTAGTACCATGTCTGAACAGCCAGTTCTAGACACCAAACACAGTGCTTTAGAATCAGACATCAGTAAACCTGTGGGGTTCTGTGAGTAGAGGTAAATGCAGTATGGTGAAGTAGAACCAGAGACCTGAAACTCTGAAGTTGCTGAAGATGGCAAGCAGTGGTCTGGAGAGACATACTAGCTGTGTTTTAAAGATGCAGGCAAGGTGGTTGGCTGGTATTGCTGGGGCAGGTTTAAAGGAAAAGTCTACATGGAAGGTATTAAACTTGTCGACACTGGATAGAATGTGTTTTGGAAATTATAAAATATGCGATTTTGCCAGCAAGAAAGTTTGAAAGTGGTAGAAAATGAAAGTCCCCAAGTAGAATAAAATCCAGCTACGTCTTGAAGCATGAAAACTGTCCCTGAATTTGGTCTTCTGGGCGGTTGAATGAAGAAGTGTGCATATATATTCTGGTGACATGGACTTAGACTGCTCATCTTTCATAGCTAGCACCCAAAAGGTTAGTAATGCAAGAAAATACAGAGTGTGTATGAAGTTTGTGTGTCAGTCTTCCAGTGGGCTTAAGGTTTCCTCCTGCATAAAGCTATCCCAAAGGCGACAGCAGTCAGGTGTGACTTAAGGATTTTTACATCTTGTTCTTCTAACTGTTCCACAGACAAACTAAGAAACCTTTTCTTGCCCTGGGTCTTTTCATGGTGTTCAGTCTAAGGATTTCTTTGGACTCACAAAGGCAATGAAATTGGTAAGAATTTTTCTACCCTTCATTTATTCCAATAGAATAATTTACTTGGTTGATATTTATTCAGAGAATTTGACTTGAAACTAAGTCTAGATTTTCTTGTAAAGTTAACTGTAAGTAAAATACAATGTCATCACCTTACCATTTTTTCCCAAACCATGTTCCCACTTTCCCGTATTGAACAGTTACACCTGATATTCTATGATGAGAAGCTTAGCCTGCATCTTTACCACTTGAATATTGATAATAGGAAAAAAAGTTTTGAATGAATTCTCCTCATAAATTCTCTACAAATATGCTTATTAAATCTCTATACCTGTGAAGCAGGGGATTAAGCATATACATATTGATGAAAACATTAAAATGCTAAGGAGACTCCTCATTCAAGCCACACTGGGGGAAAAGAGGTAGCAAATAAAAAATTATCTCTTAGTGAGCTCTTGATAATAGTTTAATTTAAATGTTATGGTAAAGTTTGCCTTTTGTTGACAGAGATTTTATTAAAATAATTACAACCCAATATTTTTCATTAAAGATTTTTCATAGCATTTTGAACTATCTGGCATTTTCTGGTAAACCAACAATAGAATTGACTTATGGAAAACTTGGTAATGTGTCTGGAACAGAATTTAATCATCACTTGGTCATTTCCTTACCAGGGACTTTGATTTGACTGACCAATTACAATTCACAGTAATAGCTTTGTTCCAGAGAGACTATAAATCAAGGAAATACTCACTGAGGGGCAATTGGTAGTGCAACTCAAACTTTGTGCTATCACACACAGTGACTGGCAACAAACATACCCTGTAATCACTGGGGTGCATGTGTACGAGGTGTGTGGTGTTTGGGGTTTATGAAACCTATCTGCTTGTTAGAAAAATAGCACAATAAAGACATTTTACCCCTATATACGAAGGCTGTGCTTGAGTTCAATGTGGAGACTTTACTTCCTTTCTTTCCCTGATTCTGAGCCTAGGAGCACAATGGAGGTGTTGTGCTCTGGGATAGCCTGGCATGTGTGATACTCAGAAAGGAGGTGTGAGCAGCTTCCAATACCTGCACTGTTTGCTCTAACGCTGCCCCAAACTAAATCCAACAGTACACAGAGCTCCTCAGTCCAGAATAAGCAAGCACAAAACCCACTAGCAAATTCTGACCTACATAAGGCAGGTTTCCTTAATTTAAAGGTGTACCTAGGTGTGTTAAGAGCCACGCAAATCTTTTAAAAAGCCATGTCTCACAGTTAAAGCGTGGCTACTGGCCTTTCCATGTAGTTTTCTTATGTGTCAAAGTGCAGGTCCTAAAAGAATCTATTGTTTGTAGGGCAAAAAAGGTTGTAGGCTATAAAGACTATTCAGAACGGCAAGCTATCATAGTTTTTTAAATATTCATTTAAAACCCCATGGCCTAGCAACAGTGTTTTTATTTTCTTTCTCAGATGTTTTCTAGAGCCTAAATTCACTGAAATAACTCGATGATTCTTACACTATTGTGTGTGTGTGTGTGTGCGCGCGTGTGTGTCTCCTGGGTAAATTCAGATCATATCAACAATCTGTATCTTTCAAGGTTAAGTTTTGCTCCAAGTTATTTTTAGGCTGTGCCTTCGAAAAAGGAAAAAAGAAATACAAAGCTTACCTCTGTCAATCAAATGAAATGCCTGGAATCCCCTTTCTCTGCTTCGGCCTCAGCGTGCAAGCAGATGCTCTGGAGAAACAATCTGCTCTAACAGGAAGCAGGTAAACCCGGGAGCGTCCTCCCGCGTTACAGCCCAGTGCCCATCGGAGCACACACCTGCTCTTTCAGACCTGCCGCTCCTGTGCGACAGCCACGCACAAGACCTCTATTAGCAGAGGGCAACACCCTCCTTCTGGATCACTGGTTTTCAGAAGCAGCAGCTAGGGGACAGCGGAGATGATATTGTAGGGAAGGAAGGCTTGCCTTCCCCAGACAAAACCCTTTTCTGCTGCCTGATACAGCATTATCACCCTGCATTCCACTTTCTCCAATCAGCTAATTGCAGCAGCTTGTTGAAAGGGCTGCTTGCAGGCATGCGTGGCTGTAATCATTGTATGCTCTCATACCCATTGCTTTCCTCTACTCTGAATAGATTTTTTTTTTTTTTTAATGCTTCACCCAGGGCAAAGCTCAGCAGAAATATGCCACACTGTTTTCCATAAGTAAAATGGCTGGTCCTCTCAGCTCTGCTGCAGACAGCTCATTGGGTTCCACTGGCTTTTCGTAGCCATGGCAACAACCAACAGACAGACTTAGACCGCAAGCATGGCTGATCAAGTGCAGCCTGTGACACAGCTTGTTAATTTCTTTTCATCCAACTCATCGTGTTAATTTTATTTTTTGAGAAGGGCAGTTTCTGTTATCTTTCTCAATGTGTCACCAATAAATGCATGTGCTCTGATTCCCCTCCCCCCCTCTCCTGAAGAACTTTTGTTATAGGAGCCAATGCCACATCAAGTCTAGGGAAGTGAAGCCACATTAGTGTCTATCAGGTTAATAATATGCAAATTACAGGAGAGACACTAATTGTAACCATTGTCAAAACAGACTCTACCTTCTAGTCATGGAAGGAACTCCACGGAAATAGGAAAATGGGGGAAGTTGTGCCTTTTGCTTTGAAGGGATAGTCTAGCCAATCACTGAAACAAAGCCCTCAGGATTGTTACTGAGGGTTCAAACAATAAATGAATCAAATGCAATATTTTAATATGATTTTTGAAAGTATCTATTTGGAGAACATGTTTATCTCATTATCTCATTAAAGTTTAAATAGATTTTTTTAAGTCCTCCTGTTTCTGCCATAGAAAATGATACTTTAACTCAATTATTTATTTTGAGTTGAAAAAAGTACATAAACAATATGGAACAAATAAAAAATCCTTTGTCTTTAAACATGACCTCCAAGGCAGAAATAGATGTATTCCTAAACTATTCACATCCTACTTTTCTTTTAAATCTCACCTTTGCAAGGATGCTTGGTGCCATCAATAATTTAAAACTTCTGCAAACCCCTCAGCTCTTTCTTCTCCTTAGACACTGTCACCAGCAATATTCTAGCCAATATCTTTCCAAATCACTGTCCCATTTATTCTGTGTCTAGGAATCTGAGACAGTATGTTAAAACTTTGGACTTGTAAACATAGATGTTTGCTTTGCTAATAGTTATTGATTTATATTTTGTAACTACTATGTTTTCGGAATCAAGGTAACATTCCTTCTTCTGGTGATAATTCCCTAACCTTAATATGCATAGAAATCCTTTGAGTTTTTGTTTGTTTGTTTTTTTTGTGTGTGTGCTAGTACTGGGGCTTAAACCCAGGTCCTCATGTTCTTCTTGGGCTTTTCTGCTCAGAGTTGGTAAGCTTGAGCCATTGAGCTATTGGACCATGCTTCTACGTCCAGGTTTTTTGTTGTTGTTGTTTTTGCTGGTTAATTGGAGATAGGAGTCTTTTGGACTGGTCTCAGATTATGATCCTCAGATCTCAGTTTCCTGAGTAGCTAAGATAAACTACAGGCATGAACCACCAGGCCTGGCACGCATCAGAATCCTTAGCTGTAAATTTGGGGGTTTCAACTCTCTTCCCTGTCTTTATATTTGATAGGTCTGAGCAGCTTGTGGGCAGACTTTCCCTGCTTGCTGGAGTCCTTTCTCACACCTCACCTGGTCTTAAGCCTGCTCGCCTTTTGTCATAGAAGCTGCCTCCTGTAAGTCACTAAGGTTGCTCTTCCTGAAGGTGCCCCTGTCTAGTCTACCCTTCTCTTCTCAAAGTTCAGAATTTTGAGTTACAGAATCTTTGCTGTTTCCTTTGCTGTAGGTGTCTCTACCTCCTGGGAGGAGGCACCTTTCAATTCCTTTTCCAACTGTCTCCTATTGTATGTTTGGACAGTTTGCTCAAATAGCTTATTTGTGGCACTTCAGGGGGAGTTTGCTGTGGCCACTGCTACTCTTCTGCTCTACTCTAAGCTACATCTACCATTACAAGTAGTTATCATGCCCTGTTCACTTACTAGCAGCTTTCATTTGATACCTGACTCCTCAACTCTCTGTCAACTGCCTGCAAGCCAATCTGGTCAATGTTTTCCATGCCTGGAGTATTCTTACTATTATGAGACAGAAACTTCTGTGTTGCCCAAACTTCTGGAGTCATGTGATCCTCCTGTTTCAGGCTCCTGAGTAGCTAGAACTAGAAGCATTTAACATGGCACCTTTAGTAATGACTGGATAGGGTGAAGTCAATGTTTTAACTTATTTTTTTTCAGTATCACCTATTAATTGACATTATTGCTTCAGGAAAGAAAAACTTAAAATGATTTTGATTAAGTGTTTGCACAGAAAACACTCCAAGTTCATCTTGTGTTTATGATAGCTTTTTTCTTCTTCATTATATGTCTGAAAATCTTCTTCTACAAACATCATTGCTTGATTGGTTTAATAGAAGAATCTGTGAAGGCATTTTTCCTTGGATTGCTAAGGGCCTTTTTCCTTTTATTTTACAACTTAATCTAATACACCCTCAACTTCCCCTCCTATGATGATAGAATTGAAAAGTTTTTAAGCTGCACAGGGCTGGGAACTGGAAAGCTGGTTAGAATGGAAATTAATCCTTTTCCTCTCTGTGGCCCCAATGCATCCTCCTGACATCTGTATTTATCATCAAACAGTTGTCTCTAGGTTACCCCATTAGATTGGTTCCAGGGCATCCCACCCGGACACACATTCAGGATGCTCTAAACCTCAAGTACTCAAGCCCCTTTTAGCTAGGCAGCAAATACATCTTTATGTGTACTTTAAATCATCTTTAGATATGTCTTATGCTACCTAATTCAAAGTAAGTTAGATGTAAATGGTTAAATTGGACTCTTTAGAGAATAATGATAAGAAAAGAAGCTGGCACATGTCTGGCACAGATGTACTTTTTGCTTTCAACTATTTTAGCAGTTGATTGAATCCAGAGATGCTGATTTCCCTCACGCAGAGAGCAGTTGTGTGGAGCTATCTACAGCATATGGGCCCTTCCATGCCCTCTGCTCTTCACCTTTCCCCAAGCTCCTTTCCCATGTCTCTGTGTCCTAGGGACCGTCCATGTGGCTCTGGCTCTCTACCACCTCCACCTCAAGTCGCTGACTGCTCTTCTTCTGAAAGTGTTCACTTAAGCAAGTTCCTAAATACAGACTTTCAGGAGACAAATATATTTGTTTCCAGCTCAACTTTCTGAGTCAGCACCTGTATACCTGTACTGTCTAGTCTTGGATCAGTCAGCTATGCCAGAAATATTTGACATTGCTCAGTTTTTAAGTTTTATCAATGAAATGGCCATGAAGGGATTGCTTATTGTTGTTGTTGTTGTCTCTACTGATAAGATTGAACATCTCATTTTTTTTGTGGTCTTTGGGGATATTCTTCTGCCAATTTCCTGGTCATAGTTTTTTGCCTGTTTTCTTTTTTTTTTTTATTGAAGTATTGTCTTAATGCGGAATTTGAAGTAAAATGGTCATGGGAATATTTTCAAGTTATTATATGTCTAAACACTAAAAATTTTCTTAGATGGTTGAAAGGTAGTAATATATCCATTGAGATAGAATAGATGCCCTAAAATTCATCTACTAATTGTTTTGGTTCTTATGATGAAATAAAAATGAAGAACATGGGTAGAAATCTCCATTTGGAAATTACTTTCAGTACGAAATCATGTACTACCACACTATAATAGTATTTTCTAAAATGAATACAATATTTCAGAAGAAATTTTCAATATAATACTCTAATACTAGACTCTATCAATCATTGTAAGAGCTAAATTATATCACATACACAAATCTAGTGATGCATATCTACCTCAATATTTTCCTATCATTGAAGGAAGGCACAAATGTGCAAATATGAATTCCTGGTAAATGAAGGACATTTCCAGTTGTTTTTATTATTCAATAATATTCTACTATTTTGATGTAGGACATTTCTAGTTGTTTTTATTATTTAATAATATTCTACTATTTTGCTTTTCTATAACTTCGATTAAAAAGTTTTTGAGTAAAAAATAATAATAATGTAGTATTTAGAAAAGGCACACCTTTGAAGTTAGGGTTGCTTGGTGGAGATAAAACTTTATCAAAATTGAAAGTAAAGAAATTGATCAATTATGGACCAAGGAGGATTTACTATTGTTATTATTGATATTTGGTATAAATTACTGGAAATCTCTGCTGGAAATTTTGCACTGTTTTGAAAGAAGTTCACTTTTTTCCTACATTGACTATTTCTTAGTATCCTGATCTAAAGCCATTTATCTTCAGGTTATCATGTTGTAATCTCTCTTCCTCCGATTTCTTCGTTGCTGTAAAAATCCAACAAGATCCATGTTGCTTAAATCAATGTATTCTTCAGATATAATTCTTTGAGAGCCTCCAAAGCTAGGTTCTTTCAGAGGATTCCACTGTCTGGTTTAACAAAGAAACCTGCATGTAACACTTAATATAGTAAATAAAAATTTGAGCATAATTTGTTTAAATGGGGTCATATAGACTTTTTATAAAGCTTAACATTTCTAATTCTTAATAACAGATATGGCCAAAGTTTGTTCCAAAATCTTGCATTTATTTTTTTACCATAGCACGAATGAATGCTGGGAATTTGGAATTTGATGACATGTGTGATTGTCTAATGAGCAAAATGAAGTAGAATAATGGAAGGTCTCATATAAACAAATTAGGTTGATTTCTAAAGTTCTAGCCACTGAGAAATCTACATTCAAAAGTTGACAGACCTACAGGCTGTTAATCACTTGCCTTCCCATCATCTCAGAAAGTCTGATCTTCATTGATATCTAGAGTGACCTCGATCTATCAGAGATACGCAGAACCCAAACAAGCCTAGTCCAGTGAAAGCCTTATGAAATCCACTTGTGGAATAAATTGAAACTGAAAAATAAAAGATGACAGAAGAATAGAATCATAAACGACCATGGGCCAAATGATGAGCATGTACATGTTAGCAGTATAAAACTGTTGTTACAAAAATAAAAAGATAAACGTATGAAATTGTAACAACACCTCTCTGTGTATCACCTTTTTTTTGGGGGGGGGGGTTTCTGGTCGTGGGGCCTGAACTCTGGGCCTGGGCACTGTCCCTCAGCTCTTCAGCTCAAGGCTAGTGCTCTACCACTTGAGCCACAGCGCCACTTCCGGCTTCTTTCTTTTTTCTTTTTTTTTGCTTATGTGGTGCTGAGGAATCAAATCCAGGGCCTCAGGCATGCAAGGCAAGCGCTCTACCACTGAGCCACCTTCCCAGCCCCTGTATATCACCTTTATAATACTGATAAAAAAATTAAAAATAACAGACATAAAATTAAAATATATAAAGTAAGTACATAAAATATATAAAGTAAACTCCATGAACACAAAACTACAATATATGTGTTCCACAGAAGAGAATTCCACTAGTAGTTACCAGAAGCCTTGAAGGTTCTGTATCAGTTTTAGATTAAGAGAAATAAAGAAAATATGGAAAGAGGATTAGGTAAAAGGGTTAACACCTGGCCTAGGGTGGACAGCCTGCTTCTAACTGGTCAATAATAGCTGTGTTGATTTAAATATTCTAGGTATATCCAGTTCTTGCATTGCTAATGTCTATGATTGCAGTAGTTTAAAGGGCTACTTTGTCTTAAGCTATGTATTTATATGTGTCAGTACCAGCTCAGGGGAAAATTGTGGTGTTATCCAATAACAACAACAAAATCTAACCCACAATTAAGCCATCCACCCACCCACTACTAGCCCTGAGCATTTGCCCACAACCTTACTATGCTTTACCATGCCCAGATACAGAGGAGGAACTGTCACTGTGCCTGAATGAATAAGGCTGAGAAATTCTGGAAGCAACATAGCAAAGGCTGTCCCTGCCCTCAAGGAATCTGATTATGGTTTATGCCTTGTAATGATAAGCTTGAAAAAAAACGACCTGAGAGGAGGAGGCTGGCTGCTATCAGTCTGGGAGAAGGAGGCACTCTGACCAAATTAACAGGGTGTAACTCCCGTGACCTTTTCCACTTCACATGGTGTCGTGTGGAAACAATGAGTCCTAGGGACTTGTGGGCAATATGCCATCATACCTGGTTAGACAGAAAAGACTCTGGGTTCTGCCGTCACTGCAGTGTTGAATTAGTAACGAGGCCCATCAGCTTCAGCAAACAAAGCTTGGCAAGAAGCATTTAAAACAAATGCAGTTGGTTTCACCCAAGCTACTGAAGCAAACTGCAAGGTACAGGTGAAACTTGGCAGCGTTTACCAGAGCTGAAGAAACAAATACCACAGCAAAGCTCTCAGCAGCCAAGGACGCAAGTCCCAGAAAAAGGAAAATAAGGTAGGTCCCATTTCACCCTTCAGAAACACTTCCTACAAAATACTCAGAGGGATACATTCATCACAGTAACACACAGGAGTGATTTACAGCATGACATGCACTGAGAATCCCTAGTCCAAAGAGAAAAGAAGTTGAAAATCACCTTGAAATAGAGTAGATGCTCAGTGAAAGGCCTAGCAGTGACAGAGTACCCCTTTTGAGAAAGTCAGTTCTGTTCTCTGGCAGATTATTGGACAAGAGCTTTCCTTTAGGAGGTTAAGACTGTTGCGAAAATGTAGCATATATACACAATGGAATTTTCCTCATCCATTACAAAAAATGATATTGTGCCATTGTGAAATAAAAAATTGAAAGATCTGGGAAATATTATGTTAAGTGAAGCAAGTCAGACCTAGAGAGACAAAGAATGCATGTTTTCCCTTATATGTGGAAGCTGGATTTAGCTTATAAACTTACAAGTTAAGTACATTGGGTGATATGCAAGTGTATAAAAATGTATTAACTGAAATATGGTAGAGTCAAGAGAGTACTCAGTCAGGCGCTAGTGGCTCATGCCTGTAAGCCTAGCAACTAAGGAGGCTGAGATCTGAGAATCAAGGTTCAAAGCCAGTCCGGGCAAGAAAGTCCATGAGACTCTTATCTCCAATAAACCACCAGAAAACTGGAAGTGGCATTGTGGCTCAAGTGGTAGAGCGCTTGCCTTGAGCTGAAGAGCTGAGGGACAGTGCCCAGGCCTAGAGTTCAAGCCTCATGACCACCACCACCACCACCAACAACAACAACAACATAAGAGTGTACTCAAATACTGTTAATTCTACATATTGCTTTTTTTTTTTTTTTGCCCATCCTTGGGCTTGAACTCATGACCTGGACTCTATTCTGAGCCTCTTTGTGCTCAAGGCTAGTGCTCTACCACTTGAGCTTCAGTGCCACTTCCAGTGGTTTCTGAGTAGTTTATTGGCGAAAAGAGTCTCACAGACTTTCCTGCCCAGGCTGGCTTCGAACCACCATCTTCAGATCTCAGTCTCCTTGTAGTTAGGATTACAGGCATGAGCCACTGGCACCTGGCTTTCTTGCTTTGTTGGTGCCCTACTACTTGAGTCCTGTCTCCAACCACTGCTTTTTGCTGGTTATGTTAGTGATGGTGCCTTATAGACTCTTCTGTCTGGGGTTGGTTTAGAGCTGTGATTGTCCAGATTTCAGCCTCCTCAGTAGCTGGCTTCATTGTGTGTTACTGTTCCCTCTTCAATCATTTCTACAGGCTTTAGAAAAGAACAAAGATGCAACCATACTTGCAGTTTCAAAAGATAGCTTTGGGATACATTTACTTCAGCAATATATTTTAATGGAGCCAGTCATGGGACTGTGCTCTAGTTATTTTTATTACTCATTATTATTATCAGACATTTGCTGAACATCTTCTCTATATAAGGTATTTATATTAGGTGCCAAGAGAGGTTCAAACAAAATGGAGGACCCATAAATTATAAGACACATGAAGACAGAAAAGAGGTTGCCGAAGGAATAAGATAATGTACTTTTGTACATTGAAATCTTTATGAATACTTGTTGGAAGAGCTCTTTCACATGTGTTTTGGTTAAATTTCATTGTCTTTTTCTCTATACACAAGAGAAAAACATGAGTTATTTGCTAAGATGATCCAGGGGCTAGTTCACACATGGATTTCAACTCTAGAAAATGACTTTTATACACACAGTCTTGGTATTTATGAATCTCTCCAAACAGTATTTTCTGTCCTGTGCTTTTCAAAATTTAATATGTGCTGGAACCACTAGAACAAGTAAGCAGAAAAGAGATCCAGTCTGTACTCCATGCTAACAAATCTAAGGTTCTGTATTCTTTGTTGTTATTCTAGTCTATAAAATTCCAAGATCCCCAAAGATTGGAGAACTGTCAGCACAGAAGCATTTAGGCAAGTGCCCTGCTTCTGTTTGCAATACTTTCCTTTTATTTGGCGAGTTTTCTTTGATGAACACATGACACGTTTTTCATGACTGAGATTTCCTTGAGATATGTTTTATTTTCTGGCAAGTTGAATTGCAAATGGGGCAAATCTTAGCATTATTGAAATATGGCACTTTCTTTTGAGACTTAGAAAAGAAAGAGGCTGGGAATTTAATAAGCTTCGAAAAGAGTACATAGGAATAATGGCGATTATTCCTAATTAATTAGATTATGATCCATCACCAATATGATTATGAATATGATGCTTTGCCCTATCTGCAATTTAGAAGAATCTTATAAATTAGGGGACCTTGGATGATTTTCTTAACTTTCATGGTCCTCATTTTTTTGCATTACAATGATTACAGTTATTGTGGTCCTTTCCTGGGGCTGGAAACGAATCACCACAGCTAGGTGGTTTAAGCAACAGAAGGTTTATGTCAGGGTTCTGAAGTTTGAAAATCTGACACCAATATATCCATAGGCCAGGATCTTTCTGAGGGCTGGAGAAGGTAAACCTCAAGGGTCCTTGAATTGTGACAGGGTAACTCCAGTCTCTACCACCACCTTCTAGAAATACCTTCTCCGTGTCTGCCTGTGTCCAAATGTCTCTTTCCTTTAAGAACATGAATCAGTCAAATCTGACTTCATTCAGTCATCACCTCTGGAAAGACCCTATTTCCAAATCAGGCCACTTCACAATTTCTAGAGGGTAGGACTGGCATATGTCCTTTGGTGAATAGAACTCAGCACATAAAAGTGCATCAATCCATATCTACCTACCTATCTCTATCTATCTAATCTATCTATCTATCTATCTATCTATCTATCTATCTATCTATCTATCTATCTATCTATCTATCTATCTATCTCTTTTTGAGGAAAAAGCTGTTTGCTGTTTTCTAGTTAATCCTACAAAGAACTAAGTCATAGACAGCTTAATCAATCGGAATTTAAAAAAATACTTCCAGGGCTCTGGTGTAAGTATCATATTCTATTTAACTGTTCTTCTCTTTCTATATTGAATTGGTCAGAGGAACCCTTACTGTTCTATCACCATAAAATGGAAGGAACTGCAATTAAAAGCAATATATCCAATAGGTTGAAAAGATCATACTGAATATTTTTTTTCTAATTGTGGAATTTTCCAAATCAAAAAGAGGACTCTTCCAAAGGAACATCTCCAAATCCAAATTCCCAGGACAAAGTGTGTGTGTGTGTGTGTGTGTGTGTGTGTGTGTGTGTGTGTGTGTGTGTGTGTGCCCACTGGGGAGCAAGCAGCTCAGTGCCTGGACATGGTTTCTGAGATCAATGGGTTGTGGGATTAGTCTACAACCAGTACTTTCTGAAATATGTAAGATTTTGCTGTATCTCCACATGCAGATATGGCTTTCCAATTCAAACTCTCCAAGACCTTCCACCATCCTCTGGTGGTGGGGCATGTCCTCTTAGAAGCTTTAATTTACCCCAGAAATCCAAAGTAATTTTTGTAGCTTTCAAAAGCCTTACATCTCCAGGTTATTAGATACTTAGAGAACATCTTCTGAAAAAAATCTTTTGATCATTTTGCTCTGCTTTTTAAAAGAATATATTACACAATATTCCAAAGCTTAGTGTAATAAATAAGTCAGCGTAATTTATTTAGCAAATTACTATGTGCCAGGTAGGCTACAGGTTTTGTAATATTAAATCTGTTCTTTACAGAAAATCTGCCAAGAAGGAATTATGTTTATTTGACAGATGAGAAATTAGGCTTACAAAATTACAACTTGGAAAGTTAGAGAATTGCACAATCTTCATACTACCCAAAGTTTCTTATTTAAATACACTTCCAATTCATTCCTGTTCATTCTGTTTGGATCACATTTCTGAAAGTCAGCCATAAAGTGATGATGTTTTCCATGTCCTTTTGATTTTTTCCCCTTAAATCATTATGATCTTACTTATGACCATTTCTGTAATGTAGAAGAAAGGTATTCCATTTTCCATTGATAAAAGGCACTGTACATAGGACTGCGGGGGCTCAGGATACGGTAGGCTATGATCGGCATATCGCATGCTAAGTACTTTGAACTGAGGAATATGAAAAGGCCTTAGAACCAACTTGTTTCTGACCCTGTCTCTCCTTGACTGTTCCTTCTCTTCCTCCCTAAGCACCAGTCAACTGGTTCTGAATTCTTCCCTGAGGCCAGGCCAGAGACTCTAGAAAATCTCTTTACAAAGGAATCCACAAAACCAAGCTAGATCATGCTCTCTCTTTTCCCTTCTCCCTAGAAGACCCTCATTCTACAAAGGGGCCTTACCAGGAGGCGACGGCACTGCAGGAGGAGGCTGTGAATAATCTCAGCCTTGTTGGGTTTCCCCATAGTCTATGACGTTATGTGACACAGTTTCTTGTCCAATCACTGTAAACACCAATGTAGTGATTTTCCCTGGGTTTGTGAATCTTCATTTCTTGAAGGCTCCCATGTCACATGAAATGGTTAACTAGATTTGCTATCTTTTCTCCCATTACTTTATTTTTCCTATAAAACTGTCTGCTGTGACCCTTAGATTAGGTGAGGAATCACGTCACACCTTTGCCTTCCCAACAAATGGGAGAAAGCCTCATTACAGGTTGGATTTCTTATTAGCACCAACTATCTCTAAATTGCTAAGTTGCTTTTAAGGTGAAGTTTGTTTCCAGCTGTTCTTCATGCTGAACTTAAATCAGTTGTGAAGAAAATAAGAACCATTTTGATTTCCTCTCAGTTGCAACAGCCCATGGCCTGTTCAAGTTTTTCCCTCTGCCATAGAATATCTTCACCTAATCTTTCACAAAGTCAAACAGCTCAAGTCACCACAAGAAAGTCTTTCTGTGGTTAAACAAGCTGGCCTGCAATCCACAAAAGTCCCCAGACTAACAAGCCAAACAAGCACTGCATTCAAGGAAAATCTAGGTGGGAAGCAATATTTTAGTCAGCTGTATTTTAATCAGATATCTCATCGTATGTGGACTCAGAACTCTTTTGAATTCATTTTGCCACATCAAAGTGGACAGAGTGTAAGAAACCTTTTTCAGTGTTCATGTGAACTGTAGAACTATGGGGATTTTCTCTCAAGGTTTTCTTTGTAGTAAGAACTTGGTGGCAATTTTTTTTTCCTACAGTGTCTCATTAAGAGCACTTATCTGGCTGAAATGTGTGTACTCACTGACCGTGAATACCTGTTCTTCAGGTTACTCTGGTCTAACACAAACACAAACCCAGAAGTACAGCCCAGAAGGCCACAGAAATCTTTTTCAAGCTTTCTTTCTTTTTTCTTTTTTTGGTCAGTTGTAGGGCTTGAACTCAGGACCTGGGCATTGTCCTGGAGCATATGTACTCAAGGCTAGCACTCTACCATTTGAGCCACAGTGCCACTTCTGGTTTTTTAGCGGTTAATTGCACAGGGACTTTTCTGCTCAAGCTGGCTTTGAACCACACTCCTCAGATCTCAGTCTCTTGAATAGCTAGGATTAAAATGTGAGCTACTGGTGTCTGGCTTTAAGCTTCCTTTTCCCTTCCCTCCCCTCCCCTCCCCTCCCCTCCCCTCCCCTCCCCTCCCCTCCCCTCCTTTCCTCTCCTTTTCCTTCCTTCTCCTTCCCTCCCTCCCTCCCTTCCTTCCTTCTTTCTTTTTTTTTGGTCAGTCATGGAGCTTGAACTCTGGCCCTGGGCACTGTCCCTCAGCTCTTCAGCTCAAGGCCAGTGCTCTACCACTTGAGCCACAGTACCACTTCTAGTTTTCTGTTTGTTTATTAGAGATAAGAGTCTCATGGACTTTCTGCCTGGGCTGCTTTGAACCACAATCCTCAGATCTCAGCCTCCTGAGTAGCTAGGATTACAGGTGTGAGCCACCGGCACCTGGCTAAGCTTTCTTTCTTTTTTTTTTTTTTTTTTGGGTCCAGTCATGGGGCCTGAACTCTGGGCCTGGGTGCTGTCCCTCAGCTCTTCAGCTCAAGGCTAGCACTCTACCACTTGAGCTACAGCGCCACTTCCGGCTTTTTTCTTTTTGCTTATGTGGTGCTGAGGAATCGAACCCAGGGCCTCAGGCATGCAAGGCAAGCATTCTACCACTGAGCCACCTTCCCAGCCAGCTTTCTTTTTAATATTATTTTTTTCTTTGTCTTGTAGGTTGCCTATGTACAAGCCATCATACTTCTTTTTTTTTTTTTAATTTAATTTAATTTTATTTGTGAACATACTGTACAGAGGAGTTACAGTTACATGGGCAGGATAATGCGTACATTTCTTACCAAGCATTGCAGCCTCCTCCTTTGTTTACCCTTCACATCCCTTCCCAGCCTCCCCCCTCCCCCCCTAATCCCAATCCTTCTCCTCCCCCCCCCCCCCCCCCCCCCCCCCCCCGGAACCAACGTTGTAAAGCTCGTTTTGGACATGACAACTTGTACTTCTCATTGTTGCAACAGGTCCACCTGTATCCTTAAACAACTGGTTTTTTCCCATCTCCTCCACAAGTTATACTGACATCAAATATAGTGAAAGCAAGGGTTATACTGTGGGGGAGGGACATACAAAGCAACAAAGAGATAATCTTATAAATGTGTTAGAAACACATGCATGAAAGAAAAAAACATTAAAATACACATCTAAGGGTTCATTTTCCTGATATCACATTATCTGACCTTTTCCGCTTGACTCATACATATACTAGATATTACAAATAAGGGAAACCATGGGACCTACGTTTCTTTGGGCCTGGCTTACTTCACTTAATATAATTTTTTCCAAGTTTTTCCATTTCCTAACAAATGGGGCAATGTCATTCTTTCTGATGGAGGCATAGAATTCCATTGTGTATATATACCACATTTTCTTGATCCATTCATCTACTGAGGGGCATCTGGGTTGGTTCCATATCTTAGCTATGGTAAATAATGCTGCAATAAACATAGTTGTGCTGGTAGCTTTAGTGTGGTCTTGTTTGTAAACATTAGGGTAAATGCCCAAAAGTGGGATTGCTGCAAGCCATCATACTTCTTGAACAACACAGCTACTCATATAATCTAGTGAAATGAATTTATGGAAAGAAATAATTCAAAATAGTAAACATTATGATTATGAATAAAATATGATTATGAATATGAGTAAAATTATCAGGTAAAATAATGTTAAAATGGGAAACAAGATAGGACTTACTAAAAGCAGCCTTGTGGAGCCTGGGGTTAGCTCAGTGGTTCTGAAAAGGAAATGTGAGATAGTGGAATATTCACTGAAATTACCATTAGCGTCGTCTGGGCCTTGGGATAGGCTTCAATGAGTTTAAGAGGACATAATGTCCTCATTTCATTTCTTTTCCATAACATAACATGAAAAGAAAGAATCCTCCTGATTATTGGCACCAGATTATAGTTAAACCTCAAAAGCATCGTGACAAGGCACGAAACTATGACCTACTACCCAATCATGGCAAAATAAAATTCCTAAGTAGCCCAAGAAGCAGACTCTGTACACCGATTCCTCATCAGTAGCTTTCATCTCTACATTCATTACCCTCAGCTTCCATCTCATTCATTATGATAGATTCTCAAGAGGGGGCAGGACTTTGAAGGTCAGTTGATTCAAATGCTACCATTCTGGTTGAACTTCCTGTACAACACTGTTAATCTAGCCCCTACTAGATAGACCAGCATCAGTGGTGAAGAGGTACCATATTCCCAGCCAGCTTATTTTATTGTCAGGGATTTCTTCCTAAGTGACTAGAATCCTCTTCCAAGTGGGCCTCTCCCTCTCCCTCTCCTCTCTCTCATCTTTTTCCTCTCTTCCTCCACCACTGTGCTATGTACAACACATAGCACACTGTGCTATGTGCTACCGTCTATAGGCATACAACTCAGAGTTTTGAACTGTGCCTTGTTTTGAAACAAGCTCAGTTCCCAAAAGTTGTCCTTGAATTCATAATACTTTCAAAACAAATTATTGGCTTTGACCCTGTAAATATCTGATTTTTCCTTTTTAACTGTGATATCTCTACTCCAAGTTTTTTTTTTAATTTAATTTTATTTTATTTGTGAACATACTGTACAGAGGGGTTACAATTACATGGGCAGGATAATGCGTACATTTCTTACCAAGCGTTGCAGCCTCCTCCTTTGTTTCCAAGTTTTTTTTTTTTTTTGTAACCTAAGTAAAGAAGAATAAGACAACCTTCTTCCTTCTTGTGCCAGATGGTTTAGTATTAAAATACTGTCCTCTAATCTCTATGTGTAAATGGTGTTATACGGTTGGCAAATCAAGCATTAGTTTTAAGCCATGTTTTCTCTAATCTTGTACTAAGGAAGCAGGCTGGTTTTGAATGCTAGTACAGTCCCCATAGATTCATGTAAAGTTCAACTTTGTCTCCTTCCAACTATTGAGATCTTGGTTGATACTTTCTTTAAGGATGTTCATGCCTACAAAAGCAATCACGTATCCACACAAAATAAATAAAATGTTGGACAGAATAACATAAAAATTAGGGGGAAATGGGAGAGAATGATCGGGAAAGTAATGTCTATCCCTTTCTTGATACCTACTAGACAGCCAAGCACACAAAAAAAGATGACTTAGACGACTTAAATGAAGCAGATTGAACATCCCACTTACCAAAAGATAGGGAAAGCAACATTTCTTTCTTTAAGCTTTGCTCTCAATTTCTGTCATATAGTTTTTATTTATAAGTTGTGAACACCTACTCTAAACTCACCCACTGGAGTAAAACAGCAATGAAAAAATTATTCATAAGAATTGTCATAAGGTATTTTACATTAATTATTGACTCCAGTCATCTGGCCCATATGATCCATGGTTGTTAATTTTCCCACCCAACTTTTTGAGCAGTACCACAGATCAAAACAGTTCAATTTTCAAATTTAAATCTTCACTTGAAATGATGTTTCTGAACTGGACTGAAGAAGAACCTGGGATGTATAATTAACATTCCTTCACACTCTACCTTTTAATTCAAAGTGATTTTCCACTATAATTTTCCAAGTGTTCCAATGTCTCTGCATGATATAATTTTAAGAGGCACAAAATTGCATGTCATTTGATTATACATTTATACTGGCAATTTTTCCAAGTCAGCTAGGCAATAGTGGTTCACACCTGTCGTCCTAGCTACTCAGGAAGCTAAAATCTGGAGGATTTTGGTTCAAGGACAATTCTGGACAGAAAAGTTCACTAGATTCCATTTCCAAAATAACCAACAAAAAGCAGGGTTAGAGGTGTGGCTCAAGTGGTAGAATGCCAGTCTAGCAAGTGTGAGTTCCAAACCCACTGAACACACACAACACACACACACACACACACACACACACACACACACACACACACACACACACAGAGTATTGTTTTTGTTTCTTCATATAGTTTTTATTTTTTTGTAAATTCCTTTATTCCTAGTGCCTGGTATTAACCCAGGTGCAGCACAATGAAGATGCATTATGGTTGGCTATTAGATTTTCTTGAGCAATAGTTAATGAAGTGAGTCATTGAGCTACCGAGAGTTTCCCAATAGAGGAATATGTAGGATTTCCAAATAGAAATAGGAAACTTAGAAGACATGTGTGGTGCTATGGGGTAATAAAAAGTGATTTTGCTTAATCGCAAACAGAAAGCAGTTATGGGAGGCAGCAGGTGAACAAACACCATCATAAACACTGAAGCAATAGGAGCATTGTATCTGGTGTTCAGGAAAAGGTTTCCTTTTGATCTGTGAGGTGCAACACGGTCCTGGCTTCTTAGGTGAAAGTAAAAGCTGACACCCATGGATAATGATGAATGTTTACTGATGGAGCCTTGTGGTGTGATGTCTTCTGTTTGGGAGGTAAAACTTGGCGGATCTTAGCTAGCAGCTGTTTGTTGAAATTACCTGGTTAATTATTTACCTTTCTCACCATTCAGCTCAAATTCTTTTCTTATCAAATTGTGCTTTCTGAACCCAAAAACAAACAACCCTCCTGGGGCAGTTAGTAATCTCTTTAAGGTGGGTCCCTGTGACTTAGCTGAACATGTTCTTATTTTCCACATGGTAGCTTGTGTTCCCAATAATAGGGCAGTGTACAGGAGAGGGCTGAGGCTCATTTATGCTGCTGTTGCTGCTGCTGGTGTGTGTGTGTGTGTGTGTGTGTGTGAGATTTGCTTTAAGCCTGCCCTTCAGATCTTTCCTTAATATTGGAGCTACTCTGATTTTTTTGTTCCTAGGGTCTTTTGAGAACATACATACTTTTGTTCCCAAGGTGTTCTGCTGTTTAAATTTTTGATCATGTACTCTGAAATGGACCTAACGGAATCATCTAGAACTGGGCTGATTTAATAATTAAAAATAATCAGACAGTAAAGTTGTTATTTCAGACTTTCTTCTTTTCTCCAAGACTCCTACAGAAGCAGATTGCTTTGGCCAAATGTAGCAGAAGAAGAGAAGGGTAGGAGGGGTGGGTTCTGTTAAACAGATGCTCTGTTTTCTGCACAAACTTTCAGTCTAAATTTCAAGCTCATTTCTAGAAGCAGCTATCCTGAGCTTTGATTTTGGAAGTCATTTACCCCTTCTTTTTTATTTTGGTTGGTCGTGGGTCTTGAACTCTGAGCCTGGGCGCTGTCCCTCAGCTCTTCAGCTCAAAGCTAGTGCTCTACCACTTGAGCCACAGCATCCCTTCCAGTTTTCTGGTGGTTAATTGGACTTAAGAGTCTCACGGACACTCTTGCCTGGGCTGGCTTTGAACCACAATCGTCAGATCTCATCTTCCTGAGTAGCTAGGATTACAGGCAAGAGCCACCGAGCCCTGCCATTTACCCCTTGTTATAGTATGTCATACTTCACCTTTTGTCTTTGCACTAAAAGTCTTATGTGGTTCTTTTATCAGGATACTTCAAATACTTCTTAGAAACAAGATGTCAGAAATAAATGACGAAGATAAAAAATGTGTGAAGTTCAAATGGGTTAAACAACTTGGGTGATACCACGAATTGGGTTAAACTTTTGCTTTTTGTACATAGGTCAGAATAATTTCTATCAGTTAGTATTAGTCATTTTATATGTAGATGTTCCCTTATCTGTTATCTTTTCTGAGCAGACAGTGGGCTTTAAAAAACAGCTAGCATATTCTAAACCTTGTCTGAAAACTATTTCATGTAGACAACCTTTCCTAATAACCATTATTTATACCTGAAAATACTGTATTATTCTTAATTTCAAGATAGTTTGTTTAAGCACCTCAGAGCTGACCTGGCCTTAAAACAGTCAGCAACCCTGATCTACTCTAATGAAATTGTTATGAAATCACATTCATCAGCCTTATCTCTCTTTAGTTTGGTTGCTTAAAGATAAAACAAATTCTGCACTTTGAAATAAGGTCTTGATATTCAGTGAATGAAAGAAGAATTTGGTCATCAAACAATTGGTTTGGCCATCTAGTCCCAGTTTGTTTGGATTATTGTAAATTAATGCATAATTTTGTGAATAGTTGGTTCAAAGGAATTATCCCTTGATCATAGTTTCTTATGTCTTGATGTGATCTTAACCCCAAACTTAAAAGTAGTCTAATTTGTCTAGGTGTGGCTTTCGTGCTCAAAGATTTGCTTAAAAACATTACTGGATATGAGCATCTTTGAAACCTTTCTATGAATAATTCTTCTTTGTAAAGGATTTTGAGAAAATCTAAATCCACTAACAAAAATTAAGAGGGAAACCATTTTTGAACAAATAATCATTAGTCTAAATTCAGCTGTTATGCTAAGGTTTGATTTTTAAAAAGCTTGTTCTTACTGCTGTGATAGAACACTACTAAAAAAGTTTAACAGACTTGCTATTTCTAAACTGTAGTTTGGGTGAAGTAATGTGTAAAAAGCACTAGTAATCAGAGTTGGAACATTTTATGGTACTCCATGTTGTCCCATGTGATTTTAGGATGATGAATTCCAAAGAACAAAGGGTGAGTTATCCAGGGAAAGTGAACTCATAGTTTTATCTTTATCACCCGGTCTGACTATAACTACCAGTGCACATCATGTCCAAGTAATGTGAACATGTCTGGTTGGCACAGCTACAAGAGTGGGCTGATAAGTAACTCATCAGCATATCCACCACATTCTTTTCCTGGGGAGGTCAGTGTCCCTTTTCTTCTTGAAAGTCCAACAAAGCTGCAACATTCCAGAAACTGGCTCTTCAAATTAATTTAATGGCCTCCTGCATGCAGCTCCTGAGATTATTGCCTTGTAATACTGTTGGTTCTGTGCTTTTAAGTTTGCCTAATTAAACCCTTTCAAATGTAAAGAGTTAAGCAATTAGTGCTACTAAACCATGCAATTAATATATACCTTTAGCATAGTTTTAAAATCAAATGGCTTGGTAAAGGAATAGTTGAGGCCATAGTTCGTTTCTGTAAATGGCATACCAATGGATAATCAAGTTTTATACAATTCTATAAGGTTGGATTATTATCTTACTTTTTCATATGCAAAATGAGAATTTTAGCATCTAATTCATGGTTTTTTTGGTAGAGATTTACACAAGACACTTAATTCAATTCACATTTCATGTTAATGTTTAACACAATTAATATTTAAAAACCAAAAAAGGCAAGGGATGTAGTTCAAATGGTAGTGTTTGTTACATGTGTATAATTTCAGACATATAAATGTATATATGTGTATCTATACAGATCTGTCCAAATATTCATATATACATACATACCATATATGCATAAACATAAATCTTAGTATGCTTGCTCATTCCAAATATGCCCCAGAAAATTAAGTTTGCATAGGCTTTTGAGAGTCTATTGGTAATTGTTTTCTTAGAGAAATATGGGCCTAAATGCAAATGGAAAGCCAAAGTACTGTAATGACATTTGGTCCAAGAAAGCATTGGAACTGTACTAATGAATGAGAACTTGGAATATAATTTTGAAACTGTTGAAGTAATGTTTTCCATATTTTAGAAACAGGAAAGTTCCTGACTTTTAGAACTCTTCTATTATGTATTGTTTGGGGGCACTTAAGAAATCCGAGACAAAAAGTTTGATAAAAGAAAAATTCCTCATATAATCCTTAATCAAACATACCTAGGCTGGAAGATGATGAGTGTTTATTCCCTGGCTGGAGTGGCTTTCATTCTAATTAAACAGGTACATTATTTATGTTCAGACTTATGAACAAATTCCTACTATATGTAATGGTTAAAATTCTTGCAGTCAGACTGTTCCATACAAATATAAATCTTGGAGTCATGTTGAAATAATTCTTCTGAAAAGCCTATAAATCTTCAGGCAGTTAATTAGCACACAGCATTAAAATGCAAAATCTTAAATATGAAGCCATCTAAAGAGATAAGTGATTTGAGTTATTTGAAGATTATGCACATGGATCCCTCAAAGGTCAAGTTTCCTTAATAACTTTTTAAAAATGTTTTGAGAAAAGGAAGAGTTCTGGGTTCATTTGTGCTGTTATTTGGGCAGGTCACCTAACCTCTTCCATCTGAGGTTATATTATTGTGCTTTATTGAAGATGGTCTCTAATAGCTACCTATCTATCCATACCTACAAGCCTGGATACTTAGTCAGCTCACAGATGAGAACCTAGAAGCACGAGGAGAATTAACACTACTCAACAAGTGAGGAAAAGAGAGAGAGAGGAGACATAAGACAGCCTTCCGCCTGGCTTCACTTCTAGATGATCTGACAATCACCGTATTTTCTTAGGAATCAATAAGTCTGTGACTTATTACCTTGAATTTCCTTTTCTTCTTTCCCTACCTCACTTTCAACTATCTCTGACTTCTGCCTGCTGATATTGCACATCTCTGTCTCCTCCATAAAAGATCTGTAAGCCTTTTCAGGCTATCTATTTTAGGAAAACTGGGAAAGACCCAGAAAGAGCAATGATGCAGATTTCACTGTCCCCATTTTCATATAAAACCTTCAAAGTCCAATAGCTCACTAAGAGGGCTGGAATCCAGGAGATATCTTACATAGCAGGGTAGCTACGACAAGGTATTGATGGCATGTATTTGCATGACATTTACTTCCTGTTCCAACAGCTTACCACCATGTTCCACAATGATATGATCAACTGGGCATCACCGTGTCAATCTGCCTTTGAGGCACTCCATCTTCAAGGTCTTCATGCTGTATGATGTCATTTTTCAGGGTAGGAGAAAACATTCCACCTGCTTATACCACAGTGTCTTTAGAGAGATCCAGTAACAGTGGGACTCAAAGCCCACTGTGAAGAAAGAATCTGAAAACTTTCTCAGGAAGGAGTAGAATCAGAAGACCAATGTAAATGGCAAAACACCAAACTCCCAGGCTAACTCAGCCCCAACCCTCTGATTCAATCTGCTGCTGCTTCCAAGCAGAGAAAGTGGACATTTAGAAGATGAATAAGATGCTAAGCATTTCCAAAAGGAGTCTTTAGACCAGAGGAACCAAAACCGATTTTGGAAGATAGCTTTCTGATGCCTGAGGTGATTTTACCCAAGATTCATGCCTTTAATGAAGTTCTGGAGAGAATGACACTGGCTCCAGGGGCCTAGCACAGCTGGGAGGCTTGGACGGGACTTTCTCTGACACATTTATTACGTTCATGTATCCTGCAGTTGTCTTTTCAAGAAGCAGCTGTGGAGCACTGAGGTCCTCAGCGGGGAGGCATGGGAGACAGGAAACTAATGGAGCTTCTTTCCAAGTGTTTGAGGGCCTGTTTTTCCCAGTGCTAGAAGTTATTTGGGGATGAATGGGATTGTCTTCTGAGTCCTATTCAACAGAAAGGCATAAATAACACTGTGAAGTACAAATGAAAAGCCATTCACCCATAAAAGTAAAAGTCGGTTTGTACAAATTTAAATATTGCATGTTTTGGATCTGAATGAGGTGGGAAAAGAGATCTTCAGTACTGCTTAGGATAAATAGATATTTAATGTGTTCAAAGAGAGATCTTCAGAGAGACACTCTCAAACATGGGGGTACTGGAACCAGAAGAGAATGGAGAAATGTTGACTGAGCAGAGTGGAGAAATGTGTTTATTAAGATGGAAATTAGGACGTTGGTGGCTCACACCTGTAATCCTAGGAACTCAGGAGGATGAGATCTGAGGATCCCAATTCAAATCCAGCCCAGGTAGGAAAGTCCCTAAGATTCTTTTTTTTTTTTTAATTTTTTTTCCCTAAGATTCTTATCTCCAATTAACCACCAGAAAACCAGAAGTAGAACTGTGGCTCAAAGTAGTAGACACTAACCTTGAGTGCACAAGTACAGGAACAGAGCCTGGGCCCTGAGTTCAAGTCCCACAAGCGGCCAAAAATAAAAAAAGGTGGAAGTTACTTGCTGCTTAGCCTACATTATTTCTTATAAGATTGTGAAGTCTTGAATGCCTACTTATTTGCAGACCAGAACATCTGTCATTCATGCTAGATAGAGTCTTGCTGCATTTTGGTATTTTTTTTCATAAGCATCTCTCCTCCATTCCAATCCTCTTTTCTTATCAACTCTGACTAGGCAGGAGAAAAGAACATATATTACTCTTGGAAAAAAATTAAAGATGTCTCTTAAAAGTATGATGTACTGATCATATTTAATGCACAACCTCATTTGTTTTTCTGGAAATTTCTCCTTTTCTTTGCTTGTGGTATATACCTGTAATCCCAGCTACAGCTACTTTGAGGCAGAGATCAGAACTTGAACTTTGTAGGTAAGGAAAGGCATCTGAAGGCTCTGGAATTAGGGGATAACAGAGTTGTATTTTAGTCAATTTATTTAAAAAAAAAAAAAAGTTAAAAAAAGGATTCCCTACTTAGGTTACTGCCAAAGATAATGAGGGCGTGAATGGAAATGGTGACAGGAAGGATTAGTGGACTGAAGACATTGGAGACATTTCAGGGAAAAGTGGGGAGCAAGTCTGTATTGCATTTGGTCGTAGACTGGAGATGTGTGTGTTCATGGGCTGAATTCTTAAAGCTTCAATACCTTTCTTCCTTCCAAATCAGAATATGAGAAGAGAGTAAAAATATCCCACATCTTCAACAAAGTACCAGTGTAATTCAGTGAAGAATTGTCAGCCTTTTGAACAAATGATCCTGGTATCATGCATGTGAAAATGAACTTTGTTAAATATCTTTGACCATGGTGGGAGGAACAGCTAGTATCTGCTATGGTTTCCTTCAGAGATGATCAAACGTTTTCAAACTAGATAATGGTGGTGGTTGCACACTATGAAAGTAGCAGGTGTCACAGAATTGTATACCTTAAAATGATAAAAGTTATAACATGTATTTTGATGGAATAAAAATTAGCAAATTTATAAAAGAAAACCAAGAAGGAAAATCTTAGAAACCTGGGGTTAATACAAATTTATATAGTATGTGAATTACATAGATCCTGACAGGAAAAAAATAAAACTTGGAAACTTGAAAACCACTGCGATTTGTAGTGCAAAGAAAAAAATCAAAGAAAAGCCATAGACTGAGAGAAAATACCTATAAAATATGTACCTGATAACAGGGTCATATCTAGAATATGTAAAAAATTATAACTCAATAATAACAATACAATAAACTATAATTCTTAAAGCTTAAATTTTGAACTGATATGTCACCAACATGGAGATTCAGATGACGAATAAGGACATGATGTGTTTTCAGTGCCACCAGTAATTACGGAAATGCAAATGCAAACCACAATGAGCTATCCCACTGCTCGGTATCTATTTAAGAGAACTATGTACATTCACCTGTAAGTGAATGTTTATAGAGGTTTTATTCTGAGTCATTTTAATCCTGAAACACAAGCATCCATCAACTAGAGAAGGGTAAATAAACATGATACACTTATACAATAGGATCTTAGCAACAAAAAGACACAATCACACGCATACATGCATACACACATGCATGTGTGCACACACCCACACACACACACACTCACACATACCCTATTGATATATGCAACAACATGGATGAATGTTAAGTGCATTGCGCTGGTGAAAAAAGCCAGACACAAAAAGTCAATAGCGCATGTTCCATTAGTAATGACATTCTGGAAAAGACTATTGGGATAGAAACCAGATCCAGGGCTTCCAGAGGCAGGAGCAACAAAGGAAACTGACTATAAATGGACAGCACCACCCTTTTTGGAATGATGGAAATTTTCTGTATCTTAATGTGTTGGAAATTCCATCATCTCATGTAATTCAATATTCACATGGGTGTATACCTTACAAGGGTAAATTTTACTATGCATAATTTATACACGCATAAGCCTAATTTAAAAAGTGAAACTGAGGTCTGGGAAGGTGGCTCCGTGGTAGAGCGCTTGCTTGCCTTGCATGCCTGAGGTCCTGGGTTCCATTTCTCAGCACCACATAAGCAAAAAGAAAAAAAGCCGGAAGTGGCGCTGTGGCTCAAGTGGTAGAGCGCTAGCCTTGAGCTGAAGAGCTGAAGGACAGGGCCCAGGCCCAGAGTTCAGGCCCCACAACTGGACCGTCCCCCTCCAAAAAAAAAAAAAAGTGAAACTGAGAATATCAACTAGTCCAGGCAAATGAGAAGGCAGTGGCAGTTCTGTGGAGAGCAGTTTCCTGGGAAAGCCTGAAGCAAGGTTGAGATCACAGTGTACATTGACTCAGTGAAGTAGAAAGCAAGACAGAGAATAGGATGAGCTGGTCTCTTCTGGGTCTATCAACCAAGTTTAACTACCATGTGTCTTCCCCTCTAGGCTTGTAATTCAAACTTAGTAAAGTTGGGAATAAGATGGTGCAAGAGACAGGAAATGGGGACCAATACCAATTCAGAATCTCCAAGGGCATTATGCTTGATGATTTTTTATGTTTGATATTGGATTTGAAGATAAAACCTTATTTGTCAAATAAATTAAATGTCAAATAAAATAAAACAATTATTTAATTTGGAGATAAACCTTATTTGTCATGTAAAGCTTGGCAAAAATTCTTCTCCTTAGCCGGGTACCAGTGGCTCACACCTGTAATCCTAGCTATTCAGGATGCTGAGACTTGAGGATCTTGGTTTGCAGCCCTCAGCAGGAAAGTCTGTGAGACCCTTATCTCCAATAAACCACCAGAAAAACTGAAATGGCACTGTAGCTGAAGTGGTAAAGTGCTAGCCTTGAGCTGAAGAACTGAGAGACAGCACCCAGGCCCAGAGTTCAAGCCCCACAACCGAAAAAAAAAATTTTGTCTGCCTCTTCTGAGTCAGAAAGTGACTTTCTGGAGAGTCATGATCCCCAGGGATTCTTTATCGTGGCAAAGTTAACAATGGAGATGCCAGTTTTTGTTTGCTTTTTTAAAAATTTTGGTTGGGAAGGTGGTAGAGCACTTGCCTTGCATGCATGAGGCCCTGGGTTCGATTCCTCAGCACCACATAAGCAGAAAAAGCTGGAAGTGGTGCTGTGGCTCAAGTGGTAGAGCACTAGCCTTGAGCTGAAGAGCTGAGAGACAGTGCCCAGACCCAGAGTTCAGGCACCATGACTGGCAAAAAAAAAAAAAAATTTTTTTTGGTTTAATAAGAAAAGGAAGCGTATGAGATAAAACAAAGATATTCTATCCCATGAGCTTAAATTTACTCTCTGTTTACAATAGATACAATCTTGACATATTTTGATTCCCAACACCCTCTGTATGAATCTTAATAAACTGAAAACAATTTGTTCAGATAAAAGCAAGAGTAATTTTGATATTTTTATCTATGGTGTAAATGGTGAGGTAAGTTACTTTCTTTAGGGCTGGAGGAAATGATCTGAGTTGCTCTCTCTTTGAAAACACTCTCAGTATCTTTTGGATGGATGTACCAGCATCTCACTCTGTCCCATATGGAGGTGACTGCTGAGTGCCGAAATGCTGGGACTATAAAATCAATGTGCACACTTGCGTCATAGTGGACATTTTTAGCGGAGATTCCATCCTTGGAAGACTCTGGGCTTCCTGTGTTTGTATCATTCAGATGATGCCCCCCTTCATGCCAACTGCAGCAAATCCTAGCCAGATCTCACAGGATGAGTTAGTGACAAATGGCACCTGTGAAATCCCCCTCTACCCTATTGCTTTACGCAGGCCTACAGTGACAATTATAGTAACCTTGACTCCATAAGGAATGTGACAACTTACTTTCTGTAGACTACTTAGCAATGAGCTATTCCAGAGCATTAAGTTGTGCCCTGGAGCCCTGGAATGGTGACTAAGTGTGGAAGTACTGGTCTTCCATCTAAGGACATTTGTTCATGAGGAAGAAACTGTCTACATAATGGCAACAAGTTCTCTGCTATCGTTTTTGATGGCCACTCACATCAAAGAGCCAATGGCTCTTATGAGAGTGAACAAGCCCTTTGGCCTTCCACATTTATGCCAAGGTTCAAGGCTGGCCTGGCCTAGCACTGTGAGATCTGAGCACTCCAGAAATTTAAGAAGTCTCAAAATGTATTCCCAAGTCGTGGTTTGGTATTGGTTAGGCTGGAGAACTGGATCAATTTCAGAATGTCTGCAGGGATGATGCTCCCAACTCTAGACTTAGAAATTTCAAAGTTATCTGGGTATAATGGACTAGAGGCAGAGTAATGGATGTGGAAAAGTAGCTTTATTCTTAAAGGAGGAGCCTCATGGTGACTTGGACCTGTAAGAGCATTGGTGGGAAAGTTCTGTCCTATGTGTCAGTTAGTCAGTCAGTCAGTCAGTCAGTCTTTATCCATGGAATCCTTAAGATCATAGAATGGAAGGAGAAATGAGAATGGGCCCATAAGAAATGTGACTGCTAAAATCTAGAGATGCAATTTGAGCATGTCATCTTAAATTTTTTTTTGGCAAAAAAATTCTTTCACATGAACTTTAAACTTACTGTGGGGGAAGGAGAGAAGAGTTGGGGAGGTGGCGAGGGAAGGAATGGTAGAGGGAAAATATAGGAGGAGGTAACAATGATGGATAGGAAATGTACTCATTACCTTACTCATGTAACTGTAACCCCTCTGTACACTATTTTTTACAATAAAAAACGTATTAAAACCTTTTTTCATATCAATAACTGTTATGCCTGTGATTTCTTTTGAGAACTAAGAAATCAACCCAAATTCAAAGGGAAATTCAAATGGACACACATTTATGAAAAGTGAACTTTAAAAAAAGGATTAGGAAAAATTCTCTCTTATGTGAAGAATTTCATGGTTCAAAATTAAACCCCCATTTTAAATGCCCTGTTTAGCAGGACACTTCTTGAGTCTTTTGAGACAGTTCTAAACTTCACTTCTGCAGATACTATGTCCTGAATACTCTTTAGTTGTCCCTAGGTGAAGTAGAGTAAAATCCACCTTTGCCTCTGTGACTTATTTACATCAAAGAAGAATATGTCTATAATATAGTTGTGTTATCATGACTTGACCATTGTTAATTGGTCTGGAAAAGGTTTTTTCATTTTAGACAATGCCCTTTAATGATGAGCATGATATTGTAATTACCTCTTCAATGGCTGACCCTTAATAGAATAAGTACAATATGCCCTGTATTCTAGGACCTTATTGTATTAGGACTCTTTTAGATTGACAGATTTGCTTGTTCTCAGAACCTGGGAAAGGCTCTATAGAGTGACATATTGGAACTTCACCAAATCCATTGTGAATTCTGACAAGAGTCTTGCACTTCTCCTATTGCATTTTGAAGTACAGTTTTCCTTATGGAAAAAAATCTTCATTCATTTTGTGCAATTGACAAGAATTCAGAAATTCAAAGTGATACTATGAATCAGTTACTCAATTGGTTGTGTTGAGTCATCATTTGCTTTAGGCCTCTCAAGTAAAGATATTTGAGATTCTACCATAAAGCATGTTGATTATGATGCAATACAAGGATAATTCATTCACACAGTCTAAAATTCTTGCTCCTAACTAAATCAGTGAGTGTCCCTGCAGCTAAGCTTTCACATGCTGTCTTTGATGCTTCACCCACATTGTAGAATAAGACTATATCCCAGCATGCTATGCTGTCATGGGAGCAGGCCTGCCTCATTGCCTATAAAAATGGAAAATTAGCAGCCCATTATTTCATTTCCAATGAATGTGCAACTGTAAAAGGCCTTATTCCATCTGGCCCTGTTCACAAGAGACTGAAAGAAGACAGGCAAGAATGTTGATGGCCAAACCATTTAATTTCTGTTGAGACTAAAAAAGAAATAAAGAGCAGATCTAGGTTGCCAGAAAACAGAAGCCAGGCATATGGTTGTTAAAATTACAAGAGCAATTGGGATAGAGAAGGCTATCTGCTTTAAATGGCATAAGGGTTTCGACATGGTTTTTTGATCTATACCCGCCCTGGCCTGGCACCTCCTACAATTGCATAAGCCTTCAATTCTTCATGATTGTGTAGATACTAATTTAGATTTGGTCTCTGGTTTGTTATGAAATAAAGCTGTTTTATGGTATAAATGTAGAGCAGAGACAAACTTGATTTGAAGATGCCTATGAGACCTTTCTTCTCATCCTCCTCAGCAATGAGTCACCATTTCCTCTTAAAATATGGAGGAATGCTAAACATGGATTTTATGTGGGATGTACAATTGCTAATGACTGAGGTGGGGGAAAAAAAGGACACAACTCACTGAGTGAGCCACATGCCGTGAGTTTCTCAGAGCAATTTTTGAGACGCTGAGATATTATTGGAAGGTTGAGATTTTGCTCCACTGGCTCATCCAAAACGTTGAGAGTCAAATAACTTCACAAGCTACCAGAAAGTTACCAGAGGGAAAAAGGACAGATTCATCATGTCTCAGAAACCCAATATATGGTATGGTTCACTCTTTGATATCATGGCATCACTGGGCACTCCAAAAGGGTACTTTTTTCTTGTACATCAAGAAACAAAAACAGGGCTTCATGACTTCAACTCATAAGTGATATGAAAAACAAGCAAAAAAAAAACCCCCAAAAACCTAAATCTGTCTTCTCTCCTTTGAGTACCAATATCAATACTGAAAATATTTTTGTTCCAAAAAATTGAGATGTTTTAGAAGACAAAAGTTTTATAAAATGGGGTACAAATATAATTAGAACATGTAATGGTTAATTGTATAGATTTGACTGGAGTTGACTAAGCCACCCAAACACAGGTTAACTGGTAAAAGATTATTTCTGAGTGTGTGTTTGAGGGTGTTTCCAGGAGGAATTAGCATTTGATTGGATAGCCTGAGTGAAGGTCTGCTTCACCAACTTGTAACATTAAAATGTTTTCTGCTGTTTTTTGAGTCTCTGAGACTTAAAGTTGGCGCAATTTAGCCAGGCCAGAGGCTTATGCCAATAATCTGAGTTATTCAGGAAGCTAAGATCTGAGGATATGAGTTTGAGGCTTGCTGGAGATTCTTATCTCCCTCAAATTAACTGCCAATAAAAAGTTGGAAATGGAGCTGTGGCTCAAGTAGTAGGTCTATGAACTTAAGCAAAAAGCTCAGGGAGAGTGCCAAGGCCCTCAGTTCAAGCCCCAGAACCAAAACACACACATGCATGCACACACGAACACACATACACACATTGAAGCAATTTATACTCACACAATTATATGAAAATATCATAAAGACAATAATCCTTTTTGTATAAACACACTTAAATCTTGGCACAATAACTGCCCTAGCTTATAGTTTACTTCCTTCTATAAAAATCATTAGAGATTATTAGTTTTCCCAAGAATACATGTTTTGAATATACCAGGTGGTTGCCTCTCTATTATATTATAGGCTTGCATCCTCTCCAGGATTTTAGGACCTCTTGCTATTATTAGGTAAACACTCTTCCCTTTCTCAGGGCCTAAGGCTTTTGAAGAGTCTTCTTTTTTTAAAGAGATCTGTATGTGCTAAATTCACTTCAGGTACACAGCTCAGGTGTGTGATGAAACTTTTGCTTTACTGCACAGGTGGCCATGAAAATATGTCTATTTGGGGGTCCACTTTCATGTTGCATCAATATTCCTCAGTACAGCACGAAACAAACACAAACACTTTATACAGACAGCCGAGATTTCAGTAACCACTTGAAATCCCCAGAGGGAAGTATCATTTCATTAGGAGGCCTCTTGGCTGCTGTAGGAGGACTTTTCATTTCCTTAAGCACATTGATCTGGTAACAACTTTCCCTCTCTGTAAAACAAACTGTTCAGGAAAACACTTTCAGAGGAGTCTGGATTCGTTTGGTTTTTCCTTTGGTAAGTATAAACAATGCAGAGTTACCAAGAACAGAAAGAATAAAAACCAAACATCTTTACTCTGAATTGACTGACTGACTGACTGTCAAACTCCTCCATTCCATTTTACTTCTTATGTATGAGGCTTGCTGTCATGATTTACACCTGGGATACTAGATCAGCATTTAAGATATTATTTTCTTGTGGTCCCCTGAGGTAAACTGGGGTAGGTCATCAGAAGATGGCAAGAGACAGTGTTGGGTTAATTTGATTTGTAGAATCAACCAACTAGGTTTTATTGTAATAAAATATGCCTTTGTGAGTCTGGACACACACAACACCCAAGAAACATAAGTCAAATATGATGTGATATTTTAGATAATGATATTCAAATTTGGCTGTTACTGAAAAAGTATAAAAGTCAAACACATCAACATAAGGATACCAATCAGTGCATTTCTCATATTCCTTCCTATTACTTATTTAGTCCAATATCCAATTAATCATGCTTCTTAACTAGAAAAAAAATGCCTTTAGTTTAGAATATGAAGTTACATATACTAACTAACTAGGAAGATCATGGGCTTCACGATCAAGACAAATTCAAATTCCATTTCTTTCCACATATCTGTGTGATCAGGCCAAATAACTTAATCTCTGAAAACTCCAAACACTATACTGAAACAAGAATGGGCTTTTCCTTATAGTGCAAAGGAGGACAGTAAACAAAGAAACGAAAACAAGCTGATAGTCATTAATTTTAAATGACGAAAGAGTGTCACAAAGGCAGGGAGAGCAGTTGACAGACTACTATGGTTTGGTTGGGTTTATAAGGCCTAATTAGGAGCCAGCGTTTGTACTGAGAAGCGCCATGAGAACATCTGTTCGCATCTATGTTCTGGATAGGCAGGATGAGTTAAAGTTCCTGAGATCAGAAGGAGTTCAGACTGTTGGAGAAACCAAAAGGAGGCCAGGATGGATGAATCACTAAATAGCGGAAGACAGCAATTCACGTAATGAGGCAGAGAAGGAGCAAGGTGGCAGCGAATGCGGTGCTTTAGAGGTGAAGGAGAAGAAACTGGATTTTGTTCTTGGAGCATTTTTAGTTGGAGGAGAGAAATAGATTTGGTCAATTCTTGTATACAACACAACCTGAGATATGCATGGAGACATGGTTAGAGGGAAGCAAGTGAACAATGATAACATTGTCTAGATGAGAGGCACCGGTGGGGTGGGCAAGATGCTGGTATTAGGGATGACAAAATTAGAGTCACAGTGGTTATTTGGGAAGAGCATGGAGAGGAATAATTTCCAATAATACTGTATAAATTAAATAGACAACTGTGTGCTTAAGAGCCGGGGGGGTACAGTATCAACTGGGGAGTTAGTACTACCGATGAGATATGACAAAGTCAGGTTATGCAGGGCCTTAGCTGTACAGGTACAGAGACTAATTTATCTGGTATGCATTAAGGAATGGCCACGGTAGATTATAACTATAAAAGGGACGCGATAATTTTAATGTTGAGCACTTTGACTTTGAGTACATTGAAGACAGTGAACTGGAGGGTCACCCACCCTATAGAAGTCACACTTATCATCATGGTGGGAGAGCTTTTGAAGGAATCTCTCCTCCAAAACACAAAGTGAACCACAATCCTTCCTGTGGCCCACGTGGGGACCGGCCTACCCAGTCATCATCTGGGAGGAGCCCTGGCCTCCCTCAGCAAACCCTTAGCTCCCTAACCAAAGGGAGCAATTGCATATGAGTTCGTTTTAAGTTTTTCCAGCAAGTTGTTCACCAGGTCTCAGCACAGTAGTATGAAGAAATACACATTTCTTGAATGAATGTTCATTTTATGGGATCATTTCTGTGCTGGAGGAGACGGAGGGACCCTGTTTCTCCTTACTTTCTGTTCTTTCAATTTAGTTCTCTCATGTCTTTACATTTACACTCTGGAGAGATAATTAAGCCTGGATGCAAGTCCATATAACCAGTGGGTAGAATGCATGTATATTACCCATCTGTGTTTTTTCTTTTCTTTTTCTTTTAGGATTCCTAAAACTCTTGCTTTCTCTCCTGCTCAAGAATCTAGTGCTCTCTTCCTTGCTTTCTCTGCCAACAACAATTCCCTGCACACCAAGCCAGCAGTGAGTTGAGACGGGGAGAAGGTAGTGAAAAGCTCTCAAATAGCTCATCTTATCTAGTATCTTACTTAATGTGCACCAGGCTGATTAGACTAAATGGTCTGTCCCTCCACATAACATTTGCATTTTCACATGAGGAGAAGCATGATATTAAACATTTTGTAGGTGCAGGGAGCTAGATTAATAGTTACAAGACCTTCCTTCTTCAAACCCTGTGTGTAATCTGAATAAGAATAAACACTAATCAGGTGCCTATCTGTGCCAGCCATGTGTCAGGTAGAGAGGTTGAAGGAAAGAGATAAAAATAATATGTGGTCCTGTAAGGACTCATTAATTCGGCTGGGGAGGCAGATAAGTGAATCGACATTGTAACGTCCTACTATCCCCATTTCATTGTGGAACTAGGCACTATCTGCAACCCAGCACAGAGCTGCTTTAATTCCTAAACAAAAAGACCGAATGTTAAAACATATGGCTTTCCTAGTCATTTGGGTAGGGAGCTATTTCCTAGATTAGTTTAGAAATACTGGTGCTATCAACTGAGATTATTATAGCAATTTCATTTTCAGGCTTCTTATCTTGGTAGATTTCTTAAACTAATTTATTAGTCATCTTGTTTAGTTATGAATCTCTAATCTGTTCTCATGATATTTTTCTGATTTCTAAGCAGAATCTGACTTCATGGATAATGAAAGGGAGTGTGCACCTAACGAGGAAAATGTGTGATCTTCGAAGAGAAATACTGGCTTGCGAATATTCACAGTTTTTATCAACCTAACAAATGTTAGGACTGTGAATAAATGCCACCTCTTCCTTCTCAGCTCAGTTCTCCTCATTTTAGTGTGATTTGTCCCATTGAGAAAGAGCTATGTTCAACAATATTGAGTTCTTTGTTGAATTTTTTTTCAGCTGTGAAATAAAGCATAAAGAGAAGATAAAGTTCTTTCCAGGAACACAGCAAGTCATTTACAAAGACCGAAACAGCCATCAGCTTCCAGAGAGATCCCATTCTGTTTATTTTTCTCCACAAGATAAAGGGAGAATGCAATGGTAACTCTTATGTTATAGTTAATTTTAACTCCCATATCAATAAGCAGATGCCTTTTCAAGTTATAAAAAGTGTGTCATTGTTATTATCAACTGGGGAGAATGAGATCATTGTTCTCATAACACTATTTAAAAAAAAAAAAACTGTAGTATAACAGAAAGGTGAAACTACACCTCAGGGGGAAAAGATCTCAAGCATCTATATCGAATTGTTTCTGCATGTATGCAATAGTTTCAAAGAAAAAATTAAAGCTGTGGATGGGCATAGTCTCTAAAAACTAAAGAACTGTTCTATGTTAACTTTATTTCATAGCACTATTTATTACTTACGCAGTAAGATTTTTTTTTTCTTTTTGTTGGTCACGGGGCTTAAACTCAGGGTCTGGGCACTGTCCTTGAGCTTTTTTTTGGCTCAAGCTAGTGCTCTATCACTTGGAGCCATAGCTCCATTTCTGGATTTCTGGTGGATAATTGGAGATAAGAGTTTCATAGACTTTAATACCCAGGCTGGCTTTGATCTGTGATCCTCAGATCTCACCCTCCTGAGTAGGTAGGATTACAGGTGTGAGCCACTAATGCCAGGTGACACAGTAATGTTTTTATATGTTTTGTGAATTTGTCTTACAATGAAGGACTATTAGGGTAAGCTATCCAATGAAAATTTCAATGATTATATGGGAGTATTTGTTTAATCAATCTAAGGATTTTGAAATCTTCATTTTTATATAACCTTGGGAACCTTTCTATTTGGTACTTCTCTGAATTTGAATGTGGCTGCCAATTTAGAGTTCCTGTTACGTTTCAAAGAGAATAATAATTTACATACAAAATTATTGATAAACTCTAAGTCAGGTGACTGAAATGAGAGGCAGAAACAACAGAGCAATTGCAGTTCCCTGTACTGGGACAATAAAGGTCAGCAATCCATGTGATTTCAGGAGTTCTGTTACTTTTTCCATTGCCTTTCCAGTTCTTGTCCAAGCACTGTCACCCTTACCCAAACCCACTAATTAACTTAGTCATATTGAAAATAATCCTCCTTGTCAACATGCCATCTACAAACCTCAGACCTCAAATTACCAGATTAACTCTGCTTGTTTTCTCCCTTGAGAGCCAGCAAAAGCACAAGCCCAAAAACTCTATGGAATTTCTCTCTCTCTGACTCTCTCTCTCTCTCTCTCTCTCTCTCTCTCTCTGTATCTATGTCTTTATGTGTGTGTTTATGTGTGTTTGTATCTATCTGTCTCTGTCTTTTAAGGAATCAGTTTCTGGAACTTGAAGTTTTCAGAATGCACTTCAAGTGCATCTTTTCTAAATAAATTGTTCACCCACTCAAGACATTTTTAGTTCTTTTAGCTTAACTGCTAGGACTTCTTAAGCACTTCATTATTTTATTTTTCTGTCTTTTCTCTAGAACCTAGTCAAATGTGATACCAACATTTAAATTCTGCTCCCAATTGTTTTAGATCAAATACTATATTAAAAAATGCTAGTGGTTTTGCATTTCTTTTATGGCTAGAAAGGTTGAGCATTTCTTCATGTGTTTATTGGCCATCCTTTCCTCTTCAGAGAAGTTTCTCTTTAAGTCTTTAACCCACTTATTTATTGGGCAGTTGTTTCTTTGAGGATTTGTTGTTGGGGGATTTAATTTTTTGAGTTCCAGGTATATTTTAGATATGAGACCCTTGTCTGTTGTATGGTAAGTGAAGATCTTCTCCCAATCCATGGGCTTTCTATTGATCTTGCTAGTTATGTACTTTGCAATGCAGAAGCTCTGTAACTTCATGCAATCCCATTTGTCCAACCTTTCTTTGATTTGTTGTGTTTCTGGGTCCTATTAAGAAAATTTTGGCTTGTGCCAAGGAGACTTAGGGTTTCTCCTATCCCCAGTTAGAATGGCTATAATCAAGAGCTCTAATAACAACAGATGCTGGAGGGGATGTGGCCAGAAGGGAACCCTACTGCATTGTTGCTGGGAGTGTAAACCTGTTCAACCACTTTGTAAAGTAGTATGGAGGTTCCTCAAAAGACTCCACATAGAGTTTCCCTATGACTTAGCTACCAGGACCAACCCAGCTACCAACCCAGATGCCCCTCAGTAGATGAATGGATCAAGAAAATATGGTATATATACACAATGGAATTCTATGCCTCCATCAGAAAGAATGACACCACCCCATTTGTTAGGAAATGGAAAGACTTGGGAAAAATAATGTTAAGTGAAGTAAGCCAGGCCAAAAGAAACATAGGTCCCATGGTTTCCTTTATTTGCAATAACTAGTATATGTCTGAGACAAGCAGAAAAGCTCAGATAAGAAGATGTTAAGCAAATTGAACCCCAAGATAGGGACACAAGTGTTTTTGTTTTCTTTCTTGCTATTGTTTCTAACTTATTTATAAGGTACCATGTGATTTTTTTTTGTTGCTTTGTATGTCTCTTCCCCATGGTATAACTTCTGTTTTCACTGTATTTGATGTTGGTATAATTGGGGGAGGGAAAGGGAAAAAACAAATTGTTTAAATAAGGACACAAGTTGACCCATTGCAACAATGAGATGTACAAGACACTATGTTGAAAAAAAAACTTCACAATTTTGGTGGGGGGAGTGTAGTTGAGGTGGAAAGGAAAAGATGGTAGGAGAAAAACAAAGTAGGAGGCAACAATGCTTGATAAGAAATATACTCATTACCTTGCTCATGTAACTGTAACCCCTCTGTACAGTATTTTCACAATAAAAAACTTATTTAAAAATTACAGTATTTTCACAAGAAAAAATATAGTGGTTTCTTAATAAACGTAACATAATTTCTCTCGCTCATGGTGCTGTGATTTTTATTTCAGTGGTTATACAGTACAAAGTGTCCCAGGATGGTTTCAAGTTACACGATTTAACCAGGCTTTGGGCCATGTGTCTTCTTGATCTCTCATCCAGGAAGTGCTGGTCATGATTCGTGCACATTGCTAAAGGGAAATTCCTCAAGGTTTAGGGAAACTAAAAAAAACAATTCAGCCACATTTGCGATTATCCCCCCTCTATTTTATGATCCTTGAATTGGTGTCTGCAGTTGGAAGCTATCTGCCACCAGCCAATTGGCATTAGAAGATATTGGTAACCATTACCAAGAGTGACTAGAGAATGTTGATACCTGTGAATGCCAGTCTTGAGACTAATGAGCCAGTGTTTGCTGCCTCACAGAAAACAAACCAAGTACATATTTATTGGGACCCCAACAAGGAGCACTTGTCCCAAAACAAGTTTAATTTATTTTCAATTGTAGTTACTTGTGCTTTCTTAATTGTTAGTAAACAGACTTAATTAAAATACTTCTCTCTAGAAATGGGTTTTGCGTAGTTAGAACTGTCCTTCCACGAAACAGTTACATTTGTACATGTATATGACACTGGCTATACATTTAACGTTTTAAAGACCACAAGCTGATTCTGGGGTACCGTTTTTTCTCCCTGTTTCTGTCCTGCCGTATGCAGTGAAGATAATAACAAATTCGATTTTCTTGCTTAACATAAACTCAGGTTGCTCCAGTTTGATCCATTTTAGTCTACTTAGTCTTACCAGTTAAAATAGTATTTCTTGTCAGGACAGAATCCATTTTTGTCCTCATTTCTCCTTTTTTCTTCATCTCAAAACTCCCTTTTATATAATACAATGCATTTGATAACACATGAATTTGTTTCCACTTTGCCAGATAGCTAGAAACCTCACAGAACTTATTTTATCACCATGGCTACTGTATCTGGAGCCACCAACTTCAGAAACTGTGTGATTGTTAATCTCATGGTTTGCTTTAGGAGCCATCTTTCTACCCCAACAATTGATTTTATAAAAACAACACAGACTGGACTTTGGAGTTTTGAGATGGCAGGTTTAACAAGGTTATTCAGGTGTCCAATGAAAACTAAAGTATTGAAGGGTAATTTTAATGATTAAAACAGCACTTTCTATACGAGTTATTGCAAATAAGGAAACCCACGGGACCTATTGTTTCTTTGGGCCTGGCTTACTTCACTTAATATATTTTTTTCCAAGTCTTTCCATTTCCTAACAAATGGGGCAATGTCATTCTTTCTGATGGAGGCATAGAATTCCATTGTGTGTATATACCACATTTTCTTGATCCATTCATCTACTGAGGGGCATCTGGGTTGGTTCCATATCTTAGTTATGGTAAATAAGGCTGCAATAAACATAGTTGTGCTAGTAGCTTTAGTATGGTCTTGTTTGTGATCATTTGGGTAAATGCCCCAAAGTGGGATTGTTGGGTCATAGGGGAGCTCCATGTGTAGTCTTTTGAGGACCCTCCATACTACTTTCCAAAGTGGTTGAACAAGTTTACACTCCCACCAACACTGCAATAGGGTTCCGTTCTGGCCACATCCCCTCCAGCATCTGTTGTTATTAGATTATAGCCATTCTAACTGGGGTGAGGTGGAAACTCAATGTTGTTTTGATTTGCATTTCTTTTATGGCTAAAAAGGTTGAGCATTTCTTCATGTGTTTATTGGCCATTCTTATTTCCTCTTCAGAGAAGTTTCTCTTTAAGTCTTTAGCCTACTTATTTATCGGGCAGTTGTTTCTTTGAGGATTTGTTGTTGGGAGATTTATTTTTTTGAGTTCCAAGTATATTTTAGATATGAGACCCTTGTCCGTTGTATGGCTAGTAAAGATCTTCTCCTAATCTGTGGGCTTTCTATTGATCTTGCTAGCTATGTCCTTTGCGATGCAGAAGCTCTGCAAGTTCATGCAATCCCATTTGTCCAACCTTTCTTTGATTTGTTGTGTTTCTGGGTCTCTATTAAGAAAATTTTGGCCTGTGCCAAGGAGACCTAAGGTTTCTCCTATCTGAGACAAGCAGAAAAGCTCAGATAAGATGATGTTAAGTGAAAAGAACCCCATGATAGGGAAACAAGTGGTTTTTTTCCTCCTTGGTTATTGTTTCTTAATGTATTTATAAGGTACCATGTGATTTTTTTGTCACTTTGTATGTCCCTCCCCCATGGGATAACCCCTGTTTTCACTCTATTTGATGTTGGTATAATTTGGGGAGGGGAAGGGAAAAAGCAAAATGGTTAAATAGGGATACAGACTTTACAATTTAGGAGGGGTGGGTGTAGTTGAGGAGATGGAGGGCAGGGATGGTAGGGGAAAAATAAAGGAGGAAGCAACAATGCTGGATAAGAAATGTACTCATTACCTTGCTCATGTAACTGTAACCCCTCTGTACAGTATTTTCATAATAAAAAGCTTATTTTTTTTGGCGGGGGGATGGAGGGGTCCAGTCGTGGGGCCTGAACTCTGGGCCTGGACGCTGTCCCTCAGCAATTCAGCTCAAGGCTAGCACTCTACCACTTGAGCCACAGTGCCACTTCGGCTTTTTTCTTTTTGTTTATGTGGTGCTGAGAAATCGAACCCAGGGCCTCATGCAGGCAAGGCAAGCGCTCTACCACTGAGCCACCTTCCCAGCCCTAAAAAGCTTATTTTAAAAAAAAAAACATAAAAAAGAATTGAAAAAGAGCACTTTCTATTAGCAAAAGTTAGACTTTTTATATTTCTAAATTCTGAATTAGGTTAAAACTATCCCTACTCATCTTATAAGAAACATGGTCACTGGTACAGCTAAAAATGCACCCACCCTTTGAAGGGACTTTATAGCTTTACTGGAGGATTTGTGGTGAATGAAACTATCATTTCCTCTATAGATAACATAACAGATGAGATTTAGTCCAACAAATCAGGTTGGCAGGAAGTCTTTTTTTCTGGTCAATTTTAAGTTTGATTTTAAACAATTGGATTGGCGGAAAATGAACTTTATTGGGGTTTATTTTTTTCTTGTGGAGCAAGCCCCATCCATGCTATGTTCAGTTCTTGGTCTTTTTCAAGAAGTTCTTGAAGGGAAGTCCCATCATTTGTATAAACACCATCCATTATGAAAGAGTTTTACAATACCTTCAGTTCTAGGGATTCTACTGCTTTTGGGCATTCTTGCCTCTGGAAATCCCCAGTGAGATAGGATATCTTTGTATTCAGAGGTCATTACCATTACAGGGATATCCCACAGCTAACTCTGAAGTCCATTAACTTCATAAAGTAGTAATAGAGCACATGCCTTCACCACATGCCACACCAGTTAGAAATTCTCTACTTCTCGAGGCTCTGAAAGCCCAGTCCTTTTTTTTCCTTCTCTCAAGACCCCTGCCTAATCTTAATTCACCCATATCCCTTGCTATAGTTCTTACCTGGAATGTTTCCAAAGAGCCCAGCTGTTAAACAACTGTTTCCTGGACTAGTGCAATTTGGAGATGGTGGACCCTTTCAAAGTGTAGCCTACTTGTAGTTAGGTCACTGGGGCATGCCCTTGCAGGGGATATTAGGACTCTGTCCCTTCCTCTTTTCCTCTTCCTCCCTTTGCTCCCTATTGCTATGATGTGAGAAGCTGGCTTCATTATGTGCTCCCACCGTGATGTAACTGCTTTGCCACAGGCCCAAAACAGTGGGACTTATCAATCAGTGGGACTTATTAAATCCCTAGAACTATAAGCTAAAATAAACTATTCCTCTTTTTAAGTTGACTATCTTGGAAACTTTATTGTAGTAACAGAAAGCTGTCTGACATATATATTAAAGAATAGAAACACCTTTAGCTTGAACAAGTAATTAGAGTAGTTGAGTAGCAAAGAAAAATTAAAAGCTGATACTTTTATGGGAGAACACTCATACTACTAAACTTTAGGAAAGTGATGCTGGTATTTGGTTGAAGGACACAGGAAACAAAAAAGGGGGCTAACACAAATTAGCATTTCAGTATATTAGCTCACCACTGGCCAATACCTTGATTGTTGATTAAAGGCTATCTTTGAAATGTTAAACTCTTTGAATGTTAAACTCTCCCCATAAAATCTGTTTAATAGAATAGAGGAAAGCTAAAGATTGTTGTCAAAGTTCAGTAACAGGGAATTCTCTTCATAATGAGAAGAATGTCACAAAAAATACATGTGTCAGAAAAGCTTACTTGAGTATATTGCTTCAGAATCAATTCAGAAAAAAAACATCTACCTTTGTCTTGGATAGGTTTTGGACATCTTGTCAGATTTAAATGTGATGTTCACTTCTTAAGAGTCCAGAATGGCTTCCCTTATTTGCAATAACTAGTGTAAGTCTAGGACAAGCAGAAAAGGTCAAAAGCTATGTACATATGACCATATAAGATGTGTTCAGTGAAATGAACCCCAAGATAAGGACACAACTTGTTTTTTTTCTTTCTTGCTATTGTTTTTAATGTATTTAAAATGTACTATGTGATTTTTTTTGTTTCTTTTGTATGTTCTTCCCCCATGGTATAACCCATGTTTCCACTGCATTTGACGTGGGTGCCCTACATCTTGTATATACGTTTTTCTAATCTGGGGAGGGGAAGGGAAAATGCTGAAACAAGGATACAGGTTGACCCATTGTAACAATGACATGTACAAGACACTATGTTGAAAACGAACTTTACAACTTGAGGGAGGGAAGAATTCAGGAGGTGGGGAGGGAAGGGATGGTAGGGGAAAAACAAAGGAGGAGGTGGTAACAATGTTCGATAGGAAATGTACTCATTACCTTACTGATGTAATTGTAACCCCTCTGTACACAATTTCGCAATAAAAAGAGTCCAGAATGTTCTCCTTTTAGTACAACATGACAAAGGCAAACAAAGCCCACTGGAGTTTAATGGACAGGAGAAACAATGTTGATTTTTATGGAGCAGAAAGAAGATATACATCATCACAGCCAAGGTGTGAAAACTTGGCCTATTGGCATAGAATTTGTCAACAGTGATCAGCAGATGAAAACAAAGCAAAACTACATGCAATGTAGATGAACATACTGGACAAGGTTGGGCACCACATCAAAAAGCCAAGACTGTACCAGGCATGTAGGTTTCTATTCCAAGTAGCACAAATTACTGATAGAGAATGTTTTCCTAATCTTTCTGAATGCTTAAAAAAAACTGTACAGTGATAGTTTTTCTAGTAAGAAAATCATGTGCTAACAAGAATGTGCCTAATAAATCTACACGTTAATACACTGAATAATAAAATTTAAAAAATGCAGTGGGACAATAAATTATACAGGTCTTTAGGCATTCACACAGAGTGAGATTAGAGGAAGATTCTCTTAGCAGAGGATCACAAAGCACAATAGCTATGTACATCTGGTCATATAAAATAATATTCAGAGAAATGAGCTCCAGCAAATAGAAACAAGGGACTTTTTCCTCTGTTGATGTTTTTGTTTTCTTTTCCCTTTGTCTTTATTCATTTATGTCTTTGTGAAGGTAAGGAGGGATATAGAAATTATGGGACAAAGGGTTAACAAATGCAGCAGGGATGCTCACTAGTGTTTTAACACTGTGTTGAAACTATACAATATGGTTGTATAGTCAGGCAGGGACAGAAGGGAAAAAATACGAGAGAACAAGGAAAGGGGTGACATTGATCATAAAGAAATGAACCTATTACCTGGTTGATATAACTGTAACCCCTCTGAATATGACCTTTACAATAACAATAAAGAATTTTTCTTTGGTTGGTCGTGGGGCTTGAACTCTGGGCCTGGGTGCTGTCCCTCAGCTCTTCAGTTCAAGGCGAGCACTCTACCACTTGGGCTATAGCACCACTTCCGGTTTTCTAGTGGTTTATTGGAGATAGGAGTCTCACAGTCTTTCTTGCCCAGGCTGGCTTTGAACCGCGATCCTCAGATCTGTCTCCTGAGTAGCTAGGATTACAGGCGTGAGCCACTGGCACTCGGCAATAAAGGATTTTTTTTTAAAAAAGAAACTCATTCAATTGGTAGGAGAAATTTTAATACTGGAAGTTTATGTAAGTTGAAGGTTTATTTTTCTCTACTGAAAATGGTCAGGAGGGAAATAAAGTCTTCCGTGAAGGGTTCATCCATTATTACTGTCCCAGGTGCCTATCCTTGTGTTTTGCCATCCTTACTACCTACCCATTGCGCTCCTGCCAACAAGGTGGCTGTTTCAGCATGCGCTCTCACATTCACATTCAAGGCAAAAAGAAAGTGAAATCAGGAAGAAGCCACAAGGCATGTGTCAATGTTTGTTCCCTGTGCTACCATATGATTGCCCCAAACTGAGTTTAATCCATGTCAGGAAAGGTAGTTTTTATGTGGGTATGTTGCCAGCACTGATGGACATGGATTTCTAGCTGCAACCAAAGGAGACAACCTGGAGTGACGGTAAGAGTTACCAGGCAGAGAACAGAGCCACACAGATAGATTCACGAGCTTCATGGAAATCATTGGGTCTCATTTTTGCTTTTGTTTGATTTTTGGTTTGGTTTTTTTGGTCAGTCATGGAGCTTGAACTCTGAGCCTGGGTGCTGTACCTGAGCTCTTCACTTCTAGGCTAGTGCCACTTACAGTTTTCTGGTGGTTAATTGGAGATAAGAGTCTAACAGACTTTCCTATTTGGACGGCTTTGAACCTTGATCCTCAGATCTCAGCCTTCTAAGTAGCTAGGATTCCAGGCATGAGCCAATGGTGCCCGGCTTTGTTTTTGCTTTTGACTCTGCAGATTTAGCAAATTTCCCAGCTGCAAAAGGGGTGATTTTATTTTAGTTCCAAGAGAATAGATTTAAAAGAATCATTTAAATGTGTCAGTTAACATTGTCTTTAAATAAATAAAAATCATGAAACACATTGATCCTTTTGTGTTTTTGAGCCTCTGAGGAACAAAAACTTGGGAAAAAAAAAACCCTTAATTGTTTACTGAGAGAGTAAGACATTTGATCAACTACATTGTAAATCAGATATGGAATAAGAATAGTAACAGCCACTATGACAACTTACACTGTTAGCAAACACTTCAATTTAAACTAGCTGGGCTGGTGCACGTTCTGAACTTCTGCTTTTATCCATCTTTGAAATGAAGAAAATAGAATTGTCATTCTGTAGTACCCATAGTTTTCCATTTACTGTAAATGTACATGATGCAAGGTATGTGAAATATTCAGGAGATGAAAGGCATCCACAGACTTACAAAGCACAACCTGCCCCAAGGGTTTTCTCACAGAAAACCCTTCACTCTGTGGATCCTGATGCTCTCCTGTTCATGAACCAGTATGAGCTTCATAAATTTTCATCCTGATGAAGATAATAATTGGAAGCCACCAGCACTCTTTAGTGTTATGTTTCAAACTGTTTGTCTCTGATCTCATTTGAACTCTGATCACAATGACTGTGTCTCTAATGGGCCCAAACTGCTGGCAGCATCAGAAAACCCTGCCCAGCAAGTTCCTGAGGTCAGCATAGATAAATGTTGCATTGACAGTTTAAGGGAAAAATCAGAGGGTTCCTGCCTTACTCTGTTAGGTACCATCTACAGTGAATTACCACCACCTTTCAAAAGGTTTTTGGATGATGAGAGTGGCCCAGTGAATCTGGAATCCAAGCCCTTTGGGGAAGCTTTAAGCTTCGGCCAGGAGCTGGCATTAGTTGGGAAAAAATACATTTCCGTTATTATTTTGTTTTACAAAGCTACTGTCCATCAATATGTTTTTTTTAATAACTGAAGAGAAAGCCTCCTTCACTCAATTTAAATTTTCTGAGCACCTAACTGACTTGTTTCTTAAGCTCCTTTCCCAATGCACAATGGAATTAGTAGATCATAGGGAATCAGCTGATTTCCACAATAGGAAGTTAATGTAATTATCAAAAAGTCTATTATATACCTTTCAATATATTAACTTGCATAAATGGTTTCGCTATGACGCACCCATCCATGTATATAATGAACTTTGATCATATGCATTTCCTCTATTTTTATTTCTACTTTAATTTTATTTATTTTATCTATGTTTTATCCTCCACATTGTCTTGCATCCTTGCTCTCTTCTTATTATTTTACTCTTTCCCCTAGTAGTTCCTCTCCTGCTTTCATGTGTCTTTTGTTCTTCCTTTTAAAAATCTAGATTCTACAGTGAGAGAAAATATGGTATTTTTCTTTGTTTATCTATTCTTTTGTGGATGGCACCTAAGCTGATTCCATGACTTCCCTATTGTGAATTGTGCTGCAATAAGTATGAGTACAGGCATTTCTACTGAGTCTTTAGGATCAACAAAACCACAATACATGGTGTATTCCATTGTTATATCGTCTGAATGTGTCCTCCGTTCATGTTGCAACTGAATGACAATGGCATAGTATTAAGACATGGAGCCTTTATGAAATAACTAGGCATGCCTGCCATCTTAAATAGTCAGAAGAAGGAGATCTGAAGGTGCTTGTTTTAATCCAGCCTGGATGGAGAAATCTGAGAGACTGTTATATCCAATTAACCAGTAAAAAGCCAGAAATGGACATGTGTCTCAAGTTGTAGAGCTCCAGCCTTGAACAAAATAGTAGGTCTATGAGTTCAAGTCCCAGTGCCAGCACAAGAAAAAAAAGAAAAGAAAAGAGGTAACTAAGTGGAGACTAAAAAACATTCTCAAGAATCTTAGAATAATAACATAAAAATCCTAAGTACCTGCTGCCAATAGTTTCCTCCTGGAAGGGTCCTGAATGGTCTTCTTGGCTTGGTGTTGTCATTGTCATTAATACAGAGAAATGGCATTGGTGCTTCTAGGGTAAATGCTGACTCAGAGTCTCCCACTTGCATTTAATGGCTGCAGTCAGGATGGCAGGCTATGGGAGTAGTGAAGGTCTTGCTACTAATACATGTAGATGTGGTCTCTTTATCAAGATTAGCATTCATCTCTAATGTCATATTGTTCATCAAAGCAAACTACAAAGATTACCTTTTTTTAGAAAACATTGAAAGTAGCACAGGTTTAAATATCTTATCTCAAAAATCTGATACAAAAATACACTCAATTGTCTTACACTCCATTGTTTTTAAATGTTGAAAGTAGAGTTTAGTATGACCTATGACCTTATTTATATCTGAAGATAAATGCATGAAATCCAGTGACTCCTCTGATAGGTAATTCTTATCAAAGAAATGTAAAGTATGATAAATGTATTAACTTGGCAACTAGTGATTTATATAGCCTTGAGAGACGAGCCAGGGTTTACTAACTAATAGATGTAAGATTCTAAAACAATCACACCCGTCACTTTGGTCTCTTCTTCTGTCCAAAGAAGATAATAGGACTTCTTACATAGAATCATGAGAATTTTCTTTCTTTTTTTTTTTTTGGTTCCGGTATTGGGACCTAAACTCTGGGCCTGGGCGCTGTCCCTCAGCTCTTCAGCTCAAGGCTAGCGCTTAACCACTTGAGCCACAACACGACTTCTGGCTTTTTTTCCTTTTTGCTTATGTGGTGCTGAGGAATCGAACCCAGGGCCTCATGCATGCGAGGCAAGTGCTCTACCACTGAGCCACCTTCCCAGCCCCAGTCATGAGAATTTTCAAAGATGTGCATGCAAATATCTGAATGCTTGGAATGCACTAAATATCCATAAATGACCCATGATGTTGATAATGACTGATAATATTGATGAAACATCCACTAATTTCCCTTGTATTTTGACTAATTTAGATATTCTATATTAGAGAAATGTCCCCCCAAAATGTCATCTTTTACTTGCCTTTGTTTATACAACCAGGACCTGAAATTGGGATTATTAAAGGATTAATTTTAGGGAAAGAAAATAAAGAGAGTGGAAAGAAATGGAGAAGGGAGAGGACCAGAAGGGAAGGGGAAACAAAGGAGGAGGCATCAGTGCTTGATAAGAAATGTACTCATTACTTTGCCCATGTAATTGTAACCCTTCTGTATGGTATTTTCACACACACACACAAAAAAACTATACAAAAAAAGAAGACTTTTCCATCTTTCTCAAAAGTTTCTATCTTGTCTTACAAAAATGGGGATCTCAGGCCTCTCTCCACCTTGAAGTACTAGGGAGGGAGAGAGCCCTCTTCCCCTCACAAATGCTTTATTTCAGGAGGGCAGTGGCTGATAGAGCTGATCATACCTCATAGTCACTGATTATGCCTTGTGGTAGGAGTCACTGCAATAAGAAGTCACAGCCATAATGGCAAATCAATGTTCAGAAAGCTTCACATACCTTTCTCTTCACCAATGTGCCAATATCTGGTCTAGGGAAGACACTTAGATACTGGTTAAAAATATGAATAACATATTATGGAAGATGAATTATTCTCTTGATAGATTTGTTGAACAACCCACTTAGAACAAGTTTTGAACAGCCAGGTACTCCTGTCCTTTGTGGAATACGTCATTCACGATGCCACAATGTCCTTATTTTTAAACTGCTCTTGAATTCAGACTGAACTTGTGAAGCCTACGTAGGTCTCTCACCTTCTGTGCACTCATAGTGATGTGGTTAGAGAATATGTTCTTTATGATATCTGCTTCTATTTTTCCTTTCTTTCCCTGAGGGGCAGCTGGCAGTAAGTCTTGCCTTGCCCCTTGAATTCCCAGTGGACTCTACTGTATTTCCATAAGTAATTTCTTAGGATTGTGCTGCAAGCTGCCTATACAGTAGACAGATTCAATTATATTTCCAACCACATATTGGAAATTGAAAAGCTTAACTGAAGAAAAGGAGTGAGTTCAGATGCAGAATTCTACAGAAATCAGAGTCAGAAAGCTGCAGAAGGTAGTTATTTTTCTCTGTTGCTAGGCACTAAGAACGAGAATAGGTCAACCAGATTAATATATAATCTTCATATATAAAGAAAGTCTGTGCTCATCCAATTCTATGCTTATAATTGTTCTTATACATTGCTCAAAATTATTACACTAAAATCATGTTCCCTATACTAATGTATAAGAGATAGTTTAAACCAAATCATTTTAAAGAAGACAATTTATATGCAAACATAAAATTTCAGCCTCAATTAGAATACCTATTAGTCCAGTATAACCTTAGTAATGTGTTTTTCCACTTATTTTAGTTAAATAAAATATAGATTTGTCTTTTGTGGGATACTTTGCTAAATTATATAAAACATTAATATTAAAACTGTGCTAATTTTAACCAGTAATTGAAGAATCCTTTTATGCCACAATTCCACCTCTCACACTCTGTCCCAAAGAAATATCTTAAACTACAAGGATGTCCAGTGTGTATTTGTAATGAGAAAAAAATCACAAAACTGATTAACAAACGCAATGATACTGTAAAATATATATATATATATATATATATATATATATACATATATATACATATATATATTTGGTCTAGTTGTGAGGCCTAACTCTGGGCCTGGGTGCTGTCCCTCAGCTCTACAGCTCAAGGCTAGCACTCTACCACTTGAGCCACAGTGCCACTTCTGGCTTTTTTCTTTTTTGCTTATGTGGTGCTGAGGAATCAAACCCAGGGCCTCATGCGTGCAAGGCAAGCGCTCTACCACTGAGCCACCTTCCCAGCCCTAAAATATTCTTGAAAAATACTTTATAATACAGAGAATGTGGCTGCATTATTTGGTACCACAATTCCAATTTTATGAAAAAAAATGTGAAGGATGGATAAATATGATGTAGTTCTGTATGTTATCAAATTTTCAGTTTTAGAGGAGACATCAACTATAGTTTGGGGTAGATGGTAGAGTTGGGGAGAACTTGGTCATTGGGATAAAAGTTTACTAGCCAGGTTCCAGTGGCTCATGTCTATAAGCCTAGCTACTCAAGAGGCTGAGATCTGAGGACTGTGGTTCAAAGCCAGCCCAGGCAGGAAGGGTCTATGATACTCCTATCTCCAAAACACAGAAGTAGAGTTGTGACTCAAGTGGTTCAGGGACAGTGGCCTGGTCCCAAGTTCAAGCCCCAGGACCAGGACACACACACACACACACACACACATTTCTTGAGGTCAGCCCTAGAGCAGAGCCTCATGCTAAATAAGGACCCTAAGGCCTACGTTGTAACCTTGGTCCCCATTCTGGTCCTGGAGTCTTTAAGAGGTGGGGCCTTAATTGGAGATCTTTGGGTCACTGCGGCAACTTCTTGAGATAGTAGGACTCTGGTCCCACCGCTTTCCAAATCATGAAGCAGTTTTGCTCCTCAACATACTTCTACTATGGAATGCCACTCACTCCAGGCTGAACTAGGATGACCAAACTGATGCTGGGCTATTACCACCAACACTGTGGATCAAAAGGCACCCTTTCTCTTCATCAGTTTGTTCTCTCAGGTGTTTGTTATTGAGATGGAAAGCTGACTGGTGCCCTTTCTCAGTCCTGGGGAGAAATGACTACATATTTCCTATAGATACTTCCTATAGTTACTATAGCTTCCCATTGTTAATGTTATTGCTGATATTCTTGTTTTCTTTTTTCCTTTTTTTCTTTTTTTTTGTCAGTTGTGGGGCCTGAACTCTAGTCCTGGGCACTGTCCCTTAGCTCTTCAGCTCAAGGCTGGTGCTCTACCACTTGAGCAACAACACCACTTCTGGCTTTTTCTGCTTATTTGGTGCTGAGGAATGGAACCCAGGGCCTCATGCATGCAAGGCAAGCACTCTACCACTGAGCCACCTTCCTAACCCCAAACTGCTGATATTCTTAAAGAGTAAGTCAAGGATCTGCAGTGGTCTCAGTGAATTTATTGATAAATCAGATCTACCCATCAGGTCCTCCACACCTGCCCCAGGCTTATTAGGAATTAGAGCAACAAGAAGGAAAAGAAAAAAACAAAATGCTTAAATGGGGATACAGATTGACCCATTTTAACATTGAGATGCACAAGACACTATGTTGAAAAATGAACTTTACAATTTAGGCGGGGTGGAATGGGGAGTATAATTGTGGAGGTGGGAGGGAAAGAAAAGAAGGAAAAGAAATGAAAATGCTCATGTTAATGTTCCTAACCAAAAGAAACAAAAAAGTGCTACCTAGCCAAACAGAATTCATGACACATCAGAACCAATTCACTGACTCTTTCTTGAAATCCATTAAACTAGAAATAAATACATTTGTTTAGAGTTCATTATGCTTATTCTGGAATGGATAAATGAATATAGCGTGCCTTGTAGAATAAGCAACACTTTGAGGGAGCACCAAGAACATAATGAAGCCTAACCCAGTACAGAGGTAGGTAGGACTGACATTGTAGTGCAGGGAGAACCTTGATGGAGACCAACTCTCTACTCGCAGATGCTATTCAGGAACACAGCTCTCCTCCACTGTCAATGACAAATCAAAACCAATTCACAGCTTATTTTTCAAGGCCCTCTTGAGCCTCTCATCTACATGGGCCCATATCAACTTAAATGTAAAAACATCAATGACTTATTTTTATAATCTCTCCTCATGCTCTTCAAAACTTTTAGGAAAGAACAAAATACATAAAAATGTAGAAATGGCCTTGAACACTTGGGTCTGTATTGAGGATTCTTCTAGAGCATCCTTGGCATCTCTTTAGAAGAAAAAAAAAAAGGTACAATGCTGAATGCCAAATCGTGCTTCACACATACCCACTCCATTTTCATTACGGTTTTCAACAGTATCTTTTTAGAAAAAGATAAAAAGAATTGAGATTTATTCATATAAGCACCCACAGGGTAACCAACTCTTCATTTTTTTTTAAAATAGCCTTTCTATTTGCTAATAGGTATCAATCTCAGCTCTTATTCCTATTTAATGGTTCTGACAAAAATCACAGGACTAAATATTTCTCCCCTTGTTCATTGCTGTGCTCCTTAGTAATCCATATGACAAGTTGGCAAGTGAAAGTATTTACAAGCAAATGTTATGTGTTCCAGTTAAGCACAGACAGTCCCTGGACTAAGATGGGATATTGTGAATTGACTGAGAAAGATTTGTGCTTGATGACTTGCTCCTTAATTATATCTAAATAGTTTTTAATGCCCTTCTAGAAAGTGTTTTGAAAGGAGTTGTGAAGAGGGTATCAGAGAGTGGTGGGCATCTTTGGCTTGTTAAAGAAGAGTAAGCATCTAGGATGGTGTGACCAGTTCTGGCTCTGCTGCCCATTGCTCAGGAGGCCACATCTGGGACCTAGGATTCAGCATGGAAAGGGAATTAGCACATCTGTAATCAGAGCAGCATTTCAGCATGTGAGGGCCAGGACTTAAGAAACATACAGGATGATTGGAAGGACCTGGGTTATAAACTCAGCAAGGCAGGGAGTGATGTTACAACCTTCTCCCAAGTATTTAACAAGCTGGGTCTTAAAGATAGTTGCATTTTTTAAAGTTTGTTCCAAATGGCTTAACTTAGATCAAATAGGAACTAATCAAGAAACCCATTTCAATTGGGGAAGAACTTTCCAGTTGCTCAAGAGATAGAATGGACTGCTTTGAGGGTTGAATGTTGGACATTCCATAAACAAAAGCCATCTGGTAGGAAAGAGAAGACATATTCAAACATCAAGGAAGTGGAAGTAAAAAATGGCTCTATGAGTCCACAGAACAAGGTTTAGTTGTTGAATGAGCATGTAGATAAAACCACCTATGGTCACATTCATGATATAAGTGAGGAGAAGGGAAAAAAACTAGTGGCTAGCTAGAAGAAAAGGCATCTTGTATAGCCATGAAATCTTGAAGCAGGCAAAATTACAGGGTTGGAAGAAATAAGGCTTCCTTTTTCTACAGAATTCTGCAACTGTTAATAAAGATTGGGTTGTTTAATGGGTAAAAAAACCTGCTGCTTGATTACAAACCACAATGTAGCTCAGAAAAGAGAAATCACCACTTACAGGATATTCAAAACTATGTTTTTGATTATTTAACTTTGACACTATAAATGGGTACCGTGCCAGATGCAGGTTTATGGACTATGTATTTTATGGCATGTTCAAATATTTTCATAAGTGATTAGAGATATGCTAGTTTTGCTATTTCAGCAAAATGAGCTACTGTAGCCCAAGTTAAACAAAGTACTCAATGTGCCTATACAGAAAGCCAAACCTAGAAAATTCTGGAAATCCTACGAGATGGCATCTTTCTCCTACTATGGGAAACTATTGTTCAATTATTTGTAATTATTATAATTAACATCATATCCTGGAAGATTATCAAGATATAGTTGCTGACTTTCTTAATAATAAATCATCCAAATATATATCTGCAATTCGTTTTTCAAAAATAGCCCTAAATTATTGGATAAAAGCAGCTACTAGGCATGTTCATCGTTATTCAAATAAGCATAAACTATATGAGAGATGATACTTTAGATTTTGCCTCTGACAACCAATATACTGACTTTCCTAATCAATTTACTCTGAGTTCTCAGCCCACTTTTATATACTTTCAAATATTTTGTGCTGGCAATGGTGCTTAAAGATAGGATTGTGTACTATCTTAGAATCAATGGGTGTTTATCTTGTTTAGAAGAAAAATTATTGCAGGCTATGATGAGCCTGGATTATCTAGCTGGGCCCTCAAAACAGTCACATGTATCTCTGTAAAAAAAGACACAGAGAGATTAGAGACAGATACACAAAGAGAAAATGATATGAAGATGGAGGGAGGCAGAGACTGGAGGTCGCTGCAAAGCAAGGAATGCTAGCATCTGCAGAAGCTGGAAAAAGCAAGGAACAGATTCCTCTCTAGAGCCTCTAGGAGTTTGGCTCAGTTGACACTTTGATTTTGAATTTCTAGTCTCCAAAATGAGAATAAGTGTCTATCACTTTAAGACATTCAGTTTGTTGCAGTACCCATAGAAAACGAATATAGTGTTCTTACTTCAGGAGTGTCTTTATTGCCTGTTTCTGACTCCTAAGATTTGCTCATACAATGTTCTAGAACTCCCTTCTGTATCTCTTTGTGTTTGAATCGTGTCAAGGTTTTCAGACTCAGCTTCACACAGTGTGGACTAAGCAGTATCCTTTATTCACCCAAACTAGAAGAGTCGGAGTCACCAGATCCATCACGGAAAATGTAACACAGAACCCTCTTCCGACCACTGTGAGATTTGGTTTGCCTCAACTTGAAAACCCTCTCATGATTGTAGATTATTGCATGAACTGACCTAACATGATTTGGCACAGAAACCTGATACCAACTGGCCTTTGCCAGTGCCAAGGTAGAATTTCTTGTGCTGCATACCACGCATTGCCATTACGCCTTAGTGAGAACAATGAGACCACACATTCTCCTTCACATGTATCTCCTTTACTACCTTCACAGCTTGATCATCCCCATCTCTGCCTATAGGTGCATGTCCATCCTTTAAGCCTTGCCCCAAGTACCAGCTCATTCAGGAATTATAAGAATTAGTATTGAGCTTGGTGCTGGTGGCTCATGCCTATAATACTAGCTACAGAGGAGGCTGAGATCTGAGAATCATATTTTGAAGCCAATCGGAGCAGAAAAGTACATGAGATTCTTATTTCCAATTAGCCACCAATAAGTTGCAAGTGGAGCTGTGTCAAATGGTAGAGTGCTGGCCTTGAGAAAAGGATTACTATATAATGGTGTGCAGTTTCAGTTTGGAAAGAGGAAAAGGTTCTGAAGATAGATGGTGGTGATTAATTATAATGTGAATTCAGTTAATAACACTGAATGTACACTTAGAAATCCTTAGGATTGGGCCCTGGTGGCTCACACTTCTAATCCTAGCTACTCAGGAGGCTGAAATCTAAGGATTGAGGTTTGAGGGCAGCCTGAGCAAGATAGCTTGTGAGACTCTTATCTCCAAGGAACCACCAAAAAATGCCTGAAACAGAGCTTTGGCTCAAGTGGTAGAGTGCTAGCCTTGAGGAATAAAGCACAGGGACAGTGACTAGGCTCTGAGTTCAAGCCCTGGGACCTGAACACATAAAGAAAACAAATGCTCAAGATGATCAATTTTGATGCTATTTGTATTTTACCGCAATTTAAGAGAAGGACTTTGCATAGGTTAAAAGTAGAAAATATAGGATCCCAAAGAAAGAATGAGAAAATACATAATACATTTTTTTTCTCTGGCCCACACATTAGTTACCATTTAGAATTAATGAGGTGACTGGCCTTGAATTTGCTAAGGATGCAGATGTGGAGTGGGTATTAAGGTAAACAGATAGGAGTAGGGAGAGGCACATGGATTCCTACGCACCTTGAGGAAAAAATGAAGAGAGAAGCCCTGTTTCCCCAGGAAGTGAGCTGTTGTATGTGCCTTATACCCAGATCAGAAGGTTTGATATAGATCTTCATGCAGACTTGAGTGTAGCTGAAGCTGTAAAGACAGCATCCACAGCCACATCAAGGCTGAGGTGACAGGAAAGGATTTTTATTGATGGAACCCATCCACCAAAAAGGCTTATATCCTGATGGAAACTTCATTGCTCTCTGTGCTACTGAGACCTAAGCCCCTTAGTAATCAGATTCATGGACATAATACAAATCATAAAATCATAAAATTGTGCATATTTTAAAAAAGAATAAAAGCAGTATGGGGACATATTCCAGAAGGAAGCATGAAAAAGAACAGAGCAAAAAGATGAAACACTGAAGAATATGTTGGCAGGAGGTAATTGGGAAAAGTGGGAGGAAATATTGCCAAATGATTCAGGCCCTCAGTGTATTTTGCGTAACATTAAAATTAGAGCTTGACTAATTTTCCAACAAATTACTTGGCTCCAGAAGGGAAAAAAAAACATGAAGAGGCAGTCATTTTTTTTCGTTATTGGAAGTCTTCAAAAACAAAACTAGATTTGGAAATACCTACATATATTTTTCAGGTCCACAGATAAAAAAAATCTTCCTGTTTAAGAATGGCTTAACCAAGGGCATTTCTGTCCATTCTAATTAAAGCACATGTTAGGTTGGAAGACTTGACCACGGGTGTCACAAGCACACAGATGTCTTACCTCATAAGGCACCAATTTCCCCCTTTAATTGTTTCCCTGTCAGAAGCAATCTCTCTCGGGGGGTCTGCTTTTGAGGTCCAGCCAATCAACTCCATTGTGCTGACATAGCTCAGATGATGCCAAATAGAGCTGCTGCCCAGGTCCCCATTAATGGAACAAAACACACAGTTATTCCAGACATGGCACCCCATTGCTACAGCATCACTGTGACTTGAAAATCACAAACTGTCAGAGAATGAAGGGAGGCTGAACACCATGTCATGCCTGCCTAGTATTTGTCTGAAGAAGAAGCAGGAAAGGGAATGATCACATGGTTGAACTGGGGACAGAGCCTGACCCACTCATGTCTTCTGATCCCCAAGTTGGCTATATTGCCATCTACTACCATAGAGTCTGTTTGTAAAGAATTCTTTCATATAATCATGTAACTTTGCTCTGATACCTTCATTTGAGACTTTATAAAATGTGACTTGTTAGTTATACACTTCTAACCAACAAGAAAGAATGAATGAATTAGGACAATTAACTTCCTAGTGGTCAAACTCTTCTACCCTAAACCAAGCTCTTGTGAAAATCTCCGTATCACTATAGCAAAGACAACCTCTCAAGGTCAAAGTACAAGCGACATTCTTGGTAGTTTAGCATCTTTTAAGCTCAAGGCTTGAACCTAATCAATTCCTTTCCATATAAAATCCTACTTTATTGAATCGTTTTGATGGGGAATCTAAGAAAGTCAGATGCTCTTATAGCCTAGTCTCTGCCCATTCTAAGATTTTCAATGTGAATAACCTAAAGCCTTGGCTAAGGACATCCATTCTCTAAGCTGCAGTGATCATGGTGGCAGGATTTAGAAAAATTCCTTGGCAGTAGCACCACATTAGCCAAGAACTGCAATAATCTGTTCCTGGTATCTGGCCGCTTCCTTGTCCACTGACCAGGTCTTAATGTTCATGCTTCTGGCTAGCACTTGTGTAGAAATAGCCCAGACAGTGAAATTTAGAACAAAGGGTTCTTCCCTGCATACTGCCCTCACAATAAGAGACTTGAATAATACTTCAGCACACTGTAACATTAACTAGACTTTCTAAGAAATAAATACAACTTTTAAATAATTTTGGCCAATCCTCTTATTATTTCTTTCAAAAATATTATTATTGAAAGAGTTTGATCACAAATTCACAGCGGGGAATTCCTTTTGAATTAAAATGAACAAGAAGAATAGTCAGCAAAGATTAATTACAGGGACTATGTCAGAATGATGAGGTTTAAATATGCCATGAATAGAGATTCATCTGTGAAGAATCATCAGCCAAAAGAAAAATTGAGGGATTAATTCAAATGATCTCATTTAATAAAGATGAGTAAACTAATTAAAGATTCCAATAGATTCCATGGTGATTTTATTATGAGAAATGTTCTAGGAAGCAGGTAGAAAAAAAGGAGATTCCAATGGATTCATATATAAGGAAATCATCTTAGAGAAAATGGTTAATTTTATGCATTGATGAATTCTGCATTAGTTAGAAAGTCAGAGAAAAGATTTAGACACCTATGCTTGTGATTAGCATATTCAGCAGATGTCAAGTATAAACAGGCTGTTGCACTGAGAGAAGGGTTAATATAGTAGCAGTCCTTAAACCATGAAAGCTCTGGTGTGTGCTGATTGTGTTCAAACCCCCTGCAGAGCAAGGATTCTACCTTGAAGCTTCTTGCTCATCAGGAGCAGGCTGGCATGAGCCTGACCTCAGTGGGGCCTGAAACATATCAAAGAAAAGGAAATGACCACGTTATGTTTTCATTTAATTAGAGAGACTAACATCAAATGCTAAGTTTGAGTATAAAGGGAAAATCCTGACAAAGGTGGATAAGCAGGTCTTTATGTCTTCATAAATAATCACAAGGAGAAAACCAGAATTTAGGAAAGGGGATAATGAAAAGAACTATTTGAGAAACGCTACTGAGTTTAGCTAGAACCCTAACGTGCTAATAAGGTAAAACAGAAATAGTGGAATTTCTTGAGCTAGTTTCTTTTGGAAATTCAAGTACAATTTAACTTACAGGATAATATTTGGTGTCAGAGGTCTTGAGGCTGCAGATAATATATAATAAGGATCTATTTTGTGTTTGTGCCAGTCCTCGGGTTTGAACTCAGGGCCTGGGCTCTGTCCCTGACCTTTCGGGTTCAAGGCTCATGTTCTACATCTTGAGCCACAGGTTTACTTCCAACTTTTCTCCGTTGAGTGATTAACTGAAAATCAGAATTGCATGAACTTTCCTGCCCAGGTTGGCTTTGAACTGTGATCCTCAGCTACCAATCTGTAGCTAGGATTATAATCATGAGCCCTGGCCTTCCTATCTAAAAACTATCTTTCAACAGAAACTACTTCATTTTCAGTTTTGTTGTGTTTGAAGTTAAATTCTTGCTTTATATTCCAGGCTGGCCTTGAACTCATGATCCTCCTGTCTCTGCCTCCTGAGTGCTAGGATTACCAGTGGGTGCTTTGATTTCTGGAAATACTTTAATTTTTGTTTCACTTTACTGTTCTAAACAACTGTGATGCAGCATAATGATTGATATTGTGTTTACAATGTGTGCCCATTGACAAAAAGCCATACCTTCCAAACATGCTGCAGGAAGAAAGTTCTTATATGAAGGCCTTCACTGGGCATTAGGAGCAATGTGTTGATACATTGCACTCAGCCTTTCTGAGTAATGGCATAATGGCATGATACCTGTCCTCCCTTGCAAATATTACTTACAGGTGAAGACAGAGTTACCACACCAGTGGGTAGTATCTATTATTGAACCATTGGCAAGACTCATCAGTAGCAGTTCAAGGCTAGACACATCTATAGCAGACATCAATGAGGAAGATTGACAAAGATGCGTTCCACAGCCTACTTCATGTGGGAATGCATAAGTAAAGTCGTTGAAAGTAGATGACTGTTCTTAAAGCCGATATGAAAGAGCCAAAAAGCTAAAGTATGACAACTCCACATCAGGGTTAGATCCTGTCTAAGCAAGGTGACTACGATTGTATGGCTATAGCCCTTGGACATAGAAATAAACCTTGGGCCTTTACTGAGCATTTTCCTATGAACATTTGATTCCTACTTGAAAACCAAAGGAAGTTGATAGTGGCAACATTTTGATAACACTTCTACTTTTGTATTATCTGATGACGCCTTCTTAGTCTAATCTATTGAAGGAGTTAAGATTTATTTTCTAATAGGCCACTCTAGTAATTAACAGAAGAAAATGGAAAAGGGTGATGGTAGATACTATAAGGAAACCCCAAAGGGAACATATTGCAGTATTAGGTCAAAGTTAAGTAAGGCATAAATTAATACTGTATCCATGTGGAGGGAAAGAAAGGGAAGAATGAAATGAAAGTTTTATAAGTTAAATTAACCATTCTCAGTGATTGGTTGGATGATAAAAAAAACTGAGTGAGAAAAATGGAAACATCAGAAATAATTCCTGATATATTGACTGAGATAAGGCAGTAAATGCATGGGAGGACAAGCCCAAAATAATAATCACAGAGACAAACTTAACTACCTTGTGGCTACATTGATGGGCACGCTGTCACTCTGTCATAGCCTTCAGGAAATGATTGAAGATGTGGCAGGAGTCAAGTGAGGAGTGATGTGGAAAAGGAATCAGTCCAGCATGGGATTATATCCAAGTTTCAGGAAAAGTCATTATAGAGGTCAGGGCTTGGTGAGATCCAATAAATGTGCATTAAGCACAAATCTGAAAAACATTATGCTAGTATTATTATTGTGTGTGATGTGTTTATGGCAATATTCTGATCTACACTTGTAAAAAAAAGGATGTTTAGAGGACCCACCCCCAAAACACCACGCTTCGTTCAATCTCAAGGATGGATTTTTTTTTAAGCCTATACTTCAAGAAGCAAGATGTTCTTACAACTTACAGGAGCCTAAAGTCCTTCCCATCAACACAGTGAGGAGCTAAGAAGCTTGTTGGGGGAAGTCTGCTCTGAACACGGGAGACAGGAAGCAGAGAAGACCTGATGCAGAACATTCACCTGACTGAGATGGCACAGCATCACACAAGTGATCCAGGATGCTCACACAATAGCCAGAGGTAAAAAGTAGCCAGTCTGGTCTTCACCTAGACCAGATCACTGGGAGATACATTGAAGATGACTAGGCAGGAAGTAAGCATTTGCCCAGTAGTTACAAATTATGTTTCTCTGGCAAGAAAGACTGCTTTGGTATCAGGACCTGTTCTATCTTCTTTATCATTCACTGTATTTAAGCGTTCACATGTCTAATATGCACACAGGTATGTACGTGATGTGGATGTATTTTTTCATAGTAGAAATTCAGTCATTTTATTTCATTGTGTGAAGCACTAAGTTTAAAGTCTAATTAGTAACCAATCAAACCCATGACACTCTCAATCATTCTCAGAGTTGAGCTTATCTTACTGAGTCAAGAGTGTGATACTTGGAGTTGGAAAATGATGTTGAGAGATCTTAATAAATTCTGTCTCGATAAATACATTTGTCTTTCTGCCAACTAAATGGTAAGTTAGAGCCTAGTAGGTATTTCATCTTAAAGATTTTGTACCATCTTCACAACCTTATGAATTTGCTCATTCTCTCCATAACACCCAACAAATGGTTCCTCTGTTGTACACTATGGAAGACTTGTTAGAAAATAGGTGGTGCTGTAAATGTGAAAAGTACTTAAACTACCTGGTGCTGGTGGCTCATACCTGTCATCTTAGCTACTCAAGAGACTAAGATCTAAGGATCATAGTTCAAAAGCCATCCCAGGCAAGAAAGTCCATGAGACTCCTATCTCGAATTAACCACCAAACAAATGCTGGTAGTAAATCTATGCCCAAGTTGTAGAGCACTAGCCTTGAGCACAAAAGCTTAAGGACAGTGGCCAGGCTTTGAGTTCAAGCCCCAGGGGGGTGGTACAGCTGCTATTATAATATAGATGAGGGCTGATATAGGTCATAATATTAGGAAGAAAAAGACAGAAGAAGACAGAATTAAGAGAAATTCAGAGGCAGACCAAAGTTCCAAAGTAAAAAAAAATAATAACAATGAATTAGTATATGAGATAAATAAATGACTGTATTAGAAAGTAAACCATTTAGTTGGATATATCCTTAAATAATGTATCTATTACAAAGTAAACCATTTAGTTGGATATCTCCTTAAATAATATATCTATTCAATATGCTGAGACTGTAGTCCATAACTTTGTATTTCCTAGAACAATAATGAGGATTTCCTTGTCCAAGCCCATGTTGCAGTTCTCTTCTCAAGCAAAACTGAAGCTGGATTGACATGGAGGTCAAAGGTGTCACCTGAGCAAGCTCCATTGCAAATTGAAAGCAAAAATCATTCTAGACATACAACGATTACGACCACTAGGCTATAGGGATAATTACCTGTCAAGTGGTAGAAACCTCATTTCTCAATCATTTTGAAACAAGTAGGATAAAACCAGGAAAATAGGTGAAAATGAGTCACAAGTAGAGATAATAGTAAAACAATCATGAGACAGTAAAGATGAGGGTATCAGATTAAATGCAAAAATACATAGCTACTATTTTTCCACTTGCAAAATGTGTGGCTAGATGAGTTAGATGGCAGAAATTGCCAAAAAATTTTCTGTGACACTCGGTGTGCATGTATAAATGTATATAAGTGGTATGTGTGTGTGTAAAGGAGAGAGCCTTATGTTTAGATAAATTCTTTACAGTTAGTATATAATCATCGACATACAAATGAACCAAAACACCGCACGGTACCTCATAAGTATATAAAACATATTATCTGTCCACCAAAAATACTTTGAAGAAAATCTAACAATCTAACACAGCAATTCAGTCCAGAAACAAGGGGCAGTCCAAAGAAGAGTACAGTCATCAACCTGTCCAAGACATCTTTCTCATGTATCTGTCATTCTCTGGGAAAAATCTGGCCTCAGTTTTCAACATTTGCAATCTCAATTGCATACAGCAAATAAGTAAATTAGGTTGCTCTTAATTATTTTCTGAAACTATTAGCCATAGAATTTTTTGAGTCCAAAATGATGCTGGCATTTATAAAACCTGATTCATCTCTATTTTTAAGAATGCATACACTGCATGAATTATGCTTTTCATCCTTGCCCTTCCAATAATGTTGCAAAGAAAAAAAATTAATAAAATAAACCATTAAAGACATGTTTTAAAAATGTCAAGGATGTGTTTGGATATTGTCATACACTACTTCCCCCAAGACCCGTGTCTATAGCTTCTTTTTTACAAAGTTTCTAACAATAGAGTATAATGTCTTCGATTAGCATTAAATAAATACATTTGCTAAATTATTTTTTCTTTTATTTTTACATGAGCAGATATTAGTAATTCTAGGGGATTTCATTGTGATAATTCTACACATGTATCTAATGTAGGCTGAGGATGCTCACTCTTTCTATTATATTCCAGTTCTTCTCCCACTAGCTACTGCTTCAAATGGTGTTTAATGGGTTTCATTATGTTGTTTTCATGTCCTAACTTATTCTCATGAAGGTAAAGCTGAACTAATTATTAGGATTTCAAACAATGAATTGTAACTTGCTTAGTATGGAAAGATGTAAATGCATTTATTGATCATTCTTAGCATGGACAAAATGGAGTCAAACCAGATACTAAGATGAAAGTTTAATTGGCAAGAAAATGTATATAGTAGAGAAATTGAGGGTTGGGTGGAATTGGGAGAAACGTGGGAGAATTGATGGAAGGCTGATGTGGATCAAGATGCATTGTGTTCACAAACTAACACAAAATGCTGAGCTGAAATCCCTTTTTTTTTTTTTTACAGCTACTTAAGGGTAGGTAATAAAATAAATAAATAAAATTTATGTGACCAAATTATTTGATACACAGCTTTCATGGTTAAAATCCTTATTGGATCCTTTTCTGTTAACTTTACATCTTCAGATTTACAAAATGTGAAGTAGCTGCCCTTCATTAAAAATAGAGACAGCATAAGAAAAATGTGCTACTTCAGAAAGCTGCTGTGGGTTTATATATCAGAATTATTGATGTCAATATTTTACAAAAGTACAATTTTAAACCTTTCATATATGTATTTTGCAGTTTAGAATGAATAACATAGAGTCTTAAGTAGTTACCAAAGATTGTGAAAAAACAATCTTCAGGAAGGCTGAGGTTCTAAACGAAGACATTCCACCTGTACTATTCCATTGTAAATGACTTATGAAATTAATGATCACATTTATTGACATTTTCATGTCAGGGCATTTTCAAATTTTAATTTTATGAAATAAGGTAGTTTTGTAACATGAATCTTTTCGATCGTTCTCTTCTTGAATAGTCCTGAGAGATGACAGTATTGACCTGGGGACCACTGGGTGAGGAAAAGGTTAAGAGATAGGAATAGTGTTTTCTAGTAAATACAATATTGTTGTTCAATTCCCAGGGTGATGGTGCACGTTCCTCAAACTGCTGTATGATCTCCACTATTCATTTTGTATGTGCTTCAATATTCCCAGCTGTGGTGTTAATTCTGTGACAAATATCAAAAAGCTCCTTTTCTCAAGTCATCATTGCTGAGGTGAATCCTGGCTTTGGTTGTTTGCAAGTTGCCTTGTCTTTACCAAAATTACTTCTTCCTCCTTTGTGAATAACATTAGCACTGATTCCATGGGGTGTTGGGAGTATTAAACTCACAGAAGGTTCTTAGCAAATTACCTGCCTGGAGCATGATACACAAGGGACAAATAGCCATCTTATTACTACTAGCACACAAAAAGAAATGTAAACTAAAAGAACTGAAAAGAATGCCACGTAGCTTTATATTTTTCTAGAGACTTTATGGGGGGGGGGGGAGATACCATAGGAAATAATTTGTGTCTCTGGATTCTGAATTCAAAAATACTTGATCCTCAGGAAAGAAAGGAAGAAGGAAGAAAGGAAGGAAGGAAGGAAGAAAGAAAGAAAGAAAGAAAGAAAGAAAGAAAGAAAGAAAGAAAGAAAGAAAGAAAGAAAGAAAGAAAGAAAGAAAGAAAGAAAGAAATAGAAGAAGAAAGAAGGAAGGAAGGAAGAGAAAGAAAGAAAGAAAGAAGGAAGAAAGAAAGAAGGAAGGAGGGAGGGAGGGAGGGAGGGGGAGAGAGAGAGAGAAAGAAAGAAAGGAAGAAAGAAAGAAAAATGAAACAAAACAAACTTTGGCTCTTTAGGATTACTGGGAAGTTCAGAGGCAACTAATAGAAAGATGAGATGCCCTGACAGTAGTAATTCAGTAAGGTAGTAGGAGGTGCTCCTATCCCTGATTTTCTAACTTTATCCCCTGTTCACTTTGGCTGGACCTATGGATATTTGAGTTCCACAGGCAGGGGTTACCAAGGATGATTTTGAGGTGATAGTATGAAGTTTAAGTATGTGATCAGTACATACCCTTCCCAATTCCTTTCCCCTCTTCCATTTCTGCTTATATACTTAGCCCTTACATTGCTGCCCTTCCTTCATCCTCTGCCTAATCCCTTTTTGGAAAAACATTACCAAAATTATTCAGATTGTGAATCTGAATTACCTTTTCAAGATAATTTTTTTTCTTTTTTTATTGTGAAAATACTGTACAGAGGGGTTACAATTACATGGGCAAGATAGTGAGTACATTTCTTATCAAGCATTGTAGCCTCCTCCTTTGTTTACCATTCCCATCCCTTCCCATCCTCCTTCCCCCCCCCACCCAACCCTCTCGCCCCCCCAAGTTGTAAAGTTCGTTTTTGAAATGACAACTTGTACTTCTCATTGTTGCAACAGGTCCACCTATATCCTTATTTAAACGACTTGCTTTTCCCCTTCCCCTCCACAAATTATACCGACATGAAATACAGTGAAAGCAGGGGTTATACTGTGGGGGAGGGACATACAAAGCAACAAAGAAATAATTTTATAATTGCGTTAGAAATAAATGCATGAAAGAAAAAAAACATTTAAAATACATATCTTAGGGTTCATTTTCCTAACATCACCAATCTGACCTTTTCTGCTTGACTCATACATATACTAGATATTGCAAATAAGGGAAATCATGGGACCTATGTTTCTTTGGGCTTGGCTTACTTCACTTAATATAATTTTTTCCAAATCTTTCCATTTCCTAACAAATAGGGCAATGTCATTCTTTCTGATGGAGGCATAGAATTCCATTGTGTATATATACCACATTTTCTTGATCCATTCATCTACTGAGGGGCATTTGGGTTGGTTCCAGATCTTAGCTATGGTAAATAAGGCTGCAATAAACATAGTTGTGCTGGTAGCTTTAGTGTGGTCTTGTTTGTAAACATTTGGGTAAATGAAAAAATATTTTTGTCTGGTAATTTATTAAACCAAGATAATTATGGAATTCTCAGCACGAGGACCATGTGGAAATCTTTTTCAGAGCCCCTCAAATTGCACTGTAACCTTGATATTTACAAAACTAGCTGTGGCTATAAAGGATCTGTTCCAAGGGGACTGCCTCATGGAAGATACCAAAAGTATTAAAATCAATAGAGCATGCAGAGGAGTACTGGGTAATTACGATGCTGTGCTATGAACATCACACTTCATTTGGAAAACTACTGGCCTATATGATTTTACCTCATTTGACACCCAGGAATCCTTGAAGTAGAGGAATAATAGCCCATACTTCTGGGAATTCAGTCCCTTGGAATCAGTATTGTCTTTTTTTTAATCTAGAAACCATCATATATTCATTTAAAACTACTTGAAATTTTATTTACCTAAGAACTGGGCCTTCTATTGTGACCTCAACTTTCTAACTTTCATTTTTGAGCAATAACCTTCTTAATTAACTATTAAGATGATTTCTATAGGGAAAACACCTGTCTAAATATTTACTGCCCTGTGGAAACCAGAGTTTTCCAAAGTCTTGGGCTTCTACTTGTTTGTTAGGTCTGGGCCATTCACTCTATATGCCAAATAAAGTGGCCTGATGAAGTATAGAGAGAGGAGATTTATTACATGGCATGGCAGCCATAGGAAGAGGAGACGTAAGCATTTCAGACCATTTTCAGCTAGCTTCAGACATAGGCTATAAGCTTAAATAGATAATGACAACAACAAACTAAAAACTCTGAAGATGTACATAATGTGTGTGTGTGTGTGTGTGTGTGTGTGTGTGTGTGTGTGTGTGTGTGTGTGTGTGTTTCTAGGGCTTGAACTCAGGGCCTAGGTACTGTTCCTTAACTCTTTGCTTAAGACTAGTGCTCTACCACTTGAGCTACAGCTCCAGTTCCAGCTTTTTGATGGTTGAGATAAAAGTCTCATGGATTTTCATGTCTTAGCTGGCTTTGAACCACAACCATCAGATCTCAGCCTCCTGAGTAACTAGGATTACAGGCATGAGCCATCAGTGCCCAGTGTTTACATAATTTTTAAGCAGTCTTGGTCAAAGTGTGAGCTGGTCAGTTATTATTTCTGTTCTTCTTTTGGAAGGGGCTTTGGAAAGTTTTTACAGCTGTCACCACTGGTAACTATGAACAAATCATCATTACTTGGCTAAGGATACTCTCTATCCCAAGGATACACTCTGTTCCCTTGTGGTAGTTTTGGTCCTTTCTCATAAAGGTGTTACTAATCAATGGTGTCTTTCCTAGAACCCACGGTGACTGCAAAGTGCCTGCAAAGAGACTGGGTTAGAGAAGACATACACTCATGGAGTGAGGAATGCCAAGCTTTTCTCTTGCTTTTTTTTTTAGTTAATTCATTGGTCCAAATAATAGTCAATGCTTTCCAGCAAAGGAAGATTTAAAACCTTTAATACTTTTAATAAGAGGGCACCTATATCTCAGTTTAAAAGCAGAAGAAAGTGCCACTGGACTGGAAGTCTGTTGTTTTGTGCTTTAGAAATGGGGAGAAGGTTGAGAGGAACATTAAAATGAGGATGACCCATCTCACTCCAGCAGAACTGGATGGGTTGAGTGTTGATCAAAGGAAGAATATTTTTAGTGACAGCGGCCTCTCCAAACTCAAGACTGCAGAGAGACATCTGTCTCTATGTGTCTTGTATGTAAAATTCCAAAGGCAGTTATGAGTAAAGTGGGAAGCTCCTTGGATTTGGAATAACTTGAAATAACATCAAATAGACTGTCAGGGAATTCTGATAAAGCTCAGGACTTCAAACACTCAATCAAATAAAAGTGAAAATGCCTCCAAAAGGCAAAGAAATAATGCTGGCCTGCTACATGATTTGAAGCTCACAGTACTATCCTATTGAACCAAGTGTGCTCAAACTGGAGGTTTCAAACCCTGGAAAACTAAAAAAGAATTCTATCAAGAAGCTCATAAAATAATCTAAAATGAACTTGCATTCAGATGATTGTATGTACAGAAATAAATACATACAATACATATTTTAGTCATGTATCCATTTAAATATAATGCTTAAGTTTTTATTTATTTGTTTATTTATTTCTTAGGTTAGTTGTGGGACTTGAACTCATAGCCTTGAACTCATAGCCAGGGCACGGTCCATGAGCTTTTTGTTTTCAAGGCTAGTGCTCTTCCACTAGAACCACAATCCCAGTTTCAGATTTTTGATGGTTAATTTGAGATAAGAATCTCATGGACTTTCATGTTGTGGCTGTCATTGAACCACCAACTTCAGATCTCAGCCTCCTGAGTAGCTAGGATTACAACCTGAGCCACCAGTACTCAGATACACTGTTTAATTTATTGTAATGGCTCCTTAATTGAGAGATACTAAAAGTTGTATAATATTGTGCCCAGAGGTCTGCTAAATGTTTTGGTTCTAAAAAGTGACTTTTCACACCAAAACACTGGAACCCACTGAACAACATCATTCCATTACTAAACCTAAGAGTATTCCGTTTGTAAAACCTAATGGCCTGTTAAAAATGTTGATACTTGAATTGAAATTAGGTGTTAAGTATTAATTTTTAGTTGTTTTGTTTGTGTATACTAAAAATGACCCTATAAATTTCCAAGTTAAAGGAACATCCACAAGATAAATAGGATAGCTGGGGCCCTTCAAACAAAAACAAATGGCTCTCCTAAGAATCAACACAACCAGTTTGGGGCACAGCAGGGAAGGAAAGATTCTCTCATGTTCTGTTTAAGGCTGAGTGGTAGACCAAACTATTGTAAAACAGTGCTAATTTGGGGCACATACCAATGTTTCCACTCTCACTTTAACTCAGATAAAAGAAGAGCACAGTAAATATCAAAGTCATTCTTAGAAGAAAATTAGGGGAGATGGTTAGAGATGCTTCGCCACCACAGGTCAGCAAGCTGGGTGGAAGGGCAGTGGTTTCCTGCACTGGTAACACATAGTGGACTGTGTCCATCAGCCTCAAGCAAATGCTGCTGTGGTACTGGGAACTACAGGGAAGAAGAAAAGTTTGTCTTGGCTCATGCGTAGTGTCCACATGCTCTACAGCTGGGAGCAATTGCTGCTATTATTTTCATGAGCAATGATTTTTTTCCCATGTATCTCTTGATTTAATACTCTACTCTATACATGGAATAATATTGTTATTTATTCATCAAAACTTATTTGTGCAAACACTTTATAGTCACTGGGAAATTACATATATAGAGATATTTTGTGGAGATACTTGGGTCCAAAAAGAACTTAAATATTTTAGGTGACCATTTTGACATGAAGGGAAAATATAGTGAATATGTATATATATATATATATATATGTGTGTGTGTGTGTGTGTGTGTGTGTATAATTCAGACTTGCAAAGTTTATATGACAAGAAAAATAAAATATCTAAAGTAGCAGTTTATAAAGACATAACCAAAAGCAAAAAATGAATGAAGTTTTCCCATTCTTATAAAAGGTCTATACATTTCTTGAATTAGATGTATGAGTCTAATAAAAATGCTCTCAAATCTCAAATACATTTCTTTTATGGCTAGAGAAGTTGAGTATTTCTTCATGTGTCTATTGGCCATCTTTCTTTCCTCTTCAGAGAAGTTTCTTTTTAAGTCTTTAGCCCATTTATATATTGGACAGTTGTTTCTTTGAGGATTTGTTGTTATTCCAACTCATCCCATTTAGAATTGCTCTAATCAAGAACTCTAATAACAACAGATGCTGGAGGGGATGTGGACAGAAGGGAACCTTACTGCGTTATTAGTGGGAGTGTAAACTTGTTGAGCCACTTTGGAAAGCAGTATGGAGGTTCCTCAAAAGATTACACATAGAGCTCCCCTATGACCCAGCAATCCCACTTTGGGGCATTTACCCAAATGATCACAAACAAGACCATACTAAAGCTACCAGCACAACTATGTTTATTGCAGCATTATTTACCATAGCTAAGATATGGAACCAACCCAGATGCCTCTCAGTAGATGAATGGATCAAGAAAATGTGGTATATATACACAATGGAATTCTATGCCTCCATCAGAAAGAATGACATTTCCCCATTTGTTAGGAAATGGAAAGACTTGGAAAAAATTATATTAAGTGAAGTAAACGAAGCCCAAAGAAACATAGGTCCCATGGTTTCCCTTATTTGCAAGAACTAGTATATGTCTGGGACAAGCAGAAAAGCTCAGATAAGATGATGTTAAGTGAAATGAACCCCAAGATAGGGACACAAGTGTTTTTTTTTTCTTTCTTGCTATTGTTTCTAATGTATTTATAGGTACCATGTATTTTTTTTCTGGTTTGTATGTTCCTTTCCCATGTTATAACCCCTGTTTTCATTGTATTTGATGTTGGTATACTTGGGGGAAGGGAAGGGAAAAAAATGTTTAAATAGGGATACAGTTTGACTCATTGTAACAATGAGATGTACAAGACACTATGTTGAAAAACAAACTTTACAATTTAGGTGGGGGGAAGGTGGGAGGAGGGAGTGTAGTTGTGGAGGTGGGAGGGAAGGGGATGGTAGGGGAAAAACAAAGGAGGAGGCAACAATGCTTGATAAGATATGTACTCATTACCTTGCTCATGTAACTATAACCCCTCTGTATGGTATTTCCACAATAAAAAACATTAAAAAATAAAAATAATAAAAATAAAAATCTCATATACAGACTTGGGTACGTATAATGTATAATATATCTATACTAATGTGTATCAACAGATTATACCCATTAACTCATTTACAGCATTTTAATACAAAATTCCATATGAGGAACGTACTTTAGAGCTATGAGAAAGAAAAAGGGTTGATTTTCCTGCGGACTTTTATTTATAATCTTTATAATCTAGTTGTTTCATTGAAAAACAACTTAAACAAATTTAGTTTTGCTTACAATAAAAAGAAAAGAAGCAAATTGTTATGGCCACTTGTTTATGCTTGGTTCTTTTTTTCTAGACATTTTTTAATTTTTCTTATTCATGTTTTGTTTCTTGATGCTTGGTATTTAATTTTAAACCATATGTTACCCTCTCATAGTAGATGAATTCAATTACTAAAGTTTTGTTGGTTTAGTAAGTTATATCAGTTTTTTACTGATGTAAGGATGTTTACTGATTTAAGGATGTCCATGAAGACATATGCAGAGATAGAAAAGAGCTAGAGATAGAGATTGACAATAATAGATATAAACATAAACATAACCATAGAACTGTAGCTAAATGCTAACTGTCTCTAAATGCTGACTCTGTCTCTCTCTCACACACTCTACCCATGTATCTATTTTAATTGCACGGTACAATTTCGTTCATTTCAAAACTTGTTGGATAAAGTTGCTTTTAGTCCTCAAAGCTGCCATAGACTCATGCTCTTTCTTGGTAAATGCAATTGCTTCTAAGGGGATAAAGCAATCTTAGACCCTTTTCTTAAGTGATAGCTATGAAGTAGAGTTAAACACTGTAAAAATCTGAGTAGAGGTGAAAACTTGAAGAAATCATAAGGCAGAATTAGCCTTTTGCACATTACTATAGCCACTTTACTGAAACAAATACTTTATCAGCATAGTGCTGTTGCTTTTCTTTCTGCTTAAGTTACTTTATACTATTTCTGTTCTCTAGTGCCAACTTCTTAAATTATACAGCTCCCATCTAAATTAATATAAGACAATCTACTTTTTATTTCATCTATGAATATATGATAATTCTATCTGAACTCTAGGTGAACCCATGCTAAAAGTATACATAAAGATATTCATAAACTGCCTGGCAGATATTCATAAAAGGCCTGGTTCAAGTGAGAGGGTGCTATTCATATTGGTGAAAAAGTTGATTGAGAGCGCAGAGTACAAAGTCTGAATTTAAGGCCCAGTTCTAGCACACATATACACAGAAAGGGAGAAAAAGGAAAGAAGGGAGGAAGGGAGGAAGGGAGGAAGGAAGGATGGAAGGAAGGAAGGAAGGAAGGAAGGAAAGAAGCAAGGAAGGAAGGAAGGAAGGAAGGACAGAAAGACAGACAGAAAGGCAAAAGAAAGAAAAAGAGAGAAAAAAGAAAGAGAAAGAAAGAAAGAAAGAAAGAAAGAAAGAAAGAAAGAAAGAAAGAAAGAAAGAAAGAAAGAAAGAAAGAGAAAGAAAGAAAGGGAGGAAGAACAGAAACCCATGCTTATAAAGGCACCCAAGTATTTGCTTATGGGTACCCAAAGAAAATATCTGTTTAAGCCATAAGACTGAAACATAATTCTCAAATGACTATGCATGTTTTGTTTTATACACACACACACACACACACACACACACACACACACACACACTCACACACACACATCTTAGTTGATTCATTAAAATTCTTTCGAGCAATAGCTCATCATCTCATAATTAGAGCCAAAGATTTTGAAGAATGAAGAGGGTCTATGTTACCACTTGACTCCATAGAGTTTGCAGAAGCTTTAATGAAGGAACTCTACATGAACGCACAAAGTATCAATGCTTTTCCTGGTTGGTTTTGGGTTGCATGTCTGTTCTGGGTAGTCAATATTTACAATTTCCAAATTGTGCTGTGTGTCTAACATTGCTCTGGGTATAATGGAAGGAAATTTTAAGGTGAGTTTCTATATGATTCCACCCACATCCAGGCTGAGTAATTTAGCCAATGTACGCTCCCACCCCTTGACCTTTGCTACTGAATGACACTATACAACAGTAAAATATGACTGATGCCCTAACTGATGTATTTATAACATGCTGTGGTAGGAACTGAAGATGAGGACATGACCACACCCCTACTCCACTTTCAATTGTGCAGGCTGGGTTTCCTGTCTAAACAAACACTAATATGTACTAAAGAAAGTCAGTCAATGTTTTGAAAAACTTTTTTTTTCTCCTTTTGTTTTGTGTTCTCGAGTCTCATTATTGCTTTAAACTGTAGAGTTCTTAAGAAAACTTCCTGTGCCTCTTGATACTTCTCCCAATTACTGACTCTTATTCTTTTGACTCTTATACTCTTGACTCTTAAATTCTAGAACACAGATAGAGCTTTAAATCTCATGGCTCGATGAAACATCAATCCTGTAAAAAAATAAAATATATATATATATATATGCCAAGATAGAGATCTAATATATCATAAACAATATTATATCATAAAAATAAAGCATTTTAACAATTTCCTGTGGTAAATCAAAATTGAACTCTATGCAAATCCCCCAAGTTTTTTTCAAATGTATAGTTTTATTTAGAAAGACTTATTTCTTATAACCAGAGATGCATTTGGTATAACAAAGCTTCCCTAGGAAATGTCAAAATGATCATACATAAAGGCATTTAATATTCAGAATAATCCCATAAAGCAAGTATTCATACCTTTTTTTTTCTTTTGTCCACTCAAAAATAAAGACTCCAGGCTGGAGGTGAAGTGATATGCTTATAATCCCTGCACTTAGGAAGGAGAATTTTGAGGCTACACTGGGCTACATAGTGAGATATGAGATAAAAAAAAAAAAAAAAAAAAAAAAAACCCTCGGAGAGATTAGTTAAGTAGCTTGTACAAGTTTTTAAGTCAGCTGATAAAGGATACAAATTTAAGTGTCTGACCTTTCTGCTAAGCTACATAAACTACAGTTCCTTTTTTATGTCTTACAACATAAGCTTACCTTATATTATGGACAAAAATTGTTCAAGATACTGAAGAGTCACGGGTATTTTTTTTTTTGGTGCCAGTTCTGGGACTTGAACTCAGGGCCTAGGCACTGCACAAAGATAGTGCTCAACAATTTGAGACAAAGCTTCACTTCCAGCTTTTGGGGAGTAATTTATTGGAGATAAGAGTCTCACAGACTTTCCTGCCCAGGCTGCCTCCAAAGCATAATCCTTAGATCTCAATCTCCTGAGTAGCTAGAATTAGACGATAATATTTTAAATCTTATAAATTTTCCTCTTAGTGGATGTATGTTACTATATTTTAATGTTTCCACGATGTGCTGTTTAAAGAATTTACCATCTCTTAAATGGGATACATCTTATAATCAAAGCCATTGGCACCCACTGGAACCAAAGGAGAGGCATAACATCTGTTTGTCATTGTCTTTATACTCATAAACATGATGGCTGTCCCAGTGACAGAACTAGGCAACTGTAACTTATTCATGTTGGTTCTGCAAATATAAGGACCAATTGAAGGAAGACTAGGAGTGTGGACTATGGTTGAAAAACCTTTTGTTAATACCTGCTTGCAAGACAAAGAAACTAGTACCATCGAATCTTAAAGAATAGGTATGGAGCACCTTGGAGGATAATCTGAGACAGTAATGGAGCATGGACAAGAAATGTACCATCACCAGTGCTCTTTATGGCACATAACTTGAGTAAAATGAATCTGGAAAGAGATTCAGAAGAACTTGACTTTGTATATGAGAAATTTTAGGGCTGAATGCTATATGCTATATGGAGCAATCATTCCTAAAATAAATAAATATTGTTTTACACTAATATTTGTTTATTTTTTCCATTGCTGTGTAGAAATCGAGGATGGAGAAGGTGTGATCTGAGTATATTGTATCCACATATGGAATTATCGCCGTTGATGCATATATGGAATTAATACAGTGAAATGTTTCTTATTGTTGGACAATCTTACTTTGTTTTATTTTGTGCCAGTACTGAAGCTCAGGGCCTAGGCTCTCTCCCTTAGATTTGTGTTCAAGGCTGACACTCTACCATTTGAGCCACAGCTGTACTTCCAGACTTTTGCTGGTTAATTGGAGCTAAGAGTTTTATGGACTTACCTACCTGGGCTGGCTTCAAGCCAAGATCCTCAGATCTTAGCCTCCTGAGTAACTAGGATTGCTGGCATGAGCCACTGACACCTGGCAGCTCTGTTGTTTCAATGAAGAATTAGTTTTCATTTACTTGAAGAGTAAATGTAAAGGTTAAGAAAATTAGAAGTCAGAGATGAATACGAAAATATTTTTGTATATTTTCTCTTTTCTCACTGACAGTATGAAAGAAATTGATTTAAGTAGGACAAAACATCTAGGTTATATATAAATAGAATGTTGAAATATAATTCCCATCTATATCTCTATAATTCCCATCTATATCTCTTCCCATCTGTATCATTATTATAGAATATGTGTTGTACAATGTGATTCCATTTATATACTCTAATGGTACTTAGGCCTGAGTATTTTTTGCCATCTCTGAGAGTTTCTATTGAGTCATTGTAGAAAAAATGAAGTAAGTCTCCAAAAACAAGTATCTTTCCCTAGGTAGAAAAAAAAAAAAACAACACAGTTCCCTTTTATAACTTGCTAGCTTCTTTTTTTTATTTAAAGATTTGTTTTCTAGTAGCATATATTGGTTCTACCAAAGTGGCTTCATTGTGATAATTCCACACATATATGAAAGGCGATATTTCCATGAGTATTCCATGATATTCCATGAATATATCCAATGTTCCCGAGCACACTAACCCCCTCCATCAAACCCTCATCTCCTTCTCCTTCTTAAAACAATTGTAACAGGTTTCATTGTTCTGTTTTTACACATACAAAGGGTTTTGACCCTATTCACTCTCATTTACCCGACTCCATTAACTCTTCCTGCTTCCTTCCCATAGCTTGTTAAAAATCCTCCATTTCACTATACCAATTGTAAAGAAAAATAAGCTTACACTTTTTTCTTTACCCTAGAGAATATCAAAAAAGAAGTTGATTCGCTGTCTAAGCACTTCATAGTATGAACAATTTAAAATGTTAGATCACATATAAAAGCACCAGATACTAACCTTTGGTAGTGAATGAGACCTAATAAACAGCTGGATATGGCTGATATTAACACCTATGATTGGGCTGCATTTGTTTTATAGACACAATAAGCCCTCCTGGATGATGAACACTTTGTAATTCACAGAATGACTCATGGAAAATATCGTTTTCATTTACTAAAGTGCCCCAGGATTCAATTTAGATGTATCTTGCTGTGTGGGAATGGATTCAATTTGAATGCCAATGCAAAAGCTACAATAAACTTTAAAAATGTACTAAGATGTTTTGCATCTATTTGGAAAACAGAAGTGAATAAATAAAAGAATGTTCTTGGGATCCACAGCAAAGTAATATCCTATTATATAAACAAGTATTATATAAAAGAGTCATGAGTAACACATGTATTTATGAAACAAATAAACATAAACCTAATAAAGCTACTTTTTCCAAGATGGTATCTAGTAAAGTATGACAAATGAGGTTCATTCTATCCAAAACTTAAAATAAATGTTATAAACCTTAATTTAGGTTGATTTAATAGGTCAACACTGATTCTTTTAAGTATATGCTTAAACTTTATTGAAGGATTCAATAAAGTTGAATTGTTTTTTATTGTTGTTGTTGTTGGTATAGGGCATGAACTCTGGGCCTGATCACTGTCCCTGAGCTCTTCAGCTCAAGGCTAGTGCTTTACCACTTGAGCCACAGCACTGCTTCTGGTTTTCTGGTGGTTAATAAGAGTAAGAGTCTTATGGACTTTCCTGCCTGGGCTGGCTTTGAACCACTATCCTCATATCTCAGGCTTCTGAGTAGCTTGGATTACAGGTGTGAGCCACCCGTGCCTGGTTTAAATAACTAATTCTTTTAAGACAAGTACAACCCAGCACAATTCAAATAGAATTCAGTAATGTGTACTTAGTTTTTCTCTGACTTATGTAAAAATATAAGCCTTAAGAAGTCATGTACCATTCATAATATCCCCTTATCTTCTTTTGAAGATCTAGTTAAATAGGATTTTAAAGGAGATGGTGAAGGAGTTGATCATTTTCATGCATGCAAGGTAAGCGCTCTACCACTAAAGATTTTTTTTTTTGGGGTCCGGTCATGGGGCCTGAGCTCTGGGCCTGGGCGCTGTCCCTCAGCTCTTCAGCTCAAGGCTAACGCTCTACCACTTGAGATACAGCGCCACTTCCGGCTCTTTTTTTCTTCTGCTTATGTGGTACTGAGGAATCGAACCCAGGGCCTCATGCATGCAAGGTAAGCGCTCTACCACTGAGCCACCTTCCCAGCCCGAGTTGATCATTTTCAATAAGGCAACTGTTAGAGGAAACAGTTTCTAGGTAACTTCCTAACAGCTAAACTAAAGTCTTTGCATTCTGGATTTTTTAAATACATAAATGATTCTTCAAAGATCCATTCATTGCAATAGTTCTAGTTCTTAAAAACATTCATATGGAAATCATAATTTAATCTTCAGAATATCTGAGGTGGCTAGCTCTTAATTTCAGCAGTGCCTCATAAAACCGTATACATTCCTTAATGTTTCTAGGATACAGACTATGTATGAGAGCTTACATACAAAGATTAGAAATAGGTTTTGAAGTACAAAGTTTAGAGTCTTCTCCAGTCTGAAATGCTGTGATTGTGTAAGTGTGTTATTTTTACTTCAGACAGCAGCATGTCTGACCCAGCTTTGCTACTGTTGCAACATCCTGCTCTAAACAAGAAAACAGGATTTAAAAAAAAAGAAGCAGCAGCTAAATGAGAATACTAAATATATGTTTTTCTCTAGGCTAGTTAGAAATAAGCGTGTTTTCTCTTTTAATTCCTGGAAAAGAAATTAATCTTGTATATTCCAACTGATGATTGCTTCAATGTCCGATGAAATTTTATGAGTGTTATTTCCCTATAACTTATAGGCAGAGTGTTTTCTTACTTTTTCTTAAAAATAGGCCTTTATGATCTATGCTAAGGAATTTCCACTCTACTGTGCTACCTTGCAGACATCACTCGAGTGCCTGGTTTTATGACACGTTACATACATGCTGGCATGAAATTTGCTAGCTGGTTTAGAAATGGATAGTTTTTAAATGTGCAAATATCTAAGATTTGGGGATGAAAGGTACCATTATATTATTACTATGAACATACAGTTACTGTAAATACTGCGGTAACTCAGGCCTGCAGGAATCTATTAAGTTAACATTATGCATTCTTGGGGATTTGAGGTTTCTGAACTTCATCCATCATTCAGTACCAATTGACATTTACAAATACCACAAAGCTTGACTATCAGGCAGCTTTGTTTCATTTTCCTGCCTCTCTCTTCCCTTCTTCCGGACCCACCATCTTTATCTAACCTCTGTCATCAATCTTGACTTGTTTATTATCATTTGAAAACTGGTGCTGAAATGTTTATACACTATCACTTTGCAATTAACAAGAAATGATTTTATGGGGCTATTTGACAGATCCCTGCTGTAATAAGAAGAAAAGCCTGGGTTATGTCTGATGAATTTTTTTGGTGTCTTTCAGTTGCCATGCATGGCAAATGGTTTGTAAATGAAGACAGACCATGCAATAAATTATAGAACTGAAGATTTATTGGAAAAACAGTTAGGAGAAAACTAATAGCTATCATCTGAAAGGACATCCTGTGGTCCAAGGTCATGGAAACCACTTATCATTTTCTCATTATTTTAAGACTTTTCTTAGCCTTTACACTATTTTCAATAATAATTTTATATAATCAAGTGAATGGTGACTTTAATAAAGAGAGCTGAATGAATGTAAATGTTTACTTTTTGAAGTAACTCTTACATTACAATAGACTCGTGTATGGTTTATCTAATACCTTGGGGAAGCATTTTTTTAGAGTGTAAGTTCTAGTAACATCTTGCTAATTTGCATGAGCCTGTATGATAATTAACTCGGAAAGTCATTAAAGTGGCATGGAAAAATTATTGTGCACTTGGGGAAAAACAGGATGAGGAGAATAAAGACAAGCAGATGGATTGCAGTCACCTATTGACATTTTGTGTTCTTTTTTTACATTTATCCATTTTCCTTCCTTTCTTTCTTTTTCGGTATTGCTTCTTCCTTTCTCCTAGAAATAGTTATAGCAAAATTTTATATGTTAGTGGGAAAAAAAATGTCCCATGTACTAGAGTGAATGAAGGAGAGACATTAATCAAATAGTCAGTCTAGTGAATGTCTGATTTGCAAAGCCAGATAAATGCTAAGAATGACTAGAACTGAGCTTGTTACAAGAGCTAAACAAACAAGAGGTCTCAACCTTGATAACTTTGAGGGCCTGACAACTTGCAGTGAGGAAGGCTTATATGGAGAGTAGCATTTGAGGTGGAATCTGAAGAATGTGCAGTTAACTAGGTGTAAGGAAGCTAGAAGATGAAGCAGTACCGGTAAAATCCTCCAAAACAAAGTTTTTCTGAGTTTGAATGTGAAGTAGTGGGCTTAAATGAGATTGGGTAAGTACGGAGAGGCCAGAATGCTTCTGAAGGGTTTCAAATTAGAGGATGAGAAAGATACTATGTTCACTTTTTTTGTGTGCCTATCTTGGGACTTGAATTCAGGACCCAAGATCTTTCCCTAACCCTTTTTGATCAAGGTTGCCATTTTACCACTTGAGCCACAGCTCCATTTCCAGCTTTTGGGTACTTAAGTGGAGGTAAGGGTCTCATGGACTTTTTGCCCAGGCTGGCTTCAAATTGTGACCCCCTACCCCCCAGAAATTAATCTTGTATATTCCAACTGATGATTGCTTCAATGTCCGATGAAATTTTATGAGTGTTATTTCCCTATTCCAGTATAACTTATAGGCAGAGTGTTTTCTTACTTTTTCTTAAAAATAGGCCTTTATAATATATGCTAAGGAATTTCCACTCTACTGTGTTACCTTGCAGACATCACTCAAGTGCCTGGTTATATGACACGTTACATACATGCTGGTATGTAATTTGCTAGCTGGTTTAGAAATGGATAGTTTTTAAATGTGCAAATATCTAAGATATCCCCTTCCCTTCCTCAAATTAGATAAATGTATATACAAGATGCAGGGTGCCAAAATCAAATACTGTGACAACAGGGGATATATCATAGGGAGAAGAACAAAAGAAACAAAAAAAATCACTTAGTACATTAAAAATAACAATAAGAAAGACCTCTTGTGTCCCTATCTTGGCGTTCATTTTATTAGCATCATCTTACATGGTCATATGTACATAGCTTTTGAGCTTTTCTGCTCATCGGATAAGATTATAAAAGATGTATACCAATTATTGCAAATAAGGGAAACCATGGGACCTATATTTCTTTGGGTTGGTTGTGGGCTTGAACTTTAGGCCTGGGCACTGTCCCTGAGCTCTTCAGCTCAAGGCCAGTGCTTTACCTCTTGAGTCACAGTGCCACTTCCACTTTTCTGGTTAATTGGAGAGAAGAGTCTCATGGACTTTCCTGCCCAAGATGGTTTCAAACTATGATCCTCAGATCTCAGTCTCCTGAGTAGCTAGGATTATAGGCATGAGCCACTGGCACCCAGTTTGCTTGCACATTTTAAGCTCTAGATTACTTGGTACAATGCACATGATAAGAAAATACTTACACGGAATTGTGACAAGAACAAAATTCTGCCCCTGTTTAGAACAGACTCTTTTTATTCTGAAATATTTTCAGTCTATGGTTCTTTGAATTTGTGGATACATAACCACAAACTGAAAGATCTTACTGTACATGAATTTGTAGTTAGAGTGCTCTGTTCTATGAAGCAAATATGGACTTTTCATTAAAATAAACAGGTTCAAATCTCACCTCAGTCATTTATTAGATCTATTATTATGAATAAACTCCTTAAATTTTCTGAGCCTTTATTTCATGGTCTGGGCAATGAGTTAACATGATCTATTCCAGAACATTTGATATGAAGCAATATGATGAAGTGATACCTTCTTTCCTTCCTTCCATCCATCTTTCATTCATCCTTCCTTCCTTCCTTTTTTTCCTCCCTCCCTTCCTCCCTTCCTTCCTTCCCTTCTCCTTCTTCCCTGACTTTCTGTCTTCTTTCCTTCTAATTTCTCCTCTGGAAAAGTAGTGAAACAGGAAAAGGATACATCTCATAAAAGATATGATTTGATGTGTTTGCTAAGGAGGCATTTCACTGAGACCTCAGCTGATATACTGAGAAATAGCTGATACAGTGTCTTCACGGTGTTAGCCGTTCCTATTAACCACTTTCTCTTTATTTGAGGGGGTTGGGGGGAGCATATCTTATTCTTCTGCCATCTTTCTATGCTTGGATCTCTGGGAAATGTCGGCACTTGTCACACAGTGCAGTATTTCCTTTGCTCTCCCCTATGTCTTCTTTCCTGATGTAGCCAGTGACATTCACTATATCTATAACAATGTTTCTAGGGGAACATAAAACACCTTAGCATAATATAGACAAAATTCCAGAACAAACTTCGTATAACTTAGGAAACAGGGCAAATGGCTCAGATTATACTACACTTCAAATTAAAAAAAAAAAATACTACCGTTCTGAATTCTTAAAGAAAGGAATGAGAGTCATTATGCGATCTTTCTCATTAATCCTCCTCAAGAACATTGTGTATCTTAAAATTTCCACCTAATGAAAACATAACCTATGCATCACTTACATTGGATAAAAAGATAAATATTGTTGGGAAACACTAGAAAATCAGTTTAAAGTAGCTTATCAGCTAACTAGATTGTATCAAGCTGTTCTAAATATTAAACAAGGAAAATCGTAACCGTCATAAGGATAAATTCACGATATCCAAATAGACCTCATAGTCTCTACAAAAGAGGATTTTTAAATTCACTCTTTTGACAGATCTTGAATGGCCAGATAAAAATCGGAACTCCAGCCAGTTCCCACATCTCTGAGGCGGGCTCCCATTCTGTGTGCCGGATGACTTAATGGAAGCCCAAGGCAGATCAATTTACTGTAGCACAAGGTGTCTCTGTCCCAGGATTTGTGTACCCGCATTTGTAGCGAGTCCAGTCATATATTACACACCTACTTTGACTGTAACTGGAGACAGCTGATGTACAATAGTGTTGAAAGAAGTGTACTTTTCTAGCCAGGGAACTTGTAAGTGATCCTGCTTCGTCTAGAATTGCCCTCACAAAGTACAGAGTGCTTCCAGCCCATCCTTCCAAAAGTGCTTGAGAGATTGAAAGTGGTTAAAAGTTGAGCTGAACACAGTGGGCATGTCAAAGCGGGCCCTAGATATTCAACATTCCCAGAAGATGTAAGATAAGTCTTGAGTGTTTTCAAATTTTTTTGTTGTGTTTTAACTGAAAACTTGAAAGCAGTTTATGAGAAAATAGTTTATTTGTAATTTTTTTTTTTTTACTAGTTTTCCTTGAGCAACTAGAAGAGTTCACAGACTTGGTACCTGCAATCTTGAAGTTTAACAAAATCTATTTTGCTGATCAAGAGGAAAAGTGAGGAAAATAAGATGATACGATGATGATTAAGGTTATTTGCATAAATCAATAGCATAGGAAGGTCATAAATTTGGGCACTCAAGATGCTTTTGGTGAGCTATTTAATAGAAAGCTCCATCATGCAGGTCTGAATTTTAAGTATGAAATGAAGTTGTGGGTTTCCACGTCGATAAGAGTTCTTTACCACAAGATACAGAGGGGTTCACAGAAAATATTGACACCCACTTATTAATTGGGTTGTTGTTTTATGAGGATTTGTTTTGGAGGGTTAATTTTTTGAGCTGTATGTATACTTTAGATATGAAGTCCTTGCCTCATGTATATCTAGTAAAGATCTCTCATCCTGTGGACTTTCTATTTATCTTGCTATTTCCTTTGCCATGCAGAAACTATGCCATTTACTGCAATCCCATTTATCCAGCCTTTCTTAGACCTGTTGCGTTTTTGGATATTAGGAAGTTTCAACCTCTGCCAAGGAGCTCTAATGTTTTCCCTGTCCCTTCCTGTAATATTTTCAGGGTATCTGGTCGTACATTGAAGTCTTTGATCACTTGGAAGTGGTTCTGGTGCAAAGAGATATATAAGGATCTAACTTAGTTTTCTGCACATGTACAGCCAATTTTGCCATCACTCTTAGTTGAAGAGGCTGTCTTCCTTTCATACTGTGTTTCTGGCTCCCTTATCAAAGATTAGGTGGCTATAGGTCTGTGGATTCATTTCTGGGTCTTTACTTCTATTCCATTGGTCTCCAGGCCTGTTCATGTGCCAGTATCAGTTTTGTTTTGGGTTTTGTTTTTATATCTGTGGCTTTGTAATAGAGTTTGAAGTTTGGTATTGACATTTCTCTAGCACCATTCTCCTGCTAAGGATTGTTTTTACTCTTCAGAGTCTTTTATTATTCCATATGAATTTTTAGATAATTTCTTCTGTACTATTGAAGAATGTTGGGATTTTAGATGGATATTGCATTGAATTTGTAGATAGCTGTGGGCAGTATTGCATTTTCAAGATGTTAATCCTCCCAATCCAGGAGTATGGGAGGTTTTTCCATTCCTTAAATCTCCTTTTATTTCCTTTTTCAGGTTTAAGCATACCCAAAGAAACATAGGATGCATAGTTTCCCTCATTTGTAATAACTAGAATGTATCTATGAATACACAAGTTAATCTAATGGATAGTAAAAGAGAAATAATTACCCTTGGATATGGTTAGTTAAACAGTACTCTAAGCATCCACACACTGAGAATAAAGGAGGATATTCTTTTTTTGGGTGGGGGGGTCCGGTCATGGGGCCTGAACTCTGGGCCTGGGCGCTGTCCCTCAGCTCTTCAGCTCAAGGCTAGCGCTCTACCACTTGAGCCACATTGCCACTTCCGGCTTTTTTCTTTTTGCTTATGTGGTGCTAAGGAATCGAACCCAGGGCCTCAAGCATGCAAGACAAGTGCTCTACCACTGAGCCACCTTCCCAGCCCTAAAGGAGGATATTCTTAGGAGAGGAATGGCTCAATAACTATATGCATACGACCATATAAAATGCTGCTTATCAAAATGAATTCCAAGAAATTAGAGAGAAAAAAAGAGGTTTTGTACTGTTTGCAGCTATTTCTTTTTTCTCCTTTGATTTATTCCCTGTTGTCACTGTTTTTTATTTCTGTATCCTTTGTCTTGTATATAAGTTTATCTAATTTAGGGAAGAGAAGGGGAATCACAGAAACTGTGGGACAAAAAGTGAACCAATTCAACAGCGATATTATATTCTATGCTAGAAACGAACTTTACATCATGAGAGGGGGAGAGTTGTCGGGGGGGAGTGGGAGAAAATGAGGGAAAGGTGACACTATTCAAAAAGAAACATACAGTAGTTTGGAGGTTCCTCAAAAGACTCCACATAGAGCTCCCCTATGACCAAGCAATCCCACTTTTGGACATTTACCCGAATGATCACAAACAAGACCACACTAAAGCTACCAGCACAACTATGTTTATTGCAGCATTATTTACCATAGCTTAGATATGGAACCAACCCAGATGCCCCTCAGTAGATGAATGGATCAAGAAAATGTGGTATATATACACAATGGAATTTCTGCCTCCAGCAGAAAGAATGACATTGCCCCATTTGTTAGGAAATGGAAAGACTTGGAAAAAATTATATTAAGTGAAGTCAGCCAGGCCCAAAGAAACATAGATCCCATGGTTTCCCTTATTTACAATAACTAGTATATGTCTGAGACAAGCAGAAACAGTCAGATAAATTGATGTTAGGTGAAATGAACCCCAAGATAAGGACTCAAATGTTTTTTTCTTTCTTGTTATTGTTTCTAACATATTTATAAGATATTTCCTTGTTGCTTTTTATGCCCCTCCCCCACAGTATAACCCCTGTTTTCACTGTATTCGATGTTGGTATAATTTGGGGAGAGGAAAAAAAACAAATTGTTTAAATAGGTATACAGCTGGACCCATTGCAACAATGAGATATACAAGACATTATGTCAAAAAACGAACTTTGACACTTTGGCTGGGGGGGGCAGGGAGAGACGGGGGGGGGGGCGGTGAGATGGGAAGGGATGGTAAGGGGAAACAAAGGAGGAGGCAACAATGCTTGATAAGAAATGTACTCATTACCTTGCTCATGTAATTGTAACCCCTCTGTACAGTATTTTCACAATAAAAAATAAAAATAAAAAAACCATACTCCTTACCTGACTTATGTAACTGTAACCCCTCTGTACATCACCTTTACAACTTTTACAATTTTTTTTAATTTTACGAATTTAAATAGGGATACAGGTGGACCCATTGCAACAATGAAATGTACAAGATGTTATGTCGAAAAATGGGGGGGGGGGAATATGGGAAGGGATTGTAGGGGAAACAAAGGAGGAGGCAACAATGCTTGATAAGAAATGTACTCATTACCTTGCTCATAATTGTAATTGTAACCCCTCTGTACAGTATTTTCACAATAAAAAAAATATTGACACCTTATTTGGCAGCTGCCAGTCTGTTTTCTTCTTCATCAAGGGTACAGAGGATTATGGAAGGGAAAGGGGTCCAACCAGATAGCCCTGGGCTCAACTTGTATTTCTGTATTATATGTCAGTTTCAATTTTCCATACTTTTCATTCTTGCAGACATTAGACAGCCATCCTTTATCTTTTCTTTGGCAGCTTTAATCTCTCTCCACTTAGCCATTTCTAAATTGAGGACAACACCAATACCAAAGGATTAGTTAAGCATGTTTGTGAGTACTTGACAATCATTCAAGGTTTTTTTTTTCTTTTATAATGTTACTTCAAAAGTGAAATTTTATGTAGTTTTCCAAGTTAAATAAAGAGATATCTCCTGATAAGAAATTGTTTATGGACATGAGGAAAAGCATGTCTTTTTCATCATTGATGAGTTTGATCAGCAAATATTTTATTCAGGAATTCTGTATCTGTAAGTATATATGTAAACATATATAGGATGATATTTATGCAAACATATTAGCTAGATATATGTGTGTATGTGTGTGTGTATATATATATATATATATATATATATATATATATATATATGAAAATTCCAATAGTGTAACTCCTTTTAACAACTAACTTACAGCTTAACAAAATGAACACCAAGAAGTTGGAACATAATTGTTAGGGAGAGTGAGGTCAAGGGGAGAAGGAGTCTAGCATGGATGATGGGTAGAAGAAAAGTGGAATGAATTCTGTTGTAATATTCAATGTATATGTGTGAACATGGAACCAGGTAGATTGAGGGGATGTATAGGGTTGGGAGAGATTAGGGAGAATGGTAAAAGGAGTAACAAGGATCGAGATGCATTATACTCATAAACCAACATGTTGAATTGAAACCCCTTTGTTCAACTACATAAGGATAATAAAAAGTAAATTTAAAAATGCATACTGGCCAAACACTAAATAAATATAATTTTTTAAAAGGCTCCTTATCATTTTGGAAGGCAAATATATTACAATTAAGTTTGAAGAGAGAGAGGGGGAAACTGGAATGTATCTTAATTAGCATAATAAGCAGAGAATAGTTCATGAGAGCCACAAGGTTGTAATGGCTTGGAGTTCATAGGTTTCCACCTTCACTTTTCAACGAGACAGCTCTATCAACCTCCCAATGAGATGGCTGCTATTTTTAGTGAAGTCTTTATGTAAGGGATTTACAAGCTTTCCAGGATTTCCAAGGAGGTGATTCTGTTCCTTCTTAAAAAAGAAATCCTACATTCCTTAGCACCAACTACCAACATTCATAAAGCCTCAACTACTCAGATGCTCAACTAATGGATATACCTGTTGGAGAGACATCACTGATTGTGACAAGACACGCAGTTGGTTGAAATTCTAGTTAAATGGTAGGGAAATAGAAGTTGTTCACTTCATGAAAAACATCCTCTATCTTACGAATAGATTGTTAATAACAGTCTTGTAATGTATGAATCTTTGATTCAGTTGCCCATTGCCTCAGCTCTCATTAGGCATCTGATGGCTGCATAGAATTAATTTGATTCTCTTCTGGCCAGTTGTTGGGAATGGTAGATTTTCACCAATCTCGCTCTTTGCCTGCTTGAAATGATTCCTAGTCTACTAATTGCCGTAGGGGTTGAGGGAGCCACACATGTTAGAAGAGCCAGGGGTCCCGGTTCTGCCTCTGGCCACGAGCAAGTCCCTGAACTCTCCAAATCCCAGTTCCTTCATTGTGGGTTCCTTCTAGATCTTTCACCTCAAATTGGTAGATTAGATCTTGGCATTGACTCCCAGAAATGAATCAAACGTCAGAGATTACCCTATTTTCTTCTGGAACCTGATGGGTTTACCCAGGAGTTTAAAAGACTTGAAATTTTAAAATTATCCATATCATAAACCCGTAACTCAAGAAATAAGGCCTTTTAAATCAGATGGAAAACCTGGTTGATGTTTTCCAGCAGGCCTTTAAGAAAGTTATTAGACTTGTTCTCTGTAAAATGGCAAGTGCTAATGGCAAACTCTCGATGAGGCGGTGAGAATTAAAGGGGATAATTTTTCATTGTTGTCACATGGTATAGTTAACAGAATCCAGCAGATAATGAGTGGGCACACTGTCCTTTTCCCTCTTTTTCCATCTTTTCCCTTATTTCTATTCTGGTCAAACTTTAATCTGTGGTGTTTATGTTAGAACAGTATGACCAGCATCATTTTCTCAGTAACTTGTTCTCTTGGATCAGACATAATGGTGCTTTACATTTCTAAAACTTCAATTGAGTGCTGATTGGCTATGAATACTCATTTCCATGGCAATGAGTCTCAGGAATGCAGACTAACAACACACTGCATTTATAAATAAAAAAAGGCCCCAAAGAAGAGAAACACTTCCCCACTGCTTAGATATGGTGTTAGGGCTCTAAAATTGATTTCTAAAGTGTAAAAGAAAAGAAAAGAAACCCTGAGATTTAGTTATAAGAAATAAAAGTATTTCGCCTCTCCTTAGATTCTTTCTTGAATCTCAAAAGCAATGGATTCTCAATAATTTCATCAGAAGCTCGCTCAATGGATCATTTCATATCAATCCAATCCTCTATAACACCTATTATCCTGCAAGAACGGAAGCAGCATGAAGTGAGGGAGCTGGATGGTTTTGTTTTCTTTTACTGTACCTTTGTAACCTGGAGTAGACGTGAGAAACCAGTAGGATTCAATGAATATCTGTGGCATGATTGAGTGAATGGGTAGATGAATGAAGTGTTGATGGGTCACCCGTGCTGTGTGTGTCTGAGGATTGTTATATAGAGTTAGAGACTTTGCTTCCTGCCCTCAAGAAACTTAGTCCATTTCAGGAGACAGAGGCTAAAAGCAGGGCAAATAAATCTGCGAATACAGGCAAGGCATCAATATTAGGAATAGGGAAAATATATGCCTTAGAAGTTCAGGAAATCCAAGATTCAGGGTAAGAGCAGAAATCTTGCTTTTCTCCAATAATCACTCTGAAAATGCTCAAATGGATACTCATAGCATGAAAATGATAATGATCATTTTCAAGCTCAAAATATGTCACCATTTAAATTCATTCAGAAGATGAAATTCAAAGCAGAAAGAACTACCATGATATAAGAATATACAAAAAATATGGTTTTATTTGCATCTCTTTTTTTGGTGCCAGTATTAGGTAATCAGCTGAAGTCTTGTGCTCTTGTTCAGATTTTTTTTTAATTCAGGGCTGTTGCTTTACTACTTAACTACCCCCTCAGTCCCTCATTTTGGCTGGTCATTGGGAGATAAGTGTCCCTCAGATTTGTCTGACTAGGCTAATTTCAAACTATGATTCTTAGATCTTAGTACCATGAGTAGGTCTGACCAACTGGCAATGGCCACTGACAGCTTTTAAGTACAGAACTTCACAAGATCTGCTTTATATTATAAAAATCTATACTGGCAACAATGCCAAGGGATTTGGTGAGTGGCCATCACTGTTTCCAGATGAGAGGTTCTGGTGTCTTGTTGGAAGGTAGCAGCAGTGGAGGGGGAGAAACACTGATGAGTTTAGGCTAAGTCTTGGAGTTGGTCTCTGAGTGCCTATACATATATCGCATTGTTAAGAATAAGAGATGCTTAAACTATTCCTAATAGTATAAACATTTATTTATATGCAGATGATGGGAAAAGAAAATTTTCATTGGCAATAATTTCAGATATGTGGAGTTGAAAATATCCAGATTATGTTTTCTTCCATATGTACAACAATGAAAAATTCTATTGTAAAAGCTATTCTTTTTACTGTAAACATCAATTTTGGGACCATGCTTTCCTATTTTAAATTAGATTATTGTAAATAATCTAATTCTTTTAAGTTTTCCTTGACTTGTACCCTGTATGCACTTAGGACACATGCTAGTTTTAATATAGTCTTTTGATGTGTCTTAGGATTTTTCTTTATTTCTTAAGCCTGTGGCTTTTACAACATGGTCTCACATACACAGTCTCTCCTTATGGACTTACTCATTGCCAACCTTCACATCAACTTCGTCAGCATCTTAATTGAGGATAAGTAATCTTAACCTAAAGGGGAAAGCGAAGCTAGATCTTTGTAAGTCTACAAGTCAAGGAAAAGGCTTACCAAGGGGATTTTACAGTTTATTACTTTCATTCTAGTTGGTATTAATGCTACATAGAATGTATATTTGCACACATTACATATAGCTATATACAAGCCTACACATGTGCACATACATATGCATACACATATCATGTTTGCTTGGCTTTTGAGGTAGAGTCTCCCCATGTAGCTCAGGCTGGGCTTAAACTCAAAATTCTCCTTCCTCTGCTTCTGGAGTGCTGGGAATACCGGTATGCAACATCATGCCCAGTTTTGATTTCCCTAACTTATTTTAAAATATTTTTAGAACCATGTTCTTACCTAAAGAGTTTAACTAAGCATGCAAATCATTAATCCACATGTCCCTGGGTTTTAATTTGAAAATTATATGTATTTAGTTAGAAAGTAAAAGCCTTATTGCTTGTAATTGCATACATGAGCAAAATCAAAGTTATATAATAAAATCAAAGTTTCTATTATTTACCTTCCTCCTTTGGTTCTTTTAATTCATTGTTTGGTATGCTTTTCCCAAAAAGCATCGCGATTAATTTTCACACAGCTGTTCTTTTGACAGCCATCATGGTTATACTCTAAACAATTAAAGGCTTCATGATTGCCATATAGGAGAATGAGAATGTTCTTTGAGTTACTTATTGGTGCAAGAAGAATTATAGAAAAAAATATTTCTTTTCTACATAATTTCATAAACAAAAAGGAAAAATTGCTTTGCAGACAAGTCAGCAGTGCTCTTGTGAAAGGCCCCACAAGAGACCACATTGATCCCAGTATCTCATGGCTCCATTTACAAGAAAGGTCTTCACAGCTCTTGTCATGCATCAGGGAGGTGAAGTACAGCTTTCTGAGAAGTCAAGGGCTGTGTAGTGAAATAGAGGGTTCATTTCCTACCTGAGAAGGCTCACACCCTCTTAGAAGAAAATAAACTGTGCTAGCCAAAGAGAAGATTGCTGCTTCAGACTTAGGTAGGCCACTAGTTTGCAGCTTCTGGCTTCCCATAATGACAGTGATTTTCTTTGAAACTGAAATGTCTGAATAGATGCCTTTGATGCATATAAATAGCAAGAAATGCTTATAGCAGAGACACTTAAATGTTCATTTATGTAACAGTCCTACAAGGAACTTGGAGCAGATATAGATAACATATTTTCTTTATATATACATACATGTATTATCTAGCTAATTTTTCATTTGAAGGAAAATGAATGAAATTGGAGATCGTTGTGATAAGTGAAATCAGCCAGACTCAGAAAGACAAATATGATGTGTTCTCTCTTACATAAGAAATCTAGACTATAAATAAATAAATAAACAAATAAATGATATGAGCTTAAATGAGGAGTGGGAACCAATAGGAGGGGTAGAAGGTTAAGGAACAACATAAAAGGGAGGAGAATATGATCAAAGAACTTTATATACATGTTCAAATATAAAAAATAAAACCTATTAAAATGAAAGGGGAGGAGGATAAAAAAGAATAATGGAGTGAATTTGATCAAAACACATTATATGAATGTATGAAAATATCACAATGGAAAGAGACTCTTTGGACAATTAATATATACAAATCAAAAAGGAAGAGAGACAGAAGTTTCATAACTTTTAAATTCTTCCTTGAATTAGGCAAAATTCTATGTGATAGAAAAAAGTAACATTTGTGCTCGCTTCAGCAGCACATATACTAAAATTGGAACGATACAGAGATTAGCATGGCCCCTGCGCAAGAATGACACGCAAATTCGTGAAGCGTTCCATATTTTTAGGACAGAATAGGAGAAACCCTAGGTCTCCTTGGCACAGGCAGAAATTTTGTTAATAGAGACCCAGAAACACAACAAATCAAAGAAAGGTTGGACAAATGGGATTGCATGAAATTGCAGTGCTTCTGCATGGCAAAGCACATAGCTAGCAAGATCCATAGAAAGACCACAGATTGGGAGATCTTCACTAGCCATACAACAGACAAGGGGCTCATATCTAAAATATACCTGGAACTCAAAAAATCAAATCTCCCAACAACAAATCTTCAAGGAAACAACTGTCCAATAAACAAGTGGGCTAAAGACTTAAAGAAAAACTTCTCTGAAGAGGAAAGAAGAATGGCCAATAGACACATGAAGAAATGCTCAACCTCCCTAGCCATAAAAGAAATGCAAATCAAAACAACATTGAGATACCACCTCACCCCAGTCAGAATGGCTATAATCAAGAACTCTAATAACAACAGATGCTGGAGGGGATGTGGACAGAAGGGAACCTCACTGCAATGTTGGTGGGAGTATAAACTTGTTCAACCACTTTGGAAAGTAGTATAGAGGTTCCTCAAAAGACTACACATAAAGCTCCCCTATGACCCAGCAATTCCACTTTTGGGCATTCACCCAAATGATCACAAACAAGACCATAGTAAAGCTACCAGCACAACTATGTTTATTGCAGCATTATTTACCATAGCAAAGATATGGAACCAACCAAGATGCCCCTCAATAGATGAATGGATCAAGAAAATGTGGTATATATACACAATGGAATTTCTGCCTCCAGCAGAAAGAATGACATTGCCCCATTTGTTAGGAAATGGAAAGACTTGGCAAAAATTATATTAAGTGAAGTAAGCCAGGCCCAAAGAAACATAGGTCCCATGGTTTCCCTTATTTGCAATAACTAGTAAATGTCTGAGACAAGCAGAAACAGTCAGATAAGTTGATGTTAGGGAAATGAACCCTAAGATATGTATTCAAATGTTTTTTTTCAGGTGATTATTTCTAACACATTTATAAGATTATTTCTTTGTTGTTTTTTATGTCCCTCCCCCATGTTATAACTCCTGCTTTCACTGTATTTGATGTCGGTATAATTTGTGGAGGGGAAGGGAAAAAAACAAATCGTTTAAATAGGGATACAGGTGGATCCATTGAAACAATGAGATACACACGTTGTTATGTGGAAAAACAAACTTTACAACTTTGGTGTGGGGGGAGGAGGATTGGGTGGGGGGGGGGTGGAGGGGGGAGGATGGGAAGGGATGGGAAGGGGAAACAAAGGAGGAGGCTACAATGATTGATAAAAAATGTACTCATCTTGCCCATGTAATTGTAACCCCCCTGTATAGTATTTTCACAAAAAAATAAAAAATAAAAAGTAACATTTATAAAAGCAGCATATTTTAATAAAATTTCAAATGCCTTTAGAGTATATGCCATTTTGAGGGCTAAATGAAAGTCTGCTCCTTAGAAATTCATCAATAGCGAAGCTGAAGACACATTGATTAAGTGAAGAATAACATATGTAAGTATATGTAAAGTGAAAATTTTTTTATTTTTATAGTATAATTACATGAATAAGTCTATGCAAATTATGGCTACATTATAGAATTATAATTGTTATTTTTCATTTTTATTCAAAACAGAGGAGGAAGGAGAGGAGAAGAATAAGGGAAAAGTAGGGAGAAATCAGGAAAGGAGAAGATAATCATGGTTTTTCACAACGATGTTGACTATAAATGTAATTCTCTCTCATGAGCCAAGAAGAAAATTTTTACTTAAGATGAGCTTAGAAATAAATTATAATACTTTTAATGCCACAGAAAAATGTATCAATGGCTTTATTTACAGGTAAAGTGTGTTTCTAGAAGAAGAGACTTGGCTTAACTCCAAGGAAAAGTAAAGATGTGTAGGCCAGGAGTAAGGTTGAGGGGCAGTGGATTGAAAGTTAAAGAGGAAATATCCACCCCCACGGTATAACCTCTGCTTTCACTTTATTTGATGTTGGTATAATTTGTGGAGGGGAAGAGCAAAAACAAATCATTTAATTAGGGATATTGGTGGACCCATTGCAACAATGAGATGTACAAGTCGCTATGTCGAAAAACGAACTTTACAACTTTGGTGGGGAAGGAAGATGATTGGGTGAGGGGAGATGGGGGGAGTATGGAAAGGGATGAGAAGAGGAAACAAAGAGGAGGCAACAATGCTTGATAAGAAATGTACTTGTTATCTTGCCCATGTAATTGTAATTGTAACTCCTCTGTATGGTATTCTCACAATGAAAGAGAGAAAGAAAGAAACAAAGAAACAAAGAAAGAAAGAAACAAAGAAAGAAAGAAACAAAGAAAGAAAGAAACAAAGAAAGAAAGAAACAAAGAAAGAAAGAAACAAAGAAAGAAAGAAACAAACAAACAAACAAACAAAGAAACAAAGAAAGAAAGAAACAAAGAAAGAGAATTGGTTGACATTTATGAAAAAAAAAGGAAATATCCAGGACTAAATTGACTTTAAAAAATGATCATGAGGAAGACAGGCCAGAGAGATAAGTTATCAGGCGTGGGTTTAGGAATTTTTGTCAAGTATCAAGTATGATCAAATAGCAGAAGTGGGAAATTGTTTATTACTCTGGATCAGCAAGATACGTGACAGGAGTTGACACATGGGTCAGGACAGAGCACAAGGTTTGGGCCTTGGAAATTTAAACAACCTGCCTAGAATCAAGCAGAAAGTCTTTGCAAATATACAATATAAAAGAAGAAAGAAAGAGAGGAAAAGAGGGGTAGAGGGTAGAGTGACAGACAAAACAGACACTGAAATAAAAATGAATATGGAAGCAAATGGTCAGGGATCTAAGTTTAAAAGAGTTAAGAGAAAGGTAAAATTGGGTGGAGACAGTTCTAAGGTGAGCTTGCCTAGACTACCTCTTAATTTGTAAGGAAGCCTCCTGTATATATTAGATACTTCAGAAAAAAAGGATCGGAGGGCAGAACCCCAAGATCATGAAGAAATAAGATTACTTAAAAGGAGTGAATAGCTGGGTAGCGGTGGCTCACACCTGTAATCCTAGCAACTCAGGAGGCTGAGAACTGAGTATAAATTACAGTTCAAAGCCAGGCTGGGCAGAAAAGTCCCCATGAGACTCTTATCTCCAATTAACCACTCAAAAAAAACAAAAGTGGAGCTGTGGCTCAATTGGTAGAGTTCTAGCCCTGAGCACAAAGAGGCTCAGGGACAGTACCCAGGCCCTGAGTTCAAGCCCCAGGACTTACAAAAAAAAAAAAAAAAAGCATTGATTCATGTAGAGAACTTTGGGGACAGCAAAGAAGAGGTGGCGGATAGTGGAGGGTCTGAATCACCAGCTCCAGTAGTGTCTTTGATAGAGAAAGAGAAGAGGATTGACCTTGGCAATCCGGAGGAACTTCCTACAGAACATTAATGGAAATAGACAGGGGTTTCTTTCAATGGTCCACAGGTGGTATTTATAGTGTCAGCCACTATTTGTCAGAAAGGAGGAAAGACTGTAATTCTATGGCAATCTTAGTTCTGGATGGCAAGAATGGTGGAGTATATTCTGGCCAGTGACTACCACTGCCATTAAAAATATCCCACATGTTGAAATACAAGGTTGGCTAAAATTAGGTATATACCACATCAGCACCTCCCTATATAATATCTAAGCCAACTGTGTGGCCTTTTCTTGTCAGCCAGAGCCAAGTGCTTTTTACAACATGTGAAAGAACAGAGTCACTTGAACTAAAGTTATTGCATTGCAGGGCTGCATTCACAGGTAAGATTCTGAAGCCAGCCTCTGACAACTGGTGTGGTGGAGGCCTGACCTGAAGCTGATCGGTCCACTGACATGCTGACCTTTTGCCCCAGCTGGACCCTTTTCTATCATTTATCCTCTGGGAGGTACTTGCCATTTCCTAAGAGCTAATACAAATTTCTCTAGATGTCTATCATTCATTAGAAATGTAGGTATTTAAGGACTATGTTATCAATTATCCTCTAATGCTTTCTGCTCTCAATAATCCATTGTTTAACTCACAGGGGAAAAAAAAATTCTTCTTAAGCCTCCTAATTCCAAATGTTTCTCTGAAAAGTACCTTCCTCAGCTAATAAAGTGTTTCAGTATCATTATTGAAAGTGTGGATCTCAGACAGTCAAAGCTATGATGAACAGTTTCAGCTTTAAGAAGGAACAAGTTGATTTAACACTGTGACTACTAATGACCAGTTTCCTCAAGGAAACTAGTCCAGCGCTGTCTGCAAAAACAGCATAGTGCGCATGGGTGATTAAGTTCTCATGTATTGGTAAAAACACCATCCACTCAATGGTCTTATGTCTACTTAAACATTAAACATCAAAATTAAGACTGCAGGGCTGGGAAGGTGGCTCAGTGGTAGAGTGCTTGCCTTGCATGCCTGAGGCCCTGGTTCGATTCCTCAGCACCACATAAGCAAAAAGAAAAAGCCAAAAGTGGCGCTGTGGCTCAAGTAGTAGAGCGCTAACCTTGAGCTGAAGAGCTGAGGGACAGCGCCCAGGTCTAGAGTTCAGGCCCCACGACTGGACACCCCCCCCCCCAAAAAAAAACCAAATAAACAAAAAAAAAATTAAGACTGCAGAATTATTAACTGTGCTATTCATTGCTGCCAGTAAAGTAGGGAAGTCTTTGAAAAAAAATCTCTGAGAGCCTATTAATCATTATCATCATCATCATCAACAACAACAACAACAATAATAAAGTACCATGTGTACTTGGGGGGAGAGGGCTGGACTTTTTCTCCTTTAAGGTTGGCATATTACTGATTGAGCCATAGCTCCATTTCTGGCTTTTGCTGGTTAGTTGGAGATAAGATTCTCATTGACTTTCCAGCCTGGGGTGGCTTTGAACAATGATCTTCTGATCTCAACCTCCTGAGTAACTCAGATTACAGGAGTGAGCCACTGATGCCTATCTAGGGTTGTTACTTTTGATAATTGGGAAGGAAAAGTGGTTCCATACCTTTTTCTAGCTTCTGGTGGTTTGCTGGTAATCCTTGCCTTGGAGCTGTATCATTATAACCTCTGCTTTTGTCACACATATTGGCTTAGGTGTTCACTCTACTCTATATGATCTCATCTTAAGTCATTAATTAAGTAAACAATGACCTATTCTTCAGAATGCCACATACCAAAATACTGGAGGTTGGAATGTCAACATATATGTTTGGGGGTGGTGCACACAATTTAACCCAAACAGTGCCATTGTGGTGAAACTAGGTCACCTGAAATTAGTATCATTCCTAAAAAGATTAGAAAACTTAGGTTGGCCTCCAGTAACCTTTAAATACTTTCTATATCTAACTTGCTATGCTACATGCTTTCCAGAGATTGTGAGGGTTTTTTCTTAATCAAAAGTCTCTTCTTCAAAGCATTTTTGTCTGTAGGAGAAGAGTTTTCCCACTAGGTTCCATTTAAACCTCCCTCTCCAGCTGGCACTTGAGCTGACGGATTTCTTTTGTGTGTTTTTTCCCTTATGACCTCCCTGGATAATATAGCAACTCAGAGCTTTTTAAATGGACAAGAGGTCTTTCTGGTTCTCACTCAACAAAAGGGTTTGAGTGCACTCTTTACGTTGTGGCCTTTATTAGCCCCAAAGGACAAAAGCATGCATAAGGCACTGTCCTTGCTATTGATGGGCTTGTACTCTACAGCTAGAGCTTAACAAGGATGCTATTCTAAAATGAAGGTCTCCAGTTTGTCTTAAGTTAGAAAACTTTGGTTTGCTAGCAAGAGAAAGCTCTTTTGATCCCTACTAGGCTAAAAACTGTGTACTGACAAAGCAAATAAACACACACACACACACACACACACACACACACACACACACACGAAAACTTCTACTGTTTAACCATGTGATGGTTTACAGTACATAGAAAAAGTGTTTGAGAGCAAAATCAAGGCAGTTATGATCATCTAACTCTGATCATCTACTCAAAATGAGCTTCCTTTTCCTGAAAATTCTTGATTTTTTACATGCTTTTCTAGACTGCTTTACATTCAAACTAATTGTGACTCTTCTCCCTAGCAAGAATCAAGCAGCTTTTGCATAATTGGCATTTTAGTGCCTTTTAAGTACCAAATATGTTCTACCTCAAATCCAATAGAGATATTAACATAAACCAACAACCAGGACTTTAAAAAATTCCAGACAAGTCAATGTTCAATGGGTCAGTTGACCAGCTGATGGAGAACAAGACCCAGGCCAAGTTCAGGAATGAGAAGCTTTCCCATTCTTAATGGATTTCCATGTGCTTTGCTTCTTCCCTACATGAAGGGCTCAAGTCTTGCTGCCAAACCCAGGACTGTCCATTTGCTACGATGTGCTTGAACATCACTTGTTTATAAGTGAAATTCAAATGTAAGACACGGAGAATTTTGTGTGTAAGTAGAGATGATTGAGTTTCGTATCTGTTGGTTTGGTCCTCCAAGGCTTGTTGAAAACACATTTCAAAAGACATAAAATAGTACAAAACTTGTAGTTGGTGCCCATTGCATTTAAGTATAATTCCAGGTGTTATAATAATATTAAGATGTGTATCACCAGAACAAGCCTCATTAAACAAAGAATAGCATTTTGGACCAGCTATGACTGTGCACAACTGTAATCTCAGCCACTTAGGAGGTAGAGAGCATGAGGATTATGGTTTGAGACCAGCCAAAGTTAGCAAGATCTCATCCCAATTAATCTGGACATGACAGTTTATGACTATCATCCCATCTACACAGAGGCAAAGAGAACATTTCAGGCAAAGACTGGCCTGGGCAAAAAAGCAGGAAACCGTATCTAAAGAGCAACTAAAAGTAAAAAAGGGCTGGGTCATGATTAATAAGCTTGAGGCCCAGATATCAGCCCCCATCTCTCCTCCAAGTAAAACAAGTAATCCCCCCCCAATAAAAAAGCACAACTAGATAGCAGTTCATTACTAAGGATCAATTGTTAGTAGTACCCCAAAACTAATTCCTTCAACTAACTAACTTTAACTGGGTTCTTCCCAGTGAGAAATCATTATCAGTTTATATAAAAATTGGAGAGGAAGGTGGTTTGGGGAATACATATATATGGAACAATTATACTCCCATAGAGACATTAACAATTAAAGTGAGATATAACTGGCAACTTCATGCAAATATTATAGAAGAACATGAAAAAGAGACATGGATTGCTGGATTGGGAAGTGTCCGGGCCCCATAAAAGTCTCATATGTTAGAGCATGAGATCTCTAACATAACCCATAGATTATTTGCTGAAGTATTCATGATTTGATAGCTTTTTTGGTAAGTGGTAGAAGCCTTTGGATGTGGGGCCTGGTTGGAGGAAGCAGATTGCTTAGGGCGTGTCCTTTGGAGCTATCTGTTGTCTTGGTCACTGACCTTTCTTTGTGCTTCCTAGTCTCCATGAGGTGACAGGCTCCTCTCACACACACTCCTATCACTATACTATTCAGCCTCACAACTGGTCAGATGCAGAGCCAGCTGACCCCAGACTGACAGCTCTGAAATATGAGCCAAGGAAACCCTTTCCTCCTTTTAAATTGAATTACCTCAGGTATGTTGTCACAGTGATGGGAAAGTTTAACACGTAGGTTACCCTGAAAATAAAAGTGAGAAGGTTGTGTGTAAGTAGGATTTCAGTTAGGAGAGGTCTTCCATTTAAATTTTGCTACAGATTTAGATGCAGCACATGAAGGAAGTAGGACATCTTCACGAAGAAAAAAATGAAGGAATATATCATGTTCTGGTTTGGGTTGGCTCCATGTGCAACCATCCTTCCCTGCTGTCAGCAGGCATTGATTGAGGCTGCCTGAGGGTAGGTCTCCTATCTGGTGTCTAACTATGAAGATTTGCTGTACTTCAGCACAACCGATGGCCACAGCTCAGTGTCACAGAGCCAAAACACACACTGAAGTAATAAGAACTCAAATTGGGGAGGGAGATTAACAGAGAGTGTTTTGGGGCTTTCAAGGCGGGCAAATGTTCACAAGTGTGACCCTGAGAAATAAATTCCGAAAGTAAGTTTTCTCAAATCTGATGTGAATTATTAACCTTTCTACAATGTGATCCCCTATGAGATGTATGATTATCTAATCATGACATTTATGAGATCTCATATTCCTATGATTCTCCTAACTTTCAATATTGTCAATTCACATGTCTCAATTTTTAGACCAGAAAATATGGCCATCATGGCAAATGGAAATGCAATTTAAGGCAGTTTTCTTTTTTTCTCCTGGTTCTGAAATTGCAAGAATCTTTCTTCCATTGCCTAACCTCTCTCCTCTGCAGTCATTGCTAATAGCACAGCACAGGGCTGGTTATCAATTTCTCCAAGACTGGAAATTCCTCAGGAACACCTGCCTAATCAGATTGTTTTAAAAAGAAGTTTATCTTCTCAGCATTATCCTTTAATTATAAACAATTGAAATCCTACACTGAAATGTCATCCTGAATGATGTTATTCTATTCTAAGGTGACACTGATTGATTTTTAATTGCAACAGTTTTCTACTGCCTAGGAACTTCTAACAAATTTTAAGAAAACATTCACTAGTGTTGTACTGGTTGTGAGCTTTATAAGCACATAATTGGTATGGTGTTTCTTAAACCTCTGAGAAAGGTACCACATATCTTTCTAAAAACCCTTTGCTCTTTGGGTACTGGAAATTGACACCAGGGCCTCATATTGCAGGCTAAGCATGTACTCTACTTACTAACTACACCCCAGCCCTAAGTGCCTTTTTGAAAATTATGTCAAACACCACATTTACTAATAGCCTCACCATGTGCAAATTAACTTCTTTAAACTGTTTACTCTGACACATTGTGGTGTTCAGACAATTACTTACCAGAGATAAAGATTAAATGAGATGATTTCTTAGGCAGGTGACTAAATCCAACTCTTGTGCTCAGTTTTTGGGAACATAATGTCCACATCTCAAGACTGATGGGCTTGTTCTTAGTGATTAAAGGCAGGAATGGAAAACCCCAAATCTTAAATACAAGGGGTAACAAGTGAAATCCTTTGTTGCAAAGAACCTTTGGTTCTATTCTCCTGACCCAAGGGGCTCAGAGGCATATTTACAATGACTCTACATTTATGTCCAATCCCCTTTCACAATCCTAATTCAAGAGCTTAATAGGTGATGCCCAATAAAGCCATGAAGCGTAAACCATCACTTTGCTTCGATACAAAGTTGAGAGAGCAACTGGGAAAGAAGAGGCAATGGGTGAATATGACATGAAAGATGGATGCTGCCTTACCTAGCACTAGAATTTAGTCCCAGAGGTGGTGCTTTGTGACTAGAGAGTTACTCATCAGAGCAAATATCTCTTCTTTCATTCCTTGAAACTGCTTCATTTTTCTGAATAATATCTTCACTATATTACTCCTGTTGACATACTTCCAATGACTTTCTACTTCCTAGATTTTAGGGAAGTCGTTCTTAACATTTTGTAGTTCAGATATTCTTTTGATGACCTGAGGGGACCTAGGACACACACACACACACTCACACATCCTGTTGTTTTACCTCAGTACTCTAAAGTCTATCCATGGGCTGGTTCATACCTGCAATCTCAGCAATTATGGAGGTAAAAGCAAGTAACTGAAAATAACTAAAAGCCAAAAGGGCTAAGAGCACAGGCCTGGTAGTAGAGCAATGTCGTAGAAAGCAGTAGGTGATGAGTTTCAGTCTTAGTACTATCCCTCTGTCTATGAACTCCAAGTTATGCAATATGATCAAGAATGTAAGAATCAAAAGCTTTGTCTAATTTTGCCATTTGTTACCAGTGACTTGAGCGTTTCTGAAACCCCAGCTGCAGGTGCGTACCCTCTGATACACATCCTTTATCCTCCCAGGCACTTATTGTAAAACTTCTTTCTCTGAGAATCTCTGTGCACACAAGCAGAGCTAACTGTAGCATTTTAGAATGTCACTCATCCAGTTATATTTGCCATTCTGCTTTCTTTATCCCATATGACATTTTGTACATGCTCCACATGGGAAGGCCTTCATGTGGATGCCGAATCCATAACCATTTTCTCCCTGCTTTCAACCTTCCATGATTCCAAGATCAGTGACTGGGTCTAGATTGGGTCCTGAGTGGAGACTGAAGTGCCAGTAAATCCACTGAGTAGATACTGCCTTCATTCCAAACTTGTACATATATCGGTATGACTTTGGTCAAGTTACTTAAAAACCTACATACACTGAGTGAGTCTCATTCCCATTTCTAGGGCTCTAGATTGTATTCACACAAGTTCGAACAAGTGAGCCCAGGCTAGGAATTTATATAATTCAGTATTAAGAAGACAGGAATATATCTGAAATTTGTATCCAAAAGTGCAGAAGACATACAGCCCTTTTCAGAGACACCATTATTTATGCTTCTCACAAGACAGAGAAATCGAAATGTGACACTAAGTCTTTGTAAGTATTTAACAATAAAATGCCATAAGGAAGTTTGGCCCCATATATCTGTGAAACTTCACTGAAGACACTGATTAGACAGACAGATCAAGTGACCTACGTTCTAGAAAATGAAAGCAAATATAAAAGACTATCGATGATCCTGTGAACTTCAGGAATGCCCTTATTGGGCTAGAAATCCTACATTCATGGAACAATGTGTTAATGCTTTGGTCCCAATGCACAGGTTATGTACAGGCTTAGCTGAAATATTTAGTGTCCTGTTAGTTATCTGTTGCCAATCACCTCTCATGGAATTTTTCGAATACAGCTGCCAACATTTGTGTGTATGAGTTTCTGGGGCCTTGAGTGTTTCTGAATCTTATTAAACAAAACAGTAGTCTGTGTCAAAGCTGTCCACATTTTACTCAAAAGTTACTGGTTACTTGTTGAATATTGTTACCCCCTCCTTGAAATGTGCTCATTAAACCACTCTGTACAGCATCTTTACAATAAAATTTAAAAAATTAAGTCACTGGTTATGTGAAGAGAGGCTCTGAGCATTCAATAGACTATTAGCCATCCTCAATAAGGTAAAGGCTACAACAACATTGCAGTTTCCTGAAGACTTCACTCATCTATTTGACTCCATCAATTTGTGGCTATAGCAACTACCATAGTGAAAGGTCTACCATGTGCAAAATTGGATGAACCCCATCAGCTTTGCCCCCACAGAATCAGGTTGAATGAACGAGGAGGCCAAATCAAATATTGGAGCAGGATTACCAGCTCATAAAAGGCATATCCTATTACTTAGAAAATTTTTAACTATGTGTTCAAAATTTGGCTGAGGCTAGGTTGAACAAATGCCCAAACAATAGGTGATTTTCTGTGGGAAGAATGAAAAATAATGATTCAAATCCTAAGCGATTGCCTGATCACTGTACAGTTTGGGTCAATCTTTGAAAAGTGCATTTGGTTTTATCTATAGAGCGTCTTCTAGAGGTTCGCTGGCTATTTTTTAATTGGACATGTTATTTTTCTTTGCAACTTTCATCACAGAAAATTATTGCTTTGTTGTTACTCAGTCATTCATTCATCTACTCAACAAACAATGAGAACTAGACAAAGAAATAAAGTATGGCTGGTATGTTAGAAATAGAGATGAGTGGTAAATTAGCTCCAAAGAATATCTAAACGATGGTGGATAGTGGGGGAACAATGGAAGGAGTAATGAGGTGTTTGCTGTGAGCTGTGACATACCTGGAGACAGAGGTCAAAGCAGAGTGGTGCCTGGATGGAAGGGAAGAGGCTAATGTTTCAGGCAGAAGTAGCAAAATTCAGAAAGAGTAGCCTTGGAAAAGCAAGATACATTTGGTAACTAAGTTGCCTAACAACTAAGTAAGTTGCTAAACTAAATAAGTTGACTAACTAGTAAGTCCACATGTATGGAGCCCTGCGTGGAGGCATTATGGGTTCAAGTATTCAGAGGTGATTATCAAAGACTTTACAATTAATCCATGACAAGTGCTGGGCTTTATTTTGAGAACAAAATTGAAGGAAGTTACTAGAGTGGGTAAATGTGTTATGGGAAGTAAATCCTGGTACTTAGGCAAAAGCCAGAGGAGGTAAGCCTGCAGATCTGTCAAGGCTATTAAAGGCGTGGTGAGATAAAGAAAAAGGAAGTGATTAAAAAGAGAAATAAATGTTTTTGGAATTTTAATTATATGAAAAAGTAGAAATTCTTGAGGTGGAAATGAAATTTAGATCTAAGCATGCATGGCAGAATAATCTATGAATGATATTTCATGAGCAGTTATGTTTAAAGACATTTTTATTTAGTAAATAGAGCTCTGATTTTAAAAACAAAACCAAACAAAATAAAACAAACCAGCAGTGGGTCCTGCCTGTAATTCTAGCTCCCAGGAAGCTGAGATCTGAGAATCACAACTCCAAGCTAGCCTGGGCAGGAAAGCCTGTGACTCTAATCTCCAATTAAATATTCCCCAAAGGCAGAAGTGGAGTTGTGGCTCAAGTGGTAGAGTGATAGCCTTGAGCATTCCAAAAGTTTAGGGCCAGTGCCCAGGCCCTGAGTTCAAGCCCCAGAACTAGTACAAACAACAAACAAAAATAGAAAAGCGAATACAAACTACACTTAAATAAAAAAAAATGAATTTCCTTCTCTTTATCTACTTTATTTTTCCCTAAACAACAAATTCACTCTTTTAGAAATTTATCAGTAGAGTGAACGCAATACTTAATGTACATTTATAACTAAACAAGACATATTTATAAACAGAACAAACATTTCAAAAGTAAAGTACCAGATAAGAAAATGAAACTTTCAATTAGGGTTTTTGTTTTGTTTTTTTTTTCAAGTGGGACTGGCTGTCTAACCGCACTGGTATTGAACTTGCAATCTTACCTTCACCTCCATATATGGCGATTATAAACATACAACACCACACCCAATACTTAGCCTTTTATTTTACCAACTCAGTAATGTTATATAATAAAAGTCTCTTTCTCTTTTATTTCTTCAGCACTGGGGATTGAATCCAGGGCTTTGTTCATATGCTCTACTTTTTGAGCCACATCCTCAGTCCTTTAGCTGTTTTTATTATGGAGTTTATATTCAGTCAGAGCCTTAGGCTTTCTAGGCTTGTGTGATACCTCTGAACTACACCTGCATCCCTGCTTATCACTGGTTACTTTTAAGATAGTGTATCACTTTGCATCTGGGCACATGCTTGAGCTAGCCTGTCAGTTAGGTTTCCTGTCATTGCCAGAATCAAAGGTATATGCCACTGTACCTAGGTTCTTTCTGTGGAGACTGAATCTTATAGATTTTTTTTTCTGCCTGGATTGGCCTTGAACTGTAATCCTTCTGTCTAAGCCTCTTATATAGCTTTGGATGATAAGAGAAGGCTACTGTGCTCAGCTATGGGTTGAGAAGGAATCTTGCTCTCTTTTTTGCCCAGAGTGGCCTCCAATTTCAATCCTCCCTTTTGTAGACTTTCTATGTACCTAAGATTACAGGTAAGGGCCATCAATGCTCATTGGGACGCAGTCTCCCTAACTTTGTCCAGGCTGGTATTGAGCCAGAAACTCTCTTGCATCCACCTCTCATATTTCTGGAATTACAGGCATGAGCAATCACAACCAGCTGAACGCTGGCACTGCTACACTTGTTACTAAGTCTCATTTGACCCTGAAGCAGAAAGATTGTTTCCAAATTAAATATCAACTCTGCAACAGAAGGCATCTTAGACACTTAACATTCATTATCATATTTAAACTTCAAATGAAATATATAATGGAGATACATACAAAGTCCATTCCACTGACATGGAAATCAAACTTGTCAACTTCTAAAACAGTATAGTGAGAACGTGAACTGAGGTCCACTTGATTGCAAGGTTTCTATTCTATTATCCCAAACAAGGGAAGGAATTACAAAGGAGGTGGAGGAATAATGTAAAAAATGATTATTAAGATAATAACTATGCAGCAATATGGAGGAAAGCCTGAAGAAGAAAGAGCCTCGATGAAGAAAAGCCCCATTACAATATAAGCATTTATCCTGAATGATGCAGGGGTCTAAACAAAGATCGTGTACAGTTCACAGAAAATGTTAGCTTTGAGATCTCCTTGGGAACTGAACTAATAACATTAGCATTATCAGGATGCTCACTGACATTTTATCCTATGAAACTCAAGTTATCAAGGGTCTTGCTGATGACTGGAGGACAAGAAGAAGAGAAGGGGCAAATAAAAAGCATTTTGTCTACACTGGCAATTGGCCTTATCAAGAGTATTTTGAGAAGAAAGTTTTCAGAGTAACATCAGGGTACTGCTCAAAATTCACTCTGTATGTTGTAATGAAATAAGAAGCAATCCAATACCAAGCAAATAAAATGAAATGAGAGGCAGGCGAAGTGTAGATTCCTGGAAAAGCGATATAGTCAATGAAGCTGCCATAGTGTAAGAGGAGACAAAGTTGTAAGGTAGAAGATCTGTATATCTACCTAGCCTCAGAGTTTGGCAACAACCCTTATTAATACATTTCCTCACAAAGATATTTTACTCGATTGAAATATTTACTAAGCACTTGAGTGTCCTCAGCAAGGTGGCCCCGGAATGATAAATGCTTGCCCTTTTCTAGGATGTCAGCAATAATTTTTAAATGGTTATCTGGAATCCTAAGAAATGCAAGACCACATTGGGAACAGTGTTTAAAACTTTTGATATACATTTTGACTTGTTGAGAATCTGGGGTGTTTTTTTTTAATCAACTTTGCCTGTTTTTCCCCTAAGAACAAGCTGAGTAGGCTTTCAAGAGACACTTGAGACATTGCACAAAGGCCTACATCAACAGTGTCGTGGGGGATGGAGCCCGAATTCTCTTCCTGTGAACTGAATGGGATGGAGCCCCAGGTGGCTCCAGAAAAGCTGGATGGCCACCAAATGAACTGTATAAATGTTTCCCTTGGGTCCCCCTAGGAAAAACACCAGTGAAAGAGTTGAATTGGAGACAAACTGATTCACAAGTTACAAACCCAGATTCTACCTTCAAATGATCCTTCAGTGACATCATACGAAACAAAGCGAGACACAGTTTTCAGGGAGCATTCCAGCAGAATAGCTGCATTGTTTTTTCCATTACCTGCCTGAAAGGGATTTTTCTATCCACACAGTCCTGGTTGTTAAGCGATCACGTCACTACTTCAGGTGTACTAGGGCAAACATGCACTTGCCTTCTCTCAGTTCCCACCAGGATTTTGAAAAGACATGAGTATAGTTGACACATTTGTGAGAAATGGAAAAGGCCTGGAAAGGATTACTCTGACGAGAGAGTGGAGATTGCTCAGTCTCACTCATGCCATCTGCGCCTCATCAGACTCTACCCCAGTCCAGATGACCACCCAGCTAGTGCTGTAGTCTGTGCCCCTCATCTTTCGTAGGAGCCAGTGGCACCCACCCGTCTATACGCAGAGACTTCATTGTCCTTCAACATCTGTTCTCACCAGCCCTCCTGACACAGCTCATTCTGGATCTGGGCTCCTACACTAATGAGAATGGCTTATTACTTATTGTACTGCATTTGTCAGACTTGCTTGGACATCAACATAAATCCCTGGTAGCCGCAGTCCCACAAGGGTGCCAGCATGCATCAAGCTGAAGTTGCTGTGTGATGTCAAAGAAAGACAAACTTTCCCTAACTTATGCATTTTACTGCCTGGTAGCTGCTGGCTCATGCTGCGTTCTCCTTCACTTCAATAGCTTAGTAGTTCCATGAGAATGATGCATATGCTTCCTGGGAAATGGATGATGTTGGTGAATTGGATACATATTTATGTAATATTTTCTATGTCGTAGTGGTAGACTTGAAGTCAGACCCTATCCTTTTCCTGGAAGAATGTCAATCTGCTAGAGTGGCTAAGTGGGTATTTTTCTCCAAGATTGCTGCCTCCCTAGAGTTTTCATTTTGTTTTGGACCCACAATTCCAAACTGTAGGTCCCTAGTTAATTTAGTCTTTCTGTAGCATTTATTTATTAGATTATCTCAGTTTTATGACGTTTTCCAGACTCTAAACTTTTTGCCTCTCCACAGCATCCCTCTTGCCTCTTTTCTAATACATTCTTTCCAATTTTTGAAACTTCTTCTACTCAGTATTCATCTACAAGCCTCTACTCCCAGGTCCTGCCAGAACACTGAGGTAATAACATCTTAAGGTATTCTTCCCAAAGCTATTTGCATTTAAATAGAATCCAAAGCATCAATGGAAGGTAATGTTCTCAAAAAGTAAAAGTTTGCTATTATTTGAGAGATAAAAAAGGACAAGGAGGTAAGGACAGAATGAAGATTTTAACAAGAGCCCTCTACTGTTTCCTGGAGGTCAATTCCTCTGTTTAGGAGTAATAATGTTAGCTCAATTAGACCCAATGAAGTAAAAATCTATCTTGCTCTCCTATCTTTATAATTAATACCTTCCTTACATTCACATGAACTGCTAATAGATGGGCTTCTCATTCATTTCACAAACCTGCCAAGCAGGTGTAATCCATCCAGATTACACAGGGAGTAAGCAGGATGCTGGGATTTAAATCAGCCTTTCTCATGCTAAAGGCCCCATCTTGATTTTAGTTGATCCTTATAATGCCTCTTTTTGGTTTTAGTACATTCCCTAAATTAACCCTTCTTAGGCTTTCCTAAAGTACTTTACTAACATTTTGGTTCTAAGACATATTCTACCTGTTCTTTTCCTTTCCCAGAAATAGATTTTGTATTGTCTCAGATTTAAGAACTCTTCTTACAGTTCAAGGGCAGATATTGTCCCTTCTGTTTTCTCTGAGGCCCTGAATTTGATTCAGTACCACATAAGCAGAAAAAAGCTGGAAATGGCACTGTGGCTCAAGTGGTAGGGCACTAGCCTTGAGCTGAAGAGTTGAGGGACAGCACTTAGGCTAAGAGTTCAGGCCCCATGAGTGACAAAAAACAAAAAAAACACTTGTGCCTAGATTTTGACCAACATTCATCAAAGTTGCTAATGGACTCCTTTGGCCATCTGATTTATTACCTTCTTGAAAGCAATATCCTTTAAGCAGAGAAATAAATAAGATAATGATTTCACACATACACAAAAAGTTCCTTCATAGTTGATTTCTAAATCATAAAATTTAGAATTTTAATTTTTGTATTATAATCGTGAGTTATATTATCTATAAGTAAATAGTGATTTTAAAATATTAGGTATATATATATTAGTTTTATTTGTTTGTAAGTAGTTAATAAATATAATCAGAAACATTTGGAATTCCAAAATGTATCAGAAGAGCACAACTATTATTGGAGGCAGAATACATTGAGTTTCAAAACAATAACAAAGAAGTAAATAAATTAGTAAAGAGAGAGAGAGAGAGAGAGAGAGAGAGAGAGAGAGAGAGAGACAGTGTGTGTGTGTGTGTGTGTGTGAAAATATGGAGGACTCAGCAATTTAGAATTCTATCAATGTCTTAATATTTCCCTAAAAAACAAGACAAAACAATGCCACCAAGAGTCTGTATAACTGATGGACGCTTCCAGAGGTGTATCATAGGAGTGTCAGCAACCTTCATTTCCTTGAGGACTACTATGTCTGTGGGCCATGCTTTCTAGAGATAAGTTAAAAAAAAAAAAAATGAAACAGAGACACTTCCTGCAGAAACCAAGGGAAAACAGAAGCTCCTATTTCACTGAGGCCACTGTTCATGACCTACCTATGTATGACTTCTAACATTCCTTGGACAACAGTGACAACTTCCCAGTGAGATCTTTCACATGACTAACAATTTCACATCCAAGACATAAATTCAATCTTTGCTAATAGATGGAATAAATAATTGTGTTCATGTAAATACATGGGACATGAGAGAAAACACTTCGAACAGATCATTGATGGGGTGAGAAACAAAAGAAAGGATCCACTCTGGAAAATAAACGCTCCACCAAGCAATCTCATGCCTCACCTGATATGCCATATGCTTCTCATGGGTGTTTGGTTACGCTGATACATATTAAATTTTCCCTCCAATTACCTTGCCGACTAAAACAATATCCAGATGAGTTTTACATGGTTACACTAGCTGTCAGTAATGAAGGATAATAAAGGCATCATCATTATTGAGCACAATGACAAAAATGCTGTGTTCACTTTTTCAACACAACTTGGCTCTTAAAGCACACAGGAATCCAAATGCTACTCAAATGATCTTTCACTATCTTTGATCAGCAATTTAGACTTTTTTTTTTCTCTTTAAGGCTGATAAACAGCTCTATAAATTGCAACAACCTTGAAGCTATGTAGCCTGATTTCATCCCCTCCGTTCTCTGTAGTTATGACTATAGCAGAATGTGATTTGAAGCTGCATTTGTAACCAAATTACCTTCAGAACAATAGCAACATAAACAAAGAGTCTGTCCTAATGAAAGGTCTGTGCACAGTCCCGTGAATGCAATGAAAAGTGTTCTTCTATTCGGCTGAGTACCGTCCCCCAACCCCCTCCTCGGGGCTTAACCATTTTGAAGCTGGTATTTAGGCTGAGAACAAAGCGTTACTAGAAAGCAGAGATCCTCCTCCCGCATCAGCCTCTTCGCTTACTGTAATTCTTAGGCAATATGGGGACTCAATGTAAAAGAACAAGTACCTTCAAATGAGAACATTCCAGCACAGGAGTATTGTCTTGTCAGCTGCTGTGCAGAACAAGTTGCTGGGCCATCTATCTGTCCCTCTTCTTCAGGGTCTGCTGGGTAGCAGCCGCCAATGTAAGGAGCATTGACGACATTGATGTGGTGTTCATCCGCAATCAAAGGAAACTAACCAGCCCAGCTCAGTGCTGCTGCTTGCCTGCAGGCACCAGCTCTTTGGACCCTCTCCATCCTATTGGCTGCTTCCTGGTCTCACTGTACTGCTCAGCCTTAACCTTTGGCTGTCTTCAATAGATTTTCCCTAGGGAGAGTCAGAGAAGTGCCTGTTAGGGAATAAGTGACAGGTTAAATTGAATTTTTTTAAAATCATGGACATGATTTTCTATGAATACGTCTAGTGTATAATTTTCTAATATTCCATCTCTAGCTACAATCTATCCTGAAGAAATCTAATAAAATGGATAGGAATTAATAGCAATTTTGTTTCCTCCCTGAAAACATCTTGAGTTAAAGACACGTGTAACATACATAAAATGATCAAGCAGCATTTTGTAGTGTGGCTTATCTGTATCATCAACCTTAAATCAAAACAGTCGGGCTGACAGAATATATTAAGAGAGTTATTAAAAATGCCAAGAGATGCAGTTGAATAATTCCTCTGGCATGATCTCAAGAAAGTCTTTGTGATTTATTTTATATAGCTCTGATGACAAAAAATATAATCAATGACAGATAAAACCTTTATCTAGAAGAAAGAAAAATAAAATATTTTGCTATATGAGAGTACTAAAATAAATGAAAGCAGAATAAAAGAAATACATCTTTTATCATCTTTGCATATATCAGATTCAATTTTCTCAAGAACTTAGAATAGGGTATTGAAAAATACCCATTTTCTTTTTCAAAGTAAGGGCTTCAAATTAAAGATAGTGATGTGACACATACTGTCAGCTTTGCTCACTCTCAAAATCTCACTAAAATGGCAGCACTGCTTTTATTTTATAAAGACAAAGAAAAAAGGGAAAACAGCAAGCCAAACTTAGGAAAGTAGAAAGCAGATAAACTGATGGTTAAGGGAATAAAGAGAGAAGAATCCTCCAGTTAGCAATGGGCCAAGTTAAGAAGCAATGGTACTTAACCCACAGCTCTCATAAGCTCTGGAATTGGTAGCATAATAGACATTTTGAAGAGTGAATAAAGGTGAAGCTAAAAATAGCAGGTGAACCTGGGGGCTGGTAAGTTCATGTCTGTAATACTAGCTACTCAGGAGACTAAGATCTGAGGATCCTAGTTTGAAGCAGCCACTGCAGGACAGTCTGTGAGACTCTTGTCTCCAATAAACTACTCAAAAATGCCAGAAGTGGCTCTGTGGCTCAAGTGGTAAAGCTTTAGCCTTGAGCACAGAAAGGCTCAGGAACAGTGCCCAGACCCCGAGTTCAGGCCCCAGGCCCTGCAAAAAACTAAACTAAACTAAACTAAACTAACAGCAGATGAGTGTCTGATATGTTGAGGCACACCTGTAATCTTAGCACTCAGGTTGAAGCAAGACTATCATGAGTTCAAAGGTAGTCTGGGTTACATAGCAGATTAAGTTCCAGCCTGGGATACACAACGATGCACCGTCTCACAAAACCAATAACAAGAAATGTGAATATAAGCATATCACTAAGAGTTAAGGAAATAAATTCTAGAAATACTATAAAATTTTGCTTTGGTTATCTCTGTCAAACAGGAAATTACAGATACTGCTGTGATTTTGTTTTCTGGTGCTGGTCCGTGGGGCTTGAATGTATGGCCTGGCCACTGTCCCTGAGCTTTTTTGCTCAAGGACAGCACTCAACCATGTGAGCTGTACCTCTGGATCTTTGGTAGTTAACTGGAAATTAGGATCTCATGGAGTTATTTGCCTGGGCTGGCTTTGAACAGTGATCCTCAGATCTCAGCCTCCTGAGTAGCTAGGATTATAAGTGTGAGCCACTGATGCTTGGCAATACTGTTGTTTTTCTAAATCACTGAATCCAACTCTCTATATTCATAGCATGCTAATGAAAATGAAAGAAATAATGAAACATTGAACAGAAATAAAATACACTTCCATTATTTAAGACTTCTACAAGTCTTACTAATTTGGTTTTTAGTTAAAATTTGCTTTCTAAGCGTTAAGAAAAACATAAGATTTTTGAAGGCTTTGAAAATTGAAGTAATACATGAGTGTTCCTTAGTATATATAGTATTAAACTGCATGTTTAATGTCCCAAATAGAATTCATTTCAATAGCATAAGTGAATTGTCTATCAGAAGTTCTTTTAATGGCTGTGATTAGCATATCTGATAGAGTTGTTTGAGGAGTAGCTGGAGCTTGATTATTAGTTTATGGAAATGTAAGAAGAAATCAGGAATCCAAACTTGTTCACTCAGGCTAAGAAAATGGCCAAGAGCTTCTCAACAAATCACTAGTTAAAAGTTACTGAACTCATGTAAAACTCTCTATGAACAGAAGAGCTTTCAGTGAGATTATCAAATGCTTCCCACGTCTGTATCTTATCCTACTGGAAGGTCTTCAGGACCGATGGAATGCCTGGATCTGTTGTCTCCTATCAAACAGACAATGCCTTCTCCTCAAATATTTCCCAAAGGACCTGACTGAGGCTCTTCTTGATAAGGTGTTACTCTTATCATAAATAAGTCTGGAGGTTTCATTGGTTTATTTCTATTTTTATCATAGATATAGTTATAAGTAGACGATATACCATGGACATTCTTATCTATGAATAGAAAATTTTCAGTGCTAGAATCCATGTGTTTGAACTTTGTAGGGAGACTGTTGATGTCTATAAAAGCTATTGTTGAACACTTCTCTGTGTGTTTTCTTGGGAGACGGTCTTTTCTTTTTCCTCTTTGGAAGTTTCTTTTTCTTTGCCTTTAATTTAGTTATATGCTTCTGTTTTGGCTCTAACAACCTCTCATTAATCAATTCCTCAGGAATCATTTCTTTATTTTTTTTCTTGGTCCCACACCAGGACTTGAACTGAATGCATGATGTTTTTGCTCATGGACTAGTGCCTTACCAAATGAGCCACACCTCTAATTTTTTGAAAAAAAAAAGGGGCTCTTTTCTTTTCCCTCTCAAAAACACTTCTAGAATTTTCTCATTGTCATTCTCATCGACTCACAATAACCAGTTGTCTACCATCTTAACTACAGCCTGTTGATTTCTATTAATTTCTGCATCCTATTCCATGCTTGACAAGTTCTTTGACATCATAGAGTCCAAAGAATGGACTTCTTGTGTTTTCTTCCAGGTGCCACTTCTGTAGGAATTGGATAACCTCACTCCAAGACCAAGTATAGTCAGAAATGTTTTTCCTCCCAGGATGGCTCCAGTGTCATCTCTGCGCAAAGGTGCTCAGAGAATAGGCCTTTTAGCTATTATTACTCCTTAATCCATTGGATGGATAGAGAAGTCATGCCTGGAGGGTAAAAGACCATGTTGATATGAGGATGTAGGTTACCAATAAAAAGAAGATGTGCAGGAGACTTATCCATAACAGATAAATCTCAAAAGATATGCTGTTCTCCCAGTAGTATTCCCTCTAGCAATTCAAGCAGTATTGTAGCTGAGGATGTAGAATATCTGTGAGTTCTTAATGCTTGTATGATGCACTGGCAATGTGTACTTACTGCTATGCTGAAAGCCCTGGTGTTCCCACTGTACCAGGTCAGAAAGAACATAAAGGGTTTCAATTAGTAGCATGCAGCATTACCTGCAAACCAAAGTGCTCTTCTGACCTTAAAAGCTTTGAACTCTGGCATTACTTGTCTTCCTACAGATGAACATTGTTTTAGACATCCATCTTCAGAATAGAGACTTTCATCCATATTAAAGATTTGTTCTGGAAAGGGATTTCCTCCATACTCTTCTTACCTAGAGTTTCCAAGAATTCATTCAATGTCTTCCCACAAGCAGTCAGAAACTCATGCTTCCTTCATATTATTTAATGGATAAGGATTCTTGCTTTTGTTTTAGTTTTTCTATGTGGTTCTGGAGACTGGCCTCAGACCCTTGTTCTTGCTAGGGAAGTGCTCTAGCACTTAAGACACACCACCTTGGATTTTAGTTTGTTTTGCTGATAGAGTCACGTAATTTTGCCTGGGCTGGCCTTCAATTGTGATCTTCCTAACTACCTCCTGTGTAGCAGGGGTTACAGATATGCACTACCACACCCACAATGAATAGTGATTCTTGAATCAGTGTAACCACACAGAATTAGCAGAAAATTCGATGTCAGAGTCAAGTCCAGCCTCATTATAAAGTTTTTTCTTTGGTTGTGTCCTCATGCTGCAGAGAAGGACATACTTTTCTGCATCTCATCCTCACTAGAAGTTTCGTCACATCTGATACAGGCTCTTCTTGAAGTTTTGTTAGTCTTCTCACTTTCAAAGAAGCAGATTTTTTTTTGCCAGTCCTGGAGCTTGAACTCAGGGCCTGGGCACTGTCCTTTAGCCTCTCTGTGCTCAAGGCTAAAGCTCTACCACTTGACCAAAGCACCACTTCTGTTTATGTGGTACTGAGGAATCAAACCCAGGGCTTCATGCGTACTAGGCAAGCACTCTACCTTTAAGCCACATTCCCAACCCCAGAAGGAGATTCTCTATCAGCCTCCCATTACTAATTGGCTACCTGGCAGGTCATAACAATTTTCAGTTTGGTGTCCGAGGCAATCACTTGACTTAGTTTCTTATCGCCAGCATTAGCCATGAATTTTGTATCTGTAAATGGCATGATGGACAAAACAACAGGAGATTAAAGCAAACACAGGATAAAGTGATACAATTGAGAGATGTGGTATTCATAGTATTATGAAGTAAATTATAGCACAGTAAATTGTTTTTTGGTAGTGATGGGCATTAAACCTAGAGCCTCACACATTCTAGGCAAGTGTTCTACCACTAAGTTACATTCCAGTCTAGTAAGCTTCCTTTTAAAAAGGTAGAAGTACATTTCAAATCAATGATAAAGTGATTATGTACAGCAGACATATAAACTTGTTACATAACTGTCGTGTTAGTTCTCTTTTCATTGCTGTGACAAAATACATAAGCAACCTAAGGGAGGAAGGATTTATTTTGCTTATGGTATCAGAGGTTTCTGACCATCATGGCAAGAAGGATGTTATAGTTCAAAAGTGTAAGCTCAAGGACATCACTTGGGCCTTGAGTTCAAGCCCTGTGACCAACAAAAATAATTAAAAATTAAAAATTAAGAAAATGAGTGATTAAACATGGCACTCAGGAAGAAAAGTGGAGAAAGATGGAGCCAGGGTAAGATATATCACCTAAGTGACCTACTTAGTAGACCCACCCACCCACATTATTCCCTTAATTAAAGTCTACCTCCTACTGTTCACCTCCCAGTAATATCATCATAGTATGAATCCATCAAGACATTAGACCATTCAATACAGTAGCAGCATCATGATCTAATGGCCTCTGAGAACCCTCACAGACACACTCAGAGGTGTGTCTAGATGTTTTCCAATCTGATCAGGTTGACTATCAAAATTAATCATCACTGCTATTTGTTATCATTGAGAAGAGTTTTGTACTGAACCTCATGATAGGTGCTGTGCTTTTACATGATTGATAGTGTACCATGACTGTTTAAATAACATCGCCACACACCTGTGAGTATTGTGCTGTTCTCATTGCATGATGGCTACCACATCAATAAGTGAAAGGAATGTTTCAACTCCATTTTAATTTCATGGGATCATCATCAAATATGTGATTTCTTGTTGAATGATTCATTACATGATACCAGAATATGGTCAGCATGCTCAGGTCCCTACTTTGAGGTATAATTTCCTAAACCCAGAAGAAACTTAGAAAAATCACATTTGATGCTTCTAACTTACAAAAATTTGCAGGTATAATTAAGGGCTGCCCAATTTACTTCTAGGCTATATATGGAATTAATGGAGGAATAATTTAGACATCCTCAAACTTGTTTTGCCATTTACCAAATGAGTAAGCATTAGCAGCTTATACGTCTATCTTAAATCTTAATTTTTCAACCCACCTATCACACCTGAAATACCATGATGATCAAATGTCTTAAACCCTTTTTTAGTGGTAAATTTAAGGAAAATATTCTTACAATACAGAAGAGGTTCTCTCTAAAATCTCTATTATTCTTTTGGGTTTGTTTTTGTATCTTATATAAATGTGATAGTTTTCTCTGTAATGTCACTTTATGGGATATATTATTTAATGTTTGCAAAGATAATAAATCCTCTGGTACCTGAGTCTTTTATTAGTAAGATTCTGCTTAGTTTCCCAAGTTAGTTCTGGCTATGATGGTTAAAAATGTTGAATTATTTCTAAGTCCTTCACTGAGTATGACATCTTGGTTGGCATGCTGTTTTTGACTTATCAACTTAATTAACTTCTTATTAGAGATACTTTAACAGATCTTAAAATCAACTCCAAAACACTCTAGAAGTGGTATTTGAAACTCTTAAGTGATGAAAACATCAAGTCAAATAAAATAGCATTCTCCAAAATATTTATAATTATTTGAAAATGAAAAAAACTCATTAATAAATATGAAAGAACCTGCTACATAAAGTACTGTCACTGCTTCAGCACCAGTAATATTTTATTCAATTAAAAGTTGATGGCAAATTAATTACTTGGGGAATTTTAAACAAATAGACAAAAGCTAATGAGAACAAAATACTCACTGAATTTGGAGAAGATCAAAGAGAGTCCAATTCAACTATAGGGAAGTTTAAAGAATTGGCAGCTACAAAACCATCTTGTACATCAGAGAAGAAAAATAAACCTTTAACATATATCTTTAATATTAGGATATGATCTATAATATTAATTCATTAGAAAATTTGCTTATGATAAATGGCAACTTCTTTGAACACTACTAAAAGATAATAATATGAGCATTACAACTTGGGTGGGAATAGGGAAAGGTAAGTGGGAGATAATAAGGGATGGGGTAACAATGATTAAAAACAAATTACTTATTGCCTTACTGATGTAACTGTAACCCTCATGCTATCACCTTTTCAATAAAAAATAAAGAAAATAATAAATGTTTACAAGGATGCAGGGCAAGAAGAAACCTTTATATGTGGTTGTTGGAATGTAACTTAGTTCAGCCACTATAGTTCGGATTTAGTCTTTAGAACATTAGTTCTGATTTTTAGAACACTAAATAGAACGATCTTATGATCCAGCAATATCACTTCTAAGTATATACCTAAAGATATTAAAGTCAGCATACATTCACAGTATCTGCATACTCAGTGCAGTGTTCACAATAAACAAGTTTTAAATTCAGCCTATCTGCCATGAATGAATGAAGAAAATATCGTATATACAGCACATATGTATTAATGTAATCATATCGGCAGGAGATTTGGATGGAAATGAAGAACATCACATTAAACAAAATAAGCTGGACACACAAAGTCAAGTATTGCATGTTTTCTTTAGTATGTGACATTTAAGAAATAAAACCATTAAAATTATAAAGGAAAAAAAACCCATTAAATTTCTAAAGATGCTGCCAGGAAGTAGGAAGGAGATGGAGAGAAAGAGGAGAGGAGGTAAGTGAGGATAACATGACCAGTATGTATTGCATACTGTATGAAAGGATCACATTGAAGCCTATCAGTTTTTGCAATGTTAATAAAATATAGTTATTGAGTGAAAGTTGCTTTTAACAGTTTATACTTCAAACATTTATCTGTTGACTTAAATACTCTTCAAATTTCACATAAATACCCAAATTTACATAAAACTTGATTTTTAAAGCTTTGAAATAGAAGCTAGAAGGAATAAGAATTAGGAAGAAGAGCAGTTCATTTCTTCATCCTAACAGTATAATATATAATAGAATAATCCAGTATGGCTACCCTATTACCTCTATTTCATAAGATCTACCTAGAGATATAGAAGAGTAATTTTTGTCTCCTATTACTACACAATACATACAAGCAGATACGCTTTGTCTAATTAACTTTAATTGGGGCTCGCCAAGAGTTATTACAGATTTTTTTTTCTTAAAGCTTTGCTTCTAGAAAGTAATTGAGTAACTTTATATGTTATACCAAAGTAAAATCACCATGGAAGGCTGCCTAGTTCATTCAATCTGTACGTTTCTTAAAGAACTTAGAAGTCTCTCAGGTTTTGAAGTATAAACATTAACTAACTGGCAGTTTCACTTCTAACCACACAGGGTTATAAAATACACTTTGGAGACTTCGCCAGAGGTACAAGAAGGCAGCCTTTTTCTCTCCATGCACATTCCCACTGTTTATAGTCGTTCCCTTCTTTCCAATCTGTCAGGCTTTTGTCTGCTCACTTCAAAGCCATATTCAGCTGCAGAACCCCAACACAAAGCAGCTGGCTGGTGTCTGCTTACTAGAGCCGAAATGCTTTATTTTAGCCTTGTCTTAACAGTAATTTTATTGGTTTAGATTTACCACCTTGACCTACTTCATTCATTTATTTCCATGAAAGTGGGAGACTTCTGATTCTGATTCGTATGGAAGTATCCATTTGCTCCTTCCAGATTAAAAAAAAGTAACGATCCAGGTAGATTGCACCATTCATATCCGCGCTTCTGAGGAGTAGGTAGAGGAAATAAAATACTAATGTCTAAATAAGCAATTATTGGAAAAATAGTCATTGCTAGTTTAAAGTATATCTTAATGTGTTTTTCATCTCTGTGAAATATAAATCATCCTTCAACAACACTTTCTTGTGTTTCTATCCTTTCAGACCTATTTGATCATAACTACTTAGTGATAGATAACCTTAGTTGAAATAATAGGAAACAGACATAAAAGAAAGAACTGAACTAAATGCATTTAACACAACGTATCTTCCCTCTATTTCTGTTTACTTTGGCTTAAGGATGAAAGAGACAAGTTATTTCTGCATATAGCTTAAGGAAACCTAAATCATGCACTGCAACTGAGTTAAGGAATAAGGAAAATTCAGTAGTGTGTATATTCTGAGAAGACGCTGAGCAAGACCAAACTCTACAAAAATGTTACTGAAGATCAGTATGACTTTTTCAGCTGCAGTCTTTAAAAAAAAAGATGGATTCTATAGTAATTTGATGACATAGATAAAAGTGTACTCCTTTTGTCTCTAGAAGATTAATGTGTATTTTTCTTCACAAAGCTTACTTTGTAATGAATTATCTTTAGCCAGAAAGAAAAAAAAAATCCTAACTAACTTTGGAAGTGACAATTTTCTTAGATTTAAAATAGATAAGGGTACAGTCCATCACGAGGTTAGCACTACTTAGAGAGAGTGCTATGGGGAGAGAAGGCAGAGACCCTACCTTCCCAGTCAAGCAGATGACTGAGAAGGAAGACTGGGTTTCAAGATTTCCAGCCTCAAGAAAGCCTATCTAACATTCAGGACAGTTGGAAACCGAGCTCTGATAGACATTGAAAAGATCATTTGTGACTATGGTAATGTTGATTTTCATTGTAAGAAAATTTACAGTTTCTGAGACAATCTTGGAGAGGATTCTTAACATGATTGGAAATGTCATTCCTCATCAACACACAGGAATGGGGAATGAGTTCCAGAATGAAGTTCATGACAACAGTCACATTTTGGCTGAGACTCATGATTTTGCTACCTTGTATATGAGATATACAAGCCTTCAACCCCCTCCCCCTCACATACCTTTTTTTTGGGGGGGGGGGAGAGGCTGGTCCTGGGGCTTGGACTCTGGGCACGGGCACTGTACCTGGGTTCCTTGTGCTCAAGGCTAGCACTCTGCTCTACCATTTGAGCCATGGTGCCATTTCTGTTTTCTTCTATGATTAATTGGAGAGAAGAGTCTTACAGACTTCCCTGACCAGGCTGGCTTCAAACCATAATCCTCACATCTCAGCCTCCTGTGTAGCTAGGACTACAGGCAAGAGCCACTTGTGCCCAATAGCATTGTTCTTAAGGTATCAACTATAGTATATTAAAATGCATTTCTGCAAAAACATATCCTATAAATAAATAGACCAGTATTTTTCAGACCAGAGCATAGTCTTTTTCCTGAAAACTCTGGCCCTCTTACATTTTGAGACCCCCAAACAGAGGTGCTGGTGAAGGACTGAGTTTGAGCTTAAAGTCTTGAGAATCCCACAGTAACTCCTAGTGCAAGACAAAAAGCCTGGGCATTAGTAGGGTGAGTGGTATGAAATCCTGAAGTCAGAAGACTCAAGAACCAGGAGCTTTGCTAATTTGGGGGAGGAAGTACATGTCCCAGCTCAGAGAAAAAGGGAGAGACTTTGCCTTTCCCCTGCTTTTCTGTTTTATTCAGACCTGCAAAGGATTGGATGATGTCCACTCTGATCTTTATTCAGACTACTGATTCAAATGCTGACCTTTTCCAGAACCAGCTTCCCAGTCATACCAGAATGTTTTATACTGATGTTGGCATTGCTCAGCTCAGTCAGCTTGACCCTTGAAATAACCATCATGATATCGATCACCTCTTCAGGCTTCCCTAGAAAGTTCAAGTGTTTTCTTCTATAGCAACCTTAGAATATAACTCTTTGTATCCTAAGGTGATATTGCTACTTGTCAAGAAGTCTCTTGGAACACTATTTGGATCACATTGGTGTCTCAATTTGTGTTTTCTGTTACTTTGTGAATGTCGTTCTAATTGTCAGCCATCCTTTTATAAATGAATCCACTTGCTCTGTGATTTGTGCCTAACTAACTCTGGTCATTCTGCATCATCTTTAACCTTTTCATTTTCCTGATCTTATGTCCTTCAACCCTGACCAAAGATGAATGGCCTAATTTGTGGCCAGTCACTAGCTTAGAAATCATTAAAAATTTCATTCTACAGAAAGTAGAAGATGTATTCCAGAATAATATACCATCATGGGCAATTCAGCATAGACATGGCCTGTTAAGATGCACTGAATGACTCTTGGGGAAGAAAAGCTAGAGTCCTTGAGAAGCAGCTACTGACACAGCAGCAGCCAAGCCAAAACAGCAAACTTAGACAAAATGGGAATCTAAAATCATCCCAGATGATGCTGACAAATTGGAAGACGTATCTGCTTGTCTTGCATAGTTTACTCAGCATTGTTTTATGAGGCAATCACCATCCTGAAGGGTGAAATAAGAATCAAATTTACCAATAATAAAAAAGTAATGGACCTCAGGTCATGAAAAGGAAAGGAAAAAAAAAAACGTAGAGTAGGGTTTCAGCTTTACCTAACAGAGTGCCTCTTGAGCTGAGTTAAAAAATGACCAAGAATGAACTACAAGTAAGCAGTGAACCATTTTATGGTACTAAAGAGAAGGCTCCTGAATAAATAACATGACACCGCTCACGTTCTCATAAAAGAATTGATGAAGGAGACAAACTATTTATCCTCAAAGACCATACTTTCTAAGCGATTTCACTAGACGATAAGCTCCAAGAGGCAAAGGATTGATCTATTCTGTTTGTCATTGTTTTTTTCTAGTGTATTCCTCATCTAAAGGTTGCAATCCAACACTAGTGTATAAGCAACACAGAGATCAGCTCATAGGATGGGACCAAGATATACCCTTTGAAGGCAGGCTTCCAGCTGGCCATCTCTTCAACCTGGTTCTACCTTCCAAAGCATCTACTAACTTCTAGGTCTCAAGCTTTGAATCCATGATTGGGAGAAGATCTTCACTAGATCACTAGATCGTCACTACAACAGGTTCTAAGGACATCTAAAATATACTTAGAACTCAAAAAATTAAATCCCCCAACAACAAATCCTCAAAGAAACAACAGCCCAATTAATAAATGAGCTAAAGACATAAAGAGAGACTTCTCTGAAGAGGGAGTAAGAATGACCAATGGACACATGAAGAAATGCTCAACTTCTCTAGCCATAAAAGAAATGCAGGAAGTGGCCCTGTGGCTCAAGCGGTACAGTGCTTGCCTTGAGCTGAAGAGTGCAGGGACAGCGGCCCAAGCCCAAATTCAAGCCCCACAACTGACAAAAAAAAAAAGAAGAAAAAGAAATGCAAATCAAAACAACATCGAGATTCCACCTCACTTGAGTTAGAATGGCTATAATCAAGAAATCTAATTAACAACAGATGCTGAAGAGGATGTAGCCAAAAGGGAATCTTACTGCATTGTTGGTGGGAGTGTAAACTTGTTCAACCACTTTAGAAAGCAGTATGGAGGTTCCTCAGAAGACTCCACGTAGAGCTCCCCTATGACTTAGCAGTCCCACTTTTGGGTATTTACCCAAACAAGGCCATATTATAGCTACCAGCACAACTATGTTTATTGTAGCATTACTTACCATAGCTAAGATATAGAACCAACCCAGATGCCCCTCAGTAGATGAATGGATCAAGAAAATATGTATATACATATATATATATATATATATATATGAATTCTATGCTCCCATCAGAAAGAATGGCACCACCCCGTTTGTAAGGAAATGGAAAAACTTGGAAAAAAAGTATATTAGGTGAAATAAGCAAGACCCAAGGAAACGTAAGTCCCATGGTTTCCCTTATTTACAATAACTAGTATAGTCTAGGATGATCTTACCAGACAAGAAGAAAAGGTCAAAAGTTATGTACATATGACCATATACGATGATGCTAAATGAAATGAACCCCAAGATAGGGACACAAGAGTTTTTTTTTTCTTTGTTGCTGTTGTTTTTAATGTACTATATGATTTTTTTTAACTCCTGTTGTCACTGTATTTGATTCCGTTGCCAGCGCCATGCATCTTATATATTCATTTTTCTAATTTGGGAAGGAGAAGGGAAATAACAAAATGCTTAAATAGGGATACAGATTGACCCATTGTAACAATGAGATGTACAAGACACTATGTTGAAAATGAACTTTACAACTTGCAGGGGGAGGGAGGAGTTAGGGAGGTGGGGAGGGAAGGGATGGTAGAGGAAAAACAAAGGAGGGAGTAACAATGCTTGATAGGAAATGGACTCATTACCTTGCTCATGTAACTGTAACCCCTCTGTACAGTATCTTTTATGTATATGTGTGTGTGTGTGTGTGTGTGTGTGTGTGTGTGTGTGTGTGTGTGTATACATATATATCACTTTGAATCCGTTATCTAAGCCCTCAAGAGGCCTCCTGATCTCATTTTTCTCTGAAACACCTCACAGAGACACACTCAAGTGTGTTGTATTCCTAGTATTTCTCAAGTCAACCATCAAGATGAACTGTAAAAGAACATGACAACTGTACTGTGAAGGAGACGACATTTTGGTGTCTGAGTGGGGAGTTTTGACCCCACCTACAACTGTACTGCTACGGAAAAAGGAAGAGAAACTCGGATATATGATACCCAAAAGGTCATCCTCAAAGGTCATCCTTCTTTTAAAGGAATTATTTCCTCATTTGTAACCTAACGGTAAAATATCTCAGTAATCCTAGACTTTCAATGGTTCTCTAAATTGGTACTTGTATGATTATCCATTTGAGGTTACTTATTACACATCCTGGTTTATTAGTCTCAAAGGCTTAAGTTTAACCAAACATTGAAATATGTGGTTTTTCAGTATTATATTTCATATTTGTGTTCGTGTTTATAACAGTTTGATAATATACTAATCTTTTATATAAATTAATCTTTTTAGTCAGCTTTGACATTTATCTTAACTATTCCGCTGGTACACTTTTATCATCATCTTAGTCAGAAATTCCTGTCTTTGCCTAGGAAATCATTTTTTCTTTGTTCTTTCCTTTTCTATAATGCCTTCAATTTATTTCTATGTTTTTCCTTATAATACATTAGAGTTGGATTATTTTTTAAGCATCCAAATGTTGTCTATAGCTTTTTATTGTTTTTATCAATTGCTTAAACTTTTTATCAATAATAATCCTGCATTTTCTTTTAGAGAGGTGAGAATGGATATTTCTTGGGGTGACTCCAAATCCCTTTCACTCTGGGGTTAATGGCTGATTAACTTTCCTCTTTCCTGGGAATGAGTTTTTTCACCACTTTTCATTACTCAAATAATTAACTTTGGGGCTTAGGGATTTACTAATTGGAGCCTTGACAATCTCCCACTGTTAGAAACTTGGTTTGACAAAACCACTTAGGGACAACTTTTCACAGCAGAAGGATGACTTATGATCTCACCATGTTCAGACAGTGCCAGGGCTCAGGCCTTAGTACTTCTTAATCCTTAAGCCATACCTCCATTCCATTGAGAACAGCAACAACAATCATAACTGCCTCCCAATTCTTGGTCTGAGTGGCCCAGTGAGCTCAAAGCAACCATACTGTACTTTAAGATGCTGTTGTTCAAAAGATACTGAGCTTCTTGGACATATTATCCAAGTAGTCAGTAAACTCTTCCAGGAAGTTAAGATAGCATGAAGAGTAGGTCACTGATTCTGTAGTTTTAGTCATTGTACTTTGTAGAAGTTAGGAGACAAATCTCTCTGCATAAAAATTGCTTAAACATGCAAATGTCAATTAGTGGTATAAATGTGCAAACATGAACCTATTAACTTATGAAGTGTAAAATGAATGAAAGTTAAAAGGCTCATTTCTATCTGCAGAGCTTTGTGATGGCAGAGGTAGAATCTGAGTGTACTCTGACTTTGCTCTTTTTGTGTGACCTAACAGAGGTATGATGGTGCTTATTTTTTCTTCATAGATTTATCGAATGCAGCATATAAAAATATAGCCTTTCATGGGAATTAAAATGAAAGAGACCTTGTAGAATTCTGAAAATATTATCCAACTCTGCCAAGAGTAATATGGTCAAAATTTCCATGAAAAGCATAATTTCATGGGAGTTATGCCTGCTCAGATGGGTACAGCATTGCCTGCTTAGTGCTCCTTTCTGATACTTATACAGTGGAAATATGATTAACTTGGTTTACTGTAATATATATGTGTATATATATATATATTACCACTATTGTTTTGCTATCGCTTTTGTCCATATTGGAAAGTTTGAGATCTAATTTTTCTAGTTTAACATTAAAATGGGGATAATATGAACTATAAATATTTTTATCTGAATATCAATTAATGCCAAGTGACAGTTTATATAAGAAAGATTCTCAGGCTGGATTATAGAACAATACCCAACCTTTCAGCTTGTACAAGAAACATAGCTAAAATATAAAGACTCAGAAGGGGTTAAAATAAATAGTAGGGCAATAACCTTCAAAATGAAGATGAGATCAAGATTTTAGAATCAAAAAGATAGTTAACTCAAAACATATATCATTCATTAAAAAGTCTTTGACAACCTCATAGTACTCTCTCTTAGAAAACTGAGAACCATGGAAGTGGTGCTGCAGCTCAAGCGGTAGAGCGCTCGCCTTGAGCTGAAGAGCTGAGAGACAGTGTCCAGGCCCAGAGTTCAAGCCCCACAACCTACCAAAAAAAAAAACAAAAACTGAGAACCTAGAACACCCACTACCTGCTTTGTGTGTGTGAAAGAGAGGAGAGAGAGAGACAGACAGACAGTCAGACAGACAGACAGACAGAGAAATGAATACTAGTCCTAAGGATTGAAATCAGGGCCTGGGCACTGTCTCCAGTTCTTTTCTCAAGGCTAGAGCTCTACCACTTGAGGCAGAACTCCACTTCTAGGTTTTTGTTATTAAAGAATCTCAGGGACTTTCATGCCCAGGCTGTCTCTGAAATGTCTTCATGTCTCATCCACCTGAGTAGCTAGGATTACAGGTGTAAGCCACCTGGCCCACTATCTGCTTTTTGAACGTTAATTGGAGGCAAGTCTCTAGGGCCTGTAGATTAAAGCACGAATTCTAATGCAGATGCCTCTACATGAACTGAACCACTCACAAAGCCTTCTTCATTATATTCATTGTGGAGATGGGGTCCCAACAGATGAATTTGGGGGTCTCATACATTCAGATGACACAAGCAGTGTTGACTATGTGCACCAGTGTGTGTCTGCACCTGTACACACACATGAACACGTTATTCTCTTACATGTGTTTCCATTCCCCTATGTGTTTCTTTAGGTGAAGATTTTTTAAATCTCTTTTTATAATCATTTTATCTCTAATTTTTTTATAATCACACATAGTAACACCAGGCTTGAGGAATCTCAGGCAATACAGCTGTTTTATGGCCATGCACATTGGCAACATATGAGCATATCGATATTAAAACATTTTGAATTCATAGCTGCTTCTGAAAACCGAGGCACTGTCTACATACACCCAGGCTTTTCCTTCTGTGTCCAGTTGTGTAAATCTGTGTAAGAAGAAACAGAAAACCAGGGGTATTTTGTGGGGGTCCTGTTGGGGAAAGGGGCTTAGGTAACAAAAGGCCAAAGAGAACTCGGAACCCTGGTATCCAGGCAGCCACATTCCCGAGCCACACCAGCTGGCAAACGTGCCCAGAGATAGTGAACCAACAAGCATCAGCATTCTTGCTGTTTCCTGAGTTTGGGTTCCAGACTCCAGGAGATCTGGGGATGGTACCTGCTCCACACCTTGAGATGCTGGATCACTCTTCGACTCTGACCCTGACCTCGAGCTCGAAGAACCTTCTGGGCATTTCCCAGGAGAGATTTGCAGGGAGCACCTGGCAATCCCAGCCCACAGCAGGACAACACTGATCCAGACACTGCTCTGACACCTCCTGACCAATCTGAGGTGCCAACCATAGTGGATGCCCAGTGGTCTATGCCCACTCCACTCCAGTTAAAGCTGTCTGGGCTGTTGCTACAGCAGCTAAGAAGCCTAGAACTGGTCCTGCAGAGGAGCCACCACATCGATGTAGGGACATCGGTGTCCAAGTGGATCTGTGCACAGCAGCGGAGGCAGACCCAGGCCCACCAGAGGCATTGTCAGGAGTCCCGTTCCATGGCAGAACGGTTCTGCATCTTGATGTGCATTGGCCCAGGGCATAAGATATCGGTCCACCAGAGGCAGATGATGAATGAGCACAGGGCAAAGTCAATGATGCTCTCAAAGCACAATTTCCACCTTCAGCAGCAGCCCAAGAGCTATAACATGGGCAGCTGATCTGCATTTGGAGTTCTTGTCCATACCATCAGAGACAAATTCTCTTGCAACTGCATCAGATGAAGAGCCATTCAGTATTAGAGCACAGCTGCATTCTGCCGTGTATCTGCCTGTAGCATATTTTTGTAGATTCATCTTCAGAAGACTTGGAAGCTAATGAGCTAGTACATGGACCACTCAGAGAGGCACTTAAACCATTAGAGGCAGAATAATCCCTACCCATAGGCATCCTAGGAAGAGCCATCACATGGCAAAACACTTCAGTATCAAGTGGGGTTTGGGCTACTGCTTGTGAAGAAAATCCACTACCATCAGTGGCTGATTTCTGAAAAGGCAGTCCATACTACAGCTGACCTCAATCTCCAGTTTCCCCAAGTTGTTTAGGACAAAATGGATCACCAGTCTGTGCCTGTTCTCACTGCTCTAGAGATCTAGCAGGCTCTACAGACTTTGTCTGATAGAGACCCACCTTTACCTGCAGTGGGCAACTGAGCTCCAGCAGATAGATCCCAGTTTGATTCCAGTTTAAGACTTGGAGCACAACTTTGGAAGATTCAGAAACTTCTGAGCCCCACTGAGCACCAGCTGAAGTACTTGGTTATGTCCCTCTCTTTGGTGTAGTTATCTGCTGGGTTTTTCTACTTTTTTACCTCTGTATAATGTTAACAATTGATTTCAATTAAAAAAATGCTGTTTATTCATTTTGGTGTCATAATTCAGTTGTCTAAGCCCTGCCTAGTTGTAGAACCATGCGCTCTGCCAGCTGACTGGAGCCCCATACAGGGCCTGTGGTCTTGAGGATGCTCACAGCTGTCCTGGAGGAAGTGGGAGGAAAGGCCTTGGTGTGTCTTGTGTGGGTACAGTTGTGTCTGAGGCAGGGCCCAGGATAGTTAGGAGACACGGACACTCTGATCAGACATTTATACTCAAGAGGTGCTCCTGTGTGAGCCTCAGTCTCTTCATCTGTGAAATGGGATAGCATCCCCTCCCAGGGTTGGAAGAGAGAAAACAAAATGAAAATGGTGTGTGGATCACCCTGTCACCCCTGAGCCCCAAGTCGGTGTTGCTGGGGTTTGGTCAGTGGTAGAGTGCCCTGCCTAGCATGTGTGAGGCCCTGGGTTTCATCCTTAGCACCATAAGCAGCAACACATTGGAAGGATGTTTGGGGGAGCTTTCGTGCCCCTGATTTCTTTTCCTTGGTGCAAGACCTAGCTACATCTCACTTAAGGCCCAGCTGGACTCCAGAGAGACCTGGCCTGGCCATGCTGTCCAGAATCACCTTCTACCTCCCCTAGCTCTGACCTCACTCAGCGTGAGTGTCACTCCCCTTACCAACCTGGCTCCTTCCCCAAATGCTTCCATTTGTTTGGTCTGAGTTAATATTTTACTTCCCCCAAGAAGTATGTTCTCCCTGAGAGCGAGACCCCACCGGCTTTCTCTGTCCCATCCCCAGGACTTTGATTAGAGCACAGCGCCCATCTAGAATCCCAAACGTATTCAAATTATTCGAAATCATAGAAACTGAGGGACGAGACTATCTGGCAATGGAGTTCCTAGATGGAGGTGACCTACTGGATCTTATCCAAATGCTAGGTTGTCCACGAAGGGGGAGGTCCAGCGTTGAGGCAAGTGGTGAACGTCATGCGCTACTACCACGTCACGAGTATTGCACACAGAACTAAATTAGAGCGGACTCGGTACTAGCTTATGAACTGGCCAGATGCCAGACACGAACCGTGGCACATTATCCTTTTGAGCTCAGGAACTCTTCCAGCACCATGGCCACGGCGGTTCCAAGGGAATATCTGCAGCTTGGAATAGCTGCACTAAGTCCCACTGTGGGTCATTTCGCATTTCCAAAAAGAACATGAAGGAGCTGGAGATGCAGGCGCTGAGGAGGGCGCCTACCGCGGTCCCAGCCCACGTCTAAGGCGAGTTTCAAAGCCCAGTAAACGACATCCTTATGGTGGACACGGAGCACAGACCCTCGCTGGAGCAGGTATTTAAAAATGGTCCGATAGCTTTGATCACTAGGGACAAGGTCCTCCGAAGACCCAGGCTTCACCATCACACTGATAATGAACCTGGGTTAGCATCCACAGGAGATCCTAGAAGCTTGGCTGGCTCGGAGATTCAATGGTGTCTTGGGCACATACCTGCTACTAGAACAGCAGAAGGCAGTGGGTGGGATGTGGCAGCCCCTTTAGCACCTTGAGTCCGTCATGGCTTCCTGCCCATTCCCCAAGGGGCTTTGGCCTTACATGTCCTCACAGCCAGAGCCAGTGTTCCTGCACCTCACCCCTCCACCTTCCTGGAGGAGGACCCAGAAGGGCCGCATCTAAGATGTCCACTCAAGACACATCCATCCGTGTGCTGCCCACTTCCCCTCTTGGCCCAGCCCCAGCCCCAGACGCCCTGGCTGCCCCTGCACCATCCACGGAGCGGAGGAGACAGAAGCAGGCCCCACAATGGTCCAGAGGACAGCAAGACCCACGCAGCATCCAAGGACTTGGCCCCCTCAGCTCAATGTACTGAAACAGCACAGAATCAGGGCAGGAAGTCGGTGTGGAGAGTCGTTGGATCAGCCTGGCTGTGAAGACTCCCAGGTCGAAGCTTCTGGGCATTTTCCAGAAGGGACGCACAAGCGGTCCCCGCCTCCCTAAAGCTGGCCAACACAAGACAGCAAAGTAGCCTTGACTCATGCTGAACGCAGATCCCCAACGCTACGGATCTGACGCTGGGTGTGTGACTCATCAAATGAGAGCATCCAACTCTCCACTGTGACCGGTGCCCGCTGGGACAGTGGAAGAAGAGCCACCAAGTGGTACAGCTGCCCGGGGGTCCTGAGCAGGCTCTACGTAATTCCTGAAGTAGAACAACTTCTTTTTCGGGAGGAGATGGAAGCGCCACCCCATGGTTCGGCTGCTGAAGAGCTGAAGCTGACAGTGGAGGTGAGCGAGCAACCTGCAGCCCTGGCCGCAGCCAGCCGAGGAGCTGGCAAGGCTGGGTCTCCCCAGCGGGAGCCACTCCCAGCGGTGGCAGGAATTGAGTCCAGCAGCATCCCAGGACCCAGGACTCACTCCCTCAGGCAATGTCCTACAAAATCCTAAGCAGAAGAAGAGGACGTGCTGGAAGTGGGTTCGGAGACACATTGCCAACAGGCTTCCACACCATCGTTACAGCCAATGTCCTGTGCAGATGAGTAACTGATAGTGCTTTTGCCCTGTGTGCCTTCAGTTAAACTGCAGAGAATGCTAAGGTCTGGGGTGTGGGGGATGGGCCAACTGTGGGCTTCCCTCACAAGAGAGCCTCAGCAGACAGGCCAGGGGCATGTCCCGCACATGGCCTGCCCCTTAGACTCTGTCCATTCTCCTGGGCGTTGTGCAACTGGCCAGACGGAGGAAGTCCACCATGGCCCAGGCCACCCTAGCAGCCTTAGCAGAGGATGTCTGAGCCTGTCTGGGGATGAGCAACCCCTCCACTGGCACCAGGAGGACTCACCACAGAACTCATCTTCACAGTGGAGATGGTTCCCAATAGATTTCTCAAAAAACTTATGATAAACAGATATTCCTGAGAGATGATCACATGCTTCTGTCTTGTATCGTTCTGTACCAGCTTCATTGAGCTGCTGGCTTGAAAAGAGGGGGCTTGAACCTCTTGAGTAACTGGATTACAAGCTTTACCTATAAGCAACTGTAGTGTTGTTGTTGCTGCTGTTGTTTAATTTTTCTTGAGGAATAGCATCATTCTGTGCAGCAAGGCAAACTTTTGGTCCATCAATGCCCAGCGTCTCTGTTTTTTTTTGTTATTTTTTATTTATTTATTTTGCAGGTTCTAGGGCTTGAACTCAGGGCCTGGGTGCTAGGCTCAAGGTTAGCACTCTACCACTGAGTTACAGTGCTACTTCCAGTGTTTTCTAATTAGTTTATTGGCAATAAGTGTCTCTTGGACTTTCCTGCCTGGTCTGACTTTGAACCATGATCCTAAGATCTCAGCCTCCTGAGTAGCTAGGATTATAGGTATGAGCCACTGGTACCTGGCTCCTCTAACTTGTATACAAGTTGGAATAAATAGAGTCACTGTGTCTGGTTGATTGGGAAACTTGAATATAAGAGGTTAAAGAGACATTTTTACCAGGTAAAACTCACTTTTTAGAGCACACTGATTCAGGGGACAAGCACACACCATGATTCTCGGGCTCTTTCAGGCTACTGTGTAGTTTCAACCTGAAACACTGCTCCTTGTGGAATTCTCTGTGGTTATGGCACTTACTATAACCTGATGTCACGACTTGTTTATGCACAAAGACAGAATTGTTTATTTTGCCTATTCCCAACAGTACAGGTGTCAGTAATACATACTGTGTGAGCTAGGATTCAAACATTTAAATGACACCGAATAGAACAATTAGATGTGTGTGTGTGAGGGGAGGGGGCTATTCTTGGTGCTTGAACTCTGGGCACAGATTGGGTCCTTGAACTTTTTTTGTTTGACTAGGGTTTTACTACTGGACTTAGAGCTTTACTTGCAGATTTTTGGTGGTTAACTTGAGATAAGAGTCTGATGCACTTTTTTTTTTTTTTTTTTGCCCTGGCTGGGTTTGAACCACAATTCTTAGGTCTCAGCTTCTGGATTACAAGCATGACTCACCAGTGCCAGCTAAGAGCAATTCTGGTTTTTTTTAAGAGCTGGCAAATTAAAATTTCTGCTAGGGGCTGGGAAGGTGGCTCAGTGGTAGAGCGCTTGCCTTGCATGCATGAGGCCCTGGGTTCGATTCCTCAGCACCACATAAGCAAAAAGAAAAAAGCCGGAAGTGGCACTGTGGCTCAAGTGGTAGAGCACTAGCCTTGAGCTGAAGAGCTGAGGGACAGCGCCCAGGCCCAGACCGGACCAAAAAAAAAAAAATTCTGCTAAACAAGTGAGGTACTAAGGGCTCACACAAAAAATGAAAGAAAATTTCTGAGTACGTTAGTACACTTTTGTAATCCAACTTACTTAGAAAGTGGAGGCAGAAACATTGATGTTTGAGGCTCGTTACCAAGAGTCTACTTTCAAAACCAGACTAAAAACAACAACAAAACTATACCAAAGGTCTGGAGGTTTGGCTCAAGTATGGAAAGGCCAACTCCAGTCCTGCCTGTGTTCAATCCACAGTTCACTAAGAACATTGTTTTAATCTGTGGTAGATTCACAATTCACCTCTTTTCCCTCTCTATTCTTTTTATACGTACTCACTTGGGGAGTGAGAATTTTCATTGCTATTGTTGTATATGGGAAACTCATTTTGTAATTATTGTCCAGCTACAGTGAAATATACTCCCAACATTACTGAAGAATATGTTTGAAACCAGGAATGGCGACTTACCCGTACAATCCTATCTTCTCTAGAGGCTAAGACTTAGAGACAGATAGCTAAAGTCAACTGAGTCAGATATACACTGGAAAATTGATCTTGAATTAAGAAGCACAAAACCTGGATGACAGCATGGTTTAACTAGTAGAACACCAAGCATGTAAGGAAATTAAATAAGTGTGAATACCTGCGTTCAAGCCCCAGTATAGCCAAAATTTAAAGAAAATTAACTACAATAATATTTAACTCCTCAGGCCCAGAATAGAAATCAAGTGTTTTTTATTCTCAGAAGGTTGACTATTCATTAGGAATACCCTCAGTCCATCTGGACCCCAGTGATCAATGACAGGCATTGGTTGCCAAGTCATCAAAGACTAGGATTAATGCTGCTATTCAGTTGGCATAATGATCAACCAAGCCTCTTGGGATAAAGTTGATCAAGCTTGGTTTTAGGAACCAAAATCAACATCAAAAGAAATTTCAAAATCAAATGTGAAATTCCCAGGTATAATCTTCACAACTCAGTGGATGTGGAGAAGCTCAGTGGATCCCAAACTGTCTGTTAGGTTTCAGTCACTGTGATTTATGCTGACTGGCATTTTGTGACAATGAGCCTCTCACAAAGCAAATTGTGCTGGAAACCAAGGGGAAAATTACAGTAATCCCTGCAAGGCAATAAGAGCACATCATCATAGAGTGAAAAACTGAGATCTGTGGAAAGAGGCTATGTGCTTCTCGACAGTTAGGGATTATAGGGAAAAATGGTAAGCTAGCAGAGACAGAGAGAGAGAGAGAGAGAGAGAGAGAGAGAGAGAGAGAGAGAGAGAGAGAGAGAGAGAGAGAGACTAACACAGAGTCAATACAGATTATTCAGTTGATTTATTATATATCCTTTGCCAGGAGAGCACTTACATTCAGAAGACTACCTTCCGATATACCTAGAAAGCCTGAGGGAAACAATACAGCCAAAATATCCCAGCCTACACCACTGTCTTAACTTAGTTATACAGAGGAGCTTGGTTGGTCTTCAAGAGAAAATGAAGTTCAAGGGAACCCAAGACAATCAAACACTTAGCTCAAGGAAGCCTGAGGAAAGTCCAGGGCCAGATTGCTTATCCTAGTAGCCTTTCACCGCCAAGGCGTCAAGCTGCACACAAAGACAGGTGTCCAAGTCCTCCTTGGTTAGGGGCTGGCTCTAAACACTTGGCAGCATCTGGAGGCCTCAGGCTCCATAGTGATGGTCCTTGTACCCCATATACCATCTCAAGCCCATTGCCTGGCCCTTGAGGGGCCTACCACAATGACTTGAAGCTGTCTGTGAACCAGCACTCCAGCTAAATGAGGGTGTCCTTGCCCAAATATCTGCTCCTGCTGACCCTCTTCTAGGTAAGAAAAACAATGGAGCACTGGAGTTTTCCTGTATGGCCCACCATGTGTCCATGCTGAGAGAGAGAGAGAGAGAGAGAGAGAGAGAGAGAGAGCTCATGTCCACATTGCACTCTGCCCATTTTACTCAGGACAGATAAAGTCCAAGCAGCTGGTGGTAGAGATTGGACTGTAAATCTTAATTTTTATATATTTCTATAATACTTCAAGATACACATTTGAAGTAAGTTGGGTGGCTATTACTCTTATTGTTTTTCTTTTCAACTTGTAACAATGAAGTACAGAAATCTAAAGTGAACCTACATAGAAACCACATAGAAAGCAAATGTAAACTAACATCAGGTCTTTTAAGTTCCAGCTTTTTTCTGTCTACTAAAACATTTCTGAGCCATGTACCAGTGACTCATGCCTATAATCCTACCTGCTCAGGAGGCTGAAATCTAAGAATCATGGTTCAAAGCAAGCTAAGCCAGGAAAGTCTGTGGGATTCTTATCTCCAATTAACCACCAGAAAATTGGAAGTGGCACTGTAGTAGAGCACTAGCCTTGAGCAAAAGAGCTCAGGGGTAGTGCCCAGATCCTGAGTTCAAGCCCTACAGCTGAGCAAAGGAAAAAAAAAAATAAAAGGAAACCAAAATCCTCTCTCTAATATACACCACTGTAAGAAATCTTAATAATATGAAATGATTGATTGTATTTAACATAGTTGTATTCAGAGACTATATTCTTTTAAAATATTTTGCCTTAAATGTTAGCACGGATCACTGAACATGGTAACAAAAAGAAAGCTCCTAGAAACAAGGTCACATCTAGACTGAGAATCCCTGGGTCTGCCCAGAAGAGCTGGGAGAGAAGGCAACATTCCTGCTTCTTTTACAGTAACTAAGCTGTCTTTGATAGATAGCATCTTTGTAACCAACACCACTGTCTCATTAGTGTAAATTCGAATCTGGCTTTGTGCAAGATTTTCCATTCAATCCTTGGTTATTGTCCTTTGGTGGAGAGATCTGGCAAATGATATTTGTGTGACCTCATTCTTCTGAAATGAAGGCTTAAGCCAGAAACTGAATTTTGCAAAATGGAAATGACTTGAGGGGAAAGGAAAATATGGAGACTGTATTAGTCAGAGAAGCTATTAGTGAGCAAATAAAAAAATGATTGTCTCAGGATTGAATTTGGCTTCCTTTTTTGGGATTTATTAACAGGTAGTATAATGCCAAGTCATCTGATTAGAAAAAGAATTTACCAAATACAGGAGTATTAGATTTAGTGAGCTGTAAGCCAAATTAACTCTTACAAAAGACAATTTTCATAATGGTCATGCACATGTGGCAGGGAATTGTAGGAAACTATATTAAAATTTGCATCATATTCTACATAAATATATCACCAGGAAATATTTCACAACATCTATCAGTGAAATAAATTTCAAAATAGTGTATTAGAATGTTGATCTCATTAAAGGCAGAGAATAAATTTTTCTAGAATACTCTAGAGTAATTGAGTCCTATCTTTAATAGGATTTACCATGTGACATTTCTTATAGAATTAGATCGGGATTGTCAATGTAAAGGATCAATTTATCTGACTACTTCCTGAACAACAGACACACATAAGATCAAAAAAGATAGCAAACTAATGTCTAATGCATGTTATAGATTAGTAGGTAAAGTATTATAATCTGTGTGATAAATAATATATGTACATATAAAGAAACTCAGTTTATTTCTTGCAAAAAGCAACAAAAAGTGCCTAACGTACCCTTGCTGTGACCTACTGTGGAAAAAAGATATTCAGTAACAACCACTTGGACTGAGATTTGTATCTCAAACATGTTAAGATTTCTAGAACCACAGGCAAACATATCTTAATCTCCCTGAGCCTGAACATTCTCATCTGTGTAATTTGATTGGTAATAAAATGAAATGAGAAGGCAGTGGTATTTTAATAATGTGATGTTCCCCTTTCCACCCTTGGAGTAATAGTTGCACATGATGTTTAGGCATCAAATACCTGATTTTCCAGCTAGGTAGAAATTTCTGAGTTGCACACCGTTAATTAGCATTGTAAATATTTTAATGAGCATAGTTTTTGCAATCTGAAATTTTATGGGCTATAAGTTTGCCTTTAAATGTTTACATTTTCATTTCTGCTACATGTTCACAAATTGACTCATGCTAAACTACTTAATTTCAGCATGTGTCAGAAATGTTGGAAAACTTTGGAAATGATTTTTAATGCTACTCCTTGAGTTAGATTAAAAGCTACTATTCACATGATCTAGAAATAATGTTATTCTTTGCCCATTAAAACTTTAATACTTTCACTGTGTCCAGATTCAAATATTCTTACTTATACATTTAGCAAATATGCATAGGTGAAATGAATGAACATTATATTATAATCAAGCAGAGTTGGTCTACTTGATTTGGAACAAATGAGATAATGACTGCTTCTGATTTTAGGCTATTAGGAGCCTTATTTTCTGAGCTAAAAGTGTGATTGTTTAGAGTCTGCATAGCAAGAATTTAAACTGATCATTCATAATTTTTCTATGTTATAGTAACAGTGGAGAGGTGCCAGGTTTTTAATTGGTCATCTGCATTCCATCCTATAAAAATAAACTCTAGAGAAGTTTTAAATTGAATCACAGTTATCATAATTTCATCAACCTAACCAAATTCTGAAGGCATGTGTTTATGCTAAAGGTTCCTTGTTACAACTTATATTTAAGATTTGCAAAGCTCTTTTATTTGTATTGATGGGTAAAACTTAAGAACCATATCTCAATTACCTTTCTTCATGACCATTGACTTTCACCTTTATTACTTATAGCATATATAATATTGGTTTTGCCCTATAAAATCTGCATTATGAATAGCTCTAATACACAAAATCATATATGATTGTTTATGAACAGTTTGGATTTTTCATGAGGTTTAGAGGAATAAATTAGTATAATTAATTGTTGGTGAACTAAGACTAAATCCAACATAACTCCCCTCCCCTCTCCCAGTACTGGTTTCTTAGTGGTTAAACACTAAAAAGATACAAGTTGGGTTAAGATAATTAATTGTTTTTATTGCTCCGATTCGGTAACATTCTCTTGATAATGACACCCTAATTTTCTTTTGGCAAGTTATGTTCTCCCTCTTTACCCTCAGATCATTTGGCCTATACCTTATCCCAGCTGTGGTTTATTCATTAAAGGAGGCTCACAAGACCCAAGTCCTCCAAAGAAGACTTGACCTCAGGACTTGTGTTTAACTGTTGCGTAAAGGTACTCATTTTCCTGTGAAGCTGTTGAGTTGTGATGTAAGCCTGGAGATGTGAGAGCTATATGCCTACCATAATGGACGTCTTTTTTTTTTCTTCAGCTGATTAATTATGGCAATTTTAATTGGATTTCTGTCCCTTACAACTAGAATAATCCTGATCAATTTCACAATCTTTTCAAAGACCTAAAAGAAACTCTAGACTTTGGAGTCCTAGAGAAGGTAGATAGGTTCCTAGTATGTGAGTGTATGGAAATGTCACGATTAAATAGTTTAATACATACAACTTAATACATGCCAAAAAATAAACAACATAATTACCAGTCAATCAAATAATAATGCAAAGAAAATTACAGCAATTTAATTGTTCATTGATCTCTCTGAAATGTCCTTCACCCAATCTATAGTGAAAATGTTGATGGCTATCCCAATATGCATCTTCAATTAAAAAAAATAAATAAATAAATAAATAAAAACAACCACTCATCGAATGCTTCAGAACTTACTTGTAATCCAGAAGCAAGCCAGTAATAAGCATTAAGGAAGTTTAAACCGGCACCAACTTGACAATTTCACAGTCACTCAGGTGACTGCTTTCCATAGTCCTAGTAAGTGTGTGCCTCCTCTCGCATGCAATTTCCTGCGTATCTGAGCCAGTCTCTGATGGCTCTTTGCACACAGCTCCTCCCACCTGGACTGCTCTTTACTCTCCTACTCTGCCTAATTAGCTTGTGTTTATTTAGCCTCCACATTTCAGTTCTGAGCAGCATCCCTGGAGTCTGCATGTGCCAAGGCCCTCTGTTATAATCACCTTCCTTGAGCTTCTCCCTCATTATCAATCTAAACTTAGCGTGCGCACACACACACACACACACACACACACACACACACACACACACCCCACTCTGTAGTAATTTGTCTGCAAAATATACACTCTAATGTAATCATCATTATTTCAAAGATTTATCCTACTATGAAGCCCTGACTTAGTCCAATGTCTTGCTTCAAAAGATTGAAGGGGCTAGGCACTGGTGGCTCACATCCGTAATCCTACTACTCAGGAGGCTGAGATCTGAGGACTGAGGTTCAAAGCCAGCCCGGGCAGGAAAGTCTGTGAGATTCTCATCTCAAGTTAAACACCAGAAAACCAGAAGTGGTGCTGTGGCTCAAGTGGTAGTAGTCTCTCCTTGAGCTGAAGTGCTCAGGGACAGCACCCAGGGCCAGAGTTCAAACCCCACAAAAAAAAAAAAAAAAAAAAGAGTATATTTAGAGTTCAAGACCCATGACGAATAACAAAAATGATTGAAGGGAAGTCTTCTTACTTTTCAGTAAGCTGGTGCTCTACCACTTGAACAACACTTCCAGGCTAGCTTTTCACTTATTATTTTAGAAATGGAGTTACATGAACTTGTCTGTGCAGGCTGGCTTCAAACTATGGTCTTCCATGTTTACATTCACAATCTGGAAACAAAATTATCCTTGATCATCTAGTAATATAATTTATTTAATAGCTTAGTTTCCCAAGTATAACATGTAAGCCACACCTAGAATTAAAACAGTAAGAATATTTAAAAATTAATAGAAATCCAGACTTTTCCCTGTGCTTTTGCAATCTAGACCTCCAAAAAGCTAGCTCTATCTATGACTTGGAGGGGAGAATCATTAAAATAAGAATTGTGAAGCTGAGTGCTGGTAGCTCTTACCTATAATCCTAGCTACTCGGGAGGCTGAGATCTGGGGATTGTGGTTTGGAGCAAGAAAGTCCATGAGACTTCTGCAATATGCTACTCCAAAAAGTCTGGAAGTAGTACTGTGGCTCAACTGGTAGAGTGCTAGCCTTGAGCATAAAGAAGTTCAGGGACAGCACCCAAGCCCCTGAGTTTAAGCCCCAGGACAAGCACCAAATAAACAGTCCTAATAAACAGTCAGCATTGAGTAACACTGGTTGTATGTGGCACAGGCATAAGCACACGTATTTAAGACCACACACAGGTAGTTGTGTTGTCTTCATATCTTGGAACATCATCATTCCTCCCATCTATAGATCAATGGCAATATCTTGATGAATTTTTGTTTTCGTTAGGGAGATGAAGATCTGAAGATCACCAAATACCAGGGCTTCAGAGAGGAAAAAGGATAAAAATGTCTTACATTATGCTTTCCAACCTATCTTTCAACCCATTGAACTCCTCATCCTGGCAGAGCCCAGAGAGAGGTAGAAGAGTGGAAAGGTCGAGCTTAGGATCCTCTTTCCAAATCCTACGTCTCTCCCCTTTCCTCCATTTACAAATTACAGAACATTTGTCCTTTCCAATCTACTTTGTCATTAGCAAGAACTCAATGTATGTTCTATAAAATTAAGAAGCACGAGGAAAGGGGTGGGTAGGGGAGGGATGGATAAGAATGTTGAAAGAGATGACATTGATCAAGATACATTGTTTATATAAACTGCTTTGTTCAATGGCAGCTCCTTTGTACAACTATTTAAAAATAAAAATATATAAAACTATATATATATATACATATTTATACATGAACTTGCAAGCATACACAGATAAACACACATAAAACACACACACACACACACACACACACACACACACACACACACATATGCAAAGACATGCCAAGACACCAGCTATAGACGCCCTTAAAAGCCAACAACTTCTTTTATTCTTTATTATTTTAAAGCATAACTCTTTTACTATTCATTAGGTATAGAGAGACAAATAGATAAGGAGATGACTATCTTGGAAAAGATCATTTAGTACCCACAGTTCCCAAGAGGCAGGAGGAGTTGTTTCACTGCTAGAGGTCATGTGGAGAGTGCTAGGAGGCAGCGGAAGCCTGTGATGGGGTCTCCATGGGAAGAAGCAGGCAAGTTAGGGTAAGCAGGTCTGAGCTTGGCTACTCTGGACAGTATCATCAGGCTCTGTAGCACACCTTTGTCCTAGGTGTGATTAGGCCAAAGAAATTGGTGCCCAACTAGAGGTGCTTAGAGTATAGACTTTGGATTGGTTCATCTGCATTTGAAAGTCTCTCCTTGGAAGGAGGGGGAGTTGTGTACTGTATCTAAGATGTGTCTAACATAGGAGGGGCAGTCCCTTCAGGGTCAGCCAAAGTCCCAGATTAGCAAACCATAAGCACACACACACACACACAGAGCCATAGCTGATGTATACACATTCTGCACTTTCCAATAACACTTGGATCAATAGATGATTCATATCTGGTCTCCTCAGCTGGGGGTGGAGAATACTAGGAATGATTAATATTGCAAAGTGAATCCCACTAAAAGGTATGTATTTTGTGATCTGAGACTGTGAATCACAAGCATCTTCTATGATCAATGGATCCTTGTGTGCATGCTTCTGCATCTGTAAAAATGCCCTCACTGTGGACCCCTGGCACCGTGGAAAGTGAACTGCTATGCAAATATTTTCAAAATCCTCAGTTGATCTTCCTAAAAGCATAACTATTTCCAGAGCCTTCTCTGATTCTGACTCCAGAGGGTTTCATATTAAAGAATATATTGGCTTATTTTTCTACCCAAGGAAGTCCCATTAACACAGACTCTGGGGATTCCCACAGCTGGTGAACTTTCTTGGCTGCTCATGGCTCCCTCCATCAGTGACCCCTGGCCTTCCATTTTCCTCAACTGATAAAAACACAGTTGTGCTCCTTGAAACAGACCAGTGTTTCTAACCTACTCACTATGGTGGGGGGAAATGCTGGGCTAACTGCTTTATTTATTTATTACATGCATTTATTGAGCATTGGCTATGTGTGAGACACTTTGAAAGCATTGAGAATAGAACAGTGAACAAAATAAACAACCCATGTTCTACAGCAGAGCTGGCAATAATGAAAGCATGTCAGGTGGCACAAAGGTAACAGAAAAAGAGATGCTGAGAAGGAGGAGCAGTAAGTAACATCAATACTAAGTAACAAAAGGTTTTGTAGTACAAACTCAGGACTTACTGAAAGAGGGTGGGTTGGACTTAGGGAACGGATTGGAAGCAGCTGTGAATAAGAGAGTACTGTTTGGATCTTGAAATGAGATCATGGAGAGCCTGTTGTAGTGGTGGAGAGAAAAAGAAATGAAAGACTGGTTCTCTGATCCAAAAGAGGTCATGAGCTCATCAGGGTGAGAAGATTTATCAATATGAAGTTAGTGGAAATAGATCATTGGCGATGGACGCTGTTGCATAGGTATCACGAAGTAAAATCTGTGTCAAAACACTCCACATGGTTTAGCAGCTCTTACCAGAATGATCACAGAAGCAGATAATTGGGTGGTGAGTCATAAGATTAAGACAAATTCGAACCCTTGTCAAAAACCACCTCTCACCAAACATGTCCTTAGCACCTACTGTAGGCTGAGGAACGCATGGGGAGCTTCCTGGGTGAGGATGTGCTGTGCTGTCCACCCTTTTTTTCTAGGAAGGGTCAACACGAAGCCATGCTGGAATTTAGAGGTGTCTGAGGTTGGAGAAAAATGAGCCAGTGGGCTTTCACAAACAGGTGGCCAAAAAGAGAGATGAGGAGGAAAAGACTGGTTTTCACAGTGCTGGGCTGTCTTCCTAGGTCTCTGGTGGTCAGCAGAGGGAGGTTGTAGGAGAAGACAACGCCGCCGGCTCATGAAAGCCCCCTAGAGGGGGAGCAGCTCCCGCTCACTGGAGCAGTGTTCCCTTCGTAAAAAGGCCCTCCACTTAGGGGACTTTGAAAGAGGAAGCAATATGAACAAAGGAGATGTGTGAAATGTAGAATGTGTAAGGCTTTGGTGAGGCATCCCAAAGATTCTTAGTAACAGCTGTGCAAGGAACTGGTTATTATGAGGCACTGCCAGAGAATGCATAATGGCAGACAGAAGGATGAGCCAAGAAGCGAGGACCGTTGCTGGAACAGATCATCATTGTACATGGGAAGTTGGAGGCACTCGAGGCTGGTAAGCCTTATGGAAACCAGCATCCTAAGTGAATATGTGTTAAGGCCTAGCCTACTTCTATAGAAGTAATGTGATTCTTGCAGAATTGAAATGAATTATTCATCTAGTATTTCTGGAAATTGATTTCAAACAGAAGGTAGCAGGAAGTAAGGCCCTAGTGACACACATATTCAACTGAGAGGAGGAAGAAGCATGGAACCCCACAACATGAATGAAGCCTTCATGGGCGAGGTAGGTGCCTGATTACTGTGGCTCTGTCTTGATGGAACCGTTTCCTAGCTAGATAACTTATGATTCATCAGCACCAGAGGGGACATGAATCCCATAGGCCAGGAAGTCAGTTCCAGTGTGAGATTGTTCTCCTCCACTATAAAAACTTATGGGCTATTTTTACATCCTTCTAGAAGCACTGGTTGCCATGCATTCATTTACATAGGCACTGGAGGAAACAATTTGGACATCAGTAAAAGTCTATTGTTCAGTGTATTTTGGGGGGTAGAAGACAACCATTACTCACCAACAGCTCAGCACTTAAAGAGTCCACTAGGTTTAAAAGTCCTAGGATAACAATCACGTATTGGTAGCTTAACACATAGGAAGATGAAATAGCATCTCTACTAGGTCATGCAAAGTCACATCCCTGATATGTATGGCCTGTGAGGTGCTGGCTTACAATTTCCTTTGAACCCATACTGAGAAGCAAGATGAGCAGAGAACAATACTGCCCTCTACTGGAATGAGAGCTGGAAGTTTATTTTATTTTATTTCTCTCTCTATACATATATATATACTTATACATATAGATATATAGAGATATATACTGTACAGAGGGGACCTGCATCATCTTGTATATACATTTTTCTAATTTGTAGAGAGGAAGGGAAATAACAAAATGCTGAAATAAGGATACAGGATGACCCATTATAACAATGAGATGTACAAGACAGTATGTTGAAAAGGAACTTTACAACTTTGAGGGGGAGGGAGGAGTTGGGGAGGCGGAGAGAAAAGGGATGGTAGGGGGAAATAGAGTATGGTGTAACAGTGCTCGATAGGAAATGGACTCATTACCTTGCTCATGTAACTGGAAGTTTATTTTAATGTTTTCTTCCTAATGTCAGTGATTTCCCAGAACAACTCTCAGAGCAATCTGCTGCTTGCCAAAATGTTAGGATGGATTGATATAATTTACTGGATAAAACACAGGCCCAAATAATCCTATTTTTGTCTGACTTGTCTGGATAATGACGTCTGCAGTGGTCCAATCCAACATCTGGGACAGTGAATGCTGTATTTCATTCAGTTTCCGTAATGGCAAATTCAAGTTGTCTCTAGCCTATTAAATATGTATTACTTATTCTTTTTAAACACTTGTTCTTATCATCAATTGTATGCATGAAAGGGTTTCATTCTGATATTGCTATGTATACGTATATGCACTGTGGCTAGACTCAATTCTGCATCACTCGCCTACCTCCGTCTGCCTTTCCAAAACCATCACAGAGTTCATTGGCCCATTTTCACATATGTGGATAAAGTATTCAACCATATTTACCTTCGTTAGTCCATCCTCCCACCAGTACCCACACCCTGGATAGAATCTGTTTTATAGTCTTATCATTTTTTTCGTAGACTAATAATTCGAAGGGAGTATTTCACACATTCATATGCAGTTTTAATCAGATTGCTTTCTCATTTGGTCTCACTTTCCTCATCATTATTCCTCATTATTCAAGAGCTCTCAGCGGGCTTTGTTTTGCCAACTTCACTCACAGATGCAATGTATTTCAATATTGTTCACTCTCCAGCATTTTTCCTTTTCCATTCCAATCCCTTCAAAAGGTACGCAATTATAAACAAGCACACACATGCTTGTGCACACACACGTATATGAAAGGATTGAATGATTGTGTGCATGTGTGTGTGTGTGTGTGTGTGTATTCTCTCTCTTTATCTTTTAGGTCTCTCTGCCACATCTGAATGAAACATGTGATGTTAGTCCTTTTAAACTTTACTTTGCTAAACATGATATTCTTCAGTCCCATCCATTTCTGTGCATACGACATAATTTCATTCTTCATTATGGCTGAGCAAAGCTCCATTGCATGTGTGTCTATGGGTGTATTTGTGTGTGTGTGTATGCGTGTGTGTGTTTGACATTTTGTTGATCCATTTGTTAGTCTCAGCACATCTAGGCTCTTTCTGTAACTTGGCTATTGTGAACAGTGCTGCATTGAACATGACTGTGCACGTGTCTTTATTGAATCCTGACTTGCAATATTTCAGATAAATGCCTAAGATTGGTATCATTGGGTCTTATGATAGCTCTGTTTTTCGTTTTGGAGGCACCTCCACATTGATTTCAATAGTGGTTACATTACATTTCTCCCAACAGTGCATAGGAGTCCTTTTTATTCCCAATACTTGCCAAGATTTGTTTGTGTTCTTAATAATGGCCATTTTGACTGGAGTGAGATGAAATCTCAATGTCATTTTGATTTGCATTTTTATGAACAAGGATGTTGACCATTTCCTCATATATATACTAACCATTTATATCTTCTCTCTTAAGAAGAATTTATTCAGTTCATTTGTTCATTTATTAATTAAGTTGTTGATACTTTGGGAACTTAATTTTTGAGCCCCCTATAGATTCTGGTTACTAACTCCTTGTCACAAAGGATTTTCTCTAATTAGGTAGACTGTCTATACAGCCTATTGACTTTCCTTAGCTATATAGAGGTTTTATAGTTTGATATAAGCCCATTTGCCAAATCTTGCTCTTTATTGCTGAGCTACAGTGGAGTTCAACTTAGGAAGTTACAGCTTATAAGAATATATGATAGTGTTTTCCCTGTTCTTCCTAGAGTAGTTACAAGTCTTACATTATGATCTTTGATTTGATATTGGTACAAGGTGAAAAATAGGGTTCTGATTTCAATTTTCTACATTTAGATACCCAGTTTCCCCAGCACAAGTTCTAAAGAGGCTATCTTTTCTCCAGTATATGTTTGGGGTTCTTTTGTCAAAAATCAAATGGCTGATGCTATGAAGATTTGTTTCTAGGTCTTTTATTCTGTTCCATTGGTCTTTGTATGTTTTGTGACAGTATTTTGCTATTTCTGTTACTGTGGCTGGGCAGTATAATTAAATCTGGTCTTGTGATACCTTTAGTGCTGTTTTTTTGTGTCAGATTACATGGACTATTCAGGGTCTTTTATCGTTCAATATTAGTTTAGAATTTGATTTTTTTTTACTTTTATGAACAGTGGTATTGTAATTCTAATTCTAATAGGGACTGTGTAGAATCTGCAGACTGCTTTTATAGTGCAACCATTTCCATAATAATTCTGTCAATTTTGGCTGGGAAGGTGGCTCAGTGGTAGAGTGCTTGGCTTGCATGCATGAGGCCCTGGGTTTGATTCCTCAGCACCACATAAGCAGAAAAAGCTAGAAGTGATGGCTCAAGTGGTAGAGCACTAGCCTTGAGCTGAAGAGCTGAGGGACAGCGCCCAGGCCCAGAGGTCAGGCACCATGACTGGCAAAATAATAATAATAATAATAATTCTGTCAATTTATAATCATGAAAGTCTTTCCATCTTCTGATGTTTTCATTTTCCTTTAACATCTTATAGTTTTCATTGTAGAAGTCTTTTATGTTTTTGTTTAAGCTTATTTTTAGGTATTTTTTAAATGATTGTAAATGGAATTGTCTTTCTCAGCCTGTTCATTGTTGGTGTACAGAAAAGCTACTGATGTTTGTATCTTGATTTGTATCCTGGTACAATGCCAAATAGCTTTATCAAATCTACCAAATATGGAGGTGAAATTTTTAGGGTCCTGTAGGTTAAGATTGTATCATCTGTAAATAGGAATAATTAGACATCATCCTTCCCTATTTGAATTATTATTATTTTTCTCTTACTTTTTTACCCTGGCTAGGAATAGAAGTACTATATAATGGGGCTGGGAAGGTGGCTCAGTGGTAGAGCACTTGTCTTGCATGCATGAGGCCCTGGGTTCGATTCCCCAGCACCACATAAGCAAAAAGTAAAAAGCCGGAAGTGGCGCTATGGCTCAAGTGGTAGAGCACTAGTCTTGAGCTGAAGAGCTGAGGGACAGCGTCCAGGCCCAGAGTTCAGGCCCCACGACTGGACCCAAAAAAAAAAAAAAATGAAGTACTATATTAAACAGGAATTGAAAAGGGTATACGAGCTTTTCTTATGTCTGACTTTAGGAAACATGATTTAAGTTTTTCACCAGTTAGTATGATATTTGTGATAGCTTTGTCATACATAATCTTTGTTATGATATTTGGTCCATTCCTAGCTTTTTGAGTTTCTTTAATCATAAAACTTTTGAATATTTTTCAACGGCCTTTTCAGCATCAATGAGATGATCATATGATTCTTGTCCTTGATTCTATTTATGTGTTGTATTATATATGTGTGTGTATGTGTTTATATGTACACATATGTGTATATGTATATATAGAAAAAAATAGATGGATAGATTGATTGCTTTCCATATGTGAAGCAAACCTTGCATACTTTGGATGAAACCAACTTAACCATGGTGTGTGCTCTTTCTGATATGATGAATTCCATTAGCAAGTGTTTTATTGAGAATTTTTGTGTCGAGTTTGTTTTTAAAATAGGTCTATAATTCTTTGTTGTTTTCCTGTCTGGTTTGGGGATGAGTGAAATTCTGGCTTCCTAGAATGAGTTTAGTGAGTTCCTTCCATTTTTCATATTATCGAAAAGGCCAAGGAGTATTGGTGTTAGCTCATTAGAGGTCTAGTGTAATTTGGCAGTGAATCTGTTTTGTTCTGGAATTTTCTTTTTGGGGGAAAATCTTCAATGTTATTGCTTGTTGTAAATCTATTGAAGTGGTTTATATCTTCTTGGTTCAATTGTGGTTGGTAAAATAAATCAAGTCAGGTATTCATTTCTTTCAGATTTTCCAGTTTATTTGAATATAGGTTTTTCAAATATTCCTTTGTGATCTTCTGGATTTCATAGAAATTTTTTGTGATACCCTATTTTCATCTCTAATTTTATTTATTTAGGTCTTTTCTTCCTCTTTCCATCATATTGTCTAAGAGGTTATCATCAGTCTTTACAAAGAAACAATTTTTATCTCATCAGCTCTTCAAATAGCATTTTTTGGTCTCTATTGTATTGATTTCTGCCTTAATCATAATTTTTTCCATCTTCTGATTTTGGGTTTGGCTAATTTTTTATTTTCTAGGACCTTGAGGTGAATCATTAAGTTACTTATTTAGGTTTTTGTTGTTAGTGTAAATGCTCATAGCTATCAATTTTCCTCTTAGCTCTTCTTTTGCTGTATTCCACCGATGATACTTAGACTCATATAATATAACATGATGGTGATTTTTTTCACCACAGCTGAAAAATATTCTCAGAATATCAGATTCAGAAATCAGCAAGAGGAAACAAATTCCCACATACTGTGATAGGATAACAGATATGGAGAAACATTTCTCATGAGGAAAAAACTTACTTAATGCAGATTTTTATTGATGTTATATGGACCTTGAAGATAGTTAATACCTTGCTAGGCAAATGTTGGCAGCAATTTTAACTTTATAGTTGGATAAACACTCAAAGTAATAGCAGAAGACATGGATGAGATTCAGACAAGCAAAGGTGGATCACATATTTAGTTTGCATGTGGAATTAACTTAGCCCGCAGGGCTCAGTACATCTACTCCTTTGGTAGACTCTGGAATATTGAAGGCTGTTGTTATGTGCAGTGATAAAAAAAAAAGTGGGATTTTCTTTCTTTTTTGCTTCTTTTTGTTTTTGAGACAGCAACTTGCTTGATAGCCCATATTGGCCTCAAACTTCTGGTCCTCCTGCCCCAGTCTCCCAAGGGATGGAACTACAGGTATGTACCACTACAGCTATATTAAACTGTGGGATTTTCCACATCAACTTTTTTCTACTCTACCTCAGAATCTGATTCTTTCACTCTTCACAGTCTTATTTCATTCAGCGATTTTCCCTCAAGGAAAGGGAAACTTTTCAATCACTGAGCCATTTCTTTCCCTGTTTTTTTAAAGCAATAAGCTTTGCACTTTTCTTCACATTTCACAAGCCACCTGTTAGTGGCTGTCATTGCATTTGACAACTTAAAGTTAACCCAACCACAGTATACATATGGATTCATCTCTGTACTCCATACCTTTTTTGGTTACTAATTTTTGTCAATGTATTTTGGCATGAACTACATGCATGCCATGCAAAAATGATACTCAATGGCCAATGGAAGTGGATTGATAAGACTAGGTTTACAGAGGTCAAATAGATTCTACAGTGTTTGGAATCACTTATGTAAGCTAGCTTCTCTCCTTCATTCCTCTTGCTATCTTCTATTTTACCAGCCTCCAATCTTGAATTTAGACAATGTGCTCATTGGGCTTGGGAGCTGACATTTTCTGGGGATACTCTACCTAAGCTCAGCTGGCTGCAGACTCAACTTTTACCTTTAGGACCAAATTCTGGCCTATGTTCCATGCTCCTTTGGGCATCTGACTTTAGCATGTCCCTGTTTGGGCTGTGTTATTCTTGTCTTGGCACTGACAATTTGTACTGTCTGGCTTATGCAAAAGAGGCCAGAATAGGACAGCTTTGAGAACTGCAGTGTACTTTCATTCTTTTCAGAAGCTAAAATAAACAAGTCTCAGTTATACATGCATTTGATACAACACAAAAAAAAGTCTAAAGACTAAGACATATAAAAAAAAAAAAGGCAGGGTGGACAAATGTAAAAGATAGAACCTTAACTTCTGGTGTTAAAGTTCTTTTGTTAGCAAGCAATCTAGTATATTGGGTTTAGTCAGATAAAGAATCCAGCCAGCCTGGAAGTTGCTTATCCTTTGGGGAATTCTGTGGGCACCTGTGGGACACAGACACAGACAAGATCAAGGCTAAGACTAAGTTGTCCTCAGGAGACAAATTGTCCCAAGAAATGGGATTCATACTAGTGGATGGGGAAGAGAAGGATTATTTTGCTGTAGGCAATTTCAAATCCTTTTCAGTACAAATAAAAACTCTTGTTCTAAACTCCAAAAGTTTCTCAAATAGTTGTGTTCAGATCTACACTCTTGTGGTGTTTCCTTCCCTTTTCTTTATCCTGACATTCGTCCTACTACTCTGTAACATTTGTTCATGTGCATTTCCTCCCTTTTGGTTGTAAGCAACTACAGAACAAAGATGGTGCCTTCTTTATCTTTGTTTCCTCAGCACTTTATGTAGTAATGTACAAAAAAACAGGTTGAAAATCCAAAGTCTTAAGTGCTTCAAAATCTAAAATTTTAGGGGGTGCTGCTTTGATCCCACAGTGAAAAAAATCCATGCCTTCATCTCATGGGACAAGACGCAGTTAAAAAAGAAAGAAAAAATAAACACGATCTTTGAAAATAGTATATAAAATCATTTTCAGTCTATTGTGCAAGATGTATAGAAAACACTAGTGAATTTAAGGTCAGGCTTGAGTTGTGACCCCAAAATAACTTATGTACATGCAAGATCTGAATAAATCTCCAAGTTCAGGTTCGACTCATTCCAGAAGAAGAAGATCCTCAGCCTGTAGCAGACAAAAGAAAATTACCCCTTAGTAACTGAAAACATTTCATTTTTCAGGTTTCAGTAGCATGAGACCTTTGCCCAGCACAAACCAAATTCAGTTTTTGGATCTTTCAAAAGAGAAGCCAGCTACTTAAAGTGCAGATTGTTTCAAGATGCCACTCCATCTTTAGCAAGGAGCAAGAGCTTTGTAATCAGTGTATAGAGTTGCAGTCTTCACTTTTCTAGAGCACATCTAAAAGTTGACATTATGAGACAAGCAAGTAAACTCAGTTTTTGGAGAATGGCAAGTCCCCAGGAGAAGCAAGGGGCTGCTTGTTTGGGGCAGAAACAAGGGAGGAAACAGATGCTATCAAATGGGATAGAAAAAACCAGTAAAAGCTCAGCAGATTCTTCAAGACTAAGTGCATGCTAGTATACTTGATGGTTTATAACACTGAGGAGCCTCAGTTTTAAAAAAAATAACTTGTTAGTATTTTTGCATTATGCGAAAATGAGCAAGATTTGGGTCAGGACAGGAAAATCTCAGGCCATCAGTGTTGGACCATGTGCAAATGCTTGTGATGAAGATGGAGAACCGGAAGCTGTTTTCCCTGAGGGAGGAGCTGAAAACTACTCAGGTACTGGTTTCTGGGCCCGGCACCAAACACAGGTTTATTGCAGGGAATGGAACAAGACATTTTCTCCTTCCCAAGGCTCTAGGAAACCTTTCAACCAGAAACAGCAATGACACACCTTATTAAGCTTGTCTTTGTGGAGACCTCACTGCCACCATCTGCCTCTTAGTACCTACAACACAGGACATGGTGAGAGTCTGTGGGAAAGATGTCTGCACGATTCTAATGCATCTTCCATCAAAAAACTCCACTCCTCATAGTTGCCTGCACCTTGGCCTGGTGCTGTTCATTCCCCTCATCCAGATATCCAAAGGATCCCATGGTCAGGCCCCCAACTACAAGTGAGGTTGGAGAGTTACTGTTAAAACCATTGCCTTTTCTGCTTCTACAGTTCAAGCAGAAACTCTAACTAAAGTGATTCTATAAGAGGACTGCAATCGGAGTTGGAAAGCCAGTTCATAAATCCTGCGGACATCCACCCAACTAGAAGCCATTACATCCCATGCACTGCTTGTTTCCTTCCTAGTACTGGAGTACTTGGCTTACACCTGTAATCCTAGCTACTCAGGAGGCTGAGATCTGAGGATCATAGTTCAAAGTCAGCCCAGGGAAGGAAAGTCTCTAAGACTCTGATCTCCAATGAAACACACACACACACACACACACACACACACACACACACACACACACACACAGAGTTGGAAGTGAAGCTGTGGCTCAAGTGGTACAGAGCTAGCCTTGAACACAAAAATCTCAGTAACAGTGCCCAGGTCCTGAGTTCAAGCTCCAGGACTGACACAAAAACACAAAACAAAAGTCACATGAAAGCTCAATTCATTTTTTGATTTCTTGCTTAAGTCTCACTCTACCCCATTCATTTGTAAATTCTAGCCATGCTTTATTCTTTGTTTATCTTTATTTTTGTGGTGTCTAGGCTAGGAACTAATATCTAGCAGAAAGTTGGCATGTGGTAAAAAAACTGCTGAATAAATGAGTAGAGCCTGAGACTTGGGTAAGAGCACAACAGTGGAAAAGTAGAGCACATTTGCAGTCAGTGTTTTGGCTTCATGGGTGAAAGGTGCAGGAAAAAGATAGCGATTGCGTGTGCTCCAGCTTACTTGCTTGAAATGCTTGAATATTGGGATGTATGTGAGCCATCTCGTTTGTATCCCCAAAAAAGAAAAGTAAAGAGAAAAGAAATCTTTGAAATGTTCCAACATCTCTGGCAGGTATGCAATGTGTCACTGGCAGGTCACTACCTTAAAAGAACAAGCCATCAGCCCAGAGCCATGTTTGGAAGTCCCTGGACAGCCTACAGCAAACCACTCAGGCTCCATCTATCTCCAGAAGGCATTTACCCAAATTCCTGGAACAAGTGCCAGCTCGCCTTTCAAACTGGCAACAGAAAAGGAAGCAAAAAGAATTCCAAGGTCTTTGGGTGCATTTTTTTCATTCCCTTTCTACAGCTAAAAGGAAGCCAGAAGCTTAAAAAGGAGATTCATAATCGCTGAATAATAGCCAGAAAAGAAGATTAGCGAGGAACATTCTGTGAGCTGGGGGACTGCTCCTGGTTTGATCATGAGAAGAATTCGGGTGTTCTGTCTTGTGTATTCAGCTTGCTAGCGCTGTGGATATCATCCAAAACTTCAGAGCAGGAGCTCCCCATGGTCTCCTTTTTCCTTTGTTATGATGGGATTAAGAAGTAGGGGTGTCCATCATGTAGGTACAGCCCCCCCAACGTACCCCAGAGGGGCAGAAAAGAAGGTCTCATCTCACGCTGCTACTTCAGACCAGAGACCTGCCCGCTCTGCTCCCATTTGCCAACCCCAGCAGAACAGAGAATCTAGTGTTGTGCAGAGAGGCCACCATTTGGCACAGAGAAAAGCTCTTTTCAAATGATTAACTTGCCAGGTTTCCATATTTCAAAGCAAGCCAGCAAATGGCAAGCAAATACACAGTAAATTTTAAAAATGGCCCTAAATTTCACAGTAACTAACAGCTTTCTGCTCTGTTTCTTTTTCAATCATTTTTCCCCTAACGACCTTCTTCCATTCAGTTCTGTGCTTTAACCAAATCAACAAAGACTCATTATTTAACCTTTAGACTTGTAAATTAACCTTTAGACTCTTCCCATATGGAATAAAGCCTGCGTTGCTCAAGGAAGGGAAAAGTAGCCAGAAATTTCACATTCATCTCCCTTTATGTTGTTGATAGTCTATAATGAGCACAATGTTTATGGAAATACATTCTTTACAGACATGCATCTGTTTCCTGTAAATCTTAATATCCTAGGCATCTCAGCTACCAACGGGTAAAGTTTAGTGCTTTAAAGGTAAAGAAATTCAGGAAATGCTGCCCCAAAATATACTGCTTGGGTATATTGGCAAGGCACTTGAGTGTGATAGTCAGGTTTGCATTGTTGTGACAAAATGCCTGAAAAAAAAACACATTAAAATGAAGACAAATTCAGTTGATCTCACAATTTCAGTCTGTGGTCATTGGGACCATTGTTTATGGACCTGTGACTAGGCAATACATTATGGTAGGTATTGAAAGACCCCCGAAGGCTTGGGGTGTCCTTCAGCCTGAAGAGACCCTTCCCCAAGGAACAACGAGACCACTTGTGCGGATGCAATCAGCAAGAGGTTTATTCGGGCATGCCTCGGCTCCCAGGTGCACTTAACCACGAGATCCACAAGGTTCGAGTCAGGTGTCTGAGAACCGGTTACACGGGTACCCGGGGCGACAAAGTCTATCGGGAGACTTGCGCGCCGAGTGCTTGAAAGCACCCTCTTTTTATGGACAGCAGAAGCGAGGTTACAGAAGCGAGATGCGTGGTTACAGGGGGATGATTGGTTATTTTCAAATTACGCTCAGGATAGGGATTGGGCAGGTTAAGCTGGCCAGATGGGGTAGGTGGGGTTGGGGGGGGGAGCTGACGTGTCGGTACTTGCCCTGACATGCCGGTACTTGCCCTGACATGCCGGTTCTGGTCAGAATGCCCCGAAACTTCTTGTTCCCTAATTTTGACAAGTGATTTATTACATCCTGCCCTACCCTGCCATTAGGGTTAAGTTTTACAGGAAGGGACAGGTGGGTCGGCTATTTTCCAGGAATGTCTGGCTTTAAGGCATGTACTAGGGTCAGGCTAGGGTCTGCAGGCGGTGACTCAGAGGCTCGAGGTTTCGTTTCCTGGTTAGCGGCCTGCGCTTATCCTGCCCCACCACCCCCTTAGGTATGCAGGGTAAGGGGCAGCAATTTTCTTGGGGTACCTAGTGGGCAAGCACGGGCTGGGGTCTTTCATTCCCCCATTTCCTTTTGCCTGAATGAAATCCTTCATTCACCCGACGTTTCCTCCGTTAATTTAAGCTGATGATATTGTTGGGTTAGTACTAGGGCCTGTACGACCGATAGTCGGTCTTTTACAAATTGTATCAGGCGATTTATAATGCAGGGACCTAAGGTAAGAATTAGCATTAATAGTATTAGTGGTCCCATTAGGGAGGATAACAGGGTAGCGAACCATGGGGACTTGTTCCATGATCCTTTGTACCAGCTGTACTTGTAAGCTCCAATTTTAAGACATACTCATACCATTTGCTACATACTTAAACTTTCTGAGGTTTGTCTTCTTTAAAGACAATTCTTACTTTTCAAATCCTTTCTTATCCAAAGTGGATATCAATTTTTTCCCCAATTCCTTTCCCAAGGCTTTCTTTACTACCTTCTTTACAATCCCTTTTCCAAGGCTTTCTTTACCACCCTCTTTCTTTACAATCCCTGAGCATCTTTGTAGCTGTAGTTTAAAACTGCACAATTTTCCTTTTGCTTGCGGAACCTTTATCTTAGAACAGCCTTAAGGCACCACTGTGATGTAGAAGCTTGCTAGATTTTAAGGCTAAGAGTATTACCTCCATTGATAACACACTCAGGTTATTACCATACCAGAGCCAAACTAGGCTGTGACCATAGAGTGGATTTCCAGTCACTATGCACTGAAGTGCCTAAGACAAGTAAGCCAATGATATCCTTGTCCCCAATATCCACTGTGGGAAGAGAGGGTTTTTGGATATCACCCAAAAGAATGTCCGACAAGATCGTAGATTTAGCAGCAGTCAACCAGGAAGCGGACTGAGGTGATGGAATCTTTAGGCAGGAGTTTCTCCAGGTGACTGTCAGGCAGTCGTTGAACTTTAACCATTAGGGTATGCAGCAGCAGCAGCAGCAGGATCTCTCAGTGGCTCCAAGGGACTGTCACACCTCATGCTGGGCTGTAAATTCCTACACAGACTGGTTAAGGATACATTGCATAGGCTTGGCAGGCTTTGATCCTGCTGGTTTTTAAGATCATTAAACAATAGCCCAGGACAATTTACCAAAATCACAACTTTTTTACTAACCAGATTATTTTTGTAAATAGACACAGAAGGCTCAGAAGGCTTAGTCTTGTAACCATCTCTGACAGATGCAGTCTCCACACCTTGCATATCAACAACAGTTAACACTATTTTTTATGTCTTTTTTTTTTTTTTTTTCTTGATCTTAAAAATGGGGGTAGAAGGGCGAAGTCAATCTTCTGTAACTTCTTCAAGCTGACTTTAGGGGCGTTGATCTTACCTAGCCAGGAACCTATAACTTTAGCCTATTTTACAAAGAGGCTATCAGGGTTAGATGTCACTAAGAACAATATTTAACTTTTGACAACTGCACAGACCTTTTCTCCGGCTACAGCAGTGTAGCTTGTTCAGCACTCTGGTTTGCAAAAGCATCTTCCTAGATGGCTTAGGAATGTGATCTCAACAATGCCTAAGATGCCTAAGTTACCTTTGCAGGCCTTTAGACAGATATCAATAGAAACACACTCAGGTTTGCAAACTTTTTCCTGAGCAAATGAACTTCATGTAACTAGTGTCAGCCAATCAATTAAAGCTTTTTGGCACATAAAGGGGTTGAGATTTAAACTATCCCCCACATTTTATAACATTAGCTTTTTACTATCATAGAGGATTGGCAAGTTCCTGTCTCTTACAAGGTAGTCATGAACATTAGGCATGCTTCCAAACTATCTTCCTATGACCTCCCGGCTCTGACCAGTTTTGAAAGGCCACGCACAAATGACACTAAGATCTGACATTTCTGCCATCCAAGCAGTGGCTTACTGCCTCTGGATGCTCCTCCATTGCTTTTGTCCCAGGAGTGTCTTCTCCACATTGGGATAAATGCCTCATTGGCATTTCCCTTTAGCTGGTTGCTGGACTCGAACTCAGGGCCTGAGCACTGTCCCTCAGCTCTACAGCTCAAGGCTAGCACTCTGCCACTTTGAGTCCCAGACTCAGGGCTTGAATGCTGTCCCCTAACTCTTCAGTCCAGGGCTAGTACTCTGCCACTATGAGTCTTGAGCTTGGCGCTTGAGTACTGTCCCCTGACTCTTTAGTCCAGGGCTAGTACTCTGCTGGCTGAAGAGAGGTGACAGTCTCACAGGGACCTTTGTCTGCCCGGGCTGGCTTCGAACCAGTTTGCAGATCAATGCGTCTTATGAAAGGCCACTTTACTCCAATTAAAAGCAACAAGGTGGTCAACATAGAAGTAGCTTTTAAGCATGCTCTTACCTGAAACTTATTAAGAGTCAAAGTTACATCTGACAAACTTGTAAGGATCCTCTGTGCTTTGCTCTGGGCTTGCTGGAAACTTAAAAAACCTATAAGAGCAAGCTAGAATAGCAATTATTTTGGTAATTTTAATTTTTCCCTTTGTGCACATTGAGGCCAATGTCAAGAACAATTTTACATTTAAACTTTATATCCAAAAATCCATTTTTTTAATTAATTTTTTTAAAAGCCTCTTATTAATCACCTTTAATATTTCATACTTTAGTTTTCATTTGCGTTTTGAAAAGATCCCTTGAAATCTTGAGGCCAGGTGTCACTCATTGCCTCTTGGTTGCTTGTTTTAAAGCAGACACACATTAAGATTTTTAAACTCAAATGACAATTTTTCCTTAATGTAAAAATTACAGTCACCATCATTATACCACGAGGCTAGACTTAACACCTCTATAACTTTCAAAAATATCTTAATTGTAAAACATTAAAAGCAAGCTACATTATACAAATAACTTTTTAGCTCCCTTTTAAGGCCTTCCTAATTTTAATGTTAACACATTCAAGGGGCAGTTTTAGCAATACTAATCAGATCATCACATCACTTATTTTAACCATCATGTTTTCAGTGTCTGACTGCAGAGAAAAGAGAGAACAAAGATGGGCCGTTCGGCCCCTTCTATGGAATGGGCACACCCAATCTGACTCTTTAGGGTTAGATGAACTGCGTTTGTGCCAGCTTACCCTCTTTCACCCTGCGTGGACTCTTCCCAGGGCCTGTCCCACCATGCATGGCCAGCTGAACTGCACTTCTGTTGTTCACCCCTTACCCCTAAAGATAGGTCTTCTGTTGGTTTCTTTTCTCCATCTCTTCTCTTGGTTCTCGAATGAAATACAGTTTTAGACAGACAGAACAGGTAACATCTTTGACAGTGTTAAACTAACCTTTACATTTAAATTTTTAATATTTATCTCCAAATTTTAGCCAAGGGAATTAGATCTCAAACTGCCAATGCATTTTTGTTAAGCCAGATAATTTGATTACAGTATAAACAGTCATGCATTTTAAAACATTAGTCTTTTTAAAATACCAGGTTTTCTAATTTGCAAGTTAAAGAATCTTTACAAAGCCATTTAAAACAATGTGAAGATTTTTTTAAAATCTTTGGTAATGTCCAAACCTCATAACCTTTTGAATTTTAAATTTAAACTCACCCAATTGTTACAGCATGCTGACAATTCTTATCTTTGAACATGTTCACGGACACACACAAAGCACTCACACAGATCTTAAAGCGCGCAAAAATCAAAATCAGTCGTACGTACACCTTTTAAAGTTCTTAAACAAAAATTTAAGACAGTATTTCTTTTAACTAGGTACCTTTGTTGGGCTTTATTTTCCCAGAGCTTGCTTATCTAGCAAGGCGATTCACTAATTAGTCTTTTGAATCCCTTCTGTAGGAGGAGGGCTGGGGGAGGGGGTCACCTAAAACTAAACTGTCCAGATTTTTACATTGTCAGGACTAGTTGAAAAAGTCCAAACCAGGCACACAGCCTTTTACACCCTCCCTGCTAGCAGCCTGCACAAGGAGAAAATGCAGCCTGAGGCTTGAAGGGAACCAAACTAGCCCAGTAACCTTCCATGCCTCACAGGGAGGGTGGGCATAGCAGGTCTGTGACCCAGCCCAGCTGGAACTTTTATTCCCCCAGAGATGTTTAAATAAATAACAAAAACACAGATAAACACAAAAACCAAGGGTCCACATTTAAAACTGGTACCAATTCTAAAACAGAACTAGACAAGAACTGAAGGCTGAGTTGGGGACTAATGAGCCCCAGTTTATCCCTACTGGAACTCTGTGCTGTTCTCACTCAGCAAGCTGAATCCAGAGGCTACTGATTGAGCCTGTCACACTCACCCAGAACTTTCCTACCCCAGAAAACATAAAACAAACACACACTAAAGTTAACAATACAACCAAGTGGCCACAAAGACAAAATCAAGTCTCAGTGAATGGGGCGACATTTCACCACCATTCACTTACCAGGGGGCTCAAACCCCCTATTTACCTCCGGAGGATTTTTTTTTTTCTTTTTTTTTCCTGCAGACGTTGACCCAGGGGCCTTCCAAGGCGGAGGAGAATTCCCAGTCATCTGGGGCAAGGGAAAAGAAAAATCCCTAGCGGCCGTCCCCTCAGACTGGCAGGTTCTCCCCCACGCTCAGACCCCCTGAGCCAAGGCCCAAGGCTGAAATCTAACTGGGGCCACTCACAGGTGGTCAGTGGCAATTTCATAATTGACAAACAAGCAAGTTCCTAAAACCTGACAATCTAGGCTCAGGCTGTCCTTCCAGTGCTGTAAAGTAAGGCTAAGGGGGGGTTGTGACAGTCTGTCCCATGCTTAAATTTTAACAAACACAAAAACAATACTGACAACACTTAGAACATTTAGCTTCGCTGCGCGTTTTTGCTAACAAACTGAAAGCAAAACCTGATGGAGACTTTATTGAGAGTCCGGATCTCTCGTCTCCCAGATGAACCACGCGTCCAAAAGGACCGGGTTCCAGATGGGCCACTTTTTCAGGCCCTCGGATGAGCCACTGTTTCAGGCTCCGGATGAGCCACTGTTTCAGGCTCCGGATGGGCCACTTTTTCAGGCCCTCGGATGAGCCACTGTTTCAGGCTCCGGATGGGCCACTTTTTCAGGCCCTCGGATGAGCCACTGTTTCAGGCTCCGGATGAGCCACTGTTTCAGGCTCCGGACACCCCCAAGACGTCTCCTGGGGGTTGCGGTCGGGAGTACGAGCTCGTCAGCTCCTCCACGGGTCCGCCAGATACGGACGAGTACGGCCGAACTCACCAGATTCGCAAGCGCACAGTAATTGGACACACAGATTGACTTCAAACAGCACACAGACAACACTCAGACAATACACAGACGCTGGCCAGCTTACCTCCCGAAAATGGGTCGGTGGTCCCTGGGTGGGGGTCTCTATCCCGGACGAGCCCCCACATGAAAGACCCCCGAAGGCTTGGGGTGTCCTTCAGCCTGAAGAGACCCTTCCCCAAGGAACAACGAGACCACTTGTGCGGATGCAATCAGCAAGAGGTTTATTCGGGCATGCCTCGGCTCCCAGGTGCACTTAACCACGAGATCCACAAGGTTCGAGTCAGGTGTCTGAGAACCGGTTACACGGGTACCCGGGGCGACAAAGTCTATCGGGAGACTTGCGCGCCGAGTGCTTGAAAGCACCCTCTTTTTATGGACAGCAGAAGCGAGGTTACAGAAGCGAGATGCGTGGTTACAGGGGGATGATTGGTTATTTTCAAATTACGCTCAGGATAGGGATTGGGCAGGTTAAGCTGGCCAGATGGGGTAGGTGGGGTTGGGGGGGGGAGCTGACGTGTCGGTACTTGCCCTGACATGCCGGTACTTGCCCTGACATGCCGGTTCTGGTCAGAATGCCCCGAAACTTCTTGTTCCCTAATTTTGACAAGTGATTTATTACATCCTGCCCTACCCTGCCATTAGGGTTAAGTTTTACAGGAAGGGACAGGTGGGTCGGCTATTTTCCAGGAATGTCTGGCTTTAAGGCATGTACTAGGGTCAGGCTAGGGTCTGCAGGCGGTGACTCAGAGGCTCGAGGTTTCGTTTCCTGGTTAGCGGCCTGCGCTTATCCTGCCCCACCACCCCCTTAGGTATGCAGGGTAAGGGGCAGCAATTTTCTTGGGGTACCTAGTGGGCAAGCACGGGCTGGGGTCTTTCAGGTATGTGTAGCAGCTAGGAGGCAAAGAGATGGGAAGTGAGGCCTGAATCCCAACAGCCCCTCCAAGGGTGCATCCCAAAGACCTAACTTCCTTCCATAGGGCCCCACTTCTTAATGGTTCTATGGCCTCCCAGTGACAACTTAGGTTAGGGAACTGAGCCATTAGCAGAGGGGTCTTTGGGAGACATTCTAACGGCAGTTATAACACAACAGCAAATGCAGAGAAGATCGTTCTCCAAATTTCCTTTATATGCCTGAATCAGGCCTGCCAGATGGAACTCAATGATCACGAGGCCTTCTCCATAGGAATCTCCTCAACCAGTGAAAGTTAACTCACAGGAGACTGGAAGCTGACAGTCTGTGTCACAGGCTATTCTTCTGGGAGCCCATCTGTTCATTCTGAAAATCATCTTGTCTCTTAAGTTTCCTTTGTCTATCCCTTTTTCCATCTCCCTTGTGAGGAGAGTATGGAAGCTTCTAGATCTCATTAGGATCGGGAGTGTTAACTTTTCTTCCCGTAATGCCCCTGTGAATGTAGCAAAGCTACATTCTTTTTCAACTGTTAATCAGCCTGTTCTATTTTTATAGACTCAATTATCAGATCTTACGGGTGGAGAGGCTGAGTCTTGCCTTCTCTGTGAGGGGGGAAATATAGCTGCCTGCTTGCAGCAATGGTCTTTGAAAATCAAATTTGATTTTTGTGGTTGTCTCTCGCAACACAATTTGGAAGGCTGGACTTTAGTGAGGAAGAGAGAAAGAAAGAAGGAGACTAAGCAAAACCAATGGGGAGAGCAGAAAGAAGAGGAGATGAGAGAGGGGAGGGGAGGAAGCCAGTCACCCTTTTATCAGGAACACACCTGTGGTTACAAATGCACCCCTTAATAACAGCATGAGTCCATTTGTAAGGGCAAGACTCTCACACCTAATCTTTCGTTAATTAACTCAGTTTTTAAGTAGTTGTACAAAGGAGTTGCCATTTCACAAAGCAGTTCATGAATACAATATATCACCTCTTAAAGCACAGTTGCACTGGGGAGTTAGTTGATAACACACAAACTTCTGGGGAGGGGGAGGTATTTGAACTATAGCACCAAGAATCAGAGACATTGAGCAGTAACTATAAGGGGGAATTAAATAAAACCAGGTTAATTCAATCTTAGTTCATAATCCTGCCTTATTTCCAGTTCCCCGAGGTTGATACTTAGAAATGAGGTGATCGTTACAGGCAGCCTGAGAAACACAATTCTCCTATCCATTCACATGGATCCACTTAGCCAGCCAAAATAGACTACATGTCTATTTATTGGTGCAATAGTCCACTGGGAGGCAAAAATGACAATGTGAAGTAGTATGTGAGATGACCGAGTATTTTCTCAAAACAGATCTTTGGATTATTCTTTTTATTGGTATAAGAAATCAAGGCAGCACTTTGCTGTTAAATGGCAACTCCTTTGTATAACTACTTGAAGATAATAAGCACGTATTTTAAAACGTTAAGTCATTGAGCCTTTAACCTCTCCCCTTTCACAGAGGAAGAACTTTATTATTTATTTGTTTACTTTTGTTTATTTCTCAATCTCCAGTGAAAGCCAGGTCATTTTAGCATCCTGAGTTATTTGCAGCCATGATCTGAAATGATGTTTGCTTTAGAAGGACAGTGAATTAACTTCCCACCTTCCCTTTTTGAGAACTCCCAGACTTACACAGACTGACAGAAGAATCAGCATTCGGTCCCCATGTGACCTGCAGACTGCTCCAAAGACTCAAAGGCATTTAGTAAGTTGAAAAACAAAAATTAAGGAAGTGATTAGCACAATGAAAGGGAAATGAAACCAAATATTAGAAACCAAGTCTCATATAACCTCTAAAGAATACATTGAACACATGGTGAAAAAAAGCTCAGGAAATTTCTGTCTATTCAATGAGGAAAATGGAAACATCCTAGCATTCCTTTCAATAGATTGCATTTAATTTATTGAAATAGCATCTACATACATAAAAATGGCTACATACCTATACAAGTTACCATTCAGTACAGAGATCATTTTTCAATATATATTTTTTATTGTAAGGATACTGTACAGAGGGGTTAGAGTTACACGAGTAAGGTAATGAGTACATCTCCTATTAAGCATTGTTATCCCCTCCTTTGTTTTTCCCCTACCATCCCTTCACTCTCCACTTCCTTAACTCCTCCCTCCCCACCCCCAAAGTTGTAAAGTTCATTTTCAACAGTGTCTTGTACATCTCATTGTTGCAATGGGTCAACTTGTATCCTCAAAATCCTTTGCTACATCTTTGTGGCACAGCCTCCTTCTCTCTGTCCCAGAAATATTTCTTTCTTTTTCTTTTTCTTTTTTTTTTTCGGTCATGGGGCTTGAACTCTGGGCCTGGGTGCTGTCCCTCAACTCTTCAGCTCAAGTCTAGCGCTCAATCACTTGAGCCACAGCGCCACTTCCGGGTTTTTTTTCCACAGAAAATAATTTTTATTTCTGTGAGAACATTTTTTTTTAATTTTTATTTTTTTTATTGTGAAAATACTTTACAGAGGGGTTACAATTACATGGGCAAGATAATGAGTACATTTCTTATCAAGCATTGTAACCTCCTCCTTTGTTTACCCTTCACATCCCTTCCCAGCCTTCCCCTGCCCCCCCACCCGCCAATCCTCCCCACCCCCCACCAAAGTTGTAAAGTTCGTTTTCGACATAACGACTTGTACTTCTCATTGTTGCAATGGGTCCACCTGAATCCCTATTTAAACGACTTGCTTTTCCCCTTCCCCTCTACAAATTATACCGACATCAAATACAGTGAAAGCAGGGGTTATACTGTAGGGGAGGGACAAACAAAGCAACAAAGAAATAATCTTATAAATGTGTTAGAAACAAATGCATGAAAGAAAAAAAACATTTGAATACATATCTTAGGTTTTTCTGGTAGTTTATTGGAGATTAGAGTCTCATGGACTTTGCTGCCTGGGCTAGCTTTGAACCCAGCCTCCTAAGTAGCATTATTTTACAGGCATGAGCCACCGGTGCCTGGCCCCAGAAATATTTCTGACCATTGCTGGCCGTAGTGGAGCACGCCGGTAATCAACGAGTAGGATGGGGCCGAAGGATCACGAAATATTTCTGACCAGATATGATAATATTGTGGAAAAATATTATTAATATAGCTGTTTTTAATTAGCATTTTTAACCCATATTTTTTGTGTTGTTCAAATTGTATTATTGTTATAAAAACAGTTTGTGCAGTTAAAGTGGTTAATCTTGAGGCTGGGAAGGTGGCTCAGTGGTAGAGTGCTTGCCTTGCGTGCATGAGGCCCCGGGTTCGATTCCTCAGCACCACATAAGCAGAAAAGGCCAGAAGTGGTGCTGTGGCTCAAGTGGTAGAGTGCTAGCCTTGAACTGAAGAGCTGAGGGACAGCGCCGGGAAAATAAAAGAGTTTAATCTTTTAAATTTAAATCTTTTAAATTGTAATAACATTTTGATAACTAATTCACAAATATACTGTTCCCTCTCAAGATCTCAATTCATTCTCTTTTGTTACAGATCGAATCTACATATGTGTCAAGCAAGTAGTCTACTGAGCTACACCTATAGTCTAGTTATTTTAAAATGCAGAATATACATATTTTTAGTGGTCTAACATATGTCCGGGAAAAAATTGCTCTTGATATTTAATCTAAACAATGGAGAAGATTATTGATTGATAAAGACAGAGACTTGAAGTAAAACAGACCACTCAGTATTTGTGTCTGTATATGTGTGTGTATTAACACACACACACACACACACACACACACACACATACACAATTTTTGTGTTGCTAAAGGTTTAAACAAAAGGATCATAAATGTCTTAGACAAGCACTCTGCCATTGAGCTAAGCCACAACTCACCAATCCTGCATTTTTATATAACCCACGGACTATCCTTCAAAGGAAAAACATGTTTGCTTTATATGTTTGCTGGATATTCTCACTATTCAGTTATTCATTTCTGTTTTATTTTTATATCCTTGCTCGTTATTTGATTTCCCATGTGGTTTGATTGCTGAGGTCAAGCCCAAATCTGTCACTCCGAGACACATCTCAATCCATTTTAATGAGCTAAAATGTAATGCAAATAAACCAGAGGTAATGTGGAAAACAAAATACCACACAGTCGCCACAAAAATGGCACAGCAGGAAACCACTGGAGACCAAGAGCAAAGATTACATGAGTGACTTCACTTGTAAAGGAGGAATGCGAACAAGCGCCCCAATTCAATTCAGTCACTGGCGACGGGCAACTAAATGCGAAGGCCAAGTCAATGGGATGAGGTGGAAAGGGGAAACGAGGAGAGAAAATAGTGAGGATGGATGGGAACAGTCAAGAACGCTAGTCATTCATTACTCATTGGCCCATGCATGGTCTGAACAAGTCAATGAGCAATGAGCTTTGTGGAAGACTATATAACACACAAATGACAGGGGAAAGAAGGACGAGGGACAAAGAGATAACCAATTCCGACTAAGAATTATACACTTTTTAGGTTGGGAAAGTACTTCTAGGGTTAATGGATTCCGTTTGTTTGTTACACATATAAAAGAGATCGTTAAGGTTGTGTTCTTAGAAAGGAAGGGATGCCAATGAGGGAAGAGGTGACACTGTTCAAAATGTACTCATGTACATCACCTTAGAATACAAAGGGAGGTTGGATTTTATAGGGCATGCTGGGAAATAAAAGAGCAAAGGTTGCCATATGCTCAGGTCAGCACAGGATTGAGCTAGACCCTAAAAGAGCTCTGAGGACAGTTTGGGCACAATCCCAACACAAACCTTTCAGAACCTACAAGACAGGCCATTCAACATGCAGTGTATCACAAGTGCTGACATCATTCCAGTGTCTCCATAGATAAAGGGAAGTTTAGATCACTAGTATGACCAACATGGACAGTGTGTTCCGCCAACCCTTCCCCCACCACCACCACACACACAGCAGACACTTCTCTATTTCTGTAAAGTCAGTCCAAATCTCAATGTAGGCCACAAAACCAAACCAAAGGAGAACGAGAGAGCAGAGACCGGAAAGGGGTAAGAGACAAAGATAAGAGTTAGAGACGCTTGGCTTGGCTTGCTTAGTCGCCTAGCTACAAAATGAAAACTCTTCTGCCAGGACAGTATTTACAACTCAGAATTTAAATCGTTGGCGAGATTTATCTATTTGCGCCATCTACTGTTGAATCTTGAAATGACATGCTTCTTTGCCATCTCACAAGGGAAGGATCTGCAGTTGACTTGATCCATTAGAAACTGAATAACAGAGATGGTGAGCCAAAGGAAAGGGTGAACCAATGCAACAGTGATACTCACAAGACACTATGTTGGAAATAAACTTTACAGTTTAGGGGTAGGGATTGTGGAGGAGGGAAAACAGGAGAAAACAAAAGAGGGGGTAACACTGGGGGGGGGAGGTACTCATTACCCTACTTAATTAACTGTAACCCCTCTGTACATCACCTTAACAATAAAATAAATAAATAAAATAATGACTTTGAACAAAAAAGAAACTGAATAAAGTACAGGACAAAAACTTGATTCTATTGGTTCATAACTGTGAAAAGTGTTCCAAAGCAAAACATTATACATTCCAGGCACTGAATCAATGTTCTCCATAGTTCAAAAGGAAATCTTTAAATCTAGGGCAAGGCAGTAACTGTGATCCAACTATGTCTAGGACAGAATTATAGTTACATGTGCAGTGAGGATAAATAGAGCCTAGGATGTGGCTCCTCCTACAAGTCAATTTCAACAAGAGATCACTTGACAACATATGTATCTATTATACACAAGTGGAAGTTTTATTAGAAAGTGGGAAGGAAGGAAGGAATGGAGGGAGGGAGGGAGGAAGGAAGGTGGGTGATGGGAATCTGTTTTTATGGGAATCTGCTTTGTTCTCATAAATCCATGTTGCTCCTCTCTCAGCCCAATCTTTTGTATGTATCCAAAGACCCTATATGAAGGTCTTGCCTCTCCCAATCTTTTTAGGTATCTAAAGATGGAATATGAAGGATTGAGTCTTGACTTATTACCAAGGATCAAGCAAAGCACCGGGTGTGTGCTGATGTGCTTGTCTGCAGGCAGATCATTCTGATCTCTGCCTCTAGGAGATGAGAGCCCCCACATCCCAACATTCCACTGTGGACCTGGCCAGTGCCCTGGGTCCCAGGAGACTAAAGCCCATAAAATCCTATGAACAATGGCCAAACCCACAGGAAGGCCTGGGCCTCAATAAACAGTCGGAGACCAGCCTATTCCCTTTTCCATTCTCCTCCATTTTCCCGAAAGAAGGAAGGGGCAAAACTATGAGATAAACTTCTACCTCTTATCTCTCTTTTTTAAATTATTATTATTTCTTGAAGCACTGGGGTTTGAACTAGAGACTATGGCTTGCTAGCTGAGGACTTTACCACAGAGCCATGCTTCCAATGCTTATTTTCCACTGGCTATTTTGGCCAAGGGTCTTACTTCCTGCCAAGATGCATGTTTGGACCACAATTCTCCTGTTTTTCACTTCCCTCCCTACATGGGATTATAGACATCCGCCACCACATGCAGGGTCTTCCATTGTGTGGGATTGGTGCACTCACACTGTTGTGTAACCACCCTCACTATCTATGGGAACTCTGTACCTGTTAAACAACAACTTCCTGTTCTACCTCCGAGTGCCTGGTAGCCACTAGCTACCTTCTGTCTCAACTTTGTATTCTATTCAGGTGAATGATCTATCCTTTCGAGGATGCCTTATTTCACTTAGTGTAATGTTTTCGAGGTTCACTTATGATGTAGTGAACAGACTAGTTTAATTGCCTTGTAAGACTAATATTCCATTTTATATATACAACATTTTGTTCAGCGCTCACCCATGGGATGGATGTGAGTTTCTTTACACCTTTTGGCTATTGTTAATAATGCTTCTACAAGTAATAATACAGATGATTGAGTGGCTGATTTTCATTCTTTTGGGTATACCAGGAAGTAGAATCTTAAGATCTCCTGGTAATTTCATGTTTAATGATTTGAGGCCCAGCATACTGTTTTCTACAATGGTTGTACCTTATTACAACTTTCTCAGCAATGTTTAAGGTGGTCAATATCCTCACATCCTTCTTAACACTTAGTTTCTGCTTTTGTTGTTTTTTTTATCCTAGCCACCCTAGTGGGTGAGAAATGGTACCACATTGTGGTTGACTTTCATTTCCCCAATTATAAGTGATGTTGAATTATTTTTCATGTACTTATTAGTCATTCATATAACTTTTTTGAAAATGAAGTTATTCCAGTTAAAATCCTTCAACCATTTTTAATTGGTTGTTTAACATTTATTGTTATCCTACATATTAATCTTGTATTACTGCATATTAGTCTGGATATTAATCAGACATTTTGATACAAGATTAGTATCCCATTCTTTGCTTTGCCTTCATATTCTCTTGATATTACCTTTTGATGTACTAAATCCTTAGTTTTGGTAAAATCTAGTTGATCTAAATTTCTTCTTTTGTCACTTGTGCTTGTGGTATCTTATTTAAGAAATAATTGCCGAATCCAATGCCAGAAAGTTTTTCTCCTATTTTTTTTTGTAAATATTTTTATAGTTTGAGGATTTATGTTGAAGAATCTGAGCCATTTTGAGTTATTTTGCATATGAGAATATTAAATGTTTTACTTCATTCATTTGCACTTGAATAATCTTTTGTTTTCAATAGTACCTGCAGAAAATTATCTTTACTGAATGATCTTGTCACCATTGTTACAAAAGTATCTGAACATATATGGTAGTACTTATTTGAAGGATTTCAATTTATTTTATGAGTTTATATGTAAGTTGATATGTCAGTAACATTGTTTTGATTAATATGTCTGTATGGGAAATTTTAAAATCTAGAAGTATGAATTTTCCACCCTTGATCTTTTAAATTTGGATATTGTGACCTCTTGAAATTATGTAAATGTTTTAAAATGGATTTTGTTATTTCTATTTGATGTTTCAAAAAATGTCTTTGAGATTTTTTTGTTGTTGTTGTTGGTCATGGGGCTTGAACTCTGGGCTTGGGCGCTGTCCCTCAGCTCTTCAGCTCAAGGCAAGCACTCTACCACTTGAGCTACAGCGCCACTTCTGGTTTTCTGGTGGTTTATTGGAGATAAGAGTCTCACAGACTTTCCTGCCCGGGCTGGCTTTGAACCAAGATCCTCAGATCTCAGCCTCCTAAGTAGCTAGGGTTACAGGCATGAGCCACTGGTGCCTGGCGTCTTTGGGATTTTTGTTGTTGTTGTTGTTGTTGTTGTTGGTCGTGGGGCCTGAACTCTGGGCCTTGGAGCTGTCCCTCAGCTTTTCAGCTCAAGGCTAGTGCTCTACCACTGGAGCCACAGTGCCACTTTTGAACTTTCTCTGCTTATGTGGTACTGAGGAATTGATCCCAGGGCCTCATGCAGGCAAGGCAAGCGCTCTACCACTGAGCCACCTTCCCAGCCCATCTTTGGGATTTTGACAGAGATTGTGTTGATCCTCCAATCATTTTGATTACCTACACAATATTAAATCCTTTGATCTATGCACAGAATCATTTTCCATTTGCTTTTCACTTCTTTAATATCTCTTAGGGATGTTTTCCAGTTTGAGTATATAAATATTTCACTTCCTAGGTTAAGTTTATTCCTAAGTATATTATTCCTTTTGATTACAAATAGAACTGTTTGCATTATTTCCTCTGTAGATGGCTTACTGTTAGCATACATGAACACAACTGATTTTGTGAACTGATTTTTTTGGGGGGGGAGGGTGGGGAGTCTGGTCGTGGGGCCTGAACTCTGGGCCTGGGCACTGTCCCTCAGCTCTTCAGCTCAAGGCAAGCGCTCTACCACTTGAGCCACAGCGCCACTTCTGGCTTTTTTCTTTTTGCTTATGTGGTGCTGAGGAATCGAACCCAGGGCCTCAGGCATGCAAAGCAAGTGCTCTACCACTGAGCCACCTTCCCAGCCCCCCTGATTTTCTATATTCTAAATTGTAGATTTTTTAATCTAATAGGTTTTATGGCATCATTGGAGCTTTCTACAGATAAGCCATGCCATATGCAAAGATTAATCATTTTTCTTCTTCCTTCCCAATTTGGAGACATTTTGTTTTTCTAACCAGCACAATTGGTTGGCAGAGGGGACATTCTTATCATGTTGCTGACTTTACATAAAACTTCTCCTCTTTCATCACTTTATATGATGTAACTGTGGGTTTTCCATAACATTGTTTATTGTGTTGAAGAAATTTCCTTTATTTTTAGCTCAAAGATAATTGTATTACAAAGGTAATACAATTTTGCTTTAATGTTTTAAGATGATTTTATCTTACCAGGTCTAATTCTTTGCTGGAAACCAGCCAGTTCTCCTTCTTGAGTAACTTACTGTGTCTGTACTTCAGTCAGTTCCTTTAACCGATGTCTGTGCCCCAGGCCACTGTACATCTTCCCTAATTGCCTCAAAGACAAATACCACACAACCAAGGATATCTTCCACACCCTAGTATTCAAGAAAACTATCAAAGTAGTCTGTCTACAGCTTAAAATACTAACAACCTTGTTCAAGTCTTGTTTGGCTTTTGCTCAAAATCACTAGGAGAGCAGGAAGCCCAGACTACTGGTAAATTTCTGCATTACCATGTCTGCTTTCTATTCTCTTTGTCAGCAAGTTCTCATTCACTGTGTTTGCCAGTGACTAAGTACTTTGATTAAGTTTATTCATAATCACTGTACTCTTTTTAGTGCTATTGTACTCATAAACACCAAAACAGGGCAGTAATCTAATTATCCATCACGAAGCACTAGATAAGAAAAAAAATAGAGTGCCTACACGCAATGGATACTATTCAGCCTTATAAAAAAAGAAGGAAGCTCCATTACTTACTACACCAGGAGTACTATATGTTGAGCAAATGAAGCTAGATACAGAAGGATTAATGCTACGCGACACCATTCAGATGATGAAAGAGGGTAAACAAAACCAATAGAAGCTTATAATGGAACAAAGAGTTGGGGTAGCAGGGTTAAACCGGGAGGTATTCATTTTAGTCTACAAACCAGGTGAATGTTATAAGATAAATGATTCTTAGAAACCTACTATTTTATAGGATAGTAGTTAATAATACTGCATTGTATATTTTAAAACTTTTAAAGAACATTGATCTTCTGTTAAACATTCCTATCATAAAATATAATAATAGGTAAAGATGGTAGAGGAAACTTTGGGGAGAAGTATAGTTTTATTGGATAGGTTGTGGTGATGGGTTCATAGGTATACACTTGTTTTCAAATGTATCAAGTTGTATCCAGTAAATATTACCTACTATTTTATAGGATAGTAGTTAATAATACTGCATTGTATATTTTAAAACTTTTAAAGAACATTGATCTTCTGTTAAACATTCCTATCATAAAATATAATAATAGGTAAAGATGGTAGAGGAAACTTTGGGGAGAAGTATAGTTTTATTGGATAGGTTGTGGTGATGGGTTCATAGGTATACACTTGTTTTCAAATGTATCAAGTTGTATCCAGTAAATATTACATATCAAAATATATTATATGTGTATGTCTATCATCATACCTAAATAGGATAACTTAAGAATAAAAAATAAAACTGCGTATCTTATGACAGGAAAGAAAAATGTAATCATATATTTATTTGTATGTAAAAATTTTAATAGAATAAAAATAAATAAAAGTTTGAGCACCATCACAGGATTTTTGTGAGGAACACTGCTCTTTCAGAGGGGAAGTTTCTGTTTCACTCAGCTCAGTGGTCACCAGTGAGAGTAGAAGAGGGAACATGGCATTATTTCTTCTCCTTTTGAAGTTCTTCCTGTTTTGTTTTGTTTTGTTTTCCTATTTCCTTGGTCTGATTCACATTAGCTAATGTGGACTAAAAGTTCAATGAGCGGACATGGAAGTGAGGTTAGTAAGAGAAACTTTATGTTTTCTTTAGAGAAGGGTCCAAAAACAGAAGGAACACCTTCTAAACTTTCAGATTATACAGAGGCAGGAGCAAGTCCTTTCTCAATGATGACCATTCTCAATGAGTAGCATTCACAGTGACCCTGTATTTAATGCTCAGAGGGAAATTTGACAATCTAAGTTCACCTGGTGTCAATCACATGAATTTCCCATGCAGAGTTCTCATGATGAAAAAGTACACCTTGATTTTGATTTCCTGTTACCATGGAGATTACTCAGTCCCTCTTCATTCTATTCACAAAAGGTTTACTTCTCTGGCTCTCTAAGAGCTATTTTAACTTAAATCTACGCATGATATTGACAGTTAGATATTGAAAAAAATGTCTCAACTGTTGAACTGGAAATTCATTATTGGAAGTAGTTTAAATGTTCCTCAGCAATTAGTTCTTTTTTTTTTTGGCCATCATAGAATTGAGCAAAGTGTAATGGACATTCAATATTAATCTGACTTTTTTTTTTTTTGGTCAGTCTCGAAGCTTGAACTCTAGGCCTGGGTGTTGTCCCTGAGCTCTTCAGCTAGGCGTGGGGGGAGGGGTGAGCTTTACCACTTGAGCCACAGCACCACTACTGGTTTTCTGGTGGTTAATTAGAGTTAAGAGTCTTGCAGATCTTCTTGCCTGGGCTGGCTTTGAACCGCAGTCCTCGTATCTCAGCCTCCTGAGTAATTAGGATTACAGGTGTGAACCACCAATGCCTGGCTAATCTGACTTTTTACATAGATACATGAGAGGGAAGTGTTTCTTCAATTTCAACTTTCTATGTTTGTGATTAGAAGCTGCAATGGGGAAATCTCCATGACTGTTTTAGTCCATATAGAAGATTGTAAGACTGCCATATAGAGCTGTGGCTCAAGTGGTACAGCATCAGCTGTGTGTGAAAGAAGAAAGGGACAGCACCTAAATCCCAGAGTTCAAGCTCCAGGACCAGCACACACAGAAGAAAGGAAAGAAAGCAAGAAAGCAAGAAGAAGAAGGAGGAGGAGGAGGAGGAGGAGAGAAGGAAGGAAGGAAGGAAGGAAGGAAGGAAGGAAGGAAGGAAGGAAGGAAGGAAGGAAGGAGGAAGGGAGGGAGGGAGGGAGGGAGGGAGGGAGGAAGGGAAGGAGAGAGAGAGGGAGGGAGGGAGGGAAGGAGGAAGGAAGGAAGGAGGGAGGGAAAGAAGGAAGGAAGGAAGGAAGGAAAGGAGGGAGGGAGGGAAGGAAGGAGGGAGAGAGGGAGGAAGGAAGGAAGGAAGGAGGGAGGGAAGGAAGGAAGGAAGGAAGGAAGGAGGGAGGGAAGGAAGGAAGGAAGGAAGGAAGGGAAGGAAGGGAAGGTTGGGAAGGAAGGGAAGGTTGGAAAGGAAGGAGAAAGAAAGAAATGATGCCAGCCAGGTTCAGCAGAGACGGGAACAAGATGGCGATTCTGAAGGCAGTATGGCTTTATTTTGCCAAAGAAAACACAGCAGTGACACTGTGTTTTGCAAAAACCATCAATGTTTGGGAATGATTCTGATGATGATGATGAGACCTCCGTGAGTGAAAGCCTTCAGAGGGAAGCTGCTAAGAAGCAGGCCATGAAACAGACTAAACTAGAAATACAGAAAGCTCTTGAAGAGGATTCCATGGTGTATGAGTATGATAGTATATATGATGAAATGCAGAAAAAAAAGGAGGAAAATAATCCTCAATTGCTTTTGGGAAAAGATCGAAAGCCCAGGTATATTCACAACTTACCAGAAGCAGTTGAGATCAGAAAAAAAGGAACAAGAAAAAAGAAAAAAGAATGGAAAAGAAAATACAGAGAGAACGAGAAATGGAAAAAGGAGAATTTGATGATAAAGAGTCATTTGTGACATCTGCAAATAAAAAAACTGCAAGAGAGAGCTGAAGAAGAAGAAAGAGAAAAGAGGGCTGGTGCACTTGAAGCACATCTGGTTGTAACGAAGCAGAAAGATCTCAGTGGATTTTACAGGCATCTGTTAAATCAAGCAGTTGGTGAAGAGGAAGTGCCTAAATGCAGCCAGGTCTGGAATAAAAGAAGAGAAGGCCAGGGGTTACTCTGATGAAGTAAATTCAGAGAACAGAGTACCACAACAAAACTGCATTCTCCAAACTGGTGTGAAGGATGAGGAAAACCCAGATGCTGACAGTGATTTTGATAGTAAAAGCAGTGAGGAGGATGAAATGGAGGAAAATAAAGTGAACTACAGAAAGGAAAAGGTCACAGAGACCTCCAAGGATTACTCCAAGCATCGTAGGAATCAAACCCATTCACACCCATCTAGTGAAGAAAGAGGGCATGGTGCCAAACACCACACCACAAGTTCCAAATCAAGAGGGCATGAGAAAAGGGGAGATCAGCACCCAGTCAGGCAATGCAGAGACCAGGAGAACCATTGCAGTGACCAAGACCACCGAAAAGAAAAGGATTCTTATAGGCACCGAGATACCAACCATAGAGATTCCCACTGGAAGAGGCAGGAGCATGAAGATAAACTGAGGAGAAGAGACCATAGAGAGAAAAGTGACAGAGAATGGCAAAGGGAGAAATGCTCAAGAGAACAAGAAAGAGATAGACAACGAAATGATCATGAGAGACACAGTGAGAAGGGAGAGAAGGAAGAGAAAGCTAAAAAAAAGGAAGATGTATAAAAGGAAGGAAAGAAAGATATGAACAAATTGACAAATACAGAGATAGGGAAAAATGACAAGTAAATGAATCTTCAGAAAGAAATCGAGATAGAAAGGAAAGTAGCCCAAATGTTAGGGCAAAATATGAATTTCTTGACCAGCAAAAATCAAGCAAAATGAAAGACAGGGAAAAGGATGAAGAAAGAAACCAAGAGAAACCCATCTCTAGTTCTGAGATGTCACTGGGAACTAAACACAGATTAAGAGAGGAAAGGCAAGAAAAGGATAAGGAACAAGAAACACAAAAGGCTGTGAGCAAGTTTGGAAAGCAGAACAATGAGGAAACTCTAATGTCAGCTAGAGACAGGTACTTGGCCAGGCAGATGGCACGGATTAACGCAAAGACTTACATTGAGAAAGAAGAGGATGAATAGCTATCACAGTTGAAAGATTTGTGGAAGCACAGAACATTGTTACTCCTGGAATTGACTTTGTAAAAATTATGAAGAAGTAGATGAACAGTACTTGGGAAGAAATTCATGTTTTCATTCAGTCCTAAATCAAAAGTCGGTCCTTTTATCTTAAATATTTCTGTATATATTTCTATGTCAGTAATACATTGTTAGTTGTATCCAAAAATCATAAGTGTGTACTAAATCTGCAGGTACATAGGAAAATTGGCTCTACTACAATTAACAAAAATAAACTACTTTTCTAATGATAAAAAAAAGAGAGAGAGAGAAATTAGAAAGAAAGAAATGAGAAAGAAAAAGAAAGAAAGGAAAGAGAGAGAAAAAAGAGAGTGGGAGAGAAAGAGAGAAAGGAAGGAAGGAAAGAAAGAAGAGAAAAAAGAAAAGAAAAGAAACAAAAAATAGTGGCTACATTCTGCCTTGTTGCTAACAGAGTTGCAAAGAAAGTGGGGTTGGGAAGAGATAGTAGGAGAAAAATAAAGGAGGGGGTAACAATGTTGGAAAAGAAATGTAGTCATTGCCTTACTCATGTAACTGTAACCCCTCTGTACAGCATCTTTACAATGAAATTAAATTTTTAAAAAAGCAAGCAAAATAAGCAATGGGAAGTGCTTCCCCTTAATTAAGATGGAGAGATTTTTTTTGTCTTGATCACACAAACTACACGAAGATACGAATTTGACAGCTGTGCAATCGCCCAGAAGTGTGATTTTCTCTGAGTTAAGCACCTCATTAACTTGCGCAATTCCAGCCCCGCCCACACTCCCTCAGGATGTTAGTTCCTACCCTTTCAACTTTCTCCATTGCTGCACCAGAGTGGATTCCAATGCTATCCGTGTCTTTTATCAAGGACTCTTAAAAGGAGGAGACATATGAAAGAAGCAATTTGAAACAGCTCACTGAAATTGTCCTGAAATTTTTGTGTATTTTTTTTTCTTCCTTCACCCTCCTTAAAGCGAAGCGCAAAAGCCTTTTCCTTTTTTTTTTTTTTTAAAGGTAAGTTTCACTTTCAATTTTCAGGAAACCTGCTGCGAGGGAGTCACTTCCGCAATGAAAACATGCCTGAATTTGGACTAAGAGGGGAAAAAAAGGAACGGGCTGCAGTCGGCAGAGTAAGGAGTGAAGGTATGCATTTTAAACTTACAATTGGGTACACTGTGGATCTTGCTAAACAAAGTCAGAATGTATTTGGCTCTTTTTAATTTTTTTAGCAGTCTTCCTTTAGTTAGTGTTTGACATTGCCTGAGTCATTCAACAAGGAAACAGAAATGGCAAGGATACAGGTAGGGGAGAGAATGAATCATTTTCAATTTCTTGAAATTTGTGTTCAATGTATAATGGACTTATTGGGATGTAATCCCACTGTAAATCCAGGAGCATCTGTATGTTGTTAGAACTGTTCTATTTTGTTGTTGTTTTGTCAGCCTCTTACTGTGTCTAATCTATAAAATAGATACACAGGCATATGTAGGTAGAGACATAGTGTGTGTGGGTTCTGTTGCTATCTGCTCTATCACTTGGGCACTGGAGGGACTGGAATGTGTACAGAAGGGAAACTATCTACTGAAACATACATCATAGGTAAATTTCAAAACTAACCTGTGGCATGAAAGAGGCCTTACGTAAAATACTGAATATTATCCCCTGTGTCTGAGATTATAAAGTACATGAAACTAATCCTTAGTAGGACAAAGGGCTGGGATGGCTTTAGGGCAGCACATTTGGGGAATAACCAAAACATGTTAGGGAATTCCTTGAGGTTAGAGTTTACACAAATGCGTGCATTTGTCAGAACTCAAGAGAATGTACATTTATGATTTGTCCACCTGACTAAATCCAAGTTTTACATAAAAGTCTCCATACACAAATATTGAATGATAGGTAAGCATGTATATATTCCATTTACAGGGAAAAGCAAATGGATACTTCCTGTACTCATTTATGAACTGATGATAGATGGAACATTGATAAATGATTAGATATGTCATAACACAAGCATTTTGTCTTTGAACTGTATTGCAAACTTAAAAGATTTAAATTAAATATTGGAAAAATATTAATTGTAGTATAGCCATACGATGGAGTATTGTACATCAATGAAGATGAACAAGTGTGTTACAAAACACTGCACATAAATCTTACAAGCTTCATATGGAGCCAAGAAAAATAGAAAGACAGTAAAATAATACACCCAGTAATGCCCTCACTCCACAGGTGAAGTGGTCCAAGTCTCCAGTAGACATCTAAAAGTACAGATATTACCAAATCTGTGTAGCTCTTGGTTTTCCCTATACATACAGATGTATAATAAAGCTTAATTTGCAGGTTAGGCACAGAAAGAAAGAGAATTATTAGTAATTAGAGTAATTGCAACATTTACTATCATAAAAGTTAAATGAATGAGTTTTCTCAAAAACTATTTTAGTTTAAACAATAATAGTTCAACGAATAATAGTTTAACTAAACTATTAATACTACTAAATAATGCTATTAAAAGTTGACTAGTTTAATAACAGCTTAATAATCGTTTAATTAAACTTTTAACTCACTCGTGGTCTATACTAATGTTCTTGTGCTGTGGTATAGCTGTCCATCCATCCATCCCTCCATCCAATCAACCCAACTGGTTGTAAAACAATAAGTATGATTAAGAAGCTAGGTAATATTGGTGTTGTGAAAATGTAGCTTCCTATAGTGCTTCTCTCAGCAATAACAAAATAGGGGAAGTTTAAACTTTATGAAAGTCACAGGCCAAATAGCCAATGAGATGGGTGATCATTTTGAAGAATTGGTTTAGTTTAAGGGAGGAGTAAGGTGTTGGCTCTCTCCCTCCAGGGTCACTGATGAGAGGCCCTGAACTCTGACTGCCCTGTTCTCAGCTGCACTCATGTTCACTGGCAATATTGCTTCCTGAATAACTCTACTGAAGGCAAAGCATCCCAATGAATTAAAATCATACTTCCTTTCATTCTCCTGTGCAAAGCTGTGATTCTATCTTTAGGCTCCTCAAGTGTGCTCATTTAATAAATTATTCTAATTCTTTACATTTCCTCATGAATTGTACAATATCTTTCTGATGGAAGAGTAGAATTTATACATATATATGCATATATTCATATATATATATATATGTATACCACATTAAGCGAAGTAAGCCAGACCCAAAGAAATATAGGTTGCATGATTTCCCTCATTTGTGGTAACTACAATGTGCCTATAAATATACAAATAAATACAGTGGATGGTAATAGTAATAATAATAGTAATAATAATAATAATACACTGGGGCATGATAACTTATGCAGGTCTCCAAAAATTCACACAGAGACCAAAGGAGGATATTCAGGAGAGTGGATCACAAAGGCTCGATGTCCATCTGATCACATAAAATAATATTTTTCAAAACAAAATCCAAGAAATGGAAAAAGGGATTGTTGGCGGTGGTGGTAGTGGTTGTTGCTGTCTTTGTTGTCTTGTCCCTTTGTCTTGTTTGTTAGCTTAGTTGTCTTTGGGAGGGTAAGGGGGAACACAGAAAAAGTGGGACAAATGCAGCAGTTACACTCACTAGACACTCTGTGGAAAATGAACTATATATTTGTGGGTGGGGATGGGATAGAAAATCTGGGAGAGAGTGAGGGAAGGGGTGGTTTAAAAAGAATTGTACTCATCACCTGACTTATGTAACTGAAACCCCTCTGTACATCTATAGTAACAATAAAAAATATGTTGGGAAAATAAAGAAGAATTCTAACCACCTGGGAGGAAGGGATAGAAAGATTGCTATTTCAGGCCAACCTAGGGAGTAAAAAAGCTAGCGAGGCCTTATCTCAAAAAACTAGTCAAGGTTTTCCTGGCGGGAGGGCAGGGAGAAGTTCTAGAATCTATTTGAAAATAACTAACGCAAAAAAGTACCAGCAGTATGGCTGACATAGTAAACACTTACTTGCTAGACAGATGCTCTACTGCTTGAGCCATGCTTTTATCCCTTTTGCTGTGATTCCATTTAATACAGCCTCCATCTTGGAACCTGAACCATGATCTTCCTACTTATACTTTCCATCACAACTCTGAAGACAGACATGTAACACAGCCCCCAGCTCTTGGTTGATATGGAGTCTCATGAACTTGTTTTCCCAGTCTAATTTGGAACCATCATGCTCCCAATCTCAGCCTCCCAAGTAGCTGAGAAACGGGAGCCACCAGCACCTAGCCCATAAAATGTTCTCAATGTGAAAAGAAATAAAAGTTGGAGGCAGGGGATATTGCAGTTACTTTAATCTGATCATTATATATTATATATGTGTATTAAAATATCACAAGCGACTCAGTAAATATGCACAATTATTATGTGTCAATAGAAATAATTTTTATTGTGAAAATACTGTACAGAGGGGTTACAATTACATGGGCATAGAAATAATTTTCAAAAGATATTTTTCTCTGAAGTTGACTGCTTTACAAATATTACAAATAGAGTCGGGGTATAGTTTTAGCAATTATATATGTAAGAATTGACTTAATAAAATAACAAGGTTGAGGAGAGATTAGGGAACTCATGATATCATGATCATGTTCTTTATCTTTAGAGTGGGAAGAAAAGGCTCAATGTCAGTAAGGAAATAGAGGGGCAATAATATTAAATGTATAGAGGTAATGGTGAGAATTGACAATAGAAACTCTGAAGAAAGGTAACCTTGGAGTATTGGAACTGAGGAAGAAGTAATATATGAGAAAGGGGTTGGCCTTTCTATGTAGTTTGGATTATCAATTTGTACAATATAGACATGCAGAAATGTAGCAGAAAATGATGAATAAAAGGATCATACAGAATCACCTATCAGTTATATATCTGATAAAGAATATACAATGCACTTGAGAGCATGTGTTACTTATGTATATGTACAGGGCATAACCATGAGATGTTTACCTGGTCATGTCTACTCCTTCCTGGGAATGATGCCCCTTTGGATTCTGGGAATATCTTCCATCAACCAATGCACTGTGAGACAGGAAGTAGCTGACTGCAGTCATCTGAAGTTGACTCACATACCTGATGACCTCCCAACAAACATCACAGTGTTGAATCTTACGCACAACCAACTCCGACGACTGCCACCTGCCAATTTTACAAGATATAGCCAACTTACTATCCTGGATGGAGGTTTTAACACCATTTCAAAACTGGAGCCAGAACTGTGCCAAAATCTCCCCCTATTGGAAGTTTTGAACCTCCAGCACAATGAGTTATCTCAGCTTTCAGATAAAACCTTTATGTTTTGCCTGAATTTGATTGAGCTCCATCTAATGTCTAACTCAATCAGAAAAATTCAAAACAATCCCTTTAAAAACCAGAAGGTAAGATGAAAATGGTCATTGCTTCTGTCTAAGAAATGCAAAATATATGCTTGAATGCTAAGTTTTCAAGTCATTTATTTTGCTAAGAGAAATAATGTGACTCTTGAAGTAAAAAACTAAATGTTTACAACAGGTTATTTTTAATCACAAGAAAGATTACTTATTACTCCTACTATTAAAGGTAATGTTTTGTTGTTGAACTATTTCAAAGACTGACTCAGATTTGGAGGAACTGCTTGGGATGACAAAACTAACCTGATACTATTTTTTTTTAACTCTCAGAATTTAATCAAATTAGATCTTTCTCATACTGGCTTGTCGTCTACAAAATTAGGAACTCAGCCGCAACTGGAAAGTCTCCAAGAGCTTCTCTTGTCAAATAATAAAATTCATACACTAAGAAGTGAGGAACTTGACTTCCTTGGTAATTCTTCTTTACAAAAATTAGAGCTGTCATCAAATCAAATTAAAGAGGTAAGAAGTAAAAGTTATCTTGCTTCTACCTTTGTCTGACGTCCTTAACTGTCACATTGTTAGGAATCTCAAGTAGCTTTAGAGATAAAGCTGCTGTCTTTCAGAAATTCTTCAACATTTTGCTTGGGCCCTTAGGGCCATTACCAAAATGGAACTTTGTTAGTAATTACAAGATGGGCTCTGAGGTCAAACTGTAGTGTGCTAAAAATCCCTGTGCTGTCAACAAGAGTTCCTTGAACTGACCCTGGAAGACTGACTAGTCTTAGTTTCATTACTTTATCAAGTGGAAATAGTACCCAAATCTTGTGCACGCTTTCTGTCTCTCTGTTTCTGTCTGTCTCTGTCTCTCTCCCTTCTCCCCTCTTTCTGTCTCTCTGTCTTTGTCTCTCCCTTCTCCCCTCTTTCTGTCTGTCTGTCTGTCTCTCCCATCTCCCCTCTGTCTGTCTGTCTGTCTCAATCTTTTTCTCTTTGCCAGACCTCAGGTTTGAACTCAGGGCCTAGTACTGTTCCTGAGCTGCTTCTGCTCAAAGCTAGCACTCCACCACGTGAGCCAGAGCACCACTTCCAGCTTTTTCTGCTTATGTGGTATTGGGGAATCAAACCCAGGACTTCATGCATGCTAGGCAAGCACTCTACCACTAAGCCACATCCCCCAGCCCAGCCCTTGTGGAATCTCTTTTCTATGGTTAAGGAAACAGCTTTAGAGTTGGGTTAGCTGCCTCCATGTGTGGCTTTATCTTTTAATAATATTGTAATTGGGCATGTATTTGATTTTGTTCTGCTTCAGCCTCTCAGCTTTCAAATTGGCGTATTAATGACACTGCTTCATAGTAGTAAAGAATTGGATACACTGTCTGACAGAAAGTGCTCAGTAATTGAGAGCTAGATCTGTTTTTTACCAAAACTCTCCTCTAATGGAACATACATAGTTAGCCATTATGGATCCGTTATCTTTAGTTGAGCCATTTCCATTCCAAATGTGCCTATATTTCCATGCTCTATTTTTCCATGCTCTAAGAATATTGGAAGAACTAGTTAAGGACTAGTTAGGACTAGGCTAGTTAAGGATTATCTTAAAGATAGCTTGCAGAATTGTTTTCCAGACATAAAAATAGACTATAAAGTGATCCCGGCATAAAATGAAAGAGTTCATGCAAGCTACTCATCTTCTGTTATTTATTTTCAGTGGTATTAGGGATTGGACTCAGGGCCTCATGCTTGCTAGGGAAGAGCTTTACCATTTGAACCATCTCACCCGTCCTTTTTTAGTTTGCTTTTCAGGTAGTGTCTCACACATTTTCTCAGTCTGATCTGAGGCTGATCTCCTGTGACTACTTCCCAAGTAGCTTGGTGATAGGTGTGCTCACCACACTCAGTCATTTTATTTTTTAAATGGTATGTTCCCTAATTCGAATATTTGTTGTTATAATCTTATAAAACATATACTGAGGGGCAATAAAAATAAGGGGAGGCTAAGAAAAATCCACTCTAAAGTCCACTTTAAAGAAATAAGCACCCTCCTACTTTGGCTATATTTATTTTCAGACCCTCCCCAAATAATTATTATTATAAGAAAAACAGGGAGTAGTTGTGGAAGTGGGAGAGAAGGGATGGTAGGGGAAAAACAAAGGAGGAGGCAACAATGCTGGATAGGAAATGAACTCATTACCTTGCTCATGTAACTGTAACCCCTCTATACAGTATTTTTACAATAAAAATGTATAAAAAAAAAGAAAAACAGAGCTAACTCTGTACCAAGCACTTTAAAGCATATATATATATGTATATATATACGTACACACATATATGCTCTTTTAAATTAATTTATTATGATATTTTTACACAAGAGCGAATTGAAATTAAGAAGGATTAAGTGTTGTAGCTAAGATCTCATAGGGTATTCATGGCAAAACTGAATTCTGGTATGCACCTGGAGCCCCGGTTCTCAATGATGGTGCTAAGAACATCTCTGAAATGTTTTTTTTTTCTTTTACTGCTTTTAAAAAAATCAATATTTTTGTGTAATGAACATCTCTCATATAACTTTAATTTTAGTGGCTAAAGAAACCACTATTGTGTAAATGTACCATAATTAATTTAGCAATTTCCTGCTTTGCTTATAACTTCTTTTATTCACAATGAAGACCATTTTCTTCCACACTTACCTATTTTATTTCTTTTGCCCAAACATCTCACCAGTGAAGCATTAGAAAGCAAAACTCCTTTACTTCCCACCTGTGTCTAACTGCCTGGGTCTGGCTACTATCCTCTCTGGATTGTTTTCCTCCTCCTTTCTTTTCTCTTGGCTCAGCACTGGGTCCCAGACCAGCCAAGGCTTCTGATGGGGAAAGGGGAGCTAGAAATGAGTGGCAGAGAGCTAAAAATATTATATAAAGTTAGGAAAGAACCTGGGTGAAAAGATGGGGGAAAAAAAGAAAAAAATCTGACCTCAGAATACTAGAGAGTCAGTGTGCATCACTTTTTCCTAATAAAAGCCATTCATTCATTCCTTGCATATCCGTTGATAACACAGGACAGGATCAGGTGACTTCACAGAGAGTTCATTCATTTCAGTTGCACCCAATGCAATACCGTACTAGAAAACATGAGCTAGCCATGATTGAGAACTCAGGAAAAGGCCCCTGCTTGAATGTGAGTGTTCAAGGCACATAAATGGATCCAGGAGTGCTAAACGGAGATTAGCTAGAGGGAGGGGGAGGTCAGAGACTGGAGCCTATGGTCAGTGATACAGGCACCGAGGAAGGCTAGAGCCATGTCATGCAGAGGGGCTTAGCACAGGGACTATGATGAAAGCGGAGTGAGTATGCGTAGAGGATTTTCAAGGGTATAAACACCTATTATATTGTAGTTGTTAACCTCTTTTTGTGTCCTCTCTAGTTCTCTCCAGGGTGTTTTCATGCCATTGGGAAATTATTTGGCCTTTTTTTGAACAATGCCCAATTGGGCCCCATTCTCATAGAGAAACTCTGTTTGGAATTATCAGACACAAGCATCCAGAATCTGTTTCTGAGTAACACCCAGCTGTCTAGAACCAACAACATGACTTTCTTTGGACTAAAGCAGACAAATCTCACTGTGCTTGATCTTTCCCACAATAGTTTAAGTGTGATTGGTAATGATACTTTCACTTGGCTTCCCCAGCTGAGATATTTATTCCTGGAGTCTAATAACATACAGCATCTTTCTTCTTCCTCTTTTTATGGACTTTCCAGTCTTAAATATTTGAATTTGAAACGATCTTTTACTAAACCAACACGTCCCAAGATTGATGACTTTTCCTTTCAGTCATTGAAATGTTTGGAGTACCTTAACATGGACGATAGCAACATTCCAGACACAAACAGCCATATGTTCACAGGACTGGTAAACTTGAAGAATTTAAGTCTATCCAGTGCTTTCACTGGTTTGCAAACTTTAACAAATGAAACATTTTTATCACTCGCTCACTCTCCTCTACTCATACTCAACTTAACCAAAAATAAAATATCGAAAATAGAGCCTGGGGCTTTCAGTTGGTTGGGTGAATTAAAGGTACTTGATCTTGGGCTTAATCAAATTGAGCAAGAACTTACAGGCCAGGAATGGAGAGGTCTAGGAAATATTTTTGAAATCTACCTTTCCTATAACAAATACCTACAACTGACTAGTAATTCCTTTGGATTGGTTCCAAGCCTTGAACGCCTCATGCTCCGAAGGGTGGCTCTTAAAAATGTGAATAGCTCTCCCTCGCCTTTCCACCACCTTCATAACTTGACCATTCTGGATCTCAGCAACAACAACCTGGCTAACATAGATGAAGAAATGTTGGAGGGTCTAGGAAAGCTAGAAATTCTGGATTTGCAGCACAACAACTTAGCACGACTCTGGAAGAATACAAACCCTGGTGGTCCTGTTCATTTTCTAAAGGGTCTTTCTCATCTCCACATCCTTAATTTAGAGTCCAACGGCTTTGATGAAATCCCACCTAAGGCATTCAAGGGCTTATTTGAACTAAAGAGCATTCATTTAGGGTTGAATAATTTAAACATCCTTCCACCATCTGTCTTTGATGACCAGCTGTCTCTAAAGTCACTGAGCCTTCAGAAAAATCTCATCACATCAGTTGAGAAGAGTGTTTTTGAGCCAGCTTTCAAGAACCTGAGCAATTTGGATCTGAGTTTTAATCCATTTGACTGCACCTGTGAAAGTATTGCCTGGTTTGTCAGTTGGATGAATAAGACTGACACAAACATCTCTGAGCTCTCAAGTCACTACCTCTGCAACACTCCACCGCAATATCATGGGTTCCCAGTGATACAGTTTGATACATCACCCTGCAAAGACAGTGCCCCATTTAAACTTCTCTTCATGATCAACACGAGTGTGCTGTTGATTTTTATCTTAGTTGTATTGCTCATCCATTTTGAAGGTTGGAGGTTATCTTTTTATTGGAATGTTTCTGTCCATCGAGTTCTAGGCTTCAAAGAAGTAGACAACCAGCCAGAACAGTTTGAATATACAGCATATATAATTCATTCCCATAAAGACAGAGATTGGGTCTGGGAACATTTCTCCCCGATGGAAGAAAAAGACCAATCTCTCAAATTCTGTCTGGAAGAAAGAGACTTTGCTGCAGGTGTCCTTGGACTTGAAGCGATTGTTAAGAGCATCAGAAGGAGCAGAAAAATCATTTTTGTTATAACACAACATCTGTTAACAGATCCATTGTGCAAAAGGTAGGTGATTATTGTGAAATTTTAAGTGTGTGCCATTTCAAATATTACCTATACTCACAACTCAAAGAATTTATTAAACAAAATTAAGAAAACAATCCTAATTTTTAATGGCAGATTCAAGAACTTTCTACCAAGAATTTTAGCTTGTTGCTCTTTTGACTGCTAAAAATTGATCATTTAACTTTATATTCCTTTTTTTTTATTTTCACTTAGATTCAAGGTACACCATGCAGTTCAGCAAGCCATTGAACAAAACCTGGATTCCATTATATTGATTTTTCTTGAAGAAATTCCAGATTATAAACTAAACTATGCACTCTGTTTACGAAGAGGAATGTTTAAGTCTCACTGTATCTTGGACTGGCCGGTTCAGAAAGAAAGGATACATGCTTTTTATCATAAATTGCAAGTAGCACTTGGATCCCGAAATTCAGCACATTAAATTTTTTAAAGGCTAAGTTAGCAAAGGAATCACTGTCCAACTTAAAAAGTTTCATGGTAAACTTAAGTTTTACTTTAAAGTAATGTAATGTGGTGGGCCATATTTATGGATGAAGGTATCGCTCTTCTGTGGAAATGTATCTCCCTAGTTTAGACTTCTTACTGACAGTGGACTTTCCCTCCTGAAAGAAAACCCTCTACTAATGAACGCACAAGGGGTCTCTGATGCTTATCATGACTTTGACAGTTTCCTCATTGAAAGAAAAGTTAGAGTTACATTTTGTGATCACCCCTTTGGGATTCACTTACAATAGAAAGAGATAATTGTTTTGATGGGCATAAGGTTATTTCAATTGTAAAAGGGAAATGTGTTGCTAACTGTGACCAGTGGTAGTGCAGTAGGATACTGAGCCAATGAAAATTAGAAAACACTGAGACATAGACAGATAGATAAATTCTGTCTGGAAGAAAGAGACTTTTCAGGTCTCAAGGGACCAGGGATCCCAAGGTTCTCCTGTACTTGGACCTTGAGTCCCCATAAGTAAGCACATTTTGAGTTTATTCTGGTATATTTTGGGTTGAGTTGACACAAGGAAGGTTGCTATAGGTACATGTAAAAAGTAAAGCATCTTTATTAATATTACAATCAGTTAAAACAAAGTTTATGAGAGACACTGGTTCCCTTATTTTGAGACAGGAGACTGCAGCCCAGGGAAAGTCCGGGCCAGTGTCTATATATTAACTCCGGGTTAAGTTGTGAAGGTCCCTGGTATAGCTGCCAGCCCAAGGAAAGGGGGGGGGGTGGCTGCACCCCAGTCTTTCCACTCTCTCCAGACTTTTAACCTTTCCATAGCCCGCTCCCAGCATTCCAAGTGCTGTCAAGGTGGCATTCCAACCTCTCGAAACTTTTCCAGGTTTCACAGCTCAGCTTCAGAGTTCCCTGCAGGAAAGTATTGAGAAAAAAATTAATTGCAGTCATATTTTTCTATTGAAAAAGCTTTTTATTTGGGGGTCACCATGTTGATTTTGTTAAGTAATGTTTAATTTGTATACTCCGGGGCAGAACAATTCACAATGCACTTCGATTATTTGATGAAATAAAAACTTGTACTAAATACTCATTTGTGTTTTCCTATCCCTTGAATTCTACTAGAGGAATATTGTAGAAAGGCTTTCTTCCTAAAAAGTTAATTAGAAGGTAGACATTGTGAAAACAAAGAAGTTCCGTCTGTTTACTCAAAAGATAATGCCCAAGTCACTTGATTCTTTGTCTCTTTATCTTGAAAATTACAATGAACAATAAAATTTCAAGTAGCTAGTGATGTTGAGCACGAGTTGATGTGGAATATATTGTGCCAGTTTCATTTTGCAATCAAATTAAAAAGCTTAGCTTTAAACTGAGATAAAAATAGTCAAAATATTGGAAACGAGTAGTTTTTTGGAGTAGTTATAGTTCTGGTATTCCAATATAAGAAAGACAATGCTGAGTTTGCTTCTTGTATTCATCTCAACTTGTATTCATCTGCTAAATCTAGGAAGTAGTTAAGCTGTCACATTTTGGAACTTTTAAATATATTCCCAGGACTTTTGACATGACCCTGGAGTAGTGTTCCTTGTACAGAGGCAGGCTCTGTAACACAGGGAAAGAGGACAATGCATAGCAGCAAAAAGGTTATTCCTTACATCCGAACATCACATGACCCTCAGTGAAAAACAGACCATTCAAAACAGCTGGGATCAACCTGGCTGATAATGACTACAAACTCCTTTTCTTCATTATAATGTCATCTTAGTATTATTAACCCTGTAGATTGGTTCTTCCCATCATGCATCTGATACCACCATGCATCAAAAAATCTCCTATTACACTGGAGAAGAAAAGAAAGGAAACCCTATTCCATGAGTTCCCCACCTTCTCTCCCACTGTGACTCATGAATAATCTTCTCTTTCATGAAGCTTGACCACAAAATATGCTGTCCAAAAAACAAACAAACAAAATTCATGTGGTTTGCTCTGAGAATGCCTACACTCACCTCTTGAATGTTTACCTTTTACTCTATAATAAAACTTTCTCCCAATGTCTTTCTTTTGTCTCTTCTCTGAAATTATGGTAGAGGTCTCTTAATCTCCTTCTCTGACACCTCCCTCTTCTGATCACTGCTGGTTTTGAAAGAGTCTAGGAAGGAATAAATTTTCACTTTTGCATTATTCACAACCTGTACATCTACATATTCGTTTACAGAATTTTAAATGAGATTTGTTGTTAACTGAAATATCTTGTTCTATCTTTTGACATCATAAAATCAAAACCATTACTACTTTTCTTCTTGATATGCTTTGTATGTTATCTAACAATATCCTTAACTTTCATTAAAATGTTATTCCATGATAATTATAAATTAATCTATGGTTTGTAAAAAGTGCTTTAATTTCTCGTTTATGTGCCTATAGGTGATTGAATCAAAGGCCATCATTTAACTTGAGTTCAAACATAGTATTTGCTAAAGCTGTTTAATATTTTAGAGGCTAACACAGGCAAAGAAAGACTTGTTTAAATAAACACAAGTAAAACTAATAAAAGGTGAACTGTGATTTGCACTTGACCTGCACAGGAAGTAGCATCTGTCCTTCTTAATTGTTCTCAAGAGGAGGCCTTGTCCCTTGAGTTCAAGCAAGGGGATTGCAGAAAAGGATGTTTGTAATTTCCACGAGCAGCTTGACTTGTTTGACTACTCTCTCAGGGGTCACAGTACTGTCTGCTCACTCCAATGTCTTCCTGTTCTCCATTATGCAAAACAAAACCCAATTGAATCAACACAGAGTTAACATAAACCTTAGTAGTTAGGCTTTATCAAAAAAGAGACTAATTTTTTAGATTGTGATAAGAAGTACCTTGATAAATTCATTAGTGAGGTGGGGGATTTATTTAGTGCCATTTAATGATATCTGGATATTCAAATATACCTATTTTAGGTAACTTGTACAGTGGGTTCAATTAGTAAGCAATGGTGACTATCATACTTCAAACTAGGACTTCCTGCAATCTATAAAGACAGTTGTAAATGTAGCTCAAATGGTAAGTCATTTGTTAAACATGTGGGAGAAAAAGCCTTAGTTCAATTCCCAGTACTGCAAACACAAACTATAGAGCTAGAAAGTAGCTGACAGGAATGGGGAGTCACTGCAGTAGACACGAGGTGTCTTTGTAGCATGATGAAAGCATTCTAAAATTAAGTTCAGGTAAAGACTGCGCAAGTAAACTTACTGGAAAACACTGCATTATGCAAAGAAAACACGTAAGTTTATGGTTATCTAAATTACATTTTCATAAAGATGTTAGAAATCATGTTCGTTGAGCAGTCACAAGTGCCTAGCTCCTTGCTAAATTCTATTGTGTAAGAAAGGTGTGAAATACAGGTGTAGGAAATGGGACAAGTAGTGCAGAGAGTAAGAAAGGATTGTCCAATGTGGACCTGTACTAGCCAGGCTCCAGAGAACAGTCAGATCCTTCAAAGATAGGTCTTGATCTTATGAGAGAGGGGGAAGAAAACAGACTGAGCTGTAAATCAGAAGGGAGGGGGAGTCATGAACTTGGCATTAGAAGATAGTATGGACGCCATACTATCTGCCATGCAGATAGCATATGCTTTGGATGTTACAAACCATATGTTACAAAGCATATGCAGATAGCATATGCTTTGTATGTTATCTACCAATAATCTTAACTTTCATTAAAATGTTATTACATGATTATTATAAATTAATCTATGGTTTGTAAAAAGTGGGAGATAATTTTGCTTTAGATTTAGGTTTATATTTATTCTATTAGTATTTGGAGTTGTGATTCTATGAGCTTCTTTTGGTAAAAACAGACATTTATAATGAAATTCCCTTGTGATATATATGTATACACATACACACTCACACACAAATATATATATATATATATATATATATATATATATACCTTAGATTTACATAAAGGTCAACTGCTTTTATAGAACAATATAGCTTATAAAGTCCCAGTCTAAACAACCAAGCTGCTGCTTTCTCTCACAGACAGAACAGAATAGGCTTTGAAACACTTCTACACTATGGTGTATAGCCATACACTACATAATAACAAGGATGGATCAAGGATGGATAGTACAACAGTAATTCCATAAGATTATACCATTAAGTGGGCTGGTAGTGCAGCTCAGTGGTAGAGTACTTACCTAGCATAAATGAGGCCCTTGGTTTGATCTCCAGTACCACTAAAATGAAAGAAAGTATCACCTAGAGGTGACAGAGCCATCTTCCTTTGTATAAATATTCTAAAATACTCTAGAAGCTCAATGGTAACAAAATTATATAACCACTCATTTCTCAGAACCTATCCTTGCCTTTATATATTGAGTGGCAACTTCTCTGTGTTAAAACAGCAGGGCATGTCAATCAACTGATCATTTGTTACTAATTTCAGTGTGTTGGATATAAAGCCTCTCTTTGTTCTTGTAAAAACTCTGCCTCTGTCACTGAAAACAATCTGGCATATTTATTAAAAACATCTAAATGGTATAAAAATAAATAAATTTTGCAGCAAATGTAGCTATGTTTTCCTTACAGATCTTTTTCTCTCATTATTTAATTAGATTTTTCTCACATTTAATAAAAAACGATATACTGTGACCAGCTACTAGTGGCTTATGACTATCATCTTAGCTACTCAAGAGGTCATAGTTTGAAACTAGCTGGGAAGAACAATCAAAAACAAGCCCAATACTAAGGCTACCATCACAATTATGTTTATTGCAGCGTTATCTACCATAGCTAAGATATGGAACCAACCCAGATGCCCCTCAGTAGATGAATGGATTGTATGTGTATATATATATATATATATACAATGGAATTTTATATATTCTCTCTCTCTATATATATACAGTGTAATTCTATATATAAAATGGAATTCTATGTCTCCATCAGAAAGAATGACATTGTACCATTTGTCAGGAAATGGAAAGACTTGGAAAAAATTATATTAAGTGAAGTAAGTCAGGACCACAGAAACATAGGTCCCATGGTTTCCCTTATTTGCAATAACTAGTACTTGTGCAGGACAAGCAGAAAAGGCCCAAAGCTATGTACATATGACCATATAAGATGATGCTAAGCAAAACGAATCCTAAGACAGGGACACATGTTTATTTCTTTCTTGCTATTGTTTCTAATGTATTTATAATGTACCATGTGATTATTTTGTTTCTTTTTATGTTCTTCCCCCACAGTATAACCCCTGTTTTCACTGTATTTGATGTGGGTGCCTGCATCTTGTATATACACTTCTCTAATTTGGGAGGGGAAAGGAAAAAACAAAATGCTTAAATAAGGATACAGGTTGACCCATTGTAACAATGAGATGGACAAAACACTATGTTGAAAATAGACTTGGGGGGGGGGGCGGGGTATAGCTGTGGATATGGGAGAAAGGGATGATAGGGGGAAAACAAAGGAAGAGGTAACAGTGCTCAACAGGAAATGTACTCATTACCTTGCTCATATAACTGTAACCCCTCTGTAGCACTTTTACAATGAAAAACATACAAAAAAATAAAAAATAACATACTGCACCAGGTACGAGTGGCTCATGACTATAATTCTAGCTACTCAAGAGGTCATAGTTTGAAACTAGCTGGGAAGAAGTCAGTGTAATTCTATCTCTATTTATGCAAAAAAAGAATTTGAACTGCAGGTGTGACTTCAGCTATGCGTAAAAAAGGTGAGCAATAATGCAAGGTCCCAAGTTCAAGCCCTAGTACCAGCACGTGCACACACACAGAGAAACACACACAAACAACAGCAATCAACACCCAATACCCATGTACCTCATACTGACAGTGTACCACATGCCAGCTCTGTCCACTGCCCTTCTGGGTAAGAATAGTGTAACTTTCACAAGGCATCATTATTTGAATAGCTATTGTTATTATCCTTGAGCTACCGTTGAGGAAACTAAGGAACAAGGAGAAGCTTTATGTTGGTGAGTGGCTGAGACAGTCTAGCTATACTCTTCTCATCCTAAATAGCTTCCCTGGGTGCCCAGTACTGAGTTGTTAAATCAAACAATGTCTTTCATTATTCAGAATACTAAAAGAGGTGACACTGATCAAGATGCGCTGTATTCATAAACTGCTTCGCACAACTACTTAAAGATAATAAAAATACTTTTTAAAAACAAGTTTCAAATTTCTCATGGTAAAAATGTCCAGTTTTTTCCTTATAGCCCTTAACCTTCCTGTCATGCTTAGCAAGGTAATTTAACTTCACAAAAAACTCATTGTTTGCTTTAACTTTCAGGTTTTCAAAACATAACATGTCTTTGTAATAACTTGTTCTTAACTTCCTAATGCTTTCTCCATGATATAGCCAAGCATTATCTTACACATCAGGAAAAAAAGTCCATCAAATTCTTAATTTAAAAATGTGAACAGAAGAATTCTATCAAATAAAATGCCACTTTGACACTTCTAATAGTCCCTTTAAAACAAACATTGCCACACATAGACACTACGATTTACTGTATTTACTTTCATTCCATTCTTCTTGAATGAATGACTTCATCCAGTCCACGAAGAGAATACCCTGGGGCTGGTAATTAACTGAGAAGCTTGGAGCATCTAACATCTGTCTTAAAAGACTGTTGATGGATGAACAATGGGTGCAATAGACCTAGCCTCTTACTAAGAATGGCTCATCATGTTTGCAATTATGGGTCATTTTGAAAGGAAGTACCTCCAACAAAAGGATCAATTGTTCATTCACTGTCCTTTCCTAGAGACTGGCTGTTCTAAAAAGCTACTCACAATGTCACTATCTCCCATGCTACCTCACTTATATGAGTTCTGACACACTCCCTATGGATTCATTTCTTCTGCATCTTTTTTAGAGTAAATATACTTTTAAAGAAGAACAAGATACCATATTGGGGAAAGTACTTCCCAATTTTTTACTATCCCAATAGAGCATTAAGGGCTGTCTTAATGAATTGCCACAACCGGGTAACTTAGACAGATAGAGATTGGAAATTGTAAGACTTAAATCAGGTCCTTCAGAACAATGCCCTCTGAAACCAGTGAAGTTGGATTCCTCTCTTGGTCTTTTTTCTTCTTCTTTCCAGCAGTTGTCGCACTGTCTCTCTTGTCATATGGTATTGCCTCTTTGGGTCTGTGCTCAATGATTCCTCTTCTTAAGAGTACCTCACCCCTTAGATTAGGGCTCATCACTAATCTCCCACTCCCAAACCCATACATTTGTTTTTCAGGGTTTCAAAACATTACCATAGCACAATAAGGGATTATTAGAGATTGAGAGAGATGAAAACAGTACAATAGATAAGTTATTACATAGCATTTGTTACATGAACTGGTAGTTACAATTTGACCTTTTTTGAGACAGGGTCTGCTATGTAGCCTTGAACTTGAATTCAGGATCTTTCAGCCTCAGCGTCCTGAGTGCTATGACTACAGGTCTTCAGGATTTCACCATATATTTTGGGAGGATGCAATTCAACCCATAAACATGTACATACATTTATCTAATTTGGGGAATGGAAGGGGAATAACAAAATGCTAAAACAAGGACACGGGATGACCCATTGCAACAATGACACTCACAAGACACTATGTGGGAAATGAACTTTATAACTTTGGGGGGCAGGGAGGGGGGAGGGAAGGGACAGTGAGAGAAAAACAAAGGAAGGGCTGACAATGCCCAACAAGAAATGTACTCATTACCTTACTGATGCAACTGTAACCTCTCTGTACAGCATCTTTACAAGAAAATAAAAACATTTTAAAAAGAATCCAATGATTAGCAGCTTGGACACTAAAAAAAAAATCCATCCTCCAGAAATTATCTCTTCTTGTAATGAGAATAGCCTGGTATAGAACTCAATTGTTCTTCTAGAATCAAGATGCTTATGAAGTAATCAAAAGAAAAAAAATTCTACAAGCTACTTTGCAATCTTGAAATGCTATATGGAAATGGCATGGTCTCTGATGGACCTTGCATATTCTAGAGGCTTCCTGGTGAACTGGCGCATCAGGGCAAAGGTGGGAACAGGAGAAATATGGGTGAGTCCACCCCAGCCCCCCTCTGCCGGCCTTGAGCTCTACTAGAGCTGACATAGCTTTCCTGGGCTGACTCTGACTTTTCTGTCCATTGCTGCTCCTGTATGTGCCTGCTGCTTATTTTCTTTTCCCTTTATTTTAATTCTTCCCTGTGGCCAATTGCATGCCATTGCCTCTTCTGGTATCAATTAAGACCTGCCTTTATTACTCCATCTCTTAATTCTCTTACATACCTGGAGTTCTGCTTCCTTCCAGCTAGTGTTGACCATGATGACTGTCACAAGTGGTGGGGGGGGGGGGTGAAAAAAGAAAGGGTGGGTAAAGACAGTCTTAATATTCAACATATAGAACTGAAAATGAACCTAGGAAACTTGACGGGATGGATGGGAGGCAGGGAGGAAGAATGAGGTTAGGGCTGTCACTGATCCAGATGTATTGTACATATCCATCAATGTGCTGAACTGAAGTTCCTTTGTACACCTGTTTAAAAATAAGTTAAATTTATTTTTTAAGAGAAAGCATGGGGCTGGGAAGGTGGCTCAGTGGTAGAGCGCTTGCCTTGCATGCATAAGGACCTGAGTTCGATTCCTCAGCACCATATAAGCAGAAAAAGCTGGAAGTGGCGCTGTGGCTCAAGTGGTAGAACACTAGCCTTGACCTGAAGAGCTGAGGGACAGTGCCCAGGCCCAGAGTTCAGGCCTCCTGACCGACAACAAAAAAGCATGCAGTAGGGAATGTAAGTTTACTTATTCATTATCATACTTATTCTTCTTCGTTCCTTGAACTTTGAACTAAATCAGAAAACATATCCTGATACAAAAACAAAACTCCTCCCAATATCAGTGGTAAGCACCACCCACAGCTTTAAAACAAAGCAACAACAGAAACATTTGCTCAAACCTGATCCCCTCCTGCTACAATATGTGTCATGCTCAGGATTCACTTTTCATACACATTTCTTCAAATGAAGCAAAATGTAACCCATTCCACTGAAGAGCCTCCTCCATGTATCTTTGAGTCTGTAGATGGTATCTAGTCATTCTCATTCACTGGAGTTCACAATACTTTGATTTACACAGGATGTTTTTCACTCTCATAGTCCTTTGGACATGGGGAAGCATGCATACTCACTAGCTCAGCATTCAGAGCCCGATTTCCAAAAAACAAAACAAAGCAAAACAAAACTGATTTCCAAAAAAAATTTTTTTTTGATAGGGGAGGCAGTTCCAAGCTGTTTCCAACTGTCACCTTAGTGATTTCTTTCTTTCTTTCTTTTTCTTTTGTTGTAGGTCTTGGGGCTTAAACTCTGGGCTGGGGCGCTGTTCCTGTGCTCTTCAGCTCAAGGCAAGAGCTCTACCACTTGAGCCACAGCACCACTTCCAGTTTTCTGGTGGTTTATTGGAGTTGAGTCTCATGGACTTTGCTGCCCTGGCTGGCTTTGAACCATGATCCTCAGATCTCAGCCTCCTGAGTAGCTAGGATTACAGGCGTGAGCCACCGGTGCTGGCAATGATCACCTTTAGTGACACACTTTGAAGGTGACCTTGGGGTACGGAACATATTCCTTCGAGTATAACTTTTTATCCACCTTTCCTCACATTATAAAACTAACCCTGAACAAACCACGTTTTTTTCTGGTCAGAAAGAGATGAATTCAGAATCTTTTGGCACCAGGATTTTGCTTCCCAGGGCTCTGCTCCACTTTTCTAGCTCTCCCGAATCCGGTGAAAACTCTTAAGGACCTTGGAGAAATTGGAGACTGTGGCTTTAAGGCATGAATCAAGGAGGGAGCCTGAGTTTCTATTGTGGCCACAGCCCTGAGCCCTGGTGTGGGGCCCAATTAGCCATTAGCTAAGCTGGGGTTTTGTTTGGCCTAGCAACCGCCCGTGCTCGCGGTCCCTGGGGCGGTCTGGGTGTCACCTGGCCTCTGGTTGCAATCTGCGCGCTCAGACTCCGGGGCGGGCGGTGGCACCGAGTCCGCTTTCTCTGCTCCAGGACCCTCGGTGGCCCCGACTTGTCCTGTTGAGGGGACAGGGGAGGGGTTGCGCCGCGCTGGGGGTGGTTAAGGTCGGGCTGTCACCACCTGCAGCCTCAGCTCTTGCCGAGCCGGCCAGGCGCGTCGGGGAAAGGACCGTCCTTTTCCTGCGGTTCGGAAGTTCCTGGAGGTGCTTCGAGAACCCGAGGCCTCCGGGGCCCTGCGGTGCACAGGGACCCCAAGATCTCCGCTCTCACCGGGGGCCACCCGATCCCGATCGTCGCGGGCGGCGGCGGATGGAGCTTGGGATTCGGGCAGCAGCGGACACCGCATTGGCCTGGCCAAGGCCCCGGCATGAAGCTCGCCGTGTTGGACTTGGGATCTCTCTTTGCCAAAATCTTCAAGTCCTCGACGGCAGCGTCCCCCGCCGTCCCGTCGCCGGTCGCCCCGTCCAGCCTCCCCGGAGGCGCCGCCGAGGGCGCCCCGCTCGCCATGGCTCCGCCCTCCACCCTCTTCCCCTCGCTGGCTCCCGAGTCCTCGCGGGGTCCACCCACCCCCGTGCACCCTGCCCTCACCTGCTCCCACCCCAGGGGCTCGGCAGAAGTCCAGCGGTCCCCCTTCTCCCTGCCCGGTAGCCCGCGAACAGCCAAAGTCCAGCCCGCGCCGGGCGCCCCCGGCTCCCCCAGCCACCTCGGCGCCCTGGCGCGCTCGCCCCCCGGCCCCGGCGGCGTCTGGGCTGCGGTGCCCTGGGTCGCCGGCCCCGCGGGCTGCAGCGGCGGCGTGGCGGCGGCGGCGAGTCCGCGGAACCCTCGCCAGCCCGGCCCCGGAGAGCGCGAGCCCAGCGCCTGGATGGGCCCCGGGCCTGGCCCCAAGACCTTGTTCTTCACCTTGCCGGACATCGGGGAGGAGTGGGCTTCGGGCAGTGACTCGGAGGACCGCGAAGAAGGGTGAGTGGCTGCCGGGGGGGGGGGGGGGGGGAAGGAGGGGGGAGGGCTCTGTCTGTCCAACTGTCCCTCTGTCTGTGTTTGGTTGGGAACACTCACTGCTCCACCTGCTCCTCGGGTGAATTTTCAGGAAAAGCTCCCCTGGACCCCCTCCTTCCCCTTCTCTGCTAGCCTTTCTTGGCTTTCCAACAGCAGTGAAAAACTTTGTCCTACTTTTTTTTTAAAAAAAAAAAACAGGAAGGCTCAAGGGAGAAGAGGGGAAATTTTGTTTTCGTCTACCTGACGAAATGATCTATCCTTATATGATCTATCCTTATAGGATCTATCCTTAGATCATTAGCAAGTGTCCACCGTGACTATTAAGGCGCCCTAAGTCCCTTTCTTTGTATGTAACCCAATGCGCACCTTGGCCACCAAGATTTGATTGTAGAAACAGTAAAACCCAACTAAGTCCCTACTTTCTAAGGATCAGCCCCAAGGCTTATCCCCAGTGGACTGGGGTTCCTGGATATGACATGGAGTTCATTTACACATGCAGCTCATCTTCTGATGCAAACGGAACTGGCAAAGCTCACGACACCTCTGATTATGTCCCCTGGAGGTCTTGTTTGAGTTCTTGCTGTAGTGCCCTGGGTTGCTACAGAAACGCAAACTGACTTCATGAGATTACAACTCTAACTCTCTCTCTCTCTCTCTCTCTCTCTCTCTCTCTCTCTCTCTCTCTCTCTCCTTTTGCAAAATAAGTACTTCAGAGTAAAAGTGAATTTAAATTTTTACTGATCAGATCCTATAGCTAGCTATTCTTACAAGTGCAAAAGATGTTTCACCGTTTTCAGAGCTACAAAGGAAGGGCGAAGTAGTCAAAGGCAGATCGGAGAAGCCCATTCACAGATGGAGGTTTCTGCACCATTCATTGTAAAACAGTCAGGCTTAATATAAGCACAACCATTACCGTGCTTCCCCCCCCCACAATGTTCTGAGAAGGATTTTTGCTTTATGACTGATGCTCACTCATTTGCAGTTTAAAGAATTACAACTTCATAAAACCGCCTGACATTCCTATCAATGCTAAAAAAAAAAAAAAGCAGCCAAAGAATACTGAGTTAAATAAATCCATTCTTTAAAAAATACTGTGTAGGGTTGGGAAGGTGGCTCAGTGGTAGAGCACTTGCCTTGCATGCATGAGGCCCTGGGTTCGATTCCTCAGCACCACATAAGCAAAAAGAAAAAAGCCGGAAGTGGTGCTGTGGCTCAAGTGGTAGAGTGCTAGCCTTGAGCTGAAGAGCTGAGGGACAGTGCCCAGGCCCAGAGTTCAGGCCCCACAACCGGACCAAAAAAATAAATAAATAAAAAATAATAAATAAATAAAAAATACTGTGTTATGAAATACATATTTTTATTCATTGGTATTTTCTCCAGGGAAAATTAATTGTCATTGGAATTCTGCATAGAGCACATATGCCTAAGGAATTAGACCTTTGTTTTTAGCAACTGGTCCTTAACATTTATGCAATTAATGTTTTATAAGCCAACAGATCCACACACTGACCTCAAACTCTAGTCTCGGTACTTTTAACCAATAGGCATTGCAACGCGCCATGGTCACTAGATGAAGTGGCATTAGTTTCCATTCTTCAACATATTAGCCCTGTTTATGTTGTTCTAACATTTGTAATTAGATATTTTTTGAATAATGGTATACTTGGCATTAGTTACACAAGAGAGTTTTAGGCATTAGCTAATTGCACTGAAAGTCAAGAAAATGAATTTTATAAATAATATTCTCAGAGATTTGTTTTCAAATTATCCTGATGATGCATGTTATCTGTAGCAGAAGATAAAGTATGGACAGAGGTAGTCCAGAAGACAAGCCTTGTTTTGTTAAAATACACAACTACCCCTTTATTCTCATGCACACTTCTTCAACCTTTAAAATGTAAAAAGGGACAAAAGGGAAAGACTAATGCATTAAGGTACATTTTTCCCCCAATATTAGCAACCTTTAGCACTTTGAAGTATATTATCCCTTATGGATCCCTGTAGTGGCTAGGTATAATATTGAGTAAACAAACACCCTAAGACAACACATTTAAATGATCTCCCTGCCATTTTAATTGCCTTAACAGACAGTTGCTGCTGTCTGCCTGCTTGATTAATGTTAATGCTGAGTGTTTAAATTTCAAGAGAGACAGAGAGAGACAGACAGAAAGAGAGAGTGACAGAGACAGAGACAGAGAGAGACAAAGAGAGAGAAGGGGGATTGGTTAGTAGCCCTGGTTTTGAGCTTTGACCCCTGGATTCCACCAATGAGATCTTTGTGCAACAAACACCCTTTTCATTCACAGGACATATTGCAATACCTGAGTTAGGATGGAAGACACTGAGTTCTCTTTCCTTATCTCACATATGTGCACCCCCAGATACGTGATTTGAACCTTTCATCTTGGCTTTTACCTCCCAATGTGTTTGTTTTCTAGATGCCACTTTACTTATCATTTCCCGAGTCCTTCCTTCCTCCTCACAACCTCCTTGGCCACTGGTTTCTAGCCATGAAATTATCAGCTTGTAAAGGCCTTATTTGTTCTGTAAATAAAAGAACTTCCAGTGATGACTGATAAGTAGATAAATGCTGCATATGAGTGACGGTAGATGTCAGATGACAAACTTCAGTGAGGGAGTATGTGTATCTTTGGCAGGACATTGCTATTAGGATTACTAATTCTTTGTCTGAGTGATTGTTTTCCACATTGAAAGTGTCTTAGCGTAGCCATATTGCAAGTAGCTAGCTGCCTGAAAGGCTTGTGAACAATAAGGTTTGACAATAAGATTATTGCAGGAACTTAGATTTTTCCCATTTATTTATCAATGAGACAGCCTAGTATGGACCCAATAATCAGACAAGGTGGGCTTTAATCTCCAACTATTTTGCTTTTGAGTAATTATGGGAGTTAATCATTCTTTCCAAGCTGTGTTTTTTTTCCTTCTTGATAATATGGAGACAGTAACACTTCCTAAAAACAGATGTTCCAAATATTAATTGAAATAACATACTGAGTACCTAACATGTGGAGAATTGTTTAAAAATTGTAATTACTACCTTGTTGGCACTGAAATGTAAACTGAGAACATGTTTTATAAAAAGAAATATAACAAATGAAGAGAAGAATGGAAGATCAAAAGGACTCATTTCTATTTCTTATATACATATAATAAATGACATATTTTCAGTTCAACTTTACACAGGGTAAAGTTTAGCTTAATTAGCATTACCACCAAATTCTGTATTATGCCAAGAAGGAAATGTATTTATTTTCCTGGAACCAAATTTTTAGGGACAATACAGAGTAGTCAGTAGTATCACCGAGCCTTTATATAGCCAATTTCCCTTCCCATGTGATCCACTGATTTATGTGTCCTTTATTAGACTATAAACACTTCCTACTTGAAGCAATGCAGACTCACAAGAGGGATTTAGTAAATATTTTTTAGGAATGAATAAAAATGTTTTTTTCCTAGCCCAGCACTGGTTGCTCATACTCATAATCCTATTTATATAAGAGGTGGAGATTTAGAGGATCACAGTTTGAAGCTAGTCTGACAAGAAAAGTCTGTTAGGCTCCATCTCCAAAATAACCCAGGACAGAGTCTGGCTAGCCTGGAAGTGTGACTCAAATGGTAGAGCACTTCAAACCAAGCAAGAGGTCCTGAGTTAAAACTCCAGTACCACATTGTTTTTCCTTCATGTAATCCTTTTTTTTTTTTTTTTTTTGAGTTCCTAATTTCAATCGTCTAGAAACAATTGTTGTTCTCTTCTTTAAGACTATTGTTGACTTGGGCCTTTTTGTCAGTTGTCTTGGAGTTTTCCCAAAGCTGATTAATGCCTTCTGCTGGGATTTTACATTTCCACTGGGAGGAATGGTGATCTCACTGTATAGTCATCATGTGACTTACTCTTTCTATTACAGTCATGTGACCATGACTTTCACTAAAAGTAGTAAAGAGATTGGTTAGAATTCATTGTAAATGCATGGAAATACAATAATGAAATCTCCCCTCCCATATAGCTAATGAAAGTTAATCAAAAAAAGAATAATGAAGAAAATGGATGAAAGTTTTTTAAAAAGTAGCAATGAACTTGATAAAAAGCTTTTAAAGTCTACTATTTGCTTAACAAACCAAGAAAATGGTTTTGTTCTTACTCTTGGGCAGTATTTTATTTTAGCTTTCAATTTGCTTCCTTACTGGTATATTTAAAGTAGTAGCTGCTCTGTGTTCTTCTGTGTATTTAGAACATATTCTGGATTTTCTTCCTAATATAGTCGACACACACATATATAACTTGATATATATCAAGCTCCCAGGACCAATCACATGGCATTTGAGTTTTTGAGAGTTGTACAACAGTAAACTTCATTTGAATTAGCTCAAATTTTTGAGCAAATATCGAAGTCAGATTGACAAGATACAAATTCTACTTTATTTTAAATCCCAAGAGTGCTAATTCAGTGCTAATGCTGGATATCTTACTCTACCTCTCAAAGTCAGTTTCCAAAATTGAGAATTAAAAGCCATCACAATTCTTGTAATGTAGTCCCCGTCTTCAAGGCAGTTTTTGTAACAAAGGCATGAATTACAGATTATAATTCCGAAGTGTTGGAGACTGTAAGAGGATTGGACACATCCAGCCCAGGGCACCACGCAGAGGCAGGCAGGCACAGGAGAAAGATTATTATAAGGTTTATTAGAGGAGCCCTATTTCCCCCAAGAGGGAGCCAATCGCCTCTGTCACCATCCAGGTAGCAGCAGGGTCTGGGGGTAGGAAGTGAGGTAGATGGGAGCTCAGGTGGGTCTGGGCAGAGAGAGGGAGGGGCTGGCTGTATGGTGGGAACTCCAGGAATGGGAGGGGGCCCAGGTCTGGGTGGAGCTGAGGACCAGAGGTGAGCATAATACTAACCGAGACTTTTGACAGAAAATATATAAGCACAACAGTCTCTCTTTCTATTCTTCTTATTTATAGTCTATCTTTGGGAAGATTCTTTACTTAAAACTATGGATGATCATAATTTATTCTTCGCCCTGAATTCTCTAGGAAGGAATCAGGTCACAGTGAGCTCAGTGAACTCATGTCTCAGGAGAGGACTTCTCCATAGCTTGAATTTAGTTTCCATTTGCAGCTCAGATGCTGCCAAGGTGATAGAAACTAAAACTCGGTGGACTGGGGCCTCCTCCATCTTTATTGTAGGCACGAATCTCATTCAGGTGGCTTTACATGAGACATGGACTCTCTGTGGTGAGGAATAAACGCACCATCGATAGCTTCTGTCCTTGGATCCATCAACATATTCATGAGCTCTTTTTGCCCTTGATTAGAGCCCAAGTCTCTCCCACAGATCCATGAAGATACTTCATATTCAAGGCTTCTCTCTTACTTCTCTGTCACTCCTGGAGTTCCCTAAGTCAGCCTACTGCTTTATTTTCTAAAGCAATAAGCAAAAATGTCCTTTGGATTTTTTAGTGTGAGAAGGGACACGGGAAAATGCAAACACTAGAGTAGAAATGTCAGTTAAACATAAGAATCCTCTACTGTACAGAGAATCCTCCGTCTTTCTGCATGCAGTACAGATACTCATTTAAGAACAGCCAAACCACATATAAATATTTAGATTTTCATAGTTTCCCAATTCATAGACAATTTCCCAAAAGTGTTTGTCTTATGTCTGTTCAAATAGTTCTGTTTGACACATATTTATTTAGTAAGATTTGATTCATCAAATACTATTTACTAATTATTGAGCTAAGGAAGAAACACAGTAAAGTCATAAGTAAAGCTCAAGGGTAAGAAATCAGTCATAAGTGAAAAAAGGTGAGAAAGCATACAAGGTACTAAGTTCAAGCCCAGTAACAAACACACAAAAAATTGCTAGCACTTTAGGTAAAACAAAGGTCTGAATGAGGCAGACTTTCCTTTGGCAATATATTGCCCCTTAAAATATACTTCATAAAATTAGAGCCCCTGCATTAATTTAGCAGTGATACTATTACGATTGCTCTTTACAGGTATAGGTTTGTTTTGTTCTCAATGGAACTATTTACGTAACTGGATTTTGACAAATCCTCAAGCTACATGGATGGCTTCTAAGACATCCATTGTTCCCTATTAGGAAACTGGCTTACATTTTGCTCTCTCATCTATTTCACTTATGAATGGCTTCTTTCCATCGAGCTACATTTCCACTTTTGACTTTGACTGGTTAGAGATAGAGTCTCTCCAATTTGTCTCCCTGTGATGGTCTTCAAACCTGGACCCTCAGATCTTAGCCTCCTAAGTATTAGAGACTACAGGCATCAGCCACTAACTCCTGGTTTTGTTGTGGCATATTGTAAATCATACTTACTGATTGATGCAGTGAGCTTTGCTCAAACATGTATTATTCTATTAGCCTCAATGCTTTATGGACATTAACATGAGGCCCTAAACAAACCATCCAAAGATAGGAGTTTATTTTCATTTTACCGATGAAGAAATTGAGACTCAGAAAAGAATAAGAAGTCATCGAATTCCTCATAGCCTAGGTAAAAAGTATCAGATTCAATTCCAGGCATCACACAGTTGTGCAATCAGGTGTGTGCAATGGATGGAGTGTTTAAGACGGTAATGAGGATTTAAATCCACTTCTAAAGAAATGGGGAATGATTTTTCTCTTACAAACTGGCTTTGAGAAATTATATAATTTCCAACAAAAATAAAACACGTTATGAATCTGTAAGTATCTTTATCAAAATAATATTTCTATTAGTGGACTCAAAGAGACCACATTTATAGTTTTTGTCCATTTTAAAATACAGATAAAATTTTCTATTTTCTTAAAGTTAATGTTACATTTTTAAAAAGAGGTAGCTGAGTAAGAACCACACCATGCATGTGGTATTCAGGTAAGGGGTAGGTTTATTCATCATTCAGGCTGGCACCTGGCCATGTTGGCCCTCCACGTGGCTGGGAAAGACCTGGGAAAGAGAGCATCTGGGCCTGGGCAAGACTTTACCTAGGGTAAGGGTGGAGAAAGGTGTGGCTACATCAAATTCAGATGTGACTTCTTCCAGGTGTGCCAGTCGCTTAGGTAACACAGGTACTGGGTGGAGACTTTGCTGCGAGGAGGGTAGAGTCTGCTTGCCATCCAGGAGTGGGCCTTACAGTTAAGATTTTTAAAAAATTCATGTGGTTAACTCACTTAGAGTTCACTTATATAATTACATTTTTAAACTAATAATTTTGCATTTATAAGACCAAATCAAATATTTAATTCATACTAGTAAAACATAATAAGCAAGCACTGCCTTACCAGAAGAAAATAGAAGCAATTAGATATGACACTTGCTAGGAGAAAGGGTATCCTGGCCTATTACCATTTTCTTAATTGAAAGTTTTACTTAAAACTTTAGGAGAAGCCTTCCCCTTAAATATTAACAGCTGTAACGCTTGGCAGGCACTAAGATTCATCTTGTTTTAATGAGTATAATTCTTATCCATAACTTTTAATATGTGGGTCCTTTTTTAAAGTACTGGTTTCTAAAATAAATCATGTAACCTTAAGGATCTAAAAATATAAATAACTATTTTAAAGATTTATTAAGGTGATTTTTATTTTATTTATTTTTTTTGCCAGCCATGGGGCTTGAACTCTGGGCCTCTGCTCTGTCCCTGAGCTCTTCAGCTCAAGGCAAGTGCTCTACCACTTGAGCCACAGCGCCACTCCCAGTTTTCTGATGGTTAATTGGAGGTGAGTCTCATGGACTTCCTGTGTAGGCTGGCTTTGAACCACAATCATCAGATCTCAGCCTCCTAAGTAGGTAGGATTATAGGCGTGAGCCACTGGCACCTGGACAATTTTTAAATTAGTTATTCACTTTGATTCTTTACAATAAAATGTCTTTGAGTGTATCATAGAGAGAGTGTAAAAGAAACATTGATGACAATTGCTAAATGCTGATGTAATCAGCTTACAGCCACTCAAATAAACACCTTCCAGGTCTACACTATCTACTTTGGGGACTGCAAGAGAAATGAGCATGAGCTTGCCATTCTGTGTCCTGCAGTCCGTCTTCCTGTCCATATGCTTTCTCCTGACTCCATTGGTTTTCTACACTGAATACTTTGTGTTGACCTTGTGATAGCATTTAACATTGGACATGATTAGTTCCTTTGGGCCCTGATATCACCTCAGAGCTCCAGAGATCTTGACTGAAATGGCCTTACAATGAGTGTTTTAAAAATCTCATACATTCTGGCCAATCCAAATCTAGCTCAATGACCTTACCAATACGTTATCCTCTTAGCTAATGCCAGGTTTAGGCATGCCTTGCCTAGCTTGGAGAATGGGATAATACTTGCTTTCCTTTTGCTTTCATTAAATGATCACTCATCCCCAATTATGTTTGCATATTAGGCAAAAAAAAAAAAGAAGATGTCAAGAAGGCATCTAAACAGCTTGCTGCTGAAGAAACTCTGAAGTGCATTCAGAAGACTAAATATTCTATGAGCTCCCTAGCCTGTTCTTACCATTTCATCCTCTCTGGATGAGCACGGGGCTTGCTACCTGTCGCACCTGCATTCCCTTCCAAGGCTCTCTAGACCTCCGTCCCTGTAGAGGGAAGCAGTTCAGGTGGTTTCTCAAACACAGGACAATGGTGCTGTGCTTCTAGAGTTGCCCAAGGCTAAGTTGGAAACTTGAGGCAGGTAGTTAATCTATTCGCAACTGTTCATCAAGTGGAAGCAAGGCTCAGAAGGGGATGTGAATGTGGTGAAGTATGATTCTTCATGAAAATTTGCATGAGTGATGGCAGGCAATCCGGTGGGCACCACTCAGGGCTGTGGTCAGTGCCAGCAAGCTCAATCACATCAAGGACATGGCACAGTGTTTTGTTGAAATACAGGAATCTAATGAATTTTTGATGATGAATATTAATGAATGTTATTTATGGCTATACAGGTCCAGTTGATTCTGTTTCTCTACAGAACTCTGACATAGAGCAGGATGCAATTCTACTTTCCTTATAAAGATTGCAGGAACCATTTGCATTATTAAGTCATTAGAAAAACAATAGATTTTAGGGAATATTCTTTTAGAAAATACATGGTGATCTATATTACACAGTGCAATATCTCAATGTGGAAATCTTCAGCAATGATAGGGTACATTTTTACAGCTCAATCACGGTCTAAGGCCAAGTAGAAAAACTAAACAAAAGTTGAAAGTCACTCAGCAGTTCAGATACATTGGGAAAAAACCCAGCCGCACAGAGCCGGAGCCTGGTGGTAGATTTTCTCACTTCTGATTGGATTAAGGTTTCCTGGGATGGTGTGTGACCACCATCTTAGTTTGCTGTATCCATCACATAGTCCCAAAAACTGTGTGTGTGTGTGTGTGTGTGTGTGTGTGTGTGTGTGTGTGTGTGTGTGTGTGTGTGTGTGTGTACTCCTCTCTGAAATTAAGCTACCAGCTACAACTGCATGTTCTTTATTAAGAAGATCATGTCAATATAAGAATGTAGAAATATTTTAAATCGACCTATCAGTGAAGTATACTAGAAATAGGAAGACAGTATATGATACCAATTAGACTTGAAAACAAGGAGGATTAGTAGAGGTCCCAAGAGCCATTTTTGTAAAGATAAAATGGTCAACCTATTAATAGATATAAACATTTTAATTTACAAGCAACAATACTGAATGACAAAAATACACTGGAGAAATTAATATCTGCTTGTAAGACTTTCTGGACAGATGCAAGAAAGACATTTTCCAGTGTTTTCTGTCCATCTAATTCTGGAAGTCAACATCACTGGGGAGAATACAGAAATTGTATATAAAACATGGGAAGATTATTTTAATATCTAAGAAATAAACTTTCATAAGAGTAAAAACAACACCAGCTTGACTCCAAAGAGTGAATCTAAAAATTGAGTTTACACCCTACATGTATAAATGATTACTAAAACTAAGAGAAGAAATAATCCCAAAAACTGACTGTGAGATTTCAATATATCTTTCACAGTAATGCTGTACATATAATTATTTGGAAAAATACCACAAATTACCTTTAAAAATTTGAACAAGAGAAATAGGCACATTTTCTTTAAAAAGCTCTAGTAGCCATGCACCAGTGGCTCAAGCCTGTAATTCTAGCTCCTCCTCGGGGAGGCAGAGATCTGAGGACTACAGATATAAGGCAGCTTAGCAAAAAAAGTCCTTGAGACTTTATCTCCAATTAAGCAAGCAAAAATGCAGGAGTAAATGAATGTTTCAAATGGTAGAACACCAGCCATGAACAAAAAATGCTTACTTAGAATGTGAGCTCTGAGGTCAAGCCCTGGTACTAGCACAAAACTAAAAAAAAAAAAAAAGTTTCAGTAGATAAGACTTGATACAAAGAGAAGAAAATAGAAGGTAGTACAGAGGCCAGAAAATGGATTTGTATATGAACATCTGATTGTTGCCAAGGTGGCATTGCAGATACTAATGAAAACCCCCAATGTACTGGCATTAGGAAATGGAGCCCTTGGCAAATAATTGGGTGTACATTCAGTTATAAGGGCGAGATCTTCCTGACAGGACTCATGCTCTCATAAGAGAAAGATAGAGCTCTCTCTCCCTCTCTCTCCCTCCCTCCTCCCTCCTTACAATTTTAAAAACTGTAAGTCATTCTTGTGCTGATATAAAACAACAACAACAACACCTAGGCTAAAATAAACTCCAGAAAAGTTGTCAACCTTTACAGCCTGACTCTCAGGAAGACTTTACTTGTTTAACAGCTGAGGCTCTTCCTTTCATCCACACAATATACTGTGCGCTGGTAAAACACAGGCAGGGGCATTCTAGCAATTCACTGGGGAGCAAAGAAGAGCTGTGGTGCTCTGTTCTCTGGCTGCAGTCTTGTGAAGCAGATTGCTGGTTGCTCACAGACTATAACATGAAAACGACGGCCTCTATTTTCTGGTTGCCATGTTTGCCACTGGCATCTTTCTGAGGCCTAGGAGAGCAGTCAAGTGGTATAGGAAGTGTCTCCCAGGAGCTCCGTCACCCTGAGAGCAGCAGAACCCCAAGATCTGCTTTCAACTTTGCTCCGCAGGGAGCCCCAGAGCATGAAGAGGAAGGAACCTCTCTGTGCTCTGCCTCTTCGGCTTTAGTCTTCTAGTCTTCGGGTAGCACAGATGTGTTACTGTGTTGTGTTTCTTAGGGGAGTCTTTCTAGTGTTCCCCACACATAGAGAGCAGATGGTATACATGAGTGGAGCTCTCCATGGAAGGCTCGGGAAGCTTTGGGTGCTGCAGGTGGACAGGAAGTTGTGGTTCCAGTGCTTGGTCTCCATGGAGTAGCTGTGGGCCCCAGTGGCCTCCTCTGTACTCTTAAGACTTTACTTGAGTCCTCTCGTTCACTCGTGGATTTCAGGTAGAGTGGGCTCCAGTTGTCTGAGGAAGGCTGGAGGGGTGGCATAGAAAGAATTGTAAAGCAGATGAATTAGCACAGAGGATCTAAGGGAGCCATCTACACACACACACACACACACACACACACACACACACACACACACACACACACACACACACACACACACACACACACACACACACACACACAGTCTTTGGGACTGTGTGAGAAATCCAAATTGTCTCCTAGAAATTCGGGTGTGGTCTAGCAAGTTCATCATTTATAAGCCCTCAGGCACCCGTGATCTGGGAAGCCAAATGCAGTGCCCACTGATGGCAGTGCCCACGGATGGCAGTGCGCATGCCCAGCCTTCTCTTCGGCAATGACAGTTCCCACTTCAGACTCAGGGCGGATTGTGCCTTACATCAGCTCCCAGGTCCATTAGACTAGTTTGCTTGTCTGATCCTCGAATACACTTTTGAAATTAAATAATTGGCTTTGTGAAGACACGCTATGTCATGTTCATAAATATGAACAACGAGGCAGGGCATAGTGTGGATTCTCACTGTGTCTTGCCGGTTATGTTCCACAGGGAGCCGCACAGTACAAAAATGGCGACCACCAAACCATCACCAGCTTGGTGTGTGAGCGATGAGCCATTGCTTTTAGGGGAAGCACAGTGAGCCTCCAGCCTCAACATATTCACCGGCAATACATAACCTTAGCTCATATGCATGTGTCTTATATGCATGTAGTTTGTAGCACATACACATGTGTATGCATTGTTTAATGTACACAGAATTGACTCATGAACATTCAAGTTACCGCCAACAGTAGCCGAATGACATAAACACATTCCCGTGTATTTCTTTTCTATGACTTTTCATGCTTCTGTAAACTAGGCGGGACTTCATGGCCGCCTTGCGGGAGTCCCTGGTCAAAGTGAATTCACCAGCAAAGTAGCACAAAGATGCAGAAAGCAATTCACCACAGACCCCTAAGGGCCCCGCTGACTTAACTCAGGTGCGTGCAGCCAGGTTCCCTCAGCTCAGCTGGGAGCCCAGAGCTCAGGTGACTCGATTCTTTATTGTTCCTATGAGCATGAAAGTATTGATTCTGGGGAGATCATTAATTTTAGCAAGTGGGTGAAGTCTCAGATCTCAAGCCAGAGAATAAGGAGGCTTAGGTTTTAATGTGTCTATTACGTAATATGAAATCATGAGTTTTCAGTAGTGACCTAGCTTGTGATTGCTACAAAGCCTTTGTTTTGGGCTGGGCTGCATTTCAAGAAGAAATCAAGAGAGGGCTATGGAAAACAGGTTTTAGCAAAGTTCAGCCCTACCAATATCATAGCTTGAGAAGACAAACTCATAAAGTGTATTTGGGTAGCAATCTCCATTTTGAAAGACTGGTGAACTCTTTATTAAATATGTCTATAAATCCGTCTTGACAGTTTTTTGTCTTGCTACTGAAGAGAAAATAGCAAAATCTTTAAAATTAAGAAAAATATTGGATACTAAAATGTCATGGCCTCCCCTTGTCAGAAGTATTAGGTCGAAACACCAGAAATTTCTATTTCCCTGGCTCTTGACACTGTAGTGTAGACCATTCCACATGGTTCTTCCTAATAATTATTTGTCCTTGATATTGTCATTTCTTTTTAAATTCAGGATTTCGGTAGTTAGGTGTTTTATTTAGAATAATATACTAATTGTGAATCGTGCTGTAATTTTTTTTTTTTTGGGTCCGGTCGTGGGGCCTGAACTCTGGGCCTGGGCATTGTCCCTCAGCTCTTCAGCTCAAGGCTAGCGCTCCACAACGCCACTTCTGGCTTTTTTTCTTTTTGCTTATGTGGTGCTGAGGAATCGAACCCAGGGCCTCAGGCATGCAAGGCAAGTGCTCTACCACTGAGCCACCTTCCCAGCCCTCGTGCTGTAATTTTAGATGAGCTTAGGGACCTCCTAGGTGGCCCAGGACGTTGTGACTTTTATACTTTGCATAATAAATCTGCAATGTTTCACCTACCATCTCTTTCCAGAGACAACTCTATCAGTCTTGAAACTTCTTTCTATCCTTTGAGAAACAGAGCAAGCATCCATGTCTCTCTATCACTTGGAGAGGGCTTCAGGGGTGGGACTCATGTTGTGCATAGATTGAAGTATGTGATGGATAAGCCATGTGGCTAAAGGTCTTGCCAGTCTCAGATTTTCTGATCTTTAGTTTCCGAGACTACAGGATGGAACTGTAAGCGGTGCTCTTCCATTAACTGATTGTGAAGCTCAAATAGATAAATAAATGTGTACTGAGGGCTTCCAATAGGGGCTGGTATGTGGCACATCTTTAAGAACTATGGGTAAGTGGCTGGGAAGGTGGCTCAGTGGTAGAGCGCATGCCTTGCATGCCAGAGGCCCTGGGTTCGATTCCTCAGCACCACATAAGCAAAAAGAAAAAAGCCAGAAGTGGCGCTGTGGCTCAAGTGGTAGAGTGCTAGCCTTGAGCTGAAGAGCTGAGGGACAGTGCCCAGGCCCAGAGTTCAAGCCCCATGACTGGACCCAAAAAAAAAAAAAAAAAAAGAACTATGGGTAAATACTGTCCCAGGAAACAATGATGCATTGAAAATACAGTAGGCATGTATGGACAGGAACTTTGATGGAAATCAGTACACTGACTTCTAGCCAAAACTCTGTAAGATAACTATTTGATGGTCTCCATAAACTGCATGCCCATGGCAATTTACAAAAATGTGGCTAACCTTGACTTTCGTTTCCACATGGAAGAGAACCATAGCCATGGTTCTGGATGAATGTGAGTAGATTGCAGCTGGGCCCTATTTGCTTGTCAACACAAAGCCCTCAGCTCCACTCATCATAGATTCAAATGTCGTAAGACTTTCTCTGGGCTGTGTGTGTACCTAATTTGGTCTCCTGCAACAGTGATTTCTGATCTGAATAGGATTCAGTATCTTTTCTGAAAATGGGAATTCAATGAATCTTAGATTTTACAAGGAAAATTAAAATCTGAGCAAGGCTTATAGTGACAAATGAAGGGAAATCCTGACATCTAGTGGTTATATTTAAGTACTACATACAAGCATTTGCAGTCTGAGGTGCCTGTGGAATCTTGCTTTTCATAGATTGTAACTTGAATTTTTTCATGTTCATTTAATTCCACAGATAATTAATTTTAATTTCCTGGAATAATTTGAAAATAATATAAATTTCAATGCTTAATTTTTAAAAATCTTACACTTATTATTTTGGTCATTTTTTAACTTTCTAAGATGTTGATACCTTTTATATTAAAATAATAAAGCACAATATTGTTTATCATTCTTCTCTGAAAGTAGTATCTAATTTGTTTTTTTCTTTTTTATTGTGAAAATACTTTATAGAGGGGTTACAATTATATGGACAAGGTAATGAGTGCATTTCTTATCAAGCATTGTTACCTCCTCCTTTGTTTCCCCTTCCCATCCCTTCCCATCTTCCCCCCCCCCACCTCCTCCCCACTCCCCCACCCTCTGCCAAAGTTGTAAAGGTCGTTTGTCGACATAACGTCTTGTACATCTCATTGTTGCAATGGATCCAGTTGTAACCCTATTTAAACAATTTGTTTTTTCCCTTCCTCTCCACAAAGTATACCAACATCAAATACAGTGAAAGTAGGGGTTATACCATGGGAGAGGGACATACAAAGCAACAAAGAAATTATCTTAGAAATATGTTAGAAACAATCGCAAGAAAGAAAAAAAACATTTGAATATTTATCTCGGGGTTCATTTCACCTAACATCAACTTATCTGACCATTTCTGCTTGTCTCAGACATATACTAGCTATTGCAAATAAGGGAAACTATGGGACCTACGTTTCTTTGGGCCTGGCTTACTTCACTTAATATAATTTTTTCCAAGTCTTTCCATTTCCTAACAAATGGGACAATGTCATTCTTTCTGATGGAGGCATAGAATTCCATTGTGTATATATACCACATTTTCTTGATCTATTCATCTACTGAGGGCCATCTGGGTTGGTTCCATATCATAGCTATGGTAAATAATGCTGCAATAAACATACTTGTGCTGGTAGCTTTAGTATGGTCTTGTTTGTGATCATTTGGGTAGATGCCCAAAAGTGGGATTGCTGGGTCATAGGGGAGCTCTATGTGGATTCTTTGGAGGAACCTCCATACTACTTTCCAAAGTGGTTGAACAAGTTTACACTCCCACCAACAATGCAGTAGGGTTCCCTTCTGTCCACATTCCCTCCAGCATCTGTTGTTATTAGAGTTCTTGATTATAGCCATTCTGACTGGGGTGAGGTGGTATGTCAATGTTGTTTTGATTTGCATTTCTTTTATGGCTAGGGAGGTTGAGCATTTCTTCATGTGTCTATTGGCCATCCTTCTTTCCTCTTCAGAGAAGTTTCTCTTTAAGTCTTTAGCCCACTTATTTATTGGGCAGTTGTTTCTTTGAGGATTTGTTTTTGGGGGATTTAATTTTTTGAGTTCCAGGTATATTTTAGATACGAGACCCTTGTCTGTTGTATGGCTAGTGAAGATCTTCTCCCAATCTGTGGGCTTTCTATTGATCTTGCTAGCTATGTCCTTTGCCATGCAGAAGCTCTGCAACTTCATGCAATCCCATTTGTCCAACCTTTCTTTGATTTGTTGTGTTTCTGGGTCTCTTTTAAGAAAATTTCTGCCTGTGCCAAGGAGACCTAGGGTTCCTCCTATTCCATCCTGTAATGTTTTCAGTGTCTGCTTTGACTCCGAGATCTTGGATCCATTTGGAGTTGATTCTGGTGCAGTGAAATACATAAGGAGCTAGCTTTAGTTTTCTACAAGTTTTCTACCAATTTTGCCAGCACCATTTACTGAAGAGGCTGTCTTTCTTCCATTCTATATTTTTAGCTCCCTTATCGAAGAGTAGATGGCTATAGGTCTGTAGGTTAATTTCTGGATTTTGAAGTCTATTCCATTGTTCCTAAGGTCTGTTCTTGTGCCAGTACCAAGCTGTTTTGATTACTATGGCTTTGTAGTAGAATTTGAAATTTGGTATTGATATTCCCCCAGCACTGTTCTTTCTGTTGAGGATCATCTTAGCTATTCGGGGTCTTTTATTGTTCCATATGAATTTTTGGATTGCCTCTTCTATTTCCTTGAAGAATGAGGTTGGAATATTGATAGGTATCACATTGAATTTGTAGGTAGCCTTGGGAAGTATTGCCATTTTCACAGTGTTGATCCTTCCAATCCTTCCATGGGAGGTTTTGCCACTTTCTAAGTTCTGTTTTGATTTCCTTTTTCAGGTTTTTAAAGTTTTCATCATAGAGGTCTTTCAGTTCTTTGGTTAAATTAATTCCTAGGTCTTTTATTTTTTGTGGGGCTATGGAGTTAATGGAGTTGCTTTCCTTATTTCAGCTACACTTTTCTCATTGTTGGCATACAGAAAAGCCATTGATTTTTGAGGGTTAATTTTATACCCTGTGAAAGTAGTATCTAATTTGGAAGATGATTTTTGTATGTACAGCAGAGACAGTTCTGAGTATTTCTTAGTGGCGAGCTCTTGACTACATGTAAAGACTTTGCTTTTAATCTCTACCACAGATTTTTTTTTAAATATAAAAGAAGGCAGCGCAAATAGAGTTTTTAAAAATTTAGAGTAGTTTTATATTGAAAGAAAATTCCTGTTTTTTAAACATCTATTAGTATCCTGGTACTTGTCACAACTAATGAATAAACACTAAGATATTACTATTAACTAAATCCACTTTTCTTTTCTGATTTCATTGGAGTATTAGATACTAGGTTTCTCAAGAAACACATTTCCAGTCGTATGTGTGTATGCATGTAAATATGCAAAGACAGACACACACACATTCCCAGAAAGCAGGGATTCCTCTCCTAGGGCAGGGGCGGCTGGAATTTCAGGCTACCCACAAGAGGCCTGTCACTGAGTTTGTTTATCGTTTGTGTATTGCTGTTTGTTTGTTTTAAAGTCCATTGGCTCCTCCCCAAACCTAGAATCCTTGGGTGAGGATTGAGAGTGTAGGTGAAATCCTTGTGGACTTGGCTGCCTTTCGCTTGAACAATAAAATACTTCTTCAAAGAAGCAAGACGGGGTGGGGTGGGGGTGGGGGGACACCAGCGCCCCGGGGAGGGGGTCTGACTCCTGCGCTCTGGAGGCTCCCACGGGGCGGTGGGTGGACCCCGCGAGGCCCAGCGGCCCGTGGCTCCAGCTCTGGTCACTGGGTCGGGAAATCCAGCCCGAGGCGGGAAGAAGGGGGCCGCGGGTGCCAGAGCCGGTGGCGGGGCGGGGAGGGCGGGCAGGATTAGGCGGAGGGGTGGGGGGGACCCCGCTGGGCAGCTGGACCCCGGAGAAGGGTGCGGCTTGCTGGGAAGAGGCGGGGGACGCTGGCAGAGAGGCCGGGAGAAACCAGAATCAGCCGAGCCACGCGTCTGGCCTAGGAAGGGGGTGCAGGGCGCCCCGAGAGCGTCTGCGCCCCTGGGCCTTGCCGATCGGGCACAGCGCGGCTCGGCCCGGGCGCCCGGGCACCCCCTGGCTGCACGTGGCCGGGCGGTGGCTCTAGGGGCGCAGGGCTGGGCCGGCGGGGGGCCGAGGCCCCGGGGGCGCGGGGGGCGCACAGCGGCCCGCAGCCTGCGTGGAGTCCGCCTGGGAAACCAGCCCGCGGCGCCCAGGCCTCGGGGTGCGGGGCCCGGCGTGGGGGGCGCGAGCCAAGGCCTCGGGCTGATCGTGATCGGGTAAGTGCTGCGGGGGAGAAGGGGGGTGGCCGCGGGGCGCAGTCGGTGCCGTGCGGGATTTGGTTTCCCCCCCCCCGGCGGGCGGAGTCTGCCCGCTCGGTGCTCTGGGCTCGGTGTCTCCCGGATCCACTCCCGACGCCGATGGCATCTGCACTTCCTCGCCAAGTCCTGCGGTCCCTAGGACCCGAGCTTTGGGTAACCGAGGACCTGGGCGTGTTCGAGACCCCGCTCTGGCCGGGCCGCGGCTGGGGTTGAAGTTCTCCAGCTCCAGCGCAGCGTGGTAGATAGAGATGGTGGCCAGTGAAGGCACAAGTGTGTGTAAACGCACTCGTTGGAATGGGGAGATCCGGGGGAGAACCCAAGCAGTGTAATTCCGTAGAAAGGCCCTGATCATAGCTTCCCCCCCCCCCCCCCAGGAAATAGCTACTTGAACTGGGTTCAGTGGGGTCAAAGGAAGAGAAATGGGGGAGGATGCAGTTGCGGGGGGCTGGGAGGGATGGGTGAGACGTGAAAGGGTGACCTTGATCAAGACGCATGGTATTCATAAACTGTTTTGTCCTATGTACAACGACTTAAAAAGCTTTTTGTTTTTGTTTTTCCCAAGAAGCAACCTTAGCAAAATGAATCAGCAGGAAGTGGGCCCTGGAAAGGGGCGGGACGGGGTCAAGGGGAGCAGAGGAGACAAATGAAGAGAAGAAGAGGGAAAGCGGCAAGAATCCAATGGCGCTGGGCACAGGTGGCTCACGCCTGTAATCCTAGCTACTCAGGAGGCTGAGGTCTGAGGATCGCAAGTGGAAGCCAGCCCAGGCAGGAAGGTCCTTGAGACTCTTACCTCCTATAAACTATTTTCACAAAAAGCTGCTGTAGCTCAAGTGGTAGAATGCAAGCCTTGAGAAAAAGAAGCTCAGGGGCAGCACCCTGAGTATAAGCCCCAGGACCAGCACCAAAATCAATCAATCAATCAATCAATCCAATGTATACCCTGCAAAATTAAGAAAAGTGAGGGAAGAGTTGGGTAGAGGAGGAAGGGATGCAATATATTGAAAGGGGTAACATTGATCAAGATATGTTGTATTCATCAACTGCTTTGTTAAATGGCAATTCTTTGTGCAACTACTTAAAGATAATAATAAAAATGGGAGGTTAGAGAGGGGGGAGAAATGCAGCCTAACAAAGAGATGGAGTAGGGATGTAGCGCAGTGGTAGATCACTTGCCCAGCATTCACAAGACCCTAGCTTTCATCCTCAGCCCTGCAAACATAAACATAAACGTGACCAGACTTAGATCATTGGCTGAATGTTTGCCACAGTTTAGTCTCTCCAGGAACCCATATTCTTTGGTCTAATTTATTCTCAAGTTGAATGTAATATGTAGATTCTTTAAAACTGAGAGATACCCAAATCTCTCACGGATTTTTTTTTTTTTTTCCCTGACAGAATAGATAAGAGCAGTGTGCTGAACAACCTTCATTCCATATGTTCTATTTAAATCCCACCAATTTTAATGCTGTAAAAGTGCAAATAAAAAGGTACTACTTAAAAAAAGGGGGTTGGGGAACGTCTGGATTTCAGTCACTTGTGCAGATTGGAACTCAGCCTTAATTTTGGTGCATAACAAATTAGAACAGTGCAGTTACATGTCTGTGTCAATCTCCCCAATGGGAACCTATGTCCTGCTCCCAAATTAAATGTGTTTCCAAGTGATTTATTATCTTTAAATTTAAGCAATGTAGGAAGAAATTGTCACGTCTATGTATTACAAAACATCACCTTTCCAGACATTTTAATATGCTCAAGTTTGAAAATACCAGCCTGAAGTGGTGGTGCACACCTATAATCCCAGCTAGTGGGACAGCAGAGGCATGGAGGCTGAACAGTTAGAGGCCAGCCACAGCAAAGTCAGGGAGGTTTGGCACACTTCCTTACCATGTATGGAAGTGGACGACTTGAGTATTTATAGGGGATTAAAGACGTTCAACATGCTGCCTAGCAGATCCATGCTTGGTTATTGTACAGAGAAGCCTACGAACAGAAGCATACTACAACAGAACACAAAGGATATATTTTATGGGCTCTGTTTTGAATTCACCACCTTAGTACCTCTTGGTCTGTAACAAGTCAGTAGCCAGCATCCGAGTCTTTTTGGTGGCCTTGGAGGTCATTGAAATATAGTTCAAACCTCTTAGATCACATGTTTTACATTTGTCTATGAGTTCCAAGAAGTTCCACAAAACATGAGGAGGGGAGGAAGGGAGAAGATAATACTGGGAAAATGATGTGGAATGAGATCGTGTTGTAATGCATTTGCTTTTTGGAAATTCCTGGGAATACTGCCACTTTCCCTGAGGTCCTGTACCCCAACTTCCCCCTCTCCTGAATAGCCACTTGAGCCACTACAATAGAACGGTTGCTCAGCTACTCCATTTGGAAAATCAGGCATTAAGTACTCCTGATTCAAGACAAAACTAGACTGTTTCTAAATGTATGCCAGCATCATGGTATCTGGTTGGAAGTAAGGCAGATTGAAGGCTGTTCCCCATTTCATTGCCTTACCTTAAGTCAACACAAGTTTTATTTGAAAGGAAAATATGGTTCCTACTACAAAAACATTAGTTTTCTTTTAAGGACCAGGAAGGATTTTGACGGGAGGGAATTAAATGCTTTAAGAGGTTCATTGCCAGGACATTTTAAAGATTAACAGGAACTTGCTTCTTGGTTCAGTTTCATAGTTTACTTAAAGTTTAAGTATTTTTTTTCTGTTTTAATCCTACATTGATTTTTTTTTTTAATGTTTTGAAGCTGTCTTGAGCTGGGGGCCAGTGGCTCATGCCTGTAAGCCTTGCTATTCAGGAAGCTGAGACTTGAGTATTGTGGTTCAAAGTCAGGCACACAGAAAAGTCCCTGAGACTCTTATCTACAATTAACCTCCAGAAAACCGGAAGTGGTGTTGTGGTTCAAAGGGATAGAATGCTAGCCTTGGGCCAAAAAAAATCCCCACCAGGATAGCTTCCAGGCCTTATGTTCAAGTCCCATAACTGATCGCCCCCCCCTGCCCCCCCAAAAAACTCTCTTAAAACCCAGAATATACACCAGACAATGATGCTAAAGAAAAAAGAGTTAGACTTCATATTGACTTAAAAGAACGTGTTGCATTTAGCATTAATATGGGGTTCATTCTACACTGCAGTGTAGGTTGGGTTTTTCAAGGACAAGGGAGCTGGTCAAGGGACAAGCTGGTATCTAGCGCGTGACTGACTTGCCCAATCTTATGCCCTGGAGTAAGGCTGTGTCTGAATTCCTGCCAACTGCTCAGGGCAAGGTTTACTTCTCTTAATGTCAGAGAAACTTGTTACTTTAGCTAGTTAATAGAAAGGTACCTGAGGCACTGTTCTAACTAGCTATTGACAGCCTTGTTCCAAGAAAAGACAAGTCCAGGCTCCATGTGTTCATGTTCCATGTGTTCGGAGAAATAGGGCAGGGGAAGAGGAGGAACTTCATACAGAAAGCAGTGAATGTTGTTGGGCCTTGACTTAGGCTTTTGTTGTTTTGAAGAATTTACACTCTTTGTGAAAGCATTACAAAATAAGTATGGGCCAAGGGGAAAGGGATAGAAGAATGAAGCAAGGAAGGGGAAAGAATGCAGGCAAGAATTCATTGTATGTACCACAGAATTGAGAAATAGAAGGGAAGGGGGGGGGAGAGGGGGGATGAATATGTTGTAATGGTGACACAGATCAAGAAGCATTGTACACATAAATTGCTTTGTTAAAAGACAAAAAAAATTCAATACATAACCTAAAATTAAGATAGGGAAGGGGTGGGGAGGGACGAGTAGGTGAGAAGGTTGAAAGGGATAAAATCGATCAAGATGCACTGTAGTTATGAACTGCTTGGGTGAATGGCAAATCCTTTCTACAACTACTTAAAGATAATAAAAATAGCTGGGTGCTGGTGGCTCATGCCTGTTGTAATCCTAGCTACTCAGGAGGCAGGGATCTGAGGATCGAGGTTCAAAGCCAGCCCAGGGAAGGAAACTCCGTGAGACTCTTATCTCCAATAAACCATCAGAAAACTGGAAGTGACATTGTGCTAGCCTTGAGCTAAAGAGCTGAGGGACAGCGCCCAGAGTTGAAGCCCCACGACCACCACCATCACCACCACCACCCACAACAAAAGATGATAAAAAACATTCCAAAAAATAATTAGATGGGGTGGTGTGTAACTCATGTTGTAATTGGGAGTTACAGGTTAGGAGGACTGCAGTTCAAAACCAATGGGGGGGGGGGGGGAGGAGGAATGATAGTGAGTCCCATCTCAACTAACAAGTCAGGTGTGGCAGCTTGTATCCATACTCCCAGCTACATTTGACACAGAGGTAGGAAAGGCAAAGCGAAGTATATTCCAGCCTTGGCGGAACCATGAGACCTTCTGTCTGAAAATAACTAAGCTTAGATAGTAGAAGGCTTGCCTAGTAAGCATGAGGCCCTGAATTCAAATCCCAATGCCAACCCCCTCCCTGCAAAGCTATGAGAGTGTATAGGTTTTAATGAGTAAAGACAAATTATTTCTCCAGGAAGACATTTTATGTTTTAATTTTGTTCTGTAGAAGAGGACTGTCAGAAGGCCCTAGGAAACCCAGTGTGCTTTTGGAAAGCAAAGACTCTTTACCTGCAAACTTTACAAGGAATGTGCAGAAAGCCATTGATAAATACACCAGGTAAGAATTAACCTCTTAGACGCTGCTGATGACAAAATTCAACAATGTCCATATAAGCATAGGAAACAAAATCCGTGATTAGATCCTATGAGCTTTGAAGAGTAAAATGCAGGGGTTTTGTTGTGGTGGTGGTGTTGGTGGTGGTGATTGAACACCCTGAGCATTTTTGCTCAAGCTTAGCACTGTACCACTTTGAGCCATACATAGCTTCACGTCTGGTTTTTTGGTGGTTAGTTAGAATAAGAGTCTCACAGACTTTTCTTTCCTGGGCTGACTTTGAACCATGATCCTCAGATCTCACTCAGTCTCCTGAGTAGCTAGGATCACAGGTATGAGCCACTAGAGCCTGGGGCAGTTTCAGTTTTGACCCAGTAAAAATGACATATTGCAAATATATTTTAAATGTATAAAAGGTAAAATACATCTGTGCTATTTCTACATGGTATCTGTTTAATATTTAAACTATTTCAGCGGTCTTTAAAATGCATTGTCCTGTGGAATTCACAGATCTAATTAAGGAATGGTAGAAAATAAAGGCCTTGAGAAACACAGTCACTTGCTTGACTTACTGTGGAATTTCTTAGGGTAAAGTTTATTTCTGTTGCTTGTGTTCACACCCACAGTGAATCCTCCACATTCTCCTCCAGCGGGAGTCGCACACCTACAGAGGCCCACAACTCATGGCCGGGGTCTTCCACACAGAGTTCCACCGCTGGTCTGTCTACAGAGAGGAGCTCGGTTTATTCCTGGAGAGATGATGTATGTTATGTTTCAGAACACGGAATAATCCTGTGCTTGCAATGTGTACTGAATTGCATTCTTTATTATTTATTATTTTAGTGTAGTTACTTTTAGATAGAGTCTTGCTTTGTTGCCCAGGCTGACTTTGAACTCAGAATCCTTCTACCTCCATCTTCTAAGTGCTGGGAATACAGATGTGTGCCACCACATCTGGTTAAGAATTGCTTTCTTATCTTCAAAGAACCTTGTCATTCTTTTTAAAAGCATTGCCTACACTCATGCATCTCTCACTATTTACATGTTAAAATAGGAAAATACAGAGAAAAACATAAAGATCACTCATACTGTCAGAGACTCAGACTTTCTAGAGTCTTAGCTGTTGGAGGTTTGTTTTTCCTACTCCACAACTCAACCCCGACAATATTACATATAATTTCTTGTACAGTATCTATGGCTGGAAACCCAGTATAAAACCCTGGCAATTTCTTATTAAGAAGTCAAATAAAAGAATGATTTTGGAAAATTGAGGACAGTGAAACATCTCCATAACTGGAGGATTTCTCCCCGATGCTCTGAACTGAGTATTTCACTTTCATCTTTTAACCCTAGGGAACCCATGACCTGGAACCCTACCTTGCATCTTTGTGGTGGTGGGAATCTTAGCTGGGTAGTTTAGTTCCAGCTCCAGCTTTGCTGGGAACTCAGCTGCCTCTCCAGGCTCCGCCCAGTGGCAACCCCTTACCCCCCAGTGACCCTGTGCAACCTGGAATGTAGGTTTGGCAAAGTGCCATCTGCCTGTGGAAGAGCCTCCACTACACTTCTTGGGAGTTCTACTTCCTTGTTTGTCCTCTTTCTTTGCTTTCCATCCTCTGGCCTCCTCTTAAAACCTTCATATAACTGGGGATAATTTATTTCTGCTTTATTGATTAAAATAACTTTAGTGACCCTAGGTTCAGAAGTAATTTCTCTTCCTGTGGTATCATCAGAAGAAAAAATACCTTGTAATTTGTGTGTGTGTGTGTGTGTGTGTGTGTGTGTGTGTGTGTGTGTGTGTGTGTGTGTGTAAGAGAGAGAGAAACTGTTGCATTGGTTCATCTGAGTGAAAAGCCCACATTCTTTCCCTTGTTTGAACCCTCATGAGTATATTGTCTTTTCCAACATAAGCATCATTACTTGGAGAGCCTGGTGCTTCCTGTCATAACTAAATTTGCATTTCTGTTTCAGGAATTTGACAAAGTCAATGCACAGAAAGTGCAGCAGCTGTTCTGGGAGGTGGAGGAAATGTTATTTGAAGGGAAAGTGAGTCCCCAAACCCAGAATCTGCTGGCGGAGTGCAGCCAGTGGGCAGAAAGATCTCTCCATCTGAGGTAGGGGGCCGTGCCCAGAAATTCTCTGAAATGCCTTTGCTATTGATGGCTCCTTCCTGGAATTATTTGCTGAGTCAAAATATGTAGGCCGAGCATGGTTCTTTCTGATAAGTGACATCATTTGTTTTGGTGCCAGAGGGAGACATTAATACCTGCCAATATTCAAATGCCCTGTTATCTGTCAGGAACAAGTCTGACTAATCCTCAGAAAAGCTCGATATGAATAACGAACGCTGGAACATTAGAAGTGATTTTTACCTTCGCATTCTCTCTCCACGAGTGTCAGGCATCTGACCCTGGGCACAGGAAGGATTCTGGAGTGGGCAAGTGCTGATTTTCTGAATGATTAGATGTACTTCTCATCTCCTCGCCATGCTTCCTGGGGGGAAGCCCAACTTTCATATTTATAATATCAAAAATAGAGGGTATGGAGTGGGTGGGAGAAAAACTGCTTTCTTCACCCTGCCAACCCACAAAGGGAAACATTCTCTCCGTTCTTGGGAGTTCTTCTGCATTACAGTTCTGGAGAATGATCTAGAACATGAGTTTTCTGATTAGCTTGATGGTATAACTCACAAAATAAACGTTATAGATGTTCATGGTGACACATGCCTGTAATCCCAGCACCTGGGAGGACAGGGCAGGAGGATCATGGGCTTGGTTCCTTCCTGGGCTCTGGGCTACATGGGGTGACCTTATCTCAAAAACTAAAAAGAAAACAGAAAGCCTTGACCAAGTCGGTAGAAAATTTCCCCCTCATCCTTCATAATCTCCTACCATAAGGAATACAATGTGCTAATCGGATATTAATTATAGATGTGTATTTTTCTGGGGATGGTGTAGCCGGCAAATTGTCAGGAACATAGGCTTATTTCTGTCACCATTACCATATGTTTTACAATATAAATGAAGAAGGGAAATTGGGGAAAGGAAAGATGGCCAAGGCCATACCTATATGGGCTTTCAGTCATTAACATTCAGATATTACCAGTAGTGAGCATGTCTGTCGCGTGCCTTGCCTTAGGCATCTGCGTCCATCGTACATTAGCTCTAAGTTATTAATCACTGTGGTCAGATCATTAAGAGTCTGTTTTGTCTATGAAAAGCAAATGATCAGTAGCTGAGAGAGGCAGAGAACTGAGTTCTGACCCAGTCCAAAGTCAGAAAGACTACCCTGCCCACTCAAAGCCCACTCTGCTACCACCATGCTTCCACACGCGCAAATGGTAGCAAGTGACAAGGTGATTGCCCTCTCCTCTTTATATCACATCACGTGACAGGGTTCCCCTGTTTGATCAAAGGTAGGAGCAGCTTTGTGGTTTCTCCCTTTTACAGGGTGTTAGGAAGACAGCTCATACCTCCAACCGATGAGGGCTTCCGGCACTTCCAGAGGAGTGAGGCTGCTTCTGCCCACCACAGGCCTCTACCTGCTGCCCCTGAGCAGAGTGGCAATGTCAGAGAGTAAGTTTTTCCATGCCATTTTAACTGTTATTTTAATTATCCTTTGCATGTTGACCTCATCCAGTAGGCTTGCTTCCAACAGATACTCAAATTTCAATCTCAGCACAAGACAGGTATAGAGCATGTTTATTTATAAGATGCTTCTAGGGGCTGGGAAGGTGGCTCAGTGGTAGAGTGCTTGCCTTGCATGCATGAGGCCCTGGATTCGATTCCACACTACCACGTAAGCAGAAAAAGCTGGAAGTGGCGCTGTGGCTCAAGTGGTAGAGTGCTAGCCTTGAGCTGAAATGCTGAGGGACAGCGCCCAGGCTCAGAGTTGAAGCCCTATGACTGACAAAATGAAATAAGGTAAAATAAAAGGTAAGAAAAGAAAAGAAAAAAGATGCTTTTAGATCCTAGGTGATGATGGTGGTGATAATGATGATGATGTTGGTATGTGTGTGAAATAGAGGAGAGAAAGAGAGCAATAAATACAGAATATACTCACAGGCATATGGAGTTATTTTCAAAAGAAAACATGGCCTATGCAGTAGAAAAGAGAGCTTTTTTGTATCCCCTACCATTATTAACAGATTTTTGATAAATCTCTTTCTGCCTTCATACATATTCAGAATCATGCGGTGACATCTTTTTTTTTTTTCTCTTACTGCAGAGTAGATACAGACACATAGAATATTCCAAGGCTCTAAGAAGCCCTTAAAATTTATATCACATCTCTAGTAAGGGATATGAGTTTTGGCAAATGCGCCACTGAATGGTTTTACATTTGAGATGCTGTACTCTGTGGAGAGTTGGAAGGTTCACCACAATCAATCTAGCATTACACTGTTCTACAAACTCCCATGTAGACTCTGTTTTGTCCTCACAGGTTGTGCATCTCTGGCTGCCAAATAATCCCAGCTGCCTTCCCACCTTCTGCCCTGCCAGGCCCTGAGGGCACAGGGATTGCTGACCTCCACGCATGTCCATCCCTGGAAGAAGAAGTTTATAATGAGGATGGGAAGTTTGAAGAGTATTTTGCCTTTGATGGAAAAGACAAGTAAGTTGAATTTATTTGGTATTGGTTTCATAATATAGCATTTATTTGTTTGACATTTGTTTTATTATATGATCATTAATTCTTTGTGTATTCTTCACTTACTTAAATGATTTCTGTCCTTTGGTTTTTTTGGAGGGTCCAGGTCATGGGGTCTGAACTCTGGGCCTGGGTGCGCTCTACCACTTGAGCCACAGCACCACTTCTGGCTTTTTTCTTTTTGCTTATGTGGTGCTGAGGAATCGAACCCAGGGCCTCAGGCATGCAAGGCAAGCGCTCTACCACTGAGCCACCTTCCCAGCTCCTCAATTTCTGTCCTTTGGAAAGTAATAGATCCCTCAAAGGTTTTAGATTGCTGGAAGGAATCTAGCACAGGCCAGAAAAGGACTCATGTTAGGACTCCAGGCTCTAACACTAACAGTTTACCAATCAAAAGAACAGTAAATGCACTAAATGCATGTTTCATTCATGAATGAAAACCTACAAACACAGTATAGTAAAAATTTGTCTGAATCCAGGTACTGTGGCTCAAGCCTATAATATCAACTACTCACAAGGCTGAGATCTGCGGATCTCAGTTCAAAGTTAATCTGGGCAGGAAAGTTTCTGAGACTCTTATCTCCAATTGACTTACCAAAGAGCTGTAAATGGAGCTGTAGCTCGAAGTGGTAGAGCAATAGCCTTGAGCACAAAAGGTTAGGGACAGTGTCCAGGCCCTGAGTTCAAACCCCAGGACTGACACATACACACACACACACACACACATGCACACCCACCCACCCACCCACACACACAATCTCATGATTGAAAATTGATACAAAGTAATCAGGTTCTAAAATCAGGCCTAACAAATATAAGGAGATTGATTTCATATCAAACATCTTTTCTGACCACAATGACAAAAAAATAGAAATTGTTAGGAAGGAGGAAACTGGACAGTTAATCCATATATAGAAATTAAACATTGTTCTCCTATAGAAATAGTGGGCCAAACCAGGGTAAAAAAGAAAGCAGGAGAAGAGCTTAAGACAAAGGTAAATGAAAATACAAACTTAAGGGATACAATAGCCCTAAGAGGAGGAGAGTTTGTAGAAATAAATACCTGCATTAAAAAAGTAACCAAGATCTCATATAAGTAAACTAAACTTATACTTGATGGAATGAAATTCATAACAATAAACTAAGCCCAAAGTTAATAAAGGAATCATGGAGATTAGAGTCTCTAGTTAAAGACTAGAAAAAGAAAAATAGAACAGATCAATGAAGCTAAGAATTGCTTTGTAAATGAAGCTAAGGGTTGCTTTGTTTATTGTGCTTTCTCTCCTAGGTTTATTGAGGCATAATTAATAAATAACAACTTATATATTTAAAACAACCATGTGCTGCTGTGTTAAAAGTGTGTTGTGTATATTAATAAAAATAAATATGTAGATGCTTGCAAGACAGATGAAATAGACAGGTAGATAGATGATAGATAGATGGATGGATAGGTAGATCATTGTAGGTAGATTTATTTTAACTTTAACCATGAATATTTTAATCATTAAAATGGGTTTTCATCTTCAGTGGTGACGAACAGCTGGGACAAACATCAGTTCATCATGGCAGAAAGTGGAATAAACACGGGCTTCCTCCTGTGTCTCCGCATGACTGTATCAAAGATGCCGTGGCAGCAGAAGTGTTTGATCATGTCTGGAAAAATGTGGTAGAAATACTCCAAGAGCTGATTCGAAAAACTTGGGAAGCTACGGTCACAGGTACTTACCTGTTAAATTTAGCTTACTAAAAAGAACAAAAAGGGCATTATTGGTTTGAAAAGTGGGCTTTCTGCCTTTATTTTATATTATTCATTTTTGTTGATCATAGGATTTGATCTCAGGGCCTGGTCACTATCTCTGAGCTTTTTTTGCTTACCAAAGAAGCCACATTCCATTTCTAGTTTTTTTGGGTGGTATGGGAGAAAAAAAGTCTCATGGACTTATCTGCCTGGGCTGCCTTTGAACCATAATTCTCAATCTTAGCCTCATGCGTAGCTAGATTACAGGAGCGTGTCACCAGCACCTCGCTTCTACTTTTATTTATGGGTGATTTTTAAACATTTTTTTTTTTCAAAAAGGACATTCTTGTTTTGGTGTTCTCAAAATAATACACATGCATTCTATAAAAACAACAAAAAACAAATACACATAAAGAAAGTAGAAGACAGTTTTAATTGTGATTAAAACAACCTAGTTGACTAATTCTAATAATTAGATGTTACTTTTTTAATCACATGGCATTTCTTATGAAGAAAATATAAATATAACTAATTTAATGATTGCTTCAATTATCTTCAAAATATGAAATGCTCTCACATCGAGCATTAGAAATACTGATGTGGGGCATTAATGACTAATTTGATGTAGCAGTTGATAGAATTGGCAATAATAATCATGTGGATTTGAATACTGTTGTTTGTCCAGTCAAAGGGATTGGTTGGACTGTCATAAAATGAAGAGAATCTCTGCTGTGTAAAGTCAGTCCTTGCTCTGTTCCCTGTTTGTCTATTGGTCACTGAGCATCCCCATGAATTGACAATCCTGGGGAGGTGGGGAGGGAGGATAACTACTTGGTTCTCGACTGTAGAACTCTTTAATTAGAGGCCACCTGGGAACCTGTGATGACTGAGGAACAATCAAGGACAAATTTCATCTTTGGTAAGTGTCACTTTAGGCAATCTGATGTTGCTCAACAATTTTTTTGCTGACACAGAAGGAAAAAAGCAGAACGAAAAACTGAAAGTAGCTGAGAACAGAGCTTCCAATGTGTATATCTCCCGGGTCAGCACTGAGGTGGCCAGCGTCCCCCCGTCTAGAAGTTCTGAAACTCGTGGCATGTCACTAGCCTCTCATCTCCATCCTCCTCAGGTACCCCAATATCCACCCACCTCTCCTGCCTTTGACTTTTATATCTCTCTTCTCAAGTGGTAAAGAATGCTATTCGATTCAGTTCCCTTAAATCAAGATATTTGGGTGTTCTTCAATCAGTTAAAATGTCATATTTTGACTTACTTTATGCCACATAATGTAATTTCATATGCTATATAAGATGTGATAGTTAAACTTAAAATATAATTATTTTAGCTTATATAGTGACTTTGCGATGGTCGATAGAATTACCATGTTCTCTTTTCTCCTCCCCTGCTGTCCTATTCTTTATTAGTTGTACAAAAAAATTCATTGTGATTTTTCTGTACAGTTTTAGTAAGTTATTTTACGCTATTTGCATATATATATATATATATATTTGTACTTTGATCATATTTACCCCATCACTCTTATTGGTCCTCTTAAACAGTCTCCCTTCACACACAATCACTACATTCTTTTATTTTTTAATGTTTTAATAATTTTTATTGAGATTAAGTCATTACATAAATTTCACAAATTTCACAGTATTGTGGGATAGTGATACTTAAAGTCACAAGCACATTTAGCCTTCACAAGGCAAATTGTCATTATCATGGTCTATAAAGTTTGTGAATTCTATAAGCGTTGACAATACAACTATTTCTTCCCAAATGGTGAGATGTACATTTCTTTCCTTCTGCTTAGTGTCAGCTGTTCCCTCTTTCCCTCTCATTCCCTCCCTCCCACTGCTGCCCTTGAGTTGCTTAGTTCACTTTCATCAATGTCCAGTGCAGCTGATGGGCCTCTCTGCTGTATTTTTTCACCTGCTTCCTTCTGACTCTGTGCCTTCTTCCCAGCTTTTCTCAGATGTGCACATATGTATACCATACATTCTTAATGAACACTTAGACACTGCTTTGATACATGGGACTATTATATTTTGTGAGAGCAAATAAAACACTTTCTCTAAATTTCTAGCTACTTGTGAAGTTACGAATGGCCTCCTGTCTTTCCACCAAAGTGACAAAAATAATCAATTCATATGCATTGGATTCACTGAATAGTTATTGCTAATATGAAATGTACCATATTCAATATAGTTTGGAGATGTATAGATGAATGAAACACTGTGTCTGACCTAGTAAAACAAAATTTATAGCAGAAGGTCAGATGCAACACATTCTGTATTGTAAAACAAAGCATCGTGGAAGAATCAAGGCAAGAATGGTTCATCCTGATTGGACAGTGAGGACTGATCTACAGTGGAGGTGAAATCAGAGCAGAAATATGAAAAGATGGGCAGAGATTTGTAAGTAGGAAAGCTGGTTGAGCCACTTCAGGCTGGACAGAAATGTGGGTCTGAGAAAGATGGAGGTGTTTAGGGAACAATGATTAAATTGAAGACAGAGTAGCAAACACTGGGTTTTGAAGTCATGAGGCTTATTTTGCACATTTCAACGTTTCTAAACTTCCTATCTGTATAGTGAGCACAATAATATGCTGTCTATGCGATTGTTTTGAAAACGTCAAATCAGGTACATGTAAGAGCTCCCAACACCAAACCAGACATAAATTAGGCATGCAATTCCTTTTCTTAGGATTGTGTCTTTACTGAAGGATCTAGTAGCAAGTTAAGCTAGAAAGGATGGATTGACTCATGCGAAATCTTCAGGGTACCTATGGAAATAGGGCATCATATTTTACATGGCCTATCTTATTGGGGATGAAGCAGAAGAAAGATCAAATAGGATTCCTGGTCCTACACTAGACATTATTTACAGTTTAATTGGAGATGATCAAGCCACACCCCCCACAAAGATATAATATTGATGACTAAGGGTTTGAACTTTGCACCTAGGATACAATTAATTAGTGATTTCAAATCAGTCCCTTTTTTTTTCTAAAATCTTTGATTTCACCTTGTGCAGGTGGCTCATGTCTAAATCTTACCTACCCAGGAGGGTGAGATCTGAGGATCACAGTTCAAAGTCAACCCCAAGCAGAAAATCTGTGAGAGTCTTACCTACACTTAGCCACCAGAAAGCCAGAAGCACAGCTGTAGCTCAGGTCATAGAGTGCTTGCCTAAAGTGAAAAAACTCAGAGGCAACAGAGTTCAAGCCCCAGTTCAAGTGCAAGACAACAAAAAGCAAAAACCTCCATTCAGTTACCTATGGATGATAGGAAGCTGTGAGAATTAGAGAATGTAAGACATTTAGTACAGTGTTAGTTTTTGTTATAATCAAATGCTGATTAATGCTATACATCATACCATATTTTACAACTAGATATGTTAAGTTCTAAGGGGTTCAGAGGAAAAAATATCATCCCTTTCACGAAGTAATCATAAACTAAGCTCTGCATGATAGGTTAGATTTGCTAACCCTGAAAAAGGAAAGAAGTTCACCTATGTATGAGGCATAATAATAAATGAGTAAAAAATCTTTGTAGGAGGGAAGGATGCAGGCCTGAACACACTGAGTGGGGAAAATGGCACTTGCTAGACTTCTAGTGTAAAGGATTTTTTTTTGTCAGCTGTGGGGCTTGAACCCAAGGCCTGAGTGCTATCCTTGAGCTCTTTTGCTCAAGACTAGCCCTCTACTATGTTGAGCCACAGTGTCACTTACTGTTTTTGAGTGGTTAATTGGAGATAGGAGTCTCCCAGGGACTTTTCTGCCTGGGCTGGCTTTGAACTGTGATCCTCAGATCCCAGCCTCCCGAGTAGCTAGGATTACAGGCATGAGCCACCAGTACCCAGGCAGTATAAAGGGTTTTTTTTGTATATATATTTTTTATTGTAAAAATACTATACAGAGGGGTTACAGTTACATAAGTATCAAGGTTTTTAACCATCACTGTTTGCTTTTTCCAATGATAGAAAAGTTTGGAGCTGCCATCTACTTGTTGGATCTTTGGTCTCTTTAAACTCTTCTGATATGTTTGACATGGTATGTCCTACTCAGTTTAAGAGGAGTAAAAAACATTAGGAAAATTATTATAAAGCATACTCCCTTTCCTGAGTTTACCTACATCAGGCTATTTGCTCCCTGTTAAGTTCTGACTGACCTTGTGATGGCACTGGACATGTTTTAAATTTTAGCTTCTTTTCACTTTTCTCAGATCCATCGCTTCTCCAACAATTTCTACAGTGATTTGAATGGTGTGATGACAATTCAAGCCAAACCGCTCCAGCAAAGGCCTTCCTACTCCACAGACAGAACACAGTATGTCTCAGGGATAAGCCGGCACTTCCCTATCCACACAACTCCTGAACACTGAAGGTCTTAGGGGGATGAGACAGCGAGAATCCCATTTAGTTCCACTCTCTGAGTGAACTGCAGGGGCAAATGCAGAAGGCGGCATGTGAGGACAGAAACAGTTTGTCTCACATCTACCACAAAATAACTCCTGCTGCAAGTAAGGTTGGGCAGGATGAGGATGAGGGAAAGTAGCTGTAAATTCTTCGTCTCTTAGGCTTTATTCTACAGGCAATGAGGAATTTAGGTCTTTTCTTCTGTCATTGATTCTTCATTGACCTAGCAGTGGAAATGGAGGTGGTCTGAGCGTTCTCAATGGATGCTCAAGGGAATGTATTTTGTGTGCTGACATTGGTGTAGGCAGTACTGAGAGGAACGCAGACATTGTTGTGTTCTCTGATCTCAAGACATTTATAGCTAAGTGATGAATTGGATTCCCCTCTCCTAGGAATGAACAAGAGGACAGATTATCTGGTGTGGGAGCCAGTGCTCTTTCCTATACCCGGGCCTGCCTGGGACGAATCTCAGATACTCGTGGTTTACAGACTTCGGGCAAGAAAACAGCAGTGCACAGGAGGCTGCCTTCTTTGCCTTCAGAATCACAGAGACTAAAAACTCCCAATGTGTACAGCGATGAGATTCTCAGAGGAACCAAACTGTGAGTCTTGTTTCTTTCATAGTCAATAAAGGATCACAAAGGACAGACACATGTCAATTGGGATTGATGGCTTAGCCTGGACACAGGTTCCTCTATCATATTTTAGCTAGAAGCTCTTTTAATAACTTCATGTACTTGAGTATTTACCACTAATTTTGTCTGAGTGGTATATGTAGGTATATACTAAATTGCAGTTCAGGCAGCTAAGTGTATTTAAGTGGAGTGGGCTGATATTGGGTGAATTCAGTAGCCACATCTGTAAAACTAATCATTAGTGCGCTTAAAATATCCCTAAGATGTAGAAATGAGCACAATAACGTTTCAGTCAACTACACACCAATTATATGGTGGTAGGCCATCGGTTGATATTGCCTAGTGACTTTAAAGCTATGTTTGTAGCTGTGTTTGCACTGGTACATCCTGTTATATTCACAGGATGACAGAATTCATAATGATACATTGCTCAGAAAGTATTTCTATCAATAAGCCACATATAACATACTTAAAAATAAAAGGTATGTAAGATGGAGCACCCTAGAATGCACTTATAACTCTGGAGGGAGACCAAGACAGAAGGATAGTTTAAGACCAGGGGTTTTGAATCAACTGGCCAATAAGGCAGGCAATAATCTCTCTCTCTCTCTCTCTCTCTCTCTCTCTCTCTCTCTCTCTCCCCCCCATTAAGTTTTGTTTGATTTTGAGGAAGTGTTTCACTTATGTGGGAGTTTGAGAGATAGTTTTGAGGCTAAATGTGATCGTTCTGTATAGATGTGGCACTGTGTACTGTAATTCCAGAATTCATGAGCTAAGGTAGAAGAATTCTAAATCTGATGTCAGTCTGAGGAATATAGTAATACTATCCTGAAGAAGGAGGATAAAGGAAAAGGGGAAGGAGGAGGAGGAAGAAGCAAAAGAGGAAGAGGAGGAAGTGGGAGAGGAGGAGGAGGAAGAGAAGGAGAAGGGGAGAAGAAAGAAGCATCAGCTTTGATCTCAGTAATTAACATCAAGATCCTTACCTAAGTAAAAAGCCAATAGTCTCTCACTTTGTCCCAGAATTCTGAAGGACTACTCAGACAACATATTGTCAAGCTATATTTATGTTCATGGTGACGTCTGGGGTTTAGTAATTGTTTTCTTTGTTGCCAACACTAGGTAGATGGATCACATTTATAATCTTATTCTAACCACAGACCTTTATTACTGGGGTATGTATATGTGTGTATTATTATCTCAATAATAATTGAAAGACAAGGGAGGTGTAGTTCAGTGTTAGAGCCACTTACCTACTATGAGCAAAACCCTAAGTCCAATTCCAGTGTCTGTGGACAAGTGGGACATTAAAGCTGCACCAGAATCAAGGTAAGGAAAGAGAATAAGATATAGTTATGTATGGTAACTGTGTCATGGCTCTACAAAAGGAGGCTCAAAATTAACCCATAGATAAAGCACTACTACATGTACAGATAGTCTATCTGTGGCACTAGCTTTCTATAGGGGAGCAAATAGGAAAAGCCTGTACCTAACTTTCCCAAATATTCTAAGTTACCCCAAGTCTAACTTCTGAGAGAAGCTGAATAACATGCTAAAGATCTTCACACAAGAAGGCTGAGCTGGGGACACCTACCCAGCCCACTGGCCTTGGAGTCTACCCCCTGGGCCATTGTTACAGGATTTCACCTGCAAGAGAGTTGCCTGCAGAGGGGCTGCTCTGCAGATCACTGCAGGAATTGGAGGACTAAGCAATTTTCAACAATCACTCTCAGTCACTGGGTTTTTTTTTAATGCATTCCTAGTATCATTTTCAGCTTTTCTTAGGCCAGTGTTTGATAATTTCAGGATTGACATTTCCAATTGTATGGTATCTTCTCTGTTAATTTTTAAAAAAAAAATATTTTATTTTACTTTAATTTTGTTGGTCATGGGCCTGAACTCTGGGCCTGGGTGCTGTCCCTGAGCTCTTCAGCTCAAGGCTAGAGCTCTGTCACTTGAGCCACAGCACCACTTCTGGCCTTTTCTGCTTTTGTGGTGCTGAGGAATTGAACCCAGGGACTCATGCATGCAAGGCAAGCATTCTACTACTGAGCCACCTTCCCAGCCCTTCTCTGTTAATTAAAAAAAAAATTCTCAGCTGGATTCTAATGGCTTATATCTGTAATCCTAGCTACTCAGGAGGCTGAGATCTGAGGATCACAATTTGAAGCCAGCCCAGGCAGGAAAGTCTGTGAGATTCTTATATTCAATTAACCACCAGAAAACTAGAAGTGGAGATGTGGCTCAAAGTTCTAGAGCAATTGAGTGAAAAAGCTCAGGGACAGTGCCCAGGCCCTGAGTTCAAGCCCCACCACTTACAAAACAACAAAACAAGACATTTCTCCTTCCTTTTATTCTCAGTGTGGCCAGCTCCTACACCTTCTTCACTCCGATTTCAAGTGATCACCATTCTATGAACTTTCTTCTTCCTCCCCTCCAACGTCGACTTCTGAATCACACTTTTATCACAAACCACCTCTATTTCTTATCCAAATAAACACAGACCCTCCAACTGTACATTTCTTTATATCTTGTCTTCTCTCTGTGTAGACCAATGTGTCATCATTTGTTTCATGGTCATGTTATTTGTAATAATTCTCTGGTTTTTAAGAGGAGTAGCTAGATCTTTAAATCCTCTGTGCTCTGTTTATTTCCCAGAGTAGTTGTGTACTCAGTGAGTCCAGATTGACAGTCATAGTTAAACTAGGTCAGTGTAACTGGGGCTGGGGTTTCCTGATGCATATTTATCTTCCCATACTTCCTTGGTCTCTATGAGTGTTGCTTTAGGAAGGCAAACTGATAGTAGCACAAACGGGCAGCCTCATAGTTGTGTGTGTCTTACTCTCTCTGTGTGTATGTTCAGTGACTTGTTGTTGTATTTACAGGCAGACTGGCCTAGATCACCTGTCTTCCCCAGCAGTTCAAGCTTCCCGGAATAGATTACCCCCAATAGGCTCAGAAGTTGGGGAACAGAACACAGCAGTTTCTGGATCTCGCTTTGTTTCCGTAAGACAGATTTCATTATAAATGTAACCATTTAGATAGTTGGTTGGGAAGAAACAACACAACACAAAACGTTATTGGCATTTCCAAGAGAAGTCAGTACATAAGCTGAATAGTTGTATTCAGTATATTTTTATATAGGTTCCCAAAGAGTTTATGAACATTTACAGAAAGCACATGAGGATTTATGTAGTATGTGAGGACTCAATTCATCCTTTTGTGAAGTGAAATTGTCTTGTACTGACTAAATCAGAAAGACCAGGTGTCAAGAGGAAGACATGAAGCTTTAGGTCTAGAAACAGCAGATCTCTCTGGATCCTGCCTGTCAGACAGTATGGCTTGGTAGAGATTACTTAACTGTATCTGAACTCAATGCCCCTATCTCTTCAAAGGTAAAATGGTTTCTATCTCAAGGAATTATTATAAGGATTAGAGAGACTCATAAATTTCTAATAAAGCTAAATATAAATAAGAGCTCAGTAAGTGATTACTGTCTTCTTTTTTTTAGGAGTTCCCACAGCTAACCTTTGCCATGTTTATTTCAGTGTGAAATATCTTCACACACACGGTCCTTTTCCCCTAGCAGTGGAAATAGATGTGGGAAAGTAGACCACCTGCATATGGATCACCAGCCTTCTGCCAGCCTGACAGTGGCCTCTCAGTTCACTTGTGACTTTTGTATGAAGCCCAGAAGCTCCTCCCTGAGTTAAAAGAGAAAAAAAGAATCAAGCTAAGGTGTTTTCTTGCATGGGCTCAAACACAGCAGTAGAACCTGTTCTCAGAGGGCAAGAGGAAAACTCTAGTACTGAGCCAATAAGAGAAGGCCAACGTCACATTAACAAACCTGATGCTTTCCAAGTTCAGAATTGCGTGTCTATTAGAATTTAATATCAAGAATTTTACATAGTTAAGGATTTTGATCTCTGCTTACCTACTACTGCACTGGCATTCATAGGGTTAAGAATTACATACTTAAAGCATATGTAAGCATAGTTTCCTTAGTAGACTTAATACTTGGTGATATCTAAATAAAAGCTCCGAAGTCAGTGAGTATTAAGTGGGTGAACACTTGCAGCATATATAGTATGTTTTGCCTAAAGACTGTATACATTTTTTTAAAGCAAGAGTGTGTTGTCCCCCCTTTTAGTACAGAGGAAAGCACCCACAAAACCGTGTACTGAGTGCACTGCCTGACAGCACAGAGCGCTCACCTCTTCGAGAAAGAACCATTACCTTGGAACAGCGTTCAAGGCCCAGCACAACTCATACATTCCGGGTAGAATTCTCCATTTGATTTTTCTTTTTTTTTTTTTAAATATTTCCCCCAAAAAGTCAAGCTTGTCCCTCATTTTATTTTTCTCTTTACAGTCAGATACACCTCGGAAAGGTTCGTTGACACCCATGGAGTTTACTGGTCACACATGGACCGGGCAAAGTCTTTTAACAGGTTAGCTTTTCCCACTTATGAAGAGAATGTAGTAAGCTGGGAATGATAGTGCATGTCTGTAACCTCAGTACTTGGAGGCTGAGTTAGGAGGATGGTGAGTTCAAAGCTAGCTTACCTGTGTTACATTGTGAGAATCTCGCCCTCTCAATAAAATCAGTGTTATAATTTGTGACATTTCATATTTTAGAACGTGATAGTACAGATTATCTAGTTTAAAACTTCTGACTAGACCATGCAGAAAGATATAGAAGCATACCCTCAATGCATTTTCCTTCGGTTTGTTTTTTAGATACAATCTTGATCTTTTCCCCATGTCAGCATACCACAGTTTTCCTCCTTCCACCACCTGAGTATCTGGAACTATAGGCTGTACCACTTTCAGCCAGCCTGGCAGATATTTTTTAGCCTTAAAAAAAATTTCTCCTAAGCCAGGTGCCAGAGGCTCATGCCTGTAATCCTAGCTACTTAGGAGGCTGAGATCTGAGGATTGCAGTTCAAAGCCAGAAAGGCCATGAGACTCTATCTTCAATAAATCACTCAGAAAACCGGAAGTGGCTCAAGTGGTAGAGTGCTAGCCTTGAGCTGAAGAGCTGAGGGACAGCATTCCCATCCAGATTTCAAGTCCCATAACCAACAAAATAAATACATAAATAAATAAATAAAAATTCTCCTATGGTAATAGCTCCAGGCTGCTGTGTGTTTGCATGTTAGAGATCCTGACTACCACATGTTAAGTAGAGATGTTGAATAGGTTGTTGGGACACACAATTTGGGATAAAGATAGAGAACTAGACTGTATACTTAGTCGTTAGGCTTTCACCAAATACTGAGTCAGTACTGTTCCCTGGTTCTGGGAATTGAGCTGAGACACTTTGCACATGCTAGGCTAGCGTTCTACCACTGAGCATATACCTTCAGCCCAATGTATCCTTGTCTCAATGACCTTGAGATAATTTTAATTATTGGTGGCTAGCAGTCTTTTCAAGTCTATGAAAGTGCTATAGACAATATTTCTGAGGGTTTATATTCTTTTTGGTCTGATGAAAAGATACATGAAACTGTAACACCTCTTACAGTATCCTTACAATTAAATAAATATATATATATATTTAAAAAATAGATACATGACCACATTTATTCTTTGATAGGAAACATTTTTTAAAAATCCCTGAAGATGGGAAGGTGGCTATCCTCAATAGCAGGTAGGAATTTTTACAGCAGAGGACATTCTGCTCTCCCTGTGAAGTTGGACTAGAGATAGATAAGGAGGTTATAGCTCCTACTCCTTATTCAACTTCCTGGGACATAGGGAACAACCCAAACCAAGGTCTATACAGGAACAATCTCTTGCAAATTTGCATTTATGGAAGAAAGCATCCCAGAACTGTAGCTTCTCAGAGAGGTCATCCTTTTTTCTCAGGACAATAAAGGTGTGTGTGTGTGTGTGTGTGTGTGTGTGTGTGTGTGTGTGTGTGTGTGTGTGTGTGTGTGTCCTGGGGCTTGAACTCAGAGCCTGGATGGCTGTACCTGAGCTTTTATTTTGCTCAAGGCTAGCACTCTACCATTTGAGCCACAGCTCACAGACTTTTCTGCCCAGCCTGGCTTCAAAGCACGATCTTCAGATCTCAGCCTCCAGAGTAGGGTTTCTAGGGGTGAGCCATCTCTACCTGACCAGGTTTTTGTTTTTGTTTTGTATATGATAAACTATTTATTTATTGTATTAAAAACAAGGTTTAATCTACATAGGATGTCTAAAACGATCCTCTTGAGATGTTGAACTTCTACCATCTGTGAGAATTCCTTTTTGGTTTATGTTTTAGGTTCACAATATATGCCTAAATCTTTTCAGAGGACAACTTTGACTTCAAGGAAGAGGTTCCAAGTGGCATCTTGAAACTGTGTGCCCCAGAGTTATGGACTTACTGGGGCCTTCAAAAACCCAAACCACAAGTATTATACTATATATCTATTAATCTGCTTGTCTTACATTCTGACATGTGAGACTTGCTGAGAGAAATGTAAACCAATACGTTGACATAATGTTTTCATTGTACAGAGAATAAAAGTTGAAATGACTACTCTTTTCTGGTAGGTTCTTCAGACTTTGTTCAGAATACTCTAGAATATCTTTAAGTCCTCTCATTTGATCATCAGCAAATTTATATGATCATTCATTTGCAGGCTAAAAAATATAGGCATGTTAAATAAGAATAGCCACTTTGTAATTTTGTACCTTGATTTAAATTCTTTTTGGTTCCTATTCTCTAATTCATCAAAACACAGATCACAAGCAGATATACTTCTTTAAAAAATAGTAAAGTCATATTTGAGACAATCTGTCCATTTGAAAGAGATGCTGTTTGTTTTAATCATTGTGCTGAGTTTCTTTTTTGTTTTTTTTGGGGGGGTCCGGTCATGGGGCCTGAACTCTAGGCCTGGGCGCTGTCCCTCAGCTCTTCACCTCAAGGCTAGTGCTCTACTAGTTGAGTCACAGCACCACTTCCAGTTTTTTCTTTTTGCTTATGTGGTGCTGAGGAATCGAACCCAGGGCCTCATGCATGCAAAGCAAGTGCTCTACCACTGAGCCACCATCCCAGCCCTGTGCTGAGTTTCTTATACCTTTGTGTCAAAGCACCCCTGAACCTCTGTGAGGAAAGTCAGTGGCTAATTGGGAGCTACTATTGTGTGAAAACACAAGTAGCTTTCATTGTCAAAGTCAGACAGTCCATTTCAAAAACATGCCACATTTGTTGATACTTAAAACTGAATATAAACATAATTAAAATCTGGGGCACATAGTTGCCTGTTTGTTATGTCAGGTGCAATGTCCACCTACTAGAGGGTTTACTTTCAGCATCCTCTTCCCCCTCTTTCCAGCCTCGCTTCCTGACCAATGTTCAGATGATATCTCTGACACCTGCACCCTCTGTTTTTCCTGACCTTTGCTCAGATGACTCCTCTGATCCCTTAACCTCTGTCCTCTTGCTCTGCTCTTCTCCCTTCCTTCCTTCCTTTCTTCCTTCCTTTCTTTCTTTCTTCCTTCCTTCCTACCTTCCTTCCTTCCTTCCTTCCTTCCTTCCTTCCTTCCTTCCTTGCTTTCTTTCTTTCTTGGCCTGGGGCTTGAACTTAGGGGCTGGGCACTGTTCCTGAGCTTCTTTTTACTCAAGGCTAGCACTCTACCACTTGAATCACAGCACCACCTCTGGCTGTTTCTGTTTATGTGGTACTAAGGAATTCAACCTGGGGCTTCATACATTCTTGGGAAGCACTCTACCACTGAGTCACATTCCCAGCCCTCTGCTTTATTTTCTTTAGAACATGAGTCACATCTGACATTGCTATAGAAAGGGGAGTGGAGAATGTAAAGAGAAATATTAGTTAAGGAGATACCTTTACAGCAGTTTAAATCTTTAGAGTTGTTTACATATTCTTACATCTCAATCAGTCTAATTCCTTTTTTCCTAACAGATAATTCCCTTATAAATCTAATTTTCCTGACTCCAAAACAAAACTTGATAGATATAGATAGAAATATGTATTATCTAAATGTCTAATAAACTACTTTCACAAATATTTCTGGCTGAAAAGAATGAAGATCATTGTCTATTTGCTTAGAGATGTTTGAAAGTTTTAATGTATGAGGAGATTAGAATTAGTGTTGTTATATTTTATCATGAAATGACGAAGTTGAAATGGCCTGCACGCTCTTATGAAAGATTGTATGTCCTTATGTTATTTACCCCACCATCTGCAGTGCTGAAATAGATAAGGAGAATCACCAGTCTAGGGAACTCCATGTCCTAGCTCTGGAGAATAGTGGTAATGCTTAGTTCCCCACATCAAGCAGACTAGGGCATTAGGACCATTTGCTCAATTACTCCACAACACAACCAATGAAAACTTTTAAAAGAACACATTAGTCTTAATCAAGCAATTGTCCAGCCAGAAGAACTTGTAGATAAGTGAGTGCTCTGGATCCATGCGCCAAAGGTCACAGGTGAGTTTCTATCTGGCTTGTCATTAAATCTGCTACTACACCTGTCCACTCTCTTCACTCACAACTGTTTAGGTGCTTTATATCAGTTTCTTGGTACCATGTAATGACTCTCCCATTCATCTCAAACTTCTTAAAAGAAGACAGAACGTGGTCTATGTAAATGAACAATTAGGTCACGTGTCCATGACAAATTACTTTGTTGTTTTTAGAGAAACACTAAATCTATCTGATGGTAGCTTTACATTGCTTGATATGAGAGGGTTAAAAATGAGAACATATTATTTAAATATTAGTAAAATCATATTAAAAATAGAACCAGGCACGATTTTGAAATTTCTCCTTCAAAATTGTGATTGGAAGATAAAGTACTATTAGAGATTACAGAGGATTTGGGGCTCTTCTTCATTCTAAACAGGGTCTTCTTATAAAATTTATTTTTATTTTATTTATTTTTATATGTGGTAGAATGCTTGCCTTGCATGCACAAGACCCTGGGTTTGATTCCTCAGCACCACATAAGCAGAAAAAGCCAGAAGTGATGCTGTGGCTCAAGTGGTAGAGCTCTAGCCTTGTGCTGAATTGCTGAGGGACAGTGCCCAGGCCCAGAGTTCAGGCCCCACAACTGGCAAACAAAAACAAAACAAAACAACTTATTTATAGGTTAAATGAAGTTTAGAAGTCAGCAAATAATGCTTGTATCAAGAATGGTAGTTTTTAATCTAAAAAGTTTTTAGGGTAATGTTTGTCTTGTAGTCTACTTTGATAAATGGGTATTGTCTTACCATTTCTGTGATAAAAGGCAAATTTAATTGGATTTGAGATCTATTTCCAAGTACGGGTTAGTGACTACATTTATTAAAATAGCTGCTTCTTTATCCCAAACCACTGGAAGGAGTGAAATAATTTAAAATGAATTTCAAAAAATATAAAGTATAATAGAAAACTGAAGAATTTTATAAATTGAATAAATACAAGTGTCTGCATTCATATTATTTTGAACTAGAATGGACTTCCTATACCAATTGATAGGTACATTTTAAATATCATAAATCACATAAATTTTTATTATTGCTTTCTTATAACTACAGGTGATTCTTCACGATATTTGATTTTTTAATTTTAATTTTAATAAAATACAAAAGTGTTTAAAGAGTTTCCCAAAATGTATTGCATTGTAAAAGCATCTTTTCCTTAGCTCTTCAGCTCAAGGTGCCACTTCCCATTTTCTGGTGATTAATTAGAGATAAGGGTCTCATGGACTTTCCTGCCTGGGCTGGCTTTGAACTGTGATCCTAAGATCTCAGCCTCCTGAGCAGTAGGATTACAGGAATAAGCCATTGGTGCTGGGTTTTGCATTCTTAATATATGTAATCTGTGCAACTATCTCTCACTTTACAATTTTTAATACAAAAGCATTAAATTATTTCTAACTACATAGCAAAGTTCCTTCAGTGAATTCAAAATACATATTCACACAAATGCATGAAGGTAAGTTATGAATACTACAATTGAATAGTCCTTTATTTCACACAGTAACATGTTTAGCTGATAATTATTATGATTTCTTATTTCATCAAATATTAAATACCTTGTATAAAGTGTTATTAGTATTGGTATTAACAACACAAAATTATTGCTCTAAAATAATTTAGATTATAGGAGTATGCATTTTGCCTGAATGTACAATAGTTATTATTAGAGACTGAAAATAATGTTTGTAAAATGGAGAGGGTAGCAGAATAAAGGATACTGAGTTTGGTCAGTGTATGCTACAGCAAATACTATCAGTATGTATCAATAATACATGTTAGTGAAAAGTTTAAAAAATTACCGTTATCAATTTGTTGCAAACAATGAAACAGTTTGAGTCGTATGCTCAAGAAAATAGAGGAAAAAACACATAATTTAAAAAAAGAACTTGAATCTGACAAATAATCATTTGCATTTATAGAATTAAACACTAAAATGACTACATTGATAGCTTAATTGCTATGTTTAATAGCATAGTAGACACACGAAAATATCAGTGAGCTGAAAAATGAGGACAATACAACGAGGTAGACCTCATTCTAATGGTATGATGAGCATCTCTGTAATCACATGACTTCTGACAAGTGGCACAGTGGTATTATTGGTTAAAGGGCAATCTTCTCATAAAATTGGTGAACTGGATATTCATAGTTTTAAAAGTGGATACCTTCCTGCCTTGCGCACATGTTCACACAAAGACATCGATTAAGTTTTTGGGTCCAAATATTGGTGATACAAGTCTTTAACTTCTAGAACTTAACATAGAGATTTAATTTTTTTTTTATTCTATGGTGGAAAAAGGTATTCTAAACAGGACAAAAAGTAGTTATCATAAAGGAAAGGTAATAAATCGGATCTCATTAAAGTTATCAAGCCCTGTATCCATCCAAAGATATCCTGAATAGAATGATAAGCAAGCTACAGCTACTTGAACTGTGTATTTGCCGAAGGGTTTACAGTCTCACACCCACAGGTATTATACAATAATTGCTTATTGTGATCGCTGAAGATCTTGAGGTGAAAACTAGGACATTGCTCTTGGCCACTCAGCAAGCAGCCCAAGGCCAGCCACCTCCCTGCACCTGGAGCTTGCTCAGTAGGTGGAAGTTAGCGCTCCGAAGGCTGAATTTCCATCTTCATCCTTACAGGACTGCTACCACAGCCAGCATCCCTTCACCGCCAACCCCACGCGTCCCTCAGTCCTAGCTCAGTCCACGCATTGAGAGGGTGCGGGGTGGGGATGGGTGGGTGGGAAGGAGTGGCCTCAGAGCTCGTGAAGGCCGGTGATTTGCAGTTCGAATCTCCTCTCCATCCCAAACCACCCTAGGTGCGCCCTCCTTTGGTCCCCAAGGCCCCCCGCGGGCCCGAGACGGGTTTTCTTCTTTCGCTTTCACCTCCCCGAGGCCGTCGCGCAGGACGCAGGCGCCTGCAGCTCCAAGTGACACCAACTCCCCAGCGTTCTCGGGTTGGAAACCGGGTTCCCCCCCCCCCCCCCGCGCCGGATCCCCCCAACCACCCCTCAGCGCCCTGACGCTTGCTCCGGGTCCCAAGAGCGCTGTCGGGGGTGGGGAGCGGCGGCGGGACTGCGCCCACCCCAAACCCTGGCCCCAGGAGGAAAGAGGGAAAGAGCCTGGGGCCTGGTTTTTCCAGGGTCCCCGCCCTAGTCCCGAAACCCCTCCCTCTTACCCCCACCCCCCCCACCCCCCGCCCCTTCAGTGCGCTTGAACTTGGGAGTTGGAGCTCCGGGGCCTTAGCCAGAGCCCTGCCCCAGCGCGCCCCGCCCCGCCCCGGGAGGACTCCTCATCTGTAACCCCTCTCCCCGCCAGCCCTAGGCCAGAGAGACAGGGAGGCTGCCAGGGAGATGACTGGGCACTGGCTGGGGTTACTCGGGTCGAAGCTGCTGCTCTGGGGAGCAGCCAGCGCCCTCTCCCTAGCCGGCGCCACCGTCCTGCTCCACCTTCTGCCGATGGTGGCGAGCTACGCGCGGAAATGGCAGCGGATGAAGCTTATACCAACCGTGGGCCGCGCCTTGCCCTTGGTGGGACACGCTCTGATGTTTAAACCCAGCGGGAAAGGTAACGGATCTAAGGGAGCGGAAGGCAGCGCACCCCGACACTTGACCGTCCGGGACCAGAACCCCCTCCCAAGTGTCACACCCCGGGTGCCACATTGTGAGCCTGGACTCCCCAGTTTAGCTTTTCCTAGACCTGGAATCTCAGTACTTGAGGATCTCAGTACTTGAGATTGCAGGATGCAATGACGACAGAATCTGTCATCTGCTAGAAACTGGCGACCCCATTCTATGGGCTCCCCTTGGGCACTTACTCTCCAAACGTGCCCGGGGGCCCTCCTCTCTCAGTGATCTCTTTCTTTAGATCTCACACAGAATGCAGCAAATGCCCGTCCTGCTTTTGCTTTTGCTTTTCCCATTTGGCGCTACTCAGATCTTAAAAGCTTGTCATTTTTACCAGTCTTGGTTTGCAAAGCCATGAAAACAGAGGCCCCTCTTGCCTTCAAACCTAGCGCAAGATCTGCTGTCTCCCACTCTGGAAAATAGACGAAGGCTTCTCCCACGCGGCCAGGCAGACCTCAGGCGGCGTGGCTGCTGACTTTCTGTATGTGTAAAATCATTGAGGCATCCTCAACGAATGTACAGGTGGCTATTTTTACACTTGCGTCTGGGAGAGATAAAATTCTCAACTTTTTCAGCTTTTTGGACACCATCATTGTGGGTTTTGATACATTGTATCATGTCACTTAAGTTTTCTGTCATAGTATTTCCTATGTCTATGGTTAGGAAGAAGTACGCACAGAATCTCTAATAATAGTGACATATGTGTATATATTTTTACCTTTTGAATATAGTTTTATGAATAGAGTTTCCATCCATAGCTGTTAGAGGCATGGGACTCTTGTCAATATACCTGAGTATTTATGATTGCAAACATGTGTACGTTATTATTTTATTGGGCAAGATGGCCTATGAAATGGTCCTCTGTGATCTTATATGTTTTTTTTCTTCAAGAAAATTCCTTTTAAAATAAACGTGAATACTTTAAAGACCTTGTTTTTAATTATAGTCTATAGGTCTTTAATGAGCAGTATGAAATAAAGGTTTTAAATCCAAACCTGGTCACAGTCTCTAGTCACAGAGCACTTTCTTAGGTCCTTCAAGGAATTTTTATATTTTTTTTCCACATATGTTTTCCAGCTATACTGTGTTTTGATTTTTTAGGATTTAAACCTACAGAATTACAGAATTAGGATGTTTTCTTTGGGAATTATAGCTCACATCTGCGAATCTCTTTCCCATCCATGCCTTTACAGTGGGAAAGTCTTGTCACACAATTCTTTCCGGGATTCCACAAATTAAACCATTTAGTAAATAAGGAGGATCAGTATTAAGGTAAGCTGTGAGCTCATTGGATTGTTAATTCTCCTTGCTGTGACTTACCAAGTGATGACCGCAGAGTCCTCTTCCACAACTTGATTTTTTGTTTCAGCAATGCAAATTGGATTTTGATAGCAAGAAAATTGCTGCTCGATTTCTAGCTTTATAGCTGAGTTACCTGAGTAGATATTTAAAACTCTCATAAGTTTAAGGCTATTTTTCTCACTTGTAAACGTAACTCTTGCTAGCCACTGATGGCTTATGCTTGTAATTCTAGCTACTCAGGAGGCTGAGATCTGAGGAACATAATTAAAAGCCAGCCCAGACAGGAAACTCTGTGAGGCTCTTACCTCCAACTATCCACCAAAAAGCCAGAAACGGAGCTTGCCTCAAGTGGCAGAGTGCTAGTCTTGAAGTGCAAAGCTCAGGATGGTGCCCAGGCCCTGACTTTATGCCCTAGTACTCCCACAAAAAAAAAAAAAAAAAAAAGAAAAGAAAAGAAAGAGAAGGTAATTCTATTTCAAAAGCTTTTTTTTAAAAGAATCATATTAATTCACACAAAGTTTCTAGATCACTGTGTAGAACTTGACAAGAATGAGCCCTGTAATGCCAATGAAGCATTCACTGAGGTCCTTCTTTATGCCGAGTGCTGAGCTCAACTAACTTGAGGATAGCAGAAATTTGTAAGATATTATCCTTCCTCCTCCTCCTCCTCCTCCTCCTCCTCCTCTTCCTCCTCCTCCTCCTCCTCCTCCTCCTCCTCCTCCTCCTCCTCCTCCTCCTCCTCTTCCTCTTCTTTTTTGTTGGGTGTGGGGCCTGAACTCTGGGCCTGGGTGCTGTCCCTCAGCTCTTCAGCTTAAGGCTAGCGCTCTACAGCTTGAACTACAGTGCCACTTTCAGCTTTTTCTGCTTATGTGGTGCTGAGGAATCGAACCCAAGGCCTCATGCATGCAAGACAAGAACTCTACCACTAAGCCACCTTCCCAGCTCTATATTATCCCTCCTCTAAGCAATGCTACTTCAGTACAAAAGGCTAAACCTTTCAATCAGTGGGTAATGTCTGGATTCTGACATTAGTTATGAGACCTTGAGTATTTTGCACAGGACTTCCAGTTGATCTTTGAACTTGCACTCTGATTCCCCAAACTTTTGGATTAATACTTTCCTTCCCCAGCTACTCCCAGCTGTTGGCCCCGATAGCTTTAAACAACATTTAGACTGCTCTGACCTTTGTCAGACCAGACCAAGGCAGACCACATGAAGTAGGATGTGTTGATATCCTGATAATATTTTATCCAGGTGCTTTCACAATAATTTTGTCAATTTTTTTTTATCTAAGAGACCTTTCGAAGCAGTGATACTATGTTCTAGAGTTTTGGTACAATGCCAGGTTCCACTGTATACTAACTTGGTGGCACAAGGTAGTGCATTTTGCTTATTTGCTTTTTCTGGTACTGTTGATTGAGTTCAGGGCCTCATGTGTACAGTTGCTGGGAAAGCTCTCTACCATTCAGCCATACTTACTTTATTTTTTAATATTTTTGCTTTTTTGCTTATTTTATTTTTTAGATAGGATCTCACATGCTCTTCCTCCCAGGTACTAACCTCAGTCTATGAGCATCCTACTTGTACCTTCTATGTAACTGGAATTATAAGCATGTACCACCATCCCAGACTTGGGCAATCATTTTTTTTTGACTGCAGATTTTGGCACATCAGAACCTAAGAATAATTATTCTATATAGCTGACATCACTGTTTTACATTTATATCTGTGGTAATACATATTTTGAAAGTTTTTTAGAAGTACAGAAGAATTAAAAAAAGTAGTGCAAGGAGTTTAAATTGATCCTCACTGGAGCTTGCTTTAACGGTGATAATTCCCGTAGTTACTATATTTGTAGAAATATTGTTTTTAACGTATTTACAATGTACTGTGTGATTTTTTAAAATTTCCTTTGTATGTTCTTCCCCCATGGTATAACCCCTGTTTTCACTTGATTCTGGTGCTCTGCATCTGGGATATACATTTTTCTAATTGGGGAGGGGAAGAGAAAATAACAAAATGCTGAAATAAGGATACAGGTTGACCCATTGTAACAATGAGCTATACAAGACGATCTTTACAACTTTGGTGGTGGTGGGGGGCGGGGAAGGAGGAGTCTGGAAGATGGGGAGGGAAGGGATGGTAGGGGAAAAACAAAGGAGGAGGTAATAATGCTTAATAGGAAATGTACTCATTACCTCACTCATGGAACTGTAACCCCTCTGTACAGTATCTTTACAATTAAAAACATATACAAAAAAGAAATAATGAATATTTACACAGCACTATGTAAAATGTCTGGATTGAATTAAAAATACAATACTTCTTTTTTTAGCTTTTTTCCAGCAGATTATGGAGTACACAGAGGAATACCGAAATAAGCCACTGCTTAAACTCTGGATTGGCCCAGTGCCCCTGGTGGCCCTGTATGAAGCAAACAATGTGGAGGTAGGTATGTGATAAATAACATAGGTGTTTTGCTAGGTATTTGAGGGCACAATTCATCTGAACAAGTGTAATTTCATTTTGACTCAAACTAAAGAGAGTTCATTAAGCATTTTAGGCTGTGTTGTTAGCATCGGATGTTCTCAGGAAGTAGTTCAAATACCCCTCCGTATGTCTTTGTATAGTTTTCCTCAGGTCTCAATATATTTGTCCTATGGTTTGTAGGAACAATAAATAGATTGTTCCACAAAGTTACTGTTTGTGAGCTGTCATACACAGCTCTAAGATTCCAAAGTGCATGACTCAAAATGTGTTTCCCTCAAGGTCTTAGGGTGTTATTTTCTGCCAGTGATACATTTATTATTTCATATTTACAAGCTATACATTATTAATCTGGACTGATAATTCCCTTGGTCTACAGAAAATTTGGATCTCTGCACTCATTACTGTGCTACTGAGGAAATTATCTTGTAATATGTAGAGAAAAGGACATGGCCAGGTAGCAAAAGTGGAATCAGCAGAGCTTCTCTTCCTAAAATTAAAAACAAACTTTGTCAGGAACTAGTGCTGGGACATAGCTTTCTTAGTTATTGTGGTAGAAAGGTTGGAATTTCCCTTGTACCACACTCCAGAGTCTAGTCCCGAGAAGATCGTGAGAGAACCAGGCATGGAATTTTGGCGGCCAGGCCTAGCAAAAGAATGTGTGGTGTATTGTAGGTAGAGATCTGTCCAAGGTACAGAGGACTGGAGTGAGAAGCCTGAGAGCATTCACGCTCAATCCTAGATGTTCATTCCTTCTTCTTTATCTTGGCTCTAGGAATCTAGCCCTAATCATGATTTCCAATGCTCAAATATGTCAAATATATGCCTTAATGCCTTAACGTGTGTGTGTGTGTGTGTGTGTGTGTGTGTGTGTGTGTGTGTGTGTGTGTGTGTGTGTTGTTAGTAAGGCTTGAACCCAGGACCTGGGCACTGTCTCTTAGCTTTTTCACTCAAGACTTGTGTTCTGACACTTGAGCCACAGCTCTACTCAAGATAAGAATCTTCAGACTTTTCTGACCAGGCTAAGATCCTCAAGTCTCAGTCTCCTGAGTCACTAGGATTATAGGCATAAGTCACCAGTGCCTGCCTATATTACTTTGGTTTTTATCTTGAACCTCCCACTTGCTTTCAGATCATTGCAACTCAAATGCCTCAAAGTCAGTTTAACTAAGGACAAACCCATAATTTGCATTGCTGTAGTCATGGCAACCTGACACTTTCCTTTCTTCCCTCCACCCTTGCTGATGTTCACCACATGACTCCTAGTTCAGGCAAGAATCACAGAGTCATCTTTTATTTTTTAATTTAATTTAATTGTAAAGATGTTGTACAGAGGGGCTGGGAAGTGGCTCCGTGGTAGAGCGCTTGCCTTGCATGCATGAGGCCCTGGGTTTGATTCCTCAGCACCACATAAGCAAAAAGAAAAAAGCCGGAAGTGGCACTGTGGCTCAAGTGGTAGAGCGCTAGCCTTGAGCTGAAGAGCTGAGGGACAGCGCCCAGGCCCAGAGTTCAGGCCCCACGACCAGACCCGCCCCCCCCACACACAAAAAAAGATGCTGTACAGAGGGGTTACATTTACATGAGTAAGGTATGTTTCTCATTGGACATTATTTTACACATTTCCATTTAGTTCCTGAGACTTGCTCAAAATTCTGGTGGGAGTTCTTTAAGGCACAGGAATGGAAATGAACTAGAGAAAGTAAAATCTGTGAAATATTTACCTTAAGGAGTTATGTCCTAAGTAGGTACTATATTGAAGTTTCTTTCATGTCTGTTTCTCTTAAATATTTTTATTTTCTCTTCCTAAGGTGATTTTAAGCAGTTCAAAGCAAATTGACAAGTCCTTTATGTACAAGTTTCTAGAGCCATGGCTTGGCCTTGGGCTTCTTACAAGGTAGGTCTGTGTATATTGTAAAGCTCTCTTGTTGATAGAGTTACTTTTACAGTATGTTGTTGTTCCTGCAATTGAAAGAAGATAATTTTTCTGTAGCAAAACTATTTTCAAGGAGTACTAACAACTGGGTGCCTGGTGGCTCACGCCTGTAATCCTAGCTACTCAGGAGGCTGAGATCTGAAGATTGAGGTTCAAAGTCAGCCCGGGAATGAAAGTCTGTGAGACTGGAAGTGATGCTGTGGCTCAAGTGGTGAGCACTAGCCTTGAGCTGAAGAGCTGAGGGACAGTGCCCAGGCCCAGAGTTAAAGCCCACAACACATGGGAAAAAAGAAAAAAAAGAAGGACTAAGAAGGCTGGAAAGAAAGATCCTGTTAACATCATGCCTTTGACAAGTAAAAGTCCAGAGTAGATGGTAATTGCTGGCTTTTGTATTAGTGATGAGTATCGCCAGCATTTCAAGAAGAACTAGGAAATCCTGATGTTCAAGTGCAGTAGAGCAACGGAGTTAGAGCAGAGAAATCTTGAAAGGCCAGTGGCAATGAACCCCCCCACCCCCGCCCCCCAATAAGTACATAGTGGCCAGTGACCTTCACCCTCCACCTTGACCTCTCATGAAGAAATAGAACTCCGGCCTATTTGTGGAGGGAGGGCTCAGCAAGCCAAAGACAGTAAATGCCAAAGGACTGGAAAATTCCAACAGTGGAAATTAGGCAGAGTCATGGAGCATGGTAGTTATCTGAGGATTAAGGTATCCATGGAAGAAGAAAAAAATCTTATTTGTAGAAACTCAGAATATAGACATGAGGAAAAAGAATCCTAAAGATTTATATTTTCCCAATGTTATTTTAACTATTTGTATTATACATCAGTGTCTGAGAGATTGGCATCTTGTAACTGTATATGAATATTGTATATATCTATATATCTGTCTTTGCTATTCTCATCAAAGCCTTTGGTCACACTCATGGGCTTTTTATTTGGGATATTACTCCTTTTTAATTTGTAACCATTTTTTGTACTTTTAGTACTGGAAACAAGTGGCGCTCCAGGAGAAAAATGTTGACACCCACTTTCCATTTTACAATCCTGGAAGATTTTTTCGATGTCATGAACGAACATGCAAATATATTGGTTACAAAGCTTGAGAAGCATGTTGATCAAGAAGCATTTAATTGCGTTTTCTCCATCACTCTTTGTGCCTTAGACATAATCTGTGGTAAGTCTGATTGGTTTGTGTCTCAAGTAGTGGTGTAGAGATAAAATGGCTCATAAAATAACCATTCATTAGAAAATCAATGGAAAGAACTTTTCAGAAAGGACCCCAGATTCCTCATGGCAATGTTACTGATAAATGAGCTACCCTAGATGCAGCAGGCATCTTTTAGGATGGTGAATAGAGGACCTTAGCCAGCTTGTTGACAAAGTGAAGAGAAGGACTGTCAGGAGCAGGAAGTAGGAGAAACAGAAGCCACCAACAGAAGAAAGGAGAAGAGCATTTGGAAAATGCGGGAGAGCGAACAGTGTTCATGTCTCTTTAGTGTCTACTGTTGAAAAATAAACCTGAGTAGATAATTTAAACACCTACTTCTCACCTGTATCTTACAGAAACAGCTATGGGGAAGAATATTGGTGCTCAAAGCAATGGTGATTCTGAGTATGTCCGTGCAGTTTATAGGTAAATTGAATTCCTTTAATTATTAAATTAGGAGTTAGCCTTTTCAAATATTGTTAATTGCTTGTGTCTGTGTTGTCTATTTTTTTATTGTAAGTAAAAATATCTAATCCTAGCACTCAGGAGACTGAGGCAGGAGGATTGAGGGTTCAAGGCCACCCTGTGCTATACAAGCCAGCCTGAGCTATACAGTAAGATCCTATCTCAAAAGCAACACAACACAGCACAACAAAGCAAACAAAGCTAAACCAAAACAGCAACATGAGATAGTAAATTAAAATTTAACCTCAAGACTTAACTGTATCTTTCATTTATTTCTTTTCAGGTTTGATTTTTTTTTTTATTTAAGCAGTTGTACAAAGAGGTTCCAATTCAACATATCACTTGATGAGTTCAATGCATCTTGGTCAATAGCACCACTTTTTAAAAATTTTTTTTTATTGTGAAAATACTGTACGGAGGGGTTACAATTACAATAGCAAGATAATGAGTACATTTCTTATCAAGCATTGTAGCTTCCTCCTTTGTTTCCCCTTCCCATCCCTTCCCATCCTCCCTGTCCCCCTACCCAAAACTCCCCCCCCCCCACCAAAGTTGTAAAGTTCGTTTTTGACATAAGGACTTGTACATCTCATTGTTGCAATGGGTCCACCTGTATCCCTATTTAAATGATTTGTTTTTCCCCTTCCCCTCCACAAGTTATACCGACATGAAATACAGTGAAAGCAGGGGTTATACTGTGGGGGAGGGACATACAAAGCAACAAAGATATAATCTTATAAATGTGTTAGAAACAATCGCATGAAAGAAAAAAAACATTTGAATACATAGCTTAGGGTTCATTTCCCTAACATCACCTTATCTGACCTTTTCTGCTTGACTCAGACATATACTAGTTATTGCAAATAAGGGAAACCATGGGACCTATGTTTCTTTGGGCCTGGCTTACTTCACTTAATATAATTTTTTCCAAGCCTTTCCATTTCCTAACAAATGGGGCAATGCCATTCTTTCTGATGGAGGCATAGAATTCCATTGTGTATATATATCACATTTTCTTGATCCATTCATCTACTGAGGGCCATCTGGGTTGGTTCCATATCTTAGCTATAGTAAATAATGCTGCAATAAACATAATTGTGCTGGTAGCTTTAGTGTGGTCTTGTTTGTAAACATTTGGCTAAATGCCCAAAAGTGGGATTGCTGGGTCATAGGGGAGCTCTATGTGGAGTCTTTTGAGGAACCTCCATACTACTTTCCAAAGTGGTTGAACAAGTTTACACTCCCACCAACGATGCAGTAAGGTTCCCTTCTGTCCACATCCCCTCCAGCATCTGTTGTTATTAGAGTTCTTGATTTTAGCCATTCTAACTGGGGTGAGGTGAATACCACCACTTTTATGCTCTCTCCTAACCATGAATTTAATAATAGAGGAGTGGTTATATCACTCATGGCAAATTGAGATTATACATCAATTTAAAGTGATTGTTTTCCAAGATATTGACATTCCATTGTGATACTAGATAGCAAAATAAATAAATTCTGCAGTATGATAGTTACTAGCATGTAAAAAATATTTATAGGAAAAAGCTATATGAAGCTATACTAAAGTGTTAGCCTTTCTTTACTATAGCATTTTGCTTTCCTTTTTATTTATTTTCCTTTTCTATGTTTTCAGCAATGAGTAAATATTATTTTTGTATCTGAACCAATTGATGTTTACTTTAAAATTGCTTGTTTAGTTTTTATTTAGCTATGAGGATGCAATGTGTTTTAAGTTCACTGTACGTTTTACATCATTTTAACAGATATTAATTGTACATGTATAATTGACCAACCAGTGTACAAGGTACTAATTTTATAGTGTTACTCAAAACAGAATGAATAGTGGAAATGAGCATCAAATCAACCAATATGAACTTATGCAATCTTGGCTTAGGAAGAAAAGACCAAGTTGAGTTTGATGGGAATCAAGGATGTGTTGTTGGATGGAGAGGTCAAGGAGAGCCTCTGGGAAGGATTGGTGCTAAAGAAGTATCGGTGCTAAAGGAGATGAGATACAAGTCCTTCTGATCTGTCTCTGGAAATGAGAGTGATGTACTCAGGGCAACCATGTGACACATCATTATTTAATGTGCACTTGCAACACAGCTGGTTGCTTTTTCTGCACCTGTAAAAGAAGGCAGAATTTATCTCTGCACTTTTGATACAAAACTGCAGGCAGCCTTGGGAAGTTGAAAACATTCTAGAGAAACACAAGCACTGATCACAGGCCATCTATCGGTAGATAACATTTTATAGTGGGTCTTCATGCCTGTAAAGAGAAATGAGTGTAGATAGATAGATAGATACAGTTTCATTGGTTATGCTATAGCTTAATCTTTAGTACTAAGCATGGAGACCTTAGTAGCCTTGAACATTGGTCATATCATTCTTAGGGGTTACTTTCATGTAAACCAGGTAGGATCATGTAAGTGTTCAAGAAATATATGTTCCTGATGTGAAAGATGGTATATTTATCCTATTTATAGGATGAGTGATATGATCCATCGAAGAATAAAGATGCCCTGGTTTTGGCTTGATCTTTTGTACCTTATGTTTAAAGAAGGATGGGAACATAAAAGAGGACTTAAGATCCTACATACTTTTACCAACAATGTAAGTCACTGATGTTTTCTTGTTGTGGTAAAATATACTTACTGTGAATTGATACCAATTTTTGTATAAGTTTGTGACATTAAAGGCATTTACAATAGTGTGCCAGAACTATTTTGTAAGAGTATGATTTTTATGTATTGTCAATGTAGCTAGTGAATGCCAATACAGGGAGTCTCATAAGAATAAAAGTAGAATGGAATAAGAGTGGGAAAAGTGGTTAGCATGATTGCATTCAAATGATATATTCAAGTAGAATTGACCAAGTACTTTCTGAATGCCAAAAACATTGGAAGCAGAATAGGGAATGAGATTAGTATGTTCCCATCCCTGATAGAGGCTAGTTATCTATAAACAAGTAATTGTAATACAGATTATAAACACTTGCCAATAAGATGCTGGGTAGAAGGGTCAGGAGTCCCAGACCTGTGGATCTGAGTTCTTTGGAGATTAAAGAGTTTGCAAAAATATTTATTAAAGTAATACATATCTTAATTTGCAAAAAAATAGCCAACTACTACTATTTTATTTCAAACTGAAAAATAACTAGGAGATAGGGATAGTATATCAATTTTTGTATCAATGGTATGCTTAAGAAGCTTGGCTTTGTGGCTCATGCCTATAATCCCAGCTCCTAGAGGTGGACAGGAGTGTAGAGATCACAAGCAATGTGGCTTATTTATATATGTAATTCTTGCAATGCAGGTGGCAGAGGTAGAGAGATTGGGCCTAAGGCCAGTGCAAAAACCTGAAACGGAATTTGAAAAAGAATCTAGGGCTCAAGCTGTAAAGTGGTTAGCCATCAAGCAAAGAGTCATGAGTTTAATCCCTAGCATCCCTCCCCACCACACACAAAAAAAGCAAGAAAGAAAAAAGAAATCAATAAAAAGAGATAAAGTTATGTTTTTTTTAAAAAGCAAGATACACAGAGGTACAAAGTTATCATTTAAAGTGCTAAGAAACTTTTTTCTTTCTTTGCTATTAACTTTGGTTACGATGTATTGAGACTGTTTTCATATGGTAAGAAAGTCCCTGCCACCAACAGATCAAATGACAAAAAAAAAGTCAGTTGATGGCAAATGAATGTGATATTGGCTTGAACTTGCCACCATCTAATAGCTTGAAGAAAGAGCACACAGGTTGCATTTTACAGTTACATTTCTCCTTACAATTCATACTTTGGTATCTTAATATTAATATTAAAATTCAGGCAGATGGGACAAGGTTACTGGAGAAAGATACTGAATCGTAAATGTGATGGAATGTTAACTGGTAGGTGGAAATGAGAAAAATACAGTAAGGTAGTGAGGGCAGCTATGCTCCAAGAAGGTTTTGATTGGGTACCAGTGGAAAGATGGGAGAATGAACCATGCGGGTATCCCAGGACAGCACATCTAGGAAACATCCTTTTGCTGTTTCTTTTCTAACACAACAGGTAATTAAAAGTTATCTATAATGAGTAAAGTTATCTATAATGAGTCTATTACATAATAATTGCTTTATCTCTGCCACCTACACTTTTTCTCATTAGAGCATTCAAATCTCTAGGGTATGATTTTATAGAGTATGACTATATTCCCCATGATAGAAAGATTACAAATTTGGCACTGTGCTTTTCTGACATTAATTTTTTATATAGAGTATGTGTATGTGCTGTTCCTGGGACTTGAACTTAGGGCCTGGGCGCTGCCCCTCAGTATTTTTTTCTCAAGGCTAGTGCTCTACCACTTGAGCCACAGCTCCTCTTCCGGCTTTTTGGAAGATGTTTAATTGGAGATAAAAGTCTCATAGACTTTCCTGCCTGGGCTGGCTTTGAATCACCATCCTCAAATCACAGCCTTCTGAGTATCTAGGATTATAGGCATGAGCCACCGGTGCCCAGCTATTTTTATAGTTTCGTTGACTAATTCTCAAAATCTTAACAGAAATTTTTACTGGATTTTTACAAGAACTCGGGTTATGAGACTTGAAAGGGTAGGAAAGGTTTAGGAAAAAGTAACTTGAAGAAAGCTTGCATGCCTTCATAGGAAAAAATGTAGCCTTCACCTAGTCCAGACAAACTCAAGTGACAGTCATTTAAATTGTTCAGGTCATTGCTGAACGGGTTAATGAAATGAAGACAGCGGACGAATGTAGCTCAGGAAGCGACTCTGTCCCTTCCAAAACCAAACGCAAGGCTTTTCTGGACTTACTTTTAAGTGTGACTGATGACAATGGGAACAAGCTAAGTCATGAAGATATTCGAGAAGAAGTTGACACCTTCATGTTTGAGGTACTCTGTATTTTCCGGGTACTTTCTGATTCCACAACTCAGGGTGTAGCTCAATAAAATACTTGCCAAGCTTGCTGACCTCCATGGTCAATCCCCAGCATTGCAAACCAAGAAAGACTTTTTAGATTATCATAAATTATAATACTCAGACACCTGATTAAATACTAGAAGAACTTCCTTCTTTAGAAGATGATTTTCACAAGATGGCTGACTCAGCAGCCGACATTCTAAAGGTCAAGTTCCTTCTTTTTCTTTGCTAGGCTGTCTGTCCAGTGAGGAAGTCATTTGATATTTTTTACTTCCTCAAGTATGAATAGTAGTAATTCAGATTTCTGAGAGTTTCTGTGAAGATTCATTTCTGGGACATACTTAGTATTTGGCTAACACTCAACAAGTATTAACTAAGTTGTTTATCAGTCTCTTGGTGTGGAGAATACTGCTAGGAACCACATATAAATTCTACATCAACAGGCAAAGCTACATTACAATGGCAGAAAGAAGAGAACTACAGATCTGTCAGGTTGACTCCTCAAAGTCAGATCATTCAGCCTCTTAAAAAGGTTTAGCTCACCAAGATGTGTTGATCTGCCCACCTCATTAGTAAAGATCAGCTATTTCCTGCAATGTGTGGCACTATAAAGCACTGAACATGAAATCTTTTTCTTTCTTTCTTTGTGCCAGTCCTAGGGCTTGAACTCAGAGCCTGGGTTCTGTCTCTCAAGGCTAGCACTCTACCACTTGAGCCATAGTTCCTGTTCTGGCTTTTCTTTCCCCTCCTGTCCCCTCCTCTTCCTCCCTCCCTCCCTCCCTCCCTTCCTTCCTCCCTCCCTTCCTTCCTTCCTTCCTTCCTTCCTTCCTTCCTTCCTTCCTTCCTTCCTTCCTTCCTTCCTTCCTTCCTTCCTTCCTTCCTTCTTTCCTTTCTTCCTTTTTTGGTGTTTAATTGGAAATAAGAATTTTTCCTGCCTAGGCTGACTGGCTTTGAAGCTCAGTCCCCAGATCTCAGCCTCCTGAGTAATTAGGATTACAGGCCATGAGTATTCAGCTTGAAAATGCCATCTCTAAGCAGGAGCTTCTTATTAGTAAGAAATTGTGTTGTTTGTTTTTCACGGAGGTGACATGTGCCATGGGAATATTTCATGTTTTGCAGTCACACTACAGCTGTCAAATGTAGGGAGAATTCAAACGATGTAAATAGCTACTCCTAATCTTCTCAATAGAACTCTATTTTTAAGCTTGTTTTTTTTTTTTCCCTTATATTTGTAGGGCCATGATACCACTGCAGCTGCAATAAATTGGACCTTATACCTTTTGGGTTATTATCCAGAAGTCCAGAAAAAAGTGGATAATGAATTGGATGAAATTTTTGGTATGTTTAGACTCTTTGCTAGTTTTGCTAGTTTTAGATCCTAAGCCCTTCCAAGCAAATGTTATTCTTGTTCATTTAAAGACCATCAAGAGGTTCTACAGCTACAGTCATAAGCACAAAGGGGCCATGTAAGACCCCTTTCCCTTCTGCAAGCCCTTCAATAATCCCTAGCAGGCATTCAGCAGTCTTTTGGTAAGTGATTGTCTTGATCTAGACCATCCAAGGCACAAATCAAAGCGATTGCCTTCACCATCCAACTGGTTAATATGTAAAACAGGCACATGCATATAAAGAGTCCTGGGCTTTACCTTTGAGTAGATTGAAAAAAGGTGCAATTTGGGAGGTCAGAGAAGCAGGTAAAGCTATTTCTAAAGGCAAAGGAACGCTCTTTCATATGCAACTGCCCCGACCACAAATTAAAGAGCAGCTGTGTGAGTTCACGAAAGGTAGATTTCTATTCCAAAGCAATCTGGAGGTACAGACCTAGGCTGATGCTAGTAGACATGTCCCAAGGCCTCAGATTTGCTCTTCCACATCTCCCAACTCTACCATCTCGTCTCTTTGCTCCTTGTTCTAGGCATCAGACTCATCTTCAGAGCATGAAGAAAGGGGATATAGGGTATATTGGATTCCTGCAGAAATTGTAACAAACTCTTCAAATAGTGAGGGTTAACACAACAGAAACATACTTTCTTGATAGTTTTGAATACCAGAAGTCCAAATCAACATGTTGTCAAGAATGTGCTCTTTTAAATTTCTGGTGACTGCCAGGATACTATGGCCTATGGGTACATCAGTGCTTAAACCTCTGCCTCAGTCTTCACATTACTCTGTGTGTGTGTGTGTGTGTGTGTGTGTGTGTGTGTGTGTGTGTGTGTGTGTGTGTGAGAGAGAGAGAGAGAGAGAGAGAGAGAGAGAGAGGGAGGGAGAGAGATACTGGAGATTGCATTCAGAGTCCTACTGAATCAGCCAGGAGAGTTTTCCAAGCTTACAACTTTTCCTAATATGAGTTTTTCCAAATAAGACAATATTTACAGATCCCAGGAATCAGAACTTGTTATCTTGGGGGCTCTTACAGGAGGAATCTCACCACTTTTATCCTTTATAAAACCATATGTCAGGGCCGGGAAGGTGACTCAGTGGTAGAGTGCTTCCCTTGCATGCCTGAGGCCCTGGGTTTGATTCCTCAGGACCACATAAGCAAAAAGAAAAATGCTGGAAGTGGCACAGTGGCTCAAGTGGTAGAGCGCTAGCCTTGAGCAGAAGAGCTGAGGGCCAGCGCCCAGGCCCAGAGTTCAGGCCCCACAACTGGACACCCCCCCCCAAAAAAAAAGAAAAACCGTGTCTCATGATTCCCCACAGTCAGAGCATGAGAAAACAACAAGTTGAATTGTCCAACCATCATTGTGGTATCTGATTCAATTTCATAGAGAAAAGAAGTAGGAGCCAGGAACTGCTGGCTCATGCCAGCGATCTTAGCTATTTGGGAAGCTGACACTGGGAAGATCCATGGTTCAAGGCCAGCCCAGGCAGAAAAGTCTATTAGAACCCTTCTTAATTCATAATTGGTAGTGGTGTCACATGCTGGCTTTCCATCCTAAATTACCTGGGAGGGTAAAATTGGGAGGATCATGGTTCCAGGTCACAGTTCCAGCCTGGGGAGGGGGGATAAGGGGGGCAGGCTCCCGCTATGAAGATGGAGCTCGACAAAGCAGTGCACAGCAACAAGAAGCCTACAACAGTTGGGTTGTGGTCCAGGTACACACCCTGACAGGAGGACAGTGACTCTATCTGAAAAATAAGCCAGTGAGAAGTAGAGTGGTAAGCATGAATATCTGCCTACCAAGCTTGAGATCCTGCGTTCAAATCCCATTACTGCCTTACCTCAACACACTTTCTCGTGTTCTCTCCAATTGCAATGGCTACACGATTTGCTAGTTTTCCCAATGCTCTTTAACCTTGCATAATTAGTAACACTATTTTTCTTACTACAATCACTGCTGTGTTCGTGTTTTCACTTACTGAGCACTTTGATAATTAGGTCCCAAAATTTTGGCTACTGAGTTGCAAGTATTGATCCCTTTTGTTGGTTTTATAATGAAAATGAATGGCACATAACATAAAAACAAACATTTGAATGTATATGTTTCAGCGACATTTAGTACATTTACAGTGTTGTGTAACTCTTATCTTTAATTCCCAGTGTTTTCAGCACTCCAAAATAAACCCTTTACCTTATCTTTCTGTCCTCCCTCTACATCTGAATAACCACAAGTTTGCTTTCTGTCTAGAAAGGATATAGTACAATATGTGTGTACTTATATCTTTGATTATGCATAATATTTGACATTCTAATGTAGTTTTTAAATTTTTTTTGCCAGTCCTGGAGCTCAAATGGGCTTGGGCACTGTCCCTGATCTCTTTTTAGCTCAAGGCTAGCACTCTACCACTTGAGCCACAGCACCACTTCCGGTTTTCTTTAGTGGTTTGATTGGAGATAAGAGTCTCACAGACTTTCCTGCTTGGGCTAGCTTTGAACCATGATCCTCTGATCCTGAGTAGCTAGGATTAAAGGCATCAGCTATGAGTGCCCTGCTGACTCTTGCCTTTTGTGCTAGTGCTAGCTTCACATCTTGATGCTCAGGATCTCAGCCTCCTGCATAGCTAGGATTATGGACATGATGCTGCCTACAGTCAGCTCATTTTCTCTTCCTATTCTGACTTTAAACCAGGGAAGTCTGATCGCCTTGCTACATTAGAAGACTTGAAGAAGCTTAAGTATCTCGAATGTGTCATTAAGGAGACTCTTCGTCTTTTTCCTTCTGTCCCTTTTTTTGCCCGGAGAATTACTGAGGACTGTGAAGTGGGTAAGTGTTCTATAATTACAGTAGTCTTGAGAGTGGATCCAATGTCCCATGTCTGTCTTGCACCTGTTTTATGACCTGTCCCCTCACTTCTTGACAGCGGGTTACAAAGTGTGGAAAGGCACGGAAGCAGTTATCATTCCCTATGCTTTGCATAGAGATCCTAAGCACTTCCCAGACCCCGAAGAATTCCAGCCGGAGCGATTCTTTCCTGAGAATTCCCAAGGACGTCACCCGTACTGCTATGTGCCCTTCTCTGCTGGACCTCGGAACTGTATAGGTTTGTATACACATGACTATGCTTCACCTTCCAATCCCATGTGAGAGTAGGTTTCTAACAAGGCTTTCTTTGAGCTGTGGTTTTACATTTCTCATGTGTGAAAGTCTTAAAACTTGGGGCCCATCCACTTTACAGTATAGTTTTAAAATATTACTGTCAGAGTATAGTGCTTTGCTATGGCTGATCTAACAAAATACTGTAGACAGGGCGGTTTAAACAACAGAACTTTACATTTCTTTACAGTCAGTGTCAATAGATTTTGTTATTTATTTACTTATTTATTGGGGGGGGTCTCTCAAGTTTATAGTCTTCACTTGGTCTTTGCTCTTTGTGTACCCGTGTTTAGTCAACTCTATCAGTATGTATTTGTCCCCACTTCATTTGACTTTAAGTTTAACCATTTAATGTTTATGTTCTCTTTTAAGACTGTATTTCTAACTATTGTCATAGAATGAAATGCTCTGGTTCAGGTTTTCCACTTAGGAATTTTGGATGTGGACACAAGTCCGCCCATAAGAGAACATATAATCAATACTATAATAGTATTTTAAAATGTTGTAGGTATGAGACTAAAGAAGAATTATTGTAGTAGCAATTATATCAGTTAGTCAGGCATAACTTTATTTTTGTGCTTATTTTTAAGAGGTGCACCATATAATGCCAAAACAAAGAATGCTTGCCATGTGGCTACTTAAAGTACCTAAGGAAATGAGTGTACTTCACCATGTAGTATAAGCACTCACAGTAATTCTAGTATTTTACATTTTCTGTAAATGCTGACATTAGCCAATTGAGGCTAGATCTAGGTGTGTGAATCTGAAGTACATTGGTGAATTTATAGTAAATTAAAGAGCGAATGAAAAGCAACTTAACATAGTTATTTTCAGGCTTGAATGAGACTAAAATCCATCTGGGTGATAGCCATCCACAGGTATCTTCAAGGAACATGGTCCTCCCATGGATACCAAGATATTCAAATTCCGTCTACAAAATGTTGTAGCATTTATATATAACTTAATCCGTATTCCTGTGTGCTCTAGGTTGATCTCTAGATTACTTACAATAGCTAATAAAAATGCAAATGCTATGCAAATAGTTGCCATACCACACTGTAGAGAAAATGACAACAAGAAAGCCTGCATGCATTCCACACAGATGCATCTTTTCCCCAACTATTTTTGATCCCTGATTGGAGGAGTTGGCAGACAGAGAACTGATGGGAGTGCAGGGTCCACGCTACTGGTAAAATAGAGATTCCTTGGCCCACTGTAGTTAATCAAACACACTGAGTGAAAGCAGAAAAGGGTATGTAAAAAATCTTCCTTTTAAAAAACAGCCAAAGTGGTTCTGACTCTTTTATGACCCATGTGAAGTTATAAAACTGCTCCTTCTTGTAAGAGTTCTGCTTCTTTCTCACATATGCTTATCTGTCATTGAAGTAATGGTTCTTATATTAATTTGAAGGTCAAAAGTTTGCTATGATGGAAGAAAAGACCATTCTTTCTTGTGTCCTGAGACACTTTTGGGTGGAATCGAACCAGAAAAGAGAAGAACTTGGCCTATCAGGAGATTTGATTCTTCGGCCAACGAACGGCATCTGGATCAAGCTGAAGAGGAGAAACACAGATAAATCTTAAAATATGTTCCCAGGCTGTGCCAAGATAAAGTCACTCTGTAAGGGATACCTGATGAGAAATGTATAGATCATGAATCTGGTACCCTGAATTTCCTGACCCCATTACTTTTGTTGTTCTACTGCGCTTGGAATCTACTTTATCAAAGAGAAGGCTTTTGTACTTTTCTAAAAAAAAATATTGTTGTAGATGTTAGGTTACCCATGCCGCTGAAGTACAGTGAACTATTGAGGTACAGTCAATACCCAAATAAACATTTATCAAGTTTCTCAAAAGAGAAACTCATAGGACAATCCCATTTAATTTGGTTGACTCAAAGGATGTAATTTAATTGCGGGTCCCAGGGCTTGAACTGGGACCAGCGCACAAAAAAGTGGCCTGGGCACTGTCCCTGAGCTATGTTTTGCTAGAGTCTTGTGCTTTAGCTCCCTTTATTGGCTTTTTGGTGATTAATTGGAGATAAGCATCTCACAGGCTTTCCTGCCCGAGGCCGGCTTCAAACCACAATCTTCAGACCTAAGCCTCCTGAGTTGCTAGGAATGTAGAAGTGAGTAGTTTGACTTAAGAGGCCTAGGTTTAAAAATTTTTATCAGTGGCAACAGTTATGGTAATCATCATTATGGGACTTTTCAGATTTTACTACCTAGAGCAGATCATTTGCATGCTGACTTTCCTTTGTTTAATATGCCCTTGTAGTCTTCTTTTTATTATGACCTGCATTGAACAAGTTCCTTCGGGCAGTGTCCAGTTAGAGTAGAACTTTTCTTCTTTTACTCTCATATTAGGAATAGCAAAGTATGATCTACAAGAAAAGAAATTTCTACTCGAAGTCCTTCTAGAAGCTGGGACAGATCTAGAAATCAAGGTCTGTACTCTAGATCTCTCTACTCCTTTCTGCTGCATTTTCTATAATACACTATGGCCTTACAGATCTCGACTATGATTTAGTTGTGTTATTATAACTCAAGATTTCTGCCTGTTGTTTAGACATATTTCTTTTGGAATTCTCCCACCTTCAAAAGAAAAAAGAAGCTTGATCTATGCCTAGTAAGCTAATAATAATCTACTTTAGTTTAGGGCTAGACCTCTACTTAATTCAGTGTCGCAGAACCTATCTATCCAACTATTACATATGTCCTGAATTTAAATTTGTATTTAATACCTCTATTTCTTACTGATTTAAAAACTTATTTTAATAAATAAATTTCACAAGATTGTTTTCAATTTTGTAATTTTGTATCTGCATTAGCAGATAGAATAGACTGCTTTTCAGTGGATAGCAAAGTAATAAGTTATCAAACCACAGCCATCTGGCAAACACTATAGCCTGGTGCTTTAGTGGTATGTGAGCAGTTGCATCTGCTTGTCTAACTATCTATAGAACTCCAATGAGTAAGTCCAATCCCTAAACAGATGCAGAAATAATCCAAGGACACATATGGGATGGATTCCTACAAATAGTTTATATCTAGCAAATGAAAATACATAAAAATTCTCATCCCCACATGATTTTTGCATATTACAGAAATTAGTGGGTTTTTTAAATTGTTGTTTATTGTTTTGCTAGTCCTGGGGCTTAAACTTGGGCTGGACATTGTCCCTAAGCTTCTTTTGCTTAAGGCAAGTGCTCTACGGCTTGAGGCACAGCACCATTTCTGGCTGTTTTTTGAGTAGTTAATTGGAGATAAAGAGTCTCATGGAGACTTTTTTTTTTTTTTTGGCCAGGGCTAGCCTTAAACTGTGATCCTCAAATCTCAGCCTCCTGAGTAGCCAGGATTATGGGCATAAGCCACCAGTGCCTAGCTAGAAATTAGTATTTCTTAATTTATGCCCTCATATTTATGCTTGCTAGTTTATTTTTAGTAAGCCTACATTAAGTATTAAATTAAATTGAAAATAAAACATTGTTCAATGTGTCTTTTAATCCAAGATCTTCATCTAGTCCTAAACTATTTTGATGCTCATATTTTAATGGCTTATTCACTAAAACTATATCAGAATTGGAACTGAGAAGTTATGTTATGTCCTGTAGTGTCAAAATGCAGTGATTTTGTTTTTTAAAAAGAAAATGATCACATGATCTGTTTGTGTTTCCACTGCTTATTTTACTCCCTCTTAAAAGAACAATCACAAGAAAAAGGAATTTTATATTTAGATGCTTTATTTTATTCTAAAATTTTATTTCTGTTTGAAATAAAGGAATCATTAAAAGTAATTCACTGGGCATGGATTCAAAATTGGTGATAAAACGTTTGAGATAATGTCATCACACTAGAGGAGAAGTGGAAATATCAGAGCTTCTTGCTCAGGAAATGAAATCTCCCAGGGCTACGTGGGTCTCATGGCTTAGAAATCTGTTCATTGTTATTGCACTGGTAAGGCATCCACTGTCCTTTCAAATAACTGAGACAGGTCAATTTCTGGACCAGCTCACCTATCTTAACAATTAAAGGTACTTGTCATAAAAGAGCAGTTTTTATTTGAGAATATTTCTAGAAAGGTTAAAGAATCCTTCTATCCATCACCTAATGAGATACCCAATAGGTATGATTAATTATTATTGGTAATAGTTTGCCATATATCTGTATCTATCTATCTATCTATATATACATATATATATAGTTTTGGAATTATCTCTGTTAGTTTTTAGCAACTACTGGAAAGAAACAATTTGAAAGGATGAAAACAACACGGTTCACAGTTTTAGAGAAGATCTTGTCCCAGGTTGGATAGACCCATTGGGTGTGAGGACAGACAGAATATCATCCCAGCCAAGAAGGAGAGAAAGAGAAAGGAAAAGGGAGAGGGAGAGGAGAGAGAGAGTGACAGAAAGAGAGACGAGAGAGAATATATTATTAGGAAAATGGAGGAGAAAGGAAGGAAACAGGCGCAAACTCCATCTTCACTTCTGGAGGCTTTTCACTTGGGCCCAAGATGGAATGTTTACAGTCAGGCTTAGCTAGATTGCCCAGCTGGAGTCAGGCTCTCTGCCTTTAACTTTGGTGGGTTACCTTTTATCTGTATGCACCTGGGAAAACAGGGTACACTCAATCCTTCCTCCATCTTTTAATACATAGAACAGGCCCAGAGGCAAGTCTTCATATATATCTGTTTTAGTGGGCTTCTGCCTCTTTCTCTTTATTGAATCCAGATGCCCAGTCTAAGGAATGGCATCACCTTTGTTCCTTAGTTAATTGTCTGAAAATTCTTAACAAGCACTAATCTACTTATTTACTAATTTCCAAATCCACTAGATGACTCTTAATTCAATCACTTCAACAATCACAGCACTCGTAAGTTCACTCCTGGTCAATTTAACATGCAAACATATCTTATTACACTGTTCTTAATCTCCAAATAAACATAGTGACAAGTTCACGATCTCACCTAATATAACTTAACTATCCTGCATACAACCCAAGTTGCAATAATTCCTTTCCCAAGGTGTCAGCTTTTTCAGTTTTGCTCATAATCCCAAGCCCAAAGTCTTCTTTGAGTCTCAAGGCAGTTTCTTAGCTGCAAGCCTCTGTAAAATCAAAAGAAATCTACTTGATTTCAATATTCTCAGCAAACAATGCTAACAAGTAAACATACCCATTGCAAAAAAGAATGGAAAGTACAGAAGAGACCAAAGGAAGTCCAAAGCCCACCAAGAAAACATTAAACCCATAGTTCAACAGCAGCAGTTTATGTACATTTAATAGGACATAAGCTCCAGAGAGCTTGAGCACTCCTAGCTATAGCTTGCTATTTGCAGCCCATACAGACCTTCTCTTGGTTTGGTTCCATTTTTTGCTTACAGCTGTCCTTGGCAGACATTTCTGGAATCTCAGACTTACTGGAGCCACATTGCAACTTTGCCTTGATAGCTTCATGCATCATACTTTCAAGAACTGAGTACAAAGATTCCAACGCTCTCATATATTGCTTATCCTACCAGGCTTTCTTTTGAAATTATACTGGAAGCCTCCATGATGTTGTAACTCTTATATTTAAAAACTCTTATATACAAAACCAACATCATGTAAGACTGCAGTGGTCTGTCAGTGCCCGGGCAGAGGGGCACCATAAAATGAGTCCTGGCAAAACAATTTCCGAGGCAGCCTGTGACCTGAAGTTCTCTCCCCAAGGAAAAGTCTTTCAAATACATTTGTTTTATATCCTTGAGTCAGTGATAGGTGAGGTCTGCTCAGTTTCTTAGTTGCTCTCAAGACGCCTCTCTTACTAAAGCAATACAAAATACTTGGCTTATTTTTAAAGATGCTAGTCTCTTCAACAACCAGGCCTTCTTCTACCCAACATTACCTAAATTTTCTGACCAAACCCAAAGTCTTAGTTCTCTGCTTGTTCCTTCCAATTTTTAATGTGCACCTGAATAAAAGTAATTGCATTGATGCCACAAGCTAAATGCTACATTGTCTTGAAACTTTCTCTGCAAGATTAGTTGATCCAGTATCTTTGAATTCCATTGATAAAATGTAGATAAGTTCTTTGCCAGAATATGACATATGTGGACACTAGTTCAATACAAAATATAATCCTAATATAATATAAAATATAATTCTAATTGGAAACCCCATATTTCTATCAGCATTATATTCTGAACTCCCAACAAAAGTACCCTGTGAGCAATTCTAGACTTTTCTCTCATACTTGGGACCTCTCTGACTTCTTAACTAACAGCAGGAAGCTCTGCTTTTCAAAACCTCTATAAAGAGGTTAAGTCTAGCCTAAGTAATATCCCATGTTGACTAGTTCAAATGCAAATGAGCAGAAATCTTCAGCATGTCATATAACATAATCATGGGCAGACATGCTATCTCATTGTATTCTCAGTCCTCAACCTGGGAAGTGTGGAAAAACATTTTTTTTTTTTTTTTTTAGAATTCTGCTTACCACTCCCACTTTTCAGTTTCATTCATCTAGCTCTCTCAAATTCACAATGGAATGCTTGCTTTCTTTTGAGTTGCTGGAACGCATTATTTCTTTCCTTGTAAGAAACCTTCAAACACAACACGAAAGTATCATTTAAGGAGATTTCAATCCCTAAGCTCACCTTTTAGGTAAACAACCCCTGAGAACTTCTGCAGAGCTATGGAGAAAGGGTGCCCTTGTTTGTCCCATTCATCTTTTCTCTTACTGAGTTGTCTTGCCAGCCTGATAACTCCAAAATTCATACTCTTTTATAGCACTCAGATCCAAGTGCTTTCTTTCTTTGTTTGCTGTTGTGCCAGTTAATACTCTAAAATTTAAAAGCAGCACAGCAGGTATATTTAAATAGGTAACTTTATGTTAGCCCAGAATATTTATTGTCATCCAGCATTCTAGTAATATAAAGTTTGTGAATCAACACTCTCCAAATATAAATTTACTAGTTAGAATGATGTTCTGTAATTCCAAAGAAGACCAACTGCAGGAGATCTATGGCCTCCAAATATTTCTGTAAAAACACAGGAAGGGACTGAATTATTTTGTGTATGTAATAGGTAAATCAAGGGCTGAGGGTTAGGAGTTGTAAGAAGGTGTATTTCAGTGCATTGTCAAACCAAGCAGCTGTAACAGAACAGCAAGCAAACAAAAACCAGATGAAATTTAAGCTTTAACATTAGACACCTGGGCCGGGTGCCAGTGGCTCACGCCTGTAACCCTAGCTACTCAGGAGGCTGAGATCTGAGGCTGAGATCAAAGCCAGCCGGGTCAGGAAAAGTCCTTGAGACTCCTATCTCCCATAAACCACTTAGAAAACCGGAAGTGCACTGTGGCTTAGGTGGTAGAGCACTAGCCTTGAGCTGAAGAGCTCAGGGAGAGTGCCCAGGGCCAGAGTTAAAGCCTCATGACTGAAAAAAATAAAAATTAGAAACCTTAGAGTGAATTGTGTGGCTCTAAGGCAAATTACCCAGTTCTCCATGAGCTAAACTTTTGAATGTGTTGCCACATCTTTTTTGTTGTACAAATTACAAATGAACAATTTTCTGAATATATAATGTACAACATGTCTCGACACACAAATACACACAAATGATATCACCATCAAGTTCTTTAATATATCCATTATCTCTCATAATTTACATGTGTGTAAAGACTATAGATCTTCTCTTCAGAAATTAGCAATTTAGAAGATTTTTTTCAAGTTTTTTATTACAAATCAACAAGGGTTTATCTCACAAAACATTGTTTTGCAGGATGAAGTGATTGTATGTATTAGAACCATGATAATGCAGCATATTTAGAAAGATGGCTGGCTTTATATATAAGGCCATAAGTTATAATACACTCGCATACTGGCTTTCCTTACACAGCGCAAACACTTGTCAGGAATGCAAACACAGAATGTAAAAAATGCCAATTCACAGGTGACATATTATGTATGAGATGCTATGTGACCTGTTTCCTTTTACCAGCCAGCAGGCTGCCAGAACATGGCAGAAAAACACAATAATGTTCTGAGCAAGCTCTTCCATTTGGAACAAGCCCTTCCAGTTGAAATAAAATACTACAACTACAAAACATGTTCAGGAGGTCTCTGGCTGAAGGACAAGGCCTGACAGGTACCAGGATCACCTGATACTTGGGTTCATGGGGATTGGGTCTGTTACTGAGTCCACAGAGGCCATCCTGGCACTGGCGTTGCTTGATGTCGGCCAGCAGCTGGGATTGGAAGTAACAGACAAGCCCGGTCTAAAGCGGCTGATGTGATGCTAAGGTTTCCTGGGTTGGGCTTGATGTTGGGATCTGCAGTAATGTTGGGCAGTCACATCCCTCTCCTTCCTCCAGGCAGAAGATATCTCTGTGCTGAAGTGCCTCGGTTCCACAGCAGAGTATCATGAATGTGAGACTGTCTTTCTATACTCTTTAACATGTCTTTTCTTCTTTCAGTTCTACCAGGCACTGTTACCTCTCACCTGGGTGCTTTCGTTCTTTGTGGCATGTCTTGGTGCAGGGAAAGTTGTTCAAGTTGATGTTTCTGCAAAGGAGCGAGTGCCTGGAATTTTTATTCTTCTATCGCTTCTATCATTCCCTGAAATGGTTAATATATTGGATATCTGAACACAGATGTACATGGAGTATATTGACAGGACAAAAAGTTGAAACTGGTGGCAGAAAGCCAAAGTCAATATTGAAGCTAAGCAAATATGATCTGCAGGGCCATGTTAAGGCAGCTTGAAAACTGTTCATTTTTCATGGCAAGAGAGGCTCTCGGCTTCCAGAAGCAACTGGGCTAACAGGTAGCAAATGTATATTATTCTGATCATTCCCAAATACAGTGTTTTGTTTTGGTTTTTTTTTTATAAAAAACTATATTTGCCTTATGAAGAATCTGTTAGTTTATCTCTTTATTTCCTGAGTATTTAGCAATATTAGATGGAACTAATGTTCTCATAAGTGGAAATATCTAAATGTAAAATATTTGAAAGCCAAAAGTGATTTTTGACTGCTTGAAAATTAGACTTTTATGGGCTTGGATATTTTCAGAGGATTTATTTATGTAGGGATCTCCACATTTGCAATTATTTTATTTGCACTTAAATTGAGAGGTTTTATAACTGTTTAATCCCTCTGTCAATTCCTTTTCTAAAATTAATAGCAAAATAGATGGCTAATTAACAACAAATACAATGCTAACAATTTCCATGTGTATCTTAGGAAGCATTATAAAATTGCAATTTCTACATACAAAATATACCAAGCACCCCTCTCTCACCCACCCTAAAAGCCACCCCAGTTTCCATACTAGTTATTTTGTGCTTTGGTTAGCAATATAGACATTTACAAGAAAATATGTACGTATATCTATTAAAGTAAGTCCCATGTTAAATACTGTCTAAATCCAGCAGAGTTATATTGTGTGTTTCTTTTTAGGATGTTTTCATTCAGCCAAGCTGCTCATTTTCTTTGTTTGTTTTCCACAGTTTCCTGTGGTAAGTGTATTAACTCTAACAGTTAAAGTTAATGGTGTGTGAGAGAGGAATTGTTAAGCAAAATTTACCACCTTGGAGAAAGTTACCAAGCATAAAGCTTTGGGAGAGGGAGGAAAGCTCTTGATGATTCAGATGTCATTTTAATGTTTCAAGGAAAAGAACTACTCTCCAGATGTATTGCTATAAACACATGTAATTGACCAAGAGAAGAGCTCAGAAATTAAAATCCCTTAAGGCACGAGTTACCAAAAATGTGTTTGGAGAGGAGTTCCTGTAAAGCAGATTTCAAAACAGGCAGCCAGTACTCAGTTTTTATTGCCAATACTTAAAAAGATTAACTTTACCTAAAAATTTAAAAGCGTACTAAGCATTTTATAGTGCTTAGGTTCAATAAAAATATCTGACAAGTACTGGGTATTTTTTATTTCAAGCTACTAGAACAATATTTCCAAAATGAAGGACCCTGGTTTAAATTTAACTTTGTTTGACCAGCCCTTTGATCGTCTACATGAATCCTTTTAAACAAAGGGGTTCAATCTTATTTCTTTCTCTTTTTACCCTATTAGTTTTCAGAGAATAAGAATGAGTCAGTACACTGACTTTGATTAAGTATAGAATGGGATTTTCTTATGGGCTACCACTACGAATAGCTTCCGGAAATTAGAGTTAAGATATGGTCAAACCACAATGATTGTTGTATGGCTAAAATCAATTCCTCTGGTTTACATTTATAAAGATATGTAATGTCTACAGGAAAAAGCTTTTGTTTCCCTTTCTTTAAATTGCAAGTGCCCTTCATTTGTTACCTCTTCTTTAATGTTCTTCTATGCTACAATTATTACCACATAATTAACAGTTTTTGTTTTTTTGGTGTGTTTTTTTTTTTGGTTTGGCATGTAGTCTCCTTACCAGACACAGTATTCAAACTTTCTCCTGGAAAACTTCCTCCATCCAGTTTTGGTCTATATGGTTCTGATGATGTAGCTTTTGTGGTTAACAGTAGTGCTAGAAATTATACCCCAACAGACCAAGAAGCAGGAAGTGTATCCATCCTGCCTGCTACAAAAACTCAGAGTCAAAGTCTTGTAAAAATATTTTTGCTTAGACTTTTAGAAATAAGACACTTAAGTTGCTAATTTGAGTTGAACCATAAGAGAATACAAAGGCCTAAGCTATGAGTACTACCCACTTGTTATGTAGATCTTGAAACCAGTGGTAGTACCATGGAACAAAGTAAGTCAATGCAGAAAAATTGTGTGCTATAGAGCACAGTGTTCTAGTACTCTTGACATCGATTCATCATGGACTTTTTGGCTTCTGAACCAAAATTTTCATCTGTGCGCAAGGCACTTTGGACTAGGTTTCTATCATTTGGAAACAAAAGCGGTACTATATCAACACTTATTATTTAGTTTTTAGTTTTAGTTTTAGTTTTGTTTTGTCTTTTTGGTCCATCGTGAGGCTTGAACTCTGGGCCTAGGCACTGTCCCTCAGCTCTTCAGGTCAAGGCTAGAACTCCCACAGTACCACTTCTGGTTTTCCAGTGGTTTATCAGAGAGAACAGTCTCCTGGACTTTCCTGCTTGGGCTGGTTTTGCACCATGATTCTCAGATTTCAGCCTCCTGAGTAGCTAGGATTACAGTTTTGAGCCACTGGTGCCTGGCTTTGGTTATTTAATTTTTAATTGCTGCTAATCTTATGGATAAAAATGACATCTTTTTATTTTACCATGTATACATTTATGCTTCTTACTGCTTTTCATATACTTATTTGTTGTATTTCTCTGGTAAATTATTTTTTCATATCTGTCATTAATTTAATATATTTTTCTTATTTCTTATTTAATATTAGTTTTTTCTTACTATTTTTGTACTGCTTTTCATATACCTTTTTATTGTATTTCTCTAGCAAATTAATTTTTCATATCAGTCACTGATTTAACATAAAGTATTTTTCTTAGTATTATTAATCATGCAGTTTTTAACAAGATCATATTACCTGCCCAGTATCCAAGGACATGGGGAGGGACGTGGAAAAATTGTGAAAGCCGTAATCATTATGTGATAACTTCTGCTAAATTCTCTCTACTATACAATACAAAGCTAATACTGTCATTGACGTCATCATCATCATCATCATCATCATCACTACTTCTAATCATCCACCCTCTTCTATTATCTGAGTCACATGGCCAGCATTGGTACTGCCAGGCTGACATTGGTCATAGTTTGCACTGTGTGCATAGGCACTGGGGAGAGATGACTGCTTTGTAATTATGAAGCAGCCTCCAAACACTAATTATCTACAGATCACGTCTCTTTATAGTTAGTATTGTCACTGGGCCAACCACTCAATAGGTTATGTGAAATCCAGGTGAAATCCAGGTATACACATGAGGGAACTTTTATTCCCAGAAGTTTCTATCTGTGCTCTTTCCAAAATTAAATCTTACCCAAGAGGTCAGGCATCTTAAGAGAAGCTGGTGCTGAAAGGGGCAACATTGAACAAAATCACTGTTTTCATATATCGCTTTGTTGAATGATAACTCCTTTGCACAACTTAAGGATAATAAAAACACTAAAAACAACAACAACAACAACAAAGGAAGAGAAGCTGGTTTGGATCATCAAAATAGAATCTGGATCAAGATCCCCAGAGGGTTACAATAGTGCAGAAAAAAATACTAGTCTTCGGTGCTTAATGAAATGTGTCAACCAACCTGCCCATTTCCTAAAATTTAATATGAAAATGAGAAACCCATTAAGTTGAAATGTGACTACCACGCTAGCAATGTACATGGTTGTTATGAACTGTCCCATGGTTAATGGACTCATGGCTGACTAAAACACATGTACTCACTAAACTGCAAAGTTTATCAAATGGACATTGAATTGGGTCTTTCAAGGCAAATTCAAATTCATATATTAAATCCAGTGAAGATAATTTTTCAATAATATGGGAAGTGCAAAGTATTTCAGAGTTGTAATTCCAAACAGCAAGCAAATTGATTTTTTTTTTTTCAATTTAGCATAAGGATGCAGTTGTTCAAGCTATCTAAGAAGTGAGTTTGGGATTAGGAGTCACATTTTAACATTTCTAGAAAAGGGGAAAAGGTTGGGAACCAGATTAACTTGAGATTTTGTCTCATGTTTCTATGAAATATGTGAGTCTCTGAATGGCTTGAGATTCAGTCACTTGATTCTCTCTCTATCTCTCTGTCTTTCTCTCTCTCTCTCTGTCTGTCTTTCTCTCTTTCTCTCATGTCTCTCACACACAGAGTATTAGATAAAGATAATGAAGCCTGCCTCAAGCTTCCTTTACAAAGTGTGAGAATTTAGAGAGATATTTATTCTAAAAGTGTTTTGAATATAGATCAAACACTATTATCTTTAAGATAGGATATTTTCATGTTAGACATCAAGCAGAAACAAAGTTATGATTATATTTATTGGGGATAATTTATGTGTAGCTTATTATATGGTTAAAAACCAACTAAATTTTTTATATAGAAGTACCATGAAATGACTTTAAGGAGTTGTATATTGTTCAAACAGTTGCCTTCATGTTTTTCATCCTGCTTCTATGATTAAAGTCACATAAAGGTCTTTAGGTAGCCATTGGGAAAGGCAATATAGTAAAAATATAAATATATTTTTATTAAAAAGTCATTCATATTCATTCCAGATCAACATTTTAACAATTGTATTGTAGGTTGTCTGACTCAACTACACAAAAACACCTTCTTCAGAGGTGGGGATGTGACCGCCTTGTACAGCCCAGATGCCCACCACTGTCAGATGGTGTGTACATTTCACCCCAAGTGTTTGCTCTTCAGCTTTCTCCCTTCAAGCTCAACCAAGGATCCAAAGAAAAGGTACAAGAGAGTTCATCACTAATTCAAATGGTCACTTTTCAAAGTAGTATCCGTTGTATGCAAATTGCACACAGCTTTGTAGCATCTCTCAGGATTGTCTATGGTCAATGTGTTGTTCAACACTAATTCAGATATCTCTCCAATTGGATAAAAGTCATCCTATTAAAAGTTGATTAAAAGTTGATTCCAGAGTATGTAAACAATGAAGTTAACCTTACAGTTGACTTTTCAGATGGAAGGGAGCCTTGCATTAGACGGAGACTACAAGGAGTTACTAAGCAAGATGACCTTTATATATACATCTCAACTTCATGACTAATTAAACTTTTTAAATAAACTACTTAAAAAAATCTCAAGTTGAAAAATCATTTCCTGAAAGTTAAGAAATGCTAGAACAATCTTCAATATGGTTGACTTTTGATACATATATATGTATATATTATTATATATAATAACATTATATATTATATATATTTATTTAAATGTGTTTATTGCTAGGTGCTGGTGGCTCATGTCTATAATCCTTCTTACTCTGGAGGTTGAGATCTGAGGATTGCAGTTCAAAGTCAGTCCAAGAAAGAATGTCCATGAGACTCTTATTACCTATTAACTACCAAAAAAAAAAACAACCCAGAAATGAAACTGTGGCTCAAGTGGTAGAATGCTAGTCTTGAGTTCAAAAGCTGGGTGACAAGGTCCAGGTCTTGAGTTTAGGGCTCAGGACTGGAACACACACACACACACACACACACACACACACACACACACACACACACTGTCTAGAAAGAAAAACAATGCTGAGGTGAGGAGTTGCAGAAACTACTGGATGTTATGGAACTGATTCTAAGAATGTTTCTCTCACAAGTTGCTGTCCTATTCATGTTAATATATAGACAACACTAGGCATGTTCTGGATGCAGGTTCATTATTCTGCTTCCTAAGTGACTCCTGTTTTGAAAACAGGTTTGGTTGCTTCTTGAAAGACAGTGTGACTGGAGACCTGCCAAGAATGCATCGAACAAATGCAGTATCTGGATATTCCTTAAAACAATGCGGATATCAAATAAGTGGTAAGGGGTGGATTGCTTAGCTATACCTGAGTTCCTAGTGGATTATCATGGAATAGTTTTTGCTCCAATGCTGGACTGCCATGGACTTTTGGAAGGGAGTAGCAAGAAAGCTAAAACAGATGGAGTAGTGTTCTGGCTACGAATGTTGTCTTAATCAGTCAACATTCTTAATGAAGCTTATTTGCTTATTTATTTACTTGCCCATATTAGTTACTTGGAATGGTTACATTTCCACATTTGCTTACAATATATTTTGATCAGTTTCACCTGCTCTATCATCATCCCTGACCCTCTGAGGCTCTTATTAGTCATGAAATTAGCACAGACTTCTAAGCTTTGCAGAAAACGAATTCATATGCAAGCAAAAGCCGCTGCTTGACTTGGTGCCCGGTAAGTCACTTCAAGAAAACTCAGGGAATCTCTCTTCTAAGTTACTTGAGGGTAATTTGTAATTCTCAATCAGCAGCGCTTTGTCCTTCCCCTCCCAGAGAATATTTAGCAGTGCCTAGGGTCATTGGGGATTGTCACTGAGAGAGATGTTGCTGCTTTACATAGTCAGTTGAGACCAGAGCTGTCAATGAACATTCTAAAAGGCACAGAACCGTCTCCACAATAAAGAAATTTCTGGCCCAAAAATGTCAATATAGTGCTATCGACAAGGTTTTGGGAAAGCTTTTCGGATATCAGCCAACCTGAAGGTTTGGGTTCTTTGAATCCTGCTGAGACTAATACTTGTTAGAAAAAAATCTGAAGGCTAGGATGACACATGTTGCTGTTGATGGTACAGGAAATGTTTTCTACACTATCCTAAAAACCTAACAGTAATAGACTATTTCTCTACAATGATGGGCTGATCAGAAAATAAAAAGGGTTACAAAAATTATCTCACTGGCTGAGCTGTATCCTTACTATTTTATCTTTACTATCTACAGTTAATTCTGTAGGGTAAAATTTCAGATACTTTCAATTTTTTCTCATCAATACCACACAATTGATACACACAAATTTTAAACATATTCTGATTTTTAAATAGTTAATAATAAAGGATAGCAATGCCTGAGTAATAATATGGAGGCATGACTTAGCCTAGTTAATCTGAGGTGAAGTAGATTAGGAAATCAAATTAATAAAAAAAAAATTAGTTAATAATAGTAATACAGGTGGACCCATTGCAACAATGAAATGTACAAGTCGTTATGTCGAAAACGAACTTTACAACTTTGGTGTGGGGGGAGGTGGGGAGGATTGGGTGGGGGGGGGGAGATGGGAAGGGATGGGAAGGGTAAACAAAGGAGGAGGCTACAATGCTTGATAAGAAATGTACTCATTATCTTGCCCATGTAATTGTAACCCCTCTGTACAGTATTTTCACAATAAAAAAATTAGTTAATAAAAAAGTACATAAATAAAATAAAATTTATATACTAATACAACTTTGGTACAAGTTTTCAGTGAAATGTAATTTCTCATTATCCTCTCTTTCAGCAAAATTTAAAGGGAAAAAAATGTGCCATTCCCAATACTGCCAGTTATGGTTAATTTGTCCCCAAATTTAGTTTTACTCATTAAACTTGATTTGAAAGATTTTTTTTCTAACTATCTCAGAATGCCTTAGATTAAAATAAAATAAAAATTCCAGGAAGAACATAAGGTCTCCAAGCTCAAGATGAATTTTAGTCAAAAACATGTAGATGTAGGTAAAGCTTTCAGATAATCATAAAGAAAGAGTTTTGTTGTAAATATTTCTCCTATATCTTAGCCTATTCCTTTTCTTATCTGCAGCGAATTTGAAGAATTTCCATTTCTATAATCAGCATATGTCCATGAACACCTCTGGGGATGGCCCATTTACCCCAACTTCAATGTATTGCTTCACTTTTAACTTACATGTTTTTGGCCTCCTTATTCTTAAAATTAGTTTGACTAGTTGAAAGTAGAGAAATTAAGATAAAAAAGATTCTTCATCCAGTGGCACATGTCAAAGGTTGTTTAATGAAATAATCCCCATAGCACTCATGATCAATATCCTGGTTATTTGAAACTTGTATAAACATTCCCACTTCCCACTGATAATTTCAACACAAAATGTGACCTGTATTGAGGTATATGCTTTGAAGTTTATAAGTAGAACAATTCCTTTTTAATTCTAGCATTTAAGATTCTGTGTGTGTATGTGCATGCATGCATGTGTGTGTGTGTGTGTGTGTGTGTGTGTGGTGTGTATTTCATGTAGAATTAGATCATTTAGGGTCATAATAAAAACATTAAGTCCCCAGTTAATACAGCAGTACCCCCAAAGTGGGATATAATGATTCAAAACTGCCTTGCCTTATTGGTGTTGATGATCCTCCTCTAGAAAGAAATTTGTCTGAATTTGCTCCGCATATTTCATTTATACAGCTTGCCACCGGGACATTTATGAAAACATTGACATGAGAGGGTCCAATTTCAATATATCTAAAGTTACAAGTCCTGAAGAATGCCAAAAATTGTGCACCAATAATATTCACTGCCATTTTTTTACATATGCCACACAAACATTTCCCAATGCAGAGTATCGGTGAGTGAACCATGAGGTTTGTTCTTTGCCATTGGGTGGGGGCGAGTGGGGGGGGGGAGGGTTTTTTTTGTGTGTGACTTGTAACTTGTTTTTCTCCAATTAAAACCAAAGATTGAGTCCTAGTCTCTTTGCTTATTTACTCAATTTTAATGGCATTTTTCCTGAAGAGATTAGAATCTACTTGACCCACAGGCTCTGTTTGGGAGTGGCGGTTTGGAATGAGGCTTTCCACTTGTGGTTCTGGTGGCTTACAGCTGTAATCCTAGCTATTCAGGATACTGAGGAATGAGGATCACCATTCAAAGCCAGCCCAGGCAGAGTCCACGAGATTCTTATCTCCAAAAGGTTAAAAATGCAACAGTGACTCAAGTGGTAGAGTGTCAGCCTTGAATGAAAAAGCTAAAGGTAGTGCCCAGGCCCCTAGTTCAAGCCTCCGTACTGGCACATACAAACCAAAAAGACTCCGTCCACTCCCCTCCATTCTTACCCTAACCCCTCCTCTGCAGGGGAATGGAGGAAAATGTCTGCCAGTTCATTATTCCCCTAACCTACATACTACCACGTTCTTGTTCGCCTTGACATTTTAAAATGCCACTGCTTGTAGATCATATCAATGCCAAATATTACCTGGGAAATTGCATGCATCTTAATAAATAGGAAGCAAAGTCTTCTCTTCTCTTCATATTCAGGAACAACTGCCTGTTAAAACACAGTCCAAGTGGTACGCCCATGAGTATAAAGGTGCTGGACAGTGTGGTATCTGGATTCTCCCTGAAGCCTTGCGCACTTTCAGAAATCGGTAATTGGATGACTAGCACTTCACTGAGTTCAGTAGGCAGTGCAAGAGTTCCCCTGGGGAATGTGTTCATTTCTGAAGCCTGTGAGTGTGTTGGTGAGAGAGGTTATCAAGTGAAGGACTTTGAAATAGGCATTACTCTCCAAGACCTCAGTGTGCCAGATCCAGTTCTTATAAGAAAGGGGGGCTGGAGATAGAGAGGGAGGGAGGAAGAGAGGAAAAGAGAGATGGAGAGGGAAAGGGAGACAGAAGGGTCAGAATCAGAGAGAGAGAGCTGAAGATGTTATGCTGCTAAAGATGGAGGAAGTGTCCCTAAGCAAGACTTGAGCAAAAGGTGACCTATGGAAGTTGAAAATAGCAAGGAATCATACTTCTATGGAGCCACCCAAAGGGACAAAACCTTGCTGCCATCTTGATGGTAGCCCATCAAGACCAATTGTGAACTTCTGATGTCTAGGAGTTGTGTTTTTTTTTTAACTGTATTTTTTTGTCTTTTCTAGTTTGGTACTGGGGATCGAACCCAGGATGTTGCACTTGCTAGGCAAGCGCTTTGCCTTTGAGCTACATCCCATCCCTGATGTCTAGGAGTTTAAGATAATAAGTTTATGTTGTTTAAAGCCTCTCAGTTTATAATAATACCCCTCTAACAGCAGCAATAGGACACTAGTTCAAAGAATATATAGAGAAAATTGTTAAGGCCATATTTAGTGAAATGACTCTATCATGATGCATCCATAGAATTCCGTTATTTTAGACATATAAGTAATTTCAATTAGAATATCTAGACAGTTGCCATGACATTGCTACACAGTATGGTGTGCTAGCTTTGAGCTAGCTCTTGCATTGGTTTCTGTATTAGGCCCTCAGTGTGGAAGATTGCAAAGTTCCAAACATCAGGTATCTTTACCTATTTAACTCTTTTTCCTTCCCACATATCCTTTCTATGCTCCATGCCATATTTGTTGTTTCAAATATGTACTTTTAGATTCATATATGTTCTGGGAGAGTTTTTGAAGATACGACTATGAATTAAGAGTGGTAATTCAGATGTATTCCCTTCTGTGTGGAGCATTCGTTTTTGCTTATTTTTTCTGTTGCTCTAGCAGAAAAGCCCCGAGACTAGATAATTTATAAAGAAAGGACATTTATTCAGTTCTTTGATTCTGGAGTCTGGGAAGTGACCATATCCGGAAAGGGCCTCTGGAGGCATTGTAACAAGGGGAAAAGTGCAAAGGGAAGTAGACAGTTGTGGAAGAGCCAAAACCCAAGAGGAAGCTTTTCTTTGTAACAATCTTTCTGCAGAGAAACTAATCCAGTACTATAGGAAAAGCATTAATTCATTCACAGGGGGTCTGAAATTCACAATACTTCCCAAGAAGCCTCTCCTCCCAACAATCAACACATTGAGGACCAAATCTCACAAGAGTGCTGATTCAAAAGTAGCAACACTTGCTGATAGTGTTTGCTGTGATCACTAGAGAGCTGACAAGATTGTCAGCTGTTACTACATAATTGTTTTGAAGGGCTGCCATTAAATATGGGATTAGACTAGTCTAGGTGGTTCTATAGGTGAGCTTAAGATAGATACATGTGTGCAGAATATAAGAAAAAACTATCCCTACAGCTTCAAGATCCAGAAAAGAAATGGACCTTGTCATGAGATAATGCATTTTTCACAACTACAAATATCTCAGTAAAGTTGTGAACAATCCATTGGGTATCCCTGTGAATATGCAAATTGTAGGCTGGCATCAGTGTCCCATGCATTCATTTCCAGCTGTCAGGATCTGCGCATATCAGATTTTTTCTTAATTTACTTTGGTTTTTAAAATTATTATCTTTAAGTAGTTGTACAGAAAGTTGCCATTTAACAAGACATTGGTGAATATATCTTCATCAATGTTACACCTTTCAACATTCTCATCCATCCATCTTTTACCCACCCCTTTCCTCACTCTTCTTAATTTTGTTGGCTATACATTGGTTATATTTGATTTTTTTTTTTTTTTTGGTCGGTAATGGGGCTTGAGCTCAGGGCCTGGGAGCTATTGCTGAGCTTTTGTGCGCGAGGCTAGCACTCTGTCACTTTGAGCCACACCTCCACTTCCAGTTTTCTGGTAGTTGGAAGTAAGAGTCTCATAGACTTTTGTTCTCCTTGTTGGCTTCAAACCTCAATCCTCACATCTCAGTCTCCTGAGTAGCTAGGATTACAGGTATAAGTCAACAATGCCTGGCTTATATATTTGATTTTTCATTCAAGTAATTGATAATTTCAGAGACTGCTTACATGAAGGTATCATAGGAGCTTCTCTCTGTCTCTCTGTTTATCTCTTTCTCTGTTTCTGTCCCTTTGTCTCTGTTTCTGTTTCTCTTTTTGTCTCTTTCTTTATCTGTTTCTCCTCTGACTCTTTCAGTACAACTCTGTACATTTAACTTGTGACTACATTCATTCTTCCTATAAATGCTATTATTATGTCTAAGCTTCCATAACTTTATTTTTTTTTTTAAATTTTATTTTATTTTATTTGAGAACATACTGTACAGAGGGGTTACAATTACATGGGCAGGATAATGCATACATTTCTTACCAAGCATTGCAGCCTCCTCCTTTGTTTACCCTTCACCTCCCTTCCCAGCCTCCCCCCTCCCTCCCACCCAATCATACCCCCCCTCCCCCCCCCCCACCGACATTGTAAAGCTGGTTTTGACATGACTTTTTGTACTTCTCATTGTTGCAACAGGTCCACCTGAATCCTTAAACGACTTGTTTGTCCCCGTCTCCTCCACATGTTATACTGACATCAAATATAGTGAAAGCGGGGGTTACACTGTGGGGGAGGGACATACAAAGCAACAAAGAAATAATCTTATAAATGTGTTAGAAACACATGCATGAAAGAAACAAAAACATTAAAATACATATTTGAGGTTTCGTTTTCCTAACATCACATTATCTGACTTTTTCCGCTTGACTCATACCTATACTAGATATTGCAAATAAGGGAAACCATGGGACCTATGTTTCTTTGGGCCTGGCTTACTTCACTTAATATAATTTTTTCCAAGCCTTTCCATTTCCTAACAAATGGGGAAATGTCATTCTTTCTGATGGAGGCATAGAATTCCATTGTGTATATATACCACATCTTCTTGATCCATTCATCTACTGAGGGGCATCTGGGTTGGTTCCATGTCTTAGCTATGGTAAATAATGCTGCAATAAACATAGTTGTGCTGGTAGCTTTAGTGTGGCCTTGTTTGTGATCATTTGGGTAAATGCCCAAAAGTGGGATTGCTGGGTCATTGGGGAGCTCTATGTGGAGTCTTTTGAGGAACCTCCATACTGCTTTCCAAAGTGGTTGAACAAGTTTACATTCCCACCAACAATGAAGTAAGGTTCCTTTCTGTCCACATCCCCTCCAGCATCTGTTGTTGTTAGAGTTCTTGATTTTTGCTGTTCTAACTGGAGTGAGGTGATATCTCAATGTTGTTTTGATTTGCATTTCTTTTATTCCATAACTTTAATAGAACTATTGTTATCATATCAAGTTGAGTAAATAATATAAACACAAAAATAAATGAGAAATAACATTATGTCAGGAGGATGAAAGGAATTTTTTTCCAGTTCTACTCTTAAGGAGACACATGGCATTTCTATCATCTACCTAGGATTTCTGTTGCTCTCCTTTTATTAAAAAGTTTTTCATAATATCTGAGAACATAGAACATAAACCTGTTAAATCACTGTCCCTAAAGCCAATTAAGGATGAGGGAGTAGGAGGAAAACACAAATATACACTGAGTAACCGAAATGTTTTGGGGAAGGGGGAAGGAGGAGATGGGAGCAAAGATTATTATTCAGTTTCTTTGATGGCATGGAATTTCTCTCTTATCAGCATTAGAATAGTGTTGCCTATCCCCAAACGGCACAGAGGTTTGCAGGAATTGTAACAGATAGTTTTGCCCTTAGCATGTATAGTTCTATAAGTTCACAGAGAAAGAAAATTCATCAGAATTTTCTTCCTTATTATGATAAAGTCCAAGCAAACTTAGCCCATTTCACCCACTAAAGGATGCTCTTCCTCCGTGAGTACAACAGGTTGCCATATGGATCTGTTCCAGCATCGAGCCTTTTCAGATATGGATGTGGCCAGAGTGGTCTCTCCAGATGCTTTTGTGTGTCGAACTATCTGCACTTACCACCCCAACTGCCTCTTCTTTACATTCTATACGAACGCGTGGAGCGTAGAGTCACAAAGGTGAGCGTGGCGGGCAGCCCACGCTGCTGTCCGCTCAGCAATCTTACATCCTTGTCTGAGTTTTGAAAATGTTTTATTTGTCTTCTCCCAAACCCTAGCAGCTGCAGTTTAAGGATGTAATTTTCTGCCAGACTCAATTTAGTGCATATGCGATGCTGTATCCTGTTTTACATAAAACAAATATCAATCACTGTGAAACTATGAACCAAAAAAAAAATGACCCTGGAGAAGAGGAATTTGACACTCTTCTTCCTGGTATTTTTGGGTTGGATCAGGTGAAAACTACTCTACTCACCTGCAATATATCCTTTCAGATTTTTTTTTTTGTCTAGAAATTAGATTCCTGTGTGTCCTTATTTAAGTTCTGATCTGACCTCTTTAGTCTTAAGTAATTAATCCTTTTAAATATATATATATATATATATATATATATACAGGACTTGGAATGTGGCTTAGTGGTAGAGTTCTTGCTTCACATGCATGAAGCCCTGGGTTCAATTCCTCAGTACCACATAAACATAAAAAGCCAGAGGTAGTGCTCAAGTAGTAGAGTGCTTGCCTTGAGCAAAAGAAGCTCAGGACAGTGCCCAGGCCCTGAGTTCAAGCCCAAGGACTGGAAGAAAATAAAGTAAAAAAATATACAAATGGGCCCAACAGACAGCATATATTTTATAAGAAAAGCAAAAATCCCAATATTTCATCCTTTGATTTTCTTTTTTTTTTTTTCACTTAGAAAGTGGAACTCTGCCACTATTTAGAAAGTAGAACTCTACAATTATCTTCTTTTGATATGTTATTAGTTTTCACCAGACAGAACTGTGGCTTGGTTTACATGTATACATTATAATTTATTAGAATCCTACAGTCTAACTTACTTTGTCGAGATTCTCAATAGAATAAAACATTCAGAGTTGCTTTTTAAAAATATAGAGAGGGGCTGGGAAGGTGGCTCAGTGGTAGAGCTCTTGCCTTGCATGTTCGAGGCCCTGGGTTCGATTCCTCAGCACCACATAAGCAAAAAGAAAAAAGCTGGAAGTGGCGCTGTGGCTCAAGTTGTAGAGCGCTAGCCTTGAGCTGAAGAGCTGAGGGACAGCACCCAGGCCCAGAGTTCAGGCCCCACGACCAAACCCCCCCCCCCAAAAATAGAGAGAGACTGCTTTAGTATTTTGTATTAATGTAGCTTTCTTTTTGTTTCTCATACTTTTTATTATGTAGAAATGCATGTTATCTTAAGACTTCTAAAAGTGGTACCCCAAGTCCCTCTATTCAAGAAAACACTATATCTGGACACAGCCTGGCCACTTGCAGGAAGACATTGCCCGGTAAGGAGAGTCGGTGATGGTACTAGATGACTGGCAGATATGAAGATTATTTTCCCCTAAGTGCAAGTGGTGTAGCAGTCTTCAGGGCACTAGAACTATGTGATCATGTGGTTTATTGTTTGGTGATTGTGGTTGTTTTGTAACTTTTTCTGTTGTTACTTGATATAGAACCCTGCCATTCCAAAATCTACTCTGGGGTCGACTTCAGAGGAGATGAGCTGAATGTGACTTTTGAGGAAGAAGCTACTGCTTGCCAGGACACTTGCACAAAGATAATTCGCTGTCAGTTTTTTACTTTCTCATCCCTCCCGGAAGACTGCAAAGGAGAGAAGTAAGGGGAAATGCATTTGGTGACTGGCAAGGTATTTCTTACCATTTCTTTCTCTGAAGGTTTACTCTTTGTATGGTTCATTTGATGCAGGTGTAAATGTTCCCTAAGGTTCTCACTGGATGGCAACCCAGCTAGGATCACATCTGGGGCCCACTGGAGCTCTGGCTATTCTCTGAGACTGTGCAAAACGGGGGACGGCTCTGGTGAGTCTTTGAAGCCCTTGTCCAGGGATAGCTGGGTTGTTGCATTGGGTGGCTTCGTCTTCAGGACAGCATTGGGTATCTCGTTTTCCTCCACTCTTGATTTCTCCCAGCTCTGACCCTGTGCTGCAAACCCTCTCGTTTTAGTCTGCACGACAAAAACAAATGCACGCATTGTTGGGGGAACGAACTCTTCTTTGGGAGAGTGGCCCTGGCAGGTGAGCCTGCAAGTCAAGCTGACATCGCGAAACCACGTGTGTGGTGGGTCCATCATCGGAGAGCAATGGGTCCTGACTGCTGCCCATTGCTTTGATTTGTAAGTTTATAGAAGGGGATCTTGTCTGTTTGTCTTGAAGAATCAAATCTATAGTCAGTTTCTCCAGGATCAGATGACTTTATTTTTAAATTTTTTAATTTTATTTTTATTGAAAAGGTGATGAGCTGGAGGGTTATGGTTACATGGGTAAGGCAATAAGTACATTTGTTTTTAATCATTTTTACCCTGTTCCTCTTTGCCCACTTTATTAATAGAATAATTATTTGCTTGCTAAAAACTATTTTATTTAAATTTTATTCTGGGGGGTAATGGGGCTTGAACATAAAGCCCTGGCTGCCTTGCAAGGCAAGTGCTCTACTACTTAAGCCATACACCCAGCTCTTTATGGGTTAGCTTATTTTTCAGATAGGATCTCACTAGATCCAAGGACCATCCTTGGACTACAGTCCTTCCATCTCAACCTTGTATATAGCTGTGGTTACAGGCATGGACTGCCACACTCAGACTCTCAATTGACTCTTTAAGCAATAAATAAGATTATAAAAATTGCATATGATTATAGGGATCCATATGATGTTTCAATACATGCTTATTATGTGATCATATGTGAGTGTGCACGCGTGCGTGTGTGTGTGTGTGTGTGTGTGTGTGTGTGTGTGTGTGTGTGTTCACCCAAGTAAAAAAATCTTTAGGCTCGAGGCTCTACCACTTGAACCATAGCTCTACTTCTAGATTTTTTTTTTGGTATTTAGCTGACAATAAGAGTCTCACAGACTTTTCTGCCCATTCTGGCTTTGAACTCTGATCTTCAGATGTTAGTCTCCTGAACAGCTAGGATTATAGGTATGAGCCACTGGTGCCTGGTTGTTGTGAGATATTTAAGTCAGGGTAAATCTATTTATCTCCTCAAGCATTTATTTTTTCTTCATGGTGAGCCCACAGAAATATTCTCGACTAGATTTTTTGAAATATACAGTATACTATCATGCAACAATTCCCAAAGACTTTTTACTATTATCTAGATGTTACTTAATAGTCGTTGTTAAATCTGCCCCTGTCCTTGATGCTCTTTTATTCTCCTCTGATCCTGGAAACTGCCACTGAGCTCTCAAGTACTATGAGATAAACTTTAAAAAATCCACACAGAAGTCAGTTCTTCTAGCATTTGACTTTTGTTCCTGGCTTCTTTCACTCAGCATGATATTCTTTAGTTCTATCCACGTTAACACAGGTGACAATTTATCCTTTACTGTGGCTAAATTGTATTCCATTGTGTTGTTGCATAGTATTATCTTATTCATTGACCAGTTGTTGGATATCTGGGTTTCCTCCCAGGTTTTAAAATAATATACAAGTCCTTTTCCTCCACAACCTTCCGAACATTTGTTACTTTTGACTTTTTGTAGCAGCCGTTCTTAGTGGAGCAAGTGGATGTGATTTGTATATCCCTGACATTAGTGATATCGAAGACATTTTAAGGAGAGATGATATTCAAAATATTTAGCAGAATGTAGGGGCCTAACTAGTCCAGGCCATCAGAACACAGTGTGTGGCCAATTTGTACTATTTTATTGGATAGAGAGTATAATATGTCAAATTTTGAAGTTTAAAACACTGAAACTTTGTAGTTTGTGAGTCACAGCTCCATCAATTATTACAATGGTGGTTTTGGGCAATTCACAAATCCTTTTGAGGGTTTAAAATTTTTTTTTAATCTAATATTTTTCCTGTCTTGAATTCTGGGCCTTGAAGCTGGCCCTGTGTTTTTTTTGTGCTCAAGGCTATTGCTTTACCTCTCGAGCCACAGCTCCACTTCTGGATTTTTATAGTAAATTGGACAGAAGAGTCTCATGGACTTTTCTGTTCAGGTTGGCTTCAAACCACAATCCTCAGATATCAGCCTTCTGAGTAGCTAGGATTACAAGTGTGAGTATCTAATTTATGATGTTGTTAGAATGATTAAATGACATTTGAATATTTAACATCATAGTTGAAATATAACAATTGCTCAGAAAATATTAAATTAACATATACTGCATTCCATAAGAATTATAGAAATGGACAAAGCTTATGAATAAGCTAAAGAGATACCAAGATGTACTTGGGATCTCCCCAAAATAAATACAAATCAAAACATTTTTTTTCATGCTTTAATTTTTTATTGTGAAAAAACTGTACAGAGGGGTTTGGAATTCTATGCCTCCATCAGAAAGAATGACATTGCCTCATTTGTTAGGAAATGGAAAGACTTGGAAAAAATTATATTAAGTGAAGCCAGACCCAAAGAAACATAGGTCCCATGGTTTCCCTTATTTGCAATAACTAGTATATGTCTGAGTCAAGCAGAAAAGGTCAGATAAGTTGATGTTAGGGAAATGAATCCTAAGATATGTATTCAAAAACATTTTTATTTAGTGGAATTTTACCCTTCCCCTGCCCCAAAGGGTAAGGCCAGGAGCTGTGTATTAGAATCTACACACTGCCACAACTCCACAGCAGTCAGTGGCTTTGTGGAGGATAGCCTGGCCCCTATAGTTACCTGTGTGTGCATGTGTGTGTGTGTGTGTGTGTGTGGTCAATATGTGACTTTGTGGAAGGAAGATGATTGACCCAGAAAAGAATGTCCTGATGACCCAGCAATCCCACTTTTGGGCATTTACCCTAATGTTTACAAACAAGACCACACTAAAGCTACCAGCACAACTATGTTTATTGCAGCATTATTTACCATAGCTAAGATATAGAACCAACCCAGATGCCCCTCAGTAGATGAATGGATCAAGAAAATGTGGTATATATACACAATGGAATTCTATGCCTCCATCAGAAAGAATGACATTGCCCCATTTGTTAGGAAATGGAAAAACTTGGAAAAAATTATATTAAGTGAAGTAAGCCAGGCCCAAAGAAACGTAGGTCCCATGGTTTCCCTTATTTGTAATATCTAGTATATGTATGAGTCAAGCGGAAAAGGTCAGATAATGTGATGTCAGGAAAATGAACCCTTAGATGTGTATTTTAATGTTTTTTTCTTTCATGCATGTGTTTCTAACACATTTATAAGATTATCTCTTTGTTGCTTTGTATGTCCCTCCCCCACAGTATAATCCTTGCTTTCATTATATTTGATGTCAGTATAACTTGTGGAGGAGATGGGGAAAAACCAATTGTTTAAGGATACAGGTGGACCTGTTGCAACAATGAGAAGTACAAGTTGTCATGTCCATAACGAACTTTACAACGTTGGTGCAGGGGGGGGAGGGCTGGGGGGGAAGGAAGGAGAAGGATTGGGATTAGGGGGGAGGGGGGAGGCTGGGAAGGGATGTGAAGGGTAAACAAAGGAGGAGGCTGCAATGCTTGGTAAGAAATGTACACATTATCCTGCCCATGTAACTGTAACTCCTCTGTACAGTATGTTCACAAATAAAATTAAATTAAATTAAAAAAAAAAAAGAATGTCCTGAGCTGGGAACTAATCTCTGATTTTTCTAAGTACACCAAAATTGAGATCAAGCACTTTCATTCTTGAAGGTTCTGTACTGTGTTTTAAGAGATGGTAGAGCTGGAATCATTGTGATATAATTGAAAGTCATTTAAGAATGATAATATTTACACTAGAATTGTTTTTGCTGGTACCAGGGCTTGATCTGAGGACCTCATGCTCTTGCTCGGTTTTTTCCCCGACTCACAGATGTTACTCTACCACTTGAACTACACTTCTATTTCCAGCATTTTGCTGGTTATTGAAGAGTTTTGAGGATTTGTCTATCTCAGCTGGCCTGGAATCAGGATCTTCAGATCTCAGCCTCTTGAGTAGCTAGGATTGCAGGTGTGATCCACCAGTGTTCAGCTTATAGGTACTTTTTTGTAAACAAAATTATCAGAGATCCAGTACTGTTGCTGTGGGTGATCACAATTTACCAGGAAGAGGAAATGGATCATATGTAGAATTTTCTTCCTTAGCCTTTTTTAAGAGAGGAAAGGAAAGGAAAAATGGAACAAGCAATAATCCTAGGTCTCATCAGACATTTATGTTTTTCTCTCCTAGGATGCCCCACATGGATGTTTGGCACATTTACGGTGGTCTTATAAACCTGTCCGAAATTACAAAAGAAACTCCTTTCTCACAAATAAAAGAACTTATTATTCACGAGAACTATAAAGTCTCAGAAGGAGGGCATGACATTGCCTTAATAAAACTGCAGGCTCCTTTGAATAATACTGGTATGCAACCTATTTAAGGAAATGCTATAAAGTGAATGACACTTGGTTAAGTTAAGTATCAGCTTGAATGAGAGGCAAAATCTGCAGAGGTTGCCTTTACTTCTTGCTTGGTGTCAAGTAGAAGTTGAGGACTACCAAGAAAATGACATTCCTGTGACATTAAAAAAAAATAAGAAATGATCAGTAGTTTTTCCAGAAAGTAGCACAGATGAATAGATGTTGTTAAAATAGTAGGCTGAGTCAAGTTGGTGCCTCGTGCCTGTAATCCTCGCTATCTCCAGAGGCTGAGATCTGAAGATTGTGGCTCAAAGCCAGCCCAGGCAGGAAAGTCTGTGAGACTCTTATCCCCAATTAACAAGCAAAAAACTAGAAAGTGGAGTTGTAACTCAAGTGGTAAAGAACTAGCTTGAGAAAAAAAAAAAGCAAAATGAAAATACCCAGATTCTGAGTCCAAGCTCTAGTACAGGCACAGGAAAAAAATATATAATAGTAGGCCAAGTTAATATCCATGCCCAAACAAGAGCATTGGCCTTCTTTTGGTAAGAATCACCAGAATCATTGCTGGAATTTAGGGATACTGGGATGAAGAGAGTGTCAGGGAACGACTGTTATTTTCCAGGATGAACTTCTGGAGAGAAAAGACAGATGCATGAGTAAGTTCTGGGGAGAAGGGAGCCTTATCCTTTTGGAGCATCACTCTAGAGAAACTCAATGTGCGCTCACACAACCCAGTTCTAAAGACCCATTAACAACTGTGACCTCACGCAACTGGCCTTCTGACTTATTCTTTAATATCCTCATGTCTAAAATGAAGGGAATCATTTCTTCTCTCCATTTGTTACAATAAGTAAGATAATAAGTAAAGGCACTTCATGGAACACTTCTGCTGTGACTGATTCATAATATATACTTAAAAAAAAAAAAGGCAAGGCCTTACAACAGCATTTGACAGTAAATTTGGGTTCTCACTTTTGGTTTAACCAAGGAAATGTCCATACTATTTTTATGTCATGTGGGGGAGAAATTTTCAAGAATCACCAATTCAGAAGTTAAGCAGCGAGCAGAAGGCTCATTCTCAGTAGGAGTCTGTGGAAAGAACTTCTAGGGATAGTTAAAGGTGTGTTTTCAAAGTCAGTATCAGTAATGTCACTTAACCTAGTTTTAACATTATCTTTCAGAATTCCAAAAGCCAATATGTTTGCCTTCTAAAGCGGATATAAATACAATTTATACCAACTGCTGGGTGACAGGATGGGGCTACACTAAGGAAAAAGGTACAGGTTGACATTTTCTCTGTTTTCCTATTCTGACATGTTAAATCAGCTCCCATCTAAATTGATGTCCAAGTTTATGAGTATTGATATTTGAACTCAAGTTCTCACACTTTTGAATCAGGTACCGTACCACTTACGCCACATCCCAACCCCTTCATGTTTTGCTATTTTTTTTTTCTAATAGGGTCTTATGTTTTTTGCCCAGCCTCAGGTTACAATCTTCGTACCTACAGCTTCCTGGGTAGTTGGAGATGACAAGCTTGTGCCACCATACCCAGCCTTTTTCTTGAGATGGGTCTTCCTAACTTTTGCCTGAGCTGGCCACAAACTGAGATTTTCCTTAGTTTTACTTCCAGAACACCCATGGTTATAGGTACGAGTCTCTGCACCAGGCCAAACTTTTAATTAATATATTCCCAAATATTTGTTCAGTGATTCCTGAGATATAGTTGGTTTTGGCACTGAACATACAATGAGGTAAATTTTTTTAGCATCATCTTTCACAATGAAGATTATTTGTTTGACTTTGAGAAATTGGGCCTTTATATGATCAACAAGCCCACTTGGTTCTCAATATTACTATAGCTACAAATTAATATTAATTACTATTACTATCAATAGTAGTTACCATTAACAATTACGTGCTATTGATATTGATAGTGTTGTCGATAAGCTATTAATATTAAACACTATTAATATTAATTGCAATAGTAAAACTAATAATAATATTAGAAATAATTGATTTCTGCCTCCCCATTCTGTGTTCTTCCTTGACATCAAATAGATAGCTGTATAGACCATGAGACACATAATCTCTTTTTAAGGCCAGTTCTTAATCTGTTTTTACATTCATTTGTTTCATGATCTGGTGATGCTTGTGACATTTTCTCTAATGCTTTTAAATACTTACATCAAGCACATAGGTTTATGAAGAAAACCAGTTTGATTACAATAAAGCTAAAAGGATAGGTATAGTGGTAGATGTGCATCTATATTAATGTATTAAATAGTTGTTTTAATAACTACCATAATTTGGAAACTATGATGTACAAGTGTTATTTTCATATTTTTCCATATACACCCACCACTACTGTAATGCAATATGAACATAGTTATAATCTTGGTTTAGGACTAGATAAAAGCTGCAGCTACTGGTTAGAACATCCAGGTTATCATACTGGAGGCAATGCACGCCCTCCGAGGGGCTTAGACTAAGATGAGAGGAGGTACAGGCTAAGACACAGTCTCTGGTCAGCTTAAGTAATGGGATTGTTGAAACTGTCTCTGTGTTTCTCTCATTCCTGTTCCTCTCTCTCTTTCTTTCTCCAGTTCTCTCCCTGCCTGTCTCTCTCAGACTCTCTTGTTATCTTTCTGTGTCTTCCTTTGTCTATCTCTCCCCCTCTCTCTCTCCAGATCTTTCTCTGTCTCTCTGCCTGTCTCTGTCTTTATCTGCATATGTGAAAGATATTCATTAGCTGTCTCTGTCTGTCTTTATCTGCATATGTGAGAGATATTCATTAGCTGTTCACATATATACATACATATACATGTATACATATATATATACAACAGCGTATAAGCATATAAATGTATACATGCATGCATATGTATATACACATACATATATAACCATACATACACACACGCAAATATATGTATGAACCTACTGAGAAGTGCATCACATGATTTGTTCTAAGATTTTAGGTGCCATGTATATTGTATTCCTCCCTTTGAACTTGTATATTGGTTGCTTCATAGATGAAATCCAAAATACTCTACAAAAGGCAAGTCTCCCTTTGGTAACAAATGAAGAATGCCAGAAAAGATATAGAGATTATACCATCACCAAACAGATGGTCTGTGCTGGCTACAAAGAAGGGGGGAAAGATGCTTGCAAGGTAACACATTTCATTATGAAACAATGCACAATACTTCGCTAGAGATAATTAATGTCAAAAATAGTTTCCAGTAAGGTGTTTCATGGCATTTAAAATTTCAGACGGAAATTATCTGCTGATTTTACACACACCATCTAACATATATAATGTGCTCCCCATATTGTTTATGATCCGTATGTCACAGTCGGTGCAGGTGAATGCTGTAATTCAGAATAACAATGATATGTACTGTAGTTATACTAAAATATAAGAACATACAAGTTCTTTGACTCAAGAATAAGGAAGTCAAAATTTCTTAGCTGCTTCTACTTATGGATGGAAGCTGGAATACATGGAAAATGCAACCATTTTTGTCAATTTCGTCACATGCAAATAGATGGGAATGGAGATGCCTGTGTGTGTTGTGTGTGCTGTGTGAGATGTTGTTGTACCTCTGATATCACCTTCACTCGTTGTATTTTTAAACCCACTGTGACCCAGGGTGATTCCGGTGGCCCTTTGGTTTGTAAGCACAATGGAGTGTGGCAATTGGTTGGCATCACCAGTTGGGGTGAGGGCTGTGCCCGCAAGGAACAACCAGGTGTCTATACCAAAGTTGCGGAGTACGTGGACTGGATTTTGGAGAAGACCCAGAATGGCAGTGGAGATGTGTCAATGACATTGCCATGAAGAGCTGAGGAAAAGCTTGGGGTGCAGTACTCACTTTACAGCAAGGGTTCAAGCCCAACGCTGAGCCTTGAGATCCTTGCCCGCAAATGTACAGTAGCATCTACCTCACCTTGTCACAAATCAGAAGAACACAATGAGTACACAGCTGCTAGGGACATTGTCTCATGACACTATCTTGCCCAAACATGCTTTGAAAATTTAGTCACAGAAGCTTCTATTGGGAGATGACTGAAGAGCTTCATGCTTTGTTTTTTTGTTGTCGTTGTTGTTTTTTGAAATAAAATGTCCAATGAGTGTGAGTAGATAATGTCTTCTTATAGCTATGAAACGGAACTGAAAATAAGTTGCTTGAGATTCTCTCACAGTGACTGGGGTCTTTGCCGCTTACTGTTTCCCTTGAAACTCTGTACCTCTTAGTGGCCACTTCTGTAAGCTTCAGACTTCATCAATTATTTTGAATTATTCTCTAAACCAAGCACTGCTACACTGGGGGTAAAGAGCGGGAAAGCTTGAGCTTCATTTCACCCAGGGGAAAGAGTTCTGTGTAACATTCCACTTTGCAATAAAAAGAGGAGTCATCTGCAGGTGGGGAAACAGAGCACTATTCTATGTCAGTCTCTTCTTACCTTTGTGAGCTGGGCATTAATACTTGGTCCAGGCTAGATATGCAGATAAGGGTTATAGAGCTACATTTTCCTGGTTGTAGTTTCAGAAAGAGCCTGGATGGAGGGCAAGAATTTTGCTTTGAAAAGAATGTTAACCCTGAGAGTTTAGTGGAAATTGAGTTCTGCAACCTAATTAAAAATGCATCATTAGGTGTAAAGTTTTGCATAAAACGAAGACTTGTACATTCATAGTGATATTGAGTAACATAAATCCTTATGTAACATACATTCCAAAGTTGCCAGTGATTACTACAGATAATTGTTGGTATCTTGATTTGGTTCTTATTTGGTACAGATAATTGTTGGTATCTTGACCCAGAATAGACCATTTACAAAATATCCTGAAAGCAAAAAAACAGAAAAGTGAACATTTCTACAGGAGATTCAATTTTTCCTTCCATATTCAAAGGTATGGTACATGGTAGATATACCTGAAGAGGAAGTAGCTGAAGAAAACCAAGAGTTCCTGGTTATGTGTAGGCTGTGTGGTAGGAAAACAAGAGTTAAGAATTTGGCAACAATATTAAGTGAAATAAGCCAGGCCCAAAGAAACATAGGTCCCATGGTTTCCTTTATTTGCAATAACTAGTATATGTCTGAGACAAGCAGAAAAGGTCAGATAAGTTGATGTTAGGTGAAATGAACCCCAAGATAAGTATTCAAATGTTTTTTTTTCTTTCATGCGATTGTTTCTAACATTTATTTATAAGATGATTTCTTTGTTGCTTTGTATGTCCCTCCCCCACGGTATAACCCCTGTTTTCACTGTATTTGATGTTGGTATAATTTGTGGAGGGGAAGGGACAAAACAAATAGTTTAAATAGGGATACAGGAGGACCCCATTGCAACAATGAGATGTACAAGTTGTTATGTTGAAAAATGAACTTTACAACTTTGGTGGGGGCGGGAGGGTGTAGTTGTGGAGGTGGGAGGGCAGGGATGGTAGAGGAAAAACAAAGGAGGAGGCAACAATGCTGGATAAGAAATGAACTCATTACCTTGCTCATGTGATTGTAACCCTTCTGTATGATATTTTCACAATAAAAAAGAGATTTGGCCACAAACAAATAGCTCTTATAAAACCTGGTAGATGGCAGCTATTTATTTTATTTTATTTCATTTTTAAACTTTTATTTTATTATTAAGATGTTGCACAGAGGGGTGACAGTTACATGAGTCAGGCAAGGACGACATTACTTGTCTATCATTGTTAGCCCTTCCTTTCCGTGTTGTTGTCCTACTAACCCTTCCCTCCCCTACCTCCCACACTCCTCTCCTCCCCCTATTCCCCCCCTCCCCCGCCTCGAAGTTGTAAAATTTGCTTCCAATATACTGTCCTGTGGGTATCCTTGTTGCAATGGGTCATCCTGTGTCCTTGTTTCAGCATTTTGTTATTTCCCTTCCCTTCTCCAGATTAGACATATGTATATACAAGATGCAGGGTACCAAAATCAAGTACAGTGACAATAGGGGATATGCCATAGGGGAAAGAACATACAAAGGAAACAACAACAACAAAATAAAATCACATGGCACATTTAAAACAATAACAATAAAGACAGACCTCTTGTGTCCATATCTTGGGGTTCATTTCACTTAGCTTCATCTTATATGGTCATTTTTGAGCTTTTCAGCTCATCTGATAAGATTATCCTATATGTATACTAATTATTGCAAATAAGGGAAACCATGGGACCTAAATTTCTTTGGGACTGGCTAACTTCACTTAATATGATTTTTTTCCAAGTCTTTCCATTTCTTAACAAATGGGCGGTGTTGTTCTTTCTGATGGAAGCATAGAATTCATATATAAATATATATATGTATATATATATATCACATTTTCTTGATCCATTCATCTACTGAGGGACATCTGGGTTGGTTCCATATCTTAGTTATGTGATAAACATAGTTGTGCTGGTTGCGTTAGTATGGCCTTATTTGTGATGATTTGGGTAAATGCCTAGAAGTGGGATTGCTGAGTTATAGGGGAGCTCTATGTGGAGTCTTTTGAAGATCCTCCATACTGCTTTCCAGAGTGGTTGAACAAGTTTACACTCCCACTAACAAAGCAGTAGGGTTCCCTTTTGGCCGCATCCCCTCCAGCATCTGTCACTGTGAGATTTTTTTTGATTATAGCCATTCTAACTGGGGTGAGGTGGTATCTCAATGTTGTTTTGATTTGCATTTCTTTTATGTCTAGGGAGGTTGAGCATTTCTTCATGTGCTACTGGCCATTCTTATTGCATCTTCAGAGAAGTCTCTCTTTAAGTCTTTAGCCCACTTACTAATGGGGTGGTTGTTTGTTTGAGGATTTGTTTTTGGGTGACTTAATTTTTTGAGTTCTAAGTATGTTTTAGAAATGAGACCCTTATCTGTTGTATAGCTAGTGAAGATCTTCTAGTCTGTGGGCTTTCTATTGATCTTACTAGCTATGTCCTTTGCCATGCAGAAGCTCTGCAGTTTCATGCAATCCCATTTATCCAATCTTTCTTTGATTTGTTGCATTTCTGGATCTTTATTAAGAAAATTTCAGCCTGTTCCAAGGAGCCCTAGATTTTCTCCGATTCTTTCCTGTAATATTTTCAGGGTACAGCTGACTGTTTTTTTTTTTTTGTATATGATCTGTCATTTATTCTCATGTCTCATCCTAATGGTTGACATATTGCAACATTCTTTTTTTTTAAATTTTAATTTTTATTTTTTGTGGACATACTGTACAGAGGGGTTACAATTACATGGGCAAGATAATGCGTACATTTCTTATCAAGCATTGCAGCCTCCTCCTTTGTTTACCCTTCACATCCCTTCCCAGCCTCCTCTCCCCTGCCCCCCCAACCCCCCGCCCCCCGCACCAACGTTGTAAAGTTCGTTTTCGACATGACAACTTGTACTTCTCATTGTTGCAACAGGTCCACCTGTATCCTTAAACGATTTGTTTTTCCACATTTCCTCCACAAATTATACCGACATCAAATATAGCGAAAGCAGGGGTTATATTGTGGGGGAGGGACATACAAAGCAACAAAGAAATAATCTTATAAATGCGTTAGAAACAAATGCATGCAAGAAAGAAACATTAAAATACATATCTAAGGGTTCATTTTCCTAACATCACATTATCTGACCTTTTCTGCTTCACTCATACATATACTAGATATTGCAAATAAGGGAAACCATGGGACCTATGTTTCTTTGGGCCTGGCTTACTTCACTTAACTATTTTTTAAAGCACACAACTTCAGTCTTTACTTTTGCCTGCCATAAAGATCTTGGTCTGGTTTTTCATGCAAGTTGTTTTACACCTATTGCTTTGCCGTGGTCATCTGTTAGTTACACTGGGATTTTTAGTATTGCTATTTCTAAGGAGTTAATTAAACAGGACTTTGGAGTGCTTGCAGGGTAAACTTGGGCTTTTGTTGTTCAGTGTTCAGGAGATGACCTCAGCTGGGCTGAGAGAGAGCCAGAGCAAGAGAGAAAGAGAGAGTTTTGAAATGTAGAACTTTCTAAAGCATAAATAATCTTTTTAAAGTTTGCCAATAGGATCCCAGGAGTCCTGGGGTGTTCTGTTTGTTTTTCACTAAGTGTTAGTGTTCAGGGCAATACAGGAGCTTTTCACACAGTTAAGAGCCTAAGAAGTGGGCAAGAGTGTAAGAAAATAGGAGGTTGGAGTGACTTCACCCTTGCCCTGGAAGAGTGACGATAGGAGGGGTAGTCTATGGCAAGTCCTTCCAAGAAAAGGGTGGTGAGGAGTCAGCCAGGAAACTAGCTCTGCTCTTGCCTTGCACCAAAAGCCTGAGTGTGGATTACATAGCTGAGAGGGACACACCGGCTCACAGGATGGGAGCAAGGGCTCCAATGTCTGCCTCTAGTTTAAGCATAGCTTTATTTTGACTATTATTTGTGTCCATTTGCGTGATTCAACTGTGAGTGCCTTCATATCGTATATTAGCAAATATCTAATGGATATGTGTGTAATAAAAACCAGGCAAAGCTTGAGCACCAGTGGCTCACGCCCACAATCCTAGCACCTCAGGAGTCTTGGATTTGAGGACTGTGGTTCAAAGCCAGCCCGAGCAGGAAAGTCTACGAAATTCTTATCTCCAATGAACTTTTGAAAAAAAAACAAACCCCAGAAGTAGCACTGTGACTCAAATGGTAGATTGTTAGTGTTCAGCAAAAGAAACTCAGGGACAGTGCCCAGGCCTCAAGTTCAAGCCTCAGGACTGGAACAAAGAAGAAGAAAAAGAAGAAGGAAGAAGAAGAAAGAAGGAGGAGGGGGGGAGGAGGAGGAGGAGGAGGAGGGAGGAGGAGGAGGGGGAGGAGGGGGAGGAGGGGGAGGAGGAGACATGGAAGTTTGGAAGCTTGAAGACAAGATCACTAGCAAAGTCACAGCCAAGACTAAGCTTGACATTCATATCCCAGATAATGTCTTCCAGGTCCCTATTATGATGCATCATGCTACCATAAGATGACAAAGACATTTATAACCATCATTTTTTTTTTCTTTTCATGGTCATCCAAGACAAGTTCTCCACTCGGGGTTATTTGGCAAAGTCTATACACAATTTAGTTGTTATAAGTAATGGATACAACTGTGGTGGGTAGCTTCCAGCCTATGACCCTTCTCAACATCCTAGAGTCTCCCTCACAACAAAGAATAACCCAAATCCAGGAGTTGAGAAGCACTGAGCAAAGTTCAGCATTAAAGCCTAGTAATAAAAAGATGCTATTTCACGGCTAACAGCCAGATGGGAGTTGCAAGATGTGGCAGTCTGTGCACTTTTTCAAAGCAGGGTTTGATGAGAGGAAGCCATGACTATGAAGAATTTTCAGCAGATATTTGTGGTCTCCCTGCCCCCAATAGAGAGATTTGGGTCATAATAGGTTCAATGCATACTTCAGCTGTGATCCTAACCTATGACTTACAGTTGGATCTGTTTTAACTAAATTTTAGATTCTTTTTTGTGATCCTGTCTACTAATTCCTAAGGTAGATTAGGCTTAAAAACATTTTATTTCACTAAAAATAAAAGCCTATTTGAGATCAAACTAAAAAGTCAGTATCATACTTTTTAAGCTGCAATACTTAAGTCGAAAAGAATTTTTAGAATGCCTAATGCCACTTTGAAAGAAAGGTCTATTTAGGGGTTTTGTATCCAGGTTAAGACTCTTATTGTACTTTGACTAGACAAAAGTATGTCAGAGTTGGCATTTGTACTATTTCAAAGGCTTTAGAGAGTATACTAGTTAAATCAAATTTAGGAAAACATCATCTGGTTTTCCAGTGAAGCATTCATTCTATCTTTTCAAGTTTTCGTGTTTCTCACAATAGATTGAGGGCTATTACCTTGGTTTTTTTTTTTTTTTTATAGGACTAGGATGGAGTTTCTGAGAACAGATAATACAGGGAAAGATTTAACTTAATCTCACATATCATCTTGCCACAAATACTTTTCTTGGTATAAACTTTTCTTTCTATATATGAGCTTCAAAAAAGGCCAGGTTTTTCACACACATGCTTGGGTGTGTGTGTGGTGGGGGGAGGTTGAAATGGATTTAATTTTAAGTGAGAAACTCAAGCCCCAGAAACTAAAGGCTTTTTTTTCCTGCCTAGTGTGTCACAATGCACTGGCAGTAGTTCAAGTAAAAACATGTGAGCAGCTGCTTTCCAGAGAGAACAAGAGTGATTAGCACTTTGTGTGGGTAGCTCTGCCAAGTTCAACCTATCTACCCTATGGAACTAAAGGCTGAATTTCCTTTCTTGGGGGTGAAAAAAGTCTCCCATAATGCCATAGAAGGCTAAGATTCAAATTTCCCTTCAGGAAATTTTCTAACTCTTCCCTTCTGTCTTTCTTCCTGGAAGTTTTTGTTTTGTAGGATTTTTTTTTTTTGGGTCCGGTTGTGGGGCTTGAACTCTGGGCCTGGGCGCTGTCCCTCAGCTCTTCAGCTCAAGGCTAGCGCTCTACCACTTGAGCCACAGCGCCACTTCCGGCTTTTTTCTTTTTGCTTATGTGGTGCTGAGGCATCGAACCCAGGGCCTCAGGCATGCAAGGCAAGCGCTCTACCACTGAGCCACCTTCCCAGCCGGGATTTTTTTTTTTTTCAAGAGCTCTCCAATGTTTCTCATCTTGAATCATCTTAGACTTTGGCCACATGGGTCTGAATATCACACCACTTCATAAATCATTCTGAAAGCCCCTGGCAACATTGCTATAATACTCAGGAAATGAGGTTGGGTCTCTGTGTCTCCAAATATTGAAATGCTGAAGGTCAACTGGTGCTATTCTCTAAGGTCAGGAGATCACAGTCACATTAGTATGCTGTCCCTGAACCAAGTTCAATGTTTCTTTTCCTTTGGTACACATGACTTCAGCAAGATCTCTAATGGGCACAAACTTGTACTGTCATTTCTGCCATGGACTTCATGCTAGAAGAATGAAAATGGCAATTGTGATTCTTCTTGTACATACAAGACAATATTGAGCTTTTCTTTAGGAAATTGTGAGCCTTATCTGAACCTTAACATTATCTTTCTGTAAACCAGATATATTATTTCCTTAATAACCATATATATTAAACGTGTTTGGTGGATTTTTGCTCTTGTTTTGGTTCTCTTTTGGATTAGGTTGTTGGAGGGAATCACACAGCGTTTTAGGGCGAGGTAGTTTCTAATGTCATAAATGAGGGACCAGAAAGCTAACAAGAAAAGCCACATGGCTGAGGACCCAAAGGGAGCTGCTTTACAGTGCTGCTGGCTTGATTTTGATCAACTTGTGAAGACTACTGAACTAAAATCACATTGGATGATGAACAAGATGGATGGCCATGTCTGCTGCGCGGCTCTCGGTACTGGGGCAAGCTCCGTGGGAAGCCTTTGAACAGAAACAGAGCTGGCTGAAACTCAGGGAACTCTCGTGGTCTTTCCTTTCTATAAATTTCAACAAATCCTACCTTTTGAAGGTTCTGCCGTGTATAAGGACGCTTATCTTTCAAAGATTTAAGCCATTGTTTTATTATTGTCCTGAAAGAACTAGACATCTAATCTCCTAATTTTCCTTTCGGGTCTCTGTATCCTAATAACTAATACAAATGAGAACCCTATTCTATGGAACTAATCATGCCTGCATAGATCTCTAATACTATATGAAGGAAAACAGAATCTTTAAGTGAAAAATATGTCACTTCTTTGGGGGCATTACTGGAAATTGAGCCCAGGGCCTAAGCACTGTCCATGAGTGTTTGGACTCAAGGTTATTATCACTTGAACCAGAGCTCCACTTCTGGCTTTTCCTTTCTCTCTTTCTTCCTTTTTTTTTCTTCATTTTTTCTTCCTTCCTTCCTTCCTTCCCTTCCTTCCTTCCTTCTTTCCTTCCTTCCTTCTTTCTTTCTTTCTTTCTTCCTTTTTTTCTTTCTTTCTTTCTTTCTTTCTTTCTTCCTTCCTTCCTTCCTTCCTTCCTTCCTTCTTTCTTTTTTTTTTGCTGGTTAATTGGGGATAAAAGTCTCATGAACGTTGTTTCCCAGGCTGGCTTTGACCCACAATCCTCAGATCTCAGCCTTCTGGGTTTCTACGATTACAGGTGTGAGCACCAGTGCCTGGCTGTATCACATTCTACCCAACATTGAACTCCTTAAATCTCTTCTTTTCATATACTGAAAATCAATAAGTTTATCAAACTGTCTGTGTTTTCCTTGTATATCTGGGATTGCACCTGGAGTAGAATTAATGGTTAACAGATGGTATTTAGAAATATTGTTTGGTTACGTGCAGTTTTGCCTGATTTTGCCTGACTACTAAGGCATGCAGGCAAGTTCAAGTTCTTTAGCTTTCTCTCTCGGTGTGACCTGTTTGAATATACAACAAAAAGAAAACATAACAATTGAACACATTGAAAATGCTAGCCACTCTCCTAAGACACATTTCTGATATGGAGAGATTTTAGAGACTTGCTTAGGTATTCTGCATCAAGAGCTAACCATACCTAACCCTGGAAACCAAGGCAAGGAATAGTTTCAGTGAATATCATCTATGTGTGTTTGTTTAGAAAATGATGAAGACCATTTTGGAAGAAAGAAAGCAGCCTTTCTGACTGCTGAAGCCAATAAGTAAACACCTCCTCAGGTACGGTTTCAAAAATTATTATCTAACATTTCTTTCAACTAATTTGCCTCAATTACAGTGAGACTTTCAAACTTTTTGTGGTAGAGAATGGATGCTTTTCAAGGTGTGTTTAATTGAGCATGTTAGAGATTTTTAGTTAAAACCTCTAATCAATAACACATATTTTGTAAATAAAAAAGACATTCAAGAGCAATATAGAAAAATAATCAGAAGTACTAGTGTGTCTCCTTGATGAGCCATCTAAAAAAAAAAAATAGAACAGTCCATTCAGTTTTAAGGTGACCAAGGCCAATCTATTAGTGTGCTTGCCGTAGATTTTTTTTTTAAAGTAAAACATGTTATAAACAAAAGACCATTCAGAGCTCTTTGATAGATAGATAGAGAAGCCACAACTATGTAAAGAAGGAAATGGGTTGAAAGAGGAAATAAAGATGAAAATGGGAAAGAGAGAGAAAGTCTGAGGACTATGACAGAGGATATGAGTATCAGGGGAGCTGGAGGCAGAAGCAAGGGGGAAGGAGGGAAGGAGAGAGGAGGGAAGGAGAGAAGGAGGGAGGAAGGTGTTGGGAGGGAGTGACGGAGAAAGGAATGGAAGAGAAGTCTGTCATGTGGCTTCTGCACAAACGTGACAGTGCTGGGTCACACACCATGCTGAGGGATGCTCTTGGATTTTGAAAAACTAAAATTGGCCATTAGAAACATAAGGAATCTGTGAGCACTATTCAATGAAATACTCTCTTTCCCTCCCTATTTCTTGTAGATTCTAATGGCAGTGAATGAATTATAAATGTACCTTTTTATGGTCTAAACACATGATTGTTTTTTCTCCTTGTAGGATGATCTTATTACATCAAATGGTATATCTCCTTTTCATTGTCTCTGTTTCTGGTGGTAAGTAAGCCTTTGTCCTATGTAAAGACTAAAAATAAGCCAGGCACTGATGGCTCAAGCTTGTAATCCTAGCTACTCAGGAGGCTGAGATCTGAGCATCCAGAAAAGGCAGGAAAGTCCATGAGACTCTTATCTCCAGTTAACTGCCAGGAAACAGGAAGTGGTGCTATGGCTCCAAAGTGGCAGAGCTCTAGCCTTGAACATAAAGAGCTCAAGGACAGTGCCTATGCCCTGAGTTCAAGCCCCATGACTGACTAAAAAAGAAAAGAAAAGAAGGACTGGAAATAGCTTAATTTCTTTGCCTGCAGTGAGAGAACATTAGTCTAGGAAGGAAGATCACAGTATCACAGCGACTCATTTATGAAGAAGGGACCCATGCTATTCCCTATAAGGATAGAGATAAATTTCTTTCCTTTTCCATGTAAAATTCCAGCTGTTTCATAGAAAAAGGACATTTACACAAAAGATTACCAGTAAGACAATGCCTAAATCTATATCTGTATCTATGTTACATTTGTCTGTATATCTACATCCATAGCTACATATATAACAGACTTAAGTGATTTCAAAGAGCAATATATTATAAGGAAGAGGTCTTAGTGTGGTTCTGGTGACTCATGCCTGTAATCTCAGGACACTAAGATCTGAGGATTGCAGTTTGAAACCAGCTTGGGCAAGTGAATCCATGAGATTCTTATCTCCAACTAACTACCAAAGAGAAGTAGAGCTGTGGTTCTAGTGGTAGAGTGTTGTACTTGAGCACAAAAGCTCAGGAACATTGCCCAGGCCTTAAGTTCAAGCCTAGAGTCTGCTCACAGGAAAAAGGAAGAAGTCTTTATTTACCTCACTCATTATTCACACAGCTTTCTATAAGGCAGTCAGTTCAATAATAAACATATGCACTAGCTATTTTAGATTGAAAATGTTATGTAAACATTCATATATGGTTTAATGCATTTCAGCAATTTTACTATTGCTAATTCTCCTTACATTATATGCACAAAATGTATAGTTTATATACTACTTAATTAATATTCAGTAAAACAATGTATTTTAACTCTTACTTTTAATCACTTAAAATAAAATTTTAAGCATTCCTTTAAAAACTAACTTATTTATATTGCATTTAATTTCTAATTGTTGCCAGCATTTGACCTCAGTAAACTCTTCTTTGATTTTGGTATATGTGAAAAAGAAAAATCTAGGTAGGCATTTAAAAATTTAAAGTATACCCTGTTTTCACTCTTTTTGATGTCAGTGCCTGCATCTTGTATATACACTTCTCTAGCTTGGGGAAGGGAAGGGATACAAGTTGACCCATTGTAACAATGAGATGTACATGACACTATGTTGAAAAACAAACTTTACAATTTAGGCAGGGACGGGGAGGGAGGGAGTATAGTTGTGGAGGTGGGAGGGATCAGAAGGTAGAGGAAAAACAAAGGAGGAGGTAACAATTCTCGATAGGAAATGTACTCATTACCTTGCTCATGTAACTGTAACCCCTCTGTACAATATTTTTACAATAAAAAAACTATTTTAAAATTTTAAAGTAATGCTGGAGGGGATGTGGACAGAAGGGAACCTTACTGCGTTGTTGGTGGGAGTGTAAACTTGTTCAACCACTTTGGAAAGCAGTATGGAGGTTCCTCAAAAGACTTCACATGGAGCTTCTCTATGACTCAGCAATCCCACTTTTGGGCATTTACCCAAATGATCAAAAACAAGACCACACTAAAGCTAGCAGCACAACTATGTTTATTGCAGCATTATTTACCATAGCTAAGATATGGAACCAACCCAGATGCCCCTCAGTAGATGAATGGATCAAGAAAATGTGGTATATATACACAATGGAATTCTCTGCCTCCATCAGAAAGAATGACATTGCCCCATTTGTTAGGAAATGGAAAGGCTTGGAAAAAATTATATTAAGTGAAGTAAGCCAGGCCCAAAGAAACATAGGTCCCATGGTTTCCCTTATTTGCAATAACTACTATATGTCTGAGTCAAGCAGAGAAAGTCAGATAAGTTGATGTTAGTGAAATGAACCCTAAGATATGTATTCAAATGTTTTTTTTTCTTTCATGCGATTGTTTCTAACATATTTATAAGATTATTTCTTTGTTGATTTGTATATCCCTCCCCCACAGTATAACCCCTGCTTTCACTGTATTTCATGTCGGTATAACTTGTGGAGGAAAAGGGGAAAAACAAATAATTTAAATAGGGATACAGGTGGACCCATTGCAACAATGAGAAGTACAAGTTGTTATGTCGAAAACAAACTGTACAACTTTGGTGGGGTGGGAGGGGGGAGGATTGGGTGGGAGGGTGGGGGGGAATGGAAAGGATGGGAAGGGATAAGAAGGGGAAACAAAGGAGGAGGCTACAATGCTTGATAAGAAATGTACTCATTATCTTGCCCATGTAATTGTAACCCCTCTGTACAGTATTTTCACAATAAAAAAAGAAATCAATCCATTAAAAAAAATTTAAAGTATATACTCTCATATTTTTTTCTGACAAGATTATACTGGTCCTTATAGTCACCCATTATTATTTTGAAAAATATTATTTTATTGATAAATATGTCCGTACAAATTTGATGACATATTTTGAACATTGCATTCAAGAGTTGCATCTGTCTACCTCTTTCTTTCCTTCCTTCCTTCTTTCTTTCTTTCTTTCTTTCTTTCTATCTTTCTTTCTTTCTTTTCTTTTCCTTTCTGTTTTCTCTGCCTGCCTGCCTGCCTTGCTTGCTTGCTTCCTTCCTTCCTACCTTTCTATATGTTTGTGTGTCAAATATTCTTAATGCATGATGTGAAATATTAACAAAACTCTAAACTGATCATGTACAAGACTCTTAGGTGAAAATTTTACATTCAACTTGTCATTCAATTGTAGTAGCAGCAAAAATTCCCAAATGTTTGAGGAGTATATTTACCCTTTATCATAAATATTAGACTAATACTATGATGGAATTAGAAGGTGTATTAAATTTAATTATAATTGAAAATGGCATATCAAAACTCTGAAATATAGCTGAATCAGAGTTTAGACCAAATATTATACATATGTATGTATATATGTACATATATCTCTATATGTACATATATACATACATACATATAGGGAAATATATATAGGGATATATATATATATATATTGGGATACATAAATGTGTGTGAAATTTTGTTGTGTATTTGTGAATTGTAAGAAGAAAAGGGGTGCAGAGCAATACTTCTTAATGAGAGTATGCCAATATTTAAAACTACAATTTTTCAGTCAGTCAGTGACTAAGGAAAAAATGACCCCCAAAACCATGCATCGTGGAGGAGGGAAGGTATAGTAAGGTAAAAACAAAGGAGGAGGTAACAATGTTCGATAGGAAATGTACTCATTACCTTACTCATATAACTGTCTTTAGACAGCATCTTTACAATAAAATAAAATTTGAAAAGAATATTAAAAAATTAAAAAAGATATGATGCAATTTAGCTTTTGAAAAGTAAAAACTTATTTGAGGTTTTAGATGAAGGGGATTCAATAATTTTTTTTCAAGACTCTATCTCCTGTTAGTAAATTAGCACGGTAAGGTGAAATTATATGTTATCTTGTAGAAATCCATTAGATGCTACTGGGAAATGGCCGTCTATGATCTGTGCTAACATAATCACAGAGCTGAGTGAAGAGAAGTAATTCACAGAGGTGAAAGGATCAAGCTCCTCTAGACCTGGTTGGTCTCTGAAAAGGCATCTTTCGCTAATAAAAATCTGAGAAATAATTTAATTTTTCACACAGTATTCATTGTCTCCAAGATAGTCACTCATAAGAATGATGTTTGAGGCAAGGTTTTTGATTTTTTCATTTTTTTTTTTTTTGTGAAAATACCATACAGAGGGGTTACAATTACATAAGCCAGGTAACGAGTACATTTCTTATCAAGAATTGTTGCCTCCTCCTTTGTTTTTCCCCTACCATCCCTGCCCTCCCATCTCCACAACTACACTCTCCACCTCCCCCTGCCAAAGTTGTAAAGTTCGTTTTTCAACATAGCATCTTGTACATCTCATTGTTGCAATGGGTCCACCTGTATCCCTAAACAACTTGTTTTTTTTCTTCCCCTCCCTAAATTATGCCAACATCAAATACAGTGAAAACAGGGGTTATACCATGGGGGAGGGACATGCAAAGCAACAAAAAAAAAATCACCTTATAAATACGTTAGAAACAAACAAGAAAGAAAAACCACTTGTGTCCTTATCTTGGGGTTCATTTCACCTAACATCATCTTATCTGACCTTTTCTGCTTGTCTCAGACATATACTAGTTATTGCAAATAAGGGAAACCATGGGACCTATATTTCTTTGCACCTAGCTTACTTCACTTAATTTTTTTGATTTTTTTTCCATTTGAGGTTATTAATTTTCCGACACAAAAAGTGTTGATTGCCTTTATGGCCAAGTTCAGGCATATTTTTGGTTAAGTAGACTTACCTGCCTTACCTTGGCCAGATTATTATTTAACTAGACATGTGCCCACTGATAATTAATACTTACCATGCATTATATTACAGAATGTGTTACTGAGCTGTTCAGAGACATAAGCTTTCAAGGGGGAGATGTTGATACTGTTTTTACACCAAGCGCGAAGTATTGCCAACTACTTTGTACCCACCACCCAAGATGCTTGCTATTCACGTTCATAGCTGAATCAACATCAGAAGATCCTACCAAAGGGTAAATGTTTGTTTACCATTTACATAGAGGAAGTAGATTTTACAGGCCAATTGCCTACTGATAAATTCCCATCTGTCGTTTTGTGAAATGGCTGTTAACAGCCCTCTAGTTAAAATAACTATTGTTACAGGAAAAAAAAATGATGCTTAGGTAGATTAAGGAATGATTAAATTCCTCTCAGGGTAGCTTTCCTGGAGCTTTTTGAAGTCTCAACATTAAGGGTACAGTTTTTCCTCTCTCTTTTTAGGTATCTTAATCATTTTGCTCTAACTTTCTAGTTGCTATTGATATCTGATAACTTTCCCCCAGTTATTTTATTAGAAAAACCTAAATGCCACTTACAATCACAATTAAAGGAAAAATGGTAAATTCACACCATCAGCAAGACTCTGCTGTTTTCCTTTATCTGCCTCTATTAGTATGTGTGTGAATATTTGTAAGCTTCTTGATAATGTACCTCTAAATATCTCAACATGACTTATCCTACACAGATATAAGAAACATAGCAAGATCTTTTTTAAAATTATATCATGTTCCTCAAATGTGATATGTAGCTATTAACTGAATCTCATAAACATTCACAAATTGTATTTCATTTGTCCTAGGTTTAAATTTTTAGAATATTTCAGCCACTTTTTGTTTCCATATTAAGTGCAAAAGTGCAATAATTAAGCCTTTATTTAAAATCAAGTTGTCAACATTTTTTAGTATTATTTCCACATGTACAGATATTTACATAGTACCCTGAACAAGTCCTATTTGAAAAATTATCATAAGAACCTGTGAGCATTTTCTAAACAAGGTAGTGGTGAATACATTAGATTCTGTTGGTCTAAAGGCAAAATACTTGTATTATTATTTAAAATAATTATCGAAAACCAAGGCCAGGCATGGTAATGCATGTCTATAATGTTAGCTACTCTGGAGGCAGAAGTAGGAGAATCGTAATCAAAGGCCAGACCAAGTAGAAGTAAGAAACTAACTAAAAACAAAAACTAAAGGCAAAAAATTCTGGAGATACGGTTCAAATGTTAGAATGATTGCTTAGCAAGGCCCCAACTTCAAATCCTAGTACTGCAAAAATAGAAATAGAAATGAAAAAATATTCTTGGCTCAAGGGCTATGCAAAAACAGGCAGCTATCTATAATTTACCAAAAGGCTGTAGTTTACTCACTCCGGTTTACTTTTAGAAACACGTATCCTGCCTTTTTCAAATGTAAGGATGTTGAAATAAAAATACCAGAAGCCTGCTAAGAAAACATTTGTTTTAGGGAATTAACTATTTGTTTGGTTCATGAAATACAGCTTAGTTCCTTCTTTTTGGTTTTCTGTATGCTGACTTTTACGAGCCATTATTTTAATACATGAATTCTTACCTAGTTGTGGTATTTTTTTTAAACAGGTTTGCCTGTGTCCTGAAAGACAGTATTACTGAAACATTGCCAAAGGTGAATATGACAGGAGCAATTTCTGGATATTCTTTTAAGCAATGTCCACATCAACTAAGTGGTAAGATTTCTTAAGTAGTTGTTGTTATGCTGTGTATATATACAATTATATCTGATAAAGTTTTATGGCTATGAAGTAAAGCACAGCTATTTGGAAGTAAATCTCTACTAAAGTTCTTTCTTTAAAGGGAAAAAATGATCACATATGTGTGCCTCTGCCCTATAAGCACTAAAATTCCTTGAGTTCAATCACATCATATCTCACTATCCCAAATCTGACCATTAGCTTATTTCCTTCCTCTTTCTCAACCTAAAATTAAAAATTAAAGCCAATTAAATATAGCAATCCAAGCCAAAGCGAACAAATACAAAGAAGTACAAATACAGAAGTGGCGCTTCTCTTTTTCCTTGTTTTCTTTTTCAAAATACGTTTTATTATCTTTAGTTATACAAAGGAGTTGTTACTTAATAAAGCAGTTTATGAATATAATTAATTTTATTGTTTTTCTTTCTTTCTTTTTTTTTTTTTTTTTGGTCGGTCATGGAGCCTGAACTCTGGGCCTGGGCACTGTCCTTCAGCTCTTCAGCTCAAGGCTAGTGCTCTACCATTTGAGCCGCAGCACCACTTCTGGCTTTTTCTACGTGGTGCTAAGGAATGGAACCCAGGGCCTCAGCATGCAAGGCAAGCACTCTACCACTGAGCCAACTTCCAGGCCCTTTATTGTTAATTTTAAAAATGCCTTATTCTAAATATTTAGGAAATTTTTCTGTAATTTTCCCATTCAAGTTCTCTACTGTCCATGTTTAGTTACAAAGATCAAGTACACATCTAATCCATTCCTAGGAAATGGATGATCAATAAACTACTTGATCAAATCCTTAATAGTGCATTGTCTCAATACTGAAACAGACCCTTGAATAGCTTTGTCGGTAAGACAGCCAAGGAGAAGCAAGATCAGAACATGAATATGTAAATTTACCTGTCTAAAATAGTTGTATGAAGGATGCTGTGAGAAGTATTCTGTTAATGCTTCCTTGTGAGAGGATGAACTAAGCAAATTGAGAATAAAAGGCAAGGCTTTCTGAGGAGGGTGGATGAGAAGCTCAAAGGGTAAGTCAGGAGAGACAAATGCTCAGCAATAATTCTGCACTTGCCCCTGAAATCTGAAGGGTATTCCTATTTTCCACTTAAAATTCTAGCTTGCAACAGAGATGTATACGTGGACCTGGACATGAGGGGCATGAACTATAATGACTCTCTCGCCAGCAGTGCTCAGAAATGCCAAGAGAGATGCACGAATGACATCCACTGTCAGTTTTTCACGTTTGCTACAAGACACTTTCCCAGTGCAAAACACCGGTGAGTGGAGCTGGGAACTGAGTTCAGGGACATGGGAGCATTCCATGAAAACCAAAATGCTGACTTGTTAAAATTATTTTTAATCACCTTGATGCCAAAACTCGTGCTTCAGCCCTGAAGAGGAGCTTAAAATTGTAAGCATGAAGCCCACCTTTGGTCCTCAGCTCCACCCAGACCTGAGCTCCTCCCTGCCCTGGAGTTCCCGCCATCCAGCTGGCCCCTCCCTCTGTCTGCTAGACCCATCTACCTCACTTCCTACCCCAGACCCTGCAGCTACTTAGATGGTGGAGGCTGCCGTGGGCTCCCTCCCCGGGGGAAATCTGGCTTCTCTAATAAACCTTGTAATCATCTTTCTTCTGTGCCTGCCTGCCTCCGCGTGGTCCCCTGGGAAGGATGTGATGGATCCTTGAAAAACTAAAACAACCATTCTTGTTTTGTCACGAAAAAGTCCATTAAGAGTTCAATTCATTTAATTTATGGCGAAGTCTATCTTTTAATGGTAGTGTTGTGAAATTCCTCCACTATCACACCAAGACTTTTGTGCAATGGAGAAGTTGTATTATCTCACGGATTTTCCTACTTGCAGTTAGAAGACTAATCTGCACTTTTGTTTTTACTCAGTCACATCTGCTTGTTGAAGTACACCCCAACAGGCGCACCAACTGGAATAGCCAAGCTCACTAATGTGGTTTCTGGATTTTCACTCAAGTCCTGTGCACTTTCTAACCTAGGTAACTATTGTTTTCTTAACCAGGTAGTTAGACGTTAAATGTGTATGTATCTCATGATGTGTAATAGGTCTAATTTTGGACACCTATTTGTGCTCACTAATGAAATGGACCCAATGATCTTTTAACTTCTCTGTATAACAAAATTCATTATGTTCAGTGTGTATATATATTATTTAATAATTATTGTTACTTAATTAATATATTAGATATTAATATATAATTACATTTAATATTCAATATTATATGTAATATGTAAAATACACAATAGATAACACAATATATAATATGCTATATAATATATGCTGTCTAACTGCCATGTAATATATAATATAGCATATTGTATATGCTATATTTCATATTATATAACATATTATATTACACAATATAATGCTAATAAACAATATTGTATACATACATAAATACAATATTGTAATAATACAATCTACAATATTATGTAGTCTATCATATATTATGTTATATATTAATATATTGATTATGTATTATATTAATATATAATATATAAAGTTTATTTAATATATACTATATATTATATGCTATGCACATACAATATAGTAGTATATAATTATGTATTGATATATAATTATTTTGTTATATGTTATTGTATATAATGTATTACCTATCACATATGATATAATTAAATTAGTGATATGTAGTATAATTATATTATTAAATTAATTATATTGAATACAATTGCTTTTATGATTTAATATACATAAATGATATAAAATATATGATATGTATTTCAAGCTTAAAATTGTCTCATTTTTTTCTAACTTAAAACAATTAAAAGGAGATTTGGGGAAAAATTTAACTATGAAGCTGACAAATACCATGACTGGAAAGAATTTTCATGCTGGTGGATGGCTGGATTATCTCACATGGTCTTTCTGTTACACAGCTTGTATTAGGGACATTTTTCCCAGCACAGCATTCTCAGACAGTAATGTCGACAGTGTTATGGCTCCAGATGCCTTTGTCTGCCGCCGACTTTGTACCCACCATCCCACCTGCTTGTTCTTTACCTTCTTTTCCCAAGAATGGCCAAAAGAATCTCAAAGGTAAGGAGTTATGATTAAGAGTGGTTTATTATCTTTTAAATCACTTTTTCAAAAGCCACCACTGTACATTCTGAGAACTTAAAACTTCAGTCCACACATCTTTAGATGTGGTTTGCTTTGATATAATTTTTTCAGGACTTATTTACTTATTTATTTACTTACTTATTTTTGGTCAGAAACCTCTGTCTCCTTAAAACATCTCAAAGTGGCTTGCCAAGTACACGCATTACAAAGGACCATGCCCTTTCTGGTTTCAGTCTACAAAACTGTAGGCACAGCGTCCCAGGTAAGCAGTGAAGATGCTTTCTTTCGTTAAAACACCAACAATTCTTTGAGATTGAGGAACACTACGTTTATGCCTTCTCATATCTGACCTGTGATTCATTACCTAGTATTCTGTCATTCTTCAATTTACCATGACACTGATTTCTTGGGAGAGGAATTGGATATTGTTGATGTGAAAGGACACGAAGCTTGTCAGAAAACTTGTACCAGTGCCATCCGCTGCCAGTTCTTTACCTATTCCCCACCTCAAGAATCTTGCAATGAAAGAAAGTAAGGCAAATGAATAGTCAAAGAGATGTCCCCTGTCCCTTGCCTTGGCAGGTAAAGTTCATTACCTCCATACCGTTTCTCACTACAGGGGCAAATGTTACTTGAAACTTTCTTCCAATGGATCTCCAACTAAAATACTTCATGGAAGAGGAGGCATCTCTGGATATACATTAAGATTATGTAAAATGGATAATGGTGAGTAAATATATGTGCAGTAGTTAAGTACTGAACGGACCAAGATTAAGCTAGTCAATGATAGTGATAGAGGGAAGAAAAGTAATAAAATGACAAACAATAATTTACATAGCTTTTGTTCTTTTCACCCAAGCTAACCATGTCTAAAGGGTATAATTAGAGAGTTGACTAGCCTAGTATGAATTTAAGACCAGTTGAATATGTCTTGAATTTAGCCACTGTTTTTGTAGGGATGATTCTTGTTATGAAGCTCAAACATTTTCTTATTGTCTTTGCTGATTGAAATGTTCAGCATACATCAGTTAACCAAATAATTTGTTTTCTTCCCCCTTGATCTTTTGTGAAACATCTGAAATGATTCACTAAACCATACGTGCTAAAAGTTATATATTTATTCAAGAGATACCAGAGTGGGTTTCCTTTTTCAGTGACTTTCACTCACTCAGATTCCCTGGGAAGTTTCTGCAGACCTGTGAATACTGCCAAAAGTTACAGAAAAAAATATCATAAATTTGAAGAACTGATTGTGGAAATAAAACTGTCTGTCTACATTATACAATTATGACGAAAATATTTTTTCAAAAATCAAATTGGCAGTATTCCCATCTCAGGAGCTAGTGTTCTGCACAGAAGGAAAAGACAGTTTGCAGGTAAATTGAATTATTCTAAGAAACAGAATCCCAGAAGAAAAGAACATATGACAAACTCTACTCCCTAAGTTACTATATAACAAGCTGCTTCATTTTTAACGTGTGCTAGTTTACCTCAATACATTTTGGGGGGCTGTTTGTTTAGTACCTAATATTATAATGCCCTGCAAACTAAGACACTGCTGGAAACAAAGTAAAATGGGAATGATAATTATGCACTATAGTTTTAGAAGTGAAATTTTCTGTGCCAACTTATTTACTGTAATGAGAAGTGAAATCAATCTTTAACTTCCAAGAACTTGTTTTGTAGAGTTACAGCACATCCAATAATAATATCCTAAGTAGCAAACTACACTTCTTGAAGTTTACAAAGTCTCTGATGATATCTTTGTAGATTATTAAGCCTCTTCAGTAAGCTCAAGTAAGTTATAGCTCCTGTATTCTGTTTTCCTCTCAATAAATTTGCCTAAGGCAAGAAATGTTCGATTACGTCTGTTTTTTAGTTCTACTTCTTACTATTAGAAGAGACAAATGATATTAAGTGATGTTAAATGATATTGGCATGGTTTAAACATATCGTAGATTCTATGTTCCACCCTGTCTCCTTTCTTCTATAGGAGAAATTCTAATAAATTCTATTGAATTCATTGACTTTAGTTTGTGATTAGAGTTGTAAATTCATAGCTACGGGGAAAAGATATAAGAGCAAGTAAAGTAAAATGTTTTGTCTTTGCAGTGCACCTTCTGAGCAAAGTGAATTAGATAACGAGGTTTTACTGCACTTTTAGATGAAATAGCACTCTAATATGAAAGAGAATATCTAATTGAGATATTTATCATATCCATCACTACCATTGACCTACCATATAATTTTACTTTCTGAACATATGCAGGAATTTCATAGAAACACATGTATCTCAACACTAAATGTACTGTTAGGCATTGAATGTTCAGCATTTTGTTTAACCTGAGAAAGATAATAGAATGAACATCAAGATTCATGACCTGTACCTAATGTCTTTTGCTGCATGACTGGTATCTTAGCTACTGTTTACCTATCATTGTTGCCAAACTTTGCCTCTATGTCACTTCTTAGCTAGAAGACTGCCTGAGGCCAACAAATTTCTACAGATAATGTCAACGTAGGAAGTCATTGTTGCAATCTTTTTGTTGTAGTGTGCACAACCAAAATCAAGCCCAGAATTGTTGGAGGAGCTCCATCGGGTCACGGAGAGTGGCCATGGCAGGTAACTCTGCACATCACATCCCCAACTCAGAGACACTTCTGTGGAGGCTCCATCATCGGAAACCAGTGGATATTAACAGCTGCTCATTGTTTCTATGGGTCAGTGTCATTGCTGTTTTAATTGGCTTAACCTTCCTCACACAAAACTACTATCTTACTAGCAAATAATTTGATGCCAGTCTTGGGCACTATCAGAGCCTGGGCATTGTCCCTGAGCTTTTGTGCTCAAGGCTAGTGCTCTATTACTTGAGCCATAGATCCACTTCTGGCTTTTTGCTGGTTAATAGGACATAAGAGTCTCAGGATTTTCCTGCCCAGACTGGCTTTGGAACCAAGATCCTCAGATCTCAGTCTCCAGAGTAACTATGACTATAAGCATGAACCAATGGCACTCGGCTTTTACATAAATATTTTAAAATAAGTAAATTATCCTATTTACCAAATTAATTTTCTATCTTTAGCCAGGGCTGAGGGAAGCCACAAGGAAGAGCTACTCATGGTATACCAGCAACAGAACAGGTGCAGGAACTTGGTTTTTTTTTTTCATTATACCCCTGAATTCCCATTTAAATGGAAATGGATCCCAAGGGCTTTCTGTGGTTTGTCTATTAGAGCATATCAGCTCTGTGTACTGGGCTCAGAACTAAACTTAAAGCAAGTTTTCTATTCTTTGCATTATTTCTCCCAGCCTCCCTCTGTTTACCTCCTAATGCACCATCAAATTGGATTCCCTACTAAGATCATTTTCAATGTTGACCAAATACAAAAGCTCCAGTTGTAAAATGCATGGAATTCCAGAGTATTTCAGTTGGTCAAATTCCCTGTTGGTTCTTTCTAGTATCTTCTGAGTTGTCTTCTTGATGGGGCTTTGTTTTAACTTCTATTGTCTTATCAATATACAGCTTACTCATTACTCGAGAGTATGTTTGGAAGTTGATAGTGCTCTTTATCCTTTCCAGATGGGAAAATAGTCTACATGGAAAAAGAGCCTACATTATTTTCTCAGGACCACAGCTCATCAATAGTAGCAAAACTTAGGCTAAAACCCAGGTCTGTGTGTGTGTGTGTGTGTGTGTGTGTGTGTGTGTGTGAGAGAGAGAGAGAGAGAGAGAGAGAGAGAGAGAGACAGACAGACAGACAGACAGACAGACAAAGAGAGAGAGACACACACAGAGACAGAGAGAAAGAGAGAGAAGGAAGGAATCAGAGAATGAAAGAACATTCAACCCTGTGTTAATCCAGTACTTATTTGCTATGTGCTGGAAAACTTTTAGAATTAAACAATTTCTTCGCACATAACGTCCTACCATTCTAATTTTTTTTATTTTTTTTTTATTTTATTTTATTTTTATTGTAAAGCTACTATACAGAGGGTTACAGTTACATGAGTGAGGTTATGAGTACACTTCCTCTTGAACATTGTTACCCCCTCTAATTTTTTTTTAAATATAAGATCTAGTTAAATAACTAAGCAACTCCAAACGTTTGGGAGCTACTTAGTGAAGGTATTTTTTCCTCTATTGTTTGTTCCTTAGGGTAGAATCACCTAAACTTTTACGTATCTATGGTGGCATTGTAAATCAATCTGAAATAAATCAGGAATCCTCTTTCTTTGGGGTTCAAGAAATAATAATTCATGATAAATATACAATGGCAGAAAGTGGGTATGATATTGCCTTGTTGAGACTGGAAACAGCCATGAATTACACAGGTATGTAGAACTTTGAGGGGAAAATTACTTGTAAAAGTGAGTGGTTAGGAAGGATGAGAGAATGCAAGTCATGACATTCAATGCACAAACGTGAAAATGGGATGAAATAAATTGAGGTTTGGGGAGAGATGGGGAGAAGGATGAAAGAGGTGGTATTGATCAAGATCCATGGCACTTGCAAACTGACTGTTGAATTGAAAGTACAACTACTCAAAGATAAAAATAAATAAATGAAAACTTCAAAGTGAATTAGGTAAAGTGATAGAACTACCTCGCTCCATGTATCATTATGAAAAAGAGAAAGTTTGGAAAAGATTTTTTTGTTTGTTTTTTTTAGCATATATTAGTTACAACCAGGGGAGGGGATTTCATTCTGATGTTTCTACCATATTATGCAATGTATTCTAATTAATCTCACCTCCTCAGTATTCTTTCCCCTCCTTCTGTCTCCTAACACAATTTCATCAGGTTTCATTGCTTTATTTTCATACATGCAAACCACCTACTTCCACTGTCTTCATCATTTTCCTTAGTCCAACCCTCGCCTAGTAACAACTACCCCCCAACAGAGCTTGTTCCTCTTTCTCTATCTCCCCAACACCCCTACTGAGCAGCAGCTTAAAAAGCTAGTTTTTCATTCAGCCTGACAACTGGATCTTGTTTTGAGGGTGGATAAATATTTGCTTCAGGTGCATAGAATGACATAGTATACTATAATTTTATAATATATGGGAATATTAATGGTAATTTAGACTAATAGCTCCCTTTTTAGGAACAAAAAGAACTAAGGTTCTGAATAATTAAGCAACTTCCTCAGGATCCTAAGGCTAGTTAGAATGTCTCATTGGAGGAGTTTGGATGGTCTCTCTCTGAGCATAAGGGACAGTAAGAGAAAAGTGAACAAAATAAACAGAGGAACTAAACAAGGGGAAAAACCCAATGCCATGTGACATAAGAATTGTCTGGGAAAGAAGATATTTTGCTTCTGAGTCAGCTTTTTATTACTCTGAGAAGATCTGATATAATCAGCTTGTAAGGAGGAAAGGTTGAGGGGGGGCTTCAGCCGACTGTTAGCTGGCCTGTGGGGGTGAGGAGCATGTGGGAGAGCAGAGTTGTTCACATCCTGTCAGCCAAGATTCAAAGAGAGAAAGAGAAAGAAGAGGCTGGTGTCCCAATACCCCAATGACCTTCCTTCTTTCCACCAAGCTCCGCCTCCTAAAGGCTCTATTACCTACTAAGTCCATATCCCAGTAGCACCATAAGTGGACAAATGGAACATTTAAAGCATGAGCCTTTGGATCATCCATTCAAACTTCCAACTAAACCATGGTTTTTAAAATTTAGATTCTCAACGACCTATCTGCCTACCTTCCAAAGGAGATAGAAATATAATGTATACTGACTGCTGGGTGACTGGATGGGGGTACAGAAAACTAAGAGGTAAAACGATGTTTGTAATCTGCTACATTCTCAGAATAATGGGCAAGGTTTTTCCATACCCTCCATCTTGTTTATCAAGTCCCGTTGAAATGCAAATCAATTAACACTGTTTAGTCCCAGGAAAAAGAATAACAGTGAAAGAAAAAAAAACACCTTCAAGTGAAACTGATACATGTCTGCTTGATTAGAAATGGTAAAAATAATTAAGCCTCTGTAAGGCAATTTTTAATGAAGTTTAATGTGACAATTTTGTGCAAATGTCCTGCTTTTTATCTAATTATTTTTTCTGAGAAGCAATTCTAGTTCAAATTATAATTAATTTAAAGCTTAATTAACATTAATTACATGATACACATAGTAGTGAAAATGTCATTTTTATTCTCTCTAACTACAAAAGTACTATGAGCTGAGATTAACATTTTTCTCTCTAGATTTTTATATAAATGTATTTTTTCCTGGCCCTGGGGCTTGAACTCTGGTCCTGGGCACTGTCCCTGAACCTCATTTGTTCAAGGCTGGTGCTCAACCATTTGAGCCACTGTGCCACTTCTGGCTTTTTTCTGAGTAGTTTATTGGAGATAAGAGTCTTATGGATTTTCTTGCCCGGGATGGCCTCAAATCACAATCCTTAGATCTCAGCCTCTTGAGTAGCTAGGATTACAGGCATGAGCCACTGGTGCCCAACATAACTTTTAAGTATGTATGTGTGTGTACTTATATAGCATATATATATAATATACATGTATAATGGATGGATAGCCATATACACCCATATAGATAAGCCTAATATTTTTCTCTCTAGATTTTTATATAACTAGATATTAAGTATGTATGTGTGCATATATGCACATATATATATTGCACACATACACATATATGCACACATACATATGCTGTATTTCACACAATATATAACATGTGATATATATATGATTCATTTTCCAGATAAAATCCAAAACACACTCCAAAAAGCCAAGATACCCTTGGTGTCACATGAAGAATGCCAGACAAAATACCGAGGGCATAAAATAACCAACAAGATGATCTGTGCAGGCTATAAAGAAGGAGGGAAGGATGCCTGTAAGGTAATATTCTCAATCAACTGAATGCATTTCAAAGTAGAATTCTTAGTGCATTTTAAACCAACTTTTAATGGTTATTTTTGCTTATTTTATTAATTTTATGTTGATGTGGTACCAAGAAATAGAACCCAGGGCCTCATGAATGCAAGGCAAGCATCTACCACTGAGTCACCTTCCCAGCCCTCAGTGCATTTTTAAAAGCAGACTTCTACCAATGGTCAGGAATCACAGTAATTTTGTTTTACTTAAACAAAAATCTAAATTTGACAAATTGGTTGAAAGTGAGCAGTCAAGTTCTTTGAAGATCAAGGAAGAGCCAGAGCAAAATTTTTGGCAAAAAAAAAATCCCTGAACAAAACGTATTTTAACATAGGAAGTATCTGAAGCGATCTAGTCCTCTTTTCCCTTTCTTCCTCTTTTCCTTAGGGAGATTCTGGGGGACCCCTGTCCTGTAAACACAATGAAGTCTGGCATTTGGTGGGGATCACAAGCTGGGGTGAAGGTTGTGGTCAAAAGGAACGGCCGGGAATTTACACCAACGTGGTCAAATATGTGGACTGGATTTTGGAAAAAACGCAAGCTGCGTGAGAGTCTCTGGGTATTGCTTGAGTACCAGAGGAACAAGCCAGAATACACCTTGAAAAAGCCTTTGATTTCAGGAGGGAGCTGGGTAGTTGCAAGGAATGAAGCAAAAGAAAATAAATGGTCGTGTTCAAAACTCTCATTCTGTGCTAATAATGGCTTAAGTTTTACAGAAGCCGGTCTCTTGCTTTTTGATACCAATTTCATCAGCCATCCCCCCCCCAAATACCATCAGGAGATATTTTTGAAGATTAAAATATGGCAGACACACCAGAAAAGTGTTGAGTAGTGCCATTGTGTTGATCAGCCTTTTTTTTTTTCCATTGCTGTGACAAATTCCCAAGAGAACAATAGTTTAAAAGGAGGAATATTTTTGGCTCATACTTTCCCAGGTTTTCTTCATGGTGTGCTGGCTCCATTGGAGAGAGAGAGACAGAAGAAGTGGTCTGGGACAAGATATGTTCTTCAAACAACCTCTTGCCCCTCCCCAGCTACTTCTTCCAGATACACCCCTTTTCTGTTTCTACCACCTTCCAAAATAGCGCCACCTGCTAGGAACAGAAACATCCATCAGGTAGCAGTGCTCAAAGAAACCATCATAAAAGCATTTGTTTAGTGAAAAATAGAAACAGGAGGAAAAAAGGGGGAAGGACAGTCATCAATTTATGATTATCTAGTCTATGCCTATGTGAGCACATTTCTTGTGCAAAGGAAGAAAGTGACTAAATTTAGTGCCACATTTTCAGAAAAAGTCAAGATACTTGTGTCTTTTCCATTTTTAAAAACTATATTATTTTCTCCACTCACTTTGGTAGGCATGAGCTAAAAGCAAGGGTTAATGAGACTCTAGATACCTCGATATGGGAGACTCCCAGGAGCAATGAATTACCTGGAAGGGATACCTTAACCATATACTTGTATAAAAACTGATTCTGCAGAATGTTATACTTAATTGCAGTGTTTTGGGGACGACAAGATATAGAAAGCAACTTAAAACCTTCCTAAAAGCTGCTACCATTGAGCTGACAAATCAGCATAAAATAAACTCATGCTACAGAGATTAAAATTTAAAAAAACGGAGAGTGTGAATGAATGGTTATAGGAGACTCTTCAGCATCATCAATCCATTCTCTGTGTTATGAATACTGGAATTGTTCTTTCCTATAAATAGTCACCTAATTATGATTTGAGGTTACTGTCCACATAGTTTTCAACTTGTGGAAATCATCACGTAATTCATCAAGTGTGTATGTGTGAATATTCATTAAGAATAATAATGTGGTAATATCACACTGAACTTCAGGGGATGTAGGGCTTAATAAGTAAATTGTTCCTAGTTTCATGGTTTGCTGTCTAGCTTCCATGAAGAAGAAATTAAAATAGTTATACAAGATAGAGACTTCCAAATAGTAATAATCAGAATGCACAGGCTTCTGTGACAACATAAAAGAGGAGGTTATTTTGAAAACTTGAAGATTAGGCTAAAGAATAGACAGTCATGCTGGCACTGGTACCTAGAGGAAGCTGAGATCAAGGATCACAGTTCGAAGCCAGCCCAGGCAGGAAAGTCCATGAAACTCTTATCTCCAACTAACCACCAAAAAAGCCAGCAGTGAGTATGTGGCTCAAGTGGTAGAGTTTTGGCCTTGAGCAAAAAAACAAACAACAACAACAACAAAAAACAACAACAGAAAAAAAACAACTCAGGGGCAGCCAATAGGTCCTGAGTTCAAGCTCCAGGATTTGCACAGAGAGAGGGAGGGGGTGGGGGGAGGGAAGGAGAGGGAGGGGAGGAGAGGGTGGAAGGGAGGAGAAAAGAAAAGAATAGATGGTCTTAAGAAAGACAAAACACACATTCACAAATACAAATTTAAAAAAAAACTAAAAGATAAAAATGACTGAAATGACAAAAACAAGCCAGATTCAAAATGTTTGTATATTCAAGCAAAGAATTATAGCATTATCATGATTATCAAAAAATAGTACCATCTTACTACTTATTTCCTTAGTAGTGTCGATGCAAGAACTAGGGATAATGGTACACACTTGTAGTCCCAGCCATCCGAAGGCACTGGGTAGAAGTGCAAATCCCTGTCTAAAAGCAAATTACAGCAAAAAGGACTGTAGCATGCCACAAATTAAATTCAATCCTTATTACCACCAAAAGGCATGAGCCACACTTAAATTCAATCCTCATTCGCACCACCAAGAGCCTCTGCCCAGGTAGAACCCCATCTCTCCTGAAATAAATGTTCTCTGGTTGTTAGGAACGAGTCTGCAATCATCATGAATTCCCTATGAACTCGAGGTGCCCGTTATTCTAATCTATAGAGAGAACTCAAACTTGGGAATGAAAATTGCACAGAATTAAGGTGCTCATGTAAGAAGTCTTTACAAGCGGAGCTGGGGGGCGGGGGACTCAAGCTTAGCTACTTGGAAGGCAGAGACTGAGGAAACCCAGTTCAAGACAAAACAGCCCAGGCATACTAAGATTACATCCATCTCAAGCAGTATCTGGGTGTGGGTGCCCATGCTTGCCATCCCAGTGACAAATGGAAGCACAGATAGGAGGTTCCTAGTCCAGCTGGCTCCAGCCTAAAGCAAGACCCTATCTTGAACGATAGCCAACTGGCTGTGAACTCATAAAGGGTCTGGCAGACTGGTTCAAGGGGTAGAGCTCCTGCTTAGCAAAAATGTGTCCCTGAGTTCAAAATGCCAGGACTGCCAGAATTTAATTTTTAATGTCACTACAGTTTATGCATATTAATGAGGAACACAGGTTCTTATCAGGGCCTGTTGAGCCCTACTCCTCCCTTCACCCTCTACATTCTATTCTGTCATCTATGGGCATATGTGTGTGTGTGTGTGTGTGTGTAGTCTTTAAGTAGTTGTACAAAGGAGTTGCCATTTACCAAAGCAGTTTATGAAGACATTGCATCTTGATCAATGTCCCTCCTTTCAACATTCTCACCCATCTTTCCCTTCCTAACTCCTTCCTCTACTCGTTTTGATTTTGTAGGATATACATTGAGCTCTTGACTGCATTCTCCCCGTCTTCTCCTCTTCATTGGTCCACCTCTTACCCCTTGACCACACCCCACCCCTTTCGAGTACCCAGTTCCCAATACTTTGTTGAACTTTGACTTTGCTTGTCGAAGGAATCGCACTGATCTCTCCCTGGGATCTCCCGTATCTCAGTCCATCCGTTTCTCCACACTTGCATGCCACCCAACCTATTTCCTTCTACGTTTATAAGCTAAATGCAGCTTGCATGTATGCTACGCGCTTCTACCAGCCTTGACCTGTCTCAGTCTGCCCAGGCCTTTCCGTGAGGGAGAAGGCTCAGTATTTTGGCTGGTGGTGTGTCACAGCTCACAGGGCCCAATGCTCCCCAGGCAGAGAATGCTGCTCCTCCTGCAAGATCGCAGTCGTTTTCTCTCAGAGCCTCTCCCCGGGGGAACCTGTTTGTTTTCCAGGGATGGCTGCTGTGGGTGCTGGGCCAGGGGGAGACCACAGGGCCTGCTTCTCATGGTGTGTGAGCTCCAGCCCCCTCTCACCCATTTCCCTCACCTAGGAGGAGTGTGTGTTCATCAGAAGCAGCCAGGCTTCTCTCTTTCCTTCTTGGGAAGACATTTTCTGCCATTCCCAAGACTGTCTCACGAACTAAAAAGAACTCCTCAGAGCAGTTCTTCAGTCAGGACTGTGGCTCTGAGCATGTAGGGCTGAAGGGTGGGATGGGTAAAGATGAGTATTTTGGGGGGAGCTCAACCACCTCACACTCATTTCGCTGCCTCTCTGGTGTCTTGGGTTTCCTCATCTTTTGTTCTCATATCCATTTCCATAACAAATGACCATAAACGTTGGGGTTTTAAATAGAAATGTATTATTCTCTCACAGTTCTGGAAGCCAGAAGTCTGAACCAAGATGGCGGCTCCTTGGCTTCTTGCAGCTGCTGTGATTCCCAGTGCTTTGGGGCTGAACCACTCTCTCTCTCTGCTTCCCTCTACTTGGCTTTCTCCCGGGGGGGGCTCTTCCTGTCTCCTTAAATGGAAACCAGTGGGAATAAGAGTCCAAACAACTGTAAATAGTATAGACTGCACGTTGGAAGCTTCCTGGCGTAGAGTTTGTAGTCATCCATGTAAAATGGAAAAGCTTGTACTGATTCAAAACAGTACAGAGGGGTTATAATTACATGGGCAAGAAAATCAGTACATTTCTTATCAAGCATTGTTGCCTCCTTTGTTTCCCCTTCCCTTCCCATTTCCCCCCTATCCCTGTCTTCCCCTACCTGCCCCCTCCCCGCCCCCAAAGTTGTAAAGATCATTTTTCAACATAAGGACTTGTACATCTCGTTGTTGCAATGGGTCCATCTGTATCCCTATTTAAACTATTTGTTTTTTTCCCTTCCCCTCCTCAAATTATACCAACATCAATCCTTCTTTTTGCCATTGGGAGTCAGGCAATTTTTTTAAAATCATTCATGTAATAATATATATTGGGAGTTCCCATCCCAAGGGAAACAATTGTTTTTGTACTGTTCTACCTAGAGACACAACAAATTTGAATCTATTGACTCAGTTTTTCCAGTGCACCCACCAGTCCTCAGAGATCATGTATTTTTTTTAAAAACAGCCAGGTACTTTCAAACAACATTGTGCTATGCATAGGCCTAATTTACATATTCTGAGATGTTTATGTGGAGCTGCAATGCTCAGACATTATTAGAAGATCAGCTAGGCCTAGGTACTGTGGCTCATGCTTGTGGTCTGAGCTCATCAGGAAGCTGAGACCTAGAGGATCCTGGTTCCAAGCCAGCCTGTATAACAAGGCCATGGGACTCCTATCTGTAAAGTAATCAGAAAAAGCCATACTACAGGTGTGGTTCAAGTGGTAGAACACCTAGCAAGCAAGCAAGCTAAGCAAGCAGGAGTCCTGAGTTTTAAATCCTGTTGTGGCTCAGTGTGTGTGTGTGTGTGTGTGTGTGTGTGTGTGTGTGTGTGTGTGTGTATGTGTGCGTGCGTGTGTGTGTGTGTGTGTGTGTGTGTGTGTGTGTGTGTGTACATAGTTAAGAGGTTACCAATGAGTTTAATAAAGTACTTGAAATAGAAAACTTTGGTTATTACCTAAAAAAAAAACCAGTCCAACCACAAAGTATAAGAATTTAAGTTTATTTTAAAATGATTTTTGTTGGTTGTGGGGCTTTAACTCAGGGCCTGGCTGCTGTCCCTGAGGTCTTTTTGCTCAAGGCTACTACTCTATCACTTGAGCCACAATACCTCTTCGGTTTTTATTTTTTTTATTTGTTTTGTATTTTTGGGTCCGGTCGTGGGGCCTGAACTCTGGGCCTGGGCGCTGTCCCTCAGCTCTTCAGCTCATGGCTAGCGCTCTACCACTTGAGCCACAGTGCTACTTCCGGCTTTTTTCTTTTTGCTTATGTGATGCTGGGGAATTGAACCCAGGGCCTCATGCATGCAAGGCAAGCGCTCTACCACTGAGCCACCTTCTCAGCCCCACCTCTTCTGGTTTTTGAGTGGTTAATTGGAAGAGTCTGACATGGACTTTGCTACCTGGGTTGGCTATGAACTGTGATCTTCAGATCTCAGCCTCCTGAGTAGTTAGGATTACAGGCTGAACCACAGGCACCCAATAAGAATTTTTATTTTTTTAAGTCTCTGCTGCCACCATTTGTAATAACTATTATCATTGTAAGAATGGGATATCAATAAACTGAAATGAAGACAGAGTTCCTTCTCAGAAGCGTTTATGTAACTGCAGAGGCTGGAAACTGATCTGAGTGGCTCCATGTATATTCCTCAAGTCATCACTACGCTTAGTAGAGGGTGAGATTAATGGTGATGTTTAAAACTGATTTCCTGCATTATGATTCATGTGTAAGGATATGCTTATAACATAGCAAGAAAAATCAAGTTAGGCCTGTTTTCCAGACTTAAAAGTTATTTTTCTATACTTGGATTCTATTTTGTTGTATGAAGAATCTGAGCTACGATGGGGAAAGTCTTTAACAATCTGATGGTCAGCGTTTTGTGTTTAATAGTATATTTAAGGATTTGCTCAAGTTCATGTAAATAGTATACAACGAATTAAAGGCTCACCTCTTAACTTTTCCCACTCTTTTAATTTAGCTAAATTTCTAGCATTATGCATTTGTAGCTATAGTCCTACAATTTTCTCTCTTACTAGTTGGGTATTAACATGCAATTAAAGACTACTATTTCTGTTTCACTGGAGGAGAGAATACCAAGGTCGAAGGTGCTCTGTTTGAGTTGCTCCTTCTAATGCTTGCATTGATCAAGGGATGAGTGTGGTAAGGAAGTGAAAAGACTCGTGAAAGTATTTGGCAGTGAATTATTGGGGGGATATAAACTGTTCAAGCTGAAAAAGACATTAGTGATCATATCCAGAGAAATGATCTTCACAGTGGGGAGCCAGGGCTTTAGACTTCCGGTCCAGATCTTTACTTGACAACTTACATGTGAAACTGGGAAATAGAATTTAATCAAAAAGCAGCCCATTTGTCAGGCTTGAAAGAAGGAAACAATGTCCCCAGATGCTGCAATGATTATTTATAGGCATATTACATCCAGTGGTTATTTGATCTACTCATGTGTTGACATCAAGGTAGTCTCTGGTCCTGACTTAGGGAATCTCCATTTTCTCCTCCAGAAGCTTCCAGAACAGTCTGTAGGATTAGTGTATACTGAAGTCAATTAGGAGCTTTGTAAGAATCATGTGGAGGGTATGATCACCAGGTGCTCATTTCCATCATTATCATTTAATTTTATCCACAAATAGTGAAAACATATGACCTAGAGTTACATGAATAGATTGTTAAATAGATATCATAGATATAAAATCCAGTGTTACCACCCATCAGTGATTAATATTGTTAATAATCTTTTGATTGCCAAGAATAAGAAAAGGAATACATAACAAAATCTCCTTCATCTGGGACACCTACTGTGTCTGTGTCATATCACAGACTTTACTCCTCATCCTCTCTGTGGAAGATATGGTATTGTTATTGCTATCATTATATATTATTATTATTTACAGGAAAAGAAAAATCATGGGTGTGGGGTGGGGGTAGGCTGGGAAGGGATGTGAAGGGTAAACAAAGGAGGAGGCTGCAATGCTTGATAAGAAATGTTCTCATTATCTTGTCCATGTAATTGTAACCCCTCTGTACAGTATGTTCACAATAAAAAATAAAAATTAAAAAAAGAAGAAAATCAAAAAAAAGAAAAAAAAGAAAAATCAGCTTGTAAATATTTTGATGCAGTTCTCTGTGAAACCACTAGATGGCACTATCATCCTTGTCTTTAGTACATTTATAATCAGTATGTGGGCAGAGCACACTTAATTTCTCTAAACAAATTCCATGTACATAAAATATCTGGGAGTATTAGTTAAGTCAATTGCTTCTATTTCAATATGCCCGACTTTTCTCGTCCAGTGTCTGCTCTCTGCACGGCAGTTTCTCTTTTGAACCATGCTTACCGTGTCTCACAGTTCCCTTGGTTGACTAATGAGTTCCTGGTGATGAATTTACAGATGCTGAGTGTGCACTGAGCTGTCCTCCCTGACACCTCTAAGACTGTGGAAGTGTTCCATTACTCCTGTCTGTTTGTCACCCGTGGTTTAACTGAGTGCCCCAGTTCAGGACCAGTCTTGCTATTCTTCTGTATTCTTCCTGGATCCATGGTGCCCTCTTCCCTCTACTTAGCTTCTGGGCGGAACACGAGAACAGAATCTCCTCCTAATTACTCAAAGGGCATTGAAAATTACACAATACTTTCAAAAAGCAAACCAACCAAAACCCCTTGCCTAAAAAAGACTGGATGATGAGAAACACAAAGAAATACACTTTGACACGAGTTGAATGGATAGCGTGTAAAGAGCTACAAGTGACAGCCTGGCTATAAGAGGTGCTGTGGCCTTTAAGAGGTGGGGCCTCGTGGGAGACATATAGACTATTGTGGGGGTGCCCTCCAAGGGGATTATGGGCTCCCAGCCTCCTTCTGCTTTCCTGACTAGGTGGTAATATTTTGTGTCCATACACCTCGCCTACCACCATCTACTACTGTCACCAGAGCTGGGCCCTGATGAGCTCTAGGCCTCTGAACCTCCAAGCTGAACTAAGTAAACCTCTCTTTCTGTAATAGGTAGTATTTAGCTATAATAACACGAAACGGACTCACACCTGCGCATGGGCACACACACACACACACCAAGACTGCATGAGAGCTCCTTCCACAGATGAAAGATTGTCTCGCAGGCTGTGTGCTTCCTTGGCTGCTCATTGCGGGCTTATCGGAGTCACATTCCAATTAGGGGACACACGGGGCAAAACCAGATTTTGTGGGGTTGAAGCGTTTAGTTTCCAGAGGCCGACTTTCAATCAGAATGTCATCCGCCAGGTGTGATCATAGAAAAGGCCTGAGGTATGCCTCTTCTCTAACTTGTGAGCAGTGTTAACTGAGTTCTAACCAGCTGGTTAGAAACTTGAAAAAGAATAAAACTAGTAACCAAAAAAAAAAAAAAAAGTCTGGGGGAAGAGCAAGGTGAAATAGTCAGTTTCCCTCTGTGGCCACCAGAGGGCGAAGTGCTTCTGTAAACACCATCCAGATAGCAAACCCTTGCTGGAAGGTTTTGTCCTCCTTCAGTTTGCCTTTCCCGGTCTACCTTGTCTTAGTTGTAGAACCCTTAAGCTTCCTAAAGGTCACTAAAGGTGCTAGAGTCACATATAAGCTGGAGAAAAATCATAACAATATAAATCAATACCATACCAAAGTTATTATGCCTAAGCAAAGATACTTAATGTGGTGTGGGAGATCAAGCCCATGCGGGAGCCCATGAAAAGGTTCACTGAATATCGATTTACATCTGGCTCCCAGAACCTTTGCAGACTTCTGGTGCCATAACCTGTCTGAGCAGCTCAGGCATGCCCAGAATGGCTGCCACATTGTAGGCTGAAGCAATGCCTGACAATGAATCTCTGCTCAGAAACTCTTTGCTAAGAGACACCTGAGTGCCACATATTTTGGGAGACAAAATGAGCTCTAAAGAAGTCGAATTTTGGGGCTGGGAAGGTGGCTCAGTGGTAGAGCGCTTGCCTTGCATGCTCAAGGCCCTGGGTTCGATTCCTCAGCACCACATAAGCAAAAAGAAAAAAGCCGGAAGTGGCGCTGTGGCTCAAGCGGTAGAGCGCTAGCCTTGAGCTGAAAAGCTGAGGGACAGCGCCCAGGCCCAGAGTTCAGGCCCCACGACTGGACCCCCCCCTCAAAAAAGTGATTCTCAGATCTCAGCCTCTTGAGTAGCTAGGATTACCGGCGTTAGTCACTGACACCCAGCTCCAGGAGACTCTTAACTTCTAATTAATCACAGAAAAAGCCAGAAGTGGTACTATATCTCAATTTGTAGAGTGCTAGCTTTGAGCAAAAAGAAGCTTAGGGACAGTACCCAGGTCCAGAGTTCAAGGCCCAGGATTGGCAAAAAAAAAAAAAAAAGTCGAATTTTATACAATAATAAGTGATTAAGTTGTTTATCTATGAGAGCGGGTACAGGGTTAGTAGAAAATACAGAACAACCTTTTAGAGAACTGTGTTATTTTGGAATACTAGAATAATCACTTAACAGTCTCTAAATATTTAGGTAGTTTAATGGTATTTTTATGGCTAGAAACATAAGATATATTTACTTTTTTTTTGCACATTCCTTATTATCTCCAAGTAGTCATACAAAGGGGTTTCAATTCAACATGTCAGTTTACAGTACAACGCAGGATATGCTTCTTGAATAAAATAACTTAACATGCAAAATTATAAAGAAAAAAAATCACTTGGGATCCCAATTAAGTCAGTGTCTCCTCTACTAAGTCCAATCATTCTGGTTAGTCTATATTTATAGTGTTCAGTGAAGGTAGCTTAACAGGAAGCTTTAGAGCAATGAAGTATATTCAGGAAAGTCTGACATAGAACACAAGCACAGGATCCACATTTGGATGGGAATAAAGCAAATCAGGTAGGATGTTGTGTGGCTGTAAGGTGATCTGACCACTCAGGAAATGTAGGTAATTATGTGAATAGTCTCAAAGAGACACAAGGGAAAGCAGTACATTTCCTTCCTCCTTAACCGGCATACAATGTGTTTGGAGAACAGTGAAAGCCAGCCTTGGGCCCAATTCTGCCAAATGCACAAATAATATTTTAACGAGTATGTACAAAGATAATCAAATGACTGCTTCTTGTAGCTTCTGAGTAGTGTCAGAAACCAAATTATGTCTCCTCAAGTGGTGAGAATTCTTGAACTGAAGCTAGAAGTAGAAGAATCTACCCAGCTTCCTCTGCCTGCAGAATGGCAGGCTAAAGAGCTATGCTGATGGAGGTCTCCCTCCCCTCCCCCCCCCCACCCATAGGCCCTTGTGAGGCCTGACTTATGGACACAGTTCTTAATGGCCCAGAGAGGGGAGAAGCAGGCACCAGAGGTAAGTGGAGCCAACTCCATTGCTTCCCAAATTTTCCTACCTCTGTAGGCTGAAATGTGTTACTCCTTAGTTTTGTCAGTATCAGATGTATTGCTCTGGGTTAACATGTTAAATGATTAATATATATCTCTATATATTATGCAGGCACACTGGTACATGATACATTATATAGTCTCTAGATATCACACATTGAGGCCAAAGGATGATGGCTATGCATAGGAGTGGTTGATAAAGCCTCAATAGCTAAGGGCATAGGATCATATAAATAATATTTTATGAAATGAGCTCCAAGAAAAGGAAATGAGAGGATTTTCTGTTTTGTTTTGTTTTTTAGTTGCTGTTGTTGCTGTTTTTGTTTTCTTTTCCTTTGGTCTTGTTCGTTGGTTTGTATTTGGGAGGGTGGCAGGGATCACAGAAAAGGTGGAACAAAGGACAAACAAATACAACCGTTGTCCTCACTAGGTACTGTGTGGAAAATGAACTGGACATTTTGTGGGTGGGGATGGGAGGAAAAAACTGGAAGCAAGGGAAGGAAAGGGAGACCTGGATAAAAAAAAAGAATTGTACTCATTACCTGACTCGTGTAACTGTAATCCCTCTGTATATCACCTCTACAAGAACAATAGAAAAACGCTATTTAAATGAAGATTGTAATGCACTGGGAGGAGGGCGAGTGGCAGGCGAGAGCATCTGCTCCGTGGTGAAGGGCTCGGCAGGTGTAATAGAATTGCCTTCTGGTTCATCTTCCCATGGTGAACAGAAGTCAATCCCAGCTAAGCACCTATAAAGGGTTGAGAGAAATTACATGTTCTCTCCTCTCTTGTGTGCATGCTGGGTTGCACCTGGCGCAAAGGGTTTATTGAGAAGGAGACGGAGTATTCTGTAGAAGGGCGGATCAACATCCAATGGCGTTCAGCAGGCAGGGCCTCCCCTGGCTCTTGCCACAGACTGTAAAGGTCAACACTTAGGGCAGAAGCGTGCCGTGTGCAGCATTTTTACTCACACAAGCATAGTGGACAAATGTTTCTAATGAGCCCTCCCCACCTTACACATTGCAATCATGCATGTTAATTTTGCTCACAGACCCTCGGGTATAGATTTTGAGCTAGCCACCTCCAGAGTGTTGATTAGGGTAAGCTCATCTACCACCCCTGGTTAGTAGTAGAGTTCTGAGCTACACTCCTGTTGCATGGACTCCCCAAGTCTCATTTTCAGTCTTTCCCCCCCTTTTCTAGTCTCAACCCAAGCGTCCAAATGACCGTATTAAAATGTAAATCGAGATGCTTTGAACAACTACCTAAAGACACTATAAAAATAATAAAAACATATAAAAGTAAAAGTGTGGTCATTCCACTCTTCTTTCAGAAATCACGACGCTAACCCTCCTACTCAGAGCAAGAGCCCACATCCTTATGCAGAACTGTGAGACCCTGCAGGACACGTGTGCAGCCTGCGTAGAAGGAAGGGTTCATCAATACTGCAGTGTGAGTAAAGGAACCAAAGAACCAGTGAGACCAAGGCTGCGGGGTCACAGCTGAAATCCCAGCTTCCTGAGAAGCAGAGATCAGGAGGATTGAGGTCTAGAGTTAGCCTGGACAAAAGGCTAGCAAGATTTTTCACTTGCAACAACAGGTCGACTATGGTAATACCCCCTATATCCCTAGCTATTTGGGAGGAATAGGTAAAAGCATCTTTATTCAAGGCTGGCCCAGGCACAAAGATGAGACCCTATCTGAAAATTAACCAAAGCAAGAATTGTGTTGTGTGTGTGTGTGTCTCTGTGTGTGTGTGAATTGATAAAACCTACCATGCATTAAACATAAGACCTTTAAGTTCAAACCCCAGTATTACTACACACACACACACACACACACACACACACACACACACACACACACAGAGACACAGACACACACACACACAGACACACACACACACAGAGACACAGACACACACACACACAGACACACACACACACAGAGACACAGACACACACACACACACACACACACACACACACAGAGACACAGACACAGACACACACAGACACACACACACACAGAGACACAGACACACACAGACACACACAGACACACACACACACACACACACACACACACACACACACACACACACACACACACACCAAAAGCCCAATGAGAACTAAAATGGTCTAAAAATTTCACCACAATTCTTATTATATTTCAAATGGCTTCTTACAAGTTTCAATTTAATAGTCTTCATTCTCCAGCTAGGGTGCTTCTGCAGAATGGAAAGATGCCCCCCGCCATACATGAGCCCTTAAGTTGACTCTACATTCAAGTACAACACAACAAGAAGAGTTTTATTGTGTCTACCCTTGCACCCTACTGTGAAACGTCAAAGCACGCTTGTTGGCGAACAGCATTTGTTTATTTATTTATTTTTGGAGGTCATGTGGCCTGAACTCTGGGCCTGGGAGCTGTCTCTGAGCTCTTCAGCTCAAGGCTAGTGCTCTACCACTTGAGCCACAGTGCCACTTCCGGCTTTTTCTGCTTTTGTGGTGCTGAGGAATTGAACCCAGGGCCTCAGGCATGCAAGGCAAGCGCTCTACCACTGAGCCACCTTCCCAGCCCCAAACAGGAGGATTTTCCCTTAGCGTTTCAGTCTAATGCTCTTTTGTTACTGTCAGTACTGATGACATTTCTTCTGGGTTTTATTGTAATAATGACCCACACAGTTTTTTGTTGTGTGTGTTTTTTTTTCAGGAGGCAAAATGTCATACTGACTTTCTGAGCTCCTGAAGGCAGCAAAATTAAGTGGATGATCATGAATGATACTTTATGAACTGGGTGAAATATTACTAAAAAATTCTTACTTATCATTTTTCTATAGAGGATGCGTTTATGTTCCTTAAGAGTCCCAAGATTTAAGGATTTTGTTGTAATTCCTTCAAATTCCACTCTGTGCCAGGCAGGATGCCGGGGAAAGGCAGAGGCTGAGGCTAAGGAAACCCCTCCTCTAGAAGCTGACTGGTAGTCAGATGACAGAAGGGTGAGTAGCCACCTTTCAACCCAACGATCCTTCCTCACACAGAAACTAATTAGTGTCATTCGTGTGTATGGATGAGTGTGCAGCTGATTTTGTGTGTGGGAAAGAGGCTTGGGAATGTGACAGGAAGACACATAGGTTTGACTTTGATCTCTTCCACTTTTCCATATTCATAAATGTGTGGCTTGTGAGGAAAACACTTTCCTTGGGGAGGGAGGATCTTTGCTTCTTTGAAGATAATCACAAAGAACATTTAAGAAAACAAAACTTAGCTGCAGAATTACCTCCTAGAATGCAAGGAAACCCAGGCTGCGATGCAATATACTTCTCTACTTCTGATATTTTCTGTATTCTTCCTTAAATCAATTTGTAATTTGTATCCTGGGTTAAATAAATTGTAGTCTTATAAAAATGGATTACAATTTACTTGTAATCATTTATATTCATTGTAATCTTATAAGATTACAATTCAGGTGTATTTATACCCACCTATCAGGACTCGGAAGTTGTTGGAACATCTCAAATAGCAGGACTTTAGCTTCCAACCTCCATTACCCAAATTCTTGTCTGCTCCTGCAACACCATACAACTCTCTTTACTGGCAAACTAACAAGAGCTTCTGCTAGCTGGTATTATTGCAAGTACTTTTTTTTTTTTTTGCTGGTCCTGGGGTTCAAACTCAGAGCCTGGGGACCTGTTCCTGGTTGTCTTTGTTCTCAAGACTAGTGCTCTATTACTTGGGCCACAGCACAACTTCTGGCTTTTTCTTAACAGTCCATTGGAGATAAGGGTCTCATGGACTTTTATGCTCAGGCTGGCTTCAAACTGTGATCCTTAGATCTCAGCCTCCTGAGTAGCTAGGAGTACAAGCATAAACCACCAGCACCCAGCTTTTCCTTTTGTGTGTGTGTGTGTGCCAACAAGCCAAAGCTCAGTATAAAAATCAGATTATGGCCTTCTTCTTCAGGTCCCTATAGGCCTTTGTTAGGAGTTGGGGCATATTTTTCTCAGTGGAATTATATAGAGACCCCAGAGAGCTACTTGGTCTTCTCCACCATGGGAGGAGAGACTGAGGAGGGGCTATCTATGAGAACAGGGCTCTTCCTAAAATCTGATAGTGCCTTGACATTGGATGCCCCAGCTTCCAGGACTAAGTTTGCTTATTAGGTATCCAGTCTATAGTATTTTGTCATAGCAGCCAGAACAGGATAAGAAATCCACCAATATACTCTTCCGAGTTACTTTTTACCTTCTCTCTCCTGAAGGTGCTATCATTAGTTCTCCACTATATTGGTTTTGCTGTCTTTATTTATTTATTCTCATCTCTAATGCTCCATCTGGGATCTGTGGATAAGTTTTTCTTATTTACATATTGTATATTAGACCCTTTCCTAGACTGTCACTAGCAGACCTCTTTTATATCCTCATGGCAATTAAAAATATTTTATTTGTTTTTTTGTTTTTGGTCTGTTTTCTATCATCTCGTCTGAATACACGTTCTATTAGCTTCTAAAACACAATTGATCTTCATGAATGATTTGAATCAATGAATAGATGAGAAAGCAAATAAATAAGACACCAGAAAGTCCATCCTTCTTGCCAGTTATCATACACAGCTATTTATAAACCAAACCAAAAGGACATTTCCATTGACAATGTTTTCCTATTTTCCCATCCTTGTTACTGGAAATGCAGATTTCTGTATAGTTTTTCTCAATACAAAAAAGGTCTGAAAGACCTGTCCAAGGCACAGATGTAGGTCATAAATGGAAGCATTAATGTTAACGGGGCAAATAAAAAGCTGGGTAGATACTTTGGTTCACCAAAGAGGTTCTATTAAAGGTCAGTCAGGCATGGCAATTTTGTCAGTACTTTCGAAATTTGCTGTGTTGAAGTAGGTCTGATTATATACTTTGACACAAGGTCGAGTGAAATAGTGCTGTGTTTGTCTCCAATCTGTTCTCAATGCGCCAACCGTTGAGTTTTACGATGAGATGGAATGTATCTGAAGTCTCACTAGATTTTCTGGATGGCGTCAGATCTGAGTCATCTGCAGAGGAGAAAACACTTGTGAGGTTGGAGAGCATCAGAAAACCTAAGATGCTAAGATTCTCTACTGAACAGAATGACTCTAGGAAAAGCATACTTGCCTATGGAGGCATTGATGCCTTTGTTTGCAGGGTACTCTTACTAGTGACTCATTCACGTAGTGACGCTTCAGGTCTTACCCACTTATGGCCAACATTCCTTGTACCTGCTGTAAAATACCTTGACCCACCTAACTACAAAAATACCTAAAGTTTATCTCTAATGCAAGTGGTGAATTGAAACTGTTGACAGTGATTGGGCTTGTTCTGAAATCTGGGTACCAGGAAGGACACAGGGAGAAACTAAGCAGGCTCATAGGCGCATGGCTGAAATTCTGGAAGTTATTCTTTTGACTTCTCTAATGTGGTCAAAACAACTGTTTTGATGGCTGTTTGGGTGATGTCAAGGAGACCCACAAACACTGCTTCATGAGTCATTTTCCTGCCAGAGCTGTTTACCAAGGTATCACTTTCCCAAAGCTTCAGTCTCAACATCCAAAAGTCTTGAGACCAAAATAGTGGCTCTTTGGGGTCTTTCACATTCGCAGCACAGTGCCTGCTGCAGTATGGTCCACTCTGGATTTTCATCATACTTTTAAATTATCGTCTTAATTTTACAAATGGTGTTGGAAAGTGTAATTACAGTCTCTGGTTATCATGAAAATACCACATCATAGGCAGACTTGACAAGAATTGAAGGTTAGATAATGAACTCAATTAAAGATGACACTTCTATGTACCCATATTGCTAAATATGAGAGGAAAGACATGCATTTCCATTACTCAAAGAAATAAAAATACAGGGGAAATCATTTATTGTACAAAAGATGGAGCCTTGTTCCGAAGAAAGAATAAAAAGGACATATAATTCAGTTAACTCTTAAGTTAATGATGGGAAATACCTAGTTCTCTTGTTAGTTATATAATAAATAAAATTAATATACTCATTACCTTATTCATGTAACTGTAAACGCTCTGCACTGTATCTTTACAATAAAACAAATTTTAAAATTAAAGTGTTCAAATCTGGATGTGACAAATAAAGAATAAGGAAGTAAGCCAAGTGGACAAATATTTTACTTTTATATCAACATTTAAATGTTGATATTAAAGTAGAAAAATTTTACATATTTTAAATATGTTATTTTAATATAAAATATAAATATGACATCTTAAGGCTATATTAATATAATATCTTAATATATTTTATGTTTTATATTTATAGAACATATGTAAAATATTTGTATCTATATAAAATGGATTCTATATTTATATAATTAATGTATGTATTTTCTTCCTTTTAACAGACATAGCCTCAAATTGTGAGTCACCCATTTCTAACTCCCAATTAGCTATGGTTACAGACAAAACTACCACACAATAACCTTCATCTTTGGTATAGAATATTCTCCTCAATTCTTCTTTATCAGGAAGGCAACTCTTCTTGCCTATGATATATTTTCTATTCCTATGTTAATTTTTAAGTTATGTTGTCACATTCTCAAATTAGAAAAGAAAGGGGGGAAAAGGGGGAAAACAATCTAAGAACTTTGTCCAAAATTCAGAGTAAATACTATTGAGTAAGCCGTGTAGGTCTTTAGGAGCTCCATGTTTCCCTATCTGTGGCCCTCAGGTGTCTTCATTACTTCTGCCCTCATAAATGTCTTCCAGTGTCGTTTGTGTTCATCCTTTTCAGCATCTCTCTTGGGTGCATGTTGGGGATCTCTGCTTCTGTGGGGGCTACTTGTAAAATAATGAGGGACTACTGATCTCTCTATGCAACAGATTTTAAATATAAGTTCAAAATCTTAGTGGTTGAAAATGCTTCCCCCGCCCCCATGAGGAGTTTCGTTGTCTTTGGTGAGGAGCCAGGGATGCATCTGACCTAGCACAGCTCCAACTCTATTGGCAGGGACGTGGGGTGGAGCCCCAGGGGCCCCACTAACCTTTCTGCTGTCTCTGTCTGCTGTCTCCACTGCAATTACTACTGACATCTGCCCCAGGGAAGCCTCGATGTTATGTGAAGAATACATAGTACTTATGGCTCTCGTTTCAGCTCAGGCTGTAACATTTTCCTTCTTTCTTATAATTTGACCCCTTGAAGATTCTCTTGTGAACCTAGAAATGCAAAACAAATCAATAAATAAAATCGTATTTCGTGCAGGATACAGTTATTTTCCAACAAAAGGTCCCTTTAGAAAGTTTAGTGGAATATTCCTCCCAAAGTAAAACAGTGAAGATCAACTCTTAGTATCTATTGCTCCCAATTTTCTCCTTCCCTTCATTTTTCCTTCTTTCCTTCCTCCCTCCCTATTTACTTCCTTCCTTCCTTCCTCCCTTCCTCTCTCCCTGCCTCCCTTTCTCTCTCCCTCCCTTTCCTTTCTCCTTCCTTCCTTCTTTCCTTCCTTCCTTCTTTCCTTCCTTCCTTCCCTCCTTCCTTCCTTCCTTCCTTCCTTCCTTCTTTCTCTTCCTCCCTCCCTTCTTTCCTCCTTCCTTCCTCCCTTCCTCTCTTCCTCTCTTCCTCCCTCCCTCCTTTCCTTTCTACCTTCCTCCCTCCCTCCCTTCTTTCCTCCCCCCTTCCCTCCCACCCTCCCCCTCTTCCTTCCTCCATTCCTTCTTTCCTTCCTTCTTTCCTCTTTCTCTTTCTTTCTCTCTTGCTCTTTCTTTCTCTCTCTTTCCTTCCCTCCTTCCCTCCCTCCCTTCCTTCCTCCCTCCCTCCCTCCCTCCCTTCCTCCCTCCCTCCCTCCCTCCCTCCCTCCCTCCCTCTCTCTCTCTCTCTCTCTTTCTTTCTTTCTTAGATTTGAATGCTGGACCTCATACTGCTAGCTAAGCAAGTTCTCTATGACATTCCAGCAACCCTTTTCAATCCTTTTTTCTTTACGTATTTTTCCAATAATGTCTTACATTTATGCTTGTCCTGGCCTGGATCAGGATCCTTATATTTGCTTTTCCTGTGTATCAGATGGTGGCAGGCATTCTGCACCATGCCTGGCTCATTGATTTAGGACTGATTTTGTAACATTTTGACATTCTGTCCTTGAATCATGATCCTCCCGGTTTCTGAGTAGCTGAAATCATAAGCATGCACCACTATTCCTAGTTGACTCCCAATTTTAAAGGAGGAGGGGGAAGAGGAGGAGAACGAGGAAGAGGAGGAAGAGGATGAGAAGGTAGTTGAGTTTAGGGCTAATACAAAGGCTGAGAGGTGTTCTTCCATTCTATCCTAAGAGATTATTTCTTTGAAATAGGCAGCAGAGATTAAGTGTGCTCTTAATAATGAACTTCTGTACTCTTCTGCATATCCACTCATCCATGGTGAAACAAAAACTTCTTAATTAAACAGCAATGCTTTGGGGAATGCCTACAATATACAGGCGTCATATAAAGTCAAATGATTCTATTTGTTTATCAGTTCACATGCTTACTTATTTTGCTGACAGAGAACCTTGTTTATACCATTACTGAATTCCAGTAAAGTCTACGTTTAGCAACTAAGGTATTATTTATGAGCATGCTCCAAACTTTCCTAGCTGTCTGCACCACTGTGTTATGAGGACCTGAATACCAGCACATTGATCTCTAGCCTCTTTCCAGGGCTTCCTGTCCCCTCATTACTCAGGAAGTAACAACTGTGCCTTATTCATGAATATGTCAACAACCTATCTTGGTTAACGTTTGCCAGAGTGAGCTGTAAAATGTGGGGGTGGGAATGAAGAGTGTGATTATTCATTTTTTTATGATCCTGTGATATGTGATGTTTGAAATCAAATATAAGATGGTTCAATCTACTAGCAGGTGCATATAATCAGAGAGCTCTAACTGAACATACCAAATAGGCTAAAATGGATGGTGAATATTTTGGGAGAGTGGCACCCATAGGAAATACATAGACTTGGCAGTAGCATTTAGTTGCATCTCCTTCTAAGTACCAGAAAAATGGTGAAAATTTACTCCCCAGCCTCACTAGGGCTCATTTTCATGGGTAGCCTAATTAATATCTTTGCTTCTAGTTTCTTTTATGTCCCGCCTCACATACAGACCACCTGCATTCCATCAATATTCCCACCATTTATCTTTTCAAGTAGCAAACATTCATTGTTAGTTTACACTTTGAGTTAATGTACACTTCGAGGAAGACAATTGAAAAAGAAATGGCAGATCATCATTCTCTGATGATCCAGAAAGAAACAGATGTAGACATATTTTTGGGGAAAAGGATATATAAAATAACAAAAGGCAGTTAAGATAGAATTAACAGAAGTAATTATAGTTCAGTCAGATGGCAGAGTATGAATAGGAGTTTTGCAGAAGCCAAACGTGAAACTGGGTGATGCCGGAATAGAACAGATATTCCATGAGGAAAGCAGAAGTTCACATCTGATCTCATTCCTTTCCAGATTTTGGTGAATCATCACTTTTCTCCGATACAATTATTTCTTGTTTGGAAATTATGTGTAATTAGCTTAGAGATTTTAGAGAGCTTTCATAGGATTGATGGAGATGAATTATAAATGTTTAGCACAGCACTTGACTCATAAAGTTCAGACAGAAGTGGCTTTAACGTTCAAAGGCAAGTCAGGCATCATCAAGAAATGGGGAGTAGATCAATAATTGTTCTTAATATTTTCCCAGAAAGCCCGAAATATCCTCAAACCCATCTCTTCTTTAATTTGCCACCTACATGTGATCTGATTCTGGAAAGATCTTTGAATAAATTAAAAGGACTGATACTCTGAAGATGACTTACTTCTCCTAGCATTTTGAATAAAGTTTATGGTATGGGATGAAAAATCTTTGAGTGAAACCTGTCAGAATTCCATACTCTTAAGCTTTAATTGGGTGGTAGTTAGGGTCTGGGATGGAGGCTAGATCTAAAAATATGGCAAAAGAGAGAGCGAGAAGAGTTGATAAAAGCTGAGTTTGGGGCTATAGGACCTATAAAGGAGTGAGAAAAGATACTAAGTATATTAGCTATCATTCATTACTCCAATAAAATATCCAAGGACAATAGCTTCATAATGAGGAAAGGTTGTTTAGCTCACAGTTTAGAAGAGGTTCAAGGGCATGGCACCTAATTGGCTCAGTTCCCAGTTCTAGTAACATCATGGCATAAATACATGTATGTGTCTAGAAGAGCTTAGACAGAAAAAAAGCCTGGGGCCCCACAATCCCTTCTGAGTGAAGATTCTGAATTACTTCAGGACCTCCCACCAGGCTCCATGTCATGAAACATAGATGATGGGAGAGACATTGATGGACACACGTGTCATTCCACAGTGCCAGCATTGAGCAAGTATCAAATTCACAAGCTATGTCAACTTGGTTGACATTAATTCACCGAGGACTACTGATTTCATATGGGAGCCACGAGCCTTTTGTAAACAGGTTCTTTTATTCCAATTTTGACAAATATGCACTCTCAGAATTCATATTGCAATTCGCAATGATGTCCGTTAGGAAATGGCTAAGAAAGGCTTAAAGTGGCTAGAGGGCTCAGAAAGACCTTACGGAAGGCAAGAGCAGAAAGCTGAGACTATATAGATTGGGAAAGTCACTGGATGTGGTGAGATAAGCTGTCTCCATAGGAACTCAGTGCTTCTCTGTCTACCCCAGGGCACGCGATTAACGTCAAGGATTCTCACTATTTGTTGGTCTGGTGTATTGGATAAGGACTGGGTTCTTTCTTTCTTCCTTCCCTCCCTCCCTCCCTCCCTTTCTCCCTCCCTCCCCCTTCCTTCCTTCCTTCCTTCCTTCCTTCCTTCCTTTCTTCTTTCCTTCCTTCCTTCCTTCCTTCCTTCCTTCCTTCCTTCCTTCCTTCCTTCCTTCTTTCCTTCCTTCCTTCCTTCCTTCCTTCCTTTCTTCTTCCCTCCCTCCCTCCCTCCCTCCCTCCCTTTCTCCCTCCCTCCCCCTTCCTTCCTTCCATCCTTCCTTCCTTCCTTCCTTCCTTCCTCCCTCCCTCCCTCCCTCCCTCCCTCCCTCTCTTCTTCTCTCTCTCTCTCTCTTTCTCTCTCTCTCTCTCTTTCACTCTCTCTCTCTGTCTCTCTCTAGGTCAGTTCTTGGGGTCTTGTGCTTGCTTGGCTTGTTTGTACTGCTGGTACTGTACCACTTAATCCATGTCTCCAGCCCTGCTTTTTGTGCTGGTTATTTTGAAGATTCAGTCTAGTGAACTTTTCTGCCTGGGCTAACTTTGAACCATGATCTTCTGGATCATAGCCTCCTCAGGAGCTAGGATCATAGGCATGGACCACCAGAACCCTGCTAGATTTTTCTGATATGAATTTGATATGCTCCTATTTCTATGTGTTCCTGATTTTATTTGACAAATGAATAGGTGATAATCCTCTAGTTGCATAAACTCTTTATTACTCTGTCTCACGGCTTGTCAAAGACAAATGGTGGATGTTGGCTTGTAGAAAAATGATGTAGATTCATCCCGTCTCAGAATTTGTAATCAAAATGGAGCAAACTGATTTAAAAAAAATAATACCATGTCATTCAGGACAAAGGACAGCCCCCAAACCATTGTTCTTTACAATATGAAGTAATTTCGGACCAGGGAATCTGCTCTCTATCTGCCAAAGGTACCACTATATCCCATAACACCCCCACGTAGGGACCCAACCCTCAATCAAAATGGGCCCCTGGAGATAATTACATACAGGCCATAACAAATTAACCAAATAAGTAAATTAAGTGGAGATATAGGGTGGATGTTTCCATAGATGATGCTTAGAAGTTTGTGCATTCTTATTAATCTAACATATATTTTTTAAAATCATGTTTAGTGGTCTTTAGAATTGCCTTGTTCTTTTTTTTTCCACTGGGGCTCAAGTAAGGTCAAGAATGACTAGCAATATTCCTTCTGTTCCCACTTAAACCTGACTGCCTGTGGTCCCTGGCTTAAGAGGACCATCTCCCATTCCATCATGGACAGTGCTCTGACACCAGCCTGCCATGTCAGAAGCAGACTCGGCCAGACCTAACAAATAAAAGTCAACAGACTTTTATTCCTGACTCCTAAGCCCTTTTGAGAAATATTGCTTCCATATTCTGCCTCATATCTGCCCTCTTTTTGAGTTGATATTTGTTTAGAGAAGATAGTAATTCAGCCATTTGATTACTAGAGATAATTGAGAAACATAAAGTACTTCTAACTTTATATTCTTATCATATAAATGTTTTTTTAAAAATAAATCACCTGAGATCCTTATGGAATGGGAGGTACATTCATTACTGAAAGGAATTAAATATAATCAATTCTCTCAATCTGAATTATTGCCTGTTTTGATTAATTGGTTTTTCTGGAAAACAGAATTCAAATTCTCACTAGGTAAATTACCTTTTATCTTATAGTATACACCAATGAATAATGATTCCACTGGCATTATGTGCCATTACACCAAGATACATAATGGCAATCACCTGTCACTTATAGAATTTGAAAGCAAGTTAATTTAACATATGGATAGAATAGATAGACTTGATAACATGTTGAATTTAGGCAATATATAATTTAATAGTTTAAGATATTTAATGAAAGCAGAACACACATGAATTTCCATGACTTATATTAAGAGAATAGTTATTTCTATAAGGCTTGAACTCAGGGCCTGGCCACTGTCTACTATGCCTTAACTTTTACTCTCAAGGGTCTTCTATACATTCTTAAAAGTTTGCTACTCTTAATATTACAGGCCAGGAGTGGTGGAGAACACTGGAGTCTGAAGAAGGAGGATGCCAAATTCAAGATCAGCCTGGACGATATAATAAGACCTGGCCTCAAAACAAAACAAAAAAAGAAAAAAATATAACACTATCATACCATATTTTACTATAGAATGAGTACATTACATTTATATTTATATCTGCAGTATGTTTTCTGAGGTATTTAAATATGGAAGTGTGTAGTTGGTTATATTTTATAAGGACATTGGATTGAAGCAGAAGATAAGAATACACAGAAATGTAATGCCCTCTTTTTTTAAAACTTAAGTACTATGAGCATTTACTGAAATTTACCTCATTTTTCATCTATCTTGATATTTATTCATTTATTAATTTTAAAATGTTGCTGCATTCAGGTTAGAGCAGGCTAAGACTTAAATGGCTGGCCCATAATAATACTTGACATTTTGATAATAACAACTAGTTGCTTTGATTTTTCAAGTGAATTTTATATTCCACCTAAATGTTCTTGGTTCTTAGAAAGAAAGAGGCTGTAACCCATTTCTACAAGCAAAGTACTCTTGACCCTCAGTGGAACTCTTCACAAGCAATGTTAAAGCAAGATCTTTCAGAGGTTGCCATTTACCAGTAATTTGTACAGATAATCCTTGTCTGTCTAGGATATATTGTTTATTGCCAATGAATCTGGCAGTCACTTTGAAGAATGAATCTTGAAACAGAACCAGGGCAAGCTAGGTAATGTGGAAGATCATGAAGCAATGAGATCCCCAACTCAGCAGTGGCTTTGTGGTCACCTAGCTCATGCTGGCATGCAAAAGGCCACCCAGGCAGCTATATTTGATCAGTGTGGGAACATGGAGCTGTGAATGCTGCACAGCTATTGTAACCAGAATTCTAGGACTGACTTAGGTGTGGATCACAACAAATTGGATCTGGTTACTTACCACAAAGGAAGTAATGGTGGAGAAGTAAAAAAGGATTTTAATCAAGATATTGGTATCTTCAGGATACTAACATAGGAAGGCTTTAGGTTTATTTATCTGTTTATTTTTGTGTTGGTACTGGAGCTTGAACTAAAAGCTTCTCACTGTTTTTATTTTTAAATAATTCAGGCACCAGTGGCTCAGGAGGTTGAGATCTGAGGATCACGGTTCAAAGCCAGCCTTACAGGAAAGCCTGTAAGACTCTTATCTCTAATAAACTACTTAGAAAAACTCAGAATTGGTGCTATGGCTCAAGTGATAGAGCACTAGGCTTGAGCACAGAGAGACTCAGGGACAGAGCCCAGTTACGGAGTTCAAGCCCCAGGACCCACAAGAAAAATTATATATATATGTATATGCATAAGTATATGTATACATACATATATATGTATATATGTGTGTGTATATATATATATATATACATATATATATATATATATATGTATGTCTTGGTTAGGCACTGGTGGCTCAAGCCGTTAATCCTAGCTAATGAGGAGGCTGAGATCTGAAGATCACAATTTGAAGCCAGCCCAGGCAGGAAAGTCTGTGAAATTCTTATTGACAATTACCCAACAAAAAAGCCAGAAGTAGAGCTCTGGCTCAAGTGGTAGAGCACCATTTTTAAGCGCAAAAAGCTCAAGAACAGCCCTCAGTCTCTAAGTTAAAGCCCCAGTAACCCAAGCAACCTGCAGCTGGTTTTCTGCTCTGTTACTACCTGACTTGATTTTTCTAAGCATGAGAGAAGCTGTACTGGAACAGATAGTAGCAAAACATTTGGTAGCACAGCTATGTGCTCAGCCTGGAGTTTTCTGACAATGGTAATGATCTCATTAGTTATTTTAATAGTCTTAATAGTGCCTTGGAGAGTAAGAAGACCTGCTATTAAGAGAGGAAAAAGCACAGCTGAATTGCCTAATTAATGATTGAGCCCCTCATTAGCTTATCTTTCCCAATGTCTCTAATGATGTCCTGGATAATGGCCACTAGAAATACAGAAGTATTTCAATACAGGGTCCTCAATCTAAAGCCATTACAGCTGTAACATTGATTATACACAATAGTAAAACACACACACAAACACACACACACACACACACACACACACATATGAGAGAGAGAGAGAGAGAGAGAGAGAGAGAGAGAGAGAGAGAGAAGTAGCCAGCTTTTATTTTGTGTTTATTATACATCAGATGCACATGGAACAGAATACCTGAAAAGACAAACTGAAACATAATTAATTCATTTGGCTGGCTAATGAATATCTAACTCAAGTTATACATAAGTTTATTAAATTAGACGAGCTGATGTGATTGGCTGACGCTTCCAGATTGTGTGGGTGGAGACTAGAGGTAGAACCTGAAGGTTTATAATCTATGAGAGGACATCTTGCCTGATTGGGGAGAGAATTCATTTTCCATAGGCAGCATCAATAAGGAAGGAAGACTTGTGGCATCAGTGTTTTTTACTGTTTCCTTAATCTTTGCATTTTCATTTAAAAGTCAATCCAACGCAGTCACCAGAGGCTCAGCCCTTAGCTACTTAGGAGACTGAGATCTGAGGATGGTGGTTTGAAGTTAAGTCAAAACAGGAACATCCGTGAGACCTTTAGCTTCAATTAGCCACCCCAAAAGCTATAAGTAGAGAGATAGCACTGCTGTGGTAGGGTTGTAACTTTGAGCAATAAAGATCCCAGACAACACCCAGGCCCTGAGTTTGAGCCCCAGGAGCAAGAGTGGGAGGGGTGTGGAGAGAGAGATACAGAGAGAGAGATAGAGAGACAGAGACAGAGACAGAGAGAGACAGAAAGGGGGAGAGGGAGAGGGAGAAGGAGAGGGAGAGAGGAAGGAAGGATGTGAATCCAAAAGCTTTTTTTTTTTTTGTCGGTCATGGGGCTTGAACTCTGGGCCTGGGCGCTGTCCCTCAGCTCTTCAGCTCAAGGCGAGCGCTCTACCACTTGAGCTACAGCGCCACTTCCGGTTTTCTGGTGGTTTACTGGAGATAGGAGTCTCACGGTCTTTCCTGCCCGGGCTGGCTTTGAACCGCGATCCTCAGATCTCAGCCTCCTGAGTAGCTAGGATTACAGGCGTGAGCCACCAGCGCCCGGCTCAAAAGCTTTATAGTGTAGCTCAGTGGGAGAATGCTTGGCTAGCATTCAGGAAGCCCTGTTGCATCTCCAACACTGAAAATCAAAGAATATTTTTAAAGAAAACTATGAATTTTCATCCTATTGAATGCAAATCGTTGTGTTAGGTGTCATGGGAGAATGAGACCATGTTCCCAATCCCTTAAAGCTATGTCTCTGATGGGCTCCAGTAGTTGATTTAGTCTGTCTCCTCTGAATCAAGATCAGGCTACACTTCAGATAACTCAGCACCAACAGTGTTGACTAACAGGAGCCTTGCCTGGAAGTTGAAGTCTGCATTGAACTTCCATCTCTGGTTGTTACTAGTCTCGCTGAGGTTATGAAATCTTTCAGCATTTCGACCTTCCTCCCTGGAAATGCAAGCACTAGTAAATCTTCACTTGATTGTACTATTGAATTCATATATAATTAATGGGTATGTAATAAATGTCTAACAAACAACAACCATCCTTTATGATTTTAAAAACAACATAATATTATCAGTACATTATGCCTCATTTCCCTTTGTCTGAGATTTCAATATCCCTCCTGCAACCAGATCTTGAATTCTGCCCAGATTTCTGGTTATCTGTCTTAAGCTTTTCTAAAATTTCCTCCCAAGGGCTGGATCCTGTTTTAAACTATTTTTCAGAAATATCCTTTCCTACTGACTCCTCCCAGGCCTCAGGCCTCTGGCTGTATTCCTGACCTCAATTCAATCATCAAAATGCTACTGACAGCCACCTGTTTCTGAGCAGCCCCTGACACAATAACTTTCCTCTGGAGGTCTGCTCCACTTAACAGCCAGACACCTTCAGATTTCAGCTGAGCTGGCTTGCTGTGTACAATGAGTCGCATGGCTGCTACAGTGGAGCCCTTTGAACTGTGCTGTTTTCCAGGTTCCTTCCTTAGGTTTGGTGTTTAGCGTAACTCCTATATGAGGAAGAAAACGGAAAACAGCAGCATCAAAGGAGGTTATAGTTTAGAGTTTAGTTTTCAATATAGCCTTAGCTTCTAGTCCTAGACAATTAGTCTTTAGCAATTGACATCTATCATTGCTATTTTATTAATTTAACTATCAGTAGAATTTTTTTTTGCCAGGCCTGGAGCTTGAACTTGGGGCCTGGGCACTGTACCGGAGCTTCTTTTGCTCAAGGCTAGCATTCTACCACTCGAGCCACAGCACCACTTCTAGATTTTTCTGTTTATGTGGTACTGAGGAATCGAACCCAGGGCTTCATGCATGCTAGGCAAGCACTCTACCACTAAGCCACATTCCTAGCACTTATCAATAGAATTTTATTAATGAATACCAGTATAACATCCAACTTAGTAGCACATACCTGCTTTTTTTCTAGCTTATATTGATTGGCTAGTGTGGATGGAAAAACCTACAATTGAACAAGAAATAGAAGTATGTCTCAAAATCCTTAATTCATTTTCACCAATCTATAAGGTAAATTCATCCACTGCATTTTAGTTCTATTTTGATGTTAAGTATCATTAATGCACTTCAACATTGTTTTTAAAGAGGAAGTCCTAGATAGTCATCTGAAATAAAAAGAACTTGAAAGTAAAAATAATGGCCACCACTCCCCCCCCCCCCCCCAAACAAACTTGCTCTCCCAACTCTCTGTGCCTCTTAACATTATGGTTCTAGTTATCTAGGGACCTCACTTAGCATACTCAACATGATAGGCCTTTTTTTTTTTCTTTTTTCTTTTTCAATGCTAGGGATTGAACCTAGGATCTTGAACTTGCTAGGCAAGTGCTCTACTGCTGAGTGAAAACACCAATTCATCAAAATATTTTAAATTTAATGTCTTGAAAACAGCCAGACTTGATTGTCCACTCAAACTTGTACATGTGTTATTCTTCTAAAACTTTCAAAACCAAGCATTTAGCAATCTAGAAATGCTATTTCATAATGACAGAAATACCCAATACCAATTTCCACTGGTACAACTGACACTTCCTTTTCATAAGGTTTAGATCTAATTTAAGAATGTCAATATCTAATATAATCAGGACAGGCTATTCTCTGTTAGCATCCCCTGGCAGGACTTGTGTGCACCTTTCTTCCAGGTAGTGACTCTGGAATCCAGGCTCCTGACGTTGTAAATCCATGGGCGCCAACTGTTGCTGTACATAGGGCAAAGAGCATGGAAACTGCGTAAGGAGGTTCATGGCCAAGTCTGGAGTTTTCATACATAGTAACTCCTCGTTCCCTTGATTAGAAACCACGTAACTGCAAAAATCATTGGGAAATGTATCTTTATGGGTGCCCAGGAGGGAAACAAAATAAATTTGGAAAGTACAGAATTTGGAAACTGTAGCATATTATTCAAAATTAAGTAGCACCTGTAAGGTCAATAAACTGTATCTTGTTTGTTTACAGTATCCAAGTCAATGTCTTTTACCATTTTCGGTCATAAAGGGTAAAAGAGTTAGTGCCAGATAAATATCTGTTCTTTGCACTGATAGCCAGAATGACAATAATAAATACATTTATATGTATGTTCACTCAAACATATTGTGGAAGGGAAGGAAGACAGAACACAGCAATTCGCTGTCATTGTCACAATCACTATTAATTATAAAGTGGAAAACTCCAGAAATAAAGGTGGTAAATTAGGACATGCTTCCTGTATAAATTCTATAGAGTACTCATTGACTTCTTATGTTTTCCAAATAAACTACATAAAACCATGAAGGCACATAAAAGATCTCAATGAAGAATGGATTCTTCCCTCGATAAGCAGGACAATGTAGCTGTTGCTAGATGAAGACATCTCCTGAAGCAGTTCTTAAATTGGAAGCAAACATTAAGGCCTCATGTATAGATAGGCAAAAAGGAAAAAAAAAAAAAGAAAAAGAAGAGATCAATCAAAGATGGATTGTTTTCCAGTTGAAAGTGTGTGGGAAACAGCCCTTTACCATTGGCCTGCTATATGTTGTATAAAAGTATCTTTTTGCAAGATGGACAATTAAATCTTATTCTCAGTCAGGGGTTTGGCTTAGCTTCACTTTAAATGCACCTCCTCAGACAGACACCCCGGTCATTTGTAGAGATTCTGAAGCCTAATACTGTGTTTGTCACTTGCTGCTGCTCTAGCTCTAGGTCACATTATAGGCCTCTTGCTCTTTGCTCTGTGTCATCTCCTCTCAGTTGCCTGGTTACCGCTCTCCAAAGGGCCTTTTCCAAGGAGCCTGGTCTTCCTTCTAGGTGTAATTCAATTGTCATCACCACAGAAAGAGTAGATTAAAAATCCCATTATAATTCCTGGACATTTAATAAAAATGTAGTCCATACCATATGTGTTTTTGTGTGACTGGCTTCTTCTTTGTGTATGTTTGTTTCATTTTTTATTTTTAAAATTATTATCTTTAAGTACTTGGACAAAAGGAGTGCCATATAACAAAGCAGTTTATGAATACAATGAATCTTGATCAGTTTCACCCTCTTCAATAGTCTCAACACCAAGCACCCCGTTTCCCCTCCCCCTGCCTACCTCTTCATTACTTTTCTTAATTTTGTGGCATAAGACACAAGACATAACCTTTGGTTGTCTGTGATGGGAAAGACAGACAGTAGCAAATGACTGCAAATAGACTCAGAAAATTTTGTGGTTAATGTAAAAATTCTATAACAATTACAGTGGTGATTATTTTCTAACTCTATGAATCAACCCACCAAAAAAATCGTTGAATTATACATGCACTGCAAGTTACTTTATGGTACACAAATCTCAAGATAATTTGCAGAAAAGCTAAATAATAGATGGAGGACATTTAGAAATAATTGTAAAATAAATAATAAAATATCTATTAATGAAAACCTTTGTCATTTCCTTCCTTCCTTCCTTCCTTCCTTCCTTCCTTCCTTCCTCCCTCCCTCCTTCCCTCCTTTCCTTCCTTTTCTTTCCTTCCTTCCTTCCTCTTCCTTCCTTCCTTCCTTCCTTCCTTCCTTCCTTCCTTCCTTCCTTCCTTCTTTCCTCTTTCCATCTTTTCTCTGTCTCTCTGACTCTCTGTGTCTCTATATATAGTTCTCAGGTTTTCACACTTTCTACAAAGAAGTTATACTGCTTGAACCATGATTCTAGGCCCTTTTGCTCTGGTTATTTTTTAGAAGACTCACATTTTGCCTGGGTCAGACTAAACTGTGATCCTCCTATTCTCACATCCTGTGTAACTTGGCTGACAGGTACATGCTATTATGCTCACCTTTTTCTGTTTAGGCAGGATCTTGTGAACTTTCTTGACAATGTTGACCTGGAAGCATAATCTTCCCAATCTCAAAGTCCAGAGTATCTAAGATTATAGGTGTGAGCCACGGTGCCTGGTCAATGCTGTGTGTGTGTGTGTGTGTGTGTGTGTGTGTGTGTGTGTGTGTGTGTGTGTGTGTGTGTGTTACATTATGTGTCCATTCTGAGCATCATTTATCACATTGCACTATTTCATGTAACTGTTCACCTGTATGGCTGACCTATGTCTGATTTTGAACTTCCTAGCATTTCTGGGGCAAGCGAGGTTCTGGGTACACAGCAAATCCACTAAAACATACTTCAGTAAAGGCAGAGGAATGACAAAATGTTAAACCAGCCTTTCCTTTTCAACAGTACATGCACCTGGTCAATCCCAGTTCATGGCTCCCAGATTAGCACCTACCACTCCAGTTTCCAGGCTTCTACAGCTGTACCTGTGTGTTGGTGGCTCACGCTGAGTCGCCTCTTATCGAGCTGGTGTTTTTGCTTGGAGGTGTCCCACTTCTGTTCATTATTGTGCCTGGTACTCTGAAAGCCATTGATCCTTCATTCAAACCATTCTTGCAGCCTCATCATAGGCCCAGCGGGACCCTGGCCTTAGTCCAGAAGGTGTTCTGTAAGCGCTGAGTTTGACACTCTGTATTAAATATGGTTGCCAGGAAGCACTGGAGGAGCCATTCACAAACCCAGTGGATGGCAGGGCAAATGTCATTCTCCATTCAAAGCCCCCACACCTGCACTGTACTCACCTTTGTGAGCTTTTCACTTTCATGATTTTTTTTGTCTCAGACAGATACTCACAGCTTGGATTCTATTCTCTCACTATTTCTTTGCTTGGCTACATTAAGAAAAAAGGGACTTTGTTTATCAAGTAAAAACAAGTCTTTAAATTACAGAAGGATAAGCTGACAAAAACTCTGTAAAAATGCTGAGAGACTGATGTTTTTTCAAGGTTCTAACAGATGAAAACATGTTGGTATTTACATGGACAGGTTCCTCAGCAATGTTAAGAGTCCAGAATTTCAACTGTCACATGGATGGTACAGAGTCCCCCACGGAGGCCCCAAACTGCACCTGCTTATAGAATTTTATTAGTAGGGATAGTCAGAGTCCTCTTTGTTTTGAAAGTACAGCTAATTTACAGTATGAACTTGATCCAAATTCCAATTTAATCTTCTACATAAAAATCCACTCTTGCTTGGTGCCGGTGGCTTATGCCTGTAATCCTAGCTACTCAGGAGGCTGAGATCTGAGGCTTACATTCCAAAGCCAGCCCAGGCAGGAAAGTCCATGAGACTATCTCCAATAAACTTCCAGAAAACCAAAACTGGTGCTATGGCTCAAGTGATAAAGTGCTTGTCTTAAATTGAATAGCTGAAGGACAGCTCCCAGGTCCAGAGTTCCAGCCCCATGGCTGACAAAAAAAAAATCTACTCTCTTTGGAAGTCAGAAACATGGACATTCCCAAATCACTTAATCATTAGTGGATTTGTTAACAATTGGTCAGAAAATGATCAAGAATATACCATCTTGGGGCTGGGAAGGTGGCTCAGTGGTAGAATGCTTGCCTTGCATGCATGAGGCCCTGGGTTCAATTTCTCAGCACCACATTAGCAGAAAAAGCTGGAAGTGACACTCTGGCTCAAGTGGTAGAGCGCTAGCCTTGAGCTGAAGAGCTGAGGGACAGTGCCCAGGCCCACAGTTGAGGCCCCACGACCAACTGAAAAAAAAAAAAAAGAACATATCATCTTCACAGACAATGTAAGAAGAAAGTTGAGAGAGAGTAACTCATTATTTCTGATGTCTCTCACGCTGGGAATTTGAATTCCTTACTCTTCCCTTGTTGATTGGTTTTTCTTTTGTGAGTTCCCACCTGTTTCAACTTTTCTTAGTCACCTATCTAACTTTGATTCTTTAATACAAGTCTTTAATGTGTCTCCTAAACCTTACTTGTTTCAGGCTGAATTATTGATAATAAATCTTTTAACTTTGGTCCTAAGACATTTTCTTTTGGGTTGCCTTGATACACAGGACTTCAGAGTGTCAAGTTTAGACACATTGTGAGATATATAATTCATTGGTTATAAACTTTCATTTTGTTTCTAACTTAAAGGTCCAGATTGGCACTCATACATTTGACCTGTCAATTTCTTTTGTAATACCATTTCCTCTTTGATAATGAACTTGTTTAGACCAAACAAGTATTCACAGTGCAGCCCGCGTTAGCTGTATCTTAATATGATTATATTCTTCATGCAGAAAATCATAGTGCAATTATTCAAATGCATTTTAACTTAATACAATGCAGATG